>NC_069674.1:3490000-6244369 GCF_023699985.2 Odocoileus virginianus
GGGTGTGGGTAACGGTCACTTGACAACTGTGAAGCTAGACTCCCGGGAATATTTTCACATTGACTCCGATAAACACTCCGTGTAGGGCTTCCCTGGTTAAGAAGCCGCCTGCCAGGGCAGGGAACACGGGCTCGAACCCTGGTCTGGGGAGATCCCACACGCTGCAGAGCAGCTCACCCCCACACCACAACTGCTGAACCCACAGCCCGACAACCCGCGCTCCACAGAGAACCACCGCAATGAGAGCCGGTACACCCAACTAGACAGCAGCCAGCCCTTCGTCTCTGCAGCTAGAGAGAAGTCCGGGCGGCAACAGAGACCCAGCACAGCTAAAAATCATCAACGAATAAAGAAAAATTCAAAAAGAACACTGAGAAATTAAAAAAAAAAAAACCCTCGTGTAATCAACCTACACATGGGGAAACTGAGGCTCAGACAGCTAGGGCGCATTCATGAATCCACCCAGCTCGGGGGCCTCCTCTCTTTGAGTCTCCGCCTCTCCCACGTGGCTCTGGACACTCCAAGAGCAAGTTCTTCAAAGTCCAGGATCCGGGTGCGGAAGGCTGGAGCCCCAGGCAAAAACCGCCTGTGCTGCAGGCTGCCTGGCCCTGTATTTCCCCTCCTTCCCCTTCCCCCTCTTGACAAAGACCTCTTTCAGGCAAGAGCCTGCTTTTTCTTTTCGCCAGGTAGAAGCCGCCAGGGAAGACTGCATTTTCTCCATTAAGCAAAGCTGTCTGAATTCATCTTTGGGAAAGGCCTTTCTTTCTAACTAGCTGGAGACACCCGTTTTTCTTTAGCTCCCACACAGGCTCAGAACGAGGGGAGAAAGCCATTTGTCTCCTGCTCGAATTCACAGGCAGAGATTGAAGAGAGCTTTTTTCAAAGGCTGGTGAGATAACCTCTGCAGACCAACCCCGCGAGCCTGCCCGGCGCGGAGCCACGGCGCACACCCACACACCCTGCGCACCGGAGACCCTCACCCCGAATGGCAGCGAGGTAGCGGGGCTGGGTTTCTTAGAGGCAACTGTGTGAGAAATGAGAATGAGGGCTCTTCGCCAGACTACAGCAAACCCCTCTGGATACCAGATACATTTCTGGGGGTCCACGAACCTTCTGAAAGCACACGCAAAAGTCTGTGTGTATGTGTGAACTTGTAACAGTGGCCAGCACCTTGACCTTCATGGAGCTGCGACCCAGAGGGACTCTGAAGCAGAGATCCAACGTTTGGACCACACAGATGCTTCCCCTCGTCCACGGCTAAGACAAACACACAACGGAATCCTTGAACTGCCAGCACACAATCTTTTATAAGCGGAAGGAAATACTCAGAAGAATCAGCGTTCTCTGATGTTTAAAATTTCCCAAATATTTCTGAGGGAATGGAGGCACACCAGATGCCTTCAGAAGGAAAATTATTTGTGCGGTTTCTCTGCGGTCAGGCATTCTTTTCAGATGCAATTTGATGATCTCCCTGGCTAATAGTTTCTCTGGGTTAATTAATAGGTTAATTGATATTTTCCATTCTCTATCCAATGAATGCTGCTGTCCTAAAGAAAGTCTGATGTGGTTTCCAAAATGAACAGCATGCTTGTCTCTGACACACAAAATCAGAAAACGGCCTCCTTTAACACGTTTGAAGAAAGAAAGGCTCCTTTCTCATTAAGCTATGGATCAGTACTCACGTGCTGATCCAGTTGAACACCAACGCTATATGTAACAATTCAAAGATAGCAACAAACAACAGCTAACAATCACTAGGACCATGGGTCTTCAGCATCCACGGGCATCCTATGAATCTCAGGATGACCTTATACGTGGCTATGCCCTAGGACCTGAGAACCCCAGTCTGCTCACTGATGTGCTTGAATAACAGAGGAACATATTATCAGACAGGCCTCCTTCAAAATTCCCTGGTGGTCCAGTGGTTAGGACTCTGTGCTTCCACTGCAAGGGGCAAAGGTTGGAATCCTGGTCAGGGAACTAACCTCCCATAAGCCTTGCGGCCAAAAATAGGGCATGCTCTCTTTTTTTTTTTTTTGAGATAAAATTTAGATACATACAGATCTAAAGTATACATTTCATTGGTTTTGACAAATGCATATACAGTCAAATGAATATGATCAAATCAAGATAGAGGGCATTCCAATTCCACCCAGAATCTCCTACAGGCAACCCCTGTTTTGATTTCTTTCACTGTTCCTGAGTTTTTTATACATGGAATTATGAGCATGTTATCTTTTTGTCTGGCTTCCTCCAGGCCAGACATAAGGTTTGTGTTGAGATTCATCCTCAGAGCAGTATGCATTGAACGCTGCTCACAAATAGTTCACTACATGAATACAGCACAATTTCTTTTTCCATTATCTGCTTGAAGGATATTTGGGTCTTTTCCAGTTTGGGTATGCTATGAATAAGACTTGCTATGAACATTACAAGTGTTTTTCAAGGACTCATGTTTTCACTACTGTTGGAGAAACACCTAGGAGTGTAATAGATTTCAGTTGGGAGTTAAACATTTAGTTTTATAAGAAACTTTCAAACTGTTCCCCAAAGTGGTCATAGGTACTGTACACTCTTATCAATAGTGTTAGGAATTCATGTCACTTCACATTCCTGTTAACATTTGTTGTTGTCAGTGGGTTGAGAAATGGTATCTTAACACGGTTTTGACTGCCATTTCCTTATTTCTGACAATATGGAACACCATTTCGTGTGCAACCATTTATACATCTTCTTTTGTATAGCACCTATTCAAATATCTTGTCCATTTTAAATTATTGATGTGCAGGCATTTTTATATATTAGGGATACAAGTCCATTTGTCAGATATATGGAATTGAATATAATTTCCCCAATCTGTGACTGGACTATTCATTTTCTTAACATCATCTTTAGCTGAGCAGAAATTTTTGCTTTGGTGAAATCCAACTAATCGATCTATTATTTTTTTTTATCCTTACCTATGAGGTGTTGAGGGGCTTGCCAGGTGTCTCAATGGTAAAGAATCTGCCTGCCAAGCAGGAGACACGGGTTCGATTGTTGGGTAAGGAAGATTCCTTGGAGAAGGAAATAGCAACCCACTCCAATATTTTTGCCTTGGAAATCCCATGGACAGAAGAGCCTGGCAGGCTACAGTCCATAGGATTTCAGAGTTGGACATGACTGAGAGACTAAACAACAACATGAAGCCTTTACTAACTCCAAAGTTACGGCATTTCTCATGACTATTAATATATGCATCATCATTTTATATTTTATGGTTAGGCTTATGATCCACCTAAAATTGACTATTGCTTATGATGAGAGGTAGGGTTTAAATTTCCTCTCTCCCCATAACTTCATCCAGATCTTTACACCTTATCAAAAATTTATTGGTTGTGTATGTGAGTATCTAATTCTGGATTCTTCACAGATAAGTTCCATTGATTATTCATCTTTCCTTATGCCAATACTAGTACCACAAAGGCCCGTATAGTCAAAGCTGTGGTTTTTCCAGTAGTCAAATATGGATGTGAGAGTTGAACCATAAAGAAGGCTGAGCATCAGAGAAGTAATGCTTTTGAACTGTGGTGTTGGTGAAGACTCTTGAGAGTCCCTTGGACAGCAAGGAGATCAAACCAGTCAATTCTAAAGGAAATCAACCCTGAATATTCATTGGAAAGACTGATGCTAAAGCTGAAGCTACAATCCTTTGGCCACCTGATTGCAAAGAGCCGACTCACTGGAAAAGACCCTGATGCTGGGAAAGATTGAGGGCAAGAGGAGAAAGGGGCACCAGAGGATGAGATGGTTAGATAGCATCACTGACTCAATGAACATGAATTTGAACAAATTTTGGGAGATAGTAGAGGACAAGGAAGCCTGGCGTGGGGTTGCAAAGAATTGGATGTGACTTTATTTTGGGGGGCTCCAAAATCACTGCAGATGGTGATTGCAGCCATGAAATTACAAGACCCTTACTCCTTGGAAGAAAAGCTATGACAGACTTAGACAGCATATTAAAAAGCAGAGACATTATTTTTCCAACAAAGGTCCATCTAGTCAAAGCTGTGGTTTTTCCAAGAGTCATATATGGATGTGAGAGTTGGACCATAAGGAAAGCTGAGCGCCAAAGAATTGATGCTTTTGAACTGTGGTGTTGGAGAAGACTCTTGAGAGTCCCTGGGGCTGCAAGGAGATCCAACCAGTCCATCCTGAAGGAGATCAGTCCTGGGTGTTCATTGGAAGGACTGAAGCTGAAGCTGAAACTCCAATACTTTGGCCACCTGATGCAAGGAGCTGACTCACTGGAAAAGACCCTGATGCTGGGAAAGATTGAGGGCAAGAGGAGAAAGGGGTGCCAGAGGATGAGATGGTTGGATGGCATCACTGACTCAATGGATATGAATTTGAGCAAACTTTGGGAGACAGTAAAGGACAAGGAAGCCTGGTGTAGTGTTGCAAAGAATTGGACGTGATTTAGCGACTGAACTGATTCCTAGGATGTCAGCTGTTCTAAGTCCTTAGAATTCTTATGCTTGTCAATTTCCACTATCTATTTGAAATTTTCATTGAGCTTTTATTAAACCCATAGGTCAATCTGGGATCACTGACATTTAATATTACTGATTCTTCTCATTTATGTAACTTGTCTCTATTATCTGTCAGTTTTCTATTTTATTTTTTTTTCCTGTATAATTTCCAACTTTTCCTTACTTGAGGTTCATTTTCATTTTTTCTGATTCAGATTATTGATTTTTATTCTCTTTTTTTTCTAATATAAACCTTTAAAGCTACAAATTTCCTACCAAGCACTATTTAGATACATACCACAAGCTTCGATATGTATGTTTTTATTGCCATTTAGCTTAAAGTATTTATTAACTTAGTCCTGTAACTTAGTTTTTAACCTCACTTGGGATTTCTTGAACCTCTTAAATACTTGTTTTCATTTGTTTCCACAAAATATTAGCAAATTTAAGTCATTATTTTTAAATCTTTTTTTTCTTTTATGTATTTTTGAGACTCAGATTACATGTGTTTACGACCGCTTGGATGTTGTCCGACTTATCACTGAGAAATATCTTATTATACTTTCCCATGTCTATATCTCTTTTTCAAGTTGGATAACACTGTTGAACTACCTTCAAACTGATTAGCTCCTCTGTTGTTCTCAATGCATTATTAAATCTGCCCAATGAAATTTTATTTCACATACTATATTTTCAGTTCTAGAAATGTTTTTCTACTTTTATTTTCTCTGTTGCAATTCTCTTTTTGTTCCCTCGTTATGACCATGTTTTCCTCTAATTTCTTGACTATATTTACGATGCCTGTTGTAAAGTCCTTGTCTGAAAAATGCAACATCAAGGTCATCACAGGGTTCATTTCCATTGACTTCTCTTATCCTTGATCATGGGTCACCTCTTTGTATTTCTCTACAAACCTAGTAATTGTTTAAATTTTTTTACACTATTTGCAGGGCAGCAATGGAGACACAGACATAGAAAACAGACATGGGAGGTGCTGAGGAAGGAGAGGGTGGGACAAACGGAGAGAGTAGCATGGAAACATATACCCTACCACAGGTAAAATAGAAAGTCATGGGAATTTGCTCTGTGACTCAGGGAGCTCAAACCAGGGCTCCGTACCAACCTGTGTGTGTGGGAAGGGGTGGGAGGCTGCAGGGAGGTTCTAGAGGGAGGGGACATATGTGTACCTACGACTGACCCAGGTTGACATATGGCAGAAACCAATGCAATACTGTAAAGCAACTTCCTTCCATTAAAAATATATAAATTTTAAAAAATGTTTTACACTAGACACTACAGATGGTATTTCAGGAATTCTAGATAGTGTCTCTTTAAATTATAGTTTGTTGAGTTTTCTTTTGACAGCTGAAAAATTACCAATCACTGCGGATGGTGACTGCAGTCATGAAATGAAAAGATGCTTGCTCCTTGGAAGAAAAGCTATCACCAATCTAGATAGCATATTAAAAATCAGAGACATAAAACAAGAAAATTAGAGACACTACTATGCCAACAAAGGTCCATCTAGTCAAAGCTATGGTTTTTCCAATAGTCATGTATGGATGTAAGACCTGGACCATAAAGAAAGCTGAGTGCTGAAGAATTGATGACTTTTGAACTATGGTGTTGGAGAAGACTCTTGAGTGTCCCTTGGACTGCAAGGAGATCAAACCAGTCAATCCTAAAGGAAATGAGTTTTGAATATTCATTGGAAGGCCTGATGCTGAAGCTGAAGCTCCAATACTCTGGCCACCTGATGCGAAGAACTGACTCACTGGAAAAGACCCTGATGCTGGGAAAGACTGAAGGCAGGAGAAGGGGACGACAGAGGATGAGATGGTTGGATGGCATTACCAACTCAATGGACATGAGTTTGAGTAAACTCCAGGAGTTGGTGATGGACAGGGAGGCCTGGCGTGCTGCAGTGGATGGGGTCACAAAGGGTTGGACACGACTGAGCGACTGAACTGAACTGAACTATTTTGGTTATATCAGCTTTATTAATCTTTGTTAGACATGAACCTCGTTCATGGAAAGGCCTTTATTCTATAAGGTATAACTTTGACTTTTAAGTCATAGACTTCCTGCGGCTTCAGCTGAAGTCTGAGATGCTCAGTGAGGGCTCCTTGCTGAGGCTGGGCTGCAGGTCCCATCCCCAGCAGTGTGTGACCTCTTCCACCTTCACTCACGCTCCCTGTTATCCTGCAGCAGCTAATCCCTGCCGGGTCATGTGCATATGCATACCAGCTGCAGCCAAGGGCCTGTAGTCAGTCCCTACCGCCTGGCAACCCCTGGGGAAAGTGGCACAGACAGACAGCTCAGGCAGCCGTTGGTCTCCCCACAGCTCCTTTCTCTCAAGGGCTGTGACTCAGTGATGCTGTGTTCAATTCCTGAGAACAGTTGCCCTACGCATTTCATGAGTCTGAAAGTTACTTGTGGCAGGAAAGACTGTTCGGCACGAGTTACTCCATCATAGCTAGAAGTAAAGTTCACTGGTTGCTTTTATGCAATAGCCCAAGAAAACATGCAAAGGCACACATGCTTCTCGAAGCCAGTGTCATCAGAGCTTGAGAACTACAAAGTCGGCAGTCAACTTGGTCTCTGCTTCACACCATTAGTTATTTATGGAGCACCACGGAGGCACGCAGAACTTCACAAAGCCCGAGTGAGATCAAGATGCCTGCTCCAGGGTGCTTACGTGCGGATGTCACGCTAGTCAGAAAGAGGAGGTGGCAAGACTGGATGCTATTTCAAAGGTTTCAGTGTGAGGAGACACAGAAAGGACAGACCCCTTTGTTGATGCCGAGAACTTCTCCAAGAGGGAGATGGTAGCAGGTTCTAAGGGATGAAACACAGATACCGAAAAGTCAAGACCGACTTCTAAGTTTCTGAGTAGCTCTTTCCTTTGTTCAAGGATTGCCTAACTCTTTTCAAGATAAAAAGCTAAGGGATCAAGCACAAAGAATTTAATGAATATCTATCAGAAACTCAGTTCTCTGTAAGTTCTGGAAGGTAAGTAGAGTAGAATGTGTGTGTGTGTGGCGGGGTGGGGCAGCCAGGGGATTGACCACTGCTATGTTACAGCAAAATGGGACAAATGGCTCCTTTCTTTAGTTCTGAGATAGACTTTTTTTAACCATCAGATATTTAAAAAACTTAGAATGAGGCAGGTTAAACATAATGCTTTCTTTGGGGGAAAATCAAGTAGAATATGTGATAATCAAGGGCCAGGACTGTGATACTGAATCAAAAGTAATAGAATGTTGAGGAGGGAATTAATGGATCTAAGGATGATGGAGGAAGCCTTTTTGGTGTAGATGGGAGTAGAAGGGGATATTTAAAAATATGCATGCTTTGGATAAAATAGGGAAAGGAAAGAAGGCACTTATTGAATACATTGTAAAGGAAACATGTTTGTTTTTGCCATGGACAATGTATACACACACACACGCTCACTGAATCACCTGCTATTTTGTGACATGTTTTCTCTGTGCCACACCAATGGTGCAAAACAGCAAGAGCAGAAAGTATAAAAAGAAAAATTTAACCCATATCTTTATCAATGAAACTTCCTAGTATTCTACCAATAAATAAAGGAGTGACCTGAAAATGAGATGACCTTTTGGTCTGAGGTTGAATTGGCTAAATTCACAGCTTTTTACCCAGAGGTGTATTGGTCCAGGCCAAATACAACATGGAAATAGCAAATAGACGACATCTTTTCAAATGGAAATATGGCCCATTTCAAATTAACTGAATGAATAACCCAATCAAAAAAATGGGCAGAATACCTAAACAGACATTTCTCCAAAGAAGACATACAGATGGCCACTAGGCACATGAAAAGAAGCCCAACATCACTAACTATTAGAATTAGAGAAATGCAAATCAAAACTACAATAAGGTCATCACATCACACCAGTCAAAACAGCTATCATTAGAAAGTCTACAAATAACAGAAACTGGAGAGGGTGTGGAGAAAAGGGAACCCTGCCACACTGTCAGTGGAAATATAAGTTGGTACATCCACAATGGAAAACAGTCTGAAGGTTCCTAAGAAAACTGAAAAGCAGAGTTCCATGTGACCCAGAAGTCCCACTCTTTGGTTATTCTCAGACAAAACTATAATTCAAAAAGATACATGGACCTCTATGTTCACAGCAGCACTATTTACAACAGCCAAGACATGGAAACAAACTAAGTGTCCACTGACAAATGAGTGGATAAGGAAGATGTGGCATATATACGCAACATACATACATACACGCAATGGAATACTACTCAGTCATGAAAAAGAACAAAATCATGCCATTTCAGCAACATGGATGCAACTAGAGATGATCATACTAAATGAAGTAAGTCAAAAAGAGAAAAGCAAATGAATATCACATGATATAACTTATATGTGGAACCTAAAATATGGCAAAAAAAATAAACTTATCTACAAAACAGAAACAGACTCACAGACATAGAGAATAGACTTGTGGTTGCTGGCGGGGGGCGGGAAGGGTGGAGTGGGAGTTTGGGTTAGCAGATGCAAACGATTATGTGCAGGACGGATAAACAACAAGGTCCTACTGCAGAGCTCAGGGAACTGTATCCAATCTCCTAGGATTAACCATAATGCAAAAGAATATAGAAATAGAATGTGTGTGTGTGTGTGTGTGTGTGTGTGTGTGTTATAACTTGAGTCATTTTGTTGTATGGCATAAATTAGCACAATATTGAAAATTAACTACACTTCAATAAAAAATAAATTGAATCAAGTAAATTGAATGTTTGAAACACTGTCCATCATGCATAAAATCCATTGGCAGCAATTAAACAACTGTCACTGTTGATTTGCTAATAAGAAAATATTGGAATAATCATTAGCCAAATTAGAAGCACTTGATGAAATGGAGAGTCCCTCAAGAAATCAGGTGGAAAATTGAACATGAATGTAAGGTCAGACACTTTGCCCATGCAGCTATAGCATGAATCTTGGAACAAAGAGGGAATATTCACAGGGAACTACATCAACCAATAGTCCGGAGAGAACACAGGATCTGAACACCTCTAACTGGTGGAGAACTTGCATTCTCCTTTTATTTCTTTTTTATAGGAGACAGAAGCTTCTAATACTCTAGAGTGTATTTCCTTCTCTGCCATCTTGCCTTGGGGGAGCATGGAATGGACACAGGACTGCTTATGGGTCATTTCCTATTCCTGTTCTCTGAGAAGGAAAGCTCACCCAAAGGCAGATGCCTGAGGATTATATGCAGATGAAATCAGCACGCAGCATCAGCAGGTCTGCCCAATTAAAGGAAGTGCCGGTTATCTCACCCTCGGTCCTTGATGTATGGAATAACGGCCTTCTAAAAAGTGCATTCAGTGATAATAATGAGAATCTACGCACGGGATGTCTTAAAATATTACTAGAATTACATCACTGGCCATAAACTCAGCTAAATATAGAGATGAAAACATCACAGTTGATCTTTCTTCTTTTAAAATCTATGAAATAAATTAATACTAAATGGAGTTCTAGAATATTTTTCTCTATAGCAGAAGACATAACTATATTCCAGTTAGATATAAATAGTCCTAATTATATATATTCCATATATAACTAGGTTATATATATTCCATATATGACTAACTATATTCCTAGTTATACAGATTCCATATATAACTAGGAAATTAAGAGCTATAACATTAGAAATGCTGGAGTGGGGGTAGCTTTGTCATTTCTCTTGAAAATACAGAGCCCCTGTTCCATTTGAGGCATCAGATACTCTCTAGGGGGATAGAATTGCTCTTTGGAAACAGAGCTCAAACTCAATGCCATGAGAGGATGTCTGAGCATCCTTCTTGGAAACAGGTAGAGAAATGGGTTCCAGTGAGTCCTCCCCACACTCCTCCTCCCGCTAAGAAATTCAATTAGAACATCCATCCAGAACCTGTAACAGGGACCTGGCTAGATGTCCGGCACGTCTGCCCTTCACCAGTCCCATCACCCAGAGAAACGCACAGCTTATCTTATCTTCTAATCGTAACCAGACAATGGTAATAATTCTGCCTTGCTCAAATCACAGAGACACAGCAGTTTGAGTGAGTTAATTTGCTGTTAACTACAAGATGGCATTGGCGAAATCCTTGACTATCTCTGGGCCTCAGGTTTTTAACTTGCAAGATGGAGATAATATTTGTTCTGTGCGTGTCAAGGGGTTTTTGTAAAAATCAAGGGGAAGAGAATAAAAGCCAACGTGTGAAATGCTGGAGACACTGAAAGCATAATAATAAAAGTGTCTATTCACAGACTCCAGGCTGTAGAGTGCTTTGCCATTTTTCTTCCTTCCGGGACTGAACCCGAGTCTCCCGAGTCTCCTGCATTGGCAGGCAGATCTTTTTTTAATCACTGAGCCACCTGAGAAGCCCCTGCTCAAATGTGAAGTCAAAGAAAGTGTTAGTCGCTCAGTCATGTCCAACTCTTTGTGACCCCATGCACTGTAGCCCACCAGGCTCCTCTGTCCATGGAACTCTCCAGGCAAGAGTACTGAAGTGGGTAGCCATTCCCTTCTCCAGGTTATCTTCCTGACCCAGGCATTGTACTGGGTCTCTGCATTGCAGGCCGATTCTTTATCGTCTGAGCCACCAAGGATAAATGTCAGCCAGTGTTGCTATGGTCAACTCGCAGTTTTCTCTAATTCAAAGAAGAATTTAATTTAAAAATCCTTCTGTTTAATATGCAGATGACACCACCCTTATGGCAGAAAGCAAAGAAAAACTAAAGAACCTTTAGATGAAAGTGAAAGAGGAGAGTGAAAAACTGTCTTAAAACTCAACGTTAAAAAAACTAAGATCATGACATCCGGTCCCATCACTTCATGGCAAATAGATGGAGAAATGGTGGAAACAGTGGCAGACTTTATTTTCTTGAACTCCAAAATAACTGCAGATGGTGACTGCAGCCATGAAATTAAAAGATGCTTGCTCCTCAGAAGAAAAACTATGGCAAAGCTAGACAGCATATTAAAAAGCAGAGACATTACTTTACCGACAAAGGTCCATCTAGTCAAAGCTATGGTTTTTCCAGTAGTCATGTGTGGATGTGAGAGTTAAACCATAAAGAAGGCTGAGTGCCAAAGAAATGATGCTTTTGAACTGTGGTGCTGGAGAAGACTCTTGAGAGTCCCTTGGACTGCAAAGGAGATCCAACCAGTCCATCCTAAAGGAAATCAGTCCTGAATATTTACTGGAAGGACTGATGCTGAGGTTGAAGCTCCAATACTTTGGCCACCTGATGGGAAGAACTGACTCCTTGGAAAAGACCCCGATGCTGGGAAAGATTGAAGGCAGGAGGAGAAGGGGATGACAGAGGATGACATGGTTGGATGGCATCACCAACTCAATGGATGAGTTTGGGTAAGCTCTGGGAGTTGGTGATGGACAAGGAAGCCTAGTGTGCTGCAGTGGATAGGGTTGCAAAGAGTCGGACACGACTGAGTGACTGAACTGAACTAAATTCAAAAAGAAAAACTTGACGTTATGTTTGAATTGTTAAGGTTTCCTAGTAAATCACTCCCTCTAACACACATCAATAGTATTTCAGGCTTCAGACTTCAAGAGAAGTACACATCGTCATATTTGATAAGAAATGATATTCCCGGGCTTTGCCATCAAACACAACCTGAACGCGATAACACAGCAAATGAAAATGTTATTTATAATCCTAAATATCAACCTGTTTCCTGAAGTGACAAGATCAATTTTGCAACTAGAGCTTCCCCCTCGGTGACAGATGGTGCTATTAAAAATGACCAACTCGCACATCTCTTCAGTGAGAAAAAGCTGCCTTAGACTGTGAAAGGGACCTTGTGAAGTCTGCTCTCCTGCTTAGAGGGGGAAAGGCCCTCACGAGGGCGCTGGGATTCTCAGACAGGAGCTTCTCAAGGGGCGGTGGCCCCGGGGCTTCGGTCCCTGTCCCCCCATCAGAGGACCGGGGATAAGCCTTCTCTGCTGCTGCAGCTCCGTCTCTGACCAGCTTCCCCGCCTTTCTGAGCCTGGACGGGGCACGCTCTGCTACGAAGCACTCTTCCAGGGCCTCCGGAGGGTCCTCGGCCACGGACCCAGTGCTTTTATTTCTCTCGAGATGCCTCCTTGGGAGCTCAGAGCCTTGAGCTGGGTCAGGAGCACACTGACCCCTGTTGTAGAGGAGAGGTTTGTCCAGAGCACTCAGCGTCCAGAAGAAAGAACTAAGCAGAGAAGGATGAAAATGGGGGTGTCAGGAGTGCCGACTCCCTGTGACCACAGAGCAGAGGCCACAGAGCCCAGACACGGCAGCAAAGGGGGTCTGGGTGAGGTCAGAGGGTGGCCGGACACCTGCTGTCACCCATACGGGGCTTCCCAAGCCCGGGGGCGCCCAGGGGGCGGCCTGCAGCACACACATGTGACACTGGGGAGACAGACACGTGGGGGAGAGGACCCCATTCCCTACTTTTGGAACTTCATTTCAAGGGCCTTTTCTATCTAGGGTTGAATTGGCCACTGAAAGCTGTCGACCATGTACCTTGAAGAGGTTTGGTTAATTGCCCCCTGCACTCCACTCTCCGACGAATGTGCTTGTCTTACACCACGAAAACCAGGACGCTGCTGTCGTCGTTCAGTCGCTCAGTCGTGTCCGACTCTTTGCGACCCCATGGACTGCAGCACACCAGGCCTCCCTGTCCATCACCAACTCCCGGAGCTTGCTCAAAGTCATGTCCATTGAGTCAGTCCATTCAACCACCTCATCCTCTGTCGTCCCCTTCTCCTCCAGCTTTCATGCTTTCCCAGCATCAGGGTCTTTTCCAGTGAGTCAGCTCTTTGTATCAGGTGACCAAAGTATTGGAGTTTCAGCTTCAGCATCAGTCCTTCCAATGAACACCCAGGACTGATCTCCTTTAGGATGGACTGGTTGGATCTCCTTGCTGTCCAAGGGACTCTCAAGAGTCTTCTCCAAACCCACAATTCAAAAGCATCAATTCTTCTCCACTCAGCTTTCTCTATGGTCTAACTCTCACATCCATACATGACTACTGGAAAAACCTTAGCCTTGACTAGACAGACCTTTGTTGGCAAAGTAACATCTCTGCTTTTTAATATGCTATCTAGGTTGGTCATAACTTTTCTTCCAAGGAGCAAGCGTCTTTTAATTTCATGGATGCAGTCACCATCTGCAGTGATTTGGAGCCCCCCAAAATAAAGTCTGCCACTGTTTCCAGTGTTTCTCCATCTATTTGCCATGAAGTGATGGGACCAGATGCCATGATGTTTGTTTTCTGAATGTTGAGCTTTAAGGGAAGCCGGTAAACTAGGATACAATGAAGCAGTCAAGATGTCCTAGAAAACAGCCAGGCGTGGACCCTAAAAGCCAGCTGCATAAAGAACAGGTGACAAGGGAAATGCTGCCTCCAAACCCAATCTCTCCCGACTCCTGGCTGCTGTCTGAAATCTGCCACCAGCATCAACCGTAGCTCTGAGCCGAGGTATAGAGCCCTGCCGCTCTCCCTCCCAGCTGCAATATTTTAAGTCATCAGCAGTCATTTGAACGTCAGTGAGAATGAATCTGGGGATCTGCTAGTACAGGCTGGAAGGAGAGGAAAGTGGATGAGACCTGCAGGGCTGGGAGCTCTGCGATGTAGCAGAGACCACATACTGGGCTGGGGGCAAGGAGGTCTCCAGGGAAGGGTGTGGTCCTGTACTGGCTTCCTGCTTGCCAGCCGGAGGTCCTTCCATCTTCCCCGTCTAAGGGCCTTCATATGAGTGAAAGAATGTGACCACAGAAGAGACACAAGCATCAGTGATGCCAATCACACCGAGAGCGCCCACCGGTACAGGCATCAGGGAGATGCAGCTGGCTGCACAACTCTCTCCTTCTGGGGGACGCTGAGGTCCTCCTGAATCCACGTGAGGATGGATCAGCCGGACAAGCAGGCCAACCGTGAAACCCCTCCCCATTCAGATAATGGCTTACTGAGAAAAAAGGCTGTAACTTCCCCCCAGACTCCTCTGATCTTTTAAAAGAAGAAAGTGAGTCTTTTATTGAAGACAAAGAAATTATTCTAGGAATTGAAATTACCTAGAAGTCATTGGTACAAATCTCAGCTGTTCTGCACGAAATTATGAGGGAGATTGTTTATTTCCTTGTAATCCAAATACTATTTGGATTTGTAGTACATTGAAATATATCAGGGGCCTTGAGGGGACCCCCCTGCCGCCTTAGGGAAGGTCAACTGGCCCACAGGGACCTCAGCCTCCTTGTCTGTAAAACAAAGAGATGGATTAGATATTCTCCAGAGTGCTGTGAGGTTCCAAATGACTGGTTTCTCTAGGCTTAAGCATGTCATTTAGTTTGACTCTAGCAGGCTTCTGAAATGATCCTCTCAATAAACTGTTTATAATTTCATCCTCCAGAAAATGAAGGAGGAAAGGTGATGCTGCCTTTAATTGCTCCCAGGGAAGGAAAGCTCTTCAGAGAACTGA
Organism: Odocoileus virginianus; assembly: GCF_023699985.2. Lineage (NCBI taxonomy): Eukaryota > Metazoa > Chordata > Mammalia > Artiodactyla > Cervidae > Odocoileus > Odocoileus virginianus. The sequence goes on from NC_069674.1 coordinate 3,505,018, forward strand.
CCTTTAGCATGGGGCAGGGAGATGGGGGTGGAATTGAAGATTAGTCCATTTAAGTAATATCATTTGAGCCCCTCAAGAGCACGCCCAGAGGTGGGGTCAGGAAGAAAGGTCCTGAGAGATGGCCTGGCTGCTGGACCAGAAGGAAACGCTGGCCTGGCTGTTCCAGAGCAAGTGCACCGAGAGTTAAAACACAGGAAGATGCCACAGGTCAACACCGTCGAGGCACTTCCTGTGAAGCACCCAGCTCAGCGCGGAACTTTTCTTTTTTTTTCACATGATAGCAATTTCACCAACACTGAGATCTAACTCCCTCCCGCAGCAAATTCTGCAGGAGGAGGCTGCCCAGGAAGCCCCATCTAGCAAGCGGCCGGAGCACCCAGGTGACCTTCCTAGAACGTGGGGTGGGGGGGTTCCTTTCCAGCAGGGGTTCCTGCTGTTCCTTCTGTCTGAGTGCTGTTCCCTCTGAGTGCTGTTCCCTCTGTCTGAATGCTGTTCCTTCTCTCTGAATGCTGTTCCCTCTGTCTGAATGCTGTTCCCTCTGTCTGAATGCTGTTCCCTCTGTCTGAGTGCTGTTCCCTCTGTATGAATGCTGTTCCCTCTGTCTGAATGCTGTTCCCTCTGTCTGAGTGCTGTTCCCTCTGTCTGAATGCTGTTCCCTCCGTCTGAAAGCTTCTTATGTTCAAAGGCTACAGCTCTGCGTGTCCAAGCCGGATTCACTGTTCCATCGCCTGGCTTGCACCTCCCCCACCTGAACTAGGCTCTGATGGAGACTAAGTAGCTTCCCTGGTGGCTCAGTGATACAGAATCCGCCTGCCAAGGAGGACAGGCAGGTTCGATCCCTGGGTGGGGAAGATCCCCTGGAGGAGGAAATGGCAGCCCACTCCAGTGTTCTCGCCTGGACAGGGAAGCCTGTCGGGCTACAGTCCACGGGGTCGTAAAGAGTCAGACACGACTGAGCACGCATGCGCATATGCATAACTAATAAGTGCTGGAAGAATTTCTCCCTTTTCCTTGCTTTAATCCTCCCAGACCCGTCCCACACGCCCTCAAAAATTCAGTTCAATTTTTCTAGGAGGCTTTTCAGAGTATTCCCAAGCCACCACCTTCCTCACTCTATAGGCTTATGAATATTGTACCATTTGTTCTCTACACAATTTCTGCTTTGCGTTGCTTTTTTCAGTTTTTCTCAAGCACTGACTTAGTTTTTTAGATCTGTTGTAACAAAGGACCACAAACTGGGTGCTTTAAACAACAGGAAGTGATTTTCTCAGTTCTGGAGACGGGAAGTCCCAAATCAAGGAGTCAGCAGGGGTGGGCCTTTCTGAGGCTGGAGGCAGGCTCAGGCCTCCCTTCCAGGGTTGGGTGGATCTCTGGCTGTCTTTAGCGCATCCTTGGCTGGTCAACACATCGCCCTGGTCTCTGCCTTCATCTTCACGTGGTGATGGCTCCCTACATGTTTGGGGGCTCGAATTTCTTCCCCTTTTTACAAGGCTGAGAAACTAGAAGGTTGCTGCCATCTCAGTAAACAAAGGACGTGGCAGTCATCAAGCCATCACATTATAGCCAACCAGACGCTGAGCCCCGAGGGAACTCAGGATGGAGCCAGAGGGCTGCCCACTGTCAAGCCCATCCAGCTCTCAGCCACCCCATAAGGGACCCCCCGAGGTCACTCGAGGTGAGAAGCACAGGATGCTGGCCCCAGAGAGCCGAGGTGCGCATCAAAGGAAAGATTTCAGTGAGTCCAGACTCCTGTGTCGTCCCATACATAGAAAAGCCCTGAATTCCCTAACTTGAGGTGTCTGGTCTTCTTTTATTAACAGTAACCGTTTGATGTTCCAACTACTGGGTCTTTTGTTGCAAAAACTCCTTTATATCCTGACTTCTCCCTTGCCTCTTCTGAACAGTTTTCTCAGCAGTCATCTGAGATGCTATGTCCTGCACTTGAAATCTGCGGGAAGTCTGCCAAATAAAACATAACTCACAACTTTTTAGGTTGTGTATTTTTTTTTTTTTTCAGTCAGCAACATAAAAGTCCTATGGGATCAGGGGCCTGCATGTCCTCCAGGGTGATCTCATCTTAACTAAGTATGTCTGCAATGACCCTCTTCTCAAATAAGGCCAAACTCAAACACTGGGGGCTTAGGACTCCAACCTATGAATTTTCAGTGGACGCAGTCCAACCATTCAACAAGAATGCTAAACGTTTCATTAGCACAGAAGCTCCTTAGTCACACAGGTGCTGACTTATCTAAATGTTTTGTATCACCTCCGTGACGAATAAATTATCATTCAATCAACAAACAAACTGAAGCCAGCAGAAGCCTCCTCTCCCCAACTACCTATAATTCATAACTACATCCCACTGGTATGCTTGCCAGCAAAACAGTTTCCTCTTTAGCCCAGGTTTTCTCCAGGAAATAGTTCCTGAATTCAAGCTCTGAGAGATTATTCCAGTTCACACAGGTAGGATCCATTCTCTAGACAGATTCGCTCCCTGTATTCAACAGTTTCATTATCGGGCGTCTACGTGAAGCCATTTTAACCACGTTTCTTTCTTTGGAACACATAAAGCGCCAATGACTTATTTTTGACACCCGCAGGAAACTTGGTAATCTGTAACATAAACAGTGGGACGAGTCGGACAGCATTCTTGCAAATTTTAGCACTTCGTGGGTTCTCGCTTCTCAAACCTTTATGCCATCTATTTCCATCTGCATTCCCCCTGCGTTGTTTCTGATTAGCCTCAGCTGTTTTCTGCTGACTTCCGGCTTCTCCCTGCCTGCCCTGCTCTTGGCAGATCAAGATACAAATACAGATAGAGTTGGAGAAACAGATATAAATACCCTGATCTGAGCTGGGTAGGGACACCCAGAGAAGACTGTTACATGACTGGACAAAAGGATTTTTTACTAAATATGAAAGAACCAAAGCAGTAATGATTATCGAGTCCCCATTAACACTGGTCCAACCTGGACATGACGAGCCAGTCCTGCTGGTGCTCACCTTCGTCAGGGACTGGGACCCCGACCCCAAACCCCTGCTCCGTGCCTGGGGCTTTGCTGTCGGTGGATAATCCACACCAGGACACAACCTGCCTGAACGCCCAGGTGTGTCAGCCTCAGATTCTGCATTCCGGGCTCTGGCATTTTTGCCAGTTACCCTTGATTACTGGGCTTCCCAGGTGGTGCTAGTGGTAAAGAACCCACCTGCCGAAGCAGGAGATAGAAGAAACGTGGGTTTGATCCCTGAGTCAGGATGATCCCCTGGAGGAGGGCATGGAAACCCACTCCAGTGTTCTTGCCTGGAGAATCCCATGGACAAGGAGGCTGGTGGGCTACATAGGGTCGCAAAAAGTTGGACATGACTGAAGCGCCTTAACACAACAACAACAACACTTGATAGCTGGTTTTCTGCATGCCCTGGACTGGATGCAGGGAGCCAGCCTGACTGCTCAGGCTCCTTCTTGGCCCTGAGAGAGATCAAGAGGTCCCTCTCTGTCCCGCCACCCCTGATTTATTAAAGTGCAGGTTGGCCTTTCTCACCTCCCTCAAGGAAATTGCTGTAGCGACCTTTTACCCATTTTCCTGACGAGATTGTCAGGCTCCTGGGTATGGTTTATGTCTAGGTAATCTTTAGATAATCTTTAATTGATTGTAATCATGATAATCTTTTAACTGATTGTAATCATACTAAGACGCCAGTCCCTTGCTCTGATAGTCTTAAAGAGTTGAGATAAAATTCCTGAGCAAAGACTAATGCCTGCAATTCTGCACGTATACATGTCCTTGATCTAAATTTAGCGAGTCCTGTTAGCATATATAAGCATGTTACTCCTCAATAAAGTTGTCGGTTTCAGTCGAGAGCTGACTCCGTCCCTCTCAACCCCATCTTTCCGAGTCTTTCTTTCTTAGGTATTTCGGCGATTGCGCCCATGACCGGTTCGTTTGCCGGCAGGCTCCGGCAACTGGATATATTCTGACCCAGTGAAAAGCACCCTTCCTGAAGAGTTAATTTCAGTACCTGCCCCACCTCAATTCACTTGACCCTGTCCACCCTATCATCCTATCCTACCTGTCGGGTCCCTCCCAGCTCCCAATCATTTCCACGAGTCCTGAGGTAAGGGCTTGCCCTGGGACGCTATATTCTGAAAGACCACAGTGTTTAGGTAATCCTTATTATGAAGCAAGCCTGTAGATTCATCTATCTTTATAAGAAAAACGGAAATCATGACATTGGTCTCTGCCATGTTCCTTCCTGGTGGGAAGAACAGGAGGATGGCTATCTTTCAGTATGTCCACTGACCTCTAAAGCCATGAGTATGCTCCAATATTCAAAATTCCTTAAGAAGCTACTGACAACCTTTTTGGCAAGGGAAGACATATGGGTCACCCTCAGTAAGTGTGATTTTTCGGTACCTTTTAGATTGTGATGAGTCATGGATACATTATCTCGCATCAGTGACCGGAAAATGATCTAGAAGACGTGAGACCAGGTAAAGGAGACAGCAGCAGAGAGGTATAGAAGGGACCCAGGGCAGAGGTGGGCTGGGGGAGGACCAGGCAGTCAGCCCGGAGGAGGGGGCTGGGACTCATTACGTCACGGGCAGGAGTCACGGAGGCCCCCAGATTAACGAGGGCTACTGGCATCGTCCTCTTGGAAAGTCACTTATCACACGTCAGCATCCGGCCTTGTCCCCCCACACCCTGCTGTCAGGATGCACACACTGGGTCCACGCAGTTCCCTGCCCCTCCCCCAGCAGATCTCAGCCCACCTCCTTCCTAAAGCTGCTTCTTGCTTTTTGCATGGAGGCTGAAGTCACCTCTTTAAAGGTCAGGAGTGGCTCCTGCAGACTTTTGGTTCACGGCATGGCCTGTACTTCTAGAGGCCTAAGTTCAAACATTACAGAAGCCAAAGCCAAGTAACTACTACATGAAACATTCAGGAAAATTACTGTAAAATCTATTGTCTATTAATACAAGACAAAGCATGAACTTTCCCTGAGGTCACTTATTCACCACAGTGACAATACTTCTGGAACACAGAGAGTAAGCCCTCTGTCTTGGGGGAGGCTCCGTGAAGAAAGGGGTCAGTGGGTAGGTGGGAAGGGAAGGGGCTTCTTGAGATCATAGAGCCATTCCTCTCACGGGTACCGGGATGGAGCAGGAGGGCCCAGTGAAGGAAAGGGGAAGTAACTCAGGAGAACCACTGGACCCTGGAAGTCTCTGCATCCTTCCTAGTGCTGTGAACTTAGGCCTTTCCCCTGAGCATCAGTTTACTCATCTGTAAAATGGGTATCCTGTGGGTGTACTGTGAGGCTAAAGGCAATAACACACAGGAAGGTCTCTGTGCAGAGGAGGTTTTCAGTGAATGTTTGTTAAAGAAAAGTTTCGTCCATTTGGGATGCTGGCAGGGCGGCAAGACAGCCCAGCATGTGGCTGAAGTGGTCAGAGACGACCCAGCAAATCTGAATGATCCAGAAAGATCTGGAAGCACTCTCTTCCTCCCAATTCTCACTGAACACTGTCCACCCACCATGGAGAAAACCCTCCATGACCAGCTGTTACAGGAAGGCTAATAGATGTAACTTGGTAGTGTAAGGAAAAGGAATCTTCTCTACATGCATGTGTTAGGGGAAGCACACTGACTGAAACCGCCCACCCTGGTCAGGCCCTTTAGTAACCATTCGTATGAGTTGTTTTATGACAGGAGATCCTGGTAAGGAATACAGAGCTAATAAGCCACCACCAACCGGAAGAGTTCGGGAAAGGTCAAAAGGAGACACTGAGTGCCCGTCCACTTCCCAGAATCCCTCTCGCTAGCATCCATCTTGGCTGAGCGATGCGTGCGCCACCAGGAAGGACTCTGAGTCAGAACGATTGGCCAGAGACCACCCGGAAACTAATCCCATCACCATAAAACCCGAGACAGCGAGCCAGGTGGCAGGGCAGCTCTCCTGGGTTCCCTCGCCCTCCTGCTCTCTCCACCCGGGTGCCCTTCCCAATAAAATCTCTGGCTTTGTCAGCACATGTGTCTCCTCGGGCAATTCATTTCCAAGTGTTAGACAAGAGCCCAGCTTCGGACCCTGGAAGGGGGCCCCGCTTCCTGTAACACACGCAGGCATGCTTAGCTGCTTCAGTCAGTCCTGTGTGACGCTGTGCCGAAGTCAATCCTGTGTGACAGTGGACTGAAGCCTGCCAGGTTTCCCTGTCCACAGCAAACCCCTACGTGTACAATACTTAATGTTAATTAATTCATTAACAAACTCTGTCCTGCTTTTTACGCGCTTCAGAGCACCAAGAACCCACCCTTGGAGACCCACCCGTGATATTACACAGTTACAGTTAACAGGGACCTAAGCGCCTGAAGAATTTGATGGAGTCTTGTCACATGCACAATCTTGTTTCGAGATCTCCACAAGCCTGCGATACCATCAGGGTCAAGTCCTACTTGCTCCAGCCCCTTGTGAACCAAGGACGATATCTGAGGGTCTTAAAATTAAGGGAAATAGATCCTTTTCTAATTTCCACCTCTTCTTTCAACCTGCTGAACTATCTCCTGGCACTGTTTACATCAAGGAGATGTCTCTGCCATTTAACTATCAACATAAAGGAACGGCTTATTTGAAACAGAAGCTGTGACTTCTCCTTTGATCCCTGACTTAAGTGGAGGACACAGCACCTTTTTACATGTCTTTGTAGTGGAAATTACATAAATATGCACATCAGTGTGGTTGGTGTGTTGAGAACCCCTGTGAAACGCAGAAAAAGAATCCACTCCCAAGGCTTGTACATTGCCTCTTCAGTCAGGGTTTAAACTATCAATTTTTTAAAATTCTCAACTTGGTATCTTTCCTAGGAGTAAAAGTCACTCCAAATTGTTTTTTTAAAATAAGACTGTCAGATTCAGTCTGAAGGATTCACTGGGAATTACTGGACTACACAGAGCAATTTGAGAATTATTGATCAGAAGATCCCTTTTGATTATTAATTCTATTAAGCTTGGGTATTGAGTTTATAATGATATCTTTTAAATTTGCTGCTACTAGTGGGATAAGTAAAAAGAATCCCTAGTGATATTTCTGAATGGGACATTGTTCATTCTTATCAATTTCTCATCCACTTATTGTCTTCCTGAAATTTCTAAGCAGGTTAAATATTGTAGCTACAATGAGTGAGACTCTTGAGAGTCCCTTGGACAGCAAGGAGATCAGCCAGTTAATCCTAAAGGAAATCAACCCTGAATATTCATTGGAAGGACTGATGCTGAAGCTCCAATACTTTGGCCACCTGATGCGAAGAGATGACTCATTAGAAAAGACCCTGATGCTGGGAGAGATTGAGGGCAGGAGGAGAAGAGGACAACAGGGGATGAGATGGTTGGATGGCATCACCGACTCAATGGACATGAGTCTGAGCAGTCTCTGGGAGATACTGAAGGACAGGGAAGCCTGGTGTGCTGCAGACCATGGCTTTGCAGAGTTGGACACGACTGAGCGATTGAACAGCAACAATAACAGTGAGTAACAGAGAGCAGGAAACATGGGCTAAAAGCCAGACATTGAACAATACTCAGGACATCCTAGTTTTGCGTGATGGACCATTCACATAGGTGATGGTCACAATGGTGACAGCACCTGGCACTTATTCCTGATGTGGCTTTGAATGACAACCCCACCCACAGGCAGCCCCACAGACTGCAGACCTCTCCTAGGATGGTGAGCCGAGAAAAGCCCCAGAGGATGCTGAGCCACGTGGGGAGCACCTTGGGATGACAGGGTTGGTGGGGAGGAAGGTTGCCTCTTAGGTACATCTGGGATAGCACTTTAGATGTTTTTATTATGGTAAAAGCAAAAAACTTAAGAGCTACCCTCAGCACAGTTTGAAGTGCTCAGTACAATTTCTTAGCTATAAGCATAGCAGTGTAGGACAGACTTCTAAAATGTATTCACCATGCAGGGATAAAGAACAAGGTCCTATTGAACAGCACAGGGAACTATAGTCAATATTCTGTCATAAACCATAATGGGGAAGTAAATGGAAAAGAACGTATGTATATGTATAGCTGAGTTGCTCTGCTGAATAGCAGAGGTTGGCACAGCATTGTAAATCAACTATATACTTAATAAAAATAATAAAATTTAAAATAAAATAAACCCACAATAGAGAACCAACAAGGACCTACTGCATAGAAAACAGGGAACTACACTTAATATTTTGTAATAACCTATAAGGGAAAAGAATTTGAAATATATATATATGTATGTATGTATAACTGAAGCACTTCGCTGTATTCCTGAAACAAACACAAAGTGGTAAATCAATTATACATCAATAGAAAATAAAAATTAGGGGCTTCCCTGGCAGTCTAATGGCTAAGACTCTGTGCTTCCACTACACTGGATGCAGGTTTGATACCTGATTGGGGAAATAAGATCCTGCATGCTGTGCAACTTGGCCAAGAAAAAGTTTAAAACAGAAAACTTACTCAACTTGCTAAGTGAAGCTTTATACCCATGGAACGGCAACCTTCATTTTCCCTCTCAAAGTCCTCGACGACTACTATTCTATTTTCTAATTCAACCAGTTTGCCTGTTTTAGATTCCTTTACAAACTGTCCTGTGATTGACTTATTTCACTGAGCGTGTAAGATGTCCTCCAGGTTCCTCCATATTGGAGCATAATCAGCATTCCTTTCATGTTTTAAGGCTGAAGAATATTCCACTGTATGGAGGGACTGCATTTTCTTTATCCATGCTTCGCTTCCATCTGTCGGTCACTGTGAATAACATTGCTACGACCGTGAGTGTAAATCCCTCTTTGTGATCCTGTCTTCCATTCTTTGGGATGAACCCTCAGAGAAAGCGGATGGCCGAATCATACGGCAGATCTATTTTTCATTTTCAAAGGAGGCTCCATGTTGCTTTGCACAGCAGTGATGCCATTATGTGCTGAACTAACGGTGCCCAAGTGTTTGCTTTTTCATCTGTCCTCTTTTGGGGCCTTGAAATTGACTGAAGGGCCTTGTTACCTCATCCTTCGGGTGCCAACGGGAGACCCAGGGAGATGGAGTGACCTTCTAAAAGTCAAGGGCAGACTGTGGACAGCTGACAGCTAAAACCAAGTCTCCCACATCCTTTGGCTCCGGAGATCACACACCACAAAGACTAAACAAAGGAGCCCAGCTGTTGCTCCTCTCTACAAACGGCCACACGTGCCTTGACACATGATAAAACAGCATTAACTATGGATTTTTGTGAGCAGAGGCTCCTGAGGAAGTGCACGTAAGATCCATCCCGTGACTAATTGGAAATAGGAACCTGCATTTACTGGCGTATAGTTGGGAACTAAGCCAGGTCTCTATGCCCCATGGGGTGAAACACGTGAGGGATGCTTAAGTTTTCAGCACCTGTGAAGTCACTGGAACGTCCCTGCAGCCAGATCCCTGTGTCTCTGCAGTGAGATATCAGCAGAACGAACAGAGGGGTCCCTCCCTTGCTGGTGACGTTCTCTGCCTGTGAACTGAGATACACCTTCCCTTTCTCCGTCTTCCATGATCGTCTGCAAACCCAATGCTTAATCCTTGGATCATCAGTCTGTATCCCTCAACTCAGGTTCTCCACAAGACAGTTTCTCGTTTCAATATTTCAAATAACTTCTAGTTTCACTGGCAAGACGCCTCTGGGTCTTAGGAGAGCTTCTCAAAGAGCATCTCGCACCACGGAATCCAGTTGGTACCAGGTCCTGTCTTCCTGCTGTTCCTCCTCCCGAATTCCGCGTCGTCCCACCTCCAGGGCAAGTCTCAGGTGCAGCCCTGTGCAACGGGGAAATACTCCGAATAGGAGACACGGTTCCAGGCGTGTCTATGCGACTCAACAGCTGGGGCTTAATCGTTTCATTTGCTTATTCATGAGAAGTGAATATTAACAACCGTCTTCCAAATCTAAGGGCTAATGGGACCAAAATTGAAAGGTTGCTTACAAACATTGCTTGCTAATCAAAGTCGAAGTATGACTGGCTCCCCCGAGAGAGGGTGGACGAGGTCTGCTGGGAAATGAGAAAGTCTCTTTCCTGGGGAAAGAGATTTGTCTTTGAAGGCAGACGAGCCTGTGTTTAAATCCTGACGTGGGTAACATCAGAGGAGTGAATAAATATCTTTGTTCCTTGAATATCAGTGTATTATTCATAGACTGGGTAAAATGAAACCTTCCATTGAGAGATGGTACAGATGCTATGATTACTAATGAGATTTTTACATAAAGTGACACACACACTCACACACACATAAACACACACACAGCCTGTCCCATAGTAACTCAAAACCAGTAAGAATTTCCTTTCCTTCCCCAGCTGTCTTACAGTAAAGGGGGAAATGTCAATCAACATATTTCTATTTTATCACCGCTGAGAAGCAATGACATTTAAATAATGGAATTAAAAAATTCTGGAAGGCTGAAGAAAATTTAGATACTCCATCATGAAAGGTGTGGTTGAGAGGTCATGCGATTGCAGAATCAGGTACCTAACATACATGCATATATATATATATATATATATATATATATATATATATACACACACACACATACACACACACATACATATATATATAATATGAACATTATCTATACAGATGTATAATATATGTTGTATATATTCTCTGGAAGGAAACTCACTTTCTTAATTTTTTGCAAATTCTTTTCAGAAAACTACACATATGAATGCATTTTTCCTAAAACCAGAAGGAGGATGAAAGGTTTGAGACATTTCTTGTTCATGATACGCTTATTCTGACATCAAACAAATTCTTTGTAAAAACGCTAACAATTAAGCAGCTGATCAGACATTGCAAAAGGCCTCTTATGTCATCAAACTGTTAGGCTGATGTTAATTTCCTCTGGCTATTGCTAGGACTCTTTTTTGCAGTTGATTAATTTTGGTAAATTCTGAAATCTAACTCAGTACACTGGGGACAGCTGAGATTTCCATTTGGAGAAAGAGAACTATTGAAGTTGTCAGAGTTAAACAAGGAATCTGGGAACGTACTGATAATGTTGTTCAATGTACAAAGCACAATTTAAAAGTTAGGTCTTAATTTAATGTCATGTTTTATGGAAGATGAAGCTTTGCAGTCGATTGGAGTAGCCTGGGGACCAATTCAGGAACATGTAAAGTACAGAGTTTCTTCAAAGTGTGGTTATATTGTTACCTGGGGGCACAGAACCCAGCAGTCACCCTGGATGCCCGGCTTTTTCTAACCCCCAGCGCCTTTTCACACGAATGTGACACCTCGGTACCTCTTAGCACCACCTGCTTCTCCCCACCTAACCATCAGCTGCCCCTGGCCTGGGTACCGAGGTGACCGCTGAGCTCCTCCATCACCTCCACGCCGTCCCTTCTCCCGACTGTTCTCCACTCCGCAGAGAAAGGGTCTTTTTCTATTTGCAGACGTGACATTGCCCCCACCCGACTACTCTCCCAAGTCCTTGTCACGGGATCCCACTGCTCTCAGGATGAGGTCAAGGTCTGTAACATGGCCCGTGGGACCTGGCCCCTCCGGTCCACCCTCTCCCCTTCTGACACTTAAACTGATCCCACCCCACGCAGGGCTTTACTGCTTCTTTCTGCTAGAACATTCCTCCCACCCTCTTCCCCATCTCAGTCACCTTTTAGGTCCCCGTTTTGGCTTGGCTCCTCAGGGAAGCCAGGTTAAGTTTGTGGTCACAGGGCCTTACCCGCATCTCACGGCTCTCAGGACACTGGTCACGGTTACAGTCTTATTAATACGTTTGTTTGTGCAGTTACAGTCCATTCTTACCTCTCTCTACAGCATTGGTTCTATTGTGTCCAGTGCTTGGCACCAAGGAGGCAGTGTGCGAATGGATGAACGGATGGGCAGGACACGCATCTGCTTATCACCTACAGGCAGGGCATGGTGCCCTGGTGAGCTGGGCTTCTGCTTGTCCGTGCTCACTCTCCTCTCACTGACCAGGAGAAGTACCTCTTTAAAGCTTAGCTTGAGGCTGGGGGTCTCTGATGGGAGAAGGGGCAGACTCTGATTATGCAAACACGTACAAAGCCTACTGGAGTGGAAACCAAAACTCTTCTCATCAGTACTCAGCTCTGTTGTTGCCCAGTTGTGTCCAACTCTTTGCGACCCCATGGACTGCAGCACGCCAGGCTTCCCTGTCCTTCACCATCCCCCGGAATTTGCTCAAACTCATGTCCATCGAGTCGGTGATGCTATCCAACTGTCTCATCCTCTGTCATCTACTTCTCCTGCCTTCAATCTTTCCCAGCATCAGGGTCAATTCTAGCTTTACAGGTTTCACCGAGGGCTCCACAGCCTCATCTAACTGCTTCCAATTTTCTCACGGATTATTATTTGATGAATAATTATACAGTATGATTTAGTATTTACAGAAGGGGTATAACATCCCAGATGATGAAAAACAACAATAAGCAAAACCTTTTCCAAGGCCTGCAAGGTCAGGCCATTGTGGCTCTTGTCAAACAAGCCACAGAAGGTTTCTATTGAACCCATCCATATTCCTTTAACCCTAGCCTAGATCTTGTCAATAAACAGCCAGAGGTACGTGAGGCAGATGATGACGTGGCAGATTTAAAAAGCAGGAAATGGGACTTCCCTGGTGGTCCAGCAGCTAAGATTTCATGCTCCCAATGCAGGAGGTTCAGGTTCAATCCTTGATTAAGGAACCAGATCCCACATGATGCAGCTAAGCATTTGTATGCTGCAAATAAAGATCCTGAACACAGCAATGAAGACTGAAGATCTGGTGTGCAGAAACTGGGACCCAGTGCAGCTAAGTAATTAAATCATTTTTTAAAAGTGGGAAATGGTCATCCTGATGGGGAAGAATCCACTGAAATCCAGTGAAAGATTCCCTCTCTACTGCAGGGTGATGCTCAGTCGTGTCCGACTCTTTGCAAACCCAAGAACCATAGCCCACCAGGCTCCCCTGTCCATGAGGTTTCCCAGGCAGGAATATTGGAGCAGATTGCCCTTCCCTTCTCCAGGGGCTCTTCCCAACCCAGGGCTTGGACCTGCGTCTCCTGCGTTGGCAGGTGGCTTCTTTACCACTGAGTCGCCTGGGAAGATCCCGTTGCAGGGTACACTGTTGCATGTTATTTTGAGTCTTTCGGTCCTTCTCTGTCCAACTCAGCTGTGAAGAGCTGTGAACCACAAGGGACAGGATGGATGTCGGCCTGTAAGCAGGAGAAGGTGGGGTTTGAGTTGTCCTCTGGAAATGAGCACAACTTGGTTTGTGGGAGGAAGAGAAGGGTCCACAGTCATAGGTCAGGAGTGGCGACCGAGAGATGAAAATGCATGGAGAGCAAAAACTTATCTGAGAAAAGGCCAAGCTGTGCAAGTGCTGGGGTTGGGATTCAAGGAGACGAGAAGGAGGGGGTCACATGACATGTGGTAGAGACTCTCCCACAAAGATTTTCTGTCCCGGGGGCACCTCATCAAGCATAGTAAAGATGCTTCCTTTTTTTTCCCTAACTCATTTAGGGAAAATTAAATTAAATTCTCAGTTTATCATGAATCCGTATGCCTTTTATTTTAATAATACAAACTAGGGATGCTATAATACGACCATTATCTCTGAAAAGGGCTTGGCCAGCTTCCAACCTTCTTCATCCACCTCTATTTCTAATTCTGCGGAGGTTAACAGCAATCCACAGATGTCTTTGCATGGCCGGCTCCCCTGGAATGAAGAAAGGATCTGGAAATCTCAGAGAGTAATGAAGTCATTATCATAACGATTTTAATAAAATTTTCAATAGTTAAGCCACCTTTCTGTGATTTACTGTTCAAAAAAAGCTAAGCCACTGAGTCAGAGGCTTAAAAAGGTCGGGGAACAGGCTGTTGAACAAAAGTAATAAAGAAAGAAAGAGCAGATGAGAGAAGAAGGCCGGGGTGATAGCAGGAACCATTGTGTCCATGCTGGGCTTCTAGCCAATGCTCTTCAAAGCCAAGTTTCAATGGAGACCTGCACGTTCCGTCTATACCTAAGCTGAGATCCTACAGACCCAGAGACCACGAATTCAAGACCAACCACTGTAAGGACAGAGCAGCCATCCTGCCCTAACAGAGAGTCCCTGGGGTCTCAAGGAGCCAGGTGAGATTTGTGCATGGAAGCCTTCACACTAGACTCTGTAAGACTTGGGCATTTTTCTTTTTTTTTAGGACTTACCAGCTCTGACTGTATAAATCAAGCCTGGCAAACTAGGGCTTGAGACATATCCCCTAGAAGACCCAGATATAAGCCCAGGTGAGTTTCAACACAGGTAGCTGACAACCTACAGTGAGACCCACATCATAATTCCCAGCAGAACCAAGGAAGGAAACAGATCTGTGTTGGGTGTCCTTTGCTTAAGAAAGTAGGCAAGAAAATAATAGTAAATAATACTTTCAAAAGACTTCAGTAAAAGAGCTGAAATGTTGACCAAAGACTCTTCAATGTGTAAGCATCAGTTACCTTGAAAGCCCTCCCATCCTGGAGCATGCCAGATAAAGGAAGTGCTCACGTGTGTGTGTGTACGAGCAAGTTGACGTGCGATCTACAGTCTCAGTGAAATCGGATGATACCGAAGTTGCAGGGAGTGGGGTGCCATGATTAGGTCTGTTTGCTGAGCAAAGAAGTAGCTGCTAGTGAACATTCTTCTGAAATGCCTAAATCCCATTCCTTAGCAGCAAGTGGGTTTGGTGAACTGAATTTTATCTTTGTTAGAGATGAAGAGTGCTGCTGAGTCTGGGGGTACCCTTCTGAATTAGTGGCTTCACTATCCTGGGGAGGAAGGTCAAGGAGATGGACAACACCTGGCATGACAGTACAACTAAGATCAGAACTTGAGCAGACTTTTTTCCTGCCATTCCACTGCCTTCTAACACTGCCGGAGTGGAATATTGTAGGCAGTGAAATTTCAAAACAATAAAGCTTTAATGTACCAAGAATCCTGTAAAGGACACATCCCCAAATACAGACCCAGCTGGGAAATTGACGTACGCGCAGCTCTTCAATATGTGCTGTTGCTGTTGTGGTCGCTAAGTCGTGTCTGACTCTTCTGTGACCCCACGGACTGTAGTTTGACAGGTTCCTCTATCCGTGGGGTTTCCCAGGCAAGAACACTGGAGTGGGCTGCAATTTCCCTCTCCAGGGGATCTTCCGGACCCAGGGATTGAACCTCAATCTCCTTCATTGGCAGGCAGATTCTTTACAGCTGAGCCACCAGGGAAGCCCTTCACAATGCGTATAGAGATGCAAATTTCTGATGCCCTGAAGTCAAAGAATTCATTCACTCAATTCAGGCACCTCTTTTGGGGGGACAATCCTCTAGTTTTGGCTTATCCGCTGGGAATTAGAGATGGCTACCTATATTTAAAGTACATATGTTTGTATTTTTGGCCCTGCTGATTAATAGAAAAGTGATTTATAACAGTGGATTGGCAGTGACAGATTCTGTGGCGGTGCCGGGGACTGCTTCCAGATGAGTTGAAAGATGGTTTCTGAGCATGAATTATATTTCCGCATGTAAACAGGAAGACAAGGAAGATGATGAATCATCTCCCACCACCTCTTAGTGCAGAACTGCAGACTACATAATTTAAAATTTACTGCCAGCAAGGCCCATATAATGCGATCAGGCACGGAGAACCTACCAAATATTAATACTTTAGGAAACAAAAGCTGTATTAAGGTTTCCTGTAACTGAGAGAAAGCCCGTGAGTAATCCACACTTCCACGCATTAGGTCACCTAGAGGTGAATACGTATGCTGTGGCCTTAACCCTCAAGGAAACCAATGAATTAGCTGAAAAATCTGGTTTAATATAAATAATGATATGTCAGTTACTTTGGAAGATAAAGGTGACCTGTCATAACTCTTTGAAGGTAATCTCTAAGTCTGGGTAGTTTAGCTGTGATCATAATTGTTCCAAGGCTGTTTGACTTGGGTGGGTACTCTGGGAGAGCAACCCAGTGTATGAATTAGGAAAGTAGCCTCCTTGGGATAATGGTGATTTCTGCATCTCTTCTGCTTCATTTGATAAAAGCAAGTCACTGGCCTGCCCAGGATCCCAAATGACCCTCCACCCCAAAGGTAGTAGAAATGCAAAATCCATCTCAGCACATGGCCTGGGGTAATTTGTTTTCTGTTGATAAGATGAGAAAACTGATGATGGATGGATTTTAAATGGGAAGTGCTTCACCATTCCTTGATTTATTTTGCTTCTTTTTTTTTTTTTTTTTAATATTAACTACATTCTGGGTGCTCAGAGAAATAAACTTGAATACCCAGTAAGCTACCGCAGAGAATGTGCAATGAATCACAACGAATTCCTTTCCACCAGGCCTCGCCTGGTTCCCTCTGAACCCAGACCCCGGACCCTGAGACTGACGATCCAATGGGCAGTTTGTGGATGATCTGTGCCCTCGATCCTGTCTGCTTCCTCTGCGGTCACATTGGTGCTCTTTAGCTTCTTCTCCCAAGCTGGCAGGAGACAATGTAAACCATAAAGGACTTCCCAGGCCCTCTCCCATGCAAGGGAGAGACGAGGTGGGAACTAGGCCCCTAGAAGGTCTGGGGATCCACCACCTCTGCGTTTCCCTAACAGACCTTTCTCAGCTCATGCCAGCCTTGGGGAGTACAAATTGGTTATAGATACACTCATTTTGGGGGCTTCCTTGGTTGCTCAAGCAGTAAAGAATTTGTCTGCAATGCAGGAGACAGGAGTTTGATCTTGGGGTTGACAAGATCTCCTAGAGAAGGAAATGGCAACCCACTCCAGTACCCTTGCCTGGAAAACCCCATGGACAGAGGAGCCTGGCCGGGCTGCAGTCCATGGGGTCGCGAAGAGTCAGACACGACTTAGTCACTAAAAACAACAACAGCACTCATTTTGAACAACTATGTATCTGTTTACAGCTTATAGGCTTTTATTTCTTTTCAGAAAATTCAACCTTTTGAAAGTAATTTTCTAAATAAAATTGAGGGTAATTCTAGTGGTCAAAATGGAATCTTATTGGCCCAGGTATACATTAACATTTCAGAGAGATTGCTTGAGGTTGACAAAAGATCTTAACACTTTAAATTTGAGCTTCTCTTCCAGCCAGTTCTACCCTTTTTATGTAAATGAGGGTCAAATAATTTGCAGTTGCAAGAAAACCAACTTTTGGAAGCTCCCAGGACCCAGCTCACTTAAACGTGCTGACATGGTTTTAGAGCCTGAAATTGCTTATTAGATGGAATAACTCAGAAGTCAAGGGCTGATGCAAATAGCTGCAAACCTCAGTTATTCCTGGGGACATCACAACCTCCTTAATCTGTTTATGTCTGTGCTTTTGCCAAAAGGAATCTACCTGGAATACTGATCAAATGATAATTTGAGAGCTTTTTTTTGTTTGTTTGTTTTAAATTCAATTTACTTACGGTGAGGCCGGTGTTTCAGTCTTTACAAGGTAAGCGTGTTTATTCCCATTTTCTGGGAAGAGAGACTTCCTAAGTACGGAACATGGAGAATTAGTACAGGTCTCCTGGGCTTTCTTTGTGGCTCAGATGGTAAAGAATCTGCCTACAAGGCAGGAGACCCGGGTTCAGTCCCTGGGTCGGGAAGATCCCCTAGAAGAGAGAATGGCAACCCACTCCAGTATTCCTGCCTGGAGAATCCCAAGGACAGAGGAGCCTGGAGGGCTCCAGTCCATGAGGTCGCAAAGAGCTGGACACGACTGAGTGACTAACACGTTCAACTATGCCCAAATCCTTCCTTGGGCCTTTTTTCTGTTTCGCTTTCTGAGAGGGTTTTCGCTTCCACGGTTAAATCACTAAGTCAGACTGAATTCAGCTGATGTGTGAAGTCTTAACGTGTGAAGTCTGTAATTTGGCAAAAACAAGAATGTCACAAAAACGTGAACTCTGCTGAAACATGCTCACAGTCAGGCTATGCAGGGAAACGGCAGCGTGTGCGGGGCCGTTTGTGAGAGTGAGGACACACTTCTCCCGGCAGGCGTGCCCTTGGGGGCTGGCGCTGCTTTCCTGGGTGGCCGGAGGAGAGAAGGGCCCTCACTAGTTTATAATGTGAAAAAGACCCTCCTTCCAAAAAAGGAGTCATGATAGCCCTTTCCTCCGGATGAAGACAGATTAGCCAGACTCTCCGGGCCTTTGACACCCCTCCCCGAAGTCAAGGGCTTCTGTAGCCCCTCTCCTGGACCCAAGCGTGATCTCTGTCCCTAGAAGCTGGCCCTTCTGCACACCCCAGACCTTCCAAAACACTATCTTAGGATCTTCACGTGGCAACAAATTTGCATTTGCGTTCTCAAATGAGAGCCACAGTCCATGTGTGTGTGTGTGTGTGTTCAGTCACTCAGTTGTGTCTAACATTTTTGTGACCCCAAGGACTGTAGCCCGCCAGGCTCTTCTGTCCGTGGGATTCTCCAGGCAAGAATACTGGGGTGGGTTGCCATTTCCTCCTCCAGGGGATCTTCCTGACCCAGGGAATGGACCTAAGACTCCTGCGTCTCCTGCATTTGCAGGCCAGTTCTTTACCACTGTGCCGCCTGGGGAGCTGTCTGGAGGCTCAGAGATGAACTGGCTGCCGGGTGGACATGTCCCGACAGGCACTCGGCACTGTGAGCGTTTCCAGCAGGAAGAAGGAAGAAGGAAGAAGAAGGACTGGGCAAGTGCATCTGTCTACGGGGCCCAGGACTGTTCCGTTGTTGCCCCTTATATTAAAAGCAGCAGGTGCCATTAGTGCAATGTGGATCTGCCCGGTTGTTTTACTGGCAGGTTGAACAGTTCAGTCTCATGTTCAGAAAACTCTCCAGAACCGCCTGCCCTCATCACGTGGCTCAGCTGTCATCAGTCAAGGAACCCAGGACACCAGACGGGGCTGAAGCGTGCCAGCCAGCATCTCCTTTCAACGTGCGAATGAATCCACTGGGATCTCGTTAGATGTAGATCTGGAGTCAGCCTGCCTGGGGTTGGAGCTGGACGCAGCACTTCTAAAAGGCTCTCAGGTGATGCCCAGATGCTGGTCCCCGGGGCTCTTGGCAAAAGCAGTGGGGCTGCTCCCCTCCCGCCAAGACAAACTGATGGGGGAGATGGGACCTTGACAGTGAAGAGCAGACCTCAGCTGGTTTCCCAGAAAGGTGCTCTGGTTATGACTATTCTTTTCTATTCTTTTTCTTTTTAATTGAAGTATAGTTGATCTACAATGTCCTGTTAGTTTCAGCTGTAGAGCACAATGTCTCAGATTCTTTTTACTCATCAGTTCAGTTCAGTCGCTCAGTCGTGTCCGACTCTTTGAGACACCGTGGACCATGGCACACCAAGCCTCCCTGCCCATCACCAGCTCCCGGAGTTTACCCAACTCACGTCTACTGAGTCGGGGATGCCATCCAGCCATCTCATCCTCTGTCGTCCCCCTCCCTCCTGCCCTCAATCTTTCCCGCATCAGGGTCTTTTCAAATGAGTCAGTTCTTTGCATCAGGTGGCCAAAGTACTGGAGTTTCAGCTTCAACATCAGTCCTTCCAATGAACACCCAGGACTGACCTCCCTTACGATGGACTGGTTGGATCTCCTTGCTGTCCAAGGGACTCTCAAGAGTCTTCTCAAACACCACAGTTCAAAAGCATTAATTCTTCGGCACTCAGCTTTCTTTATAGTCCAACTCTCACATCCATACATGACCACTGGAAAAACCATAGCCCTGACTAGATGGACCTTTGTTGGCAAAGTGATGTCTCTGCTTTTTAATATGCTGTCTAGGTTTGTCATAACTTTCCTTCCAAGTAATAAGCATCTTTTAATCTCATGGCTGCAGTCACCATCTGCAGTGATTTTGGATAAGTTACAATAAAACTTGAGTATAGTACTCTGTGCTACATGGCAGGTCCCTGTTGGTTTTCTATTTTATGCGGGTGCATGCTCAGTCCTCAATCACGTCAGACTCTTTGTGACCCAATGGGCTGTACCCCACCAGGCTCCTCTGTCCATGGGATTTTCCAGGCAAGAATACTGGAGTGGGTTGCCATTTCCTTCTCTAGGAGATCTTCCCAATCCAGGGATCGAACCAGAGTCTTCTGCATCTCCTGCACTGGCTGGTGGATTCTTTACCACTCAGCCACCTAGGAAGCCCCAATCTGTAAATCCCATATTCCTAATTTATTCCTCACCTTTGGGAACTATATGTTTGTTTTCTATGTCTGTGGGTCTATTTCTGTTCTGTAAATAAGTTCATTTGCATCTTTTTTTAAAGATTCCACATAAAAGTGATATCACATATTTGTCACTCTGATTTATTTCACTTAGTATGATAATCTTTAGTTCAAACTACGTTGCTAACTCAAATAGATACATGCACTCCAGTGTTCATAGCAGCACTATGTACAATAGCCAACACATGGCGCCAACGTCAACGATCTAAGGGCCCACCAACAGATGAATGGGAAAAGATGTGGTACACACACACACAACGGGGTATCACTCAGCTATACTATTGTAGGAGCATCCACACACCGGACTGTCTCATTTCTACAAGTCTCCTTAAAACCACCCGAGTCTCCTTGCCCCCACTTCAAGTGTAGAAGTGCTGACAAGGCTGATGCTTACTAAACTTCTCCATAGACAAGCAAAGAGCTCATCTGAGCCTCATCACAACACTTGTTGTTGTTGATGTTTAGTCGCTAACTCATCTCCAACTCTTTTGTGACCCCATGGACTGTAGGTCCCCAGGCTCCTCTGTCCAGGGGATTCTCCAGGCAAGAATACTAGAGTAGGTTGCCATTTCCTCCTCCAGGGGATCTTCCAGACCCAGGGATCAAACCTGAGTTTCTTGCATTGGAAGGCTGATTCTTTACCACTGAGCCACCAGGGAAGCCCCATAAGAACACTACAAGATACTTATTTTGTCCTGAGCTAATAAAGGAAACAGAATCTCTGGATTTAAGTAATTCGCTAACCAAGTCAGAAGTGGACATCGCATCTGAACTGGGGTGTGACATCTGACTCAAAGGCCTGCAGTCTTTCCTCTCCCCATCAAAGGGGCCACTTATCTATTCCAGGGTGCAAATCTTTTTTCCACCCACATGTCTAGTGAGTACCTGCGATGTGTCAGGCATGGACGAGGGCTGGTTAATACTCTACAGAAAGGTTTGCAAGGATCCTCGAGCACAGAAAGTCTTTTTCTGGAGGCCCTTCAGCAAAAGCACACTTCTTAAATCTCCATTTCAAACACTCTGATGTAAAAGAGCTGCTGGCTCAAGGCTTTGGTGGATAAATTGGGTTGCTGGAATTTTCAGAAAGACTTTGGTCTTGAAATACCTGTCCTTTAGAACCTAAACACTTACTTGAAATGTGTCAAGGGTGCCGACAGCTTCCGGGGCCATGACACCGTTTCAAATAAGCAGTGACTTTGTTCCTCATTAGCGGCGGTGCCTGCAAAGCTTAGAGTGTTTGCAGTCAGCTGTCCTCAGGGGCTTCAACTGGTTACCAGCTGCCCCTTAGAGGCACAATTTAGTTGCAGCAAAAGGAAGAAGTCAGTGACCCTCAAAGGCCATCCTCCAGGAAGAGAGCCGCTTCTGCCTGGAAATGCAGAGAATTCCCTGGAGAGCTGAGGCCTTCAGTCTGCCTCTCAGGTTTTGCAGAGGGCCTGCACCTGGGCTGGTGGTCACATTGACAGGTGTATTCGAGGACCCATGGCCTTGGTTTCATCAGAGGGTCTGGAGGGGCCCTGGAAGCCATGCCGATGACTCGACATACTCACTGGACTGGAGGGGAGGACGTGGATTGAGCCACTAGTGTAGTGGTAGGAGTGTAGTGTGAGTTGCTCAGTCGTGTCTGACTCCTTGTGACCCCGTGGACGGCAGCCCCCCAGGCTCCCCTGTCCAGGGGACTTCCCAGGCAAGAACACTGGAGTGGGTGGCAATGCCCTCACCCAGGGGATCTTCCCGACCCCGGGATCGCACCCGCGTCTCCTGCATCATCAGGCGGATTCTTTACTGTCTGAGCCGCCAGGGGAGCTGGATATGCACCAGAGGGAGTTTCATCCCTCACTTCGGACAGTGCCGCACGGAACACGGCTGATGGAGACAGAGCGGTCGCCCCGTTGGGCAAGGCGGTCAGAGGCAGGCAGCCTCCTCCCTCGAGTTTTGGCAACAGTCCCTGTGCTCGCAGGCTGTTGGCGGTGCCTTATTCCTCTCTGCCTGCGAGCCGGGCACAGTCCTGAGGGAGAGACACGGGTGTCTCATAAGTGGGAAAGGAGGGCAGCCCCGGGCAGGTGGCACTGAACGTCGGGAAACCCGGGGCCAGAGGGCAGGGCTCTGGGGTCCCTGCCAGCCCCGCTTGGGGGTATCTTGCTGGCACATTTCCAGGGTCGGGGCGGGGGAAGCTGGGCTGTCAGACTCCTCTGTGTCGCCCTTGCACGTGGCTCCATCACTTCCTGCAGAAATTCCTCACTGAACACTGACGTCAGAGGCAGAAGAAAAGGACGGGCATGGACTTGGAGACACAGGCTGGGCTCCGGGGCAGAGAAGCAACGGTGTGCAGAGATCATCGCTGGAGACACCTCCAGGAATTCTGTGATTCCACCCAGTCCGTCCTCTGCCAGCCTTCAGGCCCCCCTCACCCCATCCCCTCCGCAGGTGTCCTTCCCCAAAGCCACAGTCCAGAAACTTAGAGGCACAAGTGCCTGGGAGCTGTTTTTGGCTGTGTTTTCCAGTTGTTAGATTGGGCTTCCCTTGTGGCTCAGCTGGTAAGAATCCACCTGCAATGTGGGAGGCCTGAGTTTGGTCCCTGGGTTGGGAAGATCCCCTGGAGCAGGGAAAAGCTACCCACTGCAGTATTCTGGCCTAGAGGATTCCATGGACTATACAGCCCATGGAGTTGCAAAGAGTCAAACACAACTGAGCACATTTCACATTCCAGTTGTTAGGGCGCTGAGGTCATATGGTAAAAAAAATAGCTAATTTCACTGCATGCTTCTACCAGGTCAGGCCTTATATCAAGATCTTTGCAGGTGCTAACTCACACCATCTGCTCAATGCCATCATGAGGTAGGCACTACTATCACCACTATTTTTACTTTCCTCTTACTCATTGGGTAATTAAGAAGTCAAGTCTCAGTAATTCCCAAAATAAACAAACAGCTCATACAATTCCAACAACAACAAAAAAATCAAACAACAAAACAAAACAACAAGAAAATCAAACAATCAAAAGATGGGCAGAAGACCTAAACAGACATTACTCCAACTAAGACATAGAGATGGTCAACAGGCACATGAAAAGATATTCAACATTGCTAATTATTAGATAAATGCAAATTGAAACTACAGTGAGTGCCCACCTCACACCGGTCAGAATGGCCATGATTAAAAGTCTACAAACAATCAGGGCTGGAGAGGATGTGGAGAAAAGAGAACGCTGTCCAACTGTGCCAGTGGGAGTGTAAGCTGGTGCAGCAACTATGGAGAACAGTATGGAAGCTCCTTTATAAACTAAGATCAGAGCTGCCATATGCTCCAGCAATCCCACTCCTGGGCACATATCTGAAGAAAACTATAATTCTAAAAGATGCATGTGCTCCTGTGTTTATTGCAGCACTACCAGAGCCAAGACATGGGAGTGACCTAAATGCCCACCACAGATGAATAAAGACGATGTGGCACATAGATACAATGGAGTGTTATTCAGCCATCAAAAAGAATGAAATAATGTCAAGTGCAAGCAACTTGGATGGACCTAGAGACTGTCATACTCAGTGAAGTAAGCCAGAAGGACAAATATCGTATGACATCACGTATATGTGGAATCTAACATATAACACCAATGAACTTATTTATGAAACAGAAACCAACTCACAGGCCTAGACAACAGAACTGTGGCTGCCATGGCGGGGGGGGAGCCAGGGGAGGGGTGTAGTGGGAGTTTGGGGCTAGCAGAAGCAAGCTGTTCTATGTAGGGTGGATAGACAATGAGGTTCCACTGTATAGCAGAGGGGACTATATTCAGTGTCTTGTGATGAACCATCATGGAAGAGAAAAGAACATGAACATGAGAACTCAGCCTCACCCAGGGCTCAAGCTCTTCACCAGCAGTGATGGGTGACAGGTGTTCAGGCACCCTGGCAGGCCACGGACGGAGGAGGATTTTCTCAGGGAAGACCCCTGCAGCACCCCAGGATACGATGCCCACTGCAGTGACCCTTGGGCCCCATCCTGGATGGCAGGATGTCCATGTGGACACGGGAGGCTTGAGGGAGGGCAGGGTCTTGAGCAGCCATGCTGGGCCAATGAGGCATTTGTTAATTTGTTAAAAGGTAGACTTGAACCTTCTCAAGTCTATCTCCCTGTTATGATGACCTTTCTACCAGCCCCTGGGGAGCTGGAGGGTTATAGGAAAAGAGAATGAAAGGTCACTATTTGATCTATTCAATTACTCTTCACCACCATTCGGTTCAAAAATTGGGAACAAGTTTCTTGCCGTGAGGTTTTCTCAACCCAACCAAAGAGAGTAAAATCTGAAGCTATGGATATTTTCCAGGCAGAATTCTATAGCTCCTTGAAAAGTTCCATTGCATTAGAGATGTGTATGCTGAGTCTAAATGCACATACTATAATACCTGCAATCAATAGCCAAAGGTCAATACCATCTACTGGCCAGCTCCACCCTTTGACAAGAAAAAAATGAGAAGTACAATCTTAATGTTTCCACCCTGGAACCAACACAACCATTAGCATCTCAACAGCACCGGATGCCTCTGGTGGAGTCCCGAGCTGGCTTTCACAGCGAGCTAGAGACAAAGATCCCTTTCTTACTTACAGTGAGAAGCTAGGGTCTTAACTCACGGTGGCTTCCACTGCGCTTCTCTAGACTCTCTACCTGCGTGCCTGCGCACTCAGTCGTGTCAGCTGTGTCCGACTCTTTGCAACCCTAAGGACTGTAGCCCGCCAGGCTCCTCTGTCCATGGGTCCTCCAGGCAAGAACACTGGAGCGGGTGGCCATGCCCTCCTCCAGGGAATCTTCCCGACCCAGAGATCAAACCCAAGTCTCTTATGTCTCCTGCACTGGCAGATGGGTTCTTTACCACTAGTGCCACCTGGGAAGCCCCATACTTTCTATCTATGAGGATAGAAAACTAAGTCCAGTTTGTATCACTGGATCCTTTTCAACTAGACGTGAAGAAGGGCTTTCTGGTATCAAAGCACTCCCAGTATCTGGGAATGACTAGGGGAGTCGAATTTCACACCAGAGGCACCACTCCTCATTTTGTAAACTGGCAGATGGTGATCAGAGACAAAAAAGAAAGCCACAGAAAGTCAGACCCACTGGGACTTCCCTGCTGGTCCAGTGATTAAGACTTCAGCTTCCACTGCAGGGGCCCTGGGTTCCATCCCTGGTTGGGGAGCTAAGATCCTGTATGCCTCTCAGCTAAAAAAACGAAACATAAAATGAAAGCAGTATTGTAACAAATTCAATAAAGACTTTAAAAATGGTCCACATTTTAAAAAAAATCTTGAAAATAATAGTCATGCTCACTGAGGTTGAATTCCTTGATGGAACCCCAGGCAACCTTTGGTAGAGGTAGGCACCTAGTGGAGAGATGCTGCCTTCCCAGGTGGCGCAGTTAATAAAGAATCCACCTGCCGATGCAGGAGATGCAGGTTCAATCCCTGGGTCGGGCTGATCCCCTGGAGGAGGAATAAAGAGGATGGACATTCCGGAGGTAGTACACTGGCTGGAGTTCACTGTTGAGGCAACCTCTGCCTGAAATGGAACAAGCTTCTCAAAGCTGACAGTTCTTTTTGGGAACCAGATTTTTCAAGGACTGCTTCCCATTGCTCGAAGCTCACGATTCATCTCTCACTGGAACACGTGTCTGACTCTTTGCAACCCTATGAACTGCAGCCCTCCAAGCTCCTCTGCCCAAGGGATTTTCTAGGCAAGAATAAAGGGTTGCCATTTCCTTCTCCAGGGGATCTTTCCGACTCAGGGATCAAACCCGTGACTCTTTATGTCTCCTGCATGCAGGTGGGTTCTTCACCACTGAGCCACCTGGGAAGCCTCATGATTTACTTTCTATTCGAGGGGATGCGACAGTCTTAATTTCCTGCTAGGAATTCTCTTAATATTTGGGGGATATCGCTGTTATGAAATGCTCTTACTCAGTCCAAATTAGTTCCATAAGGCTTTGCTAGATTTCCATTTCCTTCAAATTAAATGGTATATACCCAACATAACCAAGATCATGTATGTGTGTATGTGTGTGTATTTCTCTGAAATTTAACAATTTGCTAGATTTGCATAAATTATTTAGGCAAGGAAAGAATCTTTGAAATCTGCATACTTAACAGGTTCTAAATTCTGAGTTAGGAGGTAAAGTGTAGGAGGGAGAAAATTACATTCTGGTGAGGCACTTATCCAGACTGAGGCTGTCCCATTTTTTCACTCCAGTTCCAGGAGCTGATTTTTTAATGGCCAAAAATGAAAACTTATTTCCATGACAGTGCTATCTGGACCGTCCCCTCCAACTGTAATCGCTTTACAATAGGTTTCTAATGCACAATTGCCAATTAAACTGTGCATTTAACCTTTGCACAAAGCACTCCATTTTCTTTTGTTAGGGAATCAAGCTTTTAAGTCAGCCGATCAATTCTGCAAATTATGTAAGTACATAGCGCTTGCTTAATATTTATTATGTTGGGCAGAGTGGAGTATGACTACAGTAGTGACAAATAGCCCCTTACACATTCCAGATGGGATGAAGCAGCTGGGGTGATCTGAATACTGTGGGGCGTGGGACATCTTTGGTTTTCTGGGGCTCTTCAAATACTAAGGAGAGACACAGACATGCAGTGAGATCTCGGTGATTCTAAGGGGCAGAGTTCAGCTCTATTTTTGTCCAGGGGATGTTTCACTTTCTCCAGTCAACTCTGACCTCAGAAGAAGCTTTCAGCCTCCAAGTCTGGATCCCTGTAAATGCCACGAGGAGTTGCCGCAGCACACGGTTTTGATACTCTAAGCACACACGTACCTGGGGCCTCTTTTCTTTCTAAGTCAAGTCCAGAAACAGAGGCGTGATTAGATATACTGTTGTTGCACAGGCGCTCAGCAGGGTCCGACTCTTCTAAACCTCATGGACTACGTATGTGAAGGAAGCATGCCAGGCTTCCTTGTCCTTCACTATCTCCCGGAGTTTGCTCAAACTCATCTTCATTGAGTTGGTGATGTTATCTAACCATCTCATCCTCTGTCACCCCTTTCTCCTTTTGCCTTCATTCTCTGCCAGCATCAGGGTCTTTTCCAATGAATGAGTCAACTCTTCACATCAGGTGGCCGAAGTATTAGAGTTTCAGTTTCTGCATCAGTCCTTCCAATGAATATTCTGGGTTGATTTCCTTTAGGGTGACTGGTTTGATCTCCTTGCTGTCCAAGTGGCTCTCAGATATACTGTTAGTAATCACTTTTGGAGGTGAATGATTTTTCTTTCCATTTTAAAATGAGAAACTATTCACCCATGCCTATTTCTGTGTAATGAAATAGTTGTGTCTGATTCTTTGCAACCCCACAGTTGCTCAGTTGTGTTTGATTCTTTGCGACCCCATAGACTGCAGCCCACCAGGCTCCTCTGTCTATGGGATTTCCAAGACAAGAAAACTGGAGTGCGTTGCCATTTCCTTGTCCAGGAGATCTTCCGAGCCGGGGATCGAGCCTGGGTCTCCTGCGTTGCAGGCGGATTTTTACCGACTGAGCCACCAGAAAAGCTCTTTCTGTGCCATGCCTCTGGATAAAAAGGATCAGAGTGATCTGTAACTAGGAGAATTCAATTACATATAAAATCAGATCACAAAGGCTCTTCAAAACAGATGATACTTTTTAAACAGCATTTTGCCTTCAAAATTCCTAGTCAAAAGAAGATTCTCTGGGTTCTGCTTCTTCACTTATAAACTGAGAGGCTGAGCTGAAAGGCAGGTTTTGAGTCTTATTCTATACTTGGCTCTGGGTCTGTTTAAAAGCAAACTTGTTTCATGGTGTGAAATAAAATTCCTATTTTCAAGGCAAGACAAGAAAAATTTAAACAAAAATCCTCTTCTGCCCTTTGGCCAAAGAACTGATGCTTTTGAACTGTGGTGTTGCAGAAGATGCTTGAGAGTCCCTTGGACTGCAAGGAGATCCAACCAGTCCATCCTGAAGGAGATCAGTCCTGAATATTCATTGGAAGGACTGATGCTGAAGCTGAAACTCCAACACTTTGGCCACCTCATGCAAAGAACTGACTCATTTGAAAAGACCCTGATGCTGGGAAAGATTGAAGGCAGGAGGAGAAGGGGACTACAGAGGATGAGGTGGTTGGTTGGCATCACCGACTCGATGCACATGAGTTTGGGTAGACTCCAGGAGTTGGTGATGGACAGGGAGGCCTGGCGTGCTGTGGTTCATGGGGTCGCAAAGAGTTGGACATGACTGAGCAGCTGAACTGAACTGAACTGAATTTTGGCCTCCTCTCCCTCTGCTATGCATGTGTATCTGCGCCATGTATGGACCACACATCCCCCATTGGCAGGAATACCTGCTCATCCATCAACAGCAAAGTTCTCCCAGCATCAGCAAGACAAATCCTGAAAGATAACATTTCTCCTTGATCTTATAAGTGGTCACATGATGCTGCTTAGATCTGGATTATGTAAACTGACAGTAACACATCATTTGATGCACGGCCCTCTGTCTCAAAAAACTTACATAACTGCTTTGACTTTTAATGGGCAGAACAGGTTCTCAGAGCTTTCTGAGAGACTCTCCCGTGGGTGATAACCTCACATCCGGCTTGAATACAATTTTCCATTTCTTTCTTGGGTTGATCGATTAATTTTTCATTGACGGTGGTTGGAAATCATCTTACTCCACAGTCACACCCGATTAGCTGCAAATTACAGATCACTGTGATTTGGCGTTTCGGGCTTCTGCTCTTGGGAGGGCCTTCTGATCCTAACGTGTCTGGATTCAACTGTGAACAGGCAGTAGAAAGTGGAGCAGGGAACCCCTCGGATTCAGCAGCTTCGGCATAATTGCATTTGTATATATTTGGTGCTAATGTTATACATTGTTTTTTCAAAATCATGCAAATTGATAAATATGATATAGAAAAATCTAAAAGTAAAATGTACATCCTCCCAAACACTGTATGTGTTCCTACTACACAGAAACAAATGACATTATACTTGCAAATTCAGAAGGTCAGGAAATGCATATGATTAGGTTTTCACGGTTAGAATGATTAGCTGGAGTGGCCTGTATCGACAGCAAGCCCTGGATCTTAAAGGATCAGATCGTCCCTGGCAAGTTTACACGTGTGCCCTATGGGTATGTTAATGCTTCTTTGCCAGCAACATACTTCACGCTTTCATCTTGGTATTTCCCCCACAAAATGCTTCCAACCTAAACACACAAAGGCCCCAACTCCGAGTCTTTAATCTTACGCCATTTTAAGGAGCTGATACTGAGAAGAAGAGCATCTTTGAGTCCCATTCTCCTTTCTCACTCTTCGGCTCCCCTTACTTTCTGCTTGAATATATTCAAGAATGTTCTATCTACTCCCCTGTAGATATGAGGAGTGTTTGTCTACTGAGGGAAAACTGGGGACATCACCTCTGAAGGGACATCATTTACATTTAAAAGAATAATTGACCCAAGCAAAATTCTTGTATCATAAAGTCAACCATTTTAAAGTAAACAATTCAGTGGAATTCAGTACACACGTCGTACAACGACCTCCTCTATTTCTAAAAGATTTCTGTCACTCTAAAATAAAACCCTTCTCACATATTATTCAAGGACATTTCAATGGTTTCTGACACATGGAGGAGAAAAGAATGAATTGGACCAACAGTTAGTCTTATAAATAAATGTTCCCTATTATTGCTTGGATGGATTGGTGGGCCCACGGGGTGTGTGAGGAGTATGGCAATGATGTAAAGTAATTAGCCTCCAACTAATAAAAATAAATGGAAAAAAAAATTTAAAAAAATAAAATTAAATTAAAAAAAGAAAGAGGTCAATGGACTTAGTCACATGAGTTCAAACACATTCAGAATGTTTCTAATGTATATTAAAAGGTAACTTTGTTATATGCTAATCCCAAACATATAATTTACCCTCTCCCTTTCCTCCTGGGTAACAAGTATGTTTTCTATGTCCGTGGGTCTATTTCTGTTTTGTATATAAGTTCATCTAACCCTAACAAATACACATTACTATATATAAAATAGGGCTTCCCAGGTGGAGCTAGAGGTAAAGAATCCACCTGCTGGGGCAGGAGACGTAGGAGACGCAGGTTCGATCCCTGGGTCAGGAGGATGCCTTGGAGGAGGGCATGCCACCCCACTCCAGTAATCCTGCCTGGAGAATCCCATGGACAGCGGAGCCTGGCGGGCTACAGTCCGTGGGGTCACAGAGCAGGAGCCTCGTCTGGGTGTGCACACACACCAGTATTCTTGCCCATGGGGTCGCAAAGAGTCAGAGGCGACTGAGGACACGCACATGTATATAAAATAGAGAACCAACCAGGGCCTACCGCATAGCACAGGGAACTATACTCTATTTTGTAATGACTTATAAAGGGAGAAGTTATATATGTACATCACTGAATCACTTGGCTATACGCCTGAAACTCGCACAACATTATAAATCAACTATACTTCAACTAAAAAGCCAGGAAATAAATACATTTATTTTAAAAAGATGACTTTGTGAGCTGTTAAGACCTCCAAATTAGCAGCGTATCTGGGACAGGAAGACACTCAAGGATACGGGTTCACGGCGCCTCCCCCCTCCCTTTTTCTTGCAGGACTCAGGCTCTGTGCTGCTTTGGCGACCAGACCAGGGCAGGGTTGTGGGGGTGGCCGACAGGCCAGGGGGCCAGGGAGGCCTGAGGATTCCAATCAGAAAGAGCACAAATGTGCTGAGAGAACAGAGCAGAGAGAGATGGGGATGGTGAGAGCCCCCCCACCCCGCCCCGCTTCTTCTAACCAGCAAAACGGATTTATTCAGGAAGAGCAAAGTTCTTAAACTGCAATTCAGGATATGCAGGCTCTGGAGAATCACACGCAAGTCTGGAGAAGAAAGGAGAAGGCTTCTTTCATACAGGAGAACCGGGAGCTGGGGGAACATCTCCTGATGCTATCAGCTGGGTTCAGCGGAGGACGCCGGGAGCTCAGAGGGTGGCGGCTTCTCATTGGATGAGCTGTGACAGACTGACTGGCTGCTGGGCAAGAGGAAGGTCTTCCCTCCTCCTGCTAAGTCTGATCCCCTGGGAAAAGCAAAGGTCCCCTTTTTCCTACAGGGCTGCAGTTAACATGGAGTGTTAGGGGGTGAGAGGTCCCCCGTGCGAGGCCTTGGGGGTCCTGGTATGAAATGGTCAAGGAATAGAATGTTCCTGGAGAGGAAAGCAGAGAGCGAGGCAAGAGGTGGAACAACCCACTGCAGGGGCGACGGGGGGCGAAGCCTTTAGCCAGAGGAGAGGCGAGGAAGACACCTTGATCTTGTGGAAGGTCACGCCCATTTCTGGCTTCTTTAAGGACCTTCCTTCCATCCGAAGCATTGATAAGTCAAATTTGATGAAGCATTAGAGGAGATGCATATCTTTGATGCACCACAGGCCACGGCTGTGCTGGGGACCAGGAAGGTGGGTGGTCAAGACCCCCCAGTCGGGGAGCGGTAACGGGGCTTCCTCTCACAATCCCAGTTTTGGCAAAAGTCAAGAGCTTTGCACTGAGCTGTGAATAATCTCTCCTTGAGAGACGGCCTCTCTGAGCCTCTGCCACTTGAGGTGGGGGTAGGGGTGGGTGGGGGGTGGGAGGGGTGAGTGGGGAGATGTCCTATGGCTCTGGGGTCTTTGGATCCTAACTCTAGGATTTCAGACTTGGGATTCATTCAAGATGAAGCCACAGGAGTGTATGGATATAAATCCTCTGCACAGAAATATGCTGAGTGGAAAAAGGCACCCCCTAACGTTACATACTGTGTAGTGAAAGTGAAGTCGCTCAGTTGCGTCTGACTCTTTGTGACCCCATGAACTGCAGCCTACCAGGCTTCTCCGTCCATGGGATATTCCAGGCAAGAACACTGGAGTGGGTTGCCATTTCCTTCTTCAGGGGATCTTCCTGACCCATAGATCGAACCTGGGTCTCCCACATTGCAGGCAGACACTTTACTGTCTGAGTTACCAGGGGAGTCACTACCACATACTGCATGGTTCCACTTATATCACAGTTGGGGCTTCCCTCATAGCTCAGTTGGTAAAGAATCTGCCTGCAAGGCAGGAGACCCTGTTTCGATTCCTGGGTTGGGAAGATCGGCTGGAGAAGGGAACGGCTACCCACTTCAGGATTCTGGCCTGGAGAATTCCATGGACTTGCAAAGAGTCGGACACGACTGAGAGACTTTCACTTTCACTGGAAATGTAAAAGTTACCGAGCTAGAGAACAGATGAGTGGATGCCAGGGTTAAGGAGGGGTGAGGGCAGGAGGGTGCAGAACCGGCCATAAAATGGGCCCCGGAAGGGCCTTGTGGGGACAGAACGCAGGGCATTCTGTCTGCACCAGGATCTGCGTCTGGTGTGGTGTTTGCCTCTGGTCCCCGTGGCGGGGCACCACGGTGAGGAGGGCGGGGCTGGAAGGGCACTCGAGGTCGTGCTGTGTTATTTCGTATACATGCACATGAATCTACAATTTCTTCAAAATAAAAAGCATAATTAAAAGGGAGAAGCCAGTGAGCGCTGAAGCTGTTCTTCATAAAGGAAAGGAAACACTTGGAGAAGAAACATATCAGTGATGATTAATGAAGGACTGTGCTGTTTCAAGGTGGCATTGCAAAGGCGTGCTTATTAAAACGTATTAGAACAGGCACCTGACCTGAGTTATCATGTAATGCCTGTGACAGAGGAAGTGGGGTTCGGCACAGGAGACAGTGAATCAAATTCAGCTTGTGACCAAACATTGTTTATATAAACATGCACGTATATTCATTATATATATTCACTCCATATATATGTGTGTATGTGTGTGTCTACATATTAAAGAATTCCAGGGAATGAAGGTGCTCAGTTGCTTCAGTCATGTCTGACTCTTTGCGACCCCATGGACTGTAGCCCGCCAGGCTCCTCTGTCCATGGAATTTTACAGGTGAAAATACTGGAGTGGGTTGCCGTTTCCTTCTCCAGCGGATCTTCCTGACCCAGGGATCGAATCTGCATCTCTTAAATCTCCTGCATTGCAGGCGGATTCTTAACCACTAGCGTCACCTGTGAATGAATGAATATATAATACCAAATGCACACCGACACACACACACACACATGCATATGCATGTACAAGGTCACTAACCCAGTTAGTAACAGAAGTAAAACCACAGACGCGGGCTATTGCTGCTTCCAGACAAAGCTCTCCTATACAATTAATCAGGCCCCAGAAAACAAACACACTTCTCCCCACTTAACCTTGACAGTGACCTGCCACAAGGGTGTCCTGAGCCATGTGATTTCCGTTCGTCCTGTGAGATCAGAACCTGCACGCGCAGGGATCCGGGCGCATGTGCAAGCAGCACCCTTTCAAATGAGACTCATCAGGGTCTATCATTCATCCCCACGGGGAAGGGGAAGGCTAATGACGCAGTTACCTCTCCTTCATTTAAAGCATCTGGGGGTCACTGGAGACTCTGTCCTCTCAATGACACCCTGCGCAGGGCCAGAGCCTCCGTGCTGTTGCAGGCTGCCTGGAGAAGCCAGGATCTCGACTGAGAAACAGGATACAAGTTCCCAGGGCCCCCTCAGGTGCATCCCGTCAAGGAGCTGCCCGCTCCCATGAAGCAGTTTAGCTCCCGGGTGATGCACGTTTGGGCTTCCCAGCGGCACCAGTGATAAAGCACCCGCCTGCCAATGCAGGAGACGCAGGTTTCATCCCTGTGTTGGGAAGATCCCCTGCAGAAGGTGATGGAAACCCACTCCAGTATTCTTGCTGGAGAATCCCATAGACAGAGGAGGCTGGCGGGCTACGGTTCATAGGGTGCAGAGTCGGACGCGACTTAAGTGATGCAAGTTTGGTCCATAGAAAGCAGTCTCTCTGAACCGGACTACAGAACGGTGATGACGGCCACGCCTCTCCACGCTGTTCCCGGAGATCCAGGTGGAGATCCCCCGTGGGGCCGTCAGATGGGAACTGTACACAAGAGGGCCCACAGCTCTACTGCGAGAGAAGAGAGGATCATGAGAGGAAGGGAACATCATTCCAGGGCTCACTGTGGGGATGCAGGCTCCACAATCGATCACTTCCCCTGGACACACAGCCTCTCTGCAGCCGCGAACCACAGTCAGAGAGACCATTCAGCCACTCTTCCGTTTAACAGGCCCCTCCTGCAGTCTGTGACTTGTTGGAGGGCACACTCCGGTGGCTGTGATGACCTCGGCTTCCTTATGATACAGGAAACTGCACTGCTCATGGGCGGCCACATGGGCACAGGTGCGGGGCAGCAGCTTGAGCAGAGGCTGGCCCTCCCGCCTCTGGGGAGGTGCTGCGATCACAGCAGGAACCTGATGGCTCAGAAGGCAGGGGGTCTATCTCCGCCCTTCTCGTGTCTTCTCAGCTCTTTCCTCCTGATCTCCCGAGCACCAGCACTTAACAATGCACAGATATACCTGGGCTTGTCACTGTTTATGACTCACCCAGCTGCCTCTGTCCTAGTTATACCTTGCTCCTGCTGTAGTTTTTGCTAAACCCCCCAGGGGAGGTGATGTTTCTGTGACAGCTACACAGAGCCCAGGCCATGTGCCCCGGCAAGCTTCTGACCAGCGGTCAGGAAGTCAAGGAAGGACGTCTGATGGCCAGGCCACCCCGAGCCACTGAAAATGGTCTCAGCCCTGGGTAGCGGTCCTGTCCATGCTGTGTAGAGAAAAGTATTTCTTCAGGGATGGGATTTGGGCCCTATCTTATCCTGATAATTATTGCCATATTCCACTATTTCCTTGTATTTGTACAACTTCAATGCCAAAACAGCAGCCAAAACATATATTCCAAATGCTAAGTGCAAATTTTATATACTAGGCAAGAGCTAACATTATCTCATTTCCATATTTGATGCTCTCAATAAATATTGCGAATATATACTATTTTTAAGGAGAAAGAAAAACATTTTAAGTCATCTAGTCAAGTTTGTCGGCTAATAAATGATAAAATCAGAACCTAAAGCTGGGTTTATTGAACTTTAATGTCCTTATTGCCAATCTATACACTTTACTGTCAAAAGTAAAAATCCTGCCCTGAGCCCACAGC
Organism: Odocoileus virginianus; assembly: GCF_023699985.2. Taxonomy (NCBI): domain Eukaryota; kingdom Metazoa; phylum Chordata; class Mammalia; order Artiodactyla; family Cervidae; genus Odocoileus; species Odocoileus virginianus. The sequence continues at coordinate 3,540,353 of NC_069674.1, forward strand.
AATCAAGAAAGAAACTGTGGTTTGTGTGTCTGTGTGTCTGTATTAGTTGATATTTTTGAACGGTTCAAAAGCCTGATAAAGGGTTCTGAGCTAAGTTCAGGAATCCAGAGGTAAAATCAGACCTGTTACCTGTATCACTGAAGCTCAGTGCACAGAAGGGGGAAATGTTTAAAAAACAAAACAAAAACACCTCTGTGGGATCGGGGAGTCTAGGAGGGAGGAAGATTCCAGGGAACAGAGAGAGGGGGCTGGGGGGTGCAACACAAGAGTCTATCTGAAGATGGAACCACAGGGGTGAACTCAGACGGTGAGGGCTTCCTGGACGGACCAGCATGAGGAGTGTGGGGGATGGGAACGAGGGGGCACTGGTTTGGGGTGTGGAGGTCAAGGGTAGGGTAGGTAGGAGGTGGAGGAGGGGAGCCACGAGTGACCACAGCAGGGAGAATAAAATGCTGGGAGAAAACACACACACACACACAGAAATAGGTGAATGCGTTCACAGTAATTATCAGAGTTCCAATAAAGCTCACATGCGGCTGTTTCTTCTACATCCCCACGTCATCGCTTTAATTAAAATTTTTTCCCTAACTTTATTGAAATATATTTGACAACACTGTGTAAGTTTAAGGTGTATATGATGATTTGATATCAGTTCAGTTCAGTTCAGTCGCTCAGTTGTCTCCAGCTATTTGCATCCCCATGGACTGCAGCACGCCAGGGCTCCCTGTCCATCACCAACTCCCAGAGCTTGCTCAAACTCATGTCCACTGGGTCGGTGATTCCATCCAACCATCTCATCCTCTGTTGTCCCCTTCTCCTCCTGCCTTCAGTCTTTCCCAGCATCACGATTTGATATATGTATATATGTGTGTGTGTGTGTGTGTGTGTGTGTGTGTGTGTGTGTGTGAAATGAGATGATTACCACAACAGTTACTTAAGACAGAGACACCTCACATAGTTCTGTGTGTGTGCTTATGTGTGCGCACATGCTGAGACCATGCTGCCCTCTCACTTATGCAGTTAAAATCCGTTTCCTTCAATAGAACCATATTATACATGGAATCACTAATTCCTATTCCTAAAGTCACCATGAGCAACAGACTCATCTATAGTATATCTTACACAGAGTCTAGTGAGGCAGAAATGATGAGCAATTGTTGCATGGATCCAGCCTCAAAGTTCCCCACTGTGACCTGCTGATGCCTTCCTATTTATACGAGGGCCCCTGAAAGGCATCTGAAGGGTTTCAGAATCTAAACATGGATGAGGTCCTCATGGCAATACATGTGTTCAGTAGGCATACACCCACACCATCACAGACTTTGAGTGCCTGGAAAAATCCATCTTTAAAATGGAAATCCTCTCCTTACTACCTGAAACTATGATTCAAGTTTCTCTTCTTACTGCTGATTATGAAAGCTGAACACATTGAAAGATCCAGCTAGAGCTGTGGGGCCATATCGATAGGGGTTCCCTCACTAATCTCAGAGGGATACTCTTTGTTGGGGAAGGGAAGCTCACAAAATCGGAAAAGGAAGCCAGTTCTCAGAAGATCCCACTAATGTCCTACCGGGACTGTCCAAAGGAGACACTAAGTTTCCTGCCTTGAACAGCACTTGTTCAATTAACACAGAGCTTCGCAGTCTGTGCCAAAGTAGGACTAATGTTTCAAGCAATAAAAATTTGCAGCCTTGCATTTTCCAGCTACTAAAGTTATAATAGCACTGTTTTGATTTTCTTTTAATCTCTCACCACTCTTCTAAAGAAAACCCAGGAGGAAAAATGATACTTGCAACCTAACTCAGGAGATGGTGAGTTTCTCTTAAGAGTTCTTACAGGAGACAGAAATCACTAGGTTTCACTTGTCTTAAAATTTTCTGAGATGAAAATGCTCCGGAATGACCTCAATAGTTTTGGACCCTGACCGTTAGCACTGGCATTATCAAAGCCTCCCAAACTTTTTTCTCAGTGGCCCAAGAGATTTTTAAAGACCCAGGTGTCTTCCAAGCTCCACCCCGCTAGTTCTCATCCCTGGCCACACACCAGAACCAGTTGAAAACTGAAAGTGTCAGTCACTTAGTCATGTCTGACTCTTTATGACCCCATGGATGATAGCCCGCCAGGCTTCTCTGTCCATGTGAGTCTCCAGGCAAGAATACTGGAATGGGTTGCAATTTCCTTCTCCAGGGGATCTTCCCAACCCAGGGATTGAAGTTGTGTCTCTTTATATCTCCTGCACTGGCAGGCAGACTCTTTATCATGTGAGCCACCAAAGAAGACCCCTGGGGGACCTTTCATAAAACCATAGCCCTAAAGTGATTAAATCAGAACCCTGGCATGTGACCTGTAAGGCAATTCCTATTTGAAAGCCCAGGTAGAGAAGACAGTCCAACAGTCTGAGGGGTGCCCGGTGTTACAGATGGGGCCCTTCATGATCAGGACCGTTCCTCAAAAACTGCTGCTGAGGGCAGAGATGCCCTACAGTTCATCTTTCCATCACTAACACAGCACTAGGCTCATATGCCAAGTCTTCATAGATAACTTGTAAAGGGATAAACAAATGAATGAAACAGGTAATTCTAACTCAGCTGCCAATTAGCTTTGTCCAATATCTATTGCTCATCAAAAGAAAGTGTCCTGCCTAACTAATAAAGGATGCTGGAAAGGTTACAAATAGTCAACTAGCCCCTCTAAATGTGGCTGAACATTTGAAACTACTAAGGAATCAGAGTGTGGAGGGAAGGGGTGGTAGGGGGAAGGAGAGGAGGTTGCGACTTAGGAGACAGCAGGCAACTTCAGATGCACCCCAGCTGGTGTCTCCAGCCAGGCCTCCCGACATGGGGTAAACCCTGTGAAACTCCCCTGTAAGTTAGTGGCCCAGGTGAGGGTCTGAGAGGATCATGACGACCGACAGAGAGTGAGGTTGTGCTCACCAGGGCCTTTATCAGGGAAAGTCAGGAAAGATGGTGATGTATTCAGGAGCAGTGGAAAACAACAAACACCAGGTCTCACCAACTCACTCCATCCTCATCAGACCCTCACTGAGTGCCAAGACTCACTCCGGAACTTAGAGGCTGAAGGTCAAGTTACACAACAGAGGACAGAAGAGAAGGCTTGGAACCTTCTGATGCCCTATGCACTGTGATGCCTAATTTTATATCAAGGTGACTGGGCCATGGGGCATGTAGAGACTTGGTCCGACATTGTCCTGGGTGTGTCTGTGAGGGTGCTTCTGGATGAGGCTAACATTTGAATCCTTACACTGAGGAAAGCAGATTGCTCTTCCTGATGTGGGTGGGCCTCATTCAATCAGTTGATGAATAGACCAAAAAAGGTGACTGCTCCCTAAGTAAGTGGGAATTCATCCTGGCTGACTGCCTTTAGCTGGGACATCAGTCTTTTCTGATCTTTGGACGAGAACTTATATCATCAGTGTTCCTGGTTCTCAGGCCTTCAGATTCAGACTGGAGCTACCCGTCAGCTCTCTCGGGTCCCCAGCCAGCCAACTTATCTGCAGACCTTGGAACATGACAGTCTCCATAAACATGTGAGCTGACTCCTCATAATAAATACACGTATATGTCCTACATATTTTCTATTGGTTTTGTTCCTGTGAAGCACCCTGCCTAATACATGCATGCACACATCTGCACATCTACAGGTGAGGTCCTTAAGATCTGTAACCATTTGAACATAGACTTATCTTTGCTATAGAATCAAAGTTGTATAATGCTTAAGCTGATGAGGTAATTTTAAAATACACGAAGTGAAAATTATACCAAAAGCCCATTTATCCACTCTCTCACTCTCTGAATGAGTCAGAGAGAACAAGTAAAAGATGGCCTTAGACCACAGAACAACCCTGGCTATGTAAGGAAAAAGAAAGCATCCAAAAAGAATGACAGTGCAGGACTTCCCTGATGGCCCCGTGGTTAAGAACCTGGTTTGCAATGCAGGGGACACAAGTTCAATCCCTGGTCAGGGAAGTAAGATTCCTCCATGGGGCAGAGCAGCTGAGCCCGAGTGCCACAAAACCAAAGCCTGGAGAACCCCTGTGTCTCAATACAACACATCACCTGACACAGTGTGGGTCCCCCAAGCCACAGCTAAGACCTAACACAGCCAAATAAAGAAATGAACACTTGACCAGTTAAACAAAGAGATGACAGTGCAACATGCAGACACGAGGCATAGCCCACATTACACGGGTGAGTGCTGACTCCAGCTCTAAAACCCCGATGACTCTGCTCTCTGCCCAGGGTGCCAAGGAAGGATCAGAGAGAATGATTCATCTCTCTTGTGCTCCTGGGGAGGGAGGCTGAAGGCTGGGTGCACTGCTCCCGTTGGAGTGCAATTCTAGGTCTGGAAGGAGCAGAGGTTAGTTTCTCTGCCCTTTTCCACGCTGGTGGTGTGCGCTTCTAGGCAGACGTCATCAGGCTCGGTTAGGTCAGGATACAAGGTGCAAAGCAATGACACTCTAAATTAACTGCTTGGTGACATAATCTATAATGTTAACTGAACATTATTGATTCTCATCCAGAGCAAACGGGCACTGGGGCGCAGACACGCTGGGTTGTCAGGAGGACTTTGTTACAGGGCCTCAGCGTCCACAGATAAAGCTGGCTGAACTGGGTCAGGGAGGACCGCTACCGTGGTCCTTGGTTACGACGTCACAGAGTGAGAGGCAGATTTCAGACAATGCCGTCGCGGAGGCAGCACACAAAGGTGTGTGAACGCTTTCTGTCCAAAGGGAAGCCATGGTCTGATTCTTCCCCGTGGATTCTCTTATTTCTTCCAATAAATCCTCACTCTCTACAGTGCTTTCCTGGTGGCTCAGAGAGCAAAGGATCCGCCCGCAAAGAGTGAGACCTGGGTTCGATCCCTGGGTTGAAAAGATCCCCTGGAGAAGGGAACAGCTACCCACTCCTATATCCTTGCCTGGAGAATCCCACGGACAGAGGAGCCTGGCGGCCTACAGCCTGTGGGGTCGCAGAGTCGGACACAACTGAGCGACTGTGACTTTCACTCTAGAGTCACAGCTTTACCTCTGTTGTGCTTGCTGACCCTCAATTAACTCTATCCTCAGACCCAAGTTCACCACCATCACAATATCAAGGCAGAAGAGTTGCCGTGCACCGTGTTAAACTCTGCTGGGAGTTACAGAAGTACGCACCATCTATTCACACCGCCAAGCTTGCTAACAACACCAAACAGGGTCTGGTTAGATGCTGAACCGGCAGCACAGGCTATAAATAAGCTCAGAACGGGGCAATCTCATAGAGGAGGAGACTCAAACAGGGCCCCCAAACATAGCAACTTGGAGGTGAGAGAGGAACATAGAGGTTTTTCTTGAATCTCATGGAATTTCTAGGCAAGGCAAGGAGGCAGGACTCTCCAGGATTATTTGGGGAGCAAGCTGGATTTCAGTGAAGATCTGGGGTCCACTAGACTGTGGGACTGGAGACCACCATGAGGGGATTCTTGAAGCCCGCTGGGGAGGGGTCCAGGTCCCAACAGAGCCAGGCATCCTGCTGCTTTTTGACGGGCTGAGGCATGCCGAAAGCCATGTTGTCAGATGAATCCAAGTCAAAGGCCTTGGGTAGGCTTGGCGCTTGGCCATAAAGACCAGGTGCTCCTTGAAAGCACGGAGCTGAAAGGTAATTATCTTCCCGAAAACCGACATTCAACAGAGACGCAAAGGCGCTCCAAGAAATTCAGATGAGTCTCAATAACACAGAAATGTGCTAACTTCACTTATTCATTCATTAAATGAACAAGAAGAAGGAACATGAGGATACACTAAAGGGTGACAGTCTGTTCATTTTACATCTTGATTGCAGGGCTGGCTTCTGGATATAAACATGTGCCAAAGCTTATTAAATTACACATCGCAAAGGTATGCAGTGGATTGTATGTCCTTTAGGTCAATAAAGCTGTTCAAAAACATCATCAGAGTTATATGGATACGATCCATGCCTTTCCAGCTTGATTTTTATGATAATTCCCTTTTATTTCGCCCCCTTCTGACATCTTCATTTCCCCGTCTCTTTACCTCATACCTACAAGAACTCATAAGCTGCCTCTGTCATAAGAAAACTATACACTGGTTTTTTTTTAACAATGCTAGCACTGACAGCACCTGGAAATGGGCTGGCTTCCTACCTGTCAATGAAAAAAACGTTTAAGAAAAACGGATCTCATCGAGGGAAAAGATACACTGAGGCTACAGACAGACTCTCTCTGTGGTTCAGCAGCTTCTCTGATGAGTAACCCTTTGTTATAAACTCCATCAGAGTGACCTTAACCTCCGCCCTGCCGGGCTGAGTCCTTTTCCAGGGGGAAGTTGCTATTTTACATACTGAGAGCAACCACACTTCAGAGGCTGGAAGGCTTCTGTTTGTCTTTTGCCCTGGAGCCTGGTTCTGCCCTCTGCGGTGCATCTGGACTCAGCAGGGTGAGCTAGGAGGCTGCAATTTCCCTAGCCCTCCTGGCAGGGAGAAATAAATAGCTCTGCTTTCCTCCTATGTTAATTCTTCTGCTTGAACGTGAGGATGTGACTACACTGAAGTGCCTCTCTCACTCTTCTTTCACAGGTTAACCCTGCCAGCTACCAACTGGCACTTGCCATCTGCCTCTAGAAGGATGGAGTCACAAGCTGCTGTGACCTCTGACTTTCAAAATCAAATGACAAATGTACAAAACCGGTACGAAAATTAGGGGTCTATTTATCACACATATGAATGCTAATTTTCCCATTTCTTAAACCACCCTTAAGATTTTTAGCACATGCAGGTCATACTCAACAGCAGACCTGAATGGAATCTCAAAGTAACACTTTTTTTTTTTTGTTTATACCAAAATCATTCCAATATTTTCACTCTATAATATGGAAATTTCCATGTAAATAGCATGGCAGCCCACTCCAGTGTTTTTGCCTAGAGAATCCCATGGACACGGGAGCCTGGGGTCACAAAGACACTCCATGGGGTCACAAAGAGTCAGATTCGACCGAGCAACTTAGAACAGCCACAAAGAACAAACCCTGCAATCCATATGCAGAGTTGGTTAGCTGTTCCACAGAAAGAAAAGGTAAAAATGCCTTCAGTTCAGTTCAGGCTGCTCAGTCATGTCTGACTCTTTGCAACCCCATGGACTGCAGCATGGAAGGCTTCCCTGTCCATCACCAACTCCCGGAGCTTGCTGAAACTCATGTCCATCAAGCTGGTGATGCCATCCAACCACCTCATCCTCTGTTGTCCCCTTCTCCTCCTGCCTTTAATCTTTCCCAGTATTGGGGTCTTTTCCAAGGAGTCAGTTCTTCCCATCAGGTGGCCAAAGTATTGGAGTTTCAGCTTCAGCATCAGTCCTTCCAATGAATATGCAGCACTGATTTCCTTTAGGATGCACTGGTTGGATCTCCTTGCAGTCCAAGGGACTCTCAAGAGTCTTCTCTAACACCACAGTTCAAAAGCATCAATTCTTTGGCACTCAGTTTTCTTTATGGTCCAACTCTCACATCCATACTTGACTACTGGAAAAACCATAGTTTTGACTAGATGGACCTTTGTTGGCAAAGTAATGTCTCTGCTTTTTAATATGCTGTCTAGGTTGGTCATACCTTTTCTTACAAAGAGCAAGCATCTTTTAATTTCATGGCTACGGTTACCATCTGCAGTGATTTTGGAGTCCCCCAAAATAAAGTCTGTCACTGTTTCCACTGTTTCCCCATCTTTTTGCCATGTAGTGATGGGACAAGATGCCATGATCTTAATTTTTGGAATGTTGAGTTTTAAGCCAACTTTTTCACTCTCCTCTTTCACTTTCATCAAGAGGCTCTTTAGTTCCTCTTCACTTTCTGCCATAAGGGTGGTGTCATCTGCATATCTGAGGTGATTGATATTTCTCCCGGCAATCTTGATTCCAGCTTGTGCTTCATCTAGCCCAGCGTTTCTCATGATGCACTCTGCATAGAAGTAAAATAAGCAGGGTGACAATACACAGCCTTAAAGTACTCCTTTTCCTATTTGGAATCAGTCTGTTGTTCCATGTCCAGTTCTAACTGTTGCTTCTTGACCTGCATACAGATTTCTCAGGAGGTAGGTCAGGTGGTCTGGTATTGCCAATTCTTTAAGAATTTTCCACAGTTTGTTGTGATCTACACAGTCAAAGGCTTTGGCATAGTCAATGAAGCAGTAGATGTTTTTCTAGAACTCTCTTACTTTTTCAATGATCCAATGGATGTTGGTAAATTAGTCTCTGGCTTGATCTACTTTGCTCACCTAAATATATATAAATATAGGAAGAACTGTCTCCAAGTGTTATTCACTGAACACTCAGAAACAAAAATGCATTAACTTCCATTCACTACCATTTACTACTCACTAATTTACTATTTGAGGTAATTCCTGGGCCTCAGCTCAGTGACTCTCCACTTCCTCAGGCTCCCTCATTCAGACGTGTCCCTTCCTGGTCCCAGAGCATCTCAGCCACCCCTGCTCCCCAGTTCCCACCGCAGACAGCTGGCTCACTAGTCAGAAGGGAACAGTCTTGTTTGCATGTATGCTTAGTTGCTCAGTCATGTCCAACTCTTCTGCAGCCCCATGGACTGTACCTAACCAGACTCTGCTACCCATGGGATTTCCCAAGCAAGAATCCTGGAGTGGGTAGCCATTCCCTTTTCCAGGGAACTTCGCAACCCAGGGATCAAACCTGTGTCTTCTGCATTGGCAGGCAAATTCTTTTATCATGGAACCACCTGGGAAACCCTGTTGTTTGCATAAGTTTCCATAAAGGCTCATGGTTCCATGCCTTGGATCACACTGTCTTCTCTGCTTGGACTCCATTTGGTTCACACGGGAATTTTTTCTTTACTTATTTTTAAACATTTGGTTGAAATATCTCCTCTCTGTGGTCTTCCTCCAAGCTCCCTGCCTTCCAAGCCAAATGAATTGTCCTGTTTGCCTATCTCAAGGGCACTTTACCCCTGCCTCTCTCTGGCATGTCTCACTCTCTGTGTTCTTACTCTAAATTTCTGAATTTGCCCTGTGGAGCTGACATGATGCCTCCATACCTAGAAGTAGTCAATGAACTGAAATGTCTATCTGACTGATTAACAGGTAACTAGGTATTAGCTAACTTTTGCAGGAATCAAATATGGGCATCTTATAGGCAGGAGAAATTTGTTGTTTGTAGGTGAGGTCATCAAATAAGAACTGAGTTGTAGTAAAGGAATAGATGATGCTATTAACCAGTTCAACAAAAAGAGAAAAAAAATTCACTGTTAAAAAGAAATTTGATGCTTACTGCCTGCTCAGTTGAAGACTTTATTTTTAAAATCTTTGCAGAACTCTCCTGGTGGTTCCATGGTTAAGAATTTGCCTTCTAATTCAGGGGACATGTGTTCAGTCCCTGGTCAGGGAATTAAGATCCCACATGACCAGGGGAAGCTAAGTCTGTATGGTGCAACTACCAAGACTGCATGCTCCAACTAGAGAGAAGCCTGCATGCAATGAAAGATCCCACATGCCTCAAGTAAGGGCCAACGCAGCCAAAAAAAAAAAAAAAAATTTAAAAATGAAATATTTGCAAAGATGAGGACTCATGATCTAAAAGTCTGCTCTTTTTAATGTGTCTTTACCTCCCCTCATCATTCCTGCAGCTTAAAACAGAAGAGGGTACTCAAGAATAAAGAGAGAGAAATCCACTGACATTTGCCCCCAAAAGGCTTAGGTTAAATGGTTATGGCTTTTCCTGTATCCTTCTCCTAACTAGTAAACATAGAGTAGAAATACTCTACTTCCTCAACCAAAGAGCTGTCTTAAATTCAAAGGTGAACACCGAACAATGCATGGATAATGTCTTTGGATAAAGGCTAATAGCCGAACTACCTAATAATGTTAATAATTCTAAAGAGGGGCCAGGCAAAAACGAAAACAACAGAGAAAAGGAATCTTTTCTTGTGTTTTCAGATCATATGGTAATGTTAATATCAGCATTACAGCTGAAGTTCATGCTAACTGATTAAAAATAGATTTGGTGAATTCCTAGGTGATTCATACTAAATCATAGATTTTTATGTAGACATAAATTGGATGTAAGCTAGTTCCCTCCATCCTTCCATTCAATCATCCATCCATCCATCCATTGATCCATTCTTCCTTCCTTCCATTCAAGGATGCTCAGTACGCCCATCCTCAGCCTACGAGCTGTAGTTAAAGATCAAACAAGAGCTTGTGTGCACAGGAGCGAAAAAGAGAAACCAGCATTTGTGAATGAGACAGGTCCCAAGTTCGCTCATGATGTCTGTGATCTCATGAATCTCTCACAGAATCTTACAGGATAACTAATTTGATTACATTTTACCAAAGAGGCAACTGAGGGAAAGTGTTTAAGGAACCCTTCAATTAACCCTAAAGTCCATTTGCCTCCTAAAGTGGGTTCTTCTACATACTCATCGTCAAGGATAACTGTGTCTTCATTAAGATGCTGGTAATCATGTTTACATGGTAACACTTTAAAATCTTACAAGTGTTGTGTGTATCTCTCTGCTGGCTCAGATGGTAGAGAATCTGCCTGTAATGCAGGAGACCTGGGTTCAAACCCTGGGTCTGGAAGATTCGCTGGAGAAGGGAATAGCCACCCATTCCAGCATTCTTGCCTGGAGAATTCCATGGAGAGAGGAGCCTGGCGGGCTACAGTCCATGGGGTTGCAGAGTTGGACACAACTGAGAGACTAAGATTAACATATGTGTATCTCATACACTTGTCTTTCCAATCAGTAACTTGGCTCAGATGTGTGCAGAAAGCACCATCAATGGACAAAGCACAGAATCTCCATCCAGGAAATTACTGCCAAAAATGAAACATCAACAGACTCTCCAGTCCCCAAGTTTGTTTGCTGGGTTTCTATGCAACCATATCATTTGCTTCTGGTTATTAACTATCAAACAAACTATCTGACAATTGACATCTTATACATGAACTCCCCGATTGCAAATATTCAACATACTTTATTTCAAAAACATCTGATAATAGGAACTTCCTAGATTCCTAAATGAGCACGAGGCAGTGTAGGCTTCTTAAAGATTTCATTGGTTAGGAATAGTTCTTTGAACGACCATCTGATGAAAAAACTATTCAATACTCCTTTTTTCCTCCACAAAGTAACAGCTCTTTCCAGGACACAAGGTGAATGTGTGGGCTTTTTAGAACTTTGGGGGAAAAATTGGCCTTATTTATCCTAGTTCCATTCCTTTGGACTGTCAGAAAGGTCCAACCATCTTTTAATCAATAGTAAATGCAAAGAATCTGTTCTGGTTCAGTAGGGGTAGGGAGAAGATTCTTTAAAGAACACCAACACCTCAGCTGAGTTCCTGAGCACATTTGCAGAAGAAGTGACACAGTATGAACTAAATGTATACTTAAGCCCTTCTTACACCGGCAATGAATACAAAGGTAGAAAGAATTGCCTGTTTATTATTTCAAGATTAACATCTGATTTGCAAAATTACATTCTAAGCCAGGAACCCATCACCTTTTGAGAAGGAAGAGTTGTGATATATTTCTTTGAAATCTTAACATTACTGGATCCACTGATGCTGCTGCTATCAACTCTATTTGCCTCCTGTGGGAATTCCAGCCACCTTCACCTGGAAGACTAGGCAGAAGAGTGATATTGTAAGTACCTGGAGACTCCCAGGGGACACACACAGTTCTGTCAGGCCTCCTGCTCCAGCCAGCATTAGTTACACACTCAGTAGGTTAGAGAAAGCCCACTTTGCATTGATTTTGCAAGTTCAGGAAAGAGGAGGTCTTTTTCCTGCCCTCCATTTTTCATCCCTCAATATCAATCAGATATGCATTTTAGCTTTGGGATCATAAAATATTTATTAACTTCCAGCTTTTAATGTTCACGAATAAAGAGCCAAATTAATAATTTTTGAGTGTTGGTTAACAAGAAGCAAAGAACCTTCTATAAAGGGACACGATTCGAGGCCAATAAAGAGCCGTGATTGGGTCTACCTGATGTCCAAATGCCTGACTGCACAAACTCGCTGGTGAACGGAACCATAGAGACTCTGAGAAGTAGAACTGTTCAAGTGTGTTCTAGCTTGCTTTCTTTCAAGAACTGAGAGCAGTTGCTCTGGTCTGCAAGGAAAGAGACACGCTAAAATAGAAGGCAGGCCACAAAGAGAAATTCAAATACAGGGAGCGTCTCATAGGTCTCAACCCAGAGATACATGAAAAGGGGGGAGAGGGGAAGTGGCTGATGGAAACCTGTGTCACGACATCACTTACTCTACACTCTTGGGGGGCCAGGAGGTATTGGGCTGGCAGAAGTTTGTTTGGGTTTTTCCATAAGATCTTATAGAAAACAAACTTTTTGGCCAAACCAATCGTATTTTCCTTCTTCAACCCATCTGCAACCCTAGGACCTCTGCTGTGTCCTGAAGCAAACATCCCGTTGGGATGAGTGCAGTCAGCCTCCCTCAAACAAGCGAGTGTGTCCTGGACATCACTAACTGAGCACCCACCACGTTCTAGTACTTTCAAAGATGCTGTATCACGCTCAGTCGCTCAGTTGTGTCCAATTCTGTGACCCCATGGACTGTAGCCCACCAGGCTCCTCTGTCCACGGCATTTCCCAGGCAAGAACACTGAGGTGAGTTGCCATTTCCTCCAGGGGATTTCCTGACCCAGGGATTGAACCTGTGTCTCCTGTATCTCTTTGCACTGGAAGGTGGATTCTTTACCACTGAGACACATGGGAAGCTCCATAGACACTGTGTGTGTGTGTGTGTGTGTGTGTGTTATCCAATTTAATCTTCACCCCAAAGCATTTAGAGTATAACTAATATTACCAGCTTCATCTTACACAGGAGGAAATTTGAGTTCAGAGAGCTTAACACCTGCCTCCTCTCACCCAGAGAGGTGATGGGAGAATCTGGATTCAAATTCTGATTTGTCTTCAATGCCAATGACCTTTCAACTCAATTACCCAGGTGGGTTGGTGGACTGGAGTTTCTGGAGGAGAAGGAATCACTATCCTGTCTGACTTCCTCTTTGGATGACCAGCTTTAAAATAGTCTTTCTGACTTCCTAACAACTTGGCTAAAATGGTTTGGAGGCAGAATCACAGGACATTAGAAGATCTATGGAAACCTGGCCTAACCTCATCCCATCACAGACAAGACCTAAAGGTTCACAGAGCAGAAAGAGCTTCCCCTCCTAAACCCAGCTCCCGGGGGCAAAGACACGATTAGGTTCCAAGGACTCAGACTATTTTCCTCTGAGACCTGAAGAAAGCGTGACTGCGAGTCAGACCCGGAGCCCACCCAGTGCAGGAAGACTCAACATCACGACCCGGGAGCGCCATGGACAGTCCAGGGAAAGAACCAAACGTTAGCAAGCGCTTTAAATTGGTTTTCACATTTGTGGCATGACTTAGGCAATATCCCACGGTAGTTTCTTTGCTTCATTTTTTTTCTGTTTGTTTGTTTTTTCCTGGCCACACGCCTTACAGGATCTTAGTTCCTGGATCAGGGTTCAAACCTGGATACTGAACAGTCAAAGTGCAGAGTACTAACCATTGGACTGCCAGGGAAGTTCTCATATTTTCTTCTTTTATTGAAATGCATAAATGTGGGATTGCATATTTAAACACATAAATGTTAGTTGAACATCAGTATAAATGCCTTGTGCTTTCAGAGTATCTATGGGTATAGGTATGGGAGTATGAGTATTTATTAGACTTCTTTTTGTCCCAAAGAAATGTGGACAGAAGAATGACATGCTTACCCCTCAAAATCAACTACCTTTGAATGTGCAAAAAATAGGGGTGGGGTTCTTCTGTCTAGTTCTAAATGCATCAGCCAAGTTTTTGAGACTGGGTAATTGCACAAACAACATCAGATTTAGATATTCCGAAGCCACAATCCACTATTTCTTTTTCTCTCACCTCTACTGGATTATAAATTAATTATACAAGGACCATGTCTTCTTCATTTTTGTATACCTAACACTGTCTTAGGCCTCAGCGACAAGAAAGACAAGCCTGTATTTGAGAGAAAGTATATTATTTTCGCTGGTTTTATTCCCTTGAAACTAGAGTTCACTGCTCTAGGACTGAAAGTATCCCATTAGGGAATTAAAAATTCAGATGGCCATTAGATGTTTTGTCCACACTAAGGATATTTGAAGTCTTCAGCCTGAAATGCCGCTTTGGGGGATTGAAGGCCTTCCTAAGTTTCACTGTACCACTTTCAACTAATCGTCTCTTGAAATGAACAGAATATTAAGAACCACCACAACCACAATACAAACTGTGTAGTGCTTTTACCTTGAGAAATAACAGTTAGAATCTTAGTATATAGAATGTGAGAGCTTGGGAAGGGCCTTCAGATAATACAATTGTTCTTGATTCTGGCTGCCCATTAGAATGACCTGGAGAGCTTGGAAAGAATATGTTGACATCAGAGACTCCACCTACAGTGACTGAGTTAATTGGAGGGGGCAGAGCCCGGGCATAGTTGAAAAAAAAAGCTTTCTGGGAGATTATCTTCTACTACCCAGATAGAGAATCACGCTAATTTGATCTACACTCTTCTCTGCAGTTTTACAGGTGAGAAAACCAACACTCAGGGAGGTAAAATGACCCTTTGGACAAAACCCTGGGAGAGATGGGCTTGCAGCAGAATTCCCTGCATCCTGCTCACTGCTCCAGGAGACTGCAAGTCCTCTCAGGAGCATGGCTCTGCTGAAGTGCTCAGGGTTGGCCTGTTTGCTGTCACTGTTGTCAATAATAGAGAGTCCATGGGGACAAAACAACCTGTTTTGCCTTCTCGGGTAAACTGGACCAGCTTTTCCGGTGCACAGATGTCTGTCATTAAACATCAGATGCCTTTTGTTGGCATTCAGTAACTGGATTCACATATTTTCTGGTGAAAACAAACCATCACTTGGCTACGGCATGCATGCAGTCTAAACAGCAGGGCCATTTAAAGCAGCCATTCCAAAAGTGTTCTACTTCTGACTATTGCAGGTGGACCATTCCTGGGTTTGTTTAAAAAACCCCCCTCTTATTTCCCCTTGTCACCAATATCCAGTCGACCCTAAAGGAAATCAACCCTGAATATTTATTGGAAGGACTGATGCTAAAGCTGAAGCTCCAATATTTCAGCCACTAGATGCGAAGAGCCGCCTCACTGGAAAAGACCCTGATGCTGGGAAAGACTGAGGGCAGGAGGAGAAGGGGATGACAGAGGATGAGATGGTTGGATGGCATTCCTGACTCCATGGACATGAGTTTGAGCAAGCTCTGGGAGATAGTGAAGGACAGGGAGGCCTGGCGTGCTGCATCCATGGGGTCCCAAAGAGTTGGACACAACTTAGTGACTGAATGACCACCACCAATAACAAAATATAAAGTTACAGAAGCTACCCAAATCATGAGTGCACTGTCATTGATGCTGACGGCAGACCACCAGGACACATTCCCTTAAAAATTGCCAGGATCCTTGGAGGAGTTTTCACTGCAGTATATGGTGGCACTGGGCTGGGGGAGATGGGAGGTGGTCCATCCAGCCCACCTTGAGAGGCTAGCAAACTCGAAGAAACTAGACAATTAGCCTTGCCGTCTGCCTGTGATGCTACAAGGCTACTCACCATTCAGGGGCTTCTCCATCCTTTCTCCGAAACTGTTTTCGAATCCATCTCTGATTTTTAAAAATTTTATTAACAATAGGCTGAGTTATTAGCATAAAATGACCATGAAAGGGGGGATGAATAATTCAGAATTGAGACTACAGAGTAATTACATCACCCATTTAAATCCCCATCTCTAAATAATGAAGGAAGTCCTCAGATTATTTAGAATGTGCTTCCTCGTCTGCACTGTGCTGTTGGCTGGTGAAACCCTGGATGTCTTTTTACATCGATCCGAGGCCTCCTTCCAGTGAAGAGGGCCAATGGACTGCTGTTAGTCTGTGAGTCTGTGCATCAGAGGACGCCAAGGGGCCCCGGGGCTCCCTTCCAGATGCAGCTTCCTGAGGGGTGCATCGGAAGCTCTGGGGTGTCAGATACAATGTTTTTAGTTCACTGGAGGTGTTATAGCTAAAATGAAACAGTCTGTGAGAGAGGAAATGACACTCGACCATGAACCTTTCTGAGAAACAATCCAGACAGATATTGGGTGAATCGGGGGCAGAGAGTAATCTGTCTTCCATGTGCTGAGATTAACTCTCAGGGCTGGAAGGAACCACTCCCTCTTCAGAGGGAAAATGAAGGGCCTTAAGCACTTCTGCCCAAGATCAAGAGACTAATCCCAGAAAATGGTTGGACCTTCAGCCCAGGGCTATGCAGGGAGCATATGGTGCTTCTCTAGTTCCATCACTGAGATATTTTCAACATGCTCTTATTTGCTCAGATGAAATACCTACACACACACATGTATGCATGCACATATATACATTACATATTACACATATTCTTCCATTTGAGGAGGAACTGTTTTGGCTCCACTCAGGTGAATGCAGATTCTGGCTTAAAGAAGTAATTTCACAACTCCTGGCACACTCACATTATCTGATCATTCCAAGTTCAGATAAAAAGATATCCTGATTTGCTAAGTGATTGGCTAAGCACAACACCCCAGGCCCTTCCCCAGTGACCCAGAGCATCAACAGGATGAAGGGCAGTTCACCTACAGTCAGAGATGCATTCCATGCATGACTCCCTGTTGCTTATTCACCTAAGGAAGTGGTTTATATCAGGGCACCAGTACACACTCGAAAATCAGAGTCAAATAACGTCAGGCGAGATGGAAACTCACCCACATTTTCTGCATTTCATATTAAGGACTGAAAATCACCTTGAGGGTCATTTGTTCCTTCCCAGGTGCTAAACACCTGGTTTTGACTGATTGCTGGAACGCGTGGACATTTCCCACCTCCCCGAATCCGACATTAACTACACAGGAGAGAATACTTGTTGCTCTGAATCCAGATTCTGACAACCAACAAAGAGCCATGATCACCAGAGATACTTTATCCTTCCGTGAGGAGGGGCGAAAGCTGAAATTCCAGGAGCCGGCTGTTATGAGGCTGGCTTGACACCGATCCCCTCATGACAGGATTATGGTAACAGTCTACAACACGTATCTCGTGTTTGAATGCTTGGTAATTACAGTTGCCTTTGACTCTCTAACGCTTTAATAGTGCCACACAAAGCTTGAATGTTCCTTGGCTTTTTCCTTTCTAGTCACCCAGGGCTTCTGATAAATTCGATAGTTGGGAAGAAAACACACAGAGACCTCACTTCCACAGGATTTTATCTGTTAGCCATCACTTTCGACCCTTCCCAGAGGCTAAGACCAGAACATGCCGGCGATACACGAGGGGGTGGGCGGGCAGGGGCAATAAATATACTCTGCCATCACGCAGCAGCTCAGATTCTAGACTGCCATTTCTAGAAAAGTTTTGCTGGGGGTAAACACCCCAAGCTGAACTGCTGATTGCATCTGCTGCAGATTAGTAAAAATTAAATTCGAAACCTTGGGCAAGACATCAAATACACACAGTGGAATCCCCCCAGGTGAGTTTTGGAAGATAGTGCAAATAACTCACGGCAACCCCCCACCCCCACCCCCGAGCAGCTTAGCTTTTTAATTTTCCTTTCAGGAATTAAACTCCCTCTCCCCTCCAGTAAGTTGATTTGTGTCCTTTTACTCACCCTCCAAAACTGCTTTAACCTGCTCACTCCGGGCAGTCTGGAAGTGTTCATCTCTGTGGGGCGCGGGTCGGAGGTGCGCCAGCCAGGCAGATGGAGGGACTTCCTGGGCTGACGTGAAGCCGAGTGAGGGCTGATGCCCGTGGCGTCTTGCAACCAGAGACACTCCCCGGCTTTTAACACCGCTTTCCAACAACCACAGAGTCTTCTGCTCAGCACAAAGCAGCCAATAGCCGCACAGGACAGTCTCAGCCTCTGAGGATCACAGCGGAGCGGAGAGACCCCTCAACCGGCCGATGGGGGCAGAGGGAAGACCTGGGTGTCAGCAGACGCCCCAGAGCAGCCTCCCCTGGTGCAGAACCCGAGGTGTTCTTCCCACGGCCCTATTTTCTGCGTCCTGCATCACCTGGGCTAAATCGGAGATCACATTCTGCTCTGGGAAACCAGACACTAATGATCGTCTTAGCTCAGAATGCTCAGCCTGCCCGAGGCAGAGGGTCCACATGCTGGCCCGCAGGTCCTGCCTTCTTGTTCTGGGTTCTGACCAGGGGCAGGTCCGGAATACGGGGCGACAGGGCTTTCTATCCCTATTTCCTGATAAAGGGTAAATGCTGATGCAGCTAGGTTGGCTGCATCTACTCAGGAAAAGAGAGATTTGGTCCTTATCCACTTGATCGTATGCAGACAGAACAGGTATTAAAGAGCTGTACTAAGTAGTGTTCTGGATATAGAGGAATGTGGCTACAGAAGCCCCCACCCCAATATCTCAGGACCCCCAGCAGAGAGGAGACACAGGCAGAGGGACAGACCCAGAGTTCATCGCGCTCACTCCTACTCCCGTCCTGTAACGGATTCATCCCAGACATGTTCTGTGAGCAGCAGCTCCACGCTGGGCACTCCCGTGTGAGCACACGGAAGCCAGCTCTGAGACTGCAACATTTGCAGTCAGTCTGGTATTATAGTGACCTGCCACGCTCTTCTGAACAGATCAAGCCAGCTCTGAGACCAAGAGCTTCTCAAGGGCAGAGGCCAGACCACTGTCTCTTAGTATCCCACCCGGTACCCAGCTCAGTGTGGGCACCCTGAGAACAGTCAGTGATGGAGGCTGGGAGGAGGTGGGACGGGGAGGAATGTACATCAGGGAGCCCCAAGACTGTCGGGGCTGCACTCAGGTGTCCCCATCATCAACCTGGAAGACAGATTCCTCCGAGGTGATTCTACCTTTACAGAAACCTAGCCCGAAGGACTGAACACCATAAGATAATGCACACCCAGATGCCTTTTCCAAGGCGAGGAGCCTCATCTAAACAGTCACTTCCACTCCCCACCACCACCTCTTGTCTTTCATCAGGTGATACTCATTTCTGGGGGTTTTTCTTGTCATAGGACATTAGTACTGTGAAACTAACATGTTTAGAGGGTGGTTTAGAGCCTGGGATAAAAGGGATGAGCCAAAGACCTCGAGACAATCAGCTTTACTAAACCACAAAGGGCAAGGCAAGGGAGGAGGAAGAAGAGAGAAGAGTGAGGAAGGCCAGGAGAAATCGGAGACTGGGGATTTCAGTGGGCAGATGGAAACACGCTCACACAGTGCATAAGCGTCTTTGCTGGAGAAGTGAATTCCATCACTGGGAATATCTGTCTTTAGACCAGCCTCACCTCGACCCCAAAGAGCAACTGCCAGGAAGAACACCATCTCTGGACTCAAGAAAAGTGCTCGAGGGAACAGAAGGAAAGAGTAGCGAGGAAGGAGGATTCTGGAGACAGAGGAATAGAACAGGAAGTCTGTGTCCGAGATAACACCATGAGACCAGGCTGTATGGGCAGGAGGAAGCTAGGAATGCCTGCATCTGTGCTCTTCCTCTTCATCCCTAAGCTGCTGGATGAGGATTTATCCTCACGGAGAGGCAGCATTGGGTTGGTAATATGGGCAATACCTTGGATCAGACAGCACCGGGAGACACGGGGTGAGACCTCCTTGTCATCAAAGAGCGCCTCCTTTCTGGAAGTTGCCTGAAGATTCGTCTCTCCATTAAACATCATATGATGATCCACTGTGTAGGGGTAGCGCTGGTTGCCAAATATTTTTGGCTCAGCATCCCTGGGCACACATTACAGAATCATTCCTGGTCCCTTTTGATTGGCAGGAAGCACGTGACGGGTCTGATCGGTGAGCTCTGGAAAGAAGCAACATGCCACTTCCACATCAGGCCCGACACCGCCAGTGCAAAACGCTCTCACTCTGGTAAGGTGATGGGCCGAGGAAGTGGATACCTGCAGCAGACACATGGCTTTTCTTTGAGCCGTGGAGCTCTTGGGTGTGTTTGTTACTGAAGCATAACCTAGCCTATACTGACTGTGACGACTTCTCAATCATTTCCTTAGTTTGTCTTCTCCCAAAGCAATCAGCAATTACCCCAGAATGAAACTGTCCAGGTTTTGGTGTGTGGTGGTACTCTGCAGTTTTTGAAGTCAGAAGATCAGGTTCTTCACCCTCCTGAACCCAAGCAGGATCACCCCTCAACAGCCAGACTGAGAGCTACAAGGCTGACCCCAGATATCATGATCAGATACTCCATGAATGCGCCACCCCTCAAGAAAAGAATGAGATAATGCTACCTGCTTCAACATGGATAGACCTAGAGATGATCACAGTAAGTGAAGTAAGTCAGAGAAAGACAAATACTTTAAGATATCACTTATATGTGGAATCTAAAAAAAAAAAAAAAAAGATACAAGAATGACTCACAAAACAGAAATGAACTCACAATCACAGGCAACACAATTATAGTTACCAAGCAGGAAGGGGAGGAGAGATAAATTAGGAATTTGGGATTAACAGATATATACTAGTATATATAAAATAGATAACCAACAAGGACTTACTGTATAGCACAGGGAACTATAGGAGAAGGAAATGGCAACCCACTCCAGTATTCTTGCCTAGAGAATCCCATGGACAGAGGAGCCTGGTGGGCTACTGGCCACAGGGTCGCACAGAGTTGGACACGACCGAAGTGACTTAGCATGCATGCACAGAGAACTATACTCAGTATCTTGTAATAATCTGTAAAGGAAAAAAAATTGAAAAAGGATACATACACACACGTGTACACACACACACATGTACACACACACACACACAGACACAGAGTTGTTGTTTAGTTCCTAAGTTGTGTCCGAGTCTTTGGCGACCCCACTGACTATAGTTTGCCAGGCTCCTCTATCCATGGGATTTCCCTGGCAAGAATATTGCAGTGGGTAGCCATTCCCTTCTCCAAGGGATCCTTCCAACCCAGGTATTGAATTCATGCCTCCTGCATTAGCAGGTGGATTCTTTACCACTGAGTCACCAGGAAAGCTTATATATATATATATAAGCTTTTTATATATATATTTTATATATATATAAAACTTTATTGTACACCTGAAACTAACACAATACTTTAAATCAACTATACTTCAATAAAAATAAAAACTAAAAAAATAAAATGGCAAGAGGCACGATTTAAGTCCATATACAGAAGTAAGGGATCCAAGTGAGGGCTCATAAGCTAATATTACAGCACCTTCATTGGAAAAGACCCTGATGCTGGGAAAGATTGAAGGCAGGAGGAGAAGGGGACGACAGAGGATGAGATAGTTGGATGGCATCACCGACTTGATGGCCTGGCGTGCTGCAGTCCACGGGGTTGCAAAGAGTCAGACGCAACTGAGTGACTGAACTGGTAGCACCTTCTATACTGAATATATTTGTAAACAAAGCTGTACATTGTCTGCCACTGTGTCCAGGAGAAGCCTAGATGTGGTGATCGTGGCTTCTTCCCCACTATCCGATGGAGGGAGAGAGGGCTCAGGATATTAACTTTCAGCTGCCACTGATAGGCCAGTGATATTTAGGTCATTCATATTCAAGACTCTGATGCTTCACTCAAAACCAACACTGGGAAATTCCTGGCATCAGAGCACGTGAGGGCAAAGAGTTCCCATTGCGATGTAGTGGAGTGGGGAGACTGTGAATGCCTCTCAAATTATGCCCAGTCACCACCTCTGGACAGCAGTATCCTCTTCCTATTGGAAGCACAGTAGGACATTATTTTAATTGGAGGAAAAAACTGAGATAAAGAAGTGGTCATAATCTTACGAGTGTAAATGTTTTACTGGAATTCGGAAGCTCTCACAAGCCATTTTCAAGGACTGTGTACCTATATTTGGGAGTCGAAATGCATCGGGTCTGTAAGTCATTTACAGATCATGTCAATATGGAAACAGAGCAAGTTAATACATTCGGGGCTCTTCAACATTCCATTTAAGTTGTAAGTTAAGCAACACGGAGAGCTACAGGAACCGATATTGCTGACAAAATGATTCCAAGCCAGGGGACATGACTTCTAGTATTTCCCCTTTAAAAAGTCTTTGAAGTAAGACCTGTGGGCTAAGCACCAAGAAAAGCTGATTAATATTTAATTCCTGGCTGATAAAAATAATGTGAGCTTGAGTTTATATGATTTTGGAAAGGTAGGTATGATGGATCTATAACTCTGGAAACAGACCATGGAGAACCTTACCAACAGAAGAACTTTAAATCATTGGAAAATCTGGGGAAGAAAACATAGGTCTCATTCTTCACTATATAAAGCTTTACAAAATGATATTCTGCCATGGTTATCATATATTTTTCAAGTCGTTTGTAGTTTTGTGATCTGGGTGACTTCTAACTAAAGGATATTCATGAACTTCAGTATCTGATATAAAAGGGACAGTTGTTGAAGTCTTTTAAAAACTGACATTAAAAACTCACATATTTTGTTAATAAGCCATATTTTTAAAAGTACCTTGGACTTCCCTATATTTCTACAAAGAAAGGGTTTTTCACTGTTTTAAATCAGAATCATCTTGTGAGATTCTAAGTCTTTGTGACACTGCAGGCAAACCAAGAATTGCAATGTCATTTTTACCCTAAATGTTCTCAAACATAACATGAATAATTTATTGATTTTTAAATAAATGAGTCTATCTTTACTTAAATTTTCACCTTATTAAAATGGTCTAACATGAATATCCTCAAAGAGATCACAAAATGCAATACTGCTGAATGAGAGATGACATAGAAAATTAACAACTAAGAATTGTCAAAAGATGAACGTGACATAAAATCAGGGCAGTTTCCCAGGGCAAGTCAGTGATTATTAGCATGCATAAGACACAATAAGCCTTACAACCAAACTAGGGTTTTGATTTTGGGGGGGAAGGAGGTGACAGCCGTGACTGATTCTGGTTTGATGGGAGAGGGAGCTGGAGGTCATGGCTAACAAAAGCTGTATAGTCTCCCCTGAGTTATAGATAATTATAAATTACTTATTTTTTGATTTTCAGAACAGTCATGAAGTAATCGCTTGTTTCAGAAGGACTGAATTTTAGGTAGCCAAGAATTTGCCTCCAGAATATCAACACCCAGGTCTATGGCGTCCAACATAAATTTAACCATTTCAAGACACACACTGTCAAATCTGACTCCACTAGCCGCTTAAATATTCTTTACTCAAGCTTTACATAAACACACTGCACTACTATCTTGAACCCTCATTGTAGCCTCTTTTTGCTCTGCACTAATCTACAAATTCAGGTGTGCAAGAATACCTCATTCCTTATTTTCTTTATAATATCCGATGTTCTGTCTGATGGAATGAGAGGCAGCTAAGTCTTGGTCACCACTCGGGATCCCCCCAGGACTGGTCCAGGTATGTGGGTTTCTGCAGTGCTAAAGCCCAGGGAGGGGCTTTCAGGCCATTTGTCATGGGTTACAGGACGTTATTTCCTTCTGCATCATTCCTTTAAGTGTTGTAACCCTGCTGCTTTGGGGCTGCCTGGGGACACAGAACACTTTGGAGGGGCTAGGGGCCAAACAGCCCAGGACTCGGACTCCAAAAGGGCACCATCAAGCCTTCCCCTCGGGGTCTTGCCTCTTCCTTTGGGCTCCCTCTTGAATCAGCATGCAGACCCTGCTCCAGGCAGTCATGCCAACTTCTCTTCTCTTTTCAGTTTGGGGCAATTTCTTCCCTTACTGCTTCCAAAGGCTCTCCAACCTCCCAGCCCAGAATGGGACCCTGAGACATAAACTGAAAAGGGCTGTCACAGAATGAGATGGGGTCTTTTCATCGCATCACTATTTACAATAGCCAAGAAACAGGCACAACCTAAATGTCCATCGACAGACGGATGGGTAAAGAGGGTGTTGTACATAATATGATGAAATACTATTTCGCCATAAAAAGGAACAAAATTTGGTTATTTGCAGAGACATGGATGGACCTAGAGACTGTCATACAGAATGAAGTAAGTCAGAAAGAGAAAGACCAATGTGTTATTATATGACACATATATGTGGTATCTGAAAAAATTTGTATAGGTAATCTTATCTACAAAGCAGAAATAGAGACCCAGATGTAGACATCAAACATATGGGTATCAAGGGGGAAAATAGTGGTGGGATGAATTGGGAGACAGATTGACTATATTGACTGTATACACACTACTGTGTGTAAAATAGGTAACTAACAGGGACCAACTGTACGGCCCAGGGAACTCTGCCCAACGCTCTGTGGAGACAGAGGGAATATATGTATATGTGTGGCTGCTTCACTTTGATTCACAGCAGGAACTAACCCAACATTGCAAAGAAACTCTACTCCAATAATTTAATTGTAGAATTCCATATGAATGCTGGCTGAACCTTGCAGGACAGAGTCATAGCTGATGACCTCCTTCTCGTCTACAGAAACCTGCGATTGAGGTCCTGCCTTTAGAAGAGCATGGAAACAGGGCCTTTACCGAGAGGCAGTGTCTTCCAGAGAGTCTGTAAGTAGCTCTGACCGACTAAAACTACAACACGTCCGCTTGGGATGGGTAGAGAAAGTCCATTTGTTGTACTTTTCTGCCTTCCTGTGGCTTTGGGCTTTGTGGTCAGAGACTGAAGAGGTGAGCCAAAGAAAACAATAATATAACGATGGTCAGCATGAAAGCACTTTAATAGGGGCGTGGGGATCCTTGAGGCCTCGGGTATTTCAGAGTTTGCTCAACAACGACTTCTTTGCTTCCTGATCAAACGGGGAAGGTTAACCTCCCAGTAGTAATTGCAGGATGTTGTCTCTGCAAAGGTTTTGTCTCCAAATTGGCAGTGACCTTTTGTTCTTCAAAGCTCACTGACCAGAAATGTGCAGATTCTCCCTTCTGTGGACATTAAGTCTTACCAAGACTTGAAATTGACTCTC
Organism: Odocoileus virginianus; assembly: GCF_023699985.2. Taxonomy (NCBI): domain Eukaryota; kingdom Metazoa; phylum Chordata; class Mammalia; order Artiodactyla; family Cervidae; genus Odocoileus; species Odocoileus virginianus. Next base: position 3,565,348 of record NC_069674.1, read on the forward strand.
ATGGTCTGGACGTGCTCAGCTCTTGGCATTCTGGGAGGGGCCCTGGCTGGTCAGAGGGCTGGATGCTTGGGTGCAGGCAGTGTGGTCTCCTGGAAAGAGCCCCGGGTGGGGAGTCAGGGCCTCGGTGTTCCTGCCTCAGCTCTCACAGTTACGATGACGCTGTGTTCATCTCACCTCTCTGAGCCTCATTTTTCTTTACTGCCAAAGATAACATTTTTCTGTGTGTCTGTGTGTTACTCTAGGCATTACAAATACTTTAGCGAGTACTTGAGTGCCATTGCTATCACCATCATGGCTGGCAAGGCAGGCAAATGTGGGTACGGGCAGGACTCTTCACTTCAAAGTGCTGGTCGCTCAGTCGTGTCTGACTGTTAGTGACCCCATGGACTGTAGCCCACCAGGCTCCTCTGTCCATGGGATTTCCAGGCAAGAATACTGGAGTGGGCTGCCATGCCCTCCTGCAAGGGATCTCCCAGACCCAGGGATCAAATTCACGCCTCCTGCATTGCAGACAGATTCTTTACCATCTGAGCCACCAGGGAAGCACTTCTCTTTAAAATCAATCTCAATTATTCATACCAGAGATGATTCCTTTAAAAAATATAAACAGGGACTTCCTTGGTGATCCAGTGGTTGAGACTTGGCCTTCTAATGCAAGGGGTGCAAGTTCGATCCCTGGTTGTGGAACTAAGATCCCACATGCAGCGGGGCGTGGCCAAAAAGTACAAATAAACAAATGTCCCCCTTCCTAGGGAAAATCATCAGCAAATGCACCCAGTGACTCCAAACCATGCTCATTCATGGGCAGGGTCCTTGGTAAGGGTTTAGACACATCTGCAAACGCCCTTCAGCTCTAGTCCCTCTCTAGCTTTCCTTAGCATCCCTTCATCCTTTCTATTCCTTTATCACTAGTTTCAGTTTTTGAAACTACATGGGGCCTCGCTGGTGGTCCAGTGGTTAAGGATCCTCCTGCCAATCCTGGGGACACAGGTTTGATCCCTGGTCCAGGAAGATCCCTCATGCGGTAAGGTGACTAAGCCCACATAGCGTAACCATTGAGTCTGTGCTCTTGAGCTGGGGGGCTGCAACCTCTGAAGCCCACGTGCCCAGGGCCCATGCTCTGAAAGGAGAGACACTACCGCAACGAGAAGCCCTCACACCTCAGTGCAGAGCAGCGCCCCGCTCGCCGCAACTAGAGAAAGTCTACCTGCAGCAACGAAGACCCAACACTACCGAAAATAAATCAATCAGTCTTAAAAAAAACAACAAACACTACATAGGCATTTTGGCTTTTCTCATTGCCTTTCTCTGAAACCTATATTGAAGACAGCCTATCGCTTTAACTCCCATTGTTTCAACTTCCCTTTTCACCACGTCTCATTGTTGATGATAATACTGAAGACCCTTTCCTAACACGGCATGATTGCTCTGTATCATTCACTACCTTATCCTATAAGCAAGACAGCCACTTCTACACATCCCTTTCTACAGCCAGCATCCTATATTTCATATGTATTTATCTCCGGGAAATGCTCAAAGGAACTTGATTCTCCGCTGAACACAGTCAATGTCCCCCGTGGCATACAGAACAGGCCCACCGATGGAAGGGAGTGTGTCACTGAGAGTCTCTTCCGTGGCTGGTGAAGTCCTCTGTGCCCTGTCTGTGCCACCGTTTACAGAAATGCCTGGTAACCGGCAAGCAGAATTGCCAGGCAAGCAGACAGGAAGTATTTGTAGAGGAGTCCCAGTTAATTGGAGAGTACCAAAGGTTTGAAATCCACAGGGTCAGATTAGGGCAATGTTTCTCAAATATCTATGATCTTTGTGATCCTTTTACATGGTGATCCTGTATGCACACCTGTGAAAATGCACGCACACACACACACACACACACACACAACTTTCACTAAACATACTTATCGTTTCCATTTACTTCTATTTTTTTGAAAACTCCACACTCCTTGCCCATATCTGTGGAGATTCTGAATCAATAAATGTGAGGTGATCCATATAACTCTACACTTTTAACTTATTCCCTGGAAATGCAGTTGGTTTCCAGAAAGTCTTTCGCTGGTAGCACTGAATTAAAACTTATACTTTCACTCAATTCACTCAGTGAGGGCAGATTTCTAAGATGGAACTCTGCCATATAATCCTGAAATGTCAATTAACTTCATCTTATTCCATGAAAACCAAATATATACTTCCCTCTTAGCTCAGCTGGTAAAGAATCCACCTGCATTGCAGGAGACCCCGGTTCGATGCCTGGATTGGGAAGATCTGCTGGAGAAAGGATAGGCTACCCACTTCAGTGTTCTTGGGCTTCCCTGGGGGCTCAGCTGGTAAAGAATCTGCCTGCAATGCGGGAGACCTGGGTTCTATCCCTGGGTTAGGAACATCCCCTGGAGAAGGGAAAGGCTAACCACTCCAGTATTCTGGCCTGGAGAATTCCATGGACTGTTATAGTCCATGGGGTCGCAAAGAGTCAGACACGACTGAGCAACTTTCACTTTCATTTTTCTTTTTTTTTTTTTTTTTTTTTTAAATTTATTTTTATTAGTTGGAGGCTAATTACTTTACAATACTGTAGTGGTTTTTGTCATACATTGACATGAATCAGCCATGGATTTACATGTATTCCCCATCCCGATCCCCCCTCCCACCTCCCTCTCTACCCGCTCCCTCTGGGTCTTCCCAGTGCACCAGGCCTGAGCACTTGTCTCATGCATCCAGCCTGGACTGGTGATCTGTTTCACCCTAGATAATATACTTTCATTTTTCAGCTAGGGACTCTGTCCATGGACTGTGTCCCATGTTGGTCAGAAAGAGGGTGAGGCAAAAACTTGTGATGAGATCAAAAACAGCCACAACTATAAGCTAATGACCTGACAGTGAACAGGGTATGTATTAGTCTTCTGTTGCTGCTGCTGTAACAAGTTGCCACAAGCTTAGTGGTTTAAAGCTGAACTCATTTCTCATCATACAGTTCTGTAGGCAGAAGTCCAGAGCAGTGTGGCTAGATTCTCTGTTTAGAGTCTGACAAGATGGGGAGCTGACTCATGGAAAAGACCCTGATGCTGGGAAAGACTGAGGGCAGGAGGAGAAGGGGACGACAGAGGATGAGATGGCTGGATGGCATCACCGACTCAATGGACATGAGTTTGAGTAAGCTCTAGTAGTTTGTGATGGACAGGGAGGCCTGGTGTATTGCAGCCCATGGGGTTGCAAAGAGTCGGACGTGACTAAGTAACTGAACAAGGTAGAAATCAAAATATCAGCAGCACCAGGTTTCTTTCGGGGGCCCTGGGGAAGAATGTGCTCCCAAGCTCATTCTGTTGGCAGGATCCTCTTCTGATTTTAAGAGCTCATGTGATTACACCGTGCCCACCCAGATAATTCAAGATAACTCCCTGTCTTAAGGTCCACTGGCTAGTAAACTTAATTTTACCTTCAAAGTCCCTTTCCCATGCACTCTAACACAACCATGGGTGTGACATCAGAGGACAGACATTATGGGAACCAAAATTCTGGCTACTAGAGTGGGCCAGTAACATCATTTTTTTGTGTGGCAGGCAGTGTTAAATATTAAGAATAAATCAAGCATAAGAAATTATAACTGGGAGATAATTGCATATGCTGTGATATTTAAAATAAATAAAAAATTTAAAACTAAAATAAATAAAAATCAAATTAGTGAGGTTTTGCCCTGTTGAACATAAGTTCATCCAGAAGTCTTTCCACAGGCAAATAAGTGATTCAAACACAGTTTTTGGTTAAAGTTTCAGCGGTTGGGAGCCAGCAATATTATCCTTGAATAATATGATTTACATAGTTGGTTTTCCCAGTGAGCAGTTCAGAGAGGTAGCTATGTGGATAACATCCTTGGCCATGAATGTCAACTTCCTTTGTTGCTCAGCTACCACTTTTACGCATCCTCCCTGACTTTGCCATGGCTTGATACTGGCTTTGCTTGAAAACCAAGTTCTGAACATGTCCAACTGGCCAAATCACTATCAATTCCAACCTTACTGAATTAAACATGAAGTGGTGGGTTGAAGAGGGCAGGAGGAGAAGAGGGCAACAGAGATTAAGATGGGTGGATAGTATCACCGACTCAGTGGACATGAGTTTGAGCAAACTCCGGGAGATAGCAAAGGACAGGGAAGCCTGGTGCATTGCAGTCCATGGAGCCACCAAGAGTCAGACATCACCTAGTGACTGAACAAGAGTGGATTCAAGAGGGACTCTAGAAGAAATGAGAGGAGAAGGGAGGAGAAAGAAGAAAAAACACACAAGAGAAATGAAGGGAAGAAGTTACAATGAGATAACAGAAATAAGAGGAGGGAAGAGGGGGAGAATGAGGGGTGGAGGGGAAGGGTGGGAAGGGGAAGACAGATCTTAAGAAGCTGAAAATTAACAACCTGTATTCATCATAGAGAGCCAAATCTCCACTTAAATATATAAAAATAAGTTATTTAAACCTGGGGGTATTGATTTATCTACAAAGAGCCAGGTTTATGGTAATCAAGAAATGGTGATAAAAACAAATTCTAAGCAAAACAAAACATTTCTAGGGATGTCTGTGAACATGGCAAGAAAAATCTGAGATGCTAACATGTCTTGGTCTTAATATCATCCCTAGTGATAAGACACTGTTTCTCAATATGTCTAAATATTGAAGGTTAATTTCTAACATTTGTCATTCAGTCACTCAGTCGTGTCTGACTCTTTGCGACCCCATGGGCTGCATCATGCCAGGCTATCCTGTTCTTTACTATCTCCCAGAGTTTGCTTAAACTCATGTCTATTGAGTCAATGACGCCATCCAACCATCTCATCCTCTGTCACCCACTTCTCCTCCTGCCCTCAATCTTTCTAACATAGGCATCTGCATTATAAAAATATACACGGCACCAGAGATCTGCTTCATGACAATGTGAATATTCTCAACACTACTGAGTCGCAGGTACATTTCCAATGGCTAAGACGGCTTATGTTGCGTGCCTTTCACCACAATTTTAGAAAAAGTTGCCATAGACTATAAATGGATCAACTCACCTAATTCTCGCCAACTATATAAGACTGGTACTCTTACTATTTCCTTTTTCCAGAGGGAAAACTAAAACTTTAGGGAAATAAGAGACTTGTCCAAACTCATGAAGCTTATAGGAGTAGAACTGGCATTCAAAACAAAACACTGTGATCCAAGTCCTTTGGTGTTAATCGTTTTACTCTTCTCTCACTCAGAAATCAATTTAAATAAAGAAGGAAAGTAAATATGTATTTTTAAAAAATCTATGACTAGAAGGAAGATAGAGAGGCAAGTACAGCATATAGCATTTTAGACAACAGACACACGTCCCTAGGAAAACACAAAACTAGAAGATCGTCATATAAATGGATGTGTATCTGGAGTTTTAAAAGTTAGATTTGCACAAGATACATAGAACAGGGGGTTTCCAGGCTAGTGGTAAAGAACCTGCCTGCCAATACAGTGAGACATAAGAAACATGGGTTCGATTCCTAGGTTGGGAAGATCCTCTGGAGGAGGGAATGGTAACACACTCCAGTATTCTTATTCCATGGACAGAGGAGCCTGGCTGCCTGCAGTCCGTGGGGTTGCAAAGAGTTGGACACGACTGAAGCAACTTATCAAGCACGCACATAGAACAACGTTTTATAGCGGCTGAGGGTGGAAGAGCCCTTACACTCTGAAGCTGCCTCACCCGACCTGGGCAGACATTCCTCAGTGAGCCCAAAGGAAGAGTGAGCCTGCATTCACTAAAATATAAATTCTGTGTCTGTCCCCTTCAAGGATGTAGACATAAAAATTGAAGCACAAAATTCCTGTCTGCCTATTTCACTTAGAGTTTTCACTCATTCTTCTAAACCTCCATTCTGTGAAACTAATTATGATGGCTTTCATTTCATCCATGCTGGCACAGTCAGAAACAATTTTTGTTACACAAATACCCATAATGTCACTGTTGTTGGTATAAATTAATCAGGACTTCAGTTAGGCCAAGAAACAAACTCTATTTGCCAAAAATTCCTCTGAAAGAAATGGAAGTAGTTAGGATTTAAGACTCATTCTCACATAACCCACCAGGAAATCTATTTATTCCAAACACTGTTTTTTTAAATGCAAAAATTGCCTGTTATTTGCTACTGTTTCTTTCCCATTATGGATTTTTAACAAACAAAATAGATTTTTGATGAAGACACGCTTGTAAATAACATTCTCTCTTAAAGCCTCCACAACCATGGTCTCAAAACTTGGGGAAAGCCAATCACAGTTGCTTATGCTAACTTTCTAAGCTGTGGTCTAAGGCACTTTAAGGCAAGAAGGTCAAGAGTGAGAGTTATGGTTAAATGCTCTGGTATGTGGATCTGTGAAGCTGATAACAACATGCAAAGATTCATGCAGTACAATTCTGTCTACCTGGAATCTTCTTTATCTATTTCTTCACATAGTAAGCTGCTTAAAAAAACACTCATTTAATTAATCTCCCTCTCATTAGATCATTTGCAATGCTACCATTAAATTCTTTTTAAAATCAGGGTTCTTACCACTCCTTGATATTTTTTTATTATTATTTATGTTATTTGCTTATTTACTCTTTCCTTATGTTACTTCCAAAATACTCCAGAGTCCTTGGCACACGTTTGAAAGTGAAAGTGACAGTCACTCAGTTGTGTCCCACTCTGTAACTCCATGAACTGTAGCCCACCAGGCTCTTCTTTCCATGGAATTTCCCAGGCAAGAAAACTGGAGTGGGGAGCCATTCCCTTCTCCAGGGGATGTTCCTGACTCAGGGATCGAACCTGGGTCTCCTGCATTGTAGGTGGATTCTTTACTGTCTGAGACACCAGAGGAGCCCTGGTACATACCTGGTGCTCATTAAATGTCAGTGGCAAAAGTGAGTGAAGGAAAGGAGGGAGAAGGAAGAAGCACAGTGCCATAGAGTCTGTATACAATATTGGAATGTGGCTCATTCAGAGGGAGGCATACTCTTTTTAACAGGAGACAGAAACCAAAGCAGATTTGACCTTGGGCTCTCTTTGGGTAATAGAACCTTTCTGAATCCCACTGTGTGCATTTATCAAGTGGGAATAATAGTGCTCACCCCGTTTCACTCATTATACTAGTGAGGAAAATAGAAAATAATTCATCAATGTAAGGGGAAAAATTACCATCCTAGAGGTTCTGCATTTTAAGTAATCAGGGACAACGTTTCCTTTCAATTCTATATATATGAATATATAGTCAGACCAGGATGGGAAATAGAGGAAATAGCAGAGTTGTTCTGGATGTCACAGGTTCTGGTGGAGACATATGGACTCTATTGGGGGATTATAAAGGTCAAAGTGACACTGGAAAATGTTCTACTTGGACCTGGGCTGTCACTCATTTCTCAGCGAAGGCCTGCCTTTGTTCTACTTGCATCTTATGTGCCCCCTAGGGCTAGGGATGGAGTGGGACGGAGTTGGGAGATGGTGACAAGCTTGCCAACAAAGGTGATCTGGTCAAAGCTAGGGTTTTTCCAGTAGTCATGTATGGATGGTGACAGATGCTGGGAAAGACTGATGGCAGGAAGAGAAGGGGTGACAGAGGATGAGATGGCTGGATGGCATCACCGACTCAATGGGCATGAGTTTGAGCAAACTCTGGGAGATAGTGCAGGACAAAGAAGTCTGGTGTGCTGCAGTCCATGGGGCTGCAAAGAGTCGGGCACGACTGGGTTGAAATGAACTGAACTGAACTGAGTAACAATGAGGGCTTCCCAGGTGGCACTAGTGCCAATGCTGGAGACGTCAGAGATGCAGGCTCGATCCCTGGGTCAGGAAAATGCTCCAGAGAAGGAAATGGAAACCCACTCCTGTATCCTTGCCTGGAGAGTCCCATGGACAGAGGAGCCTGGTGGGCTACAGTCCATGGGGTCACAAAGAGTCAGACATGACTGAGCGACTTGGCACCAGCACAGCATCAATGATGATGAAGATGATGAGATGATGATGATATTTGCTGACATTAATGATGTCATACTTTGTACTAGTTACTGCTCCGATGTACTAATTCATTTAAGTCATCCAAGAACCCAGGGGCTTCTCTGGTGGCTCAATGGAAAATAATCTGCCTGCCAGTGTAGGAAACACAGGGATTGATCCCTGGGTCAGGAAGATTCCCTGGAGTAAGAAACCCACTCCCCATGGACAGAAGAGGCTGGCAGGCTACAGTCCGTGGGGTTGCTAAAGAGTCAGGTATGACTTAGCAAATAAATGACAAATGACAATAACAAATAATCCTGTGAGGTAGATGTTGTCCTCATCATTTTAAAGGTCACTGAGACACAGAGAAAAAACTACAATCTTTCTACAGCCACATAGCTAAGAGGTATTGGTATCAGGACGTGAACTCAGATGCCCAGAATCAGGCTTAACAACGACGCAGTTCTGTCTCACACAGAAGTGGAGACCAGAGTGGCTGCATGATTACCACCAGCTCCCTCTGTGTTCATGTGCCCCGTCTTCTCTCTTCTGGCGACAGATTGCACCCCTGCTACAGTGTGGTCCAGTTACTCAGGACACGTCCAGTACTTCATTGACTTATTATAGGACTGTTTCAGGGGTGGGCAAAGGATCTATGCCAGGCCAGTAGGATGCTTGCCTGAGAACCTCCAAATTGAGGCTGGAGAAAAGAAGCCTTCTTTCCCCTTCACACAGAGACGGAGGAGAAGACTCTGGGATAGTCAGTGGTCACTTCCTCTCATTCCCCAAGAGGAGAAGCCAGCGGATGAAGCAGGGGGTGAGTGGAGGGAGTCTTAGCTGCACCTGAGGCCCTGTTCAGCCAACCCCAACCAGCCCCACTCTTGCCTGAGCTAGAGCTTCTTCTTTTTCTCAAGTTGAGATGTATCATTTGCTACAGAAATATACCTCCACTGACCGTATCTAAGGGGCTCCCCTGGTGGCTCAGACAGTAAAGAATCTGCCTGCATTGTGGGAGACCTGGTTTTAATCCCTCGGTTAAGAAGATCCCCTGGAGGAGGAAATGGCAGCCCACTCCAGTACTCTTGTCTGTGAAGTCCCATGGCAGAGGGGCCTGGAGAGCTACAGTCCTTGGGTCACAAAGGGCTTCACTGTCAGGGCTTCCCTGGTGGCTCAGATGATAAAGAACCTGCCTGCAGTGCAGGAGACCTGGGTTCAATCCCTGGGTCAGGAAGATCCTGGAGAAGGAAATGGCCACCCACTGCAGTGTTCCTGTCTGGGAAGTCCCGTGGACACAGGAGCTTGGTGGGCTACAGTCCATGGGGTTGCAAAGAGTCAGATGTTTATTTTTAGAGAAAGACACGCCATGTTCCTCTACAAGTCACTATAGACCCTGAGCATCTGAGCAGCCCTGATGTCAATGGAACATGCATCAAGTTAGACTCAGTGATTAAGAGACCACTGACTCTGAAGACCTGTATAAAGGCCCGTGTCAAACAAGTCAGAGCCTGAGCCTTGGCCTGGAGACCTGCTGTCTGCTGGTGACCCACTGGCCTTCTTCCAATTGCTGCCTCCAACAGGGTTGAGAAGGACGGGTCGCCAAGCAGGCAAAGGGTGGCCCAGAACTACACTCGGTGTATTTTCTTCACCGCCCACATTTTGCACAGGGTGGACCAGCAGGTTCTACCAGGGTGATCAATATGTTTACGTGTCTCTGGATCAGAATGGCTGGCCTGGATAAAACAGCTCATTTATTTTATTGATCTTGTGTATCTACCTAGAGTGGGAATAATAGGGCCTTCTGGGCTCTTCCGTCTCCCCTCTGTCTGGGCTGCCACCGTCTCAGACCCTGAGCTGATGTTCTGTGGACTCCACAACCTCGAGGGAGGGCGAGAGTTTTAATTGCAGTGGCTCTTTCCTTCCTTGGAAGCTGGTGTTATCTTCAGCCGTCCATCTGTCTCCAGTGCCTGCCTCTGCCTCAACTGAATCTAATAGAAAGAAACAGATTTGCTCACTGATAAAGGCTCCAAATGAGATTGGCTGGGAGCCCAGAAAGCAGTAGCATCAGGAGGAAAGTTGCCTGACAGGTGCGAGACGGGCCAGTCTGTCCTGGGGAAGACCAGCAGCAATGGCTCCAAGTGGACCCTGAGCCCTCAGTCCCGGGAGACCGACAGGCCTAGGAAAGTCAAGGTTGCCTACCATGGGCACTGGTCTATCTCTTCTGCTTCCAGGCTCTCTGACTTCAAGCCTCACATTTAATCTCACTTAAACCTTGCTTACTCCCAAAAAAATAGGGATACTAATAACTGTCCTCCAGGCATTTTGCAGAGATTAAAGGGTACCACTTACGCTGAGCAGTTCACAAACAGGAGTGCTGTTAAGCAAAATGACAAAATCATCAAATCTATGGAAATATCTGAATTCTTGCTGAATCAAAACAGAGCTGATGTGGTAGGACCCAGAGCTCAAATGCCCCTTGAAAATAGCTACCAAAGACTTCCCTGGCAGTCTAGTGGTTAAGACTCTGAGCTTCCAGGGCAGGGGTCTCAGGTTCAATTCCTGGTTGGGGAAATAAATTCCCACATGTCATGGGGCACGGCCAAAAAAGAGAAAAAGAAAACATCTACTAACTGTCCCAGGAATCCCAGCCTCAGAAGGGTCTGCATTTAATTGGAGGTACAGATCCAGTTAAGAGAGCTGTCCTGGGAAGCACCAACCTCCATGAGCTCATGTGGCCCTTCTGGACAGCAGTTAGTGTTGGAAGCTGTTAAATCCTTATGCAAAGGAGCTTAGCTCCTCCAATTTCAAGATGTGGCTGAAAATATGACAGCCTTTCCAAGGGATTATTCACCTTGGGGAAAATGCATCGTTTCAGCAAGGGAGCTCACGCTCAGAAGTGGAAACATCAGCTGAAAATATTCTCAACGTGGCTTTGCTCAGAACTCACCTGCATTCATGCAGGAGTTTGGCGTTCATTTGAGAAGCTCCCTAGAAAATGCCAGTCGCTAAGCATTAGTTTTTCTGTGCAGCTCAGCCCTGAGGTTGTGGGTGATTTCTTCTCTAGTATTACTTTTAATTTAACTGAACGCTTTCCCCTCAATGTTTTATACACCGCTCCAATGTCTTATACACCCATCAAATGACTGTGTGTCTTCTGACTGATTGGAAGGCAATACTGACACAAGATAAACTGGGGGCAAAGGGTGGTCTCCCAGCGGTGGTTGTCCTGAAGACCACACCCGCAATTTGGAGAGATGCACGGGTGCAGAGGAAGAAATTACCTGGCACAAATCTGCACATAGGCACACATATGCTTGCAATTTAATTTTAATCTTTTGCCTGAAGAATACATCCCTCTTTGCTTCTATGCCCCAAACATCCAGAACAGGGCTAGATTTTTTTTTTTTCCGCATGCTCCATGTGGCATGTGGGATGCTGGCTCCCCAACCAGCGATCGAACCTGTGCCCCCTGCACTGGAAGTTCAGAGTCCCAACCACTGGACCACCAGGGAAGTCCCCAGGTTGGATTTTGAACAGATACTCATTAGATCCTTGCTGACCAGTGGAGGAAAGGGCAAGGCTGCCTTTGAAGACAAACAGGTGAGTAACTCACTCTCAGTAAATAAAGAAGTATCTATTTTTCCTTATGCAAGTTTGGGGACTTGAGAAGGTAGACATCAGTCTCACATTTTTGCACTTATTTGCATGTGTATCCTGACCAGCTGACCTGGTGGGAGTGAATCTAAAGAAATATCACAGGCTCTCCACTGACTGTACCCCTTCCAGAAGCCCAGTGTCCTCCCCCTAAGGCCCACATGTCAGAATAGACAGCAGAATGACCTGGCCATGCTCCTCGTACCCGGTATCTGAGAGAATCTTGGATTTCAGTGGCTCCTAGCAGGGGAAGAAGTGACGCTGAGAAAAAAACTCAGGCCACGCCTCTTCCTGGAGACTAGAAACATGTACTGTCTTTACAGTGGCCAGAGTTCATGCTTGCCTGTGAAGCACCTTCTGGCTTTCTTCAAGCATAACGACACACGGATTACTTCCAGCTTACAATTTTTTTCCTTTTGAAGTCATCCATTGTTAGTCCCACTCAAAGTGCTAGTGAGGAACATGGGAGAAAGGAGGCAAGACACACAGGATGGACAGGAACCAACAAATGGAAAAAGCTAGACAAACTGAGGAACCAGAAAGGGCGTGTTAAAGAAGAGCTGGCAAGAGAAAAAGGAAGAAAGAGAGAAAGCAGTAAGGCAAAGCTCTTGGTAATCCAGGAAATGCCTGCACTTTGTTCAAATCCACACTGGAAGCCTGAGCCTTCACTGGGGAAGCTAGTAGATGATCCTTCCTTCAGACACACATGGCGCTCTGCTGTGACCCCTGTGACAGCAAAGTAAACACGGACAGAACATGTATTCCTGTCTCCATCAGACTGTGCGCACACTGAAGAGGTCAGGTGTAGCTGGGATACAGCGCCAATACAGTGCCAATTGGCCAATTTGCCAATACAGCCCCTGGCAAGTGGGCAGTGGCCCATGTACATTGACTCATTTAGTAAATGGATGAATGAACTGGACATGAAAGAGGAAGATGTAAGGAAGAAATGGGAGGATGCTCAGAATTTATTATCAGAACAATCCTTCATGTGCAAGCTCACAGCCAAATCTTCACACCAAGACTTCTTGATGCTAGACCTCCAGACAGTCCCTTCCTTCCCATAATCACCTACAGAACTCAATGTGTGTCCTATCCTTTGACACTTTCCTTGTATAGCCTCATGTCTCTAACTGGTATATGCTCTTCCCCCACCACCAAGACTGCATGCAATGGGAGGACAGGTACTAACTGCCAAAATGCTTGCTCTTTTTCACATAAAGCCTCATCTTTGCCTCATTGACGGGTGGGCACGCCAAGGCTTGTGTCAGCTGGTAGATTCTTAACCTGAGACTCAGGTTCCTAAACAACGCCCACTGTTAAGAACAGAGGCTCCCAGTCAACCTGGCAACCTGCAAAGCTTCTTATAAACCCACATCCCTATGACCCACCATAGAGACTCTGGACTCTGTAGATGAAGGACTCTGTAGATGAAGGAAGGTGTCCTAGGTCTGCACTCTCAAACGTTCTCCTGATGGGGATTGGTGCTACCTTGCATTCTTTGGTATACCAGAACTCCCTGTCACTTGCACGTGTTTAATTGCTTCTCTTCCCCCCTTGGATGCCTGGATGCTCCCTCCTAGTTCATGAGCTCCCACTCCACTCTCCTGGCTCCCTGCCCTGCTAATCCTCCTGTGATGCCATCCAAGGGCGGCCCCTCCCAAGGAACCTCGCATATAGCCTCCCACCCCAGCACACCGCAAGTCCTAGCGAAGATGTGAGGGGTGATGCAATGATTCAGATCCAGCTTTGCATTTCCCTCAGCCCCTTATGGGGGCCTCTGCACAGAGCTGCAGCTTAGCAGAGCTCCTCTGATAAACCCAAAACCTATAATGCAAAAATCTCCAACTGGAGGAGTTTAATAAGGCTGTAGACTTAAGCTGTAATTAAAAATGGGAAGCAGGGACCAAGTCCCAGTTAGGAAACAAAGCTTCTTTAAAATCTTGTAGAATCTATGGCTCTGGGGATGCCAAGGGCAGGAGAAATTCAAGACACAAAAAATAAACTGACCAAAAAAGAAATAAATAAAAAAACTAGAGGGACGGCATCAGTTAGAGAAAAAGCAAATATCTTAAAATGGCTTATTCTGAGTGTTTGATGCCTGAAGGAGGTGGCACCAATATTTTCAAACACAATTTAGTTTTAGAATTTAAAAAAAAGTTCTCTCCCAGAGGAATAAAATACCTAACTTCATTAAAAATATAAAAATGGCTAATTAAGCATCACCCAGTCTAAGACAGTGCCTGAAAAATTGTGCTCCCTGGTTACTGGCTGAGTAGATGAATGGATGAGATGGACAAGAAGATGGAGAGGAAATAGGATGCTTCACAGAATCTTTAATACAGAGAACAGTCCTTCATATGCAAGTGCAGTGTCCACCTCTCTAACCAAGACTTCTTGATTTCTGGATCTCCAGACTGCCCACTGTAAAATGTAACAGTCATATCCTCATAAAGACTTGTACACACTTACTCATGGCAGCCTTATTCATAACAGACAAAATATGGAAACCACCCAAACGTCCACCAAATGATGAGTGGATAACCAAAATGTGTTATATCCATACAATAGCATACATTTCAGCCATAAAGAGGAATGAAGTTCTGATATGCATGACAACATGGATGAATCTTTATGAAACATTATCCTCAGTGCAAGAAACCATATACACCAGAGAATGTTATATAATTCCATTTATATGACATGACCAGAATAGGCAAATACAGACCAAAAAAAAAAAAAAAAAAATTAGAGGTCACTGGAAGCTGGGCCAGGGATGGATGAGAAATGACTGCTAATGGATAGAGAGTGTCTCTTTTGGGTGATGAAAATGCTGTAAAATTGGATTAACATGATTGTTGCACAATTCTGTGAATATACTAAAACCCACTGAATTGTACTCTTTAAAAGGGTAGATTTTATGGTATGTAAATGATGCCTCAGTGAAGCTGTAAAACAAATGTCATGGTCCATGCAAAGTAGCATATTTTAATCAAACACAATGGTGACGTTTTAAACAGGACGGTGGAGATAATTGCATAGTCACTTGTTGGGTTTCTGGCAGTTTTAGGAAAATCACCGATGTGAAACAGAATGTCGATTTTATTAATTTCTAGAGGAAAAGAAAGAATATCTTAAAAGCCTTATATTAGAAAACAGTCAGAAAGACCTAGGGACCTAGAACTTGTACTGGAAAGGGAAGTCCATGGAGGTGCCAGCCCATCCATCTGAATGGTGATAGAGGCCAGGAAGATGCTGGACTCAGCCAGTGAGAATACGATGCTGAGCGGTGGGAGCCAAGCCAGGCAGGTGGATCAGAAGAGCGGTGAGAAACCTTGGGGCCATTCCCAGTTGGAAATACACAGACAAGTGTCAGCTCCAAGCCCCAGGCTGGAGGCCGGGAAGGCAGCTGTCTCTGAGGACAGCAGAAGCTGGGTGGGGGCTAGGAGACTGGCTTGCTCACCGCACTTCTGTGGTCAGCTGCCTCGCACCGGCACACCCTGAAGCTCCACTGAGTCCTCTGAAACGCACAGTTCCTCCCAGTGACCGATAAACCTTTCCGACCACGGCTCTCATAACACAAATTAGCTCCCAGCCCACGTACTGCCCAGTCTCATTGGAAAAAGTTCAGTTCAGTCGCTCAGTCGTGTCCAACTCTTTGCAACACCATGGACCGCCGCATGCCAGGCCTCCCTGTCCACCACCAGCTCCCGGAGTTTGCTCAAAATCATGTCCATTGAGTCTGTGATCCATTCAACCATCTCATGGTCTGCCATCCCCTTCTCCTCCCACCTTCAATCTTTCCCAGCGGGTTCACCGAAATCATAAAGCCTCACTGTCCCAGCACATCTGGCGATCTCATGGACACATCCTGAGTCACTAGCGGGGACCCTTAAAGCCTCACTGTTCCAGCACATCTGGCGATCTCATGGACACATCCTGAGTCACTAGCGGGGACCCTTAAAGCCTCACTGTCCCAGCACATCTGGTGACCTCATGGACACATCCCGAGTCACTAGCGGGGACCCTTAAAGCCTCACTGTCCCAGCACATCTGGCGATCTCATGGACACATCCTGAGTCAGTAACGGGGACCCTGAGCGCTCACACTGGAACTACAGGGCAGACACGTCTTGTGAACTAGTTTTGGGAAAAGATTCAGAGCATTTTGGGAACCAATCTGGATCTCTAAAACATGTTGTGGGTTATTTGGTTCAGCCAAAGAGAGAAAGGGTGATTTCAAATGGAAATGAAACAAAGATAAAAGCAAAAATAACTGCAACAAAAACCCTACTGGCTCAAAACATTGGCAGCCCAGGAACCTGAGCTGTCCAGCTTGACTCCCCTGGTGGGTGGGGAGCAGAAGCTGCGTGGCCTCTCCAGAGACTCGGGGAGGCAGGCTTGGCAGACCAGAGATGGGTCCTTGGCGAACTGCCGCAGCCCACTAAATTTAGCCTGTGTACTCAAGAGCTCAGCTGCCTTTAGTCAACTCACTTAGTTACCCCTATGTATGTGCTTAGGTGCTCAGTCTTGTCAACTCTGTGACCCATCTGACTGCAGCCCACCAGGCTCCTCTGTTCATGGGATTTTTCAAGCAAGAATACTTGTCATTTCCTTCTCCAGGGAATCTTCCTACCCCGGGATCAAACCGGCATTTTCTGTGTTCCTAAATTGTAGGCTAATTCTTTATCCATGGAGCCACTGGACAAGCCCTTTTAGTTACTCGCTCAGTCGTGTCTGACTCATGGCGACCCCATGGATGGAGTAGCCTGCACCAGCCTACTCCATCCATGGGATTTTCTAGGCAAGAGTACTGGAGTAGCTTGCCATTTCCTTACATGTGTGTAAAAGTAAGTCCTTGGACTTGAAGTTCATTCATCCCGTAAAGACCAAAGAGAGGGACTTTATCTTTGGTTGAACTTGTCACCCATCCACAGGACACTCAAGAGTCTGTAAGCAGACTGAGGACCGTATTTCGTGAATCTCCGCTCTTGACCAAACCCTCACTGTACACCAGTGAGGCCCAGTGAGGCCCAACCAACCCAGGACTCTCACCTTTTTTGCACTTGTCAACACTGGCTCTGAGTTTTGAGATTAATCCCAGTATATTTTTGGAAGAGATAGAGAACAAAAACAAATCTGTATTTATAATTAAATGAAATCTTCTTTAGAATATATTTTAAATCAGAGCACATTTGCTAATACCCAGGATAAATATACAGAGATAAAATCAACTACTTTTAATTTTCAGATTATTTTGTCAAATGAGATTTGAATGCTTCTGTTCAGTTCTCTCTTCTCAGGGACCAACCTATATAGTCTCTGATAACTCTGTTCTTTGGCTTTTCAGAGGTGACTGAGAGAGCAGACAACTTCCCCATCACCCGAGTTCTAGTGAAGGTTTGTGTCAACTCTGGCTATGGCTCTGGACTAGAAAATCAAGGAAAATGCCCCACTCATAGGAAAAAGGAAGTCCGAAGCCTAAAGATTTGGCTTCTATTTCTACCTCTCCCTGTAGCGAAACGTGTGACTGGGAGCTTCTGGGTCTCCAGCCCTTCAGTGTTACATGGAGAGGGGGTGCTCTTTCCAAACCCACCCATCTGGGCCATGTGTGCATTTGTGTGCATGTGTGTGTGTGGATGTGTGTGGATCAGGCACACCTGCTCTACAAGCATGCTGTATTCCTTTCAGCAGAAATGATTTTTAACCTAAACATTAACAACCAACACTAAAGCAACAGAATGAACTCAAGAAGGATGTGGCTTTATCTACTGCATTTGTTTATCTCCTTTGAACTTTTAGGGTGTGCCGATGATAATATAATAAAAAAAATTTCTTCCAGGGGAAAAATAAATATTATGGAGATTCTAGTTAGCAGTAGGGCTGGTATCATCCGTGTTCTCTAGGGCTCACAATCGCAGACCCGTAGAGGGGATTCTCAGTGGCATCTGATTCCCACTCAGAGAAGAAGGCTCTGCATTTGCTGGGCAGTGGTTTTAAGAAGAGCTATAAAATGAGCCTTGTTTTCTGGTGAATAAGAACATGCTTTTTGTGGAATTTAAAAAGAAATGATATAAATGAACTTACAAAACAGAAAGAGACTCACAGAGAATGAACTTATGCTTGCCGGGGGAGAAAGGATAGTTAGGGAGTTTGAGATGGATATGCACACACTGCTATATTTCAAATGGATAGAAGACAAGAACCACTGTATGCACAGGGAACTCTGCTCACTGCTATGTCGCAGCCTCAGTGAAAGGTGGGGGGCTTGGGGGAGACTGGATACATGTATATTATGGCTGATTCCCTTTGTTGTCCACATGAAACTGTCACAACATTGTTAATCAGTGGTACCCCAATACAAAATAAACCATTTTTTTAAAAAAAACATGCCTTTTAGAGCTCATAGGAAACCACCTTGTGGGCAGTTACATCATTCCATCTGTTTTTAGAAAGAGAAGTAAAGGAAATGGGCCCGGGAGGCGGCTGGCTGACTCAAGGCTTCCTGAGCCCGGGGCCGGCTCTGAGCAAACGCCGCCGGCAGGACCACAGCTGTCCCCAGGGAAGCCCTGCTGTTAAGTACACCAGCGATGGGACCTCCCTCTGTTGGGACGTGAGTGCCTCCATTTCTTCTCTCAGGCTCCTGTTTCCCAAGAACCTACCCTCTGTGATTCATCCTTGGACCGTAACTGATATAACTGGGGAAGATGTGGGAGCAGAGACTGTAAATCCCAACTTGTTTTCCTCTTCCAGATACTCAGAGACCACAGCACACCCAGACAGCCTGGGAAGGGGAGGTGAAGTGCCCTGGATCACAGCGTCAAGTACATAAGCAAAGGCATCTTCTAGAAAAACCAAGATCACATACTACGTAAAGAGCAAAGAATGCCAAGGCCTGGACAGAAGGGGAAATTCGAGTTACAGGATGACCCAAAGAAGCTCTGATCTCAAAAAGGCCAAGAAAATAAACAGGAGGAACAGCTGATTCATTGAAAGATAAGGTGCAGCGCTGGGCTCTGGCATTTCTAGGTGGCTCTTGACTATCCCCTGGCAGATTGGCCACTGGTTTTAAAGCAATACATATTTAGTTTTGGGAATTGTAGGTACTTAACTATTTATGTGAGAGTTGGACTGTGAAGAAAGCTGAGTGCCGAAATATTGATGCTTTTGAACTGTGGTGTTGGAGAAGACTCTTGAGAGTCCTTTGGACTGCAAGGAGATCCAATCAGTCCATCCTAAAGGAGATCAGTTCTGGGTGTTCATTGGAAGGACTGATGCTGAAGCTGAAACTCCAATACTTTGGCCACCTCATGCGAAGAATTGACTCATTGGGAAAGACCCTGATGCTGGGAGGGATTGGGGGCAGGAGGAGAAGGGGACGACAGAGGATGAGATGGCTGGATGGCATCACCGATTCGATGGGCATGAGTTTGAGTAAACTCCGGGAGTTGGTGATGGACAGGGAGGCCTGGCATGCTGCGATTCATGGGATCGCAAAGAGTCGGACACGACTGAGCGACTGAACTGAACTGAACTGAACTATTTATGATTATTTTCAAAAGAACAGTAACTTCTTGAGGTCAGATGACTCACATGCTCTTGCCTGACCCCTGCCCCCACTGGCTGGAACTAAGTAGAGTATTAGCACGTCCTCTACTGAATTGTATTAGGACAGTAATTTCATTGTCAAGGTGATAAAGAGAGGCGGGCTTAGGATTAATTAACTATCTGCCTTGAAGCTATTTTCCAGTCATCTCTCTCTACCTTCTGGAAATCAGTCTAAGTCATCCACATTAGAAACGCCAGTGCCTCAATAGACACCAAAGCTCGGTGTACACTGTATACGGAGAAGCAGCTCCACACGTGTTCCTGAATTCTCCATCACCATCTCTCAGGGCGAGCCAGCCCAGAGATGGATGGCTTGTCTAGAAGACAGGTCCCATCTTGGCTCTTTGTCCTCCCAATAACCCAAGGCATCTGCTAAGGTGATGTTTCCATGACAGCATATACGGCAGAGATCAGAGGAGTTCCTTACTTCTTTAAAGACAGGTTGTCAGAGGAAAATCAATAACTTTTCACTCTGAATTTAGAAAGCCTAAAATAGGGAAAAGCCTACAGAAATAGGTGGCCTGTTTTAGCATAACAGAATAAGACACTAAAGAACACTATAATGGCCTAAAAGAAGTTAAAGTATGTCACTGAGGACGTGGCATCATTTATCATTTATCAAAAAACAGGTGGTCATTCGGCTTCTGCTACAGGATGGATTAAAGCATACTGAACGCAGAGTGAGATGATCTAGGCTGAAAACATATTTTGTTATGTAGATCTCTGGACTGGGGAACCTCTTAACCTTGACACATGCAATCACAGTTCAATCGTTCAGTCGTGTCCGACTCTTTGCAACCCCGTGGACTGCAGCACGCCAGGCCTCCCTGTCCATCACCAACTCCCAGAGCTTTCTCAAACTCAGGCCCATTGAGTCTGTGATGCCATCCAACCATCTCATCCTCTGTCGTCCCCTTCTCCTCCTGTCTTCAATCTTTCCCAGCATCAGGGTCTTTTCTAAGGAGTCAGTTCTTCGCCTCAGGTGGCCAAAGGATTGGAGTTTCAGCTTCAGCATCAGTCCTTCCAATGAATATTCAAGACTGATTTCATTTAGGATTGATTAAAGGAATTGACCACATGCAATTTACCATCTGATAGACCAAGTAACAGTGTGGTTGTGAACAGAAGTCTGTGCAGAGTGTCCAGAATTTGTAGCATTTCGCCCAGTTTTTTGCACCGGGTAGAGCTGTTTCAATGGCACTGCTGTGCATAATCTCAGCCTGACTTCTGCGTGGCCAAGTTCATGTCTGTCATGGGCTGAATAAGGTAAGGAGTAGAGGCTTTATTTTTGTTGGGGGAAAGGGTAGGTCTTAGTGTCTCATAAATATTGCCTTTTGATTTAAGTCATCTTATTCATTTGATCTGAAAAAGCAGAAAGAATCAAAGACTGCCACAGAAATATTCTGGATTTTGTTTCCAACACAGGAAAAAGGCAAAGATACAGCCAGGTTGATGGTGAGGATGATGCCCCAGCTAGAAGCTATGCACCTGGCCATCAGAGCACTAGTCAGCTTGGAATTACAGACGGAAGGGTCCAGGAACCTTGTTTCCAGGAGGAAAATCAATCTATTTAAATACTGATTATGCAGGGGGGAAACTTCATGTAGGACACCAGTGAATGACTGAACAACAGCAACAAAAGTAATATTATATCTCTTGTTCGGCAACAATACAATCATCACATAATGGTTTTACGAAAAGGATGAAATAACTAAATGGGAGTATGAAGAAAGGTGAAATCTGGTGAAAGTAAGACAGAAGAGTTGATCTTCACCTGTTTTAATAGGAAAGTAATAGATAATGCCTAAATGAATAAATACAAATACTTAACTGCATTGTTGTGCTCGCTTCGGCAGCACATATACAAATACTTAACTGCATTGTTGAAAAATATTAAAGTAGATGCTGGAAAAACAGCAAAAAGAAAATGTTAGCCACTAGGGATCAAGACTGGGAGTGAGGATGAGGAACAGGGAACTGTGTTTTTAGTCGATATGAGCCTCAGTGTGTTCACTACATAGCTTTACAAACTCTGTGTGCAAATTACTTTGAAAAAGATAAAAAAGAAAAGTGGTTTTAAAAGCAGAACAAACACAAAGCAGAAAGCAATTAGAGAATCAATTCCCATTCACAGAGAGCTTCTCCTCTCAGATCTTTTCAATCTCTGTTAGGCTTTGTAGAAAGAGAGCTAGAAATTCTGCATAGGGTACTGACTCTAAAGTCATCCAAGCTTTCTCTCACAAGTTGGGTAGAGAGAATGCATGTCAGCTTAAATCACTGAGTTAGCATTTTCTGAATCCTTCCAATTTTTAGGCTCAGAAGATTCTGATGAGGGTATTTCATATACATAAAAAATATATATATGCCCTGAAGTTTTGCAACTCTCTGTGTATTAAGTAAAAATGTTCAGAATAACCAAAATACAAATACTTAAAAGAGGTCTTCTTTTACCCAAGAAACAGAGAGAACCACACATGTCAAGACTTAATCATCCCAATGAAGGTATACTCTTAAATGTCTTTCCAGATATAACTTGTTCTTTGCCAAGAGTAAAACAACAGAGAGCTACATAAAGATCAGTACCGATGCACAGCTTCCCTGTCTCCACCGTGTTTTTAAAAAGAGTGTTCCATTAAATAACAAATTTAGGAGATCACTTTGGAGTCTTTTGGCTAAATTTGATACAGATAGACCTCTTTGATATTCAAGGGTCATCGGTATCTTTAAGCCCTATTAAGTTCAAGGTCTAAGTTTCATCAAGAAACCAACTTATGCATGGTTTTGTCAACTTATTAAAAGGTGCTGACCAGGAAGGAGGTTTTATTAAACAAGAGAGAAACTGTATGTGAGTTTCCAGTGAAATGTATGTGTATATATATTCGTGAAATTTACTTTCAATAAAGATCATCACATAGCCTTTGCCTCAATTTCTGTTCTTACTCAATATCACCAAAGAGGGCCAGCTCTATCCCACAAAGACCAACAGTCCTCTCGCTTGTCTAAAGATCGAGTACTGATGATTTCTCAACACCACTGAGAACAGGACGTTGTTGCTGCTCAATTGCTCAGTCGTATCTGACTCTTTGTGACCCCAGGGACTGCATGTAGCACATCAGGCTTCCATGTTCTTCACTATCTCCTGGAGTTTGCTCAAACTCAAGTCCAAAGAGTCAGTGATGCCATCCAACCATCTCATCCTCTGTCAACCTCTTCTCCTCCCGCCTTCAATCCTTCCCAGCATCAGGATCTTTTCCAATGAGTTGGCTCTTTCCATCAGGTGGCCAAAGTATTGGAGCTTCAGTGTCAGCATCAGTCCTTCCAATGAATATTCAGGGTTGATTTCCTTTAGGATTAACTGGTTTGATCTCCTTGAACTCCCCTAGAACACTTGAGAATACTGGCCCAGCAGTTTAAAAAGAAATAGCTTTTCCATTTCTCTATAATATTTTTCTGTTTCTTCCCCCATCTGTTTCCTCCCAAATGCCTGAAGCACCATTCACACGAAAATCAGCCTTTTTTATAATCCTGTTCTGTATGAGGCTGAAGCATCCCCCTGGTACCCCCGAGAAGAGCAGCTGAAGACCTGCCGTCGTGTTTGCTAACCACAGCCCTGCCCGATGCTACATCCCAGGGTCTCATTCATCACCCCACACACGCGCTCCTGGTGCTGGAGGGCCACCTCCAGATGTTTCATCAGATGGAGCTTCGGAGGCGTGAGCCTCGCTGTGGCTCCCCATCCAGCAGCCAGAAGACAGGGGAGGCTTGTGAGGGCTGGTGTCACACCAAGCTGCCAGCTGGGCTTCTGCCGGGGGTCCTCTAGCACCCCCCGAGAGCCGGGCTGGACGCTCTGCATGGGGCCAGGAGGGCTGCAGGCTGTGCAGGGATCTGCAGGGTTCTAGACAGAAGTGACAGCAGAATTCACGTTGCCTGACTATTAAAGGCACAACAGATGATCTACTGAGACAGCGCTCCTGCCCTGGCTGGTTTTCAGGCAGCAGACAATGCCCGGGGGAGGGACTGGAGGCCAGTGGGATGCTGGGGAGGGCCACTGAGCCATCAGCCTGCCGTTGAATGGCATCGTGACTTTTCTGCTGGCTGGACTGCTGGAGGAGATGTTCCATGTCCTCCGTAGCTTGCTTTTCAAATTCATGTTGCAACGCCTCTGGCTTTCCAGCTAACCCCCACCCCACCCCATCCTGTGGCTGCTTTCTGGTTCCTCACAGCAATTTGATGTCCATGTGAGCACGCACAGAGGATGGGATAACCGTGCAAGCCCAGAGCATCACAGACAGAGCCATGACAGGCTTCCTGATCTTGTCCCACCGTGACTCTGCTCCTCTAGAGCCCAGAGCAGGTCAGGGGGCCCCAGAGTCAGCAGGGGACCCTGTGGGCAGAGCCTCAGGAAGGCCTGAGAGCCACCAGCACACACTCTGGATACAGAGGAGGAGAGGGAGGCATGTTGGAAGCATTTAAAACTCATGTCATAAAAATAGCATGTCTCCTTTGACGGCATTTGCGATTTCAAAATAAATTAAATATCACTGCCTTAAAAACTTAAAGCTGTCATAGTGATGAGCGAGCGTTTACCACCATCAGTGACTGTACACTGAAGCCCGAACAGCATCTGCTGCGGGAACTGGTGCACGCGAGCTCTCACTGTCCTAACGCACTGAATTCTCGTCACTTCTACGGTTGCTAACATGCTGCTGCACTTTCAAGATGTGTCCGGTAAGGAGAGAGCCTGGCCCCAAAACCCGGTGCTTAAGGCCAGGGCACTATTCCCTCACAGCCCTCTCCCCCATCCCCTCCTAAGGGCAGTCTGCCTTCCCACCCCTACCGCACTCCCCAGTTCAGGACACTGGTTGAGGGCACTATGGTCAGCAGACATCAACAGTGAGATAGAAGTGAGCTCCTCAGTCCAGTCTAAGTGAGCAAGTCACTGCTGGTGGCCAGAGTCGGAGCAGCCCCAGCAGGCAGGGTGTCATGGACTGAACGTGCGTGTCCCTCCAAAACACACATAGTGAAGCCCTAATCCCCAAAGGGATTGGACCTGGAGACAGGCCTTTGGGGAATAGCTAGGTTTAGATGAGCTCATGAGGGTGGGGCCCCAAGATTGGGATTAGTGTCCTTATAAGAAGAGGACGAGACCAGTGCCCCTCCCTCTGTCACGTGAGGACAAGGAGTGAAGCTGGCCATCTGCAAACCAGGAGGAGGGTCATTGTCAGACACCCGATCTTCTGGAATTCCCCACCTCCAACGTTGTCAGAAACAAACTCTTATTGAAGCCACCCAGACTGTGGTCCTCGGTTTTAGCAGTGCAGAAAGGCCCGAGACACAGGCGGAAGTCAGGCAGTGGGGACCTCCCACTATTCAGGAGAGTTCACCTACTGTCGTGTGAAGAAGCTTTCTGCTGAGCCCTGTATGGAATGGCCGGAGCACTTGGGCTGTCAGGATACCTCTGGGACCTTTTCTGGCTCACATGAAATTTGGGGAGCTAGCCTCAAGTATGGTCTATGGGGGCAGAGAGTCCAATGTGGGAGGAGGCATAATAACTCTGAGGCTCGGGTTCATTTAGGAAAGAGGAGCCTGAGGTGCAGACAACACCGCACTTGTCCTTCCTCTTAAAAAAAAAAATTTAAGAGAATTTCATGTGTGTTGTGAAAAAGTCAAATACAGAAATTAATAGAGTAAAAAACCCATATATGTATGGCTGAATCCCTTTGCTGCTCATCTGAAACTACCACAACATTGCTAATTGTCTATATACCCCAATACAAAATGTTTCTGGTGTTAAATAAAAATAAAATTTTTTAAAGTGCATTTTAAAAAAGAAAAAAAAAATCAAAGCTCTCACACCCAACGTACAGTTGAGTAGAACAGCAACAGTTTGACAGATTCCCCTCCAAGCTTATGCTTTATTCTTGTGCTGATGAGTGTTTAGAAAAGTATGAAGAAGAGGAAGGGAGGGAGGGAGAGAGACAGATGGATGAAAGATCCCTTTGGGTTACTCCCCAAGTTATGCATTTTCTGGCTTTGTTAGACACTCACCAGGCTTCCTAAGTGGCGCTAGTGGTAAAGAACCTGCCTGCCAATGCATGAGAAGTAAGAGATGCAGTTTCATCCCTGGGTCGGGACGATTCCCTGGAGGAGGGCATGGCAACCCACTCCAGTATTCTTGCCTGGAGAATCCCATGGACAGTGGAGCCTGGCAGGCTACAGTCCATGGGGTCCCAAAGAGTCGGACACAACTGAAGCGACTTAGCAAACCGACAGTCACCAATGTAACCAAACTTCCTCTGATGCAAGCCCATGTGGACCAGTCTACTCAGCATATTTATATGAATAATGGGGGTCAGATAGAGAGGTGGTATGAAATTCTTAGATACGGGTGTTCAGTTATGACCATGGATTTCCACAAACCATATTGAGTGCCTCCTGTGCAAAAGGCAGCCTCAGCAGGTGGTGTGGGCACAGACAGTGGACGAGTAAGGTGTGAACTTCTCTGGGGGCTGGAAACACTCTTCCAGGCTCACTAGTAGTGGGCAAAACTCATCTCCTGTGCTCTCAGGACTGAGGGCACCCAGGACAGCTCCCGGGTCTGAGGGGCACCCGCACTTCCTTACCATGTGGGGGCAGCTCATGGCAAGGATATGTGATCATCTAAATCCTCTTCTGCAACCAGTCAGAGAAAACTCTGCTTTCAAAGGGCTCATGTATTACATCAGCCTACCCAGATGATATCCCTATGTGAAGGTCAACGGACTGGGGACCTTAACTACATCAGCAAACCCCGTCACAGCAGCACATAAATTAGCGTTTCCCTGAACCACTGGGAGAGCAGGTGGGTGCAACAGGGACCAGAAACCATAGTTGGGAGTTGTCTTGGAATTCCACTTCCAACTATTGGTACAGTATCACTGGATGGGACTCAACTTTGCCTTCCTTCTAAAATATCTCACTTTTGAATATCAAAAAAATCTATACCCATATTTCACTGACTCTTCCCACAAGTGAAATCATCATGGATTTAGGAGGGGCAATATCAAACCCATCACTGTGTTTTAGCTTAGGTATCCCAGTAAACAAGTGAATTCACAAAGCTTCCAAATATTTGAGGTTAGGAATCATAAGGAAAAGAATGGTGGATTTGGCTATATAAAAATAAAAACTTTTTTAATGTTGTAAAATGCAAATACAATTAAAGACATATAATAAACTAAAAACAGGGGTGGGATGTGACTGCTACATATGTGAAAGAAAGATACACCACAGTAGATAAACAAATACACAAACAAATACATAAATAGCAGAGAAATAGGGAAAAAAAATCACATCCAACTGCAGGACTAATGACATGAAGAAGCAAGGAAAAACAATGGCCAATAACCATGAAGAAATTCAACCTTACTTATTAATCAATAAAATGCAAATTAATAGTCACCACCTATCAGACTGGCAACAATTAAAAAGAATAACACCTTGTGCTGAGGAGGGTCTGATTAAAAAGGCTCTTTTATATACAGCTAGTGAGAATATAAATCAAAGATACTTTTCCAAATGAAAAATTTCCAGCACATATCAAATGTATTAAAAACATAACTCTGACCTACCAGTTCCACTTCCAAAAATCTTTTCCTAAAGAGACTAGTGCATAAATGTGCAGAGATTATGTGTACTAGAAGGCTGTGCACACTGCAACCAACAGGAGGAAACCGCCGGGTGCTGAAATCTACCAAGGTCTGGCCCAAGACACAACTGCTAAGCAGCCTTTAAAAGTTACAGATGCTTGCTGAGTGACATGAAAAGATGTTCCTAATTAGTTTCTATGCAGAGAGGTGACAGAACAAACTGATACCATTTTTGTAAAGTAAACGTATTTATATGCATAAATAGAGGTAGTATAGATACATGAAGATCTAAACAGAACCATAGATGCCTATAAAATCATAGAAGGAACATTTGCCAAACTGTTTACAGTGATATCTTTGAGTGATTAGATGATGGGTCACTTTCATATTTCTTTTCCAACTTGTATTTAATTTACTTGATATGACAAACCCACAGCTAACATTATACTCAACAGTGAAAAGCTGAAATCATTCCCTCTAAGATCAAGAACAAGATGAGGATTTGTCTTGTTCAGCGTATTTTTGGAAGTCCTAGACACAGCAATCAGAGAAGAAAAAAGAATCCAAATTGGAAAAGAAGAAGTAAAACTCCAATGTCTGCAGATGACATGATGATATACATAGAGAACCTGAAAGACACCACCAGAAAACTACTAGAGCTCATCAATGAATTCAGTAAAGTTTTAGGATATAAAATCAATACACAGAAATCTCTTGCATATCTGTACAATAACAATGAAATATCAGAAACAGAAATTAATGAAACAACCACACTTATCATCACATCAAAAAGAATAAAATACCTAAGAAAAACATACCTAAGGAAGCAAAAGATCTGTACTCAGAAAACTGTAAGACTCTAATGAAAGAAATTAAAAATGACACAGTTGGAAAGATATACTGTGTTCATGGATTGGAAGGATCAATATTGTTAAAATGACCACACTACCCAAGGCACTCTACATATTCCCTGCAATCCTATCAAATTACCAGGGGCATTTTTCACAGAACTAGGTCAAAAATTTTTATTTGCTTTTTATTTTTCTTTCTTAAACATATATTGCTTATTCAAAAAAAATAAATAAAATGTTAAACGGCTTTAAAGCTTATTTGAGACCTAAAGTTATCTTCCCCAGTTACATCAAAGACTTTGAAATCTACCGTGCATGCATGCTAAGTTGCTTCAGTCATGTGCAACTCTTTGCCACCTGGTGGAGCCCACCAGGCTCCTCTGTCCAAGGGAGAATACTGGAGTGGGTTGCCATGCCCTCCGCCATGGGATCGTCCCAACCCAGGGATCGAACCTGGGTCTTTTACATCTCCTGCACTGGCAGACAGGTTCTTTGCCACCTGGGAAATTTACTAACAGCACTGCAATTTGTAATGGTTCAATGTACTACATCATCTCAAAGATGTAATACCAAGGAGTCTTGACTCAGAATTTGCATCAACTGTGATCAACAGGGGAAGATCTCCCTGGGACCCCCAAACACATTCTGTATCGGGTGCCTGTTTACTTCTGGGTGTAGCGACTCTGCTCCTTCTGGCTCCTTTCCCGAGCGCAACAGAGTCCTACACACAAAAAGCAGTTGTGACTGCCCTGCAACCATCACAGCCTGCAGACACAGCACCGCAGACGACCGTGAAATCCTAGATGACTTTCCACAGCTTTCTTAAACCCTTAGGTGTCTTACTACTGCTATTTAGCACAGGATACTAGAAAAGAAGACATTTTGTAGGGTCATTTGACCTTGGAACAATCTGCTCTCTGAGCCTTATGTGCTGGCATATGGAAGGCTGTTTAGGTGTCAGTTTGGAACTGTGTTCACTGCTGGCAAATTAACATTTGCTGTGATGTTGTTTGCCTGTGAGCAGGTCAGTTTTGGCATAATTTATGTTTTTTCCTCCCCCCATAAGTGTTTGTGTGATTTTTATTTTAATATTTTGCTCTTTGTTTTGTAAAAATGAGTAGAAAATGCAAAAATGATAGTGATGATTCCAGTGTTATGAGGCTCAGATCATATGAACTTAATTTCCACAGTTTTCTCAACTCTATGAATAGAATTTCTCACAATGAAACTTCAACCAAATTCAGTTAACTGTATAAAGAATGAAACTAACTAATGTGTAAATAATACAAATATATATTTTATCTTAAAGATGAGATGCAATGAGGGATATTTTAATCCTTTGTACCTTTCAGAACTAACCCCCAATCTCATAACATAGAATGTTATTATTTATCATTTTCACATGCCATTTTTGAACAGATTTTGGGGAACATTATAAATAATAAACATGCAACTGTCTTTATATCTGTGTTCACTATTTATCTGCCCATTGATTTGTGCATTTAGTTTATAAACCCAAATCTAAAACCAAGTAAATTATCTAGTGCCAACCAAATAACTATTCCTTATCCTTTACTCAGCCCAGTGTGTTAATGTCACCTAAATTCAAATATTCTACTAACATGCTTATAAATAACAAGCTCTATCACTATTCAAACCACTTCACTGAGAATATGTAGAATGAATTAAGGATGAGGCCATTATCAATTTGTCTTGTGGTAATCTCTGTACCTTTCTCAGGAGTATGGTATCTTTTAATTGTAAGCCACAAATAGGACGAGTACACTGAATATGTGATGCTTAATTAATCATGCGTACTTCAGTGAATGTCTCTTTCTTGGTCTTAGCTTTAGGTCTTTTTGATTTATTTTGCAGCAAGCAGGCTCCCCTGGTGGCTCAGTGATAAAGAAACCACCTGCCAAGCAGGAGACTCAGGTTTGATCCCTGAGTCTGAAAGATCCCCTGGAGAAGGAAATGGCAACCCACTCCAGTATTCTTGCCTGGAGAATCCCATGGACAGAGGAGCCTGGTGGGCTAGAGTTCATCAGGCCACAAAGCATTGGATATGACTTAGTGACTAAACAACAACTGCTGTGATCAAGCAGTTGGCATTAGCTGCAGGGCAACATCTGACATTCAAATCCATTTTCAACATGAGCCCACTGACAAGTTAAACCCACGGTTACTAGTTTCTTCGATCCCTTCCTCATCTCTTTTCTCAGGGTTGCCACGGCATTCCACCTATTGCTTATTATGGGACCGCTGGAAAAATATTTTCTTGAGGGTTTCTTTCTACAAAGGAAAGGCAACCACTACACAGGCCCCAACAGAAACGCTAGGTTGGTGCAGATGCAACTGTTCTCAGGGGTTGGGAGGGGCTATGGAGGTCATTCTGGCAATCAGGCTTACCAAGAAGCAACAGAGGGCTGCAAAACACATCCAGGGCTCAGAGAGGGGCTTAGGAACATGCACCAAATTTATTCATCCATTTGTTTACGTATTCTTTCATTCATTTAAATAATATCCAGTGAGCAGCTCCTGCATGCAAAGCACAGTGGATGGTCATAAAATTCTGATGTTTCCAGAAACTCAGGTAAGCAAGGCAGAACTCTCTCTGTCTCCACTTGTGTGGAGGGTCAAGGGAAAGGAGAGTCACGAAGCACATTTAATGCCTCTACCTTCTTCAATAGAGAAAGAAAATAAACTATCAGCTACAGCTTTCTAAAATTTAATATCACTGTCTTCATGCACAAGTGCCGTAGCCAACAACAGCCCACACATCCATACTCCCCCAAATCTGAGGGTTTGTCTGTGGATAACCCCAGAGCTCTTTAACACCAGGATATGAACTTGGCAGCAGAGTGGACTCTATTTTACAAAAGACTGTCAAGAAAGTCAAAAGCCAAATGGCCTTCAACTTAACCTGGGATTCACAGAAAACCCACAGAATTCTACATTCAGGGAACTTCAGGGATAACTTAGTGAGATTGATCTCTAACATGATAGATAGAAACCTTAGAACAAGAAGGTCACAAAGCTTCAGACATCTTATTTAAGTACCAGGTAATTTATTTATACTCTGCCTACTTCCAAAAAGGTTTTGAGGCAATTCTCCAATCACTGTGGTTAGTCACTGTGCTATCATTAGAAGTGTAGCTCCAATACTCCAGCCACCTGATGCGAAGAGCCAACTCATTAGAAAAGACCCTGATGCTGGGAACGATTGAGGGCAGGAGGAGAAGGGGGAGACAGAGGATGAGATGGTTGGATGGCATCACCAACTCAACTGACATGAGTTTGAGCAAACTCTGGGAGACAGTCGGGGATAGAAGAGCCTGGCACCCTGCAGTCCATGGGGTCACAAAGAGTCGGACTTGACTTAGCGACTGAACAACAAAATTATTAGAAGTGACCCTTTCTTTTTAAACTATATTTCTAAAACTTCATGGATTTAGATAGTTCTAGGTAAATAATTCAGATTATTGTGTATATGCTGGCATTTTAATAAAGAGGCTAACAAGCTGAATCCTCTTGGCATTTCAGAGAATTCCTAAAATCAGCTCCTTGGGCTGGTACAGGGCAAGTGGTGTGAACTACAACACACAGTGGAGAGTTACCCACGTTTACGTGATTATCTTATGAAATTTACAGAGCAAACTTGGTGTGAATAAGATTAACCACTTTGGGATATTTTGGCCTCTCTTTCTGTAATATGTGGATTCATATGTGCTAACAGAGTGTGGGTGGTTTAATCAAATCTGGACTTTCTGGACTTTTCTTTAAAATGCATATAAATGAGATCTCTGATTGGAGTACATAAAGGATAAATGTGAACTCGGGAGTGGGCTCTTTGGGTACACGTTTAGGATTAAAGAAGAGAGGTGTAGGAGACAGGATAAGAAGTATGACGTGCAAGATGGGGCCAGCCAGTCTCTGGATCACTCCCAGCAGCCCTCTGATGGGCCTCTTCCCAAGAGATACCCACTACACTTTCACTCAGCAGGGCTCTCTGTCACTGCTCACTCCCAGGATTGAGGAACACCTGGAACCAGTGGCAGAAGTGGGAAGCCAAGGCAGGCACACTGCGTGAACCTGGCCTGCACGCAGAGATAGGACTGTGCCTCGACGGTCATGTGGACGGGAGGGCAGTGGAGCCCTTCCATCCATCCGTCTCTTCTGGGCCCAGTGTGCTGAGTCGCTCAGTCGTGTCCAACTCTGTGTGACCCTATGGACCACAGCCCGCCAGGCTCCTCTGTCCATGGGAATTCTCCAGGCAAGAATATTGGAGTGGAACGCCATGCCCTGCTCCAGGGTAATCTTCCCAACCCAGGGATTGAGCCCAGGTCTCCTGCACTACAGGCAGGCTCTTTATCAGCTGAGCCACCAGTATCTTGAAGTTTTCCAAATATCTTCATCCCAAAAAAGCACCTTCAAAGCCACAGTCCAGCACTCTCTAATTTGCTATTTGATGAGAGTGAAAAAGCTGGCTTAAAACTCAACATTCAAAAAACTAAGATCATGGTATCTGGTCCCATCACTTTATGGCAAAGAGGTGGGGAGAAAGTGGAAACAGTGACACATTTTATTTCCTTTGGCTCCAAAATCACTATGGATGGTGACTGCAGCCGCAAAGTAAAGAGGTACCTGTTCCTTGGAAGAAAACCTATGACAGACAGACAGTATATTAAAAAGCAGAGACATTACCTTACTGACAAAGGTCCATTTAGTCAAAGCTATGGTTTTTCTAGCATTCATGTATAGATGTGAGAGTTGGACCAAAAAGAAGGCTGAGCACCAAAGAATTGATGCTTTTGAATTGTGATGCTGGAGAAGGCTCTTGAGAGTCCCTTGAATAGCAAGAAGATCAAACCAATCAATCCGAAAGGAAATCTACCTTGAATATACATCAGAAGGACTCATGCTGAAGCTGAAGCTCCAATACTTTGGCCACCTGCTGTGAAGAGACGACTCATTGGAAAAGACCCTGATGCTGGGAAAGATTGAAGGCAGGAGGAGAAGAGGGTGGCAGAGGATGAGATGGTTGGATGGCATCACCGACTCGATGCACATGAGTTTAAGCAAACTCCAGGGACAGTGAAGGATGGAGGAATCTGGCAGGCTATAGTCCATGGGATTGAAGAGAGTCAGACATGATTGAGTGACTGAATGACAATTCACTTGAACTAAGTGTCTTCCTTACATAAACAGTACCAGTTCCTTATGTGAGGGGTGTGTTTATTGGCACCCTACACATGAAACATCTTGACTGTGTCTCATAAAAACCTGTGACTGGCGTGCAGGCAAGCTTTTAATGAACTTCTGAGAGAGGAAGCCAAGCAGTAGAGTCCACACATTTTCTGTTCATAAAAACACCTCGTTTGCAAAGGAGGGGTATGGGTTCCCAGGAAACAGACAGGGAGCAGAAGCCGGGCCGGCGACTTATGGAAATTGACCTCCTTCTTTTCTTCCTGAGACCCTGGGCTTGGACAGACTAATCTTGGACCCTGGAAATTATATCAGCTAAAGTCTGGGGTGGGGGGGGGGGGCGGCAACACAGGATACAGTGCATTCTAAATGGGGGCAGGGAGGCAGAAAAGGCCAGGCCTTCTGAGGTAGAAGCCGCATGGGTCACACCCCTGCAGACTACAGTCACCTTCAATTTCAATCACGGAAGACGTTTCCCGTGGTGTGTGTTGGCTCTGTGCCCAGGGAGAGGGGAAATGAAGGTCACAGCGCTCCTTGAGCACCTTCTTCAACAGGGAAGGTGTGTGTCAATCCAAGGGGCTTGGGCTCTTTCCAACACAATAATTATATCCCACCCACCCACCCCGCAGCTGCCCTCCTCCCAGCACCTTGCTCCTGGGTGCGAAGCACCACGGACCCCTGGCAGAGATGCTGATGCCGGCCAACCGGTTCTTCCCTGCCCTGTGAGCCAAGACTTTTCTCCGTAATGCCATCCTTCAGAGGCCTCGCTATGTAGAAACATCATATTTCATCACTGCAATGAGGTCCGAAGGAGCTGCTGACTGGACGCCCACATCCCTGGGACCCCTCCCTGGTCTCCTTCTGTGTGATGGATGCAGAGCAGGGGCTCGGCGGGGCTGACCGCACCGGAGAGAGGCCGTGACAGCCGGGTTCGGGTGGGCAGGGCGCTGGCTTCCAGCACGGACTCCACTCCTCCGAGGACTACGCGGGGGGAGGCGGCGAGACAGCCCCCAAACTGGACAGGCCAGAGGCCACGGCAGCAGCCGGCCGGAAAGAAGGCTTCAGAAGCCTCCTACATGGACGCAGAGAACGAACGTGTGGACCCGGAGCGGGGAAGCGGGTGGGAGGCTGGGAGGCTGGGGCTGACACATGCAGACTGCTTCTGCAGCTGCTTAGTCGCTAGGTCGTGCCCAACCCTTTTGCGACCCCACAGACTGAAGCCCACCAGGCCCCTCCGTCCATGGGATTCTCCAGGCAAGGATCCTGGAGTGGGTTGCCATTTCCTCCTCCAGGGGATCTTCCCCAGCCAAGGATCGAACCCGCATCTCCTGCATCGGCAGGCGAATTCTTTATCACTGAGCACCTGGGAAGCCCCACCACACACCACTATGTATACAAGAGACAGCGAATGAGAGCCCGCTGTGCGGCAGGGGGCCCTACGCAGGGTTCTGCGGTGACAAGGAGGGGAGATATTACGCGTGTGGCGGATTCGCTCTGACCTACAGCAGAAACCAGCACAAAACTGCAAAGCAACTAAACTCCAGTAAAAACTAACAACAAAAAAACAGAAGCAGCCCTCGAGGGGTGGAAACAATGAAGTTGTCTGGTCATTTCCCAACGGAGTAAACCACCTAGAGGGCTGTTATCAGCAAGGTCCTAAACCTGTCTCCCACGGTTCTCTTCCCGGCTTCCTATAGGGTCCCCAGTGGATTTCCACTGAGATACGACAGAGCAGTTCTAGCTCCTCGGACTCCAGGTCAACTGCATTTTCGCCGAGCACACTGCTGCAGGCAAAGGTGCTGTGATTTTTAGGGGGTGGATTTTTGCGGATCATGCTCGCTAGTGGGAATAACATTATGTTTGTGTCATCTTTGTAAATCTTGTTGTTTAGTTGCTATGTCTTGCCTGACTCTTCATGACCCCGTGGACGGTAGTCTGCCAGGCTCCTCTGTCCATGGGATTTCTCAGGCAAGAGTTCTGGAGTGGGTTGCCATTACCTTCTCTAGGGGATCTTCTCAACCCAGGGATCAAACCCGGGCATCCTGCATTGCAGGCAGATTCTTTACTGCTAAGTTACCATTAGGTACCTATTAGTAGTGTTTCTTCAGAGTCCTGCCTAAATGATCATCTTCTTTTCATCAGGGTCCACGGTTTTGGTGATAACATTTTACCTTTCTCAAGAACACTGTCTTAGAGGAATTATGAGTCGAGATTTCTAAAAGCCATCGTTCAGGACTCCAGTGGGGGACAAGGAATTGAAGAGCTCGTGAGAGCATTTTAGGAGTTGGGAGATTCACAAGTGATGTGTGTCAGAAAATGTATTGTGAAAAGGGCACACGTACTGCTACCAGTCTAAATGAAACTCAATGAAACCTCAGCTCAGTTCAGTTCAGTCGCTCAGTTGTGTCCAACTTTGTGACCCCATGGACTGCAGCACGCCAGGCCTCCCTGTCCATCACCAACTCCCAGAGTGTATTCAAACTCATGTCTATTGAGTTGGTGATGCCATCCAGCCATCTCATCCTCTGTCGTCCCCTTCTCCTGCCTTCAATCTTTCCCAGCATCAGGGTCTTTTCCAATGAGTCAGTTCTTCACATCAGGTGGCCAAAGTGTTGGAGTTTCACCTTTAGCATCAGTTCCTCCAATGAACACCCGGGACTGATCTCCTTGAGGATGGACTGGTTGGATCTCCTTGCAGTCCAAGGGACTCTCAAGAGTCTTCTCCAACACCACAGTTCAAAAGCATCAATTCTTCGGTGCTCAGCTTTCTTTATGGTCCAACTCTCATATCCATACATGACCACTACTCTCCACCTTTCCAAAAACCTGTAATAAAGATTCTGTCACCTGCTTAGGGGTGTGTCAGATTGCAGAGAAATCAATGAGTCCTGTGTGTTAACACAAACTTCCCTTGTATAGGATATACCCTAATATAACCCAAGACAATGATATAAATTTAATTTTGTCTCCTAAGGAGAGAAATCCCAGCTATAATATATCCATTCAGATAAGAAACATTTGGTGAAGTAAGGAATTGCTGACCCTGGAGATTCTGCAAAGAACAATGCCGACTTAGTTCTATCATCCTGGAATTGTAGTTCCAGCCAGGGGTAATGTCAACTGTCATTAGATAATGATCCCTCTCAATACATATCACCAAAAAAAAAATGCAGGTCTCAACAAAAGCACACCACAGGGGGACCAGCAATACTTAATGAGAGACATGGAGGATATACTGGCGTTGGGAGAACGAGAGGTGCAACTCTGGGAGAGCAATGTGTCCCAAGGATGGAAACGGATCCTGTGTGTCTGGAGTGAGTGTGCAGTAAGTATGCACACTTACTGTGCAAACAAAAGTACACACTCACGGGCAGTGTGTGCACACGGGAAATGAAGTGAACACCTGCTCCCAGGTAGGGGAAGCTGGCGATACCAGCAGGGATCAGACAACACGAGACAGCTGGGGAAGAGAAACAGCCTCAGATTCACACACCACTTGGGTTTTGTATGTAACTGACCCCATGAAGTCTGGGTGAGCCCGGGATGGAACGCAAGCAGGACCACGAGGAAGGCGGCCGTGGGAACCAGCAGATCTGCGGACCTGGCCATTTCCTCACAGCATCTCGCTCCTTCTCCCCAGACCACATGCAGAGGGTCCCCTCTCCATGAAGGCATGCGGATGACTGCGATAACCTCATTATCAAGAGGACAAGGTGGTGGGCAAGAGATCAGAGTTCCAGAGGTTTCTATCCCCCAACTGTGACTCCTCCCTGGGGTTCTCTGCTAGAAAGACTATCTCAGCCCCAAGCCCCAAGCTAGAAAGACTATCTCAGTTCCAAGACAGCGAGGGAAGAATTCGCCTTGTTGGCTTGCATCCTTGAGGTTCCCCTGGGCGATACCTGGAAACTACATGTCTCAGGATTCAGAGCCAAACTGCCTCCGGAGGGAGGAAACGTGTCTAAGTCAGAGTTCTTGACTTGGACAGAGTTGACTTGACTGAGTTCTGCTCAACTCCAAGCCCTGCTCAAGTCCACGAAGACCCTGAATTAGACTTCTGGGGCTTCCAGGCATGAGTTCTCACCACTCTGGTTCTGGAAGCTGTCCCGCGTAGGGTGTGTCTCATCTCATCCCATCAACTGGCTCCCAAGCGGGGTGTGGACCTGATCTGCAGAGGCCGAGGGAGGTGGATGGAGCCTGAGAGGCTTGCAGGGTCCTGCGGGCGCCACCGAGTTGGTTCTCTGCCTCCAGGGACGAGGCCAAGTCAGTGCCACAAGGATGAGTTACAGCTTACAGAAGCGAGTGGTCAGGTGCATCCCCATGATTCAAAAGCCACCATTGAGAAGAACTTCTGTCCCAGATACGGCGGGGAACCTGCCACCCCAGACTTAGAACAGCAACCCCCGTATCATTTTCCCTCTTGAAGACTCATACTTCTCTCACTTGATCTCTTCTTCGATGGACCCCAGACTGTATCAAAGCTGTGAAGTTAGACAGCTGGAGGAGGAGAACTTATCTGTGTTTCCCCAGCAACCTCACACTGCATGCTAGACTGCTATCATCGCGTGCTGCTTCTAAAGATCTTCCTCGCTGATCTCCTCTCTCTGGCTTGGGAGCCCCCTGAGGACCAGCATCCCGTTTGCCTCTTCCTTGGAGCACCTCCCCATCCTGACAGAGGACAGCGCTCCTGACAGAAGGCTCTGATGGGCTGTGTCACAGTTGCGCCTGTGGCACTGTGAAGGATGGGGCGAACAATGAGGGCAGGCTCTCTGGCCTTGACCCAGCAGTGCAGACTTTATCATTAAGGCCATGGAAATCCACTGAAGACATGAAAAAAATTTTTTTTCCTTGAAATGTACCAAATGCATTGGCAGAAGGAGTAGGCAGAGGCCTATTACAAGATTACGGAAACGGAGAGAGGGGAGGAGGCAGAGGTGAGTGTGTGTACGTGTGTCTGTTAGTCACTCAGTCGTGTCCGGCTCTTTGAGAGGTCATGGACTATAGCTCGCCAGGCTACTCTGTCTGTGGAATGTTCCAGGCAAGAAGACTGGAGTGGGTTGCCATTCCCTTCTCCAGGAGATCTTCCCAGCCCAGTTCTCCTGCATTGCAGGCAGATTC
The DNA here is from genome assembly GCF_023699985.2 of Odocoileus virginianus. Lineage (NCBI taxonomy): Eukaryota > Metazoa > Chordata > Mammalia > Artiodactyla > Cervidae > Odocoileus > Odocoileus virginianus. The sequence goes on from NC_069674.1 coordinate 3,603,394, forward strand.
TTTACGGTCTGAGGCACCAAGGAAGAGGTGTGGCCACAGAGGGAGGAAGAAGAATGGGATGAATGGGGGTCCTGTGGAGGTGGGGATGGTGGGAGGGCAGACCCATGGAAAGGAGGGAACGCAGAGGGCGGGGCACACCGACAGTTTGTATTCCGAGAGGTAGAGAGGATAGGGACCCTCCGCCACATCTCCTCAGCAGGCTAAGCCTGACTGAGTACTGGATCTCAGGCAATAACTATAGTCTCATCTCCCTCTCAGAGAAGGCAATGGCACCCCACTCCAGTTCTCTTGCCTGGAAAATCCCATGGACAGAGGAGCCTGGCAGGCTGCAGTCCACGGGCTCGCTAAGAGTCAGACACAACTGAGTGACTTCACTTTCACTTTTCACCTTCATGCATTGGAAAAGGAAATGGCAACCCACTCCAGTGTTCTTGCCTGGAGAATCCCAGGGACGGGGGAGCCTGGTGGGCTGCCATCTATGGGGTTGCACAGAGTTGGACACGACTGAAGCGACTTAGCAGCAGCAGCAGCATCTCCTTTTAAGACCTCAAACACCTCACTTGTTGGAAGAGGAATACTTAGATCAACGATGAGCCAACAGTACGACCAGCAAATCAATCAACTGCCTGACTCATATCTATGATAATTGGAAATTATATAAACTTTGATAAGATTGTTTATTCTTTTCTGTTTGAGTATCTCTCCATTAGCCATACCCAAGCCAGAATCCAAAGGGCATCTTTTCAAAATATTTTCTCCCTTAAGTTACCTTCATTTACATAATGAACAAAGCTTCCCCTTTTATTTCCACAGATAGCATTAGTTCTTCTCGATGTAATTAGTACGAGAAAAGTCCCCTACCATTCCAAATATTGATTTAATCAAACATTCTGCTAAACCAATATTCTCTAAATAGGTTGTGATAACTTTCCTGATGCACATTATAATTACAGAACAAAAGAGAGAAAGCAGCTGAAGATGACCTGTTTCCAAAATGGGCCTTTCTCATCACACAGAGCTCTGCTTGAGATAGCAATGTGGACCCTTGAATTGAAATTCTCATTTCAACTTCACCATGCAGCCATAGCCAGAGAACGTCATAAGGAAAAAACCCTCCCAGATCATCCATTCAGTTTTCCCAACATGGTCTGCGAGCCCTCAGTTACAGGGGATGCTCCTTGAGAAACAAATGTCGAGGCCACTGAGAGCCGTGGGCTTCCCGGGCTTTCCTGGTGGTTCAGACGGTAAAGAATCTGCCTCCGATGGAGGAGACATGGGGTCCATCCTGGGGTCAGGAAGATCCCCTGGAGGAGGGAATAGCAACCCACTCCAGTATTCTTGCCTGGAGAATCCCATGGACAGAGGAGCCTGGCGGGCTTTAGCCCATGGGGTCGCCAATAGTCAGACACGACTGAGCAACTAACACTTTCACTTTTCACCGTGAGCTTCCCAGGTGGTGCTCGTGGTAAAGAATAGACCTGCCAATGCAGGAGACTCAAAGAGACACTGGTTCAATCCTTGGCCGAAGTCCAAAGAATCAGACATGACTTAGCCTGAGCATACACATGCATGCACACATACGCCGCCTGCTACCCTCCCTTCTGGGAGCTTCACAGCAGCCTTACATAGGTTCAGTCACACCATAAAGAAGTAAATGTCATTGCATACAATCTAGAACGCTTATGTGATCATCTTCTCCCCTCGTAACAGCTTTGACCATCCTGCAGAACTGATAGTAAATACAGATCTAACCCACACCTCCTCCTAATGCAAAGATAAGACCCACGAGTTGAGTTGTTTGCCCAAGCTCCCTCAGTTAAGACACCGGTTCCTGGTTCTGAATCTGACACCAGTTGACTCCCAGCTCATGCATCTATTTATTAAAGCATGCTGCCTCATTTATGTTCATGTTGATTCTCGCTGCACCTGATAAAAAATCATTTCTCTGCTGGCAAGGTGCTCCAGAAAGACCTGAAAACATCCATCCCAGTCTTCCATGGTGATTTGTCCAGCAGCTGTCTTTGCCACATCTCGGATAGCCGATTCTAGTTTTATCTCTGTTTCTTAATTAATATCTATACTTATATTTATACTGGAAGGTAACCTTATCCTTCCTTTAATATAGGCAGACCTTGGAGATATTATGGGCTTCCCTCGTGACTCAGCTAGTAAAGAATCCACCTGCAATGCGGGAGACCTGGATTGGGAAGATCCCCTGGAGAAGGGAACGGCTACCCACCCCAGTATTCTGGCCTGGAGAATTCCATGGACTGTATAGTCCTCGGGGTTGCAAACAGTTGGACACGACTGAGTGACTTTTACTCACTCACTCACTGGAGATATTATGGGTTCAATTCCAGATCACTGCAATAAAGTAAATATTGCAATAAAGTGAGTCACACAAATTTTTGAGTTCTTCAGTGCATATAAAGGGCTTCCCTGGTGGCTCAGATGGTAGAGAATCTGCCTGCAATTCAGGAGACTCGGGTTCGAGCTCTGGGTTGGCAAGATCCCCTGGAGAAGGGAACGGCAGTCCTCTCCAGTATTCTTGCCTGGACAATTTCGCAGACAAAGGAGCCTGTGGGCTACAGTCCACGGGGTCACAAAGAGTAGGACACGACTGGGAGACTAACACTTAATGCATATAAAAGCAACGTTTACTTTCTACTGTAGTCTATTAAGTGCCCCACAGCATTATGTCTAAGGAGACAACACACATAATCTGAATTTTAAAAATACCTTATCGCTGGACTTCCCTTTTGGTACAGTGGATGGGAATCTGCCTGCCAATGCAGAGGGCATGGGTTCAATCCCTGGTCCGGGAAGATTCCAAATGCCGCAGAGCGACTAAGGCTGTGCACTACAGCTGTTGAACCTGAGCCCCAGAGCCCGCGAGCCACAGCGCCTAAGCCCCGCGCTGTAACTGCTGCAGCCCGTGTGCCCGGGGCCTGTGCTCCACAAGAGGGGCCGCCACAATGAGAGGTCTGCACGCTGCGACGGAGGGTGGCCCTGCTCGCTGCAGCTAGAGAGAGCCACGCGCAGCCAGGAAGACCCAGCGCAACCAAAGATAAATAAATACGAAGATTTTTTTTAGAGGTGTAGAATATTTAAAAAATTTTGCTTGTGCTTAGTCGCTCAGTTGTATCTGACTCTATGTGACCCCGTGGACTGTAGCCCGCTAGGCTCCTCTGTCCATGGGATTCTCCAGGCAAGAATACTGGAGTGGGTTGCCATGCCCTTCTCCAGGGGATCTTCCCAACCCAGGGATCAAACCCAGGTCTCCCTCGTTGCAGGTGGATTCTTTACCAGCTGAGCCCCCAGGGGAGCATTAAAAAAAAATCGCTAAAAAAATGCTAGCCATCAGCCTAGAGGGGTGGGATGGGGAGGGAGATGGGGGGGAGGTTCAAAAGGGAGGGATGTATGTATACCTACGGCTGATTCATGTTGAGGTTTGATAGAAAACAGCAAAATTCTGTAAAGCAATTATCCTTCAATAAAAAAAATAATTAAAAAAAATGCTAGCCATCATCTGAGCCTTCAGTGAGTCGCAGCAGTAGTAGCATCAAAGATCACAGTTTACCGTTACAAATGGTGACAGTGCATCCTGGCTTCCCCCAAGGCTGGCCAAGGTGATGTCTGTTGTCTTGACATAAAAGCTAAGAGCTCCCCTTCCCCATCTCTGACTGAGCGTCCCCATCTAGATGATAAATGACATGGTCCCCTTCCTTATAGGTAAATTTCCCCCTTACATCAATTCAGCTTAACTATTTCACTGTTGGATATTCAGTCAACTAAAATGTAAATTCTGTTTACAAGTTTGTAAATTGACAGTTTCTAGATTTATTACCTCTCCTGGAGCCAAAAAGAATTTCAAAGAAGTTGCAAATTCCTAGCTAACTGACTTAATGCCTCCTCTTCAAGTTCAGTAACGCTTGCACCAAGTATTTATCTAGATCACAAAATGGTCCTTCCTCTAACATATTCCTGCGTTGTTTTCCAAGGAGGTAGGGCCACTTAATGTGAACAGTTAACGAAAAATGGATTCAAGAATCAGAAAGCATGTGCTGCCTCCATATAAAATAATCACAATTTGGGTCTTCCAGGCAGAAAGTTGCCTTGAATTCCTGGAGCAACTACATAACTGACAAGACCCTAACAATCAAGTCCCATAAGCCAGTGCACACTTATATCAAAGTGGAAAAGAAATATGCACGAAGATAATTTATGATTCTGCTAAGGAGTCTCGAGGATGATTTCTTGGTGGCCTGTAATTCTAGGCTTTTTCCAACAGAACACAGATCATCTCTGTTTTCATCTCTGTGCCGTAAGCTCATTATCCTCACCCTGGTCTCTAGCCCTGGGCATTGCTCCTGGGCCCAGGGAACTACCACACCTGACAGGGAGCAGCAGAAGGAAGTGTAACACGAAACCTCATTTTTGTCCACTGGCAAAATAACCACAGCAGCACCCTCCTGATGGGGGGTCAGAATGATCACATTACTGTAAAAGGCGATGCTACATGCATAGATTGCCCATTCACACTCATCACTTTCTCTAGCCCCGCCAGCGCGTTTCATACATCCACACCAATGCACGCTGCCCTTTCACAGTCACACTAGGATTACTGCACATCATTGTATTAGGCGTCACAGTCATGTCTCTTCATAACGTGACTATATCTTACTTAACAGAAGTAACGCTAAGATAGTAATAGAATCCCACACATTTGTTTTTTGCTTTGCCATATAATTTTTAGAAATGCAGGCAGATAAAGCGAAGCAAGTAGAATTCTGAAGGGACTTGGGAGAATTTGAGTTCATGTCTTCACTCAGTCCTGGTAAAGCCTCTGCCTCATTACCGGCTCCGAGTTACATCTACATTATATTGTCTCTCCTCCTCACCTCCCACTCAGCCTTCAACGACCTCCGATCTGGCTTTGACTTTCACCTCTCCTGGTGAAGTGTCAGTAAGCTGTCCCTCTCAGGGTCTCCGAAGACCTCTGTGCTGCGTAAGCAAAGGGCACATTTCTGTCCTCCTGATAGCTTTTGTGACATAACATTTTGTTTCCTCTGTCCTCCAGCCTCACCTGAATACCTCCTCGGTCTCTGCTGGAATTCGTAAGGGTTCTCTCTGTTTGTCTGCCTTTTCTTTCTAGTTGTGATCAGCCACTACTTGGCTCCACGTCCTACCTGTTGCTAACTACTCCCACACTTTATTTCTGCCTGATCTTTTCCCCGAGGAAAAGAAAGCGGACATTGCTACCTGGGCATCTCAGGGGTGTCCCAGCTCCACAGTCACTGGTCTCCCGCAGCGAGGAAACTGTCCCTGCCTTCGTTTTCTCAGTTAGAGGAAACGGTGTCAATATTAAACTGATTGCTAGAAAATGGAAAAGACACACAGATAGCATCACAGTTTTTCCCACCCCCCTGCCTGCAAGTCAAATCTGTTAGAGTTGTGTGTTTATTTTTGCTTGTTTTGAGCATGTTTGCGAACCATCTACTCTTCCCTGCCTGCCCAGCCAGCGCCCTTCCAAGTCACAGTAGAGTGCTAACCCCTCGCCTGGTCTGGATTTGGTCACCTCTTCAGTGGGCCAGTTGCCTGCCACTCCTGCTCCGGCCGCACCTGCCTTCCCGCGTGTCCCCTCACCAGCTGCGCACTGGTCCACCCCAGGCTCCTTCAAGTGCACTTTGAAGGAAGAAGCCACTCTGGCCGCGGCGGGTGGGAGCGCCGGCAGCAGACAGGTGTTTGCTGACGCAGCTCCTTGGTGTGGGTCAAACAAGGGAGGCCTCAGGGAGCCTCAGTCAGCCTCAGGGAGGGCTGACCGCAGGTCGGTCCATGGGGTTCACGTTCTTTGTTAACAACTGGTCTCCCCCGCAGACTCCCTTGCCTGGTGATGAACAATCCCAGGGTGTCTGTCAGCTCAGCTGCAGGCACTTGGATGCAACAGTGAGTGTTTCCAAAAACAGCCCAAGGATCTGGCCCTGAGAGCAGCAGGCTGCATGCTTCAGACTCATGCGACGGCTGCTAGGGGAGCCAGCAAGGAGGGCCTGCTGGTCAGAGGGAGGGGGACCTGAGGGTCAGAGGGAGGAGGGTCTGCTGGTCAGAGGGAGGAGGGTCTGCTCGTCAGAGGGAGGAGGGCCTGCTGGTCAGAGGGAGGACGACCTGAGGGTCAGAGGGAGGAGGGCCTGCTGGCCAGAGGGAGGAGGACCTGAGGGTCAGAGAGAGGAGGGCCTGCTGGTCAGAGGGAGGAGGGCCTGCTGGTCAGAGGGAGGAGGGCCTGCTGGTCAGAGGGAGGAGGACCTGAGGGTCAGAGGGAGGAGGACCTGAGGGTCAGAGGGAGGAGGGTCTGCTGGTCAGAGAGAGGAGGGCCTGCTGGTCAGAGGGAGGAGGGCCTGAGGGTCAGAGGGAGGAGGACCTGAGGGTCAGAGGGAGGAGGACCTGAGGGTCAGAGGGAGGAGGACCTGAGGGTCAGAGGGAGGAGGGCCTGCTGGTCAGAGGGAGGAGGACCTGAGGGTCAGAGGGAGGAGGGCCTGCTGGTCAGAGAGAGGAGGGCCTGCTGGTCAGAGGGAGGAGGACCTGAGGGTCAGAGGGAGGAGGGCCTGCTGGTCAGAGGGAGGAGGACCTGAGGGTCAGAGGGAGGAGGGCCTGCTGGTCAGAGAGAGGAGGGCCTGCTGGTCAGAGGGAGGAGGGACCTGAGGGTCAGAGGGAGGAGGACCTGAGGGTCAGAGGGAGGAGGGCCTGCTGGTCAGAGGGAGGAGGACCTGAGGGTCAGAGGGAGGAGGACCTGAGGGTCAGAGGGAGGAGGACCTGAGGGTCAGAGGGAGGAGGGCCTGCTGGTCAGAGGGAGGAGGACCTGAGGGTCAGAGGGAGGAGGGCCTGCTGGTCAGAGAGAGGAGGACCTGCTGGTCAGAGGGAGGAGGGCCTGCTGGTCAGAGGGAGGAGGACCTGAGGGTCAGAGGGAGGAGGACCTGAGGGTCAGAGGGAGGAGGACCTGAGGGTCAGAGGGAGGAGGGCCTGCTGGTCAGAGAGAGGAGGGCCTGCTGGTCAGAGGGAGGAGGGCCTGAGGGTCAGAGGGAGGAGGACCTGAGGGTCAGAGGGAGGAGGACCTGAGGGTCAGAGGGAGGAGGACCTGAGGGTCAGAGGGAGGAGGGCCTGCTGGTCAGAGGGAGGAGGACCTGAGGGTCAGAGGGAGGAGGGCCTGCTGGTCAGAGAGAGGAGGGCCTGCTGGTCAGAGGGAGGAGGACCTGAGGGTCAGAGGGAGGAGGGCCTGCTGGTCAGAGAGAGGAGGGCCTGCTGGTCAGAGGGAGGAGGGCCTGCTGGTCAGAGGGAGGAGGACCTGAGGGTCAGAGGGAGGAGGACCTGAGGGTCAGAGGGAGGAGGGCCTGCTGGTCAGAGAGAGGAGGGCCTGCTGGTCAGAGGGAGGAGGGCCTGAGGGTCAGAGGGAGGAGGACCTGAGGGTCAGAGGGAGGAGGACCTGAGGGTCAGAGGGAGGAGGACCTGAGGGTCAGAGGGAGGAGGGCCTGCTGGTCAGAGGGAGGAGGACCTGAGGGTCAGAGGGAGGAGGGCCTGCTGGTCAGAGAGAGGAGGGCCTGCTGGTCAGAGGGAGGAGGACCTGAGGGTCAGAGGGAGGAGGGCCTGCTGGTCAGAGGGAGGAGGACCTGAGGGTCAGAGGGAGGAGGGCCTGCTGGTCAGAGAGAGGAGGGCCTGCTGGTCAGAGGGAGGAGGACCTGAGGGTCAGAGGGAGGAGGACCTGAGGGTCAGAGGGAGGAGGACCTGAGGGTCAGAGGGAGGAGGGCCTGCTGGTCAGAGGGAGGAGGACCTGAGGGTCAGAGGGAGGAGGGCCTGCTGGTCAGAGAGAGGAGGACCTGCTGGTCAGAGGGAGGAGGGCCTGCTGGTCAGAGGGAGGAGGACCTGAGGGTCAGAGAGAGGAGGGCCTGAGGGTCAGAGAGAGGAGGGTCTGCTGGTCAGAGGGAGGAGGGTCTGCTGGTCAGAGAGAGGACGGTCTGCTGGTCAGAGGGAGGAGGACCTGAGGGTCAGAGGGAGGAGGGCCTGCTGGTCAGAGGGAGGAGGACCTGAGGGTCAGAGGGAGGAGGAACTGATGGTCAAAGGGAGGCGGGCCTGAGGATCAGAGATAGGAGGGCCTGCTGGTCAGAGGGAGAAGGACCTGAGGGTCAGAGGGAGGAGGACCTCAGGGTCAGAGGGAGAAGGACCTGAGGGTCAGAGAGAGGAGGACCTGAGGGTCATAGGGAGGAGGACCTGAGGGTCAGAGAGAGGAGGGTCTGCTGGTCAGAGGGAGAAGAACCTGAGCGTCAGAGGGAGGAGGGCCTGCTGGTCAGAGGGAGGAGGACCTGAGGGTCAGAGGGAGGAGGACCTGAGGGTCAGAGGGAGGAGGGCCTGCTGGTCAGAGGAAGGAGGAACTGATGGTTAGAGGGAAGGGTCTGCTGGTCAGAGAAATGAGGGTCTGATGGTCAGAGGGAGGATGGTCTGCTGGTCAGAGGGAGGAGGAACTGATAGTTAGAGGTAAGGGCCTTCTGGTCAGAGGGAGGAGGGCCTGCTGGTCAGAGGGAGAAGGACCTGAGGGTCAGAGGGAGGAGGGTCTGCTGGTCAGAGGGAGAAGGACCTGAGGGTCAGAGGGAGGATGGCCTGCTGGTCAGAGGGAGGAGGACCTGAGGGTCAGAGGGAGGAGGACCTGAGGGTCAGAGGGAGGAGGGCCTGCTGGTCAGAGGAAGGAGGAACTGATGGTTAGAGGGAAGGGTCTGCTGGTCAGAGAAATGAGGGTCTGATGGTCAGAGGGAGGATGGTCTGCTGGTCAGAGGGAGGAGGAACTGATAGTTAGAGGTAAGGGCCTTCTGGTCAGAGGGAGGAGGGCCTGCTGGTCAGAGGGAGAAGGACCTGAGGGTCAGAGGGAGGAGGGTCTGCTGGTCAGAGGGAGAAGGACCTGAGGGTCAGAGGGAGGATGGCCTGCTGGTCAGAGGGAGGAGGACCTGAGGGTCAGAGGGAGGAGGACCTGAGGGTCAGAGGGAGGAGGGCCTGCTGGTCAGAGGGAGAAGGACCTGAGGGTCAGAGGGAAGAGGGTCTGGTGGTCAGAGAGAGGGTCTGCTGGTCAGAGGGAGGAGCGTATGCTGGTCAGAGGGAGGAGGAACTGATGGTCAGAGGGAAGAGGGTCTGGTGGTCAGAGGGATGAGGGTCTGGTGTTCAAAGGGAGGAGGAACTGATGGTCAGAGGGAGGAGGAACTGATGGTCAGAGGGAGGAAAGTGTGATGGCCAGATGTTTAAGTATTCCTGCCAGTGATTACAGCAAATCACTTGAGTGGGTGTAACTATCCCTGCTACTGCTTAGATGAAGGCACGAGGCTTCTAGAGTCTAATAAACATGACTGACATCATGCAGCTAGAACTTTAATCCCACGTCTCTTTCCAATAACCTGCATTTATTTCATATAATACATGGGGAAGCATATATGTTAAAAGACGTATTTTGAGATCACATCACACGTATGCTGGTCATCTCTTGTTTTACCTTCCTTGGTTTTATGTGGTTTCTGAAGCAGTTTGCACTTTAATAAGCTCTGGATCTTAAATGCATAGACTGTTTTATGTTTTCACACCATGCTCCCGTTCTCCACACCCCACCACCCGGGTCAGTAAACAAGGATGCAAACGTGAGCCACTCTCAGCACTTCAGGGATGGCGTGGTAAACGGTCCTGGGATGGGAATAGTCATTCCTAATCATTATATTATATCTCTGGGCTCCCAGGATTTATTTACCTACGAGTCAACATACACAGACATCCTGAGAGAACAGAGTACAGTGTTTCCTGTAGCTGTGTCCTTCCTTAGTTTTATGTGCAAATTTATAAAGTGTATTAAATAGAAAATAAGGCAAAATGATATTTCAGGTGAAGAGAATACGATTTTCAGAAATTACTAGAATTGTGAGAAATACAATTGAATGGTCTCTGGGACAACAGATCATTTTAGATAGAGACAGCCCAAAGAATACATGTTTCTATTTAAACTTGGAATTGACAATGTGGTTTTACAGACAGAAAAAGAACTGAAAAAAAGAAACAAAATAAGAAAGAGGAATTGAATTCCGCATGTGTGTTGTGTTGAGCTGACAGCACTGCCATGCTCTGGTTGGAATGCCTATGTTAGAAATCGAGGTACATGATGAATTATTACAAACTTCTACAGAGCTCTCCACCCAACAGCAGCAGAATACACATTCCCCTCCAGTGCGCAGCGAACATTATCCAGGACAGACCATAAGTTAGGCCGCAAAACAAGTCTTAAATTTTAATATATGAAAAACATACGAAGTAACTTTTCTGACCACAATGAGATGAATCTAGAAACCAATAACAGATGAAAAGCTGGAAAATTCATACAAATATGTGGAAATTAAACAACACACTCAGAAGCAACCAATGGATTAAAGAAGAAACCACAAGAGAAATTTAAAAAATACTCTGAGCTGAATTAAAATGAAAAGACAGCATACCAAAGCTTATGGGATGCAGTGAAAGCAGTGCTTGGGGGGAAAATCATGGCTGTAAAGTATACTAAGAAAAAGCTTCTCAATCAGTACCCTAACACTCCACCTTAAAAAGCTCACAAAGGAAGAGAAAACTAAATCCAAAGCAAGCAGAAGGAAAAAAAGAACAGGGCAGAATAAATTAAACAGAGAACCAAAAAATAACAAAGTAATGAAGTCAAGTGAATTCTTTGAAAATCAACAAAGTGACAAACGTTTAGATAGATGGATCATTATGAACTATTCATGGTGAATTTTTAATACCACATGACTTCCTATAACCTCCCATCAAGTTAGTATTTCTTATGCATATTGACTCTAATCAACAATAGTCTTTCAGAAATCTATTTTGTAAGGAGTTATTTCTGTTATTCTTATAAAGCACAAGTCTTTCAATAGATGATGACTTCCACCATTACAACCAACTCTTCAATTTTCAGTTCAAGGCATAAGTTTTAGGAAAATTCCCTTAGAAATGAACATGTATAATGTTCAAGAAAGGATGTTAAAAAAAGGAGGAATTTTAACACAGTAGAATCAATGACAGAATGGAAAAAATCAAAAGTTTATGTAGCATAAAAACAGCACTTCTAACCTGGTTGGCCATAGGTAAATACATCAGTCAGAATTCGAGTTTGAGAGTGAAACTCTGAGTATTAGAGAGTCACATCCATTACAGGAATTAGACCTCACACATTTGTGGAGCAGACGGGGACGCAAAGGTCTGTAGGATGGACTGGCAAGCATCTGGTGGGGGCGCCGGGATCTGGCAATTGGGAAAGACAGCTGGGCACCAGACAGCAAAGAGCAGACAAACCGAAACCTTCTGCCAGGGCGTTGTCGGCATCGCTAACCACTGCTCCACTTTACCCCCCAAAGCTCTCACAACCTCAGTTTTGGCCAACTCTAACTCACAACCACATACATACGGAAAGAGATCTGGGAAATTCCCAACATTGTAGGTTGATGCTAGAACAACCCATCCCAGGAAAATTACCTAATATTTCTGTCTTTCCATCTCCTCCCCTGTTAAAAGGCTACAAATCTATCTCATAGCTCTGCTGTGTCACAGGAGACATAAATATATAATATAAAACCGTAAGTGTTCACGGCTGGTTTTTATTTTAGAGGGGCTAAGTCAGAACCTGCGTGTGTATGTTTGGTGATGGATGTGTTATAAGATCAGAGGCGGAACTGGAGCAGACCCGGCTCTATGCTCCTGCCTGATGTGGGATTTGTCTGAGGTGCACACGTTGCACACACCTTGGAAGAGCTCTGGCTTCCTTGCTAGCCTACAAAAGCCCCTCCCACCAGGATTCCCCATCAGCAACTCACACGCTTGCTTTGGTCTGTGTGAATATCACTGGGGGGACCACGTCTTGGCTGGCTGGCCACTACTCACCCTGATGACCACTAACAGGGGTCTCTCCCTTCACCCTTCAGGTCAGGCATTCATGGTGCATCCATGTATCTATCAAATTCTCAAAGGCACAGGACCCCTTTCCACAAAAGCTTCACAACTTGCACAAGTCTAATGCTCCTCCCCATTACTGTGGACTGCTAACCTTTAGGAAAGCATTCATGTTCTATAAAAATGCCAGTGATCCTCTGGGAACAAGACACCCAGATTTCACAGTGTTTCTGGAGACTGTCCATCCTCTGCCAAAAATCAATGCATTGTCATCTTCCTGCCGTCTCAGATGTGGAGTTGAAGACAGTTCATAGAGATGCCATCTCAGTTGTGAAGAAAGATTTACAGCTGCTTGAATAAACTACTCGTATTTCCTCGTTGCTTATTCTGAACCTGCTGAATCTTGAAGAGCTGTATGTGTCTGACACAGGTGACACTGGACTCATTCATCTCATAATCGCTCGCAGGTTTTGTTGTTTTTTTTCTTCCTGCCTCTCAGCTTTCATATGACACAACTTGACATTTAGACACAAGAACCTCCTCTTCTGTCCCATTATCTGCACCAACTTCAGTCTCACCCAGACTGCTATTTTGTCTTCCGTACGCACGACTCCAGCAGGCTTAGCTCCTACGGTAGACCGGCAGAACTATGGATGTCACTCCAGGTCTCAGTCTCAGAACCCAGGGCTGGGCTCCACCAGGATGGCAACCCCCCCCCAGGGGAGCTTCTGGGCCACACCATGTTCCATGCTCGGAAACACTGCTTGTGGCTCCGCTACTTGGGTGTCTGCTCAACTGTGCCTCCTCCACCTCATCCAGCCTTCTCCCGTCCCACTGGGCGGATCAGATTTAGCAAATGCTCAGTTAAGTTAAGCTCATTAGCAGCAGTCTCTAGTATGAATCCCTCCTAAGCTCAAGGCACTTGCCATTCATTTGGCAAAAGTCACCATGTCTCACTGTAGTGAGCTGGCGACTTCCAAGTGAACAATGAAAAAAATAAAGGTTTGCAAGAGAAGCAAGGGGAAGGAACAAAAGGAATCTGAGTCTCCTTTTCAGGACCATTCTTGAAAGAAACTAGTACCGAGGGACTTCCCTGGTGGTCAGTGGTTAAGAGTCTACCCTCCCAGTTCAGGGGGCCCAGATTCAATCCCAGGTCAAGGAGCTGGATCCCAAATGTTGAGACTAAGAGTTTGCAAACTGCAGCTACGCATTTGCATGCCACATGCCGCAGACTGCAAGGAAGACTGGAGATCCTGCATGCTGGAACTAAGACCCAGCACAGCAAAATAAATAAATAAATGTTAAATTAATTTAAAAGACACTAGCATTGCAGCAACAAAGGTTTTTGTCCTACTTTAGTCCAAAACCTAGATTTCCTTCTCCTAAAGGATAGACAAAGACACCAAGGTGTTGAGTGAGAAGAAAAAGACAAGACTATGGTACTTAGTCCTAGAGAAGGAAATGGCAATCCAACTCCAGTGTTCTTGCCTGGAGAATCGCGTGGACAGAGGAGCCTGGCAGGCTACAGTTCGTGAGGTCACAAGGGTCGGACATAACTTAGTGACTAAATCACCATGGTACTTAGTCCTTTAAAAGAATGTATTAAAAATAGGTAAAAGATAATTCCTTCAAGGTAATATACATACCTCAGAGGTAAAAAGCAGGGTACATAATACATAGATTTGTCCAATAAATTATTTTGAGTGACTACTTTGTGACTCTCATGTGAAATGGTAATATTTATAAATTTGTTATCTTTTGTGGAATAACAGACTGTCTGAATAGATCTAGTAGATAAAGTGCTTGGGAAATGAGTAGGACAAATTAAATTTCTGACAGTCTGAGCAAGCAGTCCCTTTAATATATGTTTTGGGTTAGGCATGTATTAATTCTCTTGGGTCCAGCTCGCTGCTACAGAAAGCAAAAACTCGTGAAAAGAGATCTTTTGATGCCTTACAAAACCTTGAGGTCCTCATTCTGAGAAAGTCACTTCACCAACTTAAACTGAGCTGAAGAAGAACAAGGATTGCATTTTCCCTGGGCTCAATCAGGTCTGGGATTTGCTTATACACATATAAGCAAATATATATATATATATACACACACATACATATACACATATATATATATTTTTTCAAATCTTACTATCTTATTTTCATAGAATTACTCTCCAAGTTCACCTTGGAGAGAAAAGGCCGGTCTTGAATAATTGTGACACCTGGTTAAACAAAAGTTTGGCTGGATTAATAAGTAAAGAAAAGGTTAAGAGAGATGGATGAGAAATGAGGAGACCAGCAGTGTGTAAAAGTGGCTCATCCAGCAGCTCAAGGGAAGCTGAGACGGAGGAACGTTTGAATCTCAAACAGACCCTGAGAAGATAATTCTCAGACATCTGCTTAATAACAAATGTCTCAGGTTTTGTATTATTGGGCAAAGCACAAGCTGAATCAGTCATTTCTTAGTGACTTTTCGGAAGGATCAAATCTAACCATAAATGAATTGCTTCAGGTCAAATTTACCTTAGAAGCCCTTGTGGAACAGCAGAGGCCAAAACGTAGATGCTTACTGCCCCTTTGACAAGGGGGTGTTCAAGAGGAGCCCTGATTTCTAAAGGACAACCAAAATAAGTAGTTTGAATCAAGTATTTTATGTATTCTTTTGCAAAAAAAAAAAAGATGAATATAAAGGTCTTATTCAAGAGAGTAAATATCTGTCCATTCCTCTGTCCATCCACAGACCCATCCATCCATCTACCCTCCCATTCATTCATCTACCCACCCATTCATCCACACACCCATCCACCCATCCACCCACCCACCCACACACCCATCCATCCATCTACCCACCCACCCATCCATCCATCCATCCACCCATCCTCCCACCCATCTATCCATCCACCCACCCATCCATCCATCCACCCTCCCACCCATTCATCCACCCACCCATCCATCCATCTACCCATCCATCCATCCATCCATCCACCCACCCATCCATCCATCCACCCACCCATCCATCCATCTACCCACCCACCCATCCATCCATCCACCCACCCATCCATCTACCCACCCATCCATCCATCCACCCATCCTCCCACCCTCCCACCCATCCATCTATCCATCCACCCACCCATCCATCCATCCACCCTCCCACCCATTCATCCACACACCCATCCATCCATCCAGGCATCCATTCTTTCAACCATTACTTATTCAATTCTTATTTGATGAGAAAAATGTTAACTATAGTTGATTTTCAATATCATGTTAGTTTCAGATGTACAGCTTCAGATTAGTTTCCACTACAGGTTATCACAAGATACTAAATAGAGTTCCCTGTGCTATATGGTAAATCCTTGTTGCTTATATATTTTATATACAGAGGTATGTATCTGTTAACCCCATACTCCTAATTAATCCCTCCCCTTCCCTTTTTTCCATTGGTAACCATAAGTTTGGTTTTCTGTCTGGGAGTCTGTTTTATAAATATGTTGATTTGCATCTCTTTTTAAAAATTCTACATGGAAGTGATATCATATTAATATTTGTGACTGACTTCACTTAGTATGATCATCTCTAAGTCCAGCCATGTTGCTGCAAGTGGCATTATTTCATTCTCTTTTAAACTGAGTAGTATTCCACCAAATATATGTACCACATCTTCTTTAGCCATCCGTCTGTCAATGGACTCTTAGGTTGCTTCCATGTCCTGGCTATTACAAACAGTGCTATGAACACAGGGGTGCATATATCTTTCTGAATTGCCACTTTGTCTGGATATATCCCCAGGAGTGGGACTGCTGGGTGATCTGGCAAATCTATTTTTAGTTTTTTGAGGAACCTCCATATTGTTTTCCATAGTGGCTGCACCAACTTACATCCCCATCAACCATGTAGGAGGGTTCCCTCTTCTGGAGGAAAAAAATTAAATGAAGCAAAAGACAGTTCCAGATTTTAAAAGTTTATTATCTACCTGAGTAACTAACTAAAGTAAGTCTTAGCACGTACCTGTAAGAGGGGGTGTGTGAGGAACGATGACCACTGAATGTTTTTTAAAAGGTAAGAATTTGACCATCTGTCACATAAACACACATTCAGCTTTATATTTGACTTTATAACTAAGTTGTTAGTGACTGGAGTGAGATCCTTTCCTTTTGCTTAGAATCTGAACTCGCACATAAAGTCACCTTTGCCTGGAGGACCGAATCATGGTTTGCACCTCATCCTAAATCATCTCCGCAGACCTGTGAGCCCTGGGTGGGGGTGGGGCAGCCAACAGTGAGGGACCAGGAGTGAGGAATAATCTCTCTCCTCTCTCTCCACCAACCACACCTTCCTCAGCCCTCATATTTCCAAGCAATTCCAGGTCAGAATCAGACCCATGGCTTCAGAAGAGCACTCAGAACAAACCTAAACTCCCAGCATCACAGAAAGTGCATGGAGCTCAGGGCAGACATTCCAGTAGTAGTAAAGTCTGCAGAAGCCTCTTGGGCACAGGTGGAAGCATCAGGAGAAGTGGAAGTCTAGAGGAGGGTTCACTGACGTGAAAGATTAATTGTATCATTAATATTGAGAGTACCGTCCCCAACTTGCCTCCATTTCTGGAGGCAAGGACGAGGACTAGGACGCCTAGGGCGCCTAGGACTTTGGCAGTGAAATTGGATGTGTCTTGGCCCTCTGAATGCCCTGGGACGGGGTGTGAGACACTGTAGTCACCATCCTCTTTCTAAGGAAAATCAAACTCATGGAGAATTTTTAAAGCTCACTGGGAAATAACCTCTATGCTATGGTCCTCCATGTATTTCTCCTTCATCAACCTCAATAACTGAATAAAAGTTAACTTTTATTATTATGCTTCAGACTCTTGATCTCATTTGATCTTCCTAATACCCCAGTGGTGTAGGTACTGTTATACCCATATTGCAGACAACTAAACTGAGACTCAAAGTTTAAGTAGCTCGCTCAAGGGGGCTCAGCCAGTACCTGACAGGGTCAGGATCATCTAAAAGGGATTATCCTGTCATGGATAACTGAGACTTTGCCATGGAAGTGGAAATGGTGTGGCATTTGTTGAGACGTGGTAGCGTATCCAGGGCTGTGCTAATGAGGCCCCAGGAGAAGCACCTCATTACTGTCCAGAGAAAGAGAGAGATGATCCAAGCTTCTCTCCCAGGAACTTAAATCTTGCAAAATATTCCTGTATTCTGTGAAGATCAGAGAGTTTACAGCAACTTTCCTCAATACTTACTAAAGAATCCATCTACTGTCAATGCATTCCTTGCTAAACAGCTTTCATAGATTTCTTCATTCTTCCTTTGTTGACAATGTCATATTTGATTTAAATTCACCAACTGTTTGGTCTCTCTTTGACAGCAAGTTCCTTGGTGTCTGATAGGAATCATGATGCAAATGTTTGTGACTGTTTCTTCAAGACACTTGAGAGATGCCTACTGTCCACATCGTGTGCAATCCACGTGCTTTCTAGTTCAATGACGCAGGACATTTCCAACTATCCCACCTTTGAGCAGCTATCCCAGCCTCTGTGATGCGCTATAGCCAATATGCAACAAAAAGTTTTAGGAGTAGAGGAGGGTAAATTGAAACATATGGGTTCTTTCATCCAATCCCTGCCTATTTGGTCCTTAATGAAATTCAACCAAAAGTTTTTTTATTTTAGAAATACATGTGTTTCCCCATTTTTCTGTTAAGGAAAAGGACCCCGACTTAATATTTAAACATATTTTAATAATGTGGGAAAATATCCCTTAATTATACAACCGGCCTCCCATTAACACCATACCTGTGTAGGCTCAGTCACATGCTCTCATCTTCACACCCCTGGAGAGTTTCATTAGTTATTAACACATTCGGTGGCTCAGATGGTCAAGAATCCGCCTGCCAATGCAGGAGACCCAGGTTCAAGTGCTGGGTTGTGGAGACCCCCTGGAAAGGAAACGGCAACCCACTCCAATATTCTTGCCTGGGAAATGCCATGGACAGAGGAGCCTGGTGGGCTACTGTCCATGAGGTTGCAAAGAGTCAGACATGACTTAGCGACTGAAACAACAGCAACCAGATGAAATGTCGTGGTCCAGTGTGAGGACAAAGAAACACAGATCAGGAGAGACCTCCAATTTCATCAATTAAATCATGCTTGCAAACAAAGAAAAAAAAAAGCCTGCTTGTTTTTATTTTTATTGCCCCCTCTGGCATTACCTAGACAAGAAAATAACTGAATAAGTGTTTTCCCTTAGCCTCTGGCATAAATCGTGATTCACTCTGGCAGGTGCCCCAGCGGCAGAAGCACCCCTGATAATGGTCACGGCTGGTGTTTCTTGAGTGGGCGTTGTGTGCCAGGCACGGCTAGAATGGGCTGGTGCAGGTTCTCCTGTCTGGGGCTCACACCGTGGTTACGAGGCAGACACAGCTCCTAGCCTGTGTTACAGCTGAGGACGCCACGTCACAGCAGGGTGAACCAGAAGGGGCAATGACTCTCCTTCAACTCAGTCAATTCCCCTGGTTCTGGGGATGGCCTGACACTGCTCCCCAGAACCCTGCAAGTCTGATGGGAGAGCCCTGCTCAAAAAATACTCAGGCCGCACTGGGGACAGAGTTGAGGATAATCACACATCACAGCAAATGCAAGTGTCTGGCCCTCCAACCAACCCAGTGCATTGTCCAATCCAGTCTTTTGAACCCATTCGAGTTCTGTTTTTATACTTGAACTTGAACCCCCATTCTGGATTTCCTTCTGTTCCCAGACAGCAGCTCCCTCGAATGGCCCCTCCTATTTACCCCTCCTCTTTCTTCTCTCCTTACCCTGTATCCTAAAATTGTTTTCACCAAACCCTCCAGACCCTGGTGATCTCCACTTTCTCCTCTGTCTGGACCATCAGATGCCCCAGACCCCGAAAGCTTTTCTAACTTTGAATTACAAAGCAATTTCCAAATCCTGGGGCCGAGGTCTGCTCCACAATCAACCTGCAGACTATGGAGATCTCCCTATTGTTTCCTTCGGCTGGGTTGAGATCAAAAGTGGAACCTTCTAAGACACCCTTACATACAAGTCAAGGCCAGTTCTTCCTGCGGAAGATCCACTCAACACCGCCAAAGCCCCCCACTCTTCGGGCCACCCTATTTCTGATGGACACACACCGTCTCTCTTCGTTGCTCTCACCCCGTATTTTATGAACACACATCACCTCTCTCCCGTCAGGCTGTGCACATGAATGACAGAGGCCTGATGTCCCTCTGCGGTTTCCTCTCCCGTCTGTCCTTGTCCGCCTGCTAGGCTCTGGCTATTACTGCACACCCACTTGGTAACCACTGCCAGATTCAGGGGACAGCAGAGGTTCTCCCCTGACTGCAAAGAGATTCACCCATAGAGCTTTCCATCTAAGGAAACTCAACTCCTTAGTGAAATACCAGGAAGGCACCATGTCCCTGCTTCCTGCAGCCACGCGAGACGAGATGAGCTGGCACCCAGCAGCACCACCATGTGAGTTGGACTGAACCGAACAAACTCACTGAACTGAATATTTCTGCATCACAACCCCAATGGGAGAGACACCAGGATCAGATTTGGTCTCCTCCCACACACAGCTCCCCACTCATCTGTTGCCCGAAAATGACATTTGATAAATAAATGGTTAGAAAGTCAGCGAAACACGGCTTCCATCTCTCCTACTCTGACTTCTCTGATCACCTCTCTACTCTCTTTTGAGCCATGTGAAACGCTCTGGTCAATTATTTGAAAAGCATCGGTCAGTATGAAGTCAGAGTATTAAGTGCTGTGTTTTACCTCTTTTAGCTCCCTTCTCCTCCTGTTACAGTGTCAGTTCACTCTCTCTCACTCCCCTCAGTGAGGACCCTCCACGTAGCTGAGGTGACTGGTCTTGCAGACCCCTGACCCCCATTCCCATGAGGACCCTGAGCTCTGAAGTGTCCCCCCTCCATGTTCTGCCACAAAACAAGGCCATCAGGGCTTTCTCTGTCAGGGGTTCAGTGTCCTGATGGGGGACAATGGGCCTTTAATGGATTGTTAATCGAGTCAATTAATTCCCACCATCTTTACTCCCGAAGAAGAATAACATCCTACCAGAGATAAAATGCACACACCAGCAATTCATATTTGCAGGCAACTTTAAAATAATTATGTCAGAAACATTTAGAAAAGTAGGCAGCACAGATAAGTATAGTGAATTTTCCTATCCCCACCATCCAGATTCTGACCATTGTTCCCCATTTGGCACATTTACTCTTCATCTACTTTAAAAATTACTTCAAGCGAACACAAACATTAAGACGTTTTTTTCCTGTAAACAATTTAGTATGCATCTTTAAAAAATCTATGTGGGCCAACTCTTAAAAATGGAGACTCTATTCCCTACATATTTTCCTATGTAACTATTGATAATTTAAACCATTTTGCTCTTGCTGTTGCTGTTTAGTCACTGAGTCATGTACAACTGTTTGCAGCCCCAGACTCTAGCCCATCAGGCTCCCGTGTCCATGGGATTTCTCAGACAGGAATATTGGAGTGGGATGCCACTCTCTTCTCCAGATCTTCCTGACCCAGGACTCCTGAACTCATGTCTCCTGCATTGGCAGATGGATTCTTTACCCCTGGGCCATGAAGAAATTTTATTTTGCACTTTTTAAAAAAAAAGGGACTTCTCTGGTGGTCTAGTGATTAAGACCCTGTACTTCTAATGTAGGAGGTGTGGGTTCAATTCCTGGTTGGAGAACTAAGATCCTGCATGCATCACTGCGTCATCAGAAAAATAATTTTTTTAAAGTTTAAAAAAACGTTCAGGATAGGGGTCACATGTACACTCATGGCTGACTCATGTCAATGTATGGCAAAACCCACTACAATATTGTAAAGTAATTAGCCTCCAATTAAAATAAATACTTCTTTAAAAAATGGATAGAATTTCTGAAAGTCATCAAGCTCTCATCCAAGAACTTCCCTAATTATTCAAGAATGGCTTATGGAGCTGGTTTTTATCAATAAGGATTTATCCAAGGCTCCCACATTGCCCTTGGGGGCAGTGGGGATGTCGAAAAAATGGGCCAGTCCTCTACTGCGGCTCCTTCTTTTTGTCTGCTCCTGGCATCCACACCGATATTCCACATCTCTATCTCCTGAGATCTGAAAGTGAGACCTAAAAACTTGGTTACATTCAGCTTAAACTCGGTCACTTCTTGGCATGTGAAGCTGGCCTCTCATCCTGCATCACGGGATATGTTTGTCCCGCTGTTGGTGATGTGAAGACTGATAACTAGGTTAAAGTGGTGATGGTCAGCCCTCTCCAGTATAAATGCACCTTTCTGACCCTGCAACCAGCCGGTGATCCCTAGGTAGGTGCTACAGCACCATGTAAATATCCTGATCTAATCTTTCCAACCACACATTGTCAGTGTTGTTCAGCCTTCTTTGGTGGTGCGAATGGTAAAGAGTCTGCCTGTAATAAGGGATACCCAGGTTGAACCCCTGGGTTGGGAAGATCCCCTGGAGAAGGAAATGGCAACCCACTGCAGTGGGTTATTCTTGCCTGGAGAATCCCATGTTCTGGTTCACTTGCTCAGTTGTGTCTGACTCTCTGCGACCCCATGGACTGCAAGGCGCTAGCTTCCCTGTCCATCACCATCTCCCGAAGCTTGCTCAAACTCATGTCCATTGGGTCAGTGATGCCATCCAACCATCTCGTCCTCTGTTGCCCCCTTCTCCTCCTGCCCTCAGTCTTTCCTAGCATCAGGGTCTTTTTCAAAGAGGCAGCTCTTCCCATCAGGTGGCATGCATGACGTCTGTCTACACTGCTTGTTTTGGTAAGGGCTCCAACGTGGCCCATTCGAGGAAACAATCACTCCGAGAGGTTGGTCGGGCCGCTTGGAGAGCTGGTGGCTGGGAGCAGGGTGGGGTGCGCAGGCAGGTCTGCAGGTGGTGAGGGAGAAACACAAACCCGTCTTTGGCTCCATCCCAGGCCCCCAGAAATCCTGTCGTGTCTGTTCTAAGAGTCCTGCAGGAGTGGAGACACCTCCTGGGGGTCTCATGCATCTGCCTAGAAGCGAGCTGACCCGCTGATCACAGAGCTAGGGCTGGGGTACAAGGTGCCCTTTTATATGTTTGGGTGAATACATTTCTTTATTTTCTTTTTCCTTTCATTCGCCAGCCCTCATGAATTATTTATTTGTTATTAAATTCGACTGAATGAGATTTCAAAGGCAAGGAAAACTGCTGAAGTTCAAATGAAATCAAATTATCATGATGAGCTTAGCGATGGTGGTGGGTGGCACAGAGAAACTCAGCCTGCTCTTGTGAAGGGCCTTCAGGTGGGTTTTCTGGGCCTGGCTCTGGGATGTCACCGGGCATGGAAGGTCCCCCAGTCAGTGTTGGCATCACAGAGCCCCAGAGCCAGAGCAGCTGATCCAGGCACTAGGCCATCCTGGCCCTACATCAGGCTTCCTGCAGCCAGGCCTGAACGCCACCCGGAGAGCACAGCCCTGAACTCTTCATACAGGATGCCAAGGGGACTGGCCCCGATCTCTACATCTGCTCCTGCAGTCGGTCCACCTTCAGGGCTCCCCTGGTTTTCTCTGTGCTCATAGACTCTCCCCTCCAGGCCCCTCTGGACTCTTCACCCACACTCTCTCCTGCATCTCCTCCACCCAGCCACACTAGTCTCATATCCCTGCCATCGGGGATCCAGTGGTCCAGGTCCCTTCCAGGTAAAGCACTCATGTGGCAACCCACTCCAGTATTCTTCCCACGGGCAGAGGAGCCTAGTGGGCTACAGTCCATGGGGTCTCAAAGAGTCAGACATGACTGAGTGACTAAACAACAAACAACAATAGCATGAGCAGGGCTGGGTGTTGCTCACAGCCACACCTCTGTCCTGCTGAATCAGAGCTGAGCTCTGACTATGGACAGACTGGACGGGCTGGCCAGGACTAGGAAGCCCAGAGGTAGATGCTCTTCTGATTAAATTTTTGATTAGATCACCTCTCACTTCGGACATTCAGGCCAACGTTCTCCATGTTAATGACCAAATAAGGAGGAGGCAGTAACCCATCACCTGGGCCTCACCCCCCACCCACTTGGCCTGTTTTATATGAGCACTTCTGATTATTCATCAGAAAAGCAAGGCAGACTAGCATTTGATCTTCCTTTGAGTATTTATCCCTATTCTGGTTATATTTGGGGATGCATTATTGCATGCATGCTCAGTCATGTCCAACCCTTTTTGACCCCATGGACTGTAGCCCACCAGGCTCCTCTGTCCATGGGATTCTCCAGGCAAGAGTACCTTTGGCTTGCCATTTCCTCCTCCAGGGGGCCTTTCCAACCCAGGGATCGAACCTATGTCTCCTGCATTGCAGGCAGTTTCTCTACCATCTGAGCCGCCAGGGAAGCCATGTGCCTGGCATGCATTATTCATACGCTAAAAGCTACCACATGGAGAAGCAGATAAATGCCCAGCAGACGAAACCCAGAGGTGTCTGGAACAGTGGAAGGATCCCTGAAGAAAGTCCCAAATGGGTCCCCTGTCCAGGCTGTCAAATAAATTCATGGTAGCAGCCTGTTTCAGAAGTCACAGGAGCTTGGAAATATGAATAGCTTGCCTTCTGAGTCATCGGAATACATGCGCTGGTGTCATTAAGTGGGTTCCACTCCGGGCACTGCACCTGACTTTGACAGAGCGTAGAAGGAAGAGCTCATTAGTCCTCCTGGCTCATTCATCACGCGTGTCCAATTTTCCAGCCACTGACAAACGATCTTCATAAAATATGACTAAATCGTCCACGAAGCAACATTTCTCAAGGTCTAGCCAACAAATATCAAGAAATCACAGCACCCCGTGCTTACCCTCTCAACCAGGTGCCTTTCTGAACTGTCATCCATCAGGTGGAGTGATGGGTCAACGTGCGGCAGGGCGGACCCAGTACGAGGAGACTGGGATTCCAGGAAGAAAAGGCAACATGGGACCCGTCCGGCCATGTGGTCACTAAAGGACCAACTGAGGGGCAAACAGGATGGTCAATACCCTGGGTAACGAACGTCCAGAAACTCAGAGATGAAGGGGCTGGGGCAGCAGGTCTACAAACCCAAGGATTGAGGGGCGTCTCCTGCATTAGCAGGCAGATTCTTTACCATGCACCACCTTGGAATTCATGAGGACTGGGGGCAAGATGTTTGAACCCCTGGCATCATAAATGCTTTCCCCAAATGGTCAAGTAGGTCCTCATGCAGACGTTTACTGAGTAAATAAGGGAAGGGATGAATAAATGAATAGGAGCAGGGTGAGAACTAAAAGCATTCAAATTCTGTGCACACAGCTTCCAAGCAGTGCTCCAGTTATGAGCGCTAATGACATTCTGACCACATGTTTCTGGCTTTTGCATTACAGTAACCATCGCTCATCACTGTCTTATCTGCTTTGCCTTCCCCTCCCGTCTAAGCATCTCGCTGTGTTTCATTCTCCTCCTTTCACTGTTTCCCTGGTGGCTCAGACAGTAAAGAATCCACCGGTAATGCGGGACACCCGGGTTTGATTCCTGGGTCAGGACTATCCCCTGGAGAAGGGAATGGCAACCCACTCCAGTGTTCTTGCCTGGAGAATTCCATGGACAGAGGAGCCTGGCAGGCTACAGTCCATGGGGTTGCAAAGAGTCAGATACGACTGAGCGACTATCATTTTTCATTGTTTGGGCTTATATCTATGTGTGTTGAAAGAAGTAAGAAGGAAAGAAGGAAGGAATGGAGGATGGAGGAGGGGGAAGAGGGAAGAAGAAAAAGGGTGAAATCACTACTATTTACTGAAAGGATTCCCAGATGGCTCAGTGGTAATAGAACCCGCCTGCCAATGCAGGAACGACCAGAGACACAGGTTCAATCCCTGGGCCCGGAAGATCCTCTGGAAGAGGAAATGGCAACTCACTCTAGTATTCTTGCCTGGAGAATTCCATGGACAGAGGAGCCTGGTGGGCTACAGACCATGGGGTCGCAAAGAGTTGGACAGGACTGAGTGACCGAGCACACACTATTTACTGAGCCCCAGCTGGTATGAACACAACAATAAGGCAGTTAGTTCTCACTGGATCTTTCTGGACTATGTAGGAAGCTGTGCCAACAAGTGTTGATACAGAGTTATGCGTTGTGGTAGGAAGAAGCACAGGATGGTAACGGAGCTCACAGGATGAGCAATTAATCTGAATTCAGAGTGCCAGAGGGAGTTTTTCAGAAAAGTGTATTCTGAGATCGGCAGGATATGCCTGGGATGGGGGACACGGGGAGGAGTCAGCAGTCGGGGGAACAAAGACCCAGCAGCATGAGGTGGCTGAAGGTGTGCCAGGCAGAAGGGCGTAAACACAGGCCACCACAACGCAACTGGACATGCCCTCACAAGGGTGAACGCAACGCTGCAGAACCACACGTGCAGAGACCCTGTGGGTCCTGAGGGAAGGTCAAGCACCAGGCAGAAAGGGACTTAGGGCGTGGTGGGCTTCGAGGAGACTGGAGAACGTGTGCCCTGAGGATTCAGCAGGCTTTTTGTCAACCAGTGACAGGGCGGAAGGTCTGTCAGTGAAAGCCGATCATCGTCAGAAAGAAGCAAAGCCTAGTCCTGCCTGCTCTGCCTTGGGGTCCCTCTGAGTGGCGCTCGGGTTCCCTTCCGGGCGTGGTGAGTGCTGAGTCATAGAAGGCACGTTGGGCCCAGAGAATGACCACCAAACCACTCTAGGGAGTGGAAGGCCATTCTGTGGAGGAGCCACCTCTAAAAGTCTGGTCAGATTTAGTTTAAACGCTCCCCTGAGATCTATGGACTCATCTGCTGACAAGAACACTCGAGAGCATCTCAAACTTAACAAGCAGAGATGTTCCTCCAAAGCTGGCTCTCCTACAGTGTCCCATCTCAAACAAAACTGCAACCCCACACTTCCCATTCTGCAGCCAAGACCTTGCTTCTGTCTCCTCCTGGATCCCCCATGGACTCTGTCAGCAAATCCTGGCAAGTCACTTACAGAACTGATCCTCAGTATGTCCACTGCGAAGCCCTGGCAAGGTCACCACCAAATCTTGCCTGGATTCCTAACCATCATCCTTCCCCCTGGGGACCAGAGAGATCCTAGCAACACTCGTCAGATGACACGCCTCTTCCCTCCCACCGTCCAACAGCTGCCAGTTCACTCTGGTTAAAGCCAAATTCCGTAAGTAATGGCCAACAAGACACCACATGATCAGGCTCCTCACGGCCCCTGGCCTTCCTGGAACTGTGATGGCTCCCTTGATGTCTTTGTGGCAGCACCACCCCCGACCTCAGGCCCTTTGCACTGCTCTGCTCTGCTCTTACTACCGGGAGCCCATGGTTCACTCTCCTGCTTTATTCTGCTCTTGGGGCAAATGTCTGCTTCTCAGTGCAAGCTCATTGGCTAAACTTTTTATAATTTTAAGCCATTTCTTCCAACCTCCCAACATGTTTCCTTGTTCTTTTTTTCCTTAGAATTCATCGCTAGATAGTACATAATAATGTTTACTGATTTTTTTTTTTTTTTTGGTTTCTACCCATTAGACTGTAAATCCAGGAAGGAGATCAAACCAGTCCATCCTAAAGGAAATCAACCATGAATATTTATTGGTGGGACTGTTGCTGAAGTTGAAGTTTCAACACTTTGGCCACCTGATGAGAAGAGCCAACTCACTGGAAAAGACTCTGATGCTGGGAAAGACTGAGGGCAGGAGGAGAAGGGGACGACAGAGGATGAGATGGTTGGATGAAATCACTGACTCGATGGGCATGGGTTTGAGCAAGCTCCAGGAGATATTGAAGGACAGGGAAGCCTGGTGTGCTGCAGTCCATAAGGCTGCGAAGAGTCAGACATGACTTAGCGACTGGACAGCAACCACCGGTGAAAGACAAGATTTTTGATTGCTCACTGCTGCACCTAAAGTGGTTAACGTTGTGTCTGAGGCTGGGCACATATTTGGGACTCAGTGCTCACTGATGAATGAATGGCTTACTTTATGCCTAACATAAGCTGGTGTTGCCAGAACTCACTGAAAGGCAGGATAATGGAGTAGATTGCCTTCCATGCCCCTCTGAGTCAGATGAGCCCCTTCCCTTCGTGGAACAAACTTCTACTTTACTGCACCGGATTACACTTTTACTCTGTGCAAAATAAGTGTTTCTGTCTTGCCATTCTCCCTAGTGCTCAGTATTCTTGCCTTGAGGACTAATCACCGTAGCTCTTTCATCCAGATCCGTACGTTACAGCAAGTGCTGGTGTGACGGTTTGCAAAGCGAACCTACAGGCTGTTTACGGTTTGTCTGCACAAGTAGCCTGGCATGACGTATTTTCCAAGTACAGAAATTCCATGGGGCAAGAACAACTTCAGGGGCTTGTTTCGTTTATACACACGTTGAGAAGTGGAAGTTTGCTGGTGCAAGTGTTGTTACGGACTCTCTGCGAAGAGAAGCCAAAGAATTCTTAGCTTAACAGCTTCACTCTTGACATCACAGAACAATGACGCAGCCTAGCAGTGGTTCCCCTAACAGGGACAACCTTCTCCTTCTCGAGCTGGATGGCAAGATACAGGTGGACAATGTAGACATCTGTGGTCCTTCTACCCTCAGCATCACAGAGGGAGGAAGTACCTGTTGTGGCAAATTGAGCCAAAGCTTCCGGAACCAAACCCTCAGCAAGAGCAGAAGGCGTCCCCGAGAAGTCCAACTCCAGAACTCAGTGCTTTAACAAGGTCATGCCTGTATTACTGCTCAGAACTCCACCAGGTACCAGAAGCTCCCCAGTAGTAACCAGTAAAGGCAGCTACAAGCAGCATCTCAAGTCAGCCATGGCTCCGTCTGCCTGAACTTACCCTAACCCTAACCTGGGAATCAGTGGACGGGTCCAGGGGATGTGCTGCTGGGGCCGATCACTCACCGACACCCCCAGTCTCCCTTGTAAATCTGCTTCCACGTGCTGCTATCTACCCACCTCTCTCTGCTACTCAGCACAGACCTGCCAGTACAGCAGGCCTTTCAGATGGAGCCAGACACAGCCAGAGAAAAACAGCATCAGGACCATGCCTCATCCGAGGGGCCTGGGGACAGCTGAGGGCTGCCTTCCAGGAAAACACTTTCCAACTGGTCGAGAGAGGTGAGGGAGTGCTCTGTGAGGGAAGAGGGATGCCCTATGAAAAGAGAAGGTTCCCGTGGGTGAGGCTGTGAGGGCGTCACCCTCATGGGTCCTACCACGAGGCCACCTAGGAGAAGGCCGTGGGCTTGCTCACGTGGCAACCCCCTTCCTGGTAGCACAGCTGGTGTGCGTGTCAGATCAACCGCACGGGGACACTGCTGACCCGAGAAGATGCCCCTGATGGAGACCCACGCACAAAGCTCATCTGCATCTCCCAGGGGACGGTGCGGACCCAGGGTTTCCCAAGCCTTCCAGCTCTGCCAAGCCCTTTCAGCCACCCCTTCCTCTATTCCTCGAGACCATTACAAAAGCAATTCACAGCATAGAGCCCAAGCCCTCATTTCCGGAGAACATGAGCGGAAGTGCTCAGTTTTTCTGAGAACCGCGATGAGCGCCCCTTGACTGTGCAACACGACAGCAAGTTAGAGGAAGACACGCGGGAGCAGAAAACTCTGCAGGGCTGACGGCGCCTCCGGAGTCACCTGCCCGTGCGGCGACGGTCCGGCCAGCTGCAGATGCATGGGAGTGTCCCTCCCCCACCTGAAATCAGGGCTTATGGGTTTATGTTCTGAAGCTTCCCAGGAAAAGGCTGGAGAATGATCAGGCCTCTTTTAGGATGCAAATGGCTCATTCCTCAAGGAGGACTCCTCTAAGGGAACTAGGAAAAGGCAACCCACTCCAGGATTCTTGCCGGGAGAATCCCATGGACAGAGGAGCCTGGTGGGCTACAGTCCATGGGGGCGCAAAGAGTCAGACAGGACTGAAGCACACATACAAAATACAGACATCTTTATTATATGATATCATATATGGATTATATAATGTCTATATAAATGACCTCATATACAGATTTATGTGATATTTATTACAAGTGATATCATATACAGATTTATATATCCCATGGACAGAGGAACCTGGCAGGCTACAGTCCATAGTGTCACAAAGACTTGGACACGACTGAGTGACTAACTTTCACTTTCATTAGTATATTCATCCCTGGAATCTCACTTTCCAGACTTAGAAATTGCTTGGGAAAAACTCATTATTTCACACCAGGAGGGATTAAAGAAAATGACCTTGGCCAAAGCATGAAGGTCACTTTAATATCAAACACAGTGGAATGGGGAAAATTGAGCGAGGCGTTAGAGAGTCTCAAGCTACCCAGATATGTTGAACTTAGGCAAATGGTATAAACAATCTGAGCAACAGTTTCTTCATTTCTGAAATAAAGGAGATTAAACTGCGTGTCTCACTTTCTCCGTTTATAAAACAGGAATAGCTATATCTAATTCATAGGGTTGTCATTAAAGTCTGAGTAATCCATACAGAGCCCCTAGAACAGTACTTGTTGTTGTAAATAATATCCAACTCTTGCGCGACCCCATAGACTGTAGTCTGCCAGGCTCCTCTGTCCACGGTATCTCTCAGGCAAGAATCGAGTGGGTTGTCATTTCCTTCTTCAGGGGATCTTCCCGACCCAAGGACTGAACCCGCATCTCCTGCATTGGCAGGCGAGAGAGAGAATGTGGTCCCTAATGTGGGATCTGAAACACCAGGAACAGGACTTACTTTCCAGCAGTAGCATCGGAGCAGTGCCCTCCCCCTCAACAAAGGAATCATCGTCCTCTTTACTGATCCTGAGTGAGGGGTTTGAAAATACTGCCTGTATTCTTTTTTTTTTATGTTCCAATAAAGTTTTATTTATGGACAATGATACTTGAATTTCATATCATTTTCACACGGTTTGCAATATTGGTCTTTATTTTTTTCCCCCTTCAAACTTAAAAATGCAGAAGGGGATATACATATATATCAGGTAGCAGGTTGGCTTTGGCCCATGTGCAATAGTTTGCCAACCTCTGTTCCAAAATAATACTTTAAAAATCCAGTCACTTCAAAATTTCAAGTCATCACTTCCCAGAGATTTGAAGTGATTATTCATATATTCATCAGTAACTTCTTTTATATCAGCTGGTTTCCACTTTGTCTGAACTAAGACAGTCACTATAGCACTTGTAAAATAAAAAGTGTGCTTTCATATTTCCAAGACAACATTATTATTTTTTTTTTTTTTTTGTAATTTAAGGATGAATCCCGCTAGTTTTATCCCAGGGTCATAGAGTTTTTTGAATGTCCATAGATGATGGAATTGGTTGAAAGTATCTTTTATTTTTTGAAATAGTCAACAGCTATTCAGAGCCAAGTCTTTTAAATAAGAAAAGCTATTATATTGGATTTTTAATGTGTAGCAGGATAATTTTTGGAAGCATTCACTTGCATTGTGCCATGTATTTATTTCTGATCTTCCAATCCAAGTGCATAGCCAGGGCCTTTTAGAAATTCCTTGCTTTAGATATTTATTGCAGGCTATAAATACACATTTTGATGTCAATAAATCTTTTCTGATTTTGATAGAGTATAACCTCCATTGAGTTTAAGTCCTGAAGGGGTAAGAAAGAGAAGAATAAATGAACAGAGAGAGAAAAGGAAAAGATACCAGGAAACTTGGAAAAGGATAAGCGTCACTGGGATTTGTGCTTATTAGAACCCCAGGCACTGGGACTCCTAGCTTTGCTTCTGACTTCACTGCTCCAAGTGTGCACAGAACAGGTGAGATGCTGAACCAGAAGGGATCAAAATCTATTGCTACAAAGGGCTTCTAAAGCAATCAGGGTAGATGACCGAGAAACTCTCTCATGCTTCAGGTCTGAAGGAACACAGGATCTTGGCACAGCTTGGGAACTGGGAATCCAAATAGTGTATGGAATGGCATTTCTCCAGCAGCCTGGCAGAATGGCGCTCAAAGTCAGATTTCAGATGATTGAAAGAAAATAAGGCAACACAGTATTTCTTGTATCCCTGAATTTGTGGACCAAGAGTCATATCTGCTACAAATATTTTTTTGCTAAATACAAATGTATGTCTCTAAAATAACCATATTTACTTTTCCAGCCCTGATGTCTTAATTAAAAACGTTTTTTTCTGGCTGTCCCATGTGGGATCTTAGTTTTCTGATGAGGGACTGAACTCACGCTCCCTGCATTGGAAGTGCAGAGTCTGAACTACTGGACTGCCCTGGGAGTTCCTATTTACCCTAGGGACTTCCTAGAGTAGATTACCTTCCCGTTTAGGTCACCACAGAGCATTGAATAGAGTTCCCTGGGCTATATGAAAGGTTCTACTCAGTTACCTATTCCATACGGAGTATCAATAGTGTATATATGACATAAATACTGCCTGTACTCTGAAGGGACAGAGAGAGTGGTTCCTCTGAAATCAAGTGGGAAGCCCCCATGGCAGAGCGTCTGTCAGGAGCCATAGTCACAGTTGAGATTTCATGAAGCTAAGCAGCAGGATCTACGCCAGCATCAGGAGAGAATAAGCCACCACTGTGTACAGAGTGGGCAGCCAGCCTGCTAAGTGTCTGGTTTCAGCAGAAATTGAGTGACTATAAAATGAGCAAGCAGATCAAACCAGTCAATCTTAAAGGAAATCTACCCTGAACACTCACTGGAAGGACTGATGCTGAAGCTGAAGCTCCAATACTTTGGCCACCTGAGATGAAGAGCTGACACATTGGAGAAGACCGTGATGCTGGGAAAGATTGAAGGTAGGAGAAAAAGGGGGTGACAGAGGATGAGATGGTTGGATGGCATCACTGATGCAATGCACATGAATTTGGGCAAACTCCGAGAGATGGTGAGGGACAGGGAAGCCTGGCGTGCTGCAGTCCACAGGCTGCCGAAGAATCAAACACAGCTTGGTGACTGAACAACAACAAGATGAGACGAAATGGGCAGGGGCAGGAGACCCGTGCAGCACACACGCCCCACAGAGGACCTCTGTCCCCACTGAGGAGACTATCTGGCCAAAGTTCTAATTATGAGGAAACGTGAGGCAAATCCCACTGGCAGGCATGCTACAGGAGAACTCAAAATGTGAAGGTCATGAAGGAAAGGCAGATGGAGGAAATGCTCCAGTTGACAAGAGATTAGAGAGACAGAACAACTAAATGCACCACTGATCCTGACTGGATCCAGGAACAGGGGACCATAGTGACCAGTGACGGCACCACCTCTGGAGCAACTGAAATTAGCACACTGATGCTGGATTAGATGTCATCGTATTGATTGTAAATATCCTCAATGGAGGAGCTGCACTGTGTCACTGTGGCTTTTCTTATGGGATTTACAGCTGAACACCCTGTTCTCAGTGAAGTCCCCATCGACCGCACACACGGAACCTTAGGCACATACAGTGACTGGAAGCCCTGCTATGCCTGCAGCCTGGTCAGGCATGGGATCCATGCTGCACGTGGTTCTCAGCTTCTGGGCCAAAGGATTCGATAACTGAGCAGAGTCCTGCGAGTAATCTCCTAGGAATGAAGATTAAAGTCTTCGAATGGTTTATTTTAAAAACACATCAGGAAGGATTAAGGGTTTTCCCTGTAATGCTTGTAATAGCATCGCCCTCATTTCCTCACATTTCCATTCCATTTCCTGAGTGGGGTGGACTTCCACGAAGCACATAAGAGTGTGTCTGTACAAGGCAACCAGGCCCAGCTGATGGGGGGGCAGCAGGCAGCGTGAACTGACTGCCCACTGTGGGCCACCCCCTGCCCCTGAGGCTCCAGATTTGTCATTGTTTTGAAATATTAATATTTTTTGATGTGGGCCATTTTAAAAATATTTACTGAATTCATTACAATATTGCTTCTGTCTTACGTTTTGGTGTTTTGGCTGCAAGGCATGTGGGACCTCATTTCCCCGACTGGAGAGCGAACCCACATCCCCTGCATTGGAGGGTGAAATCTCACTCACTGGACCTCCAGGGGAGTTCCGATGCTCTCTATCTGCTGTCTCACTGAATATGCCAAAATGGCATTTGAAGACAATTATCATCTTGAAATGTCATCTTATCACATTAGACATCTGGAGTGGGTTGCCATTTCCTTCTCCAGGGGATCTTCCCAACCCAGGGATCGAACCCCCGTCTCCCGTACTACAGGAGACTGAGCTACAAGGGAAGCCCTCATGTTACACAAGTCTCTCTTTAAAAGGGGGTCTCCAAGAACTGGACACAGCGCTCCAGACGGGGTGGGCAGCCACTACATTTTACCCCGTCAGATGTGGCCGTGTTGCCAGACGGCTTGTCTTGGACTGAGCGTCAACAAAACCCTGTGAGACAGCGTGGAGTCCAATCATCTCTCCCACTCTTGCTGGGCTGCCCCAGACAGCATCTCCAGGGCTTCCAAACAGGTCATAGATGAAGGAAGTGTGCAGGCTTGGGAGGGAGTTGCCTGAATTCTATGGACCTTGCTGACTTAGACTCAGTGAGCAGGGCACAGGATGACCGCACATCACACTGTTTAAGTCAATAATCCTCGGAGGAAGGAGTCTGCTAAGCAGTAGCTACAGGAATTGTCTCAGAAGAAATGGCACGTGACATGTCAGGGGAGACAGAGTCCATCACAGCGGCATCACCAGGCAACGGGTCAGGATGAGACACAGCCACAGCCACCCAAGGCCATGGAGCAAGCACTCTGGACCCGCAGAGGGGGCGGTGGGAAGACGGGGCACAGGCTTCCCCAGGGCAAAGGCCGAGACAGAGCCAGGAGCTCTGCTGAGCCAAGCCAGTGGCTGCTTCGGGTTCGGCCAACGGGGCTGGGCAAGCGCTGGGCACCGGGGGCCCTCCTGCCACCCCAGATGTGCGGTCACGGGGCTGGGCAAGAGGGCAGGTCCAGCAGAGGGGCCAGGGCGCTGACTGTGGGCACGGTCAGGCTTCCCAGCAGGTCTGCACAGTCCTGAACACCTGGTGAATTCTCCAGCGCTGTGCGGAGTGAACTAGAAGACCCCTGTTCTCCGGGAAGGATGCTACTTCAGCCACATTATGCGCGCTTGCGGGGGTGTGTGTGTGTGTCTGTTCAGTTGCTAAGTCGTGTCTGACTCTTTGTGACCCCATTACTACAGGCCTTCAGGCTTCTCTGTCCTTCACTATCCCTCGGAGTTTATGCAAACTCATGTCCACTGAGTCGATGATGCCATCAACGATCTCATCCTCTGTCGCCCCTTCTCCTCCTGCCTTCAATCTTTCCCAGCATCAGGGTCTTTTCCAATGAGTTGGCTCTTTGCACCAGGTAGCCAAAGGATTGGAACTTTAGCTTCAGCATCAGTCTTTCCAGTGAATATTCATAAGGTTGATTTCCTTCAGGATTGATCGGTTTAGTAATCGCCAAATGTGGTATCTTTGAGTCACAGACATCATCAATCTTTTTGGTTAGAGATTTGTACTTAAACCACTGTGTTCCAAAATTCCCTGACTGCCAACAAGTTATGTTCAGAGAACCAACACCTGGTGAGAAAAGCAAGAAAGGCAGCAGAAGCCCAAGGAGCCTCGCAAACTATAGAGCTGTCCTGCTCTCGGGTCTGCCTTCAGGATGGACAGCAGAGAAACACTAAAGACAAATGACCATTCGCCTTGAAGAAGGCAACTGGGTGCCACCTGTGCTCAGAAGTCTCCCTCCTCTGCCCACGTCTCTCCATGTTCACTCACGAGTTTTACCCTTGCTCTCACATGTACAACAGTCTTCTTTCAGAGGGGAGACAGTAGCCAGATTCATCTCGTAAAAGCGTGTTTCCAATCTTTCCTGTTTAAATTCTTCAGCACGTGCGTGCATATTAAGTCACTTCAGTCGTGTCTGACTCTTTGTGACCCCATGGACGGTAGCCTGCCAGGCTCCTTCATCCATGGGAGGCTCCAGGCAAGAATCTTGGAGTGGGTTGCCATTTCCTTCTCCAGGGGATCTTCCTGACCCAAGAATCGAACTCACGTCCCTTATGTCTCCTGCACTGGCAGGCGGGTTCTTTACCACTAGCGCTACCTGGGAAGCCCAACTTATGTAACTAAACAATACCATTTAATCCCATTAAAAAACATACTCCAGAGAACAGGAAGTATATCGCATTAGTATCCTATTCATTTAGCAAAATGTCAAAGCTTGCTTAGGAGGCAGCATAGGATAAAAATAATAGAAATTAAAAGGGGGTGTAAAATGTTTATTATTTAGTCGACAAGACATAGTGAAAATTAATCATTATGTAGGAGACGCCATGAAGGTCATTTGTGTCAAGCAGACAAGAAGAACTCTGGGCTCCGAAGAGGTGAACCCTGTGAAATGCCTGGGAAGGTTCAGAGTGAGGCTGGGAATGCTTGGGGAAGGGAAGGGATGCTAGAATTTTGATAAAATGAAATATAAAAGAACCTTCCAGATGGAGAAATATTATAAGCCCAGTGTGAACTGAGTCAGTGGCTCCTAAATGCCTGTCCATGGATAACCAATCCTTAATGATGCTGTCTCACTGCTGGTAAAGGTTTTTAAAAATAGAGAGAGCTAATGAGTGTTCTGTAAAGGTAAGGTTTCTTTCTTTTTTTTTAAACCACGGTATTTAC
Organism: Odocoileus virginianus; assembly: GCF_023699985.2. Taxonomy (NCBI): domain Eukaryota; kingdom Metazoa; phylum Chordata; class Mammalia; order Artiodactyla; family Cervidae; genus Odocoileus; species Odocoileus virginianus. The sequence goes on from NC_069674.1 coordinate 3,638,982, forward strand.
TCAGAAAAATCTGTTCTCTCGGCGTGTTAAAATGTCCTTTCTTTAGGGTTTCCCTGGTGGCTCAGACAGTAAAGAATCTGCCAGCAATGTGGAGACCTGGGTTCGATTCCTGGGTCGGGAAGATCCCCTGGAGAAGGAACTGGCAACCCACTCCAGTGTTCTTGCCTGGGGAATCCCATGGACGGAGGAGCCTGGCGGGCTGCAGTCCACAGGGTCACAGAGTCAGACACGACTGCACACACACGCACATGCCCTTTCTTTTAAAAATAACTGTGATAACAGAAAGCAGTTTAGTTTCCTTTCAAGTCAGCTCACTAGGAACAAGCTGGCAATGCCAAGTAAGGTCTGCTCCCCCATGGAGCCTGGAAGGCAGTCTGGAGGCCCCACGGCCGGGGGTGGAGGGCACTCGTGGGGCTGGACCTCCAGACGAGCAAGCTGGAGAGGCAGAGCGGAGGGAGCCGAGTGCCACATCTGAAGAGCTGCACCGAGACCCCCCTTCACTCGGGTTATAGATGCGCTCCTGAGAAGGGGGTCGCACGGTGAAAACAGAGGCCAGGAGGAGCACACCGTCTCCTCGGAAGACATCACTTTCAGATAAATCCTGGAGATGACCCGCGCAAGTCAAACCAATAGCCTGTGCTTTGCCTGCTCCGTGTCATCTTTACCATCTTCCTCCTGTGAAATGGAAACCAGCCTCGCTCTCCAGCCTCATCAAAGGACCAAACACAAGCTCTTTCCCCTTTTGGCAGATCCCCGGATGCTTCAAAGAGCCTTGAGCTTTGTTACAAGGTTAAAGATTCAACTCCACCATATGTTTTAGCTACACAGATAAGATGCAGTTCCTCCAGCTTCCAATGGGAGAGAATCAGATGATGCACCTTTTACAAGGCACAGAGAAGCCCATGATGAACTAACTCGAAAGCACCCTGTTAATTACAGTATTTCTCTTCCACAGAACTCAGGGGTCCAGGTAAACCACACAGTGTATGAGCTGCACATCTCCCGACCCCTCCCCATCCCTCCAAACCTTTGACTAAAGAACGTCATAGAAATACCCAGACCAGTCTGCATGGAGGAAGCTAATAGCCCCAGGGAAGGAAAAGCATAAGGGGGTGGCCTGGCACCTGGATGGTCAGCAGCAGAAAGATGCTTGTGTGCCTGGAGAGAAAAGACCAGGCACATTCCATCCGTCCTTCACCAAAAACTTCCCAAGCCAAATTCTTGGGATGTTCCTACATGCATCGATGCCCGGATCTTAGAAAATATGAAGACAAACAGTGCTTAGAATTCTGAGCTGTAGCTTTGAGTATTAGAAATAAAGCAAGAGTGAGGAAGAGGGGCGTGATGAAGGCCTGGGAGACTGAAGCCAAAGACTAAGGGGCTGGGAACAGTGTCTCCTCCAGACGCTGGGCATTACAGGCCTCTGTCTCCATTTCCTGGAACCCACAGACAGAGGAACAGGAGGCAGCGGTTCTCCAGAACCGGCCCACCCCAGCGGCTGGGCTGAATCTCCTGGAAGGAGGGCGTCCTGGGCCCATTGCTCAGAGCAGGTGATAAGAGTCAGACCAACGCATCAGCAGAGGACACGGGGGAAGCATGGAGCTGGCCGGCCCTTTGCTGCTGAAACGAGCTGATCATGAATACACACACACGGCAGAGTCCTAGATGGACGAGGGTTTTCATTCGGTGCTCCTCTTCCCCAGGTTTGCAGGTGCTAATCCTCATGAAGCAGGATTTCAGATGGCAGCAGGATTGGGCCTGAGCAAGTTGGCTTAGATCACCCTTTGATGGTGAGCTGATGGTGGGGGAGGAACCTCGAGTAACCTGGGTGGGCCGGGGACATCCTACCCCTCTCGCCACCTGCAGGGACAGAGCAAGTTATCATTCCATCCCCCAGATGCCTGCTACTGAGATGGTGAGCTTCCCAACTCTCCTCTCTGGATTAACCAGGATTTGAACCCCCTGTTGGATGACCCTGACAGCCACTTTCTCTCTATCCCAAGAATCTGGGATGCAGCATGGGACCAATTGCCCAAACTTCTTGGGATTCAGTTTTCTCTTCTATCAATTTGGAAGTACTGAGAATATCAAAACTAGCCCTGCAATAAAACTACAGAGATGAAGCGATAAAAATGAACTGTTGGAAGAGTTCTACAATCCAAGTCATGCCACGCTCAATAGCTCAGTTGTGTCCAACATTTTGTGATCCCATGGGCTGTAGCCTGCCAGGTTTCTTTGTCCAGGAGATTCTCCAGGCATGAACACTGGAGCAGAATGCCATTTCCTTTTCCAGGGGATCTTTCTGACTCAGGCATCTAACCTGCATCTCCTGCATCTCATGCGTTAGCAGGCGGATTCTAGTTTCATTACCACTGAACCAACTGGCAAGTCCACAATCCAGGCAGGTGCTCAGGTTTGTTCACTCATCAGCTAAGCTTTGTTCATTCACGCTTTCATTCAGTACGAGTCCAGGGCCAGAGGCTATGGAGCTCTTTGGGGGTTTGGGTCCCCATCCTGACCAGCACCCTCCCCCGGAGACACTCAGTCATTTATCATCTGTGCTGCTCTGTCCACACCTGTAGAGGAAGCTCTCTGCTGTGTGGACAGGCTCCAGGGGGCAGACGCCGCCGGAACTCCCCGGACATGGGGAACTGTCTCTAATGTGTTTCAAGGAAAGGCCACATCTCAAGCTGATTCCTCACAGGAAGCAGTGGGGAGCCCTGTCCAGGAAAGGTGACCCCAGGAAGCCTTTTGGAACCATCTTGAAAGCAAACATCCATTTTGTACTGAATTACTGCAGGATACAAGACACGCAAGCTTATTTGCTGACATCCAGAGCTGTCACTCTCTACCGCAAACTGGAGCCACAGAAATTTGCATATTTCATTCCCTCCGATAATTACTGAAAGGAGCTTTCTGAAGGTTTGGGGGTGACTTTCAACTTAGCAGATCTGTTTGTTTCTCTCCAGGTAGGAGGAAGTTAGTATTTGCTCCGGGCACAGCCTGATTCTCACCCTTGCCTCACTGAATCCGACCATGAATGATGCCAAAGTGCACCTTTTCTAGAAGGTTCTCTGCCCAGCTTATCGCTGCCACGTCAACCATGCCCTCCTCCAGCTTCTGCTAGCACGCATGGTAGGGGTGTTGTGAGTGTGGGAGGGGGAGGCAGGCAGAGGTCAGGATGACCCAACGTGCCCACCTGGCTCATCACAGTCGAGCTTATGCCGGTTGTTCTGGTATAAAGATTAATTGTACATCCACCCTCAAAAGCATCCCACTCAGGACAATAAGTCACACTGCTTTCCTGGGTACTGGGCGAAGGCTGTGAGCAAAGGTTCAGACCTTTGCAGACGTGTGTGTGCTGTCGTCCTGCGTAGGAAAAGAGAGGGACAATGAGCTGGCTGCCAGGCTCCCTGTGTCCTTGGCGTGGGGACCTCACCAGATGACAGCCACGCGTCCTCCCACTCCCAGCCCCAGGGGACGGTGCCGGTGGGCCACATCTACTGTCCACCTCACGCCCCGGCTTCCACAGCGGGCCATGTGACGTGACGGGAGCCAAGGTCTGGAGACAGGAAACTGACGACAAAGGAGGATGCTCATGCCCAGCCCCTCTCTACAGCCCCCCGCCCCCAGCAGTATGCACCCATTCTCCCTCCCTGGGCCCCGACGACAGCCCCCTCCCTGCTCCCGTCCACCTGGGGTGGCAGGAGACCCAGGCCCTGCACCCTCCTGGGGCTCCCCCGCACCCTCCTCCCTCTCTGGGCCATTAATGGTCCTATTGTTGGTGCCCTGTCTGTTTCCCCAGGACCCTGACTGATGCACCCCATCACAGCGGTTCCCCGCACCTGGCACTTTCTCCAGATCTTGTCAGTGGCACAACTGTCAACTCCCAAGAAGGAAGGCGCCTTGATCAATATTGGCTGTGACTGGTCTCAAGACGGGTGGAGTGGCAGGCACGGGAGGCGGGGAGTAGCACGGGATGGGTTGGGGTCACAGGAGCCAGCTCACAGGGACAGGGGGGCTCCTGAACACCCCCCGCCCTCCGTTGGAGCTGTGGCACTGATCCCTGGAGCCAGTCTCCGGACCTTGAAATCTCACATCTCAACCTCGAGTCTCTGCCCACGTTTTCCCGGCCCCCACGCTCCAGCCCTCCTCCTCCTCCAGCCCACACGGGCCCTGCTCACGCCTCTCACTGGGTGCCACCCTGGCCCCTTCCTGGAATCACGCAGGCTACCTTTTCTGCCATCCCGTCGATGGAGAACTCACCTCCTCCAGCCTCCGCCTCCCTCCTCATTGTGAGCCTTCTTTTCTAAGCCACATCCTTTCCACCTTGAATAACCCCTACTCTCCACTTGCTGACTACCTGAATTTTCTCCAGGGTCCCAAGGCTGTCGACATGCAGCCAACCGGACATTAACCCCTGGAAAGCAAGGCCACGCGACGCGTCTTCTTTAAAAGCAGCTGCTAGCTAGGGAACAGGTGCTTAATGAAAATCTGACAGTTGGCTTTTATGGGCAGCTACCAGGCGGTACTAGTGGTGAAGAACCCCCCCGCCCACCGCCGCCAACTAATGAAGGAGATGTAAGAGATGTGGGTGTGATCCCTGGGTCAGGAAGACCCCCTGGAGGAGGACACAACAACCCACACCAGTATTCTTGCCTGGAGAATCCCATAGACAGAGGAGGCTGGCGGGCTACAGTCCAGAGGGTCACTAACAGCCGGCCACGACCGAGCGACTCAGCACCCTCAGAACAGCTCCAGGGTCAACTTCGTGGTGCAGTGGGGGCCCGGCTTCCTGGGAGGTGTGGAGGGGAGGCAGGGAACTTTGAGATGGAGACAGACTGCCTCCGTTTCCTTTGGATGTCCAGTTTGTATTCTGAATTTTAAAAGAGAAAGAAAATTCTTTCCTCCACCGCCCCCTCCATAATCATGTTAAAAGGAAAAATAAAACAGTTTGCTTTATAAATCATTTTGAGAGAATCTCTTCCTCCAAAATTAAAGAAGAAAACCAGGTGGCTTCCTTTGATTCCAATCCTTTTCATGTTCTTCCATGTGTCATGTGAAAGCATGGTTGCTATGGCAACCACTCATTATTTTTCAGGAGTTGGCTAGATATTTTAACAACAACCCCCCAAAAAAGCCCCAAATCTTTCTAGCCTCTAGATAGCCTTAATTTATATCCTACACGAGTTTCTAATTTTTACAATTCCTTAACTAAGCACTTTGCTGCAGCTTTAACAAGCCTAACCAACCTACAACTTTGTCACTAAATGAGCTTTGGGGAATAATTCAGCAGCTTGACTTTCCCCCTATATTGCTCAGAATCTAAGAGAATTTTAAATATTTCTTACATTTTGGAGTCTTGCTCTGTCTTCAGGGAAGAAGATATATGTAGGTTTAATGAAGCCTAAAAAGTCTGGAGTGTGTGTGTCTGTGTGTGTGTGTATCTACAAGCACCCTTCAGTTGGAGAGAATTGGAATGTAATTAAGGAAGAAAGAATTTCTTTTTGAATCATTCTATCTACATACTCTTTTTCAGAGCATTTATCATCTCTCAGCACGGTGTTAGAATCTCTCAAGGTTTCAGAGAAGCAGGTGACATCATTCTTATCTTCAGCATAATTAATATCTGGCTGGAAAAGGATATCAAAATATTCCTTCACAATAGAGAGAGACAAGGTAGACGGTAAGACCAGGAACTATTCATATGTAAATTATAGAAGGAGCAGCGATAATAAGGAGGAAGGAAGTGATTGCTGTCAGGGTCTGGAAAGGAGTTAACAGGAGGAGATCTGTGGTCTATCCAGGACCTCATGGGGGGCAGCCCACACCCTCAGCAAATGTTTCCTGAGCCCCTGCTCTCTGCTGGGCAGGTGCTTTCCAAGGAGATGCAGCACGTGACCTTCGCTCTCACCTGGTTACTGCCCAGGTTTGGATGAAATCTAAATGACTCCTGGAGAGAAATTAAATCCTCAGCAAAGGAAAAGGCCCTTTGGAAATGCTCTGCATTTCCAGTGGTCCCAAGGAAGACAGGACTCAGCCTGGCATTTCGAGTGGAGCCCCAGAGGCTGCTGCCCCCTGCAAGGTGAGAGCCGCAGGGCTCCCAAGGTCAGCCCACGGAAGGATAAATCAGCAGGACCTCAGTGCATAATGATGCTACGAGATTTTACAAGAGAATAAAACAAAGGGCCCAGGGACCAAACACGCTAGTTACGGAGACAGAAGCTGGTTTCCTGGCCCTGTACACCCTATCTGGTTAGTGCATTCCTTAGTGGCAGATCCCACTACTAAACGGGGTGGCTTCAGCTCAGAGACCCAGTGAAACCACCCTCAGGGATTTTAAATCACATTGGTTACCTGTGAACATCCTTGAACTGAAGTGGTTCAGTCGTGTCCGACTCTTTGCAACCCCATGGACAGTAGCCTAGAATGCTTCTCCGTCCATGGGATTTTCCAGGCAAGACTACTGGAATGGGTGAACATCCTTAGATCCAGACATTACCCTCAACAGAAGCACATGCAATGTAGAGGCCTCAATACATTTTGTTAAGCAGGTTGTTTAAAAATATTTTATCGTGTTTCCCACACGTTTGAAAACTACAGCCCAATGATAAATTCACTTTGTAAACATTACATATTGAAATTATTTCTTGCAGAGGGCAAGATGGCTCTTGTTCTTCAGTCTTTCTCTGTTAGGGTCCACGGGGTGATCACATGACTTCTCTACTTCTAATTCTTTTTCCAATCCATGCTGTGTTCCCCAATGAGCAGCAAGGGATGCTGTCTCCAAGGTCTTATTAAGTACCACAGACAGAATGTACGCCCTGACAGGTGGTGGAATCCCAAGGAGACAGCATCCTCACCCATCCATGACGTATCCACAGAAGACATGGGTTTGACACCACACTGAAGGAAGAGATGTGGTCAGAACGTCCCTGGTGGTTCAGTGGCTCAGACTTTTGAGTTCCCAGTGCAGGGGGCCAGGTTCCATCTCTACTCAGGGAACTACATCCCACACGCTGCAACTAAGAATTCACCTGCCAAACTGAAGATCCTGCACCCCGCAAATAAGACCTGGCACAGTCAAATAAATAATTGTTGTTTTTTTTTTCTTAAAGAATAAGACATGATCCTGGCTGAGGTTTTCCCAGGCCCCACTTTCTCTGATGACCTGTAACCCATTTTGGGGTGCAGCCCTTCAACAGATGACGTTCCTCTTTTTCATTCCACATACAAACAATACAAGTCTATCATTACTATCCTGACATCTTTTTAAATTCCAGGGTTCATCTGTACTATCTTCTCTTTCCTTTTCCCGGTTTCTTACGATTTCCAATCTTCTTCTTTCTTTTCAACCCAGACTGATTATTTCTTCAATATTTTTAATTGATTGGTGAATGCTTTACAATGTTGGTTTGATTTCTGCCATGTATCACCATGAATTAGCCATACGGATACATATGTCTGCTCCCTCTTGAGTCTCCCTCCTACCTCCCGCCCAATCCCATTGCTCTAGTTTATTGCAGAGCCCCAGTCTGAGTTCCCTGAGCCATACAGCGAATTCCCGTGGGCGGTCTATTTACATATGTCAGTGTATAAGCTTCCATGCTGCTGTCTCCATTCATCTGGATATGCAGGAGTGGACTGCGACCGCCTCACCACGGCCATTAGTGCTGTTCCAGGATACCGCTGGCATGCAGTGCCTGGACACTTACATGCTGAAGCACATATTACTGACCCTTCACTATGAATTATTTTATTTCATCTATATTAAATTTTTTAAAAATTGTGTATGCACACCAGCTTTATTATAGATGCACTTAATTTAAGCTAAAAAGGGCATTAAAATATTTGCCATAGCAAGGGGAGTATGGGCTCATTCTAACACAAGCATCTCTAGGTTTGCTTTTTTTTTTTTTTTCAAAAAAATTGACCTGTTTGCTCAAGGCCACCCTCTACTTATAGAACGAGGGGGAAATAGCCCAGGTTCCTAGCTCGCAACCTTCCCCTCCCTGCTTGGCTGGTTTTTTTTAAAGCATTAGGCCCTTAGGGGAGCTCCTATATGAGGTCCTGATACACATAACAAGCTTGTTCCCCAATACCATCATTTCCCCATTTTTCCCACTGAAACCAACAGTATCTGACATAAACATTACTATATTTCTTTCAAAATTCATCCTCACACTTTAAAATTATGAAATAGAAAATTCTATTTCCTATGTATAACAATATGACACACACATGCTTTAACCTGCTATCACCTGGTTGTGGAAACAATAATATTTCTTAAAATAAAACTCGATAAAACAGCTGAAGCTCAATGCCAGGAGCCACAATGCGCTTCCCTTGTCCCCTCCTCAGTAACCTGCAGCCTGGAGATGGTGTGCATATTTCCATCCCGTGCGTTTACACTTTACTTTCACATGTCAGCAACAACAAACAGTAACTGTTTTGTATGAGTCAAGCCTGACCTAGACGGTATCACATCATACCTGTAATCTTTATTGTAATGCAAAGGGTTGTCTCTGAGATTTCTCGAAATACCTAGATCATTCACTCGATTGCTGTGTTGCATTCTGTTTTGTGAGCACACTACGATGATGTAAACACTCCATATTTACAAACATCAAATTATTTTGTCTTCTGTTACCGCAAATGAATATTTCTATGCATAATTCTTGCTTGTATGTGTCAGTTTACTTTAGGGACTATATATTCAGGGAGAACTGCCAGATGTAGTGATAAACAACTTCAACACTTATTAGACAGAGGTCTACTTGGGGAGAATTCCAAATTGCTTTCAAGAGTAGATGCACCAACATCTTCCGAAACCAACAATATGCGTAAATTCATTTTTCTCCCTATTATCAAAATTTGAGATGCTTTATATTTTTGAAATACCATCTGTGCCTCATTATTTTTTATTTGCATTTTTTCTGACTGCCAGTGAGACTGAGGCTCTTTTGGGAAGTTTATTGGCCATTCTGGTTTCCAAATCTGGAGTGTGCTCATTGACAGCCTTCCCTTTTCCTATTAGGTTATTTATCTATTATATATTGATTCCTAAGAAGTTGTATATTATGAATCTAATTCTGTATCAGTTACATGTGCAGCTGTAGTTTCATCTGGTCTGGGGTTTGTCAATTTTTATCAATCTGCCCACAGGAAAATATTCACTTTTTCCCCTTTATTATTTGTACATTTGTATGTTAAGAAATGGGCTTCCCCACTGGCTCAACAGTAAGGAATCTCCTGCAGTGCAGGAGACATGGGTTCAATCCCTGGGTTTGGAAGATCCCCTGGAGGAGGACATGGCAGCCCACTCCAGTATTCTAGCCTAGAGAATTCCATGGACAGAGGGGCGGGTAGGCTACCAACTAACGGGTCGCAAAGAGCCGAACACAACTGAAGTGACTGAGCAAACACATGTTAAGAGATACTTTCATGCCCCAGTTCTATAAAGATGTTCCCTATTTTCTCACTGAGTTAAAAAAAATTTCGGCTTTAATCTCTATGAACTGTTTTCTAGTATAGAATGAGGAAGGGAAGCAATTATATATTTTTCTACATTGGTAATTTATATTTATTAAATAACAATTTTTTCTAGCAATATACAACTACTCTCTGTTAATTACTCATATGTAAGTCAGCCTTTTAACCTTTCTTTCCCTAGTTTTCCTAGAGCATTCCCAGGTGGTTGTAAGCATTAAGTGAATTTATGTTTGAAAATTGTTTAAAATAGTTCTTGGCACATACATAGTTAAGAGCCAGCTGTCACTTGTGTCCTGTCCATTGATCTGGGCATCTGTCCCCATATCACAGTGACTTTGTTGCTGGTGTTTAGTCACTACATCATGTCCAACTCTTTGTGACCCCATGAACCACAGCACGCCAGGTTTCCCTGTCCTTCTCTATCGCTGGGAGTTTGCTCAAACTCATTTCTACTAACTCACAATGACTAAGGCCTTAGAGTAAGTCTAGGCATCGAGTTAGATGGAAACATGCTTCATGATTGTCTTGCTAAGTCTGGGTTTTTTATGCTTCCATAGTATTTGCTCTTATTTCACTCATTTGTTAATATGTGCAAAAACTCACGGCTCACATAGTACAGATCATAAAAAATATAATCTTCATCTTTCTCATCCTATTTCCCTGAAGTTTACCATGGTTGCTGTTAGGTCTATTTATATACATTTTTATCAAAATAAAAGCACATATATGCCTTTCCTGTTTACTCATATAATCTGCCCCTCCCCAGCCAAGGACTTGCTACTTTGATTTAGAATCAGCTGAAGCTGTGAGAAAAAAATATCAATTGAAATTTTTATTGAGAAAATTTAACTTGTTCAAATTGGCATAGAACTCGCATAGTTTTTAAAAATGACATTTTAATAAATTAAATAATAATACATTTTCCCATTTGTGATTGCCAGTTTCTCCTTAGGATCCTTGTCTAATACACAGATCTAACAGATTTAAAACATAGATCTAACAGATGTAAAACATAGATCTAACAGATGTTGGGAAATTTGAAGCCAAGAGGTAAAGGTCTCATTCCTCATACTGGGCTTCCTATGTCAGGGCCTCCACTGAAGCCCACTCATTTATTCATCACGAGGTGTGCTGGGCACCAGTTCTGTGCAAAAATAAATAGGAAATAGTCTTCGCCCTTGAGGTTCTAAAGGGCTGGCGGGCATGGCTGGTGTTTAAGAAAACAGTTGTCCACACACAAAAGGTTATCGAGAAACACCCCAGAGACTGAGGGACAAGAGAGGAGGCAGAGGTTCTGAAAATACTTTTAGGGGATCTAAATTTGGGGGAACAGGATGTGGGCCGTGAGCCCGGGAGCGTCGGGAAGAACATACTGGCCACACTTAATCCCTCCACATCCGGGGTCTTCCTTGCACGGAACTGAGGGGCTTGGCAGAGAGCAGGAAGGTGAGGGGCGGCCGTGCCACAGTCTCAGCAGATACGGGCCAGACATGGTCACAAACTGCAGACAGGAGGATTATCAGGAGGGAGGCAGACACTCCACGCATCCTCCGGGTCATCAGGCCTGTCCCCAGCAGGGCTGTGTGAGCGACGGGGCCTGGGGCTCTTCCTTCCAAACCTAGGGTCCCCCGAGATCGGCACTGCACACAGCACAGACCAGAGTCAGGTGGTCTGGCTTCAGACAGATGCGCTTACCCATCTGCACTCATCAGCCACCATGCCCTTGAGCTCATGAGCCTGGCACGGGGGAAGCCCCCTGCTAAGAAAACGCAGGCGACAGGCCATTCCTCTTTATGGCGGACTCAGCACAGCCTCTCAACCCTAGGTGGACAGTGGAAACAAAACACTACACCTGCCAGCAAGAGCCTACTGATAACCAATAACACTGGGGTAGGCAACCACCTGCCCCCTCCAACGCTTGCCGTTAGATTTCAAGAACATTTTGGAAGTAAGAACCCACCTCTGTGATGGAAGTCTGGAAGCAGGACAGACCTGCACATCACAAATGCACAGCCACGGAGCGTTCTCAGGACTTAACAGAGTCAAATCCTGCCTGTTACCCATGATTTTTCTGGCAAGTCTGCAACAAGCCTGGGGGGTTTCTCCAAGTACCTCGCTCATCTCAGAGAGGCACCCACCCCAGCCCCCTGATGCTGTGAGCACAGTCAGAGGCCAGCCTTCTGGACGGGGTTTTTCATTTATCATGAAATAAACAACCACCAGTGAGAAGCATCTGATTCTCCAAAGAAGATCCCCTCTCATGAAAACCCTGAAACGATGTGCAGAACTCAAGGGGAGCTAACAGAAATGCAACCTGCTATGAGCCCTACCACTTGCCAGGTTTCCCTGATGTCATAATGTCTCTCTCTCGGCCTAGGGAACAATTTCTGATACACGGTTGCTTCTCCATCTCAAGGCTCCTGGCACTACTGAAACAGAATCTAATCAGTAAACTCTGCCCTCTGCCGTCCACACTTACAAGTACACACACACCCTTATTCCCTTACGACTACACTCACACCTTTATTCACTTACAAGTACACACACAACCTTACTCACTTACAAAGTACACTCACATCCTTATTCACTTACAAGTACACACACAACCTTATCTTGTTTCTTCAAGATGAGCATGCATATTATGCAAATGGGAAGCTACCCTGGGGATTATCTGTTTTTCCTTAACGCTGCTCTTTTTTCTGTTTTCAAGGTATTGAGATTTTTAGGCTAATTTCACTGGCTGGATTTTTCCTTGCAATACCTGGGCTGTACTTAGTCACTCAGTTGTGTCCGACTCTTCGCGACCCCATGGACTGTAGCCCGCCAGGCTCCGCTGTCCATGTGATTCTCCAGGCAAGAATCCTGGAGTGGGTTGCCATTCCCTTCTCCAGGGGATCTTCCAGACTCAGGGATCAAAGACTAGGGAAGTTGAAGAAAGAGGACTCCACCCTATGTCACCCACCCACTCCTTTTCTCCATAATCTGTTTTTTGTTAACATGAAGACATTCCAGAACATAGTTTGTGTCAAGGCTTAGCATAAGCGGGGACACAAACAGGACCAGAGTCGTCGCTGTAATAAGACATTTTCAGTGGAAACTACATGATATCTTGGATTTGCCTTAAGATATTCGTGGTAGTAAAATGGATGAAGCACAACTGATTAAGAGTTGCTTGTTAGAAAGCTGGATAATGAATGTGATGTGTTTATTATATTAGTGAAGTGAAGTTGCTCAGTCATGTCTGACTCTGCGATCCCGCGTTCTGTAGCCAGCCAGGCTCCTCAGTCTATGGAATTCTCCAGGCAAGGATACTGGAGTGGGTTGCCATTTCCTTCTCCAGGGGACCTTCCCAACCCAGGGATCAAACCCAGGTCTCCTGCATTGCAGGCAGACTCTTCACTGTCTGAACCACAATGTGTGTAAGCTTGTGCCCCCATCTTAGTTTTAAAAATGTTTGGCTGCACGTGGAATCTAGTTCCCCAAGAAAGAAAGTGAAAGGGAAGTTGGTCAGTCGTGTCTAACTCTTTGCGACCCCACGGACTGTATCCCACCAGGCTCCTGTAGGGATTTTTCCAGGCAAGAGTACTGGAGTGGGGTGCCATTTAGTTTCCCAACCAGGGATCACACATGCACTCCTGCAGCCACTGGACCGCCAGGCAAGTCCCGCCCCCACCTCACTTTGAAGAAGACTCAGCAGCTGGACTGACGGATGAAGATGTGACAGTCTGATGTAGGGACCAGGGAGGTGGGAGAAACTTGGGTTTTAAAATCAGAAACTTCTGGGTTCTCATTGTGTTTCTGCATTTTGCTGACTGGGAGGCCTTGAGCAGGTCACTTAATCCGAGATTCAGTTTCCATATTTGTAAAATGAGAGCAATAAACCCTACCACCTGGGGTTATTATGAGCACAGAGCAACAGAATGTATTAAACGACAGTACACTCACCAATTTCCAGAGACTGGTCCATGGATAATCCTCTTCATTAGACATGGTTTGCGTGAACATTACAAACACACTTTTCCATACCCTCAATTAACAAAACTATTTGAAGAATATATCATGCTACCAGTTTTAATATTCTATTAAAGAGAGGGCCATTCTTTTTTAAAATGAAGTTCAATGAAGAAAACTGACCCGGTTATTTTCTGTAACAGTTTTGCATGACCTCAATAATTAAATATGTCATTCAGGAAAAATGTTAAAGAGAAAAAGGTGAAAGTTGAAGGAACAATTGAAACCATGTGTATTAGATCCAAGACCTCTACCTACCAGGATGTCATAGAACTGATCACATCAAACACTGAAAGGTCTCCTGGTCAGTCGCCCAAGACAATCGAAGTAAAAGCAAAAATAAACAAATGGGACCTAATCAAACTTATAAACTTTTGCACAGTGAAGCAAGTTGTAGGCAAAATGACAATCAGTTCAGTTCAGTTCAGTCACTCAGTCATGTCTGACCCTGTGACCCCATGGACTGCAGCACACCAGGCCTCCCTGTCCATCACCAACTCCCGGAGCTTGCTCAAACTCATGTCCATTGAGTCAGTGATGTCATCCAACCATCTCATCTTCTGTCATCTCCTTCTCCCCCTGCCTTCAATCTTTCCCAGCATCAGGGTCTTTTCCAATGAGTCAACTCTTCGCATCAGGTGGCCAAAGTACTGGAGTTTCAGCTTCAACTTCAGTCCTTCCAATGAACACCCAGGACTGATCTTCTTTAGGATTGACTGCTTTGATCTCTTGCAGTCCAAGGGACTCTCAAGAGTCTTCCCCAACACCACAGTTCAAAAGCATCAATTCAACCTACTGAATGCAAGCCATGCAACTGACAAGGACTTAGTTTCCAATATATGCAAACAGCCTATACAACTCAACAAAAAACAAATAATCCAATCAAAAAATGGGCAGAAGAACCATACAGACATTTCTCCAAACAAGACATACAAATGGCCCACAGGCACGTGAAAAGATGCTCAACATTGCTAATTATTAGAGAAAAGCAAATCAAAACTACAATAAGGGACCGCCTCACACCCGTCAGAATGGCCATCATTGAAAAGACTATAAATAACAAACGCTGGAGAGGGTGTGGAGTAAAGGAAACCCTCCTATACTATTGGTGGGAATGTAAATTGGTGCAGACATTATGCAGACAGTATGGAGGGTCTTCTTTTTTAAGTTTAAGAAAACCTAAAAAAAAACAGACTTTCCATGTAATCCACAATACCACTTCTGGGCATATACCCAGATTAAATATAGCTGAAAAAGATACATATACCCACTATGTTCACAGCAGCACTATTTACAACAGCCCAGACATAGACACGGCCTAAGTGTCCATTGACAGATGAACCAACAAAGAAGATGTGGTACACACAGGTAGGATGTAATATTACTCAGTCATAAAAATGAAACAATGCCATTCGCAGCAACATGGATGCAGCTAGACATGATCCTGCTAAGTGAAGGAAGTCAGAAAGACAAATATTATATGATATCCCTTCTATGTGAAATCTAAGATGGGACACACACAAACTTATCCACAAAACAGAGACAGACTCACAGAGCACAGACATGTGGTTTCAAAGGGGACGGGGTGGTGGAGGGAAGGACTGGGAGCTTGGGATTCGTAGATGCAAACGATTCTGTAAATGGATAAACATCATGATCCTACTGTACAGCACAGGGAACTATATTCACGACAAACCATCATGGAAAAGAATATAAAAAATATTGCATGCATCTGAATCGTGGAATCACTTTGCTCTATAGCAGGAATTAACATGACATTGTACATCAACTATGCTTCCATAAAAATAATAAAAGTACATTTTGAAAAAGAGAAAGCTCATAAATTAATAGATATATCATAACTTTCTTCTGAGGCATGCACATATTTAATTATGTTAGGGCTTCCTGGTAGCTCAGATAGTAAAGAACCCCCTGCCAGTGTGGGAGACCCAGGTTTGATTCCCTGGGTGGGGAAGATCCCCTGGAGAAGGAAATGGCAATCACTCCAGTATTCCTGCCTGGAGAATTCTGTGGACAGAGGAGTCTGGCAAGGTTACAGGTCTTGGAGTCCCAAAGAGTCGGACTAATCTCATTTTATATGGAGAGAAGTGAACTGAGGCATAAAGATTTTCTTCCTTACAATAAATTAGTAGTAGAGCCAGGGTCTGAGCCTGGGATTGGCCCTGTCTGACCAGCTCTCTCTTCCTCCCTCACCTGCTGACCCGTGCAGAGTGACAAGGCTGATAGGCATGGGTGCTGGGGGCACTTTCCCTTCATTTCTGCTTCCTCACTTAAATTTCTGATATCAGCCTACTTAAGTATTATTGAAACTTACGGATGAACTGCATTTGAAAAAAACCAAGTATTTTTTTAAGCCCTCCAAATTATTAGGCATTTTGCGAAGCTATGTTTCTTTTTCTTAAAGGCCTCTTTAAGGAAGAAGAAAGTAAATGCTGACTTGATTAATTCAGTTGAATCTACTAAACATAGGACAATTTGCATATTAATAAATAAAATATTATTCAAAGAAAAGAAAATAACCAGGGGTCTGTGACCATTCAGCTGTCAACCAGGTATAAATGATTTAAAAACAAAATACTACCCTGAGTTCCTAATAAGTATTTAACATATAAACAATGGGCTGATTACTTTCATGAATACCATTTGAGTGTTTCCAAAAACTGTACTTTTTCCCTCAGACTCTGGGGTCTTAATAATTAACCCCCAAAAAGTGTCCTAACAGAGAAAAACCCAAGTGAGTTAGTCATGTCCTTCAAGTTCTCTGTTTTTACAGTTTTATTTCTATTTCAAGATATGTCATAAATAAACTACACAGGTTTTCAATGGAGAATATTCTAGAAATAATCTAGAATTGGATTTTAGGTAACCATCTTGTATATACGGTCCCTACCCTTCACTATTTTGCAATCTGATTCTTCACTCTGGCACATGGACCATTGCCCAGAGCCTTACTCACAAAATTATTTGTTATTTGACAATTCTCATTGGTTAATTTTCAATAAAAAACTGTAAAGTGGTGAACTGTGGTGTTGGAGAAGACTGTTGAGAGTCCCTTAGACTGCAAGGAGATCAAACCAGTCAACCCTAAAGGAAATCAACCCTGAATAGTCATTGGAAGGACTGATGCAAAGCTCCAATACTTTGGGCACCTGATGTGAAGAGCCGACTGATTCGAAAAGACCCTGATGCTGGGAAAGATTGAATGCAAAAGGAGAAGTGGGTGGCAGAAGATGGGACGGTTAGATAGCATCACTGACTCCATGGACACGAAATTGAGGGAACTCTGGGAGATGGTGAAGGATAGGAAAGCCTGGCATGCTGTAGTTCGTGGGGTCGAAAAGAGTCGGACACCACTTAGTGACTGGACGACAACAATAAAGGGCTGAATTAAGCCTCCAGTGACCTAATTTGCTAAATTTCCAACTGTCAACAGTCTGGTCTCAGAGTGCATCCCTTGGACCAAGGAGGTCCTCTGTCCCAGCCGGGTGAACGCGTCCTCAAGCTCTGTCTTTATTAGCGGCATCTTCCTGGCTTCTGCAGGCGCTCACTGGGAGCTGCTGTTTGTGCAATCAGCACGGCCCTTCCAGTTTATGGCAAGAAACTCCAGAGTACAAGCCTCTCTCTAAGCTTTGGTTCACCCCACACCTCAGGTTTTCATCAATTCCCTCCGTTTTCCGGTTAGTGATGTCCCCTCCTGGACACTTTCGCACCCCTGTGCTCCTAAAACCAGATAGATGACCAATGAGGCCCATATGCTGAATCCGCAGGGCGTGTCCTGCTTCCATGGGACTCGCTTGGAAAGGAGCCGCCTTCTCTAAGAAGCTCTTCCCCCTGGGCTCCACGATGACAGCCACGGCTTCCTTCCTCCTCAGCTGGTCCTGCTCAACGCCCTGCCACACTTTCTAACATCCCTGCCTGGTCATCTGCCATCTTTTGTACCCATTTCCCCTGGGCAGTGCCCTCAAGCCCCACAGCTTCAGATACCCACAACAGAGTAGTGACTTCAAAATGCAAACTTCTCAGGGAACTCTGCTCAGTTCTCTGTAATGACCTGCATGGGAAAAGGATCTAAAGGAAAAAGGACAGGTACACGCACAAGGACGACTGAAACGCTTTGCTGTCCACCCGAAACACAACGTTGGAAATCAACTGCGCTCCAGTGAAAATCTGACAGAGTGGTCCCTCCCCTGGGCAATGCTAAAAAAGACTTACTTTAGGCCTTGCCTAATTATCACAAATAATATTTTGATGCCAAGGACAAGTGAGCAAATGGACAAGTGGTAGCTCTTACAGAATACTGCTTTAACAAGGACCATTTCCAATCAGCTACTGGGCTTCCCGAGTTGCTCAGATGGTAAAGCTTACACCTGAAATGCAGGAGACCCAGGTTCAATCCCTGGGTTGGGAAGATTGCCTGGAGAAGGAAATGGCAACCCACTCTAGTATCTTTGCCTGGAAAATTCCATGGACAGAGGAGCCTGGAAGGCTACAGTCCATGGGGTCGCAGAGTCAGACACGACTGAGCAAATAACACACACACATTTCCAATCAAGCGTGTTATACAATACATCCAAACCGTTTTTTTTTTTTTTACAGAGTATAAGGATATTAAAAATGCTGATGCCAACTTTTGAATTCTACATGCAAACGTTACCATATCAGGTCTCACGTGTCATCAGGCTGGTTATACCCCCAGCGCATTCCCCTTGTCTCTTCCATTGACTGCACTCCACAGCCCCTCTTCAGCACAGATGCCACAGCCAGGAAGCCACTCTGTGTGTTAGTCGCTCAACCGTGTCCGACTCTTTGGGACCCCATGGACTGTAGCCCACCAGGCTCCTCCCTCCAAGGGATTCTCCAGGCAAGAGTGCTGGAGTGGGTCGCCTTTCCCTTCTCCAGGGGACCTTCCCAACCCAGGGACTGAACTCAGGTCTCCTGCATCTCAGGTGGATTCTTCACCACCTGAGGCACCAGAAAAGCCACTCCGCCTGCTCCCTTTTCTTGACTGTCTCAGTCCACTGTGGGCGCTACAACAGAACACCGCAGACTGGGCAGCTCAGACAACAGAGATTCACTTTCCCACAGCTCTAGAGGCTGGAAGTCCAAGACCAGGTGCCCACGGTTGGGTCTGTGACTGGCAGAAGGCCCCCTTTTATGCTATTTCCTCACGAGACAGGAACACAAGCTCCGTGGTATCTCTTCTTACGAGGACGTTAATCTCATCCCAAGGGCCTCACCCTCATGGCCTCATCCGACCCTGCTCACCTCCCAAGGGCTCATCTCATGGAGAGGGGTAGGGTTTCCACCCATGAACTTGGGGGAAAACACACATTCAGTCCTTAACACTGATCCACCCCACCGCCATACCTAAGCTATCGCCAAATTCTGCCTGTTCCGCTCATCCTCGTAGCAATCTCTTACACTTGCCCCTCTTCCTCCCAGGGTTACTTCTGCTGTTTGGAAAATACTGAAATGGAGACAGGAAAACAGAAGCCTATGCAACATCACAAGCGCAGGTAAAACCCACAGATGTAGTACGTGTCACACCTTCCACCTGCTGCGTGACTTCAGCAGCTTTGTAGCCATCTTAGCGATATCCCTTGGTCAACTCTCCCAAAACTTTCTCTCTCCCTCAACCAAACACCCCTGGTCCATTCTCCAGGCTGAACTCAGAATGTTTTTTGTTTTTTGTTTTTTTTAAAAAAAAAGACCTCAAGAGGACTTTGCCACATGTCTACTTCCAATTTCCCCATAGCTTCCCATCATCTTGTTGTTCAGTAGCTAAGTCATGTCCGACTCTTAGTGACCCCATGGGCTGGAGCATGTACCAGCTTTCCCTGACCTTCGCTATCTCTCAGAGTTTGTTCAAACTCATCTCCATTGAGTCAGTGATGCCATCCAACCATCTCATCCTCTGTTGTCCCCTTCTCCTCCTGCCTTCAATCTTTCCCAGCATCAGAGTCTTTTCAAATGAGTTGGCTCTTCACATCAGGTGGCCAAAATATTGGAGCTTCAGCTTCAGCATCAGTCCTTCTGATGAAAATATTCAGGTTTGATTTCCTTTAGGATGGACTGGCTTGATCTCCTTGCAGTCCAAAGGACTCTCAGCCATCTCTAGCACCACAGTACAAAAGCATCAGTTCTTCAGCGCTCAGTCTTCTTTATGGTCCAGCTCCCACATCTGTACCGGACTACTGGGAAAACCATAGTTTTGACTATACGGATCTTTGTCCCATCACCTTGAGAAGAGTCATCTAAGGTCTGAACTCCATGAAGGAGCCCCATGACCTCTACCCACCCCCAGACTCACTTCCCATCACTGTGCCCCGTGGGCATTGTTCTTCAGGCTCACCGAGGTACTAGGATGCTCTGAGCTCTCTTTCATGTCTTTGGGTCTTTGAAGGGGCTGTTACTTTACCTGGAATATCTGTCTCCTTCCCACATTATCTCCTATTAATCTGTCAAGAATCATCACAAGCACTCATCTCTCCCAGGAAACTCTGCCTGACACCCTGAAGAGGAAGCTAAGTGTCTCTCCTCTGTTCCCATAGGGCCTCTGCCTACTCTATCGGAGAATAATAAGGCGATGTGTTCAACTTGAGGGCAAAGGACTGTTTTATTGATGAAATGCCACGTACTGAACTCCTTGTACTGGTAAAGAGATTAATATAGGGGATTTCAGACAAATGAATAAATCAACACACCTTCTGTTACTTGAATACAAATTTCTCACCTTGATCCCTCAGGCCCATGCTTCTCAAAAACGGTAGCCCTTACCACGGGGCTGTTGAAATGTAAGCAGGTTAAGATTCAATAAAACTTAAGACTCAGTGGCCCAAGCCACATCCCCGGTGCTCCACAGCCATGGCTGGCCCTCAGCTATGGGACTGGAGGGCAGAGATGCTGACTATCTCCATCATCATGGAGAGTTCCACTGGTGGTGGTGCTGCTGCTGCTGCTGGAGACTCGTTCTAGGATGTGCCCAAGCCGCTAGTTTGCACGTCTGTCCCTCCCACTAGAATGAGATGTTCAAGCCCTTCTGTATCCCCCGGCACCAGCCTTGCACTGGGCTGAAGCCGGTGTTCAGTAACTTTGTTATGTGAATACGTGATCTGTCCTTCACCATCTCTGCTGTGTATCACCTGGTCAGGGAGAGTTCCTCACCCCCCAGCACGTGACGCTCACTGTCCTCTTCTTGGACAGGCAAGGATGCCCATTTGCTCCTCTTCTGGCTTCTGCTGAGGCTTCCCTGGTGGTTCAGGGGTAAAGAACTCACCTGCCAAGGCAGAAGATGCAGGTTTGATCCCTGGGTTGGGAAGATCCCCTGGAGAAGGGAATGGCAATCCACTCCAATATTCTTGCCGGGAGAATCCCATGGACAGAGGAGCTTGGCGGGCTATAGTCCATAGGGTCACCAACACCTGGACATGACTGAGTGCACCCACATGTGAGTGTGCGCATGCGCGCGCACGCACACACACACACACACACACACACACACACACACACACAGAGGCATCTGTTGAGCCCAACTCTACCACCCCAGGGATCTGCTCAAGGACCCCCTTCTCGAGCTCTCCCACCTTTTTCCACCTGAAGAGCATCACCCGGTCAGCAGGCTTCAAGCACAAACGTGCCGACCTGACCCGAGGGCGGACCAGCAGTGGGCACTGCTCCAGGGAGCAGTCCATTGTAAACCTAACCAGTTCATGGAAATAAGCCCACTGATGTGGGATCCTGAGGAAGCCGGAGCCAGGTCAGGCTTCAGTAATTACAGAAATATCAAGTGGAGGCTTGGAAATGGACCAGGGCTTCCAACATTGGAAATACGGATATTCTGGGTCTGCGCGAGGTCTCTGGGAGACAGAAGGACCCAGGGGGACACCGGGGGGCACATGGGAGGCTGAAACACAGCCCCCCACTCTGTAGCCCTCAGGCAGGCTTCAGAGAAAGAGATCCTCACTCCACGATTGACTGACTAGCCCCCCACCCCAAGCAGAACCTGGCCTGACTCGGGACTCAGCCTCACTGATGCCTACCAAGCAGCAGGGGCCTCCAAGCAACTCCGGGATTGAGGGGTGTCAGCTCCGGGATTGAGGGGTGTAAACTCCGGGATTGAGGGATGTGAGTTCCGGGATTGAGGGGTGTCAGCTCCAGGATTGAGGAGTGTGAGTTCCAGGATTGAGGGGTGTCAGCTCTGGGATTGAGGGGTGTCAGTTCTGGGATTGAGGGGTGTGAGTCCCAGGATTTGAGGGGTGTCAGTTCCGGAATTGAGGGGTGTCAGGCAGACACAACAACACCTTGAGAGCTGATATCCTTACAAGGATTAGTCTGCGGAGGGACACGGGGCTTAGCGCATCACTGTTCAATCCAGGGTTCACAGTGGGGCCGGCCCATCTTCCCAAGGTCCAGGACGGGCTGTGTTTACTGCTGGGCACGTGACCCTCAGGCCCGCCCTCGTTTTTCTCACTCCAGGAATATAAGGAGCACAGGACCCTGGGGACCCTGTATTTACTGTTCATCCTGTGCCATGAGTGGGGGTGTCTTCTGGTGCCCTCTTAGCCTTCCCCCCATCTTTATTCTAACTCAGTTCTGCCTGATGTGGGTTTGTTGTTAAATCGCAGCGGGGGCTGCCCTCAGAGCTGCTGTTCACACGAGGAGCTACAGTTCAAGGCAAAACAGTGAGAAAAGACAGAGTGATGGTCCTGGCAGAGCTGTGTAAGCCATCAGACCTTTGGGAGGCAGGCCAGGCCACCAATGAGGTCATCTTTTTGGAGCCGACATCAGAACAGGAGACCTCAGAGGGGGGTGATTTTGGGGGGAAGACGCTGTCAGGACACGGCATTCAAGGAGCTGGTAAGGTCTGAGAATCGTCTGTCCTGACGGAGCCCCCTATATGGCGTAGAGTCACGACACACACTTGACAATGTGACCCCTGTTGACTCCATCAGAAACCCAAAAAGAGATTTCACCTGTGGTCATCGGGAAAGAGGGCTGCCCAGGTAGCTCAGCAGTAAAGAATCTGCCTGCCAATGCAGGAGACACAAGTTCAATCCCTGGGTCAGGAAGATCCCCTGGAGAAGGGAATGGCAACCCACTCCAGTATTCTTGCCTGGGAAATCCCATGGACAGAGGAGCCTGGCAGGCTACAGTCTATGGGGTCGTAAGAGTCGGGCACAATTAAGCGCATCAGGTGAGAGCAAAGGTTTCTCAGTCCCTGGACTAGTCTGATGATCTGGACGTCAATTTTCTCTAGATCTCTCCCAGTTCTATTAATGATTTCCTGCTTCAGAAAACAGAGGGGTGCTGACATTTTAGAAATGATGCTAAGAAAGCTGTATCTTTCACCAGTTCACACGTGCTGCCAGACACGAATCTGGTTCATGCTCTGCATCAAGCACTAGGTATTCCAGAACGAAAAGACAGGCCCTTGCCTTTATAGAGCTGGCAACACGTGGGCACGCTCAGGGCCTGCAGGGATGCTCTCAGTGGGGAGACTCCCTGTTGTTCTGTATGCAGTGGGGTGCTGGGGGGCAGCAGGAGGGGGTGTCTCCCTGTCCCACCTGCACACACAGCCAAGGTGACCCCCGCGCCGTCCCGAAGGATGTCAGGGCTTTGTCTAGAGATGGACGGGGGCCAGGGGGCCGTGGACGAGCCCGCGTCCCAAGGCACGGAGCTGACACAGAGCCTCCGTGGGCTGCTGGACGTCAGAGGAGGCGTCAGGCGTCGGGCAGGTGAGAGGCACACCCAGGGCGGGGGGCATCAGGCCAGAGGCTGCAAGGCAGAGGGGCCGAGCTGGGACTCAGGACACAGAGATGGACCCTGGTCCCCACCAAGGGCAGGAATGGGTCATCCTGGAAAGCAGGCTTGTGGCAGTGAAACGTCCCTTGAGGTGGACCCTGAGTCACTCGACAGATGGCCCAGAAAGGGCAGCAGGGGCCGCATTTAATAGCTTGTGACATTTGTGCGGCTTTCTTTCCAGCTAAACCCTCCCTTTCATCACGCATCCCCGGGAAGGATTTCAGCCACTGCCTGGGGAGGAGCTGGGAACCCCGAGTGAGAGGTGGAGCCGTTGCTTTTCTTGGAAAGGACACATCTGAAAACATGACCTCCTTTCTTTCCCGTTGGGCACAGCATGTGAGGAGGTGTCCGGGAAGGAAAGAATGAATAATGGAGAAATGTCAGTGGCGGGGGCTGGGGACGCGGCTGCCGCCAAGCAACCCAGCGCTGCTCTGCTTCTGCTTCGTCCCGTGCGGCCCCGGGAATCTGTCTCTTCCTAGGTTCCTCATGTCCCACCCCGGACGGTTCTGATGAATGTACAGCCTGACAGGAAGCACAGACGATACAAATTCCGCATCCCCACCACATCGCCAGCACAGGGCCGGTCCCCGGAGGGGCCTGGGACGTGGGGGCACGCTCCCTGACCCCCCAAAACTCAGATTCCAGAGGAAAAGAAAGGAGAAAAAGAAAAACAGGCCATTTCCTGTGTGGTGTGACACATGCTCCCACCGCTGTGTGCAGGAAGACCTGGGAGGCTGTCACAGTGACTCAGGCAGGGACCGGGGGACTTTGCAGGAAGATGGACTGTAAAGCGGGAGTCCCTTCACTACTCGCCCTGGGAGTCCACCAGAGCAGAGCGTCAGCCGTGACCCAGGGAGCGAGAGGAGGGGAGCAAAGTCTCCTCGATGCCCACGTATCTGCAGCACCGGGAGCTCTGGACCGGCTGTTGCTGGCACAGAATCAGCAAGGACGTATGGCCAGGCCCATGGAGAGGGGAGAGGGTGGAAGCAAACAGAAACCTTTCCCTGTAACCCTAAGGGCCTTCCCTCTCCACTGTTCTAACTGGAGCTTCCAGTGCTTCAGCCCTGACCCTAAGCATGACCCTGACCTGACCCTGAGCCTGACCCTACAAAAAGTGTCAGTCACTCAGTCGTATCTGACTCTTTGCAACCCCGTGGACTGTAGCCCACCAGGCTCCTCTGTCCATGGGATTCTCCAGGCAAGAATACTGGAGTGAGGAGCTATTCCCTTCTCCAGGAGATCTTCCTGAGTCAGGGATCAAATTTGAGTCTCCTGCATTGGCAGGTGGGTTCTTTCCCATCTGAGCCACCAGGGAAACTCCCAACTCTGACCCTGACCCTAATCCCACGCAGCATCACCAGCTACTCGTCTGAATGCATGTTGGAACAGGTAGGTTAAGAATGGCTTCCTAGGAACCTCCACTGCTCACGTGACTGCTCCGGACACACCTGTCTCCTACCCTCCCCTGATCCAGGGAGCCTGTGTCCCAGGAGGGGCCAGGGAAGAAATAATGAGGCCAAAGACTTGGCCCCCAAGGATGCCAATCCTGGTTCTAGGCATTAATAAGGTGTCTGTATACCTTCAGAGCACCAGGTTCTAGACATCTTCCTGTTCTGGCATCACAGAACACACCTAGGTTTTCTACCAGCAGTCTGGCCATTCTCTTATTTTCTAATTTCCCCATTACTCATGTGCATAGTCTGTCGGGGAAGGAAGAAAGAAATAAGGAAAATAAATAAAGCCATGCATCCTCCACCGACAATGATCCTGCCAGATGTTGGTTTGTTGGTTTTTGGAACAGGACCACAGAAACAGGTGTGTACATCCAGGTTCTGCACTGTCACATAATT
This sequence comes from Odocoileus virginianus, assembly GCF_023699985.2. Lineage (NCBI taxonomy): Eukaryota > Metazoa > Chordata > Mammalia > Artiodactyla > Cervidae > Odocoileus > Odocoileus virginianus. Next base: position 3,664,157 of record NC_069674.1, read on the forward strand.
AGCTGTCCCTTGGTTCCCATGCCAACAGGACATTGCAGCATCCTAGAAGAGGACCAATCAGAAGTCCTCGTGGAGTGACATCCTAGAAGAGGACCAATCAGGAGACTTCATGGAGGGACATCCTAGAAGAGGACCAATCAGGAGTCTGCGTGGAGTGACATCCTAGAAGAGGACCAATCAGGAGTCTGTGGAGTGAGTTGTCTGCAGAAGAGAGGATGGTTTCCACACTTCTGAGCTTGGACCTTCCCTGGAGTCCAGTGACTCTCACCTTCCGTGACAGTCCCTTTCCTGTTTAATTTATCCAGCTCAAAGCACAATGCATGACACTGCAGTATCTCATCATTTTGGCCTTCCTAACTACTCACATCAGAATCTGTTTCCTACCTTCCTCTCCAAATTGTTTTCCCCAAAGGACCAGTCCCCAAGGACAGCAATAAACTGGCAACAATGATTGAATGATGAAGCCACTACACAAAGTAGTGAGTCAAACTTAGTGACAATATATTGTTCCTTAAAATTCCAGCAACATAGGCAATAACCCTCCAAATGCTCTAAAATAACCAAGAAGCTACCTGCTTCTAGAAAATCGTCAGGAAGTCAGTGTTAAGAGTTGATTTGGGTTCTCCCCAAAAGCTATGCTGTCCTAACCCCAGCATCTCACACTGTGACTATTTAAAAACTGGACTGTTGCAGATATAATTAGTTAGGACAAGGTCACACGGGGGTAGGGTAGTTCTACATCCAATATAAATGATGTCCTTGGGAGGAGAAGGGAAGGGACACAGAGAGAAGAGACAACATGGACAACCAGGTAGAGAAGAAAGTGATTCAGCCACCAACCAAGGGACTCCTGGGCCGCCAGCAGCTGGCAGAGATCAGGAAGGGCCCACCCCTGTCAGTTTCAGAGGAGGCAGGCCCTGCTGACACCTTGATTTTGAACTTCTGGCCTCCAGAACTGTGATTCAATATGTCTCTGTTGGTCTGAGCCACCTGATTGGAGGTGTTTTGTCACAGCAGCCCTGGGAAACGAACAGGATCAGAGACAAGCTGTGATGTAAAGAAACAAGCAGAGTCTGAAGGAGACTTCCTCCCGCTGCTGAAGAGGTTGGGAGATGTGAGACCTGCCCCTCAAACACTGCCATTCCGCAAACTGATGTAAAGAGGGAGAGATCCTGCCATAAATGCATCTACTTAATGTGCTCATTCACTGTGAAGCTCTTATTTAAAGCGAATATGACCTTTAGGATTCAGTTTCTTACTGATGGCCAATAGTACATGAAAACATGCTCAACATTGCTAATTATTCAGTTTAGCTCAGTTCAGTCGCTCAGTCGTGTCCGACTCTTTGCCACCCCATGAACTGCAGCACGCCAGGCCTCCCTGTCCATCACCAACTCCCAGAGTCCACCCAAACGCATGTTCATCAAGTCGATGATGCCATCCAACCATCTCATCCTCTGTCGTCCCCTTCTCCTCCTGCCTTCAGTCTTTCCCAGCGTCAGGGTCTTTTCCAATGAGTCAGTTCTTCACATCAGGTGGCCAAAGTACTGGAGTTTCGCTTCAACATCAGTCCTTCCAATGAACACCCAGGACTGATCTCCTTTAGGATGCACTGGTTGGATCTCCTTGCAGTCCAAGGGACTCTCAAGAGTCTTCTCCAACACCACAGTTCAAAAGCATCAATTCTCTGGCACTCAGCTTTCTTTAGAGTCCAAGTCTCATATCCATACATGACCACTGGAAAAACCATAGCCTTGATTAGACAGACCTTTGTTGACAAAGTAATGTCTCTGCTTTTTAATTGCTGTCTAGGTTGGCCGAAACTTTCCTTCCAAGGAGTAAGCATCTTTTAATTTCATGGCTGCAATCACCATCCGCAGTGATTTTGGAGCCCCCCAAAATAAAGTCTGACACTGTTTCCATTGTTTCCCCATCTATTTGCCATGAAGGGATGGGACCAGATGCCATGATCTTAGTTTTCTGAATGTTGAGCTTTAAGCCAACTTTTACACTCTCTGCTTTCACTTTCATCAAGAGGCTCTTTAGTTCTTCTTCGCTTTCTGCCATAAGGGTGGTGTCATCTGCATATCTGAGGTTATTGATATTTCTCTTGACAAACTTAATTCTTTTACACTCTCTGCTTTCACTTTCATCAAGAGGCTCTTTAGTTCTTCTTCGCTTTCTGCCATAAGGGTGGTGTCATCTGCATATCTGAGGTTATTGATATTTCTCTTGACAAACTTAATTCCAGCTTGTGCTTCCTCCAGCCCAACATTTCTCATAATGTACTCTGCATAGAAGTTAAATAAGCAGGGTGACAATATACAGCCTTAACGTACTCCTTTTCCTATTTGGAACCAGTCTATTGTTCCATGTCCAGTTCTAACTGTTGCTTCCTGACCTGCATACAAGTTTCTCAAAAGGCAGGTCAGGTGGTAATCAAAACTACAATGAAGTATCATCTCACACCGGTCAGAATGGGCATCACTAAAGAGTCTACAAATAACAAATGCTAGGGAGAACGTGGAGAAAAGGGAACCTCCTATACTGTTGGTGGGAATGTAATTTGCTGCAGCTACTATGGAAAATAGTATGGAGGGTTCTCACAAAAATATAAAAACAGAGCTACCATATTATCCAGGAATCCCTGGGACTATATCCAGAGAAACTCGAATTTGCAAAGATACATGCACCCCTAGTAGTCATGTGAGATGACTATCATGTGAAATGTGAGAGTTGGACCATAAAGAAGGCAGAGCACCAAAGAATTGATGCTTTCAAACTGTGCTACTGGAGAAGACTCTTGGGAGTCCCTTGGACAGCAAGGAGATCAAACCAGTCAATCCTAAAGGATATCAATCGTGAATATTCACTGGAAGGACCGATGTAGAAGCTGAAGCGCCAATACTTTGGCCAGTCCTGGGTGTTCATTGGAAGGACTGATGTTGAAGCTGAAGCTCCAATACTTTGGCCACCTGATGCAAAGAGCTGACTCACTGAAAAAGACCCTGATGCTGGGAAAGATTGAAGGTAGGAGGAGAAGGGGACGACAGTGGGTGAGATGGTTGGATGGCATCACTGATTCAACGGACATGAACTTGGGCAAACTCTGGGAGATGCTGAGGGGCAGGGAGGACTTGCATGCTGCAGTCCACGGGGAGGGGGGGGTGCACAAGAGTCGAACACAACTTGGCAACTGAACATACACACACCTCCACACACAAACGTGCACCCCTATGTTTACAGCAGCACTAATTTCACTGGCCAAGAGAGGCAAGCAAGCTACATGTCTGCAGCCACATGCGTAGACAGACAGGATGTGGTGTATACACAGGCAAAGAAGTACGACTCAGCCAGAAAAAGACAATGAAATACTGCCATCCAGCAGTATGTTCTTGCTATGCAGCAACGTGGATAAACCTGGAGATATCACACCGAGTGAGACAAGTCAGACAAACGTCATATGCTAGCACTTAGAGGTTGAATGAAAAATACAAAAGAACTTATTTACAAAACAGAAACAGACTCATAGACACAGAGAACAATCTTATGGTTATCAAAGAGGAAAGTGGGGTAGGGATAAATTAGGGGTTTGGGATTAACAGACATACTCAGTCAGTTCAGTTGCTCAGTCATGTCTGACTCTTTGCAACCTCATGGACTGCAGCACGCCAGGCCTCCCTGTCCATCACCAACTCCCAGAGTCCACCCAAACGCATGTTCATCAAGTCGATGATGCCATCCAACCATCTCATCCTCTGTCGTCCCCTTCTCCTCCTGCCTTCAGTCTTTCCCAGCGTCAGGGTCTTTTCCAATGAGTCAGCTCTTTGCATCAGGCGGCCAAAGTACTAGAGTTTCAGCTTCAGCATCAGTCCTTCCAATGAATATTCAGGACTGATTTCCTTTAGCATGGACTGGTTGGATCTCCTTGCAGTCCAAGGGACTCTCAAGAGTCTTCTCCAACACCACAGTTCAAAAGCATCAATTCTTTGGTGCTCAGCTTTCTTTTTAGTCCAACTTTCACATCCATACATGACTACTGGAAAAACCATAGCTTTGACTAGATGGACCTTTGTCAGTAAAGTAAAATAGATGAACAATAATGACCTACTGTATAGCATGAGGAATCATATTCAGTATCTTGTAATAAACCATAATGGAAAAGAACCTGAAAAGAATATATAGATATATATACATAAATGAATCACTTTGCTGCACGCCTGAAACTAACATAATGCTACAAATCAACTATGCTCTAATAAAACATTAGAGTTTTTAATTTAATAAAACATTTAATTTTAAATTAAATAAACATAAATTTAATAAAACATTAAATTTAAAATAAATTTTAAAAAAAGAATTCAATGCTTCCCAAACTTTTTGATGAAAACCTCTTTTCCACACAAGCAGACATTTAAAAAGGGAAGCGTGGATAAAACCTTGCATAGGTTCCCCCAGCTCTGTAACAAGAGCCCAATCTTATTTCAAAGGAACTGCAAAGCTGACAGTTTTATACACACTTACTGATGTGAAAAGAATTAGATTAAATTAGGTTCTTCATAATTATCTTTTTAAGTGAAATTTTATATTTTACTAGTCAACAGATTTTATTTGAACTCAATGAATGTGAGTGCTGGCCAGTCCTGGAGCCATAAAAACCAGGAAAAATGCCAAGGGCTGTGGATTATTCAGAACAAGCAAACGTCGCCGCACTTTTCAACACTGAACTAGAATCATGTCATTAAAAAAATATGGAATATGCTCTTCCCCAAAGGCGTTCAGAGTTATTGGGAACTTTTCCAAAATTGGATACAGATTTTCCCCTTCTCATTCTGGCCTGGCTTCACTGAAATTGGCATCTTGCTTCTCAGCTGAGCTGGGTTAATTATAGACATTTCCTTCTGTATTTCCCTAGTCGTGTTCTTGTTTTTAGAGTGTTTTGATGTGTGCCTCCTTGGGAAGACCTTTCTTTGGAAACATTAGCACTGGGAAGGCAATCAGCTTTGAGAAACACTGACCCAGACAGTAAGTCAGGTGCCCAGAGATGTTTTTACCAGCTCCTCCTGACTTTCTAGGTTACAGCTATGGCATGCTGACCCCTGTAAGATGTATATGGTCACGGAACCATTGATGCCTGCAAGCCAACCTCAAGATGTTTTAACTATCAGATATTTCAGATACACGATACCTTTCCAAGGCTTTCAATGATTCACTGAGTCTATTTCCGAGCTTTTTCTTTCATCTTGAAGGCTCTTGAGTTTGTAGAAAATGCTCCAAGGTCTCCTTGAACACAACACTGGCTCTGCTTCATTTTGGGAAAAACTCATATCCTCCCCGCCCCTCTCTCCCCACTATCTACATTGATGTTGCATTTTCTGGCTCATCTCCTGGTGAGCTCACTGCGATCAGCCAGCTCACGGGGACTGCTGTCCACGTCCGAGAGAGATTCCGCACCTTGACATTCAGTGCGCAGTCTGTCTTCACACCATGGGCCGAGTCCTGGGAAATCAGGCAGGTATGTGCTCCAGGCCACGGCGAGGACCAACCAGAGTCTAGGTGAACAAACACAGCCTCCAGCACCTCCGAGAGGAACACTTCAGATGAAGGTCTTTGCGAGCCCTGGTTTAGAGGGAAACACATCTACTGCTTTGGGTTGGTCACTGAGGTGGACATTCCTCGGTGAGCTTGTCTTGTGTGTGTGTGTGTGTGTGTGTGTGTGTGTGTGTGTGTGTGTGTGTGTGTAAGAGAGACACAGAGAAAAACAGAGAGTGATAGAGACGGGAAACCTGAAATTAACTACGTAAGGCCAACGTGGTGGAAGAAATGCATTGACTTCCCTGGTTGGTTCCTGAGAAGAAATGTCATCATGGTGCCATTGGCTGTCTAAACCCCCTTCCAGCTGCTCATGGTGTGATGGTCGCTCTGCTGAGGGTGATGGAGGTGCTTATCCAACCACAGAAAGTTACAGAAACCACTTCAAAGGTGGGCACACCTTCTCTTCTGACAATTGGATGGTACAGCCAGGTTCCCATCCACCTGCTCCTGAGGCTGGAGTGAAGAAACTTTGGAAGGTTTAAAATGAAAAGTTCCCAACTAAATTGCTAATAGAAAGGCAGTTAAAAGGCAGGGGTTATGTTAAAGTGAAATTTTATGAGGATCAGGAAGAGAAGTGGGTTCAGTATTTTTGTTTACAGTTAGAACACTTTTTAAATTTCAGTTGCTATAGTCAAATCCATTATCTGGCCAGTTTTCCATTATTTTTCTAAATAGCTCCACTGAATCCATACCTTTTTTTTTTCACTCTGTTTTATATGGCCACCTTTGCCAGCTGGTCCTTTTATAATAAATCCTCAAGCTGAACTGTGGGTTGTGGATGCTCTCCTCCCCCAGCCGGCAGTGCCTCCGCAGTATTTTCCGTGTCTCCTAGTTGGACCCATTCTGACCACTGCTGGGGAAATGTTACTTATTGAGCACTGACCGTGCATAATATTTCAAACTCTCAACCACAGGATGGACTTTAATAGAAGCCATGCTTTTCAGCCACTGTTTCCTCATTTGGTTTTGAGGTCTCAGGCTCCAGAGGGTCTCCATGAACATTCTTGGCAGGTATCTGGTCTTTGTGGAGATGACAGGGTCCTAGGAATTAATCTGGGGTCAGCCTGCACTGCCTCATTCGTCCTCCTCTCAGGAGGGGAGCTTGGTCTTGAACCTATGGCTCCAGCCACAACATTTCTTTCACAAAAGTTGGGGCAGGGTGGGGAGGGCACAAACCCACCCCAAGGGGGATCCTGATTAACCCTGATGACCCCTGACATCCCCAGCCCTTCCTAAAACCATGGAACCCAGCCGTCCAGCCCTCTCATAACCAACCACTCAACCTGCATATCGGGATAATGGTTAAGTTACAAATGCAAGGGATTAAGATTAAATAATCAGTGCCTGTGTGATCACTGGGGGTTTATCACATTCCCTTCCCTTCCACAGTTCTAATCCCAAGACACTTTGCAGAAGGGCACACCAGAGTCCTCCACCCTTTCTTTCCAAAACAAGTAGACCTGGTAACGAGGACTTTATGATTACGGCATGTAGGAACCTATTCTAAGAGTTTAACATGCATGGACTCGAACTGAACTTCCTTGGTGGCTCAGCTGGTAAAGAATCACCTGCAATGTGGGAGACCTGGATTCGATCCCCTGGAGAAGTGAATGACGACCCACTCCAGTATTCTTGCCTGGAGAATTCCATGGACAGAGGAGCCTGGCAGGCTCCAGTCCATGGAGTCGAAAAGAGTCGGACACGACTGAGTGACTTTCACTTTCACAATATACCAATAAGAAAAATACCATAGATTTCCCCCTTAATTTTACAAATGAGGAAACTAAAGTCCAGAAAGAGTTAAGTGACTTTTTAAGGCTATACAATGACTAAATGGTGAGCAGTTGGCACTCATGCTCGGGCAGGCTGAGTCCAGGGCACACATCACCCACTGTGGTGCCCCGCCCACACCATGAACCATTCAACAACTGCCCAGCCCTGTGCCCTGCGATCACGCTGCGGGGTGGACACAGGATCAATTCTATGTGCGGCTCATTCATAAACCAAGGCAGGAAGAGATCATGGCAAAATCCTGCCAGTGGCTGGGAGTTTACTGGATAATTGGGCTGTTACTCAAGAGCTCTGTACTACCCACTTTTCATGTGAAATTGTACTTACGAGTAAAATATTTTAAAAGTGCAGCTGCTTTAGGGAGGAGATGACGTTCTGCTGGCTCTGTCCCCACTCCCCTTTGGTGACTGCCATCACAAGCCCAGAACTCGGGGCAGCAGAGACTGAAAACCCCAACAAATCCAAGCTGAAGCCTGGGGTCTGGCTGCTCTGATCCAGTGAAGGCGGATGCTCCCTGGCTGACACACTCAGATGATGCTCTTCCACGGAGACCTCTGACCTTCCTGGGTGCACCCCATTCGCCCCAAGCTCCCGGCTCTGCGGGCAGGGCTGGGTTCCGCTCTCTCCTCTGAGGCTTCCCTCCGTAGCCTGGTGCCCACCTGCCCAGTGGCCTCTTTCCTCCTCCATGGGCACTGCTGTGTCCCAGACTAGCACCTGTGACCAGGCTCTGACAGTGATGGGCCGGTGTGCTGGGTCCAGGACCATCCTCGCCCCCTCCTGAGGCTCTGAGAGAGGAAGGGAGGGTGTGGACCTGCAGGGTGGAGCTCTGCCTCAGCTGCTCTGCGGAGTGGCGGGGGGTGTCTGCAGGGGGTCAGGGTCCTTGGGCCCTCTCTCAGGTGCAGAGAGATGGGTGGAGTGTGTGAGAGGTGGCTTTTCACACGCACCACAGTGGTATAGAATTCACCTGCAATCCTAGAGCTGCAGACTTGATCCCTGGATCAGGAAGAGCCCCTGGAGGAGGAAATGGCAACCTGCTCCAGTATCCTTGCCTGGAGAATCCCATGGATGGAAAAGCCTGGTGGGCTACAGTCCAGGGGGCTCTCAAAGAGTCACACACAGCTGAGTGAGCAGCGCGCACACACCTCTCCCCCTCTCTCCCTGGACTAGCACCGGGGTGCTGAGCCGGGAAACGGTGTCCCATTAACGCACATTCTTTTCCCTTGTGTAACGATGGCAGAAAACACGTTTCTGTGAGTCTTTGGGCCTTAAGTGTTCAGAGGCACTTCGACTACTTAACTCCAGTGGTCAGAGAGCTGACTGTCCAGTCACGCATCTCCTTATTATCACTGCACTGTCTGTATCTAAGGGCCTGCACTCTGCACCGTGTGACAAATCAGGAAACACACACGCTTATTAGCGCGTCTTCAGAGGAAGGCCCAGGACTGCCTGCAGCTGCCTGACCACCGATCAGAGAGCTGCCCGTGCCACAGACCGTGCTCTAAACGGAGGGTCTGGGGTGAGTCCTCAGTTCTGTTCAACAGCTCAGCGCGGGCTGATGTGGGCACAAGAGCCCTCAGCATGGAACACATTTGCACTCAACCCTGTCTGGTCACAGCAAATGTAAATCTTGATTTCGCATCATCGAGACTTAAGGAGTCTTGAATCAAAGTCCTACTGCAGCCTTGAGACAGCCTCTAGGGGCCGGCGGTGCCAGGCCAGGTTGGAAGTGGGCAGAAGAGTCAGGGTCACACCTGCAGACTTCCCTTCCTGCTCCAGCTCCATCCAAAGCGCCAGGCAGCTCTGACTGTATCATCATAAAAATGGACGCTGCAGGTAGCTAATGTGCCTCCGGCAGCTTCGCATAGATTACAGAATCCAGAAGAGTTTGTGTGTGTGTGTGTCAGAATCTGTGCATTTTGGTTTTGGGAACTTCAGTTCCCCTCTAATGACACAGTTCAAAAACACTCTGATTTGACTTTCTACCTGCCACACGAAATGAGATCACAGGACCAAGGAAAAAGAAGCTGTGATCTTCTTCTCTCATTTAAATTGAGAATTAGGTAATGCAAATTTCTAATCAAGAAACAACTTATCGCAATGCCGTATTTATAGGAATCTCCTCTTCTTAAAGGTTTGCATTTCCCTAATGGGACTCCTTCCTCTGATAACCACAAAAAGAGAGAAAAAAGTCAGCAGAAGCAGTTATATATAGAAAATGTACCTCGTACATTTTTACTGAATGAAAGGTTCTTTAAATTCTGCAGCGCTTTACAATTTTCAAGTTTCATACACATGATTTCACATAATCCCGTCATAACCCCTTTTTAAAGTCCCCTCCTCTCTTTTCTCTCCCCAGTGGGTAACCACCAGGTTGTTCTCTATGTCTGTGAGTCTGCTTTTGTTTTTGTATTCACTGGTTCGTTGTACTTTTCAGATTGCACATATAAGTGATAACATACAGTATTTGTTTTTGTCTGACTTATCCTTTGTGTTGTTGTAAGTCGTGTCTGACTCTTTTCAACCCCATGGACTGAAGCACGCCCGGCTCCTACGTCCTTCACTAGCTCCCTGGGGTTTGCTCAAATTCATGTCCGTTGAGTCAGTATTTCAATGGAACCATCTCATCCTCTGTCGCCCCCTTCTCCTTTTGCTTTCCATCTTTCCCAGCATCAGGGTCTTTTCTAATAAATCAACTCTTCCCCTCAGGTGGCCAAAGTATTAGACTTCTTTTTAACTTACACTTATTTTTAAACTCAGACAAAGTATCAAATGCGAACTATCACACATCTTAAGCAGGTCCTACAAAAGTAACTCCTACTGCTTCCCTAATAATTGTTTTGTCTTCTCAGCTGTGGTCTTAAGTCCTGACCATTGGGCAGAAACTGCTCGGCATCAAAGGACAGATGAAAATCTGAAGACAAGAATCCAATTGTAGCCACTTGTAAGCAGCCACATAGGAGGTTCAGAGTTCTAATTTCAGAACTCCTTTAATTTCGGAAAAAAAAAAAAAAGGTCTGGAGAACTGGGTTAAGGGCACTGTGCTTATTCGAATAGAAGTGAGCAGAGATGGGGTCAGGCAGGATGCCAATCCTTCATGCATTCCTGCAACAGAGACATGCTGAGCACGTTGGCCATGACAGATACAATACCAGGCACCTGGACACGCCAGAGAATAAGACAGCCAAAGATCCTGACACTAGTCAGCTGGTACTCTAAGTGTGTGTGTGTGTGGGGGGAAGACAAAAATAAAACAGGCATGATAAGAAGATTATAACAACATATCGGAAGGTGATAAATGCAGGGTGGGAAAGACCAGGAGGGCTGGGTGGGGGAGCTGCAACTTTAAGTAGGATGCCCAGCACGGACCCCTGAGGAAGTGATGGGGAAGCAGAGATGTGAAGGGCAGGCAGGCAGGATGTTCAGGCAGAGGGAACAGACAACGCACACCATCCGGCCATGACAGGGACCTTGACATTTACTGAGGGAAGTGAGGAGCCGCGTGAGGGTCACCCCGCAGAGCGATGTTCTGCAGAGCGTTCAGGACACGGGGAAATGGACTGTCCATGCGGTCAGGATGGATCTGAGAGGGACAAGAGGAAGGGAAGCTTGGAGGATGGTGTGAAAACTTCCAAGAGTCCATCCAAGCAGGAAAATGGCTCTCAAGTGTGTGTAAGAGGGGGTGACAGATACCGGGGGGGGGGGGGCAGAAATGACCCCTCAAGTCCACCTCTATTTCAGAGACACTGTGATGAACCCCAGAAGTCGAAAACAAGACTGTTTTCCCTATGGCTATGATGAAATAAAAGATGTGCTGGAGCAGGAGAAGCAAGATCAAAGATCACACGGAGACAGGACATTAGGATTCTGCTCAGGTGTGCTCCGGGCACCTGGGGAGACAAAAAGCTTCTGGTTGATATGATCTCCTTGGTGCTGCAGGACAGCCGTGAGGAAGGGTATCAGTGATGGCGTGTCCAGTAAGGCCAGCACCCAACAAGGAAACCAGACATCCCCGCTCATCACAGCCAGCTACTGTTTCCATAGAAACAGTGCCCCATCTTTGACAGCATCTCCCCTCTCCCTGTAACAGATAACCAGTCATTTAGGGGCTGACTTTTCCGTCCATTCAGAGAAACAAAAAATCTAGGAAAAAGGAAGAGAAACTGGTAACACCTTTCTACACGTGAAATAAAGAACTGGCCAGGACAGGCACTGGGGGAGAAAGAGCATTTGCTAGATCTGGGTGTGTCTGATGACATCGCCTATTGTTTAGATGAAGACATATCCTCTTTTCTGGTGGCTCAGGGAGTCAAGAATCTGCCTGCAATGCCAGAGGCACAGGTTCAATCCCTGGGCTGGGAAGATCCCCCGGAGAAGGGAATGGCAACCCACTCCAATGTTCTTGCCTAACACATCCCATGGACTGAGGAGCCTGGTGGGTTACAGTCCATGGGGTTGCAAAGAGTCGGACACAACTGAGCGACTTAAACTACACACACACGTGTCCTCTTTAATCCTACACTGTAAATGTAGATTCCGTGTAAAATGGATTCCAAAATCCACGTGAAATGAAGAGCACAACACACAATGTAAGGACACAGACGAAGCATCCAGGCTTCCCTATGGGAACCTCAGAGTCTCTTCATTTCTGACTTGAATGGTCTAAAGCCCAGAAGGCTCATTTCTAAGGCTGAGCCTTCGCAGCATCCGGAAGGCTGTCTGCCTCCATCATTACTATCTAGGAACCTGTATGTCCACTCTGGCCACTCGGTCTCTCCCTTGCCCCCTCCCAGGAGCGCCACACTTGTCTCTTCTCACCTTTTCCACCACACCCAACAAGCATACTCCCGAAAGACAGGAAATGAGGGAACCTGTTAAAACTCATCACCCCAACATCGGGTGCCCTTCCAGGGAAATTTCCATTTCCGTCTTTTTGGGAACTGAAAAGTTTTAAGCGTGATGCAGGAAGGTAGAACAAAACTTCCCATAGAGGTTGAGAAAGTGCTGGATTTGCCCACAGAGGAGGATACAACCAAGGTCCAGGGACAGTGCACGGTGGCTGATCCACAGGAACACGTATCCCTCTGTGTCCGTCTGTGCGGGCCCGGTGACACTGTCTGGACGTAACCGAGGTGTTTTACAAACCTAACTTTCTGTCTTTCTCGCTGAACAGCCTCTGCCTGAAATACTGCTAGCATCCGCGGCAGAAGGAAGGAGAGCGGGGCAAACCACGGGCCAGCTCACAAAGCGTCCACTTAGGACAGCTCTTCTCACTTCTAGTCCATGCCACCTGCCAAGGCCAACCACGTGACCACACGGGACGCTAGGATGGAGGGCATAAGCCCACGGGTGCCCTGAGACCCACAATAACATGCAGAGCAGCAGTGACCCGGCGCCAAACCACAGCATCACTCAACGTGAGGTCCAGTTTGGAAACTCAGCCCAACTTGACTTCTGGCTCCGTTTCTCCACGTGCCACGCCTACACACCCCTCGAGCAAACTAACCATGGCCCCCATGTAAGTTTCAGCGGAGCCTCTATCCCCTCAAAGCGCTATTCTCAGCAGCAATGCACGCTGGGCTGGACCTGCGAACAGATGGGTTCACTCTGGACTCGAAGAGTTTCACCTGCAGCACACTGCCCTCACACCTGGCACGGGGAACACACGTTTGCGAGTTGGAAAACATGGAAGGGACATAACAACAGAGAAGACCTAGAAGTTCGCCTGCGAAAGGAGCTAGGTGTTCGATTAACATAACGCAGCCAAGTGTTCCAGAAAATGACAACCGTCCCCTCTGGGAATATTCCCAAGACGATGTGGCAAGGTAGGCGGGGATGAAAGTCTCATCTCCAGGCAGCCTGAGGACTAAGAGGGCAGAGCGTGGGACCACTTGTCTCTGTTGGCTCCGTCCGCAGAGTGGTGGAGATGCTGAGAAGTGATGTGCAGAAGGCACAAAGAGCCCAGAACCAGCCATGCGTCTCCAGGGCTTGGAGCCATTCACACAAGGCAGGTGGGGTTTCACTACCTCGTGGGGTCGCAACCAGCTTGCAACTCTTAAGAGTTTTCACAAACTGATGAGATAATGTCATCTCTCAGGACTTTCAAAGAGATTTCTTATTTTTGCTTTTGATGTTTAAATTGCTGGATGGCAGACTGTATGAAGCATAGGAAGGATCTGAATACAGTTTAGGAAATTAAATATTTTGGGGGAAACGGTCAGGGAGCCTGGAGGCCTGGGATCGTCTCATGCATTTCTCTACCTCTAGTTTCTGCTTTAACCACCTCCTCTTCACTTGTACTGCATAAAACCTCTTTTATTCCTGTTCCTATTCTTCAATGCTCCCTTCTTCCAATCCTGGTCCACTTCCGGCTGATGCCATCTTAAAACATACTAGATGCACAATATAGAGAATAGAAGGAATATAAACAATCATATAAATATATTATAGATGATATAACAAAGACCATTGCTATACGAAATAGCTGTATTAATTCCAGTAGTTCTGTCTTTAAACTGAATCTTCTCAAACAGTAAACGATAGGAGACAGAAGGATTCATTGGTCTTCTCAATTCCAAACTGGGGAACATGCCACGAAAACCTGCTCCACATTTTTTTTAAGAGGCATATTAAAACTGACCCCAAATCATCTAAGGTAAAAGCTGATAGCAAATAAAATCTGAACATTAGAGAAAGTTAAGATTTTATTTTGATAATGATTGTGATACCCTGGAAAATCTTGAAGTTCCCCTTTAATTAAAAACTATGTGGAGGTATGGTTTTTTTTCTTAATTTCCATTGGGCATGGTACTAGTATGATTTTACTGCATTCTAAATGCCTTCAAGCTGTTTATCTACACACCACAGGAATGAGTTAAACTTAGGTTTGTCTATTTTAAAGGGAACGACTGTTCCAGGACCTGAGAACCACTCCATTTGTAGCAACAGGAGTCCCCTCTTTCCTGCATCCAGGCAAGACTCCAGTCCCTGCCAGGTGCCCGGCTACGATGCCCACCCCCTGGTGCCCGCTGCTGTCAGTGGAGATGTTCCGACTCTGGGAAGCAGGATGCTCACCACCTGGAAGTCTACCATCTGGGCCTTGTGGGCCTTCCTGGCTTCAGACTCCCTGTAAAGTTACCCATATATGTTCCCAGATTATGGGACAAAACTGAACATTTCCCTTGCTTCCAGTGGGTCTGGATGCTGCTAGGAAACACAGAAAGCATTGTATGAAGGAAAAAAGAGTAAAACCATTGGGGAAACCCATTCAGGGCAAAAGTCTCATACTACTGTGGTGAAACTGTTATTTCCTTTGGCAATTAGCATATCCATTTAGAATCAAAATAATTTAGACTGTTAAGATTTCATAACGTTCATATGTTTGAAACCCAGTGATATAATTAAGTTAATTCTTACACTCAATTACAGTACCATAGTGGATACTGAGAAGGATAGGAGAGAAGGGAAGCCTGAGCTTCTCTGAGGTCAGAGAACATAAGTGATTTACAGAATATTATTCACATAACTATCTACAGTCTTCTCATCTGTAAGATGAGATGTTATCCACTTCTTAAATATCTTATTTCAGATAATTTCAAGATGCAGATCCTTCTAAAGATACGTGTTCCAAAAGCCATTAGCCAGAAAGGCTGAGTGCTTTTCTTTTGTACGTGGACATAAAACCGAATGGATGTGTTTAAAATGAAGCAAAGCATAGCATGGCACATGGGCACTGACTGCCCTTAACACTGTATTTATTAGGCAGAATTTAATTTTGAAAGGATTACTGTATGTATTATTTTATAGGCAACACTGCATGAAAGGGATCACTACTGTATAGTGCAGAGAAGCATTCCATATGCACATGATAAATGCAATGTTATCATCAGAGTAATTAAAAGGAACAGGGTTATATACAATCAGCGTGTACATCTTACTCAGCAACTCCTGCCAGTTGCTTCCAAAAATTAAACTCATTAATCATTCTGACTCCAAAGGAGAAAAAGCTTGGAGTATGAAATAAAAAGCTCTATTTTTATGAAGAAAAAATGTCCAAAGTCAACATCTAGAGCAATTCCTATCTGCATAGTGATACTAGAATAATAATCTCATGTGGGAAAAAGAGCTGATTCCATTGTCAAAAATATAAACTGATACTATGTTATCTAATACTCCAGACCTCCTTATATCTACAGGTAACATATACAAGTAAATTACTTAAAAGCGTGCACTAGCACGAATAAAAGGAAGCGCGCCATGTGAAGTAGGCTGCCGTGCCCACTTCAAAAGATCTTCCTGCTACACAGAACTCAATTCCACCGAGAAGGCAGAATGCTCATTTTTCATAAACAGATTCGGCCTTAAGCAAAGACGTGCTTTTTTGGCCGACTCCACAGAGCAAAGGCTTGTTAACGCATTGAAATTTATTTGCGATAATTCACAGTGGACAATTGACTCATCCAAATGAAAAACATCAGGCTTACCCTGACTAATTTTTCAAGCCAACAGATTAGCTCTTTGTTATGGTTCTCCCCAGGCCAAGGTAACAAGGAAGGTGGAATGAGATACACCCAGTGGTGCTTTAAAAAACACAGCGTGCAGCGCAGAGGCAAGACAGTTTTGATGCTATATTTGGCTTCACCCATCAGTCAGCTAGCACTGAATCTCTGTTTGTATCACCATTTGTACTTGCTTGTAACAGACAATTTCCCAATGATGACTATGTGCTCTGCACTGAGACAATAAGCAAAATTTTGTATAATTTTGTGATAGCTACTTTACTAAAACATTCACAGAGAGACTGTTTTAGATAGTAAACACATGAAATTAAAAGACACTTGCTCCTTGGAGGAAAAGTTGTGACCAAGCTAGACAGCATATTAAAAAGCAGAGACATTACTTTGCCAACAAAGGTCCATCTAGTCAAAGCTATGGTTTTTCCAGTGGTCATGTATGGATGTGAGAGTTGGACTATAAAGAAAGCTGAGCGCCAGAGAATTGATGCTTTGGAGTGGTGGTGTTGGAGAAGACTGTTGAGAGTCCCTTGGACTGCAAGGAGAGCCAATCAGCCCATCCTAAAGGAAATCAGTCCTGAATATTCATTGGAAGGACTGATGCTGAAACTCCAATACTTTAGCCACCTGATGCAAAGAACTGACTCACTGGAAAAGACCCTGATGCTGGGAAAGATTGAAGGCAGTAGGAGAAGAGGACGACAGAAGATGAGATAACTGGATGGCATGACCAACTCGATGGACATGAGTTTGTTGAGTTTGAGTAAGCTCCAGGAGTTGGTGATAGACAAGGAGGCCTGGTGTGCTGCAGTCCATGGGGTTGCAAAGAGTTGGACAGGACTGAGACTGAACTGGACCGACTGGCTTGTCTTGTGTTTGACATTGCTCTGAAATGCAGAAAATAGGCTTTGCAGGAGGACAGCTGTTGGAGGGGACTATGATACAGTGTCACACAGCATTAAACCCGTGAGGGCACCTCAAAGTCTATCTAGCAAGATACTTCATATCACAAGAAAGAAATCAAGATACTGAGAGAAATGTAACTGTACAAGCTTATGATTACTGTATGCTATGCTCAGGGGTGGAAGAAATAGTAGAAGTAGAAATAAGAGGTTAGGCAGAAAGTCATTTAGAATAACGAGATGTAAAGAGAGGGAAGCGGTGGCTCAGCGCTAAAGAATCCGCCTGCCAGTGCAGGAGACACGGAGACGTGAGTTCCATCCCTGGGTCGGGACGATCCCCTGGAGAAGGAAACGGCAACCCACTCCAGTAGTCTTGCCCAGAAAACCTCATGGAGGGGCTGGAGGAGCCTGGTGGGCTGCAGTTCATGGGTTCACAAAAGAGTTGGACGTGACTGAGCGACTAACCAACCACATGAAAAAAGAGAGGGAAGTGACAGTCAGGGATATAGTTTACGTGGATGTCTTGTCACCACTACCAAAACTGATCTGTGGAACAAAAGGTGGGAGAAGAGATCCATGTGGGGACCTCCAAGGTCCTTCCAACCCTACAATTCTCAAATTCTGCAAAATAGAAAAGCGAATACTCTTCAGAAGAGATGCTAGGAGGTGTATACCAGAGGAATTAAGCTACTATGGCCATCTGCTATTACAGAAGCTGTGAAATATACTCAGCTCCCTTTATCTTCATTTTAATTTTCCCAATATTCAATTTATCTTAAGAAGAAAGCATGGCAGGGATAAAAATAGAATAGTGGAGACCAAAACCTTGGAGTATATGTTCTCCCAACCCCCTACATGAGGGGGAGGAGGGGAAAAAAAGGACTTACAAAGGTCAGAAAGAGACAGGACATGAATTCATGTGGCATCATGACAACACATGATACAGAAGTCTGAAGTGTAGGGTGGCGGTGATCAGGAGTAAAAGAGGAGACAACAGGACTAAGGCCATTTTATCAAGTACTTAAGAGGACACTGAAGACATTGTGTGTGCAGTTTTCTGCAGTGACGACAGTAAGAACGTGAGTGTGCCACCAACCTAAATAAGGAAAAAGGAATCCTTGTAATGAACTAGTGAATCCACTTTAGATCACGTGACTGAGAATTTGAAAGCTCCAAGCAACCCTGTGACATCCCATAACTCTTCTACAGATGAGTTACACTAAGTATTATCGAATTCGACATGAAAACAATGAGATCAAGCTGGTGGCTGAAAGTTTTAACCTTTTTCTCAATGTTAGGAAGATAATATGAGATTTTAAATACGTTTGAAATTGCATAAGAAAGTCAGAAGGTATACAAATATTTCGGTGGAGTCAAGCTGCTTGAAAAGTTCAAGTTGATAAACTCCAAGGAGAAATTAACAGGATGTTGACAGCATGTCAGTGAAAAGTCAAGGTGGAGAGGAAGAAGGGCTGGTAGTTGCAGACAAACAGGAAGGTGCAATACATCAGAAGCATGACATCAGAAGCTAGATAGCACTGATATCATAAGATAGACTGCACAAGCAATGATTTTTGCTCAATCTCTGTTTTGGCTGAATTGCTGTTTTAAAATCCTATTGTCACATTTGTACTGTTAGGAAATCACGTGTCATCAAAAATGAAGAATACAGGAACATGCTGATGTGGCCTCAACAAGCCTAGTGCCCGGACAGTCACCCATGGCCTCCAAAGTCCTTTAAGAAATCAAAAGGAAATGCTCAAGTGAGGGCGCAACAAGGTTCAGTATTTTTAAATTAATTGAAGTTAATTCCTACCAGAAGTTACTAAACTCCATTAAAAGTCACTTCCAACAACAGTCCCTTTAAGAGGCAACTTATTTTTAGCCTATGAAATGAATTTTAAATCAAAATAGCTATTGATTCCTCAGAGGGGTCTCTCAAGTCGTTGACTTTAAATAAATATAAGATTGATGAGGAAACTCTGGTAGAAAAGCACTCTGGCTTGCTTTCTTCTTCAAAGTTAAACTTCACACCTTAAAACTGGCCCACCCCAAACAGACTTTTACACAGTGGAGAGGTCCCTACATGTAGTTGGTGCAGACAGGCAATGCACTCCTAGTTACTAACCATGCTATTGCAGCATTTGACTTCTCTCTTCCAGACCCGGTAACTACCTTCAACGTTATTTTGTAAAGAACTGTCCATTCTCAGTCCCATTCAGACACGTGTGCATACACACAGACACAGATCAAGAACTACATTTTATTCCCTCATTTCTAGATGGCAGGACAATGAGACATAAAGCTCGTTGGATTTTAAAGGTAATGCTGTTTACCATCATGTGAGTGACCAAGGTGGGAAGGCTGTTTCTGTTTCACGGCACAGACAAGCCACAAAGAGCAATGACACCGGCAGCCTTAGTGCTGGGACTCCAGACGAAGGTGCTGAAGACTTCCTGGGTGCTAATAGACAGGATGCTTCAGAACGTTGGACAGCAACCAGCATGCCCTGGGGATGCCCAAGGTACATGGAAAAACATGCAACATATTCCTAATCAGTTGTACATCTTAAGGGTTAAATGTAGGTAGCAAGGTGATTACTCAAGATTCTTTAATCTTAACAAGGGCTGATATCAGAAAAGTAGTTTTTGTACCTACTTTCTTTAACTAGTACTAACTCATAGCAAATGGCATTCCCTGTGACTGGAGGGAAAAGAATGTTTAACGTGTACACCTACATAGTATATTTTTAGACATAATTTTTCCAATCCTGAATATTTTTTTCTGAGAAAAGCACATAAAAATTTTCAAGAAATTGATGCTACATTTAGTCATGTGTCATTTTTTAATAATACATTTTAAACATGATATATATATATTTCAGAAGGATACTGCATACACTATATTTATACCTACATTTACACACACAGACATACACACACCCTTTTTTTCCTTTTCCATGAAATAAAAAACATTAATATCAGGAGTTCATGAATTTAAAGTAGATATACTCTCCAGAGTCATCTCAGCAGAAATTATTTGCAAATGTTAAATTAATAATTTGCTCCTCAGTGCAACCCTTTTGCTTATCTGAGGAACAGTTCTAGACATATGTCAAACTGAAAGGAGGAATACATTCTCAAAGCTGAGGGGGAAATGGGCGGAGACCGTCTACAACAAAATTCAGAAACTCTCCCCTCTCCATTCCCCGAGCGACACCTAGAGCCTGTTAGGAGGAAATTGCTCATGGTTCTCACTTCAAGCATAACAAATTCCAACAGTTTTAAGTCAAAAGATTCAAGGCAAAAAGTGCATCATTTGTGTCTGCATTGCAGCTCGGTGGTCTTCCCCAAGATCTCTGGAGTTTAATCCGCCATAATTTTTCAACTGCCCCAATGAAACCCCTCCTCAGAGATTCTGGTTCCTTGAATCTGAGAATTCATGCATTTCCCTTAGGACCCGACCCACTGGAGTGATGGCCATCTCTGTGACAGGTCTTTGTGTAACTGGGGAGGGGCGGGGGTCTGGGAATAAACAAAAATAAGTAAATCTCATGCAAGCTCTAATACAGTGTGTGTGTGTGTGTGTGTGTGTGTGTGTGTGTGTGTGTGTGACCACATCTACAAACTTTTGCCATGTCTCCAGATCCTCCATTCACAAAACACAACAACCAGTGAGGCAAGGCAGGACATGTTGAATGACCACAGCCTCGTGCTCAGGGCAGAGGCAGGAACTGCCCTGGGTCTGCCAGGGGAGGCCATCTGCGAGGCTTGTGAGAGGACTTGGATCCAGGAACCCCCCACCCCGGGAGGGGGGGCGGGGGGACACTCAAAGCTACACACAGTAAACTCTTGGACCTAACACACCCAGAGGGGGCTGGACCAGTTGAGCCAGTCCTGTCTGCCTGTCTGAGACCTTGTCTGGGATTTTTTCTCTGTTTTTTTTTCTGGGAACACAAGGTATCAGAAGCATCCCTTGGCCCTGCCTGGCCCTCTGAATAGCTGGAAGAGATCAATAGAGGTGGTTGAACTCATCCATCTCCGGCAGCCTTCGGGTGTCCTGACTGAGTCATCGGTTACTAAGGTGATATGCAAATCAAACCTTTGAAACCCCCAGCTACCAGCCGGGAGAAGAGTAGAAAACGTGCTCCTGGAGAAGTTTTCCCACTGACACAGTCCAAGGTCGTGGCTAGTCCAAGGCCAGGTGTAGGGACAGGCAGGGCCTGACTCCCACCAGCGAAAACTGTGCTGGGCCTGGGACAGAGGGCTGGGCCTCGGAGGCAAGCGCTTTATTTTATGGCTCAGGAACGAGGATCACCACCAGCCCCACCACCAGTGCGGGGGGGGGGGGGGATTAGGGGAGGGGGTGGAGAGTGGAGAAGTGGCAGCCTGGGCGGTAAGGACTCCAGTGACAGGTGGGAGGGGGCCAAAAGGAGCCTGGGACAGTCTCTTCCTTGAGTCTTAAAGCAGACAAAAGAAAACAGAAAGAAATAACAGAGAAACCAACTGGTAAGCACACACAGATCGAATTCTCTCCTTAGGATCCATAGCAGCGTGCGGCTAACAGCAAGCGTCCCCAGGGCCTCCGTGAACCCTCAGCCAATTCCACACCCCAGCAGCGCAGCTCCGCCAACGCTGCCCTCAAAGCCACCAACTCCTGGCCCGCCGCCGCCGCAGACCGGGACCCGCTCCAGGACGGCGGTGACCGAGATCCGCGCAAGGAGTGGATTTGTGGGCGCGCTTCCGGGAGGAGTGGGGGAGGGGATGGCGCCCCGAGACCCTCGCAGACTCGGCGCGGGTGCGTCTCCCCCGGGCTCGCCTGGAGCCCCGCGTCTCCCCCCAGCCACCCCCACCCCAAGATGCTCTTACGTCCTCGTCGTCACAGTCGCTCCGTGCCTGGTACTGGAACCGGGGCCGGCCACCCGCGCCACCGCCGCCGCGGTCCCGGGGCGCCGCCACGGGCGCCTGGGCTCCAAGGGGCTTGGGCCCCGCGCCGTCCTCCTCGGGCCCCTGGCCGCCCAGGAGGCGGCTCGCCTCCGGGGGCGCCGGGAAGGACCGCGAGGTGTTGATCTTGCCCGTGAACCTCTGGTAGAGCGAAGCCATCGGTCTCCGCGCGCTCTCGCCGGCTGTCTTTGGGGCTTTTCTATATCGGCTTTCTCGCTCTCGGGCTCCCGCTCCCCACGCCCTCCGGGGGGAAAAGGGGAAGAAGAAGAAGAGGAGGAGGAGGCGGAGGAAAGGACGGCGGCAGCGCGCCTCTCCTCCCGCGCGCCACTCTCGAGTCGCCGCCGAGCGACCGCCTGGCTCTGCCTCCTCCGCCCCCTCCCCGGCGGCTCCGCCGAGCCGGGGTCTGGCGGCGTGTTCTCTTTCCCTTTGCCTTTCTGTTTTCAACTCCTCGCCACGGCCGCGTACGGCCTAATCAAAGCCATTGAAGGGAAGAAAAACAACAGAAAACCATAAAGGGAGGGAAAATGCCTAGGCCCCGGAATTTGGCACCACCTAGAGCCCAGCAAGCATCCGGAGCGCATCTCCGCGCTCCCCCCGCCCCGGGTCCCCGCGCAGCTCCTCCTCCCCGCCTTCTCCCCACGCGTCCCTTCACCCCCGGGAACGGTGCCCGGGTGGCCCGGGGCTGGCCGCGAGGAGGCCGCGGAGCCATGCAGCTCGTGGGTGCGGGAGCGCGCTGGGGGGGCTCCGGGCCACCGGGAGAGCGCACCCCGCCGTCTTTCGGGAGAGCGCAGCGAGGGAAGAGGCCCGCGATGGGGAGGGGCGTGGGGGGCACGGAGGCAGGGGGCGGCACCCCCAGACGCAGGTCCTCGGTTCCGCGCGGGGCTGCGCTCCGCGTCCCCGCGCTAGTATCGCTCGCTGCTGCAACCCCGGCGCCCTGCGGGGCGCTTTCCTTCGTGTTTCCCTTGAAGCTTTCCCTGCCTAACGTGAACCGGCAATAGCCGAGACCCCTGAGGGGCGGGGGTGCCCACGGGGTTGATGGAGAGCAAACCGCAGGGCTGCAAGGGAGGGGGGTCGGGGTCGCGGCCTCCGATGAGCCCCCTTCCTTCCCAAACCAAGCTCTGCTCCCATAAACAGGTCTCAAGAAGAAGAGAAGGAAAAGGTCACAGAAGGCAGGCCAGGGCCAACCCGGGCGCGGTGGGGGTTGCCTTTCGAGCGACTCAATCCAGAGCTCCTCCCGGCACACCCCACTTATTTGTGTGTATCGCGAACTTCATTTTCGTTTTCGATAAGCGTGTAAGCCTCAACGGAGGCTGAAGCATTTGGTGATGCCTGCAACTTTCCGAAGCCTGCTCCGCGCCCGCCCCCAACCCCTGCACGGAGAGGAAGTGGGGAGCCCGGGGTGTGTGTTGGGGGGGCGACACCTGCTGGGGCGCTCGGGTCTGGGTGCACATTAGCTCTTCCTCTGCAGTAAAACGTGCTCCAGCGCCCCTGTGTGGAAAGACGCCCACTGCGCCGGGGCGCCGGGCTCCAGCTCAAACCGCAGGCTGGCGTCTGGTTTGCCCGGGCCTTCGGGGTGGACTCCTCTCTCCTGTCCTGTTGGAGTCCGCGCCATCGTCCTGCTTGAGGATCTAGGGCTCTCCCTGCTGGTCTCGTCCCCGCCCCCCTCACCCCACCCTCGATCCTCCACGTGCAGCCCTCTCCCCCTTGTTGGCAGCCCTTGGCCTGGGATGGATCGTCCTGTCCTGAGCGACTAGGACCCCACACTCCAGACCAGCTCACACCTGCCCCGGCGCTTCCCGGGCCCGTCCACTCCACGTAGATGCGGGCATCTTCACCCTCACCTTCCCGCTACTCCATGGTTTCTGTGACCACTTGAGAAAACGGCCAGGCCTGGGCCACTCGGCAGCCCCTACCGCAGGCTGCCAGCGCTTGTTGGGTCTGAGTTCAAGGCCACCTCCTGGCACCACTGTCCAAGCGCAGAAATCCCAGAGGGAAAGAGACCTTGCCGTCCCTTGGCCTAAAAATCAGCTGCCTCCTGTGCTGAACCAAGGAGGAAAGAGCAGATAAAACCAAGGAGGGTCTTGGAATGCAGGAATGGAAAAAGCAGACCCTCATCGTCCTTCCCTCCCCGGTGTTGTAACTGTTAATGGAACAGTATAACCTGTCTCCCCTCCTACCCCATAGGGAGGAGGTATCTGCCTTACTCTTCCCCACCCAGTATGCATGCTTCATCCAATCAGCAAATGACTCGCAAGACCCCCTACCCCACTTCTTGTACCCTGGGTATAAAAGTAGACTAAGGACCCCTGTAGAACATCAGTTCTCCCTTGAGCTGGCCTGCTGTTGTAACAGCGTCTCCCACTCTAATAAACTGCATTTCCCTCTCGTTCTGTCTCATGTCTGGAAATTCTTTTCCAACCCACGCCCGGCCCAGGACACCTCCCTCCGTGTCCTTAACTTGGGTGGAGACACTGGAAGTCCGCTGGAAGAGGACCCCTTCCGATCCCTCCCAAGCTCTCAATCTAGCAAGTAGTCTTGTTTTAATTAAAATGTATACCACAGCTATCCTCTGGTTAATCCACTGTGGTTTCCTTCCACTAAGAAACAGAAGTGCATCTTAACATAGTTCAAAAACATGCTTCCCTTCCAGAAACCATAAAAACAAATAGAATCAGTAACTGGACAGCTGGGGGCTCCCCCGCATTCCAAAAGGCAGATGTATCTCCCGCGGATCTGGGGGTGCCAGAGCATCCTGCCCCACATGACTGAAGACAGAGGCCACAATTAGAAGAACCATCCAGCTAAACCTTGAGTCATCACATTCAGATAAATAGGAAACCTTGCTTTCATCCCCCTTCCCCCGCCCAGCTGTGCTTCAGATCCATGAAACTGCTTTCCCAAACCAACTTGAAAGGAAAGGCCTCCCACTGCTGCTCACAGTGGCATCTAGATCTGACATCTCACTAAATATAGAGGCTGTGAGGGTCCCACTAATGTAGTACACACACATATATATTTATGAAATGTCCATGTATATATTTACATGAATTGTGAGGAGAAGCATGATGAATATTTCTTGTGGCAATATAGTTCATACAAGATATTTATATGGAAATAGTTTATCTATTGCACACAATACTTTATAGATGTGTGTGTATCAACAAGGATAGAGTAAAAGGGAAATAAGGAAGACATGCAGGGTCTCTCACACTTGAAATTATATTTTCAAGTGATCATGTAGGTCTTCAAATTACAATTTGGCCAAATTGACAGGATGGGATGGCTGGATGGCATCACCAACTCAATGGACATGAGTCTGAACAAACTCCAGGACACCACGAAGGACAGGGCAGCCTGGCGTACTGTAGCCCGTGGGGTCACAAAGAGTCAGACACAACTTAGTGACTGAACAGCACACAGTAACAATCTCAACTAAAGGATTCAGATGAAATGATAAGCCATTTTAATGTACATTTATTTGTAAAGTGCAAAAAGGTATAAAGCCCACAAGGAACTGGGGGAAGAGCTGAGTACAGACTGGTGTCAAAAGAAGTATATCTGAAAATTAAACAGGACAAATGGAGAGGAAGGACCTGTTGCGATGCGCAGAGGCCAGTGTGATGTGAGGAGACAGAACACTAATGAGGAACCACCACAAGCTGCAAAGCTTCCTCAGTGCCATCTAAGAGATCTAGGGTCCATCAACCAACTTAAAAAGCATGGGATACCTTCCTCCACCTACACACTGGATACAACTCATTCTAAAGCATGTTCTAGACTTTGAATGTGAGTCTGTGCACACATGTTGGCACGCGTGTATGCACTCACATATCCAAGTCTGCCTTAGACACTGATACATACATTGCAGGGTCTCTTTGGATAGTCTGTCAGAACTCTGAAGTCCCAAATGCAAAGAGGAAACTGGCTAATATTTTAGGATGAATGAAGTCTCAGTGGCACTTCATGATGCCATGAATTCATTCACTTATTGCCTTCAATAACCTTTTCAGAACCCCAACCTTTAAATAAGGAAAAAGATTCTGAAGGGTAGCAAAACTTCCCAGGGAGCGTGTAAACAGGCGCAGCGCTGCAGAAGAAAACTCGTCAATAACGGCCTCTACTCAACACTGAACGTCTTGGCTATACAGTCTATAAAAGATTTCCATTCCTGCTCATTGGCTAAGTATGGGAATCTATTTTCAAAAATGTTCTGTGGATTACCTCACACCAAAATTTTAATTCCTCACTATGGCTTAAAACTGATCACCGACCCATTTTTTCCATCTAGTTTCATGATTATTTCTTCCTTGTTTATTAAAAGGTGGGAGTGTGTGTTTATTTTCCCTGGAACCAATTTACAAAACAAATATGGCAAATCATTGGAATCAGGCAGATGCTGCAAAATAGGATGGGTAGTTATTTTTTTTAGTGACAATAAAGGGAACTTTCTGTTCTATACACAAGTGAAGCATTGTAAAAATAGCAAACGTGTATTGAGTCTAGCAGCCTAGGCAAGCTTTTTATTACCTAAGAGGTTTTCTTATTTCTAGGAGAGAATTATGTCCTATAGTTTACTTCCCCTTTCTGTTGGAGGAGAACGAGGAGGACAGAACCTTGCTTAAAAGATTTTTATTCTTTTCCAAACACTGATATTTCAGAAAATGAAATGGCCCACTTGGCACACTCTGACAGAAAGGCTTCCCTAAAACACTGGGCATCAGTGTTTTTTAAATATTATCACATTGTATTCATACAAATGGAAAGAAGTAAAACAAGTATTTTGGTTGCTTGAGAAAATACAGTACCAACTACATAAATACAGAGCACCCATTCTCTCGTGTATTCTCTCTTTAAAATAATTATTTATTTGCAAGATAACTACTGAGAGGGATCCGGATGGTGAGATGGTAAGATGTCCTTTTCAAACTTTACAAATAGGAAAAGTCCAGCACAAGAAAAAGAAAAGGCCACTACTAGGTTTGGGCTTCCCTGGTGGTAAAGGACCTGCCTGCCAACACGGGAGACTTGGGTTGGATCCCTGGGTCGGGAAGATCCCCTGGAGAAGGAAACGGCAATCCACCCCAGTATTCTTGCCTGGGAAATCCCATGGACAGAAGAGCCTGGTGGGCTACAGTCCATGGGGTCGCAAAGATTCAGACACAACTGAGCAACTAAACAACAGCAAAAACAACTCCTGGCCTTAACACAAAGTTAAAGTACGAATTGAATTAACCTTGGGCTTTTTGAATTGATACTTCAAGATTAATATGTTTTAAAGGAAAACATTTATTTTAAGGCTGGCGGGCTACAGTCCATGGGGTCGCAAAGAGTCGAACACAACTGAGTGACTAGCACTTTCATTTCACTTTCAACCAACAGGCTTATGCTGAAATTAATGTAGTTAAATGTTAATTGCCAGCAGCACATGTCCCTGCATTTTAGTACTGACTCTGCGTTTGCTCGGTCTTCTCATACAGTCTGAGATACACATTCAACTCTCTGCCCCAGGCAGCGCCTGCTCACGTGGACTTGGTCACTAATACACGTGGCAAAGCTGATACCAAGTAAGTAAAGCAGTCGCTGATTCAGCTAAGCCTGGTGGGGCTGCAGGAGTCCACCCTTCCTTCCTTTAGGGGTGCATTCTCTTCTGTCACCTCCACCCATGGACACTGGGCCATGGTCTACTTCCTCTTTCCTCCCACCCCTCCTATCTTCCCATCCTCTTTCTGCTCCTCTGTGGTCCCAGCTCTGGATCAATATCAGTAAACTGCATTTTTTTTTCTTTAAAAATTCCTTGCTGTGCTCTGAATACTTATAAGAATTTGCTTTTCACTAGCAATGCTGCCTCGGAAAGTATCTAAACAATCACATTAGCCCCTAGAGGAGGCACCAACCTCTGTTCCCATTTTCTGATGCTTCAGTGAGAGCTCCCCCATGCTTCCCAAGGCTCCTAAGATTTTTAGAGCATGGGATCCAGATCGCTGGAGAGCAGCCATGTCGTCGTCTAAAACGTCTTCATTCATACACCTTGCACCGTTAGATTAAAAGGAAGGCGACTTCTGCTCTGGAATGCGCCCACAGCTCCTTGTCTTTCAAACCACGCACTTCCCAGGGTCCAGTGAATTAAGTTGAATCGGCTTCCCTTTAATGTTAAAGTGACATTAACGAGCCTCTGCAACTCAGTGCTTCCCTTTTTAAACCAACAAAGGTGATGGTTGGGTCCTGGAAGGAGAAAAAGCTTTTATCTGCTCTCTCTTGTGACGGATGGCTGGCATTTCGAAGGACCAAGTCTGGGTTTGGCTCTAATGGGAAATGTGAAACCGGCTTGAAAGGACAGGGCTCAGACCCTCACTGAGGGTTATTCTTCATCATGTCACCCAAAAGGATTCTTAGGTCTTCACTGGAAAGGAGCAACGGAATAGAAAAGAAGAGATAGAAACAGGATCATTCAAATACCGAGTCTCCTTCAGAGAGTAGAAAACAGAGCTACTGCTGATTCATTCATCCTGCCATGTAAATTCCACTCAACTGCAAGCCAGCAGAACTGCAGCATATGGAAAACCATCTACTGGGGGTTTCCCATCTCTTAAGTTCTTGGCTAAGTGCTTTGCACACATTAAATCCTTTAATTCTCATAATCACCATTATTCACTTGGACTTCCCAGGTGGTGCTACTGGTAAAGAAGCCACCTGCCAATGCAGGAGACAAAAGAGACACGAGTTCGATCCCTGGGTCAGGAAGATCCCTTGAAGGACGGTATGGCAACCCATTCCAGTATGCTTGCCTAGATAATCCCACGGACAGAGGAGGCTGGCGGGTTACAGTCCATGGGGTCACAAAGAATCAGACCCGACTGAGCAACTAAGCACGATACCTAAGGAATGGGAGGGAATATGATGTAGCCCTTAAACGCGTTACAGAGCTAGATTATAGGGACCCCGAGGTGTCAGGCTGATGTAGTCTATGAGCCAGAAATAGCACAAGAAGGTGAGTGAAGCCCAGGGAACTGGCGTTCAGGTGCAGGCACTGCGTGTTTCGATCACTTCCAGACACCGAGGGGGACAGGAGGGGGCTTCCTCTGATCAGTGAAGAGTGACAATGAGATGCCTTAGAGAGTCAGGGCCAGAAGCCATCCCTGAGGCTGACCAGGGATCGGGCAGGGCCACCTGCCTCCTGGATGTCCATTTGGTCAAATCTGAACCTGCAGAAGTCACTTTAACGCCCCTGTCCTGTCCATCTTACCCTGCCTCAGCCGCTGCCAGAGTTAAGACCAGACCCTTGTGTTTAGGCATTGTCTGGAATAGCATCAAGAAAAAATCGTTAGACATAAGCGAGGTCTTATGGTGCAGCACGGGGAGCTCTGCTCAGTTAGGTGGCAGCCTGGATGGGAGGGGAGTTCGGGGGAGAACGGACACGTGTATGTGTATGCTGAGTCTCAAACGATCACAGTCTTGTTAATCGGCCATACTCCAACACAAAACAGAAAGTTCAGAAAAAGGAACAGGCAATAAAAGCTAGCTAGCATTTAGAAAAATAAATAAATCACACAAGTGTCACCCATTAAAAAAGAAAGGAATGAGGTCTGAGTGAAAAGAAAAACAAACAAGCCTCGGCTAATAGCACACGCGCCAGAAGACACACAGCCTTTCAAGTGTGCAATGGGGCCTTCCCAGCAACATGGGCTGTCCCGGCAACACGGGCTGTCCCGGCAACATGGGCTGGCCCGGCAACATCGGCCCCTTCCGGGGCCACAACACTGCTGGGTGCATGACAGCGTTTCCAAGCCACGGGTTTCTGCATTCTGATGATTCATCTTCAGGGTAAGCCATTGCTTCCATACTCACATGGAATGCTGTTCGGAAAACATCCACCAACCCCGGACGCCTTTGTAGCTCTACTTCCAGCAGGACCCTATGGCTTGTTCTGGCCAACGGACTGTGAGTGGACCCGATGCAGGCAGAGACCTTCAAGGTGTTTCCATAACCTGGCCGACCTCTCGCACCCAGGTGGCCCACCCTCTAAGAACACAGCCTGGGTAGTTGTAGCCCCTTCAGCTTGGCCTCCACAGCTAACACACTCAGGAGAGACTTGAATCCAGCTCTGGTTTGGAGTTAAGCTCAGGGACCAGGGAACACAATGCAGAGCTTCCCAGTTGAGCCCAGGGCAGACGAGCCGTACCATGACTGACCAGCAGAAATGGGGACCTGGATCTTACATAAGCCATGGCATTTGGGATGACTTCTCATACTTGCATCGTGCTATATGTCATGTTCTGGCTCACTAAAACTGAAATCAAATCCATGCATGAAAAATGGAACCGCTAATGTCGGTGCTCATTGTAAGCATTTAACTTCTTTATCCAGTAGCTATCTAAATGTCCACCATGTCCCGGTCATTGTTCTATGTTCTAGGGAAGAGGTGAATATCTAAAATGAACATAGTTCTTGCCTTCATGCAGATTATAGTCAGCCTTCCTCTCAGTGGAGATGGATTGATGCTCTAAACTACATGGCTGGATTGAAAAAATAAAATAAATAAATAAATAAACTACATGGCTGGATTGATAAGGCTGTCCTTTCATGAAAAGATGTTAACTTTCTCTATTTATTCCTCCTTTTGGTACATTTACAGCCCTGGCGGTTTTATTAGAAAAAGACTGTCAGAAACCTAGACCACAAATGTGTCCCTAATAATGGCCTAGTTATTGACTGTAGAAGCACGAAGAACATCAGTTGAGTTCAGTTCAGTCACTCAGTCGTGTCCGACTCTTTGTGACCCCATGGACTGCAGCACACCAGGCCTCCCTGTCCATCACTAAGAGCATGTTCAGCTCTGAATCACAGAGGCTCTCAAAGAATCACACTTGGGCTAGGCATGAAAGGAACATCGAGAAATCTGTTAGGATGTGAATTCTGGGTCCCATCCCAAACCTACTGAATCAGAAACTCAGGTTGGGCCCAGTAATCTGTAATTCTAATAAGCCCACCAGGTAGTTCTGATGAGCACTCGAGTTTGGAAAACAAACTGCACTAGAATAATCCCTAGAGCATGTTTCTAAACGGCACCCAGGTGAGCTGAACGATTCTCAGAATGTTTGTTGATTTTCAGGAAACGGCTTACCCATTTAAAGCACAGAACAGGCATTCTCCAGAGGGTAAGAATTTTTCCAGAATGAACAAAGGCCAGTCTTTCTCACTTAAAGGGGGGTTAACTTGACAGTTCATTCAAATCCAAAATATGCAGTTGGCCAAAAAGTGTCTCTGTGGCCATAAACAGACATCAACCATATGGCCAAAGCTAAGGTACATTCCTGTTGGGACTCATCTCAGAGAGACTTTGATTCTGTACTTGAGTCGACAGCCTCTCCCATCTTGCCAGAATATATGCAGTTTGGCAGACAAGCTCTGCAGAATTTCAAGAAACAAAACACCTTACTTTCAAAAATTGATTTCATTAAAAATCCTCAGTGCCTCTCGTTTAGACTCATTGCTTTTTTAATGCAATAAAAAAATCTTGAATTAAAAATCAATGAAGTTAATAAACACGTTCAAGTTGAAAACCAACTTTTTATGAACTTAATTTTCCTGAATCTACTCCTTCAGGACACATTAAGGTGTTCAATATAAAACCCATTTTTTTCACCATCACTTAAATTTCCTCCAAGTTTTCATGCAACATACTTAAAATTTTAAAATAGGCTGATGCAACTTTAGGTGGTTCATTTTTGTTAAATTGTAATACATTCTCTGACCCACGTGCACATGGTTAATATTTATGGCTAATCATTAATGTACACACACAATAGATCCTATGAAGTATGGGAACTAACCCAGAGGAATAAAATAAACTTCAAGCCTGGTGCTCTGTATCTTCACAGGGCCTTGAGCAAATACAAGAGATATCAATGCAAAACCTTGGTTCCTGCATATATGGTATGTCAGATATGAGTGTGGAGGACTCTCATTAATGAAAACAGATTATATTAGGGCAATAAAACTAAAATAAAGCCACTCATTTGCTTCACATGGGTAATGCAATTCACTGTGCACTGTAACTCTATCAACTCCGCAATACCCATCTCTGACCAATTTCCTTCTCATAAAAGGGAGAAATAGGCTTGTCTATACTACTAATTGCATTTCAGATCATTTTAATTTGGAACTCAAAAACAGTAATTCTCCTAACAATTGCTTATATTTATATTCTGCTTGACAGGTAAACAGAAATTGCCTGTTGGCTAAATAAATCCATGAGTCACAAAAGCCTGCAATCTGAACAGAGTTTTCCTCACTCACAGCAAAACCAATGTTGACTCTGCTCTAAACAGCATGAGGTGGGTCCTATTCATTCCTAGATTGAGCTTGGAGTCTCTGATGGGTCTCATTACCTCATCGTCCACGTTGCGCTCATAATCCCCTCCATGACTTCTTTAGAGGTCAACAATATCCAGATTGCATCATTGACACAGGACATTTTCAGTCTTCATGAGAAAGGGTGAATAAATTGATGCTTTCAAGGAACTCTGATCCTGAGCTATCTTATGGTAAAGAAGCTATTCATAGAGCAGGATAAGGCTATATGGATATATGTGTTCCAGCATTCCTTTATTCCTCTCTCTCTAAGACCTCTAACATACACAACCTCAGCTCAACTCTAAATGAGATGTAAATGGTTGGTTGCGATCTAAATGAATTCTGAATTTTCAAATTGAGCTATTCAAATTCATAAGAGAAATATCTTCCTTGAGTACTTAATAGACTCAAAGAAAAATATTTTATGATTATTAAATCCAAATATACGGCAGTGGAATAGAATACAAAATTCATGACTGTGCTAAGATAGAGAGTAAGACTTCAAATAAGTTAACGTCTTATATCAGACCCTCAAGGTGGGATTCTTGTGGCATGATGAGCACTCTCATGGAAAAACTTGGACCAAGAACTGGTCTAACCTTATACCCACTGATCACATCTGCATTTTATTGTTTTCCAATGAAATAACATGAACAACTTCACAGACAACTACTGATTCCCTGGCAAAGCAGGCGGTCTGTTTGGAATTCTCCACATGACAAAAAACAGTGCCTTGACATGATGGCGCCTCAGCGCAGACCAACTCCGTGGATGAGCCTCTGGCCCTCTGTCTCTGCGCCTGCATGCATGCATGTTCAGCCACTCAGGCGTGTCTGGCTCTTTGTGACCCCATGGACGGTAGTCCGCCAGGCTCCTCTTTCCATGGGACCTCCCAGGTAAGGATACTGGAGTGGGTTACATTTCCTCCTCCAGGGGATCTTCCTGACCCAAGGATCCAACCTGCATCTCCTACGTCTCCTGCACTGCAGGTGAATTCTTCACCACTGAACCACCAAGGAAGCCCTCCCTGCCTTTGGTCTCCACTTCTGATTAAAGTGGAAGGATGGTGATTTCCTAGGCCAACCAGCAACAGGTCCAGGAAGAGAATGGAAGCAAGTGATCCACAGATTCTGCCATCCCCCTTTGATGCCATTGATCTTTGCAGGAAAAAGAAATCATCATCACTAAGACAAACGCAATTCCGGTTTTATAGTTCCTGGACCATATCTTACTGTTTCCCTGTATGATACTGGCCACATTAAAGAGTTCTCTGAAGATACATCTCATTGTTTATTTACTTAAAAGAACCCTTAGATTTGTATTACACTTTATACTGGGAAAAGGCTGGATATTATTCATTACATTAGTGCTTTGGAGAAAGAAAGAGCTTTGTTTATTTTCCAGAGGAAATTACAGAAAAGTTACACTCCCATTCTTGCCCACTTTCTGACCATCTCCTCTTAATTTGAGGAATTTCTGTCCTAAAACTAATGGTGCCTACTTGGCTAAAGAAATATAAAGAGCTTTCTGGGTGGCAGTGGAAAGTGTTTTGTCCTCCTGGATAGAGGATAGCGGCATGAGGAAGGACCTCTTCCCTCTACCCCCAGCACTGTCCCTCTAGTTTATTGTCTCTGAACACAGCTGTATGAGGCCTGAAAGGCAAGGAGCTACTGCAGCCTCTTTGCGGCCATGAGACAAGAGTCAACTGCTTGCACTGATGTACAGAAAGAGCCCCAAAGGAATGGAGCTAGTAAACTAAACCCAGAGCAGTCCCCCAGTTAGGAACCCCTGTTTCACCCCCTTTCAGTAGGAACAGCTACTCAGCCCGAAGTGCTGCCAACAGACACAGGCCCCTGACTCTTTCTCGGTGGCTCTGTGAATGAGGAGACTTCACTAAGCATCGGTTTTCTCATCCACAGCACGAAGATGATAAGGCAGGCTACTCCTATCAGCTTTATCTACAACACAGGGCTCCTGAGAGGTTCCAATCCATTGCTTTTATAAGGGAAAACAAAAACCTCTCATATATACCTAATCTTTGGGAGAACAGGGGCTGCCTATGGTTCATACTCTACAAGACACATCACTGAGCTTTTTCACCTGATTCTTCTTGTCCATGACTCTGCATTTGAACTTCTTGTTGATTTTGACAGCTTCTTCCACCTAGAGTACTTGATGGAAAATATTTTTCAATCATCAAAAGCCTGAGTGGACTTCCTTGGTTAGCGACTCTGTGTATTATCACATATATGCTTGATGCTTCCTCATTCCACAAGGTGAGGACAACAGAGGCTTTGTGATTGGAATCCTCCTAGAGTTTGCTCTATGAGCCTCTCCCTTTGTGAAAGAAAGTGAAAAGTATTGATTGCTCAGTCATGGTTCTCCAGGCAAGAATACTGGGGTGGATAGCCATTCCCTTCTCCAGGGGATCTTCCTGGCCCAGGGATAAAACCCAGGTCTCCTGCCTTGCGGGCAGATTCTTTACCATCCGAGACACCAGGGAAGCCCAACCAGAGAAGGTGCTATTTTTGTTTTTCTTTTAGCTGCACTGCACAGCACAGGGGATCGTAGTTCCCCAACTAGGACTCAAACTTGCCACCACGGCAATGGAAGCACAGAGTCTTAATCATCGGACTGACAGGGAAGTGCAGTGAAGAAAAGCTATGACTGACCTAGGACAGCGTGTTAAAAAGCAGAGACATTACTTTGCTAACAAAGGCCAACCTAGTCAAAGTGATGGTTTTTTCAGTACTCATGTATGGACGTGAAAGTTGGACTATAAAGAAAGCTGAGCACCAAACAACTGATGCTTTTGAACTATGGTGTGGAGAAGACTCTTGAGAGTCCCTTGGGCAGCAAGGAGATCCAACCAGTGCATCCTAAAGGAAATCAGTTCTGAATATTCATTGGAAGGACTGATACGGAAGCTGAAACTCCAATACTTTGGCCACCTGATGAGAAGAACTGACTCATTAGAAAAGACCCTGATGCTGGGGAAGATTGAAGGTGGGAAGAGAAGGGGACGACAGAGGATGAGATGTTTGGATAGCAACACTTACTCAATAGACATGAATTTGGGCAAGCTCCAGAAGATGGTGAAGAACAGAGAGCCCTGGCATGCTGCAGTCCATGGGGTCACAGAGTCGGACATGACTGAGCGACTGAACTGATCAAAAGCCTTTTATTCACATGGCATGAAGAAACATGTTCTGTGAGATATTTTACAGTTAGAGTTGATAAAGCCAGAAAGAAGTAGTGTGGATCCAAAACAGGGAGGGGAGAAGGGAGCAGAGAGTCATTGCTTTACCAAATGAAATCATAATATTATAATTTTTGTGTATATTCAAAATATGCTCCAATAGGCAGTTTCTTTGCCTCAAAGAGGCTCCTAAGAAGCAAACTTTGACTTGGCATCAGAAGAGCCCATTTAGAATCCATGCAACCAGGGCTGCTGTAAGCTGAAAGATAGTGGGCTTGGCATCCTCTAGCCCACAGGAGGAGGAAAGCGGGCTGTGCCCCATGCAGGCAGGACATGGGTTCTGGGCACTAGGAACCAGTGGGAGTGAAAGTGCAAGTCACTCAGTCGGGTCCGACTCTTTGCGACCCCATGGACTTAATACAGTCCATGGAATTCTCCAGGCCAGAATACTGGAGTGGGTAGCCTTTCCCTTCTCCAGGGGACTAGGAACCAGAGTAATGGTCAAAAATACAAGGAAAGATATTCCAGTTCCAATGACATATAGAACTTTGCATTTAGAATATCTGGGAAGAAACTTATTTTAGTACACATACATGTTTTTAATACTTTACAAAGTTAATCTCTGGAGCTGCCTTTTGGAATTGCACGTAGGAGGGGCAATGCCTTTGCATCTTAATCAAGCCTACAGAGTCAGTGCTAAAAGGGAGTTGACTATACATTTTGCTCCAGGTTGATCAGCCTCCTGTTTACCAAAGGCAAGGGCCAGTAATATTTCAGATAATTTTTTTTTAATTTTTTACAGAACTTGGAGTTGAGGGAAGAAAGCAAGACAAACAGGTTCATAAAGTGCATTCATTCCCTTTATCTTGCAGCCTGTTTTGATTGTTTGGATCTTGTGCATTGTTTGTTCTACGTTTCGATCCAGGGGATGGACGGAACACAAGGAAAATAAATACATTTCTCACAGTCTCATGGGCCTCTCTTTTATTTTCATTTCATCTCACAGCTTCTCCTCCCAGTCCTTCCACACCAAAAGCACCCTCGTGACAGCATCCTTACCATTTCAAAACAACTCAGCACATCCTGTCCACCTACTGCTGTTTATTTCGATAACACTTTGATGAATTCAATCAACCGCAAAAATGAAAGCAACACAACAAACAACAGAAAAGACAAAGCAACACAAGACAGGCTTGTGATCGTGCTGATTTTGGGCGCGCAGAGAGCAACTCCGAGCTTGAGGCTGCCGCTTGAGGGTGCTATGGGAGCTCAGAAAGGCAAGCTGCGCTCAGCCCTGGATGGCGAGGGCAGCCCTTCATTCCGATCACACCATTTCTGCGTTCAACGGATCACATAGGAAACGAGGCAGCCTCTTAGAAGACTCTTGTTTCCTAGGAAAAGAAAGGCTGCTGTTCTCTTTTCATGCTTTAAATTGCTTTCAGAAAACTAAAATCAGGTCAAAATGAACCATGATTCTGTCTTCATTTGTTGAAGACTCAGATATTCTGGGGAGGGGATGGTGGGCACAATAATGAGCTGAATTCCCATTTATCATGGAAGACAGACAGACTGATGGGTTTGTGTGCCAAGAATGTCATGGCTCAGGAGGGGTCCTGGATCCCCTGTGGTCTTTCTTATCCACTGGACCCTCAGTACATGGGATACCGAATTGGCATGAGTGATGTCAGGGCAGCAATGGGGCTACTGAGAGGCAGTGATGGACTGGATTATAAACAAGCATTATTTGGCCTAGATTGGCTTATTCCATGTATCACTTTCTCCTTCTCCCCTCTTCCTCCCTCCTCCCTCTAGATTAAAAGAAACCCAGAGAGCAGAAGCTATGCTGTGATAGCTGACATCCTTTCCAAAAAAATATGTGGAATAAATTCAGCACCTCGGAGAGCAGTCTGGCAACAGTTAGGTCTGCATAAGTCTTTGTGGAAATATGAATGCTATGATCTTTGAAAAGTTATTCATTAATTTAGAAAACACTGGTTTACAATTCATTTTCAGTCAGGTTTTATTTTTTTTTTTTAATTTTTTTTTTCAGTCAGGTTTTAAAACATGCATGTCTTCATACATACAAGGGATCTCAGAAGCTAGGACATCAGTAGGTCCAATGATACGTGCAAATGAACTCAATTTATTTGTAAACTTTCCATCCTTGAGGAGTTTTGTTCATGAATGTTAATAGATTCAACTGAGGGAAAGCTTTATAACCATATGTTTTACATGCATCATAATAGTTAATAATTTTATAAGTCCTGTGATGTAGCTATTACCAAGATGGGGTTCCAACTGAGGGTGACACTCTACAGGAACATCCCCACTATATTTCTGTCCACTTCTGTCATTTTGATGAGCTGTGCACTAAAGCACATCTCAGGAAGATGTCAAATTGAATTTCCAGATGGCATAATCATAGCCTTACTTCAAAGTCCAGCTCAACAGTCCA
The DNA here is from genome assembly GCF_023699985.2 of Odocoileus virginianus. Taxonomy (NCBI): domain Eukaryota; kingdom Metazoa; phylum Chordata; class Mammalia; order Artiodactyla; family Cervidae; genus Odocoileus; species Odocoileus virginianus. The sequence continues at coordinate 3,701,905 of NC_069674.1, forward strand.
TCCAATGATTTTTCAGAAGTTACTAATTGTCCTGCTGGATCGTCATGACATCTCCAAGTACTTGCCTTACAAAGTACATCACTCTCTATCTTGTGCTATTCATTCATTTATTCACCCATCACACATTACAGAGCCTCAATATGCTGACCATGTCTTATCTCCTCCATCAGATATTCCTTATGATATGCATCTAATTGAGGTTCAAGCAAAGAACTCTGTTGTATACAGAGAAGGTGCTCTAATTAGAGGAAAGTTCATTTAAGCCCCAATTATCTACACAATCTTCACAGAGGTGGTCTTCTGGGAGATACTGTGTTGGAGTTGGTTGGGAGATGCTCTGATTGGTGACTGCTGAGACCCCAGTGATGTAAAGATGCTATATTGTTCACAATAGCACCTTTCAGAAATGACAGACCACAATCCATAGGTATGCCATGCTAGATATGAAATCAGTGTATGATTTTAAAGAAGAATGTGAAAACCTACCACTCCATGCGTTCTCTTCCTGCAGGCATGCTGGGCTCCTCCCAGTGTTGGGTACCTGCCTTGGGTCTCCTGCCCCAGAGTACAAGCTCCTTGAGAGGAGAAAGTGCTTCCATTTCCTTTACTGTTCATGCCAGTGTCTATTGCAGTGCTTGGAACATGGGACATGAGCAATGAACATTGGTCAAAGGAATGAAAAGGTCCAAAACAACAATAAAGGTGTGGCAGACAAGTCTTGGTTGCCTACCAAATCAAAGATCCACTGAAGCAAGTTTAGATAGTGTTTCCCTGAATTTATCAATATGTACTGGGGCATGGCTTCTAACACCCTAGATTCCCAAGGTAAATAGAGAAAGACAAATAATTTGATATCCACCAAGCAACTTGCTAACATCTGTTGGATCATTGAAAAAGCAAGCGAATACAGAAAAACATCTACTTTTGCTTTATTATTTACGCCAAAGCCTTTGACTGTGTAGATCACAACAAACTGTGGAAAATTTTTTAAGAGATGGGAATACCATACCACCTTACCTGCTTCCTGAGAAATCTATACGCAGGTCAAGAAGCAACAGTTAGAACCAGACATGGAACAACGGACTGGTTCCAAATCGGGAAAGGAGTACGTCAAGGCTGTATATTGTCACACTGCTTATTTAACTTATGTGCAGAGTACATCATGCAAAATGCAAGGTTGTATGAATACAAGCTGGAATCAGGATTGCTGGAAGAAATATCAATAGCCTCAGATATGCAGATGACACCACCCTTATGGCAGAAAGTGAAGAAGAACTAAAGAGCCTCTTGATGAAAGTGAAAGAGGAGACTGAAAAAGCTGGCTTAAAACTCAACATTCAAAAAACTAAGATCATGGCATCCAGTTCCATCACTTCAAGGCAAATAGATGGGAAAACAATGGAAACAGTGAAAAACTTTAATTTGGAGGGCTCCAAAATCACTGAAGATGGTGACTGCAGTTATGAAATTAAAAGATGCTTGCTCCTTGGAAGAAAAGCCCTGACCAAACTAGACAGCATATTAAAAAGCAGAGACATTACTTTGCTAACAAAGGTCCATCTAGTCAAAACTATGGTTTTTCCAGTAGTCATGTACAGATGTGAGAGTTAGACTATAAAGAAAGTTGAGCGCCAACCAATTGATGTTTTTGAACTGTGTTGTTGGTGAAAACCCTTGAGAGAGTCCCTTGGGCTGCAAGGAGACCCAATCAGTCAATCCTAAAGGAAATCAGTTCTGAATACTCATTAGAAGGACTGATTCTGAAGCTGAAACTCTAATACTTTGGTCACCTGATGCGAAGAATTGACTCATTGGAAAAGACCTTGATACTGGGAAAGATTGAGAGCAGGAGGAGAAGGGGATAATGGAGGATGAGATGGTTGGATGGCTTCATGGACTTAATGGACATGAGTTTGAGCAAGCTTCAGGAGTTGGTGATGGACAGGGAAGCCTGGCAGGCTGCAGTTCATGGGGTCACAAAGATTCAGATATGACTGAGAGACTGAATTGAACTGAACTGAAGCAAAACATCTGGGTATACCTGTTATCAAGATGGGTTTTCTCATAATTCACTAAGGAAATGCATTCATTGCACCAGGACTGGGTAGTCACTTTACCTTCTAGTTGTTGTTTGGTCATTCAGCTGTGTCCAACTCTTTGTGACCCCATGGACTGTAGCCCATCATGCTTCTCATGGGATTTCCCAGGCAAGAATACTGGAGTGGGTTACCTCCACATAGCCTTCATAGCCTTCAGGAATCTTTCATACAGAGGAGGTTTAATAGCGTGAAGAGTGAAAAGCCTTTCCTTTGAGATTTTTGTTTGTTTTAGTGGCAAATAATTTATCTTTAATGGCTAATGAAAATGTATCCTAGAGAAACTAATATTGCACAATTCCACTTAAAACAGGTATTATATTATATAAATCTCTCCAGTGTGGTTTATATATCCAAAATGGAATTAATACCATTGATAAGAAGCCAATGTAATATTTCCATATTATGAAATTAACTGATTTTTTATATATACTAGTGGTGTCAAATGCTTAGTTATTCACTTACATATTCATCTATTGTTATTGTTTATTCCCTATGTCATGCTTGACTCTTTGTGACCCCATGGACTGCAGCACACCAGGCTGCCCTATCTTTCACCATGTTCTGGAGTTTGCTCAAATTCATGTCCATTGTATCAGTGATGCCATCCTACAATCTCGTCCCCTATCATCCCCTTCTCCTGCCCTCAATCTTTCCCAGCATCAGGGGCTTTTCAAATGAGTCAGTTCTTGGCCTCAGGTGGCCAAAGTATTGGGGCTTTAGCGTCAGCATCAGTCATTAAGTCATTTTAAAAGATTAAATGCTGATAATTATAGCAACAGTGATTCGTTTTTGAAAACTCAATAAAGATTTGCTGGAAGGACTCCTGTGAACCTTGGAAAAATACATGTGGCTCCAGGCCAGAGACTCTGGATGAGCCTGCTCTGTGGTCCTGGGAGACTCTGACTATTGGTCTCAAACAACGATTCTGTCTCAGGGAACGCTTGAGAATTCTAGCTTGGAAAATGAATTTGTAGAATGTAAACCGACTGAAATCTTTCCTCCAAGGTACATGTCAGGGTCAATACTGGTCACAGTCAACTACCTCTCTCCTCTCTGGTGCCTGTCATCCCACCAACTTCAAAGCGGCTCAAACACAATCCACTCCTGATATTGTCATTAACATGACTTTTCACTGAGCCTAGAAATCTCCAAATGTTTGCATTAAGATGCACGGGTCTAAATCAACCGTGAACTGGAAAGACTGAGGAAGATGCAACAACTAACATTATAGTTTTGAAAAGTTAGTCACTCAGTTGTGTCCAACTCTTTGCGATCCTATAGACTATAGCCTGCCAGGCTCCTCTGTCAATGGAATTCTCCAAGCAAGAATACTGGAGTGGGTTGCCATTTCCTTCTCCAGGGTATCTTCCTAACCCAGGGATTGAACCTGGGTCTCCTGCATTGCAGGCAGATTATTTACGATTTGAGCCACCAGGGCCACTTAATATTCTTGAATGTTATTCTCAAATCGATTGCTTCTTGCCTCCCATTTGCATTGGGATATCATTTCTATTGAGATTTCTGATGAGCAGATATGTTCACCAAAGACGTGCCTGTTGAGTTTCTAGATCCCAAGGAATGTCACCTCCTCACTGAAACATACATCATGTATGAATCGTGCAAACATTGGTACAAAGTTGGTCATGCCTTTCATCACGCCATCTCACTGCACATAATGAGTCTTCCATGGACATTGAAGTATAGCAAGTGACAAACAGAAATTTTAAAATTTGGAAAAATACCTCCTTGCTTGAATGGGTAGAATGCTTGCCATATAGGGAAATCAGGTGAGTATGTAGCCCTGCTTCCTGAGGAGGTGTAAAAATGGGGGTACAATGGGGCTCCTTCCACATCTCACTGGCCCATGAATAATGGAAGCCACCACCAGATGGCTCTACAAATGTCAGAAAAAAACCCCTAACTCAGGGTCTCCAGTGTGCTGTAGACAAGACATTTGAAACTCAGTTCTTCCAGGTTTCTCACTGGAGAAAGGAGAGACTAACAGGCTTTTCAGAGGATTATTAAAACTGTTAAGTAAACTTCTTATATGGTGTTTAACACACACACACACACACACACACACACACACACACACACACACACACACGGCTTTTCATCAGTCTCCCTAGTGCTATAGCATGGCTATTCTTTCACTGGGTGGTTCAGCCAGTGGGTTCACATTTATAAAACAGTCTATTCATTTCTTTTAAAAGACTTTATGTTTGCCAAGGTCTCCAACATCAAGGAGAGCTGCTCTCCTATTTTCATCAATATAGCTAATAAATATATTGTACCGAGGATGTAAAACAGGGCAAATGGTGCCAAGACGATCTATGGGAATCATCTTTGTGGATATCTGTGGATGAGACACGATTTAAAAACACTCAGTCTGTGCCTCTGCTGTAATCTTGAGCTTCTTGATGCTTTTACATCTTCCATATAGGCTTCCTAGGTGTGTTTAAGTTGATAAATGTCTCTCTGGAGAAAAGCATCATGCTAGAAGATCAGTGCCTACAGATGGAATTTGTACATCAGAAGCTGGGTGCCTCAATCCCCTGGTTTTACTACCATCATCGCAAGTAATTCCTGCAAGGAAAATAAAATATTTCCTGTACTTGGATGAGGGGCAGAAAGGAAATAAAATACATTAGTAGTGTACTGGAGACATCACTCCAGGCTGCGTTACTGGCTCATTATCCATAATGAATGAAATGATTCACATAATTTAACACTGAAAGCCTAAGTGATAACTATTATTGTATCACTGTTACATCCGAAAGGCGATGAATTCTAGAGTGTACCTTATTCACTTTGCTTACTTAAGCCTTAAAATAAATCCATTACTTGACCACACCACGGTTCTTTTCTAATGGAGCCTCTTCACTCTCTCACTCAAAGATGGCTTAGAAGAGGACAGTGTCCACTGAAGCCAAGCAATAAGTTAGTCAGCAATTGCTCCATGAAGGAAGGGTATAGACTGCACCCCCAAAATGTGAACCTCAGGAAATCTCTGTAAGGCTGAAGATCTTAGAGCACAAAGGGTTTTCTGGTCCAAGAGCCTCAGGATTAGGTGGGAAGGGTACTCTTGAAGGAAACCAAGACACAGAAATAGGCCAAGTAGAAGCTGTGGACTCTGGCCATTTTGTCTATGTTTTAGCTTCAGAAAAGCCTCAATTTGAATTGGGTGGGTGTGGGACTTTGAATTTAATCAGTGAATAGAACTGACCAAATAAACTGATGGCTTAACCTTTTCAATTTTCTATTGGTTGAGTTTTTATGAGACAAATGTAGCCTTCAAATAAGTCGGTGAGAAAAGAGAAAGGAGAATAAAAACAGAAGTGAAATTGAAGTGAATCGCAAATGCCAAGATGACTGAAGGGAGACACAAACAATGCCCAGACATTTGCAAGGATAACTTATTTGTCCTTGGCTGGTTTCACACCTTTAGACCATTGGAAGACAGCACTACGTGTACTGATGACTGCTGTAAGAATGGATTCATAATTCGTATTAATGAAAAGGGAAGAGAGGTATCGGATAGTTGAGTGATGCATATCAAGCTCAAAAAACTGTCTTAAGTCAAAAGCAGAGTAAAAGAAGAACCACTGATTTCAACACATGCATAAGGAAGGAAGGAGGGAGGGAAGGAGAGAGAGAAAAAGGAAGGAAGACCCATACATTTAAGGACCTGGGCCATGGAGAAGGGAATCGTGGCAGCCGCAGCGGTGTGCAGAAGTGGCATAAAGGCACGGTGGGGTCTGGAGCAGTGAGTGCGATAGACGCTTCACATCCCCATCAGCATGACCTCGGACAAGTCACGTGTCTTTCCCAGAATCTCAGTTGCCTCAACCACGAGTGCACAAGGTTAGAACAAGGGCATTCTTGAAGTTCTTTCATGCTGTAAGCTTTATATAATATGCTATTAGCAACAGAAACACCTTTCTTGCTTTGAAAGGATCTGAGCAAGTAACTTCCGTTTTTAGATAAAAGAACAGATTGCATAGTTTCTGGGAAGGAATAAGAGTTATATAGGAAAACATGGTGCATTTAGTTGGGCCCACACTTACTAATCATACTTTGATATAGTTCTTAACACTATTATCTGCTGTAGAGTTCACATCATTCATAGTAATGAGGTCGTCTCAGTGACCCCTCCACCAATATCACTGCAGAAACCGGCCACTGAGGGTGTCTATAAACATGTGCTAATATTGGACAGAGAAAGACAAATATCATATCACTTATATGTGGAACCTAAAATAATGATACAAATGAACCTACTTATCAATACAAAACAGACTCACAGACAAAGAAAATAAACTGATGGTTACCAAAGAGAATAAACTTATGGCTACCAAAGAGAATAACCACAAGTTTATTTTCTGTGTCTGTGAGTCTGTTTTGTATTGATAAGTAGGTGGGGGAACACATGTGACCTGTGGCTGATTCATGTCAATGTATGGCAAAAACCACCACAATATTGTAAAGGAATTATCCTCCAATTAAAATAAATTAATTTTAAAAGAGAATAGCAGGAGTGGGGGAGAGATAAATCAGGAGTTTGGGATTAACAGATACACACTACTATATATAAAATAGGTAAGCAAGAACCTACTGTGTCGCACAAGGATTTACATTCAATAACTTGTGAAAGCCTGTAGTAGAAAAGAGTTTGAAAAAAAGAACGTACATACACATACATATATATGTATAACTGAATCATTTTGCTGTACACTTGAAACTAACACAACACTATAAATTAACTATACTTCAATAAAAATAGAAGAGCAATACACTGGTGTGTATAAATGAACTCCAATTAATCAGTTACATTCAAATTGCAAAGGGGTCTAGAAAAAATAGCTCCTAGAGTAAATTGAAAAAGCAGCCATTTGTAATAAATATTGCTTGCTCTTGTTTTCACAGAAAAGGGCTCCAAGTAAAAAGAGGGACTGTGAACCTGTGTGTAGAATATATGTTAAAATCCCGTTGGTTTCCAAAAAAAGAACCATGATCATGAATGGGCTTTCTTTTTTTCCCTAGAAAATTAATCATCCAAGAAGCATGGGCAACTGCTGGTTTAGCTTATGGAATCACTCACGGTGACAAACAGCACTGCACCAAAGGCATATGGAGACGAAGGAGCTGTAGGTACAAGGTCACCTCTTTGTGGGAAAGATCTAGAGCTTTGCAGGAAATCCCCTGACCCTGTGGTCAGTTTAAAGAACCATCACTCCTCAACCAGCTGCGAGCCCACTGCAGTCAGAAGTCCTTTCTCACGCTGAAGTTAAACAGGCACGACGGTGCTGGAAGGGACTTCGGAGATGACTCAGGTTGACCTTTTTGGTTTGGACACAGGGAAACTGCCTCAAAATGAAAGAGACTTCTCTGCGGAGTCAAATATCATTGCAGAGGGACAAACAAGAGGACTCCCCTGGTGGTCCACTGGTTAAGAATCCGCCTGCCAACGCAAGCGGGGGACACGGGTCCAGTACCTGGTCGGGGAAGACCCCACATGCCGCGCAGCAGCTAAGCCCGTGAGCCACAACTGCTGAAGCCCATGTGCCCTAGAGCACAAGCTGTGAGAAGCCCTCACACCACGACGAAGGACAGCCGCTGCTCACCCCACTAGAGAAAGCCCACACGCCGCAGCGAAGACCCGGTGCAGCCAAAAATTAAAAAAAATAAATGAAACACACTAAAACATTAAAACAAGATAGTTTTTTAAAAATAAAAGAAATAGGGAAAGAGAAAAGAGAGACAGGTAAAGAGAAGACAATTCCTCTTTTTCTTCACTCAAGATGTGTATGTATTCTAGGGACAAAGCAGGAGGCAGACAACTCTGCTCCGTGTATTTACCCTGAAAGATATTCGCATGAGTCCATAGGATACAACACAGTAGTTAAATACCAAACTCCCCAGACTCCTAGCCCAGAGTCCCTAGATCCAGATACTGTCTCCCTCACTCACAGAGTCTCGGGAGAGTGACTTAATGATTTGGAGGGAGAACCCAGGAGAGTCACTTCCTCACAGGAACCCTCTCCAGGCAGCTGTGAGCAGCACTGTTATTGGTTAGCCTGCAGCTGCTTCAGAGACACAGAAGTTGCATATGGCAAAAAAGAGGTAATTGTTCCAGCCAGGAAAGTAACCATTTGGCAAGACGGTGGTGATAAATTTTGAGGACACAAGAGATCGAGGGCCTACATATACCTTGAGGAAACCACAACTGAAAAAGACACATGTACCCCAATGTCCATCACAGCACCATTTACATTAGCTGGGACATGGAAGCAACTTAGATGTCCATCAACAGATGAATGCATAAAGAAGCCGTGGTATTAATACATATACACAATGGAATATTACTCAGCCACAAAAAGGAATGCATTTGGGTCAGTTCTAATGAGGTGGATGAACCTAGAGCCTATTATAGAGTTAAGCAAGTGAGAAAGAAAAAGACATATACTGGGAATATATATTAATACATATATATGGTTCCCTGGTAGCTCAGCTGGTAAAGAATCTGCCTGCAATGCAGGAGACCTGGGTTCGATCCCTGGGTTGGGAAGACCCCCTGAAGAAGGGCGTGGCAAACCACTCCAGTATTCTGGCCTGGAGAATCCCCCTGGACAGAGGAGCCTGGCGGGCTACAGTGCATGGCGTTGCAAAGAGTCAGACGTGACTGAGTGACTGAGCATTGATTTAGTGGAATCTGGAAAGATGGTCCTGATGAATCTATTCGCAGGGCAGCAACAGAGACGCAGACAGAGAGAACAGACTTGCGGACACAGAGGCGGAAGGAGAATGTGGGGCCAATGGAGAGAGGAGCACATTAGAATTCACAGCCAGTGGGAACTTGCGGGATGATGCAGGGAGCTCAGACGGGTACTCTGAGAGCACTTAGAGGGGTGGGATGGGGTGAGCGGGAGGTTCCGAAGGGAAGGGACACGTGTATGCCTGTGGCCGATTCATGCTGATGTATGGCAGAAACCAGACAACATTGTAAGCAGTGATCCTCCAGTTAAAATGAATACATTTTTTAAACCAGATTGAGGCCCTAGAATTTGGTGGAGAGAAAAGATAAGGAAAGTGTCTCTTTAGCACAAAGATTCTAGATCTTTTGTCTCTTCAGACATAAATGAGACCAAAAAGTGAACCCCTAGGACAATGTGGTAAGGCTTATGTTTCTTTTCTCAGAATCTAATATTTTTAAACACATAAAATAAAATATATCAAGTCATAGAGAAAAGCGATTATTTGGAGACACGGTTTTAAAATAAAACATACTTATCCCGGCTTATTAATGAGTCACAACATAGCATGAAAAATACAGACAAGTTAAAGCAAATGTTCATGTGTAATGACACATTAGTACAATGACTGTTTTGGCTTAGATAAATTAATGGCATTTGCCTGTGGCATGTCTTTGACAAGGAAACAGTTCCATCAGGACTGGATATACATATCTGACATTTTTATTTTTATGATCATGGTGATGGGACTTCTGTTTTGCAAGTGACATAATTATGAATAGGATGAAAGCTTTCAGAACTTGCTTCACAAGGAAAAGATACTCTGGACTCCAGAAGCACTAGGTTCTCCAGAGAATTTTTTGAGTTAAATGCCCACCGTGAGGGCAGCTGTTGGAAGTTTCTTGGCTGAAAGGCCGCTGGGCTGAGAGGTCCTGAGCCTGACCAGCGATGCTGCCTGGAGGTTTGCGCGCAGCCCCGGAGGCAGAGCCAAGGCAGGAGACAGACAGGCTGCCCCAGGCTGGGCAGCTGTGACCGCTTTCCCACTGACACATCGAGAAGACTGGCCAGAGACAACCCAGAAAACTGACCCCATATAAGCAACCTAAGCTGCCCACCATTGCAACTTATTCTGAGCTCATGCGTGAGCTCTTCCACGTGTACTCTGCTACTAATAAACCCCATCACTATTGCACAAGCTTGCCCTCTCTGCTGAATTCTTTCTTCAAAAAGGACAAGGACCGAGGTCCTTCTCCCAGCTGTTCTGCCACCAAAATCAGGGGCAGGGCTGAAGCAACTATGATTTTCAATAAACAGTGACGGTATGTATTTTGGCATGACTCCAAATGCCACTGTGATGTGAAAATACCCATGATTTCTTCTGTTCACAATAATGACAAAACTACCATGCTTTCTGTCAACAGATTCATGGGAGGGAATCTCGGCTACAGTCAAACATTATGAATTAATCATAACCTTTTCTTTCATCCGAGTTCATGGACCCCTGAGACTCAATACTGAGAAATCCTGTTTTAGTATTGAGATGAGAAGGAAAGGTCCAGGCCTACGATTTCAGAGGATTCCCTGTGATGAGGAAGAAGACTTAGGCACCGAGAAGCCTGGTACCCAAGTGAGGATTTTCTCATCAAAACTCTCTCTTGAAAATTTCAGCTGGTGAAACCTAGCACGTTGGTGGTGCCTTGGGAGGTGAGGGGGAAGCACGTGTGTTCACTCCGGGGCAGGAAGGAGAGGTGACGGACAGCAGGAGCTCCTGCTGGGCTGGGCGCGATGGCTCCCAGCGGTCAGCCTCAGACTCCGGGCAGGTCTGGAGGGGGCGTGAATGACAGCTCCGGGACACTGCGATCCTCTGACCTGTCTCAGGGCTGGGAAAGGGTTAACAGACCAGGCTGTGGCTGGCAGGTCACCAGCCAGGGACCTCTCTGCAGGGAGTTTCCAGAAAAATGCAGAGGGGGAAATCCTGCAGCTAAAGCAGAGAATTCCCCCAGGGCTTCAGATAGAACCAGACCCAGAGGGGACTCTGAGAACGGCAGCCGGACACCGCGAAGAACTAAGGTCTACAGGGTAGCGCAGGGGCCAAGATTCACCCCCCAGCCCGCGAGCTTCCAGGCGCGTCAATGATACAACCTCTGAGCCACGGAAACATCTTCTAGAATACCGGCTCTGCCCGAGGCCTTGCTGCGGCGACTGCCCAAAGCGCGCGCGCCGGCATCGCCCGGAGACGGACCCTTGGCATCAGCTCCAGGGTCTCCACTGCCAGGACCAGGCTGCGGTCCCCATGGAAGGACTCCGGCACGTGCTCTGTCGAGGCTCTGTGTGTGAAGGGAACAGAGGGAGCGGTCCTGACGCTGGCTGATTCTGTTGGGAAGACATCGCCCGGCTGAGGGGCAGAGAAAGAGTTGGGGGCCCTTTTTTACAATGCAGACAATGACGAATCCATCCACGCTCTGTGCCAAGGAAGAAATGGAGATGGAGTTGATAAAAACGGCCATGCCTCTCACTTAAATCTGACTGGGAAAATGTGGCAGAAAATCAGTATTTGGAGCATTTTAGAGATAAACTCCTAGGTTAGCATGGGTGCAACGGTGCATCCCGTGAAGTCTCCCCAGAGTCAGACCCTCCCCCACACACACCAGCCCTCGGGGCTGGGTGGGACTGGGGGATAGACGTGGGGTGTGTGTGTTGAGGGGATGTGTTTGTGTGTGACCAGTGTGTGTGCACGTGTATGCCTGTATGCGGGAGTATGCAGGTGTGTGTGCACGCATGTGGACACATGTGTATGTATATTTATGTGCCGTGTGTGCACGTATAGGGGGGTTTGGCAGGGGCTGAGTTCAGAGGCTGAGAAGGAAAATCACCCCCACAAGGCCAGTGCAGCGGTGTTTGGTGGAGATGCTGGATCCGGCCTTTGTTCTCAGTCGTCGAGTCCGGGAACGGATGAGAGAGTCAAGGAAGGAAGAGAGAGGAGGCTGCAGGACAGAGGAGATGCAGAGAAAGAGGGGCCGGGAGGGCAGAGACTCAGAGCAGCTGGCCTGTTCCGCTCGTCCCCGGCCTCAGAGGAGTCCAAGAGCAGGCAGAAGAGTCAGTGCCGCTCCTGTGAGGGGGGCTTGGTCCTGAGGAGCCTCTGCAGACAAGACGCATTCGGGGCACAGACCCTGCTGCTGGATTCTGCTGGGGTGAGCGCAGGGGGCAAATACATACGGACGTGCATGTGTGCATGTATGTGTGCAGGGGTTGGACGTGCACGTGTGTATATATGTGTGCAGGGGTTGGACATGTCACGTGTGCATGTATGTGGGCAGGGGTTGGAAGTGCCACGTGTGCGTATATGTGTGCAGGGGTTGGACGTACCACGTGTGCGTATATGTGTGCAGGGGTTGGACATGTCACATGTGCATGTATGTGTGCAGGGGTTGGACGTGCACATGTGTATATATGTGTGCAGGGGGTGGGCATGTCACATGTGCATGTATGTGTGCAGGGGTTGGACGTGCACGTGTGTATATGTGTGTGCAGGGGTTGGACATGTCACGTGTGCATGTATGCGGGCAGGGGTTGGACGTGCCACGTGTGCATATATGTGTGCAGGGGTTGGACATGCCACGTGTGCGTATATGTGTGCAGGGGTTGGACATGTCACATGTGCATGTATGTGTGCAGGGGTTGGACGTGCATGTGTGCATATATGTGTGCAGGGGTTGGACATGTCACATGTGCATGTATGTGTGCAGGGGTTGGACGTGCACGTGTGTATATGTGTGTGCAGGGGTTGGACATGTCACGTGTGCATGTATGTGTGCAGGGGTTGGACGTGCACGTGTGCATGTATGTGCGCAGGGGTTGGACGTGCACAAGTGTATATATGTGTGCAGGGGTTGGATGTGCACATGTGTGCATATATGTGTGCAGGGGTTGGACGTGCACATGTGTGCAGGGGTTGGATGTGCACATGTGTGCGTATATGTGTGCAGGGGTTGGATGTGCACATGTGTGCATATATGTGTGCAGGGGTTGGACGTGCACATGTGTGCATATATGTGTGCAGGGGTTGGACGTGCACATGTGTGCATATATGTGTGCAGGGGTTGGACGTGCACATGTGTGCATATATGTGTGCAGGGGCTGGACGTGCACATGTGCATATATGTGTGCAGGGGTTGGACATGCCACGTGTGCATACATGTGTGTAGGGATTGGGAGTGCACATGTGCATATATGTGTGCAGGGGTTGGACGTGCACATGTGTATGTGTGCAGGGGTTGGATGTGCACATGTGTATATGTGTGTAGCAGTTGGATGTGCCACATGTGCATACATGTGTGTAGGGGTTGGACGTGCACATGTGTATGTGTGCAGGGGTTGGATGTGCACATGTGTATATACGTATGTAGGGGTTGGACGTGCACATGTGTATATATGTGTGTAGGGATTGGGCATGCACGTGTGTATTTATGTGTGTAGTGGTGAGGATAGAGGGTTAGGTGTGTAGGTAGAGGGTTATATCATAACCCAGGAAATGGGGGATTGAGCCCCTCACAGAGGAGAGTCACTGGAATTACTTTGAGAAAGAGCATCACTCACAGAAGAGCCGGGAGCTCCGGGCAGGGAGGAGAGAAGCCCCATCCACTAGGAGGAAGACGGCTCCTGGGATGGAGGGTGGCCTTGCTGAGACGCTGACGTGAGTGCAGGAAGAGGTTCCATGAATTCATGTGAACTTATCCAGGAAACAGACTCACAGGCAGAGAGCATGGACTTGTGTTTGCCCAGGCGGAGGGGTAGGGGGGATGCCCCGGGAGTGTGGGGTCAGCCAATGCAAACTCTTATCCCAAGGATGGATGAACAGTCAGGTCCTACTGCAGAACACGGGGAAAGAGACTCAACAGCCTGTGACAAGCCGTAATGGAAAGAATGTGAATGTACGTATATCTATGTATCTGAAATACCTTGCTGCACACAGAAATTAACACAACATTGCAAATCAACTATACTTCAATAAAGGAAGAGTTTCAGTAAGTAAGGCAAACACCTGAGGGCTTGGGGGAGAATTGTAGTGAAATCAATTTCTATGGAGGGAAGGAGGGAAAGAGGGGCCCAGGAGGGCAGAGACTCAGAGCAGCTGGGCCTGCTGCCCTCATCCCCAACTTAAGGGGAGAGATCAAGAGCAGGCTGAAGCTCCTGTGAGGAGGGGACCTCTGAGACAGAGAATGAGATGACCTTGACAGCTGGGAGCCTCTTGCTCAACAAATTACAAGCAAACATGCATCACAACTGAGCCAGGGGCCACATGAACTTGCGAGGCGGGGCCCCAGGCTCCAGAGCACTTGGGCACAGCCCCGGGAGCCCCGGGTGTGGGGAAGGAGAAGAGATGCTGGCTGATGGGTCGCACAGCCCTGCCCCAGCAGGTAAAATCAAAGCTTCCACGCAGCCCAGAGGGGGCCGTCCAGGCAGGAGGCGCCCCCCTTGCCCCAGGGTCCAGAGGAGAAAGACTTCGGCTGCATCTTCAGTTCAAGAGATGAGGACACATTTCCTGAAGCTTGAGGGAGAAGGAGGCTGAGAGTGGGGCTTCTGGTGGAGGAGAAGGATAAAGACAAATTCAGCCTCCTGTTCAAAGAAGGGAAAAGCCATCTTCCCAGGGCCAGGGCGGACCAGCGGGAACAGAAAGTCCGAGGGAGTGTGGAGTGCAGAGGGTGAGGGAGGCCAGGGTGGGGGCATCTCGATCTGGGAAATTACACAGAAAAAGTAGGGGAAAGGGTCAGACAGACGGGACGGGAAAGGTGGGAGCCCTCGGAGGGTTAAATCACGCTGTGGGCCAGCGGAGCACAGCTGAATCGGAAGCACGGGTTTACGTGGCACGGAGCCGAGAAGGTCGTCTATGGACTCTGGTGGAAACAGAGACGGATGCAACCTCTGAACAGGAGGCAGGGCCGGAGAGGAGAGAGGAGGTGCTGAGGGTAAGGTCAGGAGCCTGATGTGTGTGACACTGATGAGAGGAAAATACTGTCAACATGGATAGGGTTTGTGTTTAACAATTGAAATGCAGGAGTTACATGTCCTCAAATTTGAAAGGTACATGGTTTGGAGGATGCAAGATCATATGTATAAAACCCTTTGTGCTCTGGACAGATGATGAAGAGACAAGCTCATTGAGAAGATACGGCTTTCACAGAAAGACTCACAAACACAGAAAATGAAGTGACGGTCACCAGAGGGGAAAGTGGGAGGGAGGCATAAATCGGGAGCTGGGGATTAACAGGCACACACTAGTACATATAAAATAGTTACACAAGGGGAATTCCCTGGTGGTCTGGTGGTGAAGACTGTGCTTCCACTGCAAGGCATGGGTCCGATTCCTAGTAGGGGGATTTAAGATGCCCACGTGCTGCGGGACATGGCCAAAAAAATAAACAAACAGGCCTTTAAAAAAATAGATATAAGTAAACACCTACTGTATAGCACAGGGAACTATATTCAGTATCCTGTGGTAGCCTATGATGGGAAAGAATCTGAAAAGGAAGACACATATTCACAACTGAATCCATCTGCTGTACATTTGAAACGTTGTAAATTTGCTATACTTCAATTTTAAAAAGTATATAGCTTTCCGGTAGGAAGGGTGTGCTCAGAAAGAAATTTAATGAAGGGTGAAGAATGGACGAGAACAGGCTCATGGGCCCCAATGCTGAGATTCAGACCTGTCAGAATTCAGGAGGGAGAGACATGCGTTTAGATTCAAGGGGAAACTGGGTGGAATGTGCATTGAGAGAAGGGAGCGGGTGGCTGGCAGGAGCTATGACCAAGAAAGAACAGAGCAGGTGGACTCTCTGAGGGGGGCGCAGTCCTTCCTTATTGTGCCAAAAGACACGGGTCAAAGCCTAAGGAAGGCGGCACGGTGTGGAGCAGAGGAGAAATGCCCACTGGCCTGGAAAACGGTGAGAAGTCCAGGAAGGAGGAGAAACCCCCAAGCCCTCTGAGACCAGAAGAGACGCTCCATGGAGACCTGAGGTCTGGCGAGGCCCGTCTCGGGTCCCCTCCCACGCCCACAGCCTCCCAGTTTTATTCAAGGAGGTTCTGGCTGACATGGTTGGTGGATTGTGGGGCGGCGGGAGGACCCAGTCTTGAGCATCTGCCGTCCCCTCGGACCTTCTCAGCCCAGACCTTCCACCAAAACCCAGGGCTCTTAGGATGCAGAAGATGGAGTTGAGCAGTAGTTCTCCAACTAGGTACTGTTTGAAAATGATTGCAAAGACTAGTAAAAACCTGGGCAAATCACGTAAGTTAACGATGAAAGAAAATATTTAGATAAAGTAAAAGCGTCATAAAAATCCAGGCACCATTATTCGCTAATAAGAGCTCTCAAATATCCTCTTCCACCTCCTGATGGGAAATGAGCTTGCTGAACGGGGAGGATTATTTGCTAAGATGTTCTCTTTAATTTGTATTTTTTAAAAAGTAATCATGCTATGTTTAATTTCCTTTGGAACTCCCTCATCATAATTAGATCTCAAAGCTTTTACTTCTGATCTCTTTGGTTCTTTTCCCCGACACAACAGGGAAACACAAGAACAAGCTCAGCCAACAATCAGAGAACGAAGCTGCCACTGCTAACCTTTGTGTGGCTCGGATTCAAATGTTGCACTGATTTTAATTCACACGGAGTCTGAATAGACAGCTCCGTGGTTTGCAATACTGCATAGTTAAAAAATAATTTTGAAAACTATCACTGAGGTCACAGTGGGTAGAATAGGCCCATATGGAAGATCTCGGAAGAGCCAGAATTACCTTTGGAGATAAAGTTCACGATAACCCCTGGTATTTACTTGCACCGGGCTCATGCCCTCCATGGAGGCTGAAATGGAGTAAAATATTTATTCCCATCCAGTGACACTTGAACATGTGGCATCTGGGAACCACTGTTGTCATAAATGGAGAAAAGCTGAAGCCTTCCCACCCACTCACCACGAAAGCAGTCATCTACTGCAGCCCCTCCATTAAGGTCAGCCGTGGTCCAAGCTCAGATTTGGTTCAGTCCAACGTCTGCATCTGGGTCAGGGGTCCCCACACCCCCCAAGGTTAGATCATTCACTGGGACTCAGAGAAACGCTTACACTCAGTTATGACAGCAAAATGATAAGAGATTAAAAACAGAAAAAGGAAAAGGCAGCTGAGGCTGAACCCAAGAGGAAGCAGGGGTAAGCTGACCAGTGTTCTTTGCTAGTGGAATCTCGGGGACACGCTTGATTCTCCAGAAACTGCGTTACTAACCAAGGAGGCTCCCAGAGGCTTGGTGCCCAGAGCTGGTATTGGGGGTTGGTCCCTGGGCACCCACACAGCTGACGTCAACCACACAGACCACCTCAAAGCAAAACCAGGCTTCACGCTCTATCACGTTTTGTTGTCATTGTTCATTTACTCAGTCCTGTCTGACTCTTTGTGGCCCCATGGCCACGCCAGCCTTCCTTGTCCTTCACTATCTCCTGGGGTTTGCTCAAACTCATGTCCGTTGAGTCGGTGATGTTACTGAATGATCTCATCCTCTGTCACCCTCCTCCTCTTGCCCTCAATCTTTTCCAGTATCAGGGTCTTTTCCAATGAGTTGGCTTTTCATATTAGGTGGCCAAAGTATTGGAGCTTCAGCATCAGTCCTTCCAAAGAATATTTGGGGTTGATTTCCTTTAGGATTGACTGGTTTGATCTCCTTGCTGCCCAGGGGATTCTTTTTTTTTTTTTATGTCACTATATTTTTTATTGATTTGTATGAGCTATTTTTTGTTTGTTTGTTTGTTTTTCCATTTATTTTTATTAGTTGGAGGCTAATTACTTTACATCATTGCAGTGGTTTTTGTCATACATTGAAACGAATTAGCCATGGATTTACATGTATTCCCCATCAAGAATCTTTTCCAGTTCCACAGTTTGAAAGTATCAATTCTTCAAGGCTCAGCCTTCTTTAAAATGGTCCAACTCTCACATCCATACATGACACTTGGAAAAACCATAGCTTTGACCGTACAGATCTTTATCAGCAAAGTGACAGTTCTGCTTTTTAATACATTGTCTAGCTTTGTCACAGCTTTCCTTCCAAGGAGCAAATGCCTTTTAATTTCATGGCTGCAGTTACCATCTACAGCGATTTTGGAGTCCAAGAAAATAAAGTTTGTCATGGCTTACACTTTTCCCCATCACATTTTAGGAGACTATAAGGTCAAACCCATACTAGCTGGCCCATGGCCTCAGGCCAACGACTACACTCTCACAGGGTGGGGACAGAATGTTCCAGGGGATGGGAGCTAACTTCCCAGGAGCAGCCAAGGACCAGCCCTAAAGACAGGCCTTTCCCAGGGATGTTCAGTGTCTGAACAACCCATGCCTACACAGCCGGTCCCTTCTGGGACTTCTCTGCTGGTCCAGGGCTTTCAATGCAGGGGACATGGATGGAGGAGGAAGATCCCACACGCTATGGAGCAACTGAGCCTGTGAGCTGCAACTGAGGCCTGACCCAGCCAAGTAAATAATAAACAATTTTTTCTTAAAATAGCCAACCCTTTCCCACTCAGGATCCCTCTTCTTTTTCATGATCCGAAAAGGGAGTTCTGAGCTTTTCAAACTTTTGTGACTACCATCTATTATGAGAGCTATCTTATATAGCCACACGGTAAACACTTACTAAATCCATATATAATACACAAAACTCCACAAAATAATAGGTCATTCTACTATCTAGGATGCACAGGGTATTGCTTTTTTTATTGCATTTTATTTACTTTAAGCTGATCAGGATCCACGAAATTCACTTCATGACCTTCAAATGTGTCACAACTTACATCTGAAAAAATGAATGGGCAGGAGAATTGAAAGCATTAAAGTCACAAGGAGCCAGAAGCCTTTATTTGAAGAAAAGGCAGCCTCGTTCGTAACCGTGTAGGGCTTGGCATCATTCACTGTGACAGTTGACGGGGAAGATGGTTGCACGGATAAATGTCACAAAGGATGAAAGAGCTGGCGAAACAGGGTAAAGGCGGTCCATGCTGTGCCAGTTTTAGTGAACGTCATCACTTTCTTCCAGAAACTTCCAAACTCTGCTTCTCTGCTTTGTTGTGGCTGTTTAGTTGTTCAGTCCTGTCTGATTCTTTGTGACCTCATGGACTGTAGCCTGCCAGGCTCTATGGGATTCTCCAGGCAAGAATACTGGAGTGGGTTGCCATTTCCTTCTCCAGAGGATCCTTCTGACACAGGCACTGAACCCGAGTCTCCTGCATTGGCAGGCGGATTCTTACCCACTGCGCCACCGGGGAGGACCCCTCTGCTTCCTACCTCCTTTTCATCTTCTGCCTTCTCCACTCTCCTCCCAGCTCTCCAACGGGTGAGCGCTCGACACGGCCCTTTCTTGCTTTCTGAGCTAAATTTATTCTTCATCTTAAGACTTCCTTTCTCACGTCCCTTCTCAGGGAGAAAATAATCAAGTGATCTGATCAGTACAAAGTGTTAAACACTCGAGGCATATAAACAGTTAAAGGAGGTTCCTGGGAGTACTGGTGTTTTCATGTCTGCCCCTTGCTCGCCCCAGATCATGACCCTTGGAGCTGGCAGCCTGTTGGTGACGGTTTTAGAGAATACGGGACACACAAGCTTCCCCAAAGCCTGCCACGCGGCTCAGTCCACAAAGAGCCCCCGGGGGGTGGACTGACCCTGGAGACCTCCAGTTCCTGTCCACGGAACTACAAGTTTGAGAACCTCAGTATACTTTCTCTAGTTCCCCTTGTTTGGAATGAAGTGTTTTGATGAGCAGTGGCATATAAGAAAAAAAATTTAAACGTATCATCTAATAAATCTGTTCTGTCTTCAACAAGCCCAGACTTTAAGTACATACATCCATTTATTCAATTACCATCAATCTTTCTGGATGTGATTTGTGGATGACAAGAAAAATAATACACATGAAAGTGGTTTTGAGGCTTACGATGCACACATATAAATATATCAACTAATCAAATTCTCTGAATTGGGCACCTAACAACAGACACGATGTGTGGATTGATAACTTGACGATTGGCCAGGTTCAGTCTTTTAATTCAAATGATAAATACCATATTTGCTCCCATAATTCCTTCTCCTCTACACTTTTTTAAAGGAAATATTTTACTGCTGAGAAGGAAATTATGCAGCCTGGTAGTATAACTTCCTCTCTTGGCAGATTGAGTGAATCTAAGTGCCAGAAATCCCAGAAAAAAATCAGAACATCAAAGGTCACAGATAAGCATTTAAAAGTAGTAAAAACTCACCCTGAAATTGCTGTGGGTGAGATGTTTCAACAGCCCCCACTTCTAAGAACCATTTGGATGTATATTTAATAGGAACTAACCAATCTTTTAGAATCCTCTTCTCCATTCTGGAGTCATTTAACAAAACCATCTGAAGTCTTTTTGGACAAGTATAGTCTTTGTAATATCACAATCTGTTCTTTAAGAAATACAAAGACAGTGCTTCAAATGTCCCAATTCTATTAAACCAAAAGGCAAAGTCCTCTAAGCTTCTGTGACGTAGATGGCTGTGAAAACACAGGTCTTTCATGATTTGGGGAATGCAGACTTCGGAAATGCATGTGTGAGCGTGTGTGCATGTGTATGGACGTGTGCATCTAGGTGTGCGTGTCTGTGTGTGCAGAAGAATTCCCAGACTCAGCTCTAGGACCCCCTTCCTTCTGTTACATCACACAACTCCCTAAGAACTCTGTGGATAAAGCTTCTAACGACACCCAGGGTAGCTGTGTTTCCTTGGCCACCTCAGAGGCAGGATTGGTAAGACCCTACCATGGACCCTGGAATCTCTGGGCAACCCAGAGATTGGCACGTGGTGTGGTGGGACCAGAGAGGATCCCAGCTGATGCTCAGGACAGCCACTGGCGTCTCTGTCTTGGGACCCTCCCGCCCTGGGACAGCAGGGGAATCGGTCATGCGCTGACTCTTGGGCTAGGAGTTAAGAAGGAGACAGTCCGAACCACAAACCAAGTGGAAAGCAGACAGAAGCTGGGTCCTCCCTGCCCTCTGAGTTCTAAGACAAGCTCCAACCTCCTCTATTTCCTGAAAGGAAGCCCAGAGTCTTCACCAAGATTTCTCTGAACACCCAGGGAGGGTACACATACCACCACTGCGATGTGTGTTGGGTCAGGTGAGAGATCTCTTTCCAGCTTCTCTCTCACATCTTTCATCTTTATTTTCTCATCTCTCTTTTCCTCTCGAAGGCAAAGACAAGTAGCTCTCACCTTCCACTTGGCACAACCAGCTCCGTGTGGCTTTGGTTCCCAGTGTCCTACTTTCCCTGTTGAAGTGACTCTTCAGATTATTTTTTCTACAGAAAGGTCAGGCTCTCACTAAGAAAAGGTCAGGTGGCAACTGCAATTATACTTGGGGATTTTTGTTTCCATACAGAAACCGTAAGTGGAATTAGCGGCATCGTGCCGTCTCCTTCCACAGCTACGCTCCAAGCCCATCCTTACCCTGCTCACCAGGTGAGCAAACCAGCAGGGAGCGTCAGTCGCTCCACGTCTCCTCCCACTGACAAGTGCAGTCTGATGGCCCTTTCCTGAAGTCTGGGCTGGACTCCACGCCATCCTGGGACTCCCAAGGCTGGACCAGGAGGAGCCTTTCAGCTTCTGCCTGAGACTCCAGGAAGACAGCGTCAGGGAGCCCTGAGCCACCAGCGGGAGGACCTGAGACTGCTGGGGGGCGGAAACCACACGAACCCAGCTTGCAGCCCCCAAATCTCCACGTGAGAATGCTTAGGATCCTGTAGACAGCACTGCCAAGGGGTGGGAAGGAAGTGGAGCCCAAGCATTGCCCAGTCAAGCCCTGCCTGAGATACCAGCTCCAAATTACATATTAAAAAAGGTTGTTTGAAACCACGATGCATGAGACATAGAAAACAAACCTATGGTTACCAAAGTAGAAAGGGGCTCAGTTCAGTTCAGTCGCTCAGTTGTGTCCGACCCTTTGTGAACCCACGGACTGCAACATGCCAGGCTTTCCTGTCCATCACCAACTCCCGAAGTTTACTTAAACTTATGTCCATTGACTCGGTGATGCCATCCAGTAATCTCATCCTCTGTCGTCCCCTTTTCCTCCTGACCTCAATCTTTCCCAGCATCAGGGTCTTTTCCAGTGAGTCAGCTCTTCCCATCATGTGGCCAAAATATTAGAGTTTCAGCTTCAGCGTCAGTCCTTCCAATGAATATTCAGGACTGATCTCCTTTAGGATGGACTGGTTGGATCTCCTTGGTGTCCAAGGGACTCTCAAGAGTCTTCTCCAGCACCACAGTTCAAAAGCATCAATTCTTCTGCGCTCAGCCCTCTTCATGGTCCAACTCTCACATCCATACATGACTACTGGAAAAACCATAGCTTTGACTAGATGGACCTTTGTCAGCAAAGTAATGTCTCTGCTTTTTAATAGGCTGTCTAGGTTTGTCATAGCTTTCCTTCCAAGGAGCAAATGTCTTTTAATTTCATGGCTGCAGTCACCATCTGCAGTGATTTTGGAGCCCAAGAAAATGAAGTCTCTCACTCTTCCTATTGTTTCCCCATCTATTTGCCTTGAAGTGATGGGACCAGATGCCATGATCTTAGTTTTTTTAATTCTGAGTCTTAAGCCAGCTTTTTCACACTCCTCTTTCACCTTCAAGAGACTCTTTAGTTCCTCTTTGCTTTCTGCCATAAGGGTGGTATCATCTGAGTATCTGAGGTTATTGATATTTCTTCCAGCAATCTTGATTCCAGCTTGTGCTTCATCCATTTCCAGCATTTCGCATGATGTGCTCTGAGTATAAGTTAAATAAGCAGCATGACAATATACAGCCTTGATGTACTCCTATCCCAATTTGGAACCAGCCCATTGCTCTATGTCCGGTTCTAACTATTGCTTCTTGGCCTACATGCAGATTTCTCAGGAGGCAGGTAAGGTGGTCTGGTATTCCCATCTCTTGAAGAATTTTCCACAGTTTCTGTGATCCACACAGTCAAAGGTTTTAAAGCACTCAGTGAAAGAAAGGGGTGGGGAGGGATAAATTAGGAATCTGGGATTAACATGTACACACTACTATATATGGAAAAGGGAATGGTTACCCACTGCAGTATTCTGGCCTGGAGAATTCCATGGACTCTAGAGTCCTTGGGATCGCAAACAGTCGGACACAACTAAGTAATTTTCACTTTCACTACTATATATAAAGTAGATAAGCAATAAGAACTTATTGTATAGCACAGGGAAACTATACTCAATATCCTATAATAATCTATAATGAAATGGAATGTAAAAATATATATATATATAGGCTCCTCAGCTGGCCTAGTGGTCAAGAACTCGCTTCACAATGCAGGAGACATAAGAGATGCGGGTTTGATCCCTGGGTCAGGAAGATCCCTTGGTGAAGGGCATGGCAACCCACTGCAGTATTCTTGCCTGGAGAATCCCACAGACAGAGGAGCCTGGGAAGCTACAGTCTATAGAGCCACAAAGAGTTGGACACCACTGAAGCAACTTAGCATGCACACACACGCAGAGTGATTCAGATGGTAAAAAATCTGCTTGCAATGCAGGAGACTCAGGTTCAATCCCTGTGTCAGGAAGATTCCCCTGGAGAAGGGCATGGTAACCCAGCTCAGTATTCTTGCCTGGAGAATCCCATGGACAGAGGAGCCTGGAGGATTACAGTCCCTGTGGTTGCAGAATCAGACAGGACTGAGCAACTAACACTTTCAGTTTCACATATGGTGTGTGAGTGTGTACAGTGTGTGTGTGTGTGTGCAAAATGTCATGGGGCTTCATCTAGAACCTGGGTGTGTCAGGTCCGCTACCTACCCAGAGTGTGGCCAGCAAGAGACATGAAGATGCATTCTATGGACAGACAGACAGGCTTTCCATGATCACCCGGACTCCCAGTTGAAAGTGGTTCCCATGGGAACCAAAGTGAATGAAGGCTCTCCGGACTCGTCTGTGAGCTCCCTGAATCCAGACAGCAGTAGTAAGAGGAGAAAACCATAAGCTCAGAAGAACTAATTTTTGGTTATTATTTGTAAGCTATTACTAAATCAATACGAACGCCATCCTCAGAATGCAGAGACAGCCACATTATACAAGTGTTTCTTCCTGATACAATTCGCTAATGACTGTGTTCCCTGAAGAGAGAATCTGAAAAACAATGCAACTGCTTTGCATGCTCCTTGTCTTGTAATAAAACATTTCTGGAGGAAGAATGATTGGCTACTGAAGCTAGTTACACCGTGTGTGTTAAAAACGCAGCCTAGTGTTGAAAATTAAGTAAAAAAAAAAAAGAAAGAAAATGGCAGAGGCAGATAAATATTTGATAGAGGTGGGAGGGAATGAAGAAAGTCGGCTTTAGGCAGGATATTGGTTTTCCTCTGATAAACATCACCTTGTTCACAAAATTAAATTTTTAAAAAAGTAAGAAACTCTTAATAAGATGGGGCATTATTAGGTTTGTATCCAGAACAAATGGTGAGTCGTTAACAAACAGTGACAGCCATTTTTCTTTGCAAATTATTAATACTGAATGTTTGCCCCCTCCATAAACATGATGGAGGTTTGCATTATTCATCTGTGTTAGAACCTTTTGAAATTGTTTTCCCTATTGATGGCATTTGTTTTTGCATTCAGCTATATTCCCCCCAACCCTTCACTCTTGCTTTAAATGTGGATGAGAAGCTTTAAAGACATGGGGGAAGGCGATTTCTGAGCAGCTGCAAGACGGTGGTGGAAATGCCACTGTGAACCCTTTCTTAGCCTCAAAGCTCCGCCTTAATGAAGAACCACAGGCAATGGGGAGAGTGTTCTGTCTGCCTGTCGTGCAGGATAGAAGCCACCAGTGACATATATCTTGTTCATGCAAATGTGCTCAGCCTGATTTGAGTATTACCTTCACCTTGATTTCCTTTGGGTATAAAGAGCAACAAATGCCTCTTTTAATACCACAGTCACCCTGTGCCCTTCGCCTGGGGACAGCCTGGAAGGTTCTCCTGGAGCTCGGGTTATATAATGTCTTGGTATCCACTCTACTGAAAAGCCCAAACAAGCCTGGTTGTGAGCTCAGACAGCGCGTGAAACTGTTCTTTCTTCCCCAGGCAGAGGAGGCTTGACTGCACCTGGATGCCACGAGGAGCCGGCTGCTGCTTATGCAGGAGGAAAATCAAGCTGCAATTTGGAGAGCCATCATAGATGGAAGGGGAGATGCTACCCTGTCAGGCAGACAGGGGCAGAAATGGCCTTGGACATCCCATCTCTTTCAGCGCCATTTCTCACCTCAGCAGCCACTCACCCTCCATTATGGAACTTGATTTTCATTGAAGTCTGGTTGATTTACAATGTTGTGTTAATTTCTGCTGCAATATGCACATACACATTCTTTTTCATATTCTTTTCCACTATGGTTTATCACAGGATATTGAACAGAGTTCCCTGTGCTGCTCAGTAGGTCCTTGTTGTTTACCCATTCTCTATATAATAGTTCGCATCCACTAACCCCAAACCCCCAGTCCGTCCGTCTCCCTCTCCTTTCCCCTTGGCAGCCACAAGCCTGTTCTCTATGTCTGTGAGCCTGTTTCTGTTCCATAGCCAGGCTCACATGTGTCATATGGTAGATTCCCATGAACATGACGCTGTATGGTGTTTGTCTTTGTCTCTCTGATTTACTTCCCCTAGTATGCTAATCTCTAGCCCCATCCATGCTGCTGCATTATTTCATTCTCTTTGTTCCCGAGGAATATTCCATTGTATATATGCGCCACATCTTCGTGAAGCATTCATCTGTTGGTGGACACTTACTTTTAATAACTGGGCGTCTAGTCTGAGCCAGGCACTGTGTTGGGCTGTGTGGGGCTGCAATGGATGGCTGACCCAGGTGTTTATAACCAATGCCAAAGGGAAGCGATCTCTAGTGAGGCAGGGACAGCCAGGAAGGGAAGGTCTCAGTGACGGGTACTGGAGAGGTGCCTGCCCTGGTCACCACCACCCAACACTGGCGGCCCGGTGGTCCTGGGGCTGTATGAATGCCAGCGACTTGATCAGATGTGTCTCTGCACGTGAATTCTACCTTGTTCTACACAAAGAAGACTTCTTTGCCTGGGGAAGGTGGTTATCTAAATGTAACAGAAAGAAAAATCTAACATCTGTAGTGCTGTACGATTCTCTTCATATCTGCCAAGGCCTTATATTGTCTGCTCTCCTCACCAGCCCTATAACGAGACCAGGAGGTACCAGAGAGTCTAGCAGAGAAGCAAATGGAAGCTCAGGGTCCCCCCAGGGAATGTCAGTGTTGGCTAGGTTTCAAGACTCCCGGTTGTGAATTCAGACGTCTTATTACTGTGCACACCAGCTAAAGGCATCGCTGAGAAAATCAAACACTTTTAAAACTGACTGCTACCATTTCTATAATTTGTACATATTGATTTCACAAATATTTCTTGAGCACATTATAAACAGAACAAAAATAGACAAGGTCCTTCTCTACTTTTAGAAACAAACTTATAATTTAAAATTATTTCCCTGTCTAATGTCTAATAGTGATACCTGTTTAGGGGAAAGAGAAATAGAATTCGGAGATGGTGTGGCTGAGGGCTGGGTGAAGACCGTAGGCAGAGTGGCTGGGGAAAGCCTCTCTGAGGAGGTGATGTTTGGGTTGACTTGAATGATGGAAGGACAGTCACAGGACTATCTGTGACAGAGATGAGGGCTCTAATGCAGTGAGAGCTTGGCATATTTGAGGAATAGAAAGCGGACCAATATGTCCAGAGCATGGAGAACGCACAGAAGGGGGATCTTAGGAGGCCATAGAAACGGGATCTGTGCACCTTTACGTCTTGCAGAGAGCTTCTGTTCTGATGTGCAGGAAAGTGGCCTGATTGGATTACCATTTTTACAGGGTCACTCTGGCTTCCTCATGGAGAATGGCCTACAGGAGGGCAGGACGGGAGCAGCGGCATCTTCTGAGGATGACTTCAGTGATCCAGGCGAGAGGTGATGGTGGTAGCGAGGGTGGAACATAATGAATTGAACGGGATGTAATTTGAACTTAAGATGGACAGGAGATTGCTGAGTGGGTTAGAACAGCCATGAGAATAAAAAGGAGCAAATTATAGGTTTAACATTTTTGATTTGAGCAACAGGGTGGTTGTTGGTACCACTTACTGAGATGGAAGCTATGCTAAAGAAACAATCTTGATACGCTACTGGGATGAGGAGTCATATTTTGATTGAGTGAGGATTTTACATGGTGGGGTCAGATGGGTACTCTGAAAACTGAGTTTGGAGCTAAAATGTGAGGACAAGACTAGAGACAGAAAATTGGAAATCATCACCATATACATAGGTACCTGAGACTGTGGACTTGGATGAGCTCATCCAGAAATTAGATGTATCAGAAAAGAGAAGACAGCCCAGACTTCTCTAAGGTATTTCAACATGAAGAGGTCAAGACAAAGAGATGGAACCAATCAAGGAAACCGAAGAGGAATGTCCAGTCCTGTAAAGGGGGGACTCCCCAGAGAGTGTTTAAGGTGGGAGGTAGGTCAGCCATGTCAGACATCGCTGAGACGGAAAATAAAAGGAAGACAGAAAAGATGTTGAGGGCAGAGAAGACTGGGTCTCCAGAAACACTGGAACCTGCTGGGCTTGAGAAAAATAATCAGCACTCGGGTGCTTCTTACTTTCTCACTCCACCGAGGCAAGCAGTCAACAGGGAAATAGTTTCCAGTTTCTCCAAGATTTCGTTTAGTAAAGTTCAAATGTCTGCATGAAAAACTGGACCATTCCAAAAGCATATCCTCAGCCCCATGAGGGATAGTTTAATAAACATCCATCGTTATCAGGCAGGCGTCCTGAGATGATGTCCTGGGTGGTTTGACCTTTGATGGGATCATTAGTGAGGACTTCATCCTGGTACTTTGAGGACCAGAATCAATCCCTGCTTCATTTTGCTTCGGAAACACACATGAGAAATCTGAAGGGAGGTGTCATTTTCAGTTTATTGAGGGATGTACAGTAAGAGGATGTGAGGAACTGGAAAACGGAAGCGGAATCACCAGGTTTATGACAAGAATGTTGAGTGAGTAAAACGAGGACTAAGCCAGCTTCTGTCACTAACACCTTACTGGGATTAAAGCATGAGTTCTGGAACCCGAGGGTGAGACGCACAGGACAAGAGTGAGAAAAACGATGGCGCGAGATCAGAAAATCAAAGGCAACTCGAAGGCAGAGAAGAGTTCAGAGAAAGACAATGAGTGGATTACCCTAAATCTCTCTTCCCTCACAGCCTGACAATAATCAGATAATAATGTGACAATAATCACATTATGACTTCCATTGTTTAAAGTCAAAGAGTGGAGCTATTTGAAAAGGACCTGGGAAAGAGCTCATATCCTGTTCCTTGTTATAGTCCTAGTGAATTTTCTCAATGAATGGAAGTGTGAGGAAGAAGAGCAAATGGCATGCCAATAGAGACATGAAATTGAAATTAAAAACATAGAGTGTATTCCAGAAATGAGAAGATGAAGACAAACAGATATGCTCCAAATTATTTCCCAAGGTGACCCTGTCACATACAGGGGCTGACTTCTAAATTTTTGCACCTGTAAAATGAGAATTTTATAGTACTTTTCTGAATATTACCATCTGATTTAGTAGAATGGTGTGAAGTCAACTCAAAATACCTATCCCTTGTTTAACCATATTTGGTTTTACCTAATGTTTAACTTCTAAAAAAAAAAATACAAACACCTAAAGTGGTTTAAATAAACCTGAGATTTCTCTCAGGAATACACAGTACACAAAAATTTTGTTAATCTTATAATCTCTCTTGAACTTCTCCTCATAAGAAAATTTAAGCATTGAAAACCACTTGGTGGTGGTTTAGTCGCTAATTCATGTCTGTCTCCTGAGACCCTGTGGACTGTAGCCCTCCAGGCTTCTCTGTCCACAGGATTCCCCAGGCAAGAATACTAGAGTGGGTTGCCATTTCCTTCTCCAGAGGATCTTTCTGACCCAGGGATCGAACCCAGGTCTCCTGCAATGCAGGCAGATTCTTTACTGACTGAGCTACTAGGGAACTACTTAAATATTGATATACCTAAAACAGAATGATTTAAAATAAGTCAGGAGAGACCTATGGTTCTGGTCATGGTGGAGTTATGTTCCAGACTTACCCTCCCACTATAAGCAATTAATAACTCTGGACAAAACACATAAAGCCAATTCAGTTATTGGATTACAGGCAGTGCAGGACGGTGACCCTTGAGAGCAGGGTGAGCACAAGGCAAGTTCCTGGTCCACACCAGCTGTCTGCTTAGGGTTACGTGCGACCCACAGCACACGGAGGCGGGGACCACAGAGGAGCAGAGGCCTCACTGGAAGAGGACAGCAATCGGAGCTGGAATCTGCTGAAGCAACTGGCCCAGGGGGGTGATCACCAGCCTCTGATGCAGACTCCCTCTGACCAGCCAGGAAACCAAACGCCTCCTACAACAAAGCTCAAACTCTTTACAGAAATTTAAAAAATTCAGATTCTCAACAACACAGAACCCACAGTGTGCTGCATTCAGTGAAAAGCTATGAGACATCCAGAGGACCAGGAAACTAACCCATAACCCAGGAGAAATAATTCTATAGGAATAGACTGAAGGACAATGGACGGAACAGTAGCACAAGACCTTTGCAACAGCTGTTATGAACTGTTCGAAGATATTTTTAAAAAGATGTAAATAATTTGTTGTTTAGTCACTAAGTCACGTCCAGCTCTTTCCAACCTGATTGACTGCAGCACGCCAGGCTTCCCTGTCCTTCACTGTCTCCTGGAGTTTGCTCAAATTCATGTTCCCTGAGTTGGTGATGCTATCTAACCATCTCACCCACTGCCACCCTCTTTTCCTTTGCTTTCATTCTCTTCCAGGATCAGGGTCTTTTCCAATACCTGTTCCCTTTTAATTGGGCTGTTTTTATAGTTTCATATGTGCTAGAAGTCTCTTGTCAGACACAGGATGTGGAAAAATGTTCTCCCATTCTGCAAATGTCTTTTTACCTCCTTGATGGTGTTCATTGATAAACAAATTTTTAAAAGTTTGAATAACTCCAATGTATTTATTTTTGTCTTTTGTTTGGCTTTTGGTGTCACATCTTAGAAATCACTGTTTAATCCAAGGTGACATTTAATAATTCTTTTCTTTCAGATGTTGTATTTTTCAGTTCTAGAATTTCTATTTTGTTCTATTTTTAGAGGAGATCAGGCCTGTGCTTTTTTCCTAGGGGTTAAAAAGTTTTAGCTCTTATATAGGCACTTGCTCCTTGGAAGAAAAGTTATGACCAACCTAGATAGCATATTAAAAAGCAGAGACATTACTTTGCCAACAAAGGTCCATCTAGTCAAGGCTATGGTTTTTCTAGTGGTCATGTATGGATGCAAGAGTTGGACTATAAAGAAAGCTGAGTGCTGAAGAACTGAACTCTGGTGTTGAAGTGATTTTGAATTGTGGTGTTGGAGAAAACTCTTGAGAGTCCCTTGGACTGCATGGAGATCAAACCAGTCCATCCCAAAGGAAATCATTCCTGGATATTCATTGGAAGGACTGATGTTGAAGCTGAAACTCCAATACTTTGACCACCTGATGCGAAGAGCTGACTCATTTGAAAAGATCCTGATGCTGGGAAAGATTGAATGCAGGAGGAGAAGGGGATGACGATGAAGGATGAGATGGTCGGATGGCATCACCGACTCAAAGGACGTGAGTTTGAGCAAGCTCCAGGAGTTGATGATGGACAGGGAGGCCTGGCGTGCTGCAGTCCATGGGGTTGCAAAGAGTCAGACCTGACTGAGTGACTGAACTGAACTGAAGGCTCTTTAATCATTAATTTCTTTGGAAGAAAATTTTCTTCCTTCCAAAAGATAACCAAAAGGCACTCTCCTACAATGGGAAGACAACAAACTGACTATCTGATTAGACCAGCCCAGGTACTAAATCCTGCTTTGACACTCTTCTCTCTGTGACCCCAGGAAGGTTATTTAATGTTTCCGAGCCTGAGTTTTACCATCTACAAAATAGAGATAATAACAACACATTGTCTGCAGATATTTTTACCACTATTATAATCCTTTTCATCGTGTTGTAGTTTCATCACGAGAATCAGTGTTCACGCGTTTTAAACCCAAGTTTCCCACAGACTAGTTCTGTGGCATAGGAGGGTCTGCCTCTCTGAACCTCAGTTTCCTCAACTGTGAAACAAGGTAAGTAAGAAGACCCATCACTCAGGTCCTTCCAAAATTAAACTTTCTGTTACTAATCTCAAGTATGTACTTGGCAACTTATTTAAGACGCACCCTCAGGAAACTACAGTCTGTTTAAAAACCTGCTTTTCAGTTTGATGGATCAACACCTACCTCTGCCTCCAAACAAATATGTCCCTTTTCTTCAAGTTAAATCATAACAGTGACATGTATTCATTTATTTGGCCATGGCTGTGCGCCAAGTGGGATCTTGGTTCCCTGATAAGGGATCAAACCCCATGGCCCCTTGCACTGGCAGGGCAGAATCTTAACCATTGGGCCACCAGGGAAGTCCCCAGATACTTGCCTTAAGTGAGAGAGAATACTTTGGGTAGAAATAACAATATATAAAATCAGCATCTCTTGCCTTGGATGCTATTTTCATAGAAAGAAGATAAATACAAATTTGATCATTCCTGAGTCTTTTAAGTTCATGAACCGATGTTTATTTTGTAGGTCTCCAGCCCACTGGAAAATGATTCATCTTCTGCCTCCCTATTGAGATCAGCCTAGATTTCAGCTGCCTACTGTGCCAAAGACAGAGCCCAGATTATGAGTCCAAAACACCACAGATCAAGCACTGGGGTCTCCCGGTGGAAACACCAGCGACAGAGGAGCAAGGTGTCATGGGGTCAAGCTTCATCGCTGGAAGGCAGGGCAGTCCAGGCCCACTGTGACCCCGCCCCCCCCAACGTGGAAACTCTGTGATGCAGTTTGCAAGTCCTGGGGACCTGCGCTGGATGAGGAGTGGGCTCAGAGGGCTGGTGGGCTGCCGGGCTGCCTGTGGCCCGAGGGAAGATGATCAGGTCGGCCAGCGAGGAGACAGGAGGGCACACAGGGGTGCTGCAGGAAGGGTCACCTGTGCCCAGCAGCCTCCCCCACACATCGAGGGAACCGTCCACGTGCTGTTCTGTCCACACAACTCCACTCCACCACCATGGATGTGCCTGCTTCCAGCTCTGCCTCTTTCTGACCAGGACAGGAGCCAGATGCACCAGCATCTGAAATGCCAAGTATACAAACTCAAATACCATCCTTCAGAGGTTGAGTGTCAGGAACCACATGGACTTGAGCACAAGTCTGGCGTGGAGGCTTGTTCTGAGCACCATTTCAATCGAGTCCCACAGCCAGCTTTTATAAAACTTCCAAACTCGGGACCACTTTGATGACTTCAAGTTCCATCTCCAGAAGTCGCCTTTGCTTCATTCATCGCTGATGAAAATAAAAACCCATTTAAAAAAATGACCTGAAGAGAGAACCCAGTCTGAGTTTCAATCTGTAGTTGCCACCTGGATCGATAGCATAGAAAAATAGACTTTGAGAACAAAACCTAATCCTGCCTTTCATTTTCTGGTTTGAAATGAAACAAGATATTGATATGCAAGTGGAGAGGCTCATTGATTCATGAGAAGCCATTGGAGGCAGCAGGCAGGAGATATCATGATAAATACACGGTTCTGGTTGAATTGATGACTCTGGCTTTGACTGTTATTACTCCAGGATCTCTGAGTCGTGGTATTGACACTTGCCTCTTTGATGTGAGTATTCTAGACTCTGGTGTGGCACCATGCCAGGCCTTCTGAGCTTCTACAGTTAACAGTCTCTAAGCTGCCTTCCTGAGAGCTCAGACAAAAGCAACACATGCGGGTTTTCTGAGATGGATTTGCTGACTTCTGTTTCTATTGTCATTGCCGTTCAGTCCCTCAGTCGTGTCTGACTCTTTGTGACCCCATGGGCAGCAGCACTCCAGGCTACCCTGTCCATCACCATCTCCCAGACCTTGCTCAAACTCATGTCCATCGAGTTTGTGATGCCATCCAACCATCTCACCCTCTGTAGTCCCCCTGTCCTCCTGCCTTGCTTCCTTAAATCTTTTCTTGGTTGAGGGGTCAATTCGAGGCTGAGAAAGTGGCATTCACCTCTGGGGTGAGGTGGGAGTGCTCCTTTGTGCTGAGAGGGCCCAGAGCCCAGAAGAGAGAGAGACTTGCAGTGCCCTTGCCCGTCTGAAGGAGTGAATGAGCTGGCGTGGAGCTACCGACAGTGACCCGGGGCTGGGGCAGAGAGGAGACCATGATGATGGATGCAGAGTGGTCAGGACCCCTGCTGTCCATCTCAGCAAGGGGTGAGCCAGGCAGGGCTCTGGGTCTGTCCCAGGGAGCCTGGCTGAGGGTCGGGAATGACTCAGGTGGGGCCTGGAAGTCTGTTGAATCCTCCTAGAACTAGTTTTGGAAGGTCTCCAGGCTGAGTGCTAGCTGTACCCCTTCTGTCTTCCAAAGAGGCTGAGCTGGCAGTGGGGGCCCCGGGCTGACGGGTCAGGCTGGGGCTGCTTGAGAGGCCCTCAGATCACATGCCGTGGGCAGGTGGTGGCCGCTGAGGGCACTGGGGCTTCCTCCCAGAGGAAACGGCTTCAGCTGGACACGAGCAAACATGAGCATTGTGGAGAAGTGGCTATAGGTAAAACGAGAAGAAATGTCGTCAGATGACCTCTACTTGGGCCTTTGGCATCCAACAGAGTTCTTGTTGGGAAGTTGCCTGAGGTCTGTCGAACAGAAAACAACACTGGAGGATGGTTTCTCTGGGACGGTGCCGCAGGCAGAAGGCCTCCCGGGCGTTATAAGCGACACCCCTCATTATGGACTGTCACACAGCTGCTTGTCCAGGAAGGATGGGGTCTTCTGCGAGGCTTTCAGAGAGAAGGCCTTTGGGAGGCGTTATGAGCAGATTTCAGGAAGTAGGAAAATTCTGTATTTCCATGTGATGACAGGAAAACATTCCAGAAACTTTAAACTTCAGTTGTTGTCTGCTCCCCCCCAAGCCCCGACTCTGGTCAATGAAGACTTGCTTCAGCCTGTGTCCTCAGTCCACGCGATAACACAGCTCAGAACATGCAATGGGAAACAGCCTGGAATCCGCGTCCTGGCCCGGCTCTGCTTCGGCCCCACAGGCTGTGGACAGCAGGGGTGGACCCACCAAACTGCCCTAGGCTTAAGAGAGGGGAGACCAGGGTGAGTCGTCCGTTCCCCTGCTCCTTCCTCAAGGGGTGGCCTCTTCCATGGCACTGCGGTTTTCTGAATCTCAGGTTTTCATCCTTAAAAAGTGGGGCGATAACTACCTCTTTGGATGGTTGTGATGATGAAAAAACGTCAGTAGTAACACAGTTTTAACACTAAAAAGATTCTTGCGACTTAGATTTCACTGCCTTATGTTATCAGTAGTGGTAGAAACTACACTATATGTTTACTGGATTGTTTCTCCTGGACACACAAGACTACATTTCCCAGAATCCCCTACATCTAGGTGGGCTTCACGCCTGAGTTCTGGCCAATGGAATGTGGACCAAGGATACAGCCATCACCATCAGTCTGGTCATAAACACAACAAAGCTCTATCTTCTGCACACACTCCTGGGAGTGAGTCACTGGGAGACAGGTGACCGTGGAGAAGAGGAAACAGCCTGGACCAATGGGTGGAAAGACCCCAAGACCCTCCTCAAATGGGGGTACAGGAAGCCACCTGCTGGCAGCTAATGGTGCTGTAAGAAATAGATGTTCCCTGTTTAAGCTATTGAGATTTAGGAAGTGTTGGCCAAGGAACAGAACTGTATTATCCTGAGTAAAACGTGAATGAATTATCTGACTGCAGGCACATCTCAGCCTCGGAGAGCTGGGTTTCTCATCTATAAAAGGGCACAGTGACATCTCTCCAATTCTCTCAGGGTTGGCATGAGGGTAAAAACAAGACAATCAGTCAGAAGCTATTATCCTGGGCTGCTCATCTGAGGATTTTTTTTAACTGAGGTGGAACTGATGTGCAATATTGTATAAACTTCAGGTGTACAACAGAGTAATTCACAGCTTTAAAGGTTATATCCTATTCATAGTTATTACCAAATATTGGCTACAATCTATGTGCTGTCCCATATACCCTTGTAGCTTACTTATTTTATACACAGCAGTTTGTACCTGCTAGTTCACTACCCCATCTTGCCCTTCCCCCTTTCCTCTCCCCACTGATAACCGCTAGTTTATTCTCTATATCTGTTTTTTTGTCATAATTTTTTGTTTTTGTTAAATTTTGTTAAAATTTTTTTGTTATAATTGCTAGTTTGCTGTATTTTTTTATATTTCCATATATAGGGGATGTAATACAGTATGTGTCTTTCTCTATCTGATTTATTTCACTAAGCATTATGCCCTCCAAGTCAATCTATGTTGTTTCAAGTGGCAGAATATCTTTCTTTTTTATGGCTGAGTAGTATTCCAGTGTGTGTGTGTGTGTGTGTGTGTGTGTGTGCCACATCTTATTTATCTATTTATATGTGGAAGGACACTTAGGTAGCTTCTATATCTTGGCAACTATACAATACTAAGTTGCATGTATTTTTTTTTAATTAGCATTTTCTTTTTTCTGATATATACCCAGGAGTGGAATGGCTGGGTCATATGGTAGGTTGATTTTTAGTCTTTCTGAGAAATCTCCAAATTGTTTTCCACAGTGGTTTCACCAATTGACATTCCCATGAATGGTGTAGGAGCGTGCCAGTTTCTCCACAGCCTCACCAACGTTTATTATTTGTATCCTTTTTGATGATGGCCATTCTAATAGTGTGAGGTATCTTATCCTAACAGGTGTGGTTTTAGTTTGAATTTACCTTATAATTAATGATGCTGGGCATCTTTGCATAAGCCTGTTGGCCATCTGTATGTGTATATCTTCTTTGGGAAAATGTCTGTTGAGAACTTCTGTACATTTTTAAATTGGGGTGTTTGTTTTTTGACATTGAGTTGTATGAGCTGTTTATATATTTTGGATATTAGCCCCTTATAGGGTCACTTATAGGCCCTTGTCGTTTGCAAATATTTCCCCCATTCAATAGGTTGTCTTTTCAGCTTTTTGATTATTGCCTTTGCTGTGGACAAGTTTTTATGTTTAATTAAGTCCCATTCATTTATTTTTGGTCTTGTTTCCTCTGCGTTAGCAGACAAATCCAAAAAGAAGTGATTTATGTCAAAGAATGTTCTGTCTACATTCTCTTGTAGGAGTTTTATGGTTTCAGGTTGTAAATTCAGGTTTTAATCCATTTTGAGTTTATTTTTTATATGGCACGAGGAAAGTGTTCTAATTTCCATCTTCTGCTGTAGCTGCCCAGTTTCCCCAGCACCACTTATTGAAGGGAATGTCTTTTCTCCATTACAGATTCTTGCCTCATTTATCACAGATTAACTGAGCAAAAATGTATGGGCTTATTTCTGGTCTATGCTGTCCATTGATTTAGGTGTCTGTTTTTGTGCCAGTCCCATACTACAGCTTTGCAGCTGAGAAATTTTTAAAAACACAGACACCCGAGTTTTCCCGGAAGCCCCATCTCTTGGTTGGTACTAATCTCCTGGTTGGTGCCTCAATGTGGACAATTTAAATGCTCCTTGGGCGTCACGGCAGCAAGCGAGCACTGAAAACCAGCATCACACACACGAACCACTCTAAAACGAAAGGCACAAATGGCAAATTCTTACACTCAGAAGTGAGTACAGGATCGCTTTGCAAGAAGACCAAACATTCATCAAGCTGGGCGGAAAGTGAAACGCTGGGGCAAGTGGATACAAGTCACACGGTTTTCCCTCTGAGTCACCACAGCTCACAGCTCCAGCGGGCACCACTCACATCCCCTCTGGGGGGTTCACACGCAACGGTGCTGCACAGGCTGTGCTCCGTGACCCCCGGGATGACCAGACTCTGCTCGGAGCCACTTCCTGAACCTAAAGAGTAGATCGGGAAGCGCTGGACACCTTCGCGGCGGACAGCAGCAGTGAAAGTGAAAGCCCAGGCTGCTTTCAGGAGGGGGGCAGTCACCCGCCTACAGAAGCCAAGCTGCTCTACATCTCAGATGCTGCTGCCGCTGGTCAGGCGCTCAGTCGTGTCGGACCCTTTGTGACCTCCTGACTGCAGCATGCCAGGCCTCCCTGTCCTTTATCATCTCCCGGAGTTGCACCAAGTACCCGGCCACGCCAACCAGGGTAACAAGATCCCCGGCTCTACTGGGGCCGCTGTTAGCAATCACGGCAAAGTGACTGAGGGCATCCATGTGCCAGATACCCCGTGAGGCACCTTCGTGGACTAACTCACTTAATTTTCACCAGAGCCCTACCATGTATGACGTACAAGGCTCAGTTCAGGCCTCTGTTCTCCAGGGAGGGACTGAAGCACAGAGAAGTTCGTGAACCTGGGCACCGTGCCACCAGCTCTAAGTGCTGGAACGGAGGCTTCGGCTCAGGCCACGTGGCTGGAGAGCCTGCCCTCGGGACTGGATTATGTAATCCTTGGCTTTGCTGGTGGGAGAGACCATCACTGGCGGAGCCCTTTTTTGTGACTTCAAACGTGGCTGAATTTAGCACTGGAGCCCACCTGCGGACATTCAGAAAGAAACTGGGAAAGAATCACAGATAATAGAGCCCAGAATAACACCTATGGCTGCCTCCAGCCATTGAAGTCCATCTCCTGCTACAACAAAGGCCATCCTGAGGTCTAGAGAGAAGATAGATTTTGACTCTGGCTTGATAGAATAGAAACCTTGTATCCCAACGTGCTGAGGTCTACCTGGCCTCAAGGGAAAAACACCCGAGGTGGAAGCCCACTGTTGGTTAACGTCTGTCCTCAACAACGTGTGTGTTCTTACAAAGCCAAGGATGGTGCAGACTCTCTGCCCGCTGTGAGCCGCGTTCCCCATCACTGGGCCTCAGTCCCCGACCCCTTGGCACTATCTCCTGGACAGGTCCCCGAGGTCTGGCTTCCTCCAGCCCCGCAGCTGCTCACGCGCCCCCAGGGCCAGCCCCACCCAGGCGCCCAAGCCTCCAGGCCCGCCCACTGCACAGAGGTATGGCGGGGATGGAGGCGGCGGGTGAGCGTGGTGCCCACCCCACGCCGGAGGACGCTTGAGTCAGGAGCCAGCGCCGGCCACATCCCCACGGCTGCAGAGGGAGCTCACTCCTCTTGGAAAACGCACCGCGTGGCTGTTTAGGGTGACGGTCAAGAGGGAGCAGAAGGAAAGCTTCACCACTTTCCCCTCAGGCTCCCCTCCAGGGAAGAGGCAGGGCACATCTCACCCCAAAAGCACCCTGCCTGCAGGTCCGGCCTCCTGGACAACAGCTGCCCCATCTAAGCCCCCAGGCCCACTCTGGCCCCCCTGAACTTTCTCTCCTGTCTTCCATCCTCCTGGCCTCTTTCCAGCACCTCCCAGGTCCCAAACCAAACAACTTCCTATGTTTATGTCCCAGGCAATGAATTTTCACTTTAAAACCATTAGAAATTGGATCTCAGGCTCTGACCACAAGGACCAAGCACCAAACCTTTATCTCCCGTGCCCCTGTGAAACCAGCCAGAGTGAGGTCCCTCTGTGCAGACCCAGGAGCGTGCTGGGGCCCCTGGACAGAGCTGGCCTCCTGCCCTGATGGTCACAGCTGTTCCAGCTGACTCCACAGAGGACAGCAGAATTCCACCAGGATCTAATCAAATGAGGTGTCTCCAAGGGGTGAGAATTGTGATAAAGGACCTCCAAGATGTGATCTGAAAAAGAGGCATGTAATTGCAACCGCTTTGTGGCAACATATACACTTGAAGAATAAGAATTTATATCATGCCTGACAATGCTTTTTGTAGGTCATGAAATCAACCTTTTTTTTTTTTTTCCAGGTCTGATTATAACCCATTTTTGAAAACAGAAAAAGGCAGAAGGAAATTATATCTTTGACATAACAGACCATAAGGACCATTATGTATAATTATAAAAGAAGACAAAGGTGCAGAGAGCCTATATTAAGAGAAATGCCCTGTATTCAGGTATTAGCTCTATGCAGGCATTCATGCTAAGTTGCTTCACTCGTGTCTGACTCTCTGTGACCCCCATGGACTGTAGCCCACCAGGCTCCTCTGTCCATGGGATTCTCCAGACAAGAATACTGGATCGGCTTGCCATTCCCCCCACCAGGGGATCTTCCCAACCCAGGGATTGAACCCACAACTCCTGCATTGCAGATGGGTTCTTTACCCCTAGTGCCACCTGGGAAGCCCATTAGCTCTATATACATATCTAATGAGAAGAAAAATTGCAACATCTTTAAGAGGTAAAAAGTTCTCCAAAGTTCTCCATATAAACTACAGTCACTAATCCTCATGAAGCTGGTGGCAAAATTCCAGATCATCTTATAGAGAAGCTTCAGCTCTGAAGGCAGTCTTTGTGGCTTCAAACTATGCACACAGACATTCTTTAAAACCAATGCAGAGGTTGGAGGACTATTATCTATCCCTGTTTTCTGTGGATCAAAAATGCAGCCATCACCAAAGCCACAGGAAGTGTACAAATTTGTATTTTCTGCCTTCGAACCCAAACCCTGGAAATTCGGCCTAGTGTCTCCAAGGACATGCTACCTTGGGAATACACCTACACTAACATCAGCACCGTCCCTCCTGTTTAATGCTCACCCTGTTTAATGTGGAGATGACGCAGTTCAGACACTGTTCCCGACATGAGCGCAGGGTAAATGTTAGTCCTTTCCTTCTCCCTCTTCAGCTCCAGGAACCAGGATGCAACAGACACCTCTCCTCTGGTAGCAACCTGGTACGTGCAGTTGGTTCATTAATGGATGAAAGAAAAGAAACCCAGGGACCAAAACTCTATACCACTTTAGGAATCTAAAACTCACCGTGTCTACAACAATCGATACTGACCATGAGGGTCAAAGTCAGTCCTGACAATCCACCCACATCCCTCCAACAGCCTCCCTCTTGGCTGTCTGAGAATCTTCAGGGTTTGGAATGGCCGTTCAAGCATCGGTGGGATCTCAAGTGGGAAACTGCACTACTGATCTCGTTTCTCCAGCCCTACTTTACGCATCACCCAGGCACATGTTCCATGGAAGATGGAGCATGCTTCTCTATTCATTGGCCATGAACTTGCTTGAGCAATACAAGGAGCCAGATGCAAGAGTGTATCTGTCTGCTTCCAACCCTCAGAAGACCTTACCTGTGTCTGCCTGTCGTCTTGCCTTTCTACTGTGGCCGTGCAAAGGCCATGACCCCAGTCATGGAGGAAGCAAGAGAAGGAGAAACACTTGGAGCAGGGATGCGTCAGCTAATGGGATAAAGAGGACAGCATAGCATCAGCAGGAGCCGGCCAGCCAAGAAGCTGACGGACAACGAGGCACAGCCAAGATCAGCCAGGCCCTAACACATGATTTTAGCAATTCCATGACCGGTGCATTAAGTCCACTGACTCAGGGGCGCTTAAGTAGCAATATCTCACTGATACACTCAGCACAGTCATCCCCAACAGACCACAGGGTGCTGCGTCAGGAAAGCGCCAGGCAGGCTCAGCTCTTGGAGAATCATGACTGGCTGTGAGTGAGACTAAACTCATGGGACTTTTCTCTTAAAGCTGTCTTCGCTGTTCAAAACTTACAGCCCCAAAGATCCACATAGGTTTAATGGTTTTCTTTCCATCTGGTTATCTGGGACACACACATTAGCTCAGATTTGCAAGCTGCAAGGTGTGCATTTTGCATGCTCTCCATGACCAACAGCCTGAGGGCTCTCCCCGTAGCCCATGCACCCCCAGGAAGACCTTAGCTCTCAGGGAAGAAACAAGCTAAGCAGTTCATGTCAAGTCAGCAGCATCCTCACCTCTCCCTGTGATTACCACCTAACCTTCCAGAGACCTCGAAAATGAACCAAAGCCCTTTTCTCCTTTCTTGAACACCTGTCTTAGAAGTCACACTTAATTCTTGTTCCCCATTTTCCTTTTTGTCCCTTCCCCTCCAAATGTCCCAGCTGACTCTGAACTCGAGGCTCTGAAATGCCACGATGGGAGCTACACTGACCTTTGCAGAAGAGACAGTGACAGACTCAGGCAGAACTGGGATGGAGCAAGGGTCCTCCTCCCTTTGAAAGTCTGCTACCGGATCCCTCAGCACCCCCACCTTCTACTGACACTGGCGCCCTCCCACTCTAAGGCAGAGATGATGACTTGAGACACATGTGGCACCCCTCCTCCACCCATCCATGGCATACGCTCCTCCGGCTCCAAAGGATACATCCCCAGCATCCTTCTGAACACTGATCCCACCAAGGGTAGGACTTCCTTGGTGGGACTTCCTGCTCTGAGTATGACTGTTTACTCAAGCTCCATAACATCCATTTATCTGCTTCTGCCCGTAGGACAGCTAAACTTTATAGCTAAACTGCATTTTTGAACTTAAAGTGTTTTTTTTAACTTCTAAATATAGTTTTTAAAAAAGTGCGTATACCTGCAACATTGAAAACATACACGTGGCAAACAAAATGCAATACAAACATGTAAATGTTAAATACCAAAAAGGAGCACTGACAATAAAGCCCTGGGGGTTCAGAGACACCTGGGGCTCCAGTGGTGACCCCTGCAAAGCTTGTCCAGTACCAAGCTGTTTGAGCTTACGCTGTAATCAACTATGCTGCGGCTTTTTTTAAGGAAATCTTATAGAGTCCCTTCCCTTCTCTTGCTTCATCTTAAAACGTTAATCTAGGATTTTGCCTACTGTGAAAGTCGCTCAGCTGTGTCCGACTCTTTGTGACCCCATGGACTATACAGACCATGGAATTCTCCAAGCCAGAATACTGGAATGGGTAGCCTTTCCCTTCTCCAGGGGATCTTCCCAACCCAGGGATCGAACCCAGGTCTCCTGTATTGTAGGCAGATTCTTTACCAGCTGAGCTACAAGGGAAGCCCATGTAGCTTCCCTTGCCTATTAACGGTCTATAATAATATTTTGAGTGGAGACCAATCTGTAGGAATGTCTAACTCTTATCTTCATTTCCAGAAAGAGAAAGAAGTAGTGTTTAGAAGTGGCGAAGGGGAGAGTTTCCTTGCCTGCCCGCTCACATCTCTCGTAAGCGTCCTATTATTAATCAATGTACTTCTGGCCTATCACTTCGCCTCTCACTGAATTCCTTCTGCGCTGAGATCCAAAAAGCCTGAGCCTCAGTAAGTCCAGACACAAGATATTGAAGCCCCTACCAGGTGGGAGAAGCTATCTGTAACGCTGCCTGTAAGCGTGCAGACTCTAGAGCCGTTGGAATTGGAAGGTTGATGATGCTGACTCTCACTTACCTCACCAACAACCAATCAGGAGAAGGTCCACACGCTGACCACGCCCTCTGTGGACCAGTGCCACAAACCCTTCACTACCCCCTCCAGGTGGGGACGGGATGCAGTT
Organism: Odocoileus virginianus; assembly: GCF_023699985.2. Lineage (NCBI taxonomy): Eukaryota > Metazoa > Chordata > Mammalia > Artiodactyla > Cervidae > Odocoileus > Odocoileus virginianus. The sequence continues at coordinate 3,744,326 of NC_069674.1, forward strand.
TTGAGGGCATTAGCCCGCTGGGGCTCCCTTTACTTGGCAAAACAATAAAGCTATTCTTTTCTACTTCAACACCAACCCCCCCCAAAAAAAAAGAAGTGGTGAAGGCCTTGGATGTCATCTAGCTCAATGACTGTCAAATACTCAAGTTCAGCATCCCATGGAGCCCTTGGGGACAAAAGAGATGCCTGGGGCTGGCAAAGCAGAAGCTGGGGCTTCAGACCTCTGTCTGCACCTCCAGTGGCCAGAGCCGACCCCCCGGGACTCTATACACTGTACATCCTCAAAGGTCTTGTTTGAAGAAAGGGTTTACTAACTGAACATCACCCGGCCCCATCCCCTGCACAGAGTTTCAGCAAGGTGTAGTTATGACTACAAATGATGGATTTCAGGTTAACAAAGACCTTGAGCCCCACGCTGTGTGAGGAAATACCTCCAAACAGGGTCATATGTGTTCTTACCATCTGGACAGCCTGGGGTCTCTAAGATGCACCGGGGCATGGCTTCAGAGCTCCCACGATGATTTATGTGTAGGACACCTGACACTAGACTGTGACTCAGGGCTGGGCTGGTCTTTGAGGAAGTGTGGGAGGGGAGAGGAAGGCAGGGCTGGAAGAAGGAGGGCTGGGATCTCAGGTGTCCCATGAAGACCATGGTGGCCAACAAGTGGCCTTCAGGACAGCTGCCCCATTCCCTGTAACCCCGTTGTCTGCTCCTTTCTACGCATCTCTTCACCCCAGGACTGGACCTGACACTGCAGGCAGCATGAACAGAGGATAGTTGCAGGGGTCAGGGCCTGGGCTCCCAGCGGGACAGCTGGTCCAGCAGTCGCGTGACCTGTGACAAGTCACTCTGGCTCCCTTCTCTGCAAATGAGATGGCTCACAGCCTGGCTTGCCCTGAATCAATTAAAACACATGGAAGATTGTAAGCGCCCCGAATATGCGAATTCTGAACATTTTTCTTTGGTTCCAAACCCTTCTTTTTAAAAATGAAAACACTGAAGCCAAAACAGCTTCCCAAGGTCAGGAGCCTCAGCTCTTCTGATGGAAAGACCAGAACTTTGGCACCCAGTCTTCCTGGTACAACGCCAGGTCCCAGGCCCCGGGCTTGCAGGAAGAGCATCCTTTCCCTGCTGGAGAGCACAGAGGCCCACGGTAGGGCTGTCAGCCAGAACATCTCCGCAGGAACCATGCCAAGTCAGGGACGCAGGCGCCTTCAATCAGGACCTAAGTCCTCCTCCCACCAGCAGACAAGGAACCAAAGCCCCTTGAGATGCCTATGATTCACCACCAGCACAAAGCTAATGAGAAACCAGAACTCCATCTACTTTCTGGTACCTGTGCCAAGTTTTATGGTCTTTGGGGAAATCATATCCAGCACCTTGATGTGAAGCAAAAATCAAAATATTTAGTGCCAGTGAAACAAGGTTCTTTAGTAATTTTCCCCACTGGCTCTGACAATCCTAAAATATATTTGTGGTCAAAGGAAACATTATCATGCCTAGAACTTACTCACATCCCCATCCATTTAAGTCATAAATGCTAAATGCATACGCACTGTAAACATTACACAGCAAAGCTATTTAGATTTATTTCCCGGACTCTCTGAATATAAATTTTCCACCTTTGAGGAGTTTCGTTATGAATGCCATTTAATCTTGTTTCTCGAGCCAAACTGAAATTACAGAATGATGTGAGGTAGGCTAGACACTAACTATGAAAATGGTTATTTTGAGGAGCTGACTGCCCTTGATCGTGCCTGTTTCCATCACAGGGAGCACGGTGAACATACAGGAAAGTCAGCTCAAAGAATCAACAGGTTTAGTCAGTGCTCCCCGGACTCAGAGAAGCAGGAGTCAGGGAGCACCCACGAGCCAGCGAGGTTTTGAGCATTTGGTGCAGAAGGCAGAGTGAATGGATGAGAAACTAGAAACTGGAAGAGTTAGCATTATCCTCTCTGTATGTTTTCTGTACAGGCAAGGGTGAAGGCAAGGGTTAATTATAGCTAAAAGCTGTGCACTCAGCAAGGTCAGCCCAAAGTAAGGAGCCCCAAGACTCCCCTTGTGATCCCGAAGTGTTGATACAGCCGGAAAAGGTAACGGCACCGGCGAACCATGCAGCTCAGACTCTGAGAACACCTGACTCACGGTGCCTGGCTCTCCTAGTGGAGGGCTGGGCTGCTCACGCCATGTCTGGAGGCCACTATGGCTTCCCACCATAGCTCCCAGGTGGCGCCTGGGATGGATAGGCAACCCACTGAAGTATCATTGCCTGGAGAACCCCATGGACAGAGGAGCCTCACAGGCTACAGTCCACGGGGTCGCAAAGAGTTGGACACGACTGAAGCGACTTCGCACGCATGCACCGTAACTCAGCCAGGGCGTCATGGAGATGGAAATGGTCATCAGCCATGTTTAGTGAACTAGGAGTCCCACAAGACTGCCTTGGCTCCCCCTCCACCGGCTGCCTACAGTTTCTAAGTTAATGAACAAAAGAGAACTTTCATCAATGTAGAGGCATGACTCCCTGTCCATCTGTTCAAAAATATCTACCGTGCACTATAAAATCTGGGGCCCAATGGAAAGCTAGGTCTTCTTGGAGCAAACAGCCTCAGAAAAAGGACGCACAATTCTACAAACACCAAGTGTTATGAAAGGTTTAATAGGAAAATGAAAGTCAGTGGGGACATTTAACTAACAGGAAAGTGAGCTCAAGAGTGTCTTTAAAACCACGAATACTACTACTAAGACGAACGTAATCACTTCTTTTCTCACGGCAAGTGAGTGAGTTTATTAGTTGATTTTCTACAATGTCCTCTCAGGTTCACGACCACACTCCCTCTGACATTCTCCAGGATTATTAATAAGGTTGTAGAAGCAGACACTCCAGCATTTCAAGTCTCCGTACCAGGGCATTAATTGCATTGAAGGATTTGGAATGATATTTCCCCTCACATAGGTTTTTAACAGCCCAAGGATAGACTACAGATCCAATGGTCCAATTTAATAAAATAATAAAATAATTTAATAAAATAATAACTATGGTTGCTGAGAACTTAGAGCAAATATTTACTATGGCATTGCATTCTCATAGTATGAAATCAAATATAGAATATTTGATCAAATGTTCAGGAACTTATCTTTCAACGACTTTCTTACCCACATTGTTGAACGTTTTGGCAGATTCTCTGCACAGTCCCCGTTTGACATTTTCTCTCTCTTTTTTCTCCTCCTAACAAGAGATGTGTCTTTGTGAAGCTGAAATGGGACCTGTAACCTTTTCATGGTCTCACTTTGCTAAAGTGTAAAATGAAGGATGCTAGATTAGATGATGCTGATGGTCCTTCCAGCCCTCACATCCGTCCTGTGCTGGGGGCAGGAGAGAACTCCGCTGGACTTGACAAAGGACACTGCTACCTTCCCTGGGGTACCTGTGTGCCTGTGCCCCGCCCCGCCCCCACTCAGTTCTCTCACATCCCTTTATCAGAAAAATGTTCCATGACCTTTCTTTCTGAACTAGAGTCTTTCCCATCACTCCCTGTTCCGTCTTTATTTTTCTCCTTAGCGCTTGTCACTACTTGACAAGTGTTTCCTTCATTTTGTGCTCTTTAATTCAAATGTAAGTGGCCTGGACATGGAACATCGCCTTATTAGTACTCAGGAGCATCCCAGCCCCTAAGCACCGCTGTGTGTTGTGGGTGGCCAGGAGCCCTTGTTGAAGGTTTGATAAATGCATCTGCCTGATCTGACCGTCAGCTGACTTAATTTTTGTAGCACCTAAAATAAGGAAAATTCTGTATTCAGATAAGCATGATTAGCTCATTTGAATATAAAATAGACATGTGAGAGAATGTGTGTGTGTGTGCATTCATACTAAGAGAGCATAAGACAGCCTCTGTTTTAGGAGGGAAGGCAGGGAACATGGAAACAAGACTTCAGTGATGGCCCGGTGAATGCCCAGCTAAGAGCAATAATGTACACAGTTAACATGCATTGAATGAAACTGACGTGAACAGGGCATGTCATGCACTCACCCACCAGATAAACAGAGATTACAGGAAATGGGTACTTAAATGTAGGAATACTAACAAGGTTCCCAGCGTGATCTCGGCCCTGAGGAGTTTGGGTCAGCATATCTGGGGCTGACAGCTGGGCAGGAAAGCCAGAGAGCGGGCAGCAACCTCAAATCCAGCCTGGTGGGGATGGGGGCAAAGTGAAGGTGACTCTGCAGAGTGGGAGTCTGCATTACCCCACAGCCGCTCCCTCCCACGGCAAGGCTTCCCTCCAGTTCATCCAGGAGAGGAAGCCACGATTCCCATCGCGAGACCTGCTGGACGTCACTGCCCGTGGATTGCAGTGTAATATACAAAGATGTAACGACTCGGGCATGCTGAAGCAATCACTGGAGTAGCTGAAAACACAGCTTGGTGGGATTACAGGCATGAAAGAGAGAAAGAAAGTGTGCGTCACTCATTCGTGCCCGACAGTGACCTCATGGACTGTAGCCCGCCAGGCTCCTCTGTCCGTAGAATTCTCCAGGCAAGAACACTGGAGAGGGTTGCCATTCCCTCCTCCAGGGGATCTTCCCAACCCAGGGATCAAACCCAGGTCTCCTGCATGGCAAGCGGATTCTTTTCCATCTGAGCCACCTGGGAAGCCCCATGGCAGTGAGAGAGAGAGAGAAAGAGATGCATAAACATCTTTAATTCAAAGGGAACACTGCCTCTCCCAAAATTACCTTGTCATTTACTTCTGGGACTCTGCCGTGGTTGAGGGCAAGTCTGATCTGCAGGTAACTGCAGAGGGGGCTCAACATTTATGAAATATAGGCAGACACAATCAGTTTCCTGACTTTTAGAACACTTTTTTTTTTTTTTTTTCTTGAATCCTCCGTTCTGAGTATATGTTTTACTTATTATTTTGGGCATCAAGCAGCTTTTTTATTTTTTTCAGACATTATCCATTGGGGAGATTTAAAAAACTTGAAAACTTCAAAGTTATTCAAAAGGCTCGAAAAGAAATTACCCAAGACGACTACCATGGTAATGAGTTTGCAAGGAAAACACACACTCTAGTGTGTATTTTTCTGTTCTGTGTATTTATCTGTATTTTGCCCTACAGATAATTTACAATATATTGTAGTTGTAAAACACTGATACATGAGATGATGGGCTTATTTCATTTAAACCTAAGTGGTTGATACCAAATGCTGGGGGGCAGAGGACGGCTATGTCTGTTCGGACCGAGATGGCCAGAGCTTTTCCCTAGAAAAACACTGTGAGATTAAGCCTTAGAGGATGAGTGAGAATGGTCATGTTTTCTCTACCTCTATGTCTTTTTTAAGACAGAAAGAATTACTTAGCTAATGGAAATATTTTAAAATAATAATTTAAAAAAATCCAATCACAAGGGTGCGGTGGAAGGGAGGCTCCATAGGGAGAGGATATACGTGTATGTGTAGCTGGTTCACTCTGTTGAATAGCAGAAGCGAACACAACATTGTAAAGCAATTATCTTACAATTAAAAAAAAAATCTCAAATCCAGTCACAGAACACTATTTTTTTCATCTTGCACAATTTATTTTCTCAAACTGAATGAAATGAATAGACACTTGTTACTATTCAGTCTGACTTCTTTTTTCTATCTTATGCTACATGGTTGAATCCAGAGCATCTCTTGGGCCCTGGTCCACGGCCGTCAGCGCTACCCCGGGCCCGTGCTGTGTGTTGTCAGAGGCAACAAAACCAAGGGCGAGGACTTCCCAGGTGGTGCGGGGGCTAAGACTCTCCGCTCCCAAAGCAGGACACCCGGGGTTCAATCCCTGGTCAGGGAACTAGATCCTACATAGTGCAACTAGGAGTCCGCACGTCACAACCGAAGACCCTGCATGCCACAACTAAGACCCAGCTCAGCCAATAAATAAAAATAGATTAAACACTTTTTAAGAAAACAAAAGGCCTACCATGAGCCAGGAAACAAACTAGACACAATCCCAGCCCTCGAGGAATATCACCTACTTAGACACATAGGCGTGGAGGTGTCGGTCAAAGCTCCTTCTGACTGTTAAGTAAATGGGGTGTCTCATGAAGGCTACAGAGACTTGAAAGGATGATGATCAAGAAGGCTTCTTGGAGGAAACTGCTTCATCTGGATCTCGAAGGTAAGCAGGACTACACCTTCCATCTGGGGATTTAACTCTTCTTAGAAGTACCTTTTCTGATCACACTGAACTGCCAATAGATGCTGACAGCACATTCTAAGGACGGCTGCGTGGAATTGCTTTTTGAAAGAAGAAAAACAACAATCCAGCTGCTGCTGTTTGGCCACTCAGTCGTGTGTGATCCAGCACGTATTCCACTGCATCCCGATGCCACATTGCATCTGCCTTTGTTCTGTCTGAAAAGAAGGCTGGAGAGAGCTCGGCCTGGGGTCTCGCTAGCCAGAGATGCCTGGCAAGTGGCTGGTTGACCCAGGTGAGCTCTGTGGAAACCCTGCACCTGCTCCCCGACCCTGGTCTCGGCCGCAAGGAGGCTGAGCGCCCCACCTGAGCCGTAAGTCCAGCAACTGGCCTGAAACGGATGAGTGCCCTCTGATTCCTGTGTTCCCTTTGGGTGCGTTCCTGCCATTATTTCCTTACAGATTTGGAGGACACTGTATGTTTGAAGCTTCTGAAACATCTCACATGGAAAAGGCAGCTTCAAATCAAACAGAGATCTCAAGCTGGATCACATTTCACCAGAAGGATGTCAGACACCTGCTCAGAGCAAAATAAAAGGCTGGAAGCATCTTCTAAAAACAGGTAACTGGAACTTCTCTGCAGGCGTGATTTGTGAGCAGGATGATTTTATTTTGTCATAGGTACTACAAGAATTTAAACTTAATTCATTGTTGTTTAATCAGTAAGCCTTAACTGGCTCTTTGTGACCCCATGAACTGCAGCCCACCAGGCTCCTCTCTCCATGGGATTTCCCAGGCAAGAATACTGAAGTGGGTTGCCATTTCATCCTCTAGGGGATCTTCCCGACCCAGGGATCAAACCCACATCTCCTGCACTGTCAGGAAGATTCTCTACCACTGAGCCACCAGGGAAGCCCAAACTTAATTCATATCTGATGTCAATATGAGTTTTGACTTGTATTTCAGTTAGGAAAAAAATTACTTCCTAACAAGAAACTAGAATTTTAGGAAAGAGCTTTTAATGAAAAGAAAAGAAAAGAAAAAACACCAGAAAATGAGTTTATGAGCAATTTCTAACAGATGTTTGGAAATCATTAAAGATGCAGCCAAATCACTGAAGCTCTGTTTCAAAATCTAAATCTACCATCATTCTTCATCAGATGGATGGTGCTCTCTGGATTCCAGTGAACAGGGCACAACAGTTATTTCAGATATACCTAAAATAGCTAACGGTTTAAAAAGCAGCCCCGAGAGAACCTCCAGATGCAAACTAGCATATACAGCTTAGATAAATAACAAAGTCCTATTGTACAGCACAAGGGACTATACTCACCATCCTCTGATTAAAAAATAATGGAAGCGAATATGAAAAAGACCCCGATGCTGGGAAAGGTTGAGGGCAGGAGGAGAAGGGGGCGGCAGAGGATGAGATGGTGAGACAGCATGACCAACTCAGTGAACATGAGTCTGAGCAGACTCCAGCAGATAGTGAAGGACAGAGGAGCCTGGCGGGCTGCAGTCCATGGGGTCGCCAAGAGTCGGATACAACTTAGCGACTAAGCAACAAAATCACTTTCCTATATAGCAGAAATTAACACAACACTGTAAATCAACCATACTTCAAAAATGGAAAATTTTAAACAAGAGGCCCCTGAAAGAAACATGGTATCGCCCTTAGCCAGCAGCTGCGAGAAGTCGCATGTAGCCCCTTAACAAAGATCGGTTGCCATCTGGGGCCTCGAGGTGCTTCCCTGAGTCCAGGCAGAGCATGTGTTGTTGACTGTAGTCTATCTTTCAGTCCGGTTTAGAACCTGCCCCAGATAAAGCTTGGGGAAATACAAAATGATCAGTCCTGTTGAAGCAAGGGTAGAAGAATACGATAGATGAACAAGGTTATTGAGGAGACCTGACTCTGGGTCCAGAACTCACACACACAGTTTTTTCCAGCCTCAGATGTCCCATCACCTGTCCATGCATGAGGAAGAAGGGAGGTGTTGGGAGTGTGGTGGGGACTGGAGAAGAGGACAGTGTGCACACATACACGCTTCAAAGTTACAAGCTCCTGTTTGAACAGTAACCAGCTGTGGTTTGCTGTGATGCGCTGCTCAGGTTGATTCATCATAAAAGATGCTTTAGTCAGGAATAGAGCTGGAAGAATCTTGGAGCAGGATTTCCTAAGGTACCCTGGGCTCTGGGCAGACAACTCCTGCACAAGACTTCTCATCCAAGAGAAGTCAAGTTTAAAGCAACACCGCTGTCAGGCTTGAAGAAGTCAGACAGACAGCCTAAACGTGCGTTTTGAAGACGACAGGCTCAGCGCTGGTGCTGGATCCATTGTTCCAGCAAACATTCGCTCGTCCATTCACTGAATCAACATTTTTGAAGCGCCTACCTTATATACATGCATGAAATGAAACAGAGAAAGAAAACAGGGAAGGAAAGGCAGGGAGGGTCTGATGCTGGCGCCCCAGGGCTGGGAGGTTAAAAAGAATTTCCGGAACGCGTCGGGGTGGAGTCGGCGTGTCCCACACAGACTGCTGTCCGATGGCCACGGAGTATCCCAGTGGGGCCGTGTCCCTTGGGCACTGAATAAGCTCAGAGGCTTGGGAGAAACAGGGATGTAAAGACAGGTGCAGACAGAGCCCAGAAGCTATAAGTAAGTGTGAAGCAGTTTAACCAGGAAAGAAGGCTCTGGCTACGGAAAACCAAATCTCCTTTAAAAAAAAGAAAAAAGACAACATTTATTTCAATTGTGAATACGTAATTTTTCTTAGAGTAGGTACTAGAAACTTACAGAGGGATTTCTGTAGTTTTCCTTGAATGTCTACTTTCCTCTAAAAATGTAAACTACTGAATTCAGGAAAACTCAAGTAGGAGCGTGAAGGTTTCCACCCTATTTTCCATTTTAGGAGAGAAAATGACACGAGAAAGATCACTGCAAAATAAGCACAGATGCATTACAGCGTTTGATTCCCAAATGGAAGAGGCAGATAAGAGTGATCCCAGTGCCTCCTCAGAGAGCGGCGAGTTCAATCCTTCCCCCTCAAATCCACATGAGCTCTTTTCTCCACCTGCCGCCCCCCACCCCACCCTGCCCACCTGCTTTGGGTGCTGAGACAGTCGCCTGCCCACAGGCTGGCAGCAGGCTTCTCTTCTAAACACCGTGGTCTGCAAGGGCCCTCATTCTTCCCCAGAGCCCCAGGAGCCCTTCTTCTCACTGTAAGGACACACGCTTTGTGGGTTTTGCATCCTGACATGTTGCACCCCAAAACATTCTCAGCATTTAACAATCCAGCTGCTGCTGCGTTCAGCCATGCAGTCGTGTCCAGCTTTTCTGCAACTGCCAGGCTCCTCTGTCCATAGCGTTTCCCAGGCAAGAATACTAGAGTGGGTTGTCATTCCTTCCTCCAGGGGATCTTAACCAAACCAGGGATCGAACCCTGGCCTACTGTTTACAGGCAGATCCTTTCTGCTGAGCCACATGGGAAGCCATTTAAGAACCCAGAGGGAACAGAAAATTGGAATCCACCTTCAGCAAACAATGGAAATATCCTAAAATGGGATCCAGATACTACGTTTCCAAAGCTCAATAAACTCTGAAGTCTTCCCTTCTTCTTCTTTGCTTCAGTGAGCTTTATCATGGGTTATGAAAGAAATGGTAATTACGTGAGATGATGGAGGCCTTGATCAACCCTACTGTGGCAATCACTTAGCAACACACAACTGTTTCTCTCATCATCACATCATACACCTTAAACTTACATACGTTATATGTCAATTATATCTCAATAAAGATGTGGAAAGAAAGGAAATAAAGGTTTCTCCTCAAAAATACATTTTAAAAAATTATGGTTCAAATGTGGGCATGTTGCCCACTCTTCTCTGAGGCTCTGACCCTGTAATTCCAAGACAAAACCCAGAGACAGTCACTGGATCCCACCCGTGATCCAAGCCAAGGATCCGAGAATGCCATCATCTACAGAAACGCGAATTCCCCTGTCTTTGCCCTCGCGCGGAATTATGCAGCCTGTTCTTGAAAGTCATCCCACGTCCCCCAAGCGATAACAATTGGTACTAAAGGCCATAAACCTCCCTCAAATGATACCAGTCCGAAGCCTCCCCCTCCAGCCTCACACCGAAAGCCTCCCTCATTTCCAACTGCGTGTTGGAGGTGACTGCAGTCTCTAGGCAAAGGGAAAGAAGAAAAAGAAATGTCCTTTTCAGAATGTAAACTGCTCTCCTCTCAGCTCTGGTGACTTCTCTGGGAAGAATACCTTGGAGGTACCGGGGTCGCCCATGCAAGTCAGGGGCGAGACTCTGGGGCTGGTGCCTCAAGCTGCATGCTGGCCGGGCTGTCGGGAGGGCGTGGTCAGAGGCGTGGCGGCCCCTCTGTGGGTGGGGTCGTTGTGGGCGGGGTCATCTGAGACCAGAGCCCGGGGCACCGGAGGGGCCCAGCCCTGAGCCCCGCCCTCCTGGACCTCTCCTCCTGGCCCTCCTCCCACGCCCCGGGCAAGGTGAAGGCCCTGCTGACCGGCCGCTGCTCCGGGAGAGGGGGGCCCGGCCAGGAGCTCCTCCATCACAGCGCCTCTGGCTCCCATCTGGACACACACACACACACATACGCGCGCGCGCGCGCGCACGCTTTCACATTTAACACGTATTCACCCACTTATAAACACACTTTTACACCCACACACACCCACGCACACACCCACATACAGACCCACACCCACACACACCCACTCACCCATGCACACAGACCCACACCCACTCACACACCCACGCACAGAGACCCACACCCACTCACACCCACATGCACACACGTACACCCACGCACACAAACCCACACCCACTCACACCCATTCACACACCCAGGCACACAGACCCAAACCCACTCACACACCCACGCACACAGATCCACACCCATTCACACACCCACACTCACCCACATGCACACTTAAACCCACATAAACCCACATGCACACTTAAACCCACATAAACCCACATGCACACTTAAACCCACATAAACCCACACAGCACTGCACCCCGAGGACCTTGTCCTCACCCCTCGCTCGCTGCGATCTCTCAGAAGAGAACAGGAGGGTTTATGTCAGGAAACACACACCGGTTCCCCCACCAGGATGAAACGCTGATCTGGTTTCTGTGCGAAGAAAGCCCTGTTTAATGACTGAGTAATCCATCTCCCACCACCCTCCGCCGCCGCCTCCTCCACGCATCACGCTCACCACACCTTTCGCTGACTCCTCAGCTTTTATGTCCTGGGAAAGCAATGCAATCTCCATAGTAATTTGGACTTCACAGAAACTGCGTTTCCGGGACTCATTTATTCCCCCGACTTACTGCTGGGATCTCTGTAATTCCTCATTCCTCATTTCTCTGATTTTCTACATGCATTAAGAAGCACATCCACTCCCAGGCGCTGGGGCCCATTCCTACCACGCAAGTGGCCAGACCTGGGCTCCCAGCTCCTATCTGCAGGGCCACCCTGGGTCCCCCAGGAGGGCATGCCTTATGCCCTCCTGGCCTGCCGGGGGGCCTGGAAAGGTCGCCTTCCCTGACCCCCCGCTTGTTTCCTCAGCAGTCAGGGTGACATTCAAGTTTGCAGAAAGGGTGGGTGAGAGCAGAACTCGGGAGACAAGGGAAAGTGTCAGCCTCCACCCTCCATCCCAACGAAGAAAGGTAACTGTGCGTCTCCTCCCAGTCAAGCACACACGCGCGCAGCCGCAGATGCGCCCCTTACCAGCGCGCCGGGGAGACCAGAGGACACAGTGGTGTCCACCTTCTGATGGGCTGCGATCAGGAGGGACATGCTGGCCATGCCCGTCCGCTCAGCACACTGGCGTCCAGACCCCAGGGGCGGCTCCAACGTGCCCACTCCAGCGCTGTCAGTCCTCCTGGCTGGCGCGCAGAGCAGAAGCCGCCAGCTTCTTGTCATCCTCAGGCTGATCCATCACCTTCCATGCCCGCCCTCCCTCCTCCATGAAGAAAAAGAGAGAAGGAGGGCAAACCACCTACCCAAGACGAAATTCACTGAGAAAGTCCCACCCTTGCTGTCTCGGATTCTCCGGACACCCAGGGTCCTGAGAAAAGATGCTGAGCAGGTCTCCAAGTGCCCTGGCATCGGTTTTCAGGGTTCGGGTCCCCGTTCCCCGACTGAGCTCCCAATGACATCCTGGCTCTCCTTGCCTCTGTTTCCCTCCAAGCTTATCCCTCGGACCAGTTCCATTCTGGCCGGTGACACAGCACCAACCCCCCCTCACCTGGACGCTGCTGCCTGGGTGCTTGTCAATTACGCCCGCTTAGTGAATTACACCTCAGAAAGAGGTCCCCCAGGTCTGAAGGAGGACACCGTTTTATTTATGCTGCACTTACACACCTGCATATTGGACTCTATATTTAAATCAGACAACAAATCAATGGTACCAAGAGGAGGCAGGTGAAAAAAGTCCTGCCTGTCGTCCCTGCAGGCAGAGAGCCTCAGGACTCACTGCCAGCCTTTTGTTGACAACTCACCCTTGGAAGGAAGGTCAGTGCTCAGAATCACTCCACCCAGCCACTGCTCCTGGACCAAACTCACCCCAAGTGTTCTGGGGTCCAGAGATGAAGCTTTCAAGTCTAGCTGGAGATGGAAGGTGACTGACATTTAGTTTAGTTGTCTAAGAGGAAAAAAAATGGTCTGGCTTCATTCCTTTTCGTGTCTGCTAATTCTAGGTGTTATCACCAAGAAGATGCTTCTCTGCTTTCTGGATGGGGCATCTTCTTCACCTCCTTCCCCACTAGGGGCAATAAGCTCCTAGGAAGAGTTCTGTCCTGAGATGACATGAAACATACCTGCTTTGTTGTTGTGTTCAGTTGCTAAGTCATGTCTGACTCTTTGTGACCCTATGAACTGCAGCACTCCAGGCTTCCATGTCCTTAAATATTTCTCAGAGTTTGCTCAAACTTATGTCCATTGAGTCGATGATGCCATCCAACCATCTCATCCTCTGTCATCCCCTCTCCTCCTGCCCTCAATCTTTCCCAGCATCAGGGTCTTTTCCAGTGAGTCAGCTCTTCTCATCAGGTGGCCAAAGTATTGGAGCTTCAGCATCAGTCCTCCCAATGACTATTCAGGGTTGATTTCATTTAGGGTGGACTGGTTTGATCTCCTTGCTGCCCAAGGGACTCTCAAGAGTCTTCTCCAGCACACATCGGGATGATTTTTTAAAGCTGCTCAGTTCACATAGGGGGAAACAATAGCTTGCAATTCAGCATAATGAAAAGGCACTGAAGCCCCAGTAACTATACCAAGAGTCTCCTTGGTTTGAGCAGTTCATGAACGGAAAACTTGTAAAGACAACATTTATTACAATCTGCTGCTTGCCTTTGAAAGTTTTCTCTTCTAACTATGAATGAGTCAGCAGGGGAGATCCATGAAACTCAAGAGTATGAAATCTCACATCTCAGTGCATCACAACTTTTACCAAATGATAAATGACATCTAATCAAATAAAAAATATATACTCACTTTCTAAATAACCTTGCCTGCCAAAATATTAAACAAATCAAACCAAACTACACAAACCTTCCTCAGGGATGATATGACCTGACTACAAACGCATTTTATTAGCATGTCTTTTTCTTTCTTTTTTCTAAAGTTTCATTCAAATGAAATGATTCGACTCTAACTTTTCATCCACTTTAGGAGACCAGCCCTGTGTCATGTGCATAAAGAGAAACATGCTACATGAATGCCACTTGCCCCAAGAATTTACAGATGGTCTGACTAGCTTTCCTCAGAAGTCTATGGGAGTTCCCTGTTGTTGTTCAGTCACTAATTTTTGTGTGTCCGACTTTTTGTGAGCCCATGGGCTGCAGCACGCCAGGCTTCCCTGTCCTTCACCATCTCCCAGATTTTGAGTTGGTGATACCATCCAACCATGTCATCCTCTGTTGTCCCCTTCTCATCCTGCCCTCAGTCTTCCCATGGTGAAATTTAAACCAGTTGTGACATTTTTAGTATACATTTGACTATGCTGAAAAATCAAGAACTTGCACAATTCTAAAGGAGAAGCTCACCAGTGATTCTGGCTAAAAGCTGAGTTTGGTGTTGTCATAGCACATGGACAAAGATTACACCAATTCCAGTGTGGCTGCTGTGCTTCCCTGCTCCTGGCTCTGGCTCATCACATAATGAATCCTTTCAAGTGTGGACTGAGACAGAGGGTTAAATTCTGTTTGCCCAATCTTATCTTAAGGGCACTTTTTCAGATCTGCAAGATCTAAGCAAATGCTAGCTGAATCACATCTTAATTAAAGATGTCATGTCCAGTTTGGAGCCTACAGAAGTAAGATGAACAGATCTTGGAAGGAGTTTAGAGGAAGCCATAAAAAATTAGTAACATTACTTATTTCTCTACTTAGGCAAATAGACCAAAGGCAATGATAATTTCTGAGGAAGAAATGATTGCTTGGAATCATTTTGCAGTAGAGCAATTTTTCTGCATGAAGATATCTTTAAAGAGTGACAAATGGATATGTATTTTTCATTTCTAATGGAGAATGAGAGGGAAATGAACTCAATTTGAATTTCAGCAGAAGGGCTGCTGGTGAGACCCCAGAGGAACCAGAGACTTTTATTTCTCTTTCTCTCTCTTTGGAGAATTTCTAAACAATGCATTTACTGAGCGTTTGCCCTGAAAGAGAAGTTAGTATTTGCCTTTGTGATTAATCAGGTGCCTCGAAGTAAGACACGGGCTTCCCAGGTGGTGCTAGTGGTAAAGAACTTGCCTCTCCATGCCTGTTAGATGGAACAGATGCAGGTTCGATCCCTGGGTGGGGAAGATCCCCTGGAGGAGGGCATGGCAACCCACTCTAGTGTTTTTGCCTGGAGAATCCCACGGACAGAGAGCCTGGCAGGCTACAGTCCATAGGGTCGCACAGAGTCGGACACGACTGAAGCGACTTAGCACGCACAAATGCAGAAGTAAGACTCAGCTATAGTTTAGACTGCCGTTATGTTCTTTTTTTCTCTTCCCCAAAGGTTTCTCCTCAAAGGACAATTATGGACTTACAAGATATTCATACTCAGATACCTTGCAGTAAGATATATTGCTCCAGAATCTAAATTTCACCAACATCAGAGAAATACGAAAGTTCATTGTTTCCATCTACCCCGAACTGTCAAATGCCAAGTGAAAGAAACTAAGATTATTTATTCCTGGACACACTGTGTTGTCTCTACTCTTTTTTCTCTGCTATTCTGTTCAGTTATTTCATCTCTCCTGGAACACAGAATGCCCAGTTTTCCCACTGGATTTAGTGATCCAAATCATCTCTTGAGTACACAAGGAAATTTAAAAAAACATCATGATACAACCCCAGCCCTTCCTTCCTTCCTGTCCTCACGTCCTCCCTGGCCTGGGAGAGTGGAGTCTGGCCATCTGGGAAGGACACATGTCCCACGGCCACTGGTCACAGCATCGTGCGTGGCGCCCCCAAAGCTCTCTCCTCCACTCAGCACCGGGAGTGGCAGGAAGTGGGCAATCAGCAAACAGAATGAACGTGAGTGAGAGATCATTTTAAATTGACTAAAATCTTCCCATTGCTCTGAATGTGCACAGACCAAGTGTTCGTTCCTTGCAGCCTCCAGAGTTGATGGCAGAGAGGAGTCTCAGCAAGGCCCCACTCAAAGCTCTTTTTGTTAACTGAAGTGCAGTTGACTCACAATGCTGTTAGTTTCAGCTATACACCACAGCGATTCAGCTATATATGTTTATTCTTTTTCAGAATCTTTTCCATTATAAATTATCATAAGTTACTGACTTATACCATAAGGTGGGGCTTCCCGGTAGCTCAGACAGTAAAGAACCCGCCCGCAATTTGGAGACCTGGGTTCAACCCCTGGGTTGGGAAGATCCCCTGGAAGAGGGCATGGCAACCCACTCCAGTATGCTTGCCTGGAGACTCCCCACCGACAGAGGAACCTGGCGGGCTACAGTCCGTGGGGTCACAGAGAGTGGGACACGACTGAGAGACAAAGCGCAGCATAAGGAATGACTGTAGTTCCCTGTGGTATACAGTAGGCGCTTACTGGTTGTCTATTTCTGCTTCACTGACTACACTAACACCGTTGACTGTGTGGATCACAACAAACTGGAAAATTCTGAAAGAGATGGGAATACCAGATGACCTTATCTGCCTCTTGAGAAACCTGTATGCCGGTCAAGAAGCAACAGTTAAAACCGGACATGGAACAACGGACTGGTTCCAAATCGGGAAAGGAGTACATCAGGGCTGTATGTTGTCACCCTGCTTATTTAACTTCTGTGCAGAGTACATCATGAGAAACGCTGGGCTGGAAGAAGCACAAGCTGGAATCAAGATTGCCGGGAGAAATATCAAGAACCTCAGATATGCAGATGACACCACCCTTATAGCAGAAAGTGAAGAAGAACTAAGAGCCTCTTGATGAAAGAGGAGAGTGAAAAAGTTGGCTTAAAACTCAACATTGAAAAAAAATAAGATCATGTTATCTGGTCCCATCACTTCATGGCAAATAGATAGTGAAACAATGGAAACAGTGACAGATTTTATTTTCGTGGGCTCCAAAATCACTGCTGGAGAAGGAAATGGCAACCCACTCCAGTGTTCTTGCCTGGAGAATCCCAGGGACAGAGGAGTCTGGTGGGCTGCCGTCTGTGGGGTCGCACAGTCGGACACGACTGAAGCAACTTAGCAGCAGCAGCAGCAGCAGCAGCAGCAAAACCACTGCAGATGGTGACTGCAGCCTTGAAATTAAAAGATATCTGCTCCTTGGAAGAAAAGCTATGACCAACCTAGACAGCATATTAAAAAGCAGAGACATTACTTGGCCAACAAAGGTCTGTCTAGTTAAAGCTATGGTGTTTCCAGTAGTCATGTATGAATGTGAGAGCTGGACCATAAAGAAGGCTGAGTGTTGAACAATTGATGCCTTTGAACTGTGGTGTTGGAGAAGACTCTTGAGAGTCCCTTGGACTGCAAGGAGATCCAACCAGTTAACCCTAAAGGAAATCAGTCCTGAATATTCATTGGAAAGGTAGATGCTGAAGCTGATGATACTCCAATACCATGGCCACCTGATGCGAAGAACTGACTCATCTGAAAAGACCCTGATGCTGGAAAAGACTGAGGGCAGGAGGAGAAGGGGATGACAGAGGATGAGATGGTTGGATGGCATCACCGACTCAATGGACATGAGTTTGAGCACGCTCTGGGAGATGGTGAAGAACAGGGAAGCCCGGTGTGCTGCAGTCCAAGGGGTTGCAAAGATTCAGACACGACTGAACAACAACAATTTTATATATAGGAATGTGTATACATTATTTCTAAACCCCTAATTTATCTCTCCCCCTTTCTCCTTTGGTAACCATGTTTGTTTTCTAAGTCTGCGTGTATAGTTCTGTTTTGCAAATAAGTTCATTTTTATTGATTACCACTCAAACTTCCTCAATACCCATCACAACTTTGCTCTTAAGGGTAGAGTGTCACAGAAGCCAAAGAAGATCAGAACTCATAACAGTTATTAATACATCTAAAATTTTTATATTAATTTAGCTTGACCTTAAAAAAAAAAAAAAACGGTCCTAATTGGGAGACTTATGGAGGCAAAAACAAGACCAAATCAGTGAATGTACCAGCACTCTACTTTTGCCCATTGGTCTCTTTTCCTAAATCAGGATGCAGATGCAAACGTCAGTGGGATGGGAGTCTGTTATTTCCATGCGCTTCGTTTTGCTGCAGTAGAAAGTGGGGGAGAATGATTCTTCACAGCTGCACCTGCTTGGAGGCAGCCTCCGCACAATGGGCTCAGACAGCTTCTCAGGGGCTCGGGACTGGCGTGGGCTGACGACAGGGCTCACGGACGCCTCCCTCCCCACCCCCCACCTGTCTTGATTTCTGGTTCGATTTCTGCTCATCTGACCTAGACATAGTTCTGGAAAGAGCTTTTCCTAAACTCCCCTTGGAAAATGTAGAAGGAAGTACTTTGTTAGAAAGATGTTTTGATTTCTTAAATAACTACAGACTTTCTTGAATGCTTAAGTTGCTATAGAGATCAAATAATAACCATACACATAAGCAGAAATGGCTCTGACCAAAGAATTAGGAGACCCAGCTTTTCATCCTGTGAAATGGAAGTCGCTCAGTCATGTCCAACTCTTTGCAACCCTGTGGACTATACAGTCCATGGAACTCTCCAGGCCAGAATACTGGAGTAGGTAGCCTTTCCCTTCTCCAGGGGATCTTCCCAACCCGGAGATCGAACCCAGCTCTCCCACATTGCAGACAGGTTCTTTACCAGCTGAGCCACAAGAGAAGCCCAGGAGTACTGGAGTGGGCAGCCTATCCCTTCTCCAGGGGATCTTCCTGACCCAGGAATCAAACCGGGGTCTCCTGCATTGCAGGGGGATTCTTTACCAGCTGAGCTACCAATGAATTCCCTTTTCATCCTGATATAGCCTCAAAGTTGCTGTGCAAAGGCATATTCAGAGAAATCTAAAGTCTTGGTTAATATCTCATCTGTAAACAGTGTGTGTCTGTGCATGTATAAGAGACGAGTAAGGAATGATGCTGGAAACGCAAAGATAAACAAGGGCAGCTCCTCACTTCAGGAACTCATAGCCTTGGGGTGTCTGCACACAGAAGCTTCGACAGTACAGCTGACGTAACAGGACGGCAGGGCCTCGGCAGACATGCTGGCTGTCAACCACAAGTGCGAGTCCCCTCGTCCCTACGGGGAGCCTGCGCCTTCCGAGCCCAGGACCACGTTTCCCAGCATCCCCTGCTCTAAGGTGTGATGGTGCATCCTGAGGGCATGGTGCCCCCTCGCAGGCTTAGGGCACAAGGAGAACACGGGGCAGAAGTGAAAAGAAAGGAAACGGAAAGGCTTTCGAATTTAAGGTACGCTGATGCCCGGCCTCTCGTGATGAGCCGCACGGTCAGCTACCGAGACCGAAGCTTTGATCGCCTGGCATTCCTGCAAGGGAGCGTCGGCTTACTGAGGCACAGTAAGAGAAACTGTAGGGACTAGCTGAACATAAGTCATGTAATAACCTGATAGCAATTTTTAAAGATAATATATTAGAAGATAGAGGTAATCATAGTTTCCTACATTTATTTCCTGGTTATGTATCTCATGTGCTAGATTGTTGGAATAATTCCACTTATAACTTATTCTGGCCTCTTTCTGTACTCTTCGCTCTCTACCCAGCCCCCCTCCCCCAAAAAACTTCCAACAAACTGGCCATATGGGGGGCTTGGATTGTCTATAAATATAATACTCATTTCAGTTCAGTTGCTCAGTCATGTCTGAGACCCCTCAGACTCTTTGAGACCCCATGGACTGCAGCGCACCAGGCTTCCCTGTCCATCACCAACTCCCGGAGTTTACTCAGACTCATGTCCATTGAGTCAGTGATGCCATCCGACCATCTCATTCTCTATCGTCCCCTTCTCCTCCTGCCTTCAATCTTTCCCAGCATCAGGGTCCTTTTGAATGAGTCAGCTCTTCGCATCAGGTGGCCAAAGTACTGGTGTTTCAGCTGATCACAGTCAAATCTTTGAACTGCTTGTAGGTTACCCTTTGTTACCATGGTGTGTAATACTTTGGGGGCACTAACCATGAATCTGATTAACACTGTTGTAGGTGATTTTATTTTTTTTATTTAGTGGCTAAGTCAAGTCAGACTCTTTTATATTTGGATACAAAATAAAAACTCTTCATGCGTGCTCTGAAAAAAAAATAATAAAATAGATTGTTGCCATGAAAGAAAACAGAAGCCGCCAAGGCTGGGCAGGAGGGGAGGGGAAGTGAAGAGCTTGGGAAGGGGCAGGTCAGGGGTCCCGGCCCGCAGGCTCCACGGCCCTTCTGCCTGTGTGTGACGCTGTGAGTGTGCTCCCGACGCTGCACTTCCAAGTCGGGCAGCAAAGCACCCCCACCACGGACCCCTCGGGGTGTCTCTCATCCCGCACCGTGTGTGTCCTGTGTCACGCTCCGAGTCTCCATCACCATTTATTTCCAGGCAGCTGAGCTTTGGAAAATGCTAACAGTGTCTTTCATTCCCCATGCAAATCGTTTCTCACTCTCCCCGTCGGGTTAAACGTCAGATCTTTCACTTTCCCTCCACAATTATTCTCTACTCGATCTCAGGATCTCAGCTTCTCCTTCCTCCATAAAGACCTAGTATACAGCACATGGCACTGTAGTCAGTATTTCATGATGACCTACAAGGGAAGAGAATCTGAAGAATGTATACACACACACACACACACACACACACACACTAAAGTGAAAGTGTTACTCCCTCTGTGGTGACCAACTTTTTGTGACCCCATGGACTGTAGCCCACCATGGACTGTAGCCCACCATGGACTGTAGCCCACCAGGCTCCTCTGTCCATAGGATTTTCCAGGCAAGAAAACGCGTGGGTTGCCATTTCCTTCTGCAGGGGATCTTCCCGACTCAGGGATGGAACCCAGGTCTCCCGTGTTGCAGGCAGATTCTTTACTGTCTGAGTCTCCAGGGAAGCCCTACGTGTATGTGTATGTGTATGTGTGTGTGTATGTGTATGTATATGTGCGTGAGTGTATGTGCATGCATGTATGTGTATATGTGTATGTGTGTATATGTGTATGTATGTGTATGTATATGCGTGTATGTGTATGTATATGTGTGTATGTGTATGTACATGTGTGTTATGTGTGCATGTATGTGTATGTGTGTATATGTGCGTGTGTATGTGTATATGTGTGTTATGTGTGCATATATGTGTATGTGTATATATGTGTGTGTGTGTATATGTGTGTATGTGTATATGTGTGCATGTATGTGTATGTGTATGCGTGTGTGTGTGTGTGTGTGTGTGTGCGTGCGTGTATAACTGAATCACTGCCGTATACCTGATGGTCACACCATACTGTAAATCCCCTCTATTTCGGTTTGTTAAAAGCAATCAGCTCATGTCTGGGCTTCCTCTTGTGACACACGTGCCTCCGGTGCTCCCAAACCGAGGCCAAGCCCCTCCCAACACCCTGCACGTTGTAGGTCAAAGTTAATAATGACAAAACCAAGAGTAAGTCCTGGAAATTTACTGAAAATCTGTGTGCTTTGTACTTGTGGTTTTTCAAGTATTAGCTCACGTATTTCTTATAACATCTAAGTGAAGTAGATTCTATTATCTCCCCATTTTATAGATGGGAAGACTGAGACTAGGAAGGCTGTGTTAACTGCCGAAACCACACATCTGGTGAGTGGTAGAGCCACCATTTGACTTTAGGCATTTTGATGACAAAGCCTTCATGTTTCATTTCTAAGCTTATACTGCTTTCATTGTTTTTAAAGGATACCCAGTGGAGATTTAAAGAATATTATTATCTCGACTTCTACATCTTGTTTTCCTCATTTTGAGGTTGAGACTAAGTCAAAAGAAAACTCTTATTTTGACCAAGGCATTACAAGGAAATTTCAGGTATGACTTAACTTTGCCAAGTAAAGAAATAGAACTGTAGCCGCAGTATTTTTTAGAAAATGTTCCATATTTCCTCTTTTCGTTCAAGCTGCCTTAATTCCCTACAGATCTGTAACATGAAGACTTTCCTCTGAAAGTTACAAGGCCTCCGGGTAAAATGAGCCCCATTTTCCCGCAAGATAACCTTTTAGTAAAATTTCTCTAATAGAGAATTTTAGAAGTCTCTACGGGCTAAAGGTCCCAGGCATTTTGTGGGGATTATTTTTTGTCCTATTTCCAATGATCTGTCCATAAAATGTGTGCCTAAGGGTGGTCTCAAGGATGACATCTTTCATAAGTTAAATGATTCTTCTCTAAACCTAAGAATCTTTCCTCTCGCACACTTGCCATTTCTTCTGCTCCAGGTTCTTTACTTGGACATGCACCTGAATCCTCCGGTTCTAACACGGTTCCTCCTTTCGCTGTGGACCTGGGCTTGGTGTCTGGCAGTGACCCGCGTGCCTCCTCCGGGTCTGGCACATAGTAGGTATTAAGCATGTGCTCAATAAAAAGGGCTGCCCTGGTGGCTCAGAGGTTAAAGCGCCTGCCTGCAATGTGGGAGACCTAGGTTCGATCCCTGGGTCGGGAAGATTCCCTGGAGAAGGAAATAGCAATCCACTCCAGTATTCTTGCCTGGAGAATCCCATGGATGGAGGAGCCTGGTGGGCTACAGTCCAGGGGATAGCAAAGAGTCAGACACGGCTGAGCGACTTCACTTTCCGGGTCCAATAAAAAGAAGCATCCGATGAACTGAATTAAGTTTCCTGAAATGCGATTCAAGAGTTTTAATTCAAATGTGAGTCTGCATGCGGACACGGTCCACGGGGCCAGCATGTAGAAACAACCAGCTTCATCTCCTGCAATAAAGAGACTCCCGAGGGACAGCTGAGTGGAGTCCTGGCAACCGCTGGGCGCTGGTCAGTGGCACTCAGCTAGTTCCTTCTGACCCAGGAGCCGGAGGGGCCCCAACGAACGGCCCAAGCTTGGGACTGAAGCCTCTCTGATCACAGGGTCCTTGACTTCAAGAGTCAACAAACTGCCCTCAAAATGAGACTAAATGTAAAACAAAGGGCAAAATATTCTGGTCTTTGCAACTGACCGTCAGGGCAGAGTCAGAGTAAGTGAACCTTGGAGACAAAAGGAAAGAGTCACAAGGAAAGGAGGAGTATTTTCCTGCCTCGGTATACAGGCATCGTCTGTGTGCATGGCGTGTATGTGTGTGTGCATGCCTGTGCATGTATGTGCGCGTCTTCAGTCCCCTTTGCCTCATCTACGTTTACACGCTCTCACACATTTCTGATTCTGAACCAGGACATGTGTTGTAGACTCTGAAAGCTCAGAGGATCTTTGAAACTATCTAACATGCTTTTATTTGGGATGTGCGGGAATTACCAAGGAGAAAACAGGTGGATTAAAATACCTGTTTTGTTAGGAACTGAATCTTTAAAGATACTGAGCCCCAGGGTCATGCTTTCACTCAAGCAAACAAGGGAGCCACCAATATGAGCCCACCTGCCGTCACCTGTTGCCTTGAATTAACCCCCGTCAGAAGAAAGCCTATTATGAAAGGTGCCATGCCCTGTGTGTGACACCCAGTCAAAGCTGTGGCTGTTCACAATGGTCCAACTGGGGCCTGGCCTTTGGTGCCCAAAGGTGGGTGGACTGAAGCTTTGCAGGCATCCCAGGCAGATCAAGCCCCAGGGAGCCCGATCCCTGGCAGACTCCTGGACCAGCATAGGCACACCCACCTTCCCAGGGCCCTGTCAGCAACTGCCCACCCTAACGGGGCTGCATGAGGCCCCGTGGGGTGAAACCATCAACGTTGCCAAAATGACCACACACCCGCTTCCACCTGAGGAGCCTCGTCCTCTAGAATTAAACGTAAAGCAAGACCAGCCTTAAAGCTCATGAGGGAAAAAGGAACACGGCCCCAGACTCAAGCTGTGCTTTTTCAGGGAGATAATAAATGCTCCACGGCCTGAATTCAGCCACGAACCACCAGGAAGAGCTGTCGGAGAAATGTGAACGACCATGGTCACTGCATCTGGAACAGTGAGAGACTGGACCGCCCTCCCACTGTACACGGGCACACACACAGCCACACACAGACGCACAGCGCACTCGCCATCCCTGGGACCTGTCAGGGTCCCGGCAGAGCTCAAGACCCACGTGGTCCCTCCCTGGAGCCATCACGATGACAGGTGCCAGCTTTCCCAGCACACTTCCGGCTCTATCGCCCAGTCCATGACCGGGGATGGATTCACGGGATTTACTCCATCCTTCGGCTCACGTAAGTGCTGTAATATGATGCAAAGCAGAAAAGGCGTGGGAGCTGCACGTACGTTTCTTCCCAGTCACGTTCATGGGACTTCCACACAGTTGATCGGAGGTAATGCCTACTTGGCTAAATGTTGAAAGTGAACGTGTTAGTCACTCAGTGCTGTCTGACTCTTTGCGACCCCATGGACTGTAGCCCACCAGGCTCCTCTGTACATGGACTTCTCCAGGCCAGAATACTGGAGTCGGTAGCTATTCCCTTCTTCAGGAGATCTTCCTGAACCAGGGTCTCCTGCATTGCGGGCGGATTCTTTAACACTAGAGCCACCTGTGTGTGCATGCTAAGTTGCTGCAGTCGTGTCTGACTCTTTGCAACCCAATGGACTGTAGCCTGCCAAGCTCTTCTGTCCATAGGATTCTCCGGGCAAGAATACCAGAGTGCATTGCCATTTCCTTCTCCAGTGGATCTTCCCCAGCCAGACCCAGAGATTGAACTCGTGTCTCTTGTATCTCCTGCATTGGCAGAAGGGTTCTTTATCACTAGCACCACCTGGGAAGCCCAAGGTAGTCCAACACACCAACAGAACAGAAGAGAGAGTCCAAACAATAGACCTACATACATATAGCCAGTTGGCTTTCAACAAAGGTGCAAATAAAGGGGCAACTCAATGGGAAAATGATTTTCATTTCAATATATTGTGTTAAAACAACTGGATATCCATAGACCAAAAGTAAATAAATAAATAAATTCCTAGAACTTTACTTCACAGCACTTACAAAACTTAACATCAAATGGATTACAAAACTAAATGTAAGAAAACAATAACACTTCCAGAAGCAGATGTAAGAAAAAAACTTACTGATCTTGGATGAGACAAAAGTTTCTTAAGTAGGACATGAAAAGAAAAATCAGAGAAGAAAAAATTTGAGAAATCAAACTTCAGCAAAATTAAAAGACTTTACTTTTCAAAGGAAACTATAAAGGCTCTTAAGAAAATTAAACCAAGCCACATGCTGGAAGAAACGATTTACAAAATATTTATTTAACAATACATATTTAGAAATTCAATAATACGGAGGCAAACAGCCTAATAATAAATTAGCAGAGGATCTGCACAGTGCCTTTGCCAAAGAAGTTACACAGATGGCAAATGAATTCACAAAATCATTATTCACCGTATGCCGGTTTCTTATTAAGATAAACATGTACTTACTGGATGACCAACAGGTCTACTCCTAGGTATTTTGCCCAAAGAATGAAAACGTACGGTGACAAAATTACCTGTACATGAACGTTTATAGCTTTATTCTAAATAGCACCAAACAGGAAGTAAGTCAAATGCCCTTCAATTGTCGAAGGGATTACCAAACAGAGCTAAGTCCAAACAAGAGAATTCTATATAATAATAAAAAGGAAGCAACTACTGATAGATTTAACAATACTGCTGAGTCTCAGAGGCTTTTTAATAAGAGGAAAAGCCTAGAGACAAAGGTACACATACTTGAAGATCCCATTCACGTGAGACTCTAGAAAAGACCTGCCTGTTTGATAGAAAGCAAATCCGTGTTTTCCAAGAGCCCGGCTGGGGAAAGGAACTGATGGTTAAGGAGCAGAAAGGAACTGCTTTTGGTGATAAAATATTTTATGTCACGATTGCAATGATGCTTATACAACTTGAGACATTTTTCAAACCTCATCAAAAATTTTTGCACTCAAAAATCGGGAAATTTTAACAAACTCAGATCATGCCCCAATAAATTCATTCAAGCAAGTGAATGAAAGAAAAAAAAAAAAAGAGTGTGAACTTACTATGCAATGAAGGGAAAATATTGAATATCTCACCACCATCACTGCAGTGTCCTAGTTAGGCTGTTGTTCTGTCAAAGTTGGGGAGGATAGTGTAATTTATTGAGTTGATTTCTGGGATACTATGTATCAGTTAGAATCAGTGTTCAAGAAGGGACCCTAATAGACACTAGTAGAGCTCAAAAGGAAAGAAATGAAGCAAAAATAGGAACCAGGATGAGTGCTCTGGAGCAGTATCACTTACAGAACTTTGTACGCATCATCCCGACATGGGGGCTCCTCTGATAGCTCAGTTGGTAAAGAATCTGCCTGCAATGCCGGGGACCCCGGTTTGATCCCTGGGTCTGGAAGATTCCCCTGGAGAAGGGATAGGCTACCCACTCCAGTATTCTTGGGCTTCCCCTGTGGCTCAGCTGGTAAAGAATGACTCCTGACATGGTGAGGCTGGTGGAAAGGAGATGGTGCTCCATCAAAGCAATGAGAACAGCAGCAGAAACAGTCAAAACCTGCTCCTTCGGGACTCTGAAAAGTAGCCAATGACGTGCTGCACCCGAGGAGCGCTGATTCAACGGAAGTGGCTGAATCTGAAGCAGGACAGAGCGCTTCGTGTCACTGTGACTTGTCCTCTGTCCATACCTGCTTCCAGGTGGGCAGCTGACACAGTTACCAGGTTTCCCAGCACACCCACTCCTCGGCGAACATCCCCGAGAAAGGAAAGCGTTAAGTCCACACCAAGCCTGTACGCAGATGATCAGGGCAGTGTTATTTACAACAGCCGCAAAATGCAAGGAACCCAAGTGGCCACAGCTGATGCATGGGAACACAAACCTGGCTTTCCAGACCCTGGGATAGCTCTAAGTCAAGGAAGGGAATGAAGCTCTGACACATACTGCAGCGCAGATGAGCCCAGAGAACTCTTTACTGGATGAAAGAAGTCAGTCACAAAGATCACACGCTGCATGAGTCCATCTACAAGAAAAGTCCAGAATAAGCAGATCATTAGGCGGTCAGGGGCGGGTGCAGCAGGGAGCGGTGAATAACCACAAACAGGTACAAAGCTTCTTCCCTGAGATGAAACATTCTAAACTTAGATCAGGGTGTAGGTTGCATAGCTGTGAATACACTAAAACCCGGTTTAATTGAAATACTTTAAAATGGTCATTTTGATGGTTTGTGAATTACATGTCAATAAAAAATTCACCATTAAAATAAGCATCCCCATAAGTTCAATGGCATATATATTTTACAGTAACCTCTTAAAAGAAAAGGACATACAGCAGAAACACTAGAAGGAATGCTTTGGGGAAGGGCAGAAGGAGAATGGGACATGAAGACAAAGGGAATCTTGCCCCCACACCTTAATTCTTAAGCAGAATCAAGTCAGCATTGTGCATAAGGTGTTTACGGGTTAAAAAGAGAATAAGAAGACTGGCTCTCAAGTGAGCCGCCCTCCCTCTCGCCCCACAGCTCCTGTTGGGGGACGGGACTAGTGCTGAGCTCGGCTGCCGGCTGAGGGGGCGGACAGGTGTTCAGAGGTGCTGAGGCCGCCCTGTAGGCTAGCAGAGCTGTGGAATCTGGGCCTCCTCCACGGTCTTGGGATCTCACGAGATTCCTGGAGACCCCTCATCAGTGGGGCACTAACACGTCCCACTGTTGTTCTCTCTGGGGCCCAGGAGTTGGTTTCAAGGTGTTGAGTGTCATGGAGAACCCCAACAAGAGGCTCAGTAATTCAGCTATTTTTGCCACATCTTCTATTTCTGTGTCTGAATTAATTATTCCTTCTTTGATTCTTGGTTCCTAAGCTTGAATAGCCCTTAACTTGTACCCATGTATAGCTTGTTAGAGGACTAAAACTCTCTCTCTCTCTATCTCTCTCACACACACACACACACAGAGTCCCATAAAACACCAGCAGGAAGCATCACAGACAGCTCCCAGGCTTACGGCGGGAAATCCGGAGGGACCTGGGGCTCAGGGTCACGTGGCCGGCACTCCGCTCAGCCAGCCTGAGACTCATCCCCGGAGGATGTGCAGTGAAAGTGATCTGCCGGCAGCCCCTGCCCCGCGGCTGCAGGGACATGCGGGGGGTCCCTGGGGGCTCTGCTATAACCCTGCACTCTGAGCCGCTGGCCTGCTGAGCGCTGGCTCCTGGGAACAACTGGGGTTCAAAATGCTGAGAAATCTCCTAAAGGGGAACTGAGAGCTAAATTACACACCATGTGCTTCTCGGGGGAGGAGGAGTTCGTGGGGGTCTGTCTGGAATGCTTAAACCCTAAGCCACCGGTGTCCTCAATGAGCACAGGCCAAATTATGCACGTAGATAATACTCCTCCTCACTTTGAGGACTCGATCTCCCCAAAGTCTACTTCTGACCCGGAGATCACTTACTGTGGGCTGAATGAGATTTTCTTCATGTTGTCAAGTATCTCTTCTAACAGTAGCACTTTATAAAAGTCCCATATTCCTTAAAAATTCATTAGGTGGAAGAATTAATATTGTTAAAATGCCATGCTACCCAAAGCAATCTATAAACTTAATGTGATCCTCATCAAGTTACCCATGACATTTTTCACAAAATTAGAACAAATAATCCTAAAATGTATATGAAACCATAAAACACCCAGAATTGACAAAGCAATCCTGAGGAAAAAGAACAAAGCAGGAGGCATGACCCTCCCAGACTTCAGACAACACTACAAAGCTACAGTTATCAAAACAGCCTGGTATTGGCAGAAAAACAGACATACAGATCAATGGAGCAGAATAAAGAGACCAGAAATAAACCCAGGCACTTATGGTCAATTAACCTTCAATAGAGGAGGCAAGAACATAGAATGAGAAAAAGTCTCTTCAGCAAGTTGTGTTCAAAAGTTGGACAGCTACACATAGATCAGTGAAGTTAGCACATACCCTCTCACCATACACAGAAATAAACACAAAATGGCTTAAACACCTAAATATGAAACAGTATATCCTAAAACTCCGGGAAGAGAACACTGGCAAAACATTCTCTGACATAAATCACAGCAATGTCGTCTTAGGTCAGTCTCCCAAGGCAAAATAAATAAAAGTAAAAATAAATGAGACCTAACCAAACATATAAGCTTCTGCACAACAAAGGAAACCAAGAAAACAAACAGATGACCTACCAAGTGGGAGGAAATTATTGCAAAGGATATTACTGACCAAGGCTTAATTGCCTAAATATACCAACAGCTCACACCACTCAATAACAGCAAAAACCAAACAACTCAATCAAAAAATGGGCAGAAAACCTAAACGGACATGTCTCCAAAGAAGATATATAGGTGGCCAACAGGCACATGAAAAGATGCTCAACATCACTGATTATTGGAAAAATGAATGTCAAAACAACGAGGGATCACCCAACACTGGTCAGAATGGACATCATCAAAAAATTCTAAGTCTTATACTTCAATTTTTAATTTTTTTCATTAAAGAATGGTTTTAAATAAAACTAAAACAAGGTTGCAATTGTAAATGATCTGCTTACTTTCCTTCACTGGAACAAGAGGGCCCTGGGGTGCAGTGGCAGCTTGAGTGGATGGGCGATGGAGGGCCAAGGACAATGGGGCAGGGGGCGGAGGGAAGGATGGAGGCAGCGGGGACCTCAGTGGAGGCAGGTGGAGGCCTTCAAGGGGGAATGAATGCTTTCTCTAAAAATTCTTGAAGGAAAACTGGCTGCATCATAACCATCAGACCTCTCCACCCCACCCCCTACATCACAAATCAATTGCGAATATAGCTGGATATAGTTTATGTCAGAAACCTGGATAGACGTGTATTTTTCAATCTAATCACTCCCCAACACAAAAGGCTTTTCCAAAACCTGAGATGCTTTTTGCCACCGCCAGGGAGATGCTTTTATGATTGTTCTTTGATTCTGCTCTCATTCATCTGTTATATTCAATGTTACAAAGGCAAGGGGTTCCTTCACAAAGCCTCCCTCACATCTACCTCTTCTTTAAAGCCTGATCCATTTCCAAGGGTCTGAAAACTGATAAGTCTCTCTGGTATGATTCTGCTCCATGGAAAATGGAACCCTCAACAAGTTTGTATCATCAAAAAAAAAAAAAAAAATTGACACCAGCTCAACAGGAAAGTGGGTAATCCTTTTGCACTAAATAAGCATGTTTTCAGATGAACAGTGTAGGTTCTATCATCACTCGGGGTAATAAAGTGCTGCACCAGGGCGGCATTGGCTTAGTTTTACACAGACTGCAGACACGAAGCTACTTCCATGTTTGTCCATGCTGAACATGACTACAGGAGCCAGGGCTCAGTTCTCGGCATCTGTGTCTTGTGGACTAAAGCAGGACCACAGGAGTCAATGAAGGGCTATTACAGAGATGACCAAATGATCAACAGCTGACAGGCGTAGACGCAGTGACACCACCATATCGCCCAGACTCCAAACTGGCAGCTAGTTCTCACGTGGGAGCTAAGGAAAGCACTGTTGAGCCTATGTCCCAGAGATTTCTAAAAAGCATTTCTTTAGACAAGAAATACTATGAGTTGAGGTGCAGTGGATAAAGACCACGGTTGCAGGTTAAGAAAACCCTGACTGACCCATAAAACACTGCACCATAGAAGGAAACAAGCAGAGCAGAAGTTACAGGGTTGGCCAGAAAGTTTGTTCAGGTTGTCTCACTGCAAGAAAATCAAACAAGTCCAATCTAAAGGAAATCAGTCCTGAATATTCACTGGAAGGACTGATGCTGAAGCTGAAGCTCCAATACTTTGGCCACCTGATGCAAAGAGCTGACTCACTGAAAAAGACCCTGATGCTGGGAAAGATTGAAGGCAGGAGGAGAAAGGGATGACAGAGGATGAGATGGTTAGATGGCATCAACGACTCAATGGACATGACTTTTGAGCAAGCTCCGGGAGTTGGTGATGGACAGGGAGGCCTGGCGTGCTGCAGTCCATGGGGTCACAAAGAGTTGGACAGGACTGAGCAACTGAACTGAACTGAACTGAATATTAACAGGCTTGCCATGATGAACCCAAAAGCTAACTTTTCCCCCCACCAAGGAAAATAAACATAGAGAAAAGGAGAATCTCACACAGCCTACTTCTGCTGGGCACCTCTTAGAAATGCCACCTGCGAACAAGGAACACGCCACCATTGCTGGAGCTGGAAGCCCATCTGGTACCCTGTTCCTGAATTCCACGTGATAACCAAGGCCCTCAAGGTCTCCCAGGAGTAGGTCAGACTCGGGTTTGGGGCCTGGCCCCTGGAGCCTGGTGGGGAACACTGGCATCCGGTGAGCACAGTTCAGGGAGCCTCGTGTGCTGGGTGGGTGTTCATGCTCCTGGGTGAACTTGGACCTTGTTACCTCTAGTTGTTCACTCGCTCAGTCATGTCTGACTCTTTGCGACCCCATAGACTGCAGTATGCCAGGCTTCCCTGTCCTCCACTATCTCCCGGAGTTTGCTCAAACCCATGTCCATTGAGTCAGTGATGCCATCCAACCATCTCATCTCCTGTTGTCCCCTCCTCCTCCTGCCTTCAATCTTTCCCAGCATCAGGGTCTTTTCCAAAGAGTCAGCTCTTTGCATCAGGTGGCCAAAGTATTGGAGCTTCAGCATCAGTCCTTCCAATGAATATCCAGGGTTGATTTCCTTTAGAATTGACTGGTTTGATCTCCTTGCTGTCCAAGAGACTCTCAAAAGTCTTCTGCAACACCACAGTTTGAAAGCATCAATTCTCTGGTGCTCAGCCTTCTTTATAGTCCAACTCTGACATCTGTACATGACTACTGCAGAAATGCCAGTGATGGAGGAGTAGAACAGACTTTTCCAGAAAAACCCATAACATTTTAATACCTCCAGACCACATGAATTTTTCTTAGGAAATCTGGCAATGAGCACACATTCACAAAGAGTCAATTCTCCTCGGTGGACTGAACTGTGAGGGCTCAGGGAGGGGCCTCGTCCCTTTGGTGCTTTTGATGAGTGTTTCTGAAGGAGCAAGGAGCACTTCCCAGCTCTCAGGAAGTGGCCTCGTAAGTGGGAGGCTTTCTCCAGCTCAGACCTGAACCCCACAAGGGAACCCGGACTGCTGCCCCTGCTTTCCATCAGGTGTTTCCTTGCTCTTGCTACAAACTTACTGTGTTTTTCTTTATCCCACCCTTCCTACCTTCTCACTCACCCTCACATCCCTTTTGCTCTCATTCTTCATTTTACAATATGGCATAGTTCCGACAATAATGACAGCCTTTGTGAAGCTATTTTCTTAGTCTAGGAGACTTTAAAAAAAGCAATTAAAAAAAAATGAGTGCAAACCCTATAGAGAAAACAAATGAAGGCACAGTTCATTCACCCTGGGTTAAAGTCTCTAAAATAAAGCCACCATTGGAACTGGGTCTTGAAGGATGAGTAGGAACTTGTGAAGCACAGAAATGACAGAAGGGCTTCCAGAGAAGAAAGTGCCTGCACAAAAGCATGGGAAATTCAAGAAATTGCTGGTTGTGTTATGGCGCTTAAAGGTAGAGCATTTATGGGTTGAACAGGTCTGTTTCAAGATGATTCTTGAGCTTCTAGAACTTTTTTGGTGGCGGGGGGAGGGGTCTCTAGTGGCACCATTAACCAAGATAGGAAACACAGGAAGCAGAGAAAGTTTCAAGGGGTAGAGGAGGCATCTACCTTCTGATGTGCTGATCATGAGACGTCCATGGGTGGGTGGTTTGGTTGCTCAGTCATGTCCTACTCTTTGCGACCGCATAGACTGTAGCCCGCCAGGCTCCATGGGATTTCCCAAGCAAGAATACTGGAGTAGGTTGCTATTTCCTTCTCCAGGGGTTCTTCCCAAACCAGGGATTGAACCTGGGTCTCCTGTATTGTAGGCAGATTCTATACCACTATAGCCTAAATCTTTGTTAGAAATTTCTCAACTAAAAACCAAGTTCACTTGAGGGGCTGGGACTGACACATGGCATGATAGTCACGGTCAGTTCAGTTCAGTTCAGTTCAGCGGCTCAGTCGTGTCCGACTCTTTGCGACCCCATGGACTGCAGCACGCCAGGCTTCCCTGTCCATCACCAACTCCCAGAGCTTGCCCAAACTCATGTCCATCAAGTCGATGATGCCATCCAACCATCTCATCCTAGAATAGTCACGGTACATGAGACCAAATGAAAGATGAAGTCACAGCAACCATATGACATTAGGCAATTAACAAGACTTGAGGACAGGACGACAGGAATGCCAGTCTTTAAAGTCCAGGAACACACAGAAGCCCAGAAGGACAGAGCTAATAGAGTTTGTAGAAAAGGTAAGAGCACATATTATCACAGGAACAAAGAGAAAGCCAGACCTCAAAGAGGAATAAAGTCACCGCATCAGATTCTGTAGAAACAGGTCACATAAGGCAAGGATTTCAAGTAAGCCACTGTATTAAAAAAAAAAACAAAAAACAAAAACCTATTACACAGAATTCCCTTTCAAAACTAACATCACGGGGAAGCTGTTTATCCTCAGGGCAGCCTCCGCCCCTTCCAGATTTCTCCTTTCAAAAACAGTCATCCACTGGGGATCCTTTTTGTATAGTTTGGTTTGTTTATTGGCTGTTCTGGGTCCTCATTGCTTTGTGAGGGCTTTCTCCAGTTGCAGTGAGCAGGGGCTCACTCCGTCGGGGTGCACCACTTCTCATTGTGGTGGCGTCTCTTATTGTGGACCGCAGGCCCTAGGATGCCTGGGCTTCAGTAGGTTTGGCCCTTGGGCTCAGGAGTTGTGGCTTCCGGGCTCCAGAGCGCAGACTCAGCAGTTGCAGCGCACAGGCTTAGTCGCCCTGCAGCATGTGGGATCTTCCCAGACTAGGGATTGAACCCGTGTCTCCTGCACAGGCAGGCGGATTCTTTATCACTGAGCCACTAGGGAAGCCCCACTGAGGATCTTTTAAATAAAGGTTTGTGGAGACCATTCTAAGCTGCCTTTAAACTGCTTCCCGAATGCCAGGACATCAACTTTCCCGGAGACAGAGCCCTGCACGGGTTTCTTTTCCTCCCCGGCTCTGCCCACCTCTCCTGGGTAACTGGCGCTTCTACAGCAAACGATTCAGCCGTGAGGTCTGACATGGCGTGGCTGCTCTGTACTCTGGGCCGTTAGTGGTCAGGCTCCAGCAACAGGGAGCATCGTCACCTTTGGGAAAGGAACACGCCTTAATCCTCAAGCCACGCTGGGAGTGACACAGCCTTGCAGAATGACAGGTAAACCCAGCCCTCATGGAGAACTAGCGAGAAAAAGGGCAAATCTGCATCTTCTGACTCCTCCGGAGGCAAAGTGGAGAGGAGATGAGGCTTTAAACACAGCTTTCAAGCCCCGATGCAGATTTAGCCAGCTGAGTTGAGCTGGTACCTGAGGACAAGGGGCTTGGCTAGATGCCAGAAATCCTTGCTCTCAGGATGCCATAAGGCATCTGCTTCTTTCCCCTTCCTGGAGAACCTTTTTATTCTGAGACTCTTTAAAAATAGCTCTGGGCAATTTTCAAAGACTCATCGTCATTAAAGGGGTGTTAGAGATCACACAATCTATGCAAACTCAAAGCACAGCGGGGATTTTCCAGCCACCTGCCCACAGGAAGGGGGAAGTACAAGAGGGCTCCCAGCACACGGAGCTCCCAGGATGGTGTGGAACTCTCCAGAAGGCAGCCTCGGAAGGCTGGGCTTTCCCGCGAAGGGACCCCGATGGGAAACGTACACACGTCCTCAGGCAACAACACTCGCTCAGTTCCCTGAGAACACACTGGAGGTGGGCACTCCACCTGGGGCCTCCCCCGACCCGGCAGCTAGAGGCCTGGAGTCAGGACACCTTCCTTCCCTGGAGATGCAAACGCAAGCTGGGCTGTGGTATTTTTGCTTCAAGTCCCAACAAACGATTCGAGAGCTCAGTGAAGAAAATAGTGCATCTTTCTCCTTGTGACAAAATCATATCTTACCCTCTTCAGTTCCACCCTCCCTTCCATCAACCACCACCAAGCTTTTGCAAGAATTTAAAGAGCAGATGCCCACCTCGCTTGCCCGCAAGCATCTCTCCTGACCCAGATGGCCTGTGACTATAACGAAAGTGGCGATTGGTTTTGACAAACTAAAGTGATTTCAATGATGAGATTACATCTACACCAGAAGCCGTCCCAGCTGCTTGAGCTCCGTCACAAACTCCATTGGCCACACTGGTCTTCAAATGGCTTTTGACTGTTACCAAAAACTCCAGGGAGCAAGTACTGCCCCTAGTTTCTGCAGAGATTCACAACAATGTGTCACAGAACTCCAAAGAACATGGTCAAATTCGTTCACACATTGACCGAGTTATGCCGTATGCCAAGGGAACAGCATCCACGCGTATCATCATGTATATGGAATTTGACAGAAAGAAGTCAGTTTCATTACTATGTCTCTTGTGGACTTTATAAAGTCTGTGGACTCAAAAAAGAAAAACAGTACTAGAGGGGCTTCCCCAGTGGTGCTACTGGTAAAGATCCTGCCTGCCAATGCAGGAGACGTGGGTTCCACCCCTGGGTCGGGAAGATCTCCTGGAGAAGGAAATAGCAACCCACTCCAATACTCTTACCTGGAAAATCCCATGGACAGAGGAGCCTGGTGGGCTACAGTCCATAGGGTCGCAAAGAGCTGGATACAACTGAAGCAACTTAGCACACACCTCTATGTGAAGGGCCCACTGTATGACATCTAAAAAAAAAACTGGAAAAAAATCACAAACGTTGATGTGTCTTACCAGGTTCTACCATAACACACTAGGTGCTTTAAAATTTTATTCTATCAGAAAATGTGAGCTATATTATTACTCGGCTGTTAAAAAAACACAAAAAAGAAATGAAACAACACCATCTGCAGCCACATGATTGACCTAGAGATTATCATACTAAGGGAAGGAAGTCAGGGAAAGACAAATACCATATGATGTCACTTAGACGTGGAATCTGAAATGTGATGCAAATGAACTTATTTACAGAACAGAAATGGACTCACAGACAGAGAAAACGAACTTGCAGTTGCCAGTGGGGGACGTGCGAGGGGGAGGGATAAGTTAGGAGTTGGGAACTAACACATACACGGTCCTATATATAAAACAGACGACCAACAAGGACCTACTGAATATCACAAGAACTATGCTTGATACTTTGTAATGAGCTATAAAGGAAAAGTGTCTGAAAAGAATATACATACATGTTATATATATGTACACATATGTATACATGTAACTGGATCACTCTGCTGTATATCAGAAAGTAACACAATATTGGAAATCAAACATACTTCAATAAAAAAAGAAAAGATGAGGGAAGATACGCATTTTCATACACTATTGGGGGGACGATAAATTGTGCTGCCACGTGGGAATATGGTGGTCATTTTCAATTTCAGATAAATGTCACTTTTATCCCAGTTGTTGCATTTCTCAGTATTTCTGCAGGAGTAACAGCAACATGTAGGGACAAGAAGAATACGGCAAGCTAATCACTACAGCCTCAGAGTTCAAAGCAAAAATGTGAAAGTCACCTGCACGTCTGTCAACAGAGGAATCACTTTCTAAATAAAGTACAGTTGCGTACAATATTACGTAAGTTACAGGAGTGCAGTATAGTGACTCGTGATTTTGAAAGGATTTTGAAAGGTTACATCCATTCGTGTTGTTATAAGATATTGGTTACATTTGCTGTGCTGTGCACTATATCCCTGCAGTTTATTATGTACACAGTAGTTTGTATCTCCTCATAGGGACACAGTTATGGAGGCTACAAGATGCCCACATCATAGATCACTCTGCAGGCGTCTGCATGAATGAGGTGTGCTCGAGTATGTTCAGATCTGAGTCAACAAGTGGAGGTCACCAGCCCCTATCGTTAGGTGATGAGCAAGGTGAGAAAAAAACTCAGTAAAATACGATTTCTTTAAAAAACATACAAGATTTTGTACAAGTATCCAAATGTGTATACACCCGGACATATATATGTATATTACATATTTGTGTATATCTGTGTGTTAGTCACCCAGTCATGTCTGACTCTTCGTGACCCCATGGACTGTCGCCCACCAGGATCCTCTGTCCATGGGATTCTCCAGGTCAGAATACTGGAGTGGGTGGCCATTCCCCTCTCCAGAGGATCTTCCCGACACAGGGATCAAACCTGCGTCTCCTGCACCGCAGGCGGATTCTTTACTGGCTGAGACACCAGGGAAGACTATGTATATATAGATTTATAAATATTACATATATATAATTAAACATTGATACTATGTAGTGTTGATATGTATTTTAATATCATATTAATATTACGTATTGTATGTAAAGACTTCTGTGTGCCACGCTTGTGCTCAGTCATTAAGTTGTGTCCGATTCTTTGCGATCCCATCGACTATAACCCCCAGGCTCCTCTGTCCATGGGATTTCCCAGCAAGAATACTGGAGTGGGTTGCTGTTTCCTCCTCCAGAGGATCTTCTCGACCAAGGAATCAAACTCATGTCTCCTGCTTGGCAGCTGGATTTTTTACTACTGCGCCATTTAGGAAGCCCATATAAAGATTGGACACTTACATATCCAAGTAATGACAGCAATTCCTTCTGGGAATTCCTAGGATAAATTGTGGGCATGTTGAAAGGGGATTTGAGTCTTATGTTTGACTTGTTAATATATTATCTGGATAATGCACCAATATAGTGCTTGCATACTTTAAAATTACAGCACCTATGAGGACCTCACAATAAGATTCTATAAATAACTGCTTTTCTTCCACACACTTGGGGCTTCCCAGGTGGTACAGTGGTGAAAGAATCTGCCTGCCAATGCAGGAGACGCAAGAGGCATGGACTCAATCCCTGAGTCGGGAAGATCCCCTGGAGAAGGACATGGCAGCCCACTCCAGTATTCTTGTCTGGGAAACCCCATGGACAGAGAAGCCTGGAGAGCTGCAGTCCATGGGGGCCCCAAAGAGTCAGACACGACTGAGCGACGGGGCAGAGCAGCAGGGCACACACTTGATGCCCACTCCCAGAGAAAGGCATTGAGAGAAACCAAAGCGGAATGAATGGAGTCCAGAGATAAAGAAGTCATTATATTTTAAAATACGAAATATGACTTGTCATTTTTCAGTTTAAAATATGTGTAACTTACATCGGTCCATTATCACGTATCCACCCCTACACACACAGACACACACACAGTCCCGAAAGTGGTCTTAGGGACAAAAGCCACCCCCTAGGTAGTCCCGTCTACTCCCATGCAAACTGGGCCCCTCTGCAACCCTCTGGCCAAGCACTCCTGTAACTCATCCGTCACCAAGGACGCCAGGGAGCTGACTGAGCACACACACAGCGCTGCGAGGCCATAAACACATCCTAACAAGAGAGGGAGACCGAGAACAGGGGATGGTAAGGGGGAAAAAAGGAAAGGAAAGGAGTAAACATCCCGCTGTATAGTAATTATACCCAGAAGTATGATTTGTACTGGGAGTTGGCATAAATCTCATCGCAATCAGCTCTCCTGATACCAAAACAGAGTTGAAAATGAACTCCATTTAATTCTTTCAGAGTGGGGATTAATTAGGAGAAAAAGTGAACAATTTGGCTTTCCACCTGAAGTGTCTGTAGGCAATGTGTGTGTGTGTTTTTTTAACTGTCTCAACGAATTTTATCCTTTTCTTAAGGAGGCTGCAATAAAAAAAAAAAATGCAACAAATTGAATCCCCCCAAAATATGCCAGTGGAGGGGGCCCTGGACCCAAAGCCAGCTGAGCCTGTGTAGTCACTCGTGGGCACCAGGACACCTGGGTGGACAGAGGCCTGTTAACAGCACGCAAGCTCAGTGCCAGGAGCGAAGGGCTGCAGACCTGAGGTCAGGAGCCTGCTATTTATACTGCAGGAGAAAAGAGTCGTTATCATCCTCGTACCCTTAGGGACCAGCAGCATCAAAAGAGCCCCCAGCAGCGCGGAGCAGAGACCAAGTTCTTGGCCTGCCTCTGATCATCGTTAATTTTCTGCCACCAAATGCCTTTCTTTAGAGGATCTCTGAATGCACTGGCGGGTGAGCACGTGTGTCCCCTGGATGGCTGTGTCTGCCAGGCAGGCGAATGTTGTCACAAGCACAGGGAATGGGCATGTGCGCACACAGAAGGTTGCTTCCAAGTGCCTGCGAAGCAGTTTTTTGTGTGTTTTAATCTGTCCACGTTCAAAGGGGCTAGAGCAGAGGCCTGGGGCGAAGAGGGCCTTCCCCTACACAGCCCAGGAAGTGAGCCAGATGTGCAGGCAGAGACGCCCACGGGCTTTCGGGGGCAGCACCCAAGAACTGACTCCAGTTGTGGCATCTGCCCCTGCTGTCCTGCACCCCCAGGGGTGGGGCCGCCATGAGGGGATGGGGGCAGTCCCGTGTCTGGGTACCTGGGAGGGAGAAAGGTGACATGCTGAGGGTGCGAGCCTCCTGCAACGGCCTTGGGGTTTTAAAAGAAGCCAGGGGCTTCCCTGAAGGCTCAGAGGCAAAGAATCTGCCTGTCAACACAGGAGACCCGGGTTCAATGCCTGGTCCGGGAAGATCCCACCTGCTGCAGAGCAACTAAGCCCATGAGCCACAACTACAGAAGCCCGAGCACCTAGAGCCCGTGCCCTCAACCGGGGAATCCACTGCAGCGAGAAGCTGGCGCACCGCAGCTGGGGAGCAGCCCCCACTCTCTGCAGCCAGAGAAGGTCTGAGCACCAACAACGACCCAGCACAGCCAAAAGTAAACAAATGAACAACTTAACTAATCAACTTAGAGAACAGAGTGAGGCTCACCCAGCCAGGAACCGCTGAGACCGAAGGACCCCTGCAGAGAAGAGCCTGGCCCTACAGGAATGAATGGATGGATGAGGGAGCCAAGGAAAATACATCATCAAACACAGACTGGCAGCTGCCTCCCCAGGTCCGTCCTGCGGCAGAGCTGTAGCTGGACGCACTCCCGGCCTCCCTTGCGGCTGGGTGCAGCCACGGACTGGCTCTCCCGTGTGCAATGTGGACAGATGGGACACGTGCCGACGCTGGTCCAGGCGCGAGCTCCTTCCTGCTCCCTTCTCCTCCCCGTGAGCTAGGGCACTAATGTGCTCTGTGATCCAGCTTTGGCCACACCCAAGGTGAAGGCGGAATAAGAAGCGGAAAGGACCCAGGGCTCCCGAGTGACTGCATGCATCGGAAGGGCCCGGAGAAATAAAGTTTAATGCCTGATTTGAAAAAAAGAAAACGCAGTCAGACATGAAAAAAATGTACCCAGTGTTATGTCAAACCCGGGGCTCCTAGGCACACCTGTAGGTGTGTCTGGGACGAGAAGTTTCCCCTCCTTTCTCTGCCCACCCACCCTGCCTGCCTTTCCCAGCCTGCCTTGCAGCTGGGTCTTGTCACTTGACTGAGTCCTCCCCTGCAGAAGGGGATGTACGTGGGGACCCCGTGGAGTCCTCCTTGCTCTTTACCCGGCGAGGAGGTAGAATAAAACATGGGAAGCAGCACAGTGGAGATGGCAAAACTCACTCTGATGTACCCGCTCCCAGCCTACCAGCTTATTACACTGGCATGAAGCTGACATTTATTATGGATGAGCCTTTATCTATTAAGGCTCCGCTTGCCTGGGGCTTCCCCGGTGGCTCAGGTGTTAAAGAATCTGTCTGCAATGCAGGAGATCTGGGTTCCAGCCCTGGGTCGGGAAGATCCCCTGGAGAAGGGAACGGCTATCTGCTCCAACATTCTTGCCTGGAGAATCTCACGGACAGAGGAGCCTGGCAGGCTATAGAGTCCAGGGGGTTGCAGAGTCAGACGTGACTGAGCCACGAACACACGACACTTCATCTACCGCCGAGTCTACTTGCTAAAGCAGCTCTCCTGCCCTAAGCTCACGAGTCATCCAGCCTGCTCACAGTTACCAAAGAGCGTGTGAGCTTGTTGAGGACGTACATGAACGCGCTCCTCTGCGTGAAAGCGGAATGAGAAATAGAAAGAAGTAGCTCTGAATTTGTGTCCAAACACCAGGAAACACAGAGAGCAGAGAGTGGGAGGCAGGACCCGCTGAGTTAAAGCTGAGTGGGGGACTTCCACAACACGTGCTAAACAACAGCACCACCCCCACTGAGACCTCAATCTCCTCCCCTCTAAACGGGGGGCCTGTACCCTGTGAACGAGGAAGACCGGCAGCTCCAGTCTCCAGATGTCTGTGTCCGAGCGCGAAGTGTCACATGGGTGGGGGAGCATCTCCCAGCCATTGTTCCTGAAGCTCTGAGCGGCAGGGCACAGCTCCAGGGGGGTCATCAGGATGGCTGAAGGGGCTCCCCTTCCCCACGACAGGCTCTGCCTGTCAACCCATCCAGGGGAGAGTCTGCCACTCTCATAATGACCCGGGAGGACTCAGGAGTGGGATGAACATGGTAAGTCCTTCGCACCCTCACCCACGTTCTCTCTCAGATTCTGCCCTTATTGTCCGATACCTGAGAACCCCGAAGACCATGCCACTGGCTGCATCCACCTGTTGCTTGAACAACTGCCTCTCCAGCCGAACCTCACGGGCGATGTTACTGAACTCAGGTCCAGCTGCTCATCTCTCTACAGCCTATACTCGAGAGGCAAGCGTTGATAGAAAATAAAGGTACCTTTCTTTCACAGGCTGGCAACTGGGGGAGAAGCCAGACTCGTGTCCAAAGGCCAGCTTCCCACTAATTATCAGGGGGCAGGAGCTTTTAAAGGGGGGTTTCAAAGGTGCAGAGGTAGACGGAGGGGCTACACGCAGAACAGCACCGTCCCCTCTCACCTTGCAATTGGCCATCGGTGGTCTGGTGGTCAAGCATCATCTTGATTGTTTTATACAGTCAGCCTTCAGTTCCGGGGCTGGTTTGTTGGCATTTCTTGGCGGCCAGTTCTCAGAACTGCGGCGGCCTTTGTCACGGCTACTGGCTGGTCATCATGTCACTGACTTCTCCCACCTGGGGGAGGTTTCAGCATCTACACAGCAGCTCACAGCACACGGCTCAGAATGTTACGCACAGCCCTTGGGGAGGATCTAAAGGTCCTTGACTTTGCTTAATGACTCAACCATTATTATTTGGTCTTGTTTGACTCATTCCTTTGCTTCTGTGTTTTCTTGGTTCTCCGATTTAACTTACACTCTGGCTGAGGTCTGTCTACAGACAAGCAGCAGGAGAAGGACACTCTGGCGGGGGCGGGGGGTGCGGTCTGTCCCAGGAAAGTCCACGGGGTCCTGCTCTGTGTTAGCGACGGGAAGTCATCTCCTCTTGCAGGTCACCCCTGAATTTAGAAGCCATGTAAGGAAAAGCTTAACAAAGAGACTTATCAGAGTCGGCCTTCTTATAACTTCTTTATCATTCGAAATTTATAAGGAAGATCGTATCTGGGTTCTGTTTGCTTTATTTTTTTACTGCTGGGAAGACCCTCGAGGCTCTCGCACTGAGGGTGGTTTGCAAGGCGCTGCTTAGATGCACACTGGGCAGGGAGCTGCTTCTAGAAGCAGGCATGGATGAACACAAGGGCAAGACAACTAAGGAGGGCTGCACTGATACAGGACCCCCACCCCCAATGGGCCAAGGCTGTGCTTGGCTGAGCGGTGGAAGAAAGCTTGCAGCTGCATTTGGCTTGCCTTTCAGAAATCTGCCCAAGGAGAGGCTAAAATCCTTGAAAAAGACAGAGGGCCATGGTCCTCCCGAGAGCAGCTTAAATCAGCCCAGCCTTGGGGAACTGCAGAAAAAGACG
The DNA here is from genome assembly GCF_023699985.2 of Odocoileus virginianus. NCBI lineage: Eukaryota > Metazoa > Chordata > Mammalia > Artiodactyla > Cervidae > Odocoileus > Odocoileus virginianus. Next base: position 3,786,888 of record NC_069674.1, read on the forward strand.
CCCAGCCAAGCAGCCTGGATTCCTGAGTCAGGCAGGCAGTGCCGGCGGGTGCCCACGGGGAAGCCAGGGAGACTGGGGACGCCTCTCCCTGCCCTGGCCCCGCCCGGTGTGTCTGTGGGCTTCCCAGGTCACACCATCCTAGGCTCACAGTCCAAGGAGTCCCCTGGCAGGAGGGAAAGAAGGGCGCAACCTGTCATCCACACAACCACGACTTCCTCCTTCTTCACGTTACCCTCAGATTTCGTAACTGAGACAGCATCCTGGTCAAATACATAGGCTCTGAGATCATCCCTGTCCTCGTCCATTCACTACGTGGGTGACCATTTACTTAATATCACCTGTGCCGCATGTGCTCAGCTCTAAAACAATACCTGCAACAAGACGATAACAGGACCTACACAACAATGACTATGACGTTATATAACCCAGGGGTTTCCCTGGTAACTCAGCTGGTAAAGAATCCGCCTGCAATGCAGGAGACCCTGGTTCAATTCCTGAGTCTGGAAGATCTGCTGGAGAAGAGAGAGACTACCCCCTCCAGCATTCCCGGGCTTCCTGGTGGCTCAGCTGATAAGGAATCCGCCTGCAATGTGGGAGACCTGGGTTCGATCCCTGGGTTTGGAAGACCCCCTGCAGAAGGAAAAGTCTACCCACTCCAGTATTCCGGCCTGGAGAATTCCATGGACTGTACAGTCCATGGGGTCGCAAAGAGTCGGACACGACTGAGCAACTTTCACTTTCACTTTTTCACTACATAACCCAATGCATATAAGTACTAAATAGGCCACAGTAAGCACTTAAATGTATCCATAGTGATGATGGTGATGGTGATGACTTTTTCCTCCAAGGAGGTTTGACTTCTCCATCAAAGCTGTTTATATGATTCTTTATTAAGACAGGATGAAGAATAGAGTCTGCAGAAACCTCTCAGGGCCTTCTGTTCAGGCTACTGTGAAACCACATCCCACTGTCTCATTTTCCAGCACATTTTTCTCCTTCTTATTCATAACCACACCATGGAGCAAACAGGCTTGGCTGAACTCCACAGATGCCACTGGGGTAGCCTGCAGGCCAAAGAAGGCTTCTGGGCCAAATAAAGTTTAAGTTTTAAACATTAATTGCCAGTGCTGTACAAATTTTAAATTTTATATAATAATCCATATTTACAGTTTATCTTAAAATACTAGGAGCTCCGGGCACTGGGGGTCCCCACTCCCACATTGTGACAATTGGCGAGATCATCCGAGGAAAGGCTGGTGGTCTCCAGGTCACCTTGGCCCCTGCTACCCACCTGCCACTCATCATTTCTGCCTCCTTGGGCTCATTTTTCTTATCTGCTCAACCATGGTATGCATTGAGCTTTCATTTCAGCCTCTGTTTTAAATCATTTCCATGATGCATGGACCAGATCAACCTTCTTGAACAATTATGCAATGAGGAGAAGCAAAGAGTCCTCAAATTTGAAATACGAATATTAGTAAATGGCCAAGGAGAGACACACGCTCAATTATTTGAAATGTTCTTAGGTTGGCAATTTAGTCTTTAAGGAAATTCTTTAGGATTAAATATACTTGGTTGTAGTTTGCTGTGCAGTTTAAGTATATCTTGACCAGAGACACACAGCATTGTAGTAGTGATGAATGTATTTTACAAAAACACATGCTGTAGTCCAAAGAGACTTTGCATACAGTTGTGTTGGCTAATATTATGTGTCCACTTGGCTAGGCTATGGTTCCAAGTCCTTTAGTCCAATGCTACTCCAGATATTTCTGTGAAGGGATTTTGTAGACATGATTAACATCTATGATCAGCTGACTTTAAGTAGATTACCCTCCAGAATGTGGGTGGGCCTCATCCAATCAGTTGAAGGTCTTAAACGGAAAACCTTTTGTTTCCAGGGAAAGAAGAAATTCTGCCTCAAGACGGTAACATAGAAACCACTTCTGAGTTTTCAATCTGCTGATCTGACCTACAGATTTCATACCTGCCAGTACCACAACTGTGTGAGCCAAATCCCTAAAATCTCTTTTTAAGAATTTCCTTTCTTGAAAATAGAATTGCAAGACTAACAAAAGTTAGATTCCTAATCTCTTTATGTATGTGTACACACACACACACACACACACACACAACCTTTCATTGCAATTTCTCTGGAAAACCCTGACTGATACAAGGACATAACAACAACAAACAACAATAAAATCTCAAATCCCTGAGTTTAGTCCAGGTGACCGGCAGCCACCCCTCTTCCAGCTCAGAGATTTCACAGAGGAAGAAACTGGGACGCCGAAAAGCCACATGGTTGCCCCAGAGATGCAGCAAGTGAGCAGAGGTGGTGGTGAGATCTCTCACAGCTCTCCCCGTAACCATCAGCTGTCTCCGAACAACAAGAAGCCCTGAATCATGAGCTTCAGCAAAAACACACAGCATTTTGAGAGTAAATATATCTAGAAGAGATTAGACACTTTTTGCTTAGGAAAAAAAAAAATGCCAGGATATCCACAGCTCTGCTCTGGTCCTATCTCTAGCTGGCTGTGTGACCTTAGGAAATTATCCCAAACTCCTGTCTCCAACCTCCTTATCTGTAAAGTTGCAGTGATAACACAGACCCTCATTTAATTCTTGTGGTTTTGAGGATAAAATGAAATATAGATTTGAGGCACACTGGACTTTTAAAGGGAGATAAAAAATGTTTTGAGAAGTGGGTGAGAGTATCAAATAAGAAAGATAATGACAGTATTTGTGTTTATTTTCAGTGCTCCTTCAAGGAGTACCTTCAGAACTAGCTCCCTTCACTGCTGCAGGCTAGAGATAAATACAGCCTTTGTCTCTCACCAGCCTTGCCCACCACATGGTAAGATTACAGAAGACAGCATGAAAATTCTGTTCCAGGGAAAGGTTCACAAAAACAATTTTCTCCTGTATTGAGACACACTTGACTATGCAAAGATTTAGAGCTTCCTACAGTAAGTCTTTCTAAACTGTATCTGACTGACTTCTGTACTTGACTAGACCTTGAAAGACTGCGGGGTCTGCTAATTTTAAGCATTCACCATAAATTATTATAACTGAATTCTTGTTTTCCTCTCAAGTTCTCCTGATGAAGGATGTGATTTATCTTGCCCTAGAGATTTAGCTGAGACTTATAAACTATTAATACAATAAGTCTGGAGTATAGTAAGGAATAAATATGCCTTTCAAGATGTCCTTTCCTCATCGGGCAGAATCTAGATGCCCATCCTAAGATGTACACAAAAGCTTGGTCCCCCACATTTCAGTCCTGAGGCTGGGTGCTTCTGGAAGAAACTCAGAGCATAGCACAGTGTGTGCCTGGCAAAACCAAACTGCCCTTCTAGATGGGATCCTCTCAAGGAAAAACATTCATTAAGCACTTTATTTGATTTCTATATACTTGAGAGGATTAAAATATGGATTAGAATCTCAACAAGATTCACCCAGTGATACATCAACCACCCATATTACGTGGAAACAGTTGCCCTAATTTAATGATCTACAAATGATCATATCTGTTTCACAATGCAGCTGCCAGTTACTCAGGAATAGTAGCTACAAAGAAATAATACACATGTAGAAAATTTAGTGTCATGTTAACTGAGCACTTAATATGTCAAACATTAAATCCTATGTTATTCTCAACACAAAGAACAATAGGCAGTAAGTTTGCAACTAAGACGTACAGAGTCCACTGCAATCCACAAAAACAAATGCCCTGAAAGTACAAAACTGTTCAGCTGGCAGTGAGATACATCTAGTAAAGGTTTTTCTGGATTATGTTGTATCCGAGAGGAAAGCAGACAAAGGAAAGTTTCTTATGTTTGGTGCTAGAGTGGGTACGAGGTTGTCATGCCTAAATAAGTCCCAGCCCAGCTGTAAAATGCCTTGTGGTCAGGCTGGTCAATTACTTATAAGTTCTCTAACTACAGCACAAGCTGAGTGATGATTATCAAGCATGAGATTTGGGCAGCGCAAGGCAATTTCCTGCAGACTGGGTCCCTCAGTCTAAATACAGAGGGGTGGGCGATACATCTGGGAACCTCAGGAGAGTAGCAACATTTAGATAAAACCAGGTGGTAAATAAAGCATCGGCTTTCTTGGGGATTCAAGGCTCTTCCTCCTGTGTTCTCCATCTCCACCCCACCCACCAGATTCCTCTCAATGCTCTTCAATCCAGGAGCATCTCACCTTCACAGAGGAATATTTTTAGATCCTATTTGATGAAAAAAAAAAAAACACCTCCCTTTCCTCACCTGGCCTTATGACTAGTATGCTGCAGCTGCAATTAGTAGCTGGACTTACAGGTGGAGTTCTACACTCATGATCTCAGGTTTGTGTGTATGGGTGTCTGTCTGTCTGTCTCCTAGTCACGCTGCAACCTAGGTCCTCGCTGGACCTCAGAACAGCTCTGAAGACATGATGAGCTTCTTGGTGGGTCCTCTTTGACCTTCGGCATTTTGGATCTTTCCTTCCCACTTGAATCCTCCTGTCTGCCCCATCCTGCTGCTTCCGGCCTGTGTCCCTGCTCACCTACCACACGCTGGTTGTGTCCTGGGTGCACACGCAGTCCGTCCTACCCTCCATCACCAGTCACAAGTGTGCCTGTGGCCTCATCCCCACACACGCAATGGGCGTGGACTGGGAATCGTGGAAGACAGCTCCTGCACCCAAGGGGCACCTGCTGTATTGAATCTCTGCTTCTGCATTTAACAGCTGCATTTCCCAAATCCATGCAGGTGCATAAGAGAGCACCAGGGTCTGAGCACCCCACCCCAGGGCACCCCTCCTGCAGGTGAGCTCGGCTCAGACCTACCAGTGCCTGGGGAGGGACCATCGGGACAGCAGCCGTGTCCTCAGATACTAGAAGGGTGTCAGGGCCTCCGTGAGTCTCAGCTAAAGATTCTGGAACACACTCAATCATATACTATTCTGTTTGCAGCTTGAATGTCTCTAGAAATAAGACAGGATTAATCGTGAGCTTTTTAAGAGTAGAAACCACACGTGCTTTCTCTTCGCATTCTTTCCTGATGTAATGGCATGCCCTAAAAGTGAATCCAAATTAACTTCTTCAGTCCCCTTTAATGGCACACCTATGTACGTATGTACACACATACCCTAGTTAATATATCATATTGGACAGGCTTGATTCCTGCTGGAGTGAAAAGCCCCTACTCTTACCAGGTGACAATAGTTACTGTTCTGGGGCAGGGCATTTGTGTGGGAGATGGAGATAGTTCTGCACTAAGAGGAAAGTCAGTGAGAGCTTCTTTTAACTCACATTACACTTTTACATTCTTTAATAAGTTTGCATATTTTACCCTTAAAACAAATCCAGTAAGGCAGATGCGTAGAAAATCTCTCGAGGCCACATGTATCCACCTCAATATTAATCTTCATATCTCAAGTTCCCGTTCAAACTCATGAAGCGAGTTATCCATCAGGCCAAGTCCAGCCCTCCCCCACTTCCCGCCCCAGCCAAGTGATTCCTGACTTACACAGAACAACCACTGTAGGTTTGTTGGGTTCCTTACCCTATGTCCAAAATTCATGGCAAAACATTCATGCATCATCATGCCCAATCCATTCTCAATGCCCAACTGGAATCCACTTTCTCCGTCTCTCTCTCTCTCTCCCCCTTCTCCCCCTCTCAAACATACTCCCACAAAGTCATGCTTCAGTTTCCAAATAAGACAAGAGGAAAGCACGTGGCTGCTCCCAGTCCTCTCTCTTTGTCATCACAGACTATACAAGTGCTCCTGCTGGCGACAGAAAAGAGTAGAGTCACAGCATTGGGACAGGTCTGTTCTTTTGTTAAACAGCAGCTTATCTGAAAAAAGTTATCCTGAGTCTTTTGTCCCCCTGATTCAGATGTTGCAGCCTTAACACCCAATACCGCTGGATGTGACCTTATGTGGACACAGGGTCTTTACAGAGGTGGTTAACACACATGCACACACATGGACACACATGCACAAGCACACACACGTGCACACACATGCACACACACGAGTTCACAGGCAGAAGGCAGGTGCATGTGCTCACTGCCAGGTGAACGTCCAGACAGATCGGAGCCTGGGCGTTCTGGAACCACTGCCATAACCAGGGCTTCTCACACCATCTTATGTCAGCTGACAGTCGGGGGATTGTTCCACATGCCAGGAACAGCATCCTCCCTGGACCACTTTCAGCGCACACAGCAGATGCTCATTTGCCTAAGTGGGAGCCACTCTCTGGAGAGGGAGGGGGAGGGGAGCGAGGGGGAGGGGAGTGAGGAGGAAGCGGGGAGGGGGCTCAGCCTGGGCTGCACCGTTTTCCTGTTCTCTTTCCCCAAACCTGCAGCATCATTGGGCTGATGAGGGTCCAGAGGTCCCCACTCTTAAATGTAAATGCTCTATTACATGTTTAATAAACACGACTGGCTTCAGAGAAAGCAAATTGGTTTTTATAAACCCGGAAGCTGGCAGACACATTTTTCTGGCGATAATCTGAAAAATTCCTCTGGGTTCCTTGTTCATTCACCACGCGCAGCAGGAGCTGAATGGAGAGGGTGTGAGGCTTCCTGGGGGTGTTCGCGATGGAGACTGATGCTAGGAAGGGGGCGGGAGGAAAACAGAGCAAGTCATCAGACAGCTCTGAGGGTGGAGGTGAAGGGAGCCTTGGGGGAGTTCCGTGGGCCTGCCCCTCCCCACAGCCCTGCGTTGCCCATCCTCTGGGAGGGGCTGGGCCACAGTCCTTCAACCCCCAGGACGAGGGTCTGAAGTGCTGACTCAATCTACCTTCTGAAATTGCTCGTTCCCCTCCAACTCTTTGCAACTCCATGGACTGTATAGTCCAGGAAGTTCTCCAGGCCAGAATACTGGAGTGGGTAGCCTATCCCTTCTCCAAGGGATCTTCCCGACCCAGGAATTGAACCAGGGTCTCTTGCATTGCAGGTGGATTCTTTACCCGCTGAGCCACCAGGGAAGCCCCCTCTTGAACAGATCCTACTTACAAATCAGCAGGTAGACATGTAGGTATAGAATCTCCCTGCCTGACAGGTGGAATGCCCCAGATTGGCCTTGAGACATTCATCCCTTTGGATCTTTAGATATTTTAGTTTTTGGGAGTTCCCTAATCAACAAAAGAACTAGCCTTGGGCCCTTTTTAGTAAAACTTCATTAGGGATATTTCATGAGGATCAAGGCTCTTAGAAAATCAGGATAGTCCAAAAGGGAAAGTGAAAAGAAAGTGAAAGTCACTCAGTCATGTCCGACTCTTTGGGACCCCGTGGACTATACAGTCCATGGAATTCTCCAGGCCAGAATACTGGAGTGGGTATCCTTTCCCTTCTCCAGGGGATCTTCCCAACCCAGGGATCGAACCCAGGCCTCCTGCATTGCAGACGGACTCTTTACCACCAGGAAAGCCCTGTCAAAAAGGGAACTGAGCGGCAAATAGGAGAGAGTCAGGGTGCAGGAACCCCCAGCTCCGTGCAGGCTAGTTCACAGTTGGCATCGCTGGCCGGGCCTGCCTCCCAGCGGAGTCCTGGCCAGCATTTCGGAAGGTCGGCTCTGAGTGCAGTGGCCCTGCCAGTCAGCACAGGGCTTGTCCATCCTGTTCTGTGCTGACTGGACACAGTCAGGCGGAAGAGCAGGCGGAAGAAGATGTTTTGTGTGGGTGGGACTGTTAGGGAAAGCAGCTGACTGAAACCGCCCACCCCGGCCAGGCACCACGGTAACCATTTGCTTGAGCTATTTTACCACAAGAGGTCCTGGAACGGAACACGGAAGTAATAAGCCACCCCCCACCGGAAGAGTGCGGGAAAGGTCAAAAGGAGACACCACGTGGCCGACACCTCCCAGAATCCTCCTCTCTGGCCTCCATCTTGGCTGAAAAGGGCCGCACCACCAGGAAGGACTCTGAGTCAGAAAGATTGGCTAAGACACCCCGGAAACTAACCCCATCACCATCAAACCTGAGACGGCAAGCCACGTGGCAGGGCAGTTCTCCTGGGTTCCCTGGCCCTCCCACTCTCCGCCCGGGTGCCCCTTCCCAATAAAATCTCTGGCTTTGTCAGACATGTGTCTCCTCGGGCAATTCATTTCCGAGGGTTAGACAAGAGACCAGTTTCCGGCCCTGGCAGGGGCCCCCCTTCCTGCAACAGGAGGGAGAGACAGAGTGGTACCTGGAGCTGGGCCCCTGAGGTACAGGGATGCGTGAGGACCCCTTGTCGGGTGCCCTGCTGAGGAGAGACCCCCAAGACCAGCAGGTTGTGCATCTGAGGATATCAGACCAGGGCAAGCTCCTGACCCTAGGCCACCTCCTGACACTGATGCTGGAGGCCCAGCCTCCTCCATGCACTGTGGCCTCCCCCCATCACCCTCCCACAGCTCTTAGTAAACGATCAACACCAGCAAGAGCCCCTGGGGATCGCGAGCCCACATCCACGGGCTCCCCAGGGCACAGGCGTCTTCTGGGTCATCGCCTGGGGTTGCAACAAGGCTTCTCACCTCTCAGGAGGGTTTCAGGCATCCATCAACAGGTGCAGTGCACAGGTGAAGAGAGAATTCCTCTTAAGTCCCAGAGACAGAACATGCAGAACCCAGCCTGGGGGGACTGAAGTTCAAAGAGGCCAGAGTGTGGGTCTAAGCCAGCTCCTGGAAGTCAGTGAATAAAGGGGCGTGCAGTGATGGACCCTAGGCAGCATCCAGCCCTCTTTTTAAAGGAAACATGCACCTTGCTAGTGCCAAGCTGGATGGAGAATGGGGAAAGGCCAGCCCCTCAGGCACTGTTGGACCCTGAATTGCTAACACAGCGTCCCCTCTATCCAATGCGTTTCCATCGGGGCTTCAAGTTCCCACTGAGACATTCTTGAGAGACTCCTGGCCTTCCACACCACCCTTCTTTCCAAGCTAGACATGAAATACTTGGCTTCAAGGCCTTGCAAGAATTGGACTTTGCTCAGAAAAGGTCAGGGCCGTGGGGGTTGATAATGTAGAGAGAAAGAGTAAAAGAGAGAGATTCTTATTTAGCTTATTCTTATGTTTCATTCAGAATCTTCAGTGAAAAGCATTTGTCTTTTTTGAATAGGGTTTATTTCTTAGCTGGCCCTGTGCCTTCTTTAGCTCTATGGCCAAGGACGCTTGCAGACCTTATCCTTTGAAACCATAGTTGGAGACAATTCCCGATGCCACCGGCGCGGATGGCAGACACTTGGAGGTGACTCAGGCGGTTGTCCGTGAAGATAACACACTTGCTCTGTCCCCTTTGCTCCTTCTTCTATGTGGAGTCCTGCCCCAAGGCCACAGGAGCGGAGCCCAGAGCCAAGGTCACCTCCGAAGCTGGCTGAGCTCCTGGGTAACCATGGCCAAAACCCCCGCCCCCTCCATCACCAGCAGGCTTCCTGACCCCATAGTAGCCAAAGCCACCCACCCCAGTGCTCACCCTATAGCACCTGAACCAATCACCTAACACCAACCTCCCAGCAGGAAATTTTCTTTGTCTCAGGGCTGTAAAAATTGGCTCCTAACCCGTGAAAAGCGTCAGCTCTCCCTGGTCTGCCAGGAGGTCAGCCGGCTGCGCTCACAGTGCCCACGTTATCTCTGCTCTTTGTTCTGAATAAATCCACTACCTTCTGAAACACTCTGTGTCTGGAAGCGCTTTTCCAACTTGTGTTTGGATGGCCATGACATTTTACGCACAAAGCCACCCAGATGAAGGAGCTGCCTGGGGCTCGGACCTGCCGTGCCCAGCCCAGGGCTCATTCCACGGCTGTGACCTCAGCAACAGGGAGAGACCCTCATCCACGGACCTCAGAGGGGCCTGGAATCTCCGCTCCGTTACAGACCCCGCTGTCCCTCACTGTCCCTGCGCCCTCCACTGCCCCGAAGACACAAAGGTTGGGGAGTGGATGGGCTGATGTGCTTGCATTAGCGAGAACAGTTCTGCCTTCCCAGTTTGCTCACTGGCAGCACGGGTCACAGGGACGGACCTGAGCTGGTATCAGCAGCGGCTGGTCCTAATGACCACGTGCTCTCACACTTCAGCCTGACACACGGGCTGGTATGTGTCACAGCCCTGATACACACTAGCTCGTTTTATCTTCTCTAGAAACCTGCACACAGGATGCAGCTCTAAGACCACATGACCCTGGATGGAGTCAGAGCCAAGAGTTATTCAGACTTCCTGACCAACAAGGACGATGGAAGTTCCAGAATTTCTCCAGTGGGGAGATTTAGGAGCCATCATCTGGTTGAAAGAAGGGGCCAGATGACTTGTCTCGAAGCAACATATGCTTGGAAAATAAATGGCTTTTTTTTTTAGAGAGATTTTACAAGGATTGGGGTTGCAGAAATGATTGCACCCAGTTGCAGCTGTGGTAAAGAACCTGCCTGCCAGTGTGGGAGGCGCGGGCTCAGTCCCTGAGTCAGAAAGACCCCCTGGAGGGGGAAACGGCAACCCACTTCAGTATTCTTGCCTGGAGAATCCCATGGACAGAGGAGCTTGGCAGGCTACAGCCCATGGGATCACAAAGAGTCGGACACGACTGAGCACGCACAGCTGCATCACCGGTCATCAGAGCCGTTTGGAAGGTCTAAGAGGAAACAGGTCCAGTATACAGCACAGGTGGGGGACCTCGGCCCCCATCCCTCTTTTAACCAACAGGTAATCAGATATGGACTGAACCGCTTCATCTTTCTGGGAGCCTGGCGTCTCCAACTGAAAATCAGGCTTCTCTGGTACAGTCCCATATAGGCTATTTTAGTGCAAACCAGCCCACAATTAATTGCTGCAGGGCAATGGTCTGCTAGGCCTGGACGACTGAGCCGCTGTCCACGCCAGCTTATCTCAGTCCTACTTCAGCCACGGCCAAGGGGTCACATACGGGAATTCCATGTCCTGAGTCCTCTGCCAATACTCAGGCTGACTCTCCAGTTTGGGAGGATGTCAGTGTCAGCTTTCCCAGAGTGAAACTGACTGGTTTTCTCCCCATTGCCTTCTGCTTGCTTTCTGCTTCCTACATACAGAAACTGGCTAAGTTTCTTCCCTGGAAGCAGAGGCAGAGAGGCAGGAGGAAGCCAGAGGCTATAGTTCATTGTTGGTGGAATTTTATCTGTGGGACGGGGCCATGCCAACTCTCGGCCTAGCTACACCACCAGTGGGGTCAACAGGCATCAGCCTTCTCTGCCTTCTGCTGCTTTGATAACACTCCTTGTTATATGACGATTGGCACTGTGGCTTCCCTTTGTGAGAGAAAACTTTATGCTGTGTGCCATCCACAGCCGCTCCGAGATCCACTGGTTTACCTAGTTTTCTGTGTAGCTGTTATTTGGTGTCTTTTCTCAGAAGGGTGCATCAGCAAATTACCTTTCAGAACACAGTGGTGTAACAGAAGTCTGTGCACTTATTAGTTTTCTCTTTTTAAATCAAGGCATAGCTGCTTTCCAGTGTTGCACCAGCTTCTGCCACACAACAAAGTAAATATGTCTACACACATATGTATCCCCTCCCTCTTGGAACTCCCAACACCACCCGCCCCATCCCATCCTTAAAAAACTAAAAACACAACTACCACATGACCCAGCAATCCCACTGCTGGGCATAAATCTTGAGATTTATTAATTCAAAAAGACACACATATACATCCCAATGCTCACTGCAGCATATACTAGCTTTTATGTATGCTTTTCTTCCTGGGGTGTGGGGCTCCCTGGGAGTGAAAACTCTGTCTTAATCTTCGTATCCCCCTGAATCAAGCCCAAGGCTTCTCACACGCACAGAAATACCAAGCAAGTGAATAAAGCCATTCAGAGAGGCCAGGCTTCAGGAAGGATCCCTAATCACAGCCCGAGTTCAGCAGCTTCATTGCGGTTCTCCTCGGAGTCCCCACTACAACTACCCTTCAAGACTAATCTCGGTGATGGTCTGTTGATGTCTGTCTTCTTGCTTGACTGTGAACTTGTATACTCTACGAGCCCCAGGGCCATGTTTCTTTTGCCCGAGGCTCTGGCACTGAGCAGGCACTTAAGAAATATTTGTTGAATAAATAAGAGGATAATTCTTGGCAGTCAGAAGAGAATGACACGCTGCTATAATGCAAGTCTTGTACTCTACAGACTCTGTGTATACCTAGAACATTTTAAGCAGAGTCCCTATTAACCAATACTAATGAGTCTATATATAACGCACTCTATATAAAGTGTGTGAGTAATAGCACCATTCCTAATTTAATGGATGATGATCTTAATGTACCCTATTCTAGGCACTGAAAAATAAAAACATTATCAAAAATGATGTCATTCTACCTCTTACTGAGTATATTTTCATTCTGAGTGTAGAGAATTACGATGACATTCCAGAAAAAAAAAATGCATTTCACTTAGGAAAAGAGAAAAAACCTTTGTATTATAAGCGCACACCAATGAATTAAAACCCACTTTTGTGCTGGCATTGATGTATGTTAAAAAAGAGTGCTTTTGTGTCTACAGCCTAAGAATTTTTAATTAAAGGATTTGGTCGGGCAAATTGAGTGTGTCGAACCACCATCACACAGATGAGGCTCAATTAAGCATTCCACGCACTCTGCAACGTGACAAGTCTGAGGACCTCGCAAAGCCTCCTATGCTAAGAGCAGTCATTTTGGGGCTCGTGGATTTTTCCACCGCCCTTTGTTTTGTCTCCTCAAGGAATAGGCCTTGAAGAATAGAAAACAAAAAGGTGAAACTGCAGGAAAGAAGAGGAGAGGTGTGTAGTGGAAGGCATGCCTCAGGGGACAGCGCTGGTCTCACGGGACTAAGACACCTTGGGAAGCAAAGCACATGCCCACCTGCGATGAACGTGTTGCCAATTCTGACTCATGCTGTTTTTTCTCAACTCATCCAGTCACCCAAAACGCAGAGAATCCATGCTTTCTTTTGCAAGATCCAATGTCATTTTCCTTGCTTTGCTCTCTTAAGACTCAGAGGCTTGGTTCTCAGCCCTAGAAACTCATTTTTTCCTAAAAGGATCTGAATGGCTGCTCTAAACGTCCACGTGATGAATCTGATTGCCCTCCCTTGCCCACCAAAATGTGGGTGGGTAGATGGCAGAGTTCTGAACAACACGGGAAGTCCCCGATCCCCAGATGTGGAAAGCTCCCATTCCTGGGGGTTCACACATGCCCCCAACCAGAGAAATCAGAACTGGGGAAGGTCCTTCATATTCAGCGAGAGAAGGGACCCTGGTTGGAACGCAGAAGCTCTTGTCCTCACAGGAGAAGCGGGACAACCCCTGCAGTCCTCAGCACGCTGTCTGGAACCCATATCAGCCTCTCCTGAGGATAACGGAGTCTGTTTGTGGGATAGCATCGGTTTTAACCAAAGGGTGTGCATTCTCAGTCCACTGTTGCCTTGTCCCCAAGGGGCAGCTCGAGCCCCTTTCCCAGCAGCCCCCATTGGCTCCTCCTGCATAAGGATGAATGAGCCAACATGGGCATCAGGGTGGTTTGGACGGAAAAAGAAAACTCAGAAAGAACAAAGTGGGGGGGGGGCCCTAAGAGAATCAGACCGCATGACCCTTGGTCTCAGTGATCGTCAGCGTTTTATGTAATAAACTTGATCCATTGGATCTCCCACCCCACCTCCTCTCTGTGGGGTACCCAGGAGCAGGGCTCTCATGAGCCTCTCTAGACGCCCCACCCATCCTAAGAGAGGCTCTAGAATTTGAGACAAAGAGCTTTTTTAAAGGCAGGGGATTCTCACCCAGGGGCTTCCCTGGTGGCTGAGATGGTAAAGAGTCTGCCTGCGGTGTGAGAGACCCAGGTTCGATCTCTGGGTCAGGAAGATCCCCTGGGGGAGGGAATGGCAACCCACACCAGTATTCTTGCCTGGAGAACCCCACGGACAGAGGAGCCTGGCGGGCTACAGTCCATGGGGTCACAAAGAGTCGGACACGACTGAGTAACTAGTACCTTCACTCTCGATGCTTTCTCACCCAGGCTGTCACATCTTCCGTGGGGCTCCGCACCCACCGCCCACCACGCAGTGCCCGGGAGCCACCTCTGGTTCAACCCCACTCTCAGGGCTCCTGGGGCCCCAGCCTTGAGTTTCTCTCCCTCCGCTTGGGGTCTCAGCTCAGGGCCAGAGCAGCTTTATTGACAGAAGGCAGCCTAGGGGCTGTGCTGTGCGCGCCCCATGTCTCCTCCTCCCCACGTCAACGGCAGAAACTCAGCCCCGGGCTGTGTCCAGCTGTGCCCGGGAAGAGCTGGTGACAGCCGGTGACAGGCTCATGGTCCCCACGATGGTCAGACCTGGGTTCTCCAACCTGAGCCAGCGTGGCCGTCCGACCAACACCTCTTACTGACTTCAAGTCATAGCACAGGCCACCTGACCTCGCTTAAAACTCTTCCCGTGGCAGAGATGTGGGTGGGTCTCGAGACTGTCACCCAAAGTGAAGACAGAAAGAGAAAACCAAATATCATATATTAACAAATGCATGTGGAATCTAGAAAGGGCAGAAACAGAGACAAAGATATACAGAACAAATGTAAAAACCCTAAGGGGGGAAGGGTGGGTGGGAAGAATTGAAGAGATCTGGACTGACATATATGCACTATTGATAATATGTATAAAATAGCTAACTATTGTGAACCTACCATATAGCATGGGGAATGCTAGTCAATGCTCTGTGGTGACCTAAATAGGAAGGAAATTCAAGAAAGGGAATATATGATTTTCATTGAAGCAATATTTACAACAGCTAGAACACAGAAGCGACCTAGAGGGCCAACGAGAGGTGAATGGATAAGGAAGTTGTGGTACATTTACACAAGGGAATGTTGCTCAGCCATAAAGAGGAACACCTTCGAGTCAGTTCTAATGAGGTGGATGAGGCTAGAGCCTGTTATACAGAGTGAAGGGAGTCAGAAAGAGAAAGACAAATATCATACACGAACGCATGTATACGGAATCTAGGAAAATGGTACTGAAGAATTTATCTGCAGGGCAGCAAGGGAGAAACAGACATAGAGAATAGACTGCGGACATGGGGAGTGGGGAGGAGAGGGTGAGGGGTATGGAGGGAGTAACATGGAAACTTACATCACCATACGTAAGATAGATCGCCATGGGGAATTGCTCTATGGCTCAGGAAACTCAAACAGGCCCCCGTATCAACCTAGAGGGGTGGGATGGAGAGGGAGATGGGAGGGAGGTCCAAAAGGGAGGGGACATACGTATACCTACGGCTGATTCATGCCGAAGTTTGACAGAAAGCATCAAAATTCTGTAAAGCAATTACCCTCCAATTTAAAAATAAATACATTTAAAAAAGGAAGAGGGGGTATATGTATACATAGAGCTGATTCACTTTGTTGTACAACAGAAACTGACATAACACTGCAAAGCAATTACATTCCAGTGAAATAAAACAGAAACTCCTCCTAGACCGCTAGGTGACCTTCTGCCTCGCTGCCTTGTTCATGACGGTGCATTATTTTGATATCTGGGTCTCGTCTCCACTGACTGGTTTATAAGTCTCTAGAAGACTTGCATCCTCTTGCACGTGGCTGTGATACCTACATATTTTTCTGGGGAAAGTTAGAGCTCAGAAGCCAGTAGAGACAGAAGAGCTTTACTTCTCCCTCAAGGGAATGGAGCCAGCCCAGACTCAACAAAGAGCTTCACGTGACATTACAGGTCTGGGAGCTGAAAGCAAATTAAGTATCATTTCATCCCACTGGTGGGTGGTTCATCACATGAGCCGATGATCATGAGTGAAGTCCAGCACCAGGTCCTTGGAGAATGGGGAAGCCAGCTGTCCCAGCAAGGATGCCTCCTGGTTCAGCTCCAGATGCTGGGGGGCAGCTGGGGGCAGGCGGGAGCTGGTGGGTGGGGTTCCCCTCGAGCGGAAGCCTGAGGTCAGGTGAGGTCAGGCCAGCAGTGTGGCTTGGTGGTCACCAGGGGCCCGAGCCAGAGGCAGGGTGAGGGCGCAGGCCTGCCTGGGTCTGACCACACAAGCCTGTTTCCTCATTTGCAGAGCGGGGCTACCAGCGCGTATTTCCCAGGGCGCCACAGAGAACCACCCTGATGACGTGGACAAAGCCCATGGCCATTGGCATGCGTGCCCAGGGGAGGACAGAGCCTCCCTGAGGGCAGGGGGGGGGGACCCACCCGGGCAGGGGCTGCTCTGAGCCGAGCGGTAGGCAGGCCTTCACGCCCAGATGCTCAAGCTGACGTGAGAGGCAGGGGTCTGCGCGGAGCTGAGGAATCACGTGGCCACAGCTACACCTCACAGCCTTGTCTGGCAATGGGGCTCCCCTCTCGGGACACAGCCCCCCATCTCTGACTCACTCCTTCTCCCGGCAAGCAAAGCCCGTGTGTCCTCACGTGTCCAGGTCCCCATGGACAGGACTCCCGGCCCATCCCCTGCCCTTTCACGTGTCCATGGAGCCTGGCAGGTAATGAGCTCAGAGGGCTGTCCCTGATCGCAGAGTCGGTCCTTCCCAGCAGGACTGGCTCAGCATTGGTCAGGCCCTCCACCCAGCATCCCGGTGCTCCTCTGATGGCCTGGCCACCTCCTCCCAGCGTCCTGCACCTCAGCCAGGACAGCAGAACCTTCCAGACCTGATTTCATCTCCATTCAGACATACGGGCGCTAACACTACGCATCTACACCTGATCCGTCAGCCAGCATCCATCCTGCCTCCCTGGCTCCCAAAAGCGCGTGGGATGTGCTCGCTTCCTTACTAACAGAGGGGTTTGCAGCAAACCAGGGTGTGCGGGTATAAAACAGAGAAAATGAGAACATGGGACGATGAAAATATCCCCACAAAGGGTAAAGAACTGGCTGGTGGAGGAATAGACTGGTCTGCATCGTCCAGGGGATCGTGTTCTCATTTCCTCTCCGCCTGTTGACTCGCCACCGAGCAGCTGGTTCTGTGCCAGCTGTTCAGTGAAGCATCTGAAGAAATTAACTCATGGAAGATGCGAGAAGTGTCCCCGGCGCGGATAAAGACACAGCGAATGTTCTGGCATTGCTTTCCCTTCTGGCTCAGAGGAAGGTAATTATATTTTCAACCCAGACAAAGGTTTATCTGGATGGACCAGGGCGAGAGCTGGGCGTGCTCCCCATTTTTGGCAGAGCCCACGGGATGCCCCTCTGTTCCAGGCAGAAGCAGGGCCAGGAGCCGAAGACATCACAAGGCACGCTAAGCAGTCCTTAGAGCTAAGTGGGGTCTTGTAGATTATCCGTGGGGTGGTGGTGGTGGTGGTGGAGAATAGGTTTTTTTCATTTCCAGTTGATGAGAGTCAGGGTTTTCATAGATAGATAATCATCAGGGGGCAAGGATGGTGATGATGACCTTGGATGGAAACCAGGCTTCCAGGGTCCTGCCCAACATCCCTCAAAACATCAATATTTTAGGCTTGGGTAGATTTATAGGGCAGGTCACCTCTCTGCACAGTCTGGCGCAGGTCAGGTCTAACAAGTGATGCTTCTGGATTGCAGCCAGATTCCAGCCCATTTGTTCTGCTCCCAAGAGACCATGCAGCCCCGCGTCCTTCAGCCGCCGCCATCTCTCTCCGAGAGATAGTTGGAAAAAGGCAAGAAAGTCATCTCTTTCAGAAGATGTGTCCCCTCTGTGGATGCTGGTGGCCTAGCCTTTATGTAAACAAAGTGATAGATCAAAGGCAAGTAGCAAAAAAACAAGAAAGCAAATAGCAGGTCTGCTCTTGCCTTTTACAGCTCCCATCTTTGTCATTTGTAAATGATCAGTAGAGTTCCCTCTGTGGTTCTGGCCAGGGAACACATGAGAAGGAAGAGTTTTTCTGCCCGTGTGGGAGAGCAGCTCCTCTGGATTGCCATCATTAGCCAGCGCAGCAAGCTCCTGCAGGCAGAAGACCAGCCGAGGGGGGATGCGACGACGGAAGCACCAAGGCTGCAGGAGCACCGCACGCAGCCCTTTGATGTCACCCTTCCTTTTGGACGCTTTCCGGAGAGTCGTTGAAATACAATGCCGAGGCCATCCGCCTTAACACAAGTTCAAGATAAATGTATTAAAATTCAATTGTCGTCCAAGGAAAAAATCATTTGTAAAAGGAACTTGTGTGCTCAGGGTGTAACAGAAATCATGGTGAGGAGAAAAAGGCTGTTATTGACGGCCTCAGAGGACCTCCGCCGGAAGCTGACAGAATTATGAATTTAAACAGCTTTCTTCCCATGAAATCCTTTTGTGTGTGCAGCCAAGGACAGTATTTTTCTTCTGAGGACATTTACCTGGAGGAGGAAAAGTTATACTGATCACCACGAGCCAGAAAGGAGTGCATAACTTCTCTCATTTGGCGTCACAGGGAGACGTGGAAGCTTCCAGAAGTCGCTGAGCTCAGGCAGGGAGACTTCTCCTGCCTCAGGTTTTCGAACGTCAGGCCTCTTCTCCTTACAATGTCACATCTTTCAAGCACCTCCACTCTGATCTTTTTTTTTCCCCTGCTTTCATATATTGTGTTTTTATTGTTAAAATATTTTTTACTGTTATCATATAATTTTTATTTACATGGAGATTTCTTCTTTGATCAACTATTTGGAAATGTATTGTTTAATTTTCAAATAATTAGAAATGTGTCTTAATTTTCTTGATGTTTAATCTAATTTAACCAAGATTATAGAATATGAACTGTAAAATTAAGCCAATGTGCCAGTGTGAATTATGTTCTAATATATTTCTCATGTCACATGATTTTTCCAAGTATACCTTAAAAATGTATACCCTATATTGTTTTGTTTATGGAAAAAAAAATTTAATGATTAAATTTAGTATTGAGTTATATTTAGTTATATTATTTATTTATTATTATATTATATATTAGTGTATTATATATTACATATTACTATATATAATATATGCTAATTATGTATTTTATATATATTATATAATAATTATATATTATTTATTATTTAGTTATATTTAGTTTTTTAAAATTCAGTTATTTATTTTAATTGGAGGCTAATTACTTTACAATATTGTATCCACTCTGATCTTAAGTGCTCACCTTTACTTCCTTTTAGGAAGTGGTTAATATCTTCTTGGTCGTTCACAGGGACTCTTACCCATGGGATGTTAAACACAGTTTCTGGTCATTGTTCAGTGATCCCAACACAACAGGGGGGTTCCAGGCAACCAAGGGAGACCTACAGCCTCACAAGGCTACTTTTCAAGGCCAAATAAGACACAGGCGAGAGCGTGATTTTCTGTACGAGAGTCACCTCGGATGGAATGCAGCTAACCCTCGAAATGCTGGCCTCTGTTCACACGATATTCTTGGAGTTCCTTTTCGAGAATTGCTTTCAGAACCATCACAGAAAATTAGTCACGTTCTCCTAAAGCAGCTGTGTATGTGAATCAGGATTGCCACTGAGAGCTTAGCTGAAGCCATGTTTAGTAAATACTTCCCCAAGTCAAGCTCACCACAATGGCTAGCACTGAATGACCGTCTCTTTTTTTGCAGATTCAAGATACTCAAGAGGATGTATCCTCAGGTAAAATGATCCAGCCACTAGGGAAAACATTTGGAGGCTTCTCAAATAAACTAACATCACGATATGATGCAGCAACTCCACTCTTGGACATATATCTGGACAAAACTACAATCCAGTACATGCACCCCTATGTTCATAGCAGCACCACTCACAATAGCTAAGACATGAACGCAGCCTAAATGTCCATTAACAGATGAACAGATAAAGAATATGTGGCTTATACATACACATGCAATGGAATATTACTCGGCCATAAAAAAGAATGAAATAATACCATTTGCATGGATGGACCTAGAGATTATCCTACAGAGTAAAGTCAGTCAGAAAGAGAAAGACAAATACCATATCATATCACTCATATGTGGAATCTAAAATATGACACAAATGAACTTATCTACAAAACAGAAAGAGACTCAAAGACAGAGAGAATACACTTGTGACTGCCAACAGGGATGTGGGTAGGGGAGGGATGGATTAGGAGTTTGGGATTAGGAGATGCAAACTGTTTTATACAGAATGGATAAAAAACAATGTCCTACTGTCTAGTACAAGGAACCATAGTCAACGTGCTATGATAAACCACAATGGAAAAGAACATAAAAAAGAAGGTACGTATAACCACATCACTTCGTTGCAGAGCAGAAATTAACACAACATTGTAAATCAACCATACTTGTAGACGATACATTTTTTTAAAAAGAGAGACTGTATTCCTAGAATATACCAGGCACTAAGGGCAACTGCACAAGCTGAAGGCTGCCTCCCTGAGCTGCCTAGGGAATGGCTTTTGAGCTGATTAACACCGGAGGGCTGAGTGAGAGGCAGCAGGTGGGGCCCCGACGCTTCATGCCTTTGAAAAGTCCGTGGGGACCACGTGCCGCTAAGACCACTGGGAGACAGTGGCTGCTGAGCCTGGAAGTCCTGCCGTCTCCCCTGAAGACCCTGGCCCCCAGTGGCTACTCTGACTCCATGCTGTGTAAGGTGAAGACGGATGACGTGGTCACTTCCTGTTGTCTTGCTGTAGGGGGGGGATGGCTCCCTGACGGCTCAGTGGTAAAGAATCTGCCTGCAATGCAGGAGACCCAGCTTTGATCCCTGGGTCAGGAAGATCCCCTGGAGAAGGAACTGGCAACCCACTCCAGTATTCTTGCCTGGGAAATCCCCATGGACAGAGGAGCCTGGTGGGCCACAGTCCATGGGGTCACGAAGAGTCGGACACGACAGATGACTAGTTGAGCACACGGGGAGGGAAGTAGTGGGACATGGGGTGGGGAGGGTAACTGGCTTCAGGAACAAGGCAAATAAAGAGAATGGGACTCTGTCTCCCATACTGAGTGCCTTGACTTCAAGACTGACAGATGGTCCTAAATGGTTGCTCCAAGTTGGGGCCAACAACGATTGTAGAACTTTTGCTCCATTAACGGACAGTTAATTACTCACAGCTGACTAGTAGTTACCCAGTTTCTCCAACTTTTCAGACAGCTAACGCTCTAGAGTCTGAATCACTCATCAATGAATTATAAGGAAAGACCCAGGGATAGAAACGCTCCTCTTAATATTCCCAAATAGTCACCCTCATCATGCCATGCTCATTAAAAATGTTCAGTGTCTCCCACTGTGACAGAACGAAACAATCTCTTTGACTTAGAATTATGGAAGATGAACAGATAATTCACTTCAGAGTAAGTAATGGAAATGACTAATACATTTATGGAAATTCATCCTAACTGACAATCAAATAAATTACAATTTAAATAGTAATTCAGCAAAAAAAAAAAATCATCTTTTAAGTTGGTCATGATTTAAAAATGAGTAACAGAGAGACTAGATGAGAATCCGGGGTGGGGGGTGGGCAATCACTCCCACCTGCTGCTGGTGAGAAAAACCTTGATTCCCTTCTCTAAAGCCACCTGCAAATATCACCAAGAGACTCTCAAGTCTTTCTGTTTCCTCCAAGGCTCTCCTCTTTATCCATTGTTACTCCTTCACCAGCTCATCCATCTTAAGACTAAAAGTATCATCTACTTGCTGATGGCTCCTAAGAGGGGTATATGTGCTTGTTTTGGTTTGGTTTGGTCATTCATTCTTTGTTTGGTTTTTATGTTCCTCATATGTATGAAATCCTATGGTATCTGTCTTTATCTGTCTGACTTATTTTTACATATCATGATATCCTCAAGGTCTGTTCATGTTGTCACAATTGGCAAGATTTTATTCCTTTTTTACAGCTGAGCAGTATTCCATGCTGTGTGTATGTGTGACATCTTCCTTATCCATTCATCTGTTGATGGGCACAGGGTTGATCCCACATCTTGGCTACTGTAAATAATTCCAGCACCAATCTTGATGTCACCCACTGCCCTTCTTCACATCTCACCCCCCATGTCTAGTTCAGTTCAGTTCAGTTGCTCATTTGTGTCTGACTGTTTGTGACCCCATGGACTGCAGCATGCCAGGCTTCCCTGTCCATCACCAACTCCCAGAATTTACCCAAAGTCATGTCCATTGAGTCGGTGATGCCATCCAACCATCTCATCCTCTGTCATTCCCTTCTCCTCCCACCTTCAATCTTTCCCAGCATTAGGGTCTTTTCAAATGAGTCAGTTCTTCACATCAGGTGGTCAAAGTGTTGGAGTTTCAGCATCAGTCCTTCACTGAGTGTTCAGGACTAATGTCCTTTAGGATGGGACATCCCTGGGGGCTCAGATGTTAAGGGGTCTGCCTGTAACGTGGGAGACCCCGGTTCAATCCCTGAGTCAAGAAGATCCTCTGAGGATGGACTGCCTGACCCCAAATCCTACTTTCCATACCCAAGGACCACCTATCTCATCGGAGCCGCCATCAATCACTTCTTGGCTGAGTTACACAAAGGACCTCCAGGAAGACCTCCTGTGTCCACCCTCACCTGCTGCAGTCTCTTCCCAGCACAGCAGTGTGATCCTGCAACAACCCATCAGATCACATCACTTTTCTGCCCAAAGCCCTCCCACCGCCCTCTACCCTCATCTCACTAGAGGAAAAGCCAGTCTTTACACAAAGGTGCCAGGGCCTAGAAGACTGGCCCTCCAGCCTTCCTCTGCCTCTCCTACTGGACAGCTCTCCAATCTCAATCTCTCTTCTCCCACTACTGACCTTCATCCCAACAGGCGCCTTCCTGCTTTGGGTCCCTGCATGGACTCGCCCACTAGGCCGGCCTGTTTCTCAACCATGCCCTTCGAGTCAGGTTCTTTACTTAGAAGTAGAAAAGGCCTGGGAACAGTTTAATACGGAATTAAAGAAGTCTTCCCTGGGTGGTGCCGTGATTTCTACTTTCTCTGTTGATTTTCTAACTCATCCACAATAAAAATGTGTAAGAACACAATCATTTTTAAGATCATGTGATGTACATCTGTTCATGTACTCAGCACCATAATTGCCATGTTTCATGGGGACACGAGATTCCCAGGAGATGTTGTAATGAACATAACTCAAGTAGGATTCAAGATCTCATTCATGAAATGCAAAATTCTGCACTATATATGTATGTGTGTGACAGGTGAAAAAAAGGTGGCCACTGAAATATAAAAGGTGATATATATCAGCATGACAGAACTTCAGGTAAAATTTTACTTTGGAATCTCTTACAATGAGTTACAGGTCACATATACATTATTTTGCAATAACAGTTTTAAATAAGACACATGAATGTCTCCTATAAAATAAAAACACATACCCAGAAACATTTTTGGAACAAAACTTTTTAATTTTTTTAATTTTACATTGGAGTAGAGTTGATTTACAATGCTGTGTTAGTTGGTGTACAGCAAAGGGATTCTGTTACACACACATATATCTATTCTTTTTCAAATTCTTTTCCCATTTAGGTTTTTACAGAATATTGAGTAGAGTGCCCTGTGCTATACAGTAGGTCCTTGTTGGTTACTACGTTAAATATAGTAGTGAGTATATCTCAATCCCAAATCCCAATTTATCCTGCCCCTAACCCCACTCCCCCTTTGGTATCCATATATTTCAAAAACCTTTTTTTTTCAATCTGCATTTTTCCAGTGAACCTGGGAAGAGCTATCATCTGTTTATATGGTGGAATGCTATATATAGAGAAATAGCAAATTCTAAATAGCAAATCACTTCTCCAGTCCCTGTCCAACTGCAGTCCATATAACCAAGGCATACTCTCAGGTTCTTTGCATCAAAGGTAAGAAAAAGACAGAGGAGGAAAAATAGGTAGCTAACTTCTGACACTTCCTTTACTCTTTGATCAGGTAACAATGACCTATCGACTTCCATCAAACCTCCCCACGTCAGACCTCTGAACCACCTAAATAAAACACACCCATCCTCGAAAACCAAGTACGATGGAGAAAAATCCAGCTCTTCGGTGATAAAGGCAAACAGGACTGGCATGATCCTCCCCCTGCGGACTCACAGACTCCTTTCCCCTTTTGCTGTTTTACTCTTATTTATTTCTGGCTGTGTGGAGTCTTATTTGCCACAAGCATCTCAGCAGTGGTGGCATGTGGGCTTAGTTGCCGCATGGCATATCGAATCTTAGCTCCTCAACCAGGTATCAAAGCTTCATCTCCTGCGTTGAAACCGAGGCATCCTTCCCGCTAGACGACCAGGGGGAAGCGCCCCCCCTTTCTCCTTTTAATACTGACCACTTTTCTTACACAGCGATCCTGTATCAGGTGTCTTTTACTCTCTGTCTTCTCTATTAGAATATAAATGTGATTTCAAGCAATTTGCAGGAGAATCGCACAAACTGATTCCTGCTCTGATGTGATTTACTTGTACAGATGAGCACAAAAGCCTCACAGACAGAAACATGGG
Organism: Odocoileus virginianus; assembly: GCF_023699985.2. NCBI lineage: Eukaryota > Metazoa > Chordata > Mammalia > Artiodactyla > Cervidae > Odocoileus > Odocoileus virginianus. The sequence goes on from NC_069674.1 coordinate 3,811,224, forward strand.
CCTGATAACCAACAGGCAGCCGATGCCATCAGGACCCAGGAGCTGTGAATCAGGGCTGTGATGCCAAAAGTGCTCCAGGCATGGCTGATGCTCCCTAGGCGCTTGATAACTTTCTAGTTGGATGAATGGATTACTGAATTCAACTGGAGAGGTGACAAGAGGCAGATTTGGTCATGAATGGCTGTTACGGATGTTGGGAGTTTCCCCCTGAGAAATCCCAGAGATGTCAGGAACCTGCTGTGGTCAGCATGGACTGATGAAGAAATCCATCACCGATGGACATCCTGCAGGGACACCTATGATATAACAGGAAATATACCAGACACTAACAAACTCGCCAGGTAGCAAATGGGAATATTCAGTGAAGGAAAGTTATGACCAACCTAGACAGCACATTAAAAAGTAGAGACATTACTTTGGCAACAAAGGTCCGTCTAGTCAAGGCTATGGTTTTTCTAGTGGTCATCTATGGATGTGAGAATTGGACTATAAAGAAAGCTGAGCACCAAAGAATTGATGCTTTTCAACTGTGGTGTTGGAGAAGACTCTTGAGAGTCCCTTGGACTGCAAGGATATCCAACAAGTCCATCCTAAAGGAAATCAGTCCTGAATGTTCATTGGAAGGACTGATGTTGAAGCTGAAACTCTAATACTTAGGCCACCTGATGCAAAGAGCTGACTCATCGGAAAAGACCCTCATGCTAGGAAAGATGGAAGGTGGGAATAGAAGAGGACGACAGAGGATGAGATGGTTGGATGGCATCACCGACTCAATGGACATGAGTCTGGGTAAACTCCAGGAGTTGGTGATGGACAGGGAGGCCTGGCATGCTGCGGTTCATGGGGTCGCAAAGAGGCGGACTGAGGACTGAACTGAACTGAACTGAATGAGGAGATGCTTTAGAGTTTGTCAGGAAAGAGGCTCAGAAAGATGAAGGAATCTGCCTTAAGTCACACTAAGGTCCACCGGGCTGGACTATGCCCTTAATCTGAACCTAGAGCTTCATTCAGCAAGGGCTTGACCAGCCCTCTCAGAGAATCAGAGCCCTCCCTAAGCTCCAACTACTGCTCTTTGCCAACCCTCAGCACCGCCCCACAGGGTCTATCATGCCCCCAGACCAGCCAGCAGGCTCTGTCGTCACCCTGGGCCCCACAGCCCTGGAAGCATGCTCTCGATGATCAGATCTGGTGGAGCTAAGCAGGGGACAAGGACAGTGACATCCTCAAGTCCAGAGGCTTTCCTGACCGCCTGCCGCATGCCTGTGGAAACCTCCCACCAACCCCTGGAGCCCGGGACCCTGACTTCTCAAAGGACCCCCGGGGGGCCCCCTAGCCTACAGACAGCACTGGGAACCACTGCTTCCCTGACTGCATGCAGCCTGACCGGGAGGTGACCACACGCCCAGGAATACCTGCCCCCGAGCCCCAGGCTCTTTGGACCCAGCCGTCGATGACTCAGATCCACAACCAGCAGAGGGTCCATCGCCCATCAGCCTCAGTGGTCCAGCAGTCATGGGCCCAGTTGTTCTCCTGCTTCTCGAAGCACGGATCCAGAGTTTGGACCACATGTCCAATGCGGTGATTGCTAAACAGGAAGGAAAGTTCTGGAAAGGGCCCAGAGAGCTGAAAGCTTCAAAAAGATCTCCAAGAGAGGGAAGCTGGCTATAGGGAGAGAGAGATGGTTTACTAACAGCTTCGATCTGGATCAAGGAATATGTGTATGTACCACACATATTGTATATACACATATATGTGTGCCTGCCTGCTAAGTAATTTCAGACACGTCCAATTCTTCACGACCTCATGGACTGTAGCCTCCTAGGGTCCTCTGTCCATGGGGATCCTCCAGGCAAGAATACTGGAGTGAGTTGCCAAGCTTTCCTCTGGGGGTTCTTCCCGACATAGGGATTGAACCCACATCTCTTAAGTCTCCTCCATTGGCAGGCGGCTTCTTTACCATTAGTGCCATCTGGAAAGCCCCATACACATGAACACACATATGTGTCACCTACATACAAGTCATATACATGTGTATTATATATATGGAATATTCATTTAAACCTCCTCACAAATCTAAATAATGATACTAGTAACATTTTATGTTACACATGAGAACACTGAGGCTCAGAGAAATGAAATGACTAGCCCTGGGTTGTCCAGCTAGTAAGTAACTGTATACAGCCTTATGGACAGAGTCAAAAAGTTTGGTGATCTATAAATCATGGCGTGCCCAACCTAGTATTTATGTTTGAAGCTCCAATACCCTGGCCACCTGTTGGAAAGAGCCAACTTATTGAAAAAGACCCTGATGCTGGGAAAGACTGAAGGCAGGAGAAGGGGGTGACAGAGGTTGAGATGGTTGGATGAAATCACTGACTTGATGGACATGAGTTTGAGCAAGCTCCGGGAGTTGGTGATGGACAGGGAGGATTAGCGTGCTGAGTCCATGGGGTTGCAGAGTCAGACACAGCTGAGCGACTGAACAACGACTCTCTTGCATCCCATCGCCCCCACTGTGAAGATGTTAAAGAGATTCCCTGAAGATCCTATGAGAGCTGTGAGAACGACCCCCCACGCTCACCCCCTCAGTTCCCTCCCCATGGAGGTGACGGAGTCTTCTGTCCATGAACACGTCTTCTCTAGGCTTCTGAACTTCTGAAGAGAGCTTCAACCCTCAGCTTAGCGTGGTCGCCTCACATGGTTTGTATTCAAGATGAGACACACATAATCAAAGTGGCGACTTTAAAGTTTTAGGATGCTGTGTTCACCTGGCCCAATGTCTTAGGAGACAAGTCTTTCTAACAAGCAATGATTTTCGCCATAAAGAGATGCCGGGTGTCTAATTATTGGTCCCCTGGTCCTCTGGGCATCATAAAGGGGTCATCTCCTACCCCTAGACACTCCTTTGTCACTTGGGAAGACCTTACTTCTCTGCCTGCTTGGCAGCACCTGGCTTCATCCTTCATTCCTTCCATGCTTGCAGGTGAGTCTGACCATTTGTAGCACCGGCTTCTACAAATCAGTGGCTTTGGTCACTCTGAAGGCAGCCTACTAGCTCCCAAACCACTTGGAACCACTGATGTCAGAGACTGGGGATTTCTATGCCTCACTTGTGACCTGCTAACTATAAACTTCCTGTTTCTGATTGGATCCGTCTGAAGCCAGGACACCTAGCATCAGGAGCGTCTCATCTTGCAAAATACCGCTGCACCCCCCCCCACACACCACCAACACACACACACACACACACACACACCTACCTGCAAAATCTTCTCTGCTGACCTGCAAAATCTTCTCTGCTGCAAGGTGGTATTTCTGCTCTGACAAATGTTGTGTTATCACATTTCATCAAAACTGAGAGATCACTGGCTGAATAAGCAATCTCATTTTTTGGACCACTTATAAAGAAAAAGTAGTCCCAATTAAAATATGACATATCATTATTTCTGAGAGACACTATGATATTAAAGATTTAAAGACATGTAAATCATGCACATCTGAGACTTGAAGAAATAGTGTGACATCAGCGGCTGGCAGTGGCTGGGAGAGATGCTTTTATTCTCAAAAAAGGAAAGCAAGCCCACCAGGGTCTGCAATTTGTGTCTGGAGCAGCAGTGGGCTACCCAGGTAGCTCAGTGGTAAAGAATCTGCCTACCAATGCAGGAGACATGGATTTGATTCCTGGGTCGGGAAGATCCCCTGGAGGAAGAAATGGCAACCCACTCCTGTATTCTTGCCTGGATGATCCCGTGGCCAGAACAGCCTGGTGGGCGACAGTCCGTGGGGTCACAGAGTCGGACACAACTGAGAACACACACACACACATGTAGATGGGGCGGGACATCTCCACCTTAGCCATTAATGGCTCCCACCCTGGGCTCCCAGCGAAGACCGGGATCTTAACCGACCCAGAGTCACGGCTCACAGGGCCACAGCGTCAGAAGGCAGCGCTTTCTGCCGCCCGGCGTAGGCGGCGCCGACGGCACGTTCCGTCACAGCTCTGCTTCTGCACGTCTGCTCTCCGGGGCACAGCCTGCCCCTCACTCCTGGATGTCCCTCCCCCCTGGCAGGCGTGCCGGGCTGCAGGAACCAAGACTGAGACGTCGGAGTTGGAGACGAACAGGACATGGGAGTCTGTTCCCAGCCAGGCGCCCCACGCACTGTGCCCGCATCCAGCAGGCCACAGCAGAGCCTCTTGTGAACCTGCTCAGTTATTAATGAAGCATCTGAATTCCCACTCTGCTATTATGTGTTGTTGCTCTGCTCATCTGCGATGAAAGCAAGGGGTCTCCTGAAGCCTGAACCACGTGTGACCTCTCTGTAACAACTTCCAGAAAGAGCCAGAACCACAGGCTGCCTCCCCCGGGGCAGATGCCCCCAGGTTTCCCTCCGTGTAACAGTATCGGGATTGCCCTGGATTTATTTTTCTGTCCTCATTTCTTTGGCTCAAAGAATTTGGTGTACTGGTTAAGTCATGTGTGCATGTTAATTCCATGGAGTCAGATGGGTTTTCTAAGCTGCATTTAATCCTTTTTTGGAACAATGGAACATGATTGGAGAAGACTCTTGATAGTCCCTTGGACAGCAAGGAGATCAAACCAGTCAATTCTAAAGGAAATCAGTCCTGAATATTCATTGGAAGAAATGATGCTGAAGCTGAAGCTGAAGCTCCAACACTTTGGCCATCTGATGGGAAGAGCTGACTCACTGGAAAAGACCCTGATGCTGGGAAGGATTGAAGGCAGTAGGAGAAGGGGGTGAGGATGAGACGGTTGGATGGCATCACTGAACCAGTGAGTTCAAGCAAACTCCCGGACATAGTGAAGGACAGGGAAGCCTGGCATGCTGCTCTCCACAGGCTTACAAAGATTCAGACGTGACTTCGCAACTGCACAACAGCAACACGTTTTCACATGAACATAAACCTAGGATGTCAGAACGTCAGCGCTTCAGGCATCTGGCACCAGGCAGGATCAGTTAGGTTGTGCTGCAGTAACAACTACCTCCCGGAGGCTTTGCAAGAACAGGGCTTGCTTCTGGCTTTCGCTAAATGTCCATCAACACTGCGGTCAGCAGTGGTTCTACTCAGGGTCATCCCCACCCGGGGGCGCAGGCTGACAGCACAGCCTCCACCCAGACGCATGCTGACGGCTGATCTCCGGACAGGAGAGGAGAGCCGCAGAGAAGCAGACGCAGGCTCTGAACGCCTCTGTGTAGAAGTGAAGTCATCCCTTTCTCCTGCGTTTTGGGGATTAATACAAGCTGTATGGCCAAGTCTATGGAGCCAGGAACTGAATGATTGTGAGCAATAACAGATCACTTTGCTGTACCCCTGAAACACTGGAAATCAACTCTATTTCAACAGCGAAAGAAAGAACAGCTTGGTGAACCACAAAAAATAATCAATCAATAAACAAACACAACCTACCAGAGCCCCTCAAGATCCTGTGGGTAAACACCACTATTTAAGCTCCTTAAATCTCAGTTTTTCAAACCGAGAAGGGACTTTCTTACTACCTTTCATTTAGCAGTTGAATTGGTGACACTATTGGTATTAATATTAATAATAGGTAAGATAGAATGACCACCTAAATATGGACTGAGGTGAGGACCCATCCTGGTGAACTGGGATCTGGGAGCATCCTCCACTTCAGAGAACAGAGATCCTCCCCTCCCTTCCCCCCCTCTCCCTTCCTCCCCCAATCTCTTTCCACATGGACAGGGAATCTGCAGTTGGTAAGTGCAAACTATTACATTTAAAATGGATAAACAACAAGGTCCTGATGTATAGCACAGGGAACTATATCCAATCTCCTGAGATAAACTTTAATAGAAAACAATATGAAAAAGAATGTATACATGTATAACTGAGTCAGTTTGCAGCACAGAGAAATTAACACAACACTGTAAATCAACTTACTTAAAAAAAAAAATCACCTCTTTTTTTGCCTTGGTAGAAATGGCCATATGATTAACTATTATGATCAGTCATTTTAAGGCAGCAAAAGATATTCAGCTGAAAGGAGTCTTTAATGATAAACTGTTTTCACAATTTTATAGTAAGGAATAATGAAGAAATCTTCAAACAAGCTATTGAAAATTATATTTCACTCTCTTAAGTGTCAGTCTCCACAACAAAGAGCCCTAAGATCCTATTGTAGAGACAAATAAGACATGATAATTTACAATTGTTATTTCCAGAAAGTGGTACCTGCCACAATCCAGTGGGGAATAAATGCAACATGCGATTTAACGCAACAGGTCTGTTTATGAGACCCAAGCGTGCCAGAGGAAGTGTGTCCTCACTGGTTTAAAACTACAACTAATATATCAGACACACAGCCTGCAGCCTTTCATAACTCTTCCAAGCTGACAGAAGAAACATCATGAATGATCAAATAAGATGTTTATATGAAAACATGCAATTTTTCGAACTGTGCAACTAAAGGTGTTAAAATTGAAGTGTCAAAATCTGGGAAAAGTCTTTGAAATTTTATTTTCCCGTCACTAGAAAGACAAAAGCAATTTATATGTTTGCTGAGACTTAAGCCTGGTGTAACTGGCAATGACAGAAACACGAAAGATTAAGACAAAAGCACTGTTTTTAAGTAGGAGGCTTAGCCCACCCTTAGCACAAGGACAGGAACAGTCCTATATAATCCACCGAAGGTTCCTGAGTCTGCAGTAAGGTTCCATCAATCTTTTCTGATGGAGGCACTTAGTTCCTATCTTCCCAGAGCCCAACACACCTGGAAGAGCCCAAGTGTCTGAGTGGGAAAGACCTGTCAGCCACTTCCCAGCTGTTTTCAGGCTCCTTGAGACCACACCCTCAGTGCCTGGTGCAGACAGACGGGAAAGGTCGGCCCCGACGACCTTCTATTTGTACAACAACCAGGGGTTTAAAACTTCCTGAAGGTTACATGCATGTCTTACAGTATGTACTGTCACATGCTGAATGGATTTCAACATTGGTGGTGTTGTTGGTATTCAGTCACTAAGTCATATCCGACTCTTTTTGACCCCATGGATGGCAGCACACCAGGCTCCCCTGTCTTCCACCATCTCCCAGAGTTTGCTTAAACTCATGTCCATTGAGTCGGTGATGCCATCCAACCATCTCATCCTCTGTCGTCTCTTTCTCCTCCTGCCTTCAATCTTTCCCAGCATCAGGGTCTTATCCAATGAGTTGTCTCTTCACATCAGGTGGCCAAACTATCTAACACTGGTAAACCATAGGAAAGAGGGCATCTCTGATCCAAGTAGGTCTTCCCTCCCAGAATAGACACCCCCTGATTCCCCTCTGATGGGCAGGCACCTTATCCCCAGGTATGAGGTGCATGGGACTCTTTGAGGAAACCTGTCTGCCTCACCAAACCCTGGGCCCTAGAAGACTCACTACTTAGAGTGAGGCTGAAAGATCTGGCAAGGGCCTCACTCTGGGGTTTGCTAGAAATGCAGAAGCCCAGACTCCACCCCAGACCAAGTGAACAGACTCATTTTAGCAAGATTTTCAGAGGAGCCCAATACACATTTCAGTTTGAAAACCCTGGGCTAGTTTATCCCACTAGCCACCTGTGATGGCAAGTCAGTGATGCCATACCCATGGATTATATGGAGACAAAGATCATACCCAAGAACAGTGGAGTGGGTAGCCTTTTCCTTCTCCAGGGGATCTTCCCAACCCAGGGATCAAACCCAGGTCTCCCACATTGCAGACGGACTCTTAACCAGTTGAGCCACAAGGGAAGCCCAAGAATACTGGAGTGGGTAACCCACCCCTTCTCCAGTAGATCTTCCTGACCCAGGAGTAGAACCGGGGTCTCCTGCATAGCAGGCGAATTCTTTACCAACTGAGCTATCAGGGAAGCCCTCACATGTCACAGGAGTCAGCAAAAGATACGTAAGTCAGAAGAGAAATTTCACCAGAAATTTTTTCTTTTCACACACACACACACACACACACACACACACACCTAGAGGTGCACTCACATAGTAATAAAATTTATAAAATAGAAGGTAAATATGTTCATTCCTTTTGGGAGATTTGAAAGTAAGAGCAAGTGTGAGCTAAAGGCAGCCCCTTAACTCTGACGAATATTGAAAATAAAGAAGACGTATTAGGGAAGATGTATAAGACAGCTCAGACCCCACCAGTTCCTAGAACACGTGTCTTTGGAATCATGAATACAGGAGACATTTATCCCAGAGTGACAGCTCCTGGTCCAGGTAAGAGGCTTACTCACGTTTACTAATTTCACTTTCTCAAACTCTGAAGTATTAATCCTTTAGAAGACATGTCTAAAGATGCTATTGGCCAGTAGTTTCAAACACCATTAGTTAGTGTCTTTTACCAAAACTACGGAGAGCGGCACAGGGACCTTGTACCGCAGGCAGCCCCGGAATCGAGCAGCTCCAGGAGGCCGAAGTCACGGTTCCCACCTGGCACCAGAGGCCAGGGCTACCTCCCATCTGTCTTCACCCCACCTAAGTGCCATCCCCGGGGCCTGACCCTCCTCAATTGCTCCAAAAGCATCTCAAAGTGCATCTCCACCTTCAGGGTCGACTGTTAACCCTCTCAGTTCCACCTACCTACCTTTGATGTTGTTGTTGTTTAATTGCTAAGCCACTCCACTGAAGCGACTTAGCAGCAGCAGCAACTCTCTGTGACGCCATGGACTGTAGCCCGCCAGGCTCCTCCGTCCATGGGGTTCTCCAGGCAAGAACACTGCCTGGCCATTTCCTTCTCCAGGGGGTCTTCCCGACCCAGGGACCAAAACCCGAGTCTCCTGCATTGTAGGTAGATTGTTTACCACACAGCCACCAGGGAAGCCCTAACTTTGATGCTAGAAGAAAAACTTCTCTAAAAAAGACCTTGTTGAGACTACTGGCCTGTCAAAGAAGAGTGGATACGATGCAATCAAACAGCATCCAGGAGAGGTCGCTGCATGGACATCCGCAGGTGTGAGAAAAGGAAGACACGCCTGGCGTCAGGGGTGGGGCAGGGGGTCACCCCAGACACTGCGTTCTCGGACAGCCCTAAAGAGGCCAGAAAACGGCCCAACACCTTGACCTTTTATGCAGTGGAATCACTTTGGACACGCTCATTGTACATCTGGGTGAGTGCTAAATCACTTCAGCTGTGTCCAACTCTGCAACCTATGGACCACAGCCCGCCAGGATCTTCTGTCCATGGGATTCTCCAGGCAAGAATACTGGAGTGGGTTGCCATTTCCTCTTCCAGGGGATCTTCCTGACCCAGGGATCGAACTCCTGTCTCTTACATCTCCTGCACTGGCAGGCGGGTTCTTTCCCACCAGGACCACAGGGAAGTCCCCGTTGTATGCTTGGCCGGTTACTATAACATTTGGGAGGGGTGGGTTTCTGTGCTGTTTGGAACTGAAGTTCTGGGCTCCCCACTTAAGCTGTGCAACTGATTTTTGTGTGTTTCCCTCAACACACTGACCAGCAAGTTTATAAGAACCAATGCCCACCCCCTCCAAGACAGCACATAGGTTAAAAACAGGTCTGCTGTTAGTAGCTAAATCTCTTACTTATTATAACTATAGGTATATTAGCAATTTTAGCTAGACAGTATCAATAACAATTTGACATTTTCACTTATAAATAAAAGCAAGAGTTCAGACCCAGTTATTGATGAGTCTGGGAGAGAGAAGGGGGGAACCCCAAGCATAGACACAATGATCTAATAATAACCCAACATCTGATCAATGCTTTCTAATTCACAATTCATCAGCTGAGAACCTTCTGCAGGGTCACATATGCTGACCCTATGAGCTAGGAACAAAGGTGGTTTCTGAACCTTGACATCTTCATCTGAGCAGAACAGGAATAAGTGAGTTTTCCAAGAACCATGTTCAAAGGAAGCCTGTGAAATGGGATGAGGCTTCCTTTAGAGTGAGGAAAATGTAAGTTAGATTTGATGATGCTAGTAGAAGTCTGTACATGTACTAATTTCACTGACTTGTACACTTAAAATACACTATGCAAATTATAACTCAATACAACTGTTCACCTACACAGTGTATTAAAAAGCAGAAACATCACTTTGCCAACAGAAGTCCAGATAGTCAAAGCTATGGATTATCCAGTAGTCATATATAGATGTGAGAGTTGGATCATAAGGAAGGCTGAGCACCGAAGAATTGGTGCTTTTGAACTGTGGTGTTGGAGAAGACTCTTGAGAGTCCCTTGGACTGCAAGAAAATCAAAACAATCAATTCTAAGGGAAATCAATCCTGAATATTCACTGGAAGGACTGATGCTAAAGCTCCCATCCTTTGGCCACCTGATGCGAAGAGCTGACTCACTGGAAAAGACCCTGATGTTGGGAAAGACTGAAGGAATGAGGAGAAGGAAGTGACAGATGATGAGATGGTTGGATGGCATCATTGACTCAATGGACTTGAGTTTGAGCAAGCTCTGGGAGATAGTGAAGGACAGGGAAGCCTGGCGTGCTGCAGTCCATGGGGTCGCAAAGAGTCGGACACGACTTAGCGACTGAACAATAACAAAGAGCTGTTCAAAAAAGCGTCCTGTGGTTTGAAGGCGCTCCTGAAACTTGAAAGGGTTCTCTCCTGATGACACAGTTCTGACACACACAGAGTTGGCAGGTATGGGGAGGGAAGTGGAGTTTTCAATGAACATCAAAAGCAAGTGTCCTCTGTGGCTGTTCAGAAAATAAGAGATGCAACTAGATTCTTGGCATTCATAAGAAACTCTGTATTTCTAGTATATAATCCTCAAATGTGAAGATCTGGATAATGCATTGCAAATAAGAACTCCCCCCAGAACCAGCTGAACCTGCCTCCCTTCATTACTCAGAGCTCCATACAGGATATTTGCTGTGTTCTGTAGTGTGGAGCACTAACTCCCAAGCGGGCATTAATAAAGGGCTTCCATGCAAAGCTCCCTGGAGAGGGAAATGGTAACCCCCTCCAGAACTCTTGCGTGGAAAATTCCATGGACGGAGGAGCCTGGTAGGCTACAGTCCACAGGGTCGCAAAGAGTCAGACACGACTGACCTCCCTGTCCATCACCAACTCCCGGAGTTTACCCAAACCCATGTCCATTGAGTTGGTGATGCCATCCAACCATCTTATCCTCCATCGTCCCCTTCTCCTCCTGCCTTCAATCTTTCCCAGCATCAGGATATTTTCAAATTAGTCAGCCCTTTGTATCAGGTGGCCAGAGTATTGGAGTTTCAGTTTCAACATCAGTCCTTTGAAGGGTTACTTTGATATACTCTAGATCAAATCAAAGAATGGGTATATAAAGAGCTGGAAAGCAAATCAAAACCACAATGAGGTACCATTACACGCCAGTCAGGATGGCTGCTATCCAAAAGTCTACAAGCAATAAATGCTGGAGAGGGTGTGGAGAAAAGGGAACCCTCTTACACTGTTGGTGGGAATGCAAATTAGTACAGCCACTATGGAAAACAGTGTGGAGATTTCTTAAAAAGCTGGAAATAGAACTGCCATATGACCCAGCAATCCCACTTCTGGGCATACACACCAAGGAAACCAGATCTGAAAGAGCCACATGCACCCCAATGTTCATCACAGCACTGTTTATAATAGCCAGGACATGGAAGCAACCCAGATGCCCATCAGCAGACGAATGGATGAGGAAGCTGTGGTACATATACACCATGGAATACTACTCAGCCATTAAAAAGAATTCATTTGAATCAGTTCTAATGAGATGGATGAAACTGGAGCCCATTATACAGAGTGAAGTAAGCCAGAAAGATAAAGACCATTACAGTATACTAACACATATATATGGACTTTAGAAAGATGGTAATGATAACCCTATATGCGAAACAGAAAAAGAGACTCAGATGTATGGAACAGACTTGTGGACTCTGGGAGAAGGAGAGGGTGGGATGTTTCAGGAGAACAGCATTGAAACATGTATATTATCTAGGGTGAAACGAATAACCAGCTCAGGTTGGGTACATGAGACAAGTGCTCGGGCCTGGTGCACTGGGAAGACCCAGGGGGATCGGGTGGAGAGGGAGGTGGGAGGGGGGACTGGGATGGGGAATACATGTAAATCCAGGGCTAATTCATTTCAATGTATGACAAAAACTACTGTAATGATGTAAAGTAATTAGCCTCCAACTAATAAAAATTAAAAAAAAAAAAAAAAAAAAAGAAAGAGCTGGAAAGAACCACAATGTATAACTGAGACTCCTTCTTTTGGAAACAAGAAAATGGAACTTGACTCAAACACAGTTCGACACAGAAAACTGTTATAAACACAGTTACTGCTGGAGGAGGGGCCTTCCTGCTTGGTTCCGCCAACAGACATCATGATACTCCAAAGCTCAACTGAAGATGTTCATACTCATCTTTTTTCAGGTTATTCCACAGGTTTACTGTTTTAAGGCAGAATAGCTGTCAAGGGCCTGATCAGAGTCTTAATGAGGATATCTTAGGGAGTACATGGAGAATGGAACTCTTCACAGTTCAATAGCACATTCCTGCAAAACTTACATATATTATATGTAAATGTATTTATATACTGTATAAATGAATATTAATATATTACATATAAATGTGTTTCTATATACATCTTAAAATGTATGCGTGCATGCTAAGTCACTTCAGTCATGTCGACTCTTTGCCACCCCTGATTGTAGCCCGCCAGGCTCCTCTGTCCGTGGGATTCTCCAGGCAAGAATACTGGAGTGAGTTACCACGTCCTTCTCCAGAGGATCTTCCCAACCCAGAGATCAAACTGTGTCTCTTAGGTCTCCAGCATTGCAGGTGGGTTCTTTACCATTAGCACCACCTGGGAAGCCCCATTAAAAATGTACATGTACATAAAATATATACACATATATGTGCATACAGCATACACATTGGGGCTTCCCAGGTGCTCAGCAGTAAAGAATCTGCCTGTAATGCAGGAGATGCAGGTTTGATCCCTGGGTCAGGAAGATCCCCTGGAGGAGGACATGGCAACCCACTCCAGTGTTCTTGCCTGGAAAACTGAAAGGACGGAGGAGTCTGGTGGGCCACAGTCCACGAGGTCACAAAGAGTTGGACATGACTGAGCATGCATTCACACGTCACACACACAGTATACATATGTGTGTATGTATATATATATATATATGTGTATGCAATATACATATACACATATAATTTCAAAAGCTTAATTTGCGATGCCTTAAGAAAAATGAAAGTTGAACTCCTTGGACAGCACTGGGCTTGAGAAATTTCAATATGAGGTAGATTGCCCTTATTTTAATCCTCACTTTTATTCCCCCTTTTCAAGTTCACCCTATTATTTTCAACAACCCACTTCTCTACCTTCCTGGCTTTCTTCTCACAAATAGCTCTGTAGGAAATGCTGCAATTTTTAGTATCTCTAAATCCTTCTAAGCACCAACTTCAAAGAGCTATTTTGGCCCCGAAATGAAACAGGAAAGTGAGCCTGGGCGCAGGCTGGGTGGATGGGGTTGTTTGCAGGGGCTTTCAGGTCACAGAGCAGCTGCAGGTACAGCCCCTTCCTGAAGCCCCTGCCCCCTGGGTTCTCAGCGATCCCCCCACCAAGTGACCCCATGCCACTTCATAACTGCACTCCAGGTGATGCCTCCTGTCCATTCACTTGTGTGTGTTTATATCGTGACTTGGCAACGATCTCATATGCAGCCTATAATTTCCAATCCCACCGAGCTCTCTCAAACTCACTTGGCAACAAAATCTTACGTGACCTGACTCAGCTGGTGGCAGAATTTACCAGGATTGATATGAAGCAATCGATCATTTTATTCATCCCATCTAGTGTGGATATAATTTTTCACAGAGACCATCCTGATTTTACTGAGAGGGTGCTACCCCAGACACCACCGAGGGAGTGACCCAACATATAGCAAAAGCACAGAGTTAGTTTCTTAAACTCTGAAAAGTTCTGAATTGCTAATCGAACCCAGGGTTCTCAGGTAGGTGGTTCTGGACAGCATCGAGCGGACACTGTCACCTTAATAAGTGCTTAAGGAAATGTCCACGGTGCTCGGTGCACTTGGTCAGGTCTGAGCCAAAGTGGAGGATAAGGCAGGAAAACTGATTTAAAATAGTCATCAAAACGTAACAGCATTGAGAAAAACTACTGACAGTCATGTTACACTGCATGGATTTCTTTCTTTCTGAATACCGTGCATGAGAAAGAACTTCTTTTGACCTCAGTGTATGAATCTGCGTCTTACAATGTTGCCACTACAAGTGGAGATTGACAGGTGTCATTTTGTTTATACTATGACCATCCCCACAGGACTTCTCAGTAACCCTGCTGTGCTTCCTTCCATTTCCTGAGTTCAAATTCATTATCAGTTTGTATATTTATGCCTTGAATTACTTTCAAATGCTAACTTTAAAAAGATCTTTGCAACCCCATGGACAGTAGCCTGCCAGACTCCTCTGTCCATGGGATTCTCCAGACAAGAACACTGGAGTGGGTTGCCATTCCCTTCTCCAGGGGAATCTTCCCAACCCAGGGACCTAACCTGGGTCTCCTGCATTGCAGGTAGATTTTCTACCAAGTGAGCCACCAGGAAAGCCCAAAAAGATAAAAAGAGATATCCAAAAGATTTTTTACAAGATCATATTCTGAGCAATTCTGGTCCTACATTAATCCCTCCCATCCAGGTTCAGTAGAGCACCAGGTACCAGGAATGCAGAACCTGAATGAGGAAAGATCCCCTGGGGAGCTGACCTTCCAGTGATGGAGAAGACTGCAGTCAATCCAACCAATACATACATTACATGATTTAAGAAAAGTAATAGATACTAGCTGCATTTTGCATTGCTGCATTGATTAATCGCTAAGTCGTGTCCAACTCTTTGCAACCCCATGGACTATAGCCCACCAGGCTCCTCTGTCCATGGAATCTTCCAGGCAAGGATGCTGGAGTGGGTTGCCATGTTCTCCTCCAGGGGATCTTCCCGATCTAGGGATCGAAACTGCATCTCCTGGTCTCCTGCATGGACAGGTGGATGCTTTACCACTGAGCCACCAGTAAGTAGATACTATCAATAGTTAGTGAGGCACTATGGAGGTGTCATGTTACTGGGCCAAGGGGTAGAGAGTAAAGAGTGATTTGAGAGGGAGAGTCTAGAAGAACACTCCAGAAAGAGGGAGCCAGCGTCTAAGGCAGAGGGCCCCAGTGGAGGAGCAGCAGGTGAAAGGACCCGAGAGGCTGAATAAAGCCGATGTGTTGCACGGACCCCAGAGAGGCCGGCAGGTTAGAGCAGACTCTAGGAGGGCAGGGGACAGGCGAGGCTGCGAGGCTCTGTGGCAAACAGGTAGCATCAGGTAAGAGGATGGGTTTTATCCCAGCTCAGTGAGATGCTGTTAAATGAAGTAACCTGATCTGGGTCTAAAAAGATCACTCCAGAGGCTACAAAGAAAGATCTGTGCCTGACCCAAAGCGGAGGTGGGGAGGCCAAGACAGACATGATTTCTGGCCCAGGTACGAGAGGATGGGGGCCGTGCCGGAAGGGAAAGTCCTCAAGAAGAAGAGAAGCTGTCAGTCAAGAAGGGTCTGAAGTCGGAGCGGCTTGTTAATGGTGTGACCAGCTGTGATTTGGGGAGGGAAGCAGAAAGCAAGGACCAGCCAAGCCTTCAACCTTGACCCTCAGCATGAATGATGGTTGCATCATTCCACTGAGATTAGGGAGTCTAAGGAAAAAGAAACTTCGGAAGTGTTGCTGAACTCGGGTCTGGCTACTCGTTGCTCAAAAGCCCATTCTTGAGAGGTAAGTATTGGTAGAAAGGCAAGGCTGCTTTATTCAGGAGGTCAGCAACCCAGGGAGAAGGCGAACTGAGCGCAAAAGTCAACGCCCCTCCTAATAATCAGGGGCAAGAGCTTTTAAGGGGAGACTCAGAGCTTCCCTGGTGGCTCAGAGGTTAAAGTGTCTGCCTGCAATGCGGGAGACCTGAGTTCGATCCCTGGGTCGGGAAGATCCCCTGGAGAAGGAAATGGCAACCCACTCCAGTATTCTAACCTGGAGAATCCCATGGACGGAGAAGCCTGGTGGGCTACAGTCCATGGGGTTGCAAAGAGTTGGACTTTCAATTCAGGGGTGCGTGGGCAGAGGGAAGGGGCTGTGTGTACAACAGCACATTGGGCTGGATGGTCATCTTGCAGTTGGTCAACAGTGGTCTCGTCAGCGTCGTCTTGGTTGTTTTAAGTCCAGTTAATCAGGGCTTCCCTGGTGGCTCAGGTGGTAAAGAATCTCCCTGCAATGCTGGAGACCTGGGTTCGATCCCCGGGTCAGGAAGATCTCCTGGAGGAGGAAATGGCAACCCACTCCAGTATTCTTGCCTGGAAAATCCCATGGACAGAGGAGCCTGGAGGGCTGCAGTCCACGGGGTCACAAAGAGTCAGAAACAACTGAGCGACTAACACTCTGACTTTGACTAATCTTCAGTTCCAGGCTCTGAACTTCCTTTGGGGCCATGAGCCCCATTTCTTTAAGGCTAGTTCTCGGAATTGTGGCAGCTTATGTCACGGATACAGGCTGGTCATCATGAGTCAACTTCTTCTGCCTGGCAGGGGGTTTCAGTAATGTAAAACAGCTCAAAGAATATGGCTCAGAATATTACCCATAGCCTTTGAGGAGGCACTGAAGGTCCTTGACTTGGCTTAATACTCACTGCGATTACCTGGTCTTTCTGACTGCTCTCCTTTGCTTCTGCGTTTTCTCACTTGTGATTGAACTTACCCTTTGGCTGGTTTTTGCACAGACACAAGGCAGGCTGAAAACATGGGGTGAGGGAAGGTCCTGTCCTGGGAAGGCCCCATAGGGTGTTGCTCCATTTCAGAAGGCGTGAGTCAGCTCTGTTTTGGCTATGGACATCTGGTATTTGAGAGGGGCTGTGGTACCGAGTCTGGAGATCTGAGGCTGAGCTATCAACCTGGGAACCACCCGAACATAACTCTGTGGGAACTGGATGAGATCATTCAGAAAAAGGCAGAAGATGCCTGAGCGTGGGAAAGGGGTGTGGATGCAAACAGGAGCTGCCCTGAGATGGAGAGACAGTGACCCAGAAATTCTCCTCTGCTTAAGTAGCGGACAGGGCACCGTTGGTGAACTCCTGTGATACAGAAAGAATATGAAGCACTGGGCGCAATTAATAGTAACACAAACTCTTCACTGAGGATCCCAAATTGAACAGATAGTCAAAAGATGATGTGATGAAAGGTATTAAGAAGATAAAATGGAAAGTAAAGGTATTATTAGAGCCACCAAAATGAATTATTGCAGCAGCTTCCAAATGCCCTTCATGTGACCTCAGTAAACGCTGCTGCTAAGTCGCTTCAGTCGTGTCCAACTCTGTGCAACCCCATGGACGGCAGCCCACCAGGCTCCTCTGTCCCTGGGACTCTCTAGGCAAGAACATTGGAGTGGGTTGTCATTTCCTTCTCCAGACCTCAGTAAATAGGACATTAATATTTTACTGAGTGACTATCTATTTTATACTTAAAAATTACCTCTTTGGGAAACCTAAAGCTTGAGCCCTTCTCTTAAGACCGCAGTGAGCCTTACACCTCTGAGCTGGATGATCCTTGATTTCTCCCATCTACCTAAGTGACCAGGGGCAATTTTCCAGCTGGACTTCTTTGAGCCTCATTTGATAAATTGAGGTAATATTACCTCCATCCTCAGCCGCTATGGGAGTTTGGTGAGACGCTGTATGCAAAGTGCCTACCTCATTGCTCACCACATGCGAAGCACTGAAAATTAATTGCTTCTGGAAGTAGGACAGGAAGAAACACTAGCTCCTAACAGCTAGGTCTTTGGCCATCGCCTCCTCTGCCCACAGCCCCACCCGGGGCAGGACCCTCATGCTTTCGGCCTGCGGCAGCAAGCCCTGATCCAGTCATGTGGCTGTTTCTTGCTTGTAAATTACTGGAAGAAGGCATGGTCCCTTGAAGCACTGGGGTCTGTGGCCTGCATCACCTGAGCCTCAATTTTGCCTAAAATCCTGTTGACATCTCAAGCAGTGAGCCTTGGTCCAGTCACCACAGTGAATTTCTGTGGCTCTGCTGGCTGTTGTACATGGTAATTGTTTCAGTATTTTGGCTTTAAAGGAGAATACAAATTAAAAATAAGAAGCTTCGGTAGGGGAGCGGTGAACTGGGAACTGGACGTGCACAGATACACACAACTATCTATAAAGCAGATAAACAACAAGGACCACCATACAGAACAGGGAACTATATTCACTGTCTCGTAATAACCTCTAATGGAAAAGAATCTGAAAAAGAATGGCTGTATGTAGAAATGAATCACTTTGCTGCAACCTGGAACACGGTAAATCAACTATACTTCAATTTTTAAAAAGGGAAAATAATAAGCAGCTTATTCTCCCAGTAGGAAATGGAGGGGTCGGGGTGGAAAATTCTCTCTTCTTAGAGCATTTACCTTAGAAAACTTGTCATTGTAAGCACCTTTTCATCTCTTTGAAATATATCTTTCTGAAGCCCAGAGTGACCTTTTGTCAGCTTTCTAACCCAGGAATGCCTTTCCTGGGACCCTGGGCTCCACGTCAATGGAGCCCTGTAAAAAGGCAATATTTAGGGAGACAGCCCTGATGCCCCACCGTCTCTCAGAACCTCTGGGAGCAGGAACTGAATATTAACTAATATTAACTGGTGGACACCTTGCTTCAACATGCAAAAGTCTGCCTTCCCTCTGAATGAAGCCAATAAACAGATATCCAAGTGATCACCGGGATGAACACTGTCCCCAAACAGTGTCATCAAGGCCTCATCCTTGAGGACTAGTTACTGTGTATCATGAAAATGCGTTTGGAAGGGGCCACACTTGCATGGTGACATAAGAGCTGAGAATTCCTTCCTGGCGTTCATCCTGGTGGATCACCTCTGAGGGGCATCACATTCTGGTTTCCTGCAACCTCAAAGAGCAAAAGTGCTTCCTTTGTCTGCTACCTCTGTGGAGAGGATTTCTGGGCAGGGTGGGGGGGGGTGGTTGGGGAACTCTGTGTTCAGTTATATTTGCCCACAAGTCTCTACTCTAAAGATGCCACGTGGGGACCTGCATAAGTCGCCTGAAAGGCATTCCTGCCTCAACTACACTGTGTACGATGCAAGCTCTACACACCTCTCCTCGACTGTGCTTAATATGAGGAGTTCAAGGAAGAAAGGAAGGAAGACACAGGGGTTAAAGGAGTGAGAAACGCATCTAGAGTAAGATGCTCTTGTCCCAAGACCCCATGCAATCTGAGTCAACCTAAGGAGAACTACCGTGGAGTCTGAATCTCTGTTCTCCAAACACATTACAGGGTCATCAGAGGAACAACAGGAATCCGAAGGCATAAACCAAATGAACTGTGCCATTCCTGTAATCATTCTGTTAGGGGAACTGCTGACCAAAACTGCCCACCCTGGCCAGGTCCAACAGGAACCCCTTGCATGAGTGATCTTACAACAGGAGGTCCCGGGAAGGAAGGCAGAGCAAGCTGCCACCAACTGGGACAATTTGGACAAGGTCAAAAGGAGAGAGGAGACCAGTCCATATGTCCTGCCAGCCTCCCAGAGTCTGCCTCGCTGGGATCCTTCTCGGCTGAGCAAGGCACGTGCCACCAGGAGGGACCCCGCGTCAGCATGACTGGTCTGAGAAAACAGGGAAACTAACCCCAAATCCGGTGGCTGAGAGCCACGTGGCAGAGCAGCTCTTCGGGGTCCCCTTACCCTCCCGCTCTCTCTGCCCAGGCGACCTTTCCCAGTAAAGTCTCCCGCTCTGTCAGTACGTTTGTCTCCTGGGACAATTCATTTCTGAACGTTAGACAAGCGCCACTCCTGGACCCTAGAAGAGGTCCCCCTTCTTGCAGCAATTCCAGTTGATTTGGGCAGAAATGTGACATCGTTCTCGGGAAGATGGTTTTTCATTATCATCCTTGGACCTGTTTTTTTGTTACCCCTTTCCTCACTTTTCTCTTATTGACTAAAGAGATGTGCAACATGGAGGTTACAAGTTTTTAGTTTTATCTGGGGCAAAATGAGGACGGCTGCTCGGGAGACATCACCTCAGAGAGCTCGGAGAGACTGCTCCAGAGAGGCAAGGGGGAAGGTCAAGATATAAGATGCTGGGGAAGCGGGACTTCAGTGCAATCAAGCACTTCTTTCACAAAAGGTTTTCCGCTGGTTATGAGGAGCTGAAGTCACCATGAAGGAATTTAGTGCTTTCTAGTTATGAGGACATGCAAGGACTGGGATCATGAAATCAGTTCCTGATAGTATCTAACTATCTAAAGACCAGTACCTACAACACAAGAGATGACTCTACACATGGATATCGCCAGATGGTCAATAATGAAACCAGATTGATTCTATTCTTTGCAGCCGAATATTGAGAAGCTCTATACAGTCAGCAAAAACAAGACCGGGAAATGACTGTGGCTCAGATCATGAACTCCTTATTGCCAAATTCAGACTAAAATTAAAGAAAGTAGGAAAAACCACTAGGCCATTCAGGTATTACCTAAATCAAATCCCTTACAATTATACTGTAGAAGTGACAAATTAGATTCAAGGGATTAGATCTGATAGACAGAGTGGCTGAAGAACTCCATAGAAGGAGGTTAGTAACATTGTACAGGGGACAGTGATGGAGACCATCCCCAAGAAAAAGAAATGCAAAAAGGCAAAATGGTTGTCTGAGGAGGCCCTAGGAATAGCTGAAAAAGAAGAGAAGTGAAAGGCAAAGGAGAAAAGGAAAGATATATCCATCTGAATGCAGAGTTCCAAAGAATAGCAAGGAGAGATAAGAAAGCCTTCCTAAGTGAACAATACAAAGAAATAGAGGAAAACAATAGAATGGGAAAAACTAGAGATCTCTTCAAGAAAATTGGAGATACCAAGGGAACATTTCATGCAAAGATGGGTACAATAAAAGACAGAAATGGTATAGACCTAACAGAAGCAGAAGATATTAAGAAGAGGTGGCAAGACTACACAGAAGAACTGTGCAAAAAATATCTTCATGAGCCAGATAATCATGATGCTGTGATCACTCACCTTGAGCCAGACATCCTGGAATGTGAAGTCAAGTGGGCCTTAGGAAGCATCACTATGAACAAAGATAATGGAGGTGATGGAACTGTAGTTGAGCTATTTCAAATCCTAAAAGATGATGCTGTTAAAGTGCTGCACTCAATATGCCAGCAAATTTGGAAAACTTAACAGTGGCCATAGGACTGGAAAAGGTCAGTTTTCATTGCACTTCCAAAGAAGGGTAATGGCAAAGGAATGTCCTCAAACACCTCACAACTGCACTCATTTCACATGCCAGTAAGATAATGCTCAAAATCCTTCAAGCTAGGCTTCAACCATATGTGAACCGAGAAATTTCAAATGTGCAAGCTGGATTTAGAAAAGGCAGAGGAACCAGAGATCTAATTCCCAACATCCACTGGATCATAGAAAAAGCAAGAAAATTCCAGAAAAACATCTACCTCTTCTTCATTGACTATGCTAAAGCCTTTGACTGTGTGGATCACAACAAACTGTGAAAAATTCTTAAAGAGATGGGAATACCAGACCACCTTATCTGCCTCATGAGAAATCTGTATGCAGGTCAAGAAACAACATTTAGAACCAGACATGGGACAATGGACTGGTTCCAAATCGGGAAAGAAGTACATCAAGGCTGGTATATTGTCACCCTGCTTATTTAACTTATATGCAGAGTACATCATGGAAGATGCTGGACTGGATGAATCACAAGCTGCAATCAAACTTGTTGGAAGAAATACCAATAACCTCAGATAAGGAGATGACACCACCCTTATGGCAGAAAGCTAAGAGAAACTAAAGAGCCTCTTGATGAAAGTGAAAGAGAAGAGTGACAAAGTTGGCTTTATAACTCAACATTCAAAAAACAAAGATCACGGCAGCTGGTCCCATCACTTCATGGCAAAGAGATGGGGAAATAAAGGAAACAGTGACAAATTTTATTTTCTTGGTCTCCAAAGTCATTGCAGACTATGACTGCAGCTACAAAATTAAAAGATGCTTGCTCCTTGGAAGAAAAGGTATGACAAACCCAGACAGCGTATTAAAAAGCAGAGACATTACTTTGCTGACAAAGGCCCATAGAGTCAACATTATGATTTTTGCAGTAGACATGTACAGATGTGAGAGGTGGATCATAAGGAAGGCTGAGTGCCAAAGAATTGATGCTTTTGAACTGTGATGCTGGAGAAGACTCTTGAGAATCCTCTGGACAGCAAGGAGATCAAACCAGTCAATTCTAAAGGAAATCAACCCAGAATATTCATTGGAAGGACTGATGCTGAAACTGAAGTTCCAATATTCTGACCGCCTGATGCGAAGAGCTGACTCATTGGAAAAGACCCTGATGCTGGGAAAGATTGAAGTCAAGAGGAGAAGGGGTCGACAGAGGATGAGACGGTTGGATGGCATCAGTGACTCAATGGACATGAGTTTGAGCAAGCTCCGGGAGATGGTGAAGAACTGGGAAGCCTGGCGTGCTGCCGTCCATGGGGTCACAATGAATGGGGCACGACTGAATGACGGAACAAGAACAACAAAGACCTGTCTCAGGAGCACAACATGCCTCCGTCTCCAGCCTCAACTCCCCTCACGGGGTGTTGAAGGTCAGCAGCTGCCAGAGAGGCAGAAGGCAAACGCCCTTGTTGCTGCTGTTCAGTTGCTGGCAAAGGCTCCGGGCAAGTGTCCATTGGTAGTTGACCCTCTGGTTTGTTGTATGAAGACAATTCCCCTTCCAGTGCAGTGACCATTCCTCCTGATTTGGAAGCTACTCCATGATCTGGCAGAAAAGCATCCACAGAGACCACTGCACTGAGCTACCCAGAGCCTTCAGCTCTTTGTAATTCTCTCAGATGCACACAGCATCCATTTTTCAAGGAGCTAATCTCCATGAAAAATTCCACTGCTTCTGTATTTGCTTCCCCGGTGGCTCAAAGGACAAAGAGTTCACCTACAATGCAGGACACATGGGTTTGATCCCTGGATTGGCACCCCACTCCAGTATTCTTGCCTGGAGAATCCCCTGGACAGAGGAGCCTGGCGTGCTCTAGTCCGTGGAGTCGCAGAGAGTGGGACAGGACTGAGTGACTAACACTTTCCACTTCACTTTCTCTTTCCTCAAACATTTCTAAGCACTTTGACTATTTTGGAGCCCAGGGAAGCTTTGGGATGCATTAGCTGTCATTAGCATTGTTAATGTCACAGGGAGTTTTAAAATTTGCATAAGAGCATTTTAACATTATCTCCTTTCTGTGTACTGAAGAGGGAAAAAAGCCTTTGTGGTAGGCTTTACAATAAAGGCTTATCTGCAGTAATTAACATTTCCTAGATGTCTGAAAAAAATGAATCATTTAAAATAATTATAGCCAAAAATAAACTTTAGGGAAAAGTGGGAAAAGACCCAATTCTTCCTTAAAGGCAAAACTCAGAAAACAAAATTTATCCTTTGATCCTAATTCTACCCCTGTCAGTCCCCCATTTTGAAATGAAATACTTACACTAAGAAAATAAAATTATTTGGGATTCACAACTCACAGATCTGTTAGCTACCATAAAGTATTCTACTAAAAAGAAAAATAAAACATGACACCTTCCGAATTTAGGAGTATAAGTGAGTGCTAAGTCGCTTCAGTCCTGTCTGACCCTTTGCGACCCTTTGAACTTTGAAGTGTAGCCTGCCAGGCTCCCCTGTCCGTGGGATGTTCCAGGTAAGAATACTGGACGTATTTGCTGTTTCTTCCTCTAGGGGATCTTCCTGACCCAGGGCTAGAACCTACATCTCTTCTGTCTCCTGCATTGGCAGGCCATTTCTTCACCACTGGGAATAAGGGTCTTAACTCTCTCCATTGAAAGGGAAGAGACATTCCTCCCAACCCCCAACCCCCATTTTTTTTCAGAACTTCTTCCTTTGTTCTTTCAAATCTTATTTGCAAATCTTTTTAGCAGTTTTCTAAGCATCTGGCCAGTCTCATAACTCAAAAGGTTTCCTCAAGCCACACACACCCCCGTTTCCTGCCCCACCCCCCCACCAGAGCCATTTCTAAAGAGTAATGAGCAAGAAAGATAAAGGCCCACCTCCTGGTTTCCTGGGTAGAGAAAAGCCAGAGATGTCACCAGACTGCACAGGGCAAAACCACGTGACACAACCTTTCAACCTTAGCAACACAGAAGAGGGAGGTTTCAGTCTGTGTCTGTGGCGCTACTCAACACTGGTGCCATAATAAAACTGGCTTCTTTCTCTTTGGACTTTGGGGCGAGATGTTCTGGGCTGGGAGATTTTTTGTTTTTAATTTTATTTCCCACCAAGCATTTGGACAGATAACAGGCAATGCTACCCATCGGTGAGGAAGGCTTTCCAAGGTTCACCAGGGGATGGCTATTCTGAGCATGGTCTATGAGTAAGCGCCCCTGGGCAACCTCTTATCACAGGTTCTCTAAGAGCTAAGTACAGAAATTGAGAGCCTGCCAGTTGGAAAGATTTACGGCAATTTGACAGGGTAATTTTAGATCTCTGGATATAAAACTACAAACCCTGGGTTTGCACTTTATATGTGAATCTAAAAAATTATTTCATTGTGATTGCCTCATAAAAGTACTGATCTATGACAGCACGAACATTTAAAAAAATAATAAATAAATGGCCCTTTCCCCCTACCCCCCCAGAAAGAACTGGGCTTAGAACTAAATTTTAGCATCCACCAGAATCTCAGGACCTAGACTCCAAATGCTTGTAGGACTGACCTGTGTTTAAGAGTTTATTTAAGAAAATCATGTCTCCCGTGTGTACTTAGGTAATATTCTCTTTTGCACAGTCAAACATTTGCAGTTACATTCTATGTTGGGATTTCTGCTGCAAAACAATAAAATCAGGACACAGG
Source organism: Odocoileus virginianus (assembly GCF_023699985.2). Lineage (NCBI taxonomy): Eukaryota > Metazoa > Chordata > Mammalia > Artiodactyla > Cervidae > Odocoileus > Odocoileus virginianus. The sequence continues at coordinate 3,836,172 of NC_069674.1, forward strand.
AGGAAAAAAATAATACAGATGCCGAACCCATCCTCAGAGTTTCCATTTGGTTAGGTCTGGGTGAGCAGAGGCGCTTCCATTTTGAAAGTTCCCAGCGAAAGCTGGTCCAGGCGCCACTCTGCAAGAATCACTCTCCTGAATGATCTTCCATGCAGTGTGGATAAAGAACAGAGACCGCCCAGTTCAGCGCCTAGCTCCACAGGGCTCAGTCCCAACTCCTCTCAGGGCCGCCTGAAAGCACACCCAGAGAGGAATTCAGGATGGAAACCGCATAAGGCACGGGTGCTGAGGGCCGGTGAAGACGCACATCTTTTCAGGAAGAATTCCAATGACCCCCGGTCCTGCATCTTCCCACACACTGCAAAGCACTAAAAGCATTAACCTGAGATCTCTGTGACTAGCAGCCATCTCGTACCAAGATGTAAGCTTGATGGCATGTATTTCCTACCAAAAATCATATATAAGCTGCCCTCTCCCCTTCCTCTTCAAAACAGTTTCCCCAGAGCTACGGACAGCCTGTCTCCCAGCCACAGTCCTCAGCAAGTACCTGAATAAAACTTAACCTCCCAACTTCTAAGCTTTTTTGCTTTTCCTCAAATCAACAGCAGTGATAACTGGTTCCTCTTCAGAAATCAAACCGAGAGTCCACATCAGGCTAATCCCTGCATGCATTTCAGATTATAATGGATGGTTTTAAAACATCATAATGTTAGGTAGTTAGAATAGGAAACAGGAGTCCAGAATGGCGGTGGCTAAAAGACAAGGAAGAGAAAAGCCTGTGAAAAAAGAACAAAAGAAGGTCCGAGGACCAGAGTGAGGACCTCAGGTAGAACAAACAATACTCCTGGCTAGCCCAGTTTACATAGAGCAGGCCCAGGAGGAGAAAAAAAACATATAAAAAGAGAAGCCAAAGGGCTGGGGTTCTCTCTCTCTCTCCCGCATGCTGGGGTACTCTTCTCTTCGTGTCTTTGGGTTGACATACCCTCACTCCTCGAGGATGGATTTTCCTGCTATTATCTAAATAAAATAGAGCTATAACATGGAGCTGTAACACCGATTTGTCTAGGAGCTATAACACAGTCCATTTGAGACCTGAGAGCTATAACATGGTCTGTCCAAGACCCGAGAGCTGTGACACGCCGAGGGCCTTGAGGTCCGTCACTCCAAATCTTTGTTGTGATGAGACAGAACCGAGGAACGTACACTCGGCTGACAATAATATGAACAATGCGAAGTTCAGCCTCCTAAGCATTTGTATGTATGCGAGCACACAGGCCTGCCTGTGCACACACACGTGCATCAACAGACGGACACACCCCCTCAGCAGAATCAGTGCACGCTGATGATTTCAACACCCTTGGTTTTAATGACTGCTCGAGCACTTGGAGAATAACACATTTCTCGGGAGCAGAGCAGCAGCTGAGAGATCAAATTAGGTTAAACTGCTGTGTTTTGCAAGGTTCCTGGAGAACTTAAGTGATAGTCCAAATCCAAGAACCAAAGCAATGTCAATTGAAAAAAAAAAAAGTACAATCTAAAAACTAGAATTCTGTTTCATTTGGCATACTCTCTGAGGACTCCAAGCCCAGGATAGTTCTGAGTGGCTGTTCCAAAGAGGTAAGGGAAGATACAAGGTATGTAAGGGTTTCTGCAACAAACCCCAGGTAGTTGGAACAGCAATAGAGTGCTGTTAGTTAAAGCAAACCAGACATCCTAGGTTAATGAATTTAGCATTTTTCTTTGTATAGAAAGATGCAAGAGTGTGAGCTCACTGAAATCTTTCCTTTGATTGGCAACTCAGCTATCTGGGGCCAGTATCCGGTTTTTCCCACCCTGAGTCCCCCAGCTGCACAGGATGTTGTGGGGGGGCGGTGGGGGGGGGTTGCAGTGCCTGAGAGCTTGGCAGTTTGCCTGAACCCCAAGACCCCTCAGGACTCACCTTCTGGGGGGCTGATGGCTTAATGAGCACAGCATCTTTTGTTTGCTGATCTGGCAGGCAACATTTTTCATTCAAAGAGAATCAGTTTTTCAAGTGAGTCTACATTATAAAGGGGCTTCTCCGATAGCTCAGTAGGTAAAGAATCTGCCTGCAGTGCAGGAGACCCCAGTTTGATTCCTAGGTCAAGAAGGTCTGCTGGAGAAGGGATAGGCTACCCACTCCAGTATTCTTGGACTTCTCTGTGGCTCAGCTGATAAAGAATATGCCTGCAATGTGGGAGACCTGGGTTCGATCCCTGAGTTGGGAAGATCCCCTGGAGAAAGGAAAGGCTACCCACTCCAGTATTCTGGCCTGGAGAATTCCATGGACTATATAGTCCACTGGGTCGCAAAGAGTCAGACACGACTGAGCAAGTTTCACTTTCACATTAAAAAATGGCACTTGCCAGCTAGTTTGGGCAAGTTGATCAACTCAGCCTCCTCTTTTTTTCCCGAAACCAGCAACTTTTTGGTCATTTGCCTCTTCAGTAGGCTTATTAACCCAAACTTATATTTTCAGAGAAAAACATAATTTAGGAGAAAACAAAACAAGTGAACCAACAAACCAAAGGGAGGTAAGAGAAGAACCATCCCCTTTCTTGGTCAGCTGACACCTGACTGTCTTTGTGTCAAAGGATTCCTCCTTCCAGGTAGAGAGGGCGGTGGGCAGGCAAGGCTGGGGCCACAGTCCTGTCTGGGGGCAGGGCTCGGCGTCCTCAAGCTGGGCACGTGACTGCCATGGGCAAAGCAGAGACGGCAGGTCACAGTCTCAAAGGAGGATACAAACTCGGTCCAGGGGAGTCAGACACAGCAGGAGAAGACACTTCTTCTCCTTCACCTCTGACCTTGTGGGTGGCTGTGATTCTGAACATTCGTGGAAGCCCAGTGTCTCCCTCTTTTCCTTAATGATGAGTCAGCAGCAAGATCTCATAAAGCCCACTATTCAAGACGCAGAAACCACTTTCTAGAGTGAGGACATCTGAGTGAAATGTACGTATGACTTAGGAAAGCCCTATATACACTATTGATACTATGCAATAAATAGATAACTAATCAGAACCTACTGCACAGTACAGGGAACTCTCCTCAGTGGTCTGTGGTGACCTAAATGGAAAGGAAATCCAAAAAGAAGGGATATATATATATATATATACACACACACACGTATAGCTGATTCACTTTGATGTACAGCAGAAGCTAGTACAACATTGTAAAGCAATAAAAAATTGCTTTACAATGTATACAATACTCCAATAAATTTTTTTAATTAAAAAAAAGCAAATCAGCAAAGCCCAAGATCTGATCATGGGGCGTCCCTGGTGGCTCAGTGGTAAAGAACTCGCCTGCAATGCAGGAGACATGGTTTCAATCCCTGGGTTGGGAAGATCCCCTGGAAGGAAATGGCAACCTACTCCAGGATTCTTGCCTGGAGAATTCCATGGACAGAGGTGCCTGGCGGGCTACAGTCCCTGGGGTCACAGAGAGTCTGACACGACTGAACAACTTAACAACAATATCTGGTCACAGCTGCAGAGGTAACTTGCAATTAAGTAAGTCAGGCAAGACCTCGGGTTCTAGTAGAAGGAAGCGGGGTTCTTATCACCTGGGTTTTCTCACGGGTGTCTGCCCATGGGCACTGCTCTTTTTGGAAGATGCCTCTGGTGCCCACAACTGAGGACAGTCCCCCCCGGGTCAGTGGTCCCCAAAGGCTCTGTTGGTATTTTCCAGCCTGTCTCAGCTCTCCTGTGGATCCGTTCTATTCTCTAGGACCCCTGGCTTCTTATCCTCCAGCTGTGGCCTCCACATTCCCTTTTTCTCGTGGTTGCTGACCTGCCCTGTCTCCCTCCAGACAGCTGGATTCTGTCATTCTCTCGTGGTTCCCACAGGGCAGCCCTGGTTGTTACCTTCACACATGGGACTCATCTCACAGGTGAGGCAACTCTGAACATCGTGGTCCCTTGACCTCTAAGGGCTATGGCTGGTTTGCCTCTAATGGAAAAAAAAAAGGGGGGGGGGGTCCTAAATCCATCATACGCACACTGTCCATTCACCCAGCAGATGCAGAAGACATCGGAAGACCTGTCTACACGCCTTGCAGAATGCAGCACAGGTACGGAAGGTGCCCAGCATCAGTGTACAGACGCAGAAGGGATGATTGTGGAGCAGCCTGCGTACACTCTGCTCAAGCAGGAGACCCACACACTTCACAAGTCCCCCGAGACCTTCCTTGGTGGCTCAGTGGGGAAGGATCCACCCGCCAGTGCAGGGAACACAGGTTCAGTCCCCGGGCAGGGAGGATCCCACACGCTGGGGAGCAGCTAAGCCTGGAGCCACGGGCACCGAAGCCCCGGGGCCACGGCTGACGAAGCCCGCACTCCCAGAGCCCAGGCTCTGCAGTCAGAGAGGAGTCCCCGCCTGCCCCAACTAGAGAGAGCCGGTGCGCAGCAGTGAAGACCCATGCAGCCAGAGGTAATAAATAAAATTATATTAGTCCCCGGAATGCCTCCCAGCTATAACCCTTCCCCCACCAGCCACAGGTAATGGTTCTGTGATTTGTACTGTACGATCAGAACTCCCTCAATTTTTCTAGAAACATTATCCCACCCACCAGGGTTTCCACGTCAGCATACCCTCGTGGGGCACTTCAGCTTTACCTGTTTTGAATCTTATAGAAACATAACCACACAGTATGTGTGTATTCTTTCACGTCCGGCTTCTTTGGCTCACCAGCGTGTTTGAAAGAGCTGCTGAGCTTTTGAGTGTGGGTCCCTCATTTCCACCCCGTCTGGTGCTCCACTGTACCCAAATACTGAGGGAATCCTGCTGGTGATGGGGATTTGACCAGTTTCGAGTTTGAGGCCAGCACACGCTTTCCTGCCATCAGCATCCTCTCACCTGCCCCTGGGTGCTCACCTGCAGGCATTTCTAGCGAGCACAGGCCTGGGAGCAAGTCACGGACTCACAGGGCATGTGCACACATGTGTATCATCCATGTGCAACTAATGTGAAATCATTTGTACATTTTCAGAATTTTTCCCCCCATCACCAACTGTGTATTGGGTTTCCAGTGTCCCACATTTCTGCCAAAATGTACTGTTATAAATCTTTAATAAATGTTCGCCTTTCATTGGGTGTTTTCTCGCTGTGATTTTAATTTCCATCCCCCTGGTTACCTTCTTTGCTCCCATACTAGGAGGTCCAAAGGCAGATAACCTCTCGCCAGGGTCTAATATGCTTCTCAAGGGAACAGAAAGATTAAACTTCTACATTGTTGGAGTTTCTTGTTTGCAGATGACGCTGAACTGTTTCATATACCTCAAACAGCAAGCGAGGGATTTGAGGAGGTACCGCCTCCTATCAGCTAGACAGAGATAACCCTTGCTTTGCAAAAGGCTCTTTATTGTCATCAAGGATCACTTCTCTCTTTTCTGTAAGCAACCCCCTAAGCCAGTGTGTGAAGGTCACGGCTTTCTGTCCACAAGCCTGCGCCTTCTCCATCCTGGAGATTTTTTGTAAAAGGTGATGCTTCATCCTGCGGAGAAATTAGCATCAACATGTATACCCTCTCAGGTGGAAGACGGACAGCTGGTCGAGAAGGTTCTGTGTAGCACAAGGTACCCAGTCTGGCCTTCTATGAGGACCTGGACAGATTGGGGTTGGGGGGGGGGGATCAGGAGCCAGGGGGTGTATGTATCATTATGGTTGATTTCTGTTGTTGCATGGCAGAGGCCAACGCAACATTGTAAAAATTAAATATATATGTATATATTTAAATGAGGCTTCCCTTGTAGCTCAGTTGGTAAAGAATCTGCCTGCAACGCACAAGACCCAGGTTCAGTTCCTGGGTCAGGAAGATCTCCTGGAGAAGGAAATGGTAACCCACTCCAGTATTCTTGCCTAGAGAATCCCATGAACAGAGGAGCCTGACAGGCTACAGTCCATGGGGCTGCAAGAGTCGGACTTGACTTAGCAACTAAACCACCGCCATATATGTAAATAAAATAGAGATGCTGCTTCATTCTGAAAGACGGCCTGTGCTGTGCACACCTGAGTTTAATCCTAGCTCATTTTAAACAGGTGTCAAATCAACAGTAACACCAAAACAGGAAGAGACTTGGGGAAGCTGAGAAATGGAAATAAGATAGCAATGGATGGATGGAACTAAGGAGTCCCTAATGGTTAAATTTCTAGTTTCTCTGATCACACGGACATAAATGGAAGGGCATGGAGGTGTTTTTCCTGGAAAAGAGACCACAAAGAAGACACGGGACAGCTGTCTGAAGACAGGTCAGACTGTCGCTGAAAGCAAAGATGAGACCAGCTTTCCTAGTTCAGAGGCTTCGAGCTGGGACTGTGTGAACTTCCCTGAAGGTAGATTTCACGTAAACAGAAGAAACACCTTGCTCGAACTTGTCAATGACAGCTGGAGCTGAGTCCCTCCACGCGTTTCAGAAAAGGCTAGAAATCCCACAGGGACAGAGCTTCAGAAGAAAGCTCATTCTAGACGGTTTCCAGGTTCCCTCCCCTCATGCAGGCTTTATATTTCCTTCCAGCTGGGGCTGGGGAGAAAAGGGTTTCTGCAAGAATACATGAAAAGTGAAAGTGTTAGTTGCTCCGCTGTGTTCAACTCTTCGTGACCCCATGGGTTGTAGCCCTCCAGGCTCCTCTGTGCATGGGATTCTCCAGGCAAGAACACTGGAGTGGGTACATTCCCTTCTCCAGGGGATCTTCCTGATCCAGGGATCGAACCTGGGTCGCCTGCATTACGGCGGATTCTTTAACATCTGAGACAACAGGGAAGCCTGCAAGAACACATGGTGGGCTACAAAGACCCTGGCCTGGGAGCGCGGGGCTGCTCAATCATCTCTTCCAATCTCAGCAAGTCAGCCATAAAAAAGAAATGCTATTTGTCCTGTCCACACAGTGGGTGTTCTAATATAACAGACGAGTGCATGCAGAGCTACTCTATAACCTCTAAAGGTGCTAAGCAAACTGTAAGCTATTCGTATAATTAGGTTTGAAATGAAAAAGAGTGAGGATCTTAAAAATACATGCACAATTTACCAAGTCATAGGAAAAAGAACAGCACAAAAACCCTGTTAGGGAAAGTTTATCAGGATTTGATTTGGTCTGAGACACAGAAATATCTGGAAACGAGTATTTAAGCAGAAAATCTTGGTTGTCTTTTATAAATAATTATAGTTTTTGGAAAATGTGTTAATTCTTTTTTTTTTTTTTTTGCCTGAGGATAGAGAGTCTAGTCCCTTAATTGAACGCTTTTGTAAGAAAAAGGGAATTTTGGCTTGAAGAGCACTAACTCTCATCTTCCAAAAAGGTAGAATGAGAAGGTACAGAAAACTGGCCTAAGGTCCAAGGAGTCAAGGATGGACCCTGCTCGCTCTTCTTCAGCCTCAAGTGTGGGAATCACAGGAGACTGTTAGTCTTCAAGGGTCCCCAATCTCAGGGATCTAACGCCTGCTGATCTGAGGTGGCGCTGATGGAATAATAAGAGAAATAAAGTGCGCAATAAATGTACTGTGCTTGAATCATCCCCAAACCATCCCCCTCCTCCGTGGTCCCTGGAAAAACTGTCTTCCATGAAACTGGTCCCTGGTGCCAAAAAGGCTGGAGACCACTGCGCTGATGCAAGTTCATAGATGGACTCCCATTAGGAGAGGTTTCACTCCCTGTGGTCTACATGCAACAGAAATCACAGAAGGAGAAAAGTCACGCAATGGGAGACCGTATCTGCCAATGACGGGACTGACAGGGCGTCATTCCCAAAATAAACAAACAGCCCGAGCAGCAAAAACAAAAACCCCCAACAGCTCAAATCACCAAACAAGAACTACCTGAAGCAAAACTCTATGATGCCTACCCGGGGCTGGGGGGGGGCGGAGGGGAAACTCTTATTTTTCAAACACCATTATCAAGAAGAAAAGCCATCAGCCCCAGTTTCTCCCCCACGACGAGACCCAGTCACAGCTGGTACATCAGCCACCAGGCCCCGGGGCTGGACTCGGGCCAGCAGTTCCTTTCTGTTTTTGTCACGATGAGTAACAGCAGCCTGCAAACCAGAACACCCTCAGCACCGTGAGCACAGCGGGGTGATCACAGCGGGCCGATGCTCCCTTCACAGAGAAGAAAGGCAAGCTCCCGAGGTGCCTGTGCCCACGGAGCCCGCACCCAACAAGCCTGCACGCTGCTCGACGGTCGTGTAAGCACTTCCATCTGGGAGGTGCATGCCTCACACGTGTGTGGGCAGAGACCTCCTCGCGCGGGCACACACACACGGTTCTGCCTGAGTCATCAAGGCTCGGACGCTGATTGCCCTTGACTTTGTGACTTATTAAGAGTATAAATCGAGGCTATCTATTTTCTCGGCCTATAAACAGTGATGCTACGAGGCTGGCTGGTGAGCTGGAGATGCCACAGTAGTCAGTGCAGAAGGGATTATGTACCAACAAAATATCAGTTCTGGCATGAAGGTTACTTTTCCGGCAGGTTCCTGAGGTTGGTACTCAAGAGACAGGCCACCCTGGCTAAGGAGGGAGCTGAAAGGGACTTCGGGCAAGGTCAGCTTTTCAAGTTCCCTGATCTTATGCAGGACAAAAGACAGTCCAGTGGTCCGGAGGCCACTCAGAAGCTGATGGCGAATTCCAGAATTTCTATGTCCTCTCTTTGACCCTCCTTGCTCTTCTGGCTCCATGGGTTTAGAATAAATCTTCAGGTGGATCACAAATAACAAGAGTATCTTACAGTCAAAACGGTTGCTCACCTCTGGACATGAAAAAAAAAAGGGAGGGGTCAGTGGACTTTCCCGCGGACACCCCCGTGTCGCCGTCAGCCCGTCAGAGCCGCCCTGCATACGGCTGTCCCCGCGTCCCTCTCCTCTTCTCCCTCCTTATTCTGCACTCTCTTCCTGTCCTTCCAGACACTCCGCCCCCTCTACCACCTAGGAAACCAGGCTGTGCCTTTCCAGGAACCGTGACGGCATCTTATAAACAGGGGCATGACTTCCTTAGGCTCTGAGGACACCGTGTACTTATAAACTGGCTCCGGAAGCGGTGCCCTCCGTCTGGACTGCACAACAGAACCACCATTAGACACAGTCATGCCGGGGCCGCAACGCAGAGTGACTAGATCAGAATACTGCATGCTCAACTGTGTGTGCACGTGTGTACACGTGCTGTGTGTGCTGGGGCGTGTGCCTGTGTGATTGGGCTGTGTGCGCATGTGTGTGTATGTGTACATGTATATTGGAGGGGGTATGCTTGTGTGTGTGTGTGTGGGGGGGGGGTATTGGAGTGTATGCACCTGTGTGTATGTGTGTGTTAACTGTGTATACACATGATGTGTCTATGTGTTGGAGGGCTGTAAGCTTGGTGTGTGGGTATTGGTGTATGTGTATGCATGTGTGTGTATGTTGTGAGCGTGTACATAGGGTATGTGTGTGTAGGGTTTGTGTGTACATGTGTGTATAGGATGTGTATGTGTACATAGGGTGTGTGTATGCATGTGTGTATATAGGATGTGTGTGTGTACATAGGGTGTGTGTACATGTGTATGTAGGATGTGTGTGTGTACAAAGGGTGTGTGTACATGTGTGTGTATCGGATGTGTATGTGTACACAGGGTGTGTGTACATGTGTGTGTAGGATGTGTGTGTGTACATAGGGTGTGTGTATGCATGTGTGTGTATCGGATGTGTATGTGTACACAGGGTGTGTGTACATGTGTGTGTATAGGATGTGTATGTGTACACAGGGTGTGTGTACATGTGTGTGTAGGATGTGTGTGTGTACATAGGGTGTGTGTACATGTGTGTGTATAGGATGTGTATGTGTACACAGAGTGTGTGTACATGTGTGTGTATAGGATGTGTATGTGTACACAGGGTGTGTGTACATGTGTGTGTATAGGATGTGTATGTGTACACAGGGTGTGTGTACATGTGTGTGTATAGGATGTGTGTGTGTACATAGGGTGTGTGTACATGTGTGTGTATAGGATGTGTGTGTGTACATAGGGTGTGTGTATGCACGTCTGTGTAGGATGTGTATGTGTACATAGGGTGTGTGTACATGCGTGTGTGTAGGATGTGTATGTGTACATAGGGTGTGTGTATAGGATGTGTGTGTGTACATAGAGTGTGTGTATGCCTGTGTGTGTGTGTACATAGGGTGTGTGTATAGGATGTGTGTGTGTGTACATAGGATTGTGTACATGTGTGAGTATAGGACATGTGTGTGTGTGCTGGGGGTGTGGCGTGGCCAGCCTGGAGTGCCGTCAGCAGTTACTCTGGGGACATGAACAGGCAGCAAGCCTGGGAACCTGTGCCCTCAACCCACCATTCTCGACCTGCCTGCTCAAGGATCACCTCCCTGCTGACGGCGTTGTCCAGTCACTGCGGAGACTCAGCGCCCCGTGAGTTCCAGACCTTCCACGTCTCTAATGGAACCCTCCCCCAGCCTCGCCGGAGCCCCAGGGACCACGGGGCTTCTGACCAGTTCTGTCCAACTCCGACCTCTCAGCTGGCTGTGTGTGTGTGTCCCGCAGGATCTGGGACATGTCCTTCCTTGAGCTCTAAGCTGCAGTCCTGTTAATCCAATAGAACTGGCTCCCAGCACCAAGGGAGGTCACAAAGTCTCCTTCTCGTTAAACTTATTTTAAAGTAATGAAGGGAAAAGACAACAATGACCTGGGGTCAATTTATTTACCTCTCCAGATAAAAAAGAGGACGGAGGCAGTAGTTACTGAACGGTGATGTGATTCATAACAAACACACGGATTTATAACTGCAGCCATAGTTCACAGCACCCAGAGCCTTGGACTGTCCGGCATCTTCTGTTACCATATTCAGCCAACTGTTCTCTGTGCCTGAAATCACTTTGGAGCTTTAAAGGGGAATGTGTGCATGTGTGCTAAGTCGCTCCAGTTGCGTCCGACACTTTGTGACCCCGTCGACTATAACCCACCAGCTCCTCTGTCCATGGGATTCTCCAGGCAAGAACACTGGAATGGGTCACCATCCTCCAGGGGATCTTCTAAACCCAGGGATCAAACCCATGTCTCTCATGTCTCCTGCACTGGCAGGCGGGTGCTTTACCACTAATGCCACGTGGGAAATCCTAAAGGGAGATGTGCCAAGATGCTCAGTTGGGTCCGACTCTTTGTGACCCCATGGACTGTAGCCCACCAGCTCCTCTGTCCATGGGATTCTCCAGGCAAGAATACTGGAGTGGGTTGCCATTTCCTTATCTTGTAATTCATGACACGCCCCTTTAAAGGGCAGCTGAGTTCCTGTTAACCAGGTGACCCTAGGAAATCCCCTAAGGATGGGGCTGGTTTCCAGAAGGCCCCACCTCGATTAGAGGGTGGGAGCTCTGATGTGCCAACCGCTGATCTCCAGGGAGGGGAGGGAAGCTAGATACTGAACTGGCGGTTGATGGCCAATGATCTCATCAATGCTGCCTACATGATGGAGCCTCCGCATGAGCCCAGTGAGACAGGGTGTGGATGGCTTCTGGGCCGCTGAGCCAGGACCCATCTGGGGTGGTGGTACCCCAAACTCCCCAGGGACAGAAGCTCCTGTGTTTGGGATCCTTCCAGACCCAGCCCGGGGTTATCTCTTCACAGGACTCTTCATTTGTATGTTAATATCTTTTGTCATACACTGGTCATATGATAAGAAAACTGATGATTTCCTGAGTCTGGGAGCCATCCTAGTGAATTAATGGAACCCGAGAAGTGGTCCCCCAGAACTTCTGGGCTTAGCCAATCTGGGCAGAAGCCCTTCACCTGTGGGACCAAGGGTTTCTCCAAACAGATGGGGTTGCAACTGAGCTGAATTACAGGACACCCAGCTGGTACCAGAGAGCTGCCTTGTGGTGCTGGGAGAAAAACTACATATGGTAATCACAAAGCGAGCATAAACTTCAAACTCACTGTAGTTGTAAGTGGAAGGTACGCTACGAATGGAATTCTCTCTTCTGTTATCTGATGCATTAGAACATGAAGAAGTTCTTCAAAGAAAAGTACAACCAAGACCACAGACCTTTCCCATAAAAACTGTCCACACTGGGTGTGGAAATGAACACCTGTCTGTTCACTCAACCCCTGGGGACTCCCGTGCCTAGCACCTGCTCACGGGTGAGTGAAGATACAGTTTGGGAAACGCACCACACCTCTAGGAAATAATAAAGGGAATTCAAAACTCAAATGATGAGCAAGTTTGTAGTAATAGAGTTAGGGGCCAGGACAGATCAGAGAAGGGAGGGTAATCATCCAAGCAGAGGAAAAGGCCAACTTGGGTATCTTACACGTCCCCACATGAAGACCCAGCAGCCCATCAAGTGAAGCCAGCCCTGTGCATGCTCCACAGCTCTACTCAAGACATTTTATGAAACATCCAGAACTGACCATCCCTTTCAGAGTTTAGGAACTTCTTCCTAGAGACCTTAGCACCTTTGTGTATCTTTTATTGGGAGTTAGTGTCTAAATCCTTTCCCAATCCTGTAAATCCTGTAAGAGGTGTGTGTGAAATGGTACCTATCTCGTGTTTTTGTTTGTGGTTTTTTTTTTCTGCATAGGTGGGATAATCAGCATTTCAAGAGGGGTCTGGTGATGGGGTTGATGACTTTGGGAACAGACACTGAACAACTATGAAGTAGGGAAATCCCTGTGTAGATACCACACCCCTGGGACGCATAAAGAGAACCCTCCAAACCCCATGACCTCTGAAACAGTTTTGGAACCCATTTCACGAAGGTAAATTCCTCCCAGTATACAAGCCACCAAGCTCACCTTCGGAACCAACATTACAGCTTTTGTTGCCAGGATGCCAATAGCAGTAAGAAAGCAGGAGTGTTCCTAATCACCCTCAGACAGAGGAAAGATAATGCATCCCTAGAGGATGCGCCCCCAAAAGTCATCTCACAAGTGTGTGTCCCTGTTCCACAGGAGGGTGGACAGCGGGGAAGGTGTGTGCCATACAAGTTCCCATAACTCATCTACAAACCTCAAAGCCTTTCCTCAGCTCACCGTGGCTTATTATGAGCAGGCATCAACACCGGAAGGCCATCATGTCTAGCAGGACTGAATCAGTGAGGAATCCACGTGGCCCGAATACAGCTCTCACTGCAGGCAGTTCTACTCTGGGTTTCTGTCCAACCCAGAAACGGGAAGATCGGAAAGGATCGGAGGCCCATGACATCACAGAAGCATTTGGTCAGTGGCCAGAGCCCACAGTCAGCGGCCACAGGAAGAACATCCACTTCCATACATAAGAAGTGAATCCCCAGGCTGCAGCGTTTATTCAAAAGCAGCACTGTTCAACCATGAGATTCTCGGGATCCCTGTGGCTTGCAGACCTCAGACCCTCACCATCTGTCTTCTGAACCTCCCCGGACACAGCTCTGGTCACCAAGGGTGTGGCCAACCTCATTCACCCCCCATCTGCGTGCAGGGCCACCAACACACACCACAGAAGGGGCACCCTGTCACCCAGGGCATCAGGCAGTCCTCGGGACTCTGATTTTTTTTTTTAAACCAACCTTTACTCTGTCTCCAGGAAGCAACTCAATGTCTGGGAAAAGCTCCCAGAGACAGAGTAGGGCAACTGAGTGTGAAGTAATCTCCTCTGGCTAATCAAATTTTCCACTGACCCCAGACCTCCTGCCAGAGGATCTGCCTTCCTCAAACAGCCCATTTAATTTAAACCATGGTTAAAGAAGTAGGATATCAACAGAGTCATACAGCAAGACTGGGTTGAAAAAAATGCAAGTCATCCCCCCAGCCCGTACAAATTTTCAAATGTAGATTATCTGAAAAGGCAGGGATTTGAAAACCTAATTTCTCTTCTGAGAGAGTGGAAAACTTTCGATCCCTTTCAAGGGTATTAAGTTGCAGATGAAAGGTGGCTTCATTCTGACAATATTAGAAATAAAGTTTATGAAAAAGACTCTCCTCAAGAATGAAGCTAGAAGTTGGGAACCATTCCACCCATGTTCTTTCTTTTATTCATTTATTACACCAAAACAAGACTAGAGGGCATACCAGGGAGTTTGCCTTCCCTTAATCAGCTAACTGTCACCAGCAATAAACTTCTAGAGCAACGTGTAAGGAATAAAACGTTCACGAAGATTTTATGAAAATAGATTTTCAATTAAGGATTACAGCACAGCAAAGGCAAGCCAGGTGCTATTGCCATGGTTCTTGGGAGCAAGAGACGATGGGTCCAGACCACATGGTCACACACGGGCACATGAGTGAGGGGAGACTGGAGTAAAACGGAATCTGCATGCCTGGCTGCAAGGGGACGTGGCCCTTCACCCACCACCCTGGCAGGACCAGGTGTCCCCCTTTTACACATCACACCTCAGACGTGGGTCCAGAGAGCTCCGAGTGCCCGGCCGGGCGGTGGAGTCTGTGTCTCTGTCCCTGTGTGTGTCTTGCTTCACGAACACGGACATCATGCAGCTCACTGCACCCCTTCCACGGCAGTGACATGAGCAGCCACTCAACTGTCAGCGAGGGAATAAATCATCCCATCCTCATCGGGAATGTAAAATATCACCTGAATTCCAATCAAGCTGCAAGCGCAAAGAATTTGCCAGTCATCGAATCCAGGAGAGGCTGTGATTACCCAGAGACTTCCACAAACAACTGATGAAAAATTAGGGCTCAGTAAGTCTCAAAACAACGATTTAAGTGGCATGATCACTCGAGTAAAGCGGACTGGATTTAGCTGGGATGTGACATTTCAGAGAAGGCACAAACCCAACGGCAGAGTCATAATTATCAATTTAGGAATTGACAGAAGGTGGAAAAGTTGAGCGAGCTTGTGTCTGATTTTCTTCTTAGGCCAACAACCAGATCAGATGAGTCTGAAAATATGACCGGTGGCTGTAGGCTTATCTAGACTCAGTTCGACCTGCTCTGATGGCCCTTATGAAATGCAGACACAGAGGAGGGTGTTCGGTGGGCACCCCGGGGAATTGCTTTGTTCGCTGTGTGAGAGAAAATGAGATCAGTGTTCTCACTCTTTATTTTTCTGAAGTAAATGCAGAGAGAGGGGAGTGGGAGGGAAGATCTTAAAAGTTTTTAATGAAGATGCCACATATGCCATGTATATGAGGACGGTGCTGTATGACAGTGTACTAAGTTACTGGAAGAAACACTGACTGGACCACAGATTTAGGTAAAGAATCAATCAAGCATCATCATTATTATCATCAGCAGGAGGAACCTGAATCTTCTCCCCCGCAGGGGTCCTAAATGTGCAAGTTTTACATTTACATTAAGGCATCACATAAGACAGGAATTGTGGGTGTGGGTGGGAACTTAATTGGAAAATAGTACTCCACACACGTTTCTGTCCTGTTTATACATGAAATTATGCAATGGCAAGAACTGGAGTGGGGAAGGAGGGACACAGATGTATTTTCACAGACAATTAGGTAAGCCTGGGAGAAACCCAGGCTGATGAAGGTTCAGGAATGAGGGGCTTGTCGTCCCTGTGTGTGTCAGGGACAGGAGGGGGTGCCTACAAAACAGTCCCTTGAAACAGTTACTGAGCTCCTCAGGCCGGAAGTCAAGTTCAAAATGCAGGGTGATCGGTCCTCTGCCAGGCAACAGGTGCCTCGCTGTGGGTGTGGTTAAGCCGGCTGGGTTCTGGTCCAATTTGCATACATTTTTCATTTCTTGCCTCTTTTTATTGAACGCAAGACCTCGCAACCGCTCACTAACTGGGTCCCTCCATTCACAGCCCTGCTTCCGCCCCGCACCCCTGGGATCCAACCAACGGGAGCCCCGGCACCCCCAAAGGAATTTCTGCATTTCCAGCTGTACCTTCAAAGTCTCACGGTGGGCCCCCGCCTCCGGCCCCTCCCTCACCACCAAGGACCCCGCGGACTAGTCATGTGTGGAAACAGAGCCCCACCTCCGGAGCAGCCCACGGCAACCCAGAAAGGGTTAAAACATCAGCCAAATAAACATGCTCACACACAGTTTCCAGAGAACAAGATGGCAACCTCCTGGTCCTCGCCAGGAGGGTCCGGCGCCCTGACCCCCGTGGCTCCTGGTCCGGGGCCGGGATGCAGACGGCAGGGGCCCCAAGGTGGCGCGGTGCCCCGTGCGGTCGGGGGTCGGCGGGGGACGAGGGACGCCGGGGACGGGGAGCGGCGAGGGGGGGGGTGGTCCTCGACTTAGCAAAGTTGTCAAGGCGCAGGTGCCCCCCTTGCCTGCCGCCCTGAGGTCCCCGGCGGCACACGGGACTCCTCGGGGGACGATGTGCCATCATTACGCTCGCTGGCACCGTCAGCCTTTTTTGTGGGTCGGGGGGTGGGGGGTGGTCACCGTTGTCACACCCGGGAGCAGGGCCCCGCCCAGCCGGCAGCCGGGATAGCAGCGGCCGGAGCCAAGAGACAGGCCCCCGCCCCAGGTGAGCCACGGGCTTCGCGGACCCCAACAGGTCCCGGGCTCCGGGATCTCAAGGCCGGCGCGGGCATCCGGGCCCAGCGGTCCTGCCCTGGCCTCGGCGACCCGGCTCTCCGCGGGTCCCTCCCCTCCCCGCCACCACCACCCCGGCATGGCCCCGGGGGTCCGCCGCGAGCTGGAACGGACGCGCGGCCGGCTGGGGGCTGCTCCGCCGCCCCTTCCCCACCGCGCGCAGCCCGCCCTCGCCCCGGACCCCGAGCCACCTGTCCAAAGCACAGGGACCCAGGGCCGTAAAGTTGCAATTTGCAAACAGGCGGCAGATCCACCGCACCCGGGCGGCCGCTGCTGGGGGGTTCCGGTGGGATCTGGCGGTGGTGCACAGGGTCGCCGTCAGTCCCGGGGGTGCCGCGCTCATCCCCAGCACTGGTCTCTCGGTGCCGGTCCTCCCGGCCACGCGCGCCTCGCCCACCAGCACTCACCATCACGTTCCCTTGCATTTTAGCCGTCTTAATCATCGCCTTCTCCTTCATTTTGCCCCAAGTCTGAACCCGACTTCTGGCCCGAAGAAGAGTAACTTAATCCATTGTCTCACTGATGATTAAAGTAGAGACTGGACCGGCCGAGGACTGGGTGGAGTTGGCTTTTGAAGGAAAAAAAAAAATTTTTGCAGCGCTTCAGCGTCCCCCCTCCGTCACCCTGCCCCTCTCCACTCCCGGGCGGATCACAATAGCAATCAACTCTTTTCGGCCGTCGCTTGGAAAGAAAAATTAAAAAGACGGAGAAGAGGGTGTGGGGGTGTTGCTGCTTTCAACAAAAGCCGGCGGGCGCCGGGAGCGGGGGCGCGGGTAAAGAAGCTGCGAGGCGCGGGGCCAGCTCGACAGCCTGCGTATCCGGCGGGCCGGCCGGCCGAGCTTCGCCAGCGACAGCGGCTGGCGCGACGCGCGGGGCGCACGCGGGGGGACCCTGGGCGGCGCGGCCAGGGTGGGGATGCTCGGCAGGGGCCGGGCGCCGGGCGCCGAACTGGTCCCTAAGGGCGGGGACCCCGGCGAGCTGGCGGCGGCCACAGTGCAGGCGGGCCCTTGTGTGTGTATATCTGTGTGTGTGTGTGTGTGTGTGTGTGTGTGTGTGTGTGTATGTTGTGTGCGCGCGCGCGCGCGTCCACACACGGCTGCGCCTCTTGAACCCGGCTGGACCAGGATGCTTCGAGCCGCAGCAAGGTTAAGCAAGCCGAACCTTCTGGGTAGAATCGGAACCCCCCGAAGCACCCCTCCCGGGTACACGCCCCCTCCCCGCGGGCCCAGTGTGCGCCGCGCACGCTCGCTGGGTTTTACAAACAGGCACCACCGCGGTGCCGGCGGGTGGAGCCGCCGCCTGCCGCCCAGCGTGAGCGCAAGATCGACTGAGACCACCTCCCGGCGGCGCCCCCCGGAGGGAAGGGAGAGGCCGGGCAGAGCTGGGCGCTGCCTAGCACTTCCGTGGCTCAGGCGAGACGCGGGAAGCAGAGCGCTCATAAATATTGTTGTTTCGGGTTACCATGGGACGCACGGAGCGTCTCCATGGTTGCAGCGATGATCTGCGTCCGAATCTGCCGCCGCGGCGGGTCCAGGGCCCGGGGAACCTCGCTGGGCGGCGGCACTCGCGGCGCCGGCCGGCTCTGCGCCGGCTCACCTGGCTTCCCAGGCTACGCTATCTCCCCGAGCCCCGGCCTCCGCCCCAGCCGCGGCCCCTCGAGCGTCTTTGTTTCTGGATCTGATCCTGCCGGCTTCCCACACTCCAGCCTCACGCCAAGGGGTCTGCCTCGCCCCCTGAGCCCCCACCGCAGCTCTGATGCACCCACCCACCGCCCCCCAGCCTTCACCCCAAGCGGCTGGTTGTCTGCTGATCGCGCCGGGTGTTCCCTGGTCACCACCCCAGGCCGCTCCCGGGAGGCCGCAACAGTTCCCAGGCGCGGTTTAGCTCCGTGGACCACACGGGGACGCGCGCTCCCGAGAGCACGCACGCCAAGAGGGGTCAAATTCAAATGCTGCCAACCCAGGCCGCCCGGAAGAGCACCGAGGATGCTCCGCGCGCCGCGGCTTCTCTCCTCCACCGAGGATCAGGCCACCGCCGAAATGGGACTGGAGCTGTTTCAGCCGACACCAGCGCATCAGGCTTGAACTCACTCTGTGTGTGTGTGTGTGTGTGTGTGTGTGTGTGTGTGTGTGTGTGTGTGTGTGTGTGTGTGTGTGTGTGAGCGCATCAGGCTTGAACTCACTGGTTGTGTGTGTGTGTGTGTGTGTGTGTGTGAGCGCATCAGGCTTGAACTCACTGTGTGTGTGTGTGTGTGTGTGTGTGTGTGTGTACACGTCCTCGCCTGGGGGAAGGCAGTGGTGGGGGGTAATGTGAAGCTGGGAGGAATTTGAGAAACCATTCCATTTCTTTATATTCATAAAAAATCGCTTGTTAGAATGAACAAGAGCCCTGTTTCCAACGCACACAGAAAATTCTGAGCAATTGCTACTGTAATCAAATGCAAATTACTCACAATGCCTGCATATATGAAACATTATATATAAGCATTATATATATATACACACACACACATATAGCAGGTATATATAAGCACATGCAAGCAGTTGATTTACAGGTGAAAAAGACTTGTAACTAATGATTTGTCGTAAAAGATAAGTGGAAGAAATAGGTGAAACAAAGCTGAATTGAAAAGCAGAGGATTCGGATTAGCCTGAAAAGTGGCAGGCATAACACTTTTTTTTTTTTTTTTTTTAGGTTTAAGAAGCTCTCTCCTATGTTAGGATTCTTAATGACAGCTTTTCTCTAAAAATGAACATGGACACAGATCATCCTTGTACTGTTGACCTTTACACTAAACCCAGCTTAATGTGGACAAAAATATTTCCAGTCTAAATTCTGATTTTAAGAAGCATTAAGATGGTTCTTTCTCCTTTTTATTTGAAGTGGCATTAATACCTTCAGAATCTTCTTCCCTCTCTTTCCCACCAAAACTGCTCCCTCAAAACCTGGCTTTTCCCATCGCATCCCACCCATATTGGCGTAGGGAGAAAAAAATAAGAAAAGACAGAAATATTTTTTAATGGAGGTATAACTGACATATCACATTATGTCAGTTTCAGGTGTGCAAGGTAGTGATTTGATATTTGTAAACACTGTGAAATGATCATCACAAGAGGTTTATTTAGCATCCATCACCACACCTAACTAAAATTTTTTCTTGTGATGAGGACTTTTTAAGATCTAGTCTCTTAGCAACTTTCAAATATGCAATTCAGTACTAGTAACTACAGTTACCATGCTATACATTATATTCCCAGACATTTCATAACTGGAAAAGTGAAAGTGAAAGTCGATCAGTCCTGTATGACTCTTTGTGACTCCATAGACTATACAGTCCATGGAATTCTTCAGGCCAGAATACTGTAGTGGGTAGCCTTTTCCTTCTCCAAAGGATCTTCCCAACCCAGGGATCAAACCCAGGTCTCCTGCATCGCAGGTGGATTCTTTACCAGCTGAGCCACAGTTCAGTTCAGTTGCTCAGTGGTGTCTGACTCTTTGCGACCCCATGAACCGCAGCACGCCAGGCCTCCCTGTCCATCACTAACTCCCGTAGTTCACCCAAACCCATGTCCACTGAGTTGGTGATGCCATCCAACCATCTCATCCTCTGTCATCCCCTTCTCCTCCTGCCTTCAATCTTTCCCAGCATCAGGCTCTTTTCAAATGAGTCAGCTCTTCACATCGGGTGGCTGAAGTATTGGAGTTTCAACTTCAACATCAGTCCTTGCAATGAACACCCAGGACTGACCTCCTTTAGGATGGACTGACTGGATCTCCTCACAAGGGAAGCCCAAAGGATAACCTGGACTTGTCCGGGATTTGAACCTGGGACCTCTCCCACCCGAAGCAAGAATCATACCCCTAGACCAATGAACCACCCTGCAAGGGCTTTCTCAACACTTCTTTGGTAACTGGAAGTTTGTCCTTTTTGACCGCCTTCACCCATTTCTCCTTGCATTCCTGCCCTTGTCATCGATCTATTTTCTATATCTATGAGCTATGAGAAGGAAATGGCAACTCACTTCAGTATTCTTGCCTGGAGAATTCCATGGACAGAAGAGCCTGGTGGGCCACAATCCACGGGGTCGCAAAGAGCCGGGCACGACTGAGCGACTAACACTGTGAGCTTGGTCTTCATTTTGCTTTGTTTTTCAGATTCCACATATAAGTGAGAGCATGCAACACTTGTTTTTCTCTGTCTGACTTATTTCAGTTAGCATAATGCCCTCAAGGTCCATCTATGTTGTTACAAATAGCAAGATTTCACTCTTTTTATGGTTGAGGGGAGGCTTCCCAGGTAAAGCAGTGGTAAAGAATCCACGTGCCAACGCAAGAGACGCGAGTTTGAGCCCTGGGTGGGAAAGATCCGCTGGAGGAGGAAATGCAACCCACTCCAGTATTCTTGCCTGGAAGATTCCATGGACGAGAGGAGCCTGGTGGGCTACAGTCCATGGGGTCACAGAGTCGGCATGACTGTGACTAAGCACACGGAGCACAATATTCCATACTGTCCATCAATGGACACACGTTATTTCCATATCTTGGCTATTATAAATGATGCTTAAATGAACATGAGGATGCAGATGTCTTTTGAAGTTAGTGTTTCTGCTTCCTTACCCAGAAATGAAATTTCTATATCACATGGTGGCTCCATTGTTAGTTTTTTTAGAAAGTTCCATACTGGTTGTTTTTTTTTTTTTTTCATAGTGGCTGCACCTCATAGCTCAGTTGGTAAAGAATCTGCCTGCAATGCAGGAGACCCCAGTTCGATTGCTGGGTCAGGAAGATCCCCTGGAGACAGGATAGGCTACCCATTCCAGTATTCGTGGACTTCCCTGGTGGTTCAGTTGGTAAAAAATCCGCCTGCAATGCAGGAGACCCTGGTTCAACTCCTGGGTTGGGAAGATCCTCTGGAGAAGGGATAGGCTACCCACTCCAGTATTCTTGGACTTTTCTCACAAACATTGCACAAGGGTTTTCTTTTCTTCACATCCTCACCAACATTTGCTATTTCTTACCTTTTTATAATAACCATTCCAATGTATATAAGGTGATATCACTGTGGTTTTGATCTGTATCTCCCTGATGATTAGTGATCTTGAATCTTTCCATGTTGGCCATTTGAATGTATTCTTTGGAAAAATATCTATTCAGGTCCTCCACCATGTTGTAATCAGGTTGTTTGTTTATTTGATATTAAGGTGTATGATTTCTCTCTATATTTTGGATATTAGACCTTTATCAGATAATATGTGTTACAAATGTCTTCTCCCGTCTGGCATCCTGCCTTTTCATTTTGCTGATTGTTCTCTTTGCTGTGAGGAAGCTTTTCAGGTTGACGTAATACCACTTGTTTACTTTAACTTTTGTTGCCTTTGGTTTTGGGGTCAAATTAAAAAAAACTATTACCAAGCCCCATGTAACTTATGCTTTCTTCTAGGAGTTTGATGGTTTCAGGTCTTACATTCACGTCTTTAAGGCACGGTGAGTTAATTTTTGTGTATGGTGCAAAATACTGGTCCAGTTTCATTCTTTTGTGTATGATCATCCAGTTTCCCCAGCAAAACTTATTAAAGAGACAGAGCTCTCTATTCTGTTTCATTGATCTATGTCTGTTCTTATGCCAATACCATACTGTTTGGATTACTAGAGCTTTGTAATAAAGTCAGAGGTTATGATGTCTTCAGATTTGTTCTTCTTTTGCAAGATTGCTTTGGTTATTTAGGGCTGACCTTCTTTGATTCCATACAAATGTTAGGATTGCTCAGTTTCTGTGGAAAATGCCATAGGAATCTTGATAGGGATTACATTGCATCTGTAGATTGCTTTGGGTGGTATGGACATTTTAACCATATTAATTCTTCTAACCCATGCATACAGAATATATTTCCATTTATTTGTGTCTTCTTCGATTTCTTTCACTAATGTCTGATAAGTTTCAGGGTACAAGTCTTTCACCTCCTTGGTTAAATTTATTCGTAGGTATAGGACAAAATTTTTTTAACCTGTCATTTTCCTAGCTTCCTTTAAATTATCTCTGAAAACGGAAGGTAGGATACTATGGACTAAATGTTAAATTAACAGATAAATAATAATGCTAGTAGACAATGTTTTTCCTAACACTCAACCAACAGTATCAGCCAAAACTACTTGCTTGGCACACCTGTGTTCTCTGTTCCTGCCTAGCCTCTGGCAGAAAGACCTAGAGAAAAGACAGGGCTAAAAGCAGCATAAAGAGGAAACACGGTACGGAATAAAAGCAAAGCAAGTTTGAATATCCAGCAGTGACTGTTCAGTCTTTGCAATTCATCTTCTTTTAGCCTTGGACTTAGGCAACACTGAAGAAAAAAAAGAATGAAGATAGATAAAGCAGAGTCTGGGAGAAAGAAAGAAACCAAGAATATGGGGGGAAATGCTTGAAAAGGAGGAGGTGCAACTGCCATAATATTTTGGGATATTAAGTATTATGAGAAAATTAGATTAGGAAATATTTGAAAATGGAACTGATATTAGAACCCTTCTCCTCACTCTCACCTTCAAAGTGCTTTTTTCCTCTGCTGCGTTTATGAACATGGGATGCAAATGTGGCCCTATATTTATCAGTAACGGTTGGGCCATCTCTCCAGTTTTTGTCATTGTATTTCCAGGTGTTTTTTTTTCTCCTAATCTATGAGAAGAGCATGTTATCTCATAGTTCAGTGAAAATACTATGGTGATAGTATTTCTGTTAGTTTTGAGCAGATAGGATCTGCCATGCTCCGAGGCACGCACACCCCATGGACAGTATTTTGCTACATGTGAACCCATGGACATTATTTAACTCCAATAGGCTCTCTCCAAACCTGCTGCATCAGAGCCTTTGTTTTGTCCATTCTTCTGCGCCATCCTTAATTTATGTATTGCTGGCTTCAGAGACTGCTTTGATTAAAGCCGCTTTGACTTAAGTTGAGGCTTTTGGCACAATGTTCAGTTTCACATTTGACATCAGGTAATATTTACAACAGAAGAACAGATCCATCATGTCATTTTACCAGTGCTCATGTCTTGTGACTTATTACTAGAAGTTTAACTTTGGTGAGGTGAATTTCGCCATAAGGAAATGCAACATGTGAAATTTCTTAATGTATAAAAGTGCAAGTCAAGGTAACTTTGAGTTCTCCAGAAAAACAGAATATATGTGTGTGTTTGTGTATGTGTGTGTGTGAATGTGACTTCTCAGGTGATACAGCGATAAAGAATACACATGCCAGTGCAGAAGGCACAGGAGATGCAGGTTCCATTCCTGTCTTGGGAAGATCCCCCGGAGAAGGAAATGGCAACCGCTACAGTATTCTTGCCTGGGAAAGCCCATGGACAGAGGAGCCTGGTTGGCCACAATCCATAGGCTTGCAGAGTCGACCATGACTGAGCAACCGA
This sequence comes from Odocoileus virginianus, assembly GCF_023699985.2. Taxonomy (NCBI): domain Eukaryota; kingdom Metazoa; phylum Chordata; class Mammalia; order Artiodactyla; family Cervidae; genus Odocoileus; species Odocoileus virginianus. The sequence continues at coordinate 3,860,076 of NC_069674.1, forward strand.
GCACACTCACGTGTGCGTGCACACACACACACACACACATACACACACATATTCTATGGGTTTCCCTGGCAGCTCAGCTCATAAAGAATTTGCCCACAATGCAGGAGACCCTGGTTCAATTCCTGGATCAAGAAGATCCCCCAGAGAAGGGATAGGCTATCCAATGCAGTATTCTCGGGCTTCACTGGTGTCTCAGATGCTAAAGAATCCACCTTACAATGTGGAAGGCCTGGGTGGGTAAGATCCCCTGGAGGAGGGCATGGCAACCCACCCCAGTATTCTTGCCTGGAGAATCCCCGTGAACCTGGCGGGCTACAGTCCATGGGGTTGCAAAGAGTCAGACATATCTGAGCAATTAAGCACATATATTCTATAATACATAAATTTATATACATATATATAATTGTATGTAAATACATATATGTATATACATATATATTATCATATGTAAATACATATATAATTTAATGTATTATAAGAGATTGGCTCACATGAAGGCTGTCAAGTCCTGAAATCTACAGTCAATAAGCTGGAGGCCCAGGAGAAACAGTGGTGTAAGTTTCATTCCAAAAGTCAACAGACTCAAGACTCAAGAAAAGTTAATGTTTCAGTCTGAGTCTGAATGCAGGAAAAAGCTGATGTCCCAGACCAAGGCAGTCAGGGAAGGACTCCCTCTTTCTCAGCCTTTCTGGTCTATTCATGTCTTCGACTGACTGCATGAGGCCCACACACGTTAAGCAGAGCAATCTGCTTTACCCTGTCTACTGTCAAATGTTAAAGTCATCCAGAAAAAGGAAACAAAACAAAACGACCCTCACAGAAACATCCAAAATAATGTTTGAACAAATATATGAATACCCCACAGCCCAGGCAAGTTGACTTGTAAAGCTAACCATCACTGTGCATAGGGAAAGAGTGATTTTTCTCATCACAAACTAGTCCTTACCCACAAATTAACTCATTACTGCTGCTGTTTAAAATGTGAGCTTTCTTACTATATTGAAAACATCATTCATCCTATATACTTTGATTTACCCATATATTTTCAGGGAGGTACCTTCTGGAAAAAAAATGAGCTCTGTCAATATTTATTTTAAAAATTGCACAAGAATGATAGCAATGGTTTAGCTAAAACATTTAGAAATTAAACAAATTAAAAAATAGGTAGCAACAGTTAATGTTATGCTAAACACGGTGATTTTATTATAGAAAATATTCTTTATCCTCAATGGTTTCACAGGGTCAAGTGGGAGACATCAAAATTAATAATATTAACAACAACAAAATTAAGAACATGAGTAAAAAGTCCTGTGGAGTGTTTAGGCAAATATTAGAGAAAATTAAAAGAAATGGTGACATCTGAAACACATCACAAAGAAAGACATAAATACAGCGATTAGAGAATCATGGAACCAGGGCAAAGGAGGACCAGCAGAGGAACTTCATGGGTCGTCCAGACAGCAGCACACAGAAGCAGGGGTAGGTGGGGAGGCTCAGATCAGCAGGGACAGCCCCGGGCCAACTCCTACAAGAGATGGACTGACCAGGCTGCAGCCCCACGTGGTAGATGACGCAGAGATCCATGTTCTAAAACGAATGTCTTCTCACAGAAGCAATCTAAACGTCCACTGACAGAGGAATGGATAAAGATGAAGTGGTATGTATACAAGATGGAATATTACTCAGCCAGAAAAAATGATATAATGCCATTTGCAGCAACATGGATGGGCCTAGAGATGGTCATGCTGAGTGAAATAAGTCAGAGAAGGAGAAATAGCCTATGACATCCCTTACAGGTGGAATCTAAAAAGAAATGATACAAGTGAACATATTTACAAAACAGTAAAAGACTCACAGACTTAGAGAAGGAACTTACAGTGATCAGGAAGGAAGGATGGGGGGAAGAGACAGTTAGGGAGTGTGGGATGGATGCGTACACTCTGCTATATTTAAAATGATAACCAACAAGGTCCTACTGTACAACATAGGCGACTCTGCTCGATGGATGGGAGGTGAGTTTGGGGGAGAATGGATACAGGTATATGGATGGCTGAATCCCTTTGCTATTCACCTGAAACTATCACAACACTGTTAAAGCGGCTATAGCCCAATACAAACTACAAAGTGAAAACAATGAATGTCTTCTCCTTCAAGCTGGGCTCCAAGGGCAAAGAGCCCAAGCAACTGGGCAACTCATGCATGAATTCCAAACAGAACCAATAAAGATATGGACAGTGTGGCAGGGAGTCTGGATGACTCATTTGTGCATCCCTGATGTAAACCCAGTAAGACTCATGTCACCTCTGCTTGCATCTGACATTTCTCAGCTGTTCCTTCACAACCATGCCCTGGCACATCACCAAGAGATGGAGACAAAATCTGGCATCAACCCAGTGACAAATGCAACATTAAAATTGCCATATTGGACACTGTAGATCAACTCTACTTCAACAAAAAAATGCTTAAATTTTTTAAAAATAAATTGTGGTAAAGAATCCACCTGCCAATGCAGGGGACTGCAGGAGACGTGAGTTTGTTCCCTGGGTCAGGGAGATCTCCTGGCAGAGGAAATGGCAACCCACTCCAGTATTCCTGCCTGGGAAAATCTCACGGACAGAGGAGCCTGGTGGGCTACAGTCCATGGGGTTGCAAAGAGTTGGACACAACTTAGCGCCTGAGCAACTGCTTAAGCAATTACCCTTTCTTACAGCTAAGTAGTCCTTTAACAACTTATCTTGTGTATTTGCATGTCCGCTTCCCTGTTCCAAACACAGGGCACATGCTGTCTTGGTTCTCTCTGTGTCCTCCAGCTCTCAGACTGTGATGGATAAAGAGTCTTTGTTCAGGGACATCTCTGGTGTCCAGTGGTTAAGAATCTGCCTCGCAATGCAGGGGACAGGAGTTCACTCCCTGGTCGGGGAGCCAGGATCAACAAAGCCCACGCACAAATGGGCACCACAGCTAGGAAGTCCATGCGCCACCAGGAAAGATCCTGCACTGCCCCGACCAGGATTCCACAGGCCGCATCTCACACCCGACACAGCCAAGCACATAGATAACTACAGAAAAGAGTAGGTGTCCAATGTAAGTGTCTGGAACAAACGGAACAATGAAGGGAGACGTGTGCTGTTTTCTTCCCACTGCACTCATGGGCAAGAACTGACATCACACAGGGTTTCCATCTCTTTCCTGAACCTAGTTACATTGCTCGACTGATGAGAAAGATGTCAGAGACATCTCTAGTGTGTTTGCAAGTGAAGTCAAAGTGTGAGTCGCTCAGTCGTGTCTGACTCTTTGCGACCCCATGGACTGCAGCCCGCCAGGCTCCGTGGGATTTTCCAGGCAAGAATACTGGAGTGGGTTGCCATGCCCTCCTCCAGGGAGTGTGTTTGCAAATGACCTTCCAGATTTAATTAGGAGAGCTTTATCTTTGGCAACGAGTCACAGGAATGGGCACGTTCATCTTTGTCTCTGGCTTCGCTGGGGTGAACAGTGTTTTCCCTTGCCCCACTGACATCATGGACTTCTGAGGAATGAGACGATTCTGACCCGTGTTCTCTACGAGAATATGGACTCTAGTAGTGATTTTTTTTTAATGTTTATTTATTTGGCTACATCAGGTCTCAGTTGAGGCACATGGGATCTTTACTTGTAGGATGCTGCAGAATGTGGGACCTAGTTCCCTGGGCACGGTTCAAACCCAGACCCCCTGCATCAGGAGTGGGAAGTCTTAGCCACTGGACCACCAGGGAAGCCCCAGTCTTCTACTTTAGGTAACAGACTCCTATGGACGAAAACACCTACAGGTTGGGGTTTTCTTTCTCTCCTCATACTTGTCTCTGAACATTGATGAGTATGCTGTGCTACATGGACAGAGGAGCCTGGTGGGCTGCAGTCCCGGGGGTTGCAGAGAGTTGGACACAACTTGGCGACTAAATGACAACTACTGACACCCAGTTCACAAGTGGAAGAAAGAATGGTAAGAAGCCTGGGTTTCACACCCCTGTGCGTGTGGGCTCAGCTGCTCAGTCACGACTCCCTGTGACCCCATGGACTGCAGCCCACCGGGCTCCTCTGTCTATGGGATGCTCCAGGCAAGAATACTGGAGTGGGCTGTCATTTCCTTCTCCAGGGGATCCAGGGATCGAACCTCTGTCTCCTGCATATGCAGGCAGACCCTCTACACCACTGGGCTACCTAGGAAACCCTAATCATGTCACAATCCAACATTTCAGGCTAAAACCACAGCTATTCTACTGGCTCAGCTAACACCACCTCCTCACCCCAATGAAGACCTCTTGATTTGTTCAGTATTTTGTTGCTATTAAATACCTTCTTAATGACATGAATGGGCAGGAAGAGAAGGGGACGACAGAGGATGAGATGGCTGGATGGCATCACCGACTCGATGGACATGAGTTTGAGTAAACTCTAGGAGTTGGTGATGGACAGGGAGGCCTGGCATGCTGCGATTCATGGGGTCGCAAAGAGTTGGACATGACTGAGTGACTGAACTGAACTGAACTGAATGACCTGTAAGAAGTATTCACTATTGATAGCTCTTTCATACATAAGGAATATGTATAAAGAGAAGCTTTGTAAAACAAATTTTTGGAAAATAGGAGCACTTAGTATATGAAAATCCTATTATCTTTCAGTTCAGTTCAGTTCAGTAGCTCAGTTGTGTCCGACTCTGCGACCCCATGAATCGCAGCATGCCAGGCCTCCCTGTCCATCATCAACTCCCAGAGTTTACTCAAACTCATGTCCATCGAGTCGGTGATGCCATCCAGCCATCTCATCCTCTGTCGCCCCTTTTCCTCCTGCTCCCAATCCTTCCCAGCATCAGAGTCTTTTCCAATGAGTCAACTCTTTGCATGAGGTGCCCAAAGTATTGGAGTTTCAGCCTCACCATCAGTCCTTCCAATGAACACCCAGGACTGATCTCCTTTAGGATGGACTGAATGGATCTCCTTGCAGTCCAAGGGACTCTCAAGAGTCTCTTTTTTTAGGCAATGTAAAATTTCTTTACATGACATCCGTTAAAGAAAAGCAGGAGAGCAGAGTACATATTTTAGGGTTCCTGTGGAATAAAAAAATAGCCCAACACTTATAGACTGAAAGTAATGGACACAGAACATGTCTGTAGGTAAAAAGAGGGACTTGAATTCGCTCCTAAGATTATGCATTCAGTTTAGCCACTAAGCTGGGAACACAAAGATCTCTTGACTTTTGCCAGGGTTCTTTGCTCTGAGCCCAAGATTATAAATGCCCATAAAGGAACAAAAACCTGAATGGTTGTCAGGAAACTGTCATTCGTCTCAGCAATCAAGAAGAATCAATCCTGAGTGTTTTGGACTTGCAGGCTCATTGCCAATCTACAGCTGAAGCACACATACAACACATTATTTCTTCCCTGCTAAAAATGCCACAAGCAGACTTCAAGGTGATCTACAAAAATGCAAGTTTGACTCTCGTCTTTCGACAAAGGTAACATTAACTCAAGCCAGAAGAAGTTGTCATTTCACATCCACTAAAATTGTTACAATAAAAAAGTCAGATAAGAGCAACTGTTGATGAGCATGTGGAGAAACTGGAATCCCTGTCAACTACAAACTGGAACTTGCCATGGGCATTTGCCATCCCCCTCTACAAGGATTAAATCCTGGGCTGCTGCAGCTGCTGACCTTCATCATCCCCTGAAAGGAGTTCAAGGTGAAGAGTACAAATGAGGCATCTGTATTCTGGGAAGATTGGTAGGACTAGTCTTCGCATAGTTAGAAATTTTTAAGTGCTGATTTTATGAGCCCAATTTTTGTATCTCCTCATATCTAGAAAGGCACTAAAATCCTTCATGGTGATGACCATTCTTTGTGACTAGCAAAGCTTTAAGAAACTAGTAGAAACTTTATGGAAAAATATGTGCTTGATTGCAGGCACCCCCTCTTCACCAAAATCACATATATACTGTCCTCTTTCTGCCTCTTTGGAACAGTTTCTCAGCACTATCTGAGGTGCTATCTCCTGGGCTATAGTCCTCATTTTGCCCCAAATAAAACTTAACTTGAAACTCTCACATTATGCCCTTTTTTTTAAGTCAACAAGCCCAAGCTCCCCACCATCAGTGAAAGAAAAAGAAGATAGGGGCTGAATTAACAATCAGTCATGCCTGCAAAACCGAGATTTCCTGAAACTCTCTGCTCACAGGGGTTCAGAGTGCTTCTGTGTTAAGGAGCATATGGAGGTCCAGGGAGGGCGGTGGCCCCGGGGGCGGGGGCACAGGAGCCCCGAGCCCCTCCCCCAAACTTCACTTTGTCTGTGCACATCTTCCCACACCCATCCACCTGTGTCTTCATCACCTCCTTCATCAGAAACAAGGAGATGTCAGCAGGGTATTTCCCCGAGTGCTGTGAGTTGTCATACCAAATTATGGAGACCAGGAAGGGGTGCATGGACCCCTGATTTGTAGTTAAGCTGGATAGGAGATAGGCAAAGTGAGGACCCACTATTGTGGCTGGCATCTGCACTGGGGACAGTCTTGTGGGTCTGAATGTCTCACCTGTGGGGTCTGTGTAGACAATGTCAGAACTGAACTGAAGTGTAGAGAGTGCCGTTGACATCTGGAGGATTGGAGGGCTGACTGGTGTGGGAAAAGACCACATGTATTAAGCATCAGAAATGCTCTGTGTAGAGAAAGAAAATGTTCCCTTTTAGGGCTTTTTCTCTAAAGAATTTCTCTTAATACCACCAAACTGTCCTTTGGGTTATGGCTTTTCTAGTAGTCATGTATGGATGTGAGAGGTGTGGAGCATAAAGAAGGCTGAGCACTGAGGAACTGATGCTTTTGAACTGTGGTGTTTAGAAGACTCTTGAGAGTCCCTTGGACTGCAAGGAGATCAAACAAGTCAATTCTAAAGGAAACCCACCCTGAATATTCATTGGAAGGACTGATGCTGAAGCTCTAATACTTTGGCCACCTGATGCAAAGAGACAACTCACTGGAAAAGACCCTGATGCTGGAAAAGATTGAAGACAGGAAGAGAAGGGGACGACAGAGGATGAGATGGTTGGATGGCGTCACTGACTCAATGGACATGAGTTTGAGCAAGCTCTGGGAGGTGGTGAAGGATAGGGAAGCCTGGTGTGCTGCAGTCCATGGGGTCACAAAGAGTCAGACATTCTTTAGTGACTGAACAACAACAAAAAAATCTGTGTACACTGAGGAATTCATTAAAAAGTGGTTTCCATTCATTAAAAACAAGTTCAATGATGTCCTCAAGAGCATTTCCTTTCCACTACCAGAACGTCTTGACGCTAGAACAAGGTTTGCTCTACCTGGTCAGGTGATGTGTTTTGTGGATAATATATTCCACAATATACATTGTGGACAAGCATTCCATTGCCCATCTCTCAGTTGTGTTGAGTCCATAGCTCATGGTAGAAATTTTAGGGAATGTAATTTATCTTCAAACCCAACTCCTGGCTTCTTAGTTTTCCAGCTTCTATTTACCCTTCAGACTCCTCTGGTGACTTAGACAGTAAAGAATCCTCTCCAATGCAGGAGACCCAGGTTTGATCCCTGGGTCGGGGAGATCCCCTGGAGAAGGGAATGGCAACCCGGTCCAGTATCCCTGCCTGGAGAATCCCATGGACAGAGGAGCCTGGCGGACTACAGTCTATGGGGTCGCAAAGAGTCAGACACAACTACTTTACCCTTCACCCACACTTTCTGCCTTATCTTATTCGACAGTGCAATTTTTGAATGATTTGTATCTTTTGGACATGCCAGATGCATTAGAGAATAATGGTATTTATGGATAATCAATTACATTTATTTATATTAAGCCTGGGAAATCCCATGGACATAGGAAATTGGCTGGCTACAGTCCATGGGGTCGCAAAGAGTCAGACACAACTGAGCATGCACAGGTGTGTATATTACTGGACAGATATGTCCTACATAGAAAGTGTAGCTATGCAGAAAGTTTTAACTGTAAGACTATTAAATTTAACTGTAATTTAAAATGTTTTTACAGCAGGGGTTCCATTTTATATACATAAATTATAAATATATTCATAGTTTATGGTAACTATTATTGTTAAGAGTATTAATCCCACTGTCAAATTTATATAAAGTCTTTTCTTCTAATATAGAAAATTAGTTAATCTAAAAGTCTCTAATTGTCCGCATATGATTTAAAAGGAAGCATTATCGGTGATAACTGACTCAGAACATTTAGCAAGTGGTAAAATAGCTAGCGAGACCATCATTTCCATTTCTGATATGGGGAAGGATAATAAAAATGCAATTCTGTAACACCTGCTACTTTACTAAGCATCTCAGTAATCTTTTTAAAATTACCATATTCTGCATAATTAAGACAGGGCTATGCAAGCAAGGAGCATTCACTTCTGCCTGCTTTGCTGGCACATTACGGGTGCCCGGGAGCATCTCTCTGCCAGCGGTTACCATGTCAGCTGTTTTGGGCGACGGGAAAAGAAGCGGATGAGGTAGAATGTTCTCTAGCTCGGAAGCCATGGAAACCATGACAAGGGCATGTTTCAAGGGTGACCAGAGGGTCCAGCGCAGGACACAGAAGGAGTACTCACACCGGGAAATGGAGAGAAGTGTTAATAAAAGGATACTTTTATTTAAAAATTTTTTTTTATAAGTTTGGCATTTTATTATTAACTTTTTCTCTTTTTTTGGTTGCGCTGCTCTGCTTGCGGGATCTTCATTCGTTGACAAGGGACAGAATCCATGTCCCCGTGTAGTGGAATCACAGAGTCCGCCAGGGAAGTCCCTAGAGGGACATTTTTTAAGGCCTAAGCAAGATATGGTGATGGGACTCCCCAGGGGGCCTGGCAGACGACAGTCCAGGGGGCCGCAGAGAGTGGGGCACGTCTGAGCGACTGAGCACACACACGGGATCTGGGACAAAATCGCCAGGGGAAGTGCATGCAGTGCGCGGGGCTGGTAACTGGGGCGCCATTCCCCATCCCGGGCTTGGAGGAGGGGGGCAGGGGCGGGACCCCAGGAAGAGCAGCTGCCTGAGGAGGCTGCTTTCTGGAGGCCGGCAGTGCTGGGCTGGGCAGGAGGGGGTGCTCTGACTCACTGTTGCCCTGCACCTTCTCCCTGGCCCTCCCTTCGGCGCAACCCTGTCAGAAGCCACAGAGCAAGGATGCCCTCCATGGGGCAGTGAGACCCTGGAGAAGAGGGAGGGGGAGGCGCTGGAGGCGGGGAGGGGCTTGCGCAGGCTCCTCCCCCAACACAGGGCGGCAGGGGGGTTGGGGCATGGATGAGAACCGCCCCAGGTGCCAGAGTATTTGAAATTTAGTCCTTTGCAAGTCTCTCCTTTAGACTGAATGAGTGGTCCTTTAGACTGAATGAGTGGTCCACTTTTAAAAAATCTAAATGTACTAGAATAGATGGTGCAATCATTTTTATTACTAAGTTATTAAATTATAGCTGATTTACAATGTTGTGTTAATTTCCACTGGACAGCAAAGTGGAAAAGTGGACCCAGGTATATATATTGCTTTTCATATTCTTTTCAACTATGGTTTAATCACAGGATATTGAATAGAGTTCCCAGTGCCGTACAGTAGGACCTTGCAGTTTATCCATTCCATATATATTATTTGGTGTCTGTTAACACCAAATTCCCAGGCCTGTCCTCCCCCACCTCTATGCCTGTGGCAACCACAAGTCTGTTCTCTGTGTCTGTGAGTCTTGTTTCTTTTTCGCAGAGGGTGCAATCTTCGGTTGTCCTGGAACAGCAACAGTGATCTGTATGATGCAGATGACAACAGGAAGAACAGCCTACACTTAGTGATGACTGAGGTCACAGCCATGCCCTGGGTGCTTCATGCCCCAGCTACCTCATCCCCAGCACAGTCCTGCTCAGCGGGCACCAATACGTCTCCTGGTACAGAAGGTAACAGCACTGACCGTCACATCACTTGTGAATGGTGGAGCCAGAACTCAAATCTCACATATCTGTCTTAGGTTCCTGTCAAGGTTTCCTGGAGGAGGAAATGGAAACCCACTCCAGTATTCTTGCCTGAAAAATCCCATGGACAGAGGAGCCTGGCGGGCTACCGTCCAAAGGGTCACAAAGAGTCAGACAGATGGAGCAGAGCATAGCCTGCCAAGCTCAGACACTGATGTCAGTTATCCAGTCCCACCCACGCTTTCTGCATGCCTGGGGCTGGATGGCCATCTCTCAAGGAGCCTGAGTTTCCTTGCCACTTGTCACCGACTTTGATCATCAGCCCTACTGTGTCCCCTTGGAAGGGAGCCTCCTATCTCCTTGTCTGAGTCCAGCCTTGAGTCGGGGGTGCAGGGTCACCCAAGGTCAAGGCGTTGGCAGATTCCAGGCCTGGTGGGGCCCTCTTCCAGGTGGCAGACCTCCCTGGGTGCTCACAAGCTCTCTGTGACTCTCATGAGGGCACCAGATCCATTCACGAGGGCACCACCCCCATGCCCTCATTCAATCCTAATCACCTTCCCCAGGCCCCGACTCCTAACACCACGGCATCGCAGGGAGGGGCTCCACAGGTGAGTTTTGAGAGGTCACAGAGGTCCAGCCCAGAACAATGTCTCCATCAACCCTTGCATTGCGCCCCACCCCCTTCTCCAATTGTGCCCGCGTTTCCTGCGTAGCTCAGTCGGTAAAGAATTTGCCTGAAATGCAGGAGACCTGGGTTTGATTCCTGGGTTGGGAAGATCCCCTGGAGAAGGAAATGGCAACCCACTCCAGTATTCTTGCCTAGGGAATCCCATGGGCAGAGGAGCCTGGCGGGCTACAGTCCAAGGGGTCACAAAAGTCAGACATGACTTAGTAACTAAACCACCACCTCCATCTCTTCCCAGCCCTGCCTCCATGGGTCAGGTCCCTCTGACACCCCAGCCTCAGATCCCCTATGGAGAGACTCTGACAGTCCCACGACACCAAGAGATTTTGTGGATTCTCTAGCAACTTTTAATTTTCTGATCAATTCTATGCCTTTATTCTCCTTTTGTGGGCTATGTTCCCAATGCAAAGATTCAGTCTACTAGGGAGATGGTGAAGACATATGCTCCATCCACGGAATGCAGTTATGTAGTTATGAATTTCTGAATGGCAGAGCAGTCCAAGGGGGTATCAACATCACTTCCGTGCATCATCACACACACAATAAGCTGTCACAACACAGCCTGGTGCTGCCTTAATTGTCACAGATAATGATGATAATATACGGCTTCCATTAACTCCGCCGTGTCAAGCAGTGTTCCCCCCACCACTCCCACTCAGCAATTCCTATGTATGGAAAAGGAAATCAAAATCGCATCTTCATGAAACATTTCTGTTTAAAGCTGAAGGAGACAGATCGAGGTCTCCAAGGAAGTTTGCAGAGCTTTCTTGTGAATGAGAGCAGTGACTTCAGTTCCACACACAGCAAGCTGGAAATGTGCTCGCAGATAAGGTTTGCAAAGAAGCAAAGGTTCTTGGAAATACTGATCCAGGAATTATGTGACTACTTGAAGTCTTTTATGTGATGGGGGCGGTGGAAGTGGAAGGTGGCATCATAGATGGATACAGGGAGCGAAGGAGAGGAGAGCCAGCATCCCGTCCTGGTCTGGTCCAGATCTTCCCTGGAGAAAACACAGCTTAAGCTCCTGCCAGCATCTCCGCCTTCCCTGGATACTGAGAACTGTCCCCCATCACCCCACTGCAGCAGGACCAATCCCTGGGGTGACCATCCTAAACTCCAAACTCAGGAATGAGAACCTTGTCCTTGGTGCTACAATCCATCTGTGCTGTGTCTCTCTCCCAAATAGTGTTACCACACATCTACACGTCATCTGCTCACTAATTTCAACCAAGTGACCACACAGAAAATTATCTTGTCCTTTTCAATCAAGAAATGTAAGAAGAACAGCAAAAAAACCCCACAACTCAAGCCAGGTTGAGGGAGGGTCTCGTACACTGCACTTAGGAGACGTTTGTTAGTGACCAGTCAAAAAGAGATGGAACCGCATACAGTATGTAAATGATGCTACTTAAAAACAATCACATCCCCACAATTTTTGAAAGTCTTTATCAAATTTGTTACAATATTGCTTCTGTCTTATGTGTTGTTTTTTTGGCCACGAGACACACGGCATCTTAACTCCACAACTAGGGAGCGAACCTGCACCGCCCGCCTTGGAAGGCAAAGTCTAAAGCACTGGACCACCAGGGAGGTCCCCATCCCCACAATTTTAGGGCCAGAGAGAATCTTGGAGTCAAACAAGAACTCAGTTTACGACAGTTTTATACAATTGACCCTCTTCGTGAACCTGCTCTTCATTTGTACCGTGGACAAGCTACTGTGACCACGTCTAAATGATCACAGATTTCAACCATGTGGGTATTTCTATCCTCAATGAACTTTGAGTATTCTTCAGATCTTATCTGAGTTATACCAGGCAAGCCAAACATTAGCAAAATCTCCACAGCATACCTCGATCAGAAAGTATTCTGAATACATGCTTATAGGCTAAGCATCTTAACTAGTGATATAGCACCAATTTTTCATTCTCTTTAGTTTAACTGATGTCCTAATACTGCGTAACAGTGGATGCTGGCATCAAATGAAAAAAAAATCATTCCAAATGACTTAGCATTCAAAGTACATCCCCAAACAGTCTCCCGAGGAAGAATCATGGCTTTGTCCCAGAGCCACGGCCAGAAGGCTGTGAGCAAGGGCTGGGCAGAGAAGACATTTTTCAAGTGGTAGAAATAGCTCCTTTTGATAGAATTTTAGATTTTGTGTTGAGCTTAGCACTTTAAATATTGACTGCAGCAACTGGGGCCAGCATATTTTACACACACACACACACACACACACACACACAGGATTTCTGAGTCCTAAGGACACAAACACATACTAATAAGCATAAATAGGAAGTATGTCTGTTATTTGCTAAATAACTAAGGATTTTGCTTGATAGAAAGGGAAATGATGAAAAAAAAATTTTAGATGAGAGCTTTAGTCTAGTTTGTGACCTAAAATGTTTTCTTGTAAGGAAACAAATCATTTCCACTGCTTTAAATCTTCTCCATTACAGAAAAGGAATACATTTGGAACATGTATTATAATTGCCATCAGTATTTTCTATCCTTGTGAAGTAAAATCAGTGGACATGAATTTGGGCAAACTCCGGAAGATAATAAAGGACAGGGAAGCCTGGAGTGCTGCAGTCCATGGGGTCACAAAAAGTCGGACACGACTGAGTGACCAAACAATAACAAAAGTAAACAGAGTCAGTGAATTAGGTGATAGTCAGACATTACTTAGATATTTTAAATACAACTGTTTATATACAATTATGTTTCGACATCTTCAAATTCCATATGTGTCTATGTGTGCGTGTGTATTAACATAGAAAGAAGCTCTAACCCCACATGTCACCTTGACTTTGGGGCTAATTATCTTGCTTAGACCTGGTATATGTAGCAGATTGATCCTCTTAAAGAGTCAACAGCCCTCCCTTGGATTCAGACACAAAGGCCTTCGTTATCTTGAAAATGTGATGATTAAATTAAAAGACATCATTAGTCATTGACACTTGAAGCGAAATGATTACTCTAATAAGTCAGCAAGCAGAGGTCCCTTGAGAATGGGACCTGGGCAGGTGTGTTTACATAAGGGCTCAGACGTCAGTGCCAAACACACAGTACATGGCCCCCAGGGTAGGCTCAGGTAGGCTCAGATGTGAATCCATGGTGAATAATTCATCAGAAATCATAATTATGCTTAGGGCTAGCTCTTCTCTTGATCATATCCAAATCTCACATTTCCACTAATACTTTTTAATACATAATATTAGGAATTAACCTTGGTTGACTTGCCGAAGAACATATAATCTGATCAGCTCTAGACACTGCTGGAAAAGTATGGGTGTGATGGGTGTAAGTAAGAATATTCAAATATAAACAACCCAGATCATTAAAAAAAAAAGTAACAAAGAAAATAATCTCAACATATCACAGAAAGGGCCTGGATATGTGGTGGACAGACGTTAAGGTGGTCGCCCTGCCCACTGTGTCCAGCGTCTGTGGGCTCATGTGGTCCCTTCTTGAGTGGGGAAGACCTAGGATGGTCTTCTAACAGGAGAAGATGGTGGAGGTGATTGAAGAAGGGGTGCTTGTGACTGTGACTGATGTACGTGAGCTTGTCCATCAGTCCTCCAGGCCGCTGAAGAAGCCACCTGCCCAGTTCTGAGCCACTGCGGGGCTTGCAGGGTGGGGGGCACATGGCAAGGTCCTGCTGGCAGCCAGCAAGAGCCAGCACCCTCCCTCCAACAGCCCACTGGGAAGTGAAGGCCCCCGGTGACCACCTGTGCTGGAAAGCGTGTCCTTCTCCCAGTCAGCCTTGGATGAGACCATGGCCCAGTGGACACCTGGCTGCAGGTTTGAGAGCCCAGGGTAGGGGAGCTGGAATGCTGTGCTTGGACGCCTGATCCGCAGCCAACTGAGATGGTTCACGTGGGTGCTGAAGCCACTAAGTTTGGTGATGCTTATGTCCAAGGCAGGTAATGATACAAGAAAGGGAAAAAGAAAAGGCTGGAAGCCGTTAAAAGAAGAAAGTGCCAAGTGAGACAGGAGGAATATGTCCAAAGATGCTCTTACTCCCGATGACAGCTAATGGGTCCACATGTGTCTGTTAAATAACAGGGGTGCTCTTATAAGCAGAATACTAATTCATTTTGCTTTTTGCTCAATATAAAACATCTAAAGATAAAAGAATTGGTGCTTTTGAACTGTGGTGTTGGAGAAGACTCTGGAGAGTCCCTTGGACTGCAAGGAGATCCAACCAGTCCATCCTAAAGGAGATCAGTCCTGGGTGTTCATTGGAAGGACTGATGCTGAAGCTGAAACTCCAGTACTTTGGCTACCTGATGCAAAGAGCTGGCTCATTTGAAAAGACCCTGATGCTGGGAGGGATTGGGGGCAGGAGGAGAAGGGGACGACAGAGGATGAGATGGCTGGATGGCATCACAGACTCGATGGACATGAGTTTGGGTAAACTCTGGGAGTTGGTGATGGACAGGGAGGCCTGGCATGCTACAGTTCATGGAGTTGCAAAGAGTTGGACACAACTGAACTACTGAACTTAACTGAACTGAAAGATGAGAGATAAAAATAAAGGTCTATAAAGAAAATACCTAGCAGTTGCTGACAAACTGAGGAGATGTGCTTATATGAGATAAAGCAGCAGACACAGGCAGTGTGAGTGAAACGCATGAGAGGGGTGTTTCATATCCATGATGAGAAAAATGCTCCAAGGACATAAAAAAAAGGTCAGAAGTCTTTACCTGCTAAAGACCCATCTTTGCAGAAAGCTGACAGGAAAACCTTCATCCCCAGGAAAACTGCTAAAGAGACCTTTGTGGGGGGAAAAAAAAAGTTTTTATGTGACTAAAGCTGAAGCTCCAATACTTTGGCCACCTGATGTGAACAGCCAACTCATTGGAAAAGACCCTGATGCTGGTGAAGACTGAGGACAAGAGAAGGGGGTGACAAACGAGATGGTTGGATGGCATCACCGATTCAACGGACACGAACTTGGGCAAGCTCCGGGAGATGGTGATGGACAGGGAAGCCTGGTGTGCTGCCATCCACGGGGTCACAAAGAGTCGGACACGACTGAGCGACTGAACAACATGGGACTCCAAACGAAGTGATGGATAAAATGTTAAACTGTTCTTTCTTTTTAAAAAATATGTGGTTTAATAGAAGTGAAAGTGGAAGAAAATTCAGGGTTTCTATAGAACATCAGGAAAGGAGGCAAGTTCTGGTGCCAAGCAGCCTGGAGGTGGGGTTGACAGCTGGACTCAGAGAGATGATACCAGAGATGACTGAAAAAGCACATCTCTGCAGGCAGCCTGAGGGAAAATCGCCTGGATCTGCCACATGACTCATGGAACATTCAAAAGAGAAAAAAAATATTCCTGAACACCTCCAGATTCGCATTAGTTGTGAGGTCCAAAAAAGCATGAAGCCAAGCATCAGTTTAAGGCAATCCGATTCTGGATGTGTCCCCGTATTTTGGTTGAAGAAAATACAAGAAATTTCTTCTTCTTGAAATGTACTTGAAAGTCTACGATTGAGGAATCCCTATAAAGTTCTAAAGGGAAGAAAATCCTACAGTAAAAAAAAAATAGCTCAACTAGGCATAAAAGTAAGCCATCTTAATTTGAAATCAAAAGAGACAGCTGTCCCACCATACATCAGACCTCAAGATATGGAAGATATCAAATAAAACCAGTAGGCTTGGTGTGTTTAAAGAAATCATTGAAAGCCAGAGAAGAAACAAGAGACTATCAAAACTGACAGGCCAAATTAGAAAAACATTCAAAGAACGTACAGAAACAAAAATACCAAAAACAAACAAACCAACAACAAAGATGGAATCTTAAAGATGGGTTTAATGACATATAAAACAGCTCGGGACATCCCTGGTGGTCCAGTGGTTAAGACTCCACACTCCCAATGCAGGGACACAGGTTCAATCCCTGGTCAGGGAACTAAGATCCTACATGCCACATGGTGAAGCCTAAAAAAAGAAAAAAGAAAAGCCCACAGCTCAAGAGAGAGCTCGGGAACTAAACAGTGATTTGGATAGTTCTGATTCTAGTAATAGTTAAGTAGTGTATATCAGAATAACCTTGTCAACTCTGGGGGGAAAAAATTTAAAGTAACACAATTTGATGCTTCTAGAGAGTTCCAAAAAGTAAGGATCTGCTGAACCCTTGAAAGGAGAGAACTTCACTAAGTTAGGTCCATCTTTCCTGCAATGATACTCCCCAGTTCATAGGTGCAGCTGGGTTAGAAAGAAAGCAGAAAGCCGCAGGTGCCAGAGCAGCTAGCTGAGAAATCTCAGGCATGAAGGAGCCACAGGAGCAGGGGGCCAAAGTCTGCCTAGAAAATCCACAAAGGATGCGGGTGGAAGACACCAAGTGTTCTGTAGAAAGCAGGAGCTGGGAGTGTAGAGCGCAAAGGAATAGTGAAGAACAGCACCCACAGACACAGACCTTGGGATGAGCAGCATCGTGGGATTAGCAGGCAGGTCACCAAGCACAGCTATGATAAATACGGACAAGGGCTTAAAGGGGGAAATGGCTCCAAGGAGTGAAGGGATGGGTAAGCCTAGCAGGGACGGGTGCACTATAAAATTTAAATCAAGTGGAAAAAATTTAAAAAACTGAAAAATAACTAAAAACTGAATTTTTTTTCAGAAATCACTGAATGTTCTTAATATCAGATTGGAGATGGCTGGAGAAACAGCCCATGGACTTGAGGATGGATCAAAAGTAACTGTCCAATCCTAAGAACAGAGAGGAAAAAACATGATTTAAAGAACAGAACAGAGCCCTGTTGAATTCTAAGTCAATACCAAGTGATAAAATGCATGTGTAATTGGTGCTCCAGAAGGAGCAGAGAGATGGATGAGATAAATTTGCCTAAAAGTCCTTGTCTGTTGAGATGAGAATAAAGAAATTGATTCAATTCTGACTTATTACATTCAGAGGGCTTTGTTTAAATGTCTCTGATAATGACCAAAGGGCAGAAAAAGAGTAGTTCACTTTCATACTAATGAGGAAAGAAAATGAATCGGTTTATTTAATTCAAAAGAGAGCAAGGTGAGAGAAGAAACACTTGGCCAAATATTACAAATAAGTAGCAGAAGAGAAGAGGGCAGAATTCCAACACACGCGTAATTATGCGGCTGTTGTTCTTGTTTAGTGGCTAAGTCGTATCTGACTTTTCTGTGACCCCCTGGGCGGTAGCCCGCCAGGCTCCTCTGTCCATGGGATTTTCCAGGCAAGAAGACTTGAGTGGGTTGCCATTTCCTTCTTGGGGGATCTTACCGTCCCAGGGATCTAACCCATGTCTTCTGCATTGGCAGGTGGATTCTTTGCTATTGAACCACCTGGGAAACCAAAATCATGGTTAAATCCAAAATTAAAAGATAAAGACTTAAAGAGTAAATATAAAACTAAAATTTTGATTTATTCTATGTAGAAAAGGCATATCTAAACTACAAGTATACAGACAGATTGAAGGTATAGAATAAGAAATTATATGATACAATGATCAAAAGATCTGCAGCATTATGTTACTATCTGACAAATTAAGTATTATGTGAAATGGAATTCACCTGTTTACATCTAAGAACAAAAAACATGTTCATCAAAAAAGAAATGGAGAAACCACTGCAGCTATGAAAGAACAAATTTCAGCTAAAAAAAAGAGATTGAACCATAAGATATCCTAATATAAAATCTCTAATATAGCTTATTTTAAGAAAAAGCAAGTTATATGATAAAAAGTTATAATACTTTGTCTATCACATTAATAAACTTCTCTTCAAAGTATCACGTGTTACAACTAAATTCTTCAAGTTTCCCTGGTACTGAATTATCTGCCTCCTGAATAACTGCCTACTTTAATTAAAAAATAAGAACTGAGCACATTATTCCATTGCTCTGGATACCTTACTGCCAAAACTCCAGAGCAAAATCTAATGACATTTTACACATAAAAACTGAAGATTTTTGTGAACTTCTATCAAACTCATAAACTTATAGCTTAATTTAGTTTGGTTGTTTATATAACTTTGTAGTAAGCCATGTTGACTGATACCATGGCCATTCAAAACATATAATTTAAAAGTATACTGATTACAACTAGAAATTATAGAATGTTTATTACAACTATCTCTAAATACACAAAATGCTATCACACAGAGCAGAGATCAAGACTACACACCACAGACCAATTCACACCCATCACTTTCTTTTGTATGACATCATGAGCTAAGTCAATCCAGTCTAACCACTCAATCCTAAAGGAAATCAACCCTGAATATTCATTGGAAGGACTGATGCTGAAGCTGAAACTCCAATACTTTGGCCACCTGATGCGAAGAGCCGACTCACTGGAAAAGACCCTGATGCTGGGAAACATGGAAGGCAAAAGGAGAAGGGGGCGGCAGAGGATGAGATGGTTAGATAGCATCACCGACTCAACGGATGTGAACTTGAGCAAACTCTGGGAGATGGCGGCGGGCAGGGAAACCTGGAATGCAGAGAAGTCCATGGGCTCACAAAGAGGCGAACAAGACTTAGGGGCTGAATGACAGCAAATGAGCTAAGAGTGCTATTTACATCTTTAAGTTGCTGGGAAAAAACCAGAAGAAGAATATTTTGTCTGTTGTGAAAATTAACATTTTTGTGAGAGTTTCACATAATTCAAATTTTAGTGCCCATAAATAAAGGTTGTTTGGAGAGAATCTTCTTTTGAGTTGAGGTCTTACAACACCGAACCTGCAACCACAAAGCTGAAATATTTCCAGAAGTTTTTTGACCCTCAGGGAGAGGATACAGAAGATAAGAACTGTGTTGGGGAGAGAGTTGATTTTTATTGCATAAGGAACTTTCTATCAAAGTCTTAAAAACACTCCAACTAATGAGACCTGTGAAGAAGTTTTAGAGGTGATTTAACTATTACAAAAATATCTATGTGTCCTAAAACTTATTCTAATATTTCAATCTATTTCTCCACTAAACTTTATCTGTGAGTCAGAGTCATGAATATAAATAATAATTTACTCTATGATTAAAGTGAATTTCCAATCAGGAATAAAAAAAAACATGACTTCAAGAGGTCTTATGACAACTGACCATTCCTTTTGGAAAATAATGAAGGGAAATCTCTTCCTCACTCACTACTGTAAAGTAAAATCCACATGGTTTGATGATTTAAATATAAAAGATGAATCATAAAAGGACTACAAGAAAATTAAGATAAAAATTTATGTCATTTTTGAATAGGGAGGCAGTTTTAAACATGAATAAATAGGCAGAAACCATAAAGAAAAGATGGAATGCAAAATATAATAATGAACTATCTCATAAAAGAGAAAAACTGAAAGGCCAATAATATGAATATTAACTGCAAGAATACTGATTTAAAGCAGCTGATATATTCATTATGGATCAAATATCTTACTCAAAATGATGGGCAAAGAATAAGAAGAGTAAATTAAAAAGAGGAAATACAACTAAAGGATCTACAATGAAAATGTGTTGGTTTGTGCATGTGTGTGTGTGTGTGTGTGTGTGTGTGTGCTGAGTCATGTCTGACTCTTTGTGACCCCGTGGACTGTAGCCTGCCAGGCTCCTCTTCCTAGGCAAGATTACCGTAGCATATTGCCATTTCCTCCTCCAGGGGATCTTCCTGGCTCGGGGATTGAACCTGCATCCCTTGCGTCTCCTGCTTTGGCAGGCGGACTCTCTACCACTAGTACCACCTGAGAAGCCCACAGTGAAAACAATGAGATCCTTCTCAATGCAATACTAAATTGTTTTGGTGTGGGTCAAGTTTGGCAGCATTTCTGACTACTGATCCTTGGGCTGTAAACTGGTGTAACCTTTCCAGAGGGCAAGCCTGCAGTGTTGATCAAAAGACTTAATATGTGCAGTTGACATTCCCTTACAGGAACCATTCATTTATACAAAAAGTTCTTTTTTCCTCTATTTACATGTCACAGTTAATGTCCCCCTTTCTCAAAATGACTTGTCCTTCATTTCCATTTGGCCATCAATGAGAAGCCAAGAAGAACATGCATACGTAATAAATTAGGGAGCATCTACAGTTAAAGATATACAGTGATAGTCACTTTGTATCTGGAAGCTTCTTCATCAAGAAAACTATTTTACATTGAAAGAAACAACACTGTGTCCAGGGACTGCCAGCCTCCTCTTTTCCTGAAATGCATTAAATCAGCGCATCAGTTATTTCTCCTCATCTCAGGATCATCCCAATTTCCCTCAGCCTGTTTTTTCCAGATCTCTTTTATTCACGGTAAATGCTTAGCACATTTCTTTTTTCAGCTGACTCTAGTTGCTTTAAGATTTATGCATTTATGTGGCATATACAAGTGAAATGTGAAAAGATTTTCAAATATGGGCAAAACCAATTTGGTTGGAGTAGTTCTTGCAAACTCATTGGACTCCAACCATTATACTGTTTAACAAGACACAAAGCTTCCTGGTAATACAGGATCCTCTTTAATTTGTATTTAGAAAATTTAATTCAATGCCTCATTCAGCACGAGAAAAATGAGTTGGAGCAGCTGGAACTTGGTGTTTGAAATGGGGAAGAGAAAGCGCGGAGTGGGCAAGTCAACAAGACGAGATGGTTTCGGTCTTAAGACGAGATCCTCAATTATTCACACTGCTTGTCCCCCATGAATTGAGGCTTTCACTGTGCAACTTGCTGGAGGGTGCTCATGGAATTAACCGATAAAATCAGGGGTCCTCTGACTTTCAAAGTAACAGTGCATCTTTGTGTATAAACAATCGAAGAAAAAGGGCTTTGAGACTGGAAATTCATTTCTCCGCAATACTTTGCACCATGCTTAAGCGGTCTCCATCAGGCTGTAACATTCACACGACAAAGGCTGGTGTTCTCAGCGATCTGGTGATGAGCTCGGTGGGTATTTTATCTCACTTTTTGGGCCTCCTCTGCTGCTCCCAAGGCAGCCCAGGGAGGGGGTCCTGGGTTTGAGACGATGTCTTTTTTTTGCCCTGTTTTGCTTTTCTTACAGGAGGAAGAACTTTTCCACCTGCCATCTCACTGGGGATTATTTCCCTGATGGATCAGGGCCCTGTGTAATGCACTGTTCCGATGCGTCCCTGCCTCTGGGTTTCACAGACTCCACTCAAGGAGGAAAGCTCTCTTGAATTCCTCATTCCAAGAAGTGAGGACTCAGGGGCAGAGGTGGTTATTGCTGGAGGCAGATACAACCCGCATCTCAGGGTCCCTTGATGACGCTCCCTGGATCCTAGGCTGAAATGCCTGCTGTCTTCTTCCATGAATTCTTTGGGTAGGAAGATTCGCCTCCCTTCAGCGATCCCTTCTGTCCAGGATGAGCGATGGTTTTCCCTCCAGCCCTTTTCAGTGTTCTCTTCCCCCGCAGGACTTCTGCACAGCATCTCAAAGAGCCCTGCATCTCAGCTCTGGTTGTTCATGTGAAAGCAGCTTTCTTACACTAAGGGAGAGCGGCTAACATTTTACTTTAATAAATATTAACTACCTGTTATAGGTGTGAGGCCCAAGCTAAATACCTAAACATTCAGAAATATTTTAAAAATTTTATCCTGCCCTCTGGAAATTTCCCACAAAAATACCAAAATCCGTGCAAGTCATACAACCAAACTACAGGGTACATGCAGAAGTTGCTTTAAGAAAAGTGTAAGAAATTTTTACTGGAGGATTAAACAAATTTTAATTCAATATTCTCCCTTTCCATGATTTAACATTTGAAAACTAAAATTATGTGAAGATCTTTTATGTGCATCTACTCTTTCCTGGACTGGGAGTTTCCGGGCAGTGTGTCCCTGTTCTCTGATATTTTTATGCAGTGAGTAACTCAGAGCAGTAATTGCAGTTTCCACAGTTCCATGCATCTACAATAAGTGAGGTGAAGCAAGCTGGAGTGGGTATTAACCTAGGTGGCAGAGGCAGTCTTCATTACAACTGGCATTCTTTTTGAATTTTGCCCTTGTACAAAGTCAAAGCAACAAATGTATACATTTGAGAAAACTGTTTCTCATACAGACTCCAGGACAGGATGGTTATTCAAACTGTCATTGTTGGAAAACAGCAAAGAACCAGGTCTCTGCTCTTCTGAGTAACTGTCTTTGCTTTGTCAATATAGAGTCTTTCCACAGATTTCTGGCACAGACCCATGGTTCTCAAAGTGAAACCCTCACTTGGAAATCAGAAATGCAGAATATGGAATGCCTGCTTCAGATCCAGGGTTGAATCAGAAACTCTGCGGAGGGTCCCAGGAATCTTTTTTTTTTTTTTTGTAATCTGTGAAGTGTGATTAGTTCACCACATTTGTCTTTTTAACTTTTATTTTTATTTTATTTTTATCTTATTTTTTAAATTGGAGGATAATCAGTTTACAATGTTGTGCTAGTTTCTGGTGTAAAATAACATGAACCAACTATAAGTAAGATAGTATACGGACTTCCCTGGTGGCTTCGTGGTAAAGAATCTGCATACTCATGCAGGAGATGCAGGTTCAATCCCTGGGTCAGGAAGATTCCCTGGAGAAGGAAATGGCAACTCACTTTAGCATTCTTGCCTGGAGAATCCCATGGACAGAGGAGCCTGGTGGGCTACAGGCCACGGGGTCGGCAAGAGTTGGACACGACTGAGGAGCTGAACAACGACAACAACGATAGTATACATATATTCCCCACCTCCTGAATCTCTCTCCCACCCCCTGTCCCACCCATCTAGGTCACCACAAAGGACGGAGCTGAGCTCCCTGGAACCACAGAGCAGCTGACCGTTATCCATCTATTCTACACATGGTAGTGTATGTATGTCAAGGCCACGCTCTCATTTAGTCCAGGAATCTTGTTTTTTAACAAGTTCCCCCAAGTGATCTTGGTGTTATAGTTTGAGAATTACTGGATCCATCATCCCATAACGGATGCAATCAACTTTAAAGAGTATATTTATGTCCACTGTAAGAATGTGTCTACCAGGGCTTCCCTGGTAGCTCAGACGGTAAAGCATCTGACTACAATGTGGGAGACCCAGGTTTGATCCCTGGGTTGGGAAGATCTCCTGGAGAAGGAAGTGGCAACCCACTCCAGTATTCTTGCCTGGAAAATCCCATGGACTGAGGATCCTGGTAGGCTACAGACCATGGGGTTGCAAAGAGTCAGACACGACTGAGCGACTTCACTTGACAAGAATGTGTCTGTACCCCAGGGAAGAGTGAAGGACAGAACTCTTGTATATGTAGCTGTGACTCAAGAAAATTGCTAGTGCCACGCTTGACTCTTTGTGACCCTGTGGACTGTAACCCGCCAGGCTCCTCTGTCCATGAGATTCTCCAGGCAAGATTACTGGAGTGGGTTGCCACGCCCTCCTCCAGGGGATCTTCCCAACCCAGGCATGGAACCTGGGTCTCCTGCATCGGCAGGAGGATTCTGTACTGAGCAACTGAACAACCACAATAACTGAAGTATTCTTGCCTGGAAAATCCCATGGACAGAGGAGGCTGGCGGGCTACAGTCTTGGGGCCGCAAAGAGCCAGGCACAACAGCACACACACATGTACGCCTTTGTGTTTGTATTTTCTTTCACCTGCCAGACTAAAATCTGATTGATGGATTACTCTCTGTCTTTCCCCTAGTTGGGGGCACCAATATAAGAATTGCAGCTTTTTCTCTTAATCTTCTCTAAAGAGAGAAAAAAACCCAAAGAGTATAGAGCAAGGCCAGTCTGCCGTGGCTAATGAGGCATCACGTGGAGCAGTGCTGGTCCATGTGGAGCAGCAGCAGCAGCACCTGGTCCACAAGTGGAAATGCAAATTCCATCCCAGGTGCCTGAAACTTTAGGGGAGGGGCCAAGAGTCTGGTTGAATGAGCCCTGCAGGTGATTCAAGTGGCAACTGGAAGAACCACCAGATGCTATTCGAAAGCCACAATGCTCCTCAGTTCTCAGTTTTAACAGGGAAGAATCACATGCATAAGCTCAAACAATCAGAGCTAGACTGTGGCATGTGTTTATGTGAAAGCAAACATCATCTTCTAGCTATACCAGCTTTGGGCAAAATCTGACCACCAGGTCTCAACCCAGCCATTGTCTGTTTTACTGTTAGAGATGGAGGAAATGTTTCCCACTTCTGGTTCCGAGGAGCGCAGCTGAGATCCGGTGATCTGAGGTCCTCGATGTGAGTTCTTTGGCCTTGGGTTTGGGGTCTGTCATTTCACTCAGTACATCCTCTCCACAGCTCCCAGACCTTCTCTGTTGTTCAGAATCCTGTCCTCCCCTTAGTCTCTGCTTCTCTTTATCTCTATCGTGTTTCATAACAGTGATCAGTTCAGTTCAGTTCAGTCACTCAGTCGTGTCTGACTCTTTGCGACCCCATGAATCGCAGCACACCAGGCCTCCCTGTCCATCACCAACTCCCGGAGTTTACTCAAACTCATGTCCATCAAGTCGGTGATGCCATCCAGCCATCTCATCCTCTGTCGTCACCTTCTCCTCCTGCCCTCAATCCCTCCCAGCATCAGGGTCTTTTCCAATGAGTCAACTCTTCAGATAAGGTAGCCAAAGTATAATAGTACGATTCTCACTTCTTTCTACCTAACTCCATCAGGGTAGAGTTAACTTCCAAGTTGGTAACTGCTTTCTAATTCTCATTGATATCTGTGGTCCAGGGCCATCAAAACTCAGGGGCTTGCTAGCCCCTCCACAGGGCCTGACCCCTGGGACTCGGACACAGTCATCACTCTGCTGCTAGGAGTCTGGTGCCCGGCAGACCCCCTGCACCCAGTAATCGGCCTGGTTCTGGCCCTGCCCGAGCACCCTCGTGTATCTCTGGGATGACCAGTATGAGGGTTGCGGCTGAATGTGGAGACGCATTTTTTCTTTGGGGAATTTCATTCTGGCCTTATTGGTTCCACCCTCCAAGATGGCTCTTGCTCTGTTTCCCCAAGCAGATCCCATCCCAAAGCCAGTTTTCTCCATCCTCACACGGGACACAGCTAGGAGAATCTTATCAGAACCACAGAGAGCTATAAAATGCATGATATTTGCAGAGGTTCTCATGAGCTCATTACACAGTCCATGAGATGGTAGAAAACTGGTTCTGTATTGGTGCTGACATTCATTTATTCTGGAAAGACAGAGTGTTTTAAATTGTAAATGGAAAATGCAGCCTGCCCCATTAACGAAGGATGCTGAGGCCATCAAGCCATCAGCTACTACTGCTGCCGGCTAAGGTGACCCCCTAGGGAACTCAGGATGGACACCGACCGCCGCAGCCACATCCAAAGGTGCACCCTGTGGGGACTCAGGGTTAGAACACACATGACACTGGCCCCAGATGGCTGGCGTGCTCATCAAAGGAATCGTTTCAATGAGCCCAGACTCTGGCACCTTCCCATACAAGCCTGCTAAGTCACTTCAGTTGTGTCCGACTCCTTGGGACCCCGTGGACTGTAGCCCGCCAGGCTCCTCCGTCCAAAGGACTCTCCAGGCAAGAGTACTGCGGTGGGTTGCCATGCCCTCCCTCCAGGGGGTCTTCCCGACCAAAAGGCACTAAATTCCTTAAGCTGACATGTCTGGGTTTCTTTAATTAACTGTAATCTTTTGATGTTCCGACTACCTGGTCTTTGTTGTAAAACTGCCTATAGACCCTGGCTCCTCCCTTAGTTCTATGGAGCTATCCTGGGCTTGAAATTCTCAGAAAGTCCACCGAATAAAACCCAATTCTCCACCTTTATTAGGCTGAGCATTTCTTTTTTCTCAGTTGACAAAATTAATAACTTTCCTGGAGAGGGAGTAGGACAGAAGTGTGACCTTCAGTATTAGACAAACCCAAGTCCAAACCTGCCTCTACTCTTTTTTAGCTGAGTGAATTTGGTGAAGCTATCTAAGTTGGCAGTATCTACATTTTTAAAAGGTAAACCCTGAGGTAGTGATATCCACTTTGCAGGTTTGTAGCATTACTAAATTAGTTAATCTTTGTAACACAAGTGACACATAGCTGACAGTCAACTGATAGGTATTACTGTGAATACCTGGATCAAAAACAAAATCTTTTTTTTGTAGATGTAAAATTATGCAACTGACAGCTATTGTAACCGACAGCTTCTACATTTGGGGAAAGATAATAGCTCAAAAATTCTAATTTTTCTTGAGTTTGAATCCTGTTTAATTTCCCAATGTTTAGAAATGACTGCTCTCAAAAGAAACTGTATCGATGCTTGTCTTCCGACCTCACTGATCATTGGCAGATCCTGATGTGTGTGGAATTACAATGACACCGGTCACACTGCATCTCTCTGTTTCCTGTGTGTCTCCTGGTTGTGTACACAACTCCATGGCTGTGAGCAGGAGAGGAACCGCTGGGCCTCTGGGTGGACCAGCGGCCCCAGCAGCCTGTCTCAGCAGCACCAAACAGGGGGTAATCCAAGCATCATTCTTACACCATCCGAAACACGAGGACAATTTTAACTGAATTCAGAGTGAATTTAAGATCTGTTCACCTGGAAGAGCCCATTAATTCATGGCCTGGTTACAAAACACCATAATGTAATGTAATGTAATATAATATAATATTATATAATAAGATACATGATTTCTAAGGTGGCACAGTGGTAAAGAACCCACCTGCCTACGCAGGAGATACAAGAGATTTGGGTTCAATCCCTGGGTTGGGAAGATGCCCTGGAGGAGGGCATGGCAGCCCAGGTCAATATTCTTGCCTAGAGGATCCCATAGACAGAGGAGGTTGGTGGGCTACAGTCCACAGGGTCGCAAACAGTTGGACACAACTGAAATGACATAGAATGCATAACATAATTTAATAATTAACAATGCATTTATTACTAATGTATTTATTAATAATATATTTAAAATAAGTTACATATAAAATGCATATATGAATACTTCATGTATTTGGTCGCACCAGGTCTTAGCTGTGGCATACAAGACCTTTAGTTGTGACGTGTGAACTCTTAGTTGCAACATGTAGGATGTAGTTTCCTATCCAGAGATTGAACCCCCTTGCATTGGGAGTATGGAGTCTTAGCCACTGGACCACAGGCAAGTCCACATAACATACCAAACTTTCTCTAAATACCTAAATGTAAATGTGCACCCTGCTTCATCAAGTCGGATATGCTACACTCAAGGAGGGATAAAGTTCTGGCCGGCACCAAAGTTTTATGAAAAGTACTGAGAGAAAAACTTGAAAGTCTATAAAATTTAATCTACTGACTATTTTTCTGTAAACAGGAGGGAAATGCCATCATCCTGTTTCTGCAGAACACCTTGGTCTAGGGACTAGCAGCCAGTTTTCGCTATCACAGAAAACCAGAAAAATAAGTTATATAATGTCCTGTATGGAGGCATTTGGAACTTTTAAATCCACTTTGCTCTGGCTGCTTTAAAATCAGAGCAAATTGCTATTTTTAGATATGGCTTCTCTGGTGATTCAGAGGTTAAAGAATCTGCCTGTAATATGGGAGACCCAGGTTCAATCCCTGGGTCGGGAAGACCCTCTGAAGAAGGGCATGGCAACCCATTCCAATATTCTTGCCTAAGAATACCATGGACAGAGGAGTCTGGCAGGCTACAGTCCATAAAGTTGCAAACAGCTGGACATAACGGCTTTAAAATCAGAGCAAACTGCTATTTATAGATACTAAAGTCTAAATAGCAGGGTGCATAGGACTGCAACCTGCTACTCTCTTTCTCCCCTGGAGTGCTTACTTTTCTAGCTTTGATAGATAACACTGCACCTGTTTGTCTCTTAGAACCCATGGCCAAAGGCAGTAAAAGGTGAGAAAGACTTGAGCCAAGAAGATCTGTACAACGATTTGATCTGTTGATTTGTATTAGCCTTTGGCATGAAAACCCTCCTATTTTCCAGATGCTGAAGGTCTGTGCACTCCGGAGCGTGCTGATAGAAACGTTTGGTTTACAGCACGGTGCAGGCATCGGCTGTGGAGGTACAGGTGGCTGGTGGAGATGGTATGAGGAAGACGGCGAAAGCATGTGTAGCTGGAACCAGTGAACCAGTGAAGCTGCTCAGTCGTGTCCGACTCTCTGCAATCCCGTGGACTGTAGCCTACCAGGCTCCTCCATCCTTGGAATTTTCCAGGCAAGAGTCCTACAGTGGGTTGCCATTTCCTTCTCCAAAGCTAGAAGGAGAGGACAAATCACGCCCAGACCTTCCTGGGCTCCCAGTCAGCTGTCAGCACCTTCCCTTCCAGCTGAGCCACAGTTTTCACCTCACCCTGCACCCCCGCTCCAGAGTCTCCCAGCCTGCAGCCCTCACTGGCCCTGGTCCAGCTGCAAATGCTGTGATCACACGACTTCCAAGACTACGGTCCCAGGGATGCTCAGAACCAGTGAGCTGCGAGTATGGCTTCTTCCAAAGGCTACTGTCCAAGCATCTGGCCCCGACACCACCCGGACCCCCAGCTCCCATCCCACGGCTGCACTCACAGCCACTTGACTGACGATGCTTCAGGCTCTCACGTGGCTCTCTTCCTGGGGTGACACTGAGTACCTAACACCAAGGCGCCACAACTAGGATTCAGCTGCGAGGTGATCACTCCCATTGTGCACAGAGTAAGAAAGCGGAAACCACTCGGTGGTTAGACACCCGATCGCCGGCTCTTCAAAGCTGACTTCCAAAGGCACCTGAAAGTTCCACCTTGAAAGCACCTGCTTCTGTCAACTTAAAAAATATTCACAACCTAAAAGTTGAGAGTTATGTTTTATTCAGCAGGAATTTTTAGGACTTCAAGCCCAGGAGACAGCATCTCAAGTAACCCTGAAGGCTGGAATTATAAATACGTAAAGCGAAAAAAATGTAGAGATCTTTGGGCTTCCTTGGTGGCTCAGAGAGTAAAGAATCTGCCTGTAACACAGGAGACTCAGATTTGATTCCTGGGCTGAGAGAAGATCCCCTGGAAAAGGAAATGGTTACCCACTCAAGTATTCTTGCCTGGAGAATCCCACGGACAGAGGAACCTGGGGGGCTGTGTAGTCCACGGCTATAGTCCAAGAAGTCAGACAGGACTAAGTGACTAACACTTGCTTCAATGAGCTCATCAAACTGCCAGTGGTGTAATTCTGAATCCCAGTAGAGGGCAAGCTTGTCTTCTAGTTTTCCAGGATCTGCACTACAAGGGGAAGACAGCCTCTAGATCTAAAACAATGTTTCCTGTAACTGTTGACACTCAGTAAAAGCCACATCAGTGTTAACCACACGGTCACTAAATTACTTGTCAGGCATTTTGTTACAAATTATATTACAGGTGAGGGAAACTGACAGGGAACCATAAGTTAAAAATAAATTGTGTTTTCCTCCATTAGTTCAACTCTAGACTCATTAACAACACAACTATTTACAGTCCGTTTTCTGCACACATAATAACAACGGGGGCACCTTCAAGTCACTTTAGCCCAGAGGAGGAAGTTCTTGCTGCACCAGTCTCTCTTGATCCTAAAGTTATTCTCCAGCCAGGCATGGGACTGCATTGGGTAACCGAGATATATCACAGAGCACTTACTCATGGTACTGCAGGGTGAAATTACAAATGTTCTTCCCTTACTTTCTAAATAATCAAAGCTGAAATTTAGCGTTAAAATATAGCTCTAGCACAGCAAAATATACTCAATATCCTGTGACAAACCATAATGGAAAAGAATATGAAAAATAATGCATGTATATATGTATATGTATAACCGAATCACTTGGCTTTATAGCAGAAATTAACACTACATGGCAAATCAACTGTACTTCAATAAAATTAATTGTTTTATATTTATTTATTTGGCTGAGCCAGGTCTTAATTGCGACATGTGAAACCTTAGTTGCGGCATGTAGGATCTAGTTCCCTGACCAAGGATCAGACCCGGGGCCCTCTGCACAGGGAGTGTAGTCTCAGCCACTGGCCCACCGAGGAAGTCTCTAATACGGTAAATTTAAAATATACATCTGTAGTACTTAATGGAACTGGACTGATGTCTGTTTGCTACATCATCTCTCTGCGTGAAAAGACACATACTTCTTGCTTAAGGTTGTTTACTTACTCAACAATTATTCAACAGGCAAAGGTACCAAAGTGTGACTACAATTCCAAAGCTCCAGTAAATGTCACTTGCTAACAGGTCAGTCTAAAAATCACCCTTAGTATTGTTGAACTTCAGTTTAATCAACTGAAAAACAGAGGGAAAATGCCTGTTCCAGCCATCTCGTAATACTGTCTGGAGAATCAGACAAGATAATATATTTGTAAAATGCTACGTGAACCAAAAGGTAACAGGCAACCTAATTCCTTAGAAGAGACACGCTGCGGCTCTTTACTTTATAATTCAGTCTTTAGAATCACCAAGTAGAGTGGATATGTCCTCATTTTTCATACAAAGAAACTCTGATTCAGTAAGCTTTTTCCCAGGATAGTAAACCCCAGAAGGATTAAGTATGTTATTGAAGGTGTGAAGCATTGTTGATATTATCACAGAAAGAAACTGACTGATCATCACTTTCTTCAATATGCTTTTAATATTTCTGAGGGGATGGGATATACTCATGTCATAAACAATAAACCAAGAGTTTGAGATAGAAGGTGGAGGTCAACTAGATATCTTAAGACAAGGTGTGACTTAGAAACCTTTGTGTCGGAAAAGGTCCGCTGTGACACAGGGGTGCAAAAATAAGAAAGGAATATGCCCTGTAATACGACTGCTGTGAAATGCATGTGCAAGACAGGAGACGAGAACGCTGCGGGATGGTCTAACGAGAGAGGGGCCTTTGGAACCGAGCAGGCCCCTGTAGGGCCTTCCCAGGACCTCTCTCAAGTGCCTGCATAACAGGATCTGATGCACATTTCCTGAGTTGCTTCACAGACGTGAAAACCCCACCACATGGAAGATGCTAATGACCTGACGCCCATGAGCACATAACTTCCGGTCTCCCAGCCCGAGGACTGATAAAGCCAACTCTGTGATACCACCCTGCTCCCCCACCATCAGCCAATCAGAGACCTGTACACGAGCCGATCACGTACTCCGAGACCCTCCTCCCTCTGCTGGCTTTTCAAAGTGCTTTGCTGAAACGCTTCTGGGAGCTCAGGGCTTTCTAGGACACGAGCCGCCCATCTCCTCGCCTGGCCCTGCAATAAACCTTTCTCTGCTACAAGCTCTGACATTTTGGTAACGTTTAGCCTCACAGTGCACTGGGCACACGAATTTGCACTTACACCTTCAGGGCACAGGGTTTCAGTCTTATTATAATTGAGCACTGTGTGTATAAGACAGATAGAACCCAAGTATGGGGCAGAGAGAGATTCCAAGCCAGTCCAATCAGACTGACCCCCTCTCCTCCCATCAGAAACATTTCAGTTAAAATCTCAAGCATGCATAAATTGGGCTCATGCTTGTACCAAATGAAGGTTAACTTTCAGACACGGGGAGAGTCAGCTGCTGGGGGGCTGGAGACTGGGCTCCAGAGAGCGGACGGTCTCATTCACCATGCTGGTCAGCTCTGGCGAATCCCCTTTGCAGGATGAGGGCACCTTTCCCTACAGCATCTCTGAGAGAGATGGATGCTTTAGGAAATCGTGACATCGACTTTTAATACTGTCTTGGGAGATGCTAGGTCTCAACCAGAAAAGCCAGATGACCCAAGTCTCTATTCAAGGGTTGAAGATGACTTCTACGCTTTCCATACAGGGCAAGGGTCAATGAAACCCCCCCCCGGCTGGGCCATGGAGATAAGCACCTCTCACTCTAATGTCACCCCACATTTGCCATGACCCTGAAGGGGAGAAGGAGAACTTCGGGGTTATAACAGTGCAACAGGAAAGCACCGCTCCAGTTCTACTGGGGCAGCGGCTGCATGGTGCTGGAGAGACTTTGAGGAGATACCCCACGTCCAAGGGCAAAGGAAAGCCACAGCAAGACGGTAGGAGGGGCACAATCGCATTTAGAATCAAGCCCCATTCCTGCCAGAGACTCTCAGAGGGCCGAAACTAACCTTGTGCACACCAGGACCCAGAGACCCCACAGAGACTGAGACAGAACGGTGTGTGAGCGCTTCCGGAGGGGTACGGGTCGGCAGTGGACAGCTGGGGGGCAGGGGCTCTGGGTGTGGGTATGGCATAAGCCCTCTTGGGGGAGGTCGCCATTAACCCACCAGAGAGCTGCCAGAACTCACCCAGGACTGGGGAAACAGACTGGGAGGGCACACACAGACCCTTGGGCAGCAGGACCCAGGAGAAAGGAGCAGGGACCCCACAAGAGGCTGACCCAGACTTGCCCGGGAGTGTCCAGGAGTCTCCGGCGGAGACTGGTCACCAGCGGGTCGCTGGTGGCCTGCTGCAGGGTTGGAGGCAGTGAGTGTAGCAGGGTATGCTTGGGACCTCGTGAAGGAGGTCACCATTATCTTCATCACCTCCACCACAGTTTGGCCTCAGGTCAAACAACAGGGAGGGAACACAGCCCCACCCTTCAACAGAAAACTGGATTAAAGATTTACTGAGCATGGCCCCGCCCATCAGAACAAGAAGCAGCTTCCCCCTCAGTCAGTCTCTCCCACCAGGAAGCTCCCATAAGCCTCTTATCCTTCTTCAGAGGGCAGACAGACTGAAAACCACAATCCCAGAAAACTAACCAATCTGATCACATGGACCACAGCCTGGTCTAATTCAGTGAAACTATGAGCCATGCCATGTAGGGCCACCCAAGACAGGCGGGTCATGGTGGAGAGTTCTGATAAAATGAGGCCCACTGGAGAAGGAAATGGCAAACCACTTCAGTATTCTTGCCTGGAGAACCCCAAGAACAGTATGAAAAGGCAAAAAGATAGGACACTACCCAGGTGGGTAGGTGCCCAATACGCTACTGGAGATCAGTAGAGAAATAAATCCAGAAAGAATGAAGAGACACAGCCAAAGCAAAAACCACACCCAGCTGTGGATGTGACTGGTGATGGAAGCAAGGTCCCATGCTGTAAAGAGCAACATTGCATAGGAACCTGGAATGTTAGGTTCATGAATCAAGGCAAATTGGAAGGGGTCAAACAGGAGATGGAAAGAGTGAACATTGACATTTTAGAAGTCACTGAACTAAAATGGACTGGAATAGAATTCCTTAGAAGAAATGGAGTAGCCATCATAGTCAACAAAAGAGTCTGAAATGTAGTACTTGGATGCAGTTTCAAAAATGAGAGAATGATCTCTGTTCATTTCCAAGGCAAACCATTCAATATCACAGTAAGCCAAGTCAGTAACACTGAAGAAGCTGAAGTTGAACAGCTCTATGAAGACCTACAAGACCTTCTAGAACTAATACCCCAGAAAGATGCCCTTTTGATTATAAGACCTGGAATGCAAAAGTAGGAAGTCAAGAGATACCTGGAGTAAAAGGCAAAATTTGGCCTGGGAGTACAAAATGAAGCAGGGCAAAGCCTAACAGAGTATTGCCAAGAGAATGCACTGGTCATAGCAAACACCCTCTTCCAACAACACAAGAGACAACTCTACAAATGGACATCACCAGATGGTCAACACCGAAACCAGACTGATTATATTCTTGGCAGCCAAATACAGAGAAGCTCTATACAGTCAGCAAAAACAAGGCGGGGAGCTGACTGTGACTCAGATCATGAACTCGTTTTTGCCAAATTCAGACTTAAATAGAAGGAAGTAGGGAAACCATTAGACCGTTCAGGTATGACCTAAATCAAATCCCTTATGATTATACAGTGGAAGTGAGAAATAGATTCAAGGGATTAGATCTGATAGACAGAGTGCCTGATGAACTATGGATGGAGGTTCGTGACATTGTACAGGAGGCAGTGATCAAGACCATCCCCAAGAAAAAGAAATGCAAAACAGCAAAATGGTTATCTGAGGAGGCCTTACAAATAGCTATTAAAAGAAGAGAAGTGAAAGGCAAAGGAGAAAAGGAAAGATAGACCCATTTGAATGCAGAGTTCCAAAGAATAGCAAGGAGAGATAAGAAAGCCTTCCTCAGTAATCAGTGCAAAGAAATAGAGGAAAACAATAGAATGGGAAAGACTAGAGATCGCCTCAAGAAAATTAAAGACACCAAGGGAACATTTCATGCAACGATGGGCTCAATAAAGGACAGAAATGGTATGGACCAAATGGAAGCAGAAGATATTAAGAAGAGGTGTCAAGAATATACAGAACTGTACAAAAAGCTCTTCATGACCTAGATAATCAGGATGGTTTGATCACTCACCTAGGACCAGACCTCCTGAAATGTGAAGTCAAGTTGGCCTAGGAAACATCACTGTGAACAAATCTAGTGGAGGTGATGGAATTCCAGTTGAGCTGTTTCAAATCCTGAGAGATGATGCTGTGAAAGTGCTACACTCAATATGCCAGCAAATTTGGAAAACTCAGCAGTGGCCACAGGACTGGAAAAGGTCAGTGTTCATGTCAATCCTAAAGAAAGACAATGCCAAAGAATACTCATATACCGCACAATTGCACTCATCTCACATGCTAGCAAAGTAATGCTCAAAATTCTCAAGCCAGGCTTCAATAGTACATGAACCATGAACTTCCAGATGTTCAAGCCAGATTTAGAAAAGGCAGAGGAACCAGAGATCATATTGCCAACATCTGATGGATCATCAAAAAGCAAGAGAGTTTCAGAAAACCATCTATTTCTGCCTTATTGACTATGTCAAAGCCTTTGACTGTGTGGATCACAATAAACTGTGGAAAATTCTGGAAGAGACAGGAATACTAGATCACCTGAACTGTCTCTTAAGAAATCTGTATGCAGGTCAAGAATCAACAGTTAGAACTGGACATGGAACAACAGACTGGTTCCAAATCAGCAAAGGAGTACGTCAAGGTTGTATATTGTCACCCTGCTTATTTAACTTATATGCAGAGTACATCATGAGAAACGCTGGAATGGATGAATTACAAGCTGAAATCAAGATGGCCAGGAGAAATATCAGTAACCTCAGATATGCAGATGACAATATATTTATGGCAGAAAGTGAAGAAGAACTAAAGAGCCTCTTGATGCAAGTGAAAGAGGAGAGTGAAAAAGTTGGCTTAAAACTCAACATTCAGAAAACTAAGATCATGGCATCTGGTCCCATCACTTAATGGCAAATAGATGGAGAAACAGTGAAAACACTGACAGACTTTATTTTGGGGGGCTCCAAAATCACTGCAGATTGTGATTGCAGCCATGAAATTAAAAGATGTTTGCTCCTTGGAGGAAAAGTTATGACCAACACAGACAGCAATATTAAAAAGCAGAGATACATTACTTTGCCAGCAAAGGTCTGTGTAGTCAAAGCTATGGTTTTTACAGTAGTCATGTATGGATGTGAGAGTTGGACTATAAAGAAAGCTGAGTGTTGAAGGATTGATGCTTTTGAACTGTGGTGTTGGAGAAGACTCTTGAGAGTCCCTTGGACTGCAAGGAGATCCAACTAGTCCCTCCTACAGGAAATCAAGCCTGAATATTGATTGGAAGGACTGATGCTGAAGCTGAAGCTCCATTGGCCACTTTGAAGAGCTGACTCACTGGAAAAGACCTTAATGCTGGGAAAGATTGAAGGCAGGAGGAGAAGGGGATGACAGAGGATGAGACAGTTAGATGGCATCACTGGCTCAATGCATGTGAGTTTGAGCAAACTTCGATAGTGAAGGGCAGTGAAGGCTGGCCTGCAGAAGTTCATGGGGTCGTAAAGAGTCAGACATGACTTAGCAACTGAACAACTTGGAAATGGAAGAGGAAAAGTTATTCCAAAAGACTGTGAATTGAAATAAAATCATTCATGCTTAAAAGTGTCTATTATCTTCAGAATAACAATGATACACTTACTGGAAAAAATCAATCATTGTGTCAAGTACAAATTGGCACTTGCCATCTTTCTCTACAAAGATTAAATCATGTGCAGCTGCAGCTGCTGACTGTCAGCATCTTCTAAAAGGACTTCAGGGTGTGGAGCAGAAGTGAGGCACTCTATGCTCAGGGAAATACTGGCAGAACAAGCTTTCAGATGGTTAGGAATTTTCAGGAGTCGATTTTATGAGCCCAGTTCTTGAATCTACTCACATCAAGAAAAGCACTAAAATCCTTCATGGTAACAACTGCTCCTTGTGACTAGCAGAAACTTTCTGGAAAAATACATGCTTGATTGATGTGCTTCTCCTTCACCAAAATCACATATATACTGACTTTCCCTCACCTCTTTGAAGCAGTTTCTTAGTGATATTTAAGGCACTGTCTCCCAGACTATAGTCTTCATTTTGCCCCAAATAAAACAACTTGCAACTCTTACACTGTAAAGTTTTAAAGTTGGCAATTGTTAAATAGAAAATATTGCCACATATGTCCTATACATTTCCAGGGCATTCCACTGGTCAAATTTAATATTTCACTTTCAGCCATTCATTCATGACTTATTTCTGCTCCTTTGGACCCCACTCAAAGTTAATGTTTCCATGTTCAGATGACTTTAAGTTAATTCATTCCATGAAAACCTTCTTTCTCTCTAATAGGGTCTATAAAAATGTAGAAAGAATGTTCATCTAAATCAGTTTTATTTATGGACACTAAGTGAATCCAATAAACGCAGTACAGCTTACTTTTTAAAAAGCTAATGAATTTTTTTTATTTCATGGAAGTGAAACAGTCCATGTTTAATAAAATAACTTATGTTTTCTCTTTGGCAGAAGCTCTTTAGCCAAAACAAATGAAATGTAACCCAAGCTATTGTTGTTCCCTCATACCTATTTCTTAAATTATACGGGGCATTAAATTCAGTAGTCATGGACGAATGTCAGAGTTGAACCATAAAGAAGGATGAGCACTGAAGAACTAGTGCCTTTGAATTGTGCTGGAGAAGACTTTTGAGAGTCTCTTGAACTGCAAGGATATCAAAGCAGTCAGTCTTAAAGGAAATCAACCCTGAATGTTCATTGGAAGACCTGATGTTGAAGCTGAAGCTCCAATACTTTGGCCACCTGATGCAAAGAGCTGACTCATTGGGAAAAAAAAAAACCCTGATGCTGGGAAAGAGTGAGGTTAAGAGCAGAAAGGGGTGACAGAGGATGAGAGGGTTGGATGCCATCATTGACTCAATGGACATGAGTTTGAGCGAATTCCAGGAGACAGTGAAAGACAGAGGAGGCTGGCGTGCTGCAGTCTACGAGGTCGCAAAGAGTCAGACATGACTTAGCAACTGAAAAACAACACCATGACAGACTCATTTAATACAACACAGTCCAGACCCCCCAAAGCGTTGTCCCCAATGTACACACAGAACAACCAAATGCAGTCCGACCTGGAAATCACTTGGAATCAACACGGAGAGAAAAGATGTTCCCGCCAACCCTCTGTGCTCCACATCTGTCCTTATTCTTCTAACTTCTGTTGGAAGATTCGTCAGGGCAAACCATCTACCAAAGGCTGACTTTCCAATTGCTCTCAGAAATTCGAGAAAACTTGCAAAATTCTCAAGAACATGTATCAAAGTCCAGCGTCAGCTCATGCCAACCACTGCTTCATTTCCTAGAACTGTTGTGTGCACAGATTAGTTTCACAAGAGAGAAAAATAATTTAACATGAGCTCATTTCTAGCAGGTTTGGCTGTGCTAAAAGTGAAAAAGCCAAAGATTGAAGCTTTAAAACCCTCCCAAGCCTACCTCAGATAAGAGTTTTATATTTCTAAGTCATTTACTTCACTGAGGGCTGTTGGTTAATAGCTGAAACTGAAAAACTTTCTGACCTCAATTCCTGGCTATTGACGGTGAGTTAAATTAATATCACTGAAAAGGATCTATACAATTTAATCATCTATAATGATTACATCTATTAAATTGTATAGACCCTTTTCAGTGATATTAATTTAATAAACTGTAACCACAAGACACGAGCATTATCACTGAATCCAAGCCTGTTTGCCCTTGTTCTGCTTCAGTTTCCCACAAACACATAATGCAATGGAGCACAGGTTCCAAAACGGTTCTGTGCCCAGCTGCTCTTCTTCAGTCAGTCAGTCCAGTCGCTCAGTCACGTCCAACTCTTTGCAACCCCATGGACTGCAGCACGCCAGGCCTCCCTGTCCATCACCAACTCCCAGAGCTTGCTCAAACCCATGTCCATTGAGTCAGTGATGTCATCCAACCCTCTCATCTTCTGTTGTCCCCTTCTCCTCCCGCCTTCAATCTTTCCCAGCATCAGGGTCTTTTCCAATGAGTCAGTTCTTTGCATCAGGGGGCCAAAGGATTGAAGTTTCAGCATCAGCCCTTGCAGTGAATCCTCCAGGACTGACTGGTTGGATCTCCTTGCTTTTCCTCTGTGGATGCTAGCTGGCAGAGCACAGGGTTGCTGAGTAGCATTTGGTTACACTGAACAAGCAACACGTGCTCCTGCAAGCTGTAAGAAGGGATCTCCGCTGTCCAGAGTGAAGGGTATACATAAAGGATGCCCAGGGCAATCTGTGCTCCCTTCTCCACACGGAGCTGAGTCCATGAGAATGAGGCATGGTGACCTGGGAGGTGGTGACCCTCAGAGCCCGTTCACAGCATTAAGTCCAGTAGTGACCCTGGCTTCCCCACAGCTGTAATTTCGGTGCCCAGAACACTGCCTGTCATGAAGCAGATAGTTAATCAACGTTTTGTGGAATGAATATGTAGCTGAATGAGTGGGGACAGGAGCCTGGGGACATTAAACATCAAAGGAAACAAGGAGAAACTCAGGAGGAAAGGGCAGACCAGAGGATGAGAAACAACTATAGACCAAAGTCTCAGAACATGGCCTTGAGTGTTTATAACGCTTTGCTCAACATTCTCAGGCTTCGCAAGTGGCAAAAACACTGTTTATATGAGTACTTTTTTGCCTACCCAATCGTGTCATCATGGAGACAACAGAGTGATAACTGCACAACCACAACATATCCATATAACTGTACCACATGCTGGAGGTGATTGGAAAGAAATCCAAGAAACTGTAAACTCGGGAATAAATACATTTAAGTGTCCCATAGACTTTGGAGTTTCCCTCAAGACTCAGGGGTCAAGAATCCACCTGCCAATGCAGGAGACCTAGGTTAGATCCCGGGGTTGGGAAGATACGCTAGAGAAGGAAATGGCAACCCACTCCAATATTCTTGTCTGGAGAATCCCACGGACGGAGGAGTTGGGTGACTACAGTCCTTTCTATGGTTTGAATTCCATTTAGTTTTCATATTATTTCCAACCAGGTCTTTTAGGTATGATCTGTTTACAAAACCATTTCTTCCTTTATAGCCTGTAGGTAATAGTCATGAAAGTGGTAAGTTCACATGGCAAAATGTGCAAACATGCCAAGACGCAGAAATGAAAAGCAAATTCCCATCCCCTCCCGAGCTGTCAGCCCCACGACCCAAAGTTTCTATGTATCCTTCTAGAAATTTCCTATGCATGCACAAACATGTACTCGTATATATTTCCACTTTTGCCATGAATTTATCCTCCAATTGGACATAAAGAAAAGACTTTCCTGATTGGAAATTTTTATTCTAGCCACACTTAGTGATATAAAATAATAATATGCTATCTATGGTTGTATTTTCTGTCTATTTATATATGGCAGGTGCTTTTTAAAAAGCCTTTTGCTTGACAGTAACTAGAGTCACAGGAAATCATAATGGTAATCCAGACAGGTTTCGTATACCCTTCACTCTGTTTTTCCCAATGTTACTGCTGCTTAGTTGCTCAGCCATGTCTGACCCTTTGTGACCCTATTGACTGCAGTCCGCCAGACTCCTCTGTCCATGGGGATTCTCCAGGCAAGAATACTGGAGTGGGTGGCCATTCTCTTCCGCAGGAGATCTTCCTGACCTGCATATATTATATGTATGTACTTAAATATGCTAAATGCAATTTTTTAAAAGGTCAACAGAGATCATAAATTGAATGCCTGTAATTAACATACTGGGTTCCTTAATCTATTTTTCTCTCATTTTATACAGCCTATGGAAGCCAAATTGATGTTTTTATATGCAGAATAGATATACTGGAGCTTTCAGGTGAATCTTTAATGAAGGTCATAATAATACTTAGACCCTTTCTAGAAAAAAGTAGAAAACACATTAATTCTATAGCAGGTAAAGTATATAAGCAGAAACCTTTCATGTCCAATCACTGACAGCAATGCAGTGTTTCAGAATCTGTATGCAAGTAGCTAGAAACTCCACATCTTTTGAAAAGTCTGAGACCAAACTGAGCAAATGAAAGAAACCCACAGAGAGAGAGTGCACTTCAGTGAGCAGAGTTTCAAATGGAATTAGGGGGTCAGGCGGAAAAGAGAGCCTCATTTTCCATTCCTAGAAAAACCCAGAGCAATGCAGGCAACTAAATCCCATCCCCGAGGCATGTCTGGTTTGGCTGGGCAGCTTGCCTTATTAACCCCCAACCTGCTGGACTCATTCCCCAAGCTGGCTTTCCT
Organism: Odocoileus virginianus; assembly: GCF_023699985.2. Lineage (NCBI taxonomy): Eukaryota > Metazoa > Chordata > Mammalia > Artiodactyla > Cervidae > Odocoileus > Odocoileus virginianus. The sequence goes on from NC_069674.1 coordinate 3,901,160, forward strand.
CAGGGTTTTCCTTGAAACTCCACAGACGCAGTTCCCCATCTGCTCCCATCCCATGCACTTTCTGAGGCCCTGCTCCTCGCTGACCATGGCCTCCGGCGTTCATGTCTCCATCTTCAGTTGGCGGGTCTGATGCACACACCGGAGCATCGGACGTGATGCATCTTCCACGGGTTCAAGGAAGGCTGCTGGGGCTAGTTCATGCTTTTTTCCCTGGTACCAGGCATGCACCTTTAACAATGTACACATATAGGCAAAGCTGTTCATTTTTAAAAAATGAAGACGATTCATTCAACAAACATTGACTGGGCACCCGCCATGGTCCTGACAGTGAATGAGACACAGGAGATGGAACAACGAGCAGGATACATGGGTGAGGTTCTCAGGGCATCGTCTGAGAATCAGGGGAGGGAAACTGATTTCATCAAACGTGGTGGATCTGTGTGCAAGCTCTATACCAGTTATTCCATCCACTGTGCTTCCTGACGACACCTGCAGGAGTCAGAGCCGACACGGCAGAGCATGTGGAGCCAGGGAGAGGAGGAGGAAGAGAAAGCAGCACTTACATCTATGATGGAGCCTTTTGACCTAAGTCATGATGAGTAGCCTTAAAAGTGAAAGTTGCTCAGTCATGTCCGACTTTTTGCAACCTCATGGACTTTGAGTGTCCATGGAATTCTCCAGGCCAGAATACTAGAGTGGGTAGCCTTTCCCTTCTCCAGGGGAATCTCTTCCCAACCCAGGGATCAAATGCATGTCTCCCACATTGCAGACAGATTCTTTACCAGCTGAGGCAAAAGGGAAGCCCAAGAAGACTGGAATGGGCAGCCTATCCATTCTCCAGTGGATCTTCCCAACCCAGGAATCGAACTGGGATCTCCTGCATTGCAGGTGGATTCTTTACCAACTGAGCTATCAGGGGAGCCTGAGCCTTAAAAGGGACCAGTCTAGTATAAAAAATCACATTCATTTTGTCCACCACAAAGTCGTATAAGTTATCACAGATGAGTGGGGGCTTCCCAGGTGGCTCCGTGGTAAAGAATCCTCTTGCCAAGGCAAGAGATGCAGGAGAGGAGGGTTCCATCCCTGGATCGGGGAGATCCCCTGGAGGAGGAAACGGCAACCTACTCCAGTATTCTTGCCTGGAGAATCCCATGGACAGAGGAGCCTGGCAGGCCACAGTCCATGCAGTCTCAAGAGAGTCAGTGTGACTGAGCAACCGAGCACATAGGCATGGGAGGACATTCTGGAGAAGACAAGCCGGAGAAGCAGAAATGACCTCCGTGGTCGCCAGCAGTGGGTGGGTCTTGTCGTGTTTAAATGATCCTGTAGCTGCAGGACAGTCCTGCCTGATGGCAGCGTTAGGCAGAGCAAGGTTCGTGGTTCCCTACCGGGGGCCCCCTGTCCCTCAGCCCCTCCCTCTGGATCCCATTAGTGATTCCCACCAGCCTAATTCAACCAGAAGCCAGAGGCAATAAAGCCCCTATGGAAGGTACAGTGGTGGGGCGGGGAGTGCCCTGGGAAAGTTACAGGCAGAGAAATAGACCAATTCCGTAGTCCAGCAAGACTTCTGAAGGCCTGGCGTTTGGCTTCGAACCTCCATCAAGGACTCCACAGAGTGGAGCAGAGACTACGCAGTCTGCAAATTAAATCTATACATGTTCACAGAAATCCGAGTTGTCATTTTTGCAAAGGTGCTAAGTAGGCTTTGAGGAAGAGGGTTGTTATATAATAGATGTAGGATAAGAAGGCTGACTCCAAAGGGAATGGATTTCAGCGTGATCGCTGAGAATTACTGAATTCAGCAGCAAAACACGCGGCCCTCTTAGAATATTTCATTTTCAAAAGCCTCTGAAAAAGCACTTGGGCGAAGCTTTCCTAAAGACTAGAAAGAAATATGATGTCGAGCATATATTTTAACTCAGTGCTGCTAAGAGTGTGGTAAGCGCCTCAGAAAGCCTGATATTATATAAGTTATATATATAAAAGGCAATTAAAAAATGTTAAGAGGGGGAAAAAGTATGCAATCCATAAAGGATTTACATTTTATTACTAGGAAATATTTCTGGCAGGGATCTCATAAACATGTTTTTCGTTAGATCGGCTAAGTGCATACAAACAAGTAAATATTTGTCTATCTGTCCACTAGTGGGCTGTTTAATCATCCTCATTATAGTGAGTATTTATACACTGAATTTATTTCTGGGATGCTTTCTAAATATTAGCTGATTAATAGCTGTGCCAGCCCCGGGTTGGGCAGGCAGTACGCCACCCACTCTGATACAAAAACAGAGAATTGGAATGTGTTCTGGGATGGGAGGCAGGAGTGGTCTGGGTCCATTTGGGCTGGTGTGACTCAATATCCTACCCTGGGTGGCTTACCCACAACAGAAACTTCCTTGTCAGGTCTGGAGGCTGGGATTGCTTGGTTAGGGTGCCCACATGGTCAGCTGCTGGGGCAGGCTGCTGCAGGAAAAGGGTGAGCAAGCCCTCAGGGGTTCCTTTTTAAAATATATATTTTACTGAAGCATCACTGATTTACAGTGCGTTCATTTCTGATGTTGTTGTTCAGTCGCTCAGTCGTGTCCGACTCTTTGTGACCTCATGGACTGCAGCACACCAGGCTTCCCTGTCCTTCACCGTCTCCTGGAATTTGCTCAAGTTCCTGTCCATTGAGTCGGTGGTGCTATTTCTGCTGTATAGCAAAGTGATCCAGTTATACACATATGTACATATTGCTTTTCATATCCTTTCCATTTAGGTTTATCACAGGATATTGAATATAGCTCCCCGTGCTGTACAAGGATCTTGTGTATCCATCCTAGATATATATACTAGTTTGCATCTGTTAATCTCAAACTCCCAAACCATCCCTTCCCCACCCTCTCCCTCAGGGGTTCCTTTCTTAAGGGCAAAACTTCTATCATGAGAGCAGCATCTTCCTGACCTAATTATCTCTCAAAGGCTCCAGATCCTAATATCACCACATGGGGGGTTGGGATTTCAACATGAGAATTTGGGGGGAGGGACACATGCAATCTACTACAGTCCCTAAGGTCGCAAAGAATTGGACACCACTGAGCGACTGAGCACGTGTGTGCACGCGTGCCTGCACACACACACACACACACACTCAGTCCTTCCCAGGGGACTATATTACATCTGAGATTTCTTCACAGAAAAAGATGATTTTTTTTTTCTCATTTTGCCCTACAAACAGTTCACCTAGCCAAATAACTGAGTGGAAGAAGAGGGTTTGGGAACAAATGATATAGAATATTAGAAGAGTTGGGCTCCAAAATCGCTGCAGATGGTGACTGCAGCCAGGAAATTAAGACACTTGCTCCTTGGAAGAAAAGTTATGACCAACCTAGACAACATATTAAAAAGCAGAGACATTACTTTGCCAACAAAGGTCCATCTAGTCAAGGCTATGGTTTTTCCAGTAGTCATGTATGGATGTGAGAGTTGGACTATAAAGAAAGCTGAGCACCGAAGAATTGATGATTTTGAACTGTGGTGCTGGAGAAGACTCTTGAGAGTCCCTTGGACTGCAAGGAGATCCAAGCAGTCCATCCTAAAGGAAATCAGTCCTGAATATTCATTGGAAGGACTGATGCTGAAGCTGAAACTCCAATCCTTTGGCCATCTCACGCGAAGAACTGACATTTGAAAAGACCCTGATGCTGGGAAAGATTGAAGGCGGGAGGAGAAGGGGACAACAGAGGATGAGATGGTTGGATGGAATCACCGACTCAATGGACATGGGTTTGAGTAAACTCCGGGAGTTGGTGATGGACAGGGAAGCCTGGCGTGCTGTGGTTCATGGGGTCACAAAGAGTCCGACATGACTGAGCGACTGAACTGAACTGAACTGGGTTGTGAACCAACCTGAGGAGGTAGCGGCAGAAAGGCAGAGGGAGGGTGAATCAGGGTGACTTAGTTACAGACAGGAGAAGGGCAGAAGGGCTCCCCTGTAGAGACTGGTTTTGTAGACACTCCAGCTACATAAACACAGCCAGTGGATACAAGCCACAGGAAGGCGATTTCAGCTGAGTCACACAGAAAGGCTTTTCTCATCTTACAGGCGCCTCGTCCCTGAAGGTGGAGCAAAAGGTCCCTTTCCTCCAAGAGGGCTCTGTGGTCTGTAATCTGTTTTAAATCCACCAGCAGCGCAAGGCTGTTACAAGTCTAGTTACAAGAAAATGTTCAGGTGGTAGGTACTGAAATGAGAAACTCGAGCACTGATAAAGTGACCTACAAGGGACCCTAGGTTTAATTAGCAATATATATTGGGTTAAAAACTGAAGACTTTGATTTCTCACTCTAATAGTTATTCTGTCATTAGATAAAGACAGCTACAGTTTCAAGCACCATATATATGACTTCATCTGTAAGTTATCGTGTTATCTTTCGCAGCTCATCTTTTTTTTTTTTAAGAATAAAATCAATTCCAATTTTTGAGCCTCAAAAGCATAGACAATAACACAATTCATCCTAAACATAAGAAATAAAGACAAAATGAGATGAAAGTAAAGATAATAAGGGAGTTAATCATAAATAAACATCCTAAAATAATAATGGTTTCCTTCTAGGCTTTTCTATGCATATTACTTATGTGAAAGAGATTATATTTGTCAACAATTTCATATTCTGCATTTTCCCCCATAATGTTATGAGGATTTGTTAATGTAATAATCAAAGTAATGAAAAAATATTACCTTATTCATTCTCTATAGTTTTTATTCATGTAAATCTCTGCCCTTGGCTCTAAATTTTGGCTTATATTTTACCACTATTACTATGATTAATTTATAATTATGAAAGATATCTCTGGGCGTAAGGATAAAATTTCAAAAAAGCAAGGAAAAGTAATAATACAAATGCAAATTACTCCTTATCACCATGATCACCACCAAAACCAGCATCACCACCACCCTCGGTCCACATCCTCAAAGGAAATCTAGGTGGTACTGCTTCTGGGTCTCTTGGCAGCTCCCTCTACAACCTGGAGAAGAAGCTTACTTCTTTTTTTAAAATTTATTTTATTGAAGTATAGTTGACATACAGCATTGTATTAATATCTGCTGTACAGCAAACTGACTCAGTTATACATGTACATGCATGCTTAGTCGCTTCAGTCATGTCTGGCCCTTTGCGACCCCATGGACTGTAGCCCGCCAGGCTCCTCTGTCGTTGGGATTCTCCAGGCAAGAAGACTGCAGTGGGTTGACAAGCCCTCCTCCAGGGGATCTTCTGGACCCAGGGATCGAACTTCATCTCTTATGTCTCCTGCATTGCAGATTGCAGGCGGGTTCTTTACCACTAGCACCACCTGGGAAGCATACACATTCATAGTGTGTGTGTATATATGTATAGATAAGTATTCAAACATTATTTTTAAATTATTTAAACGTTCTTTTTTAAATATTCTTTTCCATTACGGCTTATCACAGGACACTGAACATAGCTCCCTGTGCTAAACGGTAGGATCTTATTGTTTGTCCCGTGTGTAATCGTTTGCGTCTGCTGATCTCAAATTCCCAGTCCATTCCTCCTTCACCCTTCCTCACCCTTGGCAACCACTAGTCTGCTCTCCATGTTCAAGAGGCTGGTTTCAAGCTCTCCCATACCAGTAAGCCCCTGGAGAAGGGACTGGAAACCCGCTCCAGTATTCTTGCCTGGAATATCCCATGGACAGAGGAGCCTGGCGGGCTACAGTCCACGGGGTCGCAAAGAGTCGGACACGACCGAGTGACTGTCACTCACTCACACGAGTGAGGCGCGGGTCTGGCATCACGTAGCATCGCTTGCCGAACGTTCCTTCTGCCCCACAGTCCGCGGTGCCCCGGTGTCAGCCAGAGGCAACAGCCTCAGCTCTCCAGGTGGGAGACAGGAGAGTGGGCTTCGCACGGACCCCCTGGTACTCCCTCCAGAAAGAAGTCCCTTCGTTCACCTGCGGTGTCTGCAGCGCTCCACCGCCAGCACGTGAGCGACCGGAGTGCCTCCCGAGTGGATGGGTCTCCGCAGGCCGAAAGCGTCTCTTACGGATACCATGACTTCCTCTACGAGGCTGTGTTAGTACTTGTCCATGTGATCCCATTCTCTTTCTTAGTGGAATTACTCAAAATTTTAATCTGCTGCTTCTCTCCTGGCTTTTCAGTTGCTTATAACCACAGTCCCTTTTGTATCTCTTTACTCTTATGTCAAGTTTTGAGGGAAGAGACATTTAACTATATAAGCTTTGTCCACCACTGTGAAACAGAACCTTAAATATATTCGAATGGATAATCATTGTGGTGCTGTCATCAACATTTCTTCCTAGGAGAAAGAGTTATTTCTAGATTTCCAGTGTTACAAACAACACAGCAATAATTTTTAATGAGCTCAAACATCCTTCCATATTTTAGAACATCTTGACTATGTATTTTCCACAATTTTTCTAAAGAATGTACTAGATCTCTTACCATATTAAATACATATGAAATTTGTTGCATCTCACCAGGTTTTTGTTTTCCTTTTATTCCTGCTATAGACTTTAAATGTATATTTGTACATAGTTTGTTTATTAGACAATTAAAATCTAAAGAGTATAATTTCCTCATGCTCATATTATTGCTTTCATTCTGAGGATGTTGTTCTTTATTAAGATAATAGGCGATTATCCCCATTTTTTTCATTTTTATGGTGCAATATTTTTTTGTGCTTTTATATTTAGCTAGTTAAATATATCTGGAATTAAGTTTAGGATATGATATGTGCTGAGAATATTGATTTATACAATAAATGACATTGAGGAAAATAGTTAGGCTCTTGGAAAAAAAATGGACCATCCCTTATTCCACTAGTTAGTGATATTTTTAATGCATATTAATTTCTTTCCATAAATATCTTTTAATAAAATCTGTAGAATAACAAAGAAAAATTTAGAATGCGAGTTTGTGAAGATGAACTCCATTTCCATATGAAATACAGATAATTTGCATGGACGTGACAGATTTGCAGGTTTAAACAAGACTCCTGACAACATCTCTGGCCTGCTTTGCACTGAGAAAGCCCTACAGGTGCCCTCACATTTCCCTTGTTCGGACTGAGGGTGAATTTATGGGGACTTTACGGAGCCTCTTCTGCTGAAGCATCACCACGGTGCTTTGGGAATTTTATGTCAGAAAGGCTAACCCTGGGGGTGACAGAAATGTCGATTTTGATTTAAAACTCATCTTCATGAGGCATTTTGACATAGGATTCTGTATTTTATACCCTTCCATGATGCACCTTCATTAACATTTAGCAAGGCGTGTGAAGATCTTTTCCCTAACTTCTAAAAAAATCCAGGTCTTTGTTTCAGTGCATTGAATAGTTCCTCCTCCTTCTTTGGCCCAAAATTTGTTTTTTTTTTTTAATTTTTTTTCATAAAAAAATAAATTTTTTTATTAAAAAAAATTTGGCTGCACCTTGTGGCATGTGGGAATCTTATTTTCCTGACCAGGGATTGAACCTGTTCCCTGTTCATTGGAAGGTAGAATCATAACCACTGGACCTCCAGGGAAGTCCCCTCCACTTCCCACAGCCAATTTTTTTTTTTTTTATTAGTTGGAGGCTAATTACTTTACATCATTACAGTAGTTTTTGTTATACATTGAAATGAATTAGCCATGGATTTACATGTATTCCCCATCCCGGTCCCCCCTCCCACCTCCCTCTCCACCCGATCCCTCTGGGTCTTCCCAGTGCACCAGGCCCGAGCACTTGTCTCATGCACCCAACCTGGGCTGGTGATCTGTTTCACCCTAGATAATATACATGTTTCAATGCTGTTCTCTTGAAACATCCCACCCTCGTCTTCTCCCAGAGTCCACAAGTCTGTTCTATACATCTGAGTCTCTTTTTCTGTTTTGCATATAGGGTTATCGTTACCATCTTTCTAAAGTCCATATATATGTGTTAGTATACTGTAATGGTCTTTATCTTTCTGGCTTACTTCGCTCTGTATAATGGGCTCCAGTTTCATCCATCTCATTAGAACTGATTCAAATGAATTCTTTTTAATGGCTGAGTAATATTCCATGGTGTATATGTACCACAGCTTCCTCATCCATTCGTCTACTGATGGGCATCTAGGTTGCTTCCATGTCCTGGCTATTATAAACAGTGCTGTGATGAACATTGGGGTGCACGTGTCTCTTTCAGATCTTGTTTCCTTGGTGTGTATGCCCAGAAGTGGGATTGCTGGGTCATATGGCAATTCTATTTCCAGCTTTTTAAGAAATCTCCACACTGTTTTCCATAGTGGCCACAGCCAATTTTTAAAAAGTGACCTCAGCCCTCAGAAGAACTGACCTGGCTGGAAAAGTCTAATCAAACTGGGATAAACCAAACAGTCCTCTCTGGAAGACAGACAGAATCAATAAACCAAACAGTTCCCTCTGGAAGACAAACAGAATCAATACCACAGTCGCTGCTTCACGAGCGTTTTGCTGAGTAGGAGGACACGATATATAGGGAGAGAGAGTGTCAGTGGAGGGTCCGGGGGAAGATGAGGCGGGATAGTCAAGGCTTAGTCTTTCAGAAGGGGCTCTGCATCTGGGGCAGGAGAGAGACCACCAGAGCAGGATCCCACACACAGAGCGCGTGTGCATGCTGAGTCATTCAGTCGTGTCTGACTCTCTGCGACCCCATGGACTGCAGCCCGCCAGGCTCCTCTGTCCATGGGATTCCTCAGGCAAGAATACTGGAGTGGGTTGCTATGCCCTCCTTCAGGGCATCTTTCCAACCTAAGGATCGAACCTGTGTTTCCTGCATTACAGACAGATTCTTTACCACTGAGCCACTGGGAAGCTCCCCCGCTCCCGCCCCAACCATCCAGGTGGTGGTGAATCAAATCTCTCTATGACCTCAACTACTTCTGGAGGTCATCAACTCCCTATATACAGTCGGCACACTCACTCAAACCACCCACAACAGAATCCAGTATCAACGAATGATGCAAACTGTCCTCATTCATGAAATTCAAGAATTCACGTAAAGAATCATTGGCTGGAACTGGGAAGAGGGTCAGCAAAAACACATCAGTTGCACAAGCATCAAAATGGCCTTTACACGTCTCAGCAGAAATGTGAAATTTACACCACAGGTTTGTGCCCTGAAGAGAAGAGCCCTCAGCTCGGCATTTGTGAAATGAGGGATCCAGACACGTAACCTCAAAGGCTCCTGTGACGTCAAACACCCAGACCTCGGTGGTCCATTTCCCATCATGGTTCAGGGGCAGCCTTCCCAAGAGAATAACGTGCCACCTTCGTCCAGCAGAGGGCCCTGAGGAAGTTACAAGGAAAACCCCCCGGGGGCCAGCACGGAGGAGGTGACTGTGGGGACTGCCTCCACCCTTCCTCACCTCGCTGCGTTCTCTTAGACGGCCGACTCCAGGGCTGCACGGGCTTTCTGATCCAGAGAAGAATGACTTTGTCCACATAATCCATTTAAGATGCTGTACCTCTCGGACTGCAAGGAGATCCAACCAGTCCATCCTAAAGGAGATCAGTCCTGGGTGTTCACTGGAAGGACTGATGCTGAGGCTGAAACTCCAATACTTTGGCCACCTGATGCGAAGAGCTGACTCATTGGAAAAGACCCTGATGCTGGGGAAGATGGAGGGCAGGAGGAGAAGGGGACGACAGAGGATGAGATGGTTGGATGGCATCACCGACTCAATGGACAAGGGTTTGAGTAAACTCTGGGAGTTGGTGATGGACAGGGAGGCCTGGCGTGCTGTGGTTCATGGGGTCACAGAGAGTCGGACACGACTGAGTGACTGAACTGAACTGAACTAACACAACACTGCAAATCAACTATACTTCAATAAAATACTTTTTAAAAAAAAAAAATGAGAGGCAGATATTTGGATTATTTTGGAGACAAAATAGGAAAGAGAAAAGAGATACTGAGAAAAAGTCAGATAATTCCACTTAAATTTCTACTCTTTCTGGGATAAGCACTACAGTAGTGACAAATGGCTTTGTTCTCCAATAGCCCAGTGTATAAATATATTTTTTTTTTTTCCTTTAAAAAATTTTTTTATTGGAGTATAGCTGATTTATAATTTTGTGTTAGTTTCAGGTGTATAGGAGAATCACTTATACATATAAATATATCCACTTTTTAAAGAATCTTTTCCCATATAGGCCATTTCAGAGTATTGAGTAAAGTTCCCTCCGCTATACAGCAGGTTCTTACTAGCTAGCTATTTTATTTACCGTAGTGTGTAACTAAATATATTTTCAACTCTTTTCCCCCTGTTACCTCTTATTCCAATGGCATTGTTTTGGCCACTTTTCTTGACTGTGTATCAGAATCACTATATGAGGGCTGAAATAAAAATCAGTGTGTGTGTATGTGTGCTCAGTTGTGTCTGACTCTTTGTGACCCCATAGACTGTAGCCCATCAGGCTCCTCTGTCCATGGGATTCTCCAGGGAAGAATACTGGAGTGGGTTGTCATTTCCTTCTTCAGAAGATCTTCCCAACTCAGGGATCAAATCTACATCTCCAGCATCTCCGGCATTGGCAGGCAGATTCTTTACCACTAGTGCCACCTTGCATAGGAAAATGCACTTATTCTAATTTTTTTTGTTTGGCACAGCTTGCAGGATCTTAGTTCTCTGACCAGGAATTGAACCTGGGTCCTCAATAGTGAAAGTGCAAGTTCTAACCACTGGGAAACCCAGGACTTCCCTCCATCTAGAACTGTATATAATTTATTAAAAACTGTATGACCCATGGAGGGGCTGGTTAAGCCTATGTCTGCTAGTCTTGCCATCTCTGAGTTCTCTTCCAACTCTGAAATCCTGAGTCACCTGTCAACACCAGACATGAGCTGCCGTGAACAATGATGATTTTCCAGTTGTTCACTGAAATCAAAGTGTAACGCAGACACAGCTTCACAGCTGTGAGATGACAAGTGTGGGGTTTGTCTAGTTGATGTCACGCTGAACACCAAGTCAGTGAACTTTGTCTAAAGCTTCAGCTTGAGGTAGCTGTGAAGGGAGCCTAGGTCCCCTTGGGACACCAGGCATTTTCCTCCTGAGTCAGGCTGGGATTTCTTTTTATCAGCCATTCCTTAAGTCCCTGGAGATTTCCACTAAAAGGCAAATATGTGCCCTTGGTGAGAAGAGACTGAATAATTAGTTACTAATCCGTGTATGGATGTGAGAGTGGGACTATAAAGAAGGCTGAGCACTGAAGAATCGATGCTTTCAAATTGTGGTGTTGGAGAAGACTCTTGAGAGTCCCTTGGACTGAAAGGAAATCAAACCAGTTCATCCTAAAAGAAATCAACCCTGAATATTCATTGGAAGGACTGATGCTGAAGCTGAAGCTCCAATACTTTGGCCACCTGATGAGAAGAACCAACTCTTTGGGAAAAAACCCTGATGCTGAGAAAGACCAAAGGCAAAAGGAGAAGGGGGTGGCAGAGGATGAGATGGTTGAATGGCATCACTGACTCAATGGACATGAGTTTGAACAAACTCTGGGAGATAGTGGAGGACAGGGAAGCCTGGTGTGCTGCAGTTCACGGGTCGAAAAGAGTCAGACATGACTTAGCAACTGAACAACAAAAACAACCCATGAACAAAGCCTTTATTTGAAGGGCTGTATTAGAAAGCTTTCACATCATTGAACTCATTTGATCCTTACAATAGCCCTGAGGAGAAGGCTGAGAGGAAGGATCACATATTTGGAAGAGATGAGAAAGTGCGGCTTGGGGAGCTTACCTGGCTTGGCAAAGAGCATCCTCAGCAGGGAACAGATCCAAATCCAGAAGGCAGGCTTCCGGGGATGACCCAGGCTCTCTTCACTCTATGTGAGTTTATCACTGGTCTTGGGAACTATAGTTCCCTGCGCTGGAACGCTCACGGCCATTCCCACACCAAGTGGGGGGGGCTGGAGGATCCTTCTAACTCAAACGTCCTCAGCAGGAGTCACGAGAAGAGGAGCAGAAAGGGAAGGTGGCCACTGAGAGACAGACCATGGACTGTTGGAGAATGGGAGGCATCAGGTCACACTCACTGACCTATTCATTCATTAGCACTTTCTGAACCTCTGCTCCATGCTGGCGCTTTGCTAGGTGATACATACACACACAGGATAGATAACCGTGTGCGTGTTCACTCACTCAGTCATGTCTGACTTTGCAACCCCATGGACTGTAGCCCGCCAGGCTCCTCTGCCCATGGGATTCTCCAGGCAGGAATCTGGAGTGGGTTGCCATGCCCTCCTCCAGGGCATCCTCCCGACCCAGGGATCAAACCCAAGTCTCCTGCACTGGCAGGCGTACTTACCAGTAGCATCACATGGGAGGTTCCGAGCCCCTAGAGAGCTGAGTTAACACAAAGGGAAGAGGAAGGATGAAGATGCTGTTTAGAATAACGTCTGCTTCCTGCCTGAAGTCGCCTGTTGGAACTCCTCTCCCTAAGAGGTGGGGGATGGTATTTATATTTCTCTCGTTTCAGGCCACCTTACTGCTGTCCAGGACAACAAATTTTTCTCTCACACTTCATCCTGCCCCCACAGCTTCCAGGGAGAAGCTGCCTTCAAGCCAGAGCATCGATCTGCACCTACAGAGGGATCGATGTGGGCATTTGGAAATGAAGAGCAGCCTGGAGCAGAGGTGTTCGGCTTTGGCAAAGAGCAGTCTCCCCTGAGCTGGAGGCATCCCGATTAAAACACATTCTCCGTCTCAGAGCATTTAAGGAATAATTCATCACCTGCATTCCACCTAAACACAGCTAAAACCTCAAATAAGCAATATTTCCTCAGTTATTTATAAACTTTCAGAAGAAAAAGGCAGATCTCCAGAAAGCAAGCTGGTTTAAAGACTTGGGCACATTTTGTTTTCACACTATGCCTGCATCAGCACATATTCCTAAAATGGACATCAAATCTCCTACACCCCTAAGGTCTATCTCCATTATCTTCTAAGGTAAGTTTCCAAAATCATTTTCAGTTTTCTAAATGCTACCTGGGTCAATTCCTGCTTAAAGAAACAGGAGGAGAAGTCTGCAATTTTATACAGATTTCTAGCAAAAAAAGATGAAACTAAAAAGGCTGTGTAGGGGTCATCAGTTAAATCACATTTAATAATCATAAGTCTAATGTCTAACACATTTTGATAAATCAAATTTCCACCAGAGTATTTATATTCAAAGAAAACTTTCTCTCATTTCTATTTAATCCTTTTCCTGTTTCTCCCATCTTCACCCTGAAACTAGGTCAATTCCTGCCCCAGTACTACCACTAAAACAAAGAGGAATGATCATTCTTAAAGGACCATAAGAGTAAAACCCACGGCAGGACAACAAAGACACTTGTTCCCCAATATCCACTGCACACTATCTACAGCAGCCAGGACATGGAAGCACCCTAGACGTCCATCAACACATGAATGGATAAAGTGGCTGTGGTACACATATACACTGGAATATTACTCAGCCATAAAAAGGAAAATGTGAGCCAGCTGAACTGAGGTGAACAAATCTAGAGCCTGTTCCACAGAGTGAAGTACGCCAGAAAGAGAAAAACAAATATTGCATGTTAATGCATGTCTACGGAATCTAGAAAAATGGTGCTGATGAACCTCCTTGCAGGGAAGGAATAGAGACACAGATGTAGAGGATGGACTTGGGGACACGGGAGGGGAGAGAGGGTGGGATGCATTCAGAGAGTAGCAGGAAACATCCTACCGTGGGTAACACAGATAGCTGGTGGGAAACTGCTGCACACATAGGGAGCTCAGCCTGGTGCTCTGGGGTGACCTGGGGGGTGGGATGGGGTGAGGGAGTGATGTGGGAGGGTGGCTCAAGAGAGAGGGGACGCTCACATACAGACAGCTGACCCATGTGGCTCCGCAGCAGAAACCATCACAATACTGTGAGGCAACGATCTTCCATTTAAAAACACAGACCAGAAGGAGACAGCACACATTTCATAAGGAAAGGAATATTTAGAGGAACAGATGGTGAGGGCAGGGAGGGGTGGGGGTGGCCCACTGGGTGAAAGGGGTCAAAAGTTACACACCTCCAGTTATAAGATACGTAAGCCCTGGGGACGTGTGTATGGCTTGGTGACCACTATTAACAACACTGGATGGCTGTATTTGAAAATATGTGAAAGTTTCTGAAAGAGCAGATCTTTAAAAAATTCTCATCACAAGGGGGAAAAGTGTGTAAATATATGGGTGATGGGTGTTAATTAAACTTATTGTGGTGATCATTTTGCAATATATATAAAAAACATTGAGTCATTATGTTATACACTCAAATCCAACATCATGTTATATGTCTACATCTCAATTTTAAAAATACATAATAGTACAAAAGACTCCAAAAGTAAAAATTAATCTAAAACCTAAAAATTAAGTTGATAGACAATAAAAAAAGAAAGTAAGCAAATTGGATATTTTATCAAGTCTAAAATGTCATCAATTGTAAAACAAACCATGACTTTATGTATAACCAAGAAAGAAACAGCATTCTGAGATGTAAAATCTGAAATACTCATTTTCACTTGTGTTTATTTTATTAAAATAATCCTTTAGATTTATTTGTATATAATTAATTTATCATACGGGCTTCCCTGATGGCTTGGGCAGTAAACAATCCACTTGCAATGTATCATTCTTGTCAATAATTAAGAATGAAATAACCTAAGTTGATATTTCTTCAGGAAAGACATCCACATGGGCAACAGGTACCTGTAAGAATGCTTGTCATCACTAATTATTAGAAGGAAGCAAATCAAACCTACAGAGGTATCACTTCATCGTGGTCAGAACGGTCCTCATTAAAAAGACTACAGATAACATACGCTGGAGAAAGCGGAAACCTCCTACACTGTTGGTGGGAATGTAAATTGGTGCAGCCACTATGAAGAACAGTATGGTGGTGCCTTAAAAAACTAATAGAGGTACCAGATAATCCAGTAAACACACCCTTGGGTATATATTCAGAGAAAACTCTAGTTAGAAAAGATCCATGAACCCCTATGTTCACAGAAGCATATTTACAGTAGCCAAGACATGGAAACAACCGAAATGTCCATCAACAGATGAATGGATAAAGAATATATGGCGTGTGTACATGTATCATGGAGCACTACCCAGCCATGAAGAAAGGATGGAATGATGCTCTTTGCAGCAAGAGGGATGAACCTATAGATTCTCAAACTGAATGGAGCAAGTCAGAGAGATATTTGCCTTTCTCTGACAAATATCCCATGATATATCACTTACACATAGTCAAATCTAAAAGTGATATAAATGAACTTATTGACAAAACGAACACTCACAGACATATAAAACAAATTTATAGTTACCAAAGGGGAAATAAGGGGAAGTATTAGGATCCTGGGATTAACAGACACATACTACCATATATAAGATAGATAAGCAAGGACCTACTGGATACCACTGGGAACTATATTCAATATCTTATCATAATCTAGAATAGAAAAAAAATTGAAAAAGCACACATATGTACTTTATACACACACACATGTACTACTGTTGCACACCTGGAAATAATGCAGCAGTGTGAACCAACTATATCTCAATAAAAACAGAACGATCTAAGCTGGTTAAGACATTCCTAAAACGTCTTCATATTCAGGACTGACTCTTCTAAATCACCTTCCAATGCAAATCACATCGATTTCTTTACCCTGCACACCACCACCCTCACTGCCACAAAGCCCGCCTCACTGCGGTTACTAGGCTCTCCTTGAAGCCTCTGAACCTGTGCCGTAACTTCTGATGTACGTGGATCGGTAATGACCACAACCTCAGCATCTTCCCCTGACCCCAGAGACAGCGAAGATGTATCCCAGTGTCACCTAGAAATACCAACAGGTGGGACATAATCTCTGCCTTAGAAGTGCTGAGTGATGGCATTTTGGGAAACAGAACACGTAGAACCAGGTTAGAAAGCTCAGGAATGCTAGGGAGCATGGTACACGTGCCAATCAAGTGGATGGCAAGGCCTCCCTGGAATAGTAACCTCTGAGCAGAGACTTGGACTTGCTGGGGACGGAGAAAGGCATGCTGATATCTGGAAGGAACGTCTGCCTCCAGTGGGAACAAGCGGAGGAACATCCCAGGCTGAGGAGAGCCGGTGCGAGAACAGCCCGGGCTGATGTCTCTGGAATGGGCAGGCCAGAGGGGAGAGGTGAGAGACGAAGGCCATGGTGGGCAGAAGGGCTCCGAGGCTGCGCTGGGGTCTGGGTTACTCTGAGTGAAACCTTGTCGTCCCCTGTCCTTGCAGTTTTCTGAGCGCACCCGTGAGACAACCCAACCTCCGTCTTTCCAGGACCATGCTGCCCGCCCTGCTGAGCATGACAGGGATCAGGGAGGGAAGCAGACTGGTCTCGAGGTCCTGCAGCGATGGGGCAAGAGACATCAATGTATGTCTGATCTTCGTATGTCAGGATGTATTTGGAATGGAGAGCCAGCAGGGTTTCCTCTCCTGTTGAAATACTTCCTTCCAATTAGCTAGAACAAACACGGGAGCAGGGCCTCTCATTCAGCTTCAGAAGCTATGCTGTTGTCCGTCGCTCAGCCGTGTCTGACTCTTTGTGATCCCGTGGACTGCAGCGCGTCAGGCTGGCTGTCCTTCACCATCTCCCAGAACTGGCTCAGACTCATATCTAGTGAATCAGTGATACCATCTAACCATCTTGTCCTCTGTCATCCCCTTCTCCTGCCCTCAATCTTTCCCAGCATCGGGGTCTCTTCTAATAAGTCGGTTCACAGCATCAGGTGGCCGAAGTACTGGAGCTTCAGCTTCAGCAATAGTCCTTCCAGTGAATATTCAGGGTTAATTTCCTTCAGGATTGACTGGTTTGATCTCCTTGCAGTCCAAGGGACTCTCGAGAGTCTTCTCCAACACCACAGTTCAGAAGCGTCAATTCTTTGGCGCTCAGCCTTCCTTATGATCCAAACATAAAGTTTTATAAGTTTATAAAACTTCTTAAAAGTTTTCAGACATTAAAACCTACTTTCATCTTCAGCAATAAGAATTACAATTTCCTTTCCCTATGCATTTTCTGAGCAGGCAGGCAATGGCAGGTAGCACCATCAGAGAGAGAAAATTTCAGTGCATTTTAAAGCATCAATAATTGACTCAAGGAAAGTAATAGCTTGTGCAGAAGGAAGGATAATCCGATGTCATGCTTTGGGCCAGCATAGGAGCTGATTTCAGAAATCAGCCAGAAGTCAGTATTTTTGTTTGTCTTTTCTTTCTTTCTTGAGTAAGTGAGTGAACTCGCTCAGTCATGTCCGTCTCTTTGCGACCCCATGGACTGTAGACTACCAGGATCCTCAGTCCATGGGATTTTCCAAGCAAGAATACTGGAGTGGGGTGCCATTTCCTTCTTCAGGGGATCTTCCTGACCCAGGGATCAAACCTGGGTCTCCCACATGGTAGGCAGACACTTTTGCCGTCTGAGCTACCAGCGAAGCCCTTTCTTTCTTAGCATCTGTCAAATTTCTGGAGAACAGACCGGATTCTTATGTGGTAGCATTAACCATATCAGCACCTCAATACCATGTTAGCATCTCAACAATGAATCCCCTAAATAAGGCCCAAGATGACTCATTCCAAGAAGAATTCCCCACCTGTAGGCACTGGAGGTTTCGACCTTGGGCCTGGAGTTCCCATGATGACTTGCACCTCACTGGACCCTCGCTGGGGCCTCTGTGCTGGGGGTTTCCCCCTGGTCCCAGGTGAGGTGCTGGTGGATCGGGTACATGCAGGCCAGTCCCTGATGGAAAAAGCCCTGATGCTGGAAAGATTGAAGGCGGGAGAAGAAGGTGATGACAGAGGATGAGACGGTTGGATGGCATCACTGACTCAAAGGACATGAGTTTGAGCAAACTCCGGGAGATGGTGAAGGACAGGGAAATCTGGTGTGTTGCAGTCCATGGGGTCACAAAGATTGGACTGAGCGACTGAACCACAACAAGGCCAGTCCCATTTCAATCCTGGCCCTGTAGCCCCCAAGTTGCCTCCTGCAGATCAGAGCGTCCCCAGCTCAGTGAATTCAACATCTCTTTGTCACTGTTATGAAACAGGTCAAAAAACCCCTGACCTTAGGCAGGTCACTTAAATTTTCCCTGCACTGCTCCTTCTAGGGATGCAAAAATCGATACCTGACCTTTCTTCCTACCAGAGTTCTTGAAAATAAATTGACATGCTAGATGTGTGAAAATCTTAGAAAGTAAGAAAAAAAAGGATTGGGGTAAAAGATGTCTGATAACCTTCCTGGCCAGCCTAAGGACAGAAGCTGACTCAAAGGTTCCCAGAATGCAATGCACATTTTTGTTTGTTTCTATACCTGCCTTTTATAAAAAATTACGCAACAGATAATGTTTCCAAACTTTCTGTTCAATTACTGTGCACTCTTTTGAGTGTTTCTCTCATTGTTTATGTATATCTTATCTCCCAAGATTATAACATGGAGGAAGAAATGGCAACCCCCTCCAGTATTCTTGCCTGGAAAATTCCATGCACAAAGAAGTCTGCTGGGCTACAGTCCATGCGCTGCAAAGAGCTGGACACAACTGAGCCCGCACACAGGATGGTAAGCTTGAAATATCTCACTACAGGAAAAGCAAACAGTAGGCATTAAACACTGGTTGACCAGAGGTTTACTGAAGTATGTCTATGTACATAAACTTGAGAGTGTTTATGAAAAACACCCACCTGAAAAAAAAAAAAAAAACAACACCCACCTGATATTATTCGTTCTCCAGGTAATGTGAGAACATTGATTTAGATTACAAATCTCAAATTTGGAAGAAATCATGTACTGAATATAGTGTGACAGAATTCTACACAGTCCAAAACTAACAGATTACAGGTATTTCCTAATCTGACAGCAATAAGGGTTGTTTTCCAAAAGTTGTGATAAATGAATAGATTATAATTTGATGGTCATCATAAGTCTTCACTTTAAGGAGAACACAAGGATATGTGAAAATTTGTTTCAAAATATTAATATAAGATCTCAAATATATTTATATACTAATATATATAGTATATACTTATATACTACTATAAGATCTCAAATGAGATCAAGCACCAATTTTGCCAAGTACATCAAATAAAGATTAGAAACACATAGATAACCATAAGTACTTCTAAGTTTTTACTATGTTCTTATCATTGTGAGTAGGTACATGCAGAGGAAAAAGTCATCGTAGGGATATTTAAGAATGTAGTGATTTCCAGTGTCTTTGCAGAGTATTTTCCAATGCTTGCTAATTCTAGAATTTTCTACAGGAAATTGTCACCCATTGACTTAGGTGTTGATGTCACCATGTGTCTTTGCTGCCTCAAGAAGAATGAAAACAGACCTGGAGAAGAGGATTATTTACAAGTTTGTTATACATATGTGATATATATACTACATATATCACAATATACAAAATTTCAATCTTCTTTTGTCCACCTAATATACATTCATTGAAGATTCCATCACATATATCTATATATATAACATATATATGTTACATATGTATACTCAGCATATGTGTATAGTCAATATATATATATTATATATGGATACACAATGCTGCTCAATGCTGGTTATCATTTCAATGATTTCTGTTAAACTGGCATCAATTAAAACTCCATTTCTTTAGTTATTAGTTTGATGAAATTTCTGTTCTATTTGTTCTAAATGTTTTTATACTTGTTTTCTGTTCTTATAGATTAAAAAAAGTACAACTTCAAAGCTTGCAGGTTCTTTAAGACATTTTTCTTTACTCTCAAGCCTAGGATATATCTCCCATCTACTGTTTTCATTAATTTTGCATGGCTTTTTTTTCTTAATATATCTGGAATTTAATATTATGTATATATGCTACACAGCTTTTAAATTGATTTTCTTTCAGAAAGCTGTTCCAGCATCACTTGCTGAACAATGCTTGCTCTCTCTGCTTAAAGCAGATGAAGCATTCATAAATATAACAATAGCTAAATTAGATAAATGTAAATGTGTATATTGTTTTATACTTTTTTGTCCTAATTAATTCTAATTTTTAAAATTTATTTCCATTTTAAAAAGGAGCTATAACACAGTGTTCTTGGTTTGACTTTAGCAATGAATCATTTCTGTATTAGTCCTGATAAGACTAATAAAAAGTGACCTAAACGTGAGCCTTCTAGAACCTTTCCTACATATATCTGTTTCCCACATTTCTCATTTTCTTTTCTTTTTCTTGCAGTGCCACAAGGCACGTGGGATCCTACTTCCCAGATCAGGGATCGAACTTGTGCCCCATGCAGTGGAAGTGCTGAGTCTTAACCATTAGACCACCAGGGAAGTCCCTCCTACATATTTCTAACTTGACTTACATTCTTTCTGGTCAGATTGAAGCAGATCCTTATGGCATTGTGCTCACTCTGTGTGCCTGTGTGTGTGTGCTTCTGTGATCCCTTTTATTATACCTAAGGAGTCACCAGCTATGCCTGGGACCCCTCCCTCAGTGATTACCTACTGGAATTAGCAGATACTCAGCTGTGCTGAGGTCCAAAAGAAATAAGAGAAACTGTCCTGTGCAGTCTAGGTTGAATCAAAATGCTGAAGTTCCAAAGTAATAATATGCTACTTGCCAGTCCCCAGGGACATTCCTCACGGTGAGGGAGAAGGCTTCAGGCTACATCCCATCATTTTTTTGTCCAGATTTCCGAGGAAGAACGGCCCACCATTCTGGACTGACTTGAGTCTCTGACTAAAATGCAGGTCCTAATTTATAGTGAGGTCCTAAACTTCATTACTTAATTAACTGAAGGGTCTAACCTGGATCACAATCTCCTCCCCCACTGAAATATGCCCAAAAAACATGCAATGAAACAGTCCTGCAGTCAGCGCCCGTGTGGACTTGGGGATGGAATTCTACTTCCTGCTCACCTTCCACTCTTTGCTCCCCAGGTTAGAGACCACCATGGCTCTTCATGGGGGCAACACAACCCTGAACTGGGGTGTTCTGAAAATCTGCACTGGTATCTCTAATTAGGAATCCTACTGGGTTTTAATGAGTTGGTTCAAATTACGCTATTTTTTTTTAATACACAGACCAATCCTACAAAACAAAATTGTGGCACAACACTTGGCGAATTTCAAATGCCCCAGCAGACACACAACTGTAGATAATACATTTTCAATACTTTATGCCACTATGGGCTGAATGTTCATGTCCCCACAAGACTCACAGGTTGAAACCTCATCCCCAGTGTGATGGTATTGCAGGCATGGCCTTTGGGGTGATTAGGTCATGAGAGTGGGGCCCTCATGAATGGGATTGGTGCCCTTATAAAAGAGACCCTGGAGAGCTCCCCTCTCCTGTCACATGAGGATAGAGTGACAAGACAGCCTCTAGTGAGACAGGACGCGGGGCAGCAGCAGACACCGAATCTGCCAGTGCCTTCATCTTGGGACTTCCCAGCTTCTAGCCATGAACAATAAATTTATGTCATTTAAAAGTCACCCCAGCTTATGGTATTTTTGACAGAGCAGCTTGAATAGACTGAGATGGGAATGTTTAACAAAAAGTGAGATAAAAGTACAGATATTTGAGAAAATATTATTGTGGAGAGGGAGGATTCAATGGATTAAGGATATGTTCTTGAGTAATGGAATACTTTATTCACTCCATACAATTATTTCATGTATTGTAAAATTTTCAGTGTCATAGTAGGAAAATGTAATGAAAGTGAAAAACTGAAAAGTTAGTCACTCAGTCGTGTCTGACTCTCTGTGACCCCATGGACTGTAGCCCGCCAGGCTCCTCTGTCCATGGGATTCTCCAGGCAAGAATACTGGAGTAAGCTGCCATTCCCTTCTCCAGGGCATCTTCCTGACTCAGGGATTGAACCCAGGTCTCTCATATTATGGGCAGATCCTTTACCACATGAGCCACCAGGGAAGCCCAGAAAAATACAATAGCAAGTGCTAAACAAAAGCATATGGACCCAGTTGCCATGATGTAAGAGATGAAATTTGAGACTCCTTCTAGGAGACTTTAAATCAACTACAGTTAGATGGATGAAATAACATAAAAGGCAAGGATCTCATTGAATTTCACTAGTAAAGGTGATTTTAAAAATATTTAATATTATTGCCAACTTATACATCTTAAAAAGTACATAGCACAATGATATAAACTTATTTTATGACAGCTAGATTAGCTGTTATTTTCCCCAATCCCCTCAGATAATACCCCCAGAGGTTTACACAAAAATTCTCTATAGGCATCTGTGTAATAATTTTTTCTAGTTGATCTTTGAGGCACATTGCATATCATCTCCCAAGATCTTTTTAAGTTCTAGAGAACTGATTCACACCTGGACTTTTAGAAGAAGTTCCTAAGAGTGGATATTTTCAATGATAGTTGTCACCGACTCATCTCACATCATAACAAAGGCAATGATGTTGACATTACACTTGTAAACAAATCCCAGCTCTTCTGTGAAAACACTTTCTCATTATTTCCATTTCAACACCTTATAATTTCCCAAGGTGTGTTATTTCCATCTCAATTAAGGTTATTTTCTTCTTTGTCTCATCAACACAAATAATTCTCACTTGTTATTGTTTATTGTAGCATGACTTTCTACTCTAGCATCCACCTGTACCTGTGAATCTTATTTTCACATGCTTCCTGTAAAGAACAGCTTCTGATTCTCTCACTTCTCTTAAATTTATTGCTACTCACCATACGTGAGTGTGTGGGACACTCAGTCATGTCCGAGTCTTTTGCAACCCCATGGACTGTAGCCCACCAGGCTCCTCTGTCCATGGGGATTCTCCAGTAAGAATACTGGGGTGGGCTTCATGCCCTCCTCCAGGGCATCTTCCTGATCCGAGAGTCAAACCCATGTTTCCTGCATTGCAGGTGGGATTCTTGACCCACTGAGCCATAGGTAGACACAAATATCCGACTCTCCACCATGTGTTTGGAATGTGTCCCTGGTGACTCAGTAGTAAAGAATCCACTTGCAATGCAGGAGCTGCAGGAGATGCAGGTTCACTCCCTGGGTGGGGAAGATCCCCTGGAAGAGGGCATGGCAACCCACTCCATTATTCTTGCCTGGAGAATTCTATGGACAGAGGAGCCCAGAGAGCTACAGTCTATAGAGTCACAGAATCAGACACAACTGAAGTGACTTAGCACCATTGATTGTAAGACATACTACTTTACGTTAAGACATTTACCACAACATAGAGAACAGACCTGTGGTTGCCAAGGCAATGGGGAGGGAAGGATTGGGAGTTTGGGGTTAGTGGATGCAAACTATTATATATGGAATGGATAAACAAGGTCCTACTATACGGCACAGGGACCTATATTCAACATTCTGTGATAAACCATAACAGAAAAGAATATGAAAAAGAATATACATGTGTATAAATGAATCATCTTACTGTACAGCAGAAATTAACACAACATTGTAAATCAACTATACTTCAAAAAAATTTTAAGAGACATTGACAAAAACATAGGGCAATTAAGTTATGACACAATGTCTGGTCATAACTTGCAATTTTAGGCAGTGTCATTTTCTAGACCATCGCATCATTAGTGATACAGTACTTCTTAAAAAGTTTCTCCACTACTGACAGCTAGATTCTCTTCTAAATACCAATAACCGCACTGGCACTTTCTTACCCAAGGTGTCAGGTGAAGATTTTCGGGTAACAATGGGGAGGAATTCTTTAAAACTGCATTTATTAACACTTGTCTTGGCTGTGCTGGGTCTCCGTTGCCGTGTGGCCTTTGCCCCAGTTGCGGCGAGCAGCGGCCCCTCTCCAGCCGCGGTGCGCAGGCTTCTCGTGTGGCAGTCCTCTTGTCGCAGAGCGCGGGCTCAGGGCACGCGGGCTTCAGTAGTTGCGACACACGGGCTCAAGAGCTGTGGTGCAGGTGTCTAGGTGGTCCGTGGAATGTGAGATCTTCCCGGATGAGGGATTGAACCCATGTCTCCTAATGCACTGGGAGGCGGAGTCTCCACCAGTGCACCACCAGGGAAGCCCAGGAAGAATTTTTGATGGGAAATGAACCCAACACAAGTTGCTACAGTAATCCACAGAATTCAAGTTATCAGCTCCCCTGACCGGGAGGGCAAGTGTACGGGCAAGGATGCCCGTGTCCCAGGGTCCAGGACCGATGGTGCCACGCCATCACAGAGATCCTGTGCATCAGCGAACAGGTGTCAAGCGGGGGAAGCTTCAGAATCACTGGGCTAATGGGATTCTTCACACCCGGCTCTTTTTCCAGCTAAACGTTTGCATCTATAAGTTGGTCACCACCATGATGCTTGAAAAGTCTATGCTCCTCTCATTTTGAACAGGTCATTCAACTGGTAGTTACAGCATTCAGTTCACTACATGCTACCAACAGGCCAAGGGATCCATGCTCCAACAGAAACAACTCCCCAACCCACACCAACAAGCTTTAATGGAGAAATACGGCTTTGGGGTTTTCAGATTCAGTGTCTATAACATAGATATTATGAGCTTATTCCTCAAGCCTTAGAGAATTCAGAATTTCTGTTCCCTGTCATGAAAGAAAATCAGATAAAGGTAGACAGGAGTTGGCTCCTTGAACCTAGGCAGCCTGAGAAAGACCAGGAGTGAGCCACAAATGGGTCAATAATATTTTTATTTCTCTCCTGTTCTAGCTCCAACGGTGGACACTATAGGCTCCTGGAAGGAATCCTTTATCAATGCAGATCACCGTTACAGAAAGTTAGACAAAACAGATGAGCATACAGGAAAACAAAAAGTGCAAACCACTCCTCACTTCAATATCTAAATACAACTACAGTAAACAAACTTTTCCTGATGGAATCTTTAGAAAATATGTACTTATCTATTTTTGGCTGTGCCACACAGCTTGTGGGATTTAGTTCTCCAACCAGAGATTGAACCTGGGCCGACGGCAGTGAGGCACCGACTCTTCACCACTGGACCACTAGGCAAGTCCCTGTTGTGTAATTTTTTTAAAACAAAAATGGAACACTTTTCTCCATTGACTATGTTGCATGTATAAAGGACATAATCCCTGAAGAATGACTATTTAGCTTTTCACATCATATTGCTTGTTTTTTGTTTTTTCTACAGTCATTCGGTCGCTCAGTCGTGTCCGACTCTTTGTGATCCCAGAGACCGCAGCACGCCAGGCCTCCCTGTCCATCACCATCTCCGGAGCTTACTCAAACCCATGTCCATCAAGTCGGTGATGCCATCCAACCATCTCATCCTCTGTCACCCCTTCTGCTCCTGCCCTCAATCTTTCCCAGCATCAGGGTCTTTTCTGATGGGTTGTCTCTTCACATCAGGTGGGCAAGGTACTGGGGCTTCATCAATAAACTTATTTGTATATTTATCCAATTACTTTTTCAAGACACATTTTGAAAGAACGAATATTCCCCCTCAGAGTTTTTTTTAATATATATTTCCAAATTCCTTTCTAAAGTGTTTGTATGCTTTTTTATTTCTTGAAGCAATGGAGAGACTTCATTCCTTTGCTAAAAAGAGCACTGGTATAAATTAAAAAGAAAGATCTCCCCAAGCTTATAGACCAAAATAGTAGCCTCATTTTAATTTATATACCTTTTAATTTATATATTTAATTTGTTTATTTGTATATCTCCATACAGATTTTGTCATCTGAAATGTTATTTTGTGGATTAGCTAGCATTATTTACATATTTTCATTGTGTTCCTATTTCCATTGATATGCAATTGTACATGTACTTAGACAAACATTTTTACTACCATTGCTAGTTATATACCAATAATACAACTAAAGAGTTAATATAAAAAGATTTAAGTATGAATTTTGCAAAAGAGACATAAAAATGAAAAATGTTTAGCAAGAAGACTCAAACACAGCAACTGCAAACCTGAGTCATGATCCAATAGATAGCCAGCTACAAAATAAATGTGCAAAATTCAATATGGCTTTAGCACATATGTTCTGTTAGAATACGAAACAGGTACAAGTTCACATAACAAATAATAGCAAATATCTAAATACTTCGGCTTACATATATGTTTTTTATTCCCACATGAATAAGACAATCAAGTTCTACTAAAGATTAAAAAAACACTTTTAAAAATGAAGAGCTACAGCATGCATTTCTGAATGAGAAAACTCAGTTTTAGAAAAGCATTAGAATTATAGATTGATTTGAAAAGCACACCTGTCATAATGTTAAAAATAAACCTTTTTCAAAATTAAAACACATGTGTCATAATAAATTTGAAAAAATTGAAAACACAGGAAGACACATGGTAACTGATTGGAAAAGATTAATAAATAGAAAATATGAGAAATAAAGGATGAAATTGTCCCTACAAAATACCAAAATTTGTATAATTAATTCAATCAACAGATATAGATTAAATACCCATATCCCAGACCCTGTTTAAGGCAAACCATAATGGTTCAATGAATACAATCCTGCCCTCAGAGAGCTTTTGACCAAAGCTAGCAACTGACCAAAGAGTGTGTTAACAGTGTTAGAACAGACATACAGAGACCTGCAGAGACGTACAGACTAACCCAAACCCAGAGATATCTGGGTTTGTGATAAGCCCTGATAACCAGCTCCTTCCTCCTTACCAAGCCTCCCTCCTACCCTCCTGGGGATCTAAACTTTTTCCAATTCCCAGCTGCTCATTTTCCAGATTAAAAAGCAAAACAACAACAATGACCAGAAAGCCCTAAAGTCTGTTTTAGATGATTCTGGATTTATTATTTAGATTTCTTGGTTACCTGAGGATTAGTTCCCTGGTGGCTCAGATAGAAAAGAATCTGCCTGCAAGGCAGGAGACCCGGGTTCGAACCCTGGGTGGGGACGATACCCTGGAGAAAGGAACGGCTACCCACTCAGGTATTCTTGCCCGGGAAATTCCATGGTCAAAGGAGCCTGACAGGCTAGAGTCCACGTGTTCGTAAAGAGCTGGACGTGACTCTGCTGCTCACTCAGCGGTGCCCGACTCTCTGACCCCACGAACTGCAGCACGCCAGGCTTCCTTGTCCTTCTCTATGACTAACACTTTTACTTTCTTTCAGAATTCCATTCTCAGCCCAGTTTACCAGGTGATTGAGAATTACCTATATGGCCCAAAGATTTTAACTTTCAATAATTAAAGATGCTTATTCAGTCTTCAATGTTGGCCTGATAATTTAGGAGCTAACTTTATTCCAATCCAGTAAGTACAAATAAATTTAAATTAATTTTCCACCATTCTCTACCTGCTTTTTTCCTGGTGAAATTCAGCATTTCAGGGGAAAAAAAAAACACAACTTTTTTGGGTGGCCTATTATAATGGACCACTAGATCTTTTCAGACTCCTAAAGCTATCATTAGAAGTCCAATGTGCCATCATTTATAGTCAGTGATTTTTATGAGCTTCTCTGCAATTTAACTCTGTGGGTGTTTAAGATTTAAAATGGAAGTCATAAGGCATATCTTCACCTGAAATTAAGCCATTCTTATCATAATATATCATCCAAAACTAATTCTCCTCAAAAACAAGAAAAGCTAAAACATTGAGGATTATCAAATATCTCCCTTACAAACAATTTGATTCTTCTCAGTGACATAAAAGATTATAGGATGAGCGCTAGCTAAATATTAATGAACAAGGTAGAATCAATTCTAGGAACTCAAAGGTAATATTCTTTATCATTTGTACTATCATGTAATTCCAAATTCAAAACCTCCGCCTTCTACAACTAAATTCATGTTAAATACAAAAGTACATATTTTTGTTTTCAGATTGGTGAATTAAGATCTGCAACACAGGCTAGGTTATATGATGGCAAACTTCTTTGCAAAATGCTGATTATACATTTATTGTATTTGTTGATACACTTCAAATATACATGCCATACCAGAGGTACAGAGAAAACTAGGAAAACCCATTTAATTTACTCACTGAGCACTACCTGTAATCTCTCATATTTAAGAGGAATGACAAAGCAACATTTATAGAGTAATGTGTTCCAGGCACAGTGGTACATGTTTACACATACATCATGGATTCTTTTCCTTAAAAAAATATGATCATGTGATTCATTCAAGCTGTTGCATGTAATTTGGCTCATTCTTTTGCATTATTTTATAGCATTCTAGTGTACAAAAAATACCATCATGTATTTACTAGGTCTACTTTGATGTCCATCAAAGTTGTTCCCAATTCAGGACTCTGACAATAACCTTGCTCTGAATACTTTTGTACACATCTTATGGTGCATATGTGTGTGTTTAGGAATGAAATTCCTGGGTGACAGGACCTGGTCATGGTCAGCTTTAGTATATAACAGCAGTTTCCCCAAATGGCTGTACTAATTTACACTCCTATCATCAGAGTATGCAAGTCCACATTGCCATTTTAACTTTTGAACAGTGTTTGGGGAGTGAAACTTATGGTTACCAAAGGGAAAGAGGTAGGGAGTGATAAATTAGGAGTCTGAAAGTAACATATACACACTACTATATAGAAAATAGATAATCAACAAGGACCTACTTACAGCACAGGAAACTATACTCAGTATTTCGTAAGAACCTATAAGGGAAAAGAATCTGAGAAAGGATATACATATATGTGACTGAATCCCTTTGCTGTATGCCTGAAACTAACACATTGCAAATCAACTATACTTCAATAAAAACTTAATTAATTCAAAAGAGGAAAATCAAGTACAGAGAAAATAAATGCTTTCATAAGGGAAAATAATGTACACAAGAACACACATCTAGTTGGGAAATTGTTGAGACAGGAAGGGGGCCAGGCACAATCTTTAAAAGAATGACAAAGCCTGAGGACGTGACATAAAGGGTTAAACCAACTAGTTCCAAGCTGGCAGACAAGTCAACCTTCACTAGACCTTGAGCCTGAGTTCTTGCTGTTCAGTCACTCAGTCTTGTCCGACTTACTGCAACCCCATGGACTGCAGCATGCCAGACTTCCCTGTTCTTCACCATCTCCAGGAGTTTGCTCAAACTCATCTCCATTGAGTTGATGATGCCATCCAACCATCTCATCCTCTGTCGTTCCCTTCTCCTCCTGCCTTCAATCTCTCCCAGCATCAAAGTCTTTTTCCAATGAGTTGGCTCTCTGTATCAGGTGACCAAAGTATTGGAGTTTCAGCATCAGTCCTTCCAATGAATATTCAGAGTTGATTTTCTTTGGGACTAACTGGTTTGCTATCCTTGCAGTCCAAGGTACTCTCAAGAGTCTTCTCCAACACCACAGTTCAAAAGCATCAATTCTTCAGTGTTCAGGTTTCTTCATGGTCCAACTCTCACATCCAAACATGACTACTGGAAAAACCATAGCTTTGACTACACGGACCTTTGACTATACTGAGCTTCAGTATATGTTCATTATAACACAGCATCTAAATAACACATCACAGGCATCATGGCAGTTACAAAGCCAACCGAAAAGGTCAAAAAGTGAATGGCAGCCCAATTTATGAAAATCTCTGCCCCTACCCCAAAATAACTCAAATATTCTTCCCACTCATTAGTCTATGAAATTACCTACTCTATAGAAACTGTCAGCCCCATATGCTGGGGCCTCTCTCACTGTCCAAGATGACCCACACTCTGTCTATTGAGTACCTTTCCTCCCTGAATAAACCTTTCACTTTACTATAGCTTGCTCTTGAGTTCTTTCCAGGATGAAGCCAAGAACCCCTCCTTGGTGGCTATCCCAGAGACTCAGACTTGACCTGGGATGTGAGCATCCTCTCACATCCCACTCCCTTTCCTGCAGCATTGTCATTAACAGATGATGGAGTAATGCTCTTAAAGTTGTAAGTAAAATAACTTTCAACCTAGAATACTTAGGCCAGCCAAATCATTATATATTGCTGTTGTTCAGTTGCTTGGTCACGTCCAACTCTTTACATCCCCGTGGACTGCAGCATGCCAGACTTCCCTGTCCTTCACCATCTCCCAGAGCTTGCTCAAACTCATGTCCTTCAAGTCAGTGATGCCATCCAACCATCTTATCCTCTGCTGTCCCCTTCTCCTACTGCCTTCAATCCTTCCCAGCATCAGGGTCTTTTCTAATGAGTCAGCTCTTCGCATCAGGTGGCCAAAGGACTGGAGCTTCAGCTTCAGCATCAGTCCTTCCAATGAATACTCAGGATTGATTTCCTTTAGGATGGACCGATTGGATCTCCTTCCAGTCTAAGGGACTCTCAAGAGTCTTCTCCAACACCACAGTTCAAAAGCATCAATTCTTTGACACTCAGCCCTCTTTATGGTCCAGCTCTCACATCCATATATGACTACTAGAATGAAAACCACAATCACAGAAAACTAAACTGATTACATGGATCACAGCCTTGTCCAATTCAATGGAACTATACTGTGCAGGGCCTCCCAAGACTGACGGGTCACGGTGGAAAGTTCTGAGGAAACATGGCCCACGGGAGAAGGGAAGCGCAAACCACTTCAGTATTCTTGCCTGGAGAACCCCATGAACAGTATAAACCATGAGTGAATGCAAAATTAAAGATGTTCATACCTGAAAGGACTCAGAAAGTTTACCCCCCCGCCACACATACTCTTCCTCAGGTTTTGAGTTTTAAGAAAACGAGAGAACACTCTCCCAGTGAGAAAGCGAAGGTCGACAGTGGATCGACCACACAGAGCAACAGAAGGAAGCCTTAGGCTAGCAGCTGTGCACCTAGGAACCCAGCCTGAAGCTGAGGACGGAGGCCTGGGGTTGAAGACGTGATGTTTTTAATTATGGTGGAGCTAAAAAACAAAACCAACAACTTAAACACACAAGTTTATCGGTCAGAAACACCTGACTACGTCTGCACCATACCTCACTTTGTGTTCAGTTGACACGTCTTGAATGTACACTGCATACTAAACTCTACCGGCTCCATAAAATTTCTTGTGGGTGACATTCACCCAGCTTCATCTCAGTGAGGTTCAGCTGATCAGGTAAAGAGAGACAAGCATTTCATGAACTTCCAGGTGTCACTGAGACCCAGCAGGACCTTGTGGGGCTCCTGGGCACAGAAGCCTTTCTGGGTCCCCCATTTCTTGACCACAGGAAATGGGCTTCAGCCTCCAGGACCTTCCCTGAGTTCCAAAAGGCAGGTCCAAACAATTACAGAAGGGAGGGGGTGCAGAGACAAGGCAGGAACAATCAAGAAACAGTGCAGCCTTAGAGAAGCGTCCTGGCTTCCCCTCAAGGGACTCACATGAGAGTATGTTTGAGCTGCTTTGCAGGTACTGAAACCCCATCCGGTGGGAGAAGTTAACTGTATGCTGCCCACAAGCACAGAGGCCCCAGGAGGAACCAGAAGGTTGATGATACAGACTCCCAATGACCTCACCACCAACCAATCAGGTCCACCAGCTGACCATGCTCTCCTGTTTGAACCGTTACTACAGAACTCCTCACTACCCTTTAGAGGTTGGGACATACAGTTTTGAGGGCACTACAAAGTTTTGCCATGGCCTGGCAGAGGCAGTTTCTGAGGCAGATCACAGGGGTGGGGGGACTCCTGTGCCCTCAAATCACCTCCCACCTCTAAGACTTGGGGAGCAGCTCTGCCTTCTTCCCTGAGGGATGCCCAGGGCAACCGAGGAGCTCTCAATGCGACAAGTGAGCTGGCAAGACCTGACTCTCCCTCCTTGATGGAGGGGACCGTGCTGGGAATCGCCTCATCCCACACGGTCACACACCCATCCCCCTCCACCGGTCAGCCTGCTGGCCGGCCCAAGAGCAGAACGGCACAAGGGACTGATCACTCTGTGCTCACATCTGCCGCTGCTCTGCCTGAACGACTTTCCCTGAAGCCCCGGGGAATCTGGATCCAAGATTGATGAGGGATTCAAGCAAGCTGCTGGGCTATTTCTCATCTCGGGCTGGAACTTCAGGACTCTAAAGTGATGGGTGACCGGTCCAGAGCCTGCAGAAGGCTTGAGTCTGCACAGGCAAGATGAGAAATGGACCCAGAAGTAGCCATAATGCTTCATGATCCTGGCTGGCACGGATAATTCATTCATCTGCACTAGAGACTCTCTCTTCCGAAACAATTCAGAGAGGAAGCCTACGTACGTAAATTGGTCCAGGCCTCAGCAATGTCTCTCTCACAAATGTCTTAGGAAAGGATTGAAATAAATATGACAGGAAATTTATCATGGCCATCACAGCTCATTATCGTCTCTTTAATTCCTACTCCAGCATCAGGAACTGTATTTATCTCCTTTCCTCTCAATCCAAGATTATTAGGTGACTTCATGTGATGACCCATCCCATGCAGAAACACCTTTATGTTAATCCAGCTCTCTGCATCAAACTCCAAATGGAAACCTAGAAGTCCAGTGTGTAGAATGAATCAACCTAAGAATCCTATTCTGTCCACAATGACACATCCCTCTGGACTGAACCCCGATCTGGCTTCTCACTTCATCCTTCTAATCTGCAGGCTTGGGAGAGAACTGGTCCTCGTTTTATTATGCGCAGACTCTCAGGGTTGGTTGGCCACTTTTATTTTCCCCTCGGCCACCACCTCTGGTTATTCTCATGTCTGTTCAAGCTTTACCCAAGTGTTGGGTGGAGGTGTATGGGAATCTAAGTGGGTGTGCAATAAATACTTGTTTAATGAATAAATATGTATTATGTGCTGTGAATTGTATTTCTTTTTTAAATTTTGTTGGTTTATTTTGGCTGGCCGGGTCTTTGTTCCTACACACGGGCTCTCTCTAGTTGCAGCAAGCAGAGACTGCTCTCTATTTCGGGGGCTCTGTCTCCTCATTACCGTGGCTCCTCCTGTTGCAGAGCAAGGGCTCCAGGGTGTGCAGGCTTAAGCTTCTGCAGCATACGGGCTCAGCAGCTGTGGCTCTCGGCCTCCAGGGCACAGGCTGAGTCACCCCGAGGCACGTTGAATCCTCCCAGACTAGGGACCGAACCTGTGTCCCCTGCGTTGGCAGGTCGATTCGTAACCACTGGACCACCAAGGAAGACCACAAATGGTATTTTTTAAACTAACTCCAACTAGACCTCATTCCTGATTTCATTGATTTCAAAAGGCTATTTGAAAATTAAAAGACATAGCTAAAGAATTTGGGGCACATTAGTTGTTGTGTTTGTTTTTTTTTTTTTTAAGAATTCTGTAGTGACGTCTTTCACAAATCCATTATTGTGTTCATATAAACTGTTAATTTCAAGAAGATCAACCACCCCACAAACTTATGGAATCTTGGCATCACTTCTTTGTTTGGGGGTGAGTTCATGGGCATGCTCTATAGGGGTGCAATTCCAGCACAGCTGTTTCCTTGGTTTGTAAGACATAATTTTCTTTGGATTCACTACTTTTCTTCTGTAAACCTTCACACTCAGTTCCCATGAATGTTCCTTTCTCTGTTTGCACTTTTTAAAAAAACAATAATCAGTTTCACACTTCCCTTCACACGCTTGTCTCTGTAATCCTTAAACTCTTGTTTAAAAGCTCTTTATTTTGAAATAGTTTCAGTCTTACAAAAAAGAAAGCTGCAAATATAGGAGAGAATTCCTGTATCCCCTAATCTGAGCAACAGTACAAGAAGCAAAGTCAGGAAATCAACATCGCTCCAATACGCTTAATTGAAGAATGTGCTGGATTTTCCCAGGTTTCTCACGAAGGTCCTTTTTCTGTTCCAGGATCCAATCCTGGGTCCCAAGTTATGTGAGCGACCATTCGTTTGATAAGTTCTCCTTCAGGAGAGCGTGAACCTTCCCCTTCCCCCGAGAAGCAGCCCCCACCACTTCAGGTTCCCACCTGCCAGCACTTAACCTCCACCCAGTCACCAACTCTTCAGGCTGAATTCTTCCTACTGGGGTCTAAAGCATCAGAATCAAGTAAGCAATTATTCATACCCTGTCCTGCCAGCGGCCTCTGTCTCTCCCTAGAGTTGGGTCAGTGGACTGTCCTGAAACCTCATCTCTCTCAGAGATTCAAAAAAATCATGAACTTGCATGTCCACTGACATTCTCTTCATTGTAAGGGTGGGTGTGATACTCCTTCCAGCTTTTCTAATTTTTTTAAAAAATTTTATTGAAGTATAGTTGATTTACAATGTGTCAATTTCATGTTTATTTCTCTTGGACACTCTTTTCCATTATGGCTTATCACAGAATATTGAATATAGTTCCCTCCTCTGTACAATAGGATCTTGTGACTTATCCATTTTTCCAGCTGTTAACATCCCTGAGCAGAAACTGGAAATTCATCTCACATTTTAATACCCATAAGCTGATGATTCTCAAGCTGAAACCTCCTAAAGTGACCGTTTTCCAAAGCAGCAGACGTTATGCAGATGTGCACACATCACATGGCTGACTCTATTTGCCTCCCAGCCGCTGCTCTCTCATTTTTCTCTGTCTCAGTAAGTAACACCAGTACACACCTCAGTCATGCTAGAATAGTGAGCAGTTCTCACCAGAAACACTGCTGTGTAACGGTACCTGAGGTCCTGACAGAGCCGATGGAAAGATAAATACACAGGAAAACCTGTATGGGAAGTAAGAGATAAACCTGCCATTATCTGTGGATAGAATGATCAAATATGCAGCATCAACCCAAACTTACCATTAGAACTAATGAGAGAGTGGTGAGGTTAATGGATACGAGATCAATTTGTGAAAATAAACGACCTTCCAGCAAATGAATCAAAGCCACAGCTTCTACAATAGCAGGACACTGCTACCATACAATAAGGTTCTTCTATTGGAGAAGGCAATGGCAACCCACTCCAGTCTTCTTGCCTGGAAAATCCCATGGACAGAGGAGCCTGGCGGGCTACGGTCCAGGGGGTCGCAAAGAGCTGGCCACAACCGAGCCCACACGCAACGCAACCAGCATGGTGTGAGCACGCGGCAGTGAAATTTCGAGTCTAGGATCTGAAGCCCAGATCTGCATCTTCACGGACAAGTGACCACGGGCAGGTTACTTAACAGCCCTGAGTCCTTAAAGGGCACTTGGCCCACCGTGAGGGTCGAGGCAAAGGCCCACTCCTGGCACAGAGTTCTCCATCTTCTAATCCACAGAGAAACCATCTGCCTTCTCCTCCCTGCCCATCGCCTATTCACAGGGAATACGCCCTCCTTTGTCAAACTGCTGCACTTTACCAAAGGAAGTTAAAAATCCCTGGGCCACCATAAATGCACATTATGTATTCCTAACCGCATTTTTACTGCTGCCCACATACTGCTTTATTGATCCTGGATTAACGTTCTAGTTCACTTCCCATAACGCCACATTCAGACCCAAATAATCGTTTCTCTGCTACAACTCCGATTCCATTACCAATTTTCTAATCTTGAATTTTCTACTTCAGAAATTGATATCCATTTAGATCAGGGGTCCCCAGCCTCTGGGATCTAATGGCTGATGATCTGAGGTGGAGCTGATGCAATAATGATAGAAGCAAAGTGCACAATAAATGTAATGAGCTTGAATCATCCCAAAACCTCCCCCCCACACGCACACACACTGCGGTCCGTGGAAAAACTGTCTTCCAAGAAATCGGTTCCCGGAGCCAAAAAGCTCAGGGGCTACTCATTTCAATGATAAAAAGAGCTCATGTTGCTTCAGTATCCACTCACTCAAGCACTCTTGACCTCCAGGGGCTGCCTTCACACCCCCTGTGACACATCAGTTCCAGCGTCCTCTTCACAAGAAACACAACATAAATGGATGTGTGTGGAGCCATCAACACAATAGTGCTGCAAAGGGAATGTGGAGTGATGTAAATGTTAAAATTTGTATTGAAAAACCCAAATGGAACTTTTCGGCCAACCCAATAGTCTCTGGTAGATTTATCCAGAATAAGATTTCAAAGTCTCCCAGCATATCCAATCCATATACACAGAGCTTTTCCCACTTTTGTGACATACACTTGACCCTCGAATGTTCTATTCTCAAAGTTGCCTGCAGGGCAGCAATTTACTCAATCTATCCTTTAAAAACGAGGCTTCCTTGATGGCTCAGACGGTAAAGAATCTGCCTGCAAAGCAGGAGATCTTGGGTCGGGAAGAACCCCTGGAGAAGGGAATGGCAACCCACTCCAGGATTCTTGCCTGGAAAAATCCATGGACAAAGGAGCCTGGGGGGCTACAGTCCCTGGGGTCGCAAAGAGCAGGACCTGACTGAGCCAGCAACACTTTCAGTTTCAGCCCTTAAAAGCCATCATTCGGCGGGGAGATGAACAATGGGTACTTTCTGCTCTCCTGGATAAAGGGAAACACTTGACTCAGTACGGCCAGAGGAGGTACCAAGAAGCGATCTCTAGACTTCACAGGCCTATTTACAACTCCTGCTCAACCCCTCCTCACTCCTCTTTGCCAGCTACTAAATGTCATGGTGACATTTCCTTGTTTGTAATAATATGCAATTTACAGACTGGGACTGGGTCATTTTGCCTTTTCCATCAGTCATTTTCTCGACTCTCCTCAACGTACGGCCCTACAGCCCAGGAGAGTATGTGACGGGACAGCTCAGAGCTCCATGAAGCACTCGGCAAATTATTAAGTGGATTCTGATGTGGCTAGAATTCAAATAGCTATTTTAAAATATATAGCAACTATTTAGAAAGCTGAAGTGATTTTGATAGTGTCCTGGTGAACTATAACTTAAAGAGAACACAATTTTATTGATGTAGAATCACCAAAACATGTGAGCAAGGAAACACAGATTTTCTTTGCCTGTATTTCTTGGCCCGTTTTTTTAAAAAAGAAAAAAATTCATTCTTTTATAATGATAAAGTTTGTAACGCCTCTGCTCTACTGATCCAATTGGATTTTGGAAGCGTTGCCTCTCTTAGTCCTTGTTAAAGTCAGAGATGAGAAACTCAGCTTACATGAACACAATGGGATTTGCTATTTTCACTTAGAAAGTCAACACCATTCAGCAAGAAGGATTTGCTAAATACATTTTAAAAAGCCGGTGGATCCCTCAGTATTTGGATCCACTCTCCTATCACCAAAGTTCTTCAGCATCATCACAAATATTTCTTGACCACGAACTAGGGGCAAAATTCTAGCTCCTGTTCCACAAATAAAAATAGATGCAAAAATGCAGAGATGGTTCCCAGGATTTTCAGTAATAAAGTTCAATTGTTGTTCTTTAGTTGCTAAGTCATGTCCAACTCTCTGCAACCCTATGACTGCAGCCCACCAGCCTCCTCTGTCCGTGGGATTCTCCAGGCAAGAATACTGGAGTGGGTTGCCATTTCGTTCTCCAGGGGATCTTCCCCACCCAGAGACTGAACCCAGGTCTCCTGCATGGCGAGTGGATTCTACATCGCTGAGCCACATGGGAAGCCCAGGATAGTTGAAAATAGGCTTAAAATATTACTATTCTCTAGGCCCTTGGAGCCCATCTGAATAATAACTCTAATAAAAGTGGTTAAACTCTGGAAATGCCAAACCCGTGGTGATGGCCACAGAGCTGTTGAGGGCATAGTTGACAATAAGAAGCCCATTCTCTTCTTGCCTCTTTCAATCCTCCTTTCCAAATGAATGGCACCAGACTTTCTAACCATGGACCAAAGAAATGAGGGACCGTTAAATGCAAACTATGACCAAGCCTTTCCCAAGCAGAAAGGCTTCCAATGATTTGTCACAACTACATAACCAAGGGCATCCTGTGATATGGGCTATATCAGTGTTACTCAGGAGAGCAGTGGGGCCTTGCTGCTCAGAGAGTGCTCCGGGAGAGAGAACACCAGAGCAAAGGTAAAGAAGACGGCATCTGAAGTAGACAGCTGATCCAAGATGCTGGACCAGCTGTTCTTGTTGTTCCGTCACTAAGTCCTGTCCGACTCTTTGTGATGCCATGAACCACAGCACACCAGGCTTCCCTGTCCTTCACTACCTCCTGGCGTTTGCTCAAATCCATTCCCATTGAATTGGTGATGCCATCTAACCATCTCATCCTCTGCTGTCCCCTTCTCCTCCTGCCCTCAATCTTTCTAGCATCAAGGTCTTTTCCAATGAGTAGGCTCTATGCATCAGGTGGCCAAAGTACTGGAGCTTCAGCTTCAGCATCAGTCATTCCAATGACTATTCAGGGTTGATTTCCCTTAGAATTCATTGATTGATCCTTGCATCCAAGGGACTCTCAAGAGTCTTCTCCAACACCACAGTTCAAAAGCATCAATTCTTGGCGCTCAGCTTTCTTTATGGTCCATCTTTCACATCCATACATAACTACTGGAGAAACCATGGCTTTGACTAGATGGACCTTTGTCAGCAAAGTGATGTCTCCGCTTTTTAATATGCTATCTAGGTTTATCATAGTTTCCTTCCAAGAAGCAAGTGTGTTTTAATTTCTGGCTGCTGGACCAGGCCTATATACAAAACAAGTGTGCTCTCAGCATAAGTAGCAATAGTTTCATTGGAGGGCTTCCTAAGAAACGCAGATCTTGGGGTCCACCTTCGAACTACTCAGTCAGAACAATGCGTTTTAAAAAACATTCATTTATTTGACTGCAACAGGTCTTAGCTGTGGCACACAGGAGCTCTGACCTCCACTGAGGCAGATGCAGGATCTCGTTCCCCGACCAGAGATTGGGCCCGGGCCCCCTGCATTGGCAGCCTGGAGTCTTAGCCCCTGGACCACCAGGGACTCCCCGAACATGTGTTCTTCCAAGAACTCCTAATCGAGGAGTGTGCACAGGAAGGATTGAGAAGCACCACAGCCGAGGGACTTTAGCAGGAAGGGTGAGAAAGCTAGTCAAGGATTGCTACCTTCCTTGGATACACATGAGTGCGCGGGCAACCTTCAGAATAAAGAAAACAGACACTTTCCACTTCGGCGAGAATATGCCTGTTCTCCTTAGATAAAGCACAGGCTCAAGCCAAGCGCTGTGTCCTCCACTGCCCGGCAGAAACCCCATGAATCCTTTTCAAGTCATATAAGCCAAGATCTGTCCTTCCATTCAATGCACACCCTGAGTTGAGACAGCACTCTCCATGGATGCGCATTACCCACTGACCAGTAGTCTTACCAGCCCAAGCAGGAAGACAGCCAAGCTTAACAGGATCTTCAGTCTCAACCGAAGCAGCAGAAGTTCAGAACGGTAATGGTGATCACCAGGCACAGCCTAACGGGTCTGTTAGATGAGCAGTCTAGGAAACGATATGAGGGGCTTGAACTTCGGAGGCACACAACAGCCATCACCGGAGAGGACATCCCCGCCCGAAAGGACACTGAAAATCCAGAGCCCTGGGGGGGTCCTCTGACACCTCCACCTTTCTGGTGGAGGAGGACGTACAACCAGACGAGGAAAAGGAAAGCTGCAGGTCACCTCTGAGCACAGAGCGCCCCTCGGGGAGCTTGGAACGGGGGCCTCGGAAGCATAAGCAGGGGTACCCAGATCCTACCAGGCCAAACTTAAAATCAGGAAGCAGAAACCAGAGTGCCTCTCAGACAGCTGACGGGAAGAGAGGGAGCAAGCTGAGCTGGTAGCAGTGATGGGACACACGGCGCTTCTCATGGGCCAGAAATGGACCGCATGGGAGGCAGAAGCCGTGGGCCACTCAGCCGGGGCCCCACCCAACAGAGCAAAGCACCTAGCTTAGGGTGACCCCAGGAAGCATGAGGGTGGAGATGGTGTCACGGCCGGGAAGATGCTACAGTCACCTGTCAGTATCCTGTGTGAGCGCATCCCATGAAAACGCCCTGAAAGGTCTCCAGGAAAAAAAACAAAAAGATCAGTTTTGTGCATATGCCACATGCAGGGCAACCTGGGCAATATTCACTCTGCCTTTCCCCCCATTCCTTCTCTGCCTGAACTCAACCACAGCGAAACAACAAATGGGGACTGGTGGGTGCAGGGGAAGAGGAAGAAATGCTCCAGGAAGGAAGCACGGAGAAGCCCCCAGCCCTCCCCGCCTCAGGCTTGCAGACCTGAAGCAGGTCAAGCTGGGAGGGAGGTGGAGCCTGTCTCTGCATGAATTCTGGAGTTAACCTTCCTATAGAAGACTGGCCTGGACATTTTGAGGGCTTGTCTGGTGGTTCAGACAAGAGGAATCTGCCTGCCATGCAGAAGACGTGGGTTCGATCCCTGGGTCAGGAAGATTCCCTGGAGTAGGAAATGGCAACCCGCTCCAGGATTCTTGCCTGGAGAATCCCATGGACAGAGGAGCCTGTTGGGCTACAGTCCACGGGGTCACAAAGAGTCGGACACGACTGAGAAACTAACACACACTCACACTCATTTGTAATACTAAAGAACACAGAAAAGGCTATATAGCTTCACAAATCTGGGTATCAACCAGTCAAAACTTGTTTCAAAAACACATTAGAAAAAACCAATAAGTTTGTCTCCTGATGATCCCAAGAGTCGTCAACGCAGTCAGAGGAACACTGAGCATTCACTGCAGAAAGAGATCAGGTCTCACGTTTACTGAACCCTGCCCACCACCCTGTGCTTTACACATGCCACACCATTTTTGTTAGAGCTCATTGGACTGAAAAAAATATAGAAAGCCCTGAAAGTAGCTCAAATTAAAAAACAAAGTGAAAAAATAACAAATATATTGTGGAGGTAATCTAGATTTTCTGGGCCCCCTAGGGCCTTTGAGACCTTGTCCTGCCCTCACCTTGAACCTATATTCAAAGTTACATCAAAAGACCCAACTCCAGTTGCCACAGAAAGCCCATGTCTAGCCACGCAGCACATCAGTGAGCCCAGAGATTTTTCTTGCCGCTTCTCTGAAAAGGGAGATACAACACCCAACATTTCTATTCCATTCCCCAATGTACAGCTCCTGGCCGCCAGCAACATCATCTTTTTCTGTCTTGTTCCCTTTTATCTCTTGCCACAAAGCCTCACAGATACCCTCTATTTTTCTGATAAATTCAGCTCTTGGCGAGCTCTATCCAATAATAACCTGGAACGTAGCCATCACTCCCACTCCTGCTTAGAAAGCAATTCAGTGACTTCTTTTCCCTCACTTGGGTCTCTTGAGATATAAAGCAAGAATGCAAAGAAGTTTAACAAAAAGTTTGTTCGTCCAAAACAGTTCTATTTGGTAGGAGTGGAGAGATGGAATGAACATGGGAAATCTTGCTAGAAATTTCAGATTTTATTTTCTATCAATTTTACCTAGTAGTACATCTCAGAAAGCAGAAGGAGCCTAAAAGGAAATAAAGGGGCATAGAGACAGGCTCAAACTGTGGTGCTGGAGAACACTTGAGAGTCCCTTGGACTGCAAGGAGATCAAACCGGTCAACCCTGAATATTCATTGGAAGAACTGATGCTGAAGCTGAAGCTCCAAAATCTTGGCCCCCTGATGTGAAAAACTGACTCACTGGAAAAGACCCTGATGCTGGGAAAGACTGAGGGAAGGAAGGGAAGGGGGTAACAGAGGACGAGATGGTTGGATGGCATCACTGACTCAATGGACATGAGTTTGAGCAACCTCTGGGAGACAGTGAAGGACGAGGAAGCCTGGCGTGCTGCAGTCCACAGGGTTGCAAAGAGTCAGATGTGACTGAGCGACTGAACAGCAACCACAATAACAATACAGGCAGGCATCCTGTGAACTGTAACCCAGAAGTCCGAAGGTGAGGCCAGACCCGCTGAGTCTTACCACTTCTGTCGCCTCTGCTGCTCTCCTTTCTTTCTCCCACCAGACATCCTTAGCATCTCATGACTGCACACGGCTGTCTATGTGCTCTTACACAGGGGACTTCTGTCCTCTGATGGGCGTCTCTGTGTCTCTCACTTCAAAATTGCCAAGAAAGGGTTTGATTAGCTTAGCTCACCCTGCAGATTTCTTCTGTGGGAGGATGTTGGTCAGCCCCGGTCTAAACAGCTGTGTTCAGGAGAAGGCTGAGTCCTCTGTTTTAAACAGGACAGCAGAGGCTGTGGGCAGGGGGTCTACTCTCACTGACCATAAACAGCCCAGGAAGCAATGAATAGCATCTCTGTTACACACGTGTCCAGCTCGCAGCTGAAGAGTGAATTAAGAAAGAAATGTTGCGGCACCCCAAAAGCTTGATACAGCGTGGGAGATGATATCCACTGCTGTATTGTTTTGTTTTTTTTTCATATCAGGTCCCTTTTGATGATTTCTCAGGCTCCTGACTATTACACAGAGGAAATTAAGCACGATTCCTCTACTGGAAAGAACCGGAATCTATTCTCAGGGGTCACAAATAAAAAGCACCAGGAGCCAATACAGACAATGTTACATAACAACTGTCTGTCAGAACTCTACAGGTCCCTGAGTTGCCAAAGATCACAGCTATCTATCTGGAAAGCGAGCAAGTCTGTTGCATGGAGCCTCGAGTCTCTGGGCTCTTTCTATGACTGCAGGACACGTGGAAAGGGTAGTCACCAACGTCTCTGCCTCCCCCCATGAACTCCACTGAGCACTCTCTGCTCTGACCAGCTGCAATCCCACAAGGCAGCCTTACTCGTTTTTAACACCCCCTGGTATTGTATTCTCTTGTTTCCTGGCTCATCTGTGAAGATCCTATCTCATTAATAAAAGTAGGAGCAGTTTTTTTTTTTTTCCTAAGTATCATAGGCAAGCAATCCAATGCCCACAAAATATATAAATAAAGGAACAGGTAGACTTCAGGGTTGAAAGAAACACAGGTTGAAGCTACCAAGTAAACAAATTCAGTACTATTTATTATTTATATGTTTTCAGTTTGAATACATTTTTGAATACATTTTCTTGAGTTTACCACCCCTGGGGCCACAAATGATTTGCATATAATCATGAAACTCCATTTCCTCAGTTAAAAAAAACAAAGAAGAAATAAAAACTCATGTATCTACCTTAGTGGCTGTTATGAAGGTGAAATAAGCTAACATTCAGGGAAAAAATAAGAAAAGTGGAAGGAGGGAGAAAGCACCCCGAATTGTTGATTCTGGCCTCAGTTTTATGTCAGATATTCATAGTATGTGTTTGCTTTTATACTAAAGTGTGAAGGACTCCCACTGGTTTAGAGTTTCCATTGAGTATATTTTACTACAGAATTGCCTTTGATTTCTGCACCTGGGAATGCCTTAATAATGGCAAACCACCTTGCTTATGGCTCTTTCTAGGGATGGAATAGTTGCAGTTAAGAGCTTGGTGGGGCTCAGAAGTCTAGTGTATGTCCTCAGTTTTTACATTAAAAAAAAAAAGGCCCAGGGAGCTTCAGTAACTTCCCTGTAACTCAGTCCACACAGAAGGCATAGCTCAACCAACTGTGAGGTCCAGTCTTCCTCCTTTTCCCTTATTTCCACGCTTTCTCAGTAAATAATTCTTCACCAAAGGAGTTTTTCCACATCTGAGCTTGTACGTTTGAGATGACTTTAAGAAAGGTCCCCTGCATCTTCATTTTCTATTTTATGAAAAATAAAATTTAAAAATACAAACTTGCTGTGTTGCATCCACATTTTGTGACATCACATTCAGATATCATTTTAATTATCTAGTAATCTCTAAATATCTAATGCCCTCTTAATATTGCATTTGAATATTTTGTTTTAAAAAAAGAAGTTTGGGATTCACAGATACACATTACAATATACAAAGTAGATAGGCAAGAGGACCTACTGAACAGCACAGGGAACTAATCCAATCTCTTGTGAAAAACCTATAATGAAAGAGGATGTATAACTAAATCACTTTACCGTGCACCTGAAATGAACACAACACTGTAAATCAACTAGACTTCAGTAAAAATTGTTCTAATTAAACTTTAAAAAAATTAAGAAGGATGATGGAGATACTGAGACGGCATTAAAACTGTGTGTCATGAAGACAATGCAAACTTTCTAAGGCCCTAAGGGTGTGGGGAGGGGATGAGCAAAGTGTAGATAACTTTCCTCCACCTCTGTTGACTGAACACAGATTTCTAGGCCCTTAGTCAAAAATAGCAACAGATTTGGGGTCTACAAGATACAAGATGTGAGATTATCAAAACACTGCACTTGAGGTCCAGCTTTGGACTTAAATAATTTGAACAATCCAACATGTTAGATTTAGACCAGAAAAACAATTACTTCTCATTTACTGCCCTCTGTTCCTGGAAATTTAACTTATGCATGAGCTTATATTTGTTTATGCATTTTACTGAGAAAACGAGGACAATTAAAATTTTAAAAATCAATAAAATGTATAACCAAAATAACATAAATAGATTTTCACTAATATCCTGGAAGTCATTAAAGCAATTTATGTCTTATGCATCCCATTAAACTTTCTAAAATTCTCCAGCATGATTTAGATTCTTGGTAGTAAAAAGAATTTACATTTTTTTATTTATATGGGCTTTCTTTCCTATTTCTTTCAGTAATTACCAACCTAAAAAGGAAGCCACTTGTTTAGCATGAAGACCTATGGTTGGCGGGACTTCCCTGGCGGTCCTATAGCTAAGGCTTAGCGATCTCAA
Source organism: Odocoileus virginianus (assembly GCF_023699985.2). Classification (NCBI taxonomy): domain Eukaryota; kingdom Metazoa; phylum Chordata; class Mammalia; order Artiodactyla; family Cervidae; genus Odocoileus; species Odocoileus virginianus. Next base: position 3,945,639 of record NC_069674.1, read on the forward strand.
TGTAGTGGGCCGGAGTTTGATCCCTGGTCAGGGAACTAGGTCCCACTTGCTGAAACTAAGACCCAGTGCAATCAAATAAATAAACAAATAAAAATAAACATTAAAGAACTATGATTGGCAAGTCAAACTCAGAAAGAAAGACAAATACCATAAGATACCACTTATATGTGGAATCTAAAATATGAAGCAAATGACCTCATCATGAAACAGACTCACGGATGTAGAGAAGAGACTAAGAGCTGTTTGCCAAAGGGAAGGAGGGTGGGGGAGGGATGGGTTGGGAGTTTGGGTTTAGCAGATGCACGTACATACAGAATGGATAAACAGCGAAGTCCTACCATATAGCACAGGGAACTCTATTAGACACCCCGTGATAAACCATAATGGAAAAGAATATGAAGAAGAATGTGCACCTATGTATAACTGAATCACTTTGCTGTAGTCTAAAAATTAACACTGCACGTTAAATCAACTATGCTTCAATAGAATAAATAAATGCATAAACAAAATAAAGTTCAGAGGATTCCCTCTGACGGGAGGAACCAGGCACTCCCGAAGAGGAAGACGGATAGCTGTCAGCCGTCAGCATCAGGGAAGCTGGGAACTCAGTACAAGCTATCTGCGGAGGTCCTGGTAGGCCCAGGGATCATGAAATTCAAGCCAAAAGACAAGCTGGAGCGATCCGACAAGCAGGAGTCACGATGGACACCTTCTCAGCTGAAGTTTAGCCCTGGGATATGCTCGGTCCCAGCACAGGGACGGTGGTCACGAAGTAGAATGTGTGACCGAGGAGAAAAGGCAGGACGTGAACCAAGTTATGACAGCGATAAATCACAATTCACAAGCTTCGTGTGTGTCTGTGATGCCCGGAGCAGCTTGTGAGTCATGGCTGATCCAGCCATGAGGGAGACTGCCCACAGAGAGGAAGCTGGTGATTCTGCTGTGTCCTCAAATCCAGGAGGGAAATCTTCTCACCCGCCAAAAGGAGGAGGAGGTGCTTAACTCCAAAGTGTAGACTGAGGAAAAGCTTGGAAAGTGGGTGAAATGCCTTGTGAAGGGAAGCTCTCAGATCCAAACAGGAAGGGGCAGGAAAGAGGGGGGAAGAAATAGGTGTTACCTTGGAGAGGGGAGATCATTAAATTGGGCTTGTGTGTGTGTGTGTGTGTGAAAGTGGAAAAAAAGGATCAAATGAGAACCTTTAGATGTAACAGGATATGATTGATCAAAATGTGAATTTTGGAGAACATACATAGGGAAAAGGAAAGCAAGAAGAGGAAAAAGTGACAGAAGAGGAAATGGAAAAAAAAAAACCCCACAAAACGAGACTCAACAAGAAGAGAGGTTCACAAAGATTTAACCAGTCTTGGGGAGGAGGAGATAGGAGGGAACAGGAATGGCATTGGTCGACCCTTCTTTCCTGGATGTGGTCCCCAAGTGCAGAGGAACATTAAGTTGGGTACTGAAAATTTATAAAAAATAAAGTTAGGAGTAAGTCTAGTGAGAAACTAGATGCCACTGATTCTAGGGCTTCCAGTAGGTGAGGTCCCCCAAGCCACTAATTCTGAGGTCTGGGCACTGAATTGATTGATGGGAAAGACATGGGGAGTCTCAGTGCCAACAATAGCTGAGTTAAGGTCCTGACAAAGCAGTTTCACATATATAGCTGTCAAAATGCAAAGCAAATACAGTCTGAAGGCACTCGAGAGCAACCCAAAGTGAGCAGATTTTCGGGGAAAAGGTCTGCGGCAACTACTTCAGGTAGAAAGTGGGAGAGCGGATTCTAGAATTAGCAAGACCAGGGGGAGAGTCTCAAATTCTGTGCTAAGTGCTGCCCAAAGGGCTGGCTGCCCCCACCCCAGCCATGTGAGTACTAGGGGGATTCAAGCTGAACTGGATACGGTAATAGAGTACAATACAGGTAACCTGCTGTTCACTGAATTGCCCACTTTAGGGAGAATCCAGCGTCTCCACCCAACATTCACAAGGTCAAGCTAAAATTGAAAGTGACTCAACAGAAAAAGAAACACAAAAACATTACCCATCCTCAACGAAGCAGCACAAGCAACACAGATCAGTCCCAAGACAACCCAGATGCTAGAAAGCAGGATTTTACAGCTGAGATTATCATGAGGCCCATTAATTAAAGGAAAATGGCCCTCACACAGCAAATGAAGAGGCAGCAAATCTAAGCCAGGGAAACAGAACAAAGAGGGGATTCTAGAATGGAGAACACAGCATCTGGAGTAAACCACTGAAAATGCAGTCACATGGGGAACACAGGGGACAGAGTGGAAACAGCAAAAGAAGCGACTGTATCTGAAGATGAGAGAGTAAAAACGAACATCTGCAGAATGAGACAAAGTGTCTAACATACGTGTAATTGCCATCCCAACAAATTAAGAATAGGACAGACAAAAAAAGAAGAAAAAAAAACACCTGAAGAAACAATGGCGTCGATATTCCCAAATGTGGTGAATTTAAACATTCCAGATGATCTATGACCCCGTGGCAAGACACATAGGAGGGGAATCATGCCCGGGCACGTAACACCCAAACACTGAAAACCCAAGAGAGAGAGAAAATTCTGACAGCAGACATAAAAACAGCACCTTACACCCAGACACCAATGAATCAAATGACTAGTCACGTCTCAGTAGAAAAAAAATGAGACCAGAATTCAGCTAACGCCACCTTCAAAGTGCTGAAGAGAAACCAAAATCTTACCCACTCAGAATTCTATAACCAGCAGAAAATATTTTTAAGACTAAAGACAAAGTAAAAATGCAGGTTGGCTCTAGCTAGCATAATTATGCAAAATGCATTCCTATTGAACTAAAATACTTTCAGCTGAGTCTTTTTTTTTTTTTTCTAATGCCCTAAAGGGAAGGTGACAAAGACCCAAGCCGAACTAAACCCACAGGCCACATCTTTGCCATCCCTGTCTCGCCATGAAGTAAGCACTAGGAGTAGAAAGTAGACGTGGATGGGAAGTAAGAAGTTAAGTTCATCAAAAAGAAACGTTTCATGCTTGGATTATTGTTGGTTCAAACTCTCAGCAGCTTTGGGGGGTGTAACCTGAAACCTGCTCCTGTACATGGACGGCGGGGAGGGACCCCAGAAAGAGGCAGGTCACTTCAGATCAGCAGGTGGCAGTTTTAATAAGCAAGGGGACTTAGAGCTTGGGTGACCCTAAGACCAGCAGGACCTCTACACCCGCCCACCAGCATCTTCAGACTTACAGAGAGGCCTTACTGGGTCCAATCATTCAGGCCAGGTGGTCTCGAAATCACCTCACTCTCTCAAGCCTGCATCTTTGAAAAGGCTCCCACTGTGGGAATGGGGGGTGGGCGGCAGGCTGGGCTGGGGGTTCCACTGCAGTGGAATCAGAAGTCACATCCTCTTGATAACCTCCCTCAACAATTACAGCATTGCCCAGCACAAGGTAATCAAGATTAGGGCCTTAGATACAGCACTGTATCTAGTTGGTGTCAATAAAATGTTTCCAATATAAAATTTATTTTCCTTTAAATATTCATGACATTGGAAATGTAATACTCCAGTGAGAAGGTCAGAAAACAGAATGCGAGGCTGCCCTACAGGCCTGAAGACGCTCACCCAGCATCGAGCAGGCACGTCTAGGTACCGCTCTTCCTATGTTTCAAACAGCAGTGACGAAAAGGCTCAGTAATTAGTGCTGTGAAGTAAGAAGTTAAAACGAGGGAAAAAATTTTAAACAACAAATTGCAGAATAATTTTGGAATATAGTTGAACAACTGCATGTTAAAGTTTAAGTTGTCCATTCTGCAACACTGAGACTTATCAATAACCTCCACTTTTACCACAGAAGACTTTAGTATCCTTTAGACAATGAGAAAGAGATGCAAACATCTTGTGTAAATAATAAAGCTGCAGCTCTTCCTTCCATAGAGGTTACACTGGAGTTTGATAAGTCCCTTGTACAATGGTACAGGCATCTCCAGTCTCTGGATTTGACGTGGTGCCGATGTGACAATAATAGAGATACAGTGCACAGTAAATGCAATGCACTAGAATCATGCTGAAATCATCACCCACCCCCATACCTGGAAAAACTGTCTTCCAAGAAACCGGTCCCTGCGGCCAGAAAGGCTGCTGCAATGGGTATGTAAGTTTTCAAAACCAACATTTTACATATGCACACCATTTAGTAATACTACTGCAAAATATGTTCATTCAGCACTCAAAAAAAAAAAAATCCACAGTACATTATGAGTACTGAGTAAGAATCACTCTGCCTCCTGGTTTTGAGCTGATCATGGTTACCAGTTTGGAAGAGTTCCTGACTGTCTTTTCACTTCATGTGTATTTCTATGTAATTAGCATCAAAAAGTGTATACCACTTGTATCTTTAAAAAAAAAAAAAAAGGGCAAAAGAGTCTGGCAGTTAGTGACTTTCCAAAAAGTATCCGAATAGAGCTGGTGGAAGTCACCAAGCCCCGCCCCATGGACGCAGAGCCCCGCCCCCATGGATGCAGAGCCCCGCCCCCGTGGACGTAGAGCCCTGCCCCCGTGGACGCAGAGCCCCGCCCCTGCAGAACCACCCCAAGTAGGCTGCTCTATGGGTCTGTGGGCTGCACCCAAATGTCAGGCCTCCCACAAGCATTTAGAACAACCCGAGCTGTTGACTGGTGCTTGCCGGGTGCTTGATGGATATGCTCATGGGGCCCAGCACCAGACCAGCCTGGGGTGGGTGAGACGCGCCATCCCCTGGGCACCTTTTCCTTTCCCCGTCCCAGGTGACCGGCACTCCTACAGCTCCCTCCTCAGGACCACTGGCTCCTGCCCAGACCAGGGATGGCTGTCGGACTGGTCCCCTCTGGGGTCCTTAGCAGCTGTTCGCACACGTCGATGACCATCCCCCCACCCCCAGTCAGGAGCAAGGAAGCTACAAAAAGGACCTTTCTTTTCCCAGTTCTGGGGGCTCAGCCTTGGAGAAGGAACCTGGAGGTAAATAACACATCTCAGTCTGGCTAAACTCAACCCCTTAAAAGAGGAAGACAGGAACAAGCAGCCAAGTAGCAATGACGGTGACAGTAATCAGTAAATGGACGACACAGAGCGCAGTCCAACAGAAGAGCCTGCCCGAGAGCTTGAGGCTCCTCCTCCCGAGAAGTCGAAGGAGAAGATCTCCCAGCAGCACAGAAAACGGAAACAAACTCACTTCAAACCTACAACTAAGTAAACCGATGTTAGTGTTTGATGTTTTATTATAACTATTGAGTCTCATGTCGTCTGTCCAGGACTTTCCAGCGTCGACTGCCAACCCCTGCTCTCTACATGCCTCTCATTCTCTTCAGAACATTCACCAATACTCCATCCGAGCCCTGCCTTTCACTGCCGCGACCTTCAAGACAAGCCATCAGCGATTATACAATCTACAAACGGCAGAGGCAAACTACAGTTTAACTGAATTCTTCTTGGAGGAAGAGAACTGGAATTTTTTTTCCCCCCAGCAGATGGATAATCATAATGTCATGTTAGGCAGTGGGGACTATCAAAGACTCTAAAGCATGAAAAGTGGTTCTGACTAGAGCTGTGTTCTAGGTAGTGAAGATCTCTAAACTCATATTTGGGTTCATGGAACTTAGCTGGAGTTTGCCACTGTACAAATGACTGATGATAACTGCTTATTGAATTAATACGGACAAAGCATTTGTTAGACGCCTGCTAGAGGGACAGGGAGATGCCTAACTTATGACTAACGGATTTCTAGTACCTTCTAAATTGTTGCTGTGTGTTTGAACACTTCCTGCAAAGTTTTATAAGTGTCAATACCCTGCAGTATTGCCAAGAAGCCACTTTACCATTGGAACTGAAGGCATTTTTTAAAAAAGAAATTACCGAATGATCTTCTGAATGTCTCTACTACATAGTCACTGATGAATTAAACTTTCTTATTTTTTAATAAAAAGTCTTATAATACCAGCTATCCCGTATTAAAAAGGCATTTCCTAAGGATATTAAATAAATTGAAAAGTGTAACTACCTGAATCATAGTTAATGAGAACAGAGATCAAGATATGACTTGCTGATTCATATGTTTCACCCAGGCCCGAATGGTGTAGAAAATGCTGGTTATCCCTTAATTGAAATAAAAGTATTCAGTCCTAAATCCCTATCTTATGTAACTCAACAGACCAAGAGTCCCTTTATCCACCAGATGAATCTAATGTCGTTACTCCCTCCAACTTCACATACAACCAAACCACAATAAAGAGATGTTAGTGGGAACCATCTCTTAATAACACTCATAAACACACATGCTGCTCTCTGCCTAGAATAATGTAGAAGCAAAACCAGGTGGAGCAAACACAAGATCAAAGCTCAGGGCACAGATTCCGGCTACACGTCAACTCTAAGATCTAAAGTCCTTGCCTTCTTCCCATTAAAAAAAATTAGCAATACTCCAAAATATTCTTAAAGCACATCTGATACACAGACTCCTGCACAGCTTCTCTGCGGAACCCAGGTAAGGAATTTCCCTGCAAACCAACACAAACCGAGGCGAGGACAGACATGCAAGGCGGCGAAGAGCACCACTGACCATGGCCAGGTAAGGCTGCGCGGGGCACCTGACCGCGGTGGAACCCAGACCTCTGCGGGGATCCGCTCCTCTGCGCGCAGAAAGGGATGCTCCCCGAGGCATGTCCCTCTGGCTCTGGGCTACTCAAGAGGTTCTGGAGGCTCCTCCGGTCCGGGCCCGCCCTCTTTTCTCCGAACATCAGTCATTTCCTGGAAATCATCCCAGGCACGCACCGGCCCATTCAAGTTAATTAAGCACGTGTCTCTGACACCAACCAGAGAGCGCGCCCTGGCCAAGCCCTGAAGGGGAAGCTCGGGCCCAGGGGGTCACAGGCCCTGCCTCCCCGCCCCTCGCCGACCTCTGCCGCTCCCTGAAAACCCGGTAATCCCGGGAAACGGCGGTTTCTGCCAGCGAGCTGGCCTGCCGAGCCCCGGGCAGCCCTGAGCAGGGGCACCTGCAGAGCCTGGCGTCGGCCCGGGGTCGACTAAACACCGTCCATCCTCCCAATCCGCCCCGCGCCGCGTCCACCGACTGGACTCAAGGACCCCCTCCCCGCGGAGGAGGGGTCGGCGGCTCGGAATCCGCAAACAGCGCGCGTCCACTCGCCCGCCAACTGCAGCCGCCACCTGCTCGCCAGGTCCCGCGCCAGCCCCGCCGTCGTGGGTCTCTTACCTTGTGGCTTTTCCCCCCCGGGGGACACCTGACGTTGTTGGAGGCTCCCGCTGTCTGATTCATGTCCGGAGGAACTTGGGAGCCGATGCTCTAGAACCTCTCCAAGTTCCGCGGCGCCTGGAGGGTGGCGAGGGGCGCGTCTCCCGGAGGCGAGGTAGGTCCTGGCAGTCCAGCCGTGTCCGGGCGGCGTCCCCAACGCGGCAGGTTTCCGAGGGACCCCTCGTCCAGGGAGGCTGAGCCCTGCGAGTCCCGGAGCCGAAGAAGGAGAAGCAGCTGCTCGGATCCCAGAGGGAGCCGGGCCGGCGCCGGCGGCTCCGAGGGCGCTGTGCCCGGGGCTGCCTTCTCCGGGAAGCAGTCCAGGACTGTCCGGACCTGAGCGCCAGCAGATCCTAAAGGAGCTCCGGGCAGAGGCGAGGAGGTATGTGTGTGGGAGGTGGCGGGGCGGGGGGGCAGGCAGGACCGGCCCTGGCCGGAGAGAGGGGCCGCGGAGAGCCGCCGAAGCTCTAGAACACTGCGCCCCCACGAGCTCCGGGAGCTGAGTCGCCGCTGCGAGGCGCGTGGCGCACGGGTCCGCGCGAGGCTCCTGCGCCGACCTTAGCACACCCCTCCCCGCCCTCCTACGCCGGGGCTGGAGCCGCAATCCGTGCGCACCCGCACCTGCCCGGCCGGCGCGGGGGCGACTGAGAAGGGCCACTCGCGGGGCGGGGCGCGCCCGCTCTCGCCTGTCGCTCCTGCCCCGGGTGCAATCGCCAAAGCTTCCCGGGGTGGTCGGGAGGTGGCACGCGAGGCTCTGCCAGGCGCCTCTGCCCGAGGAAGGCGAGGAAGCCGAGGGAGCGGAGGGGGAACTGGGACGGGACCGGGCTCCCTGGCAGAGTCCGCCCCAGCCACAGCTCCGGACACACGCTGCGCGGGGCGGGGGTCTGCGGTGACCCGCGTGGGCTTGAGGGGAGGGCGGCAGAGTGCATCCACTTCTCAATGCAGTGCAAGTATTTGCAGGTCCCCAAGGCTTTTCTTTGTATTTTCTTCTCTTTTCTTTTTTTGACTCTCGGGAAGTCGCGATCTAATTAGGCAGCATTCGAGTAGAGGTGGAAAATCCACCCTTGAGAAATAAAAAAAAAAGAAAGATATATATCAGGAAAGAGCAACTGCTCTATGAAGACTGCATTGCAACATTTTAGAATCCCAAGTCTGAACGGTGGGCCATTAGGATACAGCCATATTATTTATTTAGCCAAATGTGAAGTTTCCTCTATTAGGTGTATCCAGGCGGGAGTGCTTCCAAAGCCCATCTCCACATGGTACCCTTGAGTAAAAAGGAGATTTCTGTCTCAGGTGTTGGGTGATGTTCACTGCATGCCTATTATGTCACGTCAATTGTGTTGGACTGTTTGTGACAGGATGGACTCCACTTCGCCAGTTTCCTCTGTCCATGGGATTCTCCAGGCAAGAATACTGGAGTGGGTTGTCATTCCCTTCTCCAGGGGATCTTCTCAACCCAGGGATGAATACACAACTTATAGACACTGATGCTCTTTTCTGGAGGTAAAATCCACAAGTGGGTGGTACCCCAAGGCCAACTCGGAATTTCCTGCCCCCACACTGCTTCACTCTCAGCCTCTAGAAATTCACCCAGATTTGCACTGTGTCCCCTGGTTTTGGGTCTCCAGGGCTTTTTCTCCAAGGATACAGATCTCAGCCCCACCTCCTGGATTCCCTCATGTCTGCAGAGTCCCGGGAAGCCCTGTGCTGTGGCACTGCCACTCTCTTCTGGGTCCAAGAAACATCTTTGCTTTTCAGTGTCTTCAGGTTTCTCTTGTAAGGATGGGTGCAGTGGTTTCTAAATTCTTTCCATGTTGGGGCTAAAGCCAGAAGTCTCTGAGTATATTTTCTTAGTCTCGAGGGTCTCCTGTTTTCTTTTGGCTTACTAATTCTTGCCTCAGTTTATCTCTCCTTCTTGCATACTATACTCTGAGCAGCAAGAAAAACACAGGTGGTAACTTTTACAGTGCTCAGAAATCCCTTTAGTTAAATAACTGAGTTTATTAGGTGACATTAGAAAACCTCTTCTGTTTTTGGCGTAACTTCAGATTGTGATCTGCCCTTTCCATTGGAAGCATAGACATGATGCTTCCAATGGGATCATTGGGAGGCACTTCCAAAGCAGTTTTCTTTAACCCACATCACTTTTTTAAAAAAAATTTTATTGACATATAGTTAGTTGGTTTACAGTGTTCTGTTAATGTGTACTGTGCAGTAAAGTTGTATCCTTTCTGTATTCTGTTCCATTATGGTTTATCACAGGCTATTGAATGTAGCGCCCTGTCTTATTCAGTAGGACCTTGTTGTCTGTTCTCTATATATTAGTTTGCATCTGCTGATCTCAAACTCCAGTCCTTCCCTTTCCCTTGTCTCCCCCTCAGTGATCACAGATCTGGTCTCTGTGTCTGTGAGTCTATTTCTGTTTCATAGGTAGGTTCCTTTGTGTCATGTTTTAGGCCCCACGTATGAGTGCACATCATTATTTTTTAGTGATTAATATGAAGGCTAGAAAATTCACTGCAGTGTGACCAGCCATACTAATGAATCATACTTGTTGGATAGTAAAGTTTGGAGCTTACAGATCTGGCTGTATTCTTCATCATTTTTCAGTCCTGAATAAGCAATATGACACAGCAGATCATGCTATGTCAGGCTTGAAGAAGCAAGTGAGCAGGAGTTTCCTAATTCTTTCATCACTGCCCACTCCCCAGACTCCCCACGACTGCCTTCCTCTCTGGACACCCGTGCGCTGTGGACTTGCTACTCTGTAGTGTGGTTGCTGTCTTCCAAGTTCACCAAGCATCTTCTCAGTGGCCCTCAAGTTGGATTAAACGCAGGAGGGGAGTTCTCCAAGGTAAAATCCTGACCGTCGGTCCATACTTAGCAATGTCCTTCCTGCCAGGAGTCAGTCAGTACCCAGAACAACTCAAACATGACGTAGGTTTTACAAAGTTAAACACAGCCTCACATTATCGGATGCATTTGGCTGTCGTTTCCTTGCTTAACGGTTTTATGTTTTGCTTCTTGTATAACTTTAATTGGGAATGCAGAAACAAATGACTGCTGCTATTCAATATCTGAAAGGAAGAGCGACTGTCTGAGGCGCACACTTGCTCAAGTGGAGAAGCTGTGACGTCACTATCAGGCCACCAATCCTGGGAGTTTTTGTATCAAGTTTTAGTGGCCCTTCTGTGTTTTTGATGGTGCGATTTCAAGTTTTTCAATTTCTGTTTTTTAGTTGCCTACTCTTCACACCATGCTAAGCAAAATATAGAATAAAAACAAAATGAAGTTACATTTTGTCCATTATATTTGGTGAAAATTTCTATCTATAGTCAGAAAAGTGGGATAGCTTTAGTTTATCCACCTGTGATGCAAACTGGCATCCAGCCTTTACTGCAGAAGGTGGCAGAAGTTAAAACCAGGGACATTTTGAACATGTGGCTACATGCTGACTGTCTCGCCTCTAGCTCTGGATCTGGGAGAAGAGTGAATTAAGTTTTCCTGAAAGTCATTCCTTCTCGTCGATCTAGAAGGAAGACTGAGAAAAATACACTCTGCGAAGGGGAAGTTTTCCTGTGATGCCACCTACCACTTCCATGATCAATTTCGCATCAACATTCACTAATATTTCCTGAACACCTCCTGAACTTTCTGTGGGCACTCCATGGAGCTGAGGTTTCTGCGGAACACGGCACCAGGCACATGTTGGTCACTCTGGCATCAAGGGTATTCTGGAATGCTCCTAAATTCTGGAATGCCCTGAGAAAATCTCCAGCAGCTCTCGGCACAGAGTGTGAAAGCCCTGTCCTCCTAGGAGCCTTAAGGGATCTTCATCGATCTGCAGGTCCATCATCTCTTCCTTTGGAAGTCAGTCCAGAAGAATCTATCGTGTTGATTGCTTTGGTACTTTCAGCCCTGATTAAAGCCAGTTGATTTAAAGCCCCAGGCTGCCAAGTAATCCAGGTTTGCGGTTTGCAAACAATGACCACCAATTAGAAGGCTGTTCTAAACACTGTTCTACAGAATCTTTTCTTCTTCAGTGAGAGACTCCTGTCCTAATGCCTGCTCCCCATGATGCCTGTTACCCACCCCACCTCGGCTCCCTTGGTTCCTGGGGCTTCTTGCAGCTCTAGCTCCGCTCTTACTCAAAACTTCGCTGTCTTGCACCTGGTTTCCTGGGACAGAGGAGCTTGGTGTGCTGCAGGTCATGGAGCTGCAGAGTCTGACTTAGCAACTGAACAACAACCTTGTTTCCTTACTTAAGTCGATTCGGTCTTCCCAAGTGACTGCCTGATTATGTAACCTTTAAATACTCTCTTCAATTTATTTTGTAAAGAAAGTAAAAAAGGGCTATTAAAAGCTCATAATGGGCAGTGAAAAAGATTAAAGTGTTAGTCACTCTGACTCTCTGTGACCCCATGGACTGTAGCCCACCAGGTTCCTCTGTCCGTGGGATTCTCCAGGCAAGAACACTGGAGTGGGTTGTCCTTCCCTGCTCCAGGGGACCTTCCCCCACCCAGGAACCGAACCTGAGTATCCTGCATCTCCTTCATTGCACGCAGATTGTTTACCGGCTTAGCCATCGGGGAAACCCAGGAGTAGGGGAAGCCCACAGTGTTTTCACTCCGTTGAAGCTTCCACGATAGCAAATCCTGACTATGCTGTGTCTTTGGGAGGTCTTTCTCAGCGGCCTTCTCAGCTGGAGGGAGGGATCCACAGTGGGACTGGCAGATCTCCACGGGTGGCCCCATCCCTTGAGCGGTGGCAGAGGCTCTGTTGGCACTCTGTCCACACCCACATGGCCATTCCTGTCCCTCCCAGCCCAACTTCCAGTGACAAGGGCCTGTGTCGACGGTCCGAGGGCTTTCTGTGCAGTCTGATTGGTGTGTGGCAGGCTGGATGTGCTGTGGATTTCTATTGTTGCTAGTCATCCTCACCAGCGTAACAGTGGGGCTTGGAAGACAAATTCCCCAGCCCTCAACCTGGGATCAGATAACTCTGTCTCTCACGGCCCCCAGTGCCCATGTGGATAGTTGATTAACAAGGTCCCTCCTGCCCTCATAGCTCAGTTGGTAAAAAATCTGCCTGCAATGCAGGAGACCCCGGTTCGATTCCTGGGTCGGGAAGATCCCCTGGAGAAGGGGAAGGCTACCCACTTCAGTATTCTGGCCTGGAGAATTTCATGGTATGTATTATAGTCCATGGGGTTGCAAAGAGTCAGACATGACTGAGCAACTTTCACTTTCTGTGTCGCATGTGGTAGCCTTGGGGAAACTGGCTGACCCCAGCTACAGGGAGAGACGCAGCTGTTGTGCTCTGGAAATCATCATGGAATTTGGGCAACAGCAAGCCTCCCTCTTCCCAGCTGGGAACAGAGTGTGTTGGGGATGGTAACATCTCTTAGAAGATCAGGGAACCTAACTGATGGCCAACTGTTATTCAAAGATGCCCTGAAAAACATTTTTTGACCCAAAAAGCACCAAACTTCCCACCCTTACTCTTGCATTGTGATCAGACTTGCGTTGTGGTCTATAGCTTCCAGACCACCCTCTATTTTCCTCCACAGTGGTTTTTCCCTCATCAAATTGTTCATGTTTAGTAGTAATGTGAAGTTTGTTTCTTGAGGAGTGGGACCAATGCACCTCCATCCCCCACTCTCCTGGTGTGTTTCTGGAATCATCTTCCAACTTACCTACTTGTGCTCAACCAGCCTTGATTTAGAGTCTACTTCTAGGGGGTCCCAAGCTAAGACATGGGCCTCTCAGGGGTCTCAGAGGTAATTAATCTGCCTACCAGGAGATGCAGGAGACATTTGATGCCTGGATTGAGAAGATCCCCTGGAGGAGGAAATGGCAACACACTCCAGTATTCTTGCCTGAAACAGCCCATGCACAGAGGAGCCTGGTGGGCTCCAGTCCGTGAAGTCGCAAAAGAGTCAGACACGACTGAGCAACTGAGCACAAACTAAGACACGTTCGGAAGTACCACCTAACAGCCCTAGCCTTCGTTTAGTTTTTATCATCTTATAAAACCACAGGATAGTTAGAGCTAGAAGAATTCTCAGAGGGGACGTAGCCCAGCACACCCACGCCTCATAGGAGGGAGAAAAATCAGCTCAGCTCTCGGGAAAGGCAGAGAGGCAGAAGGAGAAGATGACTTCAGATAGTGATTGTGAACTTGAGTGTCATAGACTGATGCTCCGTGTTAGGAGAGGAAGCACTGAGCCTGAACAATGCAAAATAAGTTGAGTTGGCAGCTCTCTCCCACCAGCACAGATGCTGGCAGAGCAAGCTGGAAATCCCAGGGCCCAGAGCTGCTGCTGCTGCTGAGTCGCTTCGGTCGGGTCCGACTCTGTGCGACCCCAGAGACGGCAGCCCACCAGGCTCCCCCGTCCCTGGGATGCTCCAGGCAAGGATACCAGAGTGGGTTGCCATTTCCTTCTCCAGTGCATGAAAGTGAAAAGTATAAGAGAAGTTGCTCAGTCGTGTCCGACTCTTAGCGACCCCATGGGCTGCAGCCTACCAGGCTCCTCCGTCCATGGGATTTTCCAGGTAAGAGTACTGGAGTGGGATGCCGTTGCCTTCTCCAAGGGCACAGAGCTAGGGACCTGTAAATCCCATGCAATGTGAGCAACGTCTGGAGTCAGGATAAAGAGAGTAGTTTACTCACAACTGTACTCAAGGTGTATGTAGAGGCTGGCATGAACAGCACTTGAAGTAATTGGTGTGCATTTCTTAGCCACCATATGCCACCTGTTCATCTATTACCCGATAAGCTTATGTGAATGGTTTTGACATTTGCAGAGGTTGCGTCATATTAGGAAAACCATGATCTCTTCCATTTCTTTGGCCCAAATAAACTACGTGGTTAGTCACGCTCTGTCGTGTCTGGCTCTTTACGGCCCCACGGACTGTAGCACACCAGGATCCTCGTCTATAGAATTCTCCCGGCAAAAATGCTAGAGTGGGCAGCCATTCCCTTCTCCAGGGGATCTTCCCAACCCAGGGATCGAACCGGGGTCTCCTGCATTGCAGGTGGATTCTTTAGCATCTAAGCCACTAGGGAAGCCCCAATAAACCATGCAACTGTGACTGAGTGAATCCTTTCCCACAGCTTGTTTCCTTGACAAATGAAATCCCAAATCATCATGCATTTGTATCAGTCTGATTATCTGGCGCTTCTGAAAATGTACAGGTACCTTTTGAACTGATTGTGTAAAGTTACTCAAGGTACCAAATTATTATCTCTGAAACTTTACAAAATGTTTGTATAGCCAGGTCCATTCTCTGGGTCTTATTATTTTAATTAGACGTTGTAAGCACGCCAGGCTCACTCAGCAGTGACAGAGCACGTTGGCACCTTGTTTTCCTTTACAAAGGGCTTTTCATCATCTGCGGTCCCTCTGTGCCCCGAACCAGGTCTGCCAACTTTCATTTTCTTTTCTTGGCACCTGGACATGTGGGATCCTAGTTCCCTGACCAGGGGTTGAACCCACAGCCCCTGCACTGGGAGCGTAGCGTCTTCACCTCTGGAGCACCAGCGAAGACCCTCATGCTCTTTCTGGGAGCCCCCCACACCTTCCTGTCCCAAGTCTGCATCTCGTCCCACATCTGGACCAGCTGTGTCCAGCCCTCCTGGCCAGCACTCTGCCTCCTCTTCTTTAAAACCCTGACACATGCCCTGTTTCTGCACACTTGGAGCAGCCTCCCTAATGTATTGACTCCAGTACGTTAATTCCCCAGGAATTTTTTGTGAAAACTGTGGTATTGATGGTGTGTGTGCATATATAAATATACATATAGATAAGTAGAAATATGTGTGTGATTTACTATAGCCTTAAAATTAAAGAACCTGCATCTCTTCAAGTCATTGTCACTATCCCTACTGGAGAAGCTGAAATATTTCAGTGAGGAGACATAGAAATTGCTCTCCATGACATAGACTTTTTAGGGAAATTAAATGAATTGTTCCATTTTGCAAAAATAAAATAAAACAGTCATTGAGACCCTCTCTTTTGATATTCGTGGATCTGGCTGGACTTATAGTTCAGTTAGTGATTTTTTAATTATAGGCAAAGGCTTTGTTAGATGGAGTGTTACTAATTTGGCAGAAATCTGAGCTGCTTTACTTTTGTATCTTCTGTGATGAAAAGGTTGACTAAGCAAATCAATAGTGCAAGTGAAACTGAACTCCTTAAGAGATAGAACAAATGTTTCAGCCAATGTAGCACATCAGTCAGCTTTCTTATCCTGGTGAAATACACATGACATGAAATTTACCATCTTAACCATTTTAAGACTACAATTCAGCATATAGGGATTAATATACAATATTTGTTTTTCTCCTTCTGATTTAGTTCACTCTGCATGACAGACTCTAGGACCATCCATGCCTCTGCAAATGACCTTGTTTCATTGCTTTTAGTAGCTGAGTAATATTCCATTGTATAGACGTACCACATCCTCTTTACCCATCTATCACTGACATTTAGTTGCTTCCATGTCCTGGCAGGAAGCTCAGCTCAGTGCTCTGTGATGACCTGCAGCGGTGGGGCGAGGTGGGGTGGGGTGGGAGGGGAGGGGTATATGTGAGCATATAGCTGATTCACTTCATTGTACAGCAGAAACTAACACAGTATTATAAGGCAATTATATTCCAATTAAAAAATGAAACCAGAAAAGAGATACATACATAATTCAGTGCCCTTAAGTGCATTCATTGATGCTCTTGAGCTGTGGCCCTGGAGAGAAGACTCTTGAGAGTCCCTTGGACAGCAAGAAGATCCAAGCAGTCCATCCTAAAGAAAATCAGTTCTGAATATTCACTGGAAGAACTGATGCTGAAGCTGAAGCTGCAGTACTTTGGCCACCTGATGCGAAGAGTTGACTCATTTGAAAAGACCCTAATGCTGGGAAAGATTAAAGGCGGGAGGAGAAGGGGACAATAGAAGATGAGATGGTTGGATGGCATTACTGACTCGATGAACATGAGTTTGAGCAAGCTCTGGGAGTTGGTGATGGACAGGGAAGCCTGGGGTGCTGCAGTCCATGCGGTCACAAAGAGTCGGACACGACTACGCGACTGAATGAACTGAAGTGTGTTCACAATGTTGTGCAAACATGGCTACCATCTAGTTCCAGAACTTTTTCTTCACACCTCATGGAAACCCTGTCCTGGTTGTAAAGACTCTGTTGGAAACCCAGGCGTGTTCACTGCAGCATTGTTTGTGATGGCGTGGAGCTGTGGTCTTTACTTAGGAGAGTAAATCAGGAAAACCTGTGGACTCACTGGGTAAACCAATGCTTTGCTTGTCAGACAAATTCCTTCTTCTGCAGAGACTGTAGACATCACTTGTCCACATTCCTTCTTAATGGCTGGTGCTGGATGAGAACCTGAAGTTTTGCTGTGGTTACAGATTATTGCCAAAAGAGTAGATTAGCCCAGCCAAGGTTTTTGTTTTGATTTCCGCAAAGTCTGCTGTGGGCAGCACCATGACTCAGAGATTCAGCTGTTTTCACTGTGCTTCTCTGCGCTGGGCTCGCAGGCCCGGCAGCTGGGAGCCTGCTTCCTTGGAGAGGGGCGGTCTGTCTCTGCTCAGAGCCCACGAGCCAGAGTTAGGCCTGCACGAGAGTTGGGAATTGTCTCCTTTTGTGCACTCGAAAAGGAAACAAAGCAGATGGGTGGGGGGGCGGGGGTGAGCAAAGGCTCCCACAACAGAAATCTTGAATCCAGCTTCTTCCTCCATAATAAGGCCACGTTTGGGTCACCTGTCATCACATATACTCACTGTCATATTCGTGGTGCAGGCTTTCGGAGCCATCCATGCAGGAAACTGGGGGGCGGGGGTGAGCAAAGGCTCCCACAACAGAAATCTTGAATCCAGCTTCTTCCTCCATAATAAGGCCACTTTGGGTCACCTGTCATCACATATGCTCACTGTCATATTCATGGTGCAGGCTTTCGGAGCCATCCATGCAGGAAACTGGGGGGCGGGGGTGAGCAAAGGCTCCCACAACAGAAATCTTGAATCCAGCTTCTTCCTCCATAATAAGGCCACGTTTGGGTCACCTGTCATCACATATGCTCACTGTCATATTCGTGGTGCAGGCTTTCGGAGCCATCCATGCAGGAAACTGGGGGGCGGGGGTGCTGTGGGTACCGGGCAGGTCAAGATCGCAGGCGGGAGGAACATGTGCCCTTTGTCTTGAGGACTCAGGAGGATATCAAGAGATAAGAAAAACAGTTCAGGTGATTCCCAGGTGGCTCAGATGGTGAAGAACCTGCCCACAGTGCAGGAGACACAGGTTCCATCCCTGGGTCCAGAAGATCCCCTGGAGAAGGGAATGGCAACCCACTCCAGTACTCTTGCCTGGAGAATCCCATGAGAGGAGCCTGGTGGGCTACAGTCCACGGGGTCACAAAGAGTCGGGCACAACTGAGCGGCCAACACTTGCAGTCCTCCGCTTCTTCCACTGCAGGTTATTCCAAGCCCTGGGCATCACTGAAGGGAAGGTGGGAGCGGAGGAATTCTCACAGCCTGGCTTGGTAAACCCGGCAGGTCTGTCTAATCCTTGCAAAATGGTTCTGTAGCAGAAAAGCTGATTGGATCTTTGAATGCTTGACTACAGAGCTTGGACTAGATCTCACACTTGATAGGTTTGCTGGCCACTCATTCTGAGCAGAAAGGAGGAATGTGCTATTTGAATTCTCTAGAACCAATTTCACTCTCCATTTGTACTTGCAGATTCAGCTTCAATCCTGTTTTCTTACGTCTTAAAGTTCAACAGCAAGCACTCAGGAGGTAGGGGCTGTGCATTTGTGCCTGGGGTTTTCTAAGACTAACCACCCAGTGAATTTCCTCCATACGCTGTTCAGGGATGTTTTTATCTGTGGAGGACCCGGGAAAACGAGAGACACAGTCAGGGCTTCAGTGAGCCATGGTGGAGCTGCGGATGCTGGAATTATTAGTGGGATGGGGCTTGGCAATGCCTGTCGTCTTGAGTTGCCCAGGATGGTCTCTATGTGGCTTGGAGGACTTGTAGCCCTTCCTTCGGTGTGTACAGTTACACTGTCCACGACAATATGTTAAAAGAAAAAAAGTCGAGAATTCACTGAATACAATATTTTTGAAAGAACTTCATCTTTCACAATAAAATGCATGTTCTTTTTTAATTTTTGGAAGAATTGTTGATTTGCAATGTTGTTAATTTCTGCCATGCAGCCGAGTGACTCAGTTATACGCATACACATTCCTTTTCATATTCTTTTCCACGATGCTTTATGTGTTCAGTGTGTGTGCTCAGTTGTATCCAACTCTGCGAATCCATGGACTGTAGTCTGCCAATCTCCTCTTGTCCATGGAATTTTTCTGGCAAGAATACTGGAGTGAGTTGTCATTTCCTACTCCAGCGGATCTTCCGGACTCAGGGATCGAACTCTGAGTCTCTTGCATCTCCTGCGTTGGCAAGCAGATTCTTTACCACTAGGCTTCACCTGGGAAGCCCCATTTCTAAAAATTATTTTAAAAAATTTTTTTGAAGTATAGTTGATTCGCAATGTTGTGTTAATCTCTGTGTACAGCAAAATGACTGTTATCCACATATACATCCTTTTTCATATTCTTTTCCATAATGGTTCATCACAGGATCCTGAGTATTGTTCCTTGTGCTCTGCAATAGGACCTTGCTGTTTCCAAAACTCATGCTTTTGAAAGGCAAGTAAATGAATAGAATACCAGCCCATCACTGCTGAATTATACTGTGTTTACTTGGGGCAGAAGCTGTAAGGGGCTCAGTGAAAGCACTTTACTTGATGAGAGCCCCGAACGTTTTTGCCCTCTCCCATGGCGTTGTTAATGACCTAACAGGGTCACCATTAGGTTCTCAAAGAGCAGGCAACTGTTTACTATTGCCCCCCTGGCTAGTTCTAAAGAAAACAGTAAAATAACGAGCATTTAGGTGACGTCCAAGCTCCTTTTTCTCTGTGAAATGTTTACGTTCTTCATGATTCTGTGTATAAACAGTCACAGTACTAAACCGGAGGGCCAGGATACGCACCATCCTGAGGACAGACACCTGTGAGAGGAGGCGGCGAGCGAGGGGAGAAGATGGGATGCAGGTGTGTCTGTACGATAGCATCTCCTTAAAGAACCAAAGCAAATATGACAAAACGTTAATGTTGGATTAATAGCCCGTAAGATGCCTATTAGCACCCAAACACTTCCTTTTGTTTGGAATAATTTATAATTAAGTAGAGAGTTGTAAAATAAAGCCGCGGTGAAATCACAGTCTCAGAGACCATTATGAGGAGTTTTGATTCATTTAAATACAGTTGAATGAACAAGGTAATAATATGGATTCAGGTGTAGTATGTAGTCTTTGTTGAGAAATTATATTTTTAAGCTATCACACAGGAAAATGTAAGCTCAAGCAACATTCTGTTCGCAACGGTATTACTCAAAAGTCTTTCCATCAGTCCCAAGGAGGGTTGTTCTTAAGTGTAGGGACAGTTCAAAATTCATGTTTTGTTCTTTTAATTAACTTGGTTGCTGGGGATAATCACATTCCAGCTTCAGATGGACCAGCGGGAAGGGATCCATGTACAAGAACTAGGATCACCTAGTCAACTCACTGAGAGGAGATTGAGTCTAGCCCTGCCATATCTACATGTCTAGTGATTACTTCAGGTCTTTGGGGAGCGTGATAAATGGTACAGAAATCTAAAGATCAGTGCACTCAAATTGGTCCCCCCTTCCTGGCTTCACCAGCTGCTTTTTGCTTTTCTCCACTATTGATACGTCAACAAGGCAAAATCTTCTACGGTCAGTTCTCATCATTGCAGTGGTGTGTTCTATAAATTCTCATCAACACTGAATTAGCGAACATTCAACCACCGCTCCTGGAAGAAACCCAGCTTTGGTTTCCTGCGAGCCTCTGGTCACCACCTTTTCATTAACCGATCAACACAGGCCTTCTTTTATGTGTCTCCTGTGTAAGGACACTGTGTTGGATACATACCATTGATTTATCAACACTGAACACAAGGCCCAAGCAGCAGAAATCATGCTCATCTCACACAGGGTGTTACTCCGTGAGGCCCTCATGTTTAGGGCCGTGAGGTGACACTTCTACAATGCCCTTAAGGACCCTTTTTTAATCAGCAAAATCATGAAGGAAAACCCCACAAAAAGGAGATCACCATGAAGAGGACCCTGGTTTCCAATCTGAGCTGTTGACCTCCCCCGGGAATGTACATGACAACCGAGGAATCTCACCCCTTGGGGCAGGTTTGTGAGTGGCTTCAGAGGTGACGCAAGTATTGATCTTGGGTTTGCAGGTGGATTTCAGCCAGTCGCTGCAGATATGGAGTCTGTAAACCGTGAAGAACAGGGATGACTGTCGTAGGCAAACGCAGCTCCAGCCTAGTGACCTCTGGGAGTAGCCCTTGCACGTGTCTGTCTGTCTAAATGTAGGTGCAAATGTCAGTGTACATGAGGATGTAGATATAAGTGTGGATATGTCACACTTGAAAAGCAGACGTGTCTGGTGCACACGAGGAATAATGCGTCTCGCAGTCTTTTTTTCTGTTTAGTAGCGATGATCCTTCTCTGGTCTAAAGACAAAACCGAGTCGTCTCCAAGCCCAGGGACCAGCTCTCAGTTCCTCGCCTGTCTGAGACACATTGCTGAGGCAAGGACTTGGGCTCCATGATGCTCTCCATCCGGAATCCTCCTCCCTCCCTCCTCCCACAGCTGGCCCCTTCCTCGTCTCAGCATCTCAAATTCAGCGTTGCTTCCTCAGGGCTCCTTCTCTGGCCAACCTTATCAGTCTGGTTAACCCCACCGGCTTAGCCCCAGCACAGCCACCTGCTATCTCCCTGGCGGCACTTTCCGCAATCAGCTTCTCTAGGTTCTGTTTTGCACCCACCCACTGCCCGCAAGCATCCCTGATGCACAATGGTCACGGCGTGCTTGTTGAATAAGTGATGGGATGAAGGATGCTGAAGATGGCCAGGCTGGGTCCAAGGTCGCACAGATGGGTCATCTCCTGGTTTCCAGCTTAAGAGGGAGTTAAGGCATAACCAGCTGTTGCCCTGTGATATTAACTAGATTTCTGGATGAGTTGGACGCTTGGAAATTACATACAGGAAGGGAAACCCCAGTGATCCATGGCCATGGTCTTCAAGGGTCTGAAGAGTCTCCGTTTCCACGAGGACCTCCACACATGGAAGCCAAGCGAGGAGAGGTGAGCGGTCCACACAGCTGGGTCATGCAGAATAGCCAGCCGTGTAACTGCTTTAGAGATTGAGGCCTCAGTTGTAGGGGGCTACATGGCTGCTTCCACTTTTGATTTTTTTTTTAAACGTGAACCATTTTTAATTTGTTACAGTATCACTGCTGTTTTCTGTCTTGGTCTTTTGGCTGTGGACAGAGGTGTCTGGCGGGCTACAGTCCATGGGGTCGCAAAGAGTCGGACACGGCTGAGTGACAAAGCCCCGCACAGCACGTGTGGGATCTCAGCCCCCAACCAGCGGTTGAATGTGTACCCCCTGCCGAATGTCGACATCGTAACCTCTGGGCCAGCAGCGTAGTCTCTCTTATTTTGTTTGTTTGACAAGAAGCTTTCCTGACTTATTCAGATGATGTGAATTGACCAGTAGTTCTCAATAACTGAGTCTGGTTTAAAAGTCTTCCACGACATGGCGCCAAAGGCATGACCACTTGTCTTTTCTGTTTTCCTAAAACAAGCTTCTTTCCTGGCAGGGTGATTGGCCCCGTGTCTAGAGAACACGTGGCCTGGGGTTCAGACCCTGCACCTTTGGTGATGCTGGTCCTCCTGCCTACAGGCTTCATGCACAGCTCTGATCAGTATCCTTGCTTCCAAAAGAGGTGAATTTTCACCTCCATGAAGCCATGAAGAATACACCAGGGCACACTCATCTCACGCTCTTCCTAGATGCTACAAATGTTCAGTTCTCTTTTCTGTTTGATTATTAGCTGTTTCTATCAGCAAAGCATCTAAAATTTTCTAATACAAAGCATGTATTCAATAATGCATGTTGACTGTTTAGAGGCTAAATCACATGCAGTCTGAGGTCTCCTCCCTCTCTTTATTTCTCTCTGCTTTATACACACACATGGAATATGTGAAGATAATGTGTAATTAACACTAGTTGTTTTTCAATGCATTTTTTTGGTCACCTGCTAATTCAATAAATAATTATTGAGCGTTTATGAGGTGTCAGGACTTGGAGTTACAGCACTGAAAAAAATAGAAAAAAAATCTCTGTTCTCATTTAGTTTTGTCTATTAGTAGAGAGAGAGAGAATAAAAAATAAGCGTGATATTTTATATGTCAGATCACGATAAATGCCGTGAGATAGTGCAGGGAAGGGCTGTGGGGTGTGCAGGGGGTTGGGTGGAGAGAGCCTCACTGAGAAAATGCTGGTTGAGCAAAGACATGAAAGAGGAGAGAGAGTGAGCCCGTGACCATCGTGGGAAGAGCCCTGGGCATGGCGGCAGCAGGTGCAAAGGCCCCGAGGCAGCGCTGCACCCGGAGTGCCCGAGAGGTGAGGGGGCCACTGCAGTGAGCGAGGAGAGTCATGGGGTAGGCAGGCGACAGGGTGGGCTCTGTACGGTCATTAGGCTCTCTGTAAAGTTGGTGTAGCTTTTCTCTGAACCTGATGCTATGTCGGAGTTGTTGAGCAGTGGGTGACTCAATCTTACAGTTTTAAAAAGTCACTTGGCCACTGTGTTGAGATTTAGATGTAGAGGTTTAAGAGCAGTTGCCTTATAAGCTATTCGAAAACTGTTGTAGGAATCCAGGCAAAGCTTCTGGGGGTCACGATGGTGGATTGGGAGAAATCAGCAGATTCTGAGGGCACAGCACCTTTTTTTGTTGGGGGGGGTGGAGGCTGAACCGCAAGACTTGTGGGATCTTAGATCCCCAGGCAGGGATTGAACCCAGGCTCCCAGACAGTGGATGCACAGAGTCCTAATCACAGGACCACCAGGGAATTCCCATGAGGGCCCAGCAGTTATGGCACAGAACTTAAAGATTCCTACCAGAAATTCTGGGTTTGGGGGTGGGGAGAGGAATCAAGGCTGACCCCCAGTGTTTCCTGGGAGGAGCAGGTTGGGGATGGCCGACCAAAAGTCTGGTTGGGTTTGAGATGCCTATGAAACATCCAAGCAGTGGGATATTCCAAATCCACACTTCAGGAGAGAGGGGCCCACCTGGAGACAACAAATTGGAAACAGTTGCTATGTGGATGCTTCTTGATACTATGAGGCTGGACCACATCACTGTGGGAGTGAGCCTCAGCCCTCTTCATGCACCCATAGACCTGGAACTCCAGGAGAAGTGGCTGGAACATAAGCCCTGATGTACCCCCAATTCTTCATAAGTCCCTCTGCACACAGTAGCTGCTCAGTAAAATTTGCTGCCTGAGCGGTGAGTGACAGGACTTGTCCAATACGACCTGGCCATAGTTTAGGCATTGAAATATCCTAATTTCTTGTCCAAGGGTCTCCTGCTATACTTTACTCTCCCCTCAAATTTAATTCTCATTATTTTACTCACAATAAGCACATCTGTGCATTACATTTCTATTCTAGTTTCTTTATTAAATTGCAGTTTAGCCAAGTTGCTATGTTTAAATAAAATTTTCTTAATCTTATGATGCCTTTAAAACTAGTTAGCTGCATTTTTATTCTTCTATTTTAAGAACAAATGACATGAAATAATTTTCTCAATGAATCCATTTTTTTAAAGGGAGAGTAAGAATTCTTTTTAATTCAATAACAATGCTTTTTACCCGTTCCGTTGAATTACAACAGTATTCAACCCTTTAAAAATCTGATTGTTATAGATTTTTCTCTACGTCGTTAGAAATGACATGCTATATTAGACACTTAAAAGCCTGAGAAAACATAAAGTTCCATCATGATTTGTGTCAAATAAATTTTATAATAAAAAGGAATAATAGGTATAAGGAATGGATTCTTAATATAAGGTACATTTTAAAAAATATAAGTTAAATTAGATTTAGGGTTGCATTAAGTCCAACTGAATCTTGCTGTCAGCACTAACAGAGAGGAACAGTTTCCTCTCGAATGCACAGGTGAGTTTCTGTGCATACACAATGTTTGTTGTTGAGTTGCTAAGTCATGTCCAATTTTCAACCCCATGGACTGTAGCCCTCCAGGCCCCTCTGTCCATGAGGTCTCCCAGGCAAGAATACTGGAGTGGGTTGCCATTCCCTTCTTGAGAACATCTCCCAACCCAGGGATTGAGCCTGCATCTCCTGCATTGGCAGGCGGATCCTTTAACACTGAGTCCCCAGGGAAGCCCCACGTTACGAAATTATAAAGCCCTAGCTCTGGCTTCTTGTCCTGACTCTGGCTTTTCTCCATCAGAGTGAAAACCGTCCTTTGAACATCTTTCCCCTCTGCCTGGTGACTCTGGAATTGTCACTATTTTCTGTTCTCTTTTTCTTTAGGGCAGAACCTATAAAGATGGGAGATTTTTTTTCCTGAAAACAGCCCTGCGGTACCACTTACACTTGCCTTGGAGAATGTAGACCCCTCCCTGAACACTGCTGGCATGGGCATCAGTTCTTCTCTGACAGAAGACCCCAGGACAGTGGGTTTTGTTGTGGAAATGTGCCCCCTGGGCACGGCCCTGGGATGGAGGAGGTGCCCTGGGACCCAGTGGCTACTTGAGCCTTAGCAGCAGACAGTGCTAGAACTTTCTGTGAAGGGTCGAGGGTGAAGGGCTGAAGCTCTCTGCCCACAAATATCTCTCTCTCCGGTCTGATGTTTCTGCACTCGAGATGTACAGTAAGTCCCCTACATACGAACAGACCTTCGAGTTGTGAACTTTCAAAGACATGAACGTGTGTGCCCACGTCTAATTGCTTTGCTTCACATGTCTGGCATGCATTGTCACGTGTCTGTCATACATTGTCACGTGAATGGTGTGCATTGTCGTGTGTCTGGTGTGCATTGTCATGTGTCTGGCGTGCGTTGTCACATGTCTGGTGTACATTGTCATGTGTCTGGCATACATTGTCACGTGTCTGGCGTGCATTGAAACGTGTCTGGCGTGCATTGTCGCATGTCTGGCGTTCATTGTTGCATGTCTGGCGGGCATTGAAACGTGTCTGGCGTGCATTGCCACATGTCTGGCGTGCATTGTCACATGTCTGGTGTACATTGTCATGTGTCTGGCATACATTGTCACGTGTCTGGCGTGCACTGTCACATGTCTGGCATACATTGTAACATGTCTGGCGTGCATTGAAACGTGTCTGGCGTGCATTGTCACGTGTCTGGTGTACATTGTCACATGTCTGGCGTCCTCTACAAGTCGTTGCGCTTTTGTGTAATCTACTGTACAGTCCCGGGTGGCGCTAGTGGTAATGCATCCAGCTGCCAACGCAGGAGACGCAAGGGACCCAAGTTCGACCCCTGGGTGGGGAAGATCCCCTGGAGAAGGAAATGGCACCCACTCCAGTATTCTTGCCTGGAGAATCCCCTGGAGAGAGGAACCTGGACTGCTACACTCCATGCGGTGGCAAAGAGTTGGACACGACTGAGCGTACACACAGACACACATGCATGTAGAGAGTGCAGTGGCACAGGACCTTTATTTCGAGTCCAGGGTGTCTGGAAGCAAGCTTGAAAGCAGCAGTGACATAGCCGGTACTGCTGAGAGGCGCCAGCTATTGTACCGTTCAGTTCAGTTCACTCACTCAGTCGTGCCCGACTCCGGGCGACCCCATGGACTGCAGCAAACCAGGCTTCCCTGTCCACCACCAACTCTTGGAGCTTGATTGTATGTATTACTGTACTTTTCAAAGTGTTTCCCTGTAAGATCTAAAAGAGTTTATTTTTTGTGTGTTTATGTGTTATTTATGTGAAACGTATCATAAACCTATTACAGTACAGTACTGTATAGCCGATGCTGTTAGCTGGGTACCTGAGCAAATTTTGTTGGGCTTACGAACAAAACTAAACTTAGACATGTGCTCTTGGAATGGAACTCAGTCATATATAGGGGACTTACTGTATTCCTTTGCAATCCATAAAATGACCAACCTAAAGGGAAAGTTTCTAGGAAGGTTATCACCTTATAGTGATGTGTGTACGTCTCGTGACATCATTGATTCTTCTTCTCAAAGAGAAAATATATAGACAAATGAAGAGTCAGGGAAAGATGTGGGTAGCCAGTTGTCGGCTGGAGTTAGAAGAAGGAGCTCTTAAAGTTGCTCCCAGGAAACAAGATTATCCTGGAGACGTCATCTATCACACCGTGTTTATGGAAGATGATTTCCGGGGCATTGCAGACCAGCCACCCAAATTGAAAAGTACAAGTGTCAAGTATTCATGGGAAAATCCAAATGAGAGCTCCTGGCAGAAGTCCTGGCGCATCTCTCAGAGTCTGGATAATTGCGGTCCAGCGCATGTCTCAGAGTCTGGATAATTGTGGTCCAGCACATGTCTCAGAGTCTGGATAATTGTGGTCCAGCGCATCACCTGCCCTGGAACGGGGCTGGGAACGATGAAGAGACCTGCCTGCCCCCTGTGAGGGCTGGGCAGAGGCCGTGTTCTGGTGGCTGCCCCGGGAGCCTTTCACATCGCTGACGACGCAGAGAC
Organism: Odocoileus virginianus; assembly: GCF_023699985.2. Classification (NCBI taxonomy): domain Eukaryota; kingdom Metazoa; phylum Chordata; class Mammalia; order Artiodactyla; family Cervidae; genus Odocoileus; species Odocoileus virginianus. The sequence goes on from NC_069674.1 coordinate 3,972,572, forward strand.
TAGCTCCTGTCATGGAGGCAGGAGGGAAGTCTGAGAGGCTCAGAGGTGCCCGCTGTAGCACCAAACCTCGTCAGAGCGTGGCTCTCTCTTCTTCATTACACCGTGAGGTGACCCCCGATGGTGCTTCCATCCCAACTGGGGCCTTCAAGGAGTGTCTCCTGATTTCCTCCTGTGGTTATGACTGTCCTGGTCTTCCTTGGCATCCAGCCATTTCTGAGGGTCTTTCTGTGGCCACGTTGTAAGGAACTGTTTAAGCAAACGGTGTTTGGATGTGGGAGCAAGCAGCTCAAGGACTGCAGTTTAATGGGGCTGGGGCAGATCACTCTTAACTTTTAAAAAAATGGCTAATTTGGGACTTCCCTGGTGGTCGAGTGGATAAGACTCTGTGCTTCCAATTCAAAGGATGCGGGTTTGATCCCTGGTTGGGGAGCTAGGATCCCACATGCCACACGATGAGAAATAGATTGATAGATAGATAGATAGATAGATAGATAGATAGACAGATAGATAGATAGGTGTAGATGGGCTTTAGGGAAACCGTGCAAAAGGAGAAGCCCCACCCATTTCTGAGCTTTCTGTGGGTGATTTTGTGGCCCCCGCGTGCTCCCTCTAACAGGGAGTCGTAGAGAGTTGATTTTCCTTATTGGCTGATTCCGCATTCAGGAAATCACCCACTTGCTAACATGTATTTGTGGCCCTCACATCCGTGCACCCAGCACCTTGGCAGCCATTCACAGGTGAACGCAGAGCCTCGGAACCCTCAGTTACTGGAGGTGTCTTTCCTCACTGAGCTCTGACGAAGTGATGCTGACTTTGGCTGTCAGCTTGTGTGCCACAAACAAGCATCCTTCTCGGGGTCTTCTCAGTGATGTGGTTTCTGCATTTTTGAGCTTTTGGTGGGTGCTTCTGTTGTTTAAAAGGGGGCCCCAGTTGAATGCTGAGGTGCTTTCTTGTGTTCCTAAGCACAAGACGTTGTCAGGCACCTCATGGAGAAAATACCTCCTCGTGTCAGGGAGCTTTGTTCAAGGGGAGTGATGGTGCTGTTGGCCATGAGTTCAATGGTGATCAATCCAAAAATATGTTAGATAAGACTTCTTTTAGCAGAAATACACATAAAACAAGGTCGCATATTGATTGGTCAATGAGAAATGGGACCAGAGGCTCCCAGGTACCTAAGCCTATATTTTCTGTAGGAAGCATGGTTCAGTATTTGCTAATTCAGGACTCATGGAAGTTTTACAAAATATAGCAAATAGAAATATCGAAAACTGGACTGTCCTTCTTGAGTGCTTTAATGTCTGCGTTTCGGTTGGGCGTAAATATTTAATTCCTTTGGTGTGTGTGCACACGAGTATATGAGTGTTTGTGATAACAAATAACTATACTCATTCTCCCAGGTTCTCTTGAGCTATTTAATCAACACATTTCTAAAGCTCTTCCTTTGCATCAGCATTTTCTTAAGTTCTTTGGAGAATATGAATATGTGAAGTATTCGTCACCTTGGCTTAAAAAATGCATTTTAATGAAGCAAGCTGCTGTTGCTGCTTTGTCACTTCAGCCACATCTGACTCTGTGTGGCCCCAGGGACTGCAGCCCACTAGGCTCCTCTGTCCATGGGATTCTCTAGGCGAGAGTACCGGAGTGGGCTGCCATGCCCTCCTGCAGGGGGTCTTCCCGACCCAGAGACCAAGCCCGTGTCTCCCACCCTGCAGGCAGATTCCTTACTGCTGAGCTGCTAGGGAAGCCCAAGAATCCTGGAGTGGGTAGCCTATCCCTTCTCCAGGGGAACTTCCCAACCCAGGAATCGAACCCAGGTCTCCTGCATTGGCAGGTAACTTCTTTCCCTTTGAGCCACCAGGGAAGCCCTGAATCAGCTATACATGACCAACAACCTCTCCTTTTTGGATTTCTTTCCCATTAGATCACACAGAGCATCAGGTAGGATTCTCTGTGCTAAGAGAAGGATCTCATTCAGTTGTTCAGTTCAGTTCAGTCTCTCAGTTGTGTCCGATTCTTTGTGACCCTGTGACGGCAGCTCGCCAGGCTTCTTCCTTGTCCTTCACCAACTCCCAGAGCTTGCTCAAACTCATGTCCCTCGAGTCAGTGATGCCATCCAACCATCTCATCCTCTGTTGTTCCCCTCTCCTCCTGCCCTCAATGCTTCCCAGCATCAGGGTCTTTTCTAAGGAGTCAGTTCTTTGCATCAGGTGGCCAAAGTATTGGAGCTTCAGCATCAGTCCTTCCAATGAACATTCAGGACTGGTTTCCTTTAGCCTGGACTGGTGTGATCTTCAAGGTTCTCATAAGTTACCTATTTTACACATCATCAATAGACAGAACCTTGTCCTCAGTCGTGTCCTACTCTTTGCGACCCCATGGGCTGCAGCCCGCTAGGCTCCTCTGTCCCTGAGATTTACCCAGACAAGGATACTGGAGTGGTTGCTCTTTCCTTCTCCAGGGGGTCTTCGTGACCCAGGGGTCAAACCCACGTCTCCTGCATTGCAGGTGGTCTCCTGCATTGCAGGCAGATTCTTAACCAACTGAGCCACCAGGCATCAATAGTGCACATAAATCAGTCCCAATCTCCCAATTCTCCCCACTCCAGCTTTCCCCTCTTGGTAGTCACACGTTTGTTCTCTATGGCTGTGTCTCTATTTCTGCTTTGCAAACAAGGTCATCTGTACCAGTTTTCTCGACTGGAAGTCCAGCGCACTATCCATTTCCCCACAGAGCCACCTGAAATTTCATACTGAAACCGAGCCAAGAAGAGCCACGGAGATGTTCTGTCCTGCTTCTGCCTTGGAGACCAGTGTGGTCAGATGGGCTGCTGGCAGGATGAATAGGCTGAGGGTGGCCGGGATGTGAGTTGATGCTTGAGAAGGTGGTTTATTTCAGGAGAAACACGTGACAGCAGGTGCATCAGAAACTCTACGGAAAGGAAACAGAGAACTTGCACCGTAAGGAATATTTTAAGGGTAATGCAATGCAATTTAAAGCTGATGGGAAAAGACTGCTGAGTTATCGCCATTGCATAACATTTTATTGTGATTTAAAAGCTTTGCATGAGACAATATCTGACTTTTTCAGGGCTATAGTTAAGTTGAAATGCCTTTGTATTAAAATGGCTATGGACATTGAATAGTACCTTGTTTTTAAAATAAAAATGTGTTCCCCCCGCCCAACACACACACACAGGAGGGGCAAGGCAGGCCGGAGACCCTTCCACATCTAGCTCGGAGATGTATAGACACTGCATGCTTGCGAGGGTGAAGCAAGCTATTTTCTACTTCTTTGAACTCTAAAATTTAATTTCATGTTACCTTCCTGCGTTTGCAAAGTTTTTTAGACTCGGAGGTGAGGCCAGCCTCCCGGCCTCCTGGTTCCCAGTGGAGCATTTTCTGTGCTTGACACCAATATTTTTCTGTGGTCCAAGCAGAGCTCTGGGCCTCTGCCTTCTTTTTCCTGCCTTAATATCTTTAATCCAATTGGAGTCGAGCCTTGCTCCCACCTGAGTTCTCTTTTCTTCCCACAGTGACTTTGCATAATGCATTTTTTGGTCCTTTATAGATTGATTTTACAGTTTAATTCTCAGAGGATATTCTTTATAATAATTGTGTTTGTCAGCTCAGGCTGCCAGAACAAAATACCATACACTGGGGTGGCTTCCACTGGAGAAAAATACACTTCTCACAGTCCCAGAGGCTGGAAGCCCAAGATCGAGGGGCCAGCTGATTCATTTTCCTGGTGTGGGCTCTCTTGCTGGCATTCAGACGGTCGCCTTTTTGCTCTGTCCTCACAGGGCAGGGAGGGGGAGGAGGCAGACTTTCTGGTGTCTCTTTTTGTAAGGCCACTAATCCCATCTTAAAGGATTTTTCCTTATTAACTCATCTAGCTTTCATTGCAAGGAGATCAAACCAGTCCATCCTAAAAGGGAACTAACGCTGAATATTCTTTGGGAGGACTGATGCTGAAGCCCCAATACTTTGGCCAGCTGATGCAAAGAGCCGACTCATTGGAAAAGACCCTGATGCTGGGACAGATTGAGGGCAGGAGGAGAAGGGGATGACAAATGAAATGGTTGGATGGCATCACTGACTCAATGGACATGAATTTGAGCAAGCTCCAGAAGATAGTGAAGGACAGGGAAGCCTGGCATGCAGTCCATGGGATCGCAAAGAGTCTGACATGACTTAGCGACTAAACAACAACCTTCATTGCATTCCTATTCTCAGATACCATTGTGCCAGGGTTTAGGGCTCCAAAAATGATAGGTGTGGGGAATGCTCATCCATGGCATCAAGAAACTTGCAGGTAGCTGTGCTCAGTCACTTTGGGTACCAGACATCAGCTGTAATATCCAGGAGTGGAAATCACTCACTTGGGGATAGTAGTTAATCGTAGAAAGTCTTACTTAAAATCTGTGCTATTTTTCTAAATTACATGTTGATACTTTCCAGAGACAGACTTCCCATTAGTATCAGCAATTAATCATAATTGAAACAATACGCCAAGCAATTACCTGGTGCTCTCTAGGTATAATGAAAGATACATCTGCCAGATCACAGTTACAGGACAGTGTACCCTGGCCTGCCATCCCAGCGTCTCCAGGCAGAGTTTCTCTCTCAGCGTTTTCACAGGCATATTTGTTTCTAGATTCAGAGTCAGTAGGGATTATAGATGTCTGAGCTAGGGAACTTGAAAATTCATTCCAGTGCCTGCTTGACTATTCCCCACTCATGTCCCTGCTCTCCTGTTTATACCTGATGATAACTTCCACCGTCAATTATAAGGTACTCATCATGACGTTGGCCATCCTTTGAGACAAAAAATATTTACCAGAGGGCATAGATTTCTTCATTTATCTTTCTTGTCTTTTCATAACAGAACATCAAGCTCAAAAGCACCGCTCCAGCTTTACTGACTTGACTTAAGTGATATTGGAATCCGTGCTTTAAGCCAAATTGCCCGCTGGAGTCTCTAAACAGAAATCTCATAACTATGGAATCTGTGGGGATTCAGTTCCCGGGTACCACTTCACATCATCTTTCAGGATGATTTTGAACAACTAGAAAAATTCAAGTCCTGCAGAAGTCATCGCACAAGAATATGCCCGAATTCCCTGTGATTGTGTGTTTAAAGGAAGAGGATAGTCCTTGTTAGGGTGGAATGGTTGCCTGGAGCAGATGAGGATCTGCCCAGAGCTTTGTGGGAATTTCTTGCTTTTGCAATTTTTCCCCTAAGCTTGGAAGATAGCATAAAGGAATCAGCCTGTTGAACAAAGCAGGCAGTTGCCTGCTTACATCAGATTTACACCATTTCTTGAGACTGAGTTGCATGCAACTGACCTGAATGCAACTAAGCTCCCATGTTCCTTCCTGGAACTAAGGACTCTCTGCGGGGGCTGTTGTGAACACCTGGGCCCAAGACACCCACTGGGTCAGCTGAACAGAGACTCGGCCTCAGTCACACACTTGCTTGCAGGCAGAATGGAGGACCCTAGGGGGACCCATCCCCCCCACAGCCCCCCGCCAAGAAAAGCGGGCACGAAGAGATGCCTGCTTGGGTGGGAAAGCGAAAGTGTTCTTTGCTCAGTCGTTTCCAACTCTCTGTGACCCCGGTGGACTGCAGCTGGCCAGGCTCCTCTGTCCACGGGATTCTCGAGGTGAGAACACTGGAGTGGGTTGCCATTCCCTTCTCCATGGGATCTTCCCGACTAAGGGATCGAACCCCGGTCTCCTGCACGGCAGGCAGATTCTTTACTGCCTGAGCCCCCAGGGACGCATGCATAGGAGGTTCAGAGCAAGGGAGAGGAGCCGTCTGCAGGGGTGTGTGGGCCGCTTGCCCGCCAGGAGAGCAACAAGCTCATCTCTGTAGTGTGACTTAGCCGAGACACAGCTCCCTCCACCTTTGCCCGGGGCACGGGTAGGTGTGAGTGTGTCTGTCTGCAGCTGTGCGTGTGCGCTTGTGCTCAGCCATGTCTGACTCTTCTGTGACCCCACGGACTGTAGCCCTCCAGGCTCCACTGTTCATGGGATGTCCCAGGCAAGAATACTCAAACGGGTTGCCGTTTCTTCCTCCAGGGGATCTTCCAGACCCAGGGGTGCGACCCACATTTCCTGCATCCCCTGCATTGGCAGGCAGATTCTTTACCACCAAGCCACCTGGGAAGGCTGTTCATCTGAAGTTACTAACCACGATATTTGCAGGTTCTCTAACACGTAGGTTATCTCACAGTTTTAGGAAGTTTATTTAACCAGGAAAAGAATATTGTAGAAATTCACTCCACAAAGGGATCGCGTCCTTTGGAATAAAAAAGTCAGTGGTTTCTGCCTGGACCAATAGCCATTGCTCATAGGTTCTGATGTCTAGAGAGCAGGCAGCAGGGTGAGCTTGGTCTTCCTTCTGCTGGCTGAGTCTCCTTCATCACACCCCCACCCCCAGCACCTCTGGGTCCTTTCTGATGGGAGCTCTTCTCCTCTGTGTCACTCTGATGCCCCTGGCACCTCCCACCCATCCTTCCTCCTCTTGTGAAAGACTGCTTTTGCTTCCTTGTCAGCTTCACCTAGACCCCATCTCATCACTATCAGAAAGAGGTTTTGGAAGCAGGTGTCTGCTACTCTTCATGTGATACTGAGGTCAAAGTTTCATTATCTAGTTTTTTGCATCTTTGTTTCTGTTTGGGTGTGAGTGGAGGTGGGAATGAGTTAAGAAAAAAAATTTTTTTCCCTTGAGACTCCCATGAGAGGAATAACGAGAGTACATCAAAATCAACCAGAGCAAACATAGTTTTGCTACATGTGGTCCTACTTCAGGTGGAAATACGGTGCAGAGATGTGCTCCTTTGGAAAAAGAGTCATCTTTTCATACATCAGAAGTAACATGTTGATAACATGTTAAAAACATGTTAGTCCTAACATGATAATAACATTTTAGGACTCCTACCAGAAAGTACACAGACATGCAAGAACACAAGGAAATTTGGGAAGATAATAGAGATATTTAGTGCCTTGATTATCGTGATCATACCATGGATATATGCATACGTCCAGAGTCATCAAGTTGTGTACATTAAGTGTGTGCCATTTTTGCATATCATACACCTCAATAAAGCTTGATAAAGAAATGATCATTCTGGGGCAAATGAGTACAGAAACCGCATAGAGTCAGCAATGGTAGAGCAGGAAACAAACCCTCTTCGTTCACTCCAACGAAACAGCGCGACAAAGATCACTGCTCGGGAGCAGAACTCAACTCGAAAGAACAGCGTCTGGGCCCCTGGGGGGTCAACCACGGTGCACGGGTGCAGCTGAAGTTACCCAGCACATCATGTCTCCAGCTCAAATGCAGGGCAACCCTGGGGCATCCTGATGCGGGGGGAGGGCGGGGCTAAGGATGAGTGAGGCAGCGGGAAAGCCCACCTTGAGGGTCTCTGACTGGGGACCCCATCTTCTGGGATGGCCCTAGGGCATCCTGGGGCCATTGGCAAGCCGGACAGGGGGGCTGAGACAGGCCCATTTGTGGAGACCTGGGAGTCCCATGGCTTGCTCCTACATTTCCTTCAAAATTTTGCTCAAATATTTCCTTCTTAAGGAGGCCTTCCCTGCCCCCTAGTTCCCATTACAGTCCCCCCTCGGGACATCCCTCACCTATACCAACTAGGCTTCCTGGTGTGGCACCTCTGTCCTTACAGAGAACTGTAGAAGAAGCATGTTCCCTCAGCTCACCGTGCAGGTCCCCTTTAAGCTCCATGCAATGGGGACTTTGTGGCCCTCATCCATGAGAGCAGGTGTCAGCAAACCACAGCCTGTGGGCTCAACGTGGCCCTATGCCTGCTTCTGTGAATCAGCTGTGGGGCACACAGTCACCCGTGTGCTTACAAGTTATCTGTGGTTACTTTTGTGCTGCAGTCAGCTGCTACAGAGACCATCCAAGGACCTGCAAAGCCTAAAATATTTAATATGGCCCTTTAGGGGAAACAGTTCCTGACCCTTGGGATAGAAAGTGTCAGTTGCTCAGTTCTGTCTGATGCTTTGCGACCTCATGGACTACAGTGTGTCAGGCCTCCCTGTCCATCACCAACTCCCAGAGCTTGCTCAAACTCATGTCCATTGAGTCAGTGAAGCCATCCAACCATCTCATCCTCTGTCATCCCCTTCTCCTCTTGCCTTCAGTCTTTCCCAGCATCAGGGTCTTTTCCAATGAGTCAGTTCTTCACATCAGGGGGCCAAAGTATTGCAGTTTCAACTGCAGCATCAGTCCTTCCAATGAATATTCAGGACTGATTTCCTTTAGGACTGACTGGTGTAATCTCCTTTCTGTCCAAGGGATTCTCAAGAGTCTTCTCCAATACCACAGTTCAAAAGCATCAATTCTGTGCTCAGCTTTCTTTATAGTCCAACTGTCACATCCATACATGACTATTGGAAAAACCGTAGCTTTGACTAGACAGAGCTTTGATGGCAGAGTTTTCTATTTGGGGTGATTAATAGTGAGTGTGACCAGATCAGAGCATCAAATCCCTGGTAATTTATAGAGTGAAACATTCTTCCACATGGACTGTGAGACATTTGCTAAGATCATGAGTAGAGAAGAGTACTGGTTTTCTTAACACTTTTCTTGCAGAGGAAAGGGGAGTGATTGGGAAGAGGGAGGTTTCATTACGCCCTTTTGTTGCCCTTGTGATTTTTGTGTTTGTTTTCAGGCCTCAATTAATAACAGTCAAAAGCTAGGACACAGAAGCAACCTAGATGTCCATCATCAGATGAATGGATAAAGAAGCTGCGGTACATATATACAATGGAATATTACTCAGCCATATAAAAGGAATGCATTTGAGTCAGTGCTAATGAGGTGGATGAACCCAGAGGCTATTTATTATATGGAGTGAAGTAAGAAAGAGAAAAACAACTATTGTATTTTAATGCAGACATAAGGAATCTAGAAGGATGGTACTGATGGGCCTGTGTGCAGGGCAGCGATGGAGGTGCGAACAAGAGAACAGACTTGTGGGCACAGTGGGGGAAGGAGAGGCTGGGACGAATGCAGAGAGCAGCGTTGCATTATTATATGTAAAATTATATTATATATAATTATTATTATATGTAAAATAGACAGCGAAAATCTGCTTTGTGACTCAGGGAACTCAAACTGGGGCTCTGTAACAACCTAGAGGGGTGGAATGGGGAGGGAGGTGGGAGGGAAGATTCAGGAGGGAGGGGACACCTGTGTCCCTGTGGCTGATTCATGTTGATGTATGGCAGGAACCAGTACAATGTTGCAAAGCAATTATCCTTCAACTAAAAATAAATGCATTTAAATAAAAGAAAAGAATTTTCCCACTTAGGAAACGGGGTTCTTGTATTACTCTGTGAAAGCTAAATCTCCCTGCATGGGAGTTCAGGCTTCTGACCCCCCGTAAGGTGTGGGGTCTGGATGACCTTTAGCAGCAACTTAGAAGGAGTTGTGTCTGGAATTTGCTCATCATCATTACCCTGAGATCAATTTTTAAGTTGTGCATTAGTGTATTCATGAGGGAACATCTGCTTTTTCTGCCAAGAGCAAAATTGTGAAGTTGGAGAACTTTATCAAGAGACTCCCTGGTTTTCCTTTCTTCTTGGGCTTTAAAGGTAGGGTTCTGAGCCTTCGTTGAGACACGGACCCTTTGGCCATCTGATGAAGTCTATAGACCCTTCTAAGGATGAACTATAAAATAGAAGAAGAAAAGAAAGCCATGGGATTACAAAGAAAATGAATGCTATGTTGAAATTGCAGTTATCAAAACTTAAAGAAATTTTGATACAGGAACATGATTTTCAAATTAAAAAGTTGCAGGTAAGAATTCCTTGCTAAGAGTAATATTTTGAGATATCTGCCACAACCATAATATGGTATGAAAACATCACTGATTTCTAAGGGTAATGAAGTCAGAGGTTTGGCTGGTGCAGCTGCAGGTGTTGCCTACATTCTTAACAAGGAGACGCTAAATATCCGCTAGTGAAAAAAATAAACGTGATTTTGCCTCCATGTTCTTTCCTGTGCCCCCCTTTCTACTCTAGTGATATTTCCTGGGCACTCTGGTCTTGGAAAGTACCCTTTAGTTTAACCTTGTGGTGAGTTTAAGCTCATGCATTTTATCACCCAAAGAGAAGTACCCTTCATTTATTTATTTATTTGCGAATCAGCTGTGTGCACACACATGTCCCCGCCCTGTTGAGCTTCCCCTCCATGCCCCCCATCCCGCCTCCGGTTCATCACAGAGCAGGAAACAGCAGCTCCTGTGCAATCCAGCCGCTTCCCCTTGGCTCTGTTTACATACGGCAGTGTTTGTATGCTAATGCTCCTCTCTCCGCTCAGCCCATCCTCTCCTTGCCCCCTTGTGTCAGCGGGTCTGCTCTCTGCATCTTCGTCCCTCTTCCTGACCTGCAAATAGGTTCATCAGTACCATTTTGTCCAGATTCCATATATACACATTAGTGTATGATACTTGGTTTTCTTACTTAAGTCTGTGTGACAGAGTCTAGGCCCATCTGTGTGTGCAGGGGTGTGTACGTGCTAAGTCACTTCAGCCATGCCCCATGCTTTGTGACCCTTTAGGTCCATCCACATCCCTACAAATGACCCGGTTTTGCTCCTTTTACTGGCTGAGTAGTATTCCATTGTGTATGTGTGCCAGATCTTCTTTATTCACTCGTCTGCTGATGGACATCTAGGTTGCTTCCATGTCTTGGCTACTGTAAATAGTGCTGCAATGAACGTTGGGGTAGATGTGTCTTTTTGAATAATGGTTTTCTCTGGGTATATTCCCAGGAGAGCTACTTTTAAGCTCCATCTTTCAATCACGAAGGAAGACTTAACTTCTCTTTAATGACATTTCCACGGCAGCCCCTGACGTCTCGGTGCTGGTGCCCTGGGGGCTCTGTTTATGTCTGCAGTCAGCCTGCGTGTGAATTAGTCAGCTTGCCCACAGCTGGTGCACATGCTGAAAGCCGGTGAGATGGACGTAGAACTGTGTAGTTTGCAATGAATTTGTCAGGCAGTGGTAGGCTACAGGTGGCCCTTTGCAAAGTAATTCATGTCGCGCTATGGGAATTCATCTTCTGCTTTGCCTCACTGTCTTGCTTTTAGGGGCACTTATTCCTAAGAAGTTGTTCTAATGGAGTATTGGATTATTAGTGTTGATAAAATAATAATGATCTTTTGTGGTTACGGAGCGTCCCTGTCCCCTGACTCTGTTTGCACGGGAAAATTAAAGGAACAAATTGCCACTAAGTGCTTTTCCCCCTCTGCAGGAGAAGTCAGCAGGAGAGAGAGCACAAGCTCAGAATCATCAATGAGCAGATGCTGACAGGTTGTGAAACAATGCAAATCGCAGAGCCCTGGGATAAATGAGCTACAGTTGCTGCATTGCCAACGTTAGACATCGTTCACGGAACTCAGTAAGGGATGTTAAGGAAAACATTTCAAATAGAAAGAAATGGCGGTAATATTCTCCTCTCCAGACGGAGCCACTTCTAGGAAAGCAGAATTACTAACAAACTTATAAACCTTGTGTTTCACTTTCCCAGTGGTCATTGTCCTCCCTTTTCTTTGCTGCCAGCAGATATTCACCTTCCCTTTCTCCCAAGAAATGAGATTGTAGGCACGTAAGCTTGTACTGGTCCATGATTTCAAGAGGTAGGGCTAAGAGTAACCTAACAGAACATCAGCCCTTAAAGCCAGAACCAAGGGACCTCTACATAAGACACACTTATAGAATGCAGCATGGATATCCTTCTACATCTCACATTTGTGATCCTAATACAGTCTTGCAAAATAATAAAATTAGAACTTTGGGTCCCATGATTATCTGGTGAGAACAGGAGAAACCATGAGAATTACTCTGTGCCACAGCCTCCTGATGAGGGTGAAAGAAGAGAGTGAAAAAGCTGGCTTAAAACTCAGCATTCCAAAAACAGATCATGGCATCCGGTCCCATCACTTCATGGCAAATAGATGGGGATAAACTGGAAACAGTGACAGATTTTATTTCCTCAGTCTCCAAAACCACTGTGGATGGTGACTGCAACCATGAAATTAAAGGACACTTGCTCCTTGGAAGGAAAGCAATGACAAACCTAGACATTATATTAAAAAGCAGAGACACCACTTTGCTGACAAAGGTCCATATAGTCAAAGTGATGATTTTTCCAGTAGTCATATACAGATGTAAGAGTTGGACCATAAAGAAGACTGAGTACCAAAGAATTGATGCTTTAAAATTCTGGTCCCGGAGAAGACTCTTGAGAGTCCCTTGGACTGCAAGAAAATCCAGCCAGTCCATTCTAAAAGATCAGTCCTGGGTGTTCACTGGAAGGACTGATGCTGTAGCTGAAACTCCAATACTTTGGCCACCTGATGAGAAGAGCTGACTCATTGGAAAAGACCCTTATGGGTCTTATGGGAAAGACTGAAGGCAGGAGGAGAAGGGGGCGACAGAAGATGAGATGGTTGGATGGCATCACCGACTGTATGGACGTGAGTTTGAGCAAGCTCTGGGAGATGGTAAAGGGCAGGGAAGCCTGGTGTGCTGCAGTCCATGAGGTCACAAAGAGTCAAATAAGACATAGCAACTGAACAACAACAAGAACATTTGTCTCCCATCATATTACTCTACAGAGAACTGGGCTAAGATGCTTTGTGTGTAACAAACACTTCTGTTCTCTGAACCAGAGATGTGCGTCCTCTCAGAATCAGTCAGTCAGTAACTCAATCAACCTCTCTCTCATCTGTTTATCTAGGAACTTAAGAACAGCATTGTGCTAAATGATGTTAACAGATAATTATTGATGCAGCTGTGAAATTAAAAGATGCTTGTTCCTTGGAAGAAAAGCTATGATCAACCTAGACAGCATATTAAAAAGCAGAGACATTACTTTACTGACAAAGGTCCCCCTAGTCAAAGCTTCAGTTTTTTCAGTGGTCATGTATGGATGTGAGAGTTGGACCATAAAGAAAGCTGAGTGCTGAAGAATTGATGCTTTTGAACTGTGGTTTTCGAGAAGACTCTTGAAAGTCCCTTGGACTGCAAGGAGATCAAGCCAGTCAATCCTAAGGGAAATCAGTCTTGAATATTCATTGGAAGGACTGATGCTGAAGCTGAAGCTCCAATACTTTGGCCACCTGTTGCAAAGAGTTGATTCATTGGGAAAGACCCTGATGCTGAGCAAGATTGAAGGCAGGAGGAGAAGGGGACAACAGAGGATGAGATGGTTGGATGGCATCACTGACTCAATGGACATGAGTTTGAGCAAGCTCCGGAAGTTGGTGATGGACAGGGAAGCCTGGCGAGCTGCAGTCCCTGGGTCACAACGATTTAGACACAACTGAGCGACTGAACTGAACCGATTGACCTGCAAGCCAGATCTGCAGAAAGCACTCTGCTGCTCTGTAGAGGCCTTATTAAAATATGTCTGAGCAAGGTTGGAAGGGATTAATTAGGAAAGTCTAAACTCCATCCCATCAAAGTGTCAGAAAGGGAATGAGGACTATGGGAAAGAGATTGTATTTGGAGAGATCATGGAAGGGAGTGGAATTCTTTGTGATTGTTGAAGGCCAGTCTTCAGAAACAGGAAGCCAAAATCTTGAGCAGGAGGAATAAGAAGGAATGGACACCTGGACATGCCATGGTGAGCATGCAGAACAAAAAAGACTAAAAGTCCACCTTTCAGAAAGAAAAGACAGACTACCTACAATCGGAAGATAAACAGGTAGGGAACTGGTCTCTCAGCAGCATAATCAGCTAATAGAGAAAGTTTCTCAACTGATAACTCTTTATGCAGTGAATTATTTTTTCAGAATGAGGACAAAATAAAATCACATAGTACCAACCAAAAAAAAAACAAAAAAACTTTACAGAAACTAAGAAAGAAATCCAGAAAGCCCAGGTTTGTCCAGGACAAGATAAGGAAATTTGCTCCAGGATGTAAATCAACAGCGTGCCTCTTTTATCGAGAGCCTTGCTGGAAACACATGCTGGCTGCAGTACGTGGAGTCCTTAATGATGCGGCTGATTCACATTCTGGGTGAAGCTCCTCATCAGGTTATGAACGAGCTAAGAGCTTGCAGGCCAGAGCTGACGTGTGTGCTGGCGCTGCATGATGGAGTTCAAAGGATATACTCTAGGAAAAAAGGAAACCGTCCAGGGAAAGTTTCAACATGTGAAAATAATGACAAAGAAAGAAAACGACAGCAACCAGATCAAAAAAGAGTAGTAAGTATATTTTGAAAACAAATAATCTTTGAAGTTAGGAACTTAACTAGTACAATAGTCAGGAATGGGCAGTCAGACTTAAAACATTATAATTGGCTTAATTTGTAAATATGTTGATTGACTTTCAAAGTCAAAATGCATGTTAAAATTAGAACTTCCAAAAGATATAGAAAGAATAACAGCCTAAGTAGTAGAAGAGAAAATAAGGACAAACAACAAAAACGAACCTCAAGTGCTCCCAATGAAGAAAAACAGGAGAAAATGAAGAAAGGCACAAAAAGTAAGACACATAGAAAAGAAAAAATTGCGGGGGGGAAAAAATGAATTCAGACATTTCGGTGATCTCAATATGGATCCAACCTATCTAGCTAGAAGTTATAAAATACAAGAATGCAGAAAATCTGTGAAGTCAAAATATGGAAAAAGGTATACCAGATAAACAGCATTAATTTATTTTTATTTAGGAAAAGCTAATAAAATAATAGTATATACAAGTGGTGAAATACCATTAATATCAGAAAAACAGACTCTAGGGGAAAAACATTTAAAAAATAAAGATATTACTTATATGTTGATGGTTGGCTTGTAGAAGAAGATTAAGCAGTTTTATTCATTTTTTTAAAAGATTTTTTGATTGGAAGATAATTGCTTTACAATGTGCTAGTTTCTGCCATACAACAATAGGAATGAGTCACAATTATATTTATATGTCTATATATGCCCCCTCGCTTGTGAACCTCCTTCCCCCTCCCATCCCATCCCACAGGTCGTCACAAGACAGCAGTTGGCCTCCCTGGGCTCAGCTCCCCGTGTCATATAGCAGCTTCCTACCAGTTATCTATTTTGCAGATTAGGTAGAGTATATATGTCAATTGAGAAAGTAGATTAAGCAACTTTAAATGTGTATCCACCCAATTCTATAACTTCAAAATATATAAAACATAAATACAGATATAAAACTTCAAAAATTAATGACATAAATAAATGAGATACATTAGGAGTTTGGGATTAATATACACACACCATGCTCAGTTACTCAGTCACGACCGACTCTTTGCGACCCCACAGACTTTAGCCCACCAGGCTCTGTCATGGAATTTCCGGGCAAGAATACTGGAGTGGTTATTGTTTCCTTCTCCAGGAGATCGTCCCGACCCAGGGATTGAACCCGAGTCTCTTGCATCTCCTGCATTGGCCAGAGGATTCTTTACCACAGAATCACCCAGGAAGCCCCCAAATGTAGCCCACCAGGTTCCTCTGTCCATGGGGTTCTCCAGGCAAGAATGCCGGAGTGGGTTACCATTTCCTTCTCCAGGAGATCGTTCCGACCCAGGGATTGAACCCGGGTCTCCCGCATTGTAGGCAGATGCTTTACAGTCTGAGCCAGCAGGGAAGTCTTTCCGAACACACACTACCATATTTAAATACATAACCAGCAAGAACCAATTGTGTAGCTCAGGGAACTATGCTCGATACCTTTTAATAACCTGTAATGGAAAAGAATCTGAATGACTCTGCTGTACAGTTGAAACTAACAACATTGTATATCAACTATACCTCAATTAAAAATGCAGAGTTATTTTACAAATTAATGACAAATCCTTCATAAGACCATGGTAGCCTAATGACTGCTAATGAACCAAGGACAGCAGCCTCATGTGTTTGGGTGTCAGCCATGTGTCCAAAGTCTTCTTGGGAAAAGAAACATAAGGAAGATGGCAGAAACAGAGGAGAAAAATGAGATGACTTCTCTTTCTCCTTCAGATAAAAAAAAGGATACAGAGTTTCAGGTGCAGAAAGGAAAGCTTATTCCTGTCACCCTAGGGCTTTGTTTCTGAGAGAGGCCATCTCATGCACATATATGGGAGACCCTGCAGGGAGATTTCAAGCCTTTAAACTTCCCAACCTGCACTGTTGCACTCCTACCTGAATTTCTGGGTGCTATTCCAGACCAAATTTCAGCAACTACTGGGAATGGCTATGTGTCAAGAAATTACTAGACATCAGCAGATTGGCAAGAATGTGTGAACGTGTTGACGGAGGCACCCCGTAGTATGCAGCTTCAGCAGTCAGGATGGAAGGACGGAACAGCAAGCATCTCGAGTAGAATCAGTTCCTAAAGGAGGAGGCTACTCGTGGCTACTGGGGGGTCCTTCATGTTTCATCAGTAATTTATGGAGGCGTTTCTCTTTCTCTTGGATTCTGTCTTAACCCCTTTGCCAACACATTTATTATGATCATGTGGGCTTCTCATGTGGCTCAGTGGTAAAGAATCTGCCTGCCAATGCAGGAGACTTGGGTTCAATCCCTGGGTCAGGAGCCTGGTGGGCTGCAGTCCATGGGGTCACAAAGAGTCAGACACGACTAAAATAACAACAGCATTATAATTATGTACCAGATATCTGAAGTCAAAAGTGAGCACCATCATCCATGTGGCCACCGTGTATTTACCCCTGGTCATTAACTATGCTGACTCTGCCTCTCCGGCTCACTCAGGCAGAGACCAATGTCTTAAATCCTCACCCAGGTTCTTTCTGTCTCTTCAAATGTTACACAATTTTGAAAGTCAAAGTCAAATTCTATCTCTTCCAGGCAGCCCTCCGGATCAAACAGGTTTCGCCCTTTGCTGAACTGCAAAACCTTTCCCGGTCCTCAGCATGTGTGTGCACTCTGCATGGTCCCCTCCTCCTTTCCTAAGCTTTAGTCGTGGGTCCAAGCTTCAGGACCAGGTTCGTTTCATATTTCCATGACATCAGACACAGGCAGAGATGCTGAGTGATGGATTCACTGTTATATTGATGGAGACACCAGAATGAATGAGATCATTTCTCTTGGGCTCTTGTAGCTTAGAAATGCAGTGATTTTATGACAAAAGATCTGAATTTCAAAAAGGCGAATTTTGAAAGTGATTTGGTTATAATTTCATTTTCTAGCTCTTTCTTAAACTCCAATATATCTGCTGAGTTATCCAGTGTTTCAGTCTTTGTGAAAGTGGTGCAGTAATTCACCTCTGCCAGGTAAGATCCATTACTAACTTCATGAGAATAGATTTGTTCCAGTTCCTCCAGCTTCTTATTTGGTTTTGTAAATCATCATTACAATCAACCCTGAAGTCCCTTCTGTCAAGCAATCCAGGCAATAGTGAACTAAAGGCAGATTTGGAAACACTCGGGCAACTTTTTCTCCTCTCATAAAAGGATCATTATCTTTGTCTTTGGCTCACAAGAAACACCTTGGGGTAAGCTGAATAAGAAATGTGGACATTTTGCCACAAAGCACTAAAAGATAATACAGGAAAAATACAGTATGCCAGTTAGATGAACGGAAGAGACAAGCAATAAGAACAGTGTCTCTCAGCTGCAGCCTAAAGGAATGAACTGCAGTGAGATGTAAATGAACTCGTTGACATGATATGAGTTCACGATCTGACGTGGGATCTGTTGATGTGAGGAGTAGCAGCCCCAGCCCCGCCACCTTGAAGTCTTGTTTGAGAGGAAATTGCCCGGAGCCAAAGGGCCCTGGGAACCGTTCAGCCTCTCTAAGGGCACAGGGGAGGCTGTCTACACAACAGTGAATCCATTTCAGGGCCTGCTTACCTTCTCTCAGCTGCCACCACCCCACCCTCCAGGCGCTTATGCTCCAGGTTGTCCTAGGCTCAGATGACCAATGCCTTGTCAGTCAATTATGCAAACCTCTGCTGTGATCTTTGGGTTAGCTGCACACAGCTGGCCCAGGATGCAGCCTGCCATAGCACCAGCTGAATCCCCACCAACATCTTCCTCATTATCATCTGTCTATCCATCCACTCATCAATCTTCCTATCTTTTTTTTCTACCTATCCACGTATTTTTCCATCACCCATTCATCCACTCACCCACCTTTCCTTCTTTATATATTCTATCTTTCTGTCTACATGTGTGTCCATTTCTCTGTCCATCTTCCATCCATCCATCCATCATCGATGGATATCTATCATCTATCATCGATATTTCTACATCATATATCTCTTATCTGCATTTCTATCTCCCATCTATCTAAATGTCTCTCATCTATCTATCTTTGTCTGTCTATCTATCTATCTATCTAATCTATGTGATGAAAGCACCCGGGTGTGTATACTCATCCGCAGGGGCGTGCATAGCACATTATTGTCACTTATTATGTCTTTCATTTGGGAAAGGAAGAAGGAGATAAAAGAGCATTTTGTGCTTCTGTTCTCTCCTGTCTCAGACCTAGAAAGCAGTGCCTGGCGATGGGTGGTCTAGGGTGTACGCCTGACCCCTACACCTGGTGGTCCTCTTCAGACTTGATATGATACTGCTTACCTGATGGAGGTGTCACTGGGTGGGCGATGGCATCTCCCCTCTACCTCTGCCCTCTTATATCCCAGAGATGAGAGATGACCCCTGAGTCTTTCTGTGACTGAGCCTCACGCCCTCGTTCACAGAACAGCCCTGCTGGCGGGGCGGGGTGGGGGTGGAGGCTGGGGAAAGTCCCGGGCCAGATGCCCCAGCCTCAGTGCTCGAGTCTTGGCTGCAAACCTCATCAAGTAAAGACATCACTCTCATCTCTCCCAACTCTTAGTTTTCTCATCTGTAAAATGGGCTGGCAATCACTGCTTTAGCTCACAGGACTGCAGTGTCACGTTAAATCCCACATGAGACAAAGCCTTGTGCCTGCCAAGTACGATAGCAGTGTGCACCCGGGGCAGAGCCTTGGAGGGCGGCTCAGAGGCGGGCAGGCTGATTTCCAGGACAAAGGACACTCGCTTCCAGCACACACACACACACATTCTCTCTCTCTCTCCTTCTCATACACACACATACTCGCACACACACACTCCTGCATCTGGTTATTCCTCGACAGCATGACTCCAGATCCTGTATCCACCTCATTCAACCAGTCTCTCTGTTGGCACGGCATCTCCTCTCCTGCCCCCTGGTGTTTGCCGCAGCAAAACCCGGTCCCCCCCGAGGGTCCCCTCCCCTCCTGAGCTGCTCACTGACTTCTGCTCTTCACACACTGACCGCCTACCCGTGGTTTAGGGTCCATCATTACCTACCCTGCAGGCTAGGACCGAGTTACCACCATGACAGTGATGGTGGTGCTGTTCATGTCACTCACCTGGAAACAGTCTGAGTCGCTCACTGACCATGCCCGAAAGGAACGTCTAGCAGCCTCAAAACCGCCACTGCCAACTGGGACGTATTTGGTGATTAGAATGCAGTCTAGATCACTGGCCATTCTCCAGGGATGCAGGCATACCAAACAGCATCAGCTCAGACATAAAAGCCAGATTGTTACCACTGAGCTCATTTGAAGAAAGAAAGAAAATGAGTTTTTAAATTTGTTTTTATTGCAGATCATTTCATAGGATTAAAAAAAAAATAACAGTTGCTTACTGTAGCCACCACGATGATTAAAAATGGATACTGTTGAAATGCTAATGAAATAGATAATCACGTGCTGGGAAAACAGCTTCTGATGGAAGAGTTAAATACCAATTTGGTCCAGCAGTTATTACCAGGCTTTATCCCTGAATCTTTGAGGGTCCCTTCATTTAAAGATAATCCAGAAATAATGAATTTAGAGCTTACATACACTTTATGAACATTCCCACGACTATTTGACAAAGCTCTTTAATGCTAATTACATGTAATTTATTTGTAAGTTTACTTACTGGAGGATTTGTATTTCGGTATTATGTTGATTTTTAGTATAATCAGGATTTTCTATTCCAATATGTGTCTCAGATTATTAAACACCTGAATTCTCTTTCCTTCCTTACTTTCTTGCTGTGACTTGTTCATTTATTCAGTTAAGTGTTACTGAGTGCAGCTATGTAGTTGTTGTTCAGTTGCTAAGTTGTGTCGAACTCTTTGTGACCCCATGGACTGTAGCATGCCAGGCTTCCCTGTCTTCACTATTTCCCGCAGTTTGCTCAAATTCATGTTCATTGAGTAAGTGATGCTAGCTAATCATCTCATCTGCCACACCCAAGTCCTTTTGCCTTTGATCTTGCCCAGCATCAGGATCTTTTCCAAGGAGTCAGCTATTCACATCACGTGGCCAAAGTACTGGAGCTTCAACTGCAGCATCAGTCCTTCCAATGAATATTCAGGGTTGATTTCCCTTAGGATGGACTGGTTGGATCTCCTTGCTGTCCTAGGGACTCTCAAGAGTCTTCTCCTGCACCACAGTTAGAAGGCATCAATTCTTTCGCACTCAGTCTTCTTTATGGTCCGACTCTCACATCCATACATGACTACTGAAAAAACCATAGGTTTGAATTTGCAGACCTTTGTTGGCAAAGTGATGTCTCTGCTTTTTAATACCCTGTCTGGGTTTATCATAACTTTCCTTCCAAGGAGCAATCGTCTTTTAATTTCATGCTATGTACCTACCATAAGCTGTAGGCATGTAGGACGATGTTCTTACAGGTCTGAGGAGAAGTATAAAGCTTTGTGAACACTTAGAGGTGGAAAAGAAGCCTTGGGACCCAACTCTGGGAGATCAGAGCCATAGGAGAGACCTGATTAGTGTGTGGGATTTTTTCCAAAGAACAATGGATTCTCTTTCCATTGTTTTCGAAGAACACTATTCTTTTCCCAAAGAACAATGGGCAGAGGGGTTACATTTGCGTTTTCAATACAAAAGCGCGTAATTGGATCTGTTGACATAGTGGGGGGTAACTGTAGGAAAAACTTCAGGGAGAACCCTGAGAAGAACTAAAATAAACAAGTCTACGTATCCAGGGTGATGAAGGACAGCAGTTACAAATTAGTTAGAGAAACATTAAGTTGGCAGAATCATCAAGACTTAGCTATGGGAAGCGGAGAGTGACGGAGAAAGGGAATCTGTGATACTGCGGGGTTTGTACAAACTGCAGGGCCAGTGCCCGAGTCAGAAGAAGCGGCAACAAAGTGAGGAGTGTAAGTGTGGGTGAGGCAGCCTTGAGCTGCCTTTAGGATCTCGAAGGGGAAGTGCCACGAGACCACTCGAGAGTCCTGACACCGACCAGGTGATGCTGTGCGAGTGGGTTTGTTGCCGGGGGGAGAGAGTGAGAACACAGAAGTGTCATCTTTCAGGTAATGGGCCGTGATGAAGAACCTCCAAAAGAGTGGCCGGAGCGCAGGGAGGGAGCCCACGAGTGTCCGGGGCCTTCTCGTCCGAGAGCAGAGAGCAGCTCCGGAGGGAGGGGCGGTCATCAGAGCACTGAGGTCCCGGTACACAGACTGTAAAGGATGCTGGTGGGGTGGCCGGGGTGCTGCTCCCGGACACCTGGGTCCTGCTCTTCCTCCCGGGATCCAGGTACTGCATTTCCCAGTCTGATGTATTTGGGTGGGAGCCGTGTGACTACATGGGTGAAGTGTGTTGCTCTCACGGGATCTATTCCTCTTAGGCACTTGACCCCACGTCATTCGCCCAGATGTCACCCTCCACTGTCCGTGTCCCAAGCAGGGAAGATGCAACGTCATGAGATGCAGGCACCTGGGTCCCTGATGACATGACGCAGAGCCCTTCCCCCACTTTGGACTGTGCTCTAAAAAGATCCAAAAGATCTAAAGGATCTTCAGTTGCCTGAAGCCACTAAAATCAGGATTGTCTGTGTGGCAGTGGGCACATTCTAATACAGCATATGCTGGGCTGGGCAATCAGCAGTTTCAACCCTGGTGATATTTGCTGGTAGTGATTTCATGATGAGGACTGAACTGGGTGTCCATAAAATGCAAAAACTAACTCAAGAAGTGTAACTCCAGAAATACGGCAGCATTTATTATTTATAGATTTTTTGATGATGGTCGTTCTGACTGGATTGAGGGGATAGCCCGTGTTCAAGTGACCGTGGAGAATAGAAAGGAGGCTCCTTAAAAACCTAAGACTAGAGCTATCATATGATCCTGTTGTCCTGCTCCTGAGCATATATCCAGAGAAAAATATAATTTAAAAAGATACATGCTCTTCTGTGTTCATAGCAGCACTATTCACAATAGCCAAGACATGGAGGCAAACCACCCAAAATGTCCATTGAAAGATAAGTGCATAAAAAGATGTGATGTATATATATGCAAAAACATATGATGGAATACTATTTAGCCTTGAAAAAGAATGAAATAATGCCACTTGCACTAACATGGATGGACCTAAAGATTATTCTATTAATACTAAGTGAAGTAAGACAGAGAATGATAAATATGTATCATCTGTAGGTGGAGTGTAAAAAAATGATACAAATGTACTTATTTACAGAACTGAAATAGACTCACAGACATAGAAAACCAAAGGGGAAAGGGGGCATCAGTTTGGAGTTGGGGATTAACATGCTGTTGCTTCAGTCGTGTCTGACTCTTTGCAACCTTATGGACTGTAGCCTGCCAGGCTTCTCTGCCCATGGAATTTTCCAGGTGAGAATGCTGGAGTAGGGTGCCATTCCCTACTCCAATGGATCTTCCTGATCCAGGGATTGAACCTGCGTCTCTTAAGTCTCCTGAATTGGCAGATTATTGTATTTCCTTGTTTGTAAACCTCCCCTGGAAGGAGGTTTCCTCCCAGAGGAATCCATTTGCCTCACAGAAATTTAGGATTATTCTACCCATGATGAGAAAGAAAAATAAATAGTGTTCAGCTTTTGACATTCAGAATGGGATTTTTTAGAGTCTCCAAGATGACTTGTTTTGTACATAGTGGGAAAATACTTTGGAAAGCCAGATTCTGTGGAGAGATAAAAGATAATTTGAAGTTACCAAGCTTCATTTTTTCACATCGAGGGCCCCTGTCTGACACCCTAAACCAGAGGCAGCCTTGGCCACTGGGAAAACATACCCCAGAGAGGTGATTCCTAACTAGGACACCTCAAGGACCCAGGAACCTCTTCTAGGTGTCAATCAGAACTGACGTTCTAACATGTGAGTGTGTACCCACACATAGTGACACTGATAGTGAAATATTTTAAAATAAATTACAATGCAGAAATGTAAAATGCCAAGCTTCCCTGGTGACTCAGATGATAAAGAATCTACCTGCAGTGTAGGAGACCTGGATTTGATCCCTGGGTTGAGACGATCCCCTGGAGAAGGGCATGGCAACCCACTCCAGTATTCTTGCCTGGGAAATCCCATGGAGAGAGGAGCTTTCAGTTCAGTTCAGTTGCTCAGTCGTGTCCGACTCTTTGGGACCCCAAGGACTGCAACACGGCAGGCCTCCCTGTCCATCACCAACTCACAGAGTCTACTCAAACTCATATCCATTGAGTCAGTGATGCCATCCAACCATCTCATCCTCTGTTGTCCCCTTCTCCTCCTGCCTTCAATCTTTTCCAGCATCAGGGTCTTTTCTGATGAGTCAGTTCTTTGCATCAGGTGACCAAAGTATTGGAGTTTCTGCTTCAACATCAGTCCTTCCAATGAACACTCAGGACTGATCTCCTTTAAAATGGATTGGTTGGATCTCCTTGCAGTCCAAGGGACTCTCAAAAGTCTTCTCCAACACCACAGTTCAAAAGTATCAATTCTTCGGCATTCAGCTTTCTTTATAGTCCAACTCTCACATCCATATAATTCATGGACCTAACGTTCCAGGTTCCTAAGCAATATCTCTCTTTATAGCATCAGACCTTGCTTCCATCACCAGTCACATCCACAACTGGGCATTGATTTTGCTTTGGCTCCGTCTCTTCATTCTTTCTGGAGTTATTTCTCCACTGATCTCCAGTAGCATATTGGGCACCTACTGACCTGGGGAGCTTGGCAGGCTATAGTCCATATGTCGCAAAGAGTCAGACATGACTAAGTGACTAACACTTAATGTAAAACCACATATTTACTGTCTAGAGATAATATTACACACCTATCCATAAACGACCAAATAGAAGAAAAGCCGGCTGCATCAGAGACCCACTTCCTCTACTGGAAGACCAGGCATGAGCAGGGAATGGGGGAGTCTCATGCTGAACTGAGAATTATTTCCGCAAATGCCAATACTTAAGTCCTCTATCTTTTCCCTTCTCTTTGATGACCTTTATGTTGACTCTCTGTAGTTGTTCAAACAATTTGTGATTCTACACTCTCCACCCAGACATCACCGGGTGGTTCTCCTCCCACGCCGGACTCCCCAGTACTCTGATGTGGACATTTGCCAGAACCATCACTCATCTTTGGAGATGAGCCGGTAATATTGCTGCATGCAGACATGCCTCTTGTGTGCATCTGGTCATCAGTAAAAATGAGAATGAGGAGCTTGATGCTCCTCACTTGTGTCAGAAATTTTGTATTTCTTTACCTTGATTCCTGTATCACCCTCTTCGGGCATTCTTAAGAGTTTTAAGATGGGGGCGGATATAAGAGGAGACCCTTTATCAGCAGGCACTGGTCCAGGCTGGAACTGGTCCAGCCCCCCAGGCAGGGCTGTGAGGACCACCTGTCCTGAGGGCAGGGATTTCCAGCCATTGGACCTTGGTTCTGATTCCTCCCAGGGCAACCCTGTCCATTATTTTCCGCACTCTTTCTGGAAAGACCCTCTGGAAAGTTCTTTCTCTTCCTTTATCTATCTTGGCCACACCTAAAGTCTTGGGGGAGGAGTACGGTGTGGCAGGTTGCTAATTCGCTCACTCACCCAGCTTCCCGCTCCAGCAAAGTTAGGGAAGCAGCTCTGTGTTCTGTGGCTTCACTGTCAAAATCCTCCGCTTAAAAAAAAAAAAAAAAAAAAAATCCTCCGCTGGCCTGTCTCTTTGGCACTATGGTTCAATCACACTGAGTTAGATTCCAGATCAATTTGCTCTAGTCAGTTCTTTAAACCAGCAACTCTACCAGGAATTATTATTATTATTATTTATATTTCCAGTAGTCACGTATGGATGTGAGAGTTGGACCATAAAGAAGGCTGAGTGCCAAAGAATTGATGCTTTCAAATTGTGGTGCTGGAGATGACTCTTAAGAGTCCCTTGGAGTGCAAGGAGATCACACCAGTCCATCCTAAAGGAGATCAGTCCTGGATATTCATTGGAAGGACTGATGCTGAAGCTGAAGCTCCAATACTTTGGTCACCTGATGCTAAGAACTAACTCATTGGAAAAGGCCCTGATGCTGGGAAAGGTTGAAGGCGGGAGGAGAAGGGGACGACAGAGGATGAGATGGTTGGATGGCACCACTGACTCAATGGACATGAGTTTGCCAAGCTCCAGGAGATGGTGAAGGACAGGGGAACCTGGTGTGCTGTGGCCCATGGGCTTGCAAAGAGTCAGACATGACTTTGCAACTGAACAACAGCAAAACAGCACAGCATGTGGAATCTTGGTCCCCTCAGCAAGGATGGAACCTGCACCCCTACAGTGGAAGTACAGGGTCTTAACCCCTGGACCATCAGGGAAGTCCGTGTACCAGAAATTACTGCCTGGACCTCATTTTCAAGTTTTCTGTGTCTCTTGCCACCACGCTCACTGCTCTGTCCTTGTGGTTTACCCGCTACTGCCTGAGACGACCAGGTGTGGGGAGAAAGCCATGCCTTTGTCTGTCCTTTGCTGGGAGGCTGGGGCTTATCTGCCGGTGTCACTCTAAGATCTTCTCAACCCCATTCCTCACTGGGTTTAGAAGCAGAACAGTCCTCTCAAGCCTCTGTGTACTGGACTCTTGCTATTCTTATTCTCTCTTGAACCAAACTTTCCTGATAACACCTTGACAAATGTGCTCAATAAGAGCTTTACACATCAGGGCTCTATTCCTCCCAACCATTTACCCCACTGTGAGAATGTCCCCTGATATTGCAGGCAACAGTTTTAATAATGTTTGTTCAGTGCAATATCTCCTACAGCAGGTTGCTTTGTTTTTGTTACCTTCATACAGCCCATCATGAAGTTATTGTCTCATATTTTAGATGCTCACATGGGCCCTTCTTCCCTTCCTTTCTTTCTGGAAAACTCCACTCCTGCCTCAAATTTGTGCATCAGTCAGGGTAGGATAATTGCTCTAATGGCCATCCTGAAGACTCAATAGCTCAGGACTGTAAAATGTGTCTCTGATTCTTGCAAATCCCATTGCAGACCTTCCTTCTTAGGACGGCTCAACATGGGAAGTCCAAGATGCCCCTTCACCCTTCTGCTGCTCTGACTCCGAGCCCTCACGGTCTGGTGTCGGATCCGATGCTGTCCACTGTCCAATAAGCAGAAGGAGACAACCCTGCATGGGCCCCGTGCACTCGTTGTGAGCAATAAGCCCAGTATTTGTGGACTGATATATTCTTCTGAAATGCAGGAGGTTATTGAGAGAGGTAGCGTATTTTTAAACAACAAGGAAAAGGATGGGGCCGAATGGCTTCTGGGAGCCTTGGAAGAGCATATGTGTGCAGGCAGGGAGGGGAATGAAAATAAATTTAAGAAGTTAAAAAAAGTGGATTTGAAGTTAAAGACAAAAGTGACTTATTTAAATTTTCTTTCAGAAGAGTAGTAATGAGTGCAGAAGTACAGAGAAGGATAGACAGGAGTTGATATAAACAGTATGGAAAAGTAAATTCTTCAGGAGTTTACTGTTAGCATTAAATTAGCTTTATAGAAATTGAACGCATGTACAGAAATACTGCACAATTGCAGACATGCTTAAGAGGTAGCATAAGTGTAATATAATAATTACATATTTAGTATTGAAAATTTCCGTTGTCAGCTGAGCTCATTAAAAATCAGTTTAGATTTTCTCCAGTAACTAAACTGAGAACAGTCTATCTATTCAAAAACACATCACATAGTCATGGCAATAATGGTTATGCAAACTGCAGCATAAGCAATTTCGCAATAATATTGGTCATCATTACAGAGTACATTCAATTTAATCTCCTCCTTTCTCTATTTTATGTGAAAATCACGTTTGCAGCTCTACGAGGGAGCAGCGCATCTAAACACAGCAAGGGTATCTTAGGTTCTCTTACGGGTGGGCTCACACGGAATTGCCTGGGGAATGATCCCAGTGGAAACAGGAAGACTAACAGATGGGAAGTGGGGTTCATTCCTTAAAGTCTTTCATTTCTCGTATGATCTGGAGAGAACACTTTTCCCTTTGTTGTTACCACTCTTGTTGTTGTTTTGCAACTCAAATGTGGTGTAGACACCACCAATATGGTGTAGATTATGTGTTTATGAGGTTCTCCCACCAGTGGTGTGTAGACATCTTGTGTCCTGCTGATTAATTGGGTTCAAGGACATGAAGTTGGGAAAATGGAGTTCAGGGATCAGACCAGACATCATCTCAAGTGCTCCTAAGTCTTTCTATTTAATGACTCCTCTCAAGAATGGCTTCAGAGTGATCCTAAGACATCCCAGGTTTAGAGGTATCAGGGCAGTGGGAACTTTACATAAGATTGAGGACATGTACAAATTAAATGTTGATATATAACACTGTATGCTGGTTTGGCCTTCAATAATCCCTGAGGATGACTGCTTTTATAGGTCCCAAACAAACACATCTTCTCCCTCAAAGGTGGTTAGGAAATAAAAGTGAAATTGACTCCAGAAGATAAATTATTCTTCCTTTTCGGCAGGAGTGGCAGGATTATGAGTATTTTGAATGCTTTCTCCAGGTTTGATGTTTTACTGTCTAATGCCTATGATAAGTATTATCATAATAATATCTTAGATCATTTTGTAATCTTTGTAAATGTCCCAGAAAGTACAAACAAATTTATGCAGCCTAGAGTCCATTATGTAATTGCTCACCAGACTAAGGTCTCTTGAGTTCTAAGTGAATATTTACTTATTGTTTACATAAACCCAATATACTTTCTGACAAATCCATTTCTTCTCATTGCCCTAGATGCACAATTTTTTATTGATCAGATAATTACAAGGAAAAATCTCAGCCAAGAGTTATATCTAAATACATTCCGCCCCTTCCATAACAATAAACTCTATCTCATTCTTCTGTATATTTAGATAACACCCGTCTCCATCGGGTCACAAGGAGTCAGGACAGCTCGCAGCCCAGCAACACCTGCGTGAGGGCTCCCCTGGTGGCTCAGTGGGGAAGAGCCTGCCTGCCGTGCTAGGAGACGTGGGTTCGATCCTGGATCAGAAAGAACCCCTGGAAGAGGAAATGGTAACCCACTCCGGTATTCGTGCCTGGGAAATTTCATGGACAGAGGAGCCTGGTGGGGCTATAGTTCATGGGGTCACAAAAGAGGCAGAACAACTGAGCAACTAAACAACAACATCTCCATAAATAAGTAAGAAAATATTCATCTCCCTTATCTCAGTAACAAGTTTAATCAATAATAAAATACAGGACAAAACCCAACAGTGCCAAAGTATTCTTTCCTAGCTTGCTTTTTGATCTTCTTTTACAGTTACAGTTTCCTCAGACATACACCAGCGAACATCAACTGGAAAGTCATTTTCTCTTCTGCTTTAAAGGTTTTCTTTTAAATGTCTTCCTAGGACTTCCCTGGTGGTCCGGTAGTTAAAAACTCCACACTCCCGCTGCAGCGGGCATGGGTTCCACCCCCGGTCATGGAACTAAGATCCCTCATGATCAGCGGCATGGCTAACAAAAATGTCTTGCCTGTGTAAAAAGTGCAGAACCCTATCATGGTCAGCATTTCCTAGTTCCACTCAAGTTTTATCTACTTCTATGTAAGGAATTCCTCTTCAGGCATGTATTACAGAAAGTATGTCGATGTAACTCCATCCTCATGGAGTTAACTGTGTTAACAGGGAGGTGATACGGCCATAGAATACAGCACCTCCTTTGGTAGGAAGCGGAACGAGGGATGGTACAAGTTCTCACCCATCTCGGCCCACCCTGTGCTCCAAACCACACCTCCTGCACCCATTCCCAACCAGTTACGGAGCGCAGTGGGGATGCAAAGGCAGGTCCCTCTTGGTAAAAGATAGGATTCTTCTTGGCTTGGAGATTCTTGGCTTGAGGATTCGGCATCAGCCTGGCCTAACTGTCCTTGGAGCTATGCTGCAGGCTGAGGCTCTTAGTGTCCAAACATCCCTCTGTCTGCTTTCACAGGTGTCAGACCAGCTCTCTCCCTCCTCAAATGCCCTCTCCCCACTAACCTTACAAGCCTGACATTGCTTCAGAATCTGCTTCTCAGCTCACTGGAACTAATGTAAGAGGTGCGATCCCCCTTTCACCACCGTCAAGTAAATGGACAAGTATGATGGCTAATCCAGTGTGGCCGCTTGGCCGGCTATGGTGCCCAGTTGTTTGGTCCAAGACTGATCCAGATGTTGCTGTGAAGGTACTTTTCAAGATGCGATGAACATTTAAATTGGTAAACCTGGAGGAAAGAGGGATATTTACATCAATAGACTTTGAGTAAGAAGATTATATTCTATCATGTGGGTGGGCCTCCTCCAACATATTAAGAGTAAAGACAGGTTTCTGAAGAAGGAATTCTCAAGACCTCAACAGAGAAAAACGTCAGGCATTAAGGAATTAAGTACCCTAACGTGAGATGTGAGAGTTGGACCATAAAGAAAGCTGAGTGCTGAAGAATAGATGCTTTCAAATTGTGGTGCTGGAGAAGACTCTTGAGAGTCCCTTGGACTGCAAGGAGATCAAACTAGTCAATCCTAAAGGAAATCAACCCTGAATATTCACAGGAAGGACTGATGCTGAAGCTGAAGCTCCAGTACTCTGGTCACCTTATGTGTAGAGCCAGCTCATTGGAAAAGACCCTGATGCTGGGAAGGATTGAAGGTGGGAGGAGAAGGGGGTGACAGAGGATGAGATGGTTGGATGGCATCACTGACTCAGTGGACATGAATTTGAGCAAACTCTGGGGAATAGTGAAGGACAGGGAAGCCTGGCATGCTGCAGTCCATGGGGTCACAAAGAGTTGGACCCAACTGAGCAACTGAACAACAAGAGCAACATGGGATCAGGGGAGATGACAGGATGTGGTCAAAAGTGCCCTGAGGAACATTATAAGGGGAGGGTTACAGAGGGAGGAGGGGTCTCCATTTTTTAAAGGAATGTTACCAAAATCTCTGCAAGAATAATTTGTCAGAAGCTTCAGGAACTCTTCTACAAGGTAGTTAAATGTCTGATACTGTATTTTTGTTTTTGGTAAGAACTCATTATGGAGCTGAAAGTGGTCTTAAATTTCAGAGTTAAGGAACCATAATTCCTTTCTCTGAATTAATCATAAAATTTGTGATTTAATAAGCATGCAATTCATGCCCTGCCTTTTTGGGGTAAAGTGATCCCAAACATAAAAACAAAAAAGAAGCAGTGAGTGACTTTGCATAGGATAAGAACCAGAGGAAAGAACATGTATTGTTGATAACAATTTGTTGTTGTTATTATAGAATTCACAGGTACTTTCACTCTTTTCCTGAATATCCAAGGATCTCTACAGTCAGCATGTATTGATTTTCACCATAGAAAGCTCTTTACTAAAGATACTATGGTGTGTGCAAATTCTCCCTGGAAAGTCCTGGGCTCCTATAGGTCAGGATCCCCCAGCTTTTTGGTTTCCATGCCACAGCTCTGTTTTCTGAATCATCTCTGTGAAGTAGAAATTCCTGGCTTAAAAGTTAGAGGCACAAAATCCCCACTATCTGCAGAGGGACCTTTCAGTTGAGTGAAGAGAAGGCTCCAGCCAGGGGGAGACACAGGGCATGTCCTCTGGCTTCCTCCAGAAGCTGCATCGCGCTGTTAGGATTCCTCTCCATCACCTGTGCCTGCACAGCTGGGCACCTTCCCCGTCTGCTCTTCCCACCAAGTGCCCTCCTCTTTCATGCCTCCTTTCCATCCTTTCCCAGGAGTCTCTTCTATACTCAGCATTAAAATTTCCTTCATCCCTCTGTGTAGCCATAACTGCAGTCCAGCATTTCCCTGGCACATTAATACAGGGGGCTTAGTGGTAGAGTGACCGTGGACCGCCATCTCCCCTGTGGAAAGTCGGCCAGGAGACTTCATGATTCATCACATTCTGCCACTGTGTAAGATTGCCCTAAGCCGGTGGTACCCAGGCAGCCCGTGAGCGAGGGCCAGTCCCAGCGCCTGCTGCAACTTGCGAGACTTCAGCAAGTGTCATTGTTTATCTGACCCATCCTAGAGATGACTTGGTATCTTTTTAAACTGAGCCACTATGTCAGTGAGAGAGGGAATGGAAGACCTGGAACCAGAGATCCCCGAAATCTCCACGAAGGAGGCGATCGCATCTCAGGAGGGCTGGATGCCCTGAGGGACATCTGGAGGTCTAGTCACTGCAGCTCCACTTGAGAGTCTCAGCCGGATGCAAATGTCCGCATTGCAAGAGGCGTCGGGTGATATATCCCAAAAGTGGTAGTGGTGGTGTGTGTGTCTGTGATGTGCGGTGTGTGCATCTGTGTGTAAGTGGCATATGTGTGTGTGTGTGTTCACTCAGTCATGTCCAACTCTGTGTGACGCCGTGGACTGTAGCCCACCAGGCTCCTCTGTCCATGGGAGTTGTACCAGCAAGAATACTGGAGTGGGCTGCCATTTCCTCCTCCAGGGGATCTTCCTGACTCAGGGGTCGAACTTGTTTCTCCTGTGTATACTGAGTTGACAGGCAGGTTCTTTACCTCTCTGCCACCTAAGAAGCTCATGTATCTGTATGCATGGTATGTATGGTGTGGTGTGTGTGTGATGGGGTAATTGGTGCCATTAAGTCAGCGATTTATTAATTCCTACAGGCTTTGCCATTAGAAACCACAGATTGTCTTTTGTGTGGGTAAGGTGGTGACTCACAGTGGAAGCTAGTGTTAATGATTGATCTCAGTGCTGGTGAGGATTCTAGGATTCAGACAGACACGGCCTCTCCCCCTGCGGGTGGGGACGATATGCCTCGTTGTCCCACTGGAACGTCCTACAGAGTGGCCTGCGTGTCCACACGTGGGGAGCCCTGTACTGACATGCATCTTCCCTGCCCTGTAACCCCAGGACCCCCATCCCCCTGAGTCCCTCTGTGCAGGGCACAGCTCTTCCTCCATTCACCTGCGCCTGTCTTTCCCACCCCATCATGTTCTGAACTCTGATGCCAGTTTAAGCTCTTCTTTTGCTGAAAGACAAGTCAGATAGTCCAGAGTAGAACAGTTCTCATCACAGCATCACCTCAACTGACGCACCAGCCATGCAACCTTTTCTGACAACCTACGGGGCCAACCTCCCCACCTCCAATGGGTGAGTTTGATCTGAAGATGAGTTTTATCCCTCCTTCACACCAGGGCTCAGCCTGACTCTTCATGCTAATCAACACCTCATCTGGATTACAGTGACTGCATTCAGGAATGGATGCATTGTCTAATTTAAAACAGTGACAGACACAGAATACACATATATATGTGTGTGTGTATATATATATGTTTAAGAATATCTGTGTACTTTGGCTGTGCTGGGTCTTTGTTGCTGTGTGGGCTTTTCTCTAGTTGCGGTGAGTAGTTACTCTCTAGTTTTAGTGGGTGGGCTTCTCATTGCGGTGGCAGCTCTTGTTATTGAGCATGGGCTCTGGAGCACTTGGACTTCAGTAGCTGTGGCTCCTGGGCTCTGGGGCACAGAATCAGTAGTTGTGGCACAGTGGCTTAGTTGCTCCACAGCCTGTGGAATCTTCCTGGACCAAGGATCAAACCTGGGTCCCCTGCACTGGCAAGCAGATTCTTAACCACTGGACCAGGGACATCCCTACATACATTTTTAATATTGAGGGAGAAACGTGTGCTTTCCCCTGGTGGCTGTGAAGCTGAGTGAGGGAGCAGAGCTCAAGTGTCTAAGCCGTGTTAGCATCTCAGTGAGGGCTAGGACGAGTCGGGGAGGGGAAGTCTGGCCAAGAATGAGACCAGTGCCTGGAGAAGAACAACATGGAATTGATGGGTGGGATGAAGTAGTCATAGTAACATTGTTTGAGGTCATGCAGTATTGTGGCATGGCTGATTCTAACCCTAGACGGAATTTTCAGTGACCTCGGTCAAAGCTTTTTAAAACTTGAGTTGGTTGTCTCTTCAGTTTATGGTTCCCTTCGCTGTGCAAAAGCTTTAAACTTTAATTAGGTCCCATTTGTGTATTTTTGTCTTTATTTCCATTACTCTAAGAAACAGATCCAAAAATCATTGCTGCAATTTATGTCAAGTGTTCTCTTCTAGAAGTTTTATGGTTTCAGGTCTTATATTTATGTCTTTAATCCACTTTGAGTTTATTTTTGCTTATGGTATTAGAGAATGTTCTGATTTCATTCTTTTCCATGTAGCTGTTCTGTTTTTCCAGCGTCTGTATTGAAGAGACTCTTTTTTATCCATTGTATATTCTGGCCTCCTTTGTGGTAGATTAATTGACTACAAATTCTTGGGTTTATTTCTGGTCTATATATCCTATTCCATTGATCTATATTTCTGTTTTTTGTCCCAGTACCCTACTGTTTTGATTACTATAGGTTTGTAGTATAGTCTGAAGTCAGAGGAACTGATTCTTTGAGCTTTGTTCTTCTTTCTCAAGATTGCTTTGTCTATTCTGAGTCTTTGTGTCTCCATACAGATTTTTTCTAACTTGTTTTAGTTCTGTGAAAAATGCCATTGATAATTTAATAGAGATTACTTTGAATCTGTAGATTGCCCTGGGTTCAGTTCAGTTTAGTCTCTCAGTCATCCGACTCTTTGCGACCCCATGAATCGCAGCACACCAGGCCTCCCTGTCCATCACAGACTCCCAGAGTTTACTCAAACTCATGCCCATCGAGTCGGTGATGCCATCCAGCCATCTCATCTTCTGTCATCCCCTTCTCCTCCTGTCCCCAATCCCTCCCAGCATC
This sequence comes from Odocoileus virginianus, assembly GCF_023699985.2. NCBI lineage: Eukaryota > Metazoa > Chordata > Mammalia > Artiodactyla > Cervidae > Odocoileus > Odocoileus virginianus. The sequence continues at coordinate 4,006,575 of NC_069674.1, forward strand.
AGGGTCTTTTCCAAAGAGTCAACTCTTCGCATGAGGTGGCCAAAGTATTGGAGTTTCAGTTTCAGCATCAGTCCATCCAATGAACACCCAGGACTGATCTCTTTAAGGATGGACTGGTTGGATCTCCTTGCAGTCCAAGGGACTCTCAAGAGTCTTCTCCAACACCACAGTTCAAAAGCATCAATTTTTCAGTGCTCAGCTTTCTTCACTGTCCAACTCTCACATCCATACATGACCACTGGAAAAACCATAGCCTTGACCAGACGGACCTTTGTTGGCAAAGTAATGTCTCTGCTTTTTAATATGCTATCTAGGTTGGTCATAACTTTCCTTCCAAGGAGTAAGCGTCTTTTAATTTCATGGCTGCAGTCACCATCTGCTGTGATTTTGGAGCCCCAAAAAATAAAGTCTGACACTGTTTCCACTGTCTCCCCATCTATTTCCCATGAGGTGATGGGACCAGATGCCATGATCTTAGTTTTCTGAATGTTGAGCTTTAAGCCAACTTTTTCACTCTCCTCTTTCACTTTCATCAAGAGGCTTTTTAGTTCCTCTTCACTGTCTGCCATAAGGGTGGTGTCATCTGCATATTTGAGGTTATTGATGTTTCTCCTGGAAATCTTGATTCCAGCGTGTGCTTCTTCCACACCAGCGTTTCTCATGATGTACTCTGCATATAAGTTAAATAAGCAAGGTGACAATATACAGCCTTGATGTACTCCTTTTCCTATTTGGAACCAGTCTGTTTTTCCATGTCCAGTTCTAACTGTTGCTTTCTGACCTGCATACAGGTTTCTCAAGAGGCAGGTCAGGTGGTCTGGTATTCCTATCTCCTTCAGAATTTTCCACAGTTTATTGTGATCCACACAGTCAAAGGCTTTGGCATAGTCAATAAAGCAGAAGTAGATTTTTTCGGGAACTCTCTTGCTTTTTCGATGATCCAGCAGATATTGGCAATTTGATCTCTGGTTCCTCTGCCTTTTCTAAAACCAGCTTGAACATCTGGAAGTTCTCAATTCATGTATTGCTGAAGCCTGGCTTGGAGAATTTTGAGCATTACTTTACTAGCGTGTGAGATGAGTGCAATTGTGCAGTAGTTTGAACATTCTTTGGGATTGCCTTTCTTAGGGATTGGAATGAAAATGGACCTTTTCCAGTCCTGTGGTCACTGCTGAGTTTTCCAAATTTGCTGGCATATTGAGTGCAGCACTTTCACAGCATTTTTCAGGATTTGAAATAGCTCAACTGGAATTCCATCACATCCACTAGCTTTGTTCATAGTGATGCTTTCTAAGGCCCACTTGACTTCACATTCCAGGATGTCTGGCTCTAGGTGAGTAATCACACCATTGTGATTATCTGGGTCATGAAGATCTGTTTTGTACAGTTCTTCTGTGTATTCTTGCCACCTCTTCTTAATATCTTCTGCTTCTGTTAGGTCCATACCATTTCTGTCCTTTATTGAGCCCATTTTTGCATGAAATGTTCCCTTGGTATCTCTAATTTTCTTGAAGATATCTCTAGTCTTTCCCATTCTGTTGTTTTCCTCTATTTCTTTGGGGTAGTATGGTCATTTTAACAATATTGATTCTTACAATCCAAGAACATGGTTTATCTTCCCATCTGTTTGTGTCTTCTTTAATTTATTTCATCATCATCCTATAGTTTTCAGAGTACAGGTCTTTTACCTCCTTTGGTAGGTTTATTCGTAGGTATTTTACTCTTTGTGATACAATGGTAAATGGGATTATTTCCCTAATTCTTTCTGATATTTTGCTGTTAGTGTATAGAAATGCAACAGATTTCTGCATGTTAATTTCATACCCTGCAACTTTACCAAATTAATTGATGAACTCTAGTATTTTTCTGGTAGCACTTTTAGTATTTTCTATGTATAGCACCATGTCATCAGAAAATAGTGACAGTGTTCGTTCTTCTTTCCCAATTTGGATTCTTTTTACTTCTCTTTCTTCTTTGATTGTTGTGGCTAGGACTTCTGAATCTATATTGAATAGATGTGGCAAGAGTGGGTGTAAAATATTTGCAAAGGATGCTACCAACAAGGGATTAATTTCCAAAATTTACAAATAGGTCATACAGCTTAATATCCAAAAAACAAACAACCCAATTTTAAAAAATGGGCAGAGGACTTAAATAGACATTTCTCCAAAGAAGACATCTAGATGGCCCAAAAGCACATGAAAAGAGCCTCAACATCACTGATTAGAGAAATGCAAATCAAAAGTACAATTAGGTACCACCTCACACAGTCAGAATGGCCATCATTAAGAAGCCTACAAATAATAAGTACTGGAGAGGGTATGGATAAAAAGGAACCTTTCTCTATGTTTGGAACAGCACTGTGGAATACAGTACAGAGGTTCCTTAGAAAGCTAGAAATCCAGTTTTAGATTTACCATATGATCCTGCAATGCCACTCCTGGGCATATATCTGGAGAAAACTGTAATTTGAGAAGATACATGCACCCCTATGTTCATAGCAGTGCACCTTGCAAGAGCCGAGACATGGAAACAGCTTACGTGTCCGTTAACAGATGAGTGGATGAACTCCTGGAAAATCTTAATATCACTACCCAAACAGTTTTCACAGGGGGGGCTCGTGTATACAGTGCTACGTATATACAATGGAATATAGTTCAGTGATAAAAAGAATGGAATAACATCATTTGCAGCAACATGGATAGACCTAGAGATTATTATGTCAGACAAAGACAAATATGATGTGATATCACTTATATGTGGAGTCTAAAAAAATGATGCAAATGAACGTACAAAACAGAAATAGACTCACAAACATAGAAAACAAGCTTATGATTACCTAAGGGGGAAGAGGGTGGTAGGGATAAATTGGGAGTTTGGAATTTACTGATACACACTGCTAGTAGGTGTATTGGTACACTACTACTAATAAACACTACATATATATATATACATATACATATATATATACATACATATACATATACACCATATATATAATAGATAAACAACAGGAATTTACTATATAGCCCAGGGAAGTATTTTCATATCTTATAATAAACTATAGTGGAGAGGAATCTGAAAAAGAATATGCACACACACACACACACACACACGTGTATAACTGAATCATTTTGCTGTACGCATGAAACTGATAGCTTGTGATGAGTGGTATCAGACTCGTGATCTCCGAAGAAGAAGATTTAGCTTCAGGATCAGAGGCCACACTTGGCTCTCAGAGCTTTCATGTGGGAGTTTTATTACTGTGAAAACAGAAAGAGAAAGCTTCTGACATGGACATCAGAGGGAGATGGAGAGTGGCCCCCTCACTAGTCTTCAGTTCAGTTCAGTTCAGTCGCTCCATCATGTCTGACTCTTTCTGACCCCATGGACTGCAGCACGCCAGGCCTCCCTGTCCATCACCAACTCACAGAGTCTACTCAAACCCATGTCCATTGAGTCAGTGATGCCATCCAACCATCTCATCCTCTGTCATCCCCTTTTCCTCCTGCGTTCAATCTCTCCCAGCATCAGGGTCTTTTCCAATGAGTCAACTCTTTGCATGAGGTGGCCAAAGTATTGGTGTTTCAGCTTCAGCATCAGTCCTTCCAATGAACACCCAGGACTGATTTCCTTTAGGATGGACTGGTTGGATCTACTTGCAGTCCAAGGAACTCTCAAGAGTCTTCTACAACACCACAGTTCAAAACCATCAATTCTTCAGTGTTCTGCTTTCTTTATAGTCCAACTCTCACATCCATACATGATCACTGGAAAAACCATTGCCTTGACTAGACAGACCTTCGTTGACAAAGTAATGTCTCTGCTTTTTAATATGCTGTCTAGGTTGGTCATAACTTTCCTTCCAAGGAATCTTTTAATTTCGTGGCTGCAGTCACCATCTCACCATCAGATAGTCTCATCAAGGCCTTATATACTTTTACCAGATCCACTGCCACAACATTCCTCTTAAGATAACAAGATTAGTCAGAAGGTTCTTGTTAAGAAGGAGAAAAGTGTCCTCCAGCAAGATACATTGTTTTTATATAATCATTAGTACAGAGCTTAAGCAAAAGCACACCCTTGAGCACAACCGTGTTTTGCTGGGTAATCATCAGCTCTGGGCTTAAAGAAAGTTAGTCCTAAAGATTGTTGTCGTAACAACTCAGAGTTTAAGAAAAACGTCTTATGTGACTAAGACAAAGTAATGTAGAAAAAGCTGTTCCTTTCTCCTCCTCGGGAGCCCTGGAGCCCTTCCTCCTTGAGGGCCCTGGACTGCTTATCAACCTGCCTAAGCATTAGCTCTCTCAAAACTAACACAACATTGCAGATCAACTATACCTCATTTTTTTTAATGGTTAAAAATAACATTTTTTAAAAAACCCTTTGGATTGGAAATCATGCAGAGTGAGTGGAGGACCGGGTGTCTGGACTCCAGTTCACATCTGTCCTTGCTTCTTTAGAGAGCAAGGGTATGGGACAGACATTTATGAGACAGGCTGTCATGGGGCCCTCTAAATGTCTTTCTCCTGTGTTCAGTGTCTCCTGAGGCCCGCTGGGCTCCTGTTCCCTTTGAAGCCAAGCAGGAAGGCACTGTTTATGATGATGCTTTCTGCTTCTGATTCATTCTTTCATCAAGAGACGTTCCATCTTGATCCTCATGCAAGTGAAAGTGTAGGTTCTCAGTCGTGTCTGACTCTTTGAGACCCTGTGGACTGTGGCCTGCCAAGTTTCTCCATCCATGGGAGTTTCCAGGATACTGGAATGGGATACCATTTCCTTCTCCAAGGTGTCTTCTCGATTCAGGGATTGAACCCGGGTCTCCCGCATTACAGGCAGACTCTTTACCATCTGAGCGACCAGGGAATCCACCTTGATCTGCATATGTGAACAGTGTTTGGGTACGGATATCATTAATGTTTTCCAGAGATCTACATTGTATTTCAAGTACTACCTTTCTTTCAAAGCAAACTGATCTTGTCTGCCATGATGAAGAGTCAGGAACTGAGCAGATATAGGAACATCAGCCTCACCATGCAGAGCTGAGAAGCGTGCTAGGTTTCGGTGGACCTCTGTACCATGTAGCAGTTCATCCTCTTCCCCAGATTTCTCTCCGGATAGAAGTGAAGAAGAAGTTGGGAGAGAGAGAGAGAGAATCTCACTTCATTCATAGCATTGGTGTCCCAGTGAGGGCAAAGTTAATGCTGGCAGTGAGCAAAACAAGGCCCTGTGTCTACCTTTCTCTCGCAAAATCGTAGAGACTAGGTTTTCTCTTGATTTATGGGGAGCTGATTGAGGGATGAAATGCTCTACTCTGAGAATCAGAACCCCTGATTTCTCTTTACCCGAAGTCCCATATCTCATTCTTCCGCCCTTTGCCTTGAGTTATTCATCTGTCTGCTTGGCCATAGCTGAAAATAAACTTCTTCCAAATCAGTGGCGTTTTAACTCCAGCCGTAGAGCAGGTTGTGTGAGGAGTGCTGCTTCTTTTCTGTAGCTACACACATAGACAACAGCTTGCACACCTGCCCACTGCTAGGAGTGCATGCACACACATCAGTGCATGCACGCGCGCGCACACACACACACACACACACACACACACACTCAGAGCTGTGACCGCACAAACACGTAGAAATCTAGGGCTGCTGGCTGCTTTCACGTGGCCAAACACCTCCTAACAAGACCAGCTCCATCTTCCCTTCAGTGTCAGGTGGGGTCCCCTGGGACATTGAGAGAATGATGGAGAGGGAAATGGATGCAAGAGAGTTCTTTGGTTGGGGGATACCTGTGAAAAATACAAATGACAGAACCAGATAACAGGAGACTCAGACTATAACAACGATCTGAAATGTCTCAGTTGACCCAAGTGGTAGGCTCAGAGCACAGAGTGTGCATCAGAGGAGTGGGCAGAAGTGGCCTGGCCCATCTCAGGCAGCGTGTGGGGCCCACCCCCGTGGCAAGACCATGGTTGAAACGTGATGGGACGTGCTGGTGCAGGACCAGTGTGGGAGGCTGACCACAACCCTCCAAGCTGAGAGGCGGCTGTCTCAGGCGGAGAGATCTGAGCCGGGCGCCTGCCTGACTGCCTGCAGGAGTGACTATGACGCAGGGCTAGAAGGGAGAGCGGCAGGGCATGCTTGGAATTGCTCTAGGTTGAATAGACACGTTGGTTTGGGGTCACGATACAGCTTGCACATCTTGGGGGCACTTTCCTGTTACCCTCCTTGTAGAGATTGGGGAAGCACCTTGTATAAAGTGCAAACTCAGTAATTTGTTGTCTCTAGTTGACCGCTTAATAGACCAGTCCCGTTAACTTTCAAAATCAGGGTTGCTGTGTTGAAATTGGATATAAAACTCACCAATTATAAGGGTATAACTTGATGAGTATTGATAAATGTATACAGTCAGGTAACTGTCACCACAATAATGATAAGGAACATTTCCATCCATCACTCCAGAAACTTTTCTCTTCATTTTCTGGAAATCATTGATGTGTTATTTTACTAAAGTTTTGCCTTTTCTATTATTTTATTATTTCATATAAGTGGGATCACACAGCATATTTATAACTGTATCTATCTATCTATCTCTCTATCTATCTGTATATGTTGTTTAATCGATAAGTCCTGTCCTACTCTTTGTGACCCCCATGGACTTTAGCCCACCAGGATCCTCTGTCCATGGAATTTCCCAGGCAAGAATACTGGAGTGGTTGCCATTTCCTTCTCCAGGGGGTCTTCCCGACCCAAGATCAAAGCCATGTCTCCTGAATTGGCAGGCAGATTATTTACCACTGAACCACCTGGGAAATGTATCTATCTATGTGTGTGTATGTTTCTTTCTGACTTCTTAACAGAATACTTTAGACATTCAGTGATGTTGTTGTAAGTATCAGTTTGACAAGGGGTATTATATTTTATGCAAATGCCACAATTTATCCACTTGCCAGTTAATGGGTTTGTATTCAGTTTGGAGTTAAGATGAATAAAGCTGCTATGGACATTTGAGTACAAATAGTTGTGTGACATATTTTCATTTCTTTGGAGGTAAATACCTAAGAGTGGGATTGCTGGGCTGTGTGATGTGTACATTCAACTTTATAAGAAATCTTCACACAGTCTTTCAAAGTAGGTTTAGCATTTTATGTTTGAGTTCTAATTGCTCCACATCTATACCAGAACTTGTTCATCTTTTTAATTTTAGTCTTTTTAGTGATTAGATAATAGTATGTCATTGGAGTTTTAAATTTGCCTTCATGACTAAAGATATTAAGCACCTTGTATTTTTTGGCAATCATATATTTTTGGTGAAGTGTCTGTTCAAAATTTTTGCCTGTTTAAAATATTAAATTCTTAATTTTCTTGTTATTGTGGTGCGAGTGTGTATATATGTTGTGGATACAAGTCCTTTATCAGCTATATGTTTTGCAAATAATTTTTAGTCTGTGGATTGTCTCTTCATTTTATTTACATTGTCTTTTGACGAACGAAAGTTAAATTTTGATGAAGTCTTATTTATCCCTTTTTGTTTTATTTGCAGAACTTTTGCCCAAGTTCAATAAGGCATCACTCATCCTTTTTTGTTAAAGGTTTATGTTTTAGTGCCTATATTTAGATCTGTGATCTATTTCAAGGGTAATTTTGTGAATGGTGTGAAGTAAATGTTGAGGTTTATTTTCATTCATATGTTTATACTTTTGTTGCTTTGTTGCAGGACTGTTGAAAAGACAGTCCTATTCCTTTTGAATTACTTTGGTACCATGGCCAAGAAAAATCAGTTGATTATATGAGTGTAAGACATCGTGAACTAGCTGATCTGTTGCATTGTACATGTGGCTACTCCTTATTCAAATACCACATTGCCTGTTTACTGTAGAGTTAAAGTAAATCTTAAGGTTGTGCTGTGCGCGCTCAGTCGTGTCCGACTCTCTGTGACCCCGTGCACTCTAGCCCACCAGGCTCCTCTGTCCATGGGATTTTTCAGACAAGAATACAGGAGTGAGTGCCATTTCCTTCTCCAGGAGAATGCCATCTCCTTCTTCCTGACCCTGGGATGGAACCAGAGTCTCTTGCATCTCCTGCTGAGCAGGCAGGTTCTTTACCACTAGCACCACTTGGGAAGCCCTATCTTAAGGCTTAACTTAGCAAATGTTAAGTCCTCCAACTCTGTTCCTCCTTTTTTTCAAAATCATATTGACTTTTCTAATTCCTTTGCAACTTCATTTGTACTTTGTAATTAGTTCATTTCTATCTTTTAAAAAGCCTATATGGTTTTGATTGCAATTATCTTATATTTATATATCAATTTGTCAGTCACGCAGTCCTGTCTGACTCTTTACGACCCCCATGAACTGTAGCCCACCAGGCTCCTCTGTCCATGGAATTCTCCAGGCAAGAATACTGGAGTGAGTTGCCATTTCCTTTTCCAGGGGATCTTCCTGGCCCAGGGATCAAACCTGCGTCTCCCGTATTGCAGGCAGATTCTTTACTGTCTGTGCCACCAGGGAAGCCCATATATCAATTTGGGTAGAATTAATCTAACAAAATTATGCCCTTTAATCCATGCAAGTGGCATATCTAATTTGTTTAGGTGGTCTATAATTTATCTCAGAAATGTCTTCTAATGTATACTAAATATACAGAATATGTACATATTTTGATAACTTTAATCTTGAGTACTATTACTGTTATATTTCAATTTCCAACTTCTCATTGCAAATACATGGAGATACAATTGATCTCTGTACATTGCTCTTGTATCCTACAACTTTGCTGAACTCACCTATTATCTCCAGTTGACCATTTGTGGATTCCTTAGAGTTCTTTTTCTTTCTCTTCTCTCTCCCTCATTCTTTCTGTTACTTTGCTTGGACCTTAAGTAAAATACTGAATAAAGTATTCAATTCATCCTTGCCTTGTTCCCAGTCTTGGAAAGCATTCCATTTTTCATCATTAAGAATGATGCGAGTTGGATCTTTTCATGAGAAAGAGATCTTCACTTTTGTGACCTTCACACCAAAGGATCTTAAAATGTGAGCCTTGGGCCAGTAGCAGTAGAATCATCTGGGAACTTGTTAGGAATCCAAATTCTTGACCTCATTCCAGACTGAATCAGGAGGTCTGAGGATAAGGCTTAGCAGTATTTATTGCACAAGCCCTCCAGGAAATTTTAATACATTCTGATGTGTGAAGACATTACTTCCAAGTCTTCCTTCCTTTCTCTTCTTTTCTTCCTTCTTTCCTTCCCTTCTTTTGCTCAACAATTTTTTTTGCTGTTGTTCAGTTGCTGAGTCATGTCTGACTCTTTCTGACCCCATGGACTGCAGCACTCCAGGCTTCCCTGTCCTTCACTATCTCCCAGAGTTTGGTCAAACTCATGTCCATTGAGTCAGTGATGCCATCCAACCATCTCATCCTCTGCCATCCCCTTCTCCTCCTGCCTTCAGTCTTTCCCAGCATCGGGGTCTTTTCTAATGAGTCGGCCCTTCGCATCAGGTGGCCACAGTATTGGAGTTTCAGCTTCAGCATCTGTCCTTCAGTGAATGCTCAGGGTTGATTTCCTTTAGGATTGATTGGTTTAGGATTGATTGCTTTCTCTGTGTTCTCAGTCATGTCCGACTCTTTGTAACCCCATGGACTGGAGCCTGCCAGGCTTCTCTGTCCATGGAATTTCCAGGAAAGAAAACTGGAGCAGGTTGCCATTTCCTCCTCCAGGGATCCTCCCAGCCCAGGGACTGAACCCACATCTCCCATATAGCCTGCATTTGCAGGAGGATTTGTTTTACCACTGAGCCACCTGGGAAGCCCATTTAACAGTTATCTGGCCACTCGTCTTATGTGACTCCCCAAAAGGATACCTACTGCTTTGAGTAACAGTTTGCCAACCCAACAGTGAGCAGACACTACAATGTGAGTTTCTATCTATGTGCTTTCACTAACCTTTAAATAAAGGCCCACTGCTCTCAATATGGCAACTCACTCTCAAACTTCTATGAAACAACATCATCACAGGTTATTTGCTGATTGTTTCATACTTTTTCTCACAAAACTCCACACTCTTAGGAAAACAGAGTAGCTTGAGGAAAGTTACAATGAGAAATTAGTGGTCAGCTTTTGGCTGATTGAGATTGAACCCCACAGAGAGGATCTCTTCTGCAGAGCTGGTGGGAGTGAGGAGTGAGGAATGATAACACAGAAGAGTGCATTCTAATATCCCCCAATTGCTGTTCATTTCTGATCTTTTTTCCTACATTGAATTAGCCTAAATTTGCACCAAAGGCAAGCAAATCAAATAAAAAATCACTTATTGTGTTTTGACACATTAAAACAAAGAGTACAGTATGCACTCACATATCAGACTCTTCAAGAGAAAACGCAGAGAGAAGATGTGAAAGACAAACCATTTATCTGAGTTTGATCTCAGAGAGCTGGAAATCAGAAATTATCACTGTGCCACTGGAAGCAAAGCTTTTTGGAAAATGGGGTTAGAATTAGGGTTAGTTCTCAAATAGTTCTGGAAGGGTGATTTTTAAAAATTATTTTCATTCCCTGTTAACCTAATTGTCATGAGTCCACTTGATAGGCTAAATCCCAGGCTCTCCTCTTACAAGCTAGAAGGACTATTTTTGCCTCCATGAAACTGTGGCTTGGAAACATCTACATAACGATATGTGAGTTCTGTAGTATATAGCTTCTAAAACTCTTCAAATATTGCTCTAACCTTGCTTTCTAGTTTCATCCTCTTTTATTTATTTATTTATAAAAATTAAAAACATTCTGGCCACATCATTCAACATGTAGGATCTTGGTTCCACAACCGGGGATCAAACCCACACCCCCTTACAGTGGAAGTGCAGAGTCTTAAGCACTGGACCGCCATGGAAGTCCCATTTAATCTCCTTTTCATTCCTTAAACATTATTGACCTGAAGTGGTCAATAAGAAGAGTATATGGGGTTGCTTTATCAAGAAGTCACCTATTCTATATCTCAGGGTGGAAACTACAGAGATCTAAAGGAAGATGCTCTTCTGGTGGACGGACATTTGGACATCACTCTGTAGTACCTCAAACCAGTCACCTCATTAGAGGCCAGTCCATTCGTTAGACTGGCCCTGGGGAAAAAAATCCGTCCCTGGGCATCCAATGTGGCCAAATCAGAGCCAAGAATATTCTCCAAACCAAACTATTCAAAGGACATACACAATATAATAATTTCTAAAAGCTGGGAAAATATAGATGAACAGAAGGATTGCATGAGCAAAATAATTAAGGGTTTTTTTATGTTACTCTAATATAGAAGCCCCAAAATCTCTCCATTTCAAAAGAAACTGAGAACTCTTTGCCTCTGTTAAAAATAAGACCACATAAATATTTAAGCGGGTCTCTTAATGATGTTATTAGGCATAAAACTCTCTTGGCAGTCGACTTTGTGTACCGACTTGCAACTTTTATCCCCATTAGTATCTAAATCCTTTCCAAGGAATTGGAAGAGAATAATAGAATTGTCTTTATTGTTATAGCATGGAGATAAATTTGGCATTATAAGAATTTAGGCTAAAAATAATACCAAGTACAGCAAAAGAGTAATATGTTACATCATTATCCATGGTTTTCTGGAAAACGAGAGCAGCCCTACTTTCTGCCAGTTTTCAGCAATTGAATTTCTGTGTTTTGGGTAAACCATAGTGTTCAACTTGAATACAGTTAGATACGCCCTGCCACCCTGGGACATTGTATAGCAATTATTTTAAAATAGAGGCCTATTATCTGTGAGTCTTCCTATAGCCGGTGTTTTAAAATTTACTTATTTATTCAACAAATATTTCTTAAAGAGAATTCTAGGCTTTCCCATTGTGTTGTTTTCCTCTATTTCTCTGCATTGATCACTGAGGAAGGCTCTTGACAATCTCTTTAAAAAATTAGAGATAGCAAAGGAACATTTCATGCAAAGATGGGCACAATAAAGGACAGAAATGGCATGGACCTAACAGAAGCAAAAGAAAGAAGAGTTGGCAAGAATACACAGAAGAACTATACAAAAAAGATCTTAATGACCCAGATAACCACGATGATGTGATCACTCACCTAGAGCCAGTTATCTTGGAATGACAAGTCAAGTGGTCCTTAGGAAGCATCACTACAAATAGAGCTAGTGGAGGTGATGAAGTTCCAGCTGAGCTAGTTCAAGTCCTAAAGCATGATGCTGTGAAAGTGCTGCATTCAATATGCCAGCAGATTTGGAAAACCAGCAGTGACCACAGGCCTGGAAAAGGTCAGTTTTCATTCCAATCCTAAAGAAAGGCAATGCCAAAGAATGCTCAAGCTTTTGCACAATTGCACTAATCTCACAAGCTAGCAAAGTAAAGCTCAAAATTCTCCAAGCCAGGTTTCAACAGCACATGAATCGAAAACTTCCAGATGTTCAATCTGGATTTAGAAAAGTCAGATCCCATAATCTTGTTCTCCAGATTCATATGCATCACCATTGTTTTTTAAAGTTATTATTATTATTAGTTACTTTTTGGCTGTGCCACATGCCATGTGAGATCTTAGTTCTCTGACCAGGGATTTAACCCAGACCTCCTGCAATGGAAGCTTGGAGTTTTTAACACCTGAATGGCCAGAGAAGTCCCCTGGATAACCACTGTGAGAAAATTGCATCTCTCCTTTCTACTTGCATTCTAGCCTCAAATAGCAGTGTGTGTGTCTTGGCTGATGAGAATCTCTGTGTCCAGGACAATCTGCTATTTACAGTCTGTGTCAGAGAGAGAGTGCACTTCTCCCAAAACACCTCCTCTGCTTGTCTCTTCCTGGGATGCAGAGAGCCTGCCTGCTGCTCTGGGGTCTCCATGCGGGGCTCACTCTGCTCAGATGGGCTGAAGGGGCTCCTGCCTTCCCAGCAGAAGGCGCTACTAGTGTGAAGGAGGGAGATACCTGAGAGGGGGGCTGCCCCTGCCTTCTCGTTTTCAGTCGCTCAGTCCTGTCTGACTCTTTGCGACCCCATGGACCGCAGCACACCAGGCCTCCCTGTCCATCACCAACTCCCAGAGCTTGCTCAAACTCATGCCCATTGAGTCGGTGATGCCATCCAGCCATCTCACCCTCTGTCTTCCTCTTCTCCTCCTGCCCTCAGTTTTTCCCAGCAGCAGGGTCTTTTCCAGTCTTTCCCAACATCAGGTGGTCAATGGCATCACCTCAGTAATGCCCTATTTTAACACCTCTGAAGAGAGGACACTGCTTGTCCTTGCAGACGGGCGTTTTAACTTGTGTCTTCAATGCTTTGGGCTGTGTGTTCCCAATAGTCTTTCACGTGGTTTCCCACGTGAACAGGGAGACCTAGGAGACTGTTCTTGGCCAAAGAGGGAAAAATTGAGCTCTCTTGAGCAGTGAGTTTCTTGGTTATTACCCTAGGAAGACTCCGTTGCTGTCCAGGAGACAAGCAACATGGGCTGTGATGGCAACATCAGTACACACACACGCAGCCCTGAAATGGAAAAGCTCAGCTGTCCATCACAGTAAAACAGGTAACACGCAGGAGGGAGGCTCAAGAGGGAGGTGACATGTGTATAATTATGGCTGATCTGCGTTGCTTTATGGCAGAAACCAACAGAACACTGTGAAGCTCTTTTTCCCCGATTAAAAATAAAAAAAAGTTGAGAGTAATGGGAAAAAAGGAGGCTAATGCAAAGTGGTAAAAATAAATACATTTGAGTAATACGTTTTAATACATGTGATTCCCTTACATAATTTTTTTTTGTTGAATAAAAGTAAGTGACATGATTTCATCATATAGCATGAAATCATTCTGAAAGCTTCAAAACAAAGATAATTGATGGATTTGGGGGGTACATACCTATTTAGTAAAACTGCAAAGGAAAACAAGGAAAAGATAACCATAAAATTTACAGTAATACTTAATTTTGAAGAAGAAAGAGAAGCAACTAAAGATGGGGCTCAATTGGTTGTTCAGTGGTTTGGGTAATCATAGTCCATTTCTTATGTCTCATATTCTTTACTTTATAGAAGTTCAAAAGTGATTCATGAAAGTAAATGGTTCTCTGCCTTGTTAGCAATTTGTTCATTCCAATTAGTCAAACATGTGCAATTACATCCACACTGGAGATTGGAGTCCACAGAGAAAGTAAGTTCCAAAACCTCATTCCGGTGAAAACTGGGAAACCATGCATTTCCCCGGGAGAGTGGCTCTTCTCTGATCCAGCTGAGGACTGGAAGAGAGACGCATGGCAGACAGACCTGGGGCTTAGGCTCTGGCACAGGAACTCTGGTGAATTTCTGCTGAGTTCTTAGATTAGCTGTGACATGCCCGCTTGCTTCATCTAGAATCATTTTCTTCCCAAGGGAGCCTGTGCTCCATGGTCCGTGGAGACCCTGAACGTGCCAGAAGCAACTCTGTCCATAAACGCCTGCCTGGGGAGTGCTGTGACGGGCAGAGAGAGAACCAGGAGTGATGCTATGTGTTGTCTGAAGGGGAGACTGGCTGGGACCACAGCCCTTCTAGAATGTTCTTCCCAGCCTCCAGAGCCTTCCCCACCTCCACTCCTTATCTGCAAGGCTCTCTGTCACCCACAGTCCATGTCTGGTGGGCTCAGCTTCCCACTCTCTGCAGACACCTCCCATCTCCACCAAAGACTTTGCTCAAGTGGGCATGCTTTCTCTCCACTGAACACATCTAATTTCTGGTAAGGTCCAGTCCAAGCCAGTCAACCAATCATCTATCCAGCAACCAAACAGCTTGTTTATAAATGCACTGCAAAGTCTCTTCATTCATGTCCAGCCCTACGGAGCCTGTCAGGCTCCTCTGTCCATGGGATTCTTCAGGCAGGAATACTAGAGTGGGTGGCCATGCCCTCCTCCAGGGGATCTTCCCAAACCATGGATCGAACCCACATTCCCTTTTGTCTCCTGCACTGGCAGACATGTTCTTTACTACCAGCATGCCACCTGGGAAGCCCCTATAAATGCAGAGTAAAATTCAAATTTTTTGCATCAACGAAACTATCTCAGCCAGCTCAGTCACTCAGTCGTGTCTGACTCTTTGTGACCCCATGGACTGCAGCATGCCAGGTTTCCCGGTCTGTCACCAAACCTTGAAACTTGCTCAAACTCATGTCCATCAAGTCAATGATGCCATCCAGCCATCTCTTCCTCTGTCGTCTCCTTTTACTCTTGCCTTCAATCTTTCCCAGCGTCAGGAAACTGTCTCAGATGAATCTAATCTCCATTGATCTCACCACCAGGTAGACATGTAGCTTAACACGTAATAGGCACAGGGCTTTCCTGGTGGCTTAGGCGGTAAAGAAAGCACCTGCAGTGTGGGAAACCGGGGTTCAGTCCCTGGGTGGGGAAGGTCCCCTGGAGAAGGAAATGGCAACCCACTCCAGTATTCTTGCCTGGAGAATCCCATGGACAGAGGAGCCTGGCGGGCTATAGTCCATGGAGTTGCAAAGAGTCAGACACAACTGAGCAACTAATAGTTTGACTTTGACTTTGTAATAGACATATATGCATTATCTTATGTTTTCAGTGCAATAGTTATCAAATACCTTTTACTTAATGTCCAATTACAGTATAATGAGTCAAGGATGAATTTACAGTTGACCAACCAGTCCAGATCCAAGTTTATGTGGGAAAAATATGAAGATAATGGTCAGCCATTGTACCTGAATATTTCAGTGGATTGTTTATTTGTGGGAATATGGGGATGGTGATTAATGCATGGGTTATAATGTGGACCCAGTGAAGGTCTGTTTATGGTATAGTCCCAGCCACAAATATTGCTAATGCATATATATTCATTTCTACTCACTTTATATTAATCCAACAGAACTAAAAAACTGAACTGATCATAAATATAAGCTAAGAAATAGAGACAGATGTACAGAACAAACATATGGACACCAAGGGGGGGTGGGGTTGAGATGAATTGTATAGGTTTTTAGTCATTGTGTAAAAATGAAAGTGTATGGAGTTGCCTATGTCTTACAGGTAATTCAGGGTAAGCATATTGTTCTGGAAATTCCCAAGGTGTATGCAGAAGTCAGAGATCACAATCTGCACGTCACTGCTCTAACTGTTCTAGAGCCCTGCGCTATATTTGCTTATATTGTGTTGCTTTGGCCTTTGTGTGAACAGCTCTTGGGTCTCAGATCTGCAGAGATACTTGCAGGTTGATTAGAAGAACAACCACAATTGGAGGGCAGCCTCACAATTTATCAGTTAGGTGACCTTGGACAAGTCACTTAAACTTTTCCGGCTTCAGTTCATTGACCTGTAAAAGAGGAATGATATCTCATGGAATTGTTCTAAGAACTACCAGGGTTCAGGGCACAGAATCAAACTGTGGTTTTAAGGACTTGGAAACACAGCTTCTGCCCTCAGTGAATTTGAAGGTGAGTAGGAAAGATGGTAGAAAGGGAAGTGAGACGCTGTGGTCCAAATAGCCCAGCTCTGATAGCCTGAGACCATCTGTCAGACACCATGTCACCTGGACAACAGAAACCAATCTGGGGCTGACCATAGGTTGCATGGGTCCCAACCCAAGGATCGAACCCAGGTCTCCCACTCTGCAGGCAGATTCTTTACCAGCTAAGCCACAAGGGAAGCCCAAGAATACTGGAATGGGTAGCCTATCCCTTCTCCAGAGGATCTTCCCGACCCAGGAATCGAACCAGGGTCTCCTGCATTGCAGGCGGATTCTTTACCAGCTGAGCTATCAGGGAAGCCCAACCACAGGTTGGGATCGCAGAGTCGGACACGACTGAACGACTGAACTGACTGATTGACTGATAGGTTGCATCCTCTTTCCTAGTATCTATTCTTCCTGAAAGGCCTTTTTCTCCCACAAGAGAGACTCTCTCTCCTTAAGATTTCAAGCAATATCTGGCTTGCTAATCCCTGATAAAGTCTGTTGCATATTACTCGTTGCAGGGGTGACATTGTAAAAGCTTGTTCCTAGAAACAGCAAAAGCTTCATCGAAGGGAAAATAAGCCCATCACAAGGAGATGGGGTGCCACTTGGGGTGCAGGCTCCTGGAATTGTACGCAGAGCCCTGTGACGGTCTGACTTTAGCATCCCATGGGTATATAGTCTGTAAATTTTGCTAGATTCCTAAGGGGATACATCACCCAGAAAGCGTTAAAAGCCAACTCTTTCCATGATCACACTGCAGACAGTGCAGCAGGCAGGCACTTGCATGGGGAACAGACACTGTCCCCCACTGTCAATTGTATAATTCATGCCCTGCAGCATGAACGCTGGAGCTGCCTTAGAAGGTTCAGCCTAAATCTTTCCCCAGTTACTTTGCAGCGTACAAGGATAAGCCAGCCTCTTGCACAGTTTTCTACAAGGAGAGTTCCAGAGCCCTTTAAGCAGTGGTATAGGGCCTTATAAACCATCCTCAAAGAAGCATGAACTTTTATTTCCCAGGAAATTGGTCATCCTTCTTTGAGACATCTTTATGGACTAGTCTCTCCAGTAAGTCCTTACTGCTAGGTCGTGTGGGAGGCCGGCTTTATTACTTCATCTATGTCTCAGACCCTTTGTAAAGTGTTCCTGGGGTCTCCTGCCAGGCAGAGGATGTCTAGGAGTGACTCAGTCCAGTGGCTAACTAAAAGAAAGACGAAAGGCCAAAAGAAAAGAGAAAAAACGCCTAAAAGCTAAAAAATCTGCTCTGTAATAAAATTGGAATCAATTCTGGATTGGTCTCTTTTAATATGGAAACCACATACCAGGTCTGGGAATACATGATGGCAACTATAAATACCTCCCATGAAGCTGGAAACCGCTCCAGGGAGCCAAACTAGAAAATCAATTTACCATCAATTAGAAAAATGCAATGTTACCTTAAAAGGCTTCTAGGCCCAGATTTGAACTATAGTCTGATACATAGGGGGGTGAGAAACGGCTTTGGAGATGGAGTTCCTGAGTATCCATCCTAGCTCCTGTGCGAACACGGGAAAGGATATTTCTCAGTTCATCAGGCTTCTCAAGCGGTCATGATGAGAATTCCGTGAGCTAATGTCTGTAACGCACTCAGAGCAATCTCAGACATCCTAAGTGTTACAAATGCCGTCTCTTATTCATTACTATTGTTATTTCAGCTGACACATGTTTTAGGTTAATAACTGTATCCATGTAGGAATCATCCACACACATGTGAAATGTCCTGGGAGAACCACACACGGGGTCTATCTAAACGCTGCCCCAGGCAGACAGTGCCCCAGCTCATACACACAGGTCAGAGGGGCAGGTGCCTTCTCCTCTGTGACCTTCAGGAGATGACATTTCTCTCCACTCCCCCAGATGTGTTAAATGGTGGTCATCCATGTAAATCTGCCAATAGGATGCAATGCCCTGATCTGCGCAGTTAGAAATCCAAGCCTGCAGGACATGCTATAGTCTAATAAGTTATTATGCTGAGTTTCTGACCTCTATCTTTTGTGAGTTTGCTTAACGTTGGCTGGTCACCTGCCATTCCACCATCTCTGAGTATTTCATCAAACTTAATTTGGGGCCATAAAATCCTCTGCCTTCCCATCACCTTCCTACAATCTGGGACCCTGAAGTCACCTCTTTATGTCTCTGCCTGCTGTGGTGGAGACCGCCCACACAATGTGTCCATGCCCCTCTTCATGAAGTCTGAAATTAACTCATTAGGATAGCCATTATGCTTTGTTTTAGTTCCCCTGACATTGTCTTTCAATGTGCAAAATCTTGTGAGAAGTAAACAATTCGTGTGTCATGAAAGTGTTAATTGCTCAATGATATCCAACTCTTTGTGACCCCATGGACTGTAGCCCACCAGGCTCCTCTGTCCATGGAATTCTCCAGGCAAGAATACTGGGAGCGGGTTGCCATTCCCTTCTCCAGGGGGATCTTCCCAACCCAGGGATCAAACCCAGGTGTCTCCCAATGCAGGCAGATTCTTTACCAGCTGAGCCACCAGAAAGGCCCAAATAATTTGTAGATAACCAATTACCACAGGCTAGTTGACGGTGGTGGAGGAAACTTAGGTCTTGTCGGGAGGGAGCTGAAGAGTGGAACCTTAACACAAGGTATAAGAGATGGAGAGGTGGAAATCTCAAAGACGACCTCTTTCTGCCCCACGTTCCCTTCTTCACACTCTGCTCACCATCAGCTGTGTCAAGACGCAGGACTGCTCTCTGAGAAGTGTCTGTGGAGTGACCAGAGGAGGTCTGTGTAGCGGGGAAGTGGAGGCCCGCTCAGCCTAGAAGTGATAGAAAGAGGTTGGAGTGAGGAGAGAGGAAGCATTTTCAAACAACTGCTAGGCGATAATGCAGTCTCATTCTAAAATCTATTTAGTAAGTAGTGTATAAGAGAATAATAGCCTATAGCAATTTCATTTTGCATTTTTAATGTTTGGCCAGGAAGGACCAACAGAGCAAGAATGAACATTTGTTTTCTTTGTTCCTGCTGGGACTAATCAGTGATAGAAGATTGAACATCTCAGTGTCTAGATTCAGCGTATTCACAGAAGGCCAATCTCTTAAGGTAGTCGAGAAGTTAACTACTTTTGGATAATCAATTGTAGAATTTAAGAAAGAGGAGATTTAAGAATCTCCATTCTGTTCTCCATACTGGCTGTATCAATTTGCCTTCCCACTAGGAATAAAACTATCATATGACTCCACAATCCTAATATTGAGCATGTACCCTGAGGAAACTATAATTGAAAAAGACACATGCACTCCAATGTTCATCACAGCACTATTTACAATAGCTAGGACATGGAAGCAACCTACGTGTCCATCAACAGATAAATGGATAAAGAAGTTGTGGCATATATCCACAATAGGATATTACTCAGCCATAAAAAAGGAACCCATTTGACTCAGTTCTAATAAGAAGGCTAGGTCTAGAGCATATTATACAGAGTGAAGTAAGTCAGAAAGAGAAAAACAAATATTGTATATTAACACACACACACACACACACACACACATATATATATATATGAAATCTAGAAAGATGGTCCTGATGAACCTATGTGCAAGGCAGCAATGGAGACACAGACAGAACAGACTTGTGGACACAGTGGGGAAGGAGAGGATGGATGAATTGAGAGAGTAGCATTAGAACATACACAGGATCATATGTAAAATTAGATAGCCAATGGAAGTTTACTGTGTGATGCAGGGAGCTCAAACCAGTGCTCTGTAACAACCAAGAGGGGTGGGATGGGGCGGGACGTGGGAGGAAGTTCAAGAGGGAGGGGACACACATGTCCCTGTGGCTGATTCATGCTGATGTGGGGCAGAAACCAACAGAGCATCGTAAAAGAGTTATACTCCAATGAAAAATGAATTACTTTTTTTAAAAAAGAAAGAGCCTTGACCCTTATTGGTCATGATTAAGGTGGTTTACAGAAATTCTGGTTTTGCTCTTTCTGGACGTTGTAGAAGGATTGTGCGTCACAGCTCTCCTTACGTCACAGCTCTCCTTACGTCACAGCTCTCCTTGAAGTTGATCACACTGTTTTGCTCATTTTGTTTGTCCAATACTGTCTTGGTGGAGGTGACATGCCACTCCTAGGTTTAAACTCCTGGTTCAGTGCTCAGATGACCATGCTCTTTCCTCTGATTGCGGAAGAATATGTCAAGATGCAGCTTCCTCCATGATCAGAACCATCCTCCCAGTCCATCCTCACTAAACATGTGGCATGAGTGATAAATAATGCAATAAATAGTGATAAATAGTATAAAGCCATTGAGATTTGTTAGACTCTTTTTTTTTTTTTTTTGGCAGAGTAAACCCACCCTGTCGTGATTGAGACAAAAACTGCTGAGAGAAGAATATTATACTGGAGGTTGAGAGATTTGCACTGTAGACGGATCATTGTCTCTGTAACCCTGAGAAAACAATTCCTTTAGGCCACTGAGATCTCTTCTCTCCCCAGTTGGAAGGATCCCTGTGGTAATGGATCAGAGTTAGAAACATCAGGATGATTTCATATTTAGCTTAGTATAAAACAGATGCTACATATAGCAATATTTATAGACATGTGCATATACCCAGCTTATAGATACGCACGTATCTCCTTTCTCTGTATGCTGAGAGGACCTAGAAGCAATAAACACCCCATCCCCACACCCCCAGTAGCAACAAATACATCTGACAGCCAGATTTCAGTTTCTAATATCGTTCTCCAGCATTGGAAAGCAAACCCCTTGGAGAAATGGGATAGTACAGAGACAGGATGAAACCGAAGCTTTTATTGTGAGCCAGAAAGTGAGAAAAAGGAACACAATAGTTCCGCAATGCTGGGAGTTTGTCAAAGGGATGCAGGGACAAACAGAAATAATTCCCAGTGGCCCAAACTGGAGCATTTTGAGTGGAAAAAAGCATAAAATAATGTTGGATTATGTTTTGCTTCCCCGATGGCGCAGCAGGAAAAGAATCTGCCTGCACTGCAGGAGACACAGGAGAAGTGGGAGACATAGGTTTAATTCTGGGGTCAGGAAGATCCCCTGGAGGAGAAGATGGCAACCTGCTTCCAGTATTCCTGCCTGGGAGATTCCATGGACAGAGGAGCATGGCAGGCTACAGTCCAAATGATCACAATAAGTCAGACACGACTGAGTGACTGAACACACAATATTGAATTATAATCCAATGTACAAAATAAATGGACTAATCAGTTCAGTTCAGTTCAGTCGCTCAGTCGTGTCCGACTCTTTGCGACCCCATGAATCGCAGCACGCCAGGCCTCCCTGTCCATCACCAACTCCCAGAGTTTACTCAAACTCATGTCCATCAAGTCGGCGATGCCATCCAGCCATCTCATCCTCTGTCATCCCCTTCTCCTCCTGCCCCCAATCCTTCCCAGCATTAGGGTCTTTTCCAATGAGTCAGCTCTTCGCATGAGGTGGCCAAAGTATTGGAGTTTTAGCTTCAGCATCAGTCCTTCCAATGAACACCCAGGACTGATCTCCTTTAGGATGGACTGGTTGGATCTCCTTGCAGTCCAAGGGACTCTCAAGAGTCCTCCAACACCACAGCTCAAAAGCAGCAATTCTTTGGCGCTCAGGTCTCTTCACCGTGCAATTCTCACATCCATACATGACCACTGGAAAAACCATAGCCTTGACTAGATGGACCTTTATTGGCAAAGTAATGTCTCTGCTTTTAAATATGCTGTCTAGGTTGGTCATAACTTTCCTTCCAAGGAGTAAGCTTTTAATTTCAT
This sequence comes from Odocoileus virginianus, assembly GCF_023699985.2. Lineage (NCBI taxonomy): Eukaryota > Metazoa > Chordata > Mammalia > Artiodactyla > Cervidae > Odocoileus > Odocoileus virginianus. The sequence goes on from NC_069674.1 coordinate 4,028,803, forward strand.
GGCTGCAATCACCATCACTGTTTCCCCATCTACTTCCCATGAAGTGATGGGACTGGATGCCATGATCTCAGTTTTCTAAATGTTGAGCTTTAAACCAACTTTTTCACTCTCCTCCTTCACTTTCATCAGTGGTTGCCTGCAAATGGAGCAGAATAGGAGGTAGGATTACAAAGGACCCGAGGGAGTGTTTGAGAGAATGGACATGTCCATTGTTTTGATTGTAGTTATGATGGTTTCTTTTATTCCAAATCTATCTTATTATATATACCTTAAACACTGCATTGTATTATATGTCCATTATTTTTCAGTAAAGCTATTAAAAGTATATGTCCTCATATACCATTTGTTTAAAAAGGCATATAAGGGGTTTTAGTCAAAAGAGCCCAAAACAAAGATAACTTAAATCTCTTAACAGGAAAATGAGTTAAAAAAATGTTGAATCTTTGTACAATAAAGTTTATCACAGCAGGTAAAAGGAACTGACTCGATATAGGCAACACTAGAGATGAATCTCAGAAACATTATACTGAGCCAAGGAGGCCAGACACAAAACCACGTGATTTGATTTATATTGAATCTAAAAAACAAGTAAGCTGTTTATAATGACAGAAATCAAATCAGAAAGGGATTTTTTCCTAGGAGTCAAGAAAAAGGTAATGGAGAAACTCCCTGGGGTTTGGAAATGTTTTACATGTTGTATGGTTCCAAATCAGGAAAGGAGCACATCAAGGCTATATGCTGTCACCCTGCTCATTTAACTTATATGCAGAGTGCACCATGAGAAATGCCGGATTGGATGAAGCACAAGCTGGAATCAAGACTACTGGGGGAAATATAAATAACTTCAGATACACAGATGACACCACCCTTATGGCAGAAAGCGAAGAGAAACTGAAGAGCATCTTGATGAAAGTAAAAGAGGAGAGTGAAAAAGCTGTCTTAAAACTCAGCATTCAGAAAATGAAGATCATGGCATCCGGTCCCATCACTTCATAGCAAATAGATGGGGAAACAATTGAAACAGTGAAAGACTCTATTTTCTTGGGCTCCAAAATCACTGCAGATGGTGACTGTAGCCGTGAAATTGCTCCTTGGAAGAAAAGCCCTGACCAACCTAGACAGCATATTAAAAAACAGAGACATTACTTTGCCAACAAAGGTCCATCTAGTCAAAGCTATGGTTTTTCCAGTAGTCATGGATGGATGTGAGAGTTGCACCATAAAGAAAGCTGAGTGCCAAAGAACTGATGCTTTTAAACTCTGGCGTTGGAGAAGACTGTTGAGAGTCCCTTGGACTGCAAGGAGATCCAGCCAATCCATCCTAAAGGAAATCAGTCCTGAATATTCATTGGAAGGGCTGATGCTGAAGCTGAAACTGCAATTCTTTAGCCACCTGATGCGAAGAACTGACTCATTGGAAAAGACCCTGATGCTGGGAAATATTGAGCGCAGGAGGAGAAGGGGACGACAGAGGATGAGATGGTTGGATGGCATCACCGACTCGATGGACATGAGTTTGAGCAAGATTTGGAAGTTGGTGATGGCCAGGGCAGCCTGGCGTGCTGCAGTCCATGGGGTCGCAAAGAGTTGGACACGCCTGAGCGACTGAACTGAACTTCAGCCTTCTCTGGTGGCTCAGCCGTAAAGAATCTGTCTGCAGAGAAGGAGACGCAGGTTCAACCCCTGAGTCAGGAAGATACAAATGACGACCCACTCCAGTACTCTTGCCTGGGAAGTCCGATGGACAGAGGAGCCTGGTGGGCTACAATCCATGGGGCCGCCAGAGCTGGACACAGCTTAGCAATGAAACCACCACTACCTGATACTTAAATGCTGGATCCAAAGCACGTGGAACTCTTGAACTTACAATCATACCATGATAAACATTATAACAAACAGCTATTCTTAGACATGATGAAAAGAGATAGGTGGATAGATAGATGGATAGATAGAGGGTGAGCAGCTTCCTTTTTAGAGCAATGGGATGGAGGATCGCATGTTTGTGTATGGAGGCTGCCATACACAAACATGCTCCAGATACCGCAGAAGTGTTGTTAAAAGCAAATGTGTTTGTCCCCGTCTCCCAGGTACAACTAAAATCAAAGAATATGTATTTACATAGCAGTGCAAGTCAGTAGTGTGCATCACAGATCGTCTGGCCTTCCTGGGTTCTGTAGCTGTGGCAGACACACCGTCTACTTCCACCTCTGGGAGTATCTGACTTCTTCCCTACTGCTGAGAGAATGCCCAAGATAAAATGTCATCCCTGGTCATCAGTGGTGTGGGGGAAGGCTGAGGGCATTGTGATGGAGGTGAAGCTTGTCTTCACCCACTTCATTTCTTTTTAAAAAAATTTTATTGAAACATAGTTGGTTTACAGTGTTGTGTTAGTTTCAGGTGTATAGCAAAGTGATTCAGATATATGTAATATAAATATATAACTAAACTTTTACATGCATATTTTTCTTTTTTAGATTCTCTTCCACTATAGTTTATCATAAGATCTTGAGTATAGTTTCCTGTGCTATACTGTAGGTTGTTGTTGGTTATCTACTTTATATATAGTGGTGTGTATATTTTAATCCCCACTTCTTAATTTATCCCTCCTCCCCTTTCCCCTGTGGCAACCTTAAGTGTGTTCTCCATGTTTCTGAATCTATTTCGGTTTTGTAAATTAGTTCATTTTTACATATTTTATATTCTGCGTGCAAATGATATTTGCCTTTCTCTGTCTGACTTGACTTCACTTAGTACAATCTCTAGGTCCATTCAAAACAAATGGTATTGTTTTATTCTTTTTATGGCTGAGTAATAGCCCATTGTATATATGTACCACATCTTCTTTAGCCATTCATCTGTTGATGGACACTTAGGTTGCTTCCATGTCATATAAATGGCACTGCTATGAACATTTCCAGTACATGGATCTTTTGAATTAGAGTTTTCTCTGGATATATACCCAGAAGTGGGATCACTGGGTCATATGAATATCTCACAAAGCCTTCATGTTCAGAGATTTAGAGAGTGTGCAAGAGACAGACCTGAATATTCACAGTACAGTTCTGCCACCCACTTGGTCCTTGACTTTTGTAAGTTAGTTCACGTCTTCATGACTGTGATGGGTAAATAGTAAAAATGTCTGCCTAAGATTTGAATTGTTATCATAATTAAAAATAACAGATTAAAAACAGCTGCTATAGTGCTTTGCACTTGATGCACACTCTAACTGATACATTTCATTGTTATCATCTCAGAAAGTATTCTCTCCCTTTCCTGACAGGATACAATTAACTAGGGCATAAATAAGTCCTCATGCACAGGTATTACTCATCAGATTCTCTTTTATGACGTGAGGAACCAGGAAACTAGTGGAAAAAAATCATAAACTCTGCGACTAAATAACTGAATGAAGAGAGAGAGATTTCCTAAAACAATTCAGCATTTTTAAAAGCTGGTGAGTATGTATGTTATAAATGGATAGAAAAAATTACATGCACGCACAACCATCTCGCATTGAATTTCCATGTTGTCTCCAATCTGTGAATAAGGAGTTCTCACAGTGGTCTGGGAGAATCCCTATTTGAGACACACAAAAATAAATCAGAGAGTTTAAAAGAAATTGGGTAACAAACTCTATTCAGTAAAACACTGTCAACTGTACTTTCCCACTGGCTGAAATTAGAAGCACATGAGCTCTGTGTGTGTGTATTAATTTGTGTACACATTTAGCGGTGGCCACACACTGACTTCTGAGAATTTTTCAGAAATACCAGGTACATCACACCCCCTTCTGGGAGCGGGGTGGGAGAGGGGAGCCTTACAGCTACTTCTCTCTTCTTGAAATGTGACTCCTTACCTGGTCCCCTTGTTGCTTGCACGTCCCTGCCCAAATGTTACCGCTGTAGAGATACCTCCTATGAGCATCCTTGATAAACAGAGCCCAGAGTCATTCTCCATTTCCTGAACCACAGTCTTTATCATGATCTCATGATACAGTGACATTTATTTATTCATCCACTGTCCCCTCCGCACACAGACACGCACTGGAATGTTAGTCCCATTAGGACTGTAATTGCTGTAACCGTAGAGTCTAGGACCAGGCCTGCACACAGCTAAGACTTGATAAACATCCATTGTATAAGACATGTCACCATGAAAGGATACATCTTTTACTGCACTCACTAAAAAAAAAAAAAAAAAAACCCTCCAGGATTTTTGGAGGTAAGTTGTTAAAGAAGTGAAATAATCAATGGATAGACTTTCACTCTAAAAGCATCTGTATATTGAGCTTTGTACATGTGAATGCCTGCTAGGCACAATCCAATCCCTGTTAAAATAATTAACTTTGTGTTTGCTGCGTACTTTCCGTCTTAAGAATTCACAGGACAAACTGCAGAGTTGGGAGAGGGGACTGAGTGGATGTGGTGAGACAGGGGCGGCATTGTCAGGACCCTGGACAGAGGCAGTAGGCGTGGGTCTACCCGGCGTCAGAGGGGGCGGAAATCAGGGCACCCAGCCTACTTGCCTCCCCCTGGGGTCCAGCCTCGCGCTGTGATGAAGTGGAAGCTTGCTCCATCTACAATCACTCCTCTAATCTTGCTAAGTCAAGTGGGTGTAGATTCCACAAACACAGCACAGGCAGCTTTCTTGCAGTAGAAAAAAATCACAGACTCACTGACCCTGGTGGAAAACTAGACGAGTTAGACACAATACATTTGCCCTCTTTGTTTCTTTTTCTATTAATATATTTCAAGTCAAATGGCACTTTCTTGGAAACACAGGATTTGGGCTGTTGAAAGGAACCTCTTTATTTTCCAAATGGCTTGGCAGCCTGTAACTTTGGACGTAGCAATTTGTTTCAACCTGAGAAGGGAAGAAGATTTCAGTCAAAGGGGAAATATTTGTGATTTTTGAGAGTTTCTTTTGAGCCAATCAGATAATTAGATAAAAGCTCTAAAGGTGTTTTTCAACATTTTTAGAAAACTAATCCCCCTCAGGGAGCCTTTATAGACATCCCCACCCCCCCCCCAATTGCCCTCTCCAAATTCATGGTGTTGCTAAGGAATAACATTTTGTCAGGTGGGATTAAGTTTCAGAGGAACAAAAACCATTGTAATATCTGAGATTTTCGTTGCCCTTACAGGAACTGATTTTCTTGGAGACAATGCCATCTCCATTGAGAATATGCACTCTCAATACATATTGTTACTTAATCCACACAGCAGCTTCTTGGAGATCTTACAGGACTTTAAATCTCACAACGAGGGGGAAAAAATCATGACAGTGACATAACTTGCCAGAGGTACTGAGTGGGTAATAGCCGAACTAGAATTTTTTTTTTCCAAACTAGAATTTGAACCAAGTCTTGTTTAACTTAAAACAACAACAACATCAACAAAACCAATTTGTGTCCTTAAACTCCATGCAACGTGGCCTTGAGCTTGAGAAGCAAATTGCAAATGACAAATCGCAAAGCAAATGCTAAATGAGCATTGTCAGTTGTTTTGCAAGAATCTGTCTGGGGTATTCAGTCAGGTTTTGGTCTGCAAGTTCTCTCAGAGGTCTTATATTTAAATATTAGCTTTATTTAGATACAATTAACATAAGATAAAACTTCTTCTTTTGACAAGTAGAATTCAGTATTTTTTGGTTCATCACTGAGTGGTACAGCCTTCACCCCTCCCTAGTTTCAGAACATTTTCATCAGCCCCCAGAGAAACTTCTGGCTCACTGACCCTTGGGCTGCCTTCTCAATACCTGGCAACCACTGCCATGCTTTCCCTTTCAGAGGCTGTGTCTATTTTGAACCATTCATATGAATGGGATTATATAATAGGGAACCTTTTGTGACTGACTCCTCTCATTTAGGATAATGTTTTCAATATATATTCATCCTGTAGAACATTAAGTACACAATTCCTGTCTATATCTGGATAATATCCACATTTTGTTTATCTGTTCATTAGTTGATGGACATTTGGGTTATTTCCAATTTTTGGCTGTCATGATTAATTCCACTATGAATGTTCTTGTGCAGATTTAATTTGACTCTCTGGTTCCCATGCTCTTGGGTACTGTGGAAGGTAGAATAATGCACCCCACATCCATGGGATGCACCCATGTCCTAGTCTATGGAACCTAGGAATATGTTTTACTACATGGCAAAGGGGAATTAAGGTTACCAGTCAGCTGATCCTAAGAGAGCAGAGTTCTCCTGGGTTATCTGTGCAGTGCAGCAGAATCACGAGAGCCTCTGAAGGTGGAAGAGGGTGGGAGAACAGGAGGTCAGAGTGAAATGAAGTGAGGACCCACCTGCGGTGTCTGGCTTTGGAAAAGGCAAGGAAATGGACTCTCCACTTGAGCCTCCAGAGGAGCAGAGTTCCGGGTGACCCCTGGATTTTAGCCCACTGAGATCTGAGTTGGACTTCTAACTGACAGTACTGACGGATAACACTTCTGTATTATTTTATGTCATTAAGTGTGCTGTAACTTGTTACAGCAGGCAAAAAAGTGTATACCCAGTAATGGAATTGCTGAGTCATATGATGACAGCATGTTTAACATTTTGAGGAACTGCTAGACTGTTTTCAAGGTAACTGCAGTATTTTCTGTTGCTGCCCACAGTGTATCCTGTTAAGCCCTGGGAGTGACCTTCTCATTGTGGTTATTGTGCTAGAATTTCTATTTGGAAAATACATCACTGTGTATCTACCTAGGCTTATTTGATAAGTGGTTATTGTCATACTTTTCCTTAGTTCTTTAGATATATGCTTTCATTTAGTTCTTCAAGCATATTTAAAATAAAAGATTTTTTGTTCAAGAAGCCCAGTGTCTGGGCTTCCTCCAGGGCAGTTTCTATTGACTGCTTCTTTTCTTGTGTACGGACTGCAGTTCCTTGTGATTTCCCTTCTTTCTCGTAAGTTCTCGTGGACTGCCGACCAGTTTAAGTATTGTAATGGGGTATCTCTGGAAATCGTATTTCCTTCATCCCAGGGTGTGTGGTCCTTGATGACTGTGGTTGCTGCTGCTGCCATCTGTTTGTTTAGTGACATTTTTGAACCAATTCTATCGAGCCTACGCCCTTGTCCTACATGGCTTCCGAAGCCTCCGCTGTTAACATGTGTGTGCCCTTAGTCACAGGCTCCTCTGTCCATGGAATTCTCCAGGCAAGAATGCTGGAGTGGGTTGCCATGCTCTCCAGGGTGTCCTCCCAACTCAAGGATCGAACCCAGGTCTCCCAACCCAAGGATTGAACCCAGGTCTCCCAACCCAAGGACCGAACCCAGGTCTCCCAACCCAAGGATCGAACCCAGGTTTCCCAACCCAAGGACCAAATCCAGGTCTCCCAACCCAAGCATCAAACCCAGGTCTCCCAACCCAAGGATCGAACCCTGGTGGTTCAGACAGGTATTCCTTGTCTGAGCCACCAGGTTTAGCTAAAAATTGGCAGAGGTTTCCTGAAATACCAAATGTCCTTAAACTCCTTGAACCCACATGTCTTCCCCACTTTGCCTCAAGGCCCTCAGCACCCAGGCCTGTGCGATTCTCCCTCAGGTTCCCCTTCCTGCTTGCAGATACCCTCCAGGTCAGTCAGTAGTGAGAGATCAGAGTCTCTCAGACCTTTTCTGGGCATGTATATGGCCTTCAAGATCCTCAGGGCATGTCAGAAAGTCTCCACTGGGTCCAGGTTCCACTGACATCATTGCAAGGAGCCAACATCTCCCTGTATCCGCAGAGTTTTACACTGTGGGCATTTGTCATACCTATACATCTGGATGTCTATATCTATCTCCAAGTTAGCAGTCACCCTTTGATGTTTGGGGATTATCCATTTCACGGGTCTTGGATGAGGAAGAAGACCACCTCCCCTTTGGAGCGAGAAGTGTTTATACCCGCCTTTCGGCACTCTCTTGAAGCTGGAGCCCAGGCGTACTCCTTGGGCCCCACCACTCACAGTGGCAGCACCCATCAGGATAAAGGATGAGCAGTTAATAGCAGCACAGCAGAAAGATCAGGAGACACCAGTATCACTGGTTGAACCGCTTCACTCAGAACCCTAGACTACCGAACAGTGTGCGTGCGTGCCCAGTCGTGTCCAACTGTTTGTGACCCCATGGGCTGTAGCCTACCAGGCTCCCTTGTCCATGGAATTTTCCAGGCAAGAATGCTGGAGCAGGTTGCCATTTCCTCCTCCAGGGGAATCTTCACGACCCAGGGACTGAACCCAAGTCTCTTGTGTCTCCTGCATTGGTAGGCGGGTTCTTTCCCACTGCATCACCTGGAAAGCTCCTATTGAACAGTAGATGTTTTTAATGTGAAAAATACCAAACCTGATTATTTGAGGCCATGTTGTAGCTGATGTTCTGTTTGCTGATACATTCTCTCTCCACCTCCCAAATGTTTCTCCAGGGTGTTTCATGTTCAGCTTGCTATTAGAAAGCAAGCTTTCTTCCATTTTTTTCTTCTTTTTTTCCCCTTAGATTCTTTTCCTTAGGTCACAGAACATGGTCACTGAAAGGATTGTTCTACTACATATTTTAATTTGCCATCTGATTATTAGAGAGGTTTCAGTCATCACACTGAGGAGGCCTTATTGTGTGAATCAAAAGCTCAGATACATGGTTATCAGATGAGAGAGGCTCATGTGTATACATTATTCCCGTGTGTGTATGGGCATGTACAGGATTTCAACATCCTTATATCTTTCAAACCATAACAAAGGCTTGGCATGACCCATAGAAATTAAGAGCAAAAGAAACATTTGTCCATCATGTGTTACATGCCAGAGATTGCTCTAAGGGTTTTCATTCATTATCTCAACTGTCCCCACTATTTCCGTTTTCAGACTACAAGGTGAGACTCTGTGATGCTGTGAATGTCTGGAAATCATACAGGTCACCATCGGTACAGCCAGAAGGGAAAGCCAATTCTGCCTGACTCCAGAGTGCATGCTTTGCCACTTGGAAAAGGTGTCTGTGCAGAAAATTCACGTCTGCTGCCTCATGATGGGGAAGAGCATCTGGGTGCCGCTCCATGGGATTCCTCTTACTTCTATATCCTTTTCACAAGCCTCTTGGAAGAGAAATAACTGTCTACATATCCTGCCTAATGCCTGGAGTCTGGCAAGAGAACCAGGAGAGCTGCAACTGTCTGCAATAACTGGTTAGCCCAGTAGAGAATGACTTAGCCCTGGCTTTCCCGGAGCGAATCAATGGGAAGAAGGACCGCTCTTCTGCACCATCATCCTTACCACTGTGTATGAAAAGAAGAGTCATCTCTTGTGCAGCTTAATGCCAATGAATGGTTGGGTCATTGAAAGCTGGACCCATTTGCTTCTGTATCCCTACTCAGGAGCCCCCCAGTCCCATAACGTGGGACCTGTGAAGTAAGACATGCCGGGGTTCAGGTGTTAAAAGTGCAGGAACCCTTGTGAGCCAATTTGGAGCTTTCCATTTTTAATAGCATCCTTTTAATGAAAATGTTGCTTCGCTAAAGTGTTTGAAACCAGTTTTGCTCCTGTGTGAGGAAGCAAAGCCAGCTCTTGAGAAATCCAGTGGAACCAATTTTCAGGCAGAGCTGGGATGAAATAATTTTGCATTTATCATTTAAGTTAATTGCAATGAGCCTTCATCTAATGAGCCTTACCTCGAAACCCCATTGAAAACAATAGTTAATTGCTTCATTTTAATAAATGTTGTCAGGATAGTGAATATAACAGTGACTGAACACTCAATTAAGACTGGTGTTGGAAATGAAGATGTACAGAGCTTAATGAGATGCAGCATTGGAAAAGAAAATTAGCATCCAGAGGTGGAATAGGACATCCTTCTAAAAGCAACATAAAGCAAAGGAGTTTTTTGAAGTAAACACAGAGATTCAGACTGTTGTCACTGCTGAGTGTCTGCTATGTGACTGTGGGTGTGTTGGGCAGTGTGCTCCCACACTCATTTTGTTTGGTTCTTATTTTATCTAATGAGGAGCTTGAGGTTCAGAAGATTTTGCAAATCAGGCAGTAATCAGTTCAATTCAGTCACTCAGTTGTATCCGACTGCACGACCCCATGGACTGCAGCACGCCAGGCTTCCCTTTCCATCACCAACTCCCAGAGCTTACTCAAACTCATGTCCATAGAGTCGGAGATGCCATGAAACTATCTCATCCTCTGTCATCCTCTTCTCCTCCCGCCTCCAATCTTTCCCAGCATCAGGATCTTTTCAAATCAGTCAGTTCTTCACATCAAGTGGCCAAAATATTGCAGTTTCCGCTTCAGCATCCATCCTTCCAATGAATACTCAGGACTGATCTCCTTTAGGATGGACTGGTTGGATCTCCTTGCAGGCCAAGGAACTCTCAAGAGTCTTCTCCAATACCACAGTTCAAAAGCATCAATTCTTCGGTACTCAGCTTTCTTTATGGTTCAAGTCTCACATCCATACATGACTCCTGGAAAAACCATAGCTTTGACTAGATCGACCTTTGTCAGCAAAGTAATGTCTCTGCTTTTTAATATGCTGTCTAGATTGGTCATACCTTTTCTTCCAAGGAGCAAGCATCTTTTCATTTCATGGCTCTTGTCACCATTGCAGTGATTTTGGAGCCCAAAAAATAAAGTCTGTCACTGTTTCCATTGTTTTCCCATCTATTTGCCATGAAGTGATGGGGCCAGATGCCAAGATCTTAATTTTTTGAATGTTGAGTTTTAAGCCAGCTTTTTCCCTCTCCTCTTTCACTTTCATCAAGAAACTCTTCAGTTCCTTTTTGTTTTCTGCCATAAAGGTGGTGTCATCTGCATATCTGAGGTTATTCGTATTTCTCCCATCAATCTTGATTCCATCTTGTGCTTCATCCAGCCCAGCGTTTCTCATGATGTACTCTGCATATAAGTTAAATAAGCAAGGTGACAATATACAGCCTTGATGTACTCCTTTTCCTATTTGGAACCAGTCTGTTGTTCCATGTCCAGTTCTAACTGTTGCTTCCTGATCTGCATACAGGTTTCTGAGGAGGCAGATAAGGTGGTCTGGTATTCCCATGTCTGAAAGAATTTTCTACAGTTTGTTGAAATCCAAAAAGTCAAAGGCTTTGGCTTTGGCATAACCAGTAAAGCAGAAGTAGGTGTTTTTCTGGAACTCTCTTGCTTTTTTGATGACCCATTGGATGTTGGCAATTTGATCTCTGGTTCCTCTGCCTTTTCTAAATCCAGCTTGTATATCTAGAATTTCTCAGGTCATGTACTGTTGAAGCCTTGTTTGAAGAATTTTGAGCTTTACTTTGCTAGTGTGTGAGATGAATGCAATTGTGCAGTAGTTTGAACATTCTTTGGCATTACCTTTCTTTGGGATTGGATTAAAAACTTACCTTTTCCAGTCTTGTGACCACTGCTGAGTTTTTCAAATTTGCTGGTATATTGAGTTCAGCTCTTTCACAGCATCATCTTTTAGGATTTGAAATAGCTCAGCTGGAATTCCATCACTTCCACTAGCTTTGTTCGTAGTGATGCTTCCTAAGACCCACTTTGCATTCCAGGAAGTCTGGCTCTAGGTCAGTGAGGACACCATCATGGTTATCTGGGTCATGAAGATCTTTTTGTATAGTTTTTCTGTGTATTCTTGCCACCTTTTCTTAATATCTTCTGCTTCTGTTAGGTGTTAGGTCCATACCATTTCTGTCCTTTATTGTGCCCATTTTTGCATGAAATGTTCCCTTGGTATCTCTAATTTTCTTGAAGAAATCTCTGGTATTTCCCATTCTATTGTTTTCCTCTATTTATTTACATTGATTGCTGAGGAAGGCTTTCTTATCTCTCCTTGCTATCCTTTGAAATTCTGCATTTAGATGGGTATATCTTTCTTTTTCTCCTTTGCCTTTAGCCTCTCTTCTCAGCTATTTGTAAGGCCTCGTCAGATAACCATTTTGCCTTTTTGCATTTCTTTTTCTTGGGGATGATCTTGATCCCTGCCTCCTGTACAATGTCATGAACTTCTGTCCATAGTTCTTTAGGCACTCTGTCTGTCAGATCTAATCCCTTGAATCTATTTGTCACTTCCACTGTATAATCATAAGGGATTTGATTTAGATCATATCTGAATGGTCTAGCGGTTTTCCCTACTTTCTTCAATTTAAGTCTGAATTTAACAATAATGAGTTCATAATCTGAGTCACAATCAGCTCCCGGTAGCCACTCAAAGACAACTTCATGATTCAGAGCCTTTCTTCTTTTTTTTTAAATTGAAGTATATTTGATCTATAGTTGATTTATGATATCATGTTAGTTTCAGGTATGAAAGTAAGTGTTAGCTGCTTAGTCATGTCCAACTCTTTGCAACTCCATGGGCTGTAGGCCACCAGGCTCCTCTGTCAGTGGGAATCTCCAGGCAAGAATACTGGAGAGCATCGCCATGCCCTCCTCCAGTTATACACAGTATTATGTATATATTAACCCCAAACTCTTAATTTAATTATCTCCCTCCCCATTTCCCCTTTGGTAACCACAAGTTTGTTTTCTCTGCCTACGAGTCTCTTTCTGTTTTGAAAGTAAGCTCATTTACATCATCTTTTTAGACACCACATATCAGTGATATCATACGTATTTGTCTTCCTCTGACTTACTTCACTTAGTATAATCTCTAGATCCATGCATGTTGCCGCAAATGGCATCAGAGCCTTTCTTTTGGAGTCATTTGTTAATTTACTGTCTTGTCACTTTTTTTGCCAACTTTTCAATGAATGATGTAGAAATCCAGAAAGTCTGTGCATCAGAAAAGAATCTAAGTAAGAGAAAAAAATTCTACTCTCTGATGAAATACAGTGCTTGAATTTTTACACACTGGTATGTTCCTGAAGCTTAACAATTTAGGTGTGGGGATGGGGAAGGAGGTGAGAGGGAAGTATAAGAGGGAGGGGACATATGTATACCTATGGCTGATTCTTGTTGAGGTTTAGCAGAAACCAACACAATACTGTAAAGCAATTATCCTTCAATTAAAAATAAATAATTTTTAAAAATGTAGGTGTGTATAAATGGAACGGTTTGCTTGTGCTCCTAGAGAAGGGAGGAGCTCCCTCTACATAAATGGGTTGAAGCAACTCTTGGCAGGTAAACTGCACCTCACTTATGTGATCAGACATTTGCCGCCTGTATCTGGAGCTATGCAATTGTTTTGATTCTCTTCCCTCCTGTTGGATGGTTCAGGTTGTCTCAACCCTGCCTGCTCAGAAGTCAGAGCTGCAGGAAAGAAAAATAGCTGAACCAGGTTTGTTAGGAAGGAGCAAGGGAAGAGAGAGGAAGTGGGAAAGGAAAGGTGGGTGGCTGGGGGCTGCATTGGAACAGAAAAAGAGCTCATGACCATGTGATGTATGCCAAATACAAAGGCGCCTTTGGAAGGAGTCATCTGACATCTGACCCCACTCTCCAGACACAGGAGGGTGAATGGCCGTCATTAGAGAGCACCCAGCTCCAACCCAGCTCAACACCTCATTAGCTGGAAGCAAGCAGAGCCTTCGGTAGGGGAGAATATTCGCCATTTCCGTTTCTACAGTTCCTTTTTGCACAATATCCAACATGCAGTAGAAAATAATTACGTGACAAGAAGCATGAAAATGTGACCATAATCAAAAGAATAAATTTGACAATAGCAGCAGAGTCAAAAATGACCCAGATTTTGGAATTAACTGGGAAGGCTTGTGGTGGTGGTTTAGTCACTGCATCGTGTCTGACTCTTGCGACATCATGGACTGTAGCCCACCAGATTCCTCTGTTCATGAGATTTCCCAGGCAAGAATTCTGGAGTGGCTTGCCACTTCCTTGTCCAATAATTGAATTGAAAATTATCTGAAATGATGAATTATTGGATCAGTTTACTAGCAAGAGAAAAGATCAGCAAATCAAAAGCATGTCAATAAAAAAAAAGTATAAGCTCTCAATTCTCCATCAATTTCTAGTAACTCAGATTTTTATTATAAGTCGCTTTTTCTTATTACCATATCCATTCAGTTTTTTACTCTCAGCTGGAGATTTTGGATGGTATATTTTAGTCTCTGTATGAAGTTGTCTTCCTCCAAAGAGTGTTGAAATTGACTTTGGCAAGCAGTTAAATTACTGAAAAGTAGCTCACTTTTCTCTTGTGAAGCCTGGGTTTTGGGCTCAGTTAAGGGGTGCTTGATTCAGTTTTTCTCTTTTTACTCAGGAATGGCCTTTCTAGGGTCACACTGCCTAATTCAGTCTGCCTCTTTCAGCTCTGGGTAGTCATGTCCAACTCTTTGCAACCTTTTGGACCCACCAGGCTCCTCTGTCCATGGGATTTTTCAGGCGAGAATACTGGACTGGGTTGCCATTTTCCTCCTCCAGGGAATCTTCCCAACCCAGGCATCCAGCCAGCATCTCCTGTGTCTTCTGCATTGCAGGTGGACTCTTTACCAGCTGAGCCACAAATGCCGGCATCGCCCTGCATTGTCTGACATCGTTTCTGCTCAGCCCTTAGGTTCCAGGTAAGTGTTCTGTTCTGTGCCGTTCTTTCCGTGGGCTACCCTCTGCATAGCTGGGGAGCCACCTAGACTCTCAGGGCGTATGTTTGCAGTTTTCTGAGGTCACCTTCCTGTAACATCCCCCTTCCCCAGTGCCCTGCCCGCCTAGACCACCCCTCCCAGCAGCCGCAAGCACTGATGCCTCCTCTGGCCAGTAACACTCCTGCCTCCCTCTCAGGAAGCTGCGGTGAATCTGGGCTCAACTGTGTGCTCCCTTTCTCTCCAGGGTTGTGGCTTTGTGTTGGGCCGGGCCTGGGTCCTGAAAGAGTGGTTTTACCTGTTTCATCCAACCAGAGGCTGGCTTCCCGATCATGGCCCACACCATGCATTCTCCTGCTGCCTTCTTCCCTGCAGATCAGGTGAAACGGCAGGTCTCCATTTTCCTGTCTTCTCCCTGAATGCAGAAGGGGTTCTCTGAGCGTCTGGGTTGCACTGTATATTATTTCCCACCGTGTACCTCTGCCCCTGGAAACCTTTCCCGGCACATACAGCTCTCTAGGTGCTCTTCCGGACTGTGAGCTCCCTGAGGGTAGTGGTTGGGTCAAACTGCTCTTTCATTGATTTATTTTTTATTGAAATAGTTGATATACAATGTTGTGTTGATTTCTGCTATACAACAAAGTGATTCAGTTATACTTTTGTATATAAATATATATATATACACACACACATGCATGCATGCTTAGTCATATCTGACTCTTTTCAACCCCATGGACTGTAGCATGCCAAGCTCCTCTGTCCATGAAATTTTCCAGGCAATGATACTGGAGTGGCTGCCGTTTCCTTCTCTAGAAGATCTTCCCAACTCAGGGATCAAACCCTCATCTCTTGTGTGTCCTGCATTGGCAGGTGAATTCTTTACCACTGAGCCACCTGGAAGGCCATATATATGTGCCTTTTTAAAAATATTCTTTTCCATTTTGTTTTTTAAATGAATTTATTTTTAACTGGAGGATAATTGCTTTACAAAATTGTGTTGGTTCCTGCCATTCATCAACATGAATTGGCCATGGGTATACACAGGCTCCCTCCCTCTTGAGACTCCCTCCCACCCCATCCCACCCCTCGACATTGTCACAGAGCACCAAATTTGAGGTCCCTACATCATAACAACAAATAGTTATTTATTTTTTAAGACAGTAATTTATTTTTAAAATATTTATTTATTTGGCTGTGCAGGGTCTTAGTGGCCGCATGTGGGATCTTAGTTCCCTGACCAAGGATGGAACTCAGGCCCCCTGCACTGGGGGCACAGAGTTTTAGACACTGGACCACCTGGGAAGTCCCGAAACTGCTCTTCTGATTTCCACACTCAGCTCAGTCCTACGGCCATTGATGTAAGCTGAGTGGTCCTCAGCTGAAATGGACAGAGTAACTGGGCAGGTGCCTGGCACTGTGGGAAGAATCCAACCATGCAGGGAAACTTCCACCTGGAAAAGACATGTGGCTCCATCGCCTCTCTTATGTCACTCTGGCAGACTTGAACACATTTCTTTTATTTTTAATTGAAGTATAGTTGATTTGGGCTTCCCTGGTAGCTTGGACGGTAAAGAATCACCTGCAATGCGGGAGACCTGGGTTCAGTCCCTGGGTTGGGACGATGCCCTGGAGGAGGGCATGGCAACCCACTGCAGTATCCTTGCTTAGAGAACCCCCAAGGACAGAGGAGCCTGGCGGGCTGCAGTCCACGGGGTCTCAGAGTCTGACACGACTGAGCGGCCAAGCACAGCACAACACATAGTTGATTTACAACATTGTGTTAGTTTCTGCTGTAGCAAAACGACTCAGTTATACACATACATGCATTCATTTCATATTCTTTTCTGTTATGGTTTATCACAGGATACTGAATATCATTCCCTGTGCTATACGGTGGGACCTTCTTTATTCATCCTGTATGTAATAGATTGCATCTGCTAACCCCAAACTCCCAATCCAGTCCTCCCGAGAACTCCCACCCCTTTGGCAACCACAAGACTGATGAACACATTTCTTAAAAGAGCAACTGGTGGACATGCTGCAGATTTGCACGAGGCTGCCGTAACAGGCTGCTGGGACCTGCTCTGTGCTGCCCTCCTGAGGTGATACTTCCAGAACCGATCCAATTTTCAAGGCACGGGGCTTCTAAGGAATCACAGAAAGCTGGTAGACCAGCTGGTAAAGAGAATAGCTGCAAATCACAAGGATAAATGGAGACTAAGCAGTTCTGCACAGCCGGGACCAGCCATGGGTGACGCAATCAGCCACCAGAGGGGAGTGGCCGTGCTACAGGTTGAGCTGTATTTCTTCCCAAAGTATGTTGAGGAACTGACCTCAGCGTGTGACTTTATTTGGAAATAGGGACTGCAGCCATGAAATTAAAAGATGCTTACTCCTTGGAAGGAAAATTATAACCAACCTAGACAACATATTAAAAGGCAGAGACATTACTTTGCCCACAAATGTCCATCTAGTCAAGGCTATGGTTTTTCCAGTAGTCATGTATGAATGTGAGATTTGGACCATAAAGAAAGCTGAGCACCAAAGAATTGATGCTTTTGAACTGTGGTGTTGGAGAAGACTCTTGAGAGTCCCTTGGACTACAAGGAGATCCAACCAGCCCATCCTAAAGGAGATCAGTCCTGGGTGTTCATTGGAAGGACTGATGTTGAAGCTGAAACACCAAAACTTTGGCCATCTGATGTGAAGAGCTGACTCACTGGAAAAGACCCTGATGCTGGGAAAGATTGAGGGCAGGAGGAGAAGGGGATGACAGAGGATGAGATGGCTGGATGGCATCACCAACTCAATGGACATGAGTTTGAGTAAGCTCTGGGAGTTGGTGATGAACAGGGAGGCTTGGTGTTCTGTGATCCATGGAGACGTGAAGAGTTGGACATGACTGAGTGAACTGAACTGACGGTCTTAAAGTTGTAATTAACTGGGTTAAGACGGGATCATATTGGAGTAGAGAGGGTTCTTAATCCAATATAACTCATGTGCTTGTCAGACAGAGAAGAGACACATGCGATGGGAGGATGGAGGCAGAGATGAAAATGATGCAGCTGCAAACCAAGGGGACCCGGGGGCTCTGGCAACCCCAGAGGTAGAAGAGACAAGAAAGCCCTGGGCGAGTGTGGTTCAGACGACACCTCGGTTTCAGACTTCTGGCCTTCAGACCCATGAGACTCCGCATTCCTTCTGGTTTAGATCACCCAGTGTGTGACTGGTTGTCTTGACAGGCCTAGGAAAAGAAGACAGGCATTAGGAGGTCTTGGGTATAAGGGGACTTGTCATGGCGGGAAGAGCACTGGGCTGGGTTTCAGAGGAAATGATGTCCATCGCCAGAGGAATGGGTAAAGAAGATGTGGCACATACATGCAATGGAATATCACTCAGCTACAAAGCAGGATGAAGTGGTGTCATTTGCAGAAACGTGGATGGACCTAGAATCTGTCATGCAGAATGAAGTACATCATGAAGAGAAAAGCGAAAGTCACATATGTATGTACAGAATCTAGGAGAAGGGTGCAGAGGAACCCATTTGTAAAGCAGAAATGGAGATGCAAAGGTAGAGAATAACTGTGTGGACCCCCAGAAGGGCAGTGGGGAGTGAGATGAACTGGGAGACTGGGATCGGCACGTATGCGATATTGATGCCGTGTATAAGCTGGTTAACTAATAGGCGCCTACTGTGTGGCTCAGGGAGCTCTGCTCAGTGACCTAAATGGGAAGGAAATCCAAAAGAGAGAGGTTATGTGTACATGGATATCTGATTCATTTTTGGGTACAGCACGAAAATAACCCAACATTGTAAAGCAACTATGCTCCAATAAATATATTTTTTTAAAAAAGAAATACCATCCCACCCCTATTTCTCGGGGAGGGTCTGGTTTGGCATGACAGCAAAGTGACTCTGATGACACTCATTGATAGAAGCTTGCCCCATAGAAGCAAGTGGTTTTTAGAAATCTTGATCCCTGGTTCTATTTATCCATGTCCTCGTCAAATCTAAGTCCATCAGCTTTTCGGCCACACCTGGTAATATCCATGAGACCCTGAGTGAGTCGCAGTCCGCTGAGGGGTCAGGTGTCATCTGTAAAACAAGGGACTTTAATCACCTAGTCTTTACCATGATTTGCAATTGAAAGATAATGTGGTTGAAAATTTGAAGTAGAAACGATTTGAAATGACCTCTCAATAGTGACTTGGCTAACAGAAGAGAAGCCTCAGTGAAAATAACATTCATTACTTTGTTGATGTGTGTGTGTGTGTGTATACATGTATGTGGAATATATGAATCCTATTAAGTGCCAGAATTATCCATTATCAACGGCTCATGCTGCAGGAAGAACAAACCAGGTTTCAAAAACAAACTTATGGTTATCAAAAGGGAAAGGTAGAGGGGGGAGATAAATTAGGAGTTTGAAATGAACATAAACACACGACTGTCTACAAAATAGATCATCAACAAAGACCTGCTGCAGGGAACTCTCCTCAGTGTTCTGTAACAACCTATGTGGGAAAAGAAGCTGAAAAAGAACAGAAATATGTCTATGTATGGCTGAATCACTTTGCTGTACTCGTGAAACTAGCACAACATTCAATCAACTACGCTCCAAAATAAAATAGACAGGAAATAACAGATTATGATAGCTATCATGTCCGTATTTTTTTCTGGATGTTCTGCAAGTCAATTCGTGTTTTAAATTTTACTTGTGTCCTTTATTTGGTAGCAAACTTTTCATTTCATCATTGTACTTCACCACTCCTACAATCTTGAAGTTGCTAGAGGTCCATCCATTCATCCTTGTTGTTTGCTGAGGTTACACTGCTGAGCATGACTTACCAACCTGAACAGTCTGCTTGCGGAATCATCATTCAGGTTATTAACATAAACAACGGGGCGTGTCACCCTGTCCCAAGACTCTGACAGAGCCTGTGGGGAGACCGTTCTTGTTTACAGTGAAGGCAGCACACTGGTGTCAGTAGCAGAAGTCCTTGGAATTCAGTGCTTTGTTTCTAGTCCTGGCTGCGTGTCCTAAGAATAAGAATCAACATTTATGGATTTCGTGTTCCCTGTGGATACGATTCTCAAGATCTTATCCAGGTTTGGGAAGCTCTTCTTCTAGTTTCTAAGACTCCATGCTGTTTGCAGCATCATTCAAATTTCTTGCTCTTGGCAAATACTGCCTGCTTCTGTCCTTTGACTGAAGCTTAATTTGACACAGAGAAACTTAGGTGCAAAGTAGCACAGATGCCCCACTACTGTGTCATATGCACTTTCATTATCGTTGCTTTCATTAACTGACAGTAAAATTCAAAAAATTCTTAACAAGCTGGTGAAGCGTGACTCTTTCTTCATGAAATCACACTGGTTATTGAAATGAGGTTTCTATAATTCATTGTCTTTTCTCCAAAGACTGCTAAGTGAATGGTACCAAAACCTCTCTATTTGAATGTTGGGCTTCCCTGGTTGGCTCAGTCAGTAAAGGATATGCCTGCAATGCAAGAGCTCCAGTTTCTATCCCGGGGTGGGGAAGACCCCCTAGAGAAAGGCATGGCAACCCACTCCAGTATTCTTGCCTGGGAATCCCATGAAGAGAAGAGCTTGGTGGGCTGCAGTCCATGGGGTCAACAAAGAGTCGGACATGACTTAGTGACTAAACCACCACCGTTTTAATGTAAAGGCTAAGAAAATGGCTAGCCCGACAGCAGCACCTTCATGTCTATACCATCTCCAAGTCAAAGAAAGGGTTTTCAAAAAAAAAAAAAGGTCTGAATAAAGGGCAAATTAGTCTGTCCCCTAATTGAATTAATGTCTGTTAGAAGATACGGACAAAGTGAGCTTTACTAATTTGTTGGAATCATTGTGGAGAAAGAAAGAGTGTAGAAGATCTATGTTTTCAAGCTGATGCTTTCTTTCCCCTCCCAGTTAGAGTGAGCTGGCGCCCAGGAGGTATGAGTTTGGGCAGCGCGTTTATGTAGTTCTCCTGTAACTGTCCGTGTGACACGTTTGTCATTGCCGGATACTGACGGTGTGCTTTGTCCATGTGAGCTGGGCACCAGATTAATAAGGAGCTGTTTCTGGTGCAGCCAATTATAAACGGTGCCTGGAAGGCTTCTCTGACCAAGAGTACACCTTCACAGACTGGCCACAGTGTCTGAGGTTTCTACCAGGAGAGGGATGCAGACTTTAGAGCTCCTGGAAGGGATAACAAAGGCACTGGCCAAAGCTTTTTTCTGGAATCTAAATCCAAATTGAGTTGCAGTATTACCATATTCAATTTTATTTTAGCACAAAGAGAGGATTGGGGAGAAGGATGTGAAGGGTGTCACCATCTTGCCAAAGGAAAGATAAGCAATGTTATTTGATATAAACTGTGCTAGACTGGATGGAACTCAGGATATTAGTGTTTGAGTTAAGCTTCCTGAAAGTTAGTTGCCTACATTTGGGCAAGCCAGTCTTGTTTTTCTGATCTATAAATATAGGGAACTTGATGAAACCATCTCAACTGTCTCCCAGCTCTGAAAATCCATAATTACGTGCTATGGGTTCCTGCCTTGCTCATCTGGCTGGGAAGCAGAGAGCAACCAGTGGACGCCATGGGTCACAATCACTAGCAGACATGGTCAGTGATAACTGTTCTCTAGGCAATGGATAAACATGAACCTGTGAGTTATGACCATGTTGATCTAGGGTCATGGATTCTAATACTAGAAGAGGTGGCTGAAGCCCAGGAGGGTCAGACCTGGGGGAGAGGCAGAGTACAGCTGGTTTGGAGATCACTTCCTGGGAAGCTCCGAGGGGCTGCAGACTGGCAGCAAAGGCACTCTACAGATGCAGGAGGTGACAGAAAAGACAGGGAAGGACCGCACCTGCAGCTGTGGAATGAAACACCGGTTAGGTGGATGTGGGAAAGCCAGCCTGGTGGGTGGGACAGAAGAAATAGGCAAACAAGTCAGAAGAAGATACAGGTCAAAGGCAGGGGAGCAGAGACCACAGGAAAAGAGAGCAAAGTCACTGGACAGCCAGCACATCTCGGGTATACAGACCGACACATCTCACGTATACGGACCGAACAGGAGGTCGCTCATGACGGTACCAGCCCATGTCATCAAGATTCCAGTCATCCCCAGTGGGTTGAGCCCTACTTACCCTGAGATATGCAAATCTTCCAATGGCTGGTTGGACAAGATGAGCTATACAGGTTCAGGACTCGAGGGATGAGAGCTGAATTTCTCTTTAAAAAAGAAAAAAAAAGAAGTGGCCCATTCTTAAGTCTTTATTGAATTTGTTACAATACTGCCACCCCCCCATCCACCCCCAGCATAAGAAGGCAAAGTCTCAACTACTGGGCCACCAGGGAAGTCCCCTAGAGTTGAATTTCTGAAGGCTCAGTACACAGAAGCTGTAGGAATTTGTAAAAGCAAAGAAAAAAAGGGGGGAGGGATGTACTGAAAATAATTTGATATTTCAAGAAAATAAATGACAGATCAGAACTTTATTGGTCTCTCTACATTTTGGTAGCTTTTTCTCTTTAATTAATATAGGTGGGAGTTGGTATATCATAATAATTTCAGAGGTTAGGGTCTTTAAACTCAGATAAAGTCCTATAAAGAATTATTGCAACTGAAGCACATAAAACCCATTGAGCTCACCTAGGATTCAGTTTCTAATCCTGGCTCTGTGATTTAGAAGTATTGTGAATTTGAAACAATTACTTAATCTCTTTAAAAGCCCATTTCCTAATTGGTAAAGTTGGGACTGTAATTATCAGATTTAAATCAGATAGTAGGTCCTGTAAGTCATCATTTTCTTGCCATAGTCAGGCATTGTGCTCAGCATTTGACATAAAGGTTAAGGTGAAGAAAGGAGGAAAAAATTTCTCCCATCTCACCACCATGCCTTTACTCCCACATCACAGATAATGTCTTTCTTCTGCCTGCCTACATTCTGCCTTCTTGTTCTCTGTTTTTTCCTCCTCTCTCTGAATTGAAGATTTAATAAGACAGTTTTTAGGCATAATGGTGAAAATTGCCACTCTGCCCTTTACCAACCATGTAACCTTGGAGAAATCATTTGATCTTCTAAACCTCAATTTCCTCATCAGGAAATCAAGGATGGAAACATGGTCTTTAAAATATTATCAGGCAGACAGAAAATAATGAATGTCTGGCAGACACTTGGCAATTAATGAATTGTAAATAGAGTTTTCCATGGGAAGTGAAATGGAATTTTGGTGGTTAATATTTATCAAAGGACGTCTGTGTTGTCTTTTTACTTTGCCTCAAGAATATAAGAGTTTATTATCGGAAGGGGAATAATTTGCCTACTTAATGTTCATAGCGCATGCATTAACCAGAAACTACAAAGGAAATAAACTTGGTATTTCTCCATAGCTGTGTCTGAGATGGAGGTTTAGGGAGAGATGTAGTGACTTGAAAGGCACCCAGAGCCTATGGTTCATAAGCCATCACTCCGTCATGAAGAACGTTGTCATCCCCCACTGAGACAGCTTAAGATGTCCTCAGACCAAACTGGGTGACTCCTAGGTAGCCAGGCACAGAGAATTAGAGACATCATCATAAGGATGCAGAACAATAGAGCCCACAGCTCTGTTGCCATGGTTGGTACGTCCTTGGAAATAGACATTGCTTCCTGCCCCAAGGACGGAGAGGGAAAAGGGAAAAGCAAGAGAGCAGAAGTGGACACCGTGGACAGCATGCCCGAGCTGGTCTCAATGGCGCAGAAGGAGGAAGAGCTAGTTTCTGAAGCCAGATGAAATGCAACACTTTTTTCCTGATAGAACACACAAAAGTCGGGCTGCCATATTTGAATATGTGCACACCTCAGATATCTCCCTGTTGATCGTGCCCTTTGCTGTGCAGAAGCATTTTTGCCTGATGTAGTCCCACTTGTTTAATTTGTTTTTCTGGCCTGAGCTTTAGGGAGTCGTATTAAAAAAATAATAATCGTTGCCAATGTCAAGGAGCTTTTCCCCTTTGTTTTCTTCCAAGAGTTTTAAGTTTCAGGTCTTTAAGTCTTTATTTGAGTTGATTTTTGCATATGATATATTACAGATAAGGGTCCAGTTATATTCCCCTGCACGTGCATATCCAGTCTGCCCAACAGCATTTATTGGAGACACCATCTTTTCTTCCACTGTGTATTCTTAGTAGCTTTGTTGAAAATTATCTGACCATATATGCTTGGATTTATTTTTGGGTTGTCTGTTCTGTTCCACTGGTTTATGAAGAAGCAACCCTTATTTAGAATAAGTGTAGTTAATCTTAGGTTTGGAAAGGTCTGTAAAAGTTTCTATGTCAAACTTCAAGTATATAACAGAATCCCTCCAAAGTCATTCATGGAGATACTACCCTGTCCTCTATTTAAATAATTTCAGTGCCTGGAAGTTCCTTAACAAGAGGGCTTCCATTGCTGGAACAGTCTTGTTCTGGATGACCACATCCTAACTCTTTCCTCTAGCTAGAAGTGGGAAAACCATGACCCTTGGGCCAAACCAGGCTCAGAAACTGTTTCTATAAATAAGGTTTTATTGCCACATGCATAAGCCCATTCATTTACCAATTGCATATGGCTGTTTTGATGCTACAAAGGCAGATTTAGGTATTTGCTACAGAGACTAAGGCCTATGAAACCTAAAATGCTACCATCTGGCCGTTTCTAGAAAACTCTTGCCGGTCCCTGATTTAGAGAAATGGTCTCCAGACCAGATTGGACACTTGCTAATTAGCATACAAGTGACTGGTTGGGGGCTAGAAGAAAACAACAGAAATTATATTTCTATTTAGGTTTAATTCATCCTTTAAAAATCTCTGCTTTCATGTATATTTAAATATATATACAAACAAATATATTAAAATATCTAAATATTTCTTTAAATTTATATTTTATATATTCAAATACTATATATGCATTTTTTAGCAGTGCCTAGCACCGAATTTTAACAATTATTATAACTGTATTGCTATATGGAATATTAATATATTATCATTCATTATACATATTGCAATTATTGGAACTATATTATAAACACACTCTTAAGTGCAACTGTATATCAAATATAATATTGTATTGATCAAATGTAATAAAGTGACAATAATTGCTCAAATGCTATAGAACTCATTCTGAGCCAGGCACTGCTCAAAGTCGTTTACATCTATCTAATTTAATTCTCATATTAACTGTTAGTGTTATTATTCTTACCATTCTCATTTTCTAGATGGTGAAGCTAAAGCACAGTTAGGTTAATAAGCTACCAAGGTCTACAATGAATAAGTTGCAGAACCAGATTCAGACCTAGATGGTCTTGCTCCATCTGTGTTGTAAACTCTTTTACATACAGGAACACGTGTATACAATCTTCCTCAATAAACGAACAAACATGAGACTGCAGACTCAAACATTTCTTACTGAGGAGGTACACTGCTATTAATGTTTATAGCCTTTTGCTATATAAAAACAGAAGCAAAGCAGCCATGTTCAGTGCCTGCCATGGATTTGCAGACAACTATTAAATTCCTACTAAACTCTTATGCAGATCTGCTGGCAACTGCAGAACCCCACTGGCATTTATCACTTTCTTGTCATCTCATTTAATCATGTTTAAATTAGGCAAATTACATGATTGATATTATTTGAAGGAGCTGACTAGTCCTCAGACCGCCCTCTCTGGAGCCAGAGTCTCCTTCCAAGACCTCCTTAAGGTTATATTGTTATTTCGAAACCAAAATTATGCCTCTGCATCAGACAGGTTGCGTCCCTTTGCAGTCTGGGCTTCATTTTCTCAATTCTAATGAAAGGAGAGAGGCACATCATTCCAGCAGGAATTTCTGAAAAGCTCCCTTCCGTTGGCTGAGTGGGTGGATGAGAGAGGGAACAAGATTCAAGTGTCAGGTTTTGAAAGAAAATCCAGTTGTGTGTTTCAACCCTCTCTGAGTTCTGTGGCTTTCAAAACTGTTGTGTGTGGGCAGGAAGTTTGGGGTTTGGTTCGATAAGGTATGGAAATCCTTAAAAACAAGGTCTGTTCAAGGCCTGAAATTCACACCAAGAGTTAAATATTGAACTAGTAATTTGTGGTTCCTATTTTAAAGCTTATTTTCCCAGATAACCACTGCACTTGAATTTTGCATGATCTGGTTGCAATCTTGTTGTGACTCATTTCAATAGCCAGTGTCAGCTCTCTATCCATGGACTCCTGGTTGGGGCAAGAAGGAGGATTTCCTTTCTAGGAAGAGGTATCACTTTCATCAATCAATTTCATTTAACTCTCAACTTCACGTCTCTTTAATGAGGAGCTATTATCTTGGTGAGATGTGTTTGAAGTGCATAATTGAGAATGTTCACTTCGGTGTTTAATTATGTCTCAGTTGCCTCATATGTGACACAAATAAAAATGGTACCCACATCAAGCAGACTTTCTCAAATGTTAAATCATAGGATATGTGAAAAGTGGTTGGTAAATGGTTTATAGTAAGCCAGCTATTGTTGTATTTCAATGTTCTAATTCCCAAAGATTATAGTAACACTACTTTGTGCCACTTAAGACTTCATGTGATGGAATTCTTAATTTTGGCGTCTAGACGATGGTGTTCTTTGGGCTTCTCAGTGATGTAACATATCGGGGGCTGGGAGAAGGGGGGATACCTGAAAAATGGAATCCTGCTAAAGACAGGTGAATTGGGGTACCAACAGGCAAAGGGACCCAAGAGCCTGGGAAGCAGAGCCATGGTGGGATGGAGCCAAGAGTCTCCCAAAGCCTGACAGCTTGGCACTGGAAGTCCTCTTCATAACTTGTCTAGACACAAGGAATATGGTTGCCTCTCCCTTCGTGAATTCCTAGTCCTCCGGTCCAAGACAATACCAGGGGTCTGGTCTCCGGGGGTGGGCTCACTATGGCACTTTATCATCTTCTATGATATTCTTTTTTTTTTTCATGAAAGCTTAGACCACATTTTATTTTTAAATTTTATATATACATATAATTTTTCCTGATTGGGAAAGTAATATGAGCTACTTGTCAGAAGTTTGGAAAACATTAAAAAAAGAATTTTTAAAAATCTTATTTTATTTAAATTATCCATAGTCTCATTACCCAGAAACAACCCTGTATACCATTTTTATGTATTTCTTTCATCATTTAATTTTTACTTTTTTCTATATATAATGAGCTTCCACACAGTTTTCACTTAATATATCCCCTCTTTTTTTCACTTAATATTACATTGGGAGCAGTTTTCTCTTGTCACTAAAACTTCATTTTTGTTGTTTGATCATATGAACATTCATCTGTTAACCATCCCTCCTCTTATGAAACATTCAGTTCAGTCAGTCAGTCCTGTCCACCTCTTTGTGACCCCATGGACTGCAGCACGCCAGGCTTCCCTGTCCATCACCACCTCCCAGAGCTTACTCAAACTCATGTCCATCAAGTCGGTGATGCCATCCAACCATCTCATCCTCTGTCATCCCCTTCTCTTCCTGCCTTCATTCTTTCCCAGCATCAGGGTCTTTTCCAGTGAGTCAGCTCTTCACATCATGTGGTCAAAGTATTGGAAGAGCTTCAGCATCAGTCCTTCCAATGAATATTCAGGACTGATTTCCTTTAGGATTGACTGGTTTGATCTCCATGCAGTCCAAGCGACTCTCAAGAGTCTTCTCCAGCACCAGAGTTCAAAAGCATCTAATCTCCAGTGCTCAGCTTTCTTTCTGGTCCAACTCTTACATCCATACAGGACTACTGGAAAAACCATAGCCTTGACTAGACAGGCCTTTGCTGGCAAAGTAATGAAAGGTTGTTGCTGAGTAAGATCAGTATGAAAATAAAACCAAGATGTTCCTTCTGAGCATCACCACACCAGTATAAGCGATAGCAAAAGAGATGGTGAAGGGCTGGCCAGTGAGGAAAAAGTGATTTTTGTCCTCGGGTTATTAGAGCCAGCCCTTCCAGTTCATTCCCACACATTCCGCAGAAAGAATATTTAAAGAGTTGAGGCAAAAGCACTGGAGAGCCTCTTCTGGTCCACTAAGAGCTAGCAGTACCAAAGAAAGAAGCCCGCTGTACTTCCTATCTGAGTGACCTTTAACCTGAGAGATGCTCTTGGAGCTAGAGCTCCATCTATCTTCTGAACTTTTGACTCCTTTGTGAGACGAGGTGCTTCCTGACTATCACGCCAAGTTTAGGACTTAAGTAACAGTACACAGTAACAGCATAGATCACAAGTCCCTTGAAAGTCTATGATCCGACAGATTAGGTTAGTAGTTCTAATCCCCAAGAAGTTATGAAATGGTCAAAGAGACCAGAAAGTTTGACCAAGAAAGGAGAGTTTGGTCCGCATACTTTGTCCATCTCTGGCCATCCCCCAAAGGAGACATTGGGTGCCTCTTGACATTAGCAGGTGGGTTTAATCCCCTGACAAGGTTTCCTGCCATAAGCCACATGAGGTCACCTCAGAACCACAGATTAGGACACAGCTCTTGCTTCACACTTGTGTGTCTGTTTCAATCAATCACACACACAAACACACCATAGGGTTGCAAAGCACAGCAGAGAGCATGCTTGCTAGGACGAAGAACTAGAGCTCCAAGCTCCCTTACCCTCTCCTGAAGAATCCCCGGTGAGCCCCCAGAATGAAAGGTTGCTGCTAGGCTGTAAAAAATGCCAGGATTCTTTGCCTCTGGAGGAGAAGAATTCAATCCGGGGCCAGAGATGAGGCTTGATTGCTCAGAGCTTTTCTGTGATAAAGTTTTATTAAAGTATAAAAGAGATAGAGAAAGCTTCTGACATAGACATCAGAAGGGGGCAGAAAGAGTGCCCACCTGCTAGTCTTTAGCTGGATGTTATACAGCTACTAGCAGTCTGCTAATTAGAGAAGGGAAATGTCTCAAAACTCAGAGACTGGCACCAACCCCTCACCCACAATGTGCATTTTGATTTAACATCGACACAGGTGAGTTGTCCCGGGCCATAAAACGATTGACTTGAATCTTGAAAAAAAGGCAGGTTTCCAAGCAAATACAGTTTCACTGACATAGCTTGAGAGAACATTTGCATGAGTAAAACTCACTGGTTTGTCAAGTCGGTTCTGAGTCTTAGGTGGAACCAACTGGAAGACAGAGTCTAGGGTACATACACAGTTCATTAACATAGCGTAAGACAAACATTTCCATAAGAAAAATGCATTGGTTAGCTCAAGGTCTGAGAAAAGTTAAGTTCAGGTGGAACCAGGGATCATCATGGCAACACAGAATTTTAAAAGAAACCTCTTTTTAAATTTGTATAGAGAACGGGGAAAAAATCTAACACTTGTAGTTTGTTTCCTCCTGCTGCTTATAAGAGAGATAAAACTGTCTGACACTTACAGCCTATTTCCTCCATTTGGAGACCCCTGGCCTTCCTGCCTGTTACCCTCTCAGTAACATCTCTGCTTTTTAATATGCTGTCTAGGTTGGTCATAGTTTTTCTTCCAAGGAGCAAGCGTCTTTTAATTTCATGGCTGCAGTCACCATCTGCAGTGATTCTGGAGCCCAAGAAAATAAACTCTATCACTGTTTCCATTATTTCCCCATTTATTTCCCAGGAAGTGATGGGACCAGATGGCATGATCTTAGTTTTTTGAATGTTGAATTTTAAGCCAACATTTTTTACTCTCCTCTTTCACTTTCATCAAGAGTCTCTTTAGTTCCTCTTCACTTTCTGCCATAAGGATGGTATCATCTGCATATCTGAGGTTATTAATATTTCTTCCAGCAATCTTGATTCCAGCTTGTGCTTCATCCAGCCCAGCATTGCACGTGATGTACTCTGCATATAAGTTAAATAAGCAGGGTGACAATATACAGCCTTGATGTACTCCTTTCCCAATTTGCAACCAGTCTGAAACATTGGGAAGATTTATTTTTTAATTTACTCAAATCTTCTTGAACCCTTATGACCTGCATAGACTGAAGAATAAGTAACCTAGCCACAGGCTGTACTGGTACTGGGGTCTAATTTTGGAAGTTGTACAAGGAAGTTGCTGCAGTTTAGAAATTCAAGACATGTTGTAGCTTAAAAAAAACAGCTTTATTGAGATATAATTCACATGCCATACAATTCAGCCATTTGAAGTGTACAGTCTAGTGGCTTCTGGTATAGTCGAAGAGCTGTTCATCCACCACTACAATCAATTTTAGAGAAAAAAACATTGCTTCAAAAATAAACCCTGTGTCTGTTAACCATTACCCCCCTAACTCCCCACCCATCTTCCCCAGCCATAGGAAACCACTGATCTACCTTCTGTCTCCAGATTTGCCTGTTCTGGGCATTTCATATAAAACTGGTCAGGCTTGTGTGGTCTTTGGGACTGGCTTCTTTCACCTAGCATGTTCTCAAGGTTCATCCTCGTGGTGTGTAATTGTAGTTCACTGTCCTTTATTTGGTGGGGTGGGGTGCTATGCTAGGTCTTCACCGCAGCCCACAGCCTTCTCTAGTTATGGCACTCAGTCTAAGTTGCCCCACAGCATGTGGGACCTTGATCCCTGACCAGGGACTGAACCCACGCTCCCTGCATTGGAAGGTGGAGTCTGAGCCACTGGACCACCAGGGAAGTCCAAACCTCAGGGCTTTTTATGGCTGAAAAATACTCCATTGTGTGGAAATACCACAGTTTGTTTCTCCATTCATCAGTTGGTAAACATTTGATTTTTTCCCACTTTTTGGCTGTTATGAATAATGCTGCTATGGACGTTCACATACAAGTTTCTGTGTAGGCATTTATTTTCCTTTCTCTTGGGCTGTTGTAGCTTCTTTAAAAGCTGTCTTTATTTATAGATTTGTGGCAGTGCTGGGTCTTGGTTGCTGTGCGTGGGCTTTTCTCTACCTGCAGCAGGCGGGGGCTCCTCCCTATTGCAGTGCGTGGACTTCTCCTGGGTCGCTTCTCTTGCTGTGGAGTACGGGCTCCAGGCGCCCTGGCTCAGTCGTGGTGGTGCACAGTCTTAGTTGTCCGGTGGCACGTGGCATCTTCCCAGACTAGGGATGGAACCCACGTCTCCTGCATTGGCAGGCGGATCTTAACCCCTGGACCACCAGGAACATCCCTGTTGTAGTTTTACGAGGAGACTCCTCTCCCTCTTTCTTCTGCTTCTCCCACCTCCCTCTTCTGCTTCACCAGGGTGATCCCCTCTCCACTTTCCTTGTAACCATAAAATCCAACCATCCTGTTCAGGCTGTGACCAGGACATAATGAACTGGTTTCCATTTCTTTCCTGAAGAGCTCTCACCTTAAAGCCATCAGTAGGTAGTAACTTCTCGCTGCTAACAAGGGGCTGTCAAGTTTCCCATTTCCTGACAGAGGATAAATGAAGATGTCAAGACCAGCCAGTAAGTCCGGAGCTGGGAACAAATTCCTCTCTGGGATAGAAAACCGTTTGGCTGAAATCACATCCCAGAGAATCCCCTCTCATCATCCAGACAGCTGTTTTCTTTTAAGGGTCATGTGGCTATAGCCCATGTCTTCTGAAACCCCTAAAGCATTCACCCAAATGATTTATTAGATGAAGTATTAGAAGAAATGTATGTATGTCTCTGTATGTGTGTATGTCTGTATCTGTGTCCACCTCTGTGCATCTACATATGTGTGTGTCTATGTGTGTATGCCTATGTGTATTTATGCATGTCTATCTCTCTGTCTCTGCATGAGTGTCTCTGTGTATGTCTATGTGTGTATATCTCTGTGTATGTCTGTTTGTGTGTGCTTCTGTGTGTATCTTTGTGCATCTGTGTTTGTATGTGTCCTGGTAAAATAGATTTTACATTTTCCTGATCAAGAATTTTATGCATTCTTATTATGTCCTCAGTAGTACCCAGGATAGAGGAAAGAACACAGCCGATTTCAAATGCATAGCTATTGATCATTCTGTTGGTGATCATTAGCAATGTATTTCCATCTAGCTGATGTTGATGAAACCTGCCCATATCTTAATTTAAATACATATGTTTACATACATGTATTTAAATTAAGAGATTTATTCTAATGTGTAGTATAATTCACTCAATCATATCTGACTCTTTGCAACACCATAGACTGTAGCCCGCCAGGCTCCTCTGTCCATGGGATTCTCTAGGCAAGAATACTGGAGTGAGTTGCCGTTCCCTTCTCCAGGGAATCTTCCCCACCCAGGGATCAAACCCGAGTCTCCTGCATTGCAGGCAGATTCTTTACCATCTGAGCCACCAGGGAAGGCCCAAAAGATTTATTTATTCTTGTTAAAAAATATATGAGAGGACATTAACTCCCTCCATCCTGAATTTACATCTTAAACATGTAAAATAATAACACTTGTTTGTGACACTAGTTTTGTAACTTTTTAACATAGTTCATTCTGTCAGTGTCAGAAACTATCTGAATTTTCCAGGGAGTTCACAGCCTTAGGCCCAGGCAAGGGTTCAATTAATAGCTAATGACATTTGAACTTACACAGAGCAAGCCTATGGTGGAATTCCCTTTAAATAGCCACTGAGTACTGTTTTTGAAAATTGAATTTACCATTGAGGAAAAGAATGCCTCCCATTTCAAGCTTTAACTGCAGTCACTGGAGGATGGAAGACTTGCGACCTGGTTGCCTTTGGAATCATCCACGCTGTGCTGTTTTGGTTTCTCCTAATGGCCAGTCCTTGTGACGAGGCACCATCATGTAAGCAGGTGCTGAGCGCCCAGGCAGGGAGCTGGCAGACTCTCAGATACCTGAGCCAGTTTCCTCACTGTCCTTGGAAAATCTGCTTCAGCTCCTTCTCAGCCTGGTTTCCCTGCCTTGGTATGGTACCACCCTGCTACTTACACTCCAGGGATGGAAAAATTCCTAGGGGAGGCAGCCCAACTCCAAACATGGGACAAATGGATGAAATGCTATGATGTGTGCTGGACATCTTGAAACATTGGCTAATCTTGTTACAAACACTGAATTTTTTTAGTTGGTGTTCATGATTTAATAACTGAAGCCCACAAAGTTTTTGTAAGCATGGAGGATGGACGCAAGGGTGATGGCCACCATTTATAACCTTGAGGATGATGGTGCAGAAATTGGGAGAGTGTGGACAAGGAATCTGCCAACATCAGGGGATGTCCTGAAAGGGGTCTGTCCTGTCCATCACCTTGAGTCTCCTTAAGTGGCCTTTTCACAAGGAGCTGCTCCTTAATCCAAGACCTAGAACAATTTCTCTACCCCAGAGACAGTTCCTTTCTCTGTGGCTCACAGAAGCTGACCTAGAGAATATGACCTTCATCTTTTCCTCGATACTCAGGAATCACAAAACCCTGGCAGGCCATGAAGGTGTGAAATATTGAATCTATTCCATCTTGACATAATAACAATATATTGTAAAGTTTTAAAAAATTAATTTCTCTTCTATACTTAGAAAAATAAATTTGGTTAGTATTTACTAAAACCCAGTGACAAACCTGGTGGCTCAGATGGTAGAGAATCTGCCAGCAATGCAGGAGTCACGAGTTCAATCCCTGGGTCAGGAAGATCCCCTGGACAAGGGAATAGCAACCCAGTCCAGTATTCTTGCCTGGGAAATCCCCTGGACAGAGGAGCCTGGTGGGCTACAGTCTATGGAGTTGAAGAGTCAGACATGACTGAGTGACTAACACTTCCACTTTCAATGGCAAACAAGTCAACTTATGTTATAGGCAGAATTATGCCTTCTCACAAACAAATTCAGAGGACGAGATGGTTGGATGGCATCACCGACTCAATGGACATGAGTCTGAGCAAACTCTGGGAGACAGTGAAGGACAGGGAAGCCTGGTGTGCTGCAGTTCATGGAGTCACAAAGAGTCCAACACAACTTAGCGACCTAACAACAACACACACACAAATTTGTATGTTGGAGTCCTGATCCCCTCGGGCCCCAGAACGTGACTCCTTGGAGCTGGGGTCTTTAGCATGGGTCCTGGACCAACCTGACAGTTGTCGGTATAAGAGGGGCAGCTATGTGAGGACACGGAGAGAGGATGACCATCAGCGGGGCAGGGCGTGCGGTCTCAGAAGGAACCACACGCTGATTTATACCTATTAAAATTTGCATTGCATAAGTGTGTAGTCTCTTTTTCTTTCATCAGGCGCAGAACTGAGTTCTCCTGAGATTTAACCTGGTTGCTACCCTGCAGCTTACTGAACAGGTGGGTGGGATTCCTTTTGAGGTGTGTGCTCGTGTGGCCCAGGACATGTGTACAATGCTCTCAGATGCTCAAAATGCCTTCACATCCAAAGCACAAAAGGTTAAACTCAGGTTTCCATGTGTTGGTTTTGTTTTTTAAATTTTATTAGAGTATGGCTGCTTTACAATGCTGTTATTTTCTGACCCACGGCATAGTGACTCAGCCATATGTTTACAAAACCACAAACAGCTTTCCATCTGGCTCAGAGCAAAAGCCCAAGTCCTCAGTACAGTAGTACGGTCTGTAAGACACCGCATGCTCTGCCGACACTACATTCTCCCTTCACCATTAACCGGTTTCGTTTCCTACCATCCTCCTCGTCAATGCTGCGCTCCGGTCGCACTGGGCCTCTGGCTGTTTCTCAATCTGACCCATCACTTTCCTATCTCAGGGGCCCTCTCTGCTGTTCCCTCCGCCTACAGTGCTGTGTCCCCAGTTCTCATTACTCACCCCCTTACTTCCTTTGAAGCGTTAGTCACTCAGTCATGTCTGACTCTGTGACCCCATGGACTATAGCCAGCCAGGCTCCTCTGTCCTTGGGATTCTCCAGGCAAGAAGACTGGAGTGGGTAGCCATTTCCTTCTCCAGAGGCTCTTCCCCACCCAGGGATCAAACCCGGGTCTCCCATGTTGCAGGCGGATTCTTTACTGCCTGAGCCCCCAAGGAAGACCTTGCATGCATGCGTGCTAAGTCACTTCAGTCGTGTCCGACTCTGGGCGACCCTATGGACTAGACCTCCAGGCTCCTCTGTCCATGGGATTCTCCAGGCAAGAATACTGGAGTGGGGAGCCATTCCCTTCTTCAGGGGATCTCTCCAACCCAGGGATCAAATCTGGGTCTCCTGCATTGCAGGCAGTTTTCTTATTAACTGAGTTACCTGGGAAGCCCTTGAAAATCAATGAATACAGCAAAAGCAGCTCATTGAGCTATGAAATGTGGATTCTCACAAAGGTAGGATTGTCAGATTTAGCAAATAGAAGTACAGGATGCCCATTTAAAATTGAGCTTCAGAAAAACAACAGAGTATGTCTTTGTATAAGTATGGTTCATGCAATATTAAACTGTGCAACAAACATGATGTTTGCTGTTTGCTGAATTCAAATTTATCTGGGGTACTGTATTTGATCAGGATGCCCTCCAAATCGCCAATGCCATCATGAGGCCTAAAGACTGAGACACCTCATCTGTTCTGAGCTTCCTGCCCTCAGTACCCCCAGCAATCATTGGGCAGACACCTCTAGAAGAGCTAGAGGATAGTCTCATTTAAGAATGATGATGATTCAAGTGTGGATTTTAACAAGTCATTCTAATCTCAATGAGGTCCCCAGTGATCCAGGAATGTTGGTTCAAAGCAGCAGGTCCACGTGAAAGATAAATAGGCGGGCACTCTCCCCAAGCACCCCAAACCCCGTAACACACTGGGCAGCTCCTATTCTCATCGAAGCCCAGATGTTTAAGCCACGGGTGAGAACAGGGTGAAGAGGCACCACCCTGTTCCCTGACAGCCCGCATTCGGTCTTGCCCTTTGGTCCTGCGTGTCACGGTCTCTGTTGTAAGTTGCACGGGCATCCCCTTTTGGAGGACTTTATCGCAGGATGATGACAGCCATGACATCGTTGTTACATCAGCCTCCTAACTTGCTTTGATCCTTAGCTGTCACTGCTGTCTAAAGGGGAAAGTCGCCGCTGGTTCTGAGTATGAGCCCTGACCCTTGCGGGGAGGTGAGTGTTGGGGTGCTGCCCGCAGAAGCCAGGCCCGCAGCGGGCAGGAGCAACCCTCTGCGAGGTTTGCTCTTGGCCAGTAGAGAGCAGGGCCGTGCCTGAGCAGGGACCCCTGCTTTCTGTCTGGATGTTCTTTATGAGAGAGCCAGACGTTGCTTCTAATCCACTGCCCAGCACTTGGTATGAAAATGACAGTAAGTCCCAGCAGTGAGTGAATATTGTGCTGTTTTATTGTCTGGTTGTATCCATTCTCAAATCTCCCTGTTTCCCCTTCAAATAACCACACGCTGTGTTCTTCTCCAGCACATATGACTCTCAAGACTTAAACCAGTGTTTTTAAAAAGGGTAGTACCGGTACATACACACCATGGAATATTACTCAGCCATTAAAAAAGAATTCATTTAAATCAATTCTAATGAGATGGATGAAACTGGAGCCCATTATACAGAGTGAAGTAAGCCAGAAAGATAAAGAACATTACAGCATACTAACACATGTATATAGAATTTAGAAAGATGGTAATGATAACCCTATATGCAAAACAGAAAAAGAGACACAGATGTACAGAACAGACTTTTGGACTCTGTGGGAGAAGGCGAGGGTGGGCTGTTTCGAGAGAACAGCATGTATATCATCTATAGTGAAACAGATCACCAGCCCTGGTGGGATGCATGAGACAAGTGCTCTGGCCTGGTGCACTGGGAAGATCCAGAGGAATCGGGTGGAGAGGGAGGTGGGAGGGGGGATCAGGATGGGGAAAACATGTAAATCCATGGCTGATTCATGTCAATGTGTGACAAAACCCACTGCAATGTTGTGAAGTAATTAGCCTCCAACTAATAAAAATACATGAAAAAATAAATAAATAAATAAATAAAAAGAGTAGTACCAGGACCTGCAGCATTAGCATAAATTCTATGCAAATTTTTGCACTTGTTAGAAATGGACACATTTTTGGACTTCATTCCAGAATCAGAAATTCTGGAGGTGGAACCAGGAAATCCAAGGGAAACGAGCATTCCAGGTGATTTTGATACAGTGTTTGACAGTCACTGACCTAAACCACTGAAACCACTGGATTAAGATAAAATAAGAAAAACATGAAAGGATAGCAGGCTGGCAGGAAAGATAAACACATCAGGCCGTGGTCCCTCGGGAACTGTCAGCTCAGTTCAGTCACTCGTCGTGTCTGACTCTGCACCCCATGGACTGCAGCACGCCAGGCCTCCCTGTCCATCACCAAACCCTAGAGTTTGCTCAAACTCATGTCTATTGAGTCAGTGATGCCATCCAACCATCTCATTCTCTGTCGTCCCCCAGTCTCCTCCTGCCTTCAATCTTCCCCAGCATCAGGGTCTTTTCCAGTGAGTCAGTTCTTCCCAGCAGGTGGCCAAAGTATCGGAGCTTCAGCTTCAGCATCAGTCCTTCCAATGAATATTCAGGACTGATTTCCTCTATGATTGACTGGTTGGGTCTTCTTGCAGTCCAAGGGACTCTCAAGACTCTTCTCCAACACCACAGTTCAAGAGCATCAATTCTTGGGCACTCAGCCTTCCTTATAGTCCAACTCTCACATCCATACATGACTACTGGAAAAACCATAGCTTTGACTAGACAGACCTTTGTTGGCAAAGTAATGTCTCTGCTTTTTAATATGCTGTCTAGTTTGGTCATACCTTTTCTTCCATGGACCAAGCGTCTTTTAATTTCATGGCTGTAATCACCATCTGCAGTGATTTGGGAGCCCAAGAAAATAAAGTCTCTCACTGTTTCCACTGCTTCCCTATCTATTTTCCATGAACTGTGCTGGGGCCTAATTGGTTCTCCAGGTGAGTCTTGAACTCAGCAGTTTCCTGATGGGAAACCAGGCCAGCGAGTTCAACTGCTGTGGGGATCGGACAGTCCTCTCTGGGTCTCCCCTCTGTTCACCTGTGAAACATTCAGACTTGCTCTCAGAACTGTCCTCAGGATGTTCTTAGAAATCTTCCCCTGCACTGACCAACAGCCTTGTAGCTTGCTGAGAAGCTATTGGAAGTGCAACAGTGTCACCAGCACGTGAAATGTGGGCCACCCGACAATCGATGAGGCTGAATTTAAGGGAGCCCACCCGGCTGGTCACCCTCCCTGCCGGTGGCTCGGGCCCACAGCTCCCCCTTGGGTCTCTTCTGCCATCAAGACTTTCTACTCTTGGGAGTGGAAAATGAAGGGTAAGGCGCTGTCCGTGACTAAAATGGACATTAGCCCCTCCCTGAATGAGAGGCACCACAGTCACAAGGAAATGACACGGTTTTCCAGGGAGAGTAATGTACCCATGAGCACCTTCCTTTAAATGAATTCCACCTTTGTTACCAGTGAGCCCCAGCTTGGGCAGGCAGCGACCAGAGAAAGTGTGGATGGAGGGAGGAGGAAGGAGGGAGAAAAACAGGCTTGATATTCGGGCTGCAAGTGAGAGTGTGAAGCAGAAAACAAGTGGTGAGCAACCATGCCTCTTCCCCTTATTTTCCCCCTTTCACTTTTCCTTCTATTCCCTAGGTTAGTAGGATTTGGAGTTAACAAAGCTGTTGGAATTTCCGATCCAGTTTCCCCCTCAGTCAGTCTCCCCATCAGAAAGCTTCCATAAGCCTCTTATCCTTCTCCATCAGAGGGCAACAGAATGAAAACCCCAATCACAGAAAACTAGCCAGTCTGATCACATGGACCACAGCCTTGTCTAACTCAATGAAACTATGAGCCATGCCATGTGGGGCCACCCAAGACGGACGGGTCATGATGGAGAGTTCTGACAAAATGTGGTCCACTGGAGAAGGGAATATCAAACCACTTCAGGATTCTTGCCTGGAGAACCCCATGAACAGTATGAAAAGGCAAAAAAGATGAAAGATGAACTCCCCAGGTTGGTAAGTGCCCAATATGCTGGTTGGATGGCATCACTGATTCGATGGACATGAGTTTGAGCAAGCTCCAGGAGTTGGTGATGGACAGGGAAGCCCGGCGTGCTGCAGTCCATGGGGTCGCAAAGAGTCGGACATGACTGAGCTGAACTGAACTGGAATTTCTGATCCCTAGAACAGTTTTTAAACTTGAGCTATTCTGGTGGCTCAGATAGTAAAGAATCTGCCTGCAATGCAATGCAGGATCATGTCCCTAGAGGGGCAGTTTGGACCGACTCTGCCTCTGGATGCCCTGAGACCCAGGTTTCACTCCTGGGTGGGGACAATCCCCTGGAAAAAGGAATGGCAACCCACTCCAGTATTCTGTTCTGGAGAATTCCATGGACAGAGGAGCCTGGTGGGCTAAAGTCCATGGGGTTGCAAAGAGTTGGACTTAGTTCTTAAAGTACTGATTTCTAGTCGTTGCATGGACAACTCTCCATGAGCATTAATTAAGCAACTACTGTATTCTAGGCCCGAGTAGATCAGTCTTTAGCCATCTGCGTGTCTACCAGAGACCCAGTCCTGTGACAAGTAGAGAAAACTGGAGCTGTGGCCAGTGGAGTGGGGAGGCAAGGCTCAGAGACTCAAAGTAACCACCGACCCCCTAAAGCACCCTCCTCCATCACCCACCAGCCCACCCTTTGCTGCCTTGAAAGGTTTGCTGTCACTCAGAGTGAGACCCAGCATGATGGGGGGTGGGGAGGGGCAAAGTGAGAGGCTCTTCCAGGATGCACCTGGGGGCTTACCAGGGGGTCATTTTCAGATCAAGGCCTGTGAATGTGGAACCGTGGGAGAGGCAGAAATTGAGGAGCCTTCTTGCAGTGTAAATGCAAGAGTGGACAGTGAGATGTGGGGGGCGTCTCCCTGCATGAGGACCAGGGGGCTACTGTGGCCTCCAGCTTTGAGTCCTAGTCTCTGGGAGCTGGAAACCCTGCCTGAGGACTCAGGTCAGTACCCCTGGGAGAGGGGCAGGCAGGAGTTGAGAGGGTGTCAGAGTCCCAGGTCCACGTCCTGGATTCTACTCTCGGTGAGTGGTGGGGATGAGTGGGTGCAGGGGCTCCCCTAGAGTCAGGAGACAGCCCATCACATAGCTTATGGAGACGAGTGGCTTCCAGGGGCATGCAGGGCTCATCAAAGCCTCCAAAAGCAGCAACATCAACTTGATGTTTTATTTTCTGGTGGGATTGATGCTCTGGAGGTCCTCCCTGCTTTTCTTGGTCGCCAGGGCTGATCTAGAATTTGGGCTGAGCTGGATCTTCCAGTGATAACATTGTATGGGCTTAATGGGTAAAGAATAGAGCCACAAATCCTGCTTGGACACCCAGGGAAGCCCAAGTGTCAGAGGCAGGTGAGTTGTAAAGTCATGGGTAGATGGCCCTCCTAGACATTCACCTGCATGAACTGCTAGGCAGGGGGACTGGGCTTTGTGTCTGCTTGTTTGTTTAGCTTAGATAGAGGCAGAGGCTTCTCAAGGAGGGCTTTAAGGATGCCAGAGACACACAGCCCATTGAAAGGGGTGGAAAGCGAGGGCCTTCACCAGGGAGAAAGGAGCAGAAGCTGTCAGAGGAGCCCTGTAACCTGAGTCCTGGAGGAGGTTGCCTGTGCCCGGGTGGGGACCAGGCTGGAAGGAGGCCTGGTTTGAATGGGGAGCCAGGTTCACCAGGGCCTGCTCAGATGCAGGGACCCCAGGGGCCTCCCGGGGTAGCCTTTTGGCTGGGAAACCCAGCTGCCTGGCTGGGTGGGTGAGCAAGTCCAGGGTGAGCTCACTGGAGCATTTGTGACAGCAAAGGCCGGGAAGGGGATGCCGAGCAGGAGAGTCAGGCTGGCACATGGACCCTGTTGCCCGAGTAAACACATATGACATACTCTGGGATGCCAACAGCTTATCTCACCGGGGATCCTCAGATCTTAAAGCTGGGAAAGTGGGGTTTCACAGCTGATGAGATGTTTATAGCCATGGGGGATTTAGACTCTGTGTGTATAAAGCTAAATATTGGGGGAAAGTAAAAGTTCTCATTTGTATCCTACTCTTTGCAACCCCATGGACTGTAGAGTGGAATTCTCCAAGCCAGAATAATGAAGTGGGCTGCCATTCGCTTCTCCAGGGGATCTTCCCAACCCAGGGATTGAACCCAGGTCTCCGGCATGTCAGGCAGATTCTTTAGCAGCTGAGCCACAGGGAAGCCCAGGATACTGGAGTAGGTAGCCCATCCCTTCTCCAGGAGATCTTCCCAACCCAGGAATCAAACCAGAGTCTCCTGCATTGCAGGGGGATTCTTTGCCAGCTGAACTATCAGGGTAGCCCCAGTTTTGATGGGAGAGTTGTATTAACAGTCTATGTTTATGACATTTTTTCCAGTGAAATCACACAACTGAAAGATGGACCCAAGGACTATCAAAGCATCTCAAGAAACCATAATATGAGGAGGCTGCCCACCCCCCGACTACCACCCTGCACCCGCTCTGCCCACCCACCTCTCTCCACCCCTGCACCCCAGTGAGACCTGTGAACACAGCAAAGGCAGCACAGAGGGAAATTTGGCAAGCCTTGTTAAAAAGGAGAGAAAGGCTCTTGACCTTCTGTATGGTAACGGGCAGCATCTGAAGAGAACCTCACAGTCCTGGCATCACTTTTGCATCTGCGTTGACATTGCCAGCTGAAAAGGTAGAGGAAACGATCAGGGATCAAACACGAGTGCGGGGCCAGGAGGAAAGCACCTGGTGGCCTTCAGTGAGCTTGAATCCTCGCTGCCACTTTGATCCCACCTGTTCGGAGGAATCATGAGAGGACTTTCAAAACCTGTGAGTGTTAGCTGAGAACCACCTGGAGGCGGGGTTGGGAAGGAGTGGGCCTACTGAGCCATAAGACATGCTACATAGTAGGTCCTCGTGGGTTATATATTTTATTTTTAAACTTTTAAAATAATTAAATTATTTTTGATTGAAGGCTAATTGCTCTACGAAACCAATACAATATTGTAGAGTGATTATCCTTCAATTAAAAATAAATAAATTTAAGTATTTAAAAAAAAAACAAAGGATTTGGCTCAGAATACTTTTAAATTTTTAAAAAATGACTTCCTC
This sequence comes from Odocoileus virginianus, assembly GCF_023699985.2. Lineage (NCBI taxonomy): Eukaryota > Metazoa > Chordata > Mammalia > Artiodactyla > Cervidae > Odocoileus > Odocoileus virginianus. Next base: position 4,070,271 of record NC_069674.1, read on the forward strand.
ATTTTCTAATTGGATTTTTAGCCTTCATTTCTTTATTTAGCTGTACTGGATCTTGGTTGCAGCACTCGGGATCTTCCGTCACCCTTGCGGCAGGTGGGATCTTTAGTTGCAGCTTGCGAACTTATTAGTTGAGGCGTGTGGGATCTAGTTCCCATACCAGAAGTCAAACCCGGGCCCACCTGACATTGAGAGTGTGGAGTCTTGGGCACTGGACCACCAGGGAAGTTCCTGATTCTAGATACTGTAGAGTAATTATTCTTAAAAGGAGAAGATAGGTCCTGAAATGGGGAACAAGTTACTTAAGAAATTGCGAAGCCTTGAAGCAAATAGATTTATGTGGCCTCGTGAGTTCCCTAAAATAACATGCACATGTTCTGCATGTACCCAGTGCATTTTTGATGGAAAGTCCACTACCTTCAGGGAAATTCTGAAAGGAATCCCAGGCCCCAGAAACGCAGACCCAGTGTCCTAGAGAGACGGGCAGTGGAGAATTACGCTCACGTTCTGGGCTAGGTGCTGTGCGGGTTGCTTCACGGAGTTTACAGAAAATGAAGGGACGTGCATTTAGGTAGAATAACTCTTACTGCCTGCATTTTACAGACAGACTAAATGAGGGTCAGATTAAGTCATTTGCTGAAGACTGCGTTTTTGGTTACCTAGCACACCTGGGATTGTTAGTGAAGCTCATGTTCTCTCAAAATGTTGCTAAAGTTCAAATACATTGTGGCTGTAGGGGAAAGTTCCTAATGTTATAAATGTGAGCAAAATGTAGAGAAGTGGATTTTATCTAGTAGTGTTGATAGAAAAATGGAGAATCTTGATTCAATAAATCAACTTCAATTTGAATGAAGCTCATCCACGACATGTTTCTAAACTTGGCGCTGGGTTCAGTTCTGCCTCAGTATTTTACAGAAGTGGTTTGAAAGCAAATGTATACATAACATCCCTTTAATCACATGTGGTTTGGTGTTTGTTTAGCTTTATTGAAGTAAAAATTGATGACACATACACGCTGCTATATTTAAAATAGATAACCAACAAGGTCCTACTGTATAGCATATGGAACTCTGCTCAATGTTATGCGGCAGCCTGGACGGAAGGGGACTTTGGGGGAGAATGGATACATGTACATGTATGGCTAAGTCCCTTTGCTGTCCCCCTGAAACTACCAACATTGTTAATCAGCTATACTCCAATATAAAATGAGAAGTTTAAAAAAATTGATATACAAAAAAATGCACACATTGAACACACGCATATTGATGAGCGTGGATGCAGGCACACCCCCAGGCCAGGGGCCACACACGTCCATCACCTCCAAGCATTTCCATGTGTCCTTTGTTGTCATTTCCCTTTTTTGAGGCCATTTAACATGACCTCTGTTCTCTTAACACACACGTGCTCTGCATTTCATTGTTAACTGTAGGTACTGCATTGTAAAACACATCTCTAGAAAGCATTTGTCTTGCACAGTAGAATCTTCCTACCCATTGAAAAGCAACTCCCCATTTCCGCCTCTCTCCCACCCCTGGAAACCACCCTTCTACTCTCGGCTTCTCTGTTTGATTATTTTAGATTTCTCACACAAGTGGAATCAGGTAGTACCTGTCTTCTGTGACTAGCTTATTTCACTGAGTATAATGAGCTCTGAGTTCATCTGTGTTGTTGTAACGGCAAGATTTCTTTCTCTTTGAAGGCTGAGTAATATTCCATTGGGTGTACATATCACATTTTCTTTGTCTATTCACCTGCTCATGGAAATTTGGGTTGTTTTCATATCTCGGCTATTGTGAATAAAGCTGCAAAGACCAAGAGGTGCATGACATGATAGATTCAGCATTTTTTAAGAGCTCTTTTAGTGAAATAGTAGATTAAACCAATAGTGATTTTTAAAAAATAAGGATGAATAAAGTTTTTGCATTTAAGGTAAAAAAAAATCTATCACACAAACAAAGAATCAGATTCTGGTTCATACAACAAATACCTAGCTGATATGGCTAATTTTAAGCTCACTGTGACTCACCCGTGTCACATGGATCTTAAAAAAACAGTACCCTGATCTTTGGCAGAGCTTTGAAATAAAAAAAAAAAAATTTAGTTTCAAAATAATTGTAAATTTACAGGAAAATTTCAAAGATAGTGCTGAGTTCCTGTTCACTTCCCCTGATCAATGTCTACCATGGTCATGATAATTGTCGAGACTAAAAGACTAACTTTGATATGTTACTAACTACACTAGGGACTTTGCTTCAAGCAGCTTTTCCACTGATGCTTTTATTCTTATCCAGGATTGTGCAGTGCATTTAGTTATTCTGTTTCCACAGCCTGCTCCAGTCTGTGACAGTTCTCCACCCTTGCCTTGTTTTTGTTTCATGAACTTGACACTTATAAAGAATAATGGCCAAGTGTGTGTAGAATGCTGCTGAATTGGAGTTTGTCTGATTTTTTCATGATTGATTGAGGTTATAGTTTTGGGGGCCATATGTCACATAGGTGATGTGCCATGATTGTGATCTGCTTAGTTTGTGTGTCATATTAGGACCACATGATATTGGCAAGTCTCATTATTAAGTAAGTAACCAAGATGACTGCTTGGTGATATGTTAATTCCATGTTACTCTACTGGAAAGGTGGTATTTTTCCCTTTGTAATTAAAAATTATTTGAGGATAGATAACATTAGAACTGTGCCAATACCCTGCTCACTCATTTTGTTATTCATCAGGGAATCATGTTGGCAGAGAATATTATTCTAGTATTCTAGTGACGGTTTTCTATCTCCCTCATTTCTTCCTTGTTTATTGGAATTCTTCTGTTAGGGAACAGTTTTCTGTTCTTCTTCATTTATTTATTCAGTCATTTATCCTTATTCACTTCACTGTGTCAGTATAGAATTACGAATGTCTATTTTGTACTTTCAGTGAAAATCAAATGCTATCAGTATTTACTTTGTTTCTCGATTCTTTCTGGTTTGATCTCTGGGAAATCTTTCTAGTTGGTTCCTGTGACCTTCTAACATACATCAATCCTCTTTTTCCCCACTCTCTTACTTTCTGACTTGACAAGGTCTCTTGTAATTCTTAGGTAGACATTTTAATGTTGAGATTGCATGTGGATATTGGTGTTCAAGTTCTCAATTTCACATTTTGGGGAGGATGTGGCGTTCATTTCAGATTTTCAGGTGGTAGCAAAGAGAATGGTGTCAGGGTATGAAAATGCCCCACCCTTGAGCTGTCTTGGAATCTTCATTTGAGGTTTGACTTCCGAATGGAAGGGTGTACCTGTCTAGGTGGGGTGGGAGAAAGGGAAATGACCTTCTGGTCCCTTCATGGTAGAATTCCACGTGACGTAGAGGTAACAAATCCTCACAGAGGAGAAGGGAAGAGTGTTTGGAGAAAGACAACAATCTAACCCTTCTGCCCTGATAAGTTTACTGCAGTTTTGACTGCGGGCCCCAACCTTTTTTCACCAAGAACCGGTTTCGTGGAAGACAATTTTTCCATGGACTGGGGTGAGAGGGTGGTTCGGGGATGATTCAAGTGCATTACATTTATTGTGTACTTTATTTCTGTTAGTGTTACATCAGCTCCACCTCTGATCATCAGACATTAGATCCCGGAGGTGGGACCTCTGCGTTTTGAGGTCAGCCAATGAGTGAGGACAGGAGCACAGGCTAGGGACAGCGTCAGGGCAGGAAACTTGCAGGGTAGAAAACCACTGCCCAAAGCAATGGTCAAATCTTCCTTCTGGAGAGACAGCTCAGGAAACGCGTCCATTTACAATACCAGGCTGGCTTCTCAAAAGACAAACACCAAAGTCACGGTCTGCCCCCACTGGTAGATTCTCCTAGGGAGAAAAGCTAGATGGATTGAGCAACGCTCTCTTAAATATGCAGGAAATCATATCTGCTCATATATTTTTCAGAATGTTTTCTGTTCTTGCATTAAAGAAGTGAAAGCATTGTGGCAGGGGTGGGGGCAGGCCTATCTAAAATTACTTCATGCTTTCTCAGAAACATAAAAAAAAGATATTTAAATTCTCCCACATAAAACTTATTTGTGGTGATTTTATTCATGTTTTCCAAATACAGTAAACTCCAGTTTATGGGGCATTCTATCAATTGGAAGCCTATTTACTGGTAGTTTAGTGCTTCTGTAGAACCCAAGCCAACAAAAGCAAAACAAAAATCAAACATGATTTCGTAGCTTGTCTTGTTATGAACCTTGATGTTCATAGCTAGAATGGACTGAGGGAAAAATTTCCCTATAATCTCAGTTTAAGTGTTTTCTCTTTGACTCTGATGTATTTAAAATTGATCATTTATGCACTACCAGAATGTTTATTCAAATGAAGCATCCAGTTGGTCTACTCTGCAAATTTGAAAGGTAATGCAACAAATATCTCTTCTTCAAGGGAGGATTTGGATCTGTATGACTTCAGGAGTGCAGCTTCAGCTCATTAATATTTCTTCGGAGAAATGGTTCTTGATCTATGAATTATCACACATACATCGAAATGATATTTTAGGCCTGAGGTACAACCAGCCCACTCCTTTGAAATTCATGAAGATCAAGTTCACATGGCAAGTGTTTTTGCTTTTAAGAAATCTTCTCTGTATAGTACAGCAAACTCGACTCAATATTCTATAAAAACTTACATGGAGAAAGAATCTAATAAGAGTAGATATATGCATGTATATAATTGAATCAATTTGCTGTACATGTGAAACTAATACAACCTTGGTCATCAACTGTATTTTGATTACAAAAAACTTAAAAAGGAAAAAAACACACAAAAACCCCCCTTCTCTCCCATATATAAGAACTTCCTTATTTGGTTATCAAGGACAGAGGTCATCTACTTGCCCTCATGAATAACTGGCAACCTTCAAGGTTAAGGTCATTTACACATGGTCTTTCCCAGCATTTATCAATGTATGTCCTCCTGAAAAGAAATGCTGTTTGTCTGTGTGTCCTTAACGATATGGTCATTCCCAACCATCCATCTCTTAGCACGTGTCCCAAATCTTCCTACATTCTAGCCACATTCGTTTTTTAGTTTGGGGTTTTTGTTTAGTTAACCTGATTTGTGCCTCCTCTGGAATGACTTTTTCTTCCTAATCGCCTCCTACCCGCTTCCCCATCCAGTTTAATTGTTCTCTGTTCTTCAAACCACACCCTCAAAGCACAAGCCATCTGTTTGGTGACAGTGCCACTCTCGGTTGTCATAGTATCCTGTCCACACCTCCCCTGGAGGAACGGTGACACTTCATCATTACCATGACGTGCCTGCCATGAAGCCACTCCTGGCCGGGACTCCTGGCCCATCTGTGCTATAATTTTATGTTCTACTCTCCAGACTGAAGCCCTAGCACCTGGAAGGCACTCAGAGGATGCTTTCGTGGTTTTCATACCTGGATTATTAATGAACAGTGCTGGGACAACATTTTACCCAAAAATAGTCATAGAGCTGCATGTCAGGTGCGTAAGACATCCCTGTCTTCACTCCTCTTCTACATTATTATCTTTCTCTTTAAAATTATAGTCATTTACAATATTGTGTTAGTTAGTTTCAGGTGTGGTGTTGGAGAAGACCCTTGAGAGTTCCTTGGACTGCAAGGAGATTCAATCAGTCAATCCTACAGGAAATCAGTCCTGAATATCCATTGGAAGGACTGATGCTGAAGCTGAAACTCCAATACTTTGGCCACCTGATGCAAAGAACTGACTCATTGGAAAAGACCCTGATGCTGGGAAAGACTGAAGGCAGGAGGAGAAGGGGATGACAGAGGATGAGATTAGTTGGATGGCATCACCAACTCAATAGACATCAGTTTGGGCAAACTCCTGGCATTGGTGGTAGACAGAGAAGCCTGGCATGCTGCAGTCCATGGGATTGCAAAGAGTCAGACATGACTGAGTGACTGAACTGAACTGAACTGAACTGATATATACACTTTTTCAGATTCTTTTCCCTTATAGATTATTATAAGATATTGCCTACAGTTCCCTGTGCTATACAGTAGGCCATTGTTTATTTTATATACAGTAGTGTGTATCTGTTAATCCCAAACTCCTAATTTATGCCACCTGCTGACTTTCCCCTGTGGTAACCATTTCTATGTCTGTGAGACTACTTCTGTTTTGTAAATAGGTTCATTTGTATCATTTATAAATTCTACATATAAGCAATATCACATGATACTCATCCTTCTCTGTCTGACTTACTTCACTCAGTATGATCATATCTAGGCTCATCCATCAGAGAAGGCAATGGCACCACACTCTAGTACTCTTGCCTGGAAAATCCCATGGACAGAGGAGCCTGGTAGGCTGCAGTCCATGGGGTCGCTAAGAGTCGGACACGACTGAGCGACTTCACTTTCACTTTTCACTTTCATGCATTGGAGAAGGAAATGGCAACCCACTCCAGTGTTCTTGCCTGGAGAATCCCAGGGACGGGGGAGCCCAATGGGCTGCCGTCTCTGGGGTTGCACAGAGTCGGACACGACTGAAGTGACTCAGCAGCAGCAGCAGGCTCATCCATGTTGATTCACATGACAAAATTTTCTTACTAAAATATCAAATTTAGAATAAAATTAAAGTAATTCTGCATTAATATCCTTTTATCCATAACCTCAATTCTACCATTAATGCTATTATGCACGTCTTACCAAATATTTCTCTAATCGCTTCTGTATCTGTTAATTCATCTTATTTTATTGATGCATTTAAAAATAAACTGCAGACATCAGTAACTTCCCCCTAAATAGTTCAAAATGTTTATTACGAAGTAGAATGCCTTATCTTTTTTTTCCTATCGAGGCAAAATGTACACACGCTAACATGTGTAAGTAGTAATGGTACTTTCTTCATTAAAAAAAAAATACAGAAAGTGCTGAAAAAGAGTGGATATATGAGTGTGTGTGTGTGTCACTGAATCACTTTTCTGTAACCTGAAGCTAGCACAACACTGTGAATCAACTCTTCCTGAATATAAAATAAAAATTAAAGAAGAAAAAATGCAGACACCCAAGACACAGAACCTGACCAACAAAACGTAGAAGTTTCCCGTCACCCCGTAAAGTTCCTTCACATCCTCCCAGGCATGTCTACCCCTTCCATCCAAGGCAACCACAGTTCCAATTGTTTTTATCATCGTAGATAAGCTTTCTGTGTTGTAGGAGTTCACATAAGTGAAATCATACAGCATGCTGTTGTTTGTGTGGCTTTGTTCACTCAGCCCAGTGTTTCTGAGGTTCTTCCGCTGTGTTGGTCTCCTCTGCCTCTTTACTCATGAGCAGTGTTCCACTGTGTGACTGCCACTCCGACCGTTGCCTCTTCTCCTCCTCGTGGTCACCTGGGCCATCTCCAGGCTTTGGATAATATTATGAGTAAAGATGCTGTGACTTTTTTTGTTGTTGCGACTTTTATTAAATAAAAAGTCATTTCTTTTGGTGAATTACCAAGAATTTCTATGTCTGGGGTAAGTATATATTTAAATTTATGAGAAGTTGTCACACTTTCAAAGTGATTGTACCATTTTCTACTCTTGTCGTCAGTGGTTAGGAATTTCAGTTGCACTGTAGTCTCATCAGCACCTAGTATTGTCAGATTATTAATTTTAGCCATTCTAATGGGTGCACCCTTCACTTTTTAAATTCTTGAAATCCATCACCAGATTAAATCAGTGTCTAGAAAGTCCACATTTCCACATGTACATGTAATTTTAAATTTTTGTTTCCATTTTAAGTAATTTTATTACCCAGTTATTTTCTTCAGGAGAACAGTTTTTATAATGACAAACTCATTATTAACTAGACATTTTGAAAATGTCATACAAACTGCTGTGAATAATTAAGTATAAAACCTAGAAATGGTACATGGCATCCAAGAGAAGCAGAATTCATAGCAAGATCTGGAAAAACTGCTGCAAAATTGTCATACATATACTGGCTTTACTGAATCACTGTATACAGATAACCAATGGGAGAAGTTGCATTCTTTGTCTCAGGACTGACAAAATGTAGGCTTTGGAGCCCAAGTACCCAATTAGTTCTTAGTCATCCTGCTTATTTATACTTCTTATTCATCCTACTTCTGTGACTACTTCATATTCACCCTATGTCTACTATATTTACTACTATTCTGCTGTTGTTGTTCAGTCATTAAGTCCTGTCCAACTCTTTGTGACCCCATGGACTGCAGCACGCCAGGCTCCTCTGTCCTCCACTATTTCCGAAGTTTGCCCAAATTTATGTCCATTGAGTTGGTGATGCTCTCCAACCATCTCATTCTCTATACTACTATAAGTACTACTTCTTATTCATACTACTTCTATAACTCCAAGAAAGTTACTTATCAGAAGCCATTGCTTCTTGTTCTCCACTTGTAAAATAAGAATAACAGTAGTACATCCTCATAGGATTGTTGTGAGGACTAAATGAATTACTGCATGTAAAACAAGGCCTCGAATATTCTTTGACTTTGGTGGATGCTGTGCTGTGCCCCACAGATCCTGGTCCCTCCACCCACTTCCTTCAGTTACCAGGAACAATGCTTCCAGAAATGAAGTAACTCAAATCTCCCAGCAGTTGCCCTTTATTAAAGGATGTTGCCCCCACCAGGGCACTTGACCTCCATGAGGGCAGCCCACATCCAATGGCAGGTCCATGCAGGGGTACAAACACCTGGCTAGCTTGCCTCTGTTTGGAGCATCTCTGTTTGGAGCACCAGCTCCAGAGCTCACCTATCGTATATATTCCTTTTATTCCATCCTTACTTCTACTGATTTAGTTCTTCCCCCAGTCAGCTGTTGCCAAGATGAATCTAAAAGCTTCAAAGCTCATTTCCTTGTATCCAGGTCCAGACCCTTCTAATCCATATTCATCTCTTTTTCTGAAATAATCTTTTCTGAAATGCCAGTCTAATCATGTCACCTTCCTGCTTGAAATTGTTTAATGGATTCTTATTGCCTTAAGAACAGAATCCAAAATTTCTCAGCACAGAATAGGAAACCGTAAGGATCTAGTCAATGTCTATCTATGTAGGTTTAAATCTTACCTCTCCCTTACTAATTCTTCAGCACCACAATTCAAAAGCATCAAAAGCATCTTGAGAGTCCCTTGGACAGCAAGGAGATCAATCCAGTCAACCCTAAAGGAAATCAACCCTGAATATTCATTGGAAGGACTAATGCTGAAGCTGAAGCTTAAATACTTTGGCCACCTGATGTGAAGAGCCAACTCATTGGAAAAGACCCTGATTCTGGGAAAGATCAAAGGCAGAAGGAGAAGAGGGTGGCAGAGGATGAAATGGTTAGATAGCATCACTGACTTAATGTACATGAGTTTGAACAAATTCCCAGAGATAGTGAAGGACTGGGAAGCCTGTTGTTATGCAGTCCACGGGGTCACAAAGAATGGGACATGATTTAGTGACTGAACAACAACAGTAAAACTATTGTTTATTTCTGAACCATTCTTGAAGCTAAAGGTTTCAATGTGACTTAACATCAGTTCCTTTGCTATGATGGTGACATTAAAGTCTTAAATTCAGTGCCGTATTTTTCCTGAAGTTGCGTTTACCATTAAAACTCTTTTTCCAATAGGGATCTGATAGCCTGTAGTATATTTACAATGAGTTAGAGGAGAGGAAAAGGGTTATAGGAATGCTGTTCAAGATTTTCCCCAAGTACCTTTTCTGTCTTTTTTTATGGGAAACAGTGTGAAGGAGAGAAATGTGACTAATGAATTTCTACCTGTGTGCTCATAAAGATTTATATTCTGGGCTGAATGCTATTACTGACCAATCAAATTGCTCAGCTACTCCTACTCATTTCATGAAAGTTAATAAGATCCTCACTGCAGCACTGGTGCAAAAATAAAAACTGATTTATGAAGAAGGTTGATTTTTTTGTACCAGTCACTCAGCTCTGTTTTCCTGATATATATGGGGAGGATGGGTGAAGACTATTAACACATTGTAACCCTAAGAGTATCTCAACCACCTGTTTGCTGTGAAGTCCCGGTGCAGTTGGATTGCTGTCCTGTTCTTAGTACCTACAGTATCAAAAAATAAATGGATCTCAGATAAGGCCAGGGACATGGTCAACTAGTAGTTTAATGTTGAGAAATTCAACTAATATTTCTAAGTTTAAGCTTTGAATGTGAGTCTTTCATTTACACAGAGATTTTTTTAAGGGCAGCCGAAGAAATAAAAATCATACAGATGAAAAATCAGGCAGATGGAAAGAGGTAAACTTATTCTTTGCAGGTGATATGATCATTTCTATACAACTAGTCAAGAATTTTCAAGTGAATCCAGTTAGTAAGATCATAAAGTATAGTGTTGATATTCAAAAATCAATTGTATTTCTGTAATAACAGCAAACAGTTGGATGACAAAAATGCTACTTGCAATAGCATTAAAAAGATGAAATAACTAGAGATAAATGTTACCTACTAACTGCAAAATCTGTGCCATCTAAATTATAAAAAATTCCTGAGAAATAATAAAAAAGACCTAAGTTAATGAAGAGAAAGACACTACTGATGAAAGACTCAACATTGTTCAGATATCAGTCTTACCCAAACTGATCTTAAGATACAATTCTATTCCAAATCCCAACAGGCTTATTTGTATAAATTTGCAAAGCTCTTCCTAAAACTTTATTCAGAAATGAAAAGACCTAGAATGCCAAAATAATTTTCAAGAAGAAAAAAAAGTTGGAGAACACTATCTGATTTACAAGCTCACTAAGAAGTCAAACCATCAAAGCCAAAAGAATTGGTGTTAAGAACAGATGTAGACAGGGTTCCCTGGCAGTTCAGTGGTCAGGGCTCTGTACTTACATGACTGGGGCCCTGGTTTGATCCCTGGTTGGGGAATTGCAATCTTGCAAGCTGTGAGGTTCAACAAAAAAAAAAAAAAAAAAAAAGGAAAAGAAAGAAAGGCAGCCATATAGATCAATGAAACAGAACAGAGACCAGAAATAGATTCACGTCTACATATGCCCAAATGAATTTCAACAAAGAAGTCAAGGTCAAGATGTCAATATAGAAAAAACAGAGATGGACGTAAATTCCAAGTGGGACCTTCAGCACTGAGAAGGTAGCAGCGAGGAAGAACACAGTGTCTTCAAGGAAGAGTGAGTGAAGCAGCACGACACAGGCATAGATGAATCCAAAGTTGGGTTGGGGAGTCAGGGGCTTCACAAACAGGCGTGTGAGCGTCTCTGGATGCCCCCAGGTCCAGCAAGGTACCAGGTCTATGCAATAATCATTCATAAATGTGATTTTCCAGTAGCTGCGCAGCAGCTGTGAGAATGAACCCTTCGTTTTCTCTCACATTTACATCCCTTAATAAAGTCTTTGCTTCTCAGAATACACAAACTACACCAGCTCCAGAAAGCTCCTTCCAGGGGAGAAATTTAAAAAAGGAACGAAGTAAGAGAACAATTAAAATAGAGGAACCACAGCTTCCACTTCCTATGCTGAGCCATAGATGGTAAGGGGTATTAACTTAGAAGAAGAAGACAAAGACAAAGATGGAATATTGTATTGCTCAGGGCTTTCCAGAGAAACAGAGCCAACAATATGGACGGAGCTATGTATCTATAGACAGATATAGAGACATGCCAACAGATTTCTTATAAAGGAATGAGTTACAGGATTACGGAGGCTGATCGATGTCAAGAACTTCACGGTGAGTGTACAGGCTGGAGCCCCAGGACGGGGTCCAAAGCAGTGAAGAGCTGAAACAATCGCCCTTTGGTTTCCTCTGCCTAAGGCTTCCCCTTCTCTGATCCCCCCATTTTGTTATTCCGGTAAGTCCTGTCCAAAGGCAGGGAAGAGCTGAAGGCCTTGCTCAACGGCAGGCAGGAAGAAGAAATTCTCTCTTACTCGACAGTGTAGGGAGGACTGAAAGAATGAACTTTCAGGCCCTCAACTGAGTGAGTGAGGCCCACCCACACTGGGGGAGCAGTCTGCTTTGCTCAGTCCCACCATTCACACATTAATCACACCCTGAACATCCTCACAGCACACTCAGAATAGTGTTTGACCACATGTCTGGACAACCATGATCCAGCCACACTGACCCATGAAAGTAACCGTCCCCGATGTTTTGGGATTATGGGTTGTTGTTATGTTCTTAGTTGCTAAGTCAAGTCCAACACTTTTGCAAGCCTGAGGACTGCAGCCCACCAGGCTCCTCTGTCCATGGGATTCTCCAGGCAAGAATACTGGAGTGGGTTGCCATTTCCTTCTCCAGGGGATCTTCCTAACCCAGGAATCGAATCCACATCTCCTGCACAGAAGGCAGATTCTTTATTGGGTTATGGGTACTGACCTTATATTCTAAAATAGAGTTCAGTGAGTAGACCCTTTAGCATGAGAGTTATTTTCACATTCTCCAGCTCTGTGTATAGATTTTACCCAGGGAGCACAAAGGAAAACTAAATATTCGTATTGTCTGATGCTTAAGTGAAAAGAAGTATCATACCTCCAGAAAGGACTTCAGTCCACACCCCAGAGCCCAGGTAGGAGGAAGGGAGATTCTGGACCCAGACTGGGGCCTGGTGATCACAGGTACACCTGGTGACTGAGCCAAAGATGAGCTCATCCGTGAAGGGGAAACAGGAAATGATCATTTTATGAGATTTTGTACACTTACAGCTTCATTAAGCTCCTGTTTCAGCCGCCTCCAAAGTATAATCACCCTTTCTGGGAAAGAAGTTATGTTTGTTTTCAAGAGAACTTCCTATCTCAGGCTGATTTCCTGGGACTAGATGGTGATGGTAGTCCGATAAAATGTTGAATTCTGTGGGCTTTACTTGCCTAGGAATATCTAAATGCTTCTCTCCTTCAAGGCCAATCTTGAGTCTAACATCTAGGCAACCTCCTCACAACCATAGACCTGTCTGCCTCGTAAGAAAGAGCAAGTCTTCCAGAACTTGTGGTCTGCGCATTTCACCTTGACGCTTGATTGCAAAAGTCTTTGGCTTTTCCAAGTTTTCTTATGGCTAAATACTTCCAAACAGACAGAAAATGTCTCGAAATAGTTTTGTTTTTGAAATCTCATTCCTTGTGCCTGCACTTCTCGCGTATCTCATTTGTCCTTCTTTGGATCCCCCACATGGAATTAAATTCCTGATCACAAGGATGAAAGAAGACATGGGACCATGCTGTGGATGGCGCAAGAATCAGCTTCAACATGTGTCCTCTTTCTCCTTTTTTCTGTTGCCACCACTCCAATCCAAACCAGCAGGAGGATCCTGCTATGGTCTCCTAAGTGGTCCACCCACCTCTCATGCATTCCCTGCTTATCCTATTACAGTCAGTCAGTTCAGTCACTCAGTCGTGTCCAACTCTTTGCAACCACAGTACACCAGGCCTCCCTGTCCAACACCAACCCCTGGAGTTTACCCAAACTCATGTCCATTGAATTGGTGATGCCATCCAACCATCTCATCCTCGGTCATCCCATTTTCCTCCACCTTTAATCTTTAACAGCATCAGGGTCTTTTCAAAGGAATCAACTCTTCACATCAGGTGGTCAAAGTATTGGAGTTTCAGCTTCAACATCAGTCCTTACAAGGAACACCCAGGACTGATCTCTTTTAGGATGGACTGCTTGGATCTCCTTGCAGTCCGAAGGACTCTCAAGAGTCTTCTCCAACACCACAGTTCAAAGGCATCAATTCTTCATCGGACCTTGCTTCTATCACCAGTCACATCCACAACTGGGTGTTGTTTTTGCTTTGGTTCCATCCTTTCATTCTTTCTGGAGTTATTTCTCCACTGATCTCCAGTAGCATATTGGGCACCTACCGACCTGGGGAGTTCATCTTTCAGCGTCCTATCTTTTTGCCTTTTCACACTGTTCATGGGGTTCTCAAGGTAAGAATGCTCTTGATTAAAACTTTAGATTTATCCCATCAATTTTAGGACAACATCCAAGCTTTCTAGTCTGGCCTATAGGGGTCTGCATAATCTGACCTCTTATCATCACCAGTGAACTTAACCCTCCTACCATAGGAAAAAAAAGGATCTCTCAGTCATGTCTGACTTTTTTGCAACCCCAAGAACTGTAGCCCTCTAGGCTCCTCTGTCCATTGGGTTCTCCAGGCAAGAGTTCAGGAGCAGGTAGCCATGCCCTCCTCCAGGGGATCTTCCCAACCCAGGGATCAAACCCAGGTCTCCTGCATTGCAGGTCGATTTTTTACCATCTAAGCCACCAAAGTTCAGTTCAGTTCAGTTGCTCAGTCGTGTCCGACCCTTTGCGACCCCATGGGCCGCAGCACACTGGGCCTCCCTGTCCATCACCAACTCCTAGAGCTTACTCAAACTCATGTCTATTGAGTCAGTGATGCCATCCAACCATCTCATCCTCTGTCATCCACTTCTTCTCCCACCTTCAATCTTTCCCAGCATCAGGGTATTTTCAAATGAGTCAGTTCTTCACATCAGGTGGCCAAAGTATTGGAGTTTCAGCCTCAACATCAGTCCTTCCAATGAATATTCAGGACTGATTTCCTTTAGGATGGACTGGTTGGGTCCCCTTGCAGTTCAAGGGATTCTTAAGAGTCTTCTCTCATACATTATCAGTAATCTATAATCTGTATGCAAACCATAAGTACCATGGTCTCCCTGATCTCTTAGCTCCATCTCCTCAACTTGGAAAGCTTCCTAGCTTATCCCCGTTACTGTCCTTCACATCACTGAGTCTTCAGGGCAAGAGAGTCACGCTATGAGTCTTCTTCTCTAGGGCAAGAATCCAGGATGATGGTAGGAGTCTTGTTTATTTCCTGTGTCTCAGGAATCACTGTCCAGCTCTGCTTGATGCCCAAAACCTCCAAGCCATTGTCTCATGAACCTTTTTCTGTTTTTCAGTTTCCCAGTCAAGATGGTAAATCCAGTCTCTATGAAACCATCTTGGTCATCAGGAGATAGCTCATTGACTAAATCCATATAGCCTTTAAAAAAGTTGTATTATTGACAAACTATCAAATTCACCCTCTAACAGTGTACAATTCAGTGGTTTTCAGCACTTTTTCAAGGATATTTATTATATTCAGTATTACCATTAAGTCCAGAACATTTTAATCACAGTAAAAAGAATTCCTATTCCCTTTAGTTTTTTTTTTTCCTTTTCTTCTTTTATTTAAAAAAAAAGAAGATTTAAAAAAATACGTATACCTATGGCTGATTCACATTGAGGTTTGACAGAACACAACAAAATTCTGTAAAGCAATTATCCTTCAATTGGAAAATAAGTAAATTTAAAAAGAAACAAAAACTGCATTGGAGTCATGTTGATTTACGCCTGCAGTCATCCCCACTCTACTCCTCCCGGGGCCTCACACCTGAAATGTGCTTTCCGTCTCTGGGACTCACCTGTCGTGGACAGGGAGCATAAACTGCTTCATGGGACATATGCGCTTTGCTTCTGGCTTCTTTCAGCAGAGTCAACAGAGCTGTCAGCTGCCTGCTGAGTGTTGGCGGGGACCCAGCCCACACTGAGACCCTCAGTGGAGTCAGAGACCCACTGTTTCCAAGTATTTAAGGAAATCTCTGTGCAGGCGTTAGATGGCTGACGAGCTCCCTGAACAGAAATTCTAGCACCTTTACGCAGAAAAGAGAAAATTTACACAGAAGACGCTCATGAAACAAACATCAAAACAACTGCAGACAGCAACACCGTGAGCCCCGAGGACGGGGTATCTGATTCCCAGAGTGCTCACCTGGTATTATTTAACAGAATCCATTTTCCGTAAGGGGCTTCCCAGGTGGCGCTTAAAGAATTTGCCTGCTAATGTGGGAGACTTAAGAGATGTAGGTTTGATCCTTGGGTCGGGAAGATACCCTGGTGGAGGAAATGACAACTCATTCTAGTGTTCTTGCTGGGAGAACACCATGGACAGAAGACCCTGGTGGGCTACAGGCCATGGGGTCACAAAGATGCAGACACGGCAGAGCATCTCACCACATTTTCAATAAGAACCCAGGAGACCTGTAAAAAGGCAAGAAGAAAGGGCAGAGCCTCAAGATGAGCCAGAAGCAGGAGCCCAGCCCCTTCGGTGTCTGTCCTGTGTACTCAGGCATGTTCACTCCCACCCGCGGATCTCTAGATCCCCAGGAATATACCAGAACCTCCTCAAGACTCTCTGGACACCACCTCATTCCAAGATTCTCCTTTTGAGGTTTTTTTTTTTTTTTTTTTTTTTTGCCTGCCATGTGACCACTGATTATTTACTTGCGATCAGTTCTGTTCAGTTCAGTCGCTCAGTCGTGTCCGACTCTTTGTGACCCCCATGGACTGCAGCACACCAGGCCTCCCTGTCCATCACCAACTCCCAGAGTTCACCCAAACTCATGCCCATTGAGTCAGTGATGCCATCCAACCATCTCATCCTCTGTCGTCCCCTTCTCTTCCTGCCCTCAATCTTTCCCAGCATTAGGGTCAAAGAGTCAGCTCTTCACATCAGATGGGCAAAGTATTGGAATTTCAGCTTCAACATCAGCCCTTCCAATGAACACCCAGGACTTATCTCCTTCAGGATGGACTGGTAGGATCTCCTTGCAGTCCAAGGGACTCTCAAGAGTCTTCTCCAACACCACAGTTCAAAAACATCAATTCTTTAGCACTCAGCTTTCTTTATAGTACAACTCTCACATCCATACATGACCACTGGAAAAACCATAGCCTTGACTAGACGGACCTTTGTTGACAAAGTAATGTCTCTGCTTTTTAATATGCTGTCTAGGTTGGTCATAACTTTCCAGTAAGCATCTTTTAATTTCATGGCTGCAATCACCATCTGCAGTGATTTTGGAGCCTAGAAAAATAAAGTCAGCCACTGTTTCCTCTGTTTCCACATCTATTTGCCAGGAAGTGATGGGACCAGATGCCATGATCTTAGTTTTCTGAATGTTGAGCTTTAAGCCAACTTTTTCACTCTCCTCGTTCACTTTCATCAAGTGGCTTTTTAGTTCCTCTTCACTTTCTGTCATAAGGGTGGTGTCATCTGCATATCTGAGGTTATTGATATTTCTCCCAGCAATCTTGATTCCAGCTTGTGCTTCTTCCAGCCCAGCATTTCTCATGATGTACTCTGCATATAAGTTAAATAAGCAGGGTGACAATAGACAGCCTTGATGTACTCCTTTTCCTATTTGGAACCAGTCTGTTGTTCCATGTCCGGTTCTAACTGTTGCTTCCTGACCTGCATACAGGCTTCTCAAGAGGTGGGTCAGGTGATCTGGTATTCCCATCTCCTTCAGAATTTTCCACAGTTTATTGTTATTCACACAGTTGAAGGCTTTGGCATAGTCAATAAAGCAGAAATAGATGCTTTTCTGGAACTCTCTTGCCTTTTCGATGATCCAGTAGATGTTGACAATTTGATCTCTGGTTCCTCTGCCTTTTCTAAAACCAACTTGAACATCTGGAAGTTCATGGTTCACATATTGCTGAAGCCTGACTTGGAGAATTTTAAGCATTACTTTACTAGTGTGTGAGATGAGTGCAATTGTGTGGTAGTTTGAGCATTCTTTGGGATTGCCTTTCTCTGGGATTGGAATGAAAACTGACCTTTTCCAGTCCTGTGGCCACTGCTGAGTTTTCCAAATTTGCTGGCATATTGAGTGCAGCACTTTCACAGCATCATCTTGTAGGATTTGAAATAGCTCAACTGGAATCCATCACCTCCACTAGCTTTGTTCGTAGTGATGCTTCCTAAGGCCTACTTGACTTCACATTCCAGAATGTCTGGCTCTAGGTGAGTGATCACACCATCATGATTATCTGGGTCATGAAGATCATTTTTGTACAGTTCTTCTGTGTATTATTGCCACCTCTTCTTCATATCTTCTGCTTTTGTTAGGTCCATACTATTTCTGTCCTTTATTGAGCCCATCTTTGCATGAAATGTTCCCTTGGTATCTATGATTATCTTGAAGAGATCTCTAGTCTTTCCCATTCTATTGTTTTCCTCTATTTCTTTGCATTGATCGCTGAGGAAAGCATACTTATATCTCCTTGCTATTCCTTGGAACTCTGCATTCAAATGGGTGTATCTTTCCTTTTCTCCTTTGCTTTTTGCTTCCCTTCATTTCACAGCTATTTGTAAGTCCTCCTCAGACAGCAAGTTTGCTTTTTTGCATTTCTTTTTCTTGGGGATGGTCTTGATCCCTGTCTCCTGTACAATGTCCTGAACCTCCATCCATAGTTCATCAGGCACTCTATCAAATCTAGTCCCTTAAATCTATTTCTCATTTCCACTGTATAAGGGATTTGGTTTAGGTCATACCTGAATGGTCTAGTGGTTTTCCCTACTTTCTTCAGTTTAAGTCTGAATTTGGCAATAAGGAGTTCATGATCTGAGCCACAGTCAGCTCCCGGTCTTGTTTTTGCTGACTGTATAGAGCTTCTCCATCTTTGGCTGCAAAGAATATAATCAATCTGATTTTGGTGTCGACTCTCTGGTGATGTCCATGTGTAGTTGTCTCTTGTGTTGTTGGAAGAGGGTGTTTGCTATGACCAGTGCGTTCTCTTGGCAGAACTCTATTAGCCTTTGCCCTGCTTCATTCTGTACTCCAAGGCCAAATTTGCCTGTTACTCCAGGTGTTTCTTGACTTCCTACTTTTGCATTCCAGTCCCCTATAATGAAAAGGACATCTTTTTTGGGTGTTAGTTCTAGAAGATCTTGTAGGTCTTCATAGAACTGTTCAACTTCAGCTTCTTCAGTATTACTGGTCAGGGCATAGGCTTGGATTACCGTGATGTTGAATGGTTTGCCTTGGAAACGAACAGAGATCATTCTGTCGTTTTTGAGATTGCATCCAAGTACTGCATTTCAGACTCTTTTGTTGACTGTGATGGCTACTCCATTTCTTCTAAGGAATTCCTGCCCACAGTAGTAGATATAATGGTCATCTGAGTTAAATTCACCCATTCCAGTTCATCTTAGTTTGCTGATTCCTAGAATGTTGATGTTCACTCTGGTCATCTCCTGTTTGACCACTTCCAATTTGCCTTGATTCATGGACCTAACATTCCAGGTTCCTATGCAATATTGTTCTTTACAGCATCGGACCTTGCTTCTATCACCAGTCCCATCCACAACTGGGTGTCATTTTTGCTTTGGCTCCATCCCTTCATTCTTCCTGGAGTTATTTCTCCACTGATCTCCAGTAGCATATTGGGTGTCTACCGACCTGGGGAGTTCATCTTTCAGTGTCCTATCTCTATTTTCATATTCACTCTAAATGTTTTTGATACATGCCCCTTTGAAAGGCGTTAGGTGCGGGGCAGGAGCTAAATCAGGTAATAAAAGCAGCCACCCAGGGGGTATCTTCCAGAGAACCACCTGGTGTGTCAAGTAATGAGATTCTCTGGGAAGAAGCTGTGAAGGGACTTTAACTCCACGGTGCCCATCGCACGACTCCGAGGCTCCCAGTCCTCACTGTGATGAGCTCTCGGTTTCCCAGGCTACTGCAGAGCCACAGACAGGAAGCTGGAGGAGAATATATGACAATGCCACAATTGCGTGCTGATTTTACTGAGACTGGGCTGTTTTTCTTAAGTAAAGTCTCCCGGAATTGCTGCAAGCCTTTCGCTGATTTTTCAAAGCTGATTTTGACAGTTTTTTGCCAATTTCCTTGATGCTTTTATGGAGGAGAGAATTCCAAACCTTCAAAGGAATCATGCACTTTGTTGCTTAATATCTTTCTTACCTGCTAGAATGTGGTCTCCATAAAACAGGACATCTCTCTTGTTTAAGACAGCAGTTCCAGGGCAAACTAATATGAGTTGGACAAAACAGGGGATCCATAAATACTTTTCAGTGGATAAATGGGTGGATGAAGGTCAGTCTGTCCATAATGAAGCACATGGAATATGACCTCAGCACCTGGTTGCCTTTTCATTTGCTTTTTCTCTCTAGTCAATAACATCCACTCCCTAAGGCTCACACCCTCACAGAAGGGTCTTCATTTCACCCCCGCCCTCAATGCAAAAGGACCACCAGCAGCTGCATCAAAGCTACACCCAGCACAATCCAGCATCTAATCATGAGCTACCATTAACTGCACTTCACAGAGCAACAGAAAGCACATCTTTAGGATGGAGTTTTTGCATCAGTCCTTTGTCCAGGCGCCCTAGAGCCCCTTTTTTTAAATTTTTTTTTCATTTATTTTTATTAGTAAAAACCACTACAATATTGTAAAGTAATTAGCCCTAGAGCCTCTTAAATCTCTGCACGCGTGCTCAGTCGCTCAGTTGTTATCTGACTCTTTGCAACCCTTTGGACTGTAGCCCACCAGGCTCCTCTGTCCATGGAATTCTCCAGGCAAGAATACTGGGGTGGGTTGCCATTCCCTTCTCCAGGGGATCTTCCAGATCCAGGGGGGTCAAACTGGTAGCTTATGGTGAATGATGTTGGATTCATGATCTCCAAAGAAGATTTAGCTTCAGAACCAGGGACCAGGCTTGATTACTCAAGAGCTTTTGTGTTGCAGAGTTGTATTAAAGTATGAAAAGAGACAAAGAAAGCTTTTGACAGAGACCTCAGAAGGGGAATGGAGAGTGCCCTCCTTGCTAGTGTTAGCGAGGGAGTTATATACTTCTTAAATTGGTTACTACAACAAATCAAAAGAATGTCTCAAGGTTGTAAAGATCTTACTAGACCCACTCCCACAATTTACATTTTAAGACAACAGGATTAGAATTTAACAACAGAAAGATCTTACCAGACCCACTCCCATAATATACATTCTAAGACAACAGGATTAGTCAGGTTTTCAAGAAGGAGAAAGTTTCCTCCAGCAGAAGCAGGCAAATTCTTTACCAGGGAAGCCCCAGATCTCAGCAATTCATCTTCAATACATCTTTAAAAGTTTGTTTTCAGCTTTGCTGAGATTACACAATGCATCTGTTAATGAACCACTCCCATCCAGCTCCCAGTTGCCTCCGAATATCTTCGAGAAAAGCCTCTGGAAACAAGAAGGGTTTTCTACTGCCCCTGTTGGGGGAGGGTGGGTGTGTGGCTCCTGCTGTAGCCTCACATGCCCTAGTTCCTGGAGTGGAATCTCCCTGGCTTTCCCCTAAAGGCTTCCACTGAGTTGGAAGATCATTTACTTGACACGAAGGATGCTCCTATCTCTCTCCCAGACCTCATTCCCCTGATGGTGCCCTTGACCTGATTTTCCAGGCCTTATTCATTCTCCTCAGTGAAAAAAACACCAGACTCTTCTTCCTTTGTTCGCTAGAAACCAGAAATAGGCAGGGGGAGAGGGTAACACAGGATTCTGAAGTTGAAATCACACTATTCATATGGAACCTGATCCTCAGGGGAAATCAAGCCTGTCCATGCATGAACACACAAAATGTGTCCCAAACTGGGCTTAAGCTTGTCTTATTTGACTTGCACTAGCCCTTGAGAGAAACGAATGTCCTCTTCAGATCACCATATGGGACGCCAGTGCCTAAAAAATGCAGGTTGCTTCCTCCAGCAGCTCCCCCCGTGACGAGCTCTGCCATTCTCACGTGGAAAAAACTGCCCATGCGGCTTTGAGTTGCAGCGTCTGTTTGTGCATTAGCACTGGCTGTTGCTTTGAGTGGCTTCATTCTCAATCCGCTGCTGGGAGTGCTGTCAAGGGTGAAAATGAGCCTCTATCGGAGGCCCTTGAGGCCCTGGGGCCCGAGGATGGTCATTCGGTGGGTCTTTGAATCTCCTGGATGGATTTGCAAAAGTTTGTGAATATTATGTTTGCTAATTTCAAGATGAGGTCTGTAACTTGACTCAACTTCTCAAAGGGGCCCAGCATTCAAAGGAGATTAAGAACCAGTAGTTTATATCATTGAAAATGGCCAATTATTTATTTAACTTTTCCAGCCTGCTCCTGGCATTGACCCAGCTCACCGCACTTCTCCACGCCCTCCCCAGGCGTCTAAGCTCAGCTTGAGAAAGGTGTTCCTTTGCCTCCTCCTTCTGGGACCCTCCCTCTGCCGCATGTTCCTTCTGTACCCGGTCTTAAAGCGACCTCTATTCTCAGCTGAGTAACTCCCAGCAGCCAACTGAAGAAGGAAAACTCCAGTCTCTGTGTCCTGAGACCCTCACAGGAGGGCAGAGCGCAGGTCTCCTCCTGGAAGAGCAGCCTGGCGTTCAGCCGATGCTGCCTCCAACAGTGGCCCCCGACATTTTGGCACCAGGGACTGGTTTTGTAGAGGATGCCGACCTTGGTAGATGGAATGGACAGACCTAAGTGGAGTCGTGATTGGAAAAAGCCAGAGATGACAAGGCTGTTGGCGGGAGAGGCAGTGAGAAGGACTAAGGCTATGCGTGAACTTCGAGGATGACTCAGCAGTCACATTAAAGTCTCAGGGATCAGGGTAGGATGGGGCAGGAGCTATGATACGTGGGCCCGTAGAAACGAGTTGGGATGAATTCTTGGCTTTAAGCTTTATTCCCCCGGAGATCTAGAACCCATGTTTAAATGGGAAGTGGCGTTTCTAGCTCCACTTTCCATGGTCCTTAGGATCTTTTACAGCTGAACTTCTGTAGCAGCACCTGAGTGAAGGGGCTGGAGGACCCGCAGATGGAAACAGGTTTTTGCGCAATTTCCCCACCATCTCCCCACGAGCTTCTGCTGAATGTGACCTGTTCAGCTCACAGAGTTTACCACAAAAAAGAAGCCTCTCTATGTGGTGCTTTCCATGTACATCGAAAACGTGCCTCTCACCCTCTGGGGAGATGCCCAGCATCGGAGACAACCAAGAGACTGGTCAGAAGTGACAGAAAGTCTCCACATTCCTCATCCCAAATGGACTCCATCTGAGAAGAGAATTCTCTTGTCCAGGAGCCCTTCTTGGCATGTCAGTGTCCCCATCTGTCTTTACTTCCTCCTGGCTATGACGGAAACAGGGCAAGGAAATCATTTCTCCTAAGAACCAGGGCTTGTATTATCTCTTCAGTATAACTATTGGTTTCTTACCCCCAAGCCATTTTTCAAGAAACATTTAGAGTGCCCTAGCCTGCAGGAAATAAAAACTCTGAAATATTAATAATTTAAGAAAAAAGGAATGGCATTTAATCTTTCTGATTCTGTATCTGGGAGAGGCATAAACTAACAAGAGTGAACTTCATTGATAAACTGGGTCATGTGGTTGGGATTCCACAACACTTAAGAAGTCAGGAAGTTTTAGTGCTTTCAGATCCATTCCAACACTAAATAAAGAACCTCCAGCCCAATTTTGCCAGTGAGCAAAATTTAATGAGCTGGGTAAGAATGATTTCTAATTAGTACATTAATTAATTTTTATGTAGAGAGATTTTCGGTAGTAACTGAGAACAGTTTGTTCTCCTGAGCAGAGATAAATTGCCTTATTTATGATGTTCATTTATTTGGGGAATCTTTTTTTTATCATAAAAAAATTGAAGTAGTCTTTGATCCAATCTCTTTCTAAATTATCACACAATTTCGCTAATAAAATTGAACTGAAGGAGATTTTATTATGCTAAGAAATAAATTTATTCAAGAAGATAAATTATAAAATGACACACACTTTTGTGTGTATACACAGATAAATGAAAATCTACCAAACAAAAGAATTCTTTAAAGGAGCAAACCTCTTCTCATTTTTTTTTTTCCAGTATGACTCATCCTAAAATTTAGACCTTGTGGGGGTTAGTGAAAGTTAGTGAAACTTTGGAATGGCAGGATACCTGGAACATAAGTAGAATCATTACGTAACAGAGCAGAAGAACACTTAAAACCACTTAACCATGACGTCAAATTCCTCTCCCACCTCTCACAGTTCAGTTCAGTTCAGTTCAGTCGCTCAGTCGTGTCTGACTCTTTGCGACCCCATGAATCGCAGCATGCCAGGCCTCCCTGTTCATCACCAACTCCTGGAGTTTACTCAAACTCATGTCCATTGAGTCAGTAATTCCATCCAACCATCTCATCCTCTATCGTCCCCTTCTCCTCCCGCCTTCAATCTTTCCCAGCATCAGGGTCTTTTCCAATGAGTCAGCTCTTTGCATCAGGTGGCCAAAGTACTGGAGTTTCACCTTCAGCATCAGTCCCTCCAATGGACACCCAGGACTGATCTCCTTTAGGATGAACTGATCCACCTCTCACAGGAGCCTGTTTTATAGATATGAAAACTTAGGGATAGACATGTGGATTTACTAACAAGATCACATAATTTGTTGGTTAGGATTTGGCTGCATGTAAGACAGTGAAGGTCACGCAGTCGTGTCCGATTCTTTGTGACTCCGTAGACTGTAGTCCGCCAGGCTCCTCTGTCCATGGGATTCTCCAAGCAAGAATACTGAACGGGGTTGCCATTTCCTCCTCCAGGGGATCTTCCCGACCCAGGGATCAAATCCCGGTCTCCTGCTTTGCAGGCAGATTCTTTCCTGTCTGAGCCACCAGGCATGCTCATTAATACTGGCTTAAATGTAGAAGGATATATTCTGTCCCACATAAAATAAATTTAAAAATAAAAGAATATGAATCCAAAATAAATAAATCTAGGTTGTTATGATGGTCCCATGTTCCTTAAAAGTCCAGACTGGGGACTTCCCTGCTGGTCGAGTGGTGAAGAATCCACCTGCCAATTCAGGGGACAGTGGTTTGACCCCTGAGAGGGGAACGAAGAGCCCATACACCATGGGGCAGCAAAGCCCGCACACCACAGCGAGAAGCCTGCATGTCGCAACTGGGACCCAACACAGACAGATAAGTAAATAGTTTTTCAAAGTCCAGGCTATTGGCAGCTTCCATATCCATGGTTCCCCTCATGAGCTCAGGCGGGGGCTGCAGCATTCTGTCTCCCTGCCAGGCAGCCAAGAGCTGGAAGATGGAAGGGCAGGAAGGGGCACGCTTAACTCTGTCGCAGCTGAAGGAGCCTGTCTCAGATTCCAAACCAGGAACACAGCGACAGTCACAACACCCATACGACGGTTCAACCTGGGCTGGGAAATGTCACGGCTTACCTGAATGCACTGGTGCCCTAAACACACACACACACACACACACACACCTCCCCACGCATACACAATAACAGCAATAGCCAAAACCCCAAAACTACCGTCGAAGAAGGGATTTTGCTAATAAGAAGGAGGGAGACTTTAATACTGTGCTGTGCTGTGCAGTGCTTAGGCCCTCAGTCGTGACCCACTCTTGGTGACCCCGTGGACTGTGACCCGCCAGGCTCCTCTGTCCTTGGGGATGCTCCAGGCCAGAACACTGGAGTGGGTTGCCCTGCTCTCCTCCAGGGGATCTTCCCAACCCAGGGATCGAACCCTGGTCTCCCACATTGCAGGCAGATTCTTTTACTGACTAAGCCACCAGGGAAGCCCCTGGTGGAGCTAAATTTAATATCAGGCAGATAATTAATTTTTTGCCACATAATCAATTCATGTCAAAACTAAAACTCAGAGTTCTTAAATAGCAGTTCTTTCTATGAGAGAAAACCTGAAAATTCTTGAATGTAAAACTCCTTGCCTATAGTTAGAATCAAGGAGCCACAGACCTCAGAGACGATGGCTCTTCTCTCTGCTGCCCCAGGGCCTGTCCCAGTGGCGTTCAGATGTCATTTCCTGAGTGTCACAGCAGAAGATCTCCTGGAAGCCCCCAGGCCACAAGCCAGTGGTGGGATCCTGGTCATGTCATATAGCCTTTGTGACCATCTTAGTTTGTGCTTGTGGAGTGCGGACACCGACGCATACACTGAAGGGGCAAGTCAGCTCCAGGACAAAATCTTATTCCCCTTTTCAGCAAGATTTACTCACCTCTTAAGCTGCTTTTACGTGAATCTAATGACGTTGCTGCTAAAAGGCCACTTAGATATGATTTGTGGCGCCCTTGGAAGCTTATTTTATAAAATACACACACACACACACACACACACACATCAATTCCTCCTAAGAAACAAGGATAGTTGAGACTGGAGAGCAGAAGAAGGATGAGAAAGAAAGAAGCTACTCTGAAGAGTTTGTAGCAGCAAGAAATAAGACAAGTTAAATGCATTGTGCGTGCTCCGTCGTGTCTGACTCTTCGGGACCTCATGAACTGGAACCCGCCAGGTTCTTCTGTCCATGGGGGATTCTCCAGGCAAGAATACCGGATCGGGTTGCCAATTCCTCCTCCAGGAGATCTTCCCGACCCAGGGATCAAACCCATGTCTCCTGTGTCTCTTGCATCAGGAGGTGGGTTCTTTACCACTGTGCCACCTAGGAAGCCAAATAATTGATTAATTATCTGCAATTATTACATAACTGAGTTTTGAGAGTTTGTCCTTTAGTTAGTCAGGTGATGGTCTCCCAGAGAGAAAAGAAGGGAAATTATTATTTTCCTATTTGCCAGAGAGGAAAGGGAAATAAGGGAAAGCAAATTGACTATCAAGAGATGACAATACACAAATGACTAAAAGGCAGAAAAAAACCTGAAAAACTAGAAAATGCAAACACTGGACTGACCAAGTAATTCCAAATGGCAAACGATTTGTTTGGACGGTTGTTTTCATCCACTTCAATTCAGTTCAGTTTCTCAGTTGTGTCCGACTCTTTGCGACCCCATGGACTGCAGCACGCCAGGCTTCCCTGTCCATCACCAACTCCCAGAGCTTACTCAAACTCATGTCCATCGAGTTGGTGCTGCCATCCAACCATATCATCTCTGTCATCCCCTTCTCCTCCCGCCTTCAATCTTTCCCAGCATCAGAGTCTTTTCCAGTGAGTCAGTTCTTCCCATCAGGTGGCCAAAGTATTGGAGCTTCAGCTTCAGCATCAGTCCTTCCAATGAATATTCAGGACTGATTTCCTTTATGATTGACTGGTTGGATCTCCTTGCAGTCCAAGGGTCTCTCAAGAGTCTTCTCCAACACCACAGTTCAAAAGCATAAATTCTTCAGCACTCAGCTTTTTTTTTTTTTAAATAATCCAACTCTCACATCCATACATGACTACTGGAAAAAACATAGCTTTGATTAGACAGAACTTTGTCAGCAAAGTAATGTCTCTGCTTTTTAATATGCTCTGTAGGTTGGTCATAGCTTTTCTTCCAAGGAGCAAGCGTCTTTTAATTTCATGGCTGCAGTCACCATCTGCAGTGATTTTGGAGCCAAAAAGAAAGAAAGAAAGAAAGAAATCTTATATTTTATATTTATATCTTATAATTTATATTTTATAAAAATATATTTAAAAATCTGCGGTGATTTTGGAGCCCCCTCAGAAATAAATTCATCCATTTATTCACTCATTATTTCATAAATTCAACAAGTATTTCTGAGGAAGTTAACAACCCTACAGAAGTTCTGTCCTAAGGGCATTGTGACTCAGTGGTGATGGTGGTGATAATGGAGGTGATGGCGATTAGGTGATGTGAGGATGATGGTGAAGAAGATGAAGATAACTATAAATACTGACATGGTACTAGCTATGTGCCAGACATAGTTCTAAGCATTTTGTTGAATTATTTCCTTTAATCTTCACATCAACTCCATGAGTGGATGGTTATTTTTATCCCTACTTTGCATATTAGGAATGAGGCATAGAAGTGTGAGTCATCAATTAAAAGTCAATTCTGTTTTTATACAAACCTCCAAGAAAGCAGAGTAGTATATTGCGGTAGGTAACTTCTATGATGGCCCCGATGACCTCCACCTCTGATAGTCATGGTCCTGAGCAGACACTTTCCCCAGAATAACTTTCCTGCAGCCAGTAGGATAACTGAATGTTGATTAGTCTCACTTCAGTCTTGCTGGTAGATTCTGCCCCTTGTGAATTTTGATGAAGCAAGTTGTCACGTGCAGAAGGCCCACCTGATAAGACCTGGAAGTGGTCTCCGGTTCATAGCCAGCTGGAAACTGTGACCCTTAGTCCAACAGCCTGAAAGGTACTGGATCCTGTCAAAAACCACATAAACGGACTGGAAGCTGATTCTTTCCTGGCTGAGACCTCGGCCCTGGCTGATACCTTTACTGCAGGCTCTGAGAGCCTCTGACGTGGAAGACTCAGCTAAGCCAGACCATGTTAATGACCCTCAGAAACTGTGAGATTTAAAAAATATATATACATGTAGTTTTAAACCACTAAGCTTGTGGTAGTTTGTCACACATAAATAGGTATATAAATAATGCGTGTAAAATAAGGGGCTTCCCTGGTGGCTCAGCAGTAGAGAATCCATCTGCAATGCAGGAGATGTGGTCTTGATCCCTGGGTCAGGAAGATCCCCTGGAGAAGGAAATGGCAACCCACTCCAGTACTCTTGCCTGGAGAATCCTATGGACAGAGGGGCCTGGTGGGCTACGGTCCATGGGGTCGCTAAAGAGTCAAACATGACTTAAAGACTAAACCATGGCCATGTGTATAGCACTTTTCAGGAGAGTTCCCTCCAAAAAGTCTAAAAGCAGAGGGAATACACATTAGAAGTACGATAAATACCACTAGTGACAAGAATAGAAATTAAACCAGTATTAAGGTACAGAAATATGTTATAATTTGCCAAGACAAGCACAGTGAATTATACAACTTGCTTTAGAGATGGCTTGAGAAGTGGCACTGGCTGATAGTCTTTAGGGAAGAAACTTTGCACCATGTATTCAAACTTTAACCTGGACTTCCTCTTTAAAGTTTTTAAATTTTTGAAGTTTTTAAAAATTTATACAGCAATTCTACTTGTAAAATTTTTATCTAAATAAACAATTACATTTTTGTATAGAAACATACCAAGGTGCAGCTCACTAAATAGTTTTGATTATATAATTAAAAACCCTATAGTTTGATTATATAATTAAAAACCCTAACCAGTCTAAAGTTGAAAACAACCCAAATATTTAGCAATTTGTTATTGAAAAAATGTTAGGACAACTCTGGACATAGAATTGTATGCCTTCCTTTGCATGTTTAAGGTAGGAAAAAACTGAATAACATTGAAAAATAATTATGATTTATTAAATCACAAGGTATCTTATAAAGCAGACCTCACAGTAAATCTTTACTGTGTGAATTACATGTGTATGTATGTAATATGCTCAGGGATGTGTATATATAGCCTGAAAGTGAAAGTGTTAGTCGCTCAGTTGTGTCCAGCTCTTTGCGACCCCATGGATGATAGCCCGCCAGGCTCCTATGTCCATGGAATTCTCCAGGCAAGAATACTGGAATGAGTAGCCAATCTCTTCTCCAAAGGATCTTCCCCACCCAGGGATCAAATCCCAGTCTCCTGCATTATAGGCGGATTCTTTACCATCTGAGTCACGGGGGAAGCCACTCCAGGAACAAAGGACTGAAACAGTTTATATTAGGATGGTTAAAGACATTTGCCTCACTTGCCACAACTATTATACAGTCTTATGGATGATTCTTATTTTCATATTTGTTCTTTTCTGCATTTTCCACACTTAAAATGATTATAGGTTGTTCTTGTAATTAGGAAAAAAGTAATGTATTATTGCTAATAATGTAACTCACTTCATGATGCCAGACAGATGTGTTACTGAATGTTCATTTCTTTTTAATTTGTAGGCAGAAGACCCTGAAAAATACATTAAAGCGAGAAAATGCTGATAATATATTGTCTCTGGTAAGTAATGAAGTTAATCTTTCATTTTACTCTTGATAGCTAATTTACTGCAGCTCGTACGTTGCCTTGCCAATGACTCAGTGCAACACCATGGCTGTTGGAAGCAAAATGATATTTTAATTATGTTGGCTATTGATAAGAACTGCTGACCTATTAATTATAAAGGGTATAAAGTCATCAAAACCCATCCTATTCTAAAATATTGAGCACACAAATGTTCTTGCAAGCTTCCCAGAGAAGAAACAATCTACAAAAATATGGAGCCAATTTACTGTCCAAGAGAGTTTCCCAGAATAAATCATTTATTGGTCACTGAAGCTTCAAAGTGATTCCTGGATGAAATGAGCAACTGAATACAGATCAACCTTGAATGCATGTCTCACAGAATCTTGCATGATTAGACCATTCATAGTATTTATTCTCCAGCAAGAAACTCTTTGTTTCAATCAATCAATCTTTTACGGTTATAGCAGATCAAAAACATGATTAATTAATGATTGCCTGTAACACCAATGACTCAGGGATAACTTGATTTTCTCAGGCTGTCTACCCTTATGGAACGAGTGAGTGGATCACAGTAGGGAGTTAAGTTGGTGTTGGTGACTATGGTGAAGAATATGACAACGTTTTCTTTATTGCTGCTAAATTGGAGGAAATGCTATACTCTGCACAAAAATAACCACTCTGTGTGAGTTCCGTATAAAACAGGATGACCCAAATGTGTCCAAGCTGAGGAACAATGCCTTATCTAGTGAGAACCAACGCCCTCGTGGGCCCGTCTGTGAAATATATACCGAGGGAAGAGAGAAAATATTAAAGAATGGTTTGAGCAGACTCGGAGATTTTTCAAGTCTGTAGTGAAATCCATGGGCCAAACACCATAGCTGATGCCCTTTAATGGGCCTTCAGTTCTGTATTATCATTTTTTATTTGTGTTATTTTGGTTGATTGCGTATTTTTGTAAGCCTGATCTCACATCCATTGTGTGGCTGAGACAGGGGTGTGTTTCTCTGCTGTTACTTATGTTCTGGGCACAGAATGCTAGGGTTTAGGGATTCGGCCCCAGCAGACATCCTCAGTCCTCATCAGTGAGCCTTGCAGACTTTGGGATGCCCCCATTTTTCTCTTTGAATGACACCACTTCTCAGAATAACTAAGCAGTCTCCAGGGACATAAGATCAGGTGGCAGATCCCAATATGAGGCAAGGCAAGACGTGAGGTGGGATTCACCATCCCAGGCATCACGAAGCCCCGCAGCATCACGTGATGATCTGATAAGAAGCACCTTGCTCCTGGGATGAGCTGAGGAAGGAGCAGGGGTGCCAGAGAGGCCACGGGTGGTCCCTCCCAGGCCGGGCTCTGCACATCCTTCCTGTAATACCACCACGATTAAGGGCACCACCAGGGCCAAAGTCCGCTGTGCAACTTCATGGCTTAGTCACCTGGAACATACTACATTCTCTCTGAGCTGATGCAGCTAAACACTACCTGTGGTACCTGGGGCATACGGAAAGAGAATGTAGATGGTATAAAGTATATGACTATTGTCACTGATATACTTTTTTTGACATTCTGGAAACATCCGTGGGCCTCCTGCACCCTCTGTAGGACTCTGGAATAAACACCGATTTGCTATTGGGCTGTGGATGGTGCAAGAGTGGAACCTGGGAATTCGTAGCTGCTGTGTCACCAGCTCTGTGGGTGGAGCCTTGCCCTGAGTTAGTCCATAGGATTCTGCCAGGTGAGTTCAGAAGATGGGTCTTGAGGTGGTGGACGTATTTCCCTGGCATCTATTTGATATGCCCTGTCTGTCTCCTGGTTTGGATGGTATCGTCCAAGGGCATGAAATCTACACTCACCTGTTCTCCGCCCACCCCCTACAGAATCAGGACTAGACCGGGCACCTAGTCAGGGGTTGAAAGGAGAAGGAAAGTAAGGTATTTTTGTGATTCCTCTTAATCGTACCCTGCACTTGATGAGGAACAAAATCCAGGCTCGTCACATTTTAAGAAACTTGGGAATCAGAAGAGGGTTCAGGAGAACAAGATGTCCTTTCAGAAGTGAACTGACTTAGAATCATTGAAAACTGTATTTTAAGAAGCTTGAATGACCACCAGTGATCAGTTAGGAGAGTGTGTGTCTCAGGTGTATCCCAGAGCAATGGACTGCCCGCCACTCACCACACACACCTGTCAACACGTTTGCCTGCCCAGGTTTGCACCGCCCCCCCCATCTTATCTGCGTCTGCAGAGGCAGAGAGCGGCTAGCGGACTTCCAGGCACACTTGACTTCAGACTGTGGACTTTCTGGCCAGTTCCTATGTGCTGTCATGACCTGTGTATTATCTAGCGTGGTTCTGTGCATTGCCTATGTGATGCCTATATGACCCTTGTCTAGCTTGTTATTATTGTGTAGCTTATGGGGACCATATAGCAGGGTACAGTAAATAACAGTTCAGGCCCTAGAGCCAGACTGCCCAGGCTCAAATCCAGCTCGGCTGTGACACCTTAAGCAAGTTACTTAACCTCTCTGATCTGCAGTTTCCTCATTTGTCAATTAGACATCACTGTTGTTGTTCAGTCACTTAGCCATATCCAACTCTTCGGGACCCCATGGACTGCAGCACGCCAGGCCTCCCTGTCCTTCACCATCTCCTGGAGGTTGTTCAGACTCATGTCCATTGAGTCGGTGATGCCGTCCATCCACCTCATCCTCTGTCACCTCATCCTCCTCCTGCCTTCAATCTTTCCCAGCATCACGGTCTTTTCCAGTGACTCAGCTCTTCCCATCAGGTGGCCAAAGTATTGGAGCTTCAGCTTCAGCACCAGTCCTTCCAATGAATATTCAGGGTTGAATTCCTTCAGGATTAGAGATCATAATCACTCCCATTTCATAGAGTGATTGTTGGAAATAAGTTAATATACATAATTTGACACAGCCATGCACATGATAAATTATCACTAAATATGAGTTTTTATTACTAGACCATGTGGTCAGAGAGAGTGTGAATAATGAAATACCCCTATAGCATCATATGTCAGGACTTGGTGTTTCAGCTAGCCATCAGTCACCAAATGTCCTATCCATCTCCTTCCAAATAAAACCTATCCCTGGGTTCCATCTCACCAGCCAAAGTTTCATCATGGTTCTGGAAAAGGATTAGCAGGTCAAGAGGGAAAACTCAGTCTTATAATGACCTCCATTCACCTGCCCACTGAGACAATAGTTCTCACAAGCTTCGCAGACTCAGGCCCTGAGTAAAAGCAGACGACGCATTGGGGATCATGGTTGGCAAAGCCCTCCACTGTCATGACATGTCCATTGTGAGCCACCTGACTCCTCCTTGAAAAAGCTAGAGAGCAAATTAATTAAGTCCTTTCTGGAAGGAAATTCATAAAAATGTAAACCATGATTACTTCAGGGTGGAACATCAAAACTAACTTTTGTTTCCTCCTTTTCACCTGTCTGTATTTTATACATCTCTGTAAGAGGTATTCCTTTGACCCAGCGTGTATTATACAGAGTGAAGTAAGTCAGAAAGAGAAAAGCAAATATCATATATCAACACGTATGTATGGAATCTAGAAAGAAGATACTGAGGGACCTATTTGCAGGGCAGCAGGGGAGATGCAGACATAGAGAACAGACCTGTGGACGTGGGGTGGTGGAGAGGGGAGTGGAGGGGGGAGCGAATTCAGACAGTAGCATTGAAACATATGCATTATCATATTTTACTGTATGAAGCAGGGAACTCAAACCCGGGGCTCTGTGACAACCTAGAGGGGTGGGATGGGCTGGGAGGTGGGAGGGAGGCTTAAGAGAGAGGGGACATATGGCTGATTCATGTTGATACATGGCAGAAACTAGCGCAACGTTGTAAAGCAATTATCCTCCAATTAAAAATAAATGCATGAAAAGAATGTATTCCGTTGAAGAAAACTTGCCTGCCTATATGGGCTTTCCTGGTGGCTCAGATGGTTAAAAAAAAAAAAAAAAAAAAAAAAATCTGCCTGCAATGCAGCAAGGAAGATCCCCTGGAGAAAGGAATGGCTACCCATTCTAGTATTCTTGCCTGGAGAAATCAGTGGACAGAGGGGCCTGGAGGGCTACAGCCCCCAAAAGTCAGACACGACTGAGAGACTAACCTTTTCACTTCACTACCTGCATATCTATAGTGGCAACTTTCTGAAAATGAAGTTTCAGACTCAGAAGTGCCCCAATCAATAATCTAAGAGCCCTATTTTGTGAAGATTTCAGGAAAGGGGGGCAAGACATAGGAGAAGCCCTAGAAGCAGGTTGGAGGTGGCAAACCCATAACCTAGGAGGCCGACGTCCAGGTGTGAGCACCGCTGGCGGGCAGACCACCACACTGCAGCTCCTTCCTAACAGAGCCACGAGGATTTGCCCGGCTTCTCCCACTGCTGTGGGAGGGAAGAGAGTGTCCGCAGGGCTGGTCACAGGACAGGAGCGTATTACAGGCTTCCTACAGCAATGCTGGGCTTCCCCGGCGGCTCAGTGGTAAAGAACCGCCTGCCAGTGCAGGAGCCCCCGGAGACGTGAGTTCAATCCCTGGGTGGGGAAGATCCCCTGGAGCAGGAAACGGCAACCCACTCCAGTCCTCTTGTCTGGGAAATCCCATGGACAGAGGAGTCTGATGGGCTGCCGTCCACGGGGTCACAGAGTGGGACACGACTGAGCAGCCGACACACACAGCGATGCTGTCAGCCCCAGCTGGTCCCTGCAGCCAAATCTGGCCTCTAAGCCAGTTGCCCCTCCACCCCAGCAGCCGGAGGTCTTGGTCCAGGAGCTTTAACACCGCCCCCGGGCTCAGACATGAGGAGAAACTGGCTCTCGTCATTGCACCGCTACCAAAGTCAGGCTGGCCCCGATCCTGCACCTCAACCTGAAGCTCAGTCCTCCTGCCATTACATCAAGGGTTTTGTTCCTGGGTCATATTTTCTGCACCTGTGACCCTCTGGGACAAGTCACAGTCACTCAGTCGTGTCCGACTCTTTGAAACCCCAAGGACTATATAGTCCATAGAATTCTCCAGGCCAGAATACTAGAGTGGGTAGCCATTCCCTTCTCCAGGGGATCTTCCCAACCCAGGGATCGAACCCAGGTCTCCTGCATTGCAGGTGGATTCTTCACCAGCTGGGCCACAGGGAAGAAGCCCTTGTGGCTTGCCCTCTCCCTGTTCTCGTTGGAGACCTGCCCCCGGATCTCAGGTCTCAGGGGCTACCTCGACGCGCGCGCATGGACTTCTCTGGTCATCTCCTTGTGCCACCCTGAGTCTCTAACAACCTTCCTAGCACAAGCAAGACTGAATTTTTCAGTCTCATTGCCCTTTTGAGTTTTGAGATGCCTTAGAATAATTGATTGGACTTCCAGAAATTTTCAATATTTATCACCCGTATGCAACCAAATTATATAGATAAGAGTCAATGGTATGCTTGAAGCTTATATCAAGAGTGACCATTGCAATCAATTTTGTTGAGGTTCACTTCCATACCAATAAAACACACTCATCTTATGTCTACAGCTCAGGGAGTTTTGATAACTGTATTCACTCATGTAAACATCACCACTTCCAAGATATTTTTTTAATCACCCCACAATTCCCCTCTTACCCCTTTGCAGCCAATTCTTCCTACTTCTAAGAGGGGGCAGAAATCGCTGTGCTTCCTGTGACTATAGATTAGTTTCACCTCCTTTTAGAATTCCACAGAAACTGAACCATACACTACGTCCCTTTCAGTGTTAGCCCTCTTTTCTTCATCAGAGGGTTTTGGAGGATCATCATTTTGTTACCTAAGCGCAGCAGCAGTTCCTTCCTTTTTGTCGATGAGCAGGAGTTCCATATTCCAATGCACAGATGTAGCCCCATCTGTCTGTCCCTTCCCCTGGCCACTTTCACTTCTTGCTAATTTTCAATTAAAATAAAGCAACTGCTCAAGTCTTTCTGCGGACATATGTTTTCACTTCTCTTGGGTAAGTACTGGGGGTGGAATTCCTGGATGATACAGTAAATATACTTAAATGTAGGAGAAACTGCTGAAATGTTTTCCAAAAATGGATACGCCACTTCGCTCTTTCTCTGGCCGTCACGTGTCTTTGTCTTCATGTGTTTCACAGCTCGTTACCACTTGGGGTTCTCAGTCTTTTATAATTTGATTATCTAGTGGTTTTAGTTTTCATTATTCTGATGTCTAGTAATGCTGACTATCTCCTTCCATGGATGTGCTCACTTGCCACACACATGTATAACACATAGCACATGATACAGAATATGGTGTATGTCTTCTTTTGTGAAGTGTCTGTATAAATCTTGTGACCTTTAAAAAAGTCTCTTTATTGAAGTATGACTGACCTATGAGTACTTGTACATATTTAATGTATACACATTAAAGAGGTTGGGGACACACCTGTGAAGTCATCGCTACACAACCTATGTCATAAATACACCTGTCACCTGCAAAAACTGCCTCCTGCCTTGTTAATTTCTCTCTTTTTTGCAGCACATATTTAAATATACAATCCAGTATTGCTGTGGTTCAGTGGCTCAGTCGTGTCCACTTCTTTGAGACCCCAGGGACTGTATGTAGCACATCAGGCTGCCCATTCTACTATCTCCCAGAATTTGCTCAGACTCATATCCATCGAGTCAATGATTCCATCCAACCTCTAAAAATGAAACTGGTGCCATTTGAACCAGAAATCTCACTTCTGGGC
This sequence comes from Odocoileus virginianus, assembly GCF_023699985.2. Classification (NCBI taxonomy): domain Eukaryota; kingdom Metazoa; phylum Chordata; class Mammalia; order Artiodactyla; family Cervidae; genus Odocoileus; species Odocoileus virginianus. The sequence goes on from NC_069674.1 coordinate 4,106,598, forward strand.
CTGGATCCAAAGGAATTGAAATGAGGCTCTCAAAGACAGACCTGCATTGCCATATTCACTGTAGCATTATTCATAACAGGCAAGATGTGGAAGCAACCTAAATGTTTATCGACAAATGAATGGTCCTAAAATGTGGTGTTTATATACAATGGAGCTTCCCTGGCGGCTCAGCTGGTGAAGAGTCTGCCTGCCAGTAAAGAGTTAACCCTGGACTGGGAAGATCCCCTGGAGAAGGGAAATGCTACCCACTCCAGTATTCTGGCCTGGAGAATTCCATGGACTGTATAGTCCGTGGGGTCGCAAAGGGTCGGACACGAATGAGCGACTTTCACTTTCATTTTCACGGTTAATTTACAATGTTTGTTAATTTCTTCTGTAGAGCAGAGTGACTCAGTGATGCATCTATATATTCTTTTTCATGTTCTATTATGGTTTATCGCCCACCACTCTTGACTGTAACAATTTCTGCTGTGGTGTTTACCTACTGGTGGCTTCCTTTTCCATCATTCATTCTACAGTATGAATCAGAATTCCAGTATAAGAATAAGCTGGCCCTGGGACTTTCTTGTTGGTCCAGTGATTGGGAAGCTGAGCTCTCAATGCAAGGGGCACAGGTTCGATCCCTGGTTGGGGAACTAGGATCCCATATGCTGCATGGGACAGTGGGAAAAAAAGAATCCTACTGAGCCTTTTCCTCTTTATTTAATTAACACAGATATTTATTTTACCCTATAGCTTTATATTCTTTACCCTCATTATTTACTTTCTTCCTCAAATTGTTTCCATTTTGGTCGCTGTGATATAGGAACTCAGTCTTTAATAAACTCTTCAAAAGGGCTTCAGGAAGCTGCAGAATTCCCTTACCTCTTATACGTTGACAACTGTTTTCCAATGGTCTTCATGCTTTTTTAAAATGCTGCTTTATCTTTACCTTCCTTTATGTTCCCTTTTGAAGAATCAGATGACAGTCTAATTCTTTTATCTTTGTAAATTATTTGATCTTTGCTTGAGGACTTGAGAAATTTTTTTTTTTTCATCTTTGAAATCTAGACACATCTACTCAGATGTGTCTCTCAGTTGATCATTCAGAGTTTCTGCTCCCAGATACCTAATAACTCCTTCCAAGGTATAGGTTAATCTTTTTTCTCAAAGATTTTCTTGGTTATAATTTTTAAAATTATCCTATTGTCCTGTTTTCTTCCTTGTTAGGAAGGGAAAGTGTTAGTCACTCAGTCGTGTCTGACTGTTTGGGACCCCAGGGACTGTAGCTCTCCAGGCTCTTCTGTCCATGGGATTCTCCAGGCAAGAATGCTGGAGTGGGTGGCCAGATCTCCAGGTGATCTTCCCACCCAGGGATGGAACCCGGGTCTCCCGCATTGCAGGCAGATTCTTTACCCTCTGGGCCACCAGGGAAGATCCTTGGGAAGTCACTTTCTCCCTTGGGTACCCCCCAAATAAAAATGTTTTTCCTACTCTGCCTGTTTTGCATTCCCGCTACTTTTTCTGATGATTATTTTTTACCTCATTTTAAAATTATCTTGATTGTCTTCTTGTCTCCCTTCAACAATTCACATTAAATTTTTAGAGTCTGCATCTTGTAACTTATTATTAAAATCTGAGATAATCTTGTCTTTTCTTTCATTTCTTTCCCAAGTTCAATGAACTCCTTTTGTTTCTTCCTGGCGTTTTTAGTTTGTTCATTTCTGTTCATAATTGTTGGAGTTCTCATCAAGGTTCTTTTTCGTATCCTCAAATGCTTGTTTGAATACATGCCATTTCACCTGTAGTGCTGGCTTATAGTTTTCTACTTTATGACTATTTGCCATGGTGGGGTAATTTGCTTCAGTTGATATATGTTGAATTTAGTTTGGGTGGGATTTTTGGCCATAACTTGTGGTGACATCTTAAACTTTCATCATTCATTTTTGTGGGATTGAAGCAATTTATGTAATTCCTAGTTTAACAGTACCTAGTTCTTTCAGTAAAGCAAAGTTCAGGTACTCTAGTGGATTTTTTTTTTTTTTTTTTTGGTACGAATATGTGTGGTGGGGTAGAGAGGTTGTGTTTCTCCTGATTTTGTGGGGGTTTGTCTAGCTGGAACTTAGACTTTCCCCCTTTGCATTTCCCTTCCACTGTACCACCAACATCATGTCTCACCCCCTTCCTTCATTTTCATCCCTCTCCTGGAAGTTATTCATTTTGAAGATTCCCCTTGCAGTGTGTGCATTTAGTCCCTTCTGGTAACCAGGACACTTTTAAGTAGTTTCAAGATTCAGGTGGACTAAATCTTTTTGGGCAGTGGTTGTGGGTCACTGGTCCAGGGTCAGCTCCCTTCTGTCTTGTCCCTGCCCCTATAATTGGGCTATTTGCTTCTCACAAAGCCTGAAGCAGAGTGTGCATGGGAAAGGAACACAAGAGGCTGATCCCCAGAATTTAGCATCCTCTCCCTTTATGGCGTAGCTATCTTGAAGTTTATGCATTTTCTGTTATGCTGAGAGTGTAGGTTTTGTGTACTATTTTCCTTTCTTGATGTTCTTCCTTGGATCTGGAGAAAAATTGGAGGGATGGAGACCTAGGCTATTGAATTACCTGTGCCCCTTGCATTGGAACCATGGAGTCTTAACCACTGGACCATTAGGAAATTCCCTTTATTATTTTCTTAATTGTACTTATTTTTGCTTATGTTTCTCTTCTCTTTTTTTTAACCTTTTATAATTTGAAATATTCAATTGTTTATTTTTAGATCTTTCTACTTAGCTGTAAATTTCCTTATAAACACTGCTTTACCTGCACCCTCCAAGTTTACCTTTATGTTGTTTGCATTTTCATTTATTCGAATTATTTCCTTGAGTTTTCCTTTAAAGAAAAAAAAATATATATAGGCATTTTAAAGTATCTTGTTCAATTTCCAAACACTGGAGGGATTTGTCAAATATATTCTTATTCTATTTTAATTCCATACTATACAGACATTATACTTCTGTTTGACTTAATTTATCTAAAGCTTATTGAGAAGTGTTTTACATTCTGGATTATGATCAATTTTGGTGAATATTTCATGCACAGTTGATGTTATGTGTGTCTGGCCTCTGTGAGATGAATGTACCATAAATTTCCGTTAGATCAGCTTGTTGACAGTGCCATTCAAATGTTCTAGATTCTTCGGAGTTTTCTGTATATTTTTCTATCCATTACTGAGAGATAAGAAGTGATGGAGTTTCAACTGCAATGGCAGATTTATGAATTTCTGTCTTCAGTTCTCTCAGATTTTGCTTTGTGTAATTTGATGTCCTGTTACATTCATATACATTTAGGATAGTTGTGTCCTCTTAATGGATGTTCACATGTCTCACTATGTAATGTCTCTCTTTACCCATGAGTATCCCCTTTGTTCTAAAGTCCGCTTTGCATGATGTAATTATTACCACTCCAACTGTCTTATAATGAGTGTTTGCCCAGCAGGTTCTCCATCTTTTTTTACTTCTAACTTAACTGTATCTTTATATTAAAGCATGTCTTGTAGAAGACCTGTAATTGATTGTGCTTTTTTATTAATCTAACTTCTCTGCCTTTTGACTTTTAAATGGAGCACTTGGATCCACGTGTAAAGGAAATGATGTCAAATTTAAAACTACCATCTGTGTGTTCTTTGTCCTTACCTTCCCCTTTGTCTTGTCTAACCTTAGATTAAGTCTGTTTTACAAGGCTATTTTATTGCCACTATTGGCATATTAGCTATACTTCTGGGTTTTTTTAGTGATTGTTCTACAGTTTGGGCTTCCCTGTGGGTCAGCTGGTAAAGAATCTGTCTGCAATGAAGAATACCCGGCTTCAATTCCTTGGTCAGGAAGATCCCCTGGAGGAAGGAATGGCAACTCACTCCAGTATTCTTGCCTGGAGAATCCCAGGGACAGAAGAGCCTGGTGGGCTATAGTCCATAGCGTCACAAAGAGTTGGACACGGCTAAAGAGACTTAATACGCATAAAGTCTTGAAGAGATTTAATATGCTTCAATTTCCTCCCACCCACCTTCTATGCTATCTTTTCAAACATTTTATTTCTGTGTAAACAGCACAAAGTATTATTATCATTTTCTTGAAACAGTTATCTTTCAAAATATCTTTGGAAAAGGAAGACGATTTTTAAAATATTATTGCAATTCCTGCATATTTACAATATTTTGTATTCTTCATCTCTTTATGTAGACCCACCATTCCGTCTAATTTCAGCTTTCTTCCATCTGAAGAATTTCAGCTTTGATTCTTTATTCCACAGAGAGCTGAAGCACTACCTGGTCTCATGGTTGTTCCGACATCAGATTCACAGAGACGTCAGATTAAACCAGAGCCTAGAATGCTCTCCAAATTTGGAATTAATCAGCTCTTAGAATCTCTCCCCATTACTGCTTCTTCTACCTGTTATCTTCTCTGATAGCCCTTTTTCTAAGCTTCCACACTAGATTCTGAGGTGAAATTCCCAGGTCTAGTCCCCTATAGGACTGAAGAATTAATTTATCCAAATTCTGAAAGTCCTGTTTGCTGACAGCTCATAGCTCAGTCTCGTTCTCTGAAAGTTACCCTCAGATGAAGACAGTCCCTCCACTTCAGGTCACAACGTCTTTCTAGGGACAGCCCACATCCAATGATGACTGTGTTAGTCACTCAGTCGTGTCTGACTCTTTACAACCCCATGGACTGTACCCCACCAGGCTCCTCTGTCCATAGAATTCTCCAGGCAAGAATGCTGGAGTGAGTTGCCGTTCCCTTCTCCAGTGGGTCTTCCTGATCAGGGATTGAACCTGGGTCTCCTGCATTGCAGGCAGATGCTTTACCCTCTGAGCCACCAGGGAAGCCCACCCCTTGTCTTTTCTTTGGGGGTAAGTTCTCTGGAGAACAATTCCCATTCCAGACTTACCATGGAATCTACTGAGGTCATTTTGCACTGGATGCTTGTTCCACTTCCAAAACTGCCATTCCTGCATCCAACACTCCCCCGTGGATGTTGATCTTCAAGGCATCATTTCAGTTCAGTTGCTCAGTCGTGTCTGACTCTTTGCAGTCCCATAGACTGCAGGCTTCCCTGTCCATCACCAACTCCCAGAGCTTGCTCAAACTCATGTCCATCGAGTCAGTGATGCCATCCAACCATCTCATCCTCTGTCGTCCCCTTCTCCTCCCACCTTTAATCTTTCACAGCATTAGAGTCTTTTCCAATGAGTCAGTTCTTCACATCAGGTGGCCAAAGTATTGGAGCTTCAGCTTCATCATCAGCCCTTCCAATGAATGTTCAAGACTGATTTCCTTTACGATGGACTTTTTTGATCTCCTTGCAGTCCAAGGGACTCTCAATTCTTCACTGCTCAGCCTTCTTTATGGTCCAACTCTCACATCCATAAATGACTACTGGAAAAATCATAGCTTTGACTAGACAGACCTTTGTTGGCAAAGCAATGTCTCCGCTTTTTAACACGTTGTTTAGGTTGGTCATAGCTTTTCTTCCAAGGAATAAGTAGCTTTTAATTTCATGGCTGCAGTCACCATATGCAGTGATTTTGGAGCCTAAGAAAATTAAATCTATCACTGTTTCCATTGTTTCCCCATCTATTTGCCATGAAGTGATGGAACTGGATGCCATGATCTTTGTTTTTTGAATGTTGAGTCTTAAACCAGCCTTTTCACTCTCCTCTTTCACTTTCATCAAGAGGCTCTTCAGTTCTTCTTCTCTTTCTGCCATAATGGTGGTGTTATCTGCATATCTGATGTTATTGGCATAACCCAGTGAATTTCTTCCATTTAATCCTTGTGTTCAGTCTCATGCATTACCTGACCTGTGACATCTAATGCCAGGAGTAGTCTGAAGAAACAGACTCCAAGATGAATTTGGGAGCTGATCCCCTTCTGGTGGACTGGCAATAAGCATGATGTGAGTGACAGACAGAGGACAGGGAGCCAGTTATCTGTAGTCATCAACATGCTGTTACTGAAATTTTCATCAGTGATGAAATGGGATTTGAAGAGAGAGGAAGGAAGTGCACTGGCTGGTGCAAGATATGACTTCTCAGTTGCTGGAGAAGCAAGGGGGTAAGAGCAATTACAAGGGTCATCAAATCAGATGATGAATGCACAGCAGAAAAACAATAAAAGGCTGAGGTTGTTAGCCATCAATTAGAGGCTCAGTGTGAGAAGCAGAAGACTTTTTGGTTATTATATTTATATTGTAAAAAGGATCTCATCCCCTGTAGCCAAAGGACAGAAAGTAAATTGTGTTATCAGGCCCAGAACTTAATTACAAGATGAGTAGAACTCCAGAGAATCTTAATTCTCAACTTCAGCAGCAATGCATGGCCAAGGTCAATGCCATGATTGAGAATGGTGGGATCCTGAGACTTGGGTATGGAAATATGGATGTATGCAATGGAAAATCTAAATCCTAAACCCTCTGGGTGTTTGTACATGTGTGCTAAGTTACTTCAATCGTGTCTGGCTCTTTGCAACCCCATGGAATGTAGCCCACCAGACTCCTCTGTCCCTGGGATTCTCCAGGCAAGAATAGTGGAGTGGGTTGTCATTTCCTCCTCTAGGGGATCTTCCTGATCCAGGGATTGAACCGATGTCTCCTGCATTGCAGGTGGGTTCTTTACCACTGAGCCTCCTGGGAAGCCAAATCCTCCCAGTTAAGACTGATGTTTCTTATTTACGCAAAGATGATGTAGAGGATTTCTGCCTTGCAAAAATACATTAGCTCTCTGTCCACTCCCATTCCTGGTGTGACACAGATTTCCCCTCCTGGCCACTAGACCAATAGCAAGCCATGGAACAAAGCATGGATGGATGCTTACCTGGATGGATAAGTTCTGGGTCTGCCAAGAAAAAAAGGAACAGTATTCTGAATGAGCTGTAGAAAGTAGTTGACAGGTGCCAGCAAGTGCCAGGAAAGTATGTATAGAACAGGATCCTGAGGTCACCAACTCAAGGCCAGTATAGGACGAGACAAGGAGAGCTTATTCACATAGGAGAATTCTACCATGATACAAGTTTTAGTATCCTGCGAGCACCTCAAAGAGGAAGGGCTAACAAGTTAATATGACAGCTCTTAGAAGCTTTCCCTAAATTAACTTTTTGGTCAACCCACTATGATGAACAGGGCTTCCCTGGTGGGTCAGTGGTAATAAATCTGCCTGCAATGAAGGAGACTCGGGTTCGATCCATGGGTCGGGAAGTTCCCCTGGAGGAGGAAAGCGCAACCCACTCCAGTATTCTTGCCTGGAAAATCCCATGGACAGAGGAGCCTGGCGGGCTATAGTCCAAAGGGTCACAAAGAGTTAGATACAACTGAGCAACTAAACAACAAAACAAATATGAACACTGCTGTAAGTTACATGTGAAATTTATTAATAGAGTTAAATCCTAAGAGTTTTCATCACAAGGAAGATATTTCTTTTATTTTTAAGTTATCTGAGATAATTATGGATGTTTACTAAATATTCTGTGGCAATATACCATATTTGTATATATATGTATGTATATATATATTTGTATATATATATACACACACATCAAATCATTATGCTATACACCTTCAACTTAGTGCAATATATTAGTTATAGCTCAGTAAAGCCAGAAGGAAAAATTCTTAAAGATGACAATGTTGCATGAAATAAAATAATACTTTAAAAAAAATTTCGATTAAATAATAACATATTCTAAAACTAAAGTAAAGCTAGACACACCTTTCAATTAAAAATATGTTTTAAAATACTACACAGGGAAAACAAAGATTGTAAGAAAATGAACCACACATTGAGTGGTTATTTCCAGGAGAACTGTAGGTTACATTTGCTTTTTATTTTCTCTTATATTCTTTGTGTATTTAAAGAATTCTCCACAATAAGTGGGCATGACTCCTAGAACCCAGCAAACATACACTCCTTTTAGTTTTATTAAGATGGATTGTTGTTTTTTAATCCCAGTATAAGTGGGAAATTAAACCAGCTAAATTAAATCTATCTTAATACTTGAATCCTTTGGCTTTAATTTCAAAATTATGTATTTTGAAGAAGGTTCTCTTGTAAAACGCTCTTAAAAATGGAATATTTGTCTTCTTTTTGTTTCTTTTAAGAGAGATGGCACTTGTCCTATGGAATATAACCAGAGATTTCAGATAAGACTAAAGGATAAGCACGCAGCCCTGAATCCCTTGCCCTAGTGCTGAGAGCCCATCATTCTTCAGTGGCTCAACAGCAGTACATTATTCAAATCCTATTAGAGGGCTTACGTCAGGGCTGAGGTAGTACTGTGATAGATTCAGAAAAGTGAGGTTGGGTGAACTACATTAAAGAAGGGAAAAAGAAATCTAACCATACCCAAGACTGAGGCAACACCTAATGCATCCTAAAGAAACCAGGAGGTTTGGGCTATAGCAAAAACTTAAAGCAAGAATCACTGCAATTTGAAATGACCTGCTTGGCCAATCCTTTGAATTTTAATTAGTTTTTACAAAATGATTTGTTCAAAGGAAGAAAAGATCAGAAGGTATTTCCTAGAAAATGCACTGATTTCATTGCCGTATGATAAAATATATTTTGTAAAAAAAATTTTATGAAAAATTCTATCTTTATAAAAATAAAAATATTTTTACTGCTGTTTCCAATTCATCTACAAATAATAAAAGTCTATAATTTGATAATTGTGAGATTTCATACGTTTCACACTGAGCTTGTGTGTCTCTACGTGCTAGGTTCCAACGTGTAAATAAGCTTCAAGGGCAAGTGAACATCCCAGGAGGAGGAAATAACAGGAGCAAACATTTCTGTTGAAAGTCCCACCTACTGAACTCAATCCTTCCCACTTCAAATGCTACCTTGCACGGTGAATATGAGCATCATCTTGTTTCTTGCCTTAGTAACCGATTCATTCTGTGGGGTAGAGGCCAAGATTAGTTCTTCTATAGGGTTCCCTAGAAGCAGAGTTTGAGAAAAGGATTCTTCTCCTTGTGATTTGTTGAAGAAGTTTCCTCAGGAGAGGAAGTGAGAGGAGCGTGGTAGGGCAAGGCAAACAGCTTAGCAAGCTCATGTGATCTCAACAGGACACCAGCTGGAGGCAGAGCTGGGGGAGATGAGTGGTACCCACCAGGCCCTTACTCCTTCTTACTGTTGCTATGGAAACCTGAGCTGAGATGGAGAAGAGGAAATGTTTCATTCAGTTCTTGGGCATCATTTACTTGCACTCACTCCAAGGTCAACATAACTGGTCACTTTGTTAAGAATGAGGTTAATACCGGGGACAGCCAAGATGAAATAGAAAAGACCATGGACAGAAAATCAAAAGAATTTTCTGAATTTTCTGAATTCTGGTTCAAAATCCTGGTACCACCTTGTGGGGTTTTTTTTGTTTTTGTTTTTTTGGCCCATGCCACGTGGTTTCAGGATCTCAGTTCCCCCTACCAGGAACTGAACCAAGGCCAGGGCAGTGAAAGCATGGAGGTCACCAGGGAACTCCCTAAACAACTTTGTTCTTGATATTCTGATTCTACTTCTGGGAAACGGATGAAAGAGTCAATCATCTGGGTCATTTATTGTAATTCTAAAAATATATTAAAGCTATTTTTTTGCCTTAATTCATCTAAGAGTTGTCCAACATGGGCAGGGTGTGGCTGAGAAATAAATACATATTTGACTTGTCAGAATTCAGTTTTACAGTGCCTCCCCACAATGCCTGGAATAACCCTCCCCCTTAAGAAGCTGGTCCCTGAAGGAGTCTAATGTGACTGGTTCCATTCATCCACGGGTATATTTGCTAATCATCTAGAACATAATAGAAGTCTCAGAGGCAGGCACTCGGACCTCATCCCTGGAGGTGATGACTTTACACGGAGGGAGCAAAGTCATAGCTTCAGCACATCATGTCTGAGTCTGTAGGGTGGTTTGGGAAGATCAGAGAGTAAGAAAAAGTAAGGCTCCTTACAAGCAAGTCATGCCAGCAAGAAGTCTGAGGGCTTGTTCTGCAGCCTATCCAGCCAAGTCCCTGGGAAGGATGACTGCGTGGGGAGAGAAGATGTCTCCTGGGAGAGTACTTCCTTGACAACTGTCTGCCTTGGGTACCACGACCACCATCTAGCACAATCGAAGGACCTGAGCCAGAGTCAGGGAGGCGATTACTGCTCTTTAGGTGTGAGAACTGTGGAGAAAGATTGGGAGTGACTATTTTCACTGTGGACAGAGAGTTGTGCCAGAGGGGATCTTCCTGACCCAGGGATGGAACCCAGGTCTCCCACACTGTAGGCAGATTCTTTACCATCTGAGCCTCCAGGGAAGCCCTCGCTCAGAGCAAACCTTGCTCTTCCTGCTCAAGATGAGGCTGCCCTGAGGATGCTAGACCAGGGCACACTGGTGGAACTCCCCCACTGCACACGTGACCCGTGGTAGACCTTAAAGGAAGTGCTGTAGGGAGCACCCAAACCCCACGGTCACCAGAAACAGCCCCCCACAGACCCTCCACTCACTTTCCATGAGGGGTCTCAGAAATCCTTCTCTCCTCTCCCTGGAGGAGAGAACAACTGGGTCTCCACTCGAGGAATACGATTCCCATCCACATTTCTCCGGAGTGAACCAAATATTTTTTATTCATGACTCACATTAAATACACATTAAGTACCTACCATATAATGCATTAATATATATTAATCCCATCTAATACTTCAGGTTTGGGAGTTAAGGGAAGGATGGAGAGGATATTTAAATCAGGGCCAAAGCCAAGGAAGACAAAGCACATTCCATCACTGACACAATGAGGCCCAAGCATCCAAAATACTGTACATTTACACAAAAATGCCCTGTGGTGAAGGCTTTCACCAACATGGTCAACACATACTGATAAAACACCTCTTTTATATTACACACATGTTATATAGGTGTGTTACTATTATCAACTGCTGAGTTGTTAAAGAAAAAGAATGTAAGCATTTGAAAGTGTCCAGAAAGAAGCAAAGTGTCTTAAAATGATAGTCAGACTTCTTTTCTGTGTAGGACTGTCCTCGAGGATGGGGACAAACAGAGATGCGTTCACAAGCCCAAATCTACACTGTATCCAATCCTCAGTTTTTTCTGCCCTTCTTCATGAATTCTGACAAAGGAAGAGTTAACAGCAAAATCATATGTTGGTTTAATGTTTAATTATTATTATTATTATTATTTTTTTTTGCTGAAAGATTCTCCCTTCCTTTCCACTTGGCAGTCATCAGAAGAATCTAATTGATAGAATGAAATCACATTTCATCAGTGGGAGGACTTCTCAGGACTCCAAACCGCCATCATAAACATAAACTCCCGAGGGCTCCCCTGGTGGTCCAGTGACTAAGACTCCCAGATCACAATGCAGGGTGCCAGGAGTTCAACCCCTGGTCAGGGAACAAGATCCCACATGCCACATCTAAGACCAGTGCAGCCAAATAAATTCTAAAAAAAAAAACCAAAAACCTCCCAGAGCTGAAGCAAGTTCAGAAGGCAAGAAAGATGTTGCTTCTTTTTCTCCTGGTTTCTATTTCTGGATTCCTGTCTCTCCTTCCCTACCCTGTTTTTGTTTTTTTTTTTTTTCCTGGTTCCCAACAGAGGCCTGCTTCTCTCCCCATCAATCAAGTTCTGATGATCCCTCCATGCTCCAGCTGAAATCTCTCCTTTTTCATGGACTTTTCCCCGATCCTTGTCAACCCAGACTGCTCCCTTCTCTGAAACCCTGTGAGGCATGATTCAGCCTCTGTTTCCATCCTTCTCCCCATGGTTTTTCTGCTTTATTGAACATTTGCATGCCGCTAACAATTACATTCAGGTATGACCTAAATCAAATCCCTTATGACTATACAGTGGAAGTGAGAAATAGATTTAAGGGACTAGATCTAATAGACAGAGAGCCTGATGAACTATGGACGGAGGTTCGCGACATTGTACAGGAGACAGGGAGCAAGACCATCCCCAAGAAAAAGAAATGCAAAAAGGCAAAATGGTTGTCTGAGGAGCCCTTACAAATAGCTGTGAAAAGAAGAGAAGCGAAAAGCAAAGGAGAAAAGCAAAGATATTCCCATTTGAATGCCAAAATAGCAAGGAGAGATAAGAAAGCCTTCCTTGAGATCACAACAGACAACACTGAAATACAAAGGATCATAGAGACTACTACCAGCAGCTCTATGCCAATAAAATGGACAACTTGAAAGAAATGGACAAGTTCTTAGAGAAGTATAACTTTCCAAAACTGAACCAGGAAGAAATAGAAGATCTTAACAAACCCATCACAAGCAAGGAAATCGAAACTGTAATCAGAAATCTTCCAGCAAACAAAGCCCAGGACCAGATGGCTTCACAGCTGAATTCTACCAAAAATTTAGAGAAGAGCTAACACCTATCTTACTCAATCTATTCCAGAAAATTGCAGAAGAAGGTAAACTTCCAAACTCATTCTATGAGGCCACCATCACCCTAATTCCAAAACCAGACACAGATGCCACAAAAAAAGAAAACTACAGGCCAATATCACTGATGAACATAGATGCAAAAATCCTTAACAAAATTCTAGCAAACAGAATCCAACAACATATTAAAAAAATCATACACCATGACCAAGTGGGCTTTATCCCAGGAATGCAAGGGTTCTTTAATATCTGCAAATCAATCAATGTAATACACCACATTAACAAATTGAAAGATAAAAACCATATGATTATCTCAATAGATGCAGAAAAAGCCTTTGACAAAATCCAACATCCATTTATGATTAAAACTCTCCAGAAAGCAGGAATAGAAGGAACATACCGCAACATAATAAAAGCTATATATGACAAACCCACAGCAAGCATCACCCTCAATGGTGAAAAATTGAAAGCATTTCCCCTGAAATCAGGAACAAGACAAGGGTGCCCACTCTCACCACTACTATTCAACATAGTGTTGGAAGTTTTGGCCACAGCAGTCAGGGCAGAAAAAGAAGTAAAAGGAATCCAGATAGGAAAAGAAGAAGTGAAACTCTCTCTGTTTGCAGATGACATGATCCCCTACATAGAAAACCCTAAAGACTCTACCAGAAAATTACTAGAGCTAATCAACGAATACAGTAAAGTTGCAGGATATAAAATTAACACACAGAAATCTCTTGCATTCCTATACACTAACAATGAGAAAACAGAGAAATTAAGGAAACAATACCATTCACCATTGCAACAAAAAGAATAAAATACTTAGGAGTATATCTACCTAAAGAAACAAAAGACCTATACATAGAAAACTATAAAACACTGATGAAAGAAATCAAAGAGGAGACAAACAGATGGAGAAATATACCATGTTCGTGGATTGGAAGAATCAATATTGTCAAAATGGCTATACTACCCAAAGCAATCTATAGATTCAATGCAATCCCTATCAAACTACCAACGGTATTTTTCACAGAACTAGAACAAATAATTTCACAATTTGTATGGAAATACAAAAAACCTCGAGTAGCCAAAGTAACCTTGAGAAAGAAGAATGGAACTGGAGGAATCAACCTGCCTGACTTCAGACTCTACTACAAAGCCACAGTCATCAAGACAGTTTGGTACTGGCACAAAGACAGAAATATAGATCAATGGAACAGAATAGAAAGCCCAGAGATAAATCCACGAACCTATGGTCACCTTATCTTCGACAAAGGAGGCAAGGATATACAATGGAAAAAAGACAACCTCTTTAACAAGTGGTGCTGGGAAAACTGGTCAACCACCTGTAAAAGAATGAAACTAGAACACTTTCTAACACCATACACAAAAATAAACTCAAAATGGATTAAAGATCTAAATGTAAGACCAGAAACTATAAAACTCCTAGAGGAGAAAATAGGCAAAACCCTCTCCGACATAAATCACAGCAGGATCCTCTATGACCCACCTCCCAGAATTTTAGAAACAAAAGCAAAAATAAACAAATGGGACCTAATGAAACTTAAAAGCTTTTGCACAACAAAGGAAACTATAAGCAAGGTGAAAAGACAGCCCTCAGATTGGGAGAAAATAATAGCAAACAAAGCAACAGACAAAGGATTAATTTCAAAAATATACAAGCAACTCCTCCAGCTCAACTCCAGAAAAATAAATGACCCAATCAAAAAATGGGCCAAAGAACTCAACAGACATTTCTTCAAGGAAGACATACAGATGGCACAAAAACACATGAAAAGATGCTCAACATCACTCATTATCAGAGAAATGCAAATCAAAACCACAATGAGGTACCATTACACGCCAGTCAGGATGGCTGCTATCCAAAAGCCTACAAGCAATAAATGCTGGAGAGGGTGTGAAGAAAAGGGAACCCTCTTACACTGTTGGTGGGAATGCAAATTAGTACAGCCACTATGGAAAACAGTGTGGAGATTTCTTAAAAAGCTGGAAATAGAACTGCCATATGACCCAGCAATCCCACTTCTGGGCATACACACCGAGGAGACCAGATCTGAAAGAGACACGTGCACCCCAATGTTCATCGCAGCACTGTTTATAATAGCCAGGACATGGAAGCAACCCAGATGCCCATCAGCAGATGAATGGATGAGGAAGCTGTGGTACATATACACCATGGAATATTACTCAGCCATTAAAAAGAACTCATTTGAATCAGTTCTAATGAGGTGGATGAAACTGGAGCCCATTATACAGAGCGAAGTAAGCCAGAAAGATAAAGACCATTACAGTATACTAACACATATATGTGGAATTTAGAAAGATGGCAATGATAACCCTATATGCAAAACAGAGAAAGAGACTCAGACGTATAGAACAGACTTGTGGACTCTGGGAGGAGGCGAGGGTGGGATGTTTCAAGAGAACAGCATCGAAACATGTATATTATCTAGGGTGAAACAGATTACCAGCCCAGGTTGGATGCATGAGACAAGTGCTCGGACTTGGTGCACTGGGAAGACCCAGAGGGATAGGGTGGAGAGAGAGGTGGGAGGGGGGACCGGGATGGGGAATACATGTAAATCCATGGCTAATTCATTTCAATGTATGACAAAAACCACTGCAATGATGTAATTAGCCTCCAACTAATAAAAATAAATGGAAAAAAAAAGAAAGAAAGCCTTCCTAGGCAATCAATGCAAAGAAATAGAGGAAAACAATAGAATGGGAAAGACTAGAGATCTCTTCAAGAAAATCATAGATACCAAGGGAATATTTCATGCAAAGATGGGTTCGATAAAGGACAGAAATGGTATGGACCTAACAGAAGCAGAAGATGTTAAGAAGAGGTGGCAAGAATACACAGAAGAACAATACAAAAAAGATCTTCACGACCCAGATAATCACGATGGTGTGATCACTCACCTAGAGCCAGACATCCTGGAATGTGAAGCCAAGTGGGCCTTAGAAAGCATCACTACAAACAAAGCTAGTGGAGGTGATGGAATTCCAGTTGAGCTATTTCAAATCCTACAAGATGATGCTGTGAAAGTGCTGCCCTCAATATGCCAGAAAATTTGGAAAACTCAGCAGTGGCCACAGGACTGGAAAAGGTCAGTTTTCATTCCAATCCCAGAGAAAGGCAATCCCAAAGGATGCTCAAACTACCACACAATTGCAACTCATCTCACACGCTAGTGAAGTAATGCTCAAAATTCTTCAAGCCAGCCTTCAGCAATACGTGAACCATGAACTTCCAGATGTTCAAGCTGTTTTTTTTTTTCAAGCTGGTTTTAGAAAAGGCAGAGGAACCAGAGATCAAATGGCCAACATCCATTGAATCATTGGAAAAGCAAGAGAGTTCCAGAAAAACATCTATTTCTGCTTTATTGACTATGCCAAAGCCTTCAACTGTGTGGATCACAATAAACTGTGGAAAATTCTGAAAGAGATGGGAATACCAGACCACCTGACCTGCCTCTTGAGAAACCTGTATGCAGGTCAGGAAGCAACAGTTAGAACTGGACATGGAACAACAGACTGGTTCCAAATAGGAAAAGGAGCACATCAAGGCTGTATATTGTCACCCTGCTTATTTAACTTATATGCAGAGTACATCATGAGAAACACTGGGCTGGAAGAAGCACAAGCTGGAATCAAGATTGCCGGGAGAAATATCAATAACCTCAGATATGCAGATGACACCACCCTTATGACAGAAAGTGAAGAGGAACTGAAAAACCTCTTGATGAAAGTGAAAGAGGAGAGTGAAAAAGTTGGCTTAAAGCTCAACATTCAGAAAACTAAGATCATGGCATCTGGTCCCATCACTTCCTGGCAAATAGATGGGGAAACAGTGGAAGCAGTGTCAGACTTTATTTTGGGGGGCTCCAAAATCACTGCAGATGGTGACTGCAGCCATGAAATAAATAGATGCTTACTCCTTGGAAGGAAAGTTATGACCAACCTAGACAGCATATTAAAAAGCAGAGACATTACTTTGCGAACAAAGGTCCATCTAGTCAAGGCTATGGTTTCTCCAGTGGCCATGTATGGATGTGAGAGTTGGACTGTAAAGAAAGCTGAGCACTGAAAAATTGATGCTTTTGAACTATGGTGTTGGAGAAGACTCTTGAGAGTCCCTTGGACTGCAAGGAGATCCAACCAGTCCATCCTGAGGGAGATAAGTCCTGGGTGTTCATTGGAAGGACTGATGCTGAATCTGAAACTCCAATACTTTGGCCACCTCATGCAAAGAGCTGACTCATTGGAAAAGACCCTGATGCTGGGAGGGAATGGGGGCAGGAGGAGAAGGGGACGACAGAGGATGAGATGGCTGGATGGCATCACCGACTCGATGAACATGAGTTTGAGTAAACTCTGGGAGTTGGTGATGGACAGGGAGGCATGGTGTGCTGCGATTCGTGGGGTCACAAAGAATCGGACATGACTGAGCGACTGAACTGAACTGAACTGAACTGAACTGAACTGAACAATTACAAACCTGAAGGGCTTTATCAACCTTCATGGTTCTGGACTCATGGCTAGGCACTTAGTACCTGTTACACCCTTCTCGGCTGGACTCGGGCTCACTGTCTGCTCACCAGTCTTTCTTTTTCCTGCAAATATTCACTGACCACTGGGCCCCTTCTCTAAAGATCAGCTGTGGCAGGGCCGGGGCACCCTTCACTTGTAAGAGGAGACTGTTTATTTCTGGGCCTATGCAGAGCGGTAAGAGCGCCTCTTTCCCAGCTTCTGGCATCTGTTCTGCTTCTCCGCCTTTGCCTTCCGAGACCTTGGGGTGTCCAACGGACAGCTGTCTGAAAAGGCTGACAAATAAGCCCAGTGAGGCCCCGAAAGACTCTGGGGAGGTGCCGGCAGAGGAGCTGAGGTGGGATAACGATGCCACCAGCACTCCCAGGCGGTGGTAACCTCAGCGGAGGAGAGGAAGTGGGATGTCTGGACAGCAGGTAACGAGCTGGCGGTGCAAACTGTCTCCACGTTCATCAGTAGGCTGTGGTGTAGTTGCTAGGTCGTGTCTGACACCTTGTGACCCCGTGGATTGTAGCCCGCCAAGCTCCTCTGTCCATGGGATTCTCCAGGCAAGGATACTGGAGTGGGTGGCCATGCCCTCCTCCAGGGGATCTTCCCAACTCAGGGATCGAATCTGTGTCTCCTGCAGTGCAGACAGATTCTTCACTACTGAGCCACCAGGGAAGCCCCAATGTCCCCTTGACGTGAAAGTCACTCAGTCGTGTCCGAGTCTTTGCGACCCCATGGACTCTACGGTCCATGGAGTTCTCCAGGCCAGGATACTGGAGTGGGTAGCCTTTGCCTTCTCCAGGGGATCTTCCCAACCCAGGGATCGAACCCAGGTCTCCCGCACTGCGGGCGGATTCTTTACCATCTGAGCCACAGGGGAAGGCTACATGTCCGTTTAGGTAAAAACAAAACCTTTGGAATCAGTAAAATTAGACCTATTTTACGAATCTGTTCACTGCCTACTAGCTTGGGGCTCTCACTTTCTCTTTCACCTGTGACTGTCAGAAAAAAATGTGACTCGGAGTGGGAAAGGTTTCGGGCCCACAGGAGAGATGCTGAGCCCACCAGCTCACGGTGGTGTCTGTCACCTTCCTGAGAATCGGCTTTGGCTTAACTCCGCCTTGAGCCGAAGAAGACTGGCTGGCTTACAGGGCCTGCTTTGATATTATATTTGAATGTTTTCTGGCTTACAAACTCAAATTGATTCTCCTTAATACTGAGCTACAATTGAGAGAAAAATTCGATCTGCCCAGTGAGAAAAGCAAAATGAAAACATAACACTCTGTCTGGATGACACTATATCTCAGGGAGACATCACCTTCACCAGGTGAATCCAGGTCTTGCCAAGTGGCCTCCCAGCATCATCACTGATATTTTGGCAGATTTTCCAGGGACGTGTCCAGAAGGAAACATGATGGCATGATTTCCAATTAAGTCTGAATTTCTGCTGAAATTAAACACCCACACACAGTTCTCACTCCGGGGAAAGGCCCAGTTTCCACAGTAAACAGAAGAGAAGCTTGTGATCTTCTCCTGTACCTGGAGCCTCTGTAATCTCCTTCGAAGTGCTTTTTGAACCTGTTATCTGATTCTATCCTCCTAACAACTCCGTACAGTGTCAAGTAAAGTCTTTATCCCCACTTGGGAGAAAAGGAGACAGACAATGAGAGTTGCCTTGTGGTTAGAGTCAGGAACACAATTTCCAAACCCACTTACTTTCAGAAACAAATCTTCTTGACTCAAGATGTTGCTGTTTGGTCATGTCCAACTCTCTGTGACCCCATGGACTGCAGCACCCCAGGCTCCTCTGTCCTCAACTATCTCCCAAAGATTGCTCAAATTCATGTCCATCGAGTGGGTGATGCTATCTAATCAGCTCATCCTCTGCCGCCCGCTTCTCCTCCTGCCCTCAATCTTTCCCAGAATCAGGGCCTTTTCCAATGAGTTAGCTCTTTGCATTAAGTGGCCAAAATATTAGAGCTTCAACTTCAGCATTAGTGCTCCCAATGAATATTCAGGACTGATTTCCTTTAGGATTGACTGGTTTCATCTGAAGTCCAAGGGACTCTGGGGAGTCTTCTCCAACACTACAGTTCAAAAGCATCAGTTCTTCGCTGCTCAGCCTTCTTTATGGTCCAAATCTCACAGCCGTATGTGACTACTGGAAAAACCATAGCTTTGACTAGATGGATATTTGTCAGCAAAGTGATGTCTTTGTTTTTTTAATACACCGTCTAGGTTTCTCAGAGCTTTCCTTCCAATGAGCAAGCATCATATTAACCTTAGGGCTGCAGTCACATCCATAGTGATTTTGGAGCCCAAGAGAACTAAATCTGCCACTGCTTCCATTCAAGATGAGCAGATTTAAGTTCCAGAGAGCAGAGGAGGTCATGAGACCATAGACTCTTAATTCTTCCTATACTTCCTCCTACGACCAGGCCATTTGAATATGTTGTCACTTTTCTCCATACTTCTAAGCCCTACCCATGTTCCATGCACTAATCAAACTCAAGTTCCCCCTGAACCGCTGCTTGGAGAGATGGCCTGGTGGTTGAAATCCCTGAGGCGGTCCTGGCTTGGGTTCCACTCTCACGATTTAGGTGATGTTTCAAGGATCTGGCAACTGTGCTCACACTGTAACATGTCCTGACACCCTTAAGTCTCTGATTCAGAGAAGGTGGGCCAGTGTGTGTGTAACCTACACACAGAAACAATCTTAACAGTTTGAAAAAGTATTTAATTAAGGGCTTAATTGTGTGGAACAAATAGTATGTCCTATAGAGGGTCCTAATGAAGAGGATGAACCAAACTGTGATCCTCAGGGAAAACAAGGTCGTTCTGAGCATTTTATTTTATTTTATTGAAGTATAGTTGATTTACAATGTCATATTAATTTCTGCTATACAGTAACTCAGCTATGCACATACATATTCTTTTTCATATTCTTTTCCATTATAATCACAGGATGTTGAATACAGTTCCCTGTGCTATGCAGTAGGTCCCTTGTTTATCCATTCTATATGCAATAGTTTGTATCTGTTAACCCCAAACTCTCTATCCTTCCCCCATGAGCATTTTAATAAGCTGTGATTTTTCCTGAAGATCCTGAAAATCTTTAAATAAATTATCTTTAAAAATAGATTTATCATTTTAATGTCCAATTTAAGATGTCCTACATAGAGTCATTTTACAAATCAAGATTTAAGAGAAAAATTATGCTTTGTTAGAACTAGTGTGCTACATTGGAAGGTAAGAGGCAGGGTTGTTTTTCACTTTTAAAGCACATCATTACCTATATTACTTCACTTCTACTATGTATGGGCAAAGGAATTAATTTTTTAAAGAGGTGGGCAGACTGTGACAAAAACTGAGAGATCCCTGAAGGAAATACTTCGCTTGCCTGGTGATTCTTTCTGATGCTCAGCAGAAACCATAAACCTGGATGTTTGGGAGAAATTCTTTGAATTATCATTCAGGCATCTTTAAAGTTTATTGCAGAATTAAATAGCATCAAGACTTGTGTCCAGAAAAATCAAGGGTTCAGACTAACTCTCATTTCCTTCTATACTATATTCCTAGCTCTAGCTTGGAGACGCCAGGTCAGACACCAATTATGCATGGTGTCTATATTTTCAAAGGATCTTGATAGCCAACCCTTATAATTTACTTAGACATTTATATTAGGTTTTCTTAGGAGAAAAAAAAGTTTTTTCTTTGGTGATTCAGTCTTTTCCACGACCCCTTTGGAGAGGAGGTCTGAATTTAGATAAAGCGTTTGCCAAGAGAAAGTGATATAAAATGGAGAATGGAGGAATATTGCTCTGCTTCTTAATTCTGCTCTTCCCTGATTAGTACAACACTAGTTACTTAATGGGAGAAGGCGATGGCACCCACTCCAGTACTCTTACCTGGAAAACCCCATGGACGGAGGAGCCTGGTAGGCTGCAGTCCACGGGGTCGCTAAGAGTCGGGCATGACTGAGCAACTTCACTTTCACTTTTCACTTTCATGCATCGGAGAAGGAAATGGCAACCCACTCCAGTGTTCTTGCCTGGAGAATCCCAGGGATGGGGGAGCCTGGTGGGCTGCCGTCTATGGGGTCACACAGAGTCGGACGTGACTGAAGCAACTCAGCAGCAGTAGCAGCAATTACTTAATGCCTTGCACTTGTTGGGCAAATGCCCTTTTCTGGATAGATCTGATCCAGGATCAAGGCAAAGTCCTATTAATTTGCTTTGGAATGGGGAATGGTTTGGGAGGTTTTGTGCAGTTCTGTGTTTGAGTCAAACAGGTGAAGACAGTCACGGGGACACCTGTAGGAAACTGCAGACCTCCCCCACTTCTGGAGCCTGATCCACCTTCCTCGGGCTGCCGTGGGGACTCAGATGGTACAAAGTCGGCCTGCAGTGCAGAAGACCCAGGTTTGATCCCTGGTCAGGAAGACCCTCTGAGGAAGACAATGGCAACCCACTCCAGTGTTCTTGCCTGGAGAATGCTCTGGACAGAGGAGCCTGGTGGCCTACAGTCCATGGGCTGCAGAGTCCGACACGACTGAGTGACTAGGCCACCACTACCTTCTTCAGTTCCTCTAATGCATGAAGAATTACGGTTACACAAAAGAGTTACAGGTTCTCAGAAGGCGGGGTGACTCTCGCGTGACATACACGTGCAGTAACAGCCCCGTCTCCCCGCTGGAAGGGTGGTGTGCGCACTGACGTCTCTCTCCTGGGGGCATAGTACCTGTCACACCACTGGTACCACTGCTCGCGTACGAGGGGCAGATGAGTGAGGCTGGAAGTGTGACACGAACTTAGGCGGGCAGGTAGAGAGACTCCTCTGCCCTGACTATTCCACACTTGGCCCCAAGCCACAAACTAGGATGATTTTATTTTGCTTAATACTTCATTGGGTTTTCCTTCCAAAGAGCAGAAGTCACACATGCTGGGGATGAAAACAACATTTTGCCACAGGAAATCACAAAGTGTAAAAAATCAGCTATTTCTCACCTCTCCTTCCCTACCCAATCCTTCATCCAAAATAATCAATGTGACAGCTTTATGTCTGTATTCACACAAATGCACGCGGCCACACAGAGTCACAGAGAACACACACATACATACATATGTACATACACACCCTCACTCAAAACATAGGCTCCTTTTCAGTTCATGTATATTTCTCCACCAATTGAGTTTTTTCAACAAACATGTATCATACAGATTCCTTAATAGAGACATAATATTCTATAGACAAATACACCAAGATTGATTACTTTTTATGCATTGACAATTGCAATGTCAGCTTCCCTACTTGCCACCACTATAAATAATGCCTCAGTAAACATCATTATTCCCATATTCTCATAAACTGATGGTATTATTTCAGTAAGATAAATTCCCAAAAGGTGCTTTTCTCTGTCAAAATGCAAGTGTATTTTTACTTTAATAGGTTCTGCCAAGTTATTTTCCAAAGCCTTCAAAACAATTTATACCCCCACCAGCAACATAAACATAGTATCCCTTACCCCTGTCCTAACATTGCAAGGTATCATCACTCTTTCAACTCATTGTTGCTAAGATTGTAAGAGGAATTATGATCTGTTTTTACAAAGAACTGCTTTAAACCAAGGAGGAAGGTTTACAGGCTCTACTATATAGGCTCTACTATTCTGCCTGTTTGTCTCCAAGTCCATTGCAATCAGTCTTAGCAGATAAATCATTGTAACAACATGAGATTAAACATGTACAGTCCTCTAGAAACCCAAGCTGTTGCCTTACTGTCAAGCAACTTGGCATTAAGAACAAACAGAATCCTCACCTCTCTGCTCCAGGCTGCCTTTACCAGACTTTGCCCCAAGGTTGACTTTAGGCAAATGTGTCCAGCACACTGACCTTGGGTGACCTTCAGGATAGATTATTGTGGGTGGGGCATCTCTTGCTTGTTCATATGACCAATGTCCGTCCAGTTCACAGAGCAAAGAAAATGATCCATATACACTGTCAGTTATAACATGAAACTATGTCATAGCAGCGAATCCCTTGGAGACAATAGATATCATAATATGCATGTAAGAGTCCTCACAAGACATAGTCAAGATGGCAGAATGAAGCCAGACCACATCACTTCCCTCCCACCATCAGTCAGTTCAGTCACTCAGTCCTGTCTGACTCTTGGCAACCCCATGGACTGCAGCATGCCAGGCTTCCCTGTTCATCACCAACTCCCAGAGCTTGCTCAAACTCATGTCCATCCAGTTGGTGATACCTCCCACAAGAACCTAGTAAATAACTCGGGCTCCTGCTCAATTATACAGTCGTGTCTGACTCTTTGCAACCCTTTGGACTGTAGCCCAACAGGCTCCTCTGTCCATGGGATTCTTCAGGCAAGAATACTGGAATGGGTTGCCATTCCCTTCTCCAGGGATCTTCCTGACCCAGGGATCGAACCCACATCTCTAGCATTGCAGGTGGCTTCTTTACCACTGAGCCACCGGGGAAGCCCCAGAGGAATATACAGAGTCTTAATTAAATCAAATCAGTCAATCCTAAAGGGAAAAAAATCCTGAATATTCACTGGAAGGACTGATGTTGAAGCTGAAGCTGCAATACCTTGGCCACCTGATGTAAAGAGCTGACTCACTGAAAAAGACCCTGATGCTGGAAAAGCTCGAAGGCAGGAGGAGAAGGGGACAACAGAGGATGAGATGGGTGGCTGGCATCACTGATTCAATGGACATGAGTTTGAGCAAATTCCAGGAGATTGTGAAGGACAGGGAAGCCTGACGTGCTGCAGTCCCTGGGGTCACAAAAAGTCAGACATGACTGAGCAACTGAACAACAGCTAACTCCATTGATTATCTGGTAAGACACAAACAATGCTCAGATCAAAACGTAAGAGAACTCTAAAAATAGGAATTAAGTTCAAGCACTGCACTTGGTTTCAATCCCAGAATATTAGATGAGTCTGAACCTTAGATAGAATTTCTAGGACCATCCAGAGAGAGAATGCAATAGACATTCTTCTTCCAGTAAAACTAAGACACTCACATCCAGGTGGTTCAATATTCTTACTCTAAAAGCCAGTTTCCCAAACAGATATTCCTAGGTTGGTATGAACTATATTCCCTGTCAGTTTTCATTTTGGCATAACTTCCAATTTACAGAAGATCTGTGAGAATAAGACAAAGAAGTCCTCAATCTTCCATTCATATTCAGTGTTTGATATACTTTTATTATGCTGTTTTGCCATTTTTTCTCAGTTACATATAAATTGTGCAAATTATGCCTATTTACTCCCAAATACTTTAGTATATATGTATTTCCTAATACCTTGGATGTCCATTTGCATAACCATACTACAGTGATTGAAATCAAAGAACTTAATATTGACAAAATGCTAAGTAATCTATAGACCTTGTTCAAATTTGCCCAACCATCCCAATGATGTGCTTTTCAGAAAACTCTGTCTAGTCTAGGAGCCAAACCAGAATCATACACTATATTTCATTTCCAAGTCTCCTTAATCTCCTTTAATTTGAAAGGTTGGCAAGTCTTTCTTGGTCTGTCTTAACATAATCGGTTTTAAAGAGAAGATGATAGTTAGGATGTCCTGAGTTTGAGTTTTGATGATATGTCTTTATCATTCAATTCTAGTTATCTACTTTTGGAAAAGCTACAATATAAATGACATTGTGTTCTTCTCATTGTATCACATTAGGAAACACAATCCTATATTTTCTTGGTTTGGCCCATTATTATGTTCACTTTGAAAGCTTGTTGAGGGTGGTGTCTGCCTGGTTTTGTCCATATAATGTGACTTGTTTTTCCTTTTGTTATTTGTAAGTGATCTTTGAAGAAATACTTTGACACTCCATAGATATTCCCTGTCTTATCAAATGCTCACACACTAGTTTTAGTGGCCACAATGATTCTGCACTAAATCAGTATAGAGTGATGTTCACAAAATGGTTGTCTTCTAAACTCTTCACTCCTACATTCACCAGTTGACATTATATTCAATGAATAGCTTTCATTCCCCCCATCTCTCCCTCCTTCCCTCCCTTATTTTTTTCCTTCTCTCTTTCTCTCCCTTGTTTCTTCTTATTCTCATGTATTCTTACTTTATTCAGTAGCGTATAATTAAGCATTAATTTTTATTAAAATATAGTTGATTCACAACGCTTTGTTCATTTTTGCTCTACAGCAAAGTGATTCAGCTAGCTACAGATGTATTCTTTTTCGGGTTCTTTTCCAATATAGTTTATTACAAGATATAGAACAGAGTTCCCTGTTGCTATACAGTAGGTCCTTGCTGTTTATCTATTTTATATACAGTAGTGTATAACGGTTAACCTCACACTCTCATTTACCACTCCCCCTCCGTTCCCCTTTGCTAACCATACGTTTGTTTTCTATGTCTTTGAGCACTAATATTAATGCTCCCAGGTTTGGCCACGAGTGCCCTTCAAGCCAGCCCTGTGTTGTCATGATGTGTCCCATTCTCTATGAGCTCTTCCTTACTTCAAGGAACAAAAAGTTTGTTCTGGGCTCATCTTTTACTTTATCTGTCCCACACCTGTAATAAGTGATTTTTCCAAGGTTCTCTGGATTGTTTAAATGAAAGATGGTATGTGGAAGCAATGATCTGCGTGCAGCTGGTTGACGGGATCATAAAGACTTTATCGTCCTGTGAGGTTGGATCTTTCTAGATGATAAGCACATGGTAAGACCAGCGCATCCCATTGTCTTTTGCTTGTTTCTGCACATCATTTGCTGTAGCATGTTCCCTGGGACTGAGGTCACGTTGTGTGGAAGGTCAGGCAATCTATAAAATCTCAAATGGTGGTGCTGGAGGAGAGAAAGGAGGAGAAAACCTAAATCTGAACTGAGCACAAGGACTAATATCTGCCCACCTCGAGTGTGGAAGTTCAGTGCAATTTATCTGCCACCAAATGACCACTGGCTTATGGAGGTGATACCATATCAGTTGTTGACCCTCTTAGCCTTCAGGTGTGACCGTATCTCCATTTGCCTTAGTGACATGGCACCCACGCTGTCCTTTCACGCAGAGCTCAAAGCCCCCGTCTTTGCCCCCATGGCCGATATACTCATGGCCAACTGTGAGCTTTGGAGCAGCCAAAGAAGAAGGCCAGCTGACTTCCATAGATCAGATCATCCTGTCCAGCGTGCTGTTCAGTACCTTCTTCCTGGGGACTCTCAGGTGGGTGTTAACATGAGACCCAGGAGTCCCCACCTGTTGGGTCCATTCTGCGTAGGTCCAGGCATGTACCCCAGACTTAATTTTCCTGAACTTCTAGCCATGTTCCATCTAGACCCCTGTGGTAGTCTGAAACCTAAAATTTAGGTCCAATATTGTGTGCTGCCTTGACATTGGGATCCATTACCTGTCAGAACAGATCTTGGAAGGTCAGGGCACTCTTCTTACCCATTGTCATAAATGCATACCCAGGGCCTCTGAGAATAACTGTTTCCTTTGGTCCCTGCAGCTCTGGAGTCATCCTTGCTGATTCCATGGAACCCAGTGTCAAGACGTCATCTCTGGAAGAACTTCTGAAAGAGCCCCAGTGCCCTCCTGTAAACACATTCCTTATTACCTTAGTGCAGAGGTGTTCTTTGGGCCCTCTTGGGAAATGTTTCTGGTGATGGTTTCTCAGATCTTACATAATAAATCCGTTTGACTATCACCACTTTCTTTTACATTCAAACTCTTTCTTTAGTACCAAGTCAAGGAAAATCTAACATCTCCCTCTCATTTACTATGGGATATTCTCATGTTTGGGCTTCCCAGGTGCCTCAGTGGTAAAGAATCTGCCTGCCAATGCAGGAGATGCAAGAGATGTGGGTTCCATCCCTTGGGTCTGGAAGATCCCCTGGAGTAGAAAATGACAACCGACTCCAGTATTCTTGCCTGGAAAATCCACGAACAGAGAAGTCTGGAGGCCTGCAGTCCATGGGGCCACAAAAGAGTTGGACACAACTGAGCACTAACACATATTATCATGTTCAAAGATCCATCCCAGCAGACGCCAGATGACCTACAGATGTCCTTGTCAGAGCACTGGCTCATGGATGTTGCAAGTGTTCCCATGTCAACGTTTCTTCCCTTGACAGCTTTGATCCCCCAGCAGGATCCAACACCCATAAGATCCATTTCTCAGTTTCTACTAGGAAAACCAGCCAGCTCCTGCAATCCCTTGGAGCATATTATCTACTTACCTCCAGGCCAAGAATTACATTTGATCCTTAGTGTTAGTCAGTCAGTCATGCCCGACTCTTTGCAACCCCATGGATTGTAGCCCACCAGGCTCCTCTGTGAATGAAATTCTCCAGGCCAGAATACTGGAGTGGGGTACCATTCCCTTCTCCAGGAGATCTTCCCGACCCAGGGATTGAACCGGGGTCCCCTGCATTGCAGGCAGATTCTTTACCATCTGAGCCACCATGACCCTAGCCGGGAAGGATAACCATTGCTATGGTGATGGCACATTGTAACAAAACCAAGTGTCTCCTGGCTTCTGGCGAACTCATGCTTTGTTCTTCAACCTGTCCTTCTCTGAAAGCAGGGAAGATTCTACTTTTCCATCCTGACTATGTAGGTAGAATTTGGGATTTAGGGATCCTCAGGATCATCCACCCAGATGTCCCCATCCTTTGTCTCAGGTTGCCACTATGTTCCTATCAGGGACACATCAAAGCTGTGCATTTGGTCTGTTTGGCAGCCTGCCACTTTCCAGTGAGATTCTGGACTTCATTTTCAGACAGCCTCTCATAAGACTACAGAAGGTTATAGCTTCCTGTTAGTCACTCAGTGGTGTCCAACTTTCTGTCACCCCAAGAACTGTAGCCTGCCAGGCTCCTCTGTCCATGGGATTCTCCAGGTAAGAATACTGTAGGGCATCTTTCCTTCTCCAGGGGATCTTCCCGACCCAGGGATCAAACCTGGGTCTCTTGCATTGCAGATAGATTTTCTACCATCTGAGTCACCAGGGAAGCTCTAGCCTAATGCTAAAGAGTTTCTTTGGCTTTCAGAGAGTGTCTTAAGTTAGCATTTTGATGCCCGAGGCTATTTTATTTGCTTTTTATAATACTTCCAGTGTCGTTAATGAAGCTGAACCACTTCACAATCCTTATATATATTATTTCCCTAGTACTATGTGTTACAATCCCACATAACCCAATGCCTCATCTTCTACCTATACCTTGTCCCACTTAAATGCAGGTGTTGCTGCCACATCCCTGAGGATATGAATACCACCCACTTCACTTACCACCAGCATGGGAATCCTTAATACTAGCTATAAACTAAAAATATACCAATATAGTACCTTGAAGATATGCTATGTTAATGACTAGAATGAACATTCAGAAAACGAGGATCATGGCATCCAGTCCCATCACTTCATGGCAAATAGATGGGGAAACAGTAGAAACAGTGGCTGACTTTATTTTTCTGGGCTCCAAAATCACTGCAGATGGTGATTGCATCCATGAAATTAAAAGACACTTATTCCTTGAAAGGAAAGTTATGACCAACCTAGATAGCATAATAAAAAGCAGAGACATTACTTTGTCTACAAGGTCCATCTAGTCAAGGCTATGGTTTTTTCAGTGGTCATGTATGGATGTGAGAGTTGGACTGTGAAGAAAGCTGAGCACCGAAGAATTGATGCTTTTGAACTGTGGTGTTGGAGAAGACTCTTGAGAGTCCCTTGGACTTCAAGGAGATCCAACCAGTCCATCCAAAAGGAGATCAGTCTTGGGTGTTCATTGGAAGGACTGATGCTGAAGCTGAGACTCCAATACTTTGGCCACCTGTTGTGAAGAGCTGACTCATTGGAAAAGACCCTGATGCTGGGAGGGATTGGGGGCAGGAGGAGAAGGGGACGACAGAGGATGAGATGGTTGGATGGCATCACCGACTCAACGGGCATGAGTTTGGGTGGACTCTGGGAGTTGGTGATGGACAGGGAGGCCTGGCGTGCTGCAGTTCATGGGGTTGTAAAGAGTTGGACATGACTGAATGAACTGAACTACCTTGAAGATATACTTTGTTAATGACTAAAATCAATATCTTAGACTGAATTTAACACCAGAAAAGCCCTGTTTGTTATTATTATTTGAAGAAGTATAATTCGAGAGAATTAGACTAAGGAATAAGATGAGTGAGGTAGGAGAGATGGGAGGAGACAGTGTAAAGATGTGATATCAAGTGGGCTGTTGCTAAGTGTGAATGATTGCTTGGTTCATAGGAATATGGCCCTGAGAAGTATATAAACTGCACCTCCAGGCTCCTGTCTAGGGACCATGGAGAAAGGGTAACAATTTAACATTGCCTCTCATTTTCCATTCTTGCAAAACAGTCTTCCCTTGGGTGTCCACTCCTTTGCCCTTTGTGGTCACTCAGGTGCTGAGTAAATTCCTGGGGTGACATTCACAGGGAAGCCCCTAGGAGCTGGAAATGCACATCATGGCAAACAGTGACACCCTGTCATATTATATCTTCATAAAATCGGTCCTAACCATGCAAAGTTGCAGCATGTCTCAGAAAGGTCTGAGACATTTGATTCTCGAATCTTTTTTAGCTCTTGAATAAACTTTGAGACACAGTTCCTAAGGAATGGATTAATAGTCATCTGAATTTGAACTCTTCCTTAACTCTTTTTTCTCTAGATAAAATCAAGGATTATTAAGTGTGATCCTTCTAAAGTTAAAAATAAGATGTATGGTCTGAAACTATACTTAAAAATCCATCATCCTCCTCATCCTTCTAGTTCTATATCTGAGTAGAGAAATATCTGAAATTATAGTCACAAAATGACTAGTGTTTTGGAGGATTCAAGATGATTTATTACTTTCTTTATACTTATCGGAACTGCTTGAATGTTTTATAGTGAGCATGTATCATTTTTATAAATGTAATAAACTCACCATTCAGATAGTAATGTTGGCACTTGTATCTTTGATGTCACCCTGGGTAAGTGAATCTGTCCTCAGTTCCTGTCCAATAAGTCAATTCACCTAAATTCATTCAGAACGGAAGAAAAACACCTGGTATTTATAATAATAGGCAGCATTGCAAGCAATTCTCCAAAAATTGTTCTACATGCCTAGAAACTTTCAGGGATGTTTGGACAAGTGGCTGGGCTAAGAGTCTAGAAAAGGGACTTACAAGTTAAATATCCATTATCCCAGTTTCTTAAATGAAAGTTTGGAACTGCCTAGTAGTTTATTAGAAGAATAAAAATATATCTAGATTTTTTTTTTTGACAAATAGAGTTGACACATGTACACATGTACCAAATATGGGAACAATTAGGTACAGTTGAGAGAATGTTAGAGGAATCCCTCTTTGAAACCAAAATGTATCCAAAATGCATACAAGGAGCCTCAGAAGCAATCATCATCTGTGTCAGTTGGGTATTGTTGCCCAATAAACTCTAAGGTACATTTTGTGTTATTTCTTAAGAGTCTGTGGGCCACCTGAAGGTGATGACCTGGCCAGGCTCTCTTATGCATCTGCGGTCAGCTGCTGAGTTAAATGGATCTGCTGATTGCCTTAGAGTGGCCTTGGCTGGAATGTTTTGGCTATGTCTCACTCTCCAGTGGGCTGGTCTGTATGAATGTTGGAGATATTTCCAAGAGAAAAAGCAAAAGCATGCACGTTCTCCTGAGGCCTAGGTTTGGACCTACACATCATCACTTTCTGCACATAAACTCAAAATGGTTTAAAGGATTGAACCCAGGTCACCTGCATTGCAGGCAGATCCTTTACCATCTGAGCCACCAGGGAAGCCCAAATATAAGACAGGACACATAAAATTTCTAGAAGAGCATGAAGGTAAAACATGCTCTGACATAAATCACTGCAATATTTTCTTAGGCCAGTCTCTCAAGGCAAAAGAAATAAAAGAAAAATAGATGAACAAATGGGATTTAGTAACACTTCAAAAGCATTTGCACAGCGAAGGACATCATCAACAAAGTGAAAAGACAACCTACAGACTGGGAGAAAATGTTTGCATAACTAACAGGTGTTAAATTTTCACAATTTGCAAACAGCTTATAGAATGCAATATCAAACAACTTAATGGGTTGCCATGCCCTCCTCCAGGGGATCTTCCTGACCCAGGGATCGAACCTACGTCTCTTGTGTCACCTGCATTTGTAGGGGTTTCCCTGGCGGCTCAGTTGGTAAAGAATCTGCCTGCAATGCGGGAGACCTGGGTTTGATCCCTATGCTGGGCAGAGCCCCTTGAGGAGGGCATGGCAACCCACTCCAGTATTCTTGCCTGGAGAATCCCAGGGACAGAGGAGCCTGGCGGGATGCAGTCCGCGGGGTCCCAAAGAGTCGGAGATGACTGCACGACTAAGCACGTCTTTGCCATGGTCTCACTGCCTGCCCTTTGGTCATGAGTGGCTCGCACTGTATCAGAGGGGAGAGGCTGTTGACCAGCACACAGTGGTGAGTGACACTTGTTCTTTGAGAGAAAGAATTCCTTCCCTCAAGGCAGGAAGCACCATACAGGATTGACAGAAACGTTCTGAAAGCAGAGTTCCATCCAGGTGAAGGAGGAGACAGAACAGGCTCTATCTTGAAAGCAGGGCTCCATCTTGGGCCAGACTGTGGACTTTGAGCTATTTGCTCAGTATCTATGGAAACGACATATACCAACTGGAAAACCAGGCCCCCGGAAGGAAGAGCCCCCTCGGGCTCTCCATCGCCTAAAAGAATACCCTTACTATCTGTGTGACCAAATAGAATCATCAGTCCGATTGTGTTTATTGGTGTATGACCACAGGCCTATTGATAATTGTCCACTGGTAACTACCTAAGCTTAAGGCATATGAATCACGGGTTAACTTTGATTGTATCTTTCTTTTTCCTTTGTTCAGACTAGTGTCAAGGGATTTGGGGAGGTGGGTTGGGGCATGTACACTTAGGGTATATAAGGTCTTCACAAAAACTGGTCGGGGTCCTTGGCTACGAGGAGACTTCCTTGGGCCCGCCAGTGTAATAAACTGCACTCCACTATCTGCATTGTCCTTCTGAGTGAGTTTGTTTCCCAGAACGCGTGGCTACAACAATGCCACAATTTGGGCTTCCCTGGTGGTTCAGTGGTAAAAAAATTCTGCCTACCAAGGAGACACAAGTTTGATCCCTGATCTGGGGAGATCCCACTGCCCATGCAGCTAAGTCTGGGAGCCACAACTATTGAGCCTGTGCTGGGAGCTGCAACGACTGACGCCCGAACACTGCAGAGCCTGCGCTACCCAACAAGAGAAGCCATGGCAGTGAGAAGTCTGCACACCACAACCAGAGAGCAGCTCCCACTCTCCACAGCTGGAGAATGGCCTGCACAGCATGAAGAAGACCCAGCACAGCCAAGAGAAATAAGCAGCATTATTTAAAAAAAGAAAATGCTACACTTTTTCGTATTAGTAGTAAACAAACTCAGGATTTGACCATGGTGGTATATTTACCCATTAAGACAGCCAATTTAGAATTCAGTGTTGTTGTTTTTTTTTTTTTTCATTTTGAATTCCATTCTCTTTAATGGTAGTTTTGATGAATGGTGATTTTCATACACACTAGAAAAAAGGATGATTGATTTTATAATGGATTTTTTAAAAAGCAGTACATTCAGATGCAAATTAAAATGCGCTGCAGCTGTGGTTCTCACAAAGGAAGGAAGGTCCAGAGAATTCAAAAAGTAATTCTTGTTTTGCAAGTATTCGATCCAGGCTTCGCTCTCTGCTCTGACCCCAGCTGCCCCCAGCCACCAGGCCACCGGAGCTGAGAAAGGCTTCCTGCTTCCTGTCCACATTGCCTCGGGAATAAAACACTCATCTCCAGAAAGGAAGACCTGAGAGGGAGGAAATAGCCACTTTTCTTCTCTTATTTCACACCCCCAAGCCCCCAGCCTGTCCTCTTTGCTTATCCCAGGCCACTTGCCCAGATTACAGCAAAAACCTAATCACAAAGGGAAGAGGAGGCCTCTTTGCTCCGTAGGTGAATGGTTTACAACCAGGCTTTGAGCCAGAGGAGAGAACCCCTGAGAACTCATCGTGTGTTACTGCCCAGACAGTCTCTGCATTAGCAAACACAGCAAAAATCCTAGCTTCCTGGAGTTTATGTTCTACTTGAGAAGAAAGCAAAAATGTGAACAAATAGTTGTAATATCAGATAGTGATGTTGCTAGTAAGAAAAATGGGCTGAAAAGTGTTATAGGGAATGGTAGGAATGTACTGCGGGGAGGGGACCCCTGATTCTCCAAGACTTACTAGTAAAGCCCATCCCAAGACTGAGACATAAGTCTATCTGTTTCTCTGGACTGGAGATTTTACTAGGCGGATCACTTTCCCACATCTGCTTTGGGAAGAAAAACCAAACCTACAGGTCATGGGGAAAATTTCTCCAGAGGGATGGGCTTCCACTGACAACCACAGACCTTGGGACAAACTGCCAACTCAGCATCCAAGTTCTCAAAGATGGTTCCTGATGACAGAGGGAGGGGTTCCTCTGAACCCCTGGAGGAAACTGGAGGGGTCCCAGAACTCCTTACAGCCATGAACATTAATGACAGCATCCATCATTACCCAACACCGTGTTTCTGTTTTTGTGTGGGACAGAAATACAGCTGAAAGAAATGGGAAGAACGCTGGCATCTCGAGCTTGGTAGTCCGTTTTTTTATTAACATTTGGGAAGATCAGTGGGCGGCTCTGAGGTTTTGCCGGCTGAGTCGATGACTCCTAGATTATAATCTCCCAAAAAAACAATGAAGGAAAAACAAACTCGGAGAAGGACTGATGGTTCGGTTTGCTAATTGCTCCTAAAACGGAAACGACTAGTTCAGAAGGGCTCCTTTAAATAAGCTTCCAAGTTGTCGTCTCAATTGTATGTCTCTTTTCAACATGTTTATTTCTCTTAGCTCACAGACCTTGTGAGAACAAGTGAAAATATTTCCACTTAAATCTATTTGTCATCTTAAAATGTACATGTGAAATTTTTAAAAATATTCATTAAAGGTAGCGTATTTCTAACATGCAATAACGTCTTGTTTTTAAATAATGTCAAACCTATATACATTTAAAGAGAGCACTAACTCTCTATCAAATTATATTTTTAAAATTGTTTATATTTTCAATTTAAAACACTTTATACAGTATTAAAGGTTACTCTCCATTTACAGCTATTATACAGCATCGGCTCTGTTCCCCGTGTTGTACAATATATCCTGTATCGTACATCTTCACATCTTAACTTGGTTGGTGCCTCCCACTCCCCGTGCCTATATTGCCTCTCTCCTTTTCCCCTCCTTGCTGGTAATCACTAGTTTGTTCTCCATACCTGTGACTCTACTGCTTCTTTGTTATTTTCACCAGTTTGTTGTATAATTTAGGTTCCACATATAAGTGGTATTATACAGTAGTTGTCTTTGCTCTGTTCATGAAATTCTCCAAGCAAGAATACTGGAGTGGGTAGCCATTCCTTTCTCGAGGGGAATCTTCTCCTCCCAGGGACTGAACAACGGCCTCCTGCACTGGCAGGAAGATCTCTTCCATCCGAGCCACCAGAGAAGCCCATGATGCCCTCCATGTGGGTGTGCATGGTCAGTCACTTCAGTCATGTCCAGTTCTTTTTAACCCTATGGACCATAGCCCTCCAGGCTCCTCTGTCCATGGGATTCTCCAGGCAGGAACACTGGAGTGGGTTGCCATGCCCGCCTCCAGGGGATCTTCACAACCCAGGGATCGAACCTCTGTCTCACGTTTCCTGCATTGGCAGATTGCTTATTTACCGCTAGCCCCACCTGGGAACGCATAATGCCCTCCAAGTCTATCCATATTGCTGCAAATGGCAAAGTTTCACTCTTTTTATGGCTAAGAAGTATTCCATCATATATGTGTATATACCACATCTTCTTTATTCATTCATCTATTGATGGACTCTTAGGTTGCTTCCTTCCATATCATGGCAGTTATAAATAATACTGCTATGAACATTGGGGTGAATGCATCTTTGTGAATTAGTGTTTTTGATTTTTTTTTTATTATATACCCAGAAGTGGGATTGCTGGGTCCTATGATAGTTCTATTTTCAGTTTTTTGAGGAACTTTCATATTGTCCTCCATAGTAGCTATACCAATGTACATTCCCACCAAGAGAGCAGTAGGTTTCCCTTTTCTCCACACCTTCTCCAGCATTGATCAGTTATGTTCTTTTTGATGATGGCCATTCTGACAGGTCTGAGGTGAAAATCTTGGTTTTGATTTGCATTTTCCTGAGGGTGAGGATGCTGAGCACTTCTTTTTCATGTGCCTGTTGGCCATTGCATGTCCTCTTTATTGAAATGTCTATTCAGTTCTTCTGCTCATTTCTTAATTGGATTTTTTAGTTTTCTTTATATTGAGTTGTATGAGATGTTTATATGTGCTGGATATTAGTTTCTTAGAGGTCACATCATTTGTAGATATTTCCCCCATCTAGTAGGTTGTCTTTTCATTTTGTCAGTGGTTTCCTTTGCTGTGCAAGAGCTTAGAAGTTTAATCAGGTCCTATCCATTTGTTTTTGCTTTTATTTTCTTTAGGAAATGGATACAAAAAATATTGCTATGATTTATGTCAAAGAGTGTTCTGCATAAATTTTCCTCAGGAATTTCATAGTATTGGGTCTTACAGTTAGGTCTGTCATCTATTTTGAGTTTATTTTTATGTTTTTACCACCTCTCACACATAGTTCTGACCTAGTAACCCAAAACAAAAACTTTCTCTGCAACAAAGAACTTTCGTATCATTGGAAGGTTGAACACTCTTACCTCCTTTCAGTGATAACTGAATGGGTTGAGTACACACCATGCGTTAGAGATCACCCTAACGCTTTACATAACTGTCCCACACAGCCCTGTGAGTTAATTTCGTTTTCTACAGGGGGCATGATGTGAAGAGCTGACTCATTGGAAAAGACTCAGGTGCTAGAAAAGATTGAGGGCAGGAGGAAAAGGGGGCAACAGGGTGTGATGGTTGGATGGCATCATCAATTCAATGGACGTGAGTTTGAGCAAACTCTGGGAGATAGTGAAGGCAGGGAAGCCTAGCGTGCTGTAATCCATGGGGTTGCAAAGAGTTGGACACAACCAGGTGACTGAATAGCAACAACAATAGAGGGCAGAGCGAGGGGAAGTAACTTGACCGAGGCCCCACAGGGACGTGGTAGAGCTGGTGTGAACTCAGGCAACCTCAGAGCAGAGGTGTTCTGCCCCCTCCCAGAGCCAGACAGTGGACTCCGTCATCCTTTGGCGGTGAGTGCCCCCAGACCCCCAGAGAGTACAGTGAAACAGCAATGGGGTCGTGGCCATAGACAGCAGGGGCTTTCAGCAGCACACAGTAAAACAGTTCTTATTTATGTTCCGCATAAAATTTAATTTGAACACTGCTTCTAGGCTGAAAAAATTTTTTTGAAAAAGTTTGAAAGAGCGAAAGAGTTGCATTTTCTCTGACAATTCTTGCTTATGCTACTATCTAGAGTGACTCCATGTAATTTTAAGTTGGGTTAAATTTAGGCAGCTGAATCGTTACAAATTATGTCTCTGAAAATAAACCACAATAATTATGTCAGCATAAAATGCCATTTTTTCCTTTCCTACATGCTCCCGTGTGACACGATAATATCCAGTTAGCAGCAACTCTTTACATGAGATGTTATGGTCCTATTGTTTAGAGCCAGAGGCGTCGGCAATACATAAAAACTGAGGGCTTGAGTAGGTGGACTGTGTGGTCAAGTGAGCATCTTGGTTGGTTCAGTCTTTGGAGATTTTCGCCTACAGAGTTTGAACCCACTCTCCTGTCTTGGTACCTCAAAGCCAAAATCCAGTGACTTTCCAGACACTGGACTCCTTGCCCCAAACATGACTTTTGTGTCCATAACCAATGGTCCCTGTGGAGGGTGGGGATTGAGGGACAGGAAGGCTGAGCCCGGGCATGGCCTGGCATTTCCTGATGCTGCTTTCTGCACCTGATATAAGTGCCCGCTCCTCACGGCCTCGTGAAATGCTTCTACCACAAAAGCTGAATTCAGTTTTAGGGAGTAAAAACCTTTGGTTCAGTGATGAGGTCAGCAAAGTGTTTGTGCTTTGGTTTGATTTCTACACAACTAATTTCTGTTCACTCTCTGACCTTGGCCGATGCCACATGAGGATCAAGGGAAAGATAAGTAAATGGGGAAACTGAGACCCAGTCCTTTAGCGGTCCTGCCTATAGGACATCCGTGTCCTGCTGTATTTTCTACATCAGGCCATAAACCGACACTTGGTGTGGTCTTAACCCTTCCACAGGAGACGATGCTGGGAAGCCAAGGGTGAGGCGGAAAGCTGGGGTCTTATTGGGAGGATCTTGGGGATGTAATAGACAGAGATGTCCTCCCAGTAATACAACCCGTGTGTGTGTGCATATGTGTGTGTGTTTCAGCTCAAAAGGAAAGTATTTCCATCTTAACGACAATGGTGGCTCGAATGGTGGGATTTCTAGAACAGAGAAATTCTAGACACTCTGGGCAGGTTTTTCTCCACCCTAGGAGGGCTTGGCTCCCAGCCAACACAAACAAACAGTTCATATTTACTGCAAAAGAAACATATAGGCCCTATTTACCAAAAAGTTCACCCTGAGATATGTTGGCTCCACTTCCTCCTGGTGCTCACCCACGGGGGATCCTCGGGTCATATGTCGAGTTGAATGGGCCTGAAGCCACAATGGGATTGTCCCAGGATCAATTCCTTCTCTTGGTTCAAGACTTTTCTCTTAAGAAAAGTCCCTGGCGCTTCCCTGCTGGCTCAGTGGTAAACAATCCACCCCCCCGCCCAACAAAAGCAGGGGACACACGTCCGGTTCCTGATCCAGGAAGAAATCACATGTCTCAGGGCGACTAAGCCCACGTGCCACAACTATCGAGCCTGCGCCCTAGAGCCCAGGAGCCGCAACCACTGAAGCCCAGACACCCTTTGCACCTTTTGCACCGCAGCAGGAGAGGCCAGCACAGTGAGAAGCCCGTGCAGCAACTAGAGGGGAGCCCCCACCCGCCACAGATAGAGAAAAGCCCACATGGTGATGAGCATAGTCACAAATAAATAAATAGAAAAACCCCTGGAAGAAATGCCTTGTGTTATTACCTTGAACAAACTCATCAACACAAGAAATATGACTTAATAACTAGAATGGGGCAAAGTTATTAAAGAAATCATTTCACCTGCTAAGTAGGAATATTATGATCCATAATACAATTTAAGAGAAACAAGAGAACAAAAGCTAAGCGCTTTTCAGGGATGCTGATTAGATATAATTTTTTGGAGAATTTTCCAGTCAATGCTAAATAGTCCACTTGCAATTACAATTGCGGGAGGTGAAGCTGAGGAGATTCCCTTCCTGTGTTTAATGATTTTGGGTAGCTTGTCTGCATGAGGGCGCTTCCCTGGGAGGAGGTGGAGGGGAGGAGAGCTGGTCCCTGTCTTGTTCTCCTTCCTGTCTTCTTGCTGTTACTTTGTTTACGTGGAAGTGCAGCCAACAGTCAAATGATGAGCTACATGCAGGAGATGTGATGGACGCTTGTCTTTATCAGTGGCCAGAAAACAAGCTTCATTTCGGCCATCTCTTAGCCTGCTCATCTCCATGGTGCGAACGAAGATCTTGGGCTCCTGCGACCTTGTCCCTTTGCTTCACGTCCCCACAGGCTGATGCCAGCATCAGGGTCTCTCTCAGGGGGTTATTGGAACACATGTGATATAGTAAAAACATTCCAACTGGGTCAGTGGTGGCCTGTGACTCAGGGTCTCCATCCTGTGTAATACTGAGTCATGTCTGAATTAGTACTCAGAGTCCTCAGTGTTGCAGAAAGTTGAAACCAGGTAAAAAGGTATGAAAATGTGAAAGGGTTTCTTGACTGCCACACGCCTTATAAATGTTATTTCACTCTTAAATGAACTATGCTTTTAACTGAGTCCAAGCTCATACTGCTCACCGCACGACAGACCAATATATCCAGAGACGAGTTATTGGAACAAGGAACTATGATTTTGTTTTGAAAAACCAACACATTGAGAAGATGGTGGACTAGTACCCCCAAGGAGCCATCTTCCCCGAGTTAGAATTCAGGCCTCTTCTATACTAAAAGGGGAGAGGTGTGGTTGGTTCTTGCAGACTTCTTGGTGTCAAAATCCTTTGTTCTCACAGCTGTCCAGTAGGTCAAGTCGATGTTCCTGTAAACCTCCAACCAGGCATGTCATTCTCTGTTCTGCAACTTTTTGTCTCTGTACGGAGGGAAGAGTGTTATACTCTTAAAGGTCAGAGCCTTGAGAATGGGCTGCCCTGTATATTTCACGCCAGAGGCAGCATTCTTATAGCAAAAGCAATAGAACATAAAGATTAAAGTAAAAGGAACAGTTCCAATATAGAGTCAAGTTTGCTCTTCCCTCTTACACGCTGACCTTGGGAGTGTCCGGCAGTCCTTGCATTAAAGAAATTTCATCACATTCTTTCCTTTTTGACAAGGAAAATTGGGGACAGGGAGTTTAAGTCAACAGAATGAGATCCCACTGGGAGAGAGGGATGGACAAGGAGATGGAGAAGGGGGTCTAGGCTTTGCCACACCTCTGCCTCCTCCTGCCCGTGGCCTCACCTGCTCCCCTCTCCTCTAGTTCCAAGATGCCCTGTAGTTTTTCTTCAAGTCATAATTCCGCATCCTGCCAGAGAGCACAGTTGGGCCATAAAAGATAGATGCTGTGCCCACATGAGCAGGAGGCCTGCGCCCCAGGGCAGTGGTGGGCAGCTCGGAGGTACGCTGAATTTCCTGCCTACGTGGAACTGTGTGCAATTGTGTGACAGCCTCCCTGGGACTGTTCCCACCGGGTGACGGACACTAGGAGGTTTTCAGTCCTTTGCTGCAGAGACAAGCCTGCTTTATTAAGTCATTTCCCAGCATTCTCAAGTTCTCATCAGGAACCCACATTTCATAAGAAAGCACCTTGCTTGGCCCCTACCATGCCTTTTCCATAAACGCTGTCTACCATCCAGTTGATAAGGGAAGAGTTCTATCAGCCAGAGTCCAAGTCCTACTGCAAATGGCACCACTAATCACTATTGCATCTCTCGGAGCATATTTCCTCCTGTGCTGGCACCTTGCTCCTGCTTGGATTTCTTGGTTTTGTTCGGTCACTAAGTCGTGTCTGACTCTGTGACCCCATGAACCATAGCACGCCAGGCTTCCCTGTCCTTCACCATTTGCCAGAGTTTGCTTGGGTAGAGCCTTGTAACGTGGGCTTTTTCAGCTTAGTCGTTTATCCCATTACTGTGAATGCCTTGAGAGCAGGGAACAGGCCTTCATTTAGATTTTTGTTCCTAACTCCCAGAAATAATTTCAATTTGAAGTGAATTGAATAGAAATAGTGACTATTAAAAGAATAGTTCAAAAATGTTTGAAAGTATATGCTAAAGAATTTCACTCAAAATAAATTATATAAAATATAAATAAATGATCTAAAACACCAAGTGCCATAATTATATGCAATTTGCCCAACTTATAAGAAGATCTCTTGTGGTTTGAAATTATCCTTCCTTTGATATTTTATGAATGTACCAATTTTAGGTGCAAAGCCCTGAATGGATAGAAATTTCACAAACAGATAATAAAAAATCTCTTTGAAATCTCCAAAATAGATGCTGGCATATATTAAATTCAAAGGAGACTAATGGTATCAGGACTGATGCTGAAGCTGAAACTCCAATACTTTGGCCACCCGATGCAGAAAACTGACTCATTGGAAAAGACCCTGATGCTGGGAAAGATTAAAGCAGGAGGAGAAGGGGACAACAGAGGTTGAGATGGTTGGATGGCATTGCTGACTCAATGGATATGGGTTTGAGCAAGCTCTGGGAGTTGGTGATGGACAGAGAAGCCTGGCATGCTGCAGTCCATGGGTTCACAAAGAGTCAGACATGACTGAGTGACTGAATTGACTGAACTGAACTGAATGGTATCAGAAAAAGCATAATTTCTATCTGTCATGCTGAAGGCAAGAGAGAAAGTTCCCCATTCACTGCCTTTAACTGTGGTCTAAATCAAATGTGTGATAATGAGGCTTATAGTCATGTAGGGATGCTAGAGTTGGACCATAAAGAAGGCTGAGTGCCAAAGAACTGATGCTTTTTCAAACTGTGGTGCTGGAGAAGACTCTTGGAGTCCCTTGGACAGCAAGAAGATCAAACCAGTCAATTTTAAAGGAAATCAACCCCAAATGTTCATTGGAAGGTCTGATGCTGAAGGTGAAGCTCCAGTACCTTGGCCACCTGGTGCAAAGAGTTGACTCATTGGAAAAGACCCTGGTGCTGGGAAAGATTGAGGGTAAGAGGAGATGGGGGAGGCAGAGGATGAGATGGTTGGATGGCATTACTGACTTGATGGACATGAGTCTGAGCAGGCTCCAGGAGAGAATGGAGGACAGGGAAGCCTGGTGTGCTACAGCCCAAGGGTTTGCAAAGAGTCACACACGACTTAACAGCTGAACAGCGAGGCTTGTGAAACATCAGGTCAAGTACTTGCTAAGTATTCACTATCAATTAATCAACCAGCCACTCAGCACGCATTAATTAAATGCCTAACCCTGGTGGCTCAGACAGTAAAGAATCTGCCTGCAATGCAGGAGACCCAAGTTCAATCCCTGGGTTGGGGAGATCCCCTGGAGAAGGGAATGGCAACCCCCTCCAGTATTCTTGCCTGGAAAATACCATGGACAGAAGAGTCTGGTGGGTTACAGTCCATAGGTTGCGACTAACATAGCAAAAAGAAGATAAAGCACTATGGGGCGGGCGGCAGCAAGGTGGTCGGGGTTGTATCAGGTTTCATTTGCCACTAACAGAGTGTTACAACAATAAACAATTTTTAAATTAGAGTACAGTTGATTTATCATGTTATGTTAGTTTCTGATGTACAGCAAAGTGATTCCATTTTACGCACGCAGACACATATATATTCTTTTTCACACCATTTTCCATTATGGTTTATTATAGGATATTGAAAACAATTCCCTTTGCTATACAATAGGACCCCATTGTTTAACCACTATATATATAATTATATATACGTTTGCATCTGTTAGTCCCAAACTCCCAATCATCCCTCCCTCTTGACAGCCACAAGTCTGTTTTCTACGTCTGTGGGTCTGTTTCTGTTTGGGTCATATTTTAGACTCCACAGATAAGTGACATCATATATATTTGTCTTTCTGTGTCTGACTCATTCCAATTAGTATGATCATCTCTAGGCCCATCCGTGTTGCTGCAAATGGCATTATTTCATTCTTTCCGATGGCTGAGTAGTAGTCTATTGGGTATATGGATGGTATCTTCTTTATCCTTTTGTCTATTGATAGACATTTAGATTGCTTCTGTGTCCTGGCTAACAATAAATAATGACGTCACAAGATACCTAAGTGCTAAATTCTGTAGCACAGATTAGGAAGGCATAGAGATTTTGGAGAGGGCTGGTCAAGGAAGAGCAGATGTCTGGAGCTGGGTTATGAAGGATGAGTAGGGCTTGAGAGGGAAGTGGAGAGGGATGCAGAAAAGTCCTCACTAGGGCAAGAGGAACAAGGAGGATGCTAGAGGCACTTGGAGTCAGAGCCTGGACTCAAGAAGAGGGATTAATTCTTAAAATACAGAAGGAACATAGGAAAATTCCCTAAGGAAAGTGGTGTGAAGGAATCTTTGAAAGCAGAGGCCAGGACATCAGTAGCAGAATAGCAATACTATTCATATCTGTTTTAAGCAGATGCCTGTGGTTTATACTGTAGTAAGCATGCCTTCCAAGGGAGCTTCTTCACTGGCTGGCAGACACTTCTCCATTCTTTTGTGGGCATCAGCCCTAAGAAGTCCACTCAGACCCACTGCTGAGAACGGAATGGGTTCCAGCTGTTCTAGGAAATGTTTGATATCCCATGCTCTGCTGTGGGTGGTACCATCACACCTTCCACTGTGTAAGCATGTGTTTGAAGGAGTACACTCAACGAGGAAGGCTGTCCAGAAATGTTCTGTTGTTGTTTTTTAGTTGCTAAGTTATGCCTGACTCTTTGTGACCCCATGGACTGCAGCAAACCAGACTTCCCTGTCCTTCACTGTCTCCCAGAATTTGCTCAAATTCGTGTCCATTGAGTCAGTGA
The DNA here is from genome assembly GCF_023699985.2 of Odocoileus virginianus. Lineage (NCBI taxonomy): Eukaryota > Metazoa > Chordata > Mammalia > Artiodactyla > Cervidae > Odocoileus > Odocoileus virginianus. The sequence goes on from NC_069674.1 coordinate 4,149,779, forward strand.
TGCCATCCAACCATCTCATCCTCTGCTGCCCTCTTCTCTTTGCCTTCCATCTTTCCCAGCATCGGGGCCTTTTCCAGTGAGATATTCTGGAAGATAATAAATTTGTGCTACCTGAGTCACACTGTTATCCTCAGGATCACTAGGAAGCAAAGAAGAAAGTCATAAAACAAGTCCAGAATGCAACTAATTAATGCTAAAGACTGTGTTATTTGCATATGGAATAAATTGAGTGGTGTTAATCAAAATCATACATGACATTTTACAAGCTCCAAGCAGTATCCTGGAGGTGATACAATGTTGACTCTGTTAAAAAACCTAATAAGAGTGAAGTAATTAGCCTCCAACCAATAAAAATAAATGGGAAAAAAAAACTAACAAGAGTCTACTGGCTTCCCGCCAGTAAAGCTGATCTACTGACACTGGGTTGTGGTAAAGGAAAGTACAGCATTCATACTGCAGGTGCCAAGCTAGGAGAATGGGCATCTCATGCTCAAAAGACCCAAACTGCCCAATGGCTGTCAGGGGAGGGGTTTTGAAGGCAAGGGGAGGAGGGGGTGCAGGAGGTGTGATCAGCACTCGGAGAACCCTGGGATGGACTGGCATCAAGGTGAGGTTTCGAGCATCATCGGCCTCTGGGGTTGCAGCCAGTCTAGAATCTATGTCCTTGCCATCACCAGTTTTCATCTGGTGGGGCTCTGTTTCACGTAAAAACAATTTTGGAATGTTTGTTGATCCTTTATGTGTGTATTTCAGAGAACTCCGAGTTCAGTGATTCTGCTGTGTTGCTGGTTTATACTCTAAAATATTACCAGTTCCCCAGCCCAGCAGCCATTCTCTGTTTCTACATCTTCTCATTCCTTGATGCTAACTCCTGAACCGGCCCTTCTGAGACTCAGGGAGGCCTGAGGCTAAAGCAAAAGCCTTTGACTTCAAAGGACAGGGGCTTGTATTTGGGTTCAGCTCTGCCTATGGCCCCTCTGGTCACTCAGCCATGCACTCTTTGGCAGCTTCTGTGTGCTGAGCGCTTCACTGGGCAACACAGACAGGAACTGGGAGAAAGTGATGATGACAAAGCGCCACACGCGCTGGCCATGCCCTGATACCTTCTGGCTAGCTGGTTGGTTTGTTTCTTCTAGCTTTGTTTTAACATACATTTATATTCATTTTATCCTGAACACACACATGAGGTATTCTGAAGACAGATTTCTCATGAAATACTTCGCAGTAAATAACCACTGTGTCAGCCTCCCCTGCCCTGTCCTGCAGTGAGCTTTGGTGAGAGTTGGCAGGATTTTTTTCCTGCATGAATGAGTAATCAGGTCCCCATAGATGAAGGGCAAGCAAATATGATTTTTCTCTGTTTATACAGGGAAAGAAGAAATTGTTCTTCCCTCCTGCAGTATGGCCCCTCCTTGGAAATATGGCCCCCTATTCCAACACTTTGATGTGGAGATACCAAAGCCACAGTTGCCTGGTTTTGTACATTTTGAGATTAAATACTGAAGAGATGGACTCTCGGCACCTGCGGCTCAACCCTGGGACTTAGCTGAACTGAACCATTTGGCTCTTCTGGAGAGAAAAGGGAAGTTGTATTACTTTTAGGAGCAGAACAATTAACTTCACAAACCAGCTTCAGACCTCATTCCCATAGATTGGGGAATAAGGCTCAGAGATTCAAAAATTTCAAGAGATGAAGGTTTTATTGGAGCCCTGAGAACTCTGGGGAAGGTTTATTTCTCAACAATGATGTAAACAGTCCCAGTTATCCCAGCATCTCTATGAGGAAGCCCTTATGATGCCTCCAGCTCTGGTGCTGGTTCCTCTGGAGACTATTCCCCAGCATCATCTCCTCCTTGGCAGGTGGAAGTGTAAAGTATAAGGAGGAGCTAGAGTTCTAAGTCATCACAGTCTGGCTCCAGCAAATTAGGGACTTCTCATAGACGGCACAGTTAAAGAACGACAGAGCTGGGACCAGATTCCAAACCTGCTGACTTTACATTGGGAGCCTTCACATTAACATTACAAGTTTCTAGCGCCCCTGTGGAGCATATAAACAAGTGCTAAGCAAATAGATCATGGAGGAGACAGTTGTTTTTAGTGGAAGTGTACATGTGTGAGTGTATTATTAAGAGTTTACTTAACTTTTTAAAACCTCGACCTATTCTTCAATAACTTCTGACATGAAAACAAATGTTGAGAAGACACAAATCATAATGAAATTGCCTCAGCCCTCATTTTAGTTGCAAATGGAATTAATATGAACTTTCTTCACATTCCTTTTCTGCTGGAAGATTTGGGCAGGGGCTACTTCCAAAACTGGCCTCCCTGGTGGGGTGGCTTATAGTGGTAAAGAATCTCTCTGCCATACCTGGAGACATGGGTTCCATCCCTGATCTGGGAAGATCCCCTGGAGAAGGAAATGGCAACCCACTCCACTATTCTTGCCTGAGAATTCCCATGAACAGAGGAGCCTGGCAGGCTACAGTCCTTGGGGTCACAAAGATTCAGACACAACTGAGCAATAACAACTCCCAAGACCAGAGCTGTACCCATAAGGGGCAAACTGATCTTGCTCAGGTGAATATTAGAAGAAAATTGGTAAACTGTTCTGATGCACAAAAGACTTAGAAAGTGATCAATGTTCTGGATGTCTCTTAAATGTAAGCATCATGTAAAGAAAATCTGTGGCCATGATTATTATTCACCTGTCAGAGAAAACTTTCAGTCCGTTATGTCAGTTCCCTATAGCTTGAAATAAGAAGCATCTTAAAGGGGCTGGAATGGGAGTGATTAGTCAATATCTGAAGGCAACTCTATCCTTATACCTAACACTGAAGGAGACCTACCTGCCCTACTGTCTCAACTGACTTAGGCTCCAAATGACCTAGATTCTGGGAGTCTTTCTCTTTCTTATAAGCCAGAGATAAGTCAGTGGAACAAAACAGCTTATTTTCCTACCTAGAAGTTATTTGCTTTCTGCCTACATGGATCACTCCAGTAGCTAAGGTTTTCTTCAGGGAGAATTTGGCCAGTAATTATGTCATCAGTAATGACTAACTCAGTGATCGCCAATGGCCCTTGATGTCCATTCAGTTTCATTTGCTTGGGTCTGGAGAGAACAGATACACTCAGAGTGTCTTGGTTAATAAATATTAATGTAGAGGAATTTTAATCCATTATTTATTTCTCAGCATCTGCATAATGCCCTCTCAGGTAAAACTAATAAAAGCTTCACAGCATTTGCAGCTTAACAAAATTTCCAAGCAGAAATGCAGTGAAAGCAGGATAGAAGCTAGCCAGAGGAGGGCACTGACATATTTTTTTTTTTTTAGTTTTTAATTTATATTGAAGTGGGCTTCATTGGTGGCTTAGACAGTAAAGAATCCACTGCAATGCGGGAGACCTGGGTTCAATCCCTGGGTTGGGAAGATCCCCTAGAGGAGGGCTTGGCAACCCACTCCAGCATTCTGGCCTGAAGAATCCCACGGCCAGAGGAGCCTGGTGTGCTATAGTCCATGGGATCGCAAAGAGTCAGACATGACTGAGCAACTAAGCATATAGTTGATTTACAATTTAACAAAGTATAGACTCAGATGGACAGCAAAGTGATTTAGTTACACATATACATATCTACTCTTTATAAGAATATTTTCCCATGTAGAGTATTGCAGAATTTTGAGTAGAGTTCCTTGTGCTACACAGCACATGCCTGCTCAGTCATGTCTGACTCTTTGTGACCCCCCCTGGACTGTAGCCTGCCAGGCTCCTCTGTCCACGGGATTCTCCCAGCAAGAATACTGGAGTGGGTTGTCATTTCCTCCTCCAGGGTACCTTCCCAATCCAGAGATCAAACTTGTGTCTGTTGCGGCTCCTGCATTGGCAGGCTAGTTCTTTATCAGTGAGGCACCTGGGAAGCCCTGTGCTATACAACAGGTCCTTGTTAATTGTCTATTTTATATGTGGTAGTGTGTATATATTAATCCCAATTTATCCCTGCCCCCTAATAAATCCCCAATTTATCCCTGCCCCCTTTCCTCTTTGGTAAACATGTTTGTTTCCTAAGCCTGTGCATCTGTTTCTAATTTGGGAATAAGTTCATTTGCATCACTTTTTATATTCCATATATAAGTGATAGGGCTTCCCTGGTGGTTCAGATGGTAATGAATCCTCTTGCAATGTGGGAGACCGGGGTTTGATTCCCAGGTCGGGAAGATCCCCTGGAGGAGAGCCTGGAACCCTCTCCAGTGTTCTTGCCTGGAGAATCCCCATGGACAGAGGAGCCTGGCGGGCTACAGATCATGGGGTCGCAAAGAGTCGGACGCAAATGAGTGACTAAGCACATATAAGTGATATCCTATGATATTTATCTTTGTCTGACTTCACTTAGAGCAGTAATCTGTAGGTCCATCCATGTTGCTACAGATTACATTATTTTTATGGCTGAGTGATAGTCTATTGTGTATTTGTACCACGTCTGTATCCATTCCTCTGTGGATGGACATTTAGGTTGCTTCCACCTCTTGGCTATTGTAAATAGTGCTATTTAGCTCTAAGTCTTAGCTATAAAACTAAGACTTTCAAGTCTCAGAAATCCATCCCACTTTTATAATGTGTTCTACAGAAAGAGACTCAATCTATTTTGGTGAGTAGATATTCTTTCTTTCTTATTCCCCCTGAACAGTGCCATGGAAAAAGAGACCTTGCCGTGCCCATCCAAGCCCTGAAATTAATGGAACATTCCAGGAACATTTCCACATTAATAGGAAAATAATATAAACCAAACAAAAGGAACCATTGAACCAGGATTCAAGGTCATCTGTATATCATATGGACTCATAGAGATTTCAATGTAGAATAAACGTACAGAGAAGGTAAGCTCTGCAAACCCAGGGATGATGTCTGTTTGGAACACTGATGTATTCAAAGTTCTGAAGATAGTGCCAAGCACATGATAGGAACCTAGTGAATTCTCGTTCAATAGCTGAACATCACAGAGGGTGCTGGATCTTCTGCATCCACGGAACAGGACTGCTCATATCCCTCTGTGAGTTTCTGCAACCTAAAGACAACTGGAAGTGGCATCTCAAATGCCTGACTAGGTGGAGCATTTTTTAAAAAATTGTTCCTGTCAAAATTCATCTCTTAAAGGCCATAACTAGAAACAAGAAAACTACAAACTAAGAAAGCTCATCGGTAAAGGCAAACATACAGGAAAGGTAGGAAATCATCCACACACAAATGTGATATCAAAACCAGGACTCATGAGAGATGGAAAGTACCAATGCAGGGTATTGAAAATGCATTTGAACTTAGGAGATCAGCAACTTAAAACAATCATGTATATAGACTGTTATACCAAACCTTCAAACTGTGGTGCTGGAGAAGACTCTGAGAGTCCCTTCGACTGCAAGATCAAACCAGTCAATCCTAAAGGAAATCAACCCTGAATATTCATTGGAAGGACTGTTTCTAAAGCTGAAGCTCCAATACTTTGGCCACCTGATGCAAAGAGTCAACTCATTGGAAAAGACCCTGATGCGGGGAAAGATTGAAGGCAGGAGAAGAAGGGGACGACAGAGGATGAGATGGTTAAATAGCATCAGTAACTCAATGGACATGAATCTGAGCAAACTCTGGGACATTGTGAAGGACAGAAGAGCCTCATGGTGCTGCAGTCCGTGGGATCACAGAGAGTGGAACACAACTTGGCAACTGAGCAACAACACTATCACACCTCATGGTAACCACAACCCGAAATTTATAACACACACAAAAAAGAAAAAGGAATCTGAATACAACACTGAAGATCAAATCACAAGAGAACAAAAGAGGGAAAAAAAAACAGACCTACAAAAACAAATTCAAAACCACAAACAAAATAGCAATAAGAACATACATATTGATAATTACCTTAAATGTAAATGAATTAAAAGTTCCAACCAAAAGACATAGATAGACTGGTTGAATTGAAGTGAAAGTCACTCGGTCATATCCGACTCTTTGCGACCCCACAGACTGTCCATGGACTTCTCCAGGCCAGAATACTGGAGTGGGTAGCCTTTTCCCTTCTCCAGGGGATCTTCCCAACCCAGGAATTGAACTAGGGTCTCCCGCATTGCAGTCAGATTCTTTACCAGCTAAGCCACAAGGAAGTTGAATGGATACAAAAACTCGTCCCTTAAAAACCATTAAAACTTATTTCTACCTGGCTTCTGTATATAACATTATTTAGTATGTGGCAAAGTTAGTTTTCTAAGTAGTAGGGTAAAAAAGATGGAATATTAATAAATAGCCTTAAAAACTGGCTAATCATTGACAAAGAAAAATAAAGCTCGATCTCTGCTTTGTTTTTTACGCGAAAATAAAGCATGGAAGGAACAGATGTTAAAATGTGAAATAAATGCAATCAGAGCACATATATTGATGATATATGTATAATCTTGATTGTGTAACTGAGTCTGAATCATATTATCTAGCTTCCTCTCCTAACAAAAAGCCAGAAAATAAAAAAAAAGGAAGATTGCTACATTAGAACATGAAAATGTTTTAAATTTTTGTAGAGAAAAACTACAATATGCAAGGTTAAATGTGAATGTCAACATGTGAGAAAATTTATGTTTCACGTTTTCAATCCATCATCAATTTTACCATGTTCATATAAATCAATTAAGTAATAAAAGATGAATTTTCCAGGTAGAAAGCAGGCAACAAGCACAGTGGGCAATTCATCCTAGAATAACAAATGGTGGGTAAATATATCATTTTTCTTTTATTAGTGGCAGGGCTGAAAATTGCAATAACAATAGCTTGCCTCTTGATTTGCAATTATCTTGAAAGAGTGACAAAATTCAGCATTGACAAAGAGGGGTGAATACATACCTATACCAACTGGGAGCATCAGCAGTCTTTCTAAGTTATGTGATAGCTGATAACATTTTGAATGGTTATACAGTGTTTCATATAGGCACACAGACACATCCTCAAACCTCCCAAGGAAAAATGTTACTTATCAGATATCTGCAGAGAAGAAATATATTTCTCTGTGACTCTCTCCCAAAGTAGCTCAACTGTATCTCATCCTGCAAACAGCGTTGGATTTTCATCTTCAACCATGATTCACAAGTTGTCCCCTGAGGTTTAGAAGGAAGAAACAAAATAGCCCGCTGCTGTTTAGTTAACCTGTCTCCTCTCCCCTTAGCTATGCAAAGTTCTTGCCTGGTTGTTTTTTTTTTTTTTTTTTCAACTTTTTATTGGAGTGTAACATAGGTACATATAAGAAAATGTCAAAATAAGTGTATATAACTCCATACATTGTCATGAAATTAACACACCCTTCTAAGCAGCATCCGGATCAAGAAACAGTATCACCAACACTTAAGAGCTGCCTTTGTGACCTCATCCACTAACACTGTCCACTGGCTAATACTACCCTGACTTCCAACAGTGAGATTAGTTGTATCTGCTTTTTTTTACTTGAAAGAAATGATGTGAGTGTCTGTGTGCCTATATGAAATACTGTATAACCATTCAAAATGTTATCAGCTATTACATAACTTAGAAAGACTGCTGATGCTCCCAGTTGGTATAGGTATGTGTTCACCCCTCTTTGTCAATGCTGAATTTTGTCACTCTTTCAAGATAATTGCAAAACAAGAGGCAAACTATTGTTATTGCAATTTTCAGCCCTGCCACTAATAAGAGAAAAAAGATGCTCCAAAGAAGACATACACATGGCCAACAGGCATACCAACTGTCACTAAAGTCCATGTCAGTAAACATCAGGGAAATGCACATCAAAACCACTAGATACCACCTCGCACCTGTCACAGGATGACTATTAACCAAAAATCAAAGACAACAGGTGTTGATGAGAACGTGGAGAAAGTGGAGCCCTGGTGCACGGTTGGTGGGAATGTAAGTTGATACAGCCACAATAGAGAAGAGTATGGCAGTTCCCCTAACTAACAAATGATCCAGAGTAACTATTGAAATGACCAGTGGTTAATGACCAGATTCAAAGAAATATTTAGCCTTATCACTTTCCATTTAAGACAATGGGAAGTTGTATTTTCCCAGTTTCGTCTCATTCATTCAGTTTTATACCTTTACACAAATGCTAAGAAAAACACAAATAGGCTTAGAGGAATATCTGGGTAGATGCTCACCAAAATATTAATAACAGCTTCTTATTCATGGTGGGATTTCAATAATTTTAATTTTCTGCATTGCTTAATTTCCTTCCCATTTGATTTTCAAGCAGGGAGTATCTTGGTCTCCTGGGGCTTCCCTGGTGGCTCAGATGGTGAAGAATCCAACTGCGATGCAGGAGACTCGGAGTAAAGAACCTGCCTGCTAATGCAGGAGACATAAGAGACGCAGGTTCAATCCCTGGGTCGGGAACATCCCCTGGAGAAGGAAATGGCTACCCACTGAAGTATTTTTGCCTGGGGAAGTCCATGGCTAGAGGGGGCCTGATGGGTTACACTCCACGGGGTTGCAAAGAGTTGGACATGACTAGGAACACACACACACACACACACACATAGACTGAGCAATTAACACTTTCACTTTCTTTTGCAGCTTAGTCTCATAGATCTGCTATAATAAAGTACCACAGACATGATGCCTATGATGGCTTAGAACAACGAGGTTTATTTTCTCACAGTTTTGGAAGCTATAAGTCTGCAGCCAAGCTGTCCCCCAGCCTCTTCCCACCTTCTGCTGGTGGACGTCCACCCTTGGCTTGTCGCTTCATCACTCCAATCTCTGCCTCTGTAGTCACGTGGCCTTGTTTCTATCTCTCTATGTCTTCTTACAAGGGCACTAACTGGTGTAGGGGCCCACCCTGCTCCAGTGTGATCTCATATTAACTCATTACATCTGCAATCACATTATTTCCAAATAAAGTCTCAATCTGAGGTGATGGACATTCCTGTGTGTTCCCAGACAACTGTGACTGGAGGGCACAGGGTAGCTTTTGAGTCAATGGGAGAGATTATCAAGTTGCTTACACATCGTTCTTGTGAAATGATTTTTCCCATCCCTGGGGAGGTAAATTGGAACACTCCAGGAATACAAAGTCTAGAAAAATATTTTGATATTGCCAGGCTAGTTACCTCTGTAAGAAAGACCCAGATGGAATCTGGGTGTATTAATACAATAGTCAATAGGTAGTCAAAACTCATGGCTGGAGGCAGTTGACTATAAACCATTAAGGGTATTTAAATGTGACCATAGAAATTGTTTCTTGTCACTGTCCCACTTTGACAGTTTTTCGAGGGTAATGAGTTTGACAGATGGGACAAGTGCCAGGACAGCCTTAGAATTTGAATGAGATGTCCTCACTGAAGACTGAGTAGCTCTGGGTAATGTATTATGTTAATCAGCATTTTCAGCATGAAAGAGTAAAATCCTCTCTTGAGGTAAAACACATAGTTAGTTTATGAGCAGGAAAGGCAGTGGGAATAAGAACATGTTAAGAGCAGTGAGAATTTTGACAAACCTACTCGAAGAATACTATGACCGTCTTCAATTGTATCTGATCGAAAAGGGCTTTGTAATTTACAACTAAAAATCAATTCATAGATCCAAACTACTATATATAGGATGGATAAATAATAAGGTTCTACTGTAGAGCACAAGGAACTATATTCAGTATCCTGGGATAAGCCATAATGGAAGACAATATGAATAAAAAGTATAATTATATGTATAACTGAATCACTTTGCAGCATAACAGACATTAACACAACATTGTAAATCAACAATACTTCAATAATATAAAAATGTTAAATATAAGAAAGAAAATAAAATATGTAAGTTACAAGGATTTATTGTGTAACACAGGGAATTATAGCCTTTATCTTTAATAGCTTTTAATGAAGTATAATCTGTAAAGATACTGAATCACTATGCTCTATACCTGAAACTAAGAAAATATTATAAATCAACTTCAATATTAAAAAATAGACCATGATTAATAAAAAATGAATTCATAGACAGTTATTGCACAGTCTTTGAAACTGTACTGAACTACAGGGCATGCGTGCGTGCTCATCCCTCAGTCGTGTCCAGCTCTTGGCGGCCCCGTGGACTGGAGACCACCAGGCTCCTCTGTCCATGGGATTTCTCAGGCGAGAATACCTGAGTGGGTTGCCATTCCCTATCCAGGGGATCTTCCAGGCCCAGGGATTGAACCCACATCTCTTGAGTTTCCTGTGTTGGCAGATGAATTCTTTATCACTGTGCCACCTGGGAAGCCCTTGAACTACAATATCAAACTTATTTCTGTAAGGTAAAACAAGAGACTAAAATCATCTCTTAGTTTGTTGAGTTTTTTTCCCAGTTCATCTCAGGTTTCATTTTTTTGAAAAGGTTATCTCAATAGTTGAATAAATAAATAAAATTGAAATGTCAAGCCTATTTTTATTATCCTTATTTTTATAAGATAAAGTGTTGCCTCTTGGACATTGCAGCAAACACAATAATAGCTTTAGACATTTTAAAAACAGTTAATAAAACAGTTTATAATTCTGATTTGGAGACCTGAATTTGGAAAACATAAAAGTATGAAGAACTGTTAGGGGAGACAAGTCATGAACATAAAGCCATAATTTTTTTTTGGATTAAAATATTTATAGTAAAACCACAGCAACAGAAAACAATGATTGTTTTAAACTTTTCAAAATTAAATGACTTTTTTAAATGATTCAGGAATATACCACAAGCACAGAGTTAACTATTTTTTTATCCTTCCAAAAAATATTGTTCCACATAACCTATTGTTCTATACAGTTTTAGTGTTGTCAGATGATAAGTATAACACATACTGAAAGGTGCATGGGGTGGGGGCTTCCCAGGCAGCTCAGTGGCGAAGAATCCTCCTGCCAGGGCAGAAGACAGGGGTTTGATACCTGCATCAGGAAGATCCCACAGGCCATGGAGCATCTAAGCCTGTGAGCCACAACTATGGAGCCTGTGCCGTGGAACAGGAGAAGCCACGGCAGTGAGAAGCCCGTGCGCCCCTGGAGCGTAGACCCGCTCCCTGCAACCAGAGAGAAGCCCAGCAGCAATAACCCAGCAATAACCCAACAGCCAGTAACAAAGACATGAATGAATAATAGTAATAATAAAGTGTATGGGGTTCAGCTAAAGCTGCCCTTAGAAACACCTCGCTAACAAAGCTTAGGTGTATTTAAGGTGAATGAGCCAATCAGTTAATTTAAGAAGTTTCTTTAAAGTGAGTAGAAAGGTATACCAGAGACGAGGAAAGAAAAAATAAAAATATTGGATACAGCTGAAAATAGCCACAGGCCAAAAGTTATTTACTTTCTTCTTTTTTTATTCACAAACTTTCGTTTTATTTTTGTTGTTATATATTAAAGTGGGGGGGAAAGTGACACGCAGGTGCCACACTCAAGGATGAAGGTCTGCCTTGGTCTGTCCTACCCAGTTTCTGCAGGACAATAAACGCAGCCCACAGAAATTACTTCTGCAAAAACACTAATAAAATGGAGATGTCCTTAGTTAAATGGAAGGAGGAGGCAGAGAAGAAAGTGGAGAAGAGGAAGGAGTGGAGGAAAAACTCATATAAGAAATAACAATGAATCTGATCCATGTTTCACAGCTGTAGATTTCTCAGAGACTTTAAATTTATTAGTGTGGCTTACCTGGTAAAGAATTCACCTGCAATGCGGGAAACCTGGGTTTGATCCCTGGGTTAGGAAGATCCCCTGGAGAAGGGAAAGGCTACCCACTCCAGTATTCTGACCTGGAGAATTCCATGGGCTGTGTAGTCCGTGGGGTCACAAAGAGTTGGACACGACTGAACGACTTGCACTTTCTCTTCTTTCACTTAGAGTTATTAAGAGAACACTTTGAGCAACTTTAGCTAATAAATTCGAAATTTAGGGAAGTGGCCACATTTCTCAAAAACATAACTATGATAACTGAAGGGGAAAACTTAACAATGTTTTAAAATATTGTAACCACTAAGTAAATTGAATCAGTAATAAGGAAATAAGTTGCCTTAAAAAAGGCACTCTAGCCTTATCTATCTTGTACATTCTTCCAACTTTCAAAGAACTTCCAAATTTCAACCCTATTTATCCTTCACCAGTGAACAGAAGGGCTTCCCAGCTGGCACTGGTGGTAAAGAACATGCCGGCTAATGCAGAAGACTTAAGAGACGCAGGTTCAATCCCTGGGTCGGGAAGATCCCCTGGAGGAGGGCATGGAAACCCACTCCAGCATTCTTGCCTGGAGAATCCCAGAGACAGAGGAGCCTGGTGGGCTCCTGTCTATGGAGTTGCAAAGAGTTGGACACGACTGAGTGACTGAGTACACACACACAATTTCAAGTCTTAACATATGAAGAATCAGAGAACTTCACTACCAGAAATCATCATTAATGGTAAAATGTTTGTGGAAATACCTTACTTGTTCTTGACCAAAAAACTCTTATATTACTGCTTCTATTTAATACTAAAAGGAGATCTTGGGTAGTGAAATAAGACCAGGAAATAAACTGTAACATTTGGGGAGGAAAAAAAAAACTGACATATAATTATCATTGTCTTCACTTAAAATGCAAGAGATTCTGTAGTCAAATTTTATAGATGATTACTAAAAAAGTATAGCAAAGTAGCTGCCAAATAGATCAATGTAAAAATTATGTGTAATAATACTATTTTAAAATCTGGGTCTATATGTTTAGGTTTGCTTTTGCTTGTCAGAGGTTAATAAAGTCATGACTCATTCAAAAAACCTGGGTGCTGATTAGATGGCTGTATTTGTGAAAAATCATCAAGCTGTACACAATGAACTGCACCTTTAAAACAAAAATTAAGTGATGCTTCAACAAAAGTTTACTTGGCCGAGTAACCCTCACAAGACATCAAAATTAATAGTGAAATTTCATAAGCACATCTTTAATGCTGCGGCTGCTAAGTTGCCTCTGTCGTGTCCGACTCTGTGCAACCCCACAGACGGCAGCCCACCAGGCTCCTCTGTCCTGGGATTCTCCAGGCAAGCACACTGGAGTGGGCTGCCATTTCCTTCTCCCATTTCTTTAATAAATAACTGCAAAAATATCTGTGCCAACTACTCTCCATTATAATCTTCTTGGAGATCCTCCTGGCAAAGCTTCTCTGTTCTTGTAAAATGACACAGGTGTGTAGCATGACGTTTAAAGCGCTTAACGGCTGAGCATCTGACTGGCCAAAAGCAGCAGATTAAGGAAAAAATGACAGCAGGGACTTCCCTGGTGGTCTGGTGGTTAAGAATCCACCTTCCAATACAGGGTTCGATCCCTGGTCTGGGAAGATTCCTCAGGCCCCGGGGCAACTATGCCTGATGGGCAGCTCCTGAGGCTGTGTTTTCTGGAGCCTGTGTGCCACAACTAGAGAGAAATAAGGAAAGATCCTGCATGCTGCCACTAAGACCAAGGGCAGACAAATAAATAAATAAACATTAAAAAAGAAAGAAAGAAAGAAAAAAGTGACTGCAACCTGTCTTTCCAGCAGTGTTGCAGGAACGAGAGTCTGTGAAAGGGGATGGTGGGGTGCGTCTGGGAAGGGACTGCCTAGCGCCTCCCAGGTCCTATGCCCAGTTCAGTCCAGTTCAGCTGTGTCCGACTCTCTGCGACCCCGTGGACTGCAGCACGCCAGGCCTCCCTGTCCATCACCAACTCCCGGAGTTTACCCAAACTCATGTCCATTGAGTAGATGATGCCATCCAACCATCTCATCCTCTGTTGTGCCCTTCTCCTCCTGCCTGTCCCGTGCCTAAGGGACCATCATCAGTGAGACGTACATGGAAGCACGTGTTTCATCTCAGGACCAATGTGGTCAAGAAGCAGAACCTTCTCTGCTCTTTCTCGCCCTTCTGTGTGATCTTACAAGCCGCGTGTTGAAGGTAAAGAGCCACTGCTCTAAGCCCCCCATCCTCTTCTATGGCCACAGGGGAGGCCCCTGCAAGCGCCAAAGGTGGCCTGATCTGGGGGTCGCCAGTATCTTAGGGATGGAGGTGTGTGTTGGGGGCTGAGGCGGGAGGGTTCACAGGAACCACAGCTGTGCCAGGAACAGGTCAGAGCAACAGGGACAATGAACCTGAATGGACACTCGGTTGGAGAGATCCCAGCTGATCCCGCGGGGATCTCCGGAGCTGGAGGGGCCCCAGAGTTTTCCTGAGTTGAATTCTTGCTCTCCTGCTATATAACACATACTCGTATACAGTGATAAGCTTTGCACAGTCTATCACCAACTTTGTGTATGATGAATTTTCATATACGGAAATTAGTTTTTATAAAAACTATTTTGCAAAGGGCAATAAGCTACAATGTGAATTACTTTATGAATGAATGTGAATTATTTATTAGTTAATACTTAAGACTCCCCCAGTTTTCATGCTGTTTAGGTTCTGAATTAGTTTCCTTGTCTAGATTAATAAGTCCCCTTTTCTTTGCCTAAATTAGAATATAGCAGGCAAGAATGGAGGGCACGCACACTGAGACATGATAGAAATAACTCCAAGCATAATTCCTACTTTTTACAATAATAATGATATGAGTGTAGAATTTTTTAAATGTCAAGTTCTCAATAAAATGAGGTCACAGTTTTTAAGTACAGATGACTGCAGCTTGGTGAACATGTCAAAACAGAAGAGCCAGTTTAATATCTATAGACAGTAAGTTTGGAAACTTATTTTCTTTAGATGGTATGGGTAATCCATGCCATTTCTCTATTAGATAATAAGTATCCATTAAGGTGTTTCCATGGACCAGAATAATATTTTCATATAAATCTTCACAGGGTTATTTATCAACCTTTTTAAAAACATATGCCCTTTTGTGAGAAGTATGACATCACACCCCCATCTCCTCTTCAGGATATTCTTATAATCTTTACATCTCTTGATAATAGCTAAAGTCATGTATTCTTGTTCTGTTCAGTCACTAAATTGTGTTCAACTCTTTGCAACCTCGTGAACTTCACCACTTTGGGCTCCTTTGACCTCCACTTTCTCCCAGAGTTTGCTCCAACTCAGGTCCATTGAATCAGTGATGCTTTCTAACCATGCCATCCTCTGTCATCCCCTTCTCCTTTTGCTTTCAGTCTTTCCCAGCATCAGGGGTTTTCCAATGAGTCAGCTCTTTGCATCAGGTGGCCAATGTATTAGAGCTTCAGCTTCAGCATTGGTCTTTCCAGAGAAAATACAAGGTTGATTTATTTAGGATTGACTGGTTTGATCCCCTTGCTGTACAAGGGACTCAAGCATCTTCTCCAGCACCACAGTTCAAAAACATCAATTCTTTGGTGCTCAGCCTTCTTTATGGTCCAACTCTCATGTCCATACATGACTACTGAAAAAAGCATACCTTTGACTATACAGACCTTTGTCTGCATAGTCCACAGTGATTCTGGAGACCAGGAAAATAAAGTCACTGTTTTCACTGTTTCCCCATCTATTTGCAGGAAGTGATGGGACCAGATGCCATGAGCTTCGTTTTTTGAATGTTGAGTTTTAAGCAAGCTTTTTTACTCTCCTCTGTCACCTTAATCAAGAGGCTCTTTAGTTCCTCTACACTTTCTGCCATTAGAGCGGTGTCATCTGCATATCTGAGGTTGTTGATATTTCTCCTGGCAATCTTGATTCCAGCTGGAGCTTCATCCAGCCTGGCATTTCACATGATGTACTCTACATATAAGTTAAATGAGCAGGGTGACAATATAGACTTGAGGTACTCCTTTCCCAATTTTGAACCAGTTTTTCCATGTCCAGTTCTAACTGTTACTTCTTGACCTGCATACAGATTTCTCTGGAGACAGGTAAGATGGTCCAGTATTCCCATCTCTTTTAGAATTTTCCAGTTGTGATCCACACAGTCAAATAATTTAGTTTAATCAATGAAGCAGAAGAAGGTGTATTTCTGGAACTCCCTTGCTTTCTCCATAATCCAACATATGTTGGCAATTGGATCTCTGGTTCCTCTGCTTCTTCGGAACCCAGCTTGTACAACTTGGTAATTATTAAAAGATGACTTTGGGCTCCCCTGAGCGCTAGCACTGTTCAGTTATCTTGATGATGTGGACCATTTACGCTTACAAAGAAACCCTCATGGATCCCATTTGTATGCTTAATGTTGAGGAAATTATCATATTATTATGCAGAATCTGGCACTTGGGACGCAGGACCTGAGAGGTGAATGATTTACTTTGAGGTGACTATTCTATCCTCACTATGCACAACAAGATACTTATTATTTACATGTTATTTGGAAATTAAGACTAATAGGCAGAATAGTAATTTTTTTTCAAAATCGTGTAGAACAGCTAGCCATTTGCCTTTTACGCCCAAGCAGGACTGGTGAAGGTGACATTCCCTATAGACAGTAACAGGGAACAGCACATACACAGAGTCCAAATCAGAATGTCCAGGATAATAATTCCTGACGGCTTATCCTTGATGATCCTCTGATGTCTGCTCCCTAAGCCACGCCAGTCATTATGGATAGCATCTATACATCTGCTTCTTGGATATACTCCATGTAACACTTATTTTTTTAATAATTTTTTATTGTGTGTAGTTGATTTACAATCTTGTGTTAGTTTCTGCTATACACCCAAGTGTCTCACACATTCTTCTTTATGTATTTTTCATACATACATTCTTTTTTATATTCTTTTCCATTGTGGTTTATCCCAGGATATTGAATATAGTTCCCTGCGCTATACAGTAGGATCTTGTTGTTTATTCTATAGGTAATAGTCTGCTTGTATTAACCTTATGATTACTTACTTCTGAACCCCAGCCCTACTATTCACTTGAACTGCCTTGGACGGGGGAGGGGGGAAGGTGAAATGGCTACTGAAACTTGAAAACAAAGGGAAAAGCACTTTGAATTCTAAAATCTACACAAAATAGATCAGAAGTATGTTATATAATCTTCAAAAGATTATAATATGATAACTCTGCCTGGAAAGACACAGAAATAATCCAGATAAATGAATTAAATATAAATAAGTACTGTGTAAATTAAAATGACACAGTAACTCAGGGCAAAGTACCCCCATGAAGACACAGAACAGGAAAGAATAGGTTGTATATGTTATATATAATGGCATACACACCACTGTACTATCAGTTCAGTCGCTCAGTTGTGTCCAACACTTTGTGACCCATGGACTGCAGCACACCAGGCCTCCCTGTCCATCACCAACTCCTGGAGCCTGCTCAAACTCATGTCTATCAAGTTGGTGATGCCATCCAACCATCTCACCCTTTTTCGCCCCCTTCTCCTCCTGCCCTCAGTCTTTCCCAGCATCAGGGTCTTTTCCAAGGAGTCATTTCTTCACATCAGGTGGCCAAAGTATTGGAGTTTCAGCTTCAGCGTCAGTTCCTCCAATGATTATTCAGGACCAATTTCCTTTCGAATGGACTGGTTGGATCTCCTTGTAGTCCAAGGGACTCTTAAGAGTCTTCTCCAGCACCACAGTTCAAAAGCATCAATTCTCAGGTGTTCAACTTTCTTTAGAGTCTAACTCTCACATCCATACATGACTACTAGATAAACCATAGCTTTGACTAGACGGACCTTTGTTGGCAAAGTAATATCTCTGCTTTTTAATATGCTGTCTAGGTTGGTCATAGCTTTTCTTCCAAGGAGCAAGCATCTTTAAATTTCATGGCTGCAGCACCATCTGCAGTGATTTTGGAGCCCAAGAAAAGAAAGTCTGACACTGTTTCCATTGTTTCCCCATCTATTTGCCATGAAGTGATGGGACTGGATGCCATGATCTTCATTTTTTGAATATTGAGTTTTAAGCCAAATTTTTCACTCTCCTCTTTCACTTTCATCAAGAGGCTCTTTAGTTTCTCTTCGCTTTCTGCCATAAGGGTGGTGTTATCTGTGTATCTGAGGTTATTGACATTCCATTACATTGATTATATTGGGTTGGCCAAAAAGTTCATTCAAGGTTTTCTGTGTGATGTTATAATATAATTATATTATTGTTGGTTTTCCCATTAATAAGTTTTGCCTATGGAGTAAAGATGTCTCAGATTTCTTCATTCATTAGAATCTGAGGGGGGATGGTTATCAACAGGAAATTCAAATGAATTCAAATGCCATAGCCTCCTCCTCTCCTGGGCTTCCCGTATAGACGTTTTGTTCCTGTTCTGTGCCTTAGAAGAATCACATTTTCACCATGAAGATGGAGTCTTGTTTTATCCTTCCTTACCCGTTTACCCCCAGTTTAGTGCTTTGGGCAGAGTAGGCCATCAAGAAAGAAATGCTCAGTGAAGGGATGAATTAATTAACATTGAGCCAGGATCGTGTTATCATTTTTCGGAAGTAAAGAGTTTTTTATGCATTATTGGTCTTCACTTGAGAATCACAGCTTGAATCAGCAAAAAAAACCACAACTTTTAATTAAGGGAAAGGCAGATAAATTAATGGACAAAAGCATTACTTTTATTGAAAGATGGCCTAAAAACAGAGGGAGGACATTAAAATAGGCACCACAAACATTCCATTCAACTTTAAACCAGAGATTGAACTTTTCTTAGGTTTCAATAACAACATTTAGTAAAAGCAGAATAATATAAAGAGCTATATCCGTGGATGACTACCACTCCACTTGGTTTAAAATACAAACTTTGAAGGCAAAACTTATATAATTTGACAATTAAGGTATCGAGATTTAACTATCAAGTATTCTTCAGGTCTGGACAATACAGATGATAAATACAAGAAAGAAAATAAATTTAAAATGTTAAGCCTTTATACTAGCTAATCCTTAAAATTCTTTCTGATAGATCACTTTTTAAAAAATGGAAGTATAGTTGATTTGTAATATTGTGTTAATTTCTGCTGTATAGCAAAGTGATTCAGTCATACATGTGTGTGTGTGTGTGTGTGTGTGTGTGTGTGTGTGTGTGTGTGTGTGTATACATTCTTTTTCACATTATTTCCCAGTATGGTTTATCATAGGATATTAAATATAGTTCCCTGTGCCATTCAGTAGGACTTTATTGTTTATCCATCCTAAAATAATGGTTTGCATCTGCTAATCCCAAACTCCCAATTCTCCCCTCACCCAGCATTCTCCCTAGTGGCAACCATAGTCTGTTCTCTATGTCTGTGAGTCTATTTCTGTTCTGTAGATAGGTTTATTTATATCATATTTTTGATCACACATGTTCAGTTCAGTTGCTCTGTTTTGTCCCACTCTTTGCGACCCCATGGACTGCTGCACGCCAGGACTCCCTGTCCATCACCAACTCCCGGAGCTTACTCAAACTCGTGTCCATTGAATCGGCGATGCCATCCAACCATCTCATCCTCTGTCGTCCTCTTCTCCTCCCGCCTTCAATCTTTCCCAGCATCAGGGTCTTTTCCAATGAGTCTGTTCTTCCCAACAGGTGGCCAAAGTATTGGAATTTAAGCTTCAGCATCAGTTTTTCCAACGAATACTCAGGACTGATTTCCTTCAGGATTGACTGGATGAATCTCCTTGCAGTCCAAGGAACTCTCAAGTGTCTTCCCTAGCATCACAGTTCAAAGGCATCAATTCTTTGGTGCTCAGCTTTCTTTATAATCCAACTCTCACATTCATACATGACTACTGGAAAAATCATAGCTTTGACTATACAAACCTTTGTTGGTAAAGTCTCTGCTTTTTAATATGCTCTCTGGTATCATGTAATATTTGTCTTTCTCTTTCTGACTTACTTCACTGGGACTCTCTAGGTTCATTCACGTTGTTACAAATGACATTATTTCATTCTTTTTTATAGCTGAGTAGTATTCCATTGTATATGGTACCAGATCTTCTTTATCCATTGATCTGTCAATGTATATTTAGGTTTTTTACCATATCTTGGCTGTTGGAAATAGTGCTGCTATGAACACAGGGGTGCATGTATCTTTTGAATTATAGTTTTGTCTTGACTTCCCAAGTGGCTCAGATGGTAAAGAACTGCCTGCAATGCAAGAGACCCAAGCTCAATCCCTGGGTTGGGAAAATCCTCTGGAGAAAGGAGCGGCTGGAGAAGAGAATGCCAACCCACTCCGGTATTCTTGGCTGGAGAATCCCATGGACAGGAGCCTGGTGGGCTACAGTCTGGGTTGCAAAGCGTCAGACACAACTTAGCGACTAACATACGCTGGACATATGCCAAGGAGTGGGATTGGTGGATCACGTGACAACTCTATTTTTAGTTTTCTGAGGAATCTCCAGACTGTTTTCCATAGCAACTGCACCAATTTTTCATTCCCACCAACAGTATAGGAGGGCTCCCTTTTCTCCACACTGATGGATCACTTTAAAAGCTGGGAAATAAGCAACAAGTACAGAACTCAAAGTGGAGAGAGAGAAGTGTTTGTTAATTTGTCTGCTCTGGGAGTTCTCACGGAGCTGGAGGCCAGTCAAGAGCTTCTGCTGCCTGAGTGAGTCTGAGCCCCAGGGTGTGATTTGGGAGGACACTTGTCCACATCACGGCCATGGCCCTGACTCCCAGTTCATCCCCGGCTCATACCACTCTCCCTGTCCATGCTCTCTTTTGAAGCTGAGACTCATCAGCAGAGACAGGCTCCTAGGGAAACCTGTGAAGAAGGAGCTCTTTCAAAGCCATTCCTGACTCCTGTCTTCCTTTTAAACACGAGGGTCTCACAGGACAAGGGATCCAACCCTTTCCACACCCTCCTAAATTTCTGCTGAACGGGATTGAGATTTCCCTAAATAATACATGAAAAAGCACAGGCAGGAAATGAGTTTCACCTCCTTAATTAGAAACAAGGAGGAGCATCTGGAGAGTCAGCAGCTACAGGAACGAGGCTCAGTCCCCAGCAGGAGCGGAGGCACTGGGGTCTGTACCAGCTCAGGATTCAGGGAGGGTCTGGAAGGGGGGCCACGGGCGAGTGAGTGCAGGAAGGCGACCAAACGCCCTGGTTCCCTCTGGCTCACGTCCCCACTCACACCACCTGTGGATCTTATGACCAAGACCCCAAAACTGCAGAGAGCTGCGTACGTACCTGGCCATGTTACCAGGTCCAACTGATTTATGCGGTGTGCCGCCATGCAGGGCCACGTGGGACTTCTGGGGCAAGGCCTTTGTGTCCCCCATTTCCTTGATTATAGCAGACAGCCTTCATTCAGCATCCATGACCTTAAGGTCCTGCGTGCCAATGGGCACATTCAAGCAGTTGTTAATTAGGGAAGATAGTAGATATGAGGGCTTCCCTGGAAGCTCAGAGGGTAAAGAATCCACCCACAATTCAGGAGACTCGGGTTCAATCCCTGGGTTGGGAAGATCCCCTGGAGAAGGGCATGGCAACCCACTCCAGTATTCTTGCCTGGAAAATCCCATGGACAGGGGAATCTGGTGGGCTACAGTTCATGGGGTGGCACAGAGTCAGACACGACTGAGTGGCTAACACTTTGACTTTGATTTTTGGAGATGTGAACCACGGAGAAACAAACATTCAAGAGCAGCCTTGGGGCAAGATTCTGTTTCTCCATCAAAGGATGCACACAGCAATACCTGTGAGCTTGTTTACATGTACTGAAACCGGTCCAGGAGGGAGAGGTTACCAATTAACCATAGTATGCTGCCCACAAGCGCATAGACCCCACAGCAGTTGGACCTGAACGTTGATGATACTGACTCCTACTTAGCTCACCACCGACCCATCAGGAGAATGTCCATGAGCTGATCACGCCCTCTTTGGAAAATAAATCTCACTATCTTGCCCAAGTTGGGATACATCTATCTTCCCCAAGTCGGGTTTTGAGGACATGAGTCTGCTGTATCCCCCTTTGCCTGGCAAAGCAATAAAGCTATCCTTTTCTTCTTCACCCAAAACTCTGTCTCCAAGATTCAATGTGGCATGGGTGCACAGTGATGCTGAGCTTTCGGAATCAGATGTAGGGGGTCTGCAATGTCACAGATGCTCTTAAACCCTGATTCCCAACCACAGCCTTGCTGGTCACTGGCACCATATCACTCTTACTCTTGAAAGCATCTCTCTCTCCACTCTGTCTTCTCCCACTCTTTGTGACCCCACAGGCTGTAGCCCACCAGGCTCCTCTGTCCATGGAATTCTTCAGGCAAGAACACTGGAGTGGGTTGCCATTTCCTTCTCCAGGGGATCTTCCCCATCCTGAGATTGAACCCAGGTATCCTGAGTCTCCTGCATTGCAGGCAAAAGCATAGATGACTTCTATCAGAGAAGCCTCCTTTTGCCTTAAAGCACTATCTCTCAGATTCCTAAATTCCACACATTCAGGGACGATGGATGACTTCTGAATTCCTAACTATCCTGGGAGTGACACATTTCTCAGTTATCTACTCAAAAGAGAACTCTGATAAATGACCTCTTCTCAGAAATCACAGGTGGGCAATTAATGGGAATCATGTGAGTAAAGGACAAAATTAATAGAAGAGAAGTGAGCCTGGGTCAGGAATTGCAAGGGAAAACAGGGAAAGCTGGGAAAAGAGGGATGGGGTATAGAACAAACAGTCCTTAACTTAGCAGTTTGGCCACTATAAAGAAGGCTGCCAATGCAGGAGACATAAGAGACTCAGGTTAGATCCCTGGGTTGGGAAGATCCCCTGGAGGAGGGCATGGTTACCCACTCCAGGATTCTTGCCTGGAGAATCCCATGGACAGAGGAGCCTGGTGGGCTACAGTCCATGGGGTCACAAAGTGTTGGACACAACTGGGTAACTAACATACTTCCAGGGGAAAATCTAAGCGTTCAACGGTTGTGATGGTTAATTCCATGTGTCAACTTGACTGAGCCATGAGTTCCTGGTTATGTGGTCAGACTTTACTATGAGTGTACTTGGGGGAGGGTGTTTTGGATGAGATTAACATTTGAACTGGTGTAAAGCAGATTGTTCTCCCAATGTCAGTGGGCCTCACCCAACCCATTGAAGGCCTGAACAGAACAAAAGGGCTCACCGTCCCACAAGTAAGAAGAACGCCTCCTACTTTGAGCTGAAACATTATTTTTCCTGTCTTCAGTCTCAGCTGTGTCTGGAATGTGTTGGCCTCTGGACTAGAGCTATGCCCCTGCTTTCCTGGGGCTCCTGATGCTGGCTGCAGACCTGGGGACTTGAGAGCCTCCATATGACATAAACTAGATCCTTACATTAACTGTACGTATGCACACACATGTACACACACACACACACACACACACACACACACACACATGTTCTATTGGTTCTGTTTCTCCAGGGAGCCCTGACTAATGCATGGATTTCTTCTCCTTTGAGTTATGCATGCTCAGTCACTCGGTCATGTCTGACTCTTTGCAACCCCATGGATTGTAACCTGCCAGGCTCCTCTGTCCATGGATTTCCTAGGGAAGAACAATGCAGTGGGTTGCCATTTCCTCCTCCAGGGGATCTTCCCAACCCAAGGATCAATCTCACATCTCCTGCATCTCCTCCACTGGCAGGCAGGTTCTTTACCAATGAACCACCTGGAAAGCCCCATTCTCTTTGAGTTTGGGGCTCACATTGGCCATCTTTCCTGCTTTATGAAGAGAACCACTAAGTATACCACCTCTTAAAGCTGTTCATACTGATTAGTAAGAAAATATTCCCTCAAGCACACTCACTCTCTAGTACCTTTGTGCTTTAGTTGAAGTCCCTTGGCACAGATCCAGGCATCACCATGTCTGGGGAGCAAATAAATCATTTGGACAAATAAATCACAGTGGACAGCTGTGACCCCAATAGTTGCCCATGACACCCACCCAGTGGCTTTATTGTTGGCTCTGAGGGAACTCCATTTTCCTCTTAGGGAGCTGGGGGAATGCTCGTGGGTGGCTTGGGCTGGTGAACTATGCAGACACAAATATAAAGCAAATTCTCTCTCACAGAATAAAAAGTTGTGAAAGGAGGGGACCAGCAAATAACCCTGCCTCCCACCCACAGCATGAACCTTCACCACAACTGTCCTAACTGGTGATCAGAGTATTTTCTGATGGGCAACACCCCCCAAGAACTCCGAGCAACTATGGACTCAAGTTTTGAAAAGATTGAGGGCAAGACTGAGATGAACAGAAGGACCACTCCAGTGGCCAAAAGTGTGGCTTTATGGTTCTGTCTTGGGGGGGAGGGAGGAGAAACATCTCTCCACCAAGAAACATCAGATGTTTCCTTCCATGGGGCTGGACCTCTGCCATTAGAGATGTTTCCCTTTGGATCAAGGCATTGCTGACTTCAGAAATGAAAACTTCCATTATCTATAAATTTTCATGTGCACTTTAGGGGACTAGAAGCTTTGTGTACATTATCTCAATCGGACTCAGATGGCTCACAGAATCCACAAACACACTCTACACACAGGGAAGTCACAGACCATACAGAGTGGGGTGTGTCTCAGGGTCTGTGACCAGATACGCAGCAGGTTCTGTGGCCTTGACAGCTGGCATCCTCAACACCCAATTCCTGCCTTAACGTTACCCTCGGGGGGAATCCATCCTCCTACCTCCAGGGTAGGTGGGCTCACTTCTGCCCTTTGTGTTTTAGCAGAAAACAAAAGCTACCACCGCAACTGCCTGTCTCCCCAGCCCCAATCAAACTTGGTGTAAGGAAAGCACAGAAAGTAAACAGCAAGTTGTTGTTATAGCCTCAAAAAGAAGAAGGGGGGAGAGGGAGTGGTACTGTGACCCTATCAGGACCTTACAACAGGAAGGCGGTGCCCCACTGCCCACGTGGTCATGGCTAGCCGGGAGCATGTCCTTGGGAGCACAGAGAGGCAGACCTCTGCCTCTGATGGCTCTTCCTGGAGCCACTCATCTCCACGTGGTCCTGGACAGGCTGGATGACTCTCCCTGGGGAGGACCATGCTGGGCACGCCGCAGCTTGCCGGGCTAGCCCCAGACTTCCATGTGGCCAGTTTTCCCACTTTCTTCAAGAGCTGTTCAGTTCAGTTCAGTTCAGTGGCTCAATTGCGTCTGACTCTGCGACCCCATGAACCGCAGCTTGCCAGGCTTCCCTGTCCATCACCAACTCCCGGAGCTCAAGAGCTGTGAGCTGCTAAAATTACAGCCTCTAGTGCCAACCGCTCTGAAGCCCATTTTAAAATTGCAACCACCCCTCCCCATGCAGGTGCCTCTGATCTCCTGTACACACCCTAAGTTTTTCCCGTGGCATTGATCACCTTCTAACGTACTGCAGACACACATTTGCACACACACCTAGACAGGTACATTTGTGTACAATATAGACTACCTATATAATATGCTTTGTATACTGTACACATATGCATAGGGTCAGCCAGAAAGTTGGTTCAGGTTTTTGTAAAATGTCATGGAAAACCCCAAAAAAACTTTTTGGCTGACCCTATATATATATATATATATATATATATAGTCTTATACACACACACACACACACACACGGGCTTCCCAGGTGGCGCTAGTGGTAAAGAACCCACTTACCATTGGAGAAAGTGTGAAAGACTCGAGCCTGATCCCTGGATCGGGATGATCCCCTGGAGAAGGGAATGACAACCCACTCCATATTCTTGCCTGGGAAATCCCATGGACAGAGGAGTCTGGTGGGCTACAATCCATAGGGTCACATAGTGTTGAACACAGCTGAAGTGACTTAGCATGCATGCATATATATACACGTGCACACATTATAGTATGTAGCATATATATATAATGTGTAAATGTACTATGCAATCTTTATTATATAGTTATGTAGATAAACTCTTTACTCATTGAGTATTGTCTGCATCTCCTTCTAGAGGATAAGCTCCATGAAGGCAGGGAGGCTTGGGCTAGTTTTCCTCTGCTCTAGTCCAGTCCTTAATTTGGTGCTTGGTGCAGCAAAATCACTCAGTAAATATTTTAGGTTTTAGCCTAAAATATTTAGGCTTTAGGTATTTAGCCACATCAGGCATTAAAGGACACATCTCAGTGTGCATCTTTCCCTTAAGAGCTGCCGCGTGCCTTGGCATTTTCAACATGTGGGATGGGTGGTTCTGAGGGAATGAATGGAATCACAACACTGACGGTGTCTTGCTGGTGTGATTCCCACAGCGATGGATTGGAGGGCTGCTGTAAACACTGAGAAATTCAAGCTCCTCTCCTCCAGTCAGCCCTCCATTACTCACTCAATCTCATTTCATTCATTCAGCATTCTTTCCACCTGCCAGGGCTGCATAAGGCACGGTTCACCCACAGCAATCGCATATAACTTGGCCTCACATTGGTGAAACCCTTCATTTTAAAATGCAATTTCGACGTTTTAAAAATTCATCAGGAAAACCAAGGAATGATGAACGTTGAGTATTAATTGTCCTTTTTGTTCGTTCTTCATCAGTGATCTGCAAATGACACGTTGCTAGGTCTCCAGAAGGCTGTGGCTGCAGCACCTGTGTGGAGCCCGGGGTTCAGAACCCTGGGCAGTGAGCCAGCTCAGCTCCGGGTTCCCTGTCCTACTTAGAGACCTCAACTCCCAGCCTCCCGTCCCCACCCGCCACCCCCTGTAAGACGTCCACGTGATGAGAAGTGGGTGCACTCGGCGTTCCCTGAAAGAGCAGTGTCTAAGGTAGAATTCACACAACTGACTGTTGGACGCGATGCTGAGAGACGTGCGGGGTGAGGGCCTCCCTGCAGAGATTTGAGGGAGGACTCAAGGAAGTGCAGGATTTGGGGGGTGGAGTTCCCAGAGAAGCAGAAATTTTACCTTCATGATATTAATAATTAAAATTATGTCAGCGTACACTCAAGCTACTTTACCAAGCAGATGGTGAATTCTCATGTTACTTCTCTAAATTAATATTTTCCCTCCAAACAGTGGATGGAAATGACCCTCACATAAGGAAAAAGCCCATAGTGCCGGTTTTCCCAGAGGACAGAGATGGGTTGGGGTGAGGGGAATCGTTGATGAGCCCTGTGTGGGGCTACCTGTTCCCATTTCCCCGAATATGAGGATCACAGGAGACACCTACCACCAAAAAGCTTCATCTGTGTCAGCAGGGCCTGGCCCAGGAAGAAGCAGGAGGGCTTTCAGCCCCTGGATGTGTGTGCTAAGTCACTCGGCCGTTTCCAGCTCTCGGAGACCCCATGGATTCTGCCAGGCTTCTCTGTCCATGGGATTCTCCAAGCAAGAATACTGGAGTGGGTTGCCATGCCCTCCTCTGGGGGATCTTCCCAACCCAATGATCGAAGCCTCATCTCTTATGTTTCCCGCATGGCAGGCAGGTTCTTTACCACTCTTCCCACCTAACTAGAAAAGTCAAGTGAAAGTGAAAGCCGCTCAGTCGTGTCCAATTCTTTGTGACCCGGTTGACTGTAGCCTGCCAGGCTCCTCTGTCCACGGAATTCTCCAGGCAAGAATACTGGAGTGGGTTGCCATTTCCTCCTCCAGGGGATCTTCCGGACCCAGGGATCGAACCCATGTCTCTTACACTCCTGCATTGGCAGGTGAATTCTTTACCACTGGTGCCACCGGGGAAAGTGTCTTGGAAAAACCCCTGTAGAAATGCAAATAGATGGGCAGTGTCATTGAACAGAAATGACACTTAAGGGACTTATTTAATCAAATCAACCTCAACCACTGGCCTGCTGAAGTCCGAAAAGGTGTACGCTCGGCCTGGGAGCGGAGGCAAGGAATTCCTACAAAGTAACAGGAGAAGCTACGGCTGTGTGCCGAGCGCGTGCGGCGTGGAGTCTGTGTTTTGTCAGGGGTGCCCCGCGTGTCGTGTGTGTGGAGACTGTGTGTTCAATGTGTTGTGAGAGCCTGCCCAGCGAGGAGGGGGAGGTGAAAGGGGACGAGGGTGGGGTCGCGGGGACCCCCCAGCCCCAGAGCAGTTCCAGCTCCAGGTAGAGGCTCGGGGTCCAGCCCCGGGCACGGTTTCCAGGCACACCTGCGGGGGAGGTGGGTGGGGAGCGGGTGTCCGGGCACCGGCCTTTGCCAGCACAGATGGCCTCGCAGGTGGCGACCAGTGCAACACTTTGCAAAACAAGCTTCAAAGGAGGCATCAGGCTGAGACGGGGGCGGTGGGAACAAACCAGCCATGGGGCCATGGATGACCTCTGGGCTCTGCACGGCCTTCACCCAGCCAGTCTGCTGGCGGCTCAGAGCCTCGGAGGCCAGACCCCACAGCTGTGTCCACCTCCTGCACCCCCGACCCACAACCCTCCTATGCCCCCGCCTCTGCCCGTCCATTTCTGGGGTCTCTGTGCCGGTCTCCTCTCCGCAAAATCCTTAACGTTCTCCCCTCCCTTCCCCAAGGCCACCTGTGTTCAAGGTGTTCCCTGGGATCATGTTTCAGCTAAGGGTCCCTAACTGCCTCCGAAAGCCCAGCAGAAACGTGACCTGAGCTAAGAGCGAATGGTTTTTGCTGGAGGAGTTAGAAATGAGAGGAGCTGCAAGTAAAGTCGGTTCCTTGGAGGAAGTGATCCCTGAGACCTGGGTGGTATCCGTGCAGGTCCACGGGGTGGGAGGCTGAGACCCTGAACCCAGAGCCCTGAGGCTCACCCGCTCTCCCCTCGGGGGTCCCCGTCGAGGTTACTCAGACACTCACAGCGTGTTCCTGGAGGGTCTCGCTTTGCACACGTACCTTCCACTTCCCAGCGCGTCTTCCCCCCAACACCCAAACTCAGGAAGCAAAGGATGGACAGCGAAGAGGGTGCTGAGAAAGCCCAGTGTGCAGACTGCGTCCAGATGGCATCTTTCTGCCAACCCTCTGCAGACTTGGTTCCCGTGGGGCGACTCGCCAGTCCTCAAAACGAGGCGCTGTTCAATCCATGCCACTTCGCTGAATGGAAGTTGTGTCCTGCTCAGGACCCTGCTGAAGCCACAGGGCCTCAGAGGCTGAGACCGAGGGCCCGGGAGGCCAGCACTGATTTGCCTCGCTGGGCGGGGAGGCGGAAAAGTGGGTGGCGGCACCCACAGCAGCACCTGGCCGGGGTGAAGACGGAACCACAGTCCCAAGAACTCCAGCGGGGGGAACACGCCCCAGGAGCAGGAGCCCCAAGGAAGGTCGGCGGCTTCCTGAGATGCCTGGGTGTCTGCAGGGCTTCATGGCTGACCCTGGAGCCACTTCATCACCCAATCGGCCAGAGGGTGCACGTCCGATCAGAGGGAGTGGAGGGGACTGTCTGCAGAAGAAGAAAACACCGCCCCGCAGATAGACTCTCTGCCCTTCCCTGCCGCTCCATCCTCTTAGGATCTGACCACCAGTGATCGGAAAATGTTAGTTGCTCAGTAGTGTCAGATGCTTTGCAAACTTGTGGACGGTAGCCTGCCAGGCTCCTCTGTCCATGGGATTTCCCAGGCAAGAATACTGGGAGTGTTGTCATTTCCTCCTCCAGGGGGGTCTTCCTGACCCAGGGATCGGACCTGAGTCTCCTGCATTGGTAGGCAGATTCTTTACCATCTCACCCACCAGTAAGCTGGGGGTGTCTTTGTATCTCTGATTCCCTTAGATATTCTCTGCCATGGTTGTCACCTGTGCAGTTTCTCTTCCAATGCCTTCATGCAACTGCTGGTGGCGGGGGCTACGCACACACGGGAACCAGGACTGACCTGCCCTCTCCCTCGCGGCAGGAGGGATACCGTGAGACCCTGAGGCTGGCTAGGTGCGCCCGTCTGTTACAAGAGGTCACTGCCATCCAGGGGGCTGAGTGTGGCCCAGAGACAAAGCCAGGAGGGCAGAAGCAAGGGAAGCGGGGCTCTGACTGTGGGGTGCCGAGTCACAGCTGGGTGGACACGGTAGAGCTATGGCCTGAACTCTGTGCCCCAAATTCACGTTGAGACCCCCACCTCCAGACTGCACAGTGTGACTGTACTGGGAGGAAAGGAAAGGAAAGTGAAGCCGCTCAGTCGTGTCCAACTCTTTGCGACCCCATGGACTATAGCCCACCAGGTTCCTCCATCCATGGGATTTTCCAGGCAAGGGTACTGGAGTGGGTTGCTGTTTACTTCTCCAGAGGATCTTCCTGACCCAGGGATCGAACCCGGGTCTCCTGCCTTGCAGGCAGACACTTTACCATCTGAACCACCAGGGAAGCCTCCATTGGGAGATACGGCCTTTAACGAGGTGACCGGGTTACAGTCAGGTGTCCGGGGGTCCTCATCCAGCACGAAGGATGTCGTTCCAGGAAGAGGAGCAAAGACACAGACCGCACGCTGAACGAGCCGGTGAGAGGGCGGCCACCCGCAAGCCGGGGAGAGAGACCTCGGGAGAAACCAAACCTCAGACTCCTTGATCTGAGCTTCCAGCCTCCAGAGCCGTGAGAAGCCATCCAGCTCTGGCCCTCCACTGCGGCAGCCCCCTCAGACTGACACAGCAGCAGGAGACTGCCCGCAGTCTCCCAAAGTACCCGGGGCAGCTTTCTTGGGAAGCAAATAAAACTCTGCCTGAAACTCTCTTAAGATGGTATGGTGGTGGCGGTTGAGTCGCTCAGTTTTTCTGACTCTTTGTGACCCCAGGGACTGTATCTGCCGGGCTTCTCTGTCCACGGGATTCTCCAGGGAAGAGTACTGGAGTGAGTTGCCATGCCCTCCTCCAGGGCATCTCCCCAACCCAGATGCATGCCCAGGAGTGGGATTGCTGGATCATATGGCAACTCTATGCTGATCTCCACAGTGGTGGCATTAATGTGCGTTCCCAGCAGCAGTAGGAGGGTTCCCTTTCTTCCACACCCTCTCCAGCATTTATTATTTGTAGACTTTTTAATCATGGCTATTCTGACAGGTGTGAGGTGGTACCTCATTGTAGCTTTGATTTGTAAGAAATGCTCCTTGCTTTTAAGGTAACTAAATGACCTCGTTCTTCCAAGATAGGAGCATCTTAAGTCCTGGGGTCCTGGAACAAGGCTTAAGTGATTCCTTTCCCTCTTTCATCTGGTTTGGGTGATAAATTATTTGGTGAAGTTACGCTTCTGAGTGTCACATTATTAAGTTAGTATTACAAATGAATAGATCCTTGTACACACTTTCTGGGGACCAACACTCAGTTTCTTTTCAGCAGGTGAGGGAATGAAGCAAATGATGTTAATCATAATATTTAAGCAGAAGTAGATGTTTTTCTGGGTTTCCCTGGTGTCTCAGATGGTAAAGAAACTGCCTGTAATGCAGGAGACATGGGTTCGATCCCAGGGTCAGGAAGATCCCCTGGAGAAGGAAATGACAGCCCACTGCAAGTACTCTTGCCTGGAGAATCCCATGGACAGAGGAGCCTGGAGAGCTACAGTGCATGGGATCGCAGAGTCAGACACGAATGTGCAACTAACTTTCACATTCATTTTCAGATGTTCTTCTGGAATCTCCTTACTTCTTCTGTGATCCAATGGATGTTGGTAATTTGATCTCTGGTTCCTCTGCCTTTCCTAAACCCAGTTTGTACATCTCAAAGTTCTCAGTTCACATACTGCTTAAGCCTAGCTTGAAGGATTTTGAGCATTACCTTGCTGGCATGTGAAATGAGTGCAGTCTCTTTTTCCATCAGGCCATTAGGTGTATTATTGTAATTGAGTTTCATGTAAATCCCTCTGTGTTCAAGAAGACAAAGCCCTTTTTCCTGGGAGGTTCATGGACAAGATCAGTTTCCTTCAGAGTCTTTGGGGTTTTCTCTTGGGTCACATAGTAGCAGGTCTGCTGCTGCTGACAAGTGCTCAGTCGTGTCCAACTCTTTGTGACCCATAAACTGTAGCCCGCCAGGCTCCCCTGTACATGGGATTTTTCCCAGCCAAGAATACTGGAGTGGGGAGCCATTTCCTTCTCCAAGTAGCAAGTCAGAGATGGAATTTTTGTCTTTACCACACTTCTGGGAGAGTTCAACATTGATTTTTCTTTCTTCATGAGTATGAGTGGGATGCCGTGTTTTTCCTTTTTGTTTGTTGATTGAGTTTTGGTTAAATATTTGAAAACTAATGGAAGAAAACCAGAGAGAGCAGGTCTCACCCTGATAGACTCCAGGTGCGGGAAGTGTGCCTCTCTTTAGTCCTTCTAGAAAAGAAAGGAAAGGAAAGAACCAAACTTCTTCTGAGCTTAAGCCCACATATAGAATGTGTCTGTTTCTCCCTTTGCTTCTTTTTCTTGCTCCTTCTTTTTCTTTGCTTCTTTACTTCTTGATGACTTGGGGGCCATGGGCCTGTGTCTTAGTCCATTTGGGCTGCGTTAATAAAATACCACGATGGGGTGGCTTGTAAACACAGATATTTATCTCTCACGGTTCCGGAGGCTGCAGTGCAAGATGAAGGCACCAGCACATTCAGTGCTCAGTGAGAGGTCTCTTCCTGGCTCACGGGCCTTCTCTCGTGTCCTCACGTGGCAGAGGGACAAATGGACTTTCCTGGGCTTCTGTAATGAGGGCACTGACCCCACTCATGAGACTCTGCCCTCACTACCTAGTCTCTTCCCAAAGGCCCGGCCTCCAAATAGCCATCACATCATATCAAGTTTTCAGCAGAAGAGTGATGTGAGTGCTGGACGGACAGAAACACTCAGTCCACAGCAGCCTGTGTGCCCATTCCTGCTGAGGAGTCGAAAACCATTCAAAGCTGCTGTCCTGCCAATTTCCCTCTGCTGCCAAATTGCAGAGAAGGAGTAAGGTCGAGTTTACATCAGCTCTGAGTGGAGGGAGCAGCCTTGGGCAAAAGGCTACAGACTGGAAGGCAGGCCCCGAAGCCAAAGCTTCTCGACTATATAAGGCAGTGAAGCCAGCAGAGAGATGCGTCTCCCTGGTGATGAATGGCCCCAGAGCGCTCAGACCTGCAGCCAGCTGGCGTGAGAGATGGGCTCGGACAGAGAGGCTAAGAATTACTAAAAGGGAAGCGGTTTTCAGAATGAGGAACATAATGTTCTAAGGAACTATTTGGTACCTATGAACTGAACTAGATATTGAAGAACGAGGCTGTACAGAAATAAGCAGGAACTCTTCAAAAGCAATAAATACCTCTGGTGGGGGACAGGAGAGGGGAGGGTTGGCGATCACGTGACCACACCACCAGAAGGAGCCGAGTTCAAGTCCCAGCAATAAGATGCATTCAGTGCAATTTTACCCAGGTTGATCCAGCTTTAACTCCTGCAAGTGTACAACTCCATACCTGTTAGTAACTTTGCAGAGATGAGCCATCATTACCATAATTTAGTCGGAGCACATTTCCTTTGTCCCTAAAAACTTTCCAGGAGCCTACCTGCAATCAATCAATGCTTCCATCCCAATAACCACCAATCTCTGCTCTGTCTCTATAAATGTACATTTAATACAGAGTGTTCACTGACTTTGGAGTAGGAAATGGCAACCTGCTGCAGTCGTCTTGCCTGGAAAATTCTACATACAGAGGAGCTTGGTGGGCTACAGTCCATGGGGTCACAAAGAGTTGGATATGAATGAGCACACACACCCATACATTCACTGGCTTATTAATATTAACATTTACCAGTCCATCCTAAAGGAAATCAGTCCTGAATATTCTTTGGAAGGATTGATGCTGAAGCTGAAGCTCCAGTGCTTTGGCCACCTGATGCAAAGAGCTGACCTGACTCATTGGAAAAGACCCTGATGCTGGGAAAGATGGAAGGCAGGAGGATAAGGGGATGACAGAAGATGAGATGGTTGAATGGCATCACTGACTCAAGGGACATGAGTTTGAGCAAATTCCAGGAGATAGTGGAGGACAGGGAAGCCTGGCGTACTGCAGTCCGTGTGGTCGCAAAGAGTCAGGCACGACTGAGCGGCTGAACAACAACAAATTGCCTGGCTTCTTTCATTTAGCAAAACATTTAAGATTCATCCAGGTTGTAGTGTACACCAGTAGTTCATTCTTTTTTTTTTTTTTTTTTTAAAGAAATTTGAGTTGTTCTCAGCTTGAGGCTGTGATGAATAAAGGTACCATGAACATTCAGGTACGTAGGTCTTTGTGAAGACATACACTTTCTTTTCTTTCAAGTAAATTCCTAGGAATCTCATGGGAATTTTAGTGGGTGCAAAGTGGTTTTTATTTCACTTCCCTAACGATTAATTATTTAGCATTCAGCATCCTTTCCATGTGCTTGTTAGCCATTCATGTGTCTTCTCTGGCGAAATGTCTACTCAAGTCTTCTGCTCACTTTTGAGTTGGGTCTTTGTGGTTATGACTGAGTTTAAGCATTCTTTATGTATTCTGCAGGCCAGTCTTTCATTAGATGTTTGATCTGCAAATATTTTCTCACAGTCTGTTACTTACTTTTAACTTTCTTAATGATGTGCTTTGAAGTACAGAAGTTATTAAATGTAGGGGATCTTCCCCACCCCGGGGATCAAACCTGCATCTCCTCCATTGGCAGGTGGATTCTTTACCACTCTGCCACATGGAAGCCCTATTAAGTGTAAGAAGTTACATTTTAAAACTTAAGTATAGGAAGAGCTGTGAGCTGTTGCTAATTTCTGCTGTCTCACTGCCTTGAACTTGATTTCTTTCTTTTTTAAAAAATTTTATTCATTCATTTATTTATTTATTTTAATAGAGAATATTGTGATGGTTTTTGCCATACATCAGTATGAATCAGCCACAGGTATACATGTGTCCCCTCCATCCTGAACCCCCTCCCACCTCCGTCCCCACCCCATCCCTCCAGGTTGTCACAGAGCACCGGCTTTGGGTGCCTTCTTCATACATGAAACTTGCACTGGTCATCTATTTTACATACGGTAAAGTATATGTTTCAACGCTATTCTCTCAAAGCATCCCATAGTTTCTTATATATATATATGTATTTTTTTTTAAACCAAAGTAAGCAGTTCCCTCTATTAAATTCTTCTGGTTAAGAACTACAGGAGGTTTCTTTGACCCTGGTTGGACCCTGGCTAATACACAAAAAAGTCCTGAAGCTTTATTTGCTCCTAATAATGGCTCTTTCATCATGAGATTTTTCTGCCAAGTATGATCTCTCCAATTCCTTAGCCCCACCCTTGACACACACCATTGACCAAGCAAACTTCTATTCATTATTGAGATTGCAGAGCCAAAGTCACTTTATTAACATATCTTCCCTGGCCCCTGCCCCCAGTCTAGGTCAGGTTTCTTTCTCTTTCAGAAGCACCAGCTCCAGGAGAAAATGACTCTTTCTCTCTTTACCATTTTCCCCACTGCTCAACACAGTGCCTGGTATGCAGTTCAAGTTCAAAAAACTGGTTTGAACGCTTGAATGTGGCAGAAGTTCAATGGGTCTCTGAACTTGACACTTCATATTTTAAGAAGATCAGGACAAGGGTGAGAGCTATTGAAAGGAAGACAGCTGAACAGATTGACTTAATGAAGTAAAAGCAATTCTCTCCGGGGACCAGGCGCTGTTCTCAAGTTGAATGATGAACAGACTCTGGAAAGCCTAGATGACAGGTGTTTTGAAAGACTTGGGACTCCAGACATCAGGGGGAGAGAGCAGATACTCAGGAGCCTGGCTGGGACCCCCCAGTAATGCTGATAAGAAAAGAATGAGATATGAGTGAGGGTGTCCCTGCGGCAGGAAGCTCGGGACTGGAACCAGGATGCCTGGTGGGGACGTTCAAGTTTTTCCTCTTCCTGATTGGAACCTGCCTCTGTTATGGACTGAATGTATGTGTCTCCACCAGATTCCTGGGCCAAAGCTCTACCCCTAGTGTGGCTGTATTTCAGAAGTAATTAAGATTAAGTGAGGTAAAGAGGTGAGGCTCTCATCTGATAAGAGCAGTGTCCTTATGTTGTAGGAAGGAGGACCCCTTGAGGGTCAGAGCGTGGGCTCTTCTCTAGCACTCAGAAACGATTGTCTGAGGAGACACACGAGCTGACAAAGCAAGAGGCTGCTAGAAAGGGGTGCCCGGGCAAAGAACAGAAGGCTAAGGGAACCCAGGAGAACTGCTTTGCCACGTGGCTCAAAGTCTTGGGTTTTGTGGTGATCGGATTAGTTTCGGGGCTGTCTCTGGCCAACTGTTCTGACTCAGGGTCCTTCCGGGTAGTGCACGCATTACGCAGCCAAGATGGAGGCCAGCGAGAAGGATTCTGGGAGGTGGTCGGACGTGGGGCGTCTCCTTTTGACCTTTCCCACGCTCAACTGGTGGGCGGTGGCTCATTAGTTCCGTGTTCCTTACCAGGACCTCCTGTCGTAAAACATCTCACGCAAACGGTTACTGTGATGCCTGGCCAGGGTGGGCGGTTTCAGCCAGTGTGCTTTCCCTAACACGCAAAAGAAGAAACAGCAGAGAGTCTCTCTCTCCATCCCCCCTTCCCCACCACCACGGGCACACACAGAGGAAGGGCCGTGTGAGGGCAGTGAGAATGTGACCCTCTGCAAACCAAAAACGGAACTCTCACCGGAAAGTAAGCCAGACAGAACCTTCATCTTGGACTCCTAGCCTCCAGCACTATGAGAAAATAAATTTCTGTTGCTTAAGCTGAAGAAAGAAAGAAGCATGTTGCCAGGACTGAACTAACTCCATCTTGAAAGAAAGGAAACTCTATCTTACACTTGTAAGGAACTCTGGACTACATATCCGGTAACCATGGAGATAACATTCCAATGGCCAAGCAAGCCTCCCGACAGATCAACAGCAGACCAGGCTGACCTGGTACCTAAACTCCCTGGAGCCAAGAAGAATACGATAACTCACTGTGTATCAAACATTTTCTGTAATCTTAAAGGAGCCATTGATGCGGGCTACACTGCACGGCTAGTTGACCTTCAGAATGGGAGTCATGTCTGTCACTTAATTGGGTCTCTTCCTAACATTTTCCAGAGTAGACTTGAGAAAACTGGGGATGTGGGCTTGGGCATGTACATTTTGGGTATAAAAGGCGGTCACAAAAACCATTCGGGGTCCCTGGCTAAGAGGAAACTGCCTCAGACCCGCTGGTGTAATAAACTGCACTCACTCCACCATCTGCACTGTCCTTCTGAGTGAGTTTGTTTCCCGGGGTGTTTGGCTACAACAAAGCCATGCAATTCATCGTGTTTTATGGAAGTACTAGATTTAATCGATGGCTTGGTTCAATGAGGGAGGGAGTTTGTGTCTTTGCCTGAGTGACAAAGTGAGGAGAAAAAATAGCACCCTGCAAAATAAGGATGATAGTGGCTTACAGACACGGAGTGTTTAATAAGCCCGGAATCCTGGGCTAAGTGCTTTATGTGCTCAGTTGCTCAGTCATGTCCAACTCTTTGCAGCCCCATGGAGCCCTCCAGGCTCCTCTGTCCATGGAATTTTCCAGGCAAGAATACCGGAGTGGGCTGCCATTTCTTCCTCCAGCGGATCTGTCCAACCCAAGGATCAAGTCTGCATCTCTTGTGTCTCCTGCATTGCTAGCAGTTTTATGCCACAGAGTCACCTCGGAGGCCCAAGTGCTTTCCATGTGTCAGCTTGATTAATTCTCACCACAACCCAAAGCGATGTGATCAGGAACTAAGGCACGGGATGACTGTCACACAGTTAGTCCCCAGTGGAGCTGGGGTCCACACCCAGGTGTGTGCTATTGTGCACTGACTCTCAGAAGCACAGACCAGATGGGGGCAGGTCAGAGGGCAGAGGAGAAATCAGAAATGAGGAGCAGGACTTTGAAACTTGAAGTAACTAGTGACCTAGTCCTTCTAACTCCGATCCTGCTGTTTTCTGAGACAGGTTTGGGATGAGTAGAAACTGTCAGCTTCTTTAGGATGTACCGAAAGGCAACTGTCTCTGTCCCTTCTCGATTCACCTCCAGCAGCAGCTGTGAAAATCAATGAAGACCAATCAAATGAGAATAAGCAAGGGCACCTCATTTAGAAGCTGCCCCCATCTCTTGTGCTCGGCAGAGAATCAAAGGTAGATGGGGGAGCAGGATGGCTTCTCGGTGGGAGAAGGAGCCTCAGAGGTGCTCAGATGGAGGCTATGGGTCCAGGGAGCTGCAGGCAGGCCAGCTAGAAGCAGGGAAGGTCCTGTATGATTAGTTGGTGGTATATATTTAGACTTCTCTGTTTGGTTTAGAGAAGCTGGCAGATATTAATCAAGTCCTAGCTATTTCGGGCAGATTGCTATAGAGGCTATCTGATAGTTTCTTGAGCTGGTTGCTAGACACAGTGTTCTGTCTTCCTGCAAATCTGACTGATGGATAGTGGGCTGGCTTCCTGGGCCACTATTGACCATCTGGTGATGTCCATATGTAGAGTCTTCTTTGATTATGCCAAAGCTGAAGAAGGAATTCATAGGGCCTGGACTCCATCTCAGGCCTGTCCGTGCTGATCGTGCTAGGCCGCCTCTCCAATGGACTCTGAACTCTGTGCTTAGCGCCTGTGGGAATGACAATGGAAGGATAAGACCCCATCTGGGCAGAGAAATCTTGAAGATCACATTCAGGTCACTCATTGCCTAAGAGAATACAGACACTAATCACCCCTGCCTCCGGACAGTATCTATCAGAATGTAACCACAGGCTTATTGATTATTAACTGTCTGAACACATAACACGTGAATGATGGGGTTATTGTGATTGTATTTATCCTTCCTTTGTAAGCCTCAAGGGATTTGGGCTGGTGGGTTTGGACATGTACACATGGGGTATAAAAGATTTTCACAAATGCTGGTCAGGGTCCTTGGCTAAGAGGAGACTCTGCCTTGGGCCCACCGGTGTAATATACTGCACTCCACTATCTGCGTTGTCCTTCTGAGTAAGTTTGTTTCCTGGAAAGCATGGCTATAACAAAGCCTTTGACTGTGTGGATCACAACAAACTGGAAAATTCTTAAAGAGATGGGAATACCAGACCACCTGACCTGTCTCCTGAGAAATCTATATGCAGGTCAAGAAGCAACAGTTAGAACCAGACATGGAAAAACAGACTGGTTCCAAATTGGGAAAGGAGTATGTCAAGGCTCTATATTGTTACCCTGCTTATTTAACTTATATGCAGAGTACATCCTGAGAAATGCCAGGCTGGATGAAGCACAAGCTGGAATCAAGATTGCTGGGAGAAATATCAATAACCTCAGATACGCAGATGACACCACCCTTATGGCAGAAAGAGAAGAACTAAAGAGCTTCTTGATGAAAGTGAAAGAGGAGAGTGAAAAAGTTGGCTTAAAACTCAACATTCAAAAAATGAAGATTATGGCATCCAGTCCCATCAGTTCATGTAAATAGATGCAGAAACAATGGAAACGGTGACAGACTTAATTTTTTGGAGTCTCCAAAATCACTGCAAATGGTGACTGCAGCCATGACATTAAAAGATGCTTGCTGTTTGGAAGAAAAGCTATGACCAACCTAGACAATATATTAAAAAGCAGAGACATTACTTGGCCAACAAAGGTCCATCTAGTCCAAGCTATGGTTTTTCCGGTAGTCATGTATGGATTTGAGAGTTGGACTGTGAAGAAAGCTGAGCACCAAAGAACTGATGCTTTTGCACTGTGGTGCTGGAGAAGACTCTTGAGAGTCCCTTGGACTGCAAAGAGATCCAACCAGTCCATCCTAAAGGAAATCAGTCCTGAATATTCATTGGAAGGACTGATGCTGAAGTTGAAACTACAATACTTTGGCCACTTGATGTGAAGAACTGACTCACTAGAAAAGACCCTGATGATGGGAAGGACTGAAAGCTAGAGGAGAAGGGGCTGACAGAAGATGAGATGGTTGGATGGCATCACCGACTCGATGGACCTGAGTTTGAGTAAGCTCCAGGAGTTGGTGATGGACAGGGAGGCCTGGTGTGCTGCAACCCATGGGGTTGCAAAGAGTTGGACATGGCTGAACAACTGAACTGAACTTCCTGGGGCACTGTAGCTAACAGACTGGTCTCTTGGGCTAACTGCTGAAGATTTGATCTTTCTAGTTTTGTATGGGCTTTCCAGGTGGCACTAGTGGTAAAGAATCCACCTGCCAATGAAGGAGATTTGGGGGTTGGGCAGATCCCCTACAGGAAGAAATGACTACCTACTCCAGTATTCTTGCCTAGGAAATTCCATGGACAGAGGAGCCTGGCAAGCTACAGTCCATGGGGTCGCAGAGAGTCAGAGGCAGCTGAGCACGCAGGAACACTAATTTTATGTATGGTCCTGCCATTGTCCATTTGTATATTCAATTTCTCAATGCTAAAGGAAAAGAGCTATCATCGGAGACATTGATGTCCTCCAGCATCTTTTGCCTCTGTTGGGGAAAAACTCCCTAAGTCAGTAGCTTTTAGCCAAGACTGTGCATGAGGACCACCTGGGAGCTGGAAGCGGGTACTGATCCCCAGGGCCTACCCCAGACTGCCTGTGTCAAAGTCTCTGAGTACAGACGGCTCAGGCCCCAGTAGGTTCTAAAACCTGTTCTGTTGATTCAATTACTGCCAAGAACAAGAACCACTGCTCTGAAGGTTAAATGCCTGGGGCTGAGCTAGGAAAAACCCTTTCAAATGTTAATATACAAACAAAACACTTGGGGATTTGGTTTAAAATGTAGATTCAGAAGAAAAAGGTGAATTTTGATTCTGCCTGTGTAACAGGCTCCCAGATAGGCAGAGGCTGCAGGTTCTCTGGACACATTTTTGTTGTTCAGCCATCAGTCCTGTCCAACTCTGCGACCCCACAAACTGCAGCATGCCAAGCTTCCCTGTCCTTCACCATCTCCTGGTATTTACTCAAACTCATGTCCATTGAGTCTGGTGGTGCAAGCCATACTTTACATATGAAGAACCAGCATTTGGCTCAGAAAAGGAATAACTAAAGGGCAATTATGGATGGAGAAGGACAACCTGCTCCAATATGCTTGCCTTGAAAATCTCAGGGACGGGAGAGCCTGGAAGGCTACAGTCCACGGGGTTGCAAAGAGTCGGACACGACTGAATGATTAACACTTCTACTTTTTCATGGTTGGATCTTTCCACTTTCTGGGACAGTCTATCTGGAGCTGCTATAACCAGTGAGTTGTGGAAAAGTCAG
Source organism: Odocoileus virginianus (assembly GCF_023699985.2). Lineage (NCBI taxonomy): Eukaryota > Metazoa > Chordata > Mammalia > Artiodactyla > Cervidae > Odocoileus > Odocoileus virginianus. The sequence continues at coordinate 4,190,669 of NC_069674.1, forward strand.
TCGTCTGGAGATTGAGTTTTGTCTCTGGGGAAATAAAAAAAAAAACTATGAGTATGTTCTTGGGTGTGTAGCATCAACTTTCCAAGCCTCAGCTTCCTGATATACTATACAAGTGATTTATACTAGATAATTTTTTTTCTTTATTGAAGTATAGTTGATTCCCAGGTGGTGTTAGTGGTAAAGAACCCACCTGCCAATGCAGGAGATGCAAGAGACGTGGGTTTGATCCCTGGTTGGGAAGATCCCCTGGAGGAGGAAATGGCAACCCACTCCAGTATTCTTGCCTGGAGAAATCCCACAGACAGAGAAGCCTGGCAGGCTCCAGTCCAAGGGGTTGCAAAGCATCAGACACAACTGAGCACACACCTCCTCATAGTTGATTTACAATGCGATGTCAGTTTCAGGCATATAGCGAAGTGATTCAGTTATACATACACATATATATGTATATAATTTTTCAGATTCTTTTCCCTTATAAGTTACTACAAAATAATGAGTATCATTCCCGGGATAATCGTATAGAATAAAAATTGTGGTAATTAATATTTTAATGCTTGCTATGTGCATGAAATATGCTAGCTTTTTGCTATGAGATGTATATAAGATAATGAAAGCAATCTTGGTAGAATTGCCAGATTAAATAGAGGACAACCAGTTAAGTACCAGATTAGCAAGAAACAAATGACTAGTTTAATTATGCCCCATGCAAAATTTGGGACATACCTGTACTAAAGAAGTATTCATAGCTTATCTGAAATACAAACTTAACAGGACATCCTGTATTTTTATCTATTATGCCTCACAACCTGAAAAGGTCTTAGACCCATTGCACAGATGAGCAGGCCAGGTGGTCAGTGGAGGAGTGGGTATTTGAAGACACACGGTCTCCCTCTTAAGCCCAGGCTCCTGGCTGCTGGGCTCACCTTGTTAGGATGCTAATACTGGTGAGACTTAGTCCTACCACTACCAGACAGGAAGCAGATGAAATCAGGAACTTCACCTGCCTGAAGGCATTGACCCGGAGTTCTGTTTTGTTCGTGACTTTGTTCATCAGCCTTTGCTTGTTTGTAAAGAGTCTGGCTCAGCGCCCGGCTTTCTTGTAGCAATGATCAGGACGGCACTGACGCAGCATCCGTGCTGGTAGGTCTGGGTATCACTCCATCTCTCTTTAGTCCTTCATCTGCCATGTCGGAGGAGAAGGGAACGGCAACCCGCTCCAGCATTCTTGTCTGGAGAATCCCATGGACAGAGGAGCCTGGCAGGCCATGGTCCACAGGGTCGCAGAGTTGGACACAACTGAAGTGACTCAGCAGGCGCTGCCATTTCAGAATTGGAGCCCTCCTTCCGAGTTATGCTGCGTGCTGAGTACAGGATGATCCTTGTAGTTTGGGGAATTTTTACTTACCGTCTTGAAATGCACGGTTTCCCCCTGAACTGACTTCCTTTAGCTGATGCGTGTCTTCTGTTGTGTAAAGGAAACCCCAGGACTCACATTCCTCTGGGACCCCATATTCAGCATCCTGTTCCCCTCACATTCAGCACCCCGACCCTCACACTAAATGAACACAGACAGCACTCAGCCCCCAGAGTCATTGCTTGGAGGACCTCGTCTTCCTCTTTCCTCTTCTCTACACTTAGCTTCCCCCCTGGTTTCTAGCAGAGACCTTACCCCAGTGCTCAGATCTCCGGTGTCCGGGACTCATGGTCTGGGTGAGGGAAGGCGCCAGCCCTCTGTGAACTTGCTCTGACTGTCCACCCACAATAAAATAAGCCCCAGGTGAGGATGCCCTCTCCTCTTCTTCCGTTGCTACAGGAGGCTCTGCGGGCTGTGGATGGTCTTAGGGCTTGTCTTCCTCTCTGATCGTCTCAACAAGCTCTTCTCAACCACCGCGTGTCTGGAAGAATCCGTCAGCCTTGGATTAAGAGCCCAGGTCCTGACGACACGGTGGCCCAATTTGACCTTGCTTCTTGCTTCCAGTAAGTGTACTTTAGCCATAGCCCTTGTGTGGGGGCTTCACACGGCTTGAATATGCTTTGTAAACTCCGGTACACCCTAAGTTCTGTTCACTGGATTGCCATCTCATGCAGTCAAGACCGCCGTTCCCAGGCCCCTGCAGGGCATCTCAGGGTCATTGAAAACGGGCTTTTGTGAGAACTTAGTAGTCAGGTCAGGGCCCGGGATACCAGCCTGTATTCTGCCAATGGGTGGACAAAAGGAGGGCCTGCCTCTCACCTCCCCCACGACACAGCAACACTAAGTATTTTTACCTCCATTATCGCCTAATGATGAAAGGAAAAAACAAACCAAGAGAAAATCTCCTGCTTCGAAAATTGTTTGGCAAAGATTGAGACCCACTCTTCTAAATAGGATACAAACTATCACACCTGAAGTTAATTGGGATGGCATCTGTGGACAGTGGATTTTAAAAGCGACCAATATCATTTTCAAAACGAAATCCTCAAAACCTTCAAATTAATTATTCATCTATTTTGTCCACCAGCCATTTCTTCCAACTGCACCAGCTTTCCATGAAATGAACAGGAAGCAGAGGTTCACCATGATGGATTATGGCTAAAGGGGAGAAAAAGGCAAAAACTGGTCCACATTTATCAGTGAGGGAGGCAGGGAGGCCAGAGCACACACAGGCCAGGTGGTGAGAGGACGTACCAGGCACGAGTTACAGGGAAATCCCAGAGAAGGGAATCCTGCGGGGAAAGAAAAACCTACAAGGAAACCCAGTCAGAGGAGGGTGTCCCAGCCAGAGAGTAGAGAAAGATTGCTTAAGTAAATTCCAACGGGCAAATCAATGGTCCATGTCAGGAGTCTGGCACTGGATTTGGGGTTCAGAGGCAACATCCAGCCCCTGTCTTGGAGTCATAAAGGCATCCCATGCATGTGTGCGTGCTCAGCCACTTCAGTCGTGTCCGACTCTTTGCGCGACCCTATGGACTGTAGCTCTGTCCAGGGGATTCTCCAGACAAGAATACTGCAGTGGATTGCCATGCCCTCCTCCAGAGCATCTTCATGACCCAGGGATCAAACCCAGGTCTCCTGCATCTCCTGCATTATCGGTGGATTATTTACCACTGGCCCTCCTGGGAAGCCAGACGGGTACACACTACTGTGTATAAAATAGACAATCAGTAAGAACCTATTGTATTGCACAGGGAACACTACTCAATACTCAATAACCTGTATGGGGAAAGAATCGAAAAAAGAATAGATACCTGTATGTGTATAATGAAATCACTTTGCTGTACTCTTGGAACCAACACAACATTGCAAACCAACTATGCTACAACATATGAGAATTTTTATTTTAAAAAGAGAAAACCGTGACTTCTTCTGTATTGACTGGTAAATATTGCAATGTATTTGGGTGTGTGGCCAGGAATGGTGTAATGTTGGAAGAGGTAGGGTGGAGAGGGGAGAATAACTGAAATACAGAAATTTTTGAGAAAAATATGACATTAAACATAATAAAAGTACTTTAGCCAGCATCATGGGCTTCTGTTTTTGAAGCTACCATCAGTCTGATGGCAGGAACGTGTGAGCCTTTGAAGTTCTTCACATAAGCAACCTAAACAATGGTGTTAAACTTGTCTTTTCAGTGTTTTATGAATCCTCCAAATTTTGATTGCGTGTTTTCCAAAGTCATGTGAAAGCCTTTTTATTTGAAGAATTTCAACACCTAATATGATAAGGTTAACTTTAGATTTTACACCTTTTGTTATTCAGTTGCTAAGTTGTGTCTGACTCTTTATGACCCTGTGGACTGCAGCACACCGGCTTCCCTGTCCATCACCATCTCCTGAAGTTTGCTCAGTCCATGGAATTGCATCATCATGCCATCCAACCATCTCATTCAGTCTTTCCCAGCATCAGGGTCTCTTCCAATGAGTCAGTTCTTCACATCAGGTGGCCAAAAGATTGGAGCTTCAGCATCAGTCCTTCCAGCGAATATTCAGGGTTGATTTCCTTTAGGATGGACTGGTTTGACACTTGCTGTTGCACTTTTTAGTAAATTGTAACTATAGAAAACGAAGCATTCCGGAAGGAGGTACACAGAGGCACTGAAAAGTATCAGTGAAAACATTTGATATTTTTGCTCATTTAAAAAATAAGAGAAGCAGGCCTGAGAATATCCTGCATGTAGCAGAATTTGTTCTGTGATCATTAGGGCCACAAGGAAGAAGCAGCAGCCTCCATGTTCCAAGCATAATTGTTCAGCCTGTGTTCATTTTTAATATTTATTAAAGCAATATAAAGAATTTCACTTAGCTTCAATGTATATGGATATATCATTTTGTTTCAAAAATAAATTTATTTTTGAAAATAGTTTTAGAATTTAGCTAATTTATAGATCTACCTATATAGTAAAGGCAATTCGTCAGACACTTGACATAAATTCCAGGATCACTGTATGTCTGTGTGCATGCTAAGTCACTTCAGTTGTATCCGACTCTTTTTTGTTTGTTTGGAGGCTAATTACTTTACAATATTGTAGTGGTTTCTGCCATACATTGCCATGAATCAGCCATGGGTGGATATGTGTCCCCCATCCTGAACCCCCCCCACCTCCCTCCCCATCCCATCCATCTGGGTTGTCCCAGTGCACCAGCTTTGAGTGCCCTGTTTCATGCATCAAACCTGGACTGGTCATCTATTTCACATATGGTAATCATATCATACATATCATACATATATGTCATACATATATCACATATGGTAATACATATGTTTCAGTGCTGGGGAGGGTGTGGAGAAAAGGGAACCCTCTTACACTGTTGGTGGGAACGCAACCTAGTACAGCCACTAGGGAGAACAGGGTGGAGATTCCTTAACAATCTGGAAACAGAACTGCCATACAACCCAGCAATCCCACTGCTGGGCATACACACCCAGGAAACCAGAATCAAAAGAGACACGTGTGCCCCAGTGTTTCATTCCTGCACTGTTTACAATAGCTGGGACATGGAAGCAACCTAGATGTCCGACGAATGTATCCGACTCTTTGCGACCCCATGGACTGTAGCCCACCAGGCTCCTCTTTCCATGGGATTCTCCAGGCAAGAATACTGGAGTGGGTTACCATTTCCTCTTCTTGGGGATCTTCCCAACCCAGGGATTGAACCTGCATCTCTCATGTCTCCTGTATTGGCAGGCAAGGTCTTTACCACCAGTGCCATCTGGGAAGCCCCCACCCTATGTGTAGGCCTTTTCAACTTTCTCCAAGGTAAAGTTCAGTATTGAGGCATCTCAGAGGGGAAGGTGTTGATTTGCTGCAGGAGCATATGTAGGGCTGGAATCCTGGAGACATGGAGATGGCAGGAGGAGGCAGAGATAGATTAGATGGTCACAGCCACGCTGGGTGATGGACCTGACATTTAGTATCTACATTCCTGACTTCTGGTGACACAATCATTGCCCAGGCCTACCACCCACTGAGGGAGGAAGAATCCTTGAAGAGACAGTCCCACAGAGCATCCTTCTGTGTTTTCTTGAGGAGGAAGAATCGTCCAATCAGCACTGTTGCTGGAGAATTCCAAACCGAGATCTAGCTCCTCCCAAGTTCTGGAGAATATCCAGGCCTGTCTATTTCCTTGTGGTCTATAGCAAGGGAAGGAATATGTCATCTTTCACAAAAACCACAGCCTTGTTCTCCCCGTCAGAGCAATTCATTGGGAACAATAACTAAGATCTTACGATTCAAAGCCAGTTCAGGTTAAATTAAGCTGCTCAGCCTCAAAATACATGAAAATTGAACTGTTCAAGTTGGATGTGCTGACAGTGATCAATAATCAAAATCCCAGGTCAATTGATTAGACTGCTCGGTGATGAGTTTTGTAAATTGCTCATTCTTGTAATCTGCCAAGAAGCAATTTTATCCAAACTGAGTCAGTAAAATCAGTAAATAAATTAACAAGGAGAAGTCAATTAACACATTCACTTAGACATCTTGGGCACATGTGTGAAGCTCCCATCACGTGGAAAAGACTTTTTAAGTCTGAGAAGTGAAGAGTGCATTACTTTTAAGTCCTGCACATCCCCCTGCAGCCCACTGGGTCTCCACCTGATTTTAATTTTATACATTGGAATGACAGCTCTTCCTAAAGCATGACTGGCATTTAAGACACAAGACTATCTTACATTAATGAGCCCCAGTGAGTGACTGTGCTCCAGGCACTTGCTGGAGAATTCAAACCTGAGTAGGTGGAAACCCTTGCCTGCCAAAGCCAACTTGAGGCATCTGATATCTGAGAAGTGCCATCGTAAGCTCAAGTTTGTCAGCTCACTCAGTTGCTGAGTTGTGTCCTGACTCTTTCCAGCCCAGTAACCTGTAGCCCACCAGGCACCTCTATCCATGGGATTTTCTAGGCAAGAATCCTGGAGTAGGTTACCATTTCCTTCTCCAGGGGATCTCCCCGGGTAGAGATTGAACCTGTGTCCCCTGCATTGGCAGGCAGATTCTTTACCACGGAGCCACCAGGGAAGCCCCATGCCCAAGTTTACCAGCAATCTAATAGGTTTTTTTTTTTCAATGTCTTTTTGTTATAGGAAGTCAGAACATTAGATTACAATGAACACAGACTGTATTGTAAGCTAGTCAAAGCAATTTTGCAGGCAACTAAGGCAATTTTATGTGGTGTGCCCTCTTTCATTTTAACAAGACGTATGCATGTTTTCAAAACCATATTTAATTGCATTGTCTATTCTGTTACCCAGGATTCTCTAAATCACCCTCATTTGAATTCAATAACAGGAAAAAGCTTGACAAATAAATCAGAATATTTGCCTTCAGAAAGCAGAAGAAATATAAATCAATGCCTTTCTCTTTTTCCTTGGTAACAAGGAAGCTAAGAAGAATAAAGTCAATTAACAGAAAGCAAAAGTGTTCTTATGGTACAATAAGAGAATTATTATAATTTTAAATGTTTTGTATTGAACTCTGTGTTTAATTTTTAAGATGTCTCAAAAAACTGTTTCAGATGGAGTATAAATTCTAGTCAAGATACGAGAAACAAACTAGGATAATTGGCAAAATGAAACTTTTGGAAGCTTGTTCTGGTTGCTATATTTTGGTATCAAAAGCTTAAGGGATTAGAGGAAATGTTTGCCTTCTCAAATCTTTTCTGTTCAAATGTTCTTCAGTGGTTGTATTTATCAATTGAGAAATGGGATATTTCTTGCCATATCAGTAAACAAGCATGTCACAATCATCAGCGTTTGCAGCCCTCTGATGTGAGCTTGTGAGCCCGAAGGGCACTCAGGAAGGAGAAGAATGCCTGTGATCAAGCAGCCAGCAAGCTGCAGCCACTCCCTATGGTGAGCCCCAAAGGAGCTCTGGATGTGAAAAAAAGATAGGATCCTGCCCAGGATAGCTGAGATACATATGAAAGAAGTGATTTCAGTGAGCCCAGACTCTTGCATCTCCCATGCATAGAAAAGTGCTAAATTACTTAACTTGAGATATCTAGCTTCCTTTAGTTAGCATACTCATTTGATGTTCATTCTACCTGCCCTTTGTTGAAAAACTTCTATATAACCTGGCTCCTCCCCTCACCTCCTCAGAGCAGCTTTCTCAGGGTCACTTGAGATGCTGTCTCCATAGCTAGAAGTCCTAAAAATTCCCACTGAATAAAACATAACTCTCAACTTTTCGGTTGTGACTAGTTTTGAAGTTGATACTATGTATCTACCTGAAATAATTATAGGCTTTTGGTATTGGATGTTAATTCTTCAGGGGCTCCCCAAATGGTGTGGTAAAGAACCCACTTGCCAATGCAGGAAATGTAAGAGATCCAGGTTCCATTGCTGGGTCAGGAAGAGCCGCTGGATAAGGGCACAGCAACCGCCTCCAGTCTTCTTGCCTGGAGAATCTCATGAACAGAGGGGACTGGGTTGGACATGACTGAAGCAACTTAACACATTAGCTCTTCAAGAATACATTTCTTTTTTCCTCCCAAATTTTATCTCCTCCACAAAAACACCAAAATTTAACCTACAGTGATTCTTCTGGCTTGGGGCATTGTGGAATAGATTTTGTCTATATTTCAAATTATGTCACTTAACATTGGTCTGTAGTTTATTCTCTATATACTATTTGAGAGTTGACATTATATCTGATTTTTCTTTTCTATTGTATATATGTAAAGGGTACACCCGTATACATTGTGAAAGGATTAGCACAATCAAGTTAATTCATGCATCCATCTCCTCACAGTTGTGTGTGTGTGTGTGTGTGTGTGTGTGTGTGATAACACCTAGGATCTAACCTATTAACAGGTTTCAAATATACTGTACAGGGTTGTTGCCTGTAGTCTCCATGCTATACATTAGGTCACCAGAACTTATTCATCTTAAATAACTGAAACTTTGTACCTTGAGTAGGGGATTCCCAGGTGGCACAGAGGTAAAGACTCTGCCTGCCAGTGCAGAAGACACAAGACACATGGTTTGCATTCCTGGGTCGGGAAGATTCCCTGGAGTAGGAAATGGCAACCCACTTCAGTATTCTTACCTGGGAAATTCCATGGACAGAAGAGCCTGGCTGGCTGTAGTCCATGGGGTCACAAAGAGCTGGACATAACTGAGCATGCACGCATGCACCCCTTGAATAGCACCTCCTCATCAACCCTTCCCTCAGCTCCTGTCAACCACCACTGTACTCTCTGCTTCTATGTCCTTGACTATTTTAGATTCCACATCTAAATGAGATGGTTCAGCATTTGTCTTTCTCTGTCTGGCTTATTTCTCTTAGTATAATGTCCTCCAGATCCATCTATATTATTGCAAATGCAGGATTTCCATTTATTTTTTTAAGGCTGCATAATACTCAACTGTGTGGATATGCCATATTTTCTTTATCCATTCATCCATTGATGAATATTAGTTTGTTTTCATATCTTGACTATTGTGAATAGTGCTGCAATAAATACAGAATGCAGATAAGTTTGAGACCCTAATTTTGTTTCTCTGGGATAAATACCTAGAAGTGGGATTGCTGGATCACATGGTAGTTCTATTTTTAATTTTTTTGAGATATATCCATACTGTTTTCTGTAATGGCCTTACCAGTTGGCATTCCTATCAACCAGATAACACTTCTCAACAATACATCACTTCTCTCTACATCCATGCCAACATTTACCTTTTGTTTTTTAATAGCCACCCTAACAGGTATAAGGTGATATGAATTATGGTTTGATTTTCCTTTCCCTGATAATTTAGGCCTTATTCTTCTGCTCTGGCGTCTTGTAGAGGACCTAGTGAAGATTGGATAGAGAAGTGACAGATGCTTAGAGAGGCTTACTGTACACCAATGACAGTAACGAAACATTTTCTTAAGAGTGGTCTATTTGACTTAGCCCAAGTCACAGTTAGTGGTTTAAAACTCTCCAAACCACACCACATGGTTTTCTGGACGTATTCTGGGTTGACCGGTTATACACAAGCAGACTAGGAGTTAAGAATCAGATTGTTTTTATGAATTGGCACATGGAAATAGCCACTTTCTGTGCCTGGGACTGAGGCTGACATTGGCACTGGGTAGGAGACAGTGAAATATGGAGAAGACCCTCCTAAGCTCAATTGACACACACACGCCTGCCCCCCAAAGTACAATTTCTCTCCACAGCCTCTTGTCAGAAGAAAAATTAGGGAGTTTGGAAGGCCAAGCAGATGGAGCAGCAGCAGCTGGGAAGGAGGACAGAAAAGGAGCTTCCTCACTGGTGCTGAGCCATCTGCTTCGGAACAGGAAAGGGGCACCCTGCTGTGAGCTCCGGAGCCTGGATCCTCGGCTACAGGATCCTGAGCAAACAGTGGCCACACCCAGGCTCAGGCCAAGGACGGCACTAGCTGCACCTATTTGTAGGGTGGGAATGAAACAATAAAGGAAACCTGAAGCACTGGCCCCACTTACAGTTTCACTATGTGTCGCCCAACTCTGTACCTCGGTGGTTTGCAATGGAAATAAGCAAATGAACGAGTAATCTCATGGAAAACCAAGGATTTCCTCTTTAAAAAGTATCATCCCTTGGAAGAAAGCCTCATGAGATCTCCTTGGCCCCACCTCTGGGGACAGACAAAGAGCCAAAAGCATCACATAGATCAGGAGGCACCACTTCACCTCTCATACCCTCAGTTTCCCCAGCTGCAAGAAGAAAAACATCCCTGTGTTCCCTTCCTATTATTATTGCATAACTAACCACCATGCAGCTAGCAGCTCAAAACAGCACCCTTCGATTAGCTCATAGCTCTGTAGGTCTAGTCCAAGCTGGCCATGGTCAGGTTCTCTGCTCCTCCTTATTTGGAGATTGAATGGTTGTCATGAAACTCAGCCCCTGGGGTTATAGCCTTGAGGTCCCGTTTCCTTGCTGGGTATTAACAAGAGCTGCTGCAGCTCCTACAGTCACATGTGTTACCTGCCATGTGCCTCCCTCCACCTTCAAAGCCAGCAAAGGAGAACTTCTCACAATACCCTTCATGCCTTGAATCTCTTTCTCCAGGAAGAAAGTCTCACCTTTTTCTAAGGGCTCACCTGGTGAGGTCACCTTGATAATCTTTAAGGTCAACTAATTTGGAATCTTAATTACATCTGCCCTGAGGATAGTGACTGCAGCCACGAAATTAAAAGATGCTTGCTCCTTGGGAAAAAAAAAATCTATGACAAACCTAGGAAGCATATTAAAAATTAGAGACATCACTTTGCTGACAAAGGTCTGTCTAGTCAAAACCATGTTTTTTTCCCATTAGTCATGTATGGATGTGAGAGTTGGACCCGTAAAGAAGGTTGAGTGCCAAAGAAATGATACTTTTGAATTATGGTGCTAGAGAAGACCCCTGAGAGTTCCTTGACAGCACGGAGATCAAAGCAGTCAGTCCTAAAGGAAATCAACCCTGAATATTCATTGGAAGGACTGATGCTGAAGCTGAAGTTCCAAAACTTTGGTCACCTGACGCAAAGAGCTGACTCATTGGCAAGACCCTGATCCTGGGAAAGATTGAGGCAGGAGGAGAAGGGGGTAGCAGAGGATGAGATGGCTGGATGGCATCACTGATTCAATGGAAATGACTCTGAGCAAATTCTAGAAGATAGTGAGGAACAGGAAAGCCTGGAGTGCTGCAGTACATGGGGTCACAAAAAGTCTTGTGAATTTTTCCCCAGATATGACTTAGCAACTGAACAACCACAAGAAATTACATCTACAAAATCCCTTCAAAAGAGCACCCAGGTTAGCATTTCAATAAGTGGGAGAAAGTTGTACAGCAGGGGCTGAGAACTTTGGGGACAAACTCAAGACTTCTGCCCAGCACAGTTCCTTGCAGATCCAGTGATCTATGGTTCCTTGAATAAATAAAAACAGAATTTTCATTCATTGAAAAGCAGAGATGAAATAGGTCTTGTCAATGAAAAGTTAATCAATGTATGAAAGAAATGGAAATTTTCATTCAAGCCAGATCTGAGAATTATAACCCAGGAAGAGCATCTCAAAAATCTCTTAGAACTGTTCCACCCATTAGAAATCAAGACACTGTTTATATAAGTTCTTTGAGACCAAGGGCTGTATGTCAAATGTTGTATTACTGACAATTTACATAATCAAGATCTAAGCATCATCATGGTGAGTCATGTGACCCCTTAAAGGATCAGGAAAGAATGTTACCTTTAAGGAATTGTTGATGTTAGAAGAATGTTGGTCTTATTGATTGAGCAGGTATTTCTGCTGATAAGGAAGATTTTATCCATGCATAATAGAGACACACAATGCTCAGTGGATAGAAGTCTTCATATTTAAACTTCTCTTGTCTTGCCATAAAATGAATTTTATTTCACAGTCTCTATTAAAAGTTTAAAACTCAACTCCAGCCTGGCAGGAAGGGGAATAAAGGAGGAAAGAAGAGATAGGAAATGTGAGGTCTACTATGTTGTTGTTGTTTAGTCACTAATTCATGTCTGACTCTTTGTGACCCCATGGACTGTAGCCCATCAGACTTCCCTGTCCATGCAGTTTTCCAGGCAAGAATACTGGAGTGGATTTCCATTACTTTCTCCAGGGGATCTTTCTGACCCAGGGATCAAACCCATGTCTCCTGCATTGGCAGCAAATTCTTTACCACTGAGCCACCAGGGAAGCCAGTGACCATGTGTTTTATATATGTCAACTTATTAATAACACTTCTCCATATGTATTGTGGGAAAAAACTTTCCACTGGCCTTTCATAGATACGGCACAAAAGGGTAGCTTTATAGTCGGGTAAGTTTGAGAAATGGGGGAATTTTTTAAAAACATTAAATAGGAATAGGACTAAACATGGATTTCCCAGGTGGTTCAGTGATAAAGAATCTGCCTGCCAATGAGTTGGGAATATCCTCTGGAGAAGGAAATGGCATTCTACTCCAGTATTCTTGCCTGGAAAATCCCACAGAAAGAGAAGACTGGCGGGCTACAGTTCATGGGGTCGCAAAGAGTCAGTCGGACAAGACTGAGCACACACTTAGTAGGAATAGTGGTAGAACTAAACACATGAGACGTTCTGAGAACTCCTGCAAGGACTGACATCACATATTCAATATTCACATGGGGAAGTCATCAGCACACTAAGGATGTGATTCTAAAATAGACCATTGTTCATGTTTTAATGTTTCTGAAAGCATGTCATGTTAAAGTTGACACGTGCAGTATAAGCTGCATCATGTGAAAGTTGATACATGCATCATATAGTGTGACTTCACTTCTTCCCAAAGGCTGCTGTATAGTTGATGGAACAGAGGACAATTGATGAAGCCAGACCAGACATGGAGGGCACAGTGAGGCAATCCAGACATGAGCTATCACAGGAGCCACCACTGCCCCCATTAAGATACGAAGCAGGAGGTGGTCACAGCAAACCCATCTTCCACAGGCATGTGCATCTTCAAAAGCTGGCATCTCAGTGGGAGGCTTAGTACCCAAGCTGGGTTTCTGGATAGAGGGGCTCTCTGGCAGAAGCAGGATCCTTGTGGGAGGAATGGTCCCGCCATAGACACTGCCTGAAACAGAGAAAGGAGGAGTGTGGTCCTCAGTACAAGTCTCCCAATGGCTACATCAAGCCAGACATCAGTTGACAAAAAAGCTTGGGGAGTCTGGTCTTCAGAGCAAAGGATCAGACAAAGGAGAGTGAAAAAGGAAGGGAAGAGCAAACAGGGAGTGCCTGGAAGAGCAAACAGGAAATGCCTGGAAGAGCACACAGGAAGTGCCTGGGATGGCTAGATTACGGAGAAGGAGGAAGTTCTCGCAGGACATTCCCTGTTAGAGTTCTGTCTTAGGAGGGAAGGTGGGAGCATCAGTGGATAGAGGAGAAAGGCAGCCTTTTCTTCCCATTAGCTGCAGTGTGGCTCCCCTCCTAACCCGTGGCGGGTAAGCTCAGTGGATGAGCAGTGCTGTCTGAAAAAAGACAAAAGGCAAAGGAAGCTTGGAGGTCAAAGTCACAGACAAGCCTCCACTTGGGGAGAAGATTGGAGTGTTGCAAGGTGGGAGCTGGGTAAGTCAGACATCCTGGTGGAGACCAGGAACAGCCAGGCTTAGGTGAGCATGAAAGCCAGCAGCTGCCTTCCCTGAAGACATGGTTCAGTGCAGGATTCAGGGTCAACCCAGCGGCAGAAGCCCAGGAGGTTCAGAACCATGAAGACAGCCACAGGTTCAGGAGGAGGCACAGTGGCTACCAGCAGTCAGCAGGACCATCAATTTGGGGTCAACCATGTGGTGTGAGGTGTCCAGGAACTGTGCGTGAAACCAAGAAGTCTGTGCAACAAAGAGCCTGCAGGAGGGGCTGGAGGAAAATCAGGAAGATCAGAGGCTGGGGCAGCCTTGAATCTGGACAGAGCAGATGGTCCAGCCCAATCCTGAGCCCTGGACTCCAAGGAGACCTGGGGAGAAGGTATCAAGACTAACACGTGAGGCTGGGAGCACAGCCGGGACACAAGGTGAGAACCCAGCGTGAGGACCCTGGAGAGGAGACTCCGGCAGGATCAGAAGTCCGACTCAAAGTTCAGTAGAGGAACAAATGCCAGGCCATGGTCAGGATAGACCCTGGAGGTCAAGTTTCAAGTGGACCCAAGGGATGAAAGTCAATGGCATATTGTTGCAAGTTTGCAGGGAGCAGAGATGAGGGACCAGGAAGCCAGTGCAAGGCTTTGGGACCCTCAGCAGCAAGAGGCTGGCTGGTCTCTTTTGTAAGATAAAGTTGGTCTCATTTGTAAGATAAAGTGGTTGCGGATCATGGGCGGGTTGAAAGGTTGGTTTCTAAAATGAGTTTGGTGCTGAGACATGCATTGCTTTGTAGCTGTGTGACCGATGGATTTAGACGTGTTATGCGTGGCTAGAATTTTTTGTCAGGAACCCGAGTTGTCAAATCTGCTTGTATTTTTTTGAACTTGCCTTCCATTATTCTAGCTAAAACTTCAAAAGTTCCCTGGAGTGCAGCTGGTCTCAGCCCGCCCCCCCCAACCCCCACCCCGCTTCACCAAAAACATCATCTGCACGTAGATCTTCTCATAAATGTAAATAAGGAAATAAGCACCAGGTATTTTCTCATACATAATTCATTTGCACAATCACTGAATGAAAAGCACACAATATTTAACTATTAAACTTTCATGGGATGTGGTAACTATGCATTTCTGATGCAAAAAATACATTTCCATGATTTAAATAGCACTTTTTATGGTAATAACTTGAGGCATTTGGAGCAATACCTGCTAGATAATATTTCTTTTGTTTTCTAATAAACTCAATTATTCAATTGAAAAATTAATAAGAGAAAACCTTCGACTGTGTAATGGAGTTTAATTTACAGATCATTTCTTAATTCTACTGCACTAGAACAAAGTTATAAGTGGTGCATATCATCAAAAGATTACCATTTCAGGGTTTAAGATTAGTACATTTAAACTTTATAATGATTTCCCAGAAAATTCTCTGCCTTTCAGAGGAAAGAAATAATAACAACTCACATAGATGAACTTGCTTTGGAAACATCTGACTTCTAAAACAGCCTGTATTTCCTCATTTGACTCACTTAAAACCCTTGTGAAGACCACTGTTATACATAAAATAGATAAACTAGTAAGAGCCTACTGTGTGGTACCAGGAACTCTACTCAATACCCTGTAATGACCTGTTTGAGAAAAGAACCTGGAAAAGGGTGGATGTACGTATAGGAATAACTGATTTACTTCTCTGTACACTTGAAACTAACACGACGTTGTGCGTTGACTACGTGTGTGCCTGTTAGGCATTGAGTCGTGTCTGACTGTTTGTGACTCCATGGACTGTAGCCCTCCAGGCTCCTCTGGCCATAGAATTCTCCAGGCAAAAATACTGGAGTGGGTTGCATTACCTTCTCCAGGGGATCTTCCGGACCCAGGGATCAAACCCAGGTCTTCTGCAGTATAGGCAGATTCTTTACCGTCTGAGCCACCAGCATCGACTACACTGCAATAAAAGTTAATTTTAAAAAATACCATCTGTGAAGTTAGAACATATTCACATTGCTTCTCCTTCTGGCCTCTATGGAGTGCCACCGCTCTTGGCCTGAGACTGGGCCCTCTCCAGGGTCACCAGCTTGCCCTCAAGAGAAAGGACTCAGCTGACCCCACTCATGGTCAACCGTCTCACCCGAAGCACACCCCACCCACCCCCAGCTGATGGCTGCTTTTCCTCACATCTGACGCGGAAGGCACCAAAGAATCTGCAGCAAACACACTCTGGCTCCAAATAATTACCAGTGGGCCCAACATGTGGGCCAAGAAAAGACCACATGGCTGGACTTGGGACAACATCATGCGAATGAGGACCTCACGTCCCTGAGGAAGGGTTCCTGGAGGCCTGGGGGGTGCCCACTGCTCCCTTTCAGAGGCCCCTCTGCCTGTTGAGGTCAGTAGCCCACCACTTGCTACGAAAACTGATCTGTGCACCCAGAAAGGCTAATTGTCGCTCTGATTGCCAGGGAAGCCAGGGCAGCAGAATGAGTATTTTTAGTGTCCTTTGGTATTCATTATCAACAGTTGGTTAAATCACCTGAAAGCCCATGGCCATGATTCTCCAAGGACAGGAGCAGGAATGTCTGGGGACAAAACGTAGCAGTTCCACCGTGGGGGCCTCTACCCTGAGATCTCTCCCCTCCTCTGCTTTTCCAGCACATCCTTCAGCACCACTGCCAGGGGATAGGAAAAGCCGGACCCCAGGAGGTATTAGAAGGAGCTGGACCACAGCTTTCTGTGTCCTCCCATGTCTGTTCCTGCAGCTGTGGAAGCCGCTTCCCGCTGACCTGTGTTTAGATCAGCTGTGGAAATGCAGGGATGAGGCAGAAGAGATGCACCAGACACTTGGAAACAGGACATTCACAGTTGCAGGACAGAAATCTCACAGGAAGTATTCCCTCTCTGGGCCCTCGCAGTGCCTGGAAATACACCACTAACATTTTTTGAAATATGGATTGACATATTTTGGGGGACGACAGAGGATGAGGTGGCTGGATGGCATCACCGACTCAACGGACATGAGTTTGAGTAAACTCCGGGAGCTGGTGATGGACAGGGAGGCCTGGTGTGCTGCGGTCCATGGGGTCTCGAAGAGTCAGACACGACTGAGCGATTGAACTGAACTGAAAGTACGGATCATTTCAAGCACAGCAAGAATGATGGAACACGCCCCCACCATGTATCTACCCTGTAGTAGACATTTCCACAGACCTTATGGAGCTCTCACAGGGATGCTGAGAGGAGGAAATAAAGGACATGGGACATGTGACACCTGTCAGCACAGGCGTGGGCTGGCATGGGTGCCAACCCAGGGGCGAAGATTGTCTTGAGATCATCGCAGTTCACCCTGCTGCTCTGTAACCTGGATGGTACAGGGGCCCCCACACACTCTCCTGACTTCAGGGAAAACACAAAACCTCTGTTCGATGCAAAGTCTTTTTCCACATACAGGATGCAGAGTGAAACATCTGCTAACAAGAGACAGTCTCTTCCAACAGAGGGAGGAGGCATGTGACTGAGGCCACATCTAACATCAATCAAATGATCACAGCAGAAGTGTGTGTCGTATTCTCAACAAGCACACATGTGCAGGTTCTTTGGAATTTGGAGGGATGGATAGACATCAGACGTTGAGTCCAGTCTTTAGAGGCATTGAGCTGTCCAGAGAGGTCCTGTATTTCAGGTGTCACTGTTTGTCTTTCGGAGGAAGAATCTGAATCCCACAGCTTCATCTCTTGACAAACAGCACATGTGAGCAAAGCACCAGATAACTCAAACCTTGTTCTCCGAGGTCTTCTGCCCGCTGGGATTGCTTACGCACCTTGAGGAACTGAAGTCTGAGGCTCGGGTGGTTGAGACCACTGCCGGGTGAGACAGCAGGGGATTGCAAAGGATCACAGTGAGTGAAAGCAGAATCACACCATGGCTGATCAAAGGGCTCTGAAAACAACACAGAGTATTACAACTAAGATAATCAAATAACTTAGAATAAGGAATGCAAAAGGATAGAGCGTTCAATGACTGAAAAATGAGTGAATAAATGAAAAGAGAGATTGGATTAATTGGACCCCGTCAAAATGAAAAGCTCTTACTTTTTCTTATATTTTGAAAATGCGTTTTATTGAAGTACAGTTGACTTACAATGTTAGGTTCATTTCTGCTGTATAGTAATGGGATTCAGTTACACCTATATATACATTCTTGAACATAGTTCCCTGTGCTATGTTGGAGGATCTTGTTGTTTATCCACCCTAAGTAGTAGCTTGTGCCTGCTACTCTCAAACTCCCAATCCACCCCTCCACATAAAACTTCTGCTCTTTACAAGGTGCTATTAAGAAAACAAAAAGTCAGCCTTGGGTGAGGACCAAATATTTTTAAATCCTGTATCTTATAAAAGTATACCATACAGCCCAGCAATTTCACTAACAGTTGTATCTCTTAGAGAAATAAAAACATACCCACACAAAACCTTGGTCATGAATGTTTATAGCGGCTTTATGTATAATAGCCTACAACTGGAAACAGCCCAAATGTCATTGACAGGTAAATAGATAAGCAAAATGCAATATCTATATCTGTAGAAATATCTCTCTCAGATGGTAGTACTCAGCCATTTAAAATAATAAACCTTTGATACCCTGCAACCTGGATGACTCATCAAATAACCATGCTTATTTATTTTTGCTTTTATTTATGTATTATTTTTGAAAAATAATCACAGTGATTAAATTTAGATAAAATGAATACACTGTAGGCTGCCATTTATATAAAATTCTAGATTATACAAACCAATGCCTGTTGACAGAAATAAGGCCAGGGATTTTGTGTTGATGAGCAGTGATGGTGCAGAGACAAAGGGGCACCCTGGAGTTCTCATGGGTGTGTACACGTCAAAACTCATCAAATTATAAGCCGTAACACTCACAGTTTATCATATACCAATTTTACTTCAATAAAGCTTTAAAATATATGTGAAAGTAAACAGAGCAAGAAAAATGACACTCTAAAAAATGGAATATAAAAAGGCAGTATAGAAAACAGAAGAACAGAAATATATGAAACCTGGAGAAAACAAATGAGATAGAAACCCAAGCACTTCAATGATTGCGTTAGACGTGTATGTTCTATACAGTCTAGTTATAAGACATAGATTTTCAAACTTGATTTAAAAAAGAAAATCCCATGGTAAGTTTTCAATAGGAGAAACACTTCAGATTCAAGGACACAAATATCTTGATCATGAAAGGATGAAAAAAGATGTTCTGTGCAAACAGTGATTGTGAAAGACCTAGATCAACAATATTAATACCATAGAAAATAGACTCAGAGACAAGAAGTATTGCTGAGTCAAAGAGGGACATTTCAGGATAATAAAAAGTGTCAATTCACAGTTCAGTTCAGTCACTCAGTCATGTCCAGCTCTTTGCAACCCCATGGACTACAGCAAGAAAGTCCTCCCTGTCCATCACCAACTCTCAGAGTTTACCCAAATTCATGTCCATTGAGTTGGTGATGCCATCCAACCATCTCATCCTCTGTCATCCCCTTGTCCTCCTGCCTTCAGTCTTGCAGCATCAGGGTCTTTTCCAATGAGTCAGCTCTTCACATCAGGTGGCCCAAGTATTGGAGTTTCAGCTTCAACATCCGTCCTTCCAATAAATACTCAGGACTGATCCACAGGAAAGCATAAAAAATATTAATGTATAGATGATGCTGAAGTTGAAGCTCCAATACTTTGGCCACCTGATGCAAAGACCTGACTCACTGGAATAGACCCTAATGCTGGGAATGATTGAAGGCGGGAGGAGAAGGGGGTAGCAGAGGATGAGATGATTGGATGGCATCACCAACTCAATGGACATGAGTTTGAGCAAGCTCCAGGAGTTGGTGATGGACAGGGAGGGCTGGCGTGCTGCAGTCCATGGGGTTGCAAAGAGTTGGACATGACTGAGTGACTGAACAACAATAGAAAACTAACAACAAAGTTTCACCTCTAATGTTAATCACAGGATAATAGAGGAAAAGTTTGCAGAGCCTTTGCCCCCGCTTCTCTCTGCCTTTAGAGGTGAGCAAAGTTAAGTTCCCTATGGTTGAGTCTGCAGAAAGTATGGCTGAGGCATCAGGCCCACCTGCAGTGTAGACGGGAAGATCAGTGAATGCGAATCAGGAGCACACTGCGTGTAGACAGGTGTGACTATAAAGAGGGAAGCAGATGGGCCTGGAGGCAGGACCGGGAATGGACTGAGAAAACGGACAGAGAGGAGGAGAGGGAAAAGGACTCCAACCTGCAGCTTCACGAGCCAAGTTCCACGCATTGACTTTCTGCTCATGTAGGAGATGAAATGGGGGTCATCCCCACACCACAGGTGCAAGACTGAGGTCCTGGCAGGAGAAGCACCCCTCCCGGGAGCGGGTTTATGACTGAGCCAGACTCCTAAGTGTCCAGTCCACTGGCCACACCAGGCTCCATGTGGGCAGCCCCTCCTACCATCTCTCAGGGTGACTCCAAGCTCAGACGGTCCCTGGGACCACGTCTCGTACAGTCTGAGCTACAGGAGATGCCTCTTGCCACTGGCATGTGTTTCCCCAGGACTGAGTTTGCCGGTTCTGCCTGTGAAGAGCCCACCACACAGCTCAGGGAGGGTGTGAAAAGAGGGATTCGAAACGCAGGTGACATCCGGGAGATACAGAGGCTCGTCTCTCCTTCACCCACCTGGGGTAGCCAGATCGAAATAACAGCACCTACAAGGACTAGCTGGGTGAGTGATGTCTCCGCCCTGACACCGGCTGTGTCTGAGAAGCCAAAGAAGCAGGGTGATTAGCTGAGAGCTCTAGGCACCACCAGGAGAGACGGCCCCCACCCTCTTTCCCCAGTGGATGCCCTTGACCTCATTAAAAATAAGATGCGGCAGAAATCAGAGAGGACCCAGCCTCAGACCTGGAGCCTGCTAAGATTAGTGGGAGTTCTGAGTGCCCTCCCCCGCTTCTTGGACCTAGACTTATAAGGAGGGGCCGGGGGCAGCATGCTCCATTAAAAACCCATCAGCTGCAGAAATTATTTTTAGTAAATTGATGACTTCGTGGAGGGCTGGGAATGCTACACAGAAGACTGGAGCGGTGACAGGGACAGCCAGGTCAAACGACGTCAGGAGCTGGAGCTGGAAAAGTGGGGAGCGTGTGTGCCCCAGCCCTGTCACACCCCAGCGGTGCAAATGTAGGCAAGGCACTTGACTCCTCAGAGCTTCAGTTCCCGTCTTCATGGCAACTGCATTGTAAAGGTATGAAGAACGGTGACACAATATGTGAAATGCTTTGCATGGCGCCTGCCTAGTGCATGACAGCTGATCTTTATACACTGTAAGTCAATGCTTTCTTAGTAGTCTACCTGAAGTCCCTGACCTACAAGTAGGATATGTTCCATTATTTTCTATGTTAGAAATCTGTTTATGTCATTGTTGTACCCAAAACATACTGTCTGGTTTTCACAGCAAAGTGGCGGTGAACAGCACACATTCTGGAATCTACTGGGGTTTGAATCCTAGGTCTGCCTTTCATGGACTCTGAACTCCCAGCCAGTCACAAACCCCTCTGGTTGCAGTGTTTTGTTTTGCTTTTCTGAGGATAAGAAACATACAGGGCTGTTGTAAAGATTGAATGAGCTACTACTATTATGCATCACCCTTTGCTCCTGAAAAGTCTTCTTCCAGGCTCCTCCTTTGTCCATGGGGATTCTCCAGGCAAGAATGCTGGAGTGGGTTGCCATGCCCTCCTCCCGGGGATCATCACAACCCAAGAATCGAACCCGCATTGCAGGCAGATTCTTTACCATCTGAGCCACCAAGGAAACCCAAGAATACTGGAGTGGGTAGCCTACCCCTTCTCCAGGGGATCTTCCCGACCAGGAATTGAACCAAGGTCTCCGGCATTGCAGGCAGATTCTTTACCAGCTGAGCTATCTGGGAAGCCCTAAAGATTCAATGAGCTACTTCTATTATGTATCACCCTTTGTTCCTGAAAATTCTTTCTTGTGAGAATGTGGACACATGGTGGGCATGGGGACAGGGGGCAGAAGACAGGAGAGGAAGAGAAGGTTTCTTTCTATGCCTGAGCATCCCTGGTGCTGTCTTGAGGCAGCTCGAAGTCCGGCTGAAGGATGCACCTGGGCCCGTCTGTATCTCAGTTATGACCATGAGCAGATTGATTTCGCTGTAAAGCGGGTAGCAGGAGGCCTTCAATTCAAGGCTGCCTCTTTGATTTTGCAGTTGGTTTGAAATCCCAAAGGCAGGGAGGCCTTGCTAAGAGGATCCCGGGCACAGCGCGCAGTTTGAGAACTGGGGGAGTGAAGCAGCGTCAGGGCTGCCTCGTTACCCGCAAAGCCCCTCCCCACTGTTGCTGATGGTTACTGCACCGGCTCGGACACACGGGTTGCTTAGCTGTTCCTGCAGCAGTTTCTGAGCTCCGATGGCAGAACGCCAACCGCAGAAAGGAATTCTGCTACTTGGGAGCAGAAGGGAGGGGTGTTGAGGTTTGATTGCTCCGTTGTTGTTCAGTTGCTCAGTCATGTCTGACTCTTTGCGACCCCGTGGAGTGCAGCACGCTACGCTTCCCTGTGCTTCACTATCTGCTGGAGTTTGCTCAAACTCATGTCCATTGAGTTGATGATGCCATCCAACCTTCTCATCCTCTGTCACCCCCTTCTCCTCTGAAGTATTAGAAAAACTGAAGGATGATGTCTCCAGACCATTTAATATTTAGTGGCAAGCACAGTGAGTTTCTGTCCCTAGAGCACTTACACTCTGTATGGAAGTCTGCTTCCTGCACAGTCGTCAGAGGGCGGGAGCTGAGTGCACTGTACTGGGCGAGCCAAACGTAGGGGTTTGTCTGCACCTGGATGTATTAGATGGTGAGATTGTGAGTCCAGTCCCGGGACAGATGAAACTTTGGGGGATCTTGGGAGGAGGTAGGCATGTGAGATGAATGCAGTTAACTTGTGGCCAGAATGTGGACAATTGCTTTTCTTTTAATTGGAGTATAATTGCTTTACAGTGTTATGTTAGTTTCTGCATTACAACGAGCAGTGTGAATCAGCTCTGTGTATATACATATATCCCTTCCCTCAAGACTCCCTGCCATCATCGTGCTTTTAAAAAGAAGAACAAGGAACAACCGAAGAAAAGTTATTTGAGGACTCATTAACAAGGGCTTCCCTGGTGGCTCAGATGGTAAAGAATCTGCCTGCAAAGCAGAAGACCTGGGTTTGATCCCTGAGTTGGGAAGGTCCCCTGGAGAAGGAAATGGCAACCCACTCCAGCTTTCTTTGCCTGAAAAATCCCATGGACAGCGGAGCTGGCAGGCCACAGTCCATGGGTCACAAAGGGTCAGACACGACTGAGCAGCTAAGCAGAGTATAAATCTACGTCTTGAAACTATGATAGAAAAAAAAATGAAAAAAGAGAATATCCCTAGTGTCTAGGAGTCGGGGCAGGAATAGACTGGGAAAGGGTGTGAGAGAACTTACCGGACTGATGGTTTTATACCATGATAGGGTTTAGATTATATAGGCCTATTCGTTTGTCATACACAAAAGACTTGTGCATTTATCATGTGTAAGAGTTACTTCAAAAGAAAAAAATGTAAAAAATATTGAACTGTTATTAGTGATAAAAATAAATTAGAAAAGAAACATATTTTTTAAAAAAATACATCTGCACGTGTTTGACCCTCCACAAAAAGGGTGACTCTAACTCATCTCTCTTTGGAGACAAGCCGTCTTAATGGCTCACTTCTAATGAGGAGGGCGTGGCAGAAGAAACCCAGGGCTGGTCTTAAAACAGATACAGCTTCTCTCTCAGCTTGAGATGCTTTCCCTCTGTGTCCAGGTTGACAGACTCCCACAGGGAGTGTTTCTGACCAATTGCTATTAATAGGAGTTGTCGGGTTGCTCCTCTTCTATCCATAGCATCCAGAAGACTAAAGACAAGTCTCCCGTCTCAGACTCTTGGACCAACCAAGCCACTGTTCCTCCCTGGTCCTTGCTCCAGTCACCCGTTCCTACACGGCCCCAGACCGTGACTCTGCCACGAGTGCTCAGCCTCCTGTGACCTACACCATGACCTTGCTCTGTGTGCCTTTCGGCCGGCACCACTCACTGAACAGTGCACAGGCAACCTAAGTGTAAGTGGCTTTTTCAGGGCTTGACTCCTGAGCAGGGAGGAAGCTCTGCCTGTATGAGTGACATTCTTTACTGGGATGCCGTGGCCCCACTAGTTTCCGGTGGTCATCACCTAATGACTGCGAACTTCCTCGGCGGCTGCTCCTGGCTCCCTGCCCCACCAGCTGATTAATCGTTGCAGCTGGAGGCATTTAACCAGCAGCCCCAGACTCTGTCCACTCCTGTCCTTGCTGAGGGAACCGCAAGGACTCCTGGACCGGAGTAGAGGGACTGGAGGCAGCTGGGCCACTTTCTCCATTCTGATCACTGCTTTTCTGCCAGGTCCCTGGAGAGCTGGCCACGCACAGCGCCGGATTCATCGGCTGACTTGCCTTCTGGGCACTGAGACTTCCCTCGATCCCTTGAGGCCTGGGGGCAAGGCCGTCCTTTCCCCAGCACATGTTTCACAGCTGGAATCCTGGGTGTGAAATTCATTCTCTGTGAGTTGTTCCGTACTGTTTCCCAGATGATAGTGACCACCTTCATGGAATTTTTCCCCACCACTGAGACGATGGCTCCTGTCTGCCCTGTCTGCATGCTTTGCTGGGATCCACATCGTAAAGGCCACTCATCAGACCTCACACCACCGGCTACATCCTACATCCTTATGATGCAGCGGGAGGTCCTAGGACACAACCTGGCTTGTAGGGACCACTCTGGGAATGTCGCAGAGGGGATGAGCTACAGGACAGAGGGAAGGCTTTTCCTGAATGAGGAAAGCAAGCCAGTGTGACTGCTCCACTCAGAGAAACCCCTCCTCTCCCTGGGCCCCGGGTGACGGCCAGCATCGCCTTCTCACCGCCTCCACCTGGCACTGGGAGTGAGCCCCAGGGTGCCTGCCGCGGAGTCACTCCCCCCAACTCAGCCGCCTGCCAGAGTGACTGGGTGTGGTCTCCTGAGGATGCGGGATGAGGGTCATGGTGCACGCCTGTGAGCTCAGTCATGTCTGACTCTTTGCGACCCCATGGACTGTAGACAGCCAGGCTCCTCTGTCCATGGAATTCCATGTCCAAGAATATTGGAGTGGGTTGCCATTTCCTCATCCCAGGGATCTTCCCGACCCAGGGATTGAACCTGTGTCTCTCGGGTCTCATATACGTTGGCAGAAAAGTCCTTTACCACTAGCACCACCTGAGAAACCCAACGAATGTCATTAGGAGCCGCCGTCCCTGAAAAAGCTGTTAGTGAGCCAGGAACCTATCAGTAGACGGGACCAATGTTGTGGGTCAAGTTCTCAGGGAAGAAAGGCTTCCTAACATGTGACGGGGGCAGGGGGACAAAATCCAGACCCGCCATGGCAGAGAGTATTGCTTCTCACAGAGGATCACATGGGGCTCTCCATTCCCAGACCCCTCATTGTCAGGCTGATGCACATCATTGTCAGGCTGAAGCATGCACATCTTCTGCAGGCTGGCTCTCTCTCTCGGTCTTTCTCTCTTCCTCCCTCTTTATTCTTCTCTCTCCCTCCTCATCCCTTTCTCTCTCCCTTTACCTCTCTCTCCATGAATCTGGAAGGAAAGGATGCTAAGACAGTGTAGCCGCATTATGAAAACAGTTTAGACCCCAGAGTGGCTGCCAAGAACGGCACGCACGTCCCTGAGAGGCACACAGCGGAGAGACGGAGGGGAGGTCACGTGCGGTGCCCACGCAGGAGACCCACTCAGCCATGTGCATGAGAAACAGGGTCTCTACACATCCCAGGGTTGAGAGGCTAGGGTCTATTTGCTACAACAGCTTAGCTTGTTCTAGTCTGTCTAATATACACTGGGTATTGTTAGGATCACTTCATCTTTGGTTTTCTACCCATCTTTTGTGAAACTTACAGGACTGAAGTTCTGTTGAGACACATTAGGTAGTTCAACATGGCTCATGGTGACCAGTGGGAACTTACGTACTGCTGCTGCTAAGTCGCTTCAGTCATGTCTGACTCTGTGTGACCCCATAGAGGCTCTGCTGTCCCTGGGATTCTCCAGGCAAGAACACCGGAGTGGGTTGATATTTCCTTCTCCAATGCAGGAAAGTGAAAAGTGAAAGTGAAGTTGCTCAGTCATGTCCGACCCTTAGAGACCCCATAGGCAGCAGCCTGCCAGGCTCCTCCATCCATGGGATTTTCCAGGCAAGAGTACTGGAGTGGGGTGCCATTGCCTTCTCCAGGGGATCTTCCCAACCCAGGGATGGAACCCAGGTCTCCCACATTGCAGGCAGACACTTTACCATCTGAGCCACCAGGGAAGCTATAGGACTGGAGGCTCTCAAAACTAAGAATACTGCTTTAGATACGAAACTCAATGGGTTGTGTGTGTCTCTGGAGCAGAAGGAGCAGTGGATAGAGCCAAGATCCCTTCCCAGGGGAGACTGTTACACCTTGAAATGAGACGCTGAGCAGGGAGACTTGGAGACCCTTTGCTGGAGGACCTGACTCCACAGGGCTGAGAGCTGGTCCAGCTGGAGGCTCTGTCAGGACAGAAGGCAATATCCCACCCACACTTATCTCAAGACCTCTTGCCGAACTTGACATGCTACTCGTGCCAAGACACCTCTGTCTCAGAGCTCTCCTTGGAGTGGTCGGTTACCCCTTTTTCCCTTCTTGGCTGGCCTGTGTTGTGTTCTGAATGTGTGCAATCTGTGATTCATAAATTGAATGTTGGCTACTGGTCATGTATCTCCAATGCCGTGATTCTTACCTGTCCTTCCTGCCAGGCCCTGCAACAAACAGGTATTCTGGAAGGTGGCCCAAATAGAGACTAATGAGCTGGGTGTTCCAGGTGGAGAAACAGCCCATACCAAGAACTCTGGGGGCACTTCCCTGGTGATCCAGTGGTTAAGACTCCCTGGGCTATAACCCAGCAGTCTCTTCCATCTGTGGAATTCTCCAGGCAAGAATACTGGAGTGGGTAGCTATTCCTTTCTCTAGGAGATCTTCTCGACCCAGGGATCAAATCCAGGTCTCCTGCATTGCAGGCAGATTCTTTGCTATCTGAGCCACCAGGGGAGCCACACTTTCATTTTCAAGAACTCTATGGGGACTTCTCTGGTGGCCCAGTGTTTAAGATTCTGCAGTTCCACCACAGGAGGCACATCCTTGGTCAGGAAACTAAGATCCTGCAAGACACGCGGCCAAAAAAAAAAAAAAAAAAAAAAGAATTCTAAAGAAGGATACAACAAAAACAAATGTGGGAAATTTAAGCTTCTCCTCTGAAGTCACCCAGAATAATTTTGCTGACACTAAATCTCCAATTACAAGCTATAAATCATTTTGCATATTATTAGTCCTGATGATTTTTCAGTGTGATGTGACATATTTCAGGCCTCTCCATCAACTGTCAAGAAATGAAATGTCAGATTCTGAGTCGCTTGGTCTGCTGGAGAGCAATGAAAGAGCATTATTTGCAAAGCTTACCAGCCTGGAAGGAGCTCTGGACTGGGAGTCAGTCTGTCAATTCTAAGCCAAGCCCCTCCCAGCTCCGGTCAAGGCCGTGAATACATATCAGTTGAGCTATTGCTGTGAATGAGAAGGTTGGAGATGATGATCTTCATGGTTTCTCTAATAGCTCAGTTGGTAAAGAATCCACCTGCAGATCACCAGCCCAGGTTGGATGCATGAGACGGGTGCTCAGGGCTGATGCACTGGGAAGATCCAGAGGGATGGGATGGAGAGGGACGCAGGAGGGGGGATCAGGATGGGGAACGCATGTAAATCCATGGCTGATTCATGTCAATGTATGGCAAAAACCACTACAATATTGTAACGTAATTAGCCTCCAACGAATAAAAATAAATGGAAACAAAAAGAAATAACTGAAATAAATATATGAAAATATATATAAAAAAAAAGAAGAATCTGCCTGCAATGCAGGAGACCCCAGTTCGATTCCTGGCCCGAGAAGATCTGCTAGAGAAAGGATAGGCTACCCACTCCAGTATTCTTGGGCTTCCATTATGGCTCAGCTGGTTAAGAATCTGCCCACAATGTGGGAGACCTGGGTTCAATCCCTGGGTAGGGAAGATCCCCTGGAGAAGGCAAAGGCTACCCACTCCAGTATTCTGGCCTGGAGAATTCCATGGACTATATAGTCCATATGGTCTCAAAGAGTCGGACACAACTGAGCAACTTTCACGTTCATGGTTTCCACTTGTTTTGATAATTGTGTACTATTGTGATGCTAACGAGGCTTATATTTCCTGAAGTTTGTCACTCTTTGTTACTCCAAGAAAGCTCAGCAAAGCAAACAGACTGAACACATCTGCAGCTATTTGATTGCAACTCAGAAGGGGGCATCCATGACTCTGATGGATTGCGGCAGAGGTTGGCTTTGGTCTTGTGACATCCTGGTAGGTGGAGCTCAGCCTTGGTGAGAGATCTTCTGAGAGAGGAGAGCCCTCCTGGTTTGTTCATAAGAATGCTCAGGGTCAGCCTCAAGGATATCTGGCCCCACAACCTGTCCTTTGTAAAGACCACTGAAGTGAAGTGAAAGTCACTCAGTTGCACCCGACTCTTTGCAACCCCATGGACTGTAGCCCACCAGGCTCCTCCGTCCATGGAATTCCCCAGGCAAGAATGCTGGAGTGGGTTGCCATGCCCTCCTCCAGGGCATCTTCCCGACCCAGGGATTGAACCCGCACCTCCTACATTGCAGGGAGATTCTTTACCATCTGAGCTACCAGGGAAGCCGAAGACCATTGGACTTTGTTTAAATGCTGGGATTTTTCAAACTAAGCATTAACATGAATTGTCAGCCAAATGAATTTGGACAAGTCACTTAACCTTGCTGAGCCTATAACTCCACTTGTGCAATAGATATAATCATATCTACTTTACAGGATTGTTACCTGTATTCAGTGAAGTCCTATATAGGAAGACCTATAACAAAATCTGTTTGACAGAGTAGACTCTTACAAAACTTAATGAACAGAAGTCCAGGGGGGGTAGATGGATGGACAGATGGAAAGTATTCTACCCAGAACCAACTACTGAGGGGGGCTTCCCTGGTGGTCCAGTGGTTCAGAACCCACTTCCCAATGCCGAAGATGTGAGTTCAATCTCTGGTCAGGGAACTAAGATCCCACATGCCTAGGGGAAACTAAGGCCAAGCGCCACAACAAACACCAGCATAGTTAATTTTTTTTTTTAATTAAACCAACTACTGGCGGGAAACAATCAGTATGACATGAAATTCACCTCCTCCCACAAATAAAACCAGCTACTTACTGGGGAGACAGAGACTGTCTTAGGATATTGTAAGGGGTTTGTGGCTTAAACCAAGACATTGCTTGAATCTCTTCGCATTATACTTTTGCTGTCTTATATGAAATTGGTTCTCTAAATTCTGTATCTGCTGCCTAAAGAAATATTTTTTATAATATTATTTTTAGTTAACTAACCTCTGGATTCACTTCCATAATTTTTTTTTTTTTGGCTGTGCCTAGTTCCCAAGCCAGGGATAGAATACACACACAGCTCCCCGCCCCTCACCTCCCGGCGGCACTGGAAGTACAGAGTCTTAACCACTGGTCCACTGGGAAAGTCCCAAGCAGTATTTTTCCCGCATCATTTGTCTTAAGGCTAATGATTTCAAGCTATTCAATAGCCTCTGTTGTTCTGCTGCTTTTGGATTTCAAAACATTCTGTTCAACTTTCCATTTACTTCATGACTTTACAAAGCTTGATCACCCTGACTTTTCTGCCTTCTTTTTCTAGCTTGAAGAGTTTTGTTCTTTTTAGGTTCTCCCCCTGAGACAGCCTCCGTATCCCCTTGATCTTGTGAAGTTTTCTTCTTTTGAGTCATCTCCAGCACCATTATGTCATTATTCTTAAGAAGCCCTAACTTTCAGTTAACAACACGTGGGATGGGAAGGGGAGAAAACTGAGATCAAATCAGTTATGAAAACCATGCTCTGAAAATAGAAAGATGTGGTACTTGCTTCCTGAGAGGCAGGGGCTTTGATGTACCCATCCTGATAGGCTATCCAACTCTTTCGACCCCATGGACTGCAGCCTGCCAGGCTCCTCTGCCCAGGGGATTCTCCAGGCAAGAATAGTGGAGTGGGTTGCCATTTCCTTCTCCAGGGGATCTTCCCAACCCAGGAATCAAACTGGGGTCTCCTGCATTGCTGGCAGATTCTTTACTGACTGAGCTATTAGGGAAGCCCCTTGAAATGCTAAAAGAAAATGAGAACTGATGTTAGCACAAGTCTGTGTGCCCAAGGCTCAGTGAGTCCAAACAAACTGAAAGGTTGGAATTTGGAGCAAAGAAAGACTCATTGCAGGGCTATGCAAGGAGACAGGCGGCTCACGCTCCCCCTCAAAATACCCCGAGATCCCAGAAGTGTTTCGGCAAAGCACTTCGAAAAGCCAGATGAGGGAGGAGGGTCTCAGGAGATGGGATGAGCTCAAGCACTATTCTCTGATTGGCTGATGCTGAGGTCACAGGGTGGGATCACAGGGGTTAACAGGATCGGTCCTTAGTTTCCAGAGACCTGGGGGTTATATGCTCCTGAGCAAGTAGTTAACATCTTCATTTGGTGGGGTTTTCACATCTGTGGAACAACTCAGGAGGTGTACATCAGATACTATTATGTAGGCCCTTCAAAGAGGAGGTTAGAGCGGAAGGGATGGGGGCGGCCTGTCCCAGGAAGGCCCCATGGGGTCCCGTTGGGTTACACTGGGAGCTCTCCTGGGGCGCGTCTAGTCCAGTCTCTTCCACACTTGCTCAGTCATAAGGATCTTCCGAACTGCTGGTTAAATGTTCAGACCCCAAGGCTCTGCACAGAGCTGTGCTGGCCGTGACGGTGGCCAGCGGCCATAGGGCACAGCTGGGCCCTGAAAGGGGGCCACTCCAAGCTGAGTTGTGTCGTATGTGTACAACTCACACTAAGTTTTACAGTCTTCATTCAAAGAAAGAATTGAAAACATCTCACCACAATTTTCTATTGACTACATCCTGCAATAAGAGACGATAGCATTTTCAATATATGGCATCAAAGAAAAGATTAGAATTAACTTCACTTATGTCTTTATGCTTTTTTAAAAAAAATGTGGCTGCTAGAACATTTGACACGACATGACTGGCCCACACTACATGCTGCTGGACAGGCTGGTCCAGACATATGGAATCAGAATCCCCATGGGCAAGGCTTACGGTTGTCTGGCATTCCTGGTGACACTTAGGACCGGGAAAGCTGGGGAGCATGGTGAACTTATTTGACAGAGGAGGAAATTCACATTCAGAGAGTCTGATCAGCTTGTCCAAAGTCATGCTGAGATCCACATTATAAGGGCCAGTGAGTCAAACTCTAACCTCATCAGAATGTAAGCTGGCTAAGTGCAGAAACTTGGACCATCTTGTTCACTGATGCTGAGAGCAGTATCTTACAAACACACACTGAATGGATGAGGCCACTTAGACACAATGTTCATGAAGTTAAATGCGTGATTTCAATCCCCCAGCAGCCTGGTCCACTCTGTTCTCTTCTCCAGGCTGCAGACAACAAGAGGATTGTTATCCACAAGGGAAAGAAAGACAGGCTAGAGGCCATCTAGAAACTCTCCTAGCTTGAAAAGCACAGCACAGATCACATTAGCATCTTCTGGAGAGCATCCTCTTCGCAGGCAGATTTGGCATTCAACTCACATCCATTCCGGGAGCATCCTAGGAGTCACTTGTACCACTAAGAAGTGTAATCAGGGCTGCCCTGGTGGCTCAGAGGTAAAGGGTCCACCTGCTAATGCAGGGGAAAGGGTTCGAGCCCTGGTCTGGGAGGATCCCACACCCCGCAGAGCAACTAAGCCTCTGCACCTTAGCTGCTAAGCGTGTGCCCGAGAGGCCGGGAGTCTCAACTCGAGAGCCCTCGTGCCTCAGCTGCTGACGCCCGTGTGCCCTAGAGCTGTGCTCCGCAACTGAGACCCCTGCGAGGAGAAGGCCACGCGTCGCCACCAGAGATTAACCCCGGCCCGCCGCGACTAGAGGAAAGCCCTGCAACGGGACAGACCCAGCGCAGCCAAAATAAATAAGGAAATCTTGATTTTATTTTAAAAATAAAGAAACATAATCACCACAGCTCTTCCCCCCAGTTCCACCTGTTGGAAATTCTACCTCCTCTACCAAAAATAAAGAAGAAGGAATTTTTTTTTTCTAAACTCCCTGAGGTATTCAGCACCCAGAGGACCTACTTCCAAGTCCCTCTGGGGCTCATGGTTTCTATTTTTAATCATGCAAGGTGCAGAGAGAAAAGCAGCTCTGAAAGAAACCGGTGCGCGGGGAAACCGTGAACACCCTCTGGGCTCTACAGGTCAGGGTGAGTGACACAGCAGCGGGCTTCTCAGAATCCAGGGAGGACACGGCCCTTGAGTCGCCCAGGAGTAACAAAAGCCAAAACCTCATTCCTCTCCCATCCCCTCCGTCCTTTACATTACTCATCAGGCAGCTGCAAGTAGGAAGCCCAATTTCTCACCGAGTGATGGAGCGAAGCTTCCGTGTGGGCAAACATTCAGTAAGACGGGGGATGACTCAGAGACCGTTCAGCCCATTGTTAGAGGGGTCCCCACCTGCCTCTCGGCAAGCTGAAATAATCCGTTGTCAACGCTGCTGCAGAAAAATCTAATTGCAACCTTGGTCCCCCAGCCCCTCTTGAATTGCTCACCCACAGGCTCGGCTTTAATTACATAACACATGGAGAGAGGAAGGCAGAAAAGACGAAGCCTACACTGGTCCTTTAGTAAAAATGGAAACTGATCAGAGTTCAGTCACGTGCCCAGGGGCCCGCGGACCATGCGCTGTATCACCAGGTCACCCGGGAAACTTGCTACCAAGCCTGCTGCCAGGGTCCCTCCCCCGAACTGTCTAACTACAGTGAGTGCAGCCCCCAGGAATATGTACGTTTTAATCAGTTCTCCGAGTGATGCCTGCATGCTAACCAGTGAAATACCAGCCTGGAACCATGTCTGCCACACTGAATTTTGTTGAAAGGAAGTTGAACTATGTAGATGAATAAATACTTGTTATATGTGGGTACACAGTCCTCTTCCCTCAGGCCCCAGACTCTGCTTCTGAATCCCAGCCCAGTAGCAGCCACTATCCAGCAGGACATCTGTGGCGGCAGCACCCAGCAGACAGCCTCGCCAAAGACCCCTCTTTCCCGGATCCCCTGATCTGGACCACAGCTCTGAAAGCTTCATGGGAGATTGAGCTACTGCTGCTGAGTCGCTTCAGCTGTGTCCGACCCTGTGCGACCCCATAGACGGCAGCCCACCAGGCTCCTCTGTCCCTGGGGTTCTCCAGACAAGAATACTGGAGTGGGTTGCCATTTCCTTCTCCAATGCATGAGAGTGACAAGTGAAAACTAGCTACAGTTTGAATCAGAGCCGGGCATTGCTCCTTGGCCTGTATGCCTGTCCCCCCAGAAGAACCTGATGACCAGCCCAGCACCCTAGTTTAACAATGTACCCTGGGGAGGTGCTATACGGACCTCTGTGCCTTGAGTACCATTCTTAGACATGCCAGGGCTCACCGTCCATGAGGAATCCAGAGATGGACACCGTGCAGGGCAAGGCTGCACGCTTGGCCTTAGTTCTGAGGATGGGGGGCAGTCAGGGTAGGGGAAAAAGGAGGAAGTCACGGTGGAGGCTGTGCAAGGAGCTGGCAGAGCAGAGGGTGCCCACCGCAGCATTGCTGGGCAAGGGGATACCACGGGAGAAGCCACAGTCAGCTCTGGTTTCTTCTCATCGTTTCACCCTCAACCTCCCATCTCCCACTTCTGACCCGTCCAGGACTGGATGTGGGGGAGGAGTTTCAGGAGCAAAGGTGATGCTACTTTCCCAAGGCAGGTGCACTAGAGGGTGTGGTGTTGGTACCACTGGGTTGCATACATGATGAAAAACACTTGTGTGTCTCTGTATCTATGTGCGTGAGTCTGTATGTGTCTCTGTGTGTGTGTCTGTGTCTGTGTATTTGTGTGTGGGTGTCTGTATGTATCTGTGTCTCTGTGTGTATCTGAGTGTCTGTGTGTATGTGTGAGTGTCTATGTGTTTATGTATGTGTGTCTGTGTAAATCTGGTTGTGTGTGTCTGTGTGTGTGGGTGTCTGTGTGTATCTGTGTCTGTATGTGTGTATCTGTGGGTGTCTGTGTGTATCTGCGTCTGTGTGTGTGTCTGTGGGTATCTGTGTGTATCTGTGTCTGTCTGTGTGTATCTGTGTCTGTGTGTATCTGTGTCTGTATGTGTGTATCTGTGGGTGTCTGTGTGTATCTGTATCTGTCTGTGTGTATCTGTGTCTGTGTGTGTGTATCTGTGTGTATCTCTGTCTGTGTGTATCTGTGTCTGTGTGTATCTGTGTCTGTGTGTATCTGTGTCTGTGGGTGTCTGTGTGTGTGTATCTGTGGGTGTCTGTTTGTATCTGTGGGAGTCTGTGTGTGTCTGTGTGTGTCTGTGTCTGTGTGTATCTGCGTCTGTGTGTGTGTATCTGTGTGTATCTGTGTCTGTGGGTGTCTGTGGGTATCTGTGTGTATCTGTGTCTGTGTGTGTGTATCTGTGGGTGTCTGTTTGTATCTGTGGGAGTCTGTGTGTGTCTGTGTCTGTGTGTATCTGCGTCTGTGTGTGTGTATCTGTGTGTATCTGTGTCTGTGTGTATCTGTGTCTGTGGGTGTCTGTGGGTATCTGTGTGTATCTGTGTCTGTGTGTGTGTATCTGTGGGTGTCTGTTTGTATCTGTGGGAGTCTGTGTGTGTCTGTGTCTGTGTGTATCTGTGTCTGTGTGTGTGTATCTGTGTGTATCTGTGTCTGTGTGTATCTGTGTCTGTGGGTGTGAGTGTCTGTGTGTGTACATGCCTGTGTTTTGCGTCCTCAAGACTCTTCCTCTGGGCCCCCGACCACGCCCTGTCCAGCTGAGCAGTCCTCCCCCAGGTCGGCCCCTGCAGCTGGCACTGCCTGCGCTTCAGTGCCCCCCGCCCCCCAGGCCCCTCAGCGGGGATCCGGTTTAGGACAGCCCCCAGGCGCCTCCCGCAGGGGGGACACTGGGGAAATGTGTGCCTTTGCCTCCTCCCATGGGGCGCTCCGCACATCCTCCTGCCTCCAGGCCATTCAAGGAGGCACCAGACACCAGCTGTGTATTCTGCACGTGGAAATACCTGCAGTCTCCTGCGGTTTCCTTGATTAAAACACCCCACTCCCACCCTCCGGAACTCTAGAGCCCCCCCCCCCCCCACCCGGCAAGGGGTTTTCTTCCTCGTCCTCTCCAACCTCATCTTTCTGGGGCGGCTAGAGGTTGAAGAGGAACTGACGCCGACCAAGCAGCTCCAGCTCCTTCCCGAGAGATTCCCGCTCAAGGCCCCCAGGTCCTCTCTGGGGCTCCCAGGCTTTGGGGCCTCAGCCTAAATCGACAAGCATCTCATCTGAATATCTTCTTTCTCATATGCAATTATAATTCAAGGTGATATTTATTCAAATGGAAAAGCCTGTTTATTGCAATCGAATTATCAGGTAATCTAGGAGCAAACAGAGGAGGGAGTGTCTAACCTTGTCTGGGACAATTAAGAGGATCTTTGCAAAGGAAGTGATATGTGAGCTGCGTCTGGAGGTCGAAGAGGAGATATTCAATTCCGCTGGAGACAGGGTGCTATTCTAGGTTTGACATGGCCGAGTGCTTCTCTGTCTGTGACAGCTCCTCTTCTTTAGATGATTTCAAGAACGGTTTCCCAGATCTGACATCCAGCGGCTGTCAAGCCATTTGTGGGGAGAGGACAGGGAGATGCGAACAATAAGGATGGATTTGAACGGATAAGTTAGAAAGAAGCTGCATCTCCTCACTGCATATCTGCTTCACTGACAAGGCGAAGGGAGGGCTTTAAGTCAATGAAAATATTCATACTGCTGCCTGTGTGTGTGTACACACACACACATATAAATAGGCCATGGGTTTAGAGTCCATTTTTTGCCCCCTTTATCCAAATCCTTTCCAGAAAGTATAGGTAATTTTAGAAAAAGGGCGAAAAGCATGAACACAAGGCCAGGAACTCCCATATAAAGCCCATGTTCTGCACAGCTCTCTAAAGGTGCCGAAGGGGAGAGAACAGCAAGTGAATTCTCCAGAGAGACGCAAAGGGCGTATGAAGCATTCGCAGAGTTAATACAAGCTGTCTCAGGCCCCTAAGAAGATGACAGCTTTTCAGTCCAGGCATTTCCTGGGGAGAGGGTGGGAGGCAAGAGCAGAACGTGGTTCCCTAAGTCGGCAGATTAATCCAGTTCTGCCCTGAGACACTGACCAGCAGTGTTTCTACGAGGGCCAAAGGCGGAGCTTAGATAAAAGGACTTTAGAGCCAGAAGGGGTCTCGGCCATCAAGTCACACAGCCTGATGAAGAAACCAGGCCCCCAAGGCATTCTGAGCCTTGCCCCCAGTCTCCTCGTTAATCACAGTGACACAGAACTAGGGCACGGGGTTTAGGCTCTTAATGTTACACTAGGTATCAGCCAAAATGCCAGCTCCCCTGTGTGTGGGGCACAGAGCATGCAGTTTTCTCCCTACAACCTCTCTGGAAGCCCCACTAAAAAGAAAGCATACGCGTGACTTTATATCCCAAACCTACAAGGACGCAGAGACCCACTGAGGAGCTGATCCCAGATGAGAGATGTCAACAAAATTCTAAAAGAGGCAAAGCAGATGCTTGGGTGGTAAATAATACATCAGAGCAGAGAAAGCTGAAACCTAATCTCCTGCCGAGAAAGAAAGCAATAAAACGCAAGGCGATTGACACCCCTGAACTATGTGCAAGCCCCAGGAGGGGAACGCTCCAGGTGCCTCTGAAAGTGGGGCTGAGGGTGGGGTGGGGGTGCCTCTGCCCCTTCACCCAGTCGGTTGGCCAGCTCGCCCTCCAACACCCACACAAAGACACAGACACAGACCTCTGCACGCATGTGCCCCGAAGGCAGGGCAGAGACAGGCTTGCGTGGAGCAGCTTATTTAGGAATCTGATCCTAAGAAGTGGGAGGGAAGGGAGAGCAGAGAGGAAGGGGAAAGAGACAGAGTCCCCTGCAGGTGCCTTATTCTGTGAGCAGCTGTGGGTGACCCGCTGTTCTAGGTCACCAGGATTTCAGAGGAGGCTCGTGAACTGGTTACCAGAACCCCTACCCCGGGCTTCCGTGGTGGCTCAGATGGGAAAGAATCTGCCTGCAGTGCAGAAGACTCGGGTTCCACCCCTGGGCTGGGAAGGTCCCCTGGAGGAGGGCATGGCAGCCCACTCCAGTATCCTCGCCTGGAGAATTCCATGGACAGAGGAGCCTGGCAGGTTACAGTCGATGGGGTCGCAAAGAGTCAGACACGACTGAGCGACTAACACGTTCACGCTTTCTTTTCACTTTCCTGCCCTGGGGAAGGAGGGCGGGGTGGAGGCAACTCCATCACCTCCACCTGCTGGGACCTGTGGCATTCATTTCCTTGTTGTCCACATGTGATACCTTCTGAGTTCCCCCTGCGAGGCACCCAGAAGTGCAGGGGCAGAATCAAGAGTTGCTGGCCAGAATATATTATTAAATTTGACTCCTACATAGAAATGGGGGGAAAAAAAAAGTTGCATGGCCCCAAACACCACTACTGGCCTTCCCAGGTAGCACTAGTGGTAAAGAACCCATCTGCCAATGCAGGAGACCTAAGAGGTGTGGGTTCGATCCCTGGGTTGGGAAGATCCCCTGGAGAAGGAAAGGGCAATGCACTCCAGTGTTCTTGCCTGGAGACTCCCATGGACAGAGGAGCCTGGCGGGCTACAGTCCGTGGGGTCACAAAGAGTCGGACACGACTGAGGCGACTTAGCACACACACTGTGGAAAACAGCATGGAGATTTCTCAAAAAACTAAAAATAGAACTGTAACAGGAGGGAAAGGGGCAGGGCGCAATGTTTGAAAGAAGGATGTAGCCCACGGGCACACAGAAACTGATTAGAATCAGACGGGACCAAGTTGGCAGATAAGACTAGACTGTGATCCTCAATGAGCAAGTGAAATGACCCACCCAGAGGTGCCCTGACCATTCCACGGCACTATTAAAACAAGGAGTGGGTGGCCAACATCCAGGAAGTCTCCGCCCCTTCCCAAAGGTAGTTGGAATAACCCTCCCACTCATTAGCATATGAATTTACCCAGCCTATAAAAGCTAACCATGCCAAATTTCATGGCCATACTCGCTCTCTGCGATAGCCTGCATTCTGTCTGTGGAGTGTGCGTCTCTCTGAATCTGAATAAACCCACCTCTTACCTATCACTTTGTCTCTCACTGAATTTTTTCTGTGATGAGACATCAAGAACCTGAGCTTCATTAGGTCCTGAAACCAGGTACCATGGGTTTTGGTTGGGTTTGAGTCACAGCCACGTGGGTTCAAGTCCCAAACTGGGTTTTGGCTGGGTTCGAGTCCCAGGATATATGGGTTCAGGTCCCAGTCTGTGGTAAATGGTTTCAGAACTACCACAGGACCAGCAATTCTGCTCCTGGATATATATCCAGAAGAAGAAGAAAAAAAAAAAAAAAACCCACTAATTCTAAAAAATACAAACACCCCAATGTTCATCACAACATTATTCACAATTGCCAAGACATGGAAACAACCTAAATGTCCTTCGACAGATAAATGGATACAGATGTGGTGCATATATACAGGGGAATATTATTCAGCCATAAAAAGACCAAAATTTTGCTATTTGCAACAACATAGGTGGACTTGGAGGGCATTAGGCTAAATGAAATAAGTCAGAGAAAGACAGATACTGTACCACATCACTTATGTGTGAAATCTAAAAAGTACAACAAACTAGTAAATATCACTTTAAAAAAGCAGCAGACCTATAGATACAGAGGACAAACTGGTGGTTACCAGTGGGCAAGGGAAGGGGGAAGGGCAGATAGGGGTGGGGATGGGAGGAACAAACTACTGGGTGTAAGACTGGCTCAAGGATGTACCACATGGAGAACACAACCGATGCTGTATAAGAGCTGTAAATAGCAAGTAACCATTAAAGACTGTATTAAAAAATGAACTTTTGATTTTAGAAAACATTCTGATTCCCTTAACAAAAGTAGCATGAAATTGGGAAAGTCACTGAACTTGTCTGTTGCTCAGTTTTCTGATCAGTAACGTGGGAGATAATAACGACCCCCACACACTCCTGGTGCCTCCGATCTCTGCAGAAAGCTGCCGTGCATGGGGCAGTGTGCATGTGGAACAAATGGAAACAGCTTCCCCTGGAGGCATGCAGGGGACAAAGGCAGGACCCAGGACAAAGCCCTGTTCCTCAAAGCCACCAGGGAATG
This sequence comes from Odocoileus virginianus, assembly GCF_023699985.2. NCBI lineage: Eukaryota > Metazoa > Chordata > Mammalia > Artiodactyla > Cervidae > Odocoileus > Odocoileus virginianus. The sequence goes on from NC_069674.1 coordinate 4,229,694, forward strand.
TCCCCAGGGCTGTGCACACCACTCACCACCCATCAACAACCTCTGTCCCACCGTCAGTGTGATGGGCTGGAGACACACAGAACCCTGCTTGAATCTGGAGCAATCTCCTCCCTACCCCTCATATGCACAGCCTCACCACCGCAATTCCCTGAACACTCTTACATTGCACTTCGCCATAGACACATCCATCACAGAGTCACAGGTCATCTTTTTCTAAAATATTTATTTATTTGACTGTGCCAGGTCTTAGTTGGGGCATGCAGGATCTTTAGTTGTGGCAGGTGAACTCTTAGTGGCAGCGTGTGGGATCTAGTTCCCTGGTCAGGGATCAAATTGGGAGCACAGAGTCTTAGCCATTGGACCAGAGGGAAGTCCCAAGTAATCCTTTATTATTTGGAAACTCACCCCTTTTAGCTATGTACATCTTTAAACCCTCATGCACCCCACTCCCCACCCCTGCCCCACAGCCCAGATCCTTGCACTGTGACTTTTAGAACTCAAGGTCATCAGCAAAATCTTCTCTATTTCAGCCTCTTCTTGGAATATTCCCTTCACCTTCTCGAACTGAAACCAGCTGACCGCAGAGGAATCTGCCTCCCCTCAGCCTGTTCTTTCAAATCCCTTGCACAGGTGGACTGGGCCATGAGTAGGCGTTTCCAGCTCCTTATTGTGGCTTCTGGCCTGTCATCCCTCCTCACTCATGAAATGAACCTAATTCTTTGAAGCTCCTTGGACTGCAAGGAGATCAAACCAGTCCATCCTAAAGGAAACCAGTCCTGAATATTCATTGGAAGGACTGATGCTGAAGCTGAAACTCCAATACTTTGGCCACCTGATGGGAAGAGCTGACTCATTGGAAAAGACCCTGATGCTGGGAAAGACTGAGGGCAGGAGGAGAAGGGGACGGCAGAGGATGAGGTGGTTGGATGGCATCACCGACTCAATGGAGATGAGTTTGAGTAATCTACGGGAGTTGGTGATGGACAGGGAGGCCTGGCGTGCTGCAGTCCATGGGGTCACAAAGAGTCGGACACGACTGAGCGACTAAACTGATCTGAACTAACTGAACTTTGAAGCTCTTGCCGTTAGGCAACATCATTAGCTGTCTGTCATCGTGACAGCCATCTACGGATCACTCGGTCAGCCCCTCTTTTCTTAAAGGTCACTGTTTTGCTCCCTTTGCCTGTATCTAATGACAAGCCCCCCGACCCCCAGTTTGTGTCCTGAATTCAATCCCCTCTCGTCTACTCAAGGATATCGCTAGTGATTTTCCATCCTCTCTCACATCATAAATTTCCCTCTCTGTGGATTATTTCCCTTGATCATACAAAGATGCTCTCATCTTTTAAAAACAATAATAAAAGAACTTCCCTTGAACTCTCATGAGGCTCTTGCTTCTCTATGTGTCCAATTGCCTTTATATCAAGATTCATCGAGAGAGCCTACCCTCCCTGAATCCCCATCCTTTTCCATCATTATCTTGGGCAACTACTCCCATTCAGACAGTTATCTCCGCAATAAAACCAAACTCACATTCATCAAGATCCATTCCATGTCATCAGATCTAATGGTTCTTTCACCAGGATCATCTTTCTCAACTCAGTAGGTTAGCCATCAATGCTTTTCTTTTTCATGAAATAAAATGTTGCCTTGTCTTCAAGGAAGTTCTGGACTGTATGGAGGAGCCGTAGAAAGAGCAACGCAGGCATCCCCTGGTCTGGGTCTCTGAAATTTGGGACCAATCTCAGGATGAAAAGAGGCACAGTGTCTCTGGGGGCCTCTTCCACGTTCTGCATTCCGTGACTATTTCCTACGCACCGGGATGCACCGTGCTGACCTCTGTGTGGCTGCTGAGGTGGAGACTGTGACCGTGCCCTCACTGGGCTCACAAGGCAGAGGGAGACATTCTCATTGGTCTAAGAAAATATCTCTTGTTCTGTTCTTTCCCCCTCTACCCAAACGGACTTTTGCTGTCTCCTCTCTGACCACTCAGTGAGTCTAGACCGGTATCTTAAGTCATATTTCCTCTGCTCACTCTCAAGCAGATCTCAGTGGCAACTGGGAACAAAAATTCCTGATTAAATTCATTCATTCTCAAGGCAAAGTGATTGGGAGTCCCCTTTAAACTCCTCTGTCTTTTTAATCTAATAATTCTCCTTATATTAAAACAAGAATCAATACTGAACGGCTTAAGAAACTTTATGGCACAAAACGTATAGATTAAGAATGGCATTAAGGCAGGCTTTTCAGTTTGTGAAGATCTATTTTCCTTCAAAGACTTAAATTCCTTCCTGCTGCGGACACATACAATAGACAGCGGGATCCAAAGTGTGAACACTTGCAAAGAGTTTTACTATCTGTTTTGAGTCTTCCCCTGCCTTTCTTTCTTCCACACCAGAGCACACAACACCTTCTGAAAACTGTGTCTGCCAAGTGTACAAAGTATCAAAAGTTTCCTGTTTGAGAAATAGTTCTTTCTCTTTTCAGAGTCATGAACCGCTGTTGAGAGAAGCTATTGCATTGGGGGCTTTTTTTTTTTTTCCTGATGCTGTCATTTCTTTATTATGAACATTGAAGAACTGTGGAAATGTATCTATTCAGTAAACATCTACTAGTTTAGTAACTCCTGATGACTTTTATTTGAGAAAATTCTGTACACTGAAGAAAATTCCCTAATATGTTGACTAAAGACCAAAATTATTTTTGAAAATACCAATAGGGTCCCAAATTTTTGTTTTCTAGGACATTTTTTCATATAAGGGCATGAATATATCATCGTCTAAAGTTCTTCTCATTCTCGACAGTTCCCACATATTCTGCATTTGGTTCTGTCTTTCAAAATATCCTCTCTACCCAGGATTTGTGTATACTGAAGGATGGTGAATTACCTGGGCTTGAATTCACACCAGATACAGTGACTCACCTAATCCTCCTCTAAGAGATGCTCAAACCCAAGACCTGGGACTCAGCTTTATCATTTTTGTTTGTTTTGTTTTCTTTACTAAAGTATAGTTGATATACTGAAGATAGTATGGTTAATTTCTTCTGTGGAGCAGAGTGACTCAGATATATATAATATAATATATATATATATATATATATATATATATATATATAATGGGCTTCCCTTGTAGCTCAGTTGGTAAAGAATCTGCCTGCAGTGCAGGAGACCCAGGTTCAATTCCTGGCTGGGGCAGATTCCCCTGGAGAAGGAAATGGCAACCCACTCCAGCATTCTTGCCTGGAGAATCCCATGGCCAGAGGAGCCTGGCAGGCTATAGTCTATGGGGTCGCCGAGTCGGATACAACTCAGCGACTAAACCAACCTACCAACCTATATACCTATATATATATATATATATATATATATATATACCTATATATATATATATATATATATATACACACGTATTTTTTTCAATATATAGACATGTATCTTTCATTTTCTTTCCCATTATGGCTTATCACAGCATATTGACTATAGTCCCCTGTGCTATACAGCAGGGCCTTGTTGTTCATCCATCCTGTATATAACAGCTTGTATCTAGTAATCCCAAACCCTCTTTCCACTCCTCCCTCTCCTCTTTGTCTCCTTACCATCACTCACCTTCAGACCCATCACCTGGTCTTATCATTCATGTGTCCTCATCAGTGGGTCTGAACTCTGTCAGTTTATCTCCACCCTCACTATCAACTCCTATCCAGGGTGGCCATAACCTCTCACAGGAACTGAAACCACAGGCTCCTAATTGGTATCCATTTCTGATCCATTCTAATGCCTTCTACTCAGAGCTGACAAAGTCTTATTTGTATATCACTTCCCCAGTGGCTCAGAGGTAAAGAATCCACCTGCCAATGCAGGAGATGCAAGAGATGCTGGTCAGATCCCTGGGTTGGGAAGATCTGCTGGAGAAGGAAATAGCAACCCACTCCAGTATCCTTGCCTGGAGCATTCCATGGACAGAGGAGCCTGGTGGGCTACAATCCACGAGGTCGCAAAGAGTCACACAATGCTGAGCAACTGAGCACATCCTGATCAAAACCTACAGTGGCTTCTGTCCACAAACAGGATATCCAACAGAATCCTTACGAGGTCCAAACGAGCCTGCGTGATCTGCCCCCGCGCTCCCCTTCACCTGATTGACTGAGCTCCAGTGAAGATGATCTTCTTTCGGGTCCAGCAAAGATCTCCTCTGAGTCAGGACTGTTGCATGGGCTCCTGCCTCCGCCAGATGTTAAGTTAGAGCAGCCTCAGTGAATGTAACTTTGTGTGTGTTTGTGTGTGTGTGTTTATGAATTTTTAAAATTTTTCTTTTTATTTATTTTTATTAATTTATTTATTTTAATTGGAAGCTAATTACTTTACAATATTGCAGTGGTTTTTGCCATACATTGACACAAATCAACCATGGGTGTACATGTGTCCCCCATCCTGAACCCCCCTCCCCCCTCCCTCCTCATCCCATCCCTCTGGGTCATCCCAGTGCGCCAGCCCTGAACACCCTGTCTCATGCAGCGAACATGGACTGGCAATCTATTTCACATATAGTAATACACATGCGAATGTAACTTTAAATTGTTGAGTCAGAGAGTCCTTTCTAAAACCCAAAGAGAGAGTATCACCCTGTTCACTGGCTCCATGCATATCACCTTGAACCTATTAAAGTCACACTAATGATCTATCTGTTTTTAGTCTGCTTCCCTACTGGATCATAAGCCCCACAGGGCAGGGATATGTCTGTTTTCTTATTAAGACACCTCCTTTGCTCAGAAACCCCCCAAATAAATAATTGCCTACTTAATAAATATTTATTAAAGGATAAACTATTTTTCCTTCTAAAATCTGGCCTGCCCCAGAATATGTTGCTTTTTCTTTTTCAGCTAAATTCAGGTTTTTATGGAAAAGGATGTTTATGTGAAACAGAGATCTCTCTCAACTGTGTGGCTATAGAAAAATAAACATTTGTGTTGAGCTATTGCATGTTTTTAGATTTATTCTTCACTCACGTGAAACTCACATGAATGTTCTCGGCCTGCCTGCACTTTTCCTTCACTAGAAGGAAACCTAAGCCTCTTCCATTGCGGAAGCAACCTGTCCAGTTGAAGCTGTGAGGACGTGCCACTCATTTGGATCAGGACAGAGGAGGCGAGCGTGCAGGCAGGGGCCAGGATGCTGGTTCCACACCTATGCTCACATCACCTGATGGAAGTCCGTGACTTGGGGCACAGAACTGCAGGAGGGATGGGGAATATGCTCTGGGCCCCAAAGAAAAGAAAATGATTTTGCAATCAGCTCCAAGAGGATTCCAGACTTACTAAGGAATTGTGTTTCAGGAATATGTTCCAGTGCAGTTCTTTATTTTCGGGGTACACATGGTCCCACCGGCTCCCTCCCCTGTACCCCATGGGCTGGGTCTTTAAGTGGTGCTCAGGAAACATAAACCCAGCAGAATGGCCCCTGAGTGGGACAAGGTACCCACCCTCTGCCTCCCCAGGACCAGGTCGCCGAGTCACCATGGGGCTCTAGGTCTGGAGCCCACAGATCTGAGGCAGGAGAGTGGAACAGAGCCCACGGTCTTTGATGAACAGAACTGGCATGGGGCGATGTGGAAGGGAAAGGCTCGCACGTAGAGAGAGGAGCCTTAGTCAAGGCTATGGTTTTTCCAGTGGTCATGTATGGATGTGAGAGTGGACTGTAAAGAAAGCTGAGTGCCGAAGAATTGATGCTTTGAACTGTGGTGTTGGAGAAGACTCTTGAGAGTCCCTTGGACTGCAAGGAGATCCAACCAGTCCATCTTAAAGGAGATCAATCCTGGGTGTTCATTGGAAGGACTGATGTTGAAGCTGAAGCTCCAATACTTTGGCCACCTGATGCAAAGAGCTGACTCATTGGAAAAGACCCTGACGCTGGGAAAGATTGAGGGCAGGAGGAGAAGAGGGTGACAGAAGATGAGATGATAGGATGGCACCACTGACTCAATGAACAAGAGTTTGAGCAAACTCCAAGAGTTGGTGATGGACAGGGAGGCCTTGCATGCTGCAGTCCATGGGGTCACAAAGAGTCAGACACAACTGAACAACTGAACTGAACTGAATCTCTAATTTACACACACCCTTCAGGAACCACTAAACCCCCAGGAACCCCACGCCCCAGTCCTCCCCACTGATTTCCATTTTCCTCCTTTGCCTTCCACCTCTTTCTCTGAAACACGATTTGTTTTCCTCTGAAAGGTGGGGAAAATTCTTTGCTTAAAATTCAATTTGGGACTTCCTTGGTGGTCCAGTGGCTAAGACTCTGCTCTCAGTGCAGGAGGCCCAGGTTCGATCCCTGGTCAGGGAACTAGATCCCACACGTCACAGCTAAAGATCCTGCATGTTGCAACTGCATTTATTTGGCACAGCCAAATAAATAAATATAAAATTCAGTTGCTTGTGAAAAATTCTGAGTCTCAGTGTCTTGTGTACACCTTTGAGTTTTGATACAAGGGCTCAGTGGAAAAAAAGAGAACTGTTCTGCATTTGTAGATGCCTTATTAAATTTGTTGTCATTTGGAGATTTTCAAAGGTTTGAAACAAAAGTAATGTGCTTACTCTAGGACCATCAAATATCTGATGCTGTTTCATCACGGACAAAAAAGAGAGAAACCTCAGCTGGAAGGAATAAGTTAGAGAAGGAAAAGACTGAAGGCTGCCGGCTGGGAGCCAGAGAATAAACGAAATAAAAGGTAAGGGGTTGGGGAGCCCTCTGAGACCCAAAGAGTTAATCAGGCCACTGTGTATGCAGGAGACTAATTACCAAGAATGACACCTGGCGGAAGCAGGTGCCTCTTACTGTCAGCACCATTTCATTTCCCAGAAAGATGGAGGGCAAAGACATCAGTGGGCAGGTTGACAAAAATGAGCCAACAGCCCACGTGCCCAGATGCCCACTCCGGGACAGCTGTGGGACTTTGATTTGCAGAGCATACCTTGAATTCAGAACCACCTGCATCAACCCATCTCTTTTTCTTTTCTTCCTCTGGCTGTGCTGGTCTTAGTTTCAGCAAGCAGGATCTTCAGTCTTCCTAGTGGCACGCAGGATCTTTAGTTGCATCCTGTGGGACCTAGTTCCCTGACCAGGGATCAAACCCGGGCCCCCTGTGCTGGGAGCACGGTGTCTTAGCCACTGGACCGCCAGAGAAGCCCCTCGATCCATTTCTGTGCTGCAGGATGAAGACGGAAGAAGTAAGAAAGCCATTGCCTGTCTTACGACGATTACACGAAGCCCACTTTTCCCTTTGTTCTTCTTATTGAAGTATATTTGACCGATATGGGTAAGTTTAATGTGGGCAACTTGTTAATTTAATAGATGTATATACTGTGGTTTGGTTGCCAATACAGTGTTAGCTAGTGCCTCTATTTGGGCACAATTTTCATCACTTTCTCCTGGTGGGATTAATTAAGAGATAGTCTCACAGTGAGTGTAATGATTATAATACAATAATGTTGTCTGCATTCACTAGACTGTGCGTTACCTCTCCAGGACTTATCCACCAGTTACAATGTGTACCTTGAAGTGCTCCCCCCACCCACAACCCTGCCTCCAGCCCCTGGGACCCTCCATCTTCATTCTCTGTTTTTATGCCCTGGGCTTTTTTTAGATTCCATATATAAGCGAGATCAAACTGTTTTCTAACTCCAAGCACTCATTTCTGTTAGTTCCGATGCCTTTTCTGTCACTTTCTTTACTCATTCTGGTTCACTTTTGTCACCTTCCCCCCATTACTCCCCTCCTTAGTTCTTGGTTGCTTCCCCATCCCTGTCTCCTCTTGCCGCATAAGCCCCAGGATCTCAGAGGAGCTGGTCCAGCTAATTTCCTCCTCATGCTGGGCAGCAGATGCCACGTTTCCATCTTCATTCCACTTGTGATCAATCAATCCAAAAATATTTATTGAGTGCTGGTACCTGCCAAGCACAGGCGTGGAATGGGGATGGGGGGCAGAGAATTTCATTCCCAGGATGTCAGAGCACTGACAAGATTAGTGAAACGCCTGGGTGGCTGCAAGCTTTAATGTGATCCTGAAAAGTATCACGTATTAGTCCTGTGGCTTTATTCAAAGGTGTCTACCTTCCCCGAGGCTGAATTTTCTCATCCATAAAATGGGCTACAGTGGAAGGCGCTGGTGCAGATTAAACAGGATCATATATAAGGAACATGGATTACGGAGCCGGCTAACTGACACCAACCCCTGACATGTACTAAGATCTTCCCACCTCCTCAAATGAATGCCGAACTAAGAAAGTGACAGCGCTGATCACCGTGACGTCGGTAGAACATGATGGCTCCTGAACCTCATCTGTCACTTATAGGCTGATCATTCCCGGAGCCTCAGTGGCCGTCTGCACCAGCCCCTTCAGCCCGTCAGCACCTGCAGGTCCACATCTCCTGCCAGCATCCAGGTGGGAAAGGCACACACTGTAGGACCCAGCAGACAGCAAGGTGCTGGGAGCCCCACCCTCTAGTAAGAGGTCTGCCTGATGGACAGCCCTAGGTGGGAGTGGGTACCAGTCCTCCCAGCATCGGTTTGGAGCTTGTGCGGGAAGACTGAACACAGGGGCGGCTCAGAGTGCTCACTGACTCAGCCCCACTGGCTGTGAATCTATCTGGGTTTATGTTTACTGGGGGCAGCTGCAACTTCCTCCCCCGGCAAGGGAACTGAGGCTACCATTTGGTACCACATATGCTTACGCCTCAGTGACGAAGTTTATGAGAATCACGCCTTTCAGAGACAAGCTCTTGGGGAAGAGATAGCTCTTTTTTATTGTTTTGCCTGAAAGTAGGAAACTCCCTTCCTGCCATGATGCAGAGCGGTCTTCTGTCTCTCTCCAGGAGCGCACAGATGCCGGCGGACTGTGCCTCCTCTGGATCCCTGCGTCTGGGCCCGACACACAAAAATTAATGTCACGAGGATTCCAGTTGCATGCGGATGTTAATGATGGTGATGGTTTGCATGATCGTCCTAACTTTTCAAAAGTGTTTTCTGCTCGTCTTCTTTCACTCTCAAACTTGAGAAGCAAGCCCTGATATTATGGTTGCTTCTTTCTTCCAGGAGTAAGAGGTGGTCCAGAGAAGTTAGCTCGATTTCCTAGGGTCAGTGGAGAAAAGTCTCATGGCAGCTCTGGTCTCCTGGTTTCTGGTCCCGTTTGTTGACTTGACCCTATTGTGTTGTACCAGTAATGCTTCCTATTTATACTTGTCTCTATAGTCACGGAGTAAGTCTCATCTAACCTTTCATTGTGACATTTCTAACTTTCTTGTCCATTCCACAGCTGCTGTCACAGTTAAATCTGGTCCTAAACACTCACAGTGGCCTCCTAATGTCTCCACTTCTTCCGCGTCCCTTGGTTCCAACCTGGTGGTGGTGACGCTTTAGTCGCTCAGTCATGTCTGACTCTGCGACCCCGTGGACTGTAGCCCACCAGGCTCCTCTGTCCATGGGATTCTCTAGGCAAGAATACTGGAGTGTGTTGCCATTTCCTCCTTCAGGGGATCTTCCCTACTCAGGGATCGAACCCTCACCTCTTGCAGTGTCAGGCAGCTTCGTTAACACTGTGCCACCTGGGAAGCCCTGGTTCCAATGTGGATCCGATATCCATCTGTGCCTGACAACCACATTATCCCTTGTAAAAGTACTCTTTGAGACTCTGTTATCTAAAAAGAAAACCAAACTCTACTCAGGCACAAGAGGTCCCTCCCTGCCTGTCTAAGGTTCCTTCCAAGAAGCGTCCTTTCCTCCAGTCGGCTCGAGGGACCCAGTGTTCTCAGAGGTCCACGTGTCCGCCAACCCAACAAAGATTGGCTGAGCCTCTCGCTGGCCCCGAGCCCTTCGGACCTCGCCCACCAGCTGTGACCTCTCCTCATTCAGGCTGCCCACCTCTCACCTGCCCCCGCACAAATTCTGCCCCATGTTCCTTAAGCAGGTGTCTGTTCACTCTCCCCACAGAACTCTGGGGAACTTGACTGCCCTGCTTCTTTTTTTTTTAAATGTTTATGTATTGGCCGTACTGAGTCTTAGCTGCAGCCCGCGGGATCTTCGCCTGCAGCGAGCAGTCTTGGTCTGCTTGTGGTGCTCAGCCTGCGGAGGGCTCGGGCTTAGTTGTCCTGAAGCATGTGGGATCTTAGTTCCTTGACCTGAGATCGAACCTGTGCCCTCTGCATTGCAAGGCGGATTCTTAACCACTGGAACATCAGGGAAGCCCCTTGCACCGCTTTCTTTAGGGCTCAAACATGGTGTGACCCTCTGTACATCACAGACAAGCGCGTTTGTGCCCTTGTTGAGCTGCTGAAGATTCTAGAGCCCTTGGCAGAAGGGGAGCAAAAAGGATACCAGATGAAACAAAAACAGAAAAACCAAAACAGCCAAGAACGTTAATGTGGATTAACTTCCAATGCAGATGACGTTTGAAATCGCCCAGTAGCCGTGCCAGTGTCAACCAAGGAAGTTCGGCCCTGAATGTAAATAAGTAAGTAAAGTAAGAAAGTACAGAAAAGGCCACGAAGCCCTCTGAGGCTGGGAGAGGAGCGCCAAGGAGCCCCTGACTTCCCGTGGAGGGCCATTTCCCAAAGGCACTCGGTGTGTTTGCCCACTCACAGAGAGGTCAGCTTCCAAAGAGAGCGCCGGGCAGTCTCCATGTCTGAAATCGCTTTTAAATGCAAATCTGTGTTTCCTGTAGCCAGTTGCTCTCAAAGACCGAGCTGAGCCCTATGACACATTCAGGGGGTGGACTCGGTCATCAGCCCAGTAAGGAAGCAGAGCTGCCGCCAGCTGTCTGAGGGTCCTCGCGGTCAACCTGGGGTCCGTGTTCCTGGGAAGAAGAGTGCCAAGGTGCCGCGCCCCCCACAGGGGTCGCCCTGGAGGCCACCATGTCTCTCTGCATCACCCATCAATCCTGATCACTTGTCCCCACACCCACCATCCCCTCCCAGTCCAGCTTTTCAGGCTGAGGTCTAGATCTCGGACCTTCCCTTTGAATAGCCCTGACTGGGTGTCTACTGTTGGCCGCCTGGCCAGGCTGCGTCTCTCCTGAAATGGTCAAGCAAAGCCTTGTACCCCGGTTTGCATGATCACTTAACCAGATGTGCTTGCATGCTAGTATACTCAGTCGTGACCGACTTTGTGACCCCAAGGGCTGTAGCCTGCCAGGCTCCTCTGTCCATGGGATTTCCCAGGCAATAATACTGGAGCAGGTTGCCATGCCCTCCTGCAGGGGATCTTCCTGACCCAGGGATCAAACCTGAGTCTCTTGTGTCTGATGCAGAGCCAGGAGAGAGTTAACAGCTGAACTGTGCCCAAGACTCATCCTTGCTAAACTCAACCAGACGACTGGTCATGACTACGTCCTCTATGACCTGCAGCTTGGTTCAGTCAGTCAGTTCAGTTCAGTTCAGTCACTCAGTCGTGTCCGACTCTTTGCAACCCCATGGACTGCAGCACGCCAGGCCTCCCTGTCCATCACCACCTCCCAGAGTTTACTCAAACTCATGTCCATTGAGTCGGTGATGCCATCCAACCATCTCATCCTCTGTCGTCCCCTTCTCCTCCCACCTTCAATCTTTTCATTGGTTAACCTAAATGTTGGTTAGTTAACCTAAATGTCACCTGTAGCCTTTGACAACCTGCTGGGCAGTGCAATTTACTTTCCTTTTCAGGTAGACCGGAACCATCTTCGAAAAATGAACATTCATGCCAGGCAGGAGATCCTGGCTGGGGCGAGTTCAGAGGTTCCTGAGTCAGTACTTATAATTACTACCTAACACCTGCAGGCTGGTTACCATACAGCAGGCATTCCGTGAGCATGTGCTCTCTGAATCCTCGCCACCATCCTCTGGTGAGGCACGATTTTAATTTTACAGGTGGAGAAGCTTCTCCCCTCTCTTTCTCCCACACTAATTTGCAAATAAATTTGCAGATAAATGCCCACACTTGGCATTCTTCCTCTATAGCACTGCTTTCATGAAGATTACATTCTGGCTCAGAAGTCATTTACAAAGCTGTGCTTTAAAGAGGAGTTTGGAGTTTGAGCGGTCCAGAATCCAAACATCCCTCAAGAATGAAGCAGGCTATTTTGAATTCTACACCTGACTCAGACTTTCATTTGAGTTCTGACTTAGGAAGCCCACCGATAATACATCGGGAAGGAAGCAAGGGTAGCATCCCTTAGACAGTTAGGTCCTCAGTGTCCAGTGCATGCCAGCCCCAGACACAGCACCGTGGAGATGCAGAATGGCATAAACATCACCCCTGCTCTCAAGAAGCCTAGAACGTAGACACGGAAGCAAAGCTCACAGCAGAGACAGTCACCGAAAGCTAAGGGAAGTGACTATGGACTTAGAGCTCATGGAGTACGTGGGGAAGGGCTCACGCTGGGGGCAGACCTGGAGGGATTTGAAGGATGGAGGATTCGGATGGGCAGGGACAAGAGGAAGATGACGTTTCCCTGCAGCATGAGTGGCCGGGGAGAATGCTGAGCAGCAAACCCTGGGTTGATGGGAGGATGAGCCATGGCCCTGGGTGACCCCACCGGAGGGAGGTTCCAGAATTGTCTTGCTTTTTACCTTGAAGCCTCTGTCCAACTAAGGACTGCTGAGACCCTTCTTAATTTGTGAGAAACTTCTGGGTGACTTAGCATCAGACCAGTGAGGTCTCAGGTGCACCGATGGGTCACCAGGCCCTCCTGCGACACCATCACTGAGAACCAGCTTTAAAGAAAGTCTCCGCCCTGCCAGAGTCCATGGCTTGGCTCCGTGGCCTATGTCACTTTCATCCTCTTCTGCCTCTTGTTCCCTCCCACCCACTGATTCTGTCCTTCTATTGGAAGTAAGGACGGAGCCTGAAGGGAGTCCGGAGGAGCACACACCTCCCCTCCCTGGGGAAGCGTTTCCTGGCTCTTCTGACACATGATCTTCACCACCTCTGACCTTGGGGCACTTGACCTTCAGAACCTCCGTCCTCGGCCCTTAGTTGTCACAGCCGCCGCCGCTGCAGGGCCGTCCACGAGGGGCACTGAGCAGAGAGGATGCGGTGATGAGCATAGGTAAGGGGTCAGGCCCACCAGGCATCTGGGATGTCTGCACCTTATCTGGGCTCCTCTCCGGCCTGGCTCTGTTCTTGGAACAAACAAAAAGTCAGAGAAGGCTGGGTCCTCCCACTGCCTCGTTTCCAGGCTAACAGCAGCGGCTCCCACCTTCCGGAGCGGGGACCCAGTCACAGTCCCTCCCTGCCTCAACGCACGGCCCAGGACTGGGTATGCTGCGATCAGAGCTGTGCTGTGATCTCATCATCCAGCTGCCCGATCCAGTTCCGGCCACCCTCCAGGCGGGTCTCCGCTGCAGCCCAGAGATGAACCCAGACTTCTCCCAGGGAGCCTGCTGGCTCCCCACCCCCGAGTCAGGCATTCACAGAGGAGCCTCTCCTCAAAGGAACTGAGGGGACTTCCCTGGAAATCCAGGGGTTAAGACTCCACCTTCCAATGCAGGGGGTGCAGGTTTGACCTCCGGTCCAGGAGCTAAGTTTCCACATGTCTTGTGGCCAAAAACCCAAAACATAAACCAGAAATGATATCGTAACAAATTCAATAAAGACTTAAAAAATGGTCCACAATTTAAAAAAAAAAAGTCTCAGTGATTTTTATGTATTTGTTCTTGCTGTGCTGGGTCTTCGTGGACTTTTCTCTGGTCTTGCCGGGAGCGGGGGCTGCCCTCTAGTTGTCCTGCAGGGCTTCTCGTTGTGGGGGCCCCCCTGGTTGGGAAGCACAGGCTCTTGGCGCTCTGGCTTCAGCAGTAGAGGCGGGTGGGCTCAGTAGTTGCGGCGCCTGGACGCTAGAGCTCAGTACAGGCTCGGTAATTGTGGCGCATGGGCTTAGTTGCTCTGCAACACGTAGGGTCTTCCCAAAACAGGGGTCAAACCCGTGTCCCTGGCTTGGGTAAGTGGATTCTTTACCAGCCACCAGGGAAGCACCCCCCAAAGAAACATTTTTTTAAAAAGGAACTGAAAAAATCAGATTATCACCCCATCCATGAAGGCTCTCGGGGCACAAGGCTCGCCCAGGTCAGGTGGCGCCCAGAGCTCTTTCCTGGGGTGGGTAACCCAGACCTCCTCTCCTGGGGGACCTTCTCTTTCAGCACTCCTTGCTCTGTCCCTGTATCACTGGGTCTCTTCTTCCTGATGAGCTGAACTCTGGGTGCCCCGTGGTCTTGAAGACAAGAAGCACTTCTGTTGACTGCCTCTGATTTACCCTCTCAGGCAGATCTAGCCAGTGGTCCACTGTGCCCAGCACAGGGCTGGCCCCTGAGAGCTTTCACAGAGTTCAGAAAGACAGGGTGTTTACACGAGAGGGACCCTAGCGGTCACCTCGCCCAAACCGCCACTCATAGATAAGAAGCCCGCATCCAGTCTGCTGGAATAATTAGCTCAAGTTCACTCAGGTTCTTAGTGATGAAGCTGAGAGAAGATACACCCTCAGTTTCCCATATCGGCCCCCATTCTGAGTGTGAAACCAAACAAGGAAGTGTGTTTAGTGAAAGTGAAGGTGAAGTCGCTCAGTTGTGTCCGACTCTTTTCGACCCCCATGGACTGTAGCCTACCAGGCTCTTCTGTCCATGGGATTCTCCAGGCAAGAATACTGGAGTGGGTTGCCATTTCCTTCTCCAGGAGATCTTCCCAACCCAGGGATTGAACCCCGGTGTCCCGCATTGTAGGCAGATGCTTTACCATCTGAACCACCAGGGAAGCCCAGAAGTGTGTTTAAACTGTGTCTAAAGTGAGACTAAATAAGGGCTTGGGGAAGGTCTGAGTGACTTTGTGTGATGAAGCATATGAATCTGGGGCAGTAAAAGAGGTGTCTCACCCTTGGCCCACCGAACGCTCCTTGGATCACTTATTCCGAGCAGGTGAGCCTGTGTAACGGTTATCCCGCCCGCTCGATGATCCTGAGATTCCTGTTCACTGATCCTGTCCTTTGATGGGATGCACAGTCTCCTTCCAGGAGATGTTGAGTGGCAGGTCAATTAGGGGAGAGTGAATATTTCACACCCATGAGAGGAAAGGCAAAGAGGAACAGTTAGCCCCGCTCACCATAGCACAGAGAGCAGTGGGCAGAGTCAACCGCAGCGAGTCCTGTTCCCACAGGGAAGCAGGGAGCGGTGAGCTGTGTCCCCAGCGAGTGCCAGGGCTTCTATAACTTGTCTGCCTCCGCTGTCATTACTAACCCAGAAAGGCACGACAGCACCCCGGGGCTGCATGAAAATTCTCCAACGGAGGTGTTCATCAGTAAGCAGAGAGGGGGGAAATAATCCCTCAAAGATCATAATCAGGATACACCAAACTCCCAACAGAAAACAAAGCAGAATCACTGAGTGAATGAGTGGCAGACAGATGATTGAATGTGAAAATCTCATGCCTCAGGATACAGTGTGCCCTGGAAGAATGTCTGAGTGCTTAGATACTGCATTGTTATTGAGTCGCTAAGCGGTGTCTGACTCTTGGCAACCCCATGGATTGCAGAACCCCAGGCTCCTCTGTCCTTCGCTATTACCCCTGGTTTGCTCAGATTCATGCCCATCGAGTCAGTGATGCCATCCAACCATCTCATCCTCTGCCACCCTCTTCTCCTCCTGACTTCAATCTTTCCCAGCATCAGGGTCTTTTGCAATGAATCAGCTCTTGGCATCAGGTGGCCAAGGTATTGGAACTTCAGCTTCAGCATCAGTCCTTCCAATGACTCTTCAGGGTTGATCTCCTTTAGGACTGACTGGTTTGATCTCAGATGTGGGGACAGGCTGTTTCCAGAAACAAGGTAGCCTGCGGGACAGAGGACAGCAGGCAGTGAGCTGCGATCCCCACAGACTGGCGTGGGAAGTTGCCAGTTCTCACAGCTGCAGACAACCTAAGGGTTTTTCCATTGTGACTTTCAGTTTTAAAAATTGAGTGCAATATTGACTTTTAGTGAACACTGGTTGTTTTCTGAATACTAACAAGTCACTAATTTAAGAGTTCATATTGTATTTTCTAATAATGTCTCTTTTAATCCTGTTTTATTATTGTAGCTGCCATGCTAATTAATGTGCAAGTATTAATGCAGGCATGGGTGTGGGTGTTGATGCCTCTGCCCTGGAGAATTTACAATAAAACTAGAAATATAAAATACTTTGATATGACTGAAGAGTTCATCATTTCCTCGTGAATGACTTTTGGTGATTGAAATACCCTCTTCCTATATTAAATAAGTGCAATGATATTTTCCCATAGAGTGGAAATCAGGAGAAATTATATACATTTCCCCCATGTTGAATCACCTTAAGTTCCTTTTGATTTATCCTGTACTAAAAATTACCAAGGCAATTTGACTTCAAAACAGAATTTTAAAGGGCATAAGAGTATAGAAAGTCTCTTAGAAACATTATTATGGGTTTTGAAACAATCCTCTATTTTCGTGGCACCATATCTCATATCTCCAAGCCAGGCTTCAGCAATATATGAACCGTGAAATTCCAGATGTTCAAGCTGGTTTTAGAAAAGGCAGAGGAACCAGATATCAAATTGTCAACATCTGCTGGATCATTGAAAAAGCAAGAGAGTTCCAGAAAAACATCTATTTCTGCTTTATTGACTACACCAAAGCCTTTGACTGTGTGGACCACAATAAACTGTGGAAAATTCTGAAAGAGATGGGAATACCAGACCACCTGACCTGCCTCTTGACAAACCTGTATGCAGGTCAGGAAGCAACAGTTAGAACTGAACATGGAACAACAGACTGGTTCCAAATAGGAAAATGAATACATCAAGGCTGTATATTGTCACCCTGCTTATTTAACTTATACGCAGAGTACATCATGAGAAATGCTGTGCTGAAAGAAACACAAGCTGGAATCAAGATTGCCGGGAGAAATATCAATAACCTCAGATATGCAGATGACACCATCCTTATGGCAGAAAGTGAAGAGGAACTAAAAAGCCTCTTGATGAAAGTGAAAGAGGAGAGTGAAAAGTTGGCTTAAAGCTTAACATTCAGAAAACTAAGATCATGGCATCTGGTCCCATCACTTCATGGCAAATAGATGGGGATACAGTGAAAACAGTGTCAGACTTTATTTTGGGGGGCTCTAAAATCACTGCAGATGGTGACTGCAGCCATGAAATTAAAAGACGCTTACTCCTTGGAAGGAAAGTTATGACCAACCTAGACAGCATATTAAAAAGCAGAGACATTACTTTGCCAACAAAGGTCTGTCAGGTCAAGGCTATGGTTTTTCCAGTGTCATGTATGGATGTAAGAGTTGGACTGTGAAGAAAGCTGAGCACCGAAAAATTGATGCTTTTGAACTGTGGTGTTGGAGAAGACTCTTGAGAGTCCCTTGGACTGCAAGGAGATCCATCCAGTCCAGCGTAAAGATCAGTCCTGGGTGTTCATTGGAAGGACTGATGCTGAAGCTGAAACTCCAGTACTTTGGCCACCTGATGCGAAAAGCTGACTCACTGGAAAAGACCCTGATGCTGGGAGGGATTGAGGGCAGGAGGAGAAGGGAACAACAGAGGATGAGATGGTTGGATGGCATCATCGACTCAATGGACATGGGTTTGGGTAAACTCCGGGAGTTGGTGATTTACAGGGAAGCCTGGCGTGCTGTGATTCATGGGGTCGCAAAGAGTCAGACATGACTGAGTGACTGAACTGAACTGAACTGAACATCTTATAAATAGGAGACATGCAGAGAGGAGGTTGGGCTTCCTTGGTGGCTCAGATGGTAAAGAATCTGCCTGCAATGCAGGAGACCCAGGTTTGATCCCTGGGTCAGGAAGATCTCCTGGAAAAGGGAATGGTCACCCATTCCACTATTCTTCCTGGAAAATTCCATGGACAGAGGAGCCTGGCGGGCTACAGTCTATAGGGTTGCAATGAGTCAGACACAACTAAGCAACTAACACTTCACTTTCAGAGAGGAAGCTGGATAAGACAATAGGAACCTAGTTGTGGTGGAGGGAGAGAAATGAGCTTTGAGTATAAGAATACAATAAAGTAATTTCCAAGAAGAGCTGTCCACAAGAATGAACAAAGAACTCCACATGCCCCAGGGAAAAAGTGAAAGCCTTTATTAGAAGCTTCCCTAAATAGGGCAAAGCTGAAACACAGCAAAGCACACAGGAAAACAGGACATGTTAGAACACAAGATGTAGAAATAAACGATCAACACTTGAAGATTATAACTTGAAAATAATCTTCACAGAGATAGGAAGAAGCAAAGAAATGAACAGATCTAGAATAGATAAAGAATCTTTGTGGGTTGTAATGAAAAGGAAATTCCCATGGGTTAAGAATTCTGCAACCACTTTGCTTTGTGTTCTAGAGTCAAACAAATAAGGACATTGCAGATAGAGAATGAAGTGTCTCACTGCCAGAGAAAGAATTTACAAATAAGGAGAGGGAAAGGCTAGAAAACATTCTCTGGTGCTGGATTGGGGTTGGAGGTATCAATATGGACTCACAATTTTCTTTTAATATAGGTACTAAAAATAGATGAAGGCATAAATACAGATGTACATGTGGATACATATTTTCTTAGCTATATCAACTGAGGACAGCTAGAAGCAGCAGTGACCCCCTCGCCCTCAACAATGAGCACAGTTACCGTCCATGATTTGGCTTCTAAATACTATTCTCAAAAACAAACAAACAAAAACACAACTATGGACAAAAAAGGTGTCTACTGTTCCAGTAAGCAATAAATTATTCCTGCCTTCAAGTCAACAGTCACTGCAGCCTACTGCACCCCCAAGAGGAATTCAGGATGGAGAAAAATAGGATACTGGCCCTAGATGGTTAAGATGCACATCAAAGGAGCAATTTCAATAACCCCAGACTCTTGCATCCTCTTATACACAGAAAAGGACTAAAATCATTAACTTTAGATGTCTGTTTTCTTTGAATGGCAGTAATCTTTTGATCTTTGACTACATTTTTTTTCCCTGCAAAATCTCCCACATATCTTGGCTCCTCCTTTCTCTCTTTGGAGCTATTCCTTAGAGCTGCCTGAGAGGCTGTCTCCTTGGCTGCCCAGTCCTCAGTTAGTAATGCCCCCAAAGAAAACATAAGCCACAATTTCTAGGTTGTGCATTTTCTGGTTTGGGTTTTTGTTTTTGTTTTGTTTTTTTTTCAGTTGACTGAAGCAAAGCTCCTTAGTAAAGCGGTTGATTCCAGGACTAGAACAAAGAAAATGCCAGATGAGCAGATGAGCCTGGAGCAGCTCACAGAGCTAGAAAATAAGAAAGTGCCAAACAAATAAAGCACAAAAAAGGGATGGAGACCAACCAGAAAGGTCTCCCAATGGCAAAGTTAGAACAACTCAAAACACAGATAAACAAAATAAATAGCAATAGTACTAGCTCATAACTCAAACAATAAAATAGATGTCCATGAGTCCATACTGACAAAACATAAATAACTGAGTGAATAAGTCAGTGGAAGAAGTGGCAGTTCTTTCTTACAGAAGAATTCCAATTAGTAAATATAGAAAGAAAGGGAGAAATAAAAAATCACCGTTAACATAGTCAAAATGTTCTCGGGCATAAATTGTGACATTTCCTTAGATCAGTCTGCCAAGGCAAAAGAAATAAATGTGAAAGTAAACAAATGGAAACTAATCAAACTTAAAAGCTTTTGCACAGCAAAGGAAACCATCGACAAATGAAAAGACAACCTACAGAATGGGAGAAAATATTTACAAATGATGTGACCAACAAGGGGTTAATGTCCAAAATATAGAAACACTTCTTGCAATTGCATTGATTTTTAAAAAAAACAACTAACAGCCTAATCAAAAAATGGGCAGAAGACTTGAATACACATTTCTCTAAAGAAGACATACAGACGGCAAACAGGCCCATGAAAAAGGCTCAACACCACTATTTATATGGGAAATGCAAACCAAAGCCCTAATGAGGTGTCACCTCACACCAGTCAGAGGGAATGGCCATCACCAAACAGTCTACAAATAATAAATGCTGGAGAGGGTGTGGAGAAAAGGAAACACTCCTACACTGTTGGTGGGAATGTAAATTAATACAGCCACTATGAAAAAGAGTGTGAAGCTTCCTTAAAAATCTAAAAATAAAGTTACCACATGATTTAGCAATCCCACTCCTGGGCATATATCTGGAGAATACTCTAATTTAAAAAAAAAAAATGTATGCACAGGAATGGTCATACCAGCACTCTTGACAAGAGCCAAGACATAGAAACAACCCACTTGCCCATCAACAGATGACTGGCTTAAGTAGTGTGTGTGTGTGTCTGTGTGTGTGTGTGTGCGTGCGTGCGTGTGCACACATGTGTGTATGTATATATATATGTGCTTTCCCTTTTATTCAGACAGCACAGTTGTTTCCCTTACTACTGTATCTGAATAGAAGTCTCCATAAGAATAGAAAGGTCCCCTGTGATTCATGAAAGGGGTAGGTTTGTGGCTTAGACCAGAAAAAGGAAGAAAATATCTAAACTTTCCACCCCCAGAGCCAAGAACTCTCACTACTTTGCTCTAACTCACACTATTCCTTCTAAATTGGTACTCCATGCCCTGTTTACAGTCATCCAAAAAATGACATAAATGCAGTGCAAGGACTGTCTCCTCACGGCTGGTAACACAGCTCACTGGCTTGACTTTTCCAGCACATGAATTTCATCTTTGGTATTTCTTCCTACCTCTTCCACACCAAAGAGTCGTGATTATCACATGACAAACCATGACAAACATGACAACCTCACATTTGTGGGGTAATCACTCAACATATTTGTGTTAATCATCTATTGCTATATAACAAATTACCCCAAACTTGGACTTAAAGCAATAAACCCCTGTTTCAAGTTTAGCCAGGGATGGTGGCCAAAGGGCCATCTCTAGGTTGCAGTCAGATGTCAGCTGGGGCCACATCGTCTGAAGGCTGGACTGAGGCTGGAAGATGCTCTTCCCAAGTGGTCCTCCCACATCATTGGCAAGATGTGCTGGCTGTGGGTGGCAGGCCCCCTTTCCTCACCAGGAGAACCTCTCCCCAGGACTTGTTAAGTGTCCCCACCCAATAGCAGGGCTGGCTTTCCCAGAGCAAGGCTCCAAGAGAGAGCAAAGAAGGCGGCACAATGCCTTGTATGATCCAAGTTTGGGAATCACAATGCATCCTTCCACCACATCCCCCTGGTAACACAAGCTGTCTCTATCCAACATGGGAGAGAGGATGGGGTCCAAGGAGATGAGAATCACTAGGATCATTTTGGAAGTTAATTCCTCAATATTTTAGAGGATGAAATAATGTTAAATCTAGAATTCAGTGGTTTATAAGATGCCCACATGCTCTATCTTTGTGTTGACTTGTCCTAAAAACTTCATTATCAAAGCACAGTAAACCAGTCACACGAGGACTCTATTCCCTCACCTACAAGGTCATAGTCATCTTTCTTCAGCTCCAATCCTTCTCCTTTTCAGAGATTATAATCCATTGACTGAGAGAAGATCTTAATTAACAGGTGGTTAGAGGTGATGGATGGCAGTGTGTGCATGAAGACTTGGAAGTATTGATAAGATTTCTCTAACCTCCAAACTTCCCCTAATACTCTGGGTGATGGGAAACATCTCATCAGACTTTCTGAGAAACAAAAGCATTTGTTCATGACTCACACCAAGCAGACTTCAGCTCTGCAGACCCATTGAAGGCCTCCCACAAATTTGATCTGGTGAATCACTTCAATTCTATTGCTGAGTTCACTCGACTGTTGAACAGAAGTGGAATAGACCAGTGATTGTTGAATTTGACTGATGACCTCATTCTTTTGGGTCAAATCAGATTTCCAAGCCTTATCCATGAACATCGTGATTTAGTGGTTATATGGTGAGGTCCCAAAGTCCTTATTTTATGTAAGCTATTTCAGAAGCTTTAAGAATTAGATTTTCTTAACTGGGGATAGCAGACCCTCTTACTTCGGGGAAAGAAAAACAGTGAGTTTCTTTTTCCTTGAAAAGAATTTCTGCATTATTGAGAATGGACTGAATGATCTAGCAGATGGTCTTTCAGTTATAAATATATAACATTTTATGCCTTTAAGTAGAAAAACAAGTTTGTGTATGTTGGTACAAAAATATTATTACAGTAGATTTGTTCTAATCTTTCCTATAACTTTATATTTGTTATCACTCTCCTCTAGGGCAGTAGGTCTCGAACTCCAATCTCAAAAAATAATCACCCAGACTAGAATCATCCTCCTAGACCTGTAATTCCAAAATTTCCCTCATGATAAGAACCACACAGTGCTGTTTGTTACATGCAATACATAGGAATTAGATCTTATCCCTGATTCTACTTTGGAATATCTAGGTCATTTTGTAAACAACTGTTCCAGGCAAGATTGGGAGAGTCTGTTCTTAGGACTTGTAGGTGGAGAAAACTACAGAGACGATATATCCCCATCTCGTCCTTGTGCACTTAAGGTTGCAGAGGCCACCCACCTGGCCAAGCTAAACCACTGGGTAACCTCCACTTGAATTGCATACTGTCTTAATTGTTTTTTGTTTTTTTTTTCCATTTATTTTTATTAGTTGGAGACTAATTACTTTACATCATTACAGTAGTTTTTCTCATACATTGAAATGAATTACCCATGGATTTACATGTATTCCCCATCCCAGTCCCCCCTCCCACCTCCCTCTCCACCCGATCCCTCTGGGTCTTCCCAGTGCACCAGGCCCGAGCACTTGTCTCATGCACCCAACCTGGGCTGGTGATCTGTTTCACCCTAGATAATATACATGTTTCGATGCTGTTCTCTTGAAACATCCCACCCTCGCCTTCTCCCAGAGTCCACAAGTCTGTTCTATACATCTGAGTCTCTTTTTCTGTTTTGCATATAGGGTTATCGCTACCATCTTTCTAAATTCCATATATATGTGTTAGTATACTGTAATGGTCTTTATCTTTCTGGCTTACTTCACTCTGTATAATGGGCTCCAGTTTCATCCATCTCATTAGAACTGATTCAAATGAATTCTTTTTAATGGCTGAGTAATATTCCATGGTGTATATGTACCACAGCTTCCTCATCCATTCGTCTGCTGATGGGCATCTGGGTTGCTTCCATGTCCTGGCTATTATAAACAGTGCTGCGATGAACATTGGGGTGCACGTGTCTCTTTCAGATCTGGTTTCCTCGGTGTGTATGCCCAGAAGTGGGATTGCTGGGTCATATGGCAGTTCTATTTCCAGCTTTTTAAGAAATCTCAACACTGTTTTCCATAGTGGCTGTACTAATTTGCATTCCCACCAACAGTGTAAGAGGGTTCCCTTTTCTCCACACCCTCTCCAGCATTTATTGCTTGTAGACTTTTGGATAGCAGCCATCCTGACTGGTGTGTAATGGTACCTCATTGTGGTTTCGATTTGCATTTCTCTGATAATGAGTGATGTTGAGCATCTTTTCATGTGTTTTTGTGCCATCTGTATGTCTTCCTTGGAGAAATGTCTGTTGAGTTCTTTGGCCCATTTTTTGATTGGGTCATTTATTTTTCTGGAGTTGAGCTGGAGCAGTTGCTTGTATATTTTTGAGATTAATCCTTTGTCTGTTTCTTCATTTGCTATTATTTTCTCCCAATCTGAGGGCTGTCTTTTCACCTTGCTTATAGTTTCCTTCGTTGTGCAAAAGCTTTTAAGTTTCATTAGGTCCCATTTGTTTATTTTTGCTTTTGTTTCTAAAATTCTGGGATGTGGGTCATACAGGATCCTGCTGTGATTTATGTCGGAGAGTGTTTTGCCTATGTTCTCCTCTAGGAGTTTGATAGTTTCTGGTCTTACATTTAGATCTTTAATCCATTTTGAGTTTATTTTTGTGTATTGTGTTAGAAAGTGTTCTAGTTTCATTCTTTTACAGGTGGTTGACCAGTTTTCCCAGCACCACTTGTTAAAGAGGTTGTCTTTTTTCCATTGTATATCCTTGCCCCCTTTGTCGAAGATAAGGTGACCATAGGTTCGTGGATTTATCTCTGGGCTTTCTATTCTGTTCCATTGATCTATATTTCTGTCTTTGTGCCAGTACCATACTGTCTTGATGACTGTGGCTTTGTAGTATAGTCTGAAGTCAGGCAGGTTGATTCCTCCAGTTCCATTCTTCTTTCTCAAGGTTACTCTGGCTATTCGAGGCTTTTTGTATTTCCATACAAATTGTGAAATCATTTGTTCTAGTTCTGTGAAAAATACCATTGGTAGTTTGATAGGGATTGCATTGAATCTATAGATTGCTTTGGGTAGTATACTCATTTTCACAATATTGATTCTTCCAATCCATGAACACGGTATATTTCTCCATCTGTTTGTGTCCTCTTTGATTTCTTTCATCAGTGTTTTATAGTTTTCTATGTATAGGTCTTTTGTTTCTTTAGGTAGATATACTCCTAAGTATTTTATTCTTTTTGTTGCAATGGTGAATGGTATCGTTTCCTTAATTTCTCTTTCTGTTTCCTCATTGTTAGTGTATAGGAATGCAAGAGATTTCTGTGTGTTAATTTTATATCCTGCAACTTTACTGTATTGGTTGATTAGCTCTAGGAATTTTCTGGTAGAGTCTTTAGGGTTTTCTATGTAGAGGATCATGTCATCTGCAAACAGAGAGAGTTTCACTTCTTCTTTGCCTATCTGGATTCCTTTTACTTCTTTTTCTGCCCTGATTGCTGTGGCCAACACTTCCAAAACTATGTTGAATAGTAGTGGTGAGAGTGGGCACCCTTGTCTTGTTCCTGATTTCAGGGGAAATGCTTTCAATTTTTCACCATTGAGGGTGATGCTTGCTGTGGGTTTGTCATATATAGCTTTTATTATGTTGAGGTATGTTCCTTCTATTCCTGCTTTCTGGAGAGTTTTAATCATAAATGGATGTTGAATTTTGTCAAAGGCTTTTTCTGCATCTATTGAGATAATCATATGGTTTTTATCTTTCAATTTGTTAATGTGGTGTATTACATTGATTGATTTGCAGATATTAAAGAATCCTTGCATTCCTGGGATAAAGCCCACTTGGTCATGGTATATGATTTTTTTAATATGTTGTTGGATTCTGTTTGCTAGAATTTTGTTAAGGATTTTTGCATCTATGTTCATCAGTGATATTGGCCTGTAGTTCTCTTTTTTGGTGGCATCTTTGTCTGGTTTTGGAATTAGGGTGATGGTGGCCTCATAGAATGAGTTTGGAAGTTTACCTTCTTCTGCAATTTTCTGGAAGAGTTTGAGTAAGATAGGTGTTAGCTCTTGCCTGAATTTTTGGTAGAATTCAGCTGTGAAGCCATCTGGTCCTGGGCTTTTGTTTGCTGGAAGATTTCTGATTCCAGTTTCGATTTCCTTGCTTGTGATGGGTTTGTTAAGATCTTCTATTTCTTCTTGATTCAGTTTTGGAAAGTTATACTTCTCTAAGAACTTGTCCATTTCTTCCAAGTTGTCCATTTTATTGGCATAGAGCTGCTGGTAGTAGTCTCTTATGATCCTTTGTATTTCAGTGTTGTCTGTTGTGATCTCTCCATTTTTGTTTCTAATTTTGTTAATTTGGTTCTTCTCCCTTTGTTTCTTAATGAGTCTTGCTAATGGTTTGTCAATTTTGTTTATTTTTTCAAAAAACCAGCTTTTAGCTTTGTTGATTTTTGCTATGGTCTCTTTAGTTTCTTTTGCATTTATTTCTGCCCTAATTTTTAAGATTTCTTTCCTTCTACTAACCCTGGGGTTCTTCATTTCTTCCTTCTCTATTTGCTTTAGGTATAGAGTTAGGTTATTAATTTGACTTTTTTCTTGTTTCTTGAGGTAGGCCTGTAATGCTATGAATCTTCCCCTTAGCACTTTTACAGTGTCCCATAGGTTTTGGGTTGTTGTGTTTTCATTTTCATTCATTTCTATGCATATTTTTATTTCTTTTTTGATTTCTTCTATGATTTGTTGGTTATTCAGAAGCGTGTTGTTTAGCCTCCATATGTTTGAATTTTTAATAATTTTTTTCCTGTAATTGAGATCTAATCTTACTGCACTGTGGTCAGAAAAGATGACTGGAATGATTTCAGTTTTTTTGAATTTACCAAGACTAGATTTATGGCCCAGGATGTGATCTATTCTGGAGAAGGTTCCGTGTGCACTTGAGAAAAAGGTGAAGTTGATTGTTTTGGGGTGAAACATCCTATAGATGTCAATTAGGTCTAGCTGGTCCATTGTGTCCTTTAAAGTTTGTGTTTCCTTGTTCATTTTCTGTTTAGTTGATCTATCCATAGTTGTGAGTGGGGTATTAAAGTCTCCCACTATTATTGTGTTACTATTAATTTCCTCTTTCATACTTGTTAGCATTTGCCTTACATATTGCGGTGCTCCTATGTTGGGTGCATATATATTTATAATTGTTATATATTCTTCTTGGATTGATACTTTGATCTTTATGTAGTGTCCATCTTTGTCTCTTTTCACAGCCTTTATTTGAAAGTCTATTTTATCTGATATGAGTATTACGACTCCTGCTTTCTTTTGGTCTCCGTTTGCGTGGAATATTTTTTTCCAGACCTTCACTTTTAGTCTGTATGTGTCCCTTGCTTTGAGGTGGGTCTCTTGTAGACAGCATATATAGGGGTCTTGCTTTTGTATCCATTCAGCCAGCCTTTGTCTTTTGGTTAAGGCGTTCAACCCATTTACATTTAAGGTAATTATTGATAGGTATGGTCCCGTTGCCATTTATTTTGTTGTTTGGGGTTCACATTTATACCACCTTTCTGTGTTTCCTGTCTAGAGAAGATCCTTTAGTATTTGTTGAAGAGCTGGTTTGGTGGTGCTGAATTCTCTCAGCTTTTGCTTGTCTGTAAAGCTTTTGAGTTCTCCTTCATATCTGAATGAGATCCTTGCTGGGTAGAGTAATCTAGGTTGTAGGTTATTCTCTTTCATTGCTTTAAGTATGTCCTGCCATTCCCTTCTGGCCTGAAGGGTTTCTATTGATAGATCAGCTGTTATCCTTACGGGAATCGCTTTGTGTGTTATTTGTTGTTTCTCCCTTGCTGCTTTTAATATTTGTTCTTTGTGTTTGATCTTTGTTAATTTGATTAATATATGTCTTGGGGTGTTTCGCCTTGGGTTTATCCTGTTTGGGACTCTCTGGGTTTCTTGGACTTGGGTGGCTATTTCCTTCCCCATTTTAGGGAAGTTTTCAGCTATTATCTCCTCGAGTAACTTCTCATGGCCTTTCTTTTTGTCTTCTTCTGGGACTCCTATGATTCGAATGTTGGGGCGTTTCACATTGTCCCAGAGGTCCCTGAGGTTGTCCTCATTTCTTTTGATTCTTTTTTCTTTTTTCCTCTCTGCTTCATTTATTTCCACCATTTTATCTTCTAACTCACTTATCCTATCTTCTGTCTCTGTTATTCTACTCATGGTTCCCTCCAGAGTGTTTTTGATCTCATTTATTTCATTATTCATTTATAATTGACTCTTTTTTATTTCTTCTAGGTCCTTGTTAAACATTTCTTGCATCTTCTCAATCTTTGTCTCCAGGCTATTTATTTGTAACTCCATTTTGTTTTCAAGATTTTGGATCATTTTTATTATCATTATTCTAAATTCTTTTTCAGGTAGATTCTCTATTTCTTCCTCTTTTGTTTGACTTGGTGGGCTTTTTTCATGTTCCTTTACCTGTTGGGTATTTCTCTGCCTTTTCATCTTGTTTAGATTGCTGTGTCTGGAGTGGGCTTTCTGTATTCTTGTGGTCTGTGGTTCCTTTTTATTGTGGAGGTTTCACCCAGTGAGTGGGGTTGGACGATTGGTTTGTCAAGGTTTCCTGGTTAGGGAAGCTTGTGTCAGCGTTCTGGTGTGTGGAATTGGATTTCTTCTCTCTGGAGTGCAATGGAGTGCTCAGTAATGAGTTTTGCGATGGGTCTATGTGTTAGGTGTGACTTTGGACAGCCTGTATGTTGGCACTCAGGTCTATGTTCCTGCGTTGCTAAAGAATTTGCGTGGTATGTCTTGTACTGGAGCTTATTGGCTCTTGAGTGGTGGTTGGTTTTGGTGTAGGTATGGAGGCTTTTGGATGGTCTCTTATTCCTTAACATTCCGTGTAGTCAGGAGTTTTCTGGTTTTCTCAGGTTTTGGGCTTAAGTCTCCTGCCTCTGGATTTCAGTTTTATTCTTCCAATAGTCTCAAGACTTCTCCAACTATACAGCACTGATAATAAAACTTCTAGGTTAATGGTGAAAAGATTCTCCACCGTGAGAGACAACCAGAGAGGTTCACAGAGTCACATGAAGAATAGGAGAGGGAGGAAGGAGATAGAGGTGAGCAGGAGGAGAAAAAGGGGACTCAAGAGAAGAGAGACAGATCTACGCAGTTATCTGTTCCCAAAGTGTTCTCCGTAGCCCAGACACCCACAAAGATTCACAGAGTTGGATTGGGAAGAGAAGGGGAAAGGAGGAAATAGAGGTGTTCTGAGGTAGAAAACAGAGAGTCAAAAGTGGGAGAGTAATCACCACACTCCTGAATAGAAATGGGAACTGAATATTGGATTCTTAAATGTCCAAAATTTATATCACATACTGAAAAACAAAGATTAAAAATCTAGTGTAGAGGTTAGACTCCTTGAAATACAATATTTAAAAACAAAAACACACAAAAAAATTTAGAAATGGATATGAAGTTCAGTTTAAAAATAGGGTTTCTCTCTTTTTTTTTTTTTTTTGGCAAGGTTATAGTGAAATGAAAATGAAAATTAGGAATAATAGAGGAGTATTAGAGGACTTTAAAAGGAAATAGGAGAGAAAAACAAGAAAAAGAAAAAAAATTTTTCCCTAATTAAAAAAATCGTAAAAATATATGAAAATGAAAGTTGAGGAGTAATGGGGGAGTAATAGGGAATTTTAAAGGAAAATAAAAGAGAAAAAATTTTAAAAACTTAAAAAAGGAAAGAAAAAAAAATTTTTTTTAATTAAAAAAAAATACATATATATCTAGGAATTTCTCTGGAGTTGTTGCGGTCAGTGTAGGTTCAGTTCAATTTCAGATAGCTCCTCTTTCCAGCTTACACTTCTCGATATCTGTAGGCCCCTTCCCGTGTAGTCGATGTTACCTTCAGGGATTTTAATCTGTTTCACCGGTCCTTTCTGAAGCGGTTCCCTTTGTTTATTTGGCTTCTGTTTGCCGTCTCTTTGGTGTCTAATTTCCGCCCTGACACAGGCGGGCGGAGGTGATCTCTTATTTAGGTTCTCTAGTTCAGTTCAGTCCTGCTACGGGGAGGTCGGGGCACTGCAGACAGATACCGCTCTGTATGGATAGCGCTCACCGTGTTCCGGCCACACTGGGTTTGCCCGCTCACGGGTGTCAGTGCTTTCCCCGTCTACACTGCTCAGGCTCCCGGCTGCTGTATATGGAGCGGGCCCTGCGTTGAGTGCGGTTCCAGTTTTCTGGTACTCCACAAAAGCGTGGATTCGGTTGCACCTGCGTTTTGTGCCTTCCCCGGCCTGAGCGGCTCAGGCAGCCAGAGGCTTGGGCGCAATCTCCCCGGGTGCAGCGCGCCTTTTCCCTCCGCATCGAGCGGCCCAGGCAGCCAGAGGCTTGGGCACACTCTCCCCGGGTACGGCGCGCCTTTTCCCTCCGCGGCCCCAGCGCGCACCGCCAGTCGGGTCTCAGGAAGTCTTTAGCTAGAACCCGGAGGCCTGTTTGCAGTGTGGGAGGGGGTGGCTTCTCAGGGGCTGAGTTTGCCCTTTTCCCCTCCCCCCTGCCTCCTACCTCCAGCGGGGTTGGGCCTGCTCTTCTCCGGAGTTTCTCAGTCCCTTTGTTTTGCGAACCGCCGGCAGTGTGTTTGGGCTGGCTAAATTTGACCCTTGCTATCCCTCAGTTTAAAAAAGCTCCCTCCGATTGCTCTCAGGGTCTTTGGGCCGGTCCTTACCCTAAGCAATGCCGCCCGCTCCTCTCCGTTCCGCCCCGCTTGTTGCTGGCGGGTACGGGCGTCTGGGGTACTTTTCTGCTGGGAGTTGCTTTTAGGCACGTAATCTGTGGGCCTTGTTTAATTTTTCCTCCCAGTTAGATTGCCAAAAACTTCCCCCAGTCCCGCCAGTGCGAGGGTTTCCTGGTGATTGGAAACTTCCTCTATTAAAGACTCCCTTCCCGGGACGGGTCTCCGTCCGTAGCTCTTTTGACTCCCTTTTTATCTTTTATATTTTGCCCTACCTCCCTTCGAAGACAATGGGCTGCTTTTCTGGGCACCTGATGTCCTCTGCTAGCGATCAGAAGTTGTTTTGTGAAATTTGCTCAGCGTTCAAATGTTCTTTCGATGAATTTGTAGGGGAGAAAGTGGTCTCCCCGTCCTATTCCTCCGCCATCTTGGCTCCTCCTTAATTGTTTTTTGAATACGGGGTCTTCAGAAGCTGTGTGGGCTTGACAACTCTGGTTGGTCTTGACAACTTTGGCTGGCCTCATTGGAGACAAACTGAAGCAATAAGATAATGCAGGTCAGGAAAAGAAAACTAATTAGCAAATTCATTTTATGCCCTGCCAGAATTCTTTTTTTTTTTAAAGAAGAAAAAGCAAAGAAAGCCAATAAAGGGTCTTAAAAAAATTGTTACTTAACCCTATGAACCAGATAGCTCCTGAAGTCCAAGAACTGACAGTTCCAGTGGTAATTAGGGAAGACAAATAAGCTACTCAAATTATAAATGGGAAACATGCTTTCTAACCACTGGCTACTTTCTCTGTATTATTTCAAGGGTGACCAATTCCAGCAATGATCCCTAGAATACCTAATTTGGAGGATATCTCCAGTGAATTGTAAATTATTGTTTATTATGACAATAGAAACAGGGCACTCGCTAGATGGCTCCATGGAGACCGTAACTACTGAACAAGAGGATATTGAAAAGTTTTCTGATGATCAATCAGGAAATTAGCCTTCTTGATTCGGGACCACTCTGGGGACTTCATGTGAAGAGGAGGCTGAAAGTGGAGCCTGTGCCCGATGCTGGGTGGGTACCAGTCTCCTGGACTCTACATTTGGACTGCCATCCAACAGCCTGATGCAGGGATTGCTGCTGGGTATTTCTAATACTGGGTCTTCTTCCACAGACCAAGGAGGGCCCCGTAAGTCTACAAAACAGTCAGTCTAGGGCAGAGAGGGCAGACTAGCAGGGTGCCTCTCTGTCCTGTCCTCTGAGAAGACAAGACCCCACTCCCCTTCCATGTTCCTGCCTCCTCTCCATCCCTGACTTGTGTGTCCCCAAGGAAGAAAGACTGACTCATGTGATCAGCCCACTCTTGACATTACTGGACAAACCCTAGAAATAGGGGGTGCCATTGTGTTCTAAGTTGGTGCTCCTGTACAGAACACCACCTTACACACAGACCTTTTCTGTTGCATTGTCCCAGGGAAGCAGGTCTCCTCCACCAATCCTCTCCGTGGGGTAAGGTAGGAGAAACAGCTTGCTTTGACCAGTGTCAAAGTGGATATGTGACCTTGAACACATTTACCTTCCCCGGCTTGAGTTTTCTCATCCACATATTAGGAGAAATAATAGTAACAAACTCAAGGGCTTCCCAGGTGGTGCTAGTGTTGAAGGATCCCCCTGCCAATGCAGGAGACACAAGAGAAGCAGGTTCAGTCCCCGGGTTTTCAGGAAGACTGCCTGGAGGAGGAAACAGCACCCCACTCCAGTATTCTTGCCTGGGAAATCCCATGGACAGAGGAGCCTGGTGGACTATGGTCTGTGGGGCCACAAGGAGTCGGACATGGCTGAGCACACATACACACACAAAACTCAAAAGATTATTGTGAAGATTAAATGAGTTAACACCTGTAGGCAAAGCTGAGGTTTAAAATGCCTGGAACATAGTAAAGAATAGCTAGGTTTTTCTTACTGATTATTATTATTAACATCATCACAAGAAATTGTCACTTTAAGAAGCAGTGCTGAGGGACTTTTCCTGGTGGTGCAGTGGTTGGGACTTCACCTTCCAATGCAAGGGTCAAGGGTTCAATCCCTGGTCAGGGAGCCGGAACCCCACTTGCCTTGCAGCCAGAAAACCAAGGCACGGAACCGATGCATATTGTAGCAAATTCAGTCAGGACTTTGGAAATGACCCACATTAGAAAAAAAAAAAAAAAGCTTAAGAAAAAAGACTCAACATTGATGTTGGCGGTGCCTCTCTAGGACTTTAAAGGCATAATGTAGACATGTGGGATCTGGTTGCATTAAGCTCAATGTTAATCAATAAGCACAAAGTCTAATCTGTCCTTCGAAGGTCTCGGTGGAAGAGCATCTTTCAGGTTGAAGAGGACTCGTCCTCTAGCCCTCTCACTAGGCACAAGGGCATCCGAGGCCATGCCCTGTGATGCTGCTGTAGTGAGGACCATTAGCAAGTGGGAGCAGGACCTCATGACAGAGGACAGTAATCTGGGTCCCAAATCCTGGAAAACACGATGAATAAAGGGTAGGAAAGTCTGGAAAATTTTCACCTCAAGAGAAGAGCAGATATATCTGAGCAGCATATGGTTCAGAGTTCCAGGCAGCGTGGCGAGAGAAAAGACCATTAAACGGCTCCATCCTGAGTGGTACTTGTCTCTCTTGCTCTGACATGCTGTGACCTTGGGTAATTTACTTCATCCAGCTCATCTCTGTTTTCCTCATCAATATAATGACAGTTTGATACTCCAGGATGCTGAAGGTAGCATTGGTTTTGGATCCCAAATCCTCCCATTTACCAGCCTTCTCTTTTTTTTTCCCCCACTCCAGAGCTCTGGCTGCTAAAATATAAATACAAACAACTGAGCCAAATGGGAAATATGATAGTAGCTACACTGATGGCAAAGTAGTTAGGAGCCAAAAAACTTGGCACTGACATTGAAGCAAGGGTTATAACAACCTCTTTGCTGCCTGGATTGAAGCCAAGGGCATAGACCAGAACTGATCTTCCTACTGACCTATCCACAGGCTGACAAGTCTGAAAACAGGAAGCATCCAAGAGGCCAAGAAGGGGAAGCAGGGACATTGTAACCTCCCTCCCTTCACATCCTGTGTGTTCTCTCAAGAGGGAAGACAGCCTCCTTCCGTTCCTTGGAACATTATGAGCTCTTACTTCTCTGAGTTCTTCTGCTGGGAAAAGTGTAATGATGTAATGGTGTTTTGTCTTTTATTTCTGAGATTCAGCACCACATGTGCCAAAGTCTCCACTGTTGCTGTATTCACTTCTTGATGATTTCTTGTACACAGAGGCATCACTGTGATCAGATTCAGTGCATTAACTATGGAAACTTTATTCAAGGGTTCAGTATGACTGGAAGAGTGATTAGAGGAAAATGGTCAGTGTTCTAGAGAAGTCTTCTTCCTTAGAACAGCCAAGTAAATTATAGATGTTCAACGGCGAGGTAGTGTTCAACTCTTTGCAACCCCATGGACTGCAGCACACCAGGCTCCTCTGTCTTACATTGTCTGCTGGAGTTTGCTAAAATTCATGTCTATTGAGTCAGTGATGCTATCTAACCATTGCATCCTCTTTCGCTCCCTTCTCCACCTGCCCTCAGTCTTTCCCAGCATCAGGGTCTCTTTCAATGGGTTGGTTTTTCACATCAGATGGCCAAAGTGTTGGAGCTTCAGCTTCAGCATCAGTCTTTCCAATGAATATTCGGGGTTGATTTCCTTTAGGACGGACTGGTTTGATTCCCTTGACTTGGTTTGACCCAAGGAACTCAAAGTAAGTTGTGAAACCTTTAAATAGGTTTTAAACAGACTTGCTTTTCTCTTCTGTCTTCTTTATAGAAACATTTCCTGACTAGTTAAAATTCTTCAGCCCAAGTAAATTTATCACAGTGCTGTGAAAGAAATACAAGTCTTGGGATGAGGAATGAAGACTTACTGATTGCTTTCTTAGGCTAGGTATTCTAATATGAGTTCTCCATCAGTCCTTCCAAGCATCTCATGATGTAAACAGCATCTGCCACATTTACAGATGAGAGAGCCAGAGCTCTCCCATGGCCAGTGAATCAAAGAGCTGCATTCCAGCGTGGCTCTCTGATCCTCAAACCCATATGCTGTTTTACCACCTGTTCCTGGTTACATCAATACGGACGTCACTACTCTCGGCACAGCCATGAAAGAAAAGTCGCAACTTGGGACAAAAAGATGTACCAGAGTATCTCAAAAAACACACACATTGAAAGCACATCTAAAATGCAATGCTTCAAATAAATAAATAATAAACAATAAAATAAGGTAATAAAAATAAATTTTAAAATAAAAAATACAAACCAAAAAAATGTTGTTGTTCAGTCGTGTCCCCATGGACTCTCTGTGCCCCCACGGACTGCAGCACGCCAGACTTCCTGTCCCTCACTGTCTCCTGGAGTTCGCTCAGATTCATGTCCATTGAGTCAGTGATGCCGTTCAACCATCTTGTCCTCTGTTGCCCCTTCCTCCTCCTGCCTTCAATCTTTCCCCGCAGCAGGATCTTTTCCAGTGAGTCAGCTCTTCGTATCAGGTGGCCAAAGTATTGGAGCTTCAGCTTCAGTATTAGTCCTTCCAATGAGTATTCAGGGTTGATTTCTTTAGGATTTAATAAACAGTCAATTAAAAGTTTTAAATAAAAAATTAAGTTGAATTAAAATGATAAAATAAAATGCAGAGCTTAGGTGTGTTCCCTCACCGGCTGAGTCATCAGGGGCACCTGATCTGTGTTCCAACTTCTAGTACTCAGCACAGCACCTGGTGACTTACAAGTCCTCCAAAAAGAGTTCAAAGTGTCCAGTTATCAGATTGCCTTGATCCTGGCAAATGTCACTGTGAGCTTATTCTGCCACTGCGGCCTCCTCCCTGAACCAACATAAATCTACATGCCAGAGGGAAACTGGACAAAGGGCTTCTGCTGAAATACAAGTGAAGTGTCTGTAATCTATTGCATGGCAGGATTATTGCATAAATTCAGAACACTTCAAGAGCTGTTGCAGTCCTAGAGGTGTGAGATGTGAGGACTCACAGGGGTGCAGAGCAGCCTTGGCTGCCTTCCGGCATGGATGGTGGGCGTTTCTGACGAAGCCCTGTCTCTTCAAGATCCAAGCAATAACTGAAGCAGTCTTTATGACCTTCTTGCTTTAGGTTCCTATACAGGTCCCTGAGTCTCTGTATGACAGGTGGTCAGACATTCTGGGCTGGAGGGAGAATGAAAGAGAAGGCAACAGTGAGTTCCTTTCAGATTCAACAGACTTAGAACTTCACTGCCATCTGCACAGCTGAGCAGGATTCCGTTCGTTTCCCACAAGAGTGAGTTGCCTCTCTGTCCTTCCCTGCCCCCCAGGGCTTAGTGGCAGCCCCTTTTGCTTCATAATCAGAATCAAATCACCCAAACACACGTGAACTCCCTTCTGTTCCATTTGCCCAAGGACACAAAGATGCCAGAATTGCCAGGGATCAATCTCAGCCCCCAGATGAAAAGAAGAACAGTTTGTGTTTTGTTGAAACATTTCTTACCTTCTACAGCCTCTAATTCAGTCAAATTCATAGTAGAGCAAGAAAAAAAACTAGCTGCAGATGGGTCTTCAGATAAGAGTGTGTCAAGACCCACCCTAACGTTCATCACTCGATTCCCAGACCAATGTATTCTGGTTATGATGGGGAACTCACTGCCTATTCGTCACTGTTTCACTGTATCACTGTTTCTGTGACATTCTGAAGGACGATACCTCAGGCTGACACTGTAAAATCTCCTTTAATCAGAACTAAGTTTCTTTTTAATATGATTTTTATATAGGTGTACAGTTGATTTACAATATCGTGTTAGTTTCAGGCATAGCGCAAAGCTTCCCAGTTGTACATATGCCTGTATGTTATTTTTCAGATTCTTTTCCCAATAAGTTATTACAGGATACTGAGTTGTGTTCCCTGTGCTACACAATAGGTCCTTGTTCATTGTCTATTCCACATGTTCAGTTCAGCTCAGTCGCTCAGTCGTGTCCGACTCTGCGACCCCATGAACCACAGCACGCCAGGCCTCCCTGTCCATCACCAGCTCCCAGAGTCCACCCAGAGCCATGTGTATATGTTAATCCCAAACTCCTAATTTGTCCCCCTCTTCCCCTTTGGTGACCACAAGTTTGTTTTCCGTGAGTCTGTTTCTGTTTTGGAAATAAGTTCGTTTGCATCATTTGTTAGATTCCACATAGAAGTGAAATATAATATTTGACTTTCTCTGTCTGATTTAGCATGATAATCTCTAGGTCCATGCATGTGACTGTAAATGACATTATTTCGTTCTTTATTGTAGCTGAGTAATATTCCGTTGTACATATATATATATATACCACATCTTTATCCATTCATCTGTTGATGGACTTTAAGGTTCCTTCCATGTCTTGGCTATTGTAAACAGTCCTGCTTTGAACATAGGGCTGCATGAATCATTTTTAATTATAGTTTCCTCTCGATATGTGCCCAGGAGTACCATTTCTGGGTCATATGGCAACTCTAGTTTTAGTTTTTTTGAGGAACCTCCATACTGTTCTCCATAATGGCTCCACCAGCTTATATTCCTACCAGTGTAAGAAGGGTTCCCTTTTCTCCACATCTTCTCTTGTTTTTATTATTTACAGGCTTTTGATGATGGCCATTCAGACCAGAGTGAGGTGTTCATTTATTCCATATATTTCTTCAGGCAGGACCATGCTGGTTTTGTCACTCCATCCCCATATGGTGCTCAGCAGCATGTTTACTGAATGGCTCAATGCTCTGTATTTTTAGTAAATATGTGGTCCATTGTAACCAGTATTTCTAGATGGTGAAGGTTTTGCATGATATTACTCTGCTATGTTCCCAGACACAGATGAACACTCACTTTAAACACCCAAAATTGAACTCCCTTTTGTAATTCCAGTGGTGAGTCTGCATCACTAAGAACAGACTTCTCAGATGGCCTGCATGAACACGTAGGTGGCAGAGAGTGAATTATCAACCCATCATTTAATTTATCCCTAAAGAACAAAAGCTACCTCCCACCACCTTGCTTCTGACAATCAACCTCCCAACAAACATTTATCAGGAACTCTGATAAACATGCACAAACTCCATGTTGTGTTTCAGACTGATAACAGAACCAGCAGTAAGAAAATAATGCTCCCTGTTTTGTTGACCCAACAGTTTGAAGGAGGAGCAAAATGAGGGCGAGTTGTTACAGATGATTTTATAGAGGAAGTAAGATTGGAATGCAACTTGCAGAGCCTGTAGATTTGGGGTTAGATCCTCAAAAAGACAAACGCTTTAGATAAACCTCAACCTTCCCTCATGCAGCACCACCCCCAGGCCAGTGCAGCAGAAGAGGAAAAGCAGAAAGCAACCTCAGAAATCACGAGCTCATGTTGGTTCACGCTCTCAACTGCACTGAGTATTTTAATTTGAAGGAACTGTTGACTGGGCACTGGGCCCTCTGCTCATTCTGTGTCTCTGGTGTATAATGTTCCTTGTCTTGTGCCAACCACACACTTTATTGCTCTGAAGCTACAGGGCTTAATGGATCCTGCCTGACCCACACGTCATCCTTCATTTCTTCCATCCTGGGGTTCTTGAACACTGTCCAAAAGATCCAAAGAGCACTACATGTTGTTGGCAGGTCAGTCTTGTCCCACTCCCAATAATCACACACACACACACACACACACACACACACATACACAAGTGCAAAAATTTTAAAACCATTAAAATCTACCAGATAAACCAAGTGTACAGTGTTTATTTTAATCAGAAAGGTCCTTTTCATCCCATATCCATTCTGTATTTGCAGATCTCAGGCTCCTGCCTCAGACTTCTACCAGGTTATCTACATGAAGACAAGCAGAGAGCATTCTCAAAACAAAAGAATTTTAGGACAAGCATGAAAGATCATCTTTACTAAGTGGACATGAATGAGAGCCACGAATCTGGATTTAGGTTGTGATGGCCTTTTGACATGTCGCCTTGGTTAGATGACAGTGCTCAGTTACTTAGTCAAGTGTTTCTGTGAAGGTGTTTTGTAGATGTGATTAATAATCAACCACTGAGAGTCCAGTCTGCTGGCAGAGAGACCACGCTGAGCCACTGATACAACAGCATTTCCCAGGGTGATCAGCCAGCTACCTGTTGGAAGGTTGATTGCACTGGGCCACTTCCATTCTAGAAGAGGCAAAGCTTTGTCATAAGTAGAACAAACACTGAATCTAGATACAGACACTCCTTCTTTACATGCAGTGCTTCTTCCTTATCCACTGACAAGTCATTCCACACAGCACTGCTTCTGGTCGAGGGACTCCCCTCATAGGAAATTCACTAGTCTTACCGTGTTTCCCATCCTGAGGCAGCAGCTGACTTGACAGGCGATGGAAAGGCATTTTGAAGACATGCATTTGCAGCACAAGCCAGACGCAATACCCTGCAGGGTGAGCCAGTGTTCTCCAGAAGGCTTACTACATTGAGTCACTTTTCATATACGGTGCGGTTTCTCCCAGAGCCAGGATTCGTATGTCCTGGAATAGAGACATGGAAACAGGGTTGAGTCTAGTTTTTATTAACAACAATGATCCACTAGCAAAATTTTTGTCCCCATCCTTGGGAACTTGCACTCTGCTCATGTAGAGGTCTTTATGCCAAATTAACGATTGCGTCCATTGGTGGTGGGGACAGGGGGACAATGATTCCATTGAACTAAAAGCTGACATCCCATCCAGCCACTTTGAACACCTTCCCTGGTGCCTCAGATGGTAAAGAATCTGCCTGCTGTGCATGAGACCCAGGCTCCATCCCTGGGTTGGGAAGATCCCCTGGAGGAGGGCATGGCAACTCACTTCAGTGTTCTTATCTGGAGAATCCCATGGACAGAGGAGCCTGGTGGCCTACAGTCCATGGGGTCGCAAAGAGTCATACACAACTGAGCGACTAACTCATACTGATGGGGTGAATGACCTTGAACTTCAAAGGGAGCTTTGGTAGTGGTTACAGCAGACGTGAAGAAGAGGACATCTGGAAGACGATCCCTTTGTGCCTCTTATCACCACCATGTTCTCTAGTTGAAGGCAGTGGAAAACCACCAGCAGCCTCTTCCATAAAGACAGCTAATGGCCCAGATGCCTTTGGAGAGAAGGTCTGG
This sequence comes from Odocoileus virginianus, assembly GCF_023699985.2. Classification (NCBI taxonomy): domain Eukaryota; kingdom Metazoa; phylum Chordata; class Mammalia; order Artiodactyla; family Cervidae; genus Odocoileus; species Odocoileus virginianus. The sequence continues at coordinate 4,268,855 of NC_069674.1, forward strand.
GACGCTTCACCAGGCAAAGAACCACGATTGGCAGAAGTGATCACTGAAGGTGAAGGGAACTGGAGCTGAGAGTGAATGAAATGAAGTGAAAGTTGCTCAGCTGTGTCCGACTCTTTGTGACCTCATGGTCTATACAGTCCATGGAATCCTCCAGGCCAGAATGCTGGAGTGGGTAGCCTTTCCCTTTCTCCAGGGGATCTTCCCAACCCAGGGACCAAACCCAGGTCTCCTGCATTGCAGGCAGATTCTTAACCATCTGAGCCACAAAGGAAGCTCGAGAGTGGATGAGTTAGTTATAAATACCCACTGCAGCCTTATGACCAGTTGTAGGTATAAAGATTGTAATAGCTATAAGAACTTCACAGTTTTGTTATGTTTGTATATATGCTACCCGAATAGTTTCTTTGCTTTCTTCTATTGACTCCTTATCATCTCACACACGATGTTTTAATAGTAGTATACTGTACATCGTAGTGTTTATCCTACAGGATATTGAGGAATAAGAGGGCATCACCTGAGGACTGACTCTGCACCCTGTTCAAAAGGAAGGGTTGGCCTGTTTTGGTTGTACATGGAATAGCTGTGTCATATGCAGTTGAAGGATAATTTTGTTATTGTCTTTAGTTAGAAATTAATCTGGTTTAAGTTTTGCATAGTCTCAAGTTCACAATGGCAGGGGGAACTGCACAGTGATGGCCTACTGGTGTTAACTTAGCTGCAGTTTCATTACTCAATGAGACATCAGTCTAGGCGTTCCTGGGAAGGTTATTATGGCCATGTGATTTTAGGTGGTATTTATAACTACCTTCCTTTACTGTAAGAACATTTTTATTCCAGTATATTTTTCAAATGACTTTAATATTCACTATAGTAGAATCCATAGATGGACTTCCCAAGAGACTCAGTGGTTAAGAACCTGCCTGCCAATGGAGGAACAGGTTTGATCCCTGGGCAGAGAAGAACCCCTGGAGGAGGAAATGGTAACCCACTCCAGTATTCTTGCTGGGAAAATCCCATGGGCAGAGGAGCCTGGCGGGCTACAGTCCATGGGGTTGCGAAGAGTTAGACACAACTGAGCACAGCACAGACAGTATCCATGGATACGCCCTGAGTTTCCACCCTCAAATGATGGGTAAGTAAACAGGAAGGGAAAATGTTTCTCAAAGACACAGAGGTGGAGAACTAAAGACAATAAATATATCTCTATGTTTTTGTCCGTTCTGTTCATCAGCAACTCCAGCCTAACAGGAGGGAAGCATGATGACTTTTGCTCCCTCTCTGACCCTCCCGCAACCCTGACAATCTCACCACAGAGGGCAGTTTGCCTTGACATTTGCTACCCTTCAGGAAACATTTCTGTGTAATTAATAAACTTTAATGCTTACTTTATTGGCTCCAAAACCAAATGACTGTCAGTCGTAACACTTACTCTCATCATTTCTGACATCCTCTGAGGCTTTGATTTCTGTAAGTGCCTGGTGTAGAAATAGTTGACATAACAAAGCTACCAAGTCTGGGACTGTGTTAACACTGACAGTTCTGAAAATAAGAATTTGATCTAAACACAGAATTAACCAAGAGTCAGCAGAAAGCAGAAGTTGAACAGAAACTAGGGACGACCAGTGAGGAATAATCAGTTGATTCTCATTTGAGGAAAGACATTGACACAGGAAATCATGAGACAACAGCAAGTCTTTTAAGAAAGTAATAGTCCCATAAACATGGGCTCCTGTGAAGAAGAGGAAATTGAAGCTGGGACTCTTGCATTCATGAGACAGAACAGTGTGACAGCTCGTGAGCTCCACAATTTTTGCCTGAGAAAGTGGAGTGATTAAAACTTTCCCAGCACAAATACCCACACTTCCAATCATGTGTATAACAGGTTCCCAATTTATCTTGTTACTAAAAATTAACTAGAAAATTGGACAAATACATATGAAATAATAATCTTCAGACGCAGGACATTGACAGCACAGTAGTGTGATTCCTGAAAGAAGGAAAAAATTAAGATGAACCTGATAATTATCCTGGGTTACAACCTGAAGCAGTTTTCATTTCACAGCACAGGAGCAGAAACTAAAGAGAACCCAGAATGAGATGGTGCAGACCGTAGGCTATACACGTGACAACATTTCATAAAATCTGACGCCATTCAAAACAAGTGTGTATAAAAAACCCCATTAAATCCAAACAGAATCTTCAGTTTAGTTACTGTTGTTGTTGTTCAATCACTAAGTCATGTCCAATTCTCTGTGACCCCATGGGCTGCAGCATGCCAGACTCCCCTGTCCTTCACCATCCCCTGGAGTTTTCTCAAACTCATGTCCATTGAGCCAGTGATGCCATCTAGCCATCTCATCCTCTGTCACCCCCTTCTTCTTCTGCCCTCAATCTTTCCCAGCATCAGGGTCTTTTCCGATGAGCAGGCTCTTCACATCACGTGGACAAAGTATTGGAGTTTCAGCTTCAGCATCAGTCCTTCCAGTGAATATTCAGGACCAATTTCCTTTAGGATGGACTGGTTTGATCTCCTTGCTGTCCAAGGGACTCTCAAGAGTCTTTTCCAGCACCACAGTTCGAAAGCATCAATTTTTTGGCATTCAGCCTAATTTATGGTTTAACTCTCACATCTGTACATGACTACTGGAAAAGCCATAACTTTGACTAGATGCACTTTTATCACCAAACTGATGTCTCTGCTTTTTAATATGCTGTCTAGCTCTTCTTCCAAGGATCAAGAGTCCTTTAATTTCATGGCTGCAGTAACCCTCCAAAGTGATTCTGGAGGCCAAGGAAATAAAATCTGTCACTGCTTCCACATTTTCCCCATCTATTTTTCAGGAAGTGATGGGACTGAATGCCATGACCTCAGTTTTTTTGTTTATTTTTTTAATGTTAAGTTTTAAGTTAGCTTTTTCACTCTTCTCTTTTACCCACATCAAAAGGCACTTTAGTTCCTCTTCGATTTTGCCATTAGAGTGGTATCATCTGCATATCTGAGACTGTTGATATCTCTCCTGGCAATCTTGATTCCAGTTTGTGATTCACCCAGCCTGGCAATTCACATGATGTACTCTGTATATAAGTTAAAATAAGCAGGGTGACAATATACAGCCTTGGTGTACTCATTACCTAATTTTGAACCAGTCCATTGCTTCCTACAAGGTTCTAACTGTTGCTTCTTGACTTGCACACAGATTTCTCAGGAGACGGGTAAGTTGGTCTGGTGTTCCCATATCTTTAAGAATTTCCCAAAGTTTATTGTGATACACACAATCAAAGGCTTTAGCATAGTCAATGAAGCAGAAGTAGATGTTTTTTCTGGAATTGGTTTGCTTTTTCTATGATCCAACAGATGTTGGCAATTTGATCTCTGTTCCTCTGCCTTTTCTAAATCCAGCTTGTACATCTGAAAATTCAAGATGTGTTGAAGCTTGGTCAAGCTTGTGTTGAAGGATTTTGAGCTTTACTTTCCTAGCATGTGAAATGAGTGCAATTATATCATAGTTTGAACATTCTTTGGCATTGCCTTTCTTTGGAATTGGAAGGAAGACTGACTTTTTCCACTCCTATAGCCATTGCTGAGTTTTCCAAATCTGCTGGCATATTGAGTGCAACACTTTAACAGAATCATCTTTTAGGATTTGAAATAGCTCAACTAGAAATCCATCACCTCCACTAGCTTTGTTCATAGTGATGCTTCCTAAGGCCTACTTGACTTCACAGTAATGGATGTCTGGCTCTAGGTGAGTGACCACACTATCGTGGTTATCTGGGTCTTTAAGACCTTTTTTGTACAGTTCTTCTGTGCATTCTTGCTGCCTCTTCTTAACCTCTTCTGCTTCTGTTAGGTCCATACAGTTTCTGTCCTTTATCATGCCCATCCTTGCATGAAATGTTCCCTTGATATCTCCAACTTTTTGCAGAAATCCCTAGTCTTTCTCATTCTATTGTTTTCCTCTAGTTCTTTGCGTTGTTCATTTAAGAAGGCCTTCTTGTCTTTCCTTATTATTCTCTGGCACTTTGCATTCAGTTGGGTGTATCTTCCCCTTTCTCCCTTGCCTTTCACTTCTCTTTCTTCCTCAGCTATTTGTAAAGTCTTCTCGGACAACCACTTTGCCTTCTTGCATTTGTTTTCCTTTGGGATGGTTTTGATCACTGCCTCCTGTACAGTGTTACAAATTGACATCCGTAGTTCTTCAGGCACTCCGTCTATCAGAGCTAATCCCTTGAACCTATTCATCACCTCCACTGTATAACCATAAGGGATTTGATTTAGGTCACAGCTGAGTAGCCCAGTGGTTTTCCCTACTTTCTTCAACTTGGGCCTAAATTTTGCCATACAGAGCTCATGATCTGAGCCACAGTCAGCTCCAGGTATTGTTTTTACTGACTGTACAGAGTTTCTCCATCTTTGGCTTCAAAGAACAACATATCAAAGCTTAGTCAAGAAGAAATGGATATGCAGAAACTGGAACACTCATGCATTACTGGTGAGATAAGAAAGTCATACAACTACTTAGGAATACTCTGGCAATTTTGTATAAGGTAAAAGAAACACTGGCTGAACATTCCAGCAATCACACTTCTAGATGCTTTCAGGAGAAGTGCTTACAGACTCGTATGTGGATATTTATCTCAGCTTTCATCATTATGACCAAATCTCAGGAAAACTCAAGTGTTCATGAATTGGTAAATGAACAAAGTTGTTATGTTCACACCATGGGATATGACTCAGCCATTAAATAGGACTGCATTGCAGATAGGATATCATTACTGTAAAATTTTACAACAGGTTTTAACTGTCATGACAGAAAGCAGATCAGCGGTTTGCAGGGGCCATGTTGGGAACAGAGCTGTCTGCATGAGGAAAGACATTTGTGGAGCAAAGGAGGTGTTTCCTGTGGTGATTGGCATGGTGGTTACACAATCATACACTTGTCCAATTGGACGGTGGGGTTAATGAACTTTATTTCATATATATTATGCCTCAATAAAAATGATTTTTAAAAAAGAATAAGAAATTCCAGATTATGGTGGGAGAAAAAGCCTTGGAGGGGTCTTGTGGCCGGGGCACGTGGGGGTCAGTGTATCTGAGAGATGCTGGTCCTGGGGCTTGGCCCTGATGGGCTCTCCTCGGCCCCCAGGGGACGGGGCACAGGTCGGGCAGGGTGGCTGCCGAAGGGGTCACTTCGGTGAAAATCCTGACCTCAGAGAATGTGTGAGCTAACTCAGGAACACAACCCAGTGAGAGACGGGCCAGTCTGAGTGTGGTCTGCGAGACTGCAGAGCTGGACAGACAGGAGACACACACACAGCACACACACAGCACAGGCAGACACACACATGACATATGACACACACACAACACAGCACACACTGCAACATACACGCAAAACATACAGCAAGCAACACGCCCAGCAGACACACACACACAAGGTCACACGTCAAATTTAGGTGGTCCGGCAGACCGCTGCAGAGCAGCCGGTTCTGCAGGAGGGGGCAGGCCGGTCTTCATGGACAGAGGCGCCCGGTCAGCCCCTCATCAGGATTCCTGGAGCCCCAAGAGAGACGCAGGAATAAACACCAAAGTCAGCCCAGGGGAGCCGCGCGTGTGCCCGCTCTGCCCCCCACACAGTGGGGAGGACTGGGCCCTGCCCGGACTCTCCTGCGGGACAGGGAGCCTGAGATGCAGGGCAGCGCGGTGCCCAGGATGCAGGGGAGGAAGCTGCCGGCCAGGACCACAGCGTGGCAGTGACACGGGGGGGGGGGGGGGGAGGGCAGAGGTCCTCCCAGGGCTCGGCACCAAGCAAAGACCGCAGACAGATGGGGGGCTTACACAACAGACAGTCACAGCCCCCGCATTCTGGAGGCTGAAAGTTCTAGAGCAAGATGCCAGCAGATCACTGTCTTGCTGGCACGGAAACAGCCTCCTCACCTGGCCTTTCCTGGTGCTGCAGGTGGAGAAAGGGAGAGAGTGAGACAGAGAGAAGGAGAGAGAGAGGGAGAGAGGGGGCAGGGGAGAGAGAAAGAGAGGGAGAGAGAGATGGAGACACAGGGAAAGAGAGAGGGAGAGAGAGAGTGGGGAGAAGCAGGTGGTGGGGGGGGAGACCCAGAGAGAGAGAGAGAGATGGAGAGCAAGAGACCAGGAGGGAGAGAGAGGAAAGGAGAAAGAGAGGGGGTGACGGACAGAGAAAGAGCGAAGGAGACAGACAGACATTTTTCTGTTTCCCCTCCTGAGGGCACTAATCCCACCATGGGGGCCCACCTGCATGACCTCATCTAACCCCAGTTAACTCCCAAATCCATACACTCTTCCCTTAAACCTCTTAGAGGCTACAAAGTTGAGCCATCTCTAGAAACCTGTCCTCTTCTTTTCCTATCTCTCCTGAAGACTGCTCTCCCCCTAACATGTTTCCGTGACTCTAGCCCATAAAGGCTTTCCTGACGGCGCAGTATGTGAAGAATCCACCTGCGGTGCAGGAGATACAGGAGACGCGACTTTGATCCCTGAGTCAGAAAGACCCCCTGGAGGAGGGCATGGCAACGCACTGCAGCATTCTTTCCTGGAGAATCCGCATGGCCAGAGGAGCCTGGCAGGCTACAGTCCACGGGTCGCAAAGAGTTGGACAGGACTGAGAAACAGTACGCACACGCAGCCCATAAAACATTTCATAAAGCCTAAAACCCTGCCGTTTGGGGTTTGATTTTTCACTGCCAGCATGAATGTGTTCTATATTTCCAGGAACAAGAATTAAACCCCAAATCAAAAATGCCCTCCATGCCACCCTCATTTGAAGGAATATACTCACACTGTAATTTTCTAGATGAAGAAAATGTTCCCAATCAACTCTCCCTAATTGTTTGATTGGATGTTAACAACAGAGATCCAAGCAGCTCCTGCTTTTGGTGGTGGAACATCTGGGGACCCACTCCATTGTGCTGAGGAAACAGCGATGCAGAGAGCAGGGACCAGCGGCCCCCGACTGCCAGCGCCCACTGCGTCTCCTTCCCACGTGTTTCTAGGACATGCACTTCACTCACTCAGCTCTGCAGACAGAGGTCTGAGGACTCATCCACATGCTCCCACGACGCTCGGTCTCTGGGCGGGAGGACCTGGCCCGTGAGGGCTCTGGCCAGGTGTCTCTGTGGTCTTCACCTGCCGCTTCCTCTCCCCCAGCCTAAACCCCCTTCTGTCCCCTCTGCCACCATGCCCCCACCATGCCTCACACAGATGCCCCCAGGACCACCCCAGGGCAGAAGCCACCTTGCAAACTGGCCCGCAGCTTCCTACAAACTGCCACTTCTCTTGGTACTGAGCGTCAAGAACTTTAAAAGCCTGTATACTTTTTTTTTTAATCCAGTCATGACATTTTCTGAGAATCTATCCTGAGATTCTAAGAACATCAGGGAATAAGATATTCTAAGAATATCAGGCTGCACAGAGCTGTGTAATCGCTAAATACAATTTTTAGTAATGGACAACTCACAGGTAATTTAAATGTGCAACACTAGGGAGGCTGCCTTATAAACTATGACTCACCAATTCTATGGACAACTATGCGGTCAGGAAATGACGAGTACCGTCATTGTTGCCATGCTTTCATAATGTGATGTTGCCTTCCCATTATCTCTTCAGGCTGCTTTATAAACACAGAACACACACACACACCTACAGTTTTATTTATTGGGGCGTGCTGCATCCTCCTTGCTGCGCATCTTGTCCTCCAGCGGTGAGTGGGGCTACTCTCACTGCCGCGCAGCGGCTCCTGATTGCCGCGGGCGCGCTTGTTGCGGAGCACGGGTGCTAGGCGCACGGGATTCCATAGTGTCGGGTCCCGGGCTCCAGAGCACAGGCTCAGTAGTTGAGGCACTTGGGCTTAGTTGCCCCGAGGCGTGTGGGAATCCTGCCAGACCAGGGGTCGAACTCCTGTCTCCTGCATTACCAGGTCGATTCTCTACCACTGAACCACCCAGGAAGTCCCCAGGCTTCTTTTTTTAAGGTCAGGATTAATATAAAGCTGACTGTAATTAGCAGTGTTTGCTTTTTCTACTTTTCTGTGTTTTCCCAATTTGTATGATCCACATGAATTTGTTTAATGGAGCGATAAACAAATTCTTCTCAAGGAGTGAGGGAAAGGTTGTCTTTGCCGCCCAGGGTAATACCTTGACTCCTGATGGAAAAACGTGAGCTTGGCCAGGAATCAGTCCCAAATGGAGGCACTACGGTGAGCATCTGTGAGCTTTGTCTTGTCTTGTTCTCAAATACTCCATCCAGGCTCAGTGGACACACACACTCAGACACACACACACTTTCTCACACTAACACACACTCACATGTACTCTTACACACACACCTCTCACACACTCACACATCCACATACTCTCACACATCATCACACTCACACACATACAGTCACACACACACTCATACACACATTCTCCCACACCCTCATACCTGTACACACTCTCACACACACTCACACTCTCTGTCTCTCTCTCACACACACACACCTGTGCCTACGACATCCCTGCTCATGTGTCCAGAGCCTGGTGCGGCGGGCTTGGGAAGGGAGGAAAGGGGTCCAGGGTGCCGTGAAGATGGTCCTGAATGATGGCAGAGAACGTCTTGCTCCATCTTCTCCCTCTGCAGTGAAAGAAGAGCCCACTGCAGTTCGGAGCTTGGAGGAAAGAGCAGGTGCGAGGACCCCGGCAGAGGCTCCTGGGATGCCACCGGGGGACCCCTCCAGCCGTGCCCGCCCGCCCCCGCCCGCACCTGTGCCCCGCTTTCACAGCCACATCTGTGTCCCAGGCTCCAGCCTCAGCGGCATCCTCCCTGACCTCTCTCCAGCTCCCTGTCCCCACCCACCCCAGCACCTGTGCCCCCTCAGGAAGCCCTGCCCCCTGAACTGCCCACCCCTGGGCCCCGAGCCTCACAGACGCCTCAGTTCAGAGCTCTCATCCTCAGAAAGGCCTTCCTGAATGATCCAGAGAAAGCAGCCCGCCTCCAGAGTCTGCCGCTGCAACCTGCTTTTTCCAGGACGTCTGCCTGTGTCTTAGACTCCTGGTTTGTTTCTTTCCTTTATTTTGAAATTGCCCCTCACAGTTCAGTTCCCAGAGGGCACAGATCCCATTGCTGATGGCCAAGGTGGGTGCTGACCAGCCACCTCTGCTGGGGAGTGAACTTCAGCAGCAGAACTTACCAGCCCTGAGACCAGGGGTCTCCTCCTTGAAAATTCTCAAGCCTCAGCCCTCCAGGGGCGCAAAGCCCAGCTTTTTCCAAGTGAGAAGAGGCTGTGCTACCAAGTGTGGGGCCATACTCTGGCCCAGAGCGATGTTTTCTGCCTTTCAGCTTCTGGTTCTACATAGAGGCAGGCTAAGAACTTGGAGAACAGAAATCTGGTCTCACTTTACTATTTCTCATAAAAGTCATGTAATAATTCTGACTTTGTTTCCACATTTGTCAAATGAGGGGGAAATACCAGTAACTTCCTAAAAGGTAAATAGATGAGAAAAGCCCTCCCAAACCCAAAGCTCGTGACATTTTCTGTGAAGACGCTCTGGATGTAGCCCCACCTGCAGCTGAAGATCTCTGATCTCCTCTTCCCATTCAACCACCAAGGGCCACCTTGGTTTAGATCCATTCCCTGTGGAATCAGGCTCTGTTATTTCTACCCCATCCCCTGACGGGAGCTTAGGTCCCACAGACCACGCCTAGATGGACCCCCACCCCCGTGGGAGGCAGTGAGTCCTTCACGCAGGGAGAACCGGGAAAATGAAAGCATACAGTGTTGATCCCAGGCCCATGATGGCACTAAGAAAGGTGTCCCCAGTCTCCTTATAACCACCCCGGCTTGTCTGCAAGAGTCCCCCCGCCATCACAAGTCACCCAGCAGGCGGTGCCCAGGCCACAGTGCTGGCGGGGCTGGAGGGGCTGGCTAGAGGGTGGGGAGGAGGGGGCAAGACACAGCTTCCCTCTCCCCACCCCCACCAGGGTGCTCTGCCCACCGGGGGCCTCCCAGAGGTTCTGGAAACAACTGGAACTTGAGAACCAGCAAGTTTGCTAGTTTAGGATTCACACCGGCCGAGCTAGACACCTGCTGAGCCTTGTGGCTTTGGGAAAGTTACTGAGGACCCTGTTTGTATTTCTCCTCGGAAAAATGAGGCTCAGAATATAATTCACATAATATCATCATAGAGCATAAGCACCCATCAGTTTTCTAGGCTAATTTCTGGTGTAAAGTAGATGCTCGTTAATTCTCCACCATCCTCTGTCCCATGGGGATGGGAATGTCAAGGCCAGCCCCACCCATGAGGTTCCACCAGGCTCCAATGCCTCGTTCCCACAGAGCTGTGCTGGATACTGACATAGACATGACAAACGCTATCACATAGTCATCTGTGAGCACGTGCACGTAAACCCAAAATGCCTCCATGTGTGATGAAGATAGAATCTCAGACCAACCTGGAGGCTGGTGGGGAGACAGATATGAGAAGGTTTATTCTACCTGGAACCCAAGGATTGGACAAACCTACTGTATCTGAATTTGAAGTGATCGTGTGGCCCCCAGACAACTGAAACCACACACAAGTCCCTGGGTTCCAGCTCTTTGAAGAAAAAGACTTTTGCTTTAGTCTCCTAGGCCTCCCTTGAGTCTCAAAAGTTGTTCGGGAGCCACTGATTAGGAATGTGAAGATGTAGAGGTAAAAAATAGCTGTCAAGCTGAGGAACTGGTAAGAATTTAGACAATGAAAAAGTGAAAGTGAAAGTCACGTCCAAGTCTTTGTGACCCCATGGACTATACAGTCCATGGAATCCTCCAGGCCAGAATACTGGAGTGGGTAGCCTTTGCCTTCTCCAGGGGATCTTCCCAACCCAGGGATTGAACCCAGGTCTCCCGCATTGCAGGTGAATTCTTTACCAGCTGAGCCACAAGGGAAGCCCAAGAATACTGGAGTAGGTAGCCTATCCCTTCTCCAGGGGATCTTCCCAACCCAGGAATCGAACCAGGGTCTCCTGCATTGCAGGCGGATTCTTTACCAACTAAGCTATGAGGGAAGCCCATTTAGACAATGACCAGCCACATAGCAGAATTACCAAACTCACAGTTCTTTGAAATACATGGATAAAGGACCAACACATATTCCTAAGTCATTTTTACAGGAATCAGACCCCCACCAGATGAAACGTGCTGATGGCAAGAACACAGACTCCAGACTGGTTGAAGCCAGAAGGTTGATGATGTTTGAAACTTAACAGTGATGCCAAGCAATCTGAGAGGTGTCCATGAGCTGATCACAGCCCCTGAAGCCCCTCCTCCCGCTGCCTTTAAAACCCCTTCTCTGAAAGCCATCAGGAAGTTCAGGTCTTTTCCTTGGTGCCTGCAAATAAACACTGTACTTTCCTTCACTACAAGCCAGTGTCAGTAGATTGTCTTTACTGCATGCAAGTGAATGGACCCAGGTTTGATTTAGTATCACAACCTTTCTGGCCTCATCCTTCTTACCACCCCTGCTTCTGACGCTCCACATCTATCTGAGATTTAACAGCTCAGGGTCCACTTTGAATTTCTCTTGACTTCTCTCTCAGTGCCCAGCTGTGTCACCCACTCTCTTCTCCGTGGAGACCCTTTACCATTCCCAAGGCCACCAGGAGGCCAGGCTGATGAGGCTCACTCTCAGGGGCTGGAAGGCGGTCCCTTCCTGGGGCCAGTGAGACCAGCACCCCAGGTGGGGAGGAGGCCTAGGGAAGATCGAGCCTCAGTGGGAGAGAGACTGAAGGAAGGGAAGACGCCAGAGACAGAAAAGGGGAAACGAGACCACAAGCTGAAGCTGGAAGGGAGGACGAGGTGGCTGTGATCCACACTCAATCTTTCAAATAATCCTCATGAAGTCCCTCCTCACCCTCCAAAGTCAAACAGATGCATCAGAGCCTAACTTTGGAATTGAAGTAGGACTCAGGCTGAAAGAAGCAACATGTTAGAGGTAGTGGGATAATCATTCAAATCATAAGACTAACCCAAACTCTACATTTTAAAAAGCAAACGACTAAAACAAGAAAAAAAAAAAAGGCATCTCTCTCCCATATTGTAGATTTAGAGCTGTAGATCCCTAAATTGTCCCATGAGAAGTGAAAATCACCTCCTTCAGAGCTTTCTTTCCTAATAATAGGTCTCCTGCTCTGTTCGGAGTGGGAGAGTGAGGGGCATTCCTGACGCGGGAAATAGAGCCTCTGGAAGCTGTCATCGCAGCAGGCTGGGGGCTCAGGTGACGGGGTGACTCGGCTTCCCTGGCACTGCCCGCCCCCACCCCTGCTCCCGTTCATCCTGACCCCAGTCTCCCGGACACATCGGCTCCTGGAGCCCTTCTCCACATGCAGAGGGCAGAGGTCATCGGAGCCGATGACACGCTCGTGCCCACTCATTCTGCAGGTCCCACGGCTGCAGCTTCTCTGCCAGGCTTTCCCAGGTCAAGGTCATGCTTTCCACTCCCTGTTAAGGACGTTTGCTTGTGCATCAGTCTCCTTGGCTGACTCGTCTCCTGCAGTCACGGGAAACGGAGAACCTGGTCTTAACTCTCGGCCAAAGTGGGAAAGAACTAAAGACGTTGAATGTCTCTGATGCTGTGATGTTCCAGAGTCAAATCTAGCCTTTGGGGAGAGTTTCTGATCTGGAAGAAAAGATTGAGTGGTTGTGAATACGTGACATGTCGAAGCTAGAAGGAAAGCAGGGTTTATTTAGGCAATAATTTAAGATGAGTAAGGAAAAACAGGATACCTAAGTTACACTCTGTGCTTTTTTCCCTTTAAATAATTTATTTTCCCCACATAGCAATGTTTTATATTCAATGCTTAGTTATTGACATAGATTATCATATCAGTTGGGGCGCACCCAGAAAGAAAAGACATGTTCTGGGGGAAGCTGCCCATAAAGACTGTATGTAAAAGGTGGGGAGGGTTAAGAGAACCACCAGAGAAGGTGGAGCACCCAGAACTGCCAGCCATGGGGAGGGATTATCCTTCCCCAACATCAAGGGTCTAGAAGGACCACAGGACTTCCCTGGTGGTCGAGCGGTTAGGACTCTGCGTTTCCAATGCAGGAAGGCACAATGCAGGCACAATTTTGATCCCTGTGGGCAAAACTCATGACTCATGGTGTGGGCAAAAATGGGGGAAAAAAATAAAGGAACTTAGCATCCAGGTGAGAGCTTGAATTGTGCTGGAGGGGGTGTGGCACCCAGTAGAGCTAAAACTTGCAGACAGAAGCACCACTACCAGGAGAGGGGCCAGAGGTGCGGTAGAAAAGGAGATCCTTGCCCTCTCCCCAGCCGGGGCCTGAACATGAGGGTACAGCATCAGGACAAGCAAGCAGGAGATGCTCGCGTGCACGCATACACACACACACACACACACACACACACCCCAGAGGCATGCGGAGAAGACCAGGAAGGCAGAAGAAGGAGAGGAGGATGGGGAGGGAGGAGGAGAAGGAGTAAGGGGAAGACAAGGTCAGGGATGGAGAATAACCAGCACAAATATTTCATCTTTTTTTTTAGAACATACATTGGTTGGGACTTCCCTGGTGGTCCAGTGGTTGAGATTCCTCCCTCAATTCCTGGTTGGAGAACTAAGACCCTACATACCCCACAGAATAACCAAAAAGTAAAAAAATAAATAAATAAAAAACTTAAAGGGAAAGAAGAAAGTATATTGGTAGGAAACACTTCTAACCTCCCTCCTATTTTTTCTGCCACACTTATCACAAACCTCAATTCAGATCAAAGGAAAAATGCCAAATGGAATTAACACTTGAATCAAGAATACAGTCAGAGCCAAGTATTGATTTTTTTTTCCAATGGAAACCTATAAGACAGCATCAAATATGCAAGAGAGAGACAGAGAGAGAGGAAGGAAATGAGATGAAGAGAGAAGTCTGTGATGGCCTATAGAGTATGACCAACAATTTTCTCATGTCTCATTCTCTGCTGCAGTTTTCTTGGCAAAGCCCTGAATTAGCACTAGACTGAATTTTAATGGGCTTCCCAGGTGGGACTAGTGCTAAAGAACCTGTCTGCCAATGCAGGTAGATATCAGAGACTTGGGTTCGATCCCTGAGTTGGGAAGATCCCCTGGAGGAGGACATGGCAACCCACTCCAGTATTCTTGCCTGGAGAATCCCATGGACAGAGGGGCCTGGTACACTGTGGTCCATAGGGTTGCAAAGTGTCGGACACGACTGAAGAAACTTACCACGCACGCACTGTGTTTTAACAGCCTCCCAGGAAGAGGCTTAGAAAACTAAGTTGCATTTGGTTAAAGCTACTTAAAGGAAGCAGGTTAATATTTTCTAACCAGTGTCTAAAATAAGTGCAGCACTCCTGATGATTTCCTGTGGGAAGAGTACAGTTCTGGGAGTCTGAAGTTCAATTCCTGCCCAGGGGAGGTAACTGACTGATCCCGGTTCACAAATGTTCAGCCAGTGGAAGTGAGCTGCATCTCATGGTGAATCTCTGTAGAGCCTCCCATCACACTGGATCACACACCCCTGTGTTGTTTTGTCGTCCACCTTCCCCCATAGAATGTGAGCCCTCCTTGGGCAGGGATGGCTGTCTCTTTCACTTCCCGATGTTATCCACACCAAGAACAGCGTCCGACACACAGAAGGTGCTCAGACTCTATTCATTCAGTGAATCAAAGAATGAATGCACCACCAGTGAGACCTCCAGGTCTGAAGGAGACAGTTGTTTAGAACACGTATGATGGTAAATGCAGGGTCCATCTCCCAGACCTCTGGTGCCGGCTCCTTGAGTCCTGAATTTTGGTCTAGATCACCTGCAGCCTCTCCTCCTCAGACCCAGCCAGCTTGGGAAGAGCCAGCAGAAGCAGGCAGTGCTGGCCTCCTCTGGATGGGACTTCCTACCCCACTAGACCAGGGTCAGACAGAGTGGCCTCTGCTTCTGTTCATGCCCATAACTTAGTCTTCCAGTTTTTCCATTAGTCATGTAGGAATGTGAGAGTTGGACCATAAAGAAGACTGAGTGCCGAAGAATTGATGCTTTTGAACTGTGGTGCTGGAGAAGACTTTTGAGAGTCCCTTGGACTGCAAGGAGATCCAACCAGTCCATCCTAAAGGAAATCAAGTCTGAATATTCATTGGAAGGACTGATGCTAAAGCTAAAACTCCAATACTTCAGCCACCTGATGCGAAGAGCTGACCTGTTGGAAAAGACCCTGTTGTTAGGAAAGGTTGAGGGCAGGAGGAGAAGGGGACGAGAGAGGACGAGATGGTTAGATGGCATCACCGACTCAATGGACATGAGTTTGAACAAACTCTGGGAGATGGTGAAGGACAGGGAGGCCTGGCCTGCTGCAGTCCATGGGGTCGCAAAGAGTCAGACATGAGTGAGTGACTGAAAATAAGCAACAACCTAGATTCATAAAGATGACATTGAGTGTTTAGAATAGGAAATGTGTTGGAGGAGATCATCAAGGGGACGTGACCCTCAGTTGACTCTCAAGGTAGATGCCGGCAGTGGAGGCTCCTCCCCCTCTGCCATCCTTGGAGGGTGTGTCTGCCCACTTTTCCCACAGTGAGATGGTGTAAGACCATCTGGGGTGAAGATCTACTCAACAGTGGTGCCCAAGACAAACCTCACAAGTAAGTCCCCCCATTTAGTTAAACTGTGATGATCCAGAGGGGTGGGATGTGAGGTGGTGGGAGGGAGGCTCGACAGGGAGGGGATATATGTATATGTAGAGCTGACTCACACTGTTTTACAGCAGAAACCAACACACCATTATAACGCAACTGTGTGTTCAGGCGCTTCAGACATGTCTCTTTGCGACCCCATGGACTGTAGCCCGCCAGGCTCCTCTGTCCATGGGATTCTCCTGGCAAGAATACTGGAGTGGGTTGCCATGCCCTCCTCCAAGAATGCAATTATACTCCAATTAAAAATAAGTGTTTAAAAAACTTCCACCTGCCAATCTGGAGTGACTGCCTCTTTCTTCCCTCTCTCCTTGCCCTCTGGGTACAGGGACCAGTTGGCAAACCAACAAAACATTTATTCAACAGTTTTTGAGCATCCACTTCTGATGAGGTTCTGTTCTCCTCCCAGACTGGCCACTGGCTTAACCGGAGAGAAAAGTCTAGTGCAAAAGCAATTCTTAGACTATAGGATTGTACGTCTGTAATAAGGATCATAATCAATGTGCAAACAGATTTCTTCAAGTTCTTTTCTTGTCTCCTGCAGTGCACACAAGCACACAGGATTCAGATTTTTACCCATCTCCCTTCTAATTTGCCTAATATAGTTCACATCAATGTGTCCACAAGAAAATATCATGACGCACCAATGTGTTCCTTTGCACATATAATTAGGTATTCTTCTGGCAAACAAATAAACTCCTAGCTAATGCAAAACTTGTTTTCAAAATTTTTTTTTCTCTTTTTCTGCCTGGAGCAGACTTACAAATAAATATTGAGTGTGCCAGGAAGTTGCTCAATTATTCATGTACTGAACTTTTTAAGCGTATCTGGGAAAGACAATCTCCTTGAATTTACCTACTTGCCCAAAAGCTATGTGTTATTTACTGGCAGGAAAGAGATTCTCCATATTCATTTTATTCACCTGTCAGTAGCATGTTTCCAGGTGAAGCATCTCAAAATGCATTTTCAGCCACTTAATTTCACCCTAGTTGGTGTCTGTCTTTCTTAAGCCCAAATTGAAAGGCTCCTTCCCCATCAATTGTTAAAGCAGAGGTCAGAGATACACACCATAAACATCCATGAGCAGACACCTGTCCATCATCATTCATGCCACAAGTCACGAGGGAGGTGATACAGTGAAGAAAGAGCAGTATGGTCAGGGTATGAAATGCTATTTCTTGCCAAACACAGTCATGACCTTGGCAATCACTTAACCCCTCTGAGGCTCTATCTCCTCATCTTACAACTAAAACCTTAGAAAAGCAATATTTACTCTGCTTGGCTCACCAGGCTGAGGCTGGATAAATCAAAATTTTCTATGATAAATCACATGCCTATGAAAATCCCTACTTTCCCTAAAGCTGGAATTTGCATGCATCTCCCAGAAATCTGGGCTTCCTTGATAGCTCAGTTGGTAAAGAACCTGCCTGCAATGCAGGAGACCCCAGTTCAATTCCTGGGTTGGGAAGATCCCCTGGAGAAGGGACAGGCTGCCCACTCCAGGATTCTTGGGCTTCCCTGGTGGCTCAGCTGGTAAAGAATCTGCCTGCAATGCAGGAGACCTGGGTTTGATCCCTGGGTTGGGAAGATCCCCTGGGGAAGGGCAAGGCTACCCACTCCAATATTCTGGCGTGGAGAATTCCATGGACTGTATAGTCCAGGGGGTTGCAACGAGTCAGACATGACTGAACAGCTTTCACTTTCACTTCACCCAGAAATCCAGGAAAATTCCAAGGATAGGAGAGCCTGGTGGGCTACAGTCTACGGGATCTCAAAGAGTCAAACATGCCTGAGGCCACATGCGTACATTCCCAGAAAGCAAAACAATAACCATCCCTGACTGAGACAACTTTCCTGAGTTAGAACATATGGGTCCTTCTTCTAGCTGATGATTTCACAAATATCTAGCATCCTTCAATGAGCGTGGTCAGGAAGAATTGGGGAGTTTCAACGTGAAACCAACCAGGCCACACCCATGGTCTGTTACACCAAAAGATGAGCCTTCTCATCCACCACGCCAGCCATCATCCAGGGTGTAAATGGAGTGGACAGGCTCTCCAGCTATGATGCACCCACAGCTAAGACCCTCTGCCTTGAGGGTCATTAGGCAAATCTCTAGACATCCTCCCATAAGAAATTTACTCTACCCTCTAGTGGATCTAGTTGGTCAAGAGTCCACCTCCCATGCAGGAGACCCAGGTTCAATCCCTGAGTGGGGAAGATCCCCTGGAGAAGGAAACGGCAGCCCACTCCAGTATTCTTGCCTGGAGAATCCCATGGACAGAGAAGCCTGGCGGGCTACAGTCCCTGGGGTCGCAAAGAGTCAGATACGACTCAGTCACTCAAAAAAAAAAAATCTAAAGCAATAAAAGGAGAAAGGTGGACTTCTCAATCATAGCTATTTCTTCCTTTCAGATACACTCATCTGTAACTGTGGCCTGGCATTCAGTTGCCAGATTCTAGAATCTGGCTTTCCCTCTGCAAGTGAGTTTCACACAGGGAGCCGAGACTCAGACAGCAGTCGTTTCTCAAGGACACGCAGGTAGGAGGAGGGCTGAGATGAAAACCTGGTTCCTTGTCTCTAAATGCAGTGTCTTGGCCAAGGTCAGATGCTTCATTCAATCACTCGCTGGACAGGTTGAAAGTTAAACACACGCTGGATGCTAGGAGAGAGGTGGAGAGACAGGAGCTCTGCCTTCAGGAAACTCACTGGACTAAATCTTTGGAGATCAGGTGTTTTCCGGGGAGCCAACCAAATACCTTTGGAGCAAGACTTGGATCCCCACCTGCCTGACGGGAGGTCATCTAGTCTCCACTTAAATGCTTGAGATCAGAACGCCCCAGTCCTACATCAGAATGCTTAGAGAAAGTTCTCCTTGGTCTCTGTCTTTCTCTGCCTCCCAACTCCCAAAGGTCACCTGAGCCCCCACCTCTGATCCAGGTGGGACCTGCTATGCTTGTGTCTGAGAAGAGACAGTACCGCCTCCTGGAGGCCCCCTCAAGGCTGGACAGAGCTGCAAGCCAGGCAGTGCCGCCTTCTCTGGATCAGCTCAGAGAGCAAGAGGGGAGACGTTCCTCTCTGCTCTTCGGCACAAGGAGGTGACGAGGAGGACAAACCGTGAGCACAGCTGAGACACAGCGAGGCTCTGGCATCCAGCATCCTTGCCGCGACCTCACCTGCCCTGGTGATGCTGCAATGCCTTCCTCCCAGTGTCACAGCCCCCAGCCTTCCTCTCCCCCAGGTAGGAACCTCTCTCAGTGAGGACCCGGGAGTCATCACTTAGAGTTGCTACTAAAGTTATAACCCATGTGGTTCACAACAGAGAACTCTATCACAGACTTTTAAAAAGCATTGTACAAACAGGAGGAAAATTAGAGACGAATCCATTTCCATCCTTACCAGTAACTCTCAAAGACTGCTAAACCTAGGAAGAGGAGGTGTAGTCGCAAAGTCATGTCCAACTCTCTGAGATCCCTTGGATTGTAGCCTGCTGGGCTCCTCTGTCCATGGGATTCTCCAGGCAAGAATACTGGAGTGGGTAGCCATTTCCTTCTCCAGGGGTTCTTCCTGACCCAGGGATCGAACCCACATCTTTTGCATTGGCAGGCAGGTTCTTTAGCACTAGCGCCACACAAGAAGCCAGCTAAAGGTAATCTGACTCCTAATCCCTAACAGCGCTTCTCACATCCCTTTGTATCTTCTCCAAGAGTCTCCCCTTAGCCCTCTCCATCGCACTCCTGTGTGCCAAGCAAACAAGATGACACTCCCTGCCCACTCTGTTCAGCCTCTGACACCCCCCCAGGTGTCCTGACTTCCTCCTTCTGGCTCCAGCCTTCCACCTCTCTCCTTGTTCACCTGTGCTCTCGAGTGCCTGAAGCCCTGCCCTTTGGGGCGGGGGATGAACCCACCAGAAATAGAAACATTGAGGGCCAGAAAGAGCAAGGCTGGGAGCATCATCGTGGCTTTAGTCATGTCCAACTCTTTCTGACCCCCAAGGACATAGCCCACAAGGCTCCTCTGTCCCTGGGATTCTCCAGGCAACAGTTCTGGGGCCGGTTGCCCTGCCAGTGTTCCATCAAAGCGACTCAGCCCAGATGTGATAGGTATTCTATTATCTTTATTGGCCTCAAACTCATGTGCAGTCATGGGAAATAGGCAGGAAATTATTTCTAAGCAACCTGGAACCACTTTGCAAGGATGACTGTTCATCAGCCAAAGGGGAAGACCAGGAATTCTCTGAAGAGTATTAGAGTCTGGCTCTGCACTGGTTATCAGAAAAGCTTTGTAGAAAAAAAAGAAAGCTACGATAAGTCCTGGGAGGGCTTATGGAGGTCAGGCAATCGATAGTCTCAGCTTCAGTCTGTATCACAGGGAAACCAGTGGAACAATGAGCACATTTTGTGGTTAGTTCCCCAGACCTGGAGGTGTGCTGAGAGTGGGTAAGCCTCATTACTGTCAGAACCCCCACGCGGATTCCCTGGCCTGTGGGGGTGAGAGCTGTAAAGATAGAAGAAGACAACAGGAAGCCCCAGGAACTGGCTCTCCTCGGCCAGCAGAGTAAACCACGAGCACGTGCCCAGGGGCTTCAGGCACAAGAGCCTGCAGAGTGGGAGGAACCACACCTGCCTTACCTGTCTGAAGGGCGCAAAACCCAGACAAGCCTTAGAGGACTGGGGTTTGTCACACACTTAATCGGGCAGTGATGCCCATCATTTCTGTGGTCTCACAGTGACAGGCTTTATTTTGGGGGGCTCCAAAATCACTGCAGTTGGTGACTGCAGCCATGAAATTAAAAGATGCTTGCTCCTTGGAAGAATAGCTATGACCAACCTAGACAGCATATTAAAAAGCAGAGACATTACTTTGTCAACAAAGGCCCATCTAGTCAAGGCTATGGTTTTTCCGGTGGTCATGTATGGATGTGAGAGTTGGATCATAAAGAAAACCTAGTGCTGAAGAATCGATGCTTTTGAACTGTGATGTTGGAGAAGACTCTTGAGAGTCCCTTGGACTGCAAGGAGATCCAACCTAGGACCTTTAGGAGGTCTATCCTAAAGGAAATCAATCCTGAATATTCATTGGAAGGACTGATGCTGAAACTGAAACTCCAATACTTTGGCAACCTGATGTAAAGAACTAACTTATTAAAAAAAACCCTGATGCTAGGAAAGATTGAAGGCAGGAGGAGAAGGGGACGACAGAGGATGAGATGGTCGGATGGCATCACCAACTCAATGGACGTGAATTTGAGTAAACTCCAGGAGTTGGTGATGGACAGGGAGGCCTGGCGTGCTGCTTTCCATGGGGTCGCAAAAGAGTCAGACACGACTGAGCGACTGAACTGAACTGAACATGTGGTAGCTTACTGAGGCAAATCAACATCTCTCTACCACCCAGTATACAGCGGCAGACCTGGCATGTAATTTTCTCCATTTCTGTCCGTAAAGGTTCTCAGAAACCACTCATTCTCATGTAGCAGGAGCATCAGCACACCTACCTGAGCCAACTCTCCTATTTGGGTCCTAGGATACATCAGAAGGAATTGAATGTCTTCATATCTCAACCAGTACTCCATCACGTTGATGACACTGTGCTAAGTGGATCTGGTGAGAGGGTGAGAGATGAGCCCACAAGAATTTGGAGGCCTACCGTACTGGTAAAGTTTCTAGAGATGAGATATGTCAAAATATCCCCTCTAAGCTGAAGATACATTGTGACACTTTGTAGCACCTATTTCAAAGAAACAGACACAACTGTTGATGGACTTTTTGCTTCTTGAAAGCTAGGATATGAAAACATGATCCTATAACATGATTATTGAGTAACCCCTACGATGGCCAGTTTGGGGGTGCGGTGCAGAGAGAGTAAAGAACAAGAAAATCTACTGCTTAGACCCCCATGTGATATCCAGGAAGTAGTTCAAGCTGTCTTTTCACATAATCTCTGTGTCAAGACATGCAAGGGTATTTGGGATACCCTTCATTCCCATGAAGTGTGTTTCCTATGTGTGAGGCAGATGATATATTTTATAGCAACTGAAAAATCCCAATGAAAGAATCACTGCATAATCCCTTGGGTTTGGGAATGAAGTCGTGCCTTTTTCTGCCAGTAGCAACCCTCCCCTTGGTGAGCAGTTCCTGGTTTCCTACTGACCCTACTGTGCTTGACCACAAGGCACCAAGGGATTGCCCCATCATCACTGTTTTTTTCCAATCTAGCATCTCCAGGTGGAATGGTAATACATTTGGGTGCATGGTGCAAATCCATCAGCAAACCAGACTTTCCCCTTTGTTGACTTTTCATAGTGAACCCTCACGAGGCCACAGGTGGGTGCTGAGGGCAAAGCTGTAGACACAGAAATGCACACAGGTGCCAGGTGAGGAAACGACCCAGTTCCTTGTGCAATTAACTTGTGGCTATTGTTATATATACCATTTCTGAGGGATAATTGATTATTACTACTAATGTCCAAACTGATGATTTTGTAGATCAGGAGAAAACATGCCATTGATGGTGGGCAGTTTGAGGTGGCTAACCTTTTAGTTTTGGGATATTGACTTCACACCTTAATAGATGCGGAGGCTCATGGAGCTTTGTTGTCCCCGGTGTTGACAGCACATTTATTTTACTTGAATGACAGATGCATAACTGAAGTTTCAGAGGGGACAGAAAGGATGGACTGTGCTAGACACTTTCATTATGCCATCCAAACCCACTCTCTGGCTTTCTTCCATCTGCCGTGTACCCTGGGAGGCAGAAGTAGATGGACTTGATCCATGGCTCACTTGCCATCTGGCTTCTGGTTGGTTCACATGAACGGGAAGGATTGGATTGGGGAACAGAGTGAGTGAGATTACTTATTTCCTGGATTCCTCTGTGATGGGTCATTATATTATCCTAGGTTGAAGTGAGTTTCTCTGCCTGACCACAGGCCCCGTCAAGAAACCCTCTGCTACAACAACAGCTACTATCTGATTTCTGGTCAACTTTCCCCTCCTTAAACTTCAGCCCTGAGGATGCTGATGGCTCCCCCATCTTGCTAGGTTTCCAGTGTTCCAACTGTTGCTCTTGGTTTCCTGTAGCCTTGCTTACACTTTTATAAATAGCCTCCTCATTAAACCTTCCTCAATTACCCACTGAGAGTGGCATCTGTTTCCTGTTGGAGTGTAAGGTATCTGATACACATTCAGATCAGATTCTCAGAGCAAAGCTTCAAGTAATGAGAAATTAGCAACAAGCACAGGTTTACATGGACTCTCTTAAATAACTTGAGGCAATAAGGTATTCACACAGAAAACCATGATGTATTTGGAACTGAATGGCAAAAAGTGTACCACATCATAGTCACTTATGGTAGAATGAAAAAAAGGAAATATGTGAGATCATAAAGAAAAGATTCTAAGTAAATTCTTAAGAACTTAAAAGCTTAGATTAAGCCTTTAATAAGCTTTTGAAAAATAAGACAGACATAATAGACTGGACACTGGTAAAGCGGGGGAAAAAAAAGAAACAAACTTGAGCTTCAGCAAAAGAGAAATTTTCTTTTTAAAAACCTCTAGGAGGAAAGATCAAGCAGAAAAAAGAAAAGGAACAAAAAAATCCCTTACTAGGTGAAAGTGAAAGCTGCTCAGTCATGTCCGACTTTTGCAACTGTATCGTCCATGGAATTCTCCAGGCCAGAATATTGGAATGGGTAGCCTTGCCCTTCTCCAGGGGATCTTCCCAACCCAGGGATCAAACCCAGGTCTACCTGCATCACAGGTGGGTTCTTTATCAGCTGAGCCACAAGGGAAGGCCAAGAATGCTGGAGTGGGTAGCCTATTCCTTCTCCAGGGGATCTTCCCAACCCAGGAATTGAACTGGGGTCTCCTGCATTGAGGCCGGTTCTTTACCAACTGAGCTATGAGGAAAGCCCCTTCTTACTATGTATCAAGACTTATAAAACTGTAGTAATGAAAACTCTGATATCAATACCAATATACATAATGGAGAATAATTATGAATTATAGAACATTGATAAAGGATGTTACAAATCAAAGGAGAAAAGCTAAGCTATTCAATAAATGGAACTGGGAAAACTGTTTATGCATACATTAAAAAGCTGATACCTATGTCACACCACCAATAGAAAAAAAAATTAATGAACTAAGTATCGATAGGTAAAAATAAAACCCTCAAATCTTACCAAAAAATTAAGACAGTGTCTTGAGGGAGAAAAGAAATTATTAAACAAGTGACAAAAATCACAATCAATGAAGAAAAGTATGGATAAGTTTAAATTTATATATGTGCATATAATGTATGAACAATATATATGCTGTTTGTAGAACTGTATGTAAGTTACATAATCAACATAAAAATGCATTTATTCACCCAAGAAAATGAACAACTATCATGTTCCAATAACCCCCTAAACTGCTGTAAATCCTACAACAAAGCTGAATGCGATCTCTGCCCTGGGCTGTATGTTGGCAGATAGGCAAACAGGTTGAACAATGCTGCACTCAATAGCACAATGAAAATATTACTTTAATTTCCAGACAAATTGCTAATCAATGTATCAATGTAGTTGTGGTGAGTTATGGCAGACTGGAGAGGTGACCGCTTCTCCTAAGGCATGTGATCCATTTGTTTAGTCATCCAGTAAGTATTTACTGACTGATTGTGAGTGTCCCACTCTATACTAAGCCCTAGGACTCAAGGTGAATAAGAAACAATTTCTCCCACAAGCAGGAAATCTCTGAGAGCAGTGCTGCTGAGAAGCAGACGTATAAACAGAAAAATACAGCATTGCATAATAAATATCATGGTGGGGGCGATCTTACGACATTTTGGGGGCATGTGGAAGTACCTGCCCCAGACTGGGCAAAGCGGTAAATGGGTTTCTAGTGGCGCTTCAGAGTCCAACAGTGAAGGCAAAGAAAATAGTTTAATTCAGATAATTGAGTGAATCATAAGTCAGAATGCATGATTGCTATAAAATTATAATCTTCATTAAAGGCTGTTATTTCACATTTGAGCCAAGAAAGTTCAGAAGTTCAGAACAAAGCAGGTATTTCAGAGACCTCAGTGGTGAACATTGCTTCGGCAGGAGTTTTCCAAGGTAGGAATATGCAACAGTTGAGTATTGTTTCATGGAAAAGCAAAAACTAACAGGGAAAAACTTGAGTTTCTGTCACAATTTTGCTGTACACTCACTTTCTAAAGCCTAGAATAAACAAAATATCTTCCTGAGTTTGGGAATAACATCACAAACATAAAGTGTTTATTATGAGAATTAAATTAGAGCATCAAGGTCAAAGCATCTAATAAAGCAGTTCACACATATTATTACTAAGTGACATGTGTTCATAAAGACTCTACCAGCATTTTTCACTGATGGAAATTATATCATCTTCATAATCGCTTCATTTTGTTTTTACTGAGGTGTAAATGTCACATAATAAAGCACACACATCTTTAGTAGATCACCCACTGAGTGTGGCGACTGAATACATCATCTAACTACAAATATCAAAACATAAAAATGTAGAAACTTACTGTACCCAGAAAGATCTTCTTCCCATAAATTGATGAGAATACCCACAAAAACCCCTGCTGTCCTTATATGTGGAATGTAAATGTGATACAAATGAAGCTAGTTATAAAACAGAAGCAGACTCATACACATAGAGAACAGATGCGTGGTTCCCACGTGGGTACTGGGGACGGATGGGGTAGGAGACTGGGGCTCACAGATACAAACTCTCCTACATAGAATGGATAGAAGCAAGGTCCTATGGTATAGCACAGGGAACTATATTCAATATCCTCTGGCAAATCATAGCAGAAAAGAATATATGTATGTACAACTGAATCCTTTTTCTGGGATTAATACAACATTGTAAATCACCTATACATCAATAAAATAGTTTTTAAAGACTACTGTCCTGTTTTTATCATCATGTTCACAAGGGATTTTAATCTGTAATTTTCTAGTAACGCCCTGTCAGATTTCTGGCCTCATGACTATACCAGCCTCATAAAACTATTGAGAAGTACTTCCTCCTCCTCTCCTTTCTGGAAAAACACATGTGCAATATTGATAATATTTTTCTTTAAATGGTCTGGTGGAATTCTCTATTGACATCATCCTGCACTCAAACTGTCTTTGTTGATCTATCACATTAAAAAGTGTAAATTGTTTTTGTTGTTCCATCACTAAATTGTGTCTGACTCTTTGTGACCCTTTGGCAGCACACCAGGCTCCCCTGTCCTCTACGATTGCCTGAAGTTTGCTCAAATTCATGTCGACTGGAAAAACCATAGCTTTGACTATATGGACCTTTGTCAGCAAAGTGATGCTTTGTCAGCAAGATAGGCTTCAACAGTACGTGAACTGAGAACTTTCAGATGTACAACCTGGGTTTCGAAAAGGTAGAGGAACCAGAGATCAAATTGCCAACATCTGCTGGATCATAGACAAAGCCAAGGAATTCCAGAAAAACATCTACTTCTGCTTCATTGACTATGCCAAAAGAATTGAAAAATTCTTCTTGTGACTATGCTATCAATCTGGGAAAGATTGAGGGCAGGAGGAGAAGGGAACAACTGTAGATGAGATGGTTAGATAGCACCACTGACGCAATGGAAATGAATTTGAGTGAACTCCAGGAGACAGTGAAGGACAGAGGAGTTTGGCATGCTGCAATCCATGGAGTCACAAAGAGTTGGACATGGCTTATCAACTGAACTACAACACAATAGACGGTGTTTTCCCCCTGGAAAGGGTGGGATGCTGAGTCAAACATATCTGCGTTGCACTGAGTCTGGGCTTTGTTGTAGCTTGAATTAGACTCATCCTACCCATGGCTTCACAGACCTGGAGGGCAGGGGTCAAGACTGTCCCTTCAGCAAGGCTTATGTGTGCCTAGTGGCTCAGTCATGTCCAACTCTTTGTGACCCTTTGGACTGTAGCCTGCCAGGCTCCTCTGTCCATGAGAGTCTTCAGACAAGAATACTGGAGTGGGTTGCCATTTCCCTTCTCCAGAGGATCTTCCTGACCCAAGGATCAAAACTGAATCTCCTGTGTCTCCTGCATTGCAGGCAGATTCTTTACCCACTGAGCTATTAGGGAAGCCCCTTCAGCAAGGTTTAGCACCTGAGAATTGGGGAAATTCTGAAATTCCAAGCTTTACAAGCCAGCAGCCACTTCCTGAGCCTTTGGAGATCTTTCCCCATCCGTCTACAAAAGGGGCAGGCTTTGATTTGCGGCTGCCTTGCCACCATGCAGAAGTTACTGTACCCTAGGAATCTCCCTCAGCCTTCCTGACCATTCCCAGACCTGCAGAAGGATCAGGCAGGTACTAGGTCAAGGTTTTATGCCCTGAACATCAGGGGTGCTTACTCAGCCTCGTGTTCTGCCCTCTGCCCTGATGCTGCTACCACACACACGTGAAGGTCCCATGAGAAGGATGTGATGCATAGGTGTGGATCACTCCATACTGGGAGCTCTCAGAATTCCAAACCATCCTCTCAGCCCACATCTGTTGTTAGTGTCCAGTCACTAAGTCATCTGCTATTCTTTGCGACCCTATGGACTACAGCACGCCAGGTTTCCCTGTCCTTCACTACCTCTCAGAGTTTTCTCAAACTTATGTCCATCAACTCAGTGATGCCACCCAGTTATCTCATCCTCTGACACCCACTTCTCCTCCTGCCCTCAATCTTTCCCAGCATCAGGGTCTTTTCCAGTGAGTTAGTTCTTTGCATCAGATGGCCAAAGGATTGGAACTTCAGCATCGGCCCTTCCTATTAGGGTTGATTTCCTTTGGGATTGCCTGGTTTGATCTCCTTGCAGTCCAAGGGACTCTCAAGAGTCTTCTCCAACATGACAATTCAAAGGCGTCAATTTGTTGGCCAACATGGGGGTGATGAAAAGTTGACTAAGAAAACGCACAATGTGAGAGCTGTCAGTTTAGATTTATTGGGGGCAAAATGAGGACTATAGCCTGAGAGGCAGCATTTCGGATAGCTCTGAGAGACTGTGCCACAGAGGCAGGATGAAAGTCAGTTGCAAATGTTATTTTAGTGAAGGGGCAGATGCTGGCTGCTTGTTATGAGGAGCTGATACCCCTCATTAATGATTTTGGTGCTTTTCTAGACATGGGGAGATGCAAGAGTTGGGCTCATAAAATCTGACAATATCTATCTGAAGAACTTCCAGTTTTTCCCAGAATGCAGAGGGCCTCATTCCTGACCTCCACCCTGGACTCCTTCCAGGGGGTATTGAAGGTCAGAGGCTATAGTGGCTCCTGATTTAATCCTTGTAGAGGCAGATGGCAAGTGCCAACTTATAGTTGGCAGAAGTTTAAAAGACAGGTGGGTGCAACATCCCACACACACTGAGCAGAGAAATGTGCCAGGGATGAATGTACCCCCAGTCTCTGCTAGAAGAGCTTGAATCTTACCAGAAGGAAGTTCAGCTGGGTTTCCCCACGCTCCCAGTTCTAGGCTGCTTTTAAACATGCGTATGATTTTGCCACTTCTCTGGACAGTTCTGATTTGTAGGGTTGGAGTGCCGTGGTCTTCTGCAATTCACCACATCCCAGCTGCTGAAGTATCCATTCAAAGCTGTGTCTAGCATGTAGATGTGAATAAATCATCTTTGGGGTAGGAAAGACACAAATGCAGGATGAAATAGTTCTCTGGGTCAATCTTTATTTTATCAGTTTTACACACACTGAAAACAAATGGTCTTTGCTACTGACCACATTTTCACACGCAGTGAGGCAAATGGTGTGCTGCTTGAAGCTTCCAAGTCAAGGGGTCGGGAGGGGGTTAAAACACAACCTCAGCTACCCCCTCTCCACCCAGGACTATCTTCTCAAAGCAAAATCTGTTCTTACTTCATCCGTGGCTCCGTGTGCAAAAGCCAGCAGGGACCCCAGTATCGCTGTCCTGTCTGCGGATCAATAAACTCCTCCCGTAAATACTAAACGTGCACGGTCCTCTGGCCCCTGCCGCTTCTCTGCTTCCTGCTAACATGAAGAGTGTAAACCGCGGTGCCCAGATTAGTGACAGAGACTGATCCACTGTCTTGGACCCTACCCCAGTAGAGGCTGTCTTTCTCAAGGGATTCAAGTTCCCCAAAGTCAGAAACCAAGTGGAAAATACCTGAAAGATTCTGCCATAATTTTGAATAAAAACTGGAGACTTTTTAAACTTGACAATATTATTTATCTTTTCCTTATAATCTCCAGACAGAGGTGTTCTGCTGATTTTCTTGACTGTGAAATTTAGAATTTATTCTAAATTATCTGGAATAACTTGTATGTACCAAGGCCAGATGTTGAAAAGATAAAATTGACAAAAATCCAGAGAAGACTCCAGCTACCCATGGAGAAATCACTGGATTCTTTAGGAAAGTTTATGCAACGTAGCTGAAGCAACATTCCCAAACAAGGTTTTTTGCCAATGAATTTTTGACAATTTCTTTGCAATCTCATTTCTCCAAATGACTGAGATAATCCCTATTTATATATGATTTGAAGCAGGAGATCACACGACTGTGAAATAAAACCTGATCCAAAATCTTCACTTATGTGTGTTTGTTTGTGTACAAACACTTGATGTGGAACCTGTCATTCATTTCATTTAACTGGTTCCTTCAAAAAATAACTGATTGAGTTCTCACAACTTGTATTCACTCTTGCCTCCCTGGTGCCTAAATAATTACCTGGCATAATGATAATTTGTTCCTCTCCTGTTCCTATATTCTAGTGAAGAATGTAGAATTTTTTTCTGTAAAAATAAGAAGTAATAAATAAATATATATTTATATAGGAAAAAGTAGATAAATAGATATAAATAAATGCCAGAAAAAATAAATATCATTTCTAGAAGTGACACATACGATACTTGTATAATTTCGTGTTTAAACCGGAACACTCTTGAGTTAAAGATGATACCAGGAAAGCAGATGCCCACTGGGAGGGCCTGGGAGTAAACAAGATGAGTGGAACTTAGGGGGACGTTCTGTGGAATAAAAGGGTATAGGGGTTATGGCTTGGGTTTGAGAGGGAGTGGAATGGAGTCTGAGCGGTGGGGAGCTGACAATGGGTGCCCAGGCAAAGGCCCTGGAGGGTTGGCTTAGGATCCTTTGCAGAATGATGGGAGTGATCCCATAATCAAAGCTTGGAGGAAGGGCAAGTTCAGGCAGGCCCATGGCAAGCACAAAGGGCCTGAGGAGGAAACGAACACAGTGTGTTCAAAATAGAGAGAGAAACCTGGGGCTCCAACAAGTGTAGGAGACTGGAAGAGGTGGGAGATGGGGTCAGAGACTCAGGCTCTGTGGTCCTTGCAGGCCCTCTGGGGGACCTGGCAATTAACTCCACTGGAAGGGGTGACTCCGCAGAGATCCAAATGAGGAAGTTCTCATTTATTAGCAGGAAATAATCATGAGTTGTGGACTAAAGTGATGCTCTTAAATCAGTCTGAACACAGCCACAGGCTAACTTGCTATCTCAAGAAATGTCCAGATGAGTTTGTTTGTTTTTTTGCCCCCCCCTTTATTTATTTGTGAAATAAAATGAATTATTTCACAATGAGAATAATGCCTTATCTTTTGCATTAGTTTCCATTTGGTGGTTATACGGAAGTACATTTTTATTTATTTTCTGCATATAAAGCAGGGTCCTGGAAGATGACAAGGCTTTGGGAGGACTGGGAGGAGTTGTGTGCATGTCCAGGTCTAGTCCAAGTTCAGCAGAGTGCTATGAACGCCTGGCTGGAAGGGGTGAGGATGAGGAAGAGGAATCAGGACAGTGACATCTCATAGGTCAGAAAGTGTTTTGCTTATTGATACAAAGGCCTGCTCTAACTTCAAAAACTCAGCCTCAGTACACATTACAGGAGGTGAGGCTTGACAACAGAGTCAACTAAAACTTCCCACGTTCGGGCAGTCAGCGCAGGGTGTGATAAGGCTCCTTAGATGTCAAAGAGGGGAAGGCAGAGACACCCCGCCCCCCAGGTCACCTCCCCTTGCACTCTGCTTTGCTCAGAACACATCCCGGAGCCAAGACTGATTGGAAACCAGAGTGGGAGTCATTCCACAGGGGACAAGGTGAATGACATTGTTCTGAAGTCAGGAGGAGAAGGTGATCAGAAACCACTTCCAAACTCACCCAGGGCAGCCGTGTACATCACGCTTCTCTGAGTTGCTCTAAGCTGGTGTTGGCACAACTAACCCAAAGAGTACAGGTCATTCTATGTCTGGTAATCTTATCTCAGAATGAAGTATGAGAAACGTGCATCTGGATGCTTCTTCTCAAAAGTGTGTATCTACAGCTGGAAATTTCCAGGAAAGGACACCTAGGCACGGGAGCACCTCTCAATGGGAGTCAGTGGACCAGGGCCCAGCTGGTCTGAGCAGTGATGTTTCGGGCATCGCTTTCACCCCAAGAACAATGCTAGCAGGAGCCCGGCAGGTAGTTAAAAATGAACTGCATAAGAAGCTGTCTGGGTTTGCAGCAGCTCCCAGGAATCTTGTGTCTCTGCTCTGAGCTGCTCCTTAAAAACGATGCCCAAGAGAAACACTGGGTCACCCAGCTGTCGAGACTCCTGAGAGCTGGGACAACTTCTTCAAGGACTGAGACACTGCGAAACCCAAGGATGGTGATAATGAAATAAAACTGGTAACAAAGGCAGCTCCCACATAGTCTTCATGCTGGACACTGAGCCGAGTGCTTTACGCAGTCACATATCCGCACGTAAGCCTCTCCATCGCTGCTATCATAGTGGCATTTCCACACAGGAGGAAACTGAGGCTTGGGCTGAGGACGCGTCTGGGAAGCCGGATGATGAAGGTGTGGAACCTGGGCTGTCTGGGCTCCTAACCAGCACACAATGGCGCCTCCATTGAGACTGGGGAGGGATGGCTAAGGACAGAAACCACAGGGTCCAGGACCACTGCCAAGAGCTTCACTCGACTCCTGAGCAAACCTACGCAACCACGTGCCTCTGTCTGCCATTGCAATATCTTCATTCTGAGGCCCACAGGAAATTTTATCATTTTTTTTTCTCAACATGGAAGCAAATATAATGATTTTCCACCAGAGAGATCCTTATGGATTTGGCCCATAGATACTAGCTAGGGCTTAATTCAATCACAGCAGTCCTCATAGAATTGTGCAGACCAGCTCAAAAGCAAAGATGCTTCATTGGTATGAGTAACTTGTCTATCAGACCTATAGCTCTTAAGATACAAAACCTCTATGTTTGAAAATATAGTCTCAGCAGGATTTTAGATGAATAGTAAAAGTATGTGTAGACAAACTTCCAGTTATAAGATTTGAAAGTCCTGGGCATCTAATGTACAGACATTGGATGGTAGCTCAGCTGGTAAAGAATCTGCCTGCAAGTCGGGAGACCCTGGTTTGATCCCTAGGTTGGGAAGATCCGATGGAGAAGGGAAAGGCTACCCACTCCAGTATTCTGGCCTGGAGAATTCCATGGACTGCATAGTCCATGGGGTCACAAAGACTCAGACACGACTGAGTGACTTTCACTCTCACTGTAGTGATTATAGTTAATAACATTGCATGGTAAACTTGAACTTCACTGAGAAAGTAGATGGTAAATGTTTTCACCACAAAAAAGAAATGGTAATTAAGTGACGAGAAGGAGGTGTTAGTTAATGCTGTGCTGATAATAATTTTGCAATATGTAAATGAGCCAATCAACAGGCTACACACCTTAAACTTACTGAATGTCATATGTCAATTATATCTCCATAAAGCTGGGTGACTAAGATACATAAATTAATTAAATACATATATAGAAAATAAAGCCTACAAGACGTTATAAACAAAAAATATTTGAGTCATGGCTAATTATTTTTTAAAATGATAATAAACATTCTGTATTCCAAGGCAATGATTAAGCATTCAAAATGGAGGCTTAAGTGGAAACATGTATTTTTTTAAAAAATAACCAAAAGAAGATCTCCCTTTGTAAATGTTCTAGTAGATGAGGCAGAACCTGCTTCTGCTCCCCTTAAACCTGGGCAGGCCTGAGACTCACCTGGAGCCAGCAGACTCACTGAGAACCAAAGATAGCCTGGAAGCTTCCAAGGGGTGTTTTCTGCAGTGATGGGTAGCGGGACTGGCAGGTCTGTCCTCAGCTCAACAGACATCAGAGAAATGAAATTACATTTCCGAAGGCACACAGTTTTATCAGATGCCAGGTTAGAGACCAGATCTCTCGATATTTAATCCAACATTATTTCCACTCCAGCCTGCCCTGCCGTGAAAATCATCACAACTGATTCTTTTGATTTTTTTTGTTTGTTTGTTTAGGTCTATGATCCATTTTGAGTTAATCTTTGCATATGGTGCAAGGTATGATCAGTTTTTGTTGCTGGTTTTGGGGGGGTTTTTGCATAGAGCTATTCAGGTTTTCCAGCAGCATTTGCTGTTCTGCACCACGGGGCATGTGAGATCTAAGTTCTCTGACTAGGGACCGAACCCACGCCCCCCTCATTGGAAGGCAGGGTCTTCACCATTGGACCACCAGGGAAGTCCCATTCCTCTGATGTTTACTGCTGAATTAACTGAATCTTAAGTTAAGCTAGCTGGCTGTTTGAGCAGTATATTCCCTTGTCACACTCTGTTGGCTCTATGTAAATTTTCTGCAGTAGGAATCCATTATAAAAAGGGGGACTGAAAAATAAATAAACACCTTAATTCTTCCATACATTTTCCCCATAAGAGACCCACATCAGTCATTCATAATATAGTTCCTTTTTGCCTTTATCACAGTCCCAATTAGTTGTTATTAATTTTTTAAAAGCAAGAAGCTAACCTCCAACTTTTTGAAAGAATGGGAAGAAGCTTCAAGACTGAAAATTACCTCCATGGGGTATATTAAGTCAGATATGAAAGACCAGAGCCTAGCAAGTATAACTTAGAGAAAGCTCCTGACCGAAATGTATCATTTCTCTCTGTTGTTCTACCTTCCTGGGCTCTCTGTTTAGGAAAAAGAGGGAAAACTGAAACAGGAGAAGCAGAGATTTAGACAAAGGACTGGGTTTAGACAGAGGTGAGCAATGGTTTGTTATGATGGGTGAATGTCAACAAAGGAAAAGCAGAAAAATAGCCAAAACCTGAGAAATAAAAACAGCAGGCCCAGAATAAAAGAAGAGAAACTTCAACTCTAGGCTTTGTTTTCTTATTTATAACAATTACAGATATATGTGTATATATATTTATATGCACACACTTACTGAATCACTGTTTTCTGTACACTGTAGATCAATTGTACTTCAATTAAAACTTTTAAAAAAAGAATATGAGTATGCTGTAGCTCTAGCAACTCCTTACTTAAAAATAGGTTAAGAAATTAGTGGTACCTTGATGACATCTAAACACAATCAGAATGTATGTAGAGCATATGAAAAAAATCAAGAAAACAGATATCCTGCTATTTCCTCCAGATGATTCTGTGTCAAAGAGATGGATGTTAAGCTAACACCCATATCTACCCTTTATGGCTCTTGGTTCCTCTTTGATGTCTCCATTATACACCTACTGTAGGCAGCCTGGAGGGGCTCTTACTCACCTTGGAAAAGAGACATCACAGAAACACCCACCCACCCACACACACACACACACCAGCCACAAATAGTTTCTGGATTTCCTTTTGAAAGGCATTGAATATTTTCCCTGAATTCCCCTTGCCATTATATTTACAGTTACAATTAACATGTTATAATGTGCAATTAGTTGGAGAAGATGGGAAAATGGTTTCCCCAAAACCAATATATTAAATTTAGCATTTCTATCTAGTTATTGCAGGAAGAAATATTACTTATAACAACCTGCATCATATCAAATTAATGGATTCTGCAACATCTCTAAGTAGGAGAAAAAAATTCTTTGGGGAGAAAGTAGAAATTAAAATGTGATGAAATAGCCTCCGTGATTACATTTCCAGGAGAAAACACTGCACTTTCTTTAGGTCAACAGAAACAAGATGATGCATTTCTGGGAGTAAGGAATCTCTCCTCCATCTTCCAGAATCTTGCCTACCTGGGATAAACTTTTCTTCTTACCTGAAGCTCACTGTTACGTGGTCAGATAATTAGGCAGGAGAAATTCCCCCGGAGTATCAGAGAAACCGCAGAGGGGGAGGTTGGGCAGACCCTACCAAGTCCCTGGCTCCGGAATGCTGTGCCGGCCAGCCTGGCTGTTTGTTTTTGCTACAGCTTGATTCTGCAATCCTCTTCTTGTCTTTTTCCTGCCCATCATCCCTATTTTAGCTTTCATTTCCCAGTTTGGGATTATTTCTTATAAGCTTGGTCATGAGTCCCTGGCTGCCTATTCGAGCATCTCTTAAGATGTACGAGACATCCTTTTCTGTAATATTCCACAATATCAACTTCGTTCCTCAGCCTCGGTCATCCCTAGCTTTCCTTAAGGAAAGTTAGCACATCCTTTCTTCTGTGAGGCAGATTTAATCTCCATGAGCACCTGATGACTCCAACTGTGGTGCCCTGTTCTCTGGTGACTACAGGGCAGTAACAAGAACAGTTAATAAAGTTGTGGTTAAGCTGCCATCTTTCACTGTGTTTTAGAAAACTCCTCACAGGGGGATGTATTAGGCTGGCCAGAAAGTCCATTCAGGTTTTTCTGGACCATCTTATGGAAACACTTGAATAACCATTTTGGCCAACCCATTACTTTATAGTACATAAGCACGTGCTTAATTGCTCAGTCCTGTCCATTCTTTGAAACGTCATGGACTGCACCCCACCAGGCTCCTCTGTCCATGGGATTCTCCAGGCACAAATACTGGAGTGGTTGCCATGTCCTCCTCCAGGGGATCTTCCCAGCCCAGGGATCGAACTCAGGTCTCCTGCATTGCGGGTAGACTCTTTACCTTCCGAGCCAGCATGGCTTTCTCTAAATCCTAATCCTTTGTTTACCTGATAACCACACATAAAAAGCATAATATCCATATCATTTCACGGTCAGAAACAAAGAGTGTGAGTGACTCTTTGAGCTGAGAAAGGAATTAAGAGTTTGGGAGATAGAGGTTATTTCCCTCAGAAAACCATGTGGAGAAGCCAACCAAAGACTGTAACCTCAAATTCCCAGGACCTGTCATGACACTACCACCACCACATTCCACACACTGCCTTCGTCTCTTAAATTTACAGCCCAGAGTTGTTCAAGAAGTTCAGGAGGCAACATCATTGCCCAGTGGAGATGCCTAGCTTCAAGCAAGCAGCCGCCCCTGGCGGGGCCTTAGAGACCTTCTGTGGATCAGATGATAGCATTACCCTTCTTCAACCTGTCCTTTCCAGCCACTTGAGAATGTTAGCTCATTCCTATCTACTTCTAGGTTTGGATGCACAAATCTTCAAGCAGGCACAGGACTCACCATTCTAGCAAGGAAGGCACCCGTTCTTTCTGCAAGCCCTCCCAAAAGGCACTGTCTGGCTGCTCTATTAGAGAGCCACACAGATAAATCATTTGCTAATGGCCAGGACGTCATGGTGCAGGATGAAAGGCAAGCCACTGACAAAGGACCCCATAAACCATCAATCTTAAATGCTATGGAAGAATCAACCACTTGGCCACTTTGAAGTGAAACAAAGAACTACTTGTCCAGGCTTTGAAGCACAAGACGGAATTATTTTAAGTTTTCAAATGAGAATTTTATCCCCACTTTACTCTCTAGCTTCATTTCACATGATGGATTATTTCCACCAAGAAATACTCCTCATTTTGCTTACTCTGTTCCCTAGAAAACACCTGGAGCACCCTCTCCCACCAAGCAAATAAATTCTAGCCTCCTCTGGAAGTCTAGTTCAATATATTCTATAAATAACTTCTATAAATTTAGTCATCATTATTTCAGCACATACTCTTCTTCCCTCCCTTTAATTTATATAGCACTTAGTAAATGCAATATAACACTAAATTATAAAGGTTGCTTATGGCTCTCTATTTTACAGCAAGAATATAAAACTTAGATCAAAGGTCCTGGGATATGGTCCCTATTGATTATTAAGCTAAATCATTTAATATCCGAACTCTAGTTTTCCCATTTTTAAAATGCTGATGGAGTTAACCACTTCAAATGAGCATTTAATTTATTTAATCAATTATTTCTGCATCTTACTTTCTCTCCAGTCAGCATCCCAGATCCAGTAGCTGCAGTCTCTTCTTTCAATGAACTCAAGTAAACGACAGTGAAAGTAGAATGTGGAAGACTTTCAGACTCAGTTCAAACATGTAAGGAGTACGGACGTCATCACTTTTGTCCTTACAACCAGGAAAAGCTGGACATACTGAAAATCAGTGATTTTTACAGGACCCATTAGAGAACTGACGTGATGAGGAAGATGCCCCCCGTCCAGTTCTCTGAATTGTGTTAACTTGTGTCCCCTCAAATCTTTATGTTGAAGTCTTCATCCCCAGGGCCTCAGAATGCGACTGTATTCTGAAATGGGGCCTTGAGAGAGGTGTTTAAGGCACAGTGACGTCCTTGGTGTGGGCTCTGATCGAGTCTGGCTGGTGTCCTCATCTGTTGCTGTTCAGTTGCCAAGTTGTGTGACCCCATAGACTGTAGCATGCCAGGCTTCCCTGTCCTCCACGATCTCCTGGAGTTGGCTAGAATTCCTGTCCACTGAGTCGGCGACGCCATCCAACAATCTCCTAAGAAGAGGCAATCTGGACACATGGAGCCCCGGGGATGAGCCTGCCCAGAGAGAGGACCACGTTAGGACCAGTGGGGAGGTGGCATCTGCAAGCCAAGATGAGAGGCTCCGGGGAACAGGCCCGGCTGGTACCTTCTCTGCAGGCTTCCAATCTCCAGAACTGCGCACACACAAAGTTGCGTTGTTTAAGCCCCGTCTGCGTTTCCATGGAGCCCACACACCTCCACGCTCCCCAGCTGCAGTGAGCAGGGGCTGCCTGCTCTCGCAGTGCACACAGGGGCTTCTCACCGAAGTTGCTTCTCCCCTCGCAGAGCGTGGGCTCTAGGGCGTGTGGGCTTCTGTAGTTGTGGCACGTGGGCTGAGGTGCTGTGACGCCCAGCTATAGTTGCTCCACAGCACGTGGAATCCCCCTGGACTAGGAATCGAACCCATCTCTGGCATTGGCAGAGTGCTTCTTTACCATGGGGCCACCAGGGAAGCCCCCAGATTAAACTTTAAAAAGACCCATTCATCCTCATTATGTATTGGCCTCGCCTTTTCGTTAATAGTGTTCACTGATCCCTAAAGAACTGCAGGATTTTTCTGACGGATTTAAGAGAAACATTTACCTTCACTTCAAAATCAAATATGATGACTCTCTTCACATCCTTCCCCTCCATTCTATCAAAAGAAAAAAAAAGCCAAGAAAGCCACAAACTGCCAAAGCATCCAGTGGATTTGGTACTCTCCCGTAATACAGGAATCCTAGCAGGTATGATGAGATAAAAGTCATTTTTAAGAATTACAGTGCTTCCTGTTTCACATTCTATATCAAAGGGGAAAAAGATATTTGGCTGATATTTGCATGGGAGAGCAGCCTAGTTCTCTCTTTCCATAACCTTTTGAATAATTAAAACACAGATGACAAACAGATCAACATTCCATCAGGCCACAAGGCACCCATGAGGAGAGAGAAATGATTGTTTTTTGAGATCCTCAAAGGATCTTAACACTGTAAAGAAAATTGTTCCTGAAAAGTAACTTCGGACCTGACACACAGTTAAATCTTGATCTAATGTTGCTTGTTGAGCTAAGGCCTGCCTTTCCAGATGGAGATATTATATCTCATTTGGAATTTGTGACAAGGGCCAACACCAATAAGCCTGCTTGTAGTGTTGAGCAGTGGAGATACCAGAGTGTGGGGGGTGGGCAGTTGGACCACAGACGCTGGGTTAGATCTGCTGTGTTCTCAAGATGCACAACCTTCCGTAAACTCTGACTTTGGCAAGTCAATAACCTCCCTGGGGTGGCTCCTCTGTGAAATGGGGGTAATCATAGCGCTGACTTGACTGTTGCTGATGACTGCTGCCATGGGACCTGATGGAAACTTTAGTGCTGACTGCATTTGTTTAATGAAAAACGAAAATGGGCAGCCACGATACATGTGGAAAGAGAGCAGAAGTTAGATTCAGGAAAGACAGTTTCTAGACTCAGGTCTTCTGCAGAAAATTAAGCACAAGTCACCGGATCTTCCCTGATAGCTCAGACAATAAAGCATCTGCTTACAATGTGGGCTTCCCTGCTAGCTCAGTTGGTAAAGAATCTGCCTGCAATGCAGGAGACCCTGGTTCAATTCTTGGGTCAGAAAGATCCACTGGAGAAGGAATAAGCTACCTACTCTAGTATTCTTGGGCTTCCCTGGTGACTTAGCTGGTTAAGAATCTGCCTGCTATGCAGGAAGCCTGGGTCTGATCCCTGGGTTGGGAAGATCCCCTGGAGAAGGGAAAGGCTACCCACTCCAGTATTCTGACCTGGAGAAGTCCATGGACCGTATAGTCCAGGGGGTCACAAAGAGTCGCACATGACTAACAGACTTTCACCTTCTTTCACTTTCACAATGTGGGTGACCAGGGTTCAATTCCCTGGGTTGGGAAGATCCTCTGGGGAAGGAAATGACAACCCACTCCAATACTTTTGTCTGGAAAATCCCATGGACAGAGGAGCCTGGTAGGCTACAGTCCATGGGGTTGCAAAGAGTCAGACATGACTGAGCGACTTCACTTTCACTTTCACCGGATCTTTGAGGGCCTTGCTTTTTCCATCCGTAAAATGAGGACCTTGAACTGGAAAACCTTCATGACTTCTTGTTGCTCATCCAAAGAGACAACACCCGTGACTCTTATGGATGGTATCACATGAATCTTTAAATGGCGCATCTGAAAGATTGCTGGAGGCTCATCAGCCCACAGACATTCTAACAGGATAAAATTTGGATCCAGAGCTGAGGACTAATCAGACACAATGGATATAGAGAAGAAAAGACATGAAGTTGTGATGTAGTTACTTAATTTTCATGCCCCTTTGAGAATTCCAGGATTAAAGAAATCATTGGGACAGAGGCATCTTTAGTTGTTGTTAATACAGAATGGCTGCTGTCTGTCAAGGACGGGCTGAAGGGATTGAGTATCCAGTAGTAACTTCTGCTTTGAAGGGAATGAGAGGGTTCTTGTGTCTGCTTTTACCTGAAGTGTTCAGTTCTAAACTTATAGCTCATTTAAACATACTAAAAGTTTCTAGTGGGGCAGGGGACCCATCACATCATCCAGAGGAAATAGAGGGGCAGGGGCAGTCTTGTTTTCTTGAGCATTCCTTGCAGCACCGAGAGCCAAGAGGCTCGCTAGGCTGGATGCACAGGAGGATGAGTTAGCATCCAGTGCTCTGTGGTACCCGCTGCCCAACAGAAGATGTGTAAACATGGATACTCCAAGTCCTAGAATCACACTAGGATTTCAAGAAGGAGCTCTGTCTCGCTCAACTAAAAACTCTTGTCTTTAGAAACAAGAAAAGAAACAGACGCACAGACATAGAAAACAAACTTATCAAAGGGGAAAGGTGGGGGAAGGGATAAATTAGGAATTTGGGGTTACCATATACACACTAGTATACATAAAATTGATAATCAACAAAGACCTAGTGTGTAGAAGAAGCAAGTATATTCAATATTTTGCAAAGACCTATACGGGAAAATAATCTGAAAAAGAATGAATACACGTGTATTTTTAACTGAATCTGTTTCCTATATACCTGAAACATAATCAACTACACTCCAGTATAAAATAAAAATACATAAAAAATAAAAACAAGGAATATTGCCCTTTTTCAAGGACTATTGAAATTTGAGACCTAAAGCCATAAAATGACAGGTACACTCAAGAGAGAGGAGCAGTTGGGTGTGGTGAACATTCTCTGGACCTGGATTTAAAGGCACCATCAGCCTTCTCCACCTCCTCACTTCTGGCAACGCCTCTGCATAAGGAGAGGTACTTCTC
Organism: Odocoileus virginianus; assembly: GCF_023699985.2. NCBI lineage: Eukaryota > Metazoa > Chordata > Mammalia > Artiodactyla > Cervidae > Odocoileus > Odocoileus virginianus. The sequence continues at coordinate 4,309,574 of NC_069674.1, forward strand.
CTGTGCTCACCTGGCCAAGAGAGGTAATCCAGCATCCACTAAGGTGGAAATTGAGCTTCCTCTGCTTCTGGCCATGCTCAGAGCAAGTCTGATACAGGGAGTCTTAGGTTATCAATTTAGAAGCCAGTTTATTTGAAATAAAAGGTAAATACTGCTACTCCCAAAAATAAAGGCTATTTTTACAAAGACATAGAAGAAACTTAAATGCATGTTACTAAGTGAAAGAATCTGAAAAGGCTACATACCATGAGTCCAGTGGTATGAAATCCTGGAAAAAGACAACATTATGGAGACAGTGAAAAGATCTGTAGTTGTCAGGGCTCAGTGAGTGAGTTGAAGTCGCTCTGTCATGTCCAACTCTTTGTGACCCCATGGACTGTAAAGTCTGTGGAATTCTCCAGGTCAGAATACTGGAGTGAATAGCCTTTCTCTTCTCTAGGGGATCTTCCCTGGAGCTCAGCTAAGGGATCAAACCCAGGTCTCCCACATTTCAGGTGGATTCTTTACCAGCTGAGCTATCAGGCCAGGGCGAAGAGGGGAGGGATTTCTAGGGCCGTGAAGCTACTCCATATGATACTGTAATGGCAGACATATGTCATTATACATTTGTCCGCTCATAGCATGTACAGCACCAAGGGTGAACCATAGCATAGACTGTGGACTTGGCGGCTACTGGATGTAGGTTCATCCAGTTAACACGTGTACTCAGGCAGAGGATGTTGATCATGCAGGAGGCAGAGTGTGGGCATTGCGGGGAGGGTGTATGGGAACTCTGTACTTTCTGATCCACGTTGCTGTGAACCTAAAGTTACTCTAAAAAATAAAGTCCAATTTTAAAAGTTTAAGTGAATACTACACTAGTTAACTCTAGTTTCCACAAGAAATAATATTATAAAACACCTGAGTGGAGACACACAAATTGGTTCTGGTCTTAATCAGGCTATAGGATAAGTTTCCTATTTTATCCTCCTTTAAGGATACTCTCATCTAGACAATCCATCATTATTGTGTTGCTGTTAGTGTTGAAAGCAACGCATTTTTCCTTCATGTAATGGACCCTGCTTTCATATCGATTGAAGAATGTATTACTAAGTAATGGATGCATCTAATTGTAAGTGAAGTCTGAGATCATATGGAAGCGAGAAAGGAAATAAGTTTCCTATATAATGAAGGGAATGACGTCTAGTGGGTGGGAGGGGACAAAGGTTTAAGACAAAGAAGGCACAGGTTAGCCATGTTGCTAAAGAGGAGGACCAGGCAGCTGACTTAAGATACGAAGGCAAACAAAGAGGTAGATGAACTGTATCATTAAAGATTTTTATTTCAGCACGTTCTGGGTGATTGCTAAGGAAAAACTGTAAAATTTTTGTATTGAGAGGGTACCAAATTATTAGCCCATTGGGAACACCCACGTAACCAATCCAAGTCCTTACTGCTTCAGTGGTTATGTAGGTTTCTTGGGTTGTTTTGGGTTAAGTCTCAAGTTTTCAAACAACTTGAAGCCTCAAGTCCAAGCTTAATTAAACCTATTGAAGAGCAAAGGAAAACAAGCTTTAAAGGTCCCCTGCTTGGCTCATAAAATCTCAGCACAACAAACCAGGAAATACTCAATTATTTCTAGGACGCCATAAACCTTTTATGGCTCAATCTGAGGATTCCTCTTGTCTCTCTGAAGCACGGATGTTTGGTCCGCATCCTCCTCTCCTCCCCTGCCACTGTTTTTGATCTTTTTTATGGACTAGAAAGAGGAGTTTGCTTTTCAATTTATTCTTGTTTCTTTTGCTCCAGTGCTTTTGGAGGAGGGAGTCGGGGAGGGGAGTGGGAAGGGGAGGAAAGATGCTCTCAGAACTGGCTATTGTTTCCTGTGTTTGTGTGGCTCTCCCTTCTCTCTAAAGAAATAGAAAACATTCTGACTCCCTCTGTGAAACCTGAGATGATGGAGGAATTGACGCAAGCTGGGAGGACTTCCCTCCGTATGAGGGAGCACTAGCGCCCCTGGGAGAAGCAATGGCCTGAGCCACACACTACACACTCCAGCTGCCAAGGTGGGGGAGGTTTTCTCCCCAACTTTACACCCCAGTCTGCAGTTTTCTTCCCACTGGCCTCTCCCCAAGGCCTTGGATCAATTTCAGTGTTCAAGTAGCAAGAGCAGGTCAGACTTGCTGATAACTTGACCTGACCTCGGGCTCAGTTCCAATTACTGGTTTTCTGCTCTGGGCCTGAGTAAAAGTTGCTGTTAACATTTGCGTCTGTCTCGGGTTAAACCCCCACTTGTGTTATCTCACGGCACTTTCCCAACGACCTGTGGTGTGCCTGGTTCATGATCCCACTTTGCAGAGAAGGCCACTGTGGCACAGAACGGTTGTGCCCTCTGCCCAAGGTCACGGCCCTTGATGGAGGTGGAACCAGGACTCAAGGGCAAGAAGCCACCATGAGATTAACCAGAGTATCATCTTACCAACTTGGGCCCCATTTCTGTGGCTCAACTGGTAAACAATCCACCTGCAATGCAGGAGACCTGGGTTCGATCCCTAGGTTGGAAAGATCCCCTGGAGAAGGGAGAGGCTACCCACTCCAGTATTCTGGCCTGGAGAACTCCACGGACTGTATAGTCCAGGGGGTCGCAAAGAGTTGGACACGACTAATCGACTTTCACTTTTCTGATAACTGGGTCTTAACTGCATTCCTGTCCCCTAATTTAAGCTCTTTTTCTTTTCTTTTTTTAAATTGAAGTATAGTTGATTTACAATGTTGTGTTAGCTTCAGGTGTACAACAAAGTGATATGTATATGAATATATATGTATATGAATTCTTTTCCCTTATAGATTATTACAAGATACTGAGTATATTTCCTCATGCTACAAAGTAGGCCTTTGGTATCTATTTTATATAAGTAGTGTGTATATGTTAATTCCAAACTGATGGTTGGATGGCATCACTAATTCGATGGACATGAGTTTGAGCAAACACAGGGAGATGGTGGAGGACAGTGACGCCTGGCATGCTGCAATGGGGTTGCAAAAGAATCAGACACAACTTAGTAACTGAACAACAACCACAATTTATCCCACTCCTTTCCCCTTTGGTCACCACAGTTTGTTTTCTACGTCTGTGAGTCTATTTCTGCTTTATAAATAAGTGTATTTGTATCACTTTTTAGATTACACATATAAGCAATATCACATGATATTTGTCTTTGTATGATTTACTTCACTTAGTATTATAACCCACAGGTCCATCGACCTTGCTGCAAATGGCATTACTTCATTCTTCTTCATGGCTGAGTAGTATTCCATTGTGATGCGTGTATCTTCCTTATCCATTCCTCTGTCGATGGACATTCCTTTTTTACAATCCCAAAGCCTCATGCTTCTCTGAGGTCTGCTCCTCCCATTGCTTCCTTCTGGAGAAGAAGTCTCTTTCTTGAGTCTGCCTGAGCCCTCTGGGCCCCACTGGACCCGACACCAACTCTCCTCCTGCCTCCAAATGCTGTGTGGTCTTGGGTCACCAATAGCTGCTCTAAGGCATCTTTCAGAGCAATCACACTCCCCACTGGTAGATATTCTGATGTCCATGGTCTCCCCACAGTCCCCAGTGAGGTGTTTTGCTTTCCTGAGGGGACTTGGAATTGCACTCATCTCACATGCTAGTAAAGTAATGCTCAAAATTCTCCAAGCCAGGCTTCAGCAATACGTGAACCATGAACTTCCAGATGTTCAAGCTACTTTTAGAAAAGGCAGATGAACCAGAGATCAAATTGCCAATATCTGCTGGATCATCGAAAAAGCAAGAGAGTTCCAGAAAAACATCTATTTCTGCTTTATAGAGTACGCCAAAGCCTTCGACTGTGTGGATCACAATAAACTGTGGAAAATTCTGAAAGAGATGGGAATACCAGACCACCTGACCTGCCTCTTGAGAAACCTGTATGCAGGTCAGGAAGCAACAGTTAGAACTGGACATGGAAAAACAGACTGGTTCCAAATAGGAAAAGGAGTACGTCAAGGCTGTATATTGTCAACCTACTTATTTAACTTATATTCAGAGTTCATCATGAGAAACGCTGGACTGGAAGAAGCACAAGCTGGAATCAAGATTGCCAGGAGAAATATCAGTAACCTCAGATATGCAGATGACACGACCCTGATGGCAGAAAGTGAAGAGGAACTAAAGAGCCTCTTGATGAAAGTGAAAGAGGAAAGTGAAAAAGTTGGCTTAAAGCTCAATATTCAGAAAACTAAGATCATGGCATCTGGTCCCATCACTTCATGGGAAATAGATGGGGAAACAGTGGAAACAGTGTCAGACTTTATTTGGGGGGGGGCTCCAAAATCACTGCAGATGGTGATTGCAGCCATGAAATTAAAAGACGCTTACCCCTTGGAAGGAAAGTTATGATCAACCTAGATAGCATATTAAAAAGCAGAGACATTACTTTGCCAACAAAGGTCCATCTAGTCAAGGCTACGGTTTTCCCAGTGGTCATGTATGGATGTGAGAGTTGGACTGTGAAGAAAGCTGAGCGCCAAAGAATTGACACTTTTGAACTGTGGTGTTGGAGAAGACTCTTGAGAGTCCCTTGGACTGCAAGGAGATCCAACCAGTCCATCCTAAAGGAGATCAGTCCTGGGTGTTCATTGGAAGGACTCATGCTGAAGCTGAAACTCCAATACTTTGACCACCTCATGGGAAGAGTTGACTCATTGGAAAGACCCTGATGCTGGGAGGGATTGGGGGCAGGAGGAGAAGGGGATGACAGAGGATGAGATGGCTGGATGGCATCACTGACTCGACTGACATGAGTTTGAGTAAACTCCGGGGGTTTGTGATGGACAGGGAGGCCTGGCATGCCGCGATTCATGGGGTCACAAAGAGTCGGACATGACTGAGTGACTGAACCGAACTGAACTGAATTAGGATTTCATTAGAAACAGCCCCAGGATAGGGGAAGTTCTCTGCTTACTATTCCAAAAGTTACTCTCAGGTCTTTTTAAGTATCTAGATAGACCTCCAGAGACCCCATCCACACTCACCCCAAATAAGCCTGGCCTCACTGAGGTGGGGCCCACAAAGATGCTGCAGGTAGATGGGCCTCTGCCACCTCTGATGGGCCTGCACCCTGAGACTTCCCGCAGTCAGTTGAGGAGCACAGGTGTCATCAGGTACCAGAGCCCTGTGGAAGTGGCACATCTCAGATTAAAGTCCAAGGAGAAAAATGAACAGATGTAACTTCTCACTTTGTCCCCAGAGCAATGCAAGCTGTGATACCTCCCATTAGAGCTCAGCACACCAAGGACCCAGATCTTAGGGTCTCAGGATCATCCTCCATGCTAAGAGCTCAGTGGTCCTTAGAGACCCAGCAGATTCCAGGTTTGGGGAAGAAAAGTACAAGATGACATCTCATTGTGCCAGAATGGGATATGAGCAAAAACAACCTGACCCATCAAAAGACAACAGTCAGCTTAAAGAGGCTTCCACTGACCACATTTGAAACAATCTGAACATGAAAATAAATATCACTAATAAGAGACTAGTAAAACTCCTTGGATGGAATAGAAAACCATGAGTCTTTACTGATATAATTAATAAATTGAAAATCTGAGAAGAAATTATATATTTACATAGCTTCAAAGACCTTCACCACAAAGTGCCTATCAGTTATAAAGGGCAGGGGGGGGCAGCTTTACATGGAGAAATACCGCTTTCATCAAGTGATTAAAGTGACCATAATTCATAAAAGAACTAATTGGAATTATACATGTATCTGATAGACTACAAAGAACAGAACTCAGGGCATTTCTGTGGTATAATTAGGTTCAGGGCATACATCTTTAATAGGAATTAGGAAACACTGGATCAAGCTGAATGTCTCCTGCATTGCAGGCAGATTCTTTACCAACTGAGCCACTAGGGAAGCCCATTCTACAGAATAACTGGCTTAAAATCTTCCAAACTTCCAAGGACATAAAAATAAGAAAGAAAAAAAAAGAACTTTTTCAGATTAAGGAAAGGTGATGACCTAAGTTACTAGTGATTCTGAATTGAAATCTTTAACTACAAAGGAAATTTTTAGAACATTAAGCAAAATGAGAATGAGGTCTTTGCATCAGTTGGTGGGATGCAAGAATACTACTTTCAGAATTCTGATGGTCATATCAGGTGGCGCAGTGGTAAAGAATCCACCTGCAATGCAGGAGATGGGGGTTCACTCCCTGGTTCAGGAAGATCTGGAATGTGAAATGGCAAACCGCTCCATTATTCTCACCTGGAAAATTTCATAGACAGAGGGGCCTGGTGGACTGCAGTCCATGGAGTCGCAAAGAGTGGGACAGGACTGAGCACCCATGCACATAGATACATATGCTGCAGTTATACAGGAGAACGCCCTTGCTTGCAGGAAATACGCGCTGTTAGTTGGTGATGTTGCATCCCTGTCCTCTGTGCTGTAATTGCAACTTTTCTGTAAGCTTGAGATTTTTTTCAGTTTCTTTTAAATTAAATATTAAGCTTAACCACTGTAAAGAATAGGAATAAGACATATAACTTCCCAACAAGTAGAGAAAAATTAGAGATTTGCTTTCAAGAAGACAATATAGAGATGAGGGGAGAAAAACAAGCAAACGTGTAGTAAACATAAGGCATAAAAGAAGGGTGTAGATCGGCCCACTTGAATGAACATACACCAAAACTGTCATTGGATAAAACCTCCCAGGTAAAAGATACACTTGCGTTTGGTCTGAAACAAGTAACATTGAACTTTGTGAGATTGCTCAGAGATATTTATATACTGTGAGACTGAAAATAATGTAAAGAATAAAATAGGACAAACACCAGCCAAGGGAAAGCTGATGCTTCGTCACTGTTGTTGTTGTTCAGTGGCTAAGTCTTGTCCGACTCTTTGCCACCCCATGAAAAGTGGCACACCAGGCTTCTCTGTCCTTCACTATCTCCCAGAGTTTGCTCAAACTCATGTCCATTGAGTTGGTGATGCTATCCAGTCATTTAATCTTCTGTCGTCCCCTTCTCCTCCCACCTTCAATCTTTCCCAGCATCAGTCTTTTCCAATGAGTCAGCTCTTCTCATCAGGTGGCCAAAGTATTGGAGCTTCAGCTTTAGCATCAGTCTTTCCAATGAATATTCAGGGTTGATTTTCTTTAGGATTGACTGGTTTGACCTCCTTGCTGGCCAAGGAAATCTCAAGAGTCTTCTCTATCACCACAGTTCAAAAGCATCAATTCTTCGGTGCTCAAGCTTCTTTATGGTCTAACTCTCACATAGTACATGACTTGGAAAAACCATGCCCTTGACTATATGGACCTTTGTCAGCAAAGTGATGTCTGGACTTTTTAATATTAGTATCAGGCAAAGTTGACTTGATATAGTGCATATTACTAGTGGATTATAAAAGAGATGGATCACCAGGAAATTAACAGTTTGGAACTGGTATGACGTTTGGGATGGACATGTACACACTGCTATATTTAAAACAGATAACCAAAGTGAAACTCTCACTGTTTGCAGATGACATGATCCTCTACATAGAAAACCCTAAAGACTCTACCAGAAAATTACTAGAGCTAATCAGTGAATATAGTAAAGTTGCAGGATATAAAATTAACACACAGAAATTCCTTGCATTCTTATACACTAACAATGAGAAAACAGAAAGAGAAATTAAGGAAACAATACCATTCACCATTGCAACAAAAAGAATAAAATACTTAGGAGTATATCTACCTAAAGAAACAAAAGACCTATACATAGAAAACTATAGAACACTGATGAAAGAAATCAAAGAGGACACAAATAGATGGAGAAATATACCGTGTTCATGGATTGGAAGAATCAATATTGTGAAAATGAGTATACTACCCAAAGCAATCTACAGATTCAACACAATCCCTATCAAACTACCAATGGTATTCTTCACAGAACTAGAACAAATAATTTCACAATTTGTATGGAAATACAAAAAAAACGTCAAATAGCCAAAGCAATCTTGAGAAAGAAGAATGGAACTGGAGGAATCAACCTGCCTGACTTCACGCTCTTCTACAAAGCCACAGTCATCAAGACAGTATGGTATTGGCACAAAGACAGAAATATAGATCAATGGAACAAAATAGAAAGCCCAGAGATAAATCCATGAACCTACAGACACCTTATCTTTGACAAAGAAAGCAAGAATATACAATGGAAAAAAGACAACCTCTTTAACAAGTGGTGCTGGGAAAACTGGTCAACCACTTGTAAAAGAATGAAACTAGAACACTTTCTAACACCATACACAAATAATAAACTCAAATTGGATTAAAGATCTAAATGTAAGACCAGAAACTATAAAACTCCTAGAGGAGAACATAGGCAAAACACTCTCCAACATAAATCACAGCAGGATCCTCTATGACGCACCTTCCAGAATATTGGAAATAAAAGCAAAAATAAACAAATGGGACCTAATTAACCTTAAAAGCTTTTGCACAACGAAGGAAACTATAAGCAAGGTGAAAAGACAGCCTTCAGAATAGGAGAAAATAATAGCAAATGAAGAAACAGACAAAGGATTAATCTCAAAAATATACAAGCAACTCCTGCAGCTCAATTCCAGAAAAATAAATGACCCAATCAAAAAATGGGCCAAAGAACTCAACAGACATTTCTCCAAGGAAGACATACAGATGGCTAACAAACACATGAAAAGATGCTCAACATCACTCATTATCAGAGAAATGCAAATCAAAACCTCAATGAGGTACCATTACATGCCAGTCAGGATGGCTGCTATCCAAAAGTCTACAAGCAATAAATGCTGGAGAGGGTGTGGAGAAAAGGGAACCCTCTTACACTGTTGGTGGGAATGCAAACTAGTACAGCCACTATGGAGAACAGTGTGGAGATTTCTTAAAAAGCTGGAAATAGAACTGCCATATGACCCAGAAATCCCACTCCTGGGCATACACACCAAGAAAACCAGCTCTGAAAGAGACACGTGTACCCCAATGTTCATCGCAACATTGTTTATAATAGCCAGGACATGAAAGCAACCTAGATGCCCATCAGCAGACAAATGGATAAGAAAGCTGTGGTACATATACACCATGGAATATTACTCAGCCATTAAAAAGATTTCATTTGAATCAGTTCTAATGAGATGGATGAAACTGGAGCCCATTATACAGAGTGAAGTAAGCCAGAAAGGTAAAGACCATTACAGTATACTAACACATATATATGGAATTTTAAAAGATGGTAATGATAACCCTATATGCAAAACAGAAAAAGAGACACAGATGTACAGAACAGACTTTTAGACTCTGTGGGAGAAGGTGAGGGTGGGATGTTCAGAAAGAACAGCATTGAAACAAGTATAATATCAAGGGTGAAACAGATCACCAGCCCAGGTTAGATGCATGAGACAAGTGCTCAGGGCTGGTGCACTGGGAAGACCCAGAGGGATGGGATGGAGAGGGAGGCGGGAGGGGGGATTGGGATGGGGAACACATGTAAATCCATGGCTGATTCATGTCAATGTATGGCAAAAACCACTACAATATTGTAAAGTAATTAGCCTCCAATGAATAAAACTAAATGGAAAAAAAAAGTATTGGCTGCAAAAATCAATCAATCAATCAATCAATAAAATGGATAACCAACAAGGTCCTCTCATATAGGATATGAAACTCTGCTCAATGTTATGTGGCAGCCTGGATGGGAGGGGAGTTTGGGGGAGAATGGATACACATGTATCTATGGCTGGGTCACTTTGCTGTCCACCTGAAATTATCACAACCTTGTTGATTGACTATACTCCAATATGAAATAAAAAGTTTCTTGAAAATAAAATAAATTTGAAAAAGCTGAAACTTTTAAGAACTCAATACAGCTTCAAACTGAATAAACTCAAAATTGAACTAATAACCTGGAAAATGTGATAAATCTAAAATAATAATATTTATACCTCTCTCAGTGACTAATCAGCCAAGAAATTTAAAATATTAAGGATACAGAAGATTCAAACAACAAAATTGCAAGCTTGTTCTGAAGAATGTATATAGAGAATATATAGAAGAAAAATTCTCAGGCATGTGTGGAAGTTTTAAATTGATCACGGAGTGAAACACAAAGAAACAGATGTTAGTAAACACCAAACAATCAATATTATACAGAACCACGAATTTTGAATCCAGTGACATAGTACCCTTCCCTCCAGTCCAGGATAAAGAGGAGGCAGAGTAGGAGCCTTAAGATTTGGAGAGACGAGCCTTTCTTGTTCTAAATTAACTTGCATTGGATTTTATTAATTTTATTGAATTTTATTAATTTTATCCTGGCTTTACCATGTTGTGTGAGTTTCTCCTGTACAACAAAGTGAACCAGCTAGACATATACATACATATCCCCACTTTTTTTTGGATTTCCTTCCCTTTTAGGTCACCACAGAGCTTTGAGTAGAGTTACTTGTGCTGTATAGACTACAGTAGATTCTCCTTAGTTATCCGTTTTATACATAGTAGTGTAATCCCACTCCTGGGAATATACCCAAAAAAGCCATAATTCAAAAAGACACACGCACCCCAACGTTCATCTATCCTTTGGTGGCTCAGATGGTAAAGAGTCCACCTGCAATGCAAGAGACCTGGGTTGGATCCTTGGGCCAGGAATATCCCCTGGAGAAGGGAATGCAGCGCCAATGTTCATAGCAGCACTATTTACAAAGGCCAGGACACGGAAGCTATTTAAATGTCCACTGACAGAAGAATGGATAAGGGAGATGTGGTACATATTCACAGTGGAGTATCACTCACCCAGACAAAGGAACAAAATAGTGCCATTTGCAGAGAAGTGGGTGGACCTGGAGACAGTCATACAGAGTGAAGTGAGTCAGAGAAAGGAAAACAAATAACACATATAACACATATATGTGGAAAGGGATGAACCTATTTGAAGGACAGAAATAGAGACGCAGATGTGGAGAACAAATGTGTGGATACCAAGGGACGAAGGGGACCTGGGAGACTGGGACTGACATGTAAGCACTCTGTACGAAACACATAACTGATGAGAGCCCACTGGATAGCACAGGAAGCTACTCAACTCTCTGTGCTGACCTAGATGGGAAGGAAATCCAAACAAGAGGGGTAACATGTGCACATACTGCTGATTCACTGTGTACTACAGTAGAAACTAATACAACATTGTAAGGCAACTATGCGCCAATAAAAGTTAATTTAAAAGTAAAAATAGAGAGATGGACAGAACAGGTTTGTCCTGGTTGTGTCTTCAGCTCCTTGGTGAAGATCTCGTTTGGAAAGCGCTTGGGCTCGTGCCCTCTGTGCCTCAGTACAGCGTTGCCTGCGCGTTTGTTTGGGTGTCCTAAGAGCCTGCCAGGCATGGGAGCTCCTGGATGGAAGCCAGCCACACCAGGAAAGCAAACCCTTCAGTCCTCCTCTCCTGGTCATCTCCACGGGGGTGATGGGGGACGTGAACCCCGATGGTGGACGTGAACCCCAGTGGTGGTGGACACCTCCTACTCCCACTTCTCTGAGGTCAAAGTCTCCGACGGCGGCAGAGTTGAACACAAAGACAGCAATGCTTCAAAGTTCTTAAAAGAGAACAAGGTGGATGGAGGGTTAAAAAAAACTCTGCGAGTTTTTCAACCCATAAAGATGGTTTTGCAAGTTTCCAAGAGACATTCACCGCATGCGGCACCCTTGTCCTGCTGGGATCTGCACGAGGCTCCCTCTCACAGATTGCAGGAGAGGCATTTTTATTTTGAGATGGGTGTTTTATAAACTCCTGGCAATCCATGAGTTGGCTGCTAAAATAGTATGTAAGCAGATATTTAGGAGAGGGGGCCAATTTGTCGGCACTATTTTTAGAAGAAGGAGAAAGTACAAGTAGAATTGTTAATTAGACTGTCTTCAAATCCAGAGACATCTTATTTTTCTCATTTTTTTTTAATGGGAGGATAATTGCTTTACAGTATTGTACCGGTTTCTGCTATACATCAACATGAATCAGCCACAGCTATACATACATCCCCTCCCTCCCATCTCCCCCACCCCCATCCCACCCCTCTAGGTTGTCACAGAGCGCTGGGTTGAGCTCCGTGTCCCATTTGCTACCTATTTTACTTATGGTAATGTGTAAGTTTCCATACTATTCAATTCATCCCACCCTCTCCTTCCCCCACTGTGCCCTCAAGTCTGTTCTCTATGCCAGAGACACCGTGTGATAAATGCTTCCATGATGCACAGTGGCCACGATTCCCCCCAAACAACTGTTGGGCACACGAAATTGATCACCAAAAGCACAGCCCTTCCAATTAATCTTCAAAGTGCATAGAAGATAACGGTTTGATTTTTATCTGTATTGTATTTTCAAGGCAACACAAGCCAATGCTCACTTAATTTGCTTTTGGCTTGAAAAAGGTAGATCAATACGATAAATAAATCACATTGAACAAGGACTGTATTGGTATTTGGCAGAATATTCATAGGTTTATCTGGGCCTCCTCATCCTGCCTGCCAGGGGACAACAAGCAACCGCCATTGACAGGGAGATGTCAGGCGAAAACGGGGAGCTCATTGATTCAATACATTCTGTGTTGGGGCAATTGATTCAATATGTTCCCAAAGTTCTCGTGGACAAATGATGCTGAGCATGGTGTATTATTGAAGGATACACAGGAGCACTCATTGGGAAAGACCCTGATGCTGGGAAAGATCAAGGGCAGGAAGAGAAGGGGGCAACAGAGGATAAGAAGGTTGAATGTCTTCACCCATTCAGTGGGCGTGAGTTTGAGCAAACTCCGGGGGACAGTGAAGGACAGGGAAGCCTGGCGTGCTGCCGTCCATGGGGTCACAAAGAGTCTGACATGACATAGTGACTGAACAGCAACAACAAACAGCAGCACAAATTAAGCCTCTTCTACACACAAAGAGCCTTCATCCGGACTCCTTCCATTTTTAATTAGCTCATCTGCCCTTTTCCACAGCACTGGTGGGTCCTCAGCCTTGTCATTGGGCAGCCGGCCCTCCGCGGTCACGGCTCACTGCGGCTCCGTGGACTGCCGGTGGCTGGGAGGAGTCAGAGCCACTGCATTCGGATGGGTACATCTTCCTTTTCTCCTTTGCCTTTCACTTCTCTTCTTTTCTCGGCTATTTGTAAGGCCTCCTCAGAAAACCATTTGCCTTTTGGCATTTCTTTCTCTTGGGGATGGTCTTGATCACCACCTCCTACAATCTCAGGTACAATCTGATCTCAGATCTTCAGGCACTCTGTCTATCAGATATAATCCCTTGACTCTACTTGTCACTTCCTCTGTATAATTGTAAGGGACTTGATTTAGGTCACACCTGAATGGTCTAGTGGTTTTCCCTACTTTCTTCAATTTAAGTCATAGAAAAAGCAAGAGAAATCCAGAGCAACATCTACTCCTAATTCATTGACTGTGCCAAAGCCTTTGACTGTGTGGATCACAACAAACTGTGGATAATTCTTAAAAAGATGGGAATACCAGACCATTTTCCTACCTCCTGAGAAATCTGTATGTAGGTCAAGAAGCAACAGAACTGGACGTGGGACAATTGACTTTTCCAAATTAAGAAAGGAGTACATCAAGGCTGTATATTGTCACTCTGCTTATTTAACTTATATGCAGAGTACATTATGTGAAATGCCAGGCTGGATGAAGCACAAGCTGGAATCAAGATTGTTAGGAGAAACATCAATAACCTCAGATAGTCAGATGACACCACCCTTATGGCTGAAAGAGGAACTAAAGAGCCTCTTAATGAAAGTGAAATAGGAAAGTAAAAAAGCTGACTTAAAACTCAACATTCAAAAACCTAAGATTATGAAATATGGTCCCATCACTTCATGGCAAATAGATGGAGAAACAATGGAAACATTGACAGACTTCATTTCCTTGGGCTCTAAAATCACTGCAAGTGGTGACTGCATCATGAAATTAAAAGACACTTGCTCCTTGGAAGAAAAGTTATGACCAACCTAGACAGCATATTAAAAAGCAGAGACATTACTTTCCCAACAAATGTCTGTTTAGTCAAAGCTATGGTTTTTCCAGTAGTCATGCATGGATGTGAAAGTTGAACCATAAAGAAAGCTGAGTGCCCAAGAATTGATGATTTTGAACAGTGGTGTTGGAAAAGACTCTTGAGAGTGCCTTGGACTTCAAGGAGATCAAACCAGTCAGTCCTAAAGGAAATAAGTCCTGAATAGTCATTGGAAGTACTGATGCTAAAGCTGAAGAAGCTCCAATACTTTGGCCACCTGATTCAAAAAACTGACTCACTGGAAAAGACCCTGATACTGGGCAAGATGGAAGGCAGGAGGAGAAGGGGATAACAAAGGATGGGGTGGTTGGATGGCATCACTGACTTGATGGACATGAATTTGAGCAAGTTCCAGGAGTTGGTGATGGACAGGGAAGCCTGTTGTGCTGCAGTCCATGGGGTCACAAAGAGTTGGACACAACTGAGTAACTGAACTAAACACCAGGATTAATCCTTCCAAGGTAGAGGTTACCCTCACTGATTCAGAAAATAACTCTCTGTTTATTTCTCATGTTTTTAGACAATCAACCATGCTTAAATATGGAGATGGACAGTGGTACTAACACCCAATGCATCCAACAAATGTACATGATTAGTCTTTTACTAGGGTTTCCCAAGTGGCGCTAGTGGTAAAGAACCTGCCTGCCAATGCAGGAGACACAAGAGATGAGGGTATGATTCCTGGGTCAGGAAGATCCCCTGGAGTAGATAATGGCAACCCACTCCAGTATTTTTGCCTGGAGAATCCCATGGACAAAGGAACCTAGCAGGCTACAGTCCAAGGGGTCCCAAAGAGTCGGACACGACGGACCACATAAACACAATCTTTTACAATGCATAATTTTCAGTATCTAAGAGATGCAGTCATTGCAGACTCCATGAACTCCACGTTATAACTAGAATTTGATTTTTTCCTTTATCCTCCAAGTAAAAGAGACATCATTGCAGATTTGGGTCAGAAATCCTAGTTCCTTTTGACCAGTGATTCAGTCCAGGCAAATCACTTGGTACGTTTAAACCTCAATGTCTTCATTTGTAAAATGGAAATAATTAAACAGACATAGCACAGTGTTTCATTAAATTTTAATTAAGCACAAAGCAACTGGACCTCACTGATGAATGCAACAACTACAAAGGACATTTGATTCTTTCAATGAGTTAAACTAACTGCGGCAATTTATCCATTCACTGTCACCAGCCACCCTCTTTTCTGGATTTCGGAACTTAACACTCAGACGTCTTCAGCAAATCAAACACAGTTGGGTTGCATCTTCAGAAAAGCCACAGGCATCTACAGCCATATCATCCTGAATACGCCCAATCTCATCTGATCTCTGAAGCTAAGCAGGGTCGAAAAAAGCTGGTTCAGACGGTCTGGGTCCTTGACTCTGTCATTATTGGCTTCACTTCCCCCAACTGTCAAATGAGAAAAATACTTCCCCTTACCATACGGGGACTCAAATGCAAAGTACTCCGCTTGGAGAATGCTTTTGAAAGTGTGACTATAATGAAAGGTCTATGTAGCACTCTATCTGGGGCTTCCCTGGTGGTTCAGTGGTAAAGAATCGGCCCGTGAATGCAGGGGACACGGGTTCGATCCCTGGTCCGGGAAGATCCCACACGCTGCAGAGCAACTAAGTCCGTACGCCGCCGCTAACGAGCCTGTGCTCTAGAGCCCGGGAGCCATGACTACTGATGCCCACGTGCCTGAGGGCCTGTGCCCCACAGCAAGAGGAGCCACGGCAATGAGAGGCCTGCACACCACAACTCAAGGGGAGCTCCAGCTCTCTGCAACTAGAGAAAAGTCCCCGCAGCAACAAAGACCCAGCACAGCCAAAAATATTAATAAATAAGTAAACATGTAGCACTGTACCACCAGCCCCAGCCAGGTCTGGAGGTGGGTGGAGAACCTTCCAGGAAGAGACCTTTCAGATCCCAAGGAGGCGTGTCATCCCATGAGTGGGGAGCCTCATGCTGGGCCAGGGTCCCAGAGAACACCCCTCCCCACCTTCACTATGAACGCTCAGGGCACCTGGTCTGGAGCTTTCTATTGGCTGAAGGCACTGTGTTCCCAGGAAGGGGTAACTCATCAACAGTGTATTAATTGACTCATTGGAAAAGACCCTGATGCTAGGCAAGATTGAAGGTGGGAGGAGAACGGGACGACAGAGGATTAGACGGCTGGATGAGATCCCCGACTCAATGGACATGAATTTGAGTAAACTCAGGGAGTTGGTGATTTACAGGGAGGCCTGGCGTGCTGCAGTCCACAGGATCACAAAGAGTTGGACAAGACTGAATGACTGAACTGAATTGTTTATAGGCATTATCTTTATATCATTATCAGTTAATAGACAGGGTCCTGGAAAAGTAGAACACAAATAGGTGTTTTCAAGAGCCAAGGGGAGAGAATTCTGAGATGGGTTGATGACACGGAGGGGGTGAAGAACCATCGGTGAGGAACCCAGGGCAGGAGGGAGTTGAAGGTCCCTGAGTCCTCCTGGGGAGGAGGGAGACGCTGTGGAAAGAGTTTGAGGTGCTCCAGAAGCTGGGACTTTTGTTAAGGACTGGCCTTGTCCGACGAGAGAGCCGGGACACAGGCCAAACAGAAGAGATGGGATACTGACGTCTGCTCTGACGTGCCCCGCAAGCTCCATGGGCTCCGGGAGGGCCCCTCAGACACCTCCTGACTTCCTGACTCTCATCTGGGTCCTGGGTCACCTGTTGGTCTTACTGGAACTTTCCGACGTGTATCAGTGTGGTCCCCAATCGGGCTTGCACACTTACGGAAATGGAGTTAGTGTAGGGTTGTCTTCGGGAAAACTCCCTGCTTCCCATGCCTTTGGACTTGGCCTGCAGGACATGGCCAGCTGTGACCACCAACCCACCGCGTGGATCAAAGATTTCCTCTCCCCAGAAGTCAAAACACTAGCAGGACCAATACCACCTATCTGAGGAAGAAGAGTCCTTTATTCTGGCATCTCAGGTTCAGGGACAGACTCTTCATCTTTTCATTTCTTTTCCACCACTTGGCCTTAAAGAGAGAGAGAGAGATACACCAAGAGGGTGCATGAATCTCCCGTGTTCGTGAAGCTCAGCCCTGTATGTCCGCTGAAAGACAGACAAGCTCTACTGCATGAAACAGAGGAAAACAAGATTTATTTGCTCATAATTGCATTTCTATTACATCACTTACCCAATATGTTTGTCTTGCTGAACTGTAACACATCCAGGGAGTGGAAAAACCCACAGGATATACAGCAAAGTGCCAGGCATGACAAGGTGAATTAAGTAAGCATAATTTACCACTTCTAATAAAATCATTTTTATTTATGGGTGAGTGCTAATGTGTTCTGACACGCTCCTAATTTCTATTTTGTTATTTATGAAATAGAAACCTGACAATTCACTAAATCACCATGAGCCATTCCTTTTCAAATCGGTTCCATTTGCTGGACACAAATTATTTTTTATTTAAGAGCTGCTCTTGGCTTCAACAGTTCAAAGTTTGCCATAAAGAGTGAATAAGTCAGATGATTGCCTAATGACATCTATGAAGGTGTCCCCACCAGAATATGAGTCCCCCCCAAGGGACAGTGGGATCTGAGGTCCCCCCCCCCCACCATGCCCCTCCACTAGCTCAAGAGTTTAGCAAGAAGGTCCTTGTACCAATCAGAGTCTCCAGCATCCTGTTTGCAGGGCAGAAATGGAGATGCAGACATAGAACAGTCTTGTGGACCTGGTGGAGGAAAGAGAGGGTGGAATGAAGGGAGAGAGTAGCTTGGAAACAGACACATTACCATATGTGAAATAGACAGCCAGTGGGAATTTACTGTATGAAGCAGGGAGCTCAAACCCAGTGCTCTGTGACAACCTAGAGGGTGGGATGGGGTGGGAGGTGGGAGGGAGGGTCAAGAGGGAGGGGACGTACGTGTACCTGTAGCTGATTCATGTGGATGCAAGGCAGAAACCAACACAGTGTTGTAAAGCAACTATCCCCCAATTAAAAATGCAATTTAAAAAGAAATAAAATAAGCAAGCAAAAAGCCAGAACACTGAACTGTGGGTGCTTCAGGCAGGGTTTATTTTCAGAGGGATGAGCTGGAAAGGTGAGGAGACAGCAGGGGGAGAAGGCAGAGCCCAGGGCTGGTACAAGTTGGGGAACAGGCTGGCAAGCCCCAGAAGGCGAGGAACCCAGTAGGGCAGCTTTCCTGGGGAAGAGCAGCTTCTTTTAGCCAGGAGATACAGTGGACAGCCCCCTACACACACACCCAGGGAGAAAGCCAAAGGAATGGGGACCCCAGCTTGCCCTCTCCCCATCCATCCCTGACCTCCTGCCAGGGTTTTGCGCTGAGAACAGTCAGCAGACAACAAGTTCAGTTCAGTTCAGCCGCTCAGTCGTGTCCAACTCTTTGCGACCCCACGGACTGCAGCACACCAGGCCTCCCTGTCCATCACCAACTCCCAGAGTTTACTCAGACTCATGTCCATCGAGTCGGTGATGCCATCCAACCATCTCATCCTCTGTCGTTCCTGCCCCCAACCCCTCCCAGCATCAGGGTCTTTTCCAACGAGTCAACTCTTTGCATGAGGTGGCCAAAGTATTGGACTGTCAGCTTCAACATCAGTCCTTCCAGTGAACACCCAGGACTGATCTCCTTTAGGATGGACTGGCTGGATCTCCTTGCAGTCCAAGGGACTCTCAAGAGTCTTCTCCAACACCACAGTTCAGGGAAACAGTGGAAAGAGCCTGGGCAGGTGAGGTGGTGGAGGGAGCCAGACCAGCACCCAGGAGGAACCACCCCAGATCAACCTCAGGGACCTCAGGGCGGAAGGAGGAGCCCTGGGCTGGGAACCACGTGACCTGAACTTCCACTTAGTGGTTGGACCTGGAGGAAACGAACTGCTGTTTACAATCCTCATTCCTTCCAATGCGGGTGCGCCAGGGCATGTGTTCCGCCGTCCAATCTCAGCCGACAGCCACATTTCACACGTAAACAAGAGTTGGATTCAATTCCCTCTGCCCTGTTGCCTGCCCTGTTCCCTGGGGACAGAAGGGCCCTGTCCCACCTCCCCTGTGTTCCCTGGAGGCGCCTCCCAGGCAGAACTTCACCTCAGTAAACACTGGCTCATTGAGTAAGGGGTGAGGACAGGCCTCCTTCAAAGTAACAGCAACAAGAAAAAATCATGAACTGTGTTAAAGGAGTAGTGTCATTGCTTGTTACCCAGCGGAGTAAGGGAAGCCACATCAGTGCTAGTCAGAACTCAGACGGTTTTCTTAACCTACTTTTTTATTCCAGTATTCTTGGGCTTCCCTTGTGGCTCAGCTGGTAAAGAATCCGCCTGCAACTCAGGAGACCTGGGTTCGACCCCTGGGTTGGGAAGAGCCCCTGGAGAAGGGATAGGCTACCCACTCCAGTATTCTGGCCTAGAGAAGTCCATGGACTGTATTGTCCATGGAGTTGCAAAGAGTCAAACAAGACTGAACAAATTTCACTTCACTGGAAAGAGATAAGTGTTTTGTTGTTGTTTTTAAAAATAATGAATAGGCATTTTTTGAGTACCAAAGGGAAAGCTTGAAAGATTTAAAGTGAACTTCGTAATTTAATTTCGGAAAAAGACTAAGCCTTGCCTTTACATTCTCAATTTGAGTATTAACTGGTTTTTTAATACCCTCTTTTTTTCAAAGGAATAAAGGGAACCCTCAATCTATCTCTTAGAGGATGGACTGTGAATTAGAGGAGTCTGCAGAAGAGAGGAACAGACTTCCTTCCAAAAAGGGATTTAAAGCAGCGGGTCTGAACCAAGGTGCTTTTACTGTCATCTTTAACACAAGGAATTAAGCCAAATGGTGAAGAACAGAGTTTTTATAATCAGCTTTACTCCACAAAAATACTAGGAGGAGGAGTTCTGTGAGTGGAATAAAAATTGGAATTCAGCACAAGACAGAAGATTTGATAATGATGATAAATATAGTCAAAGTGTGTGAAACTCCAGAGTTCAAACCTTGTCCCCCTCCCAGATACATGAGGTCTCCCTGGGGCCCCCCTCCCCTCCTTGCATGTTTTATCAGAGTGACACAAAGACAGTTTCTGCCAGTTATTTATTTCAGCCCATCATCCCTTTCCCACAGACAAGAAAATCTTCCAACCTCTCTCTTCCAATATTATGCGACTTTTTCTCCCTCAATCGAAGGAATAGATGGAGCTCAAGCTGATTTATGTCCACCTCCTCTGGATATTCAGGATGGAAAGCAAGCCCATTAAAATAGCAGATGTGTGGCAGCTGCATTGGGAAAACAACAGAAATTTTCCATTAAATGTCTGGATAGAATCATATAAAGTTAGAGGTGCAAAGATCCTTAGACACCATCTCATTAAAACTTTGTACCAGGAGCATAAAAGGGGCATTTCAAGCATCCACAGTCTCTGCCAATGTCATCTGCTTTATGGCTTCATCTCCTAGCATTGTCCCTTGAGGTCACTGTCCTGTCCTGCCACAATCTGTGACCCTGTTTCTATTGCAGGTGACAGATTTTTAGAGTTCTGCAAAGCTTGGATCATTTTGGTATTGACCCTCACTCTAAGAATCATCCAGAACTATAACCTTGTCTCAAGTTTCCGTGGGATTCAAGGCAAGGAAGTGTCTTTTCTGCCAAGGAAGTGTCTTTGATTCCCTAAACTGGCTCAGAATAGACTAGACCATCCAGTATCTTTCCCATAGCTCTTCTCTCTCTTCCTTGTTTTAATATTGATTATTCAAGGCCATCAAATCTCCATCAGCCTATCTTAGTCACCCTCCATGGTAGAAAAACAAGATGTGTGTAAATCCCTGAGCGGTTGGCACTCCAGCTTGGGATGACCCAGGTGGCCCTAAACGCTGATAAGAGGCTGATGAAGCAGCCTGCCCGAGGAATTCTTACACAAGTACTAAGGAGAGTCCTAGCACAGAATGCATCTTGAGAAGAAAGCAAAAATTCTCAAGCAGAGTTTGCAAACAGCGGACAATGCCAGAGATGGAGGAGAGGAATTCAGGCGCAATGCCATGTCTGTCTCTCGGGGTGTTTACCCCAGCCCTGATTAATGTGGCAGCAATCTGGGATGAGCCGGTTGCCATGGACACCGAGTGAGAATCAGAAGAGGTGCCACGTCTGCAGAATCGGCTCCAGCAGCTTCGGCCACGGGGGACCATGCCCTCGGGGCAGACACGAGCCCCTTGACCTCTGGTGTTGGCAACCTCCCTTCGAGTGGTGGCAGGACACAGGGCCATAGAGTGTTCGTGGCTCAGATGCTGATTTGGCAACAGCAATCATGGAAGGTACCACCCCCTCGAGCCTGCAAGGGAGCAGGAAAAAGGAGAAATGCCTAGTGATTTGTGATAGCCAAGGAAAACCCTTGGTAAAATATATGAGAATTCCAAGGCAATCTAAGTGAACTTCATTGTCATGTTTCTTAGACTGGGAAACATGCCTCTTTGGGGAAACTTTTTGTCCCTATGTGATTTTTTTTTTTTCAGCTAAAGCAGCCTTCTACATAGTTTCAAAACTAAAGTTACTTTTGTTCTTCATAAGAGCAATAGTTCATCATCTATAAACTCTGGATTCCCAGATGGCACAACGGTAAAGAATCCATCTGCCAATGCAGGAGACACAAGAGACATGAGTTCAATCCCTGGGTTAGGAAGATCCCTGGAGGAGGAAATGGCAACCTGCTCCAGTATTCTTGCCTGGGAAATCCCATGGAATGGGAGAGTTGCAAAGAGTCAGACATGACTGAGCATGCAAGCAAATAGTTCATCATCTGTAAGTGCGTGTATGCCCAGTCATGTCTGACTCTTAGCAACCCCACAGAGCTCCTCGGTGTATGGAATTTTCCAGGCAAGAATACTGGAGTAGGCTGTGAGTCATCTGAGGTTGGCTTTAGGCTCTGATTCAGGTTCAGTTCTGTTCCGCCTGTCTCCACAGTCTCTTTGGACCAGCAGGTATCCAGGACACATTCTTCTTGTGATGGATCCCAGGAGGGCAAGAGGCCAAGCCAGACCACGCTAGCACCTGTGAGAGCACTGGTTGCATCAAGTTCATTAAAATTCCATTGGCCAAAGAAAGTAATCAAACCCGAGGACTCTGGGGCCAAGAAATATACCCTCCCCACTCTACACATTGGGAAATCTCCTGCCAGAGGGAGGGAATAAAGAAATGAGGACGAGAAGGCAATCCAGCACCAAAGATTTAATCAACAGTTACTACTGCAATGGAAACATGAACTATCTTTTCCCTCACCCCTTTTCTCTAAAGCACTGTTTGCTAACTTGGCCGGAAACTTATTCACATTCAGCACCTTGCTTGGTGTAGATCTAGCTGAACAAATGTTTGTTGGGTAAATTCAAACATTAGAGGGCATTGCCATCACTGATTTTATTTCCTCCAGTGTTTCTTTTTTTCCCCATTTGGCTTCCTGATTTCAAAAAATACCTTATTTCAAGCTTAATCCTAACTTTGGTCTTCCCACCTTGGGGAAAAGAATAGTGCACTTATAAATAGTATTATTTCCAGTTAATATCTGGATGACATTCAAGGTCAGATTCCAAGTGGCCATGTTTCTGCTTTTCAAATTCATAATCGCCTTTTACTTTTAAATATTAAGGAAAGTCTACCAAAAGGTTTCACTGATCTTAGCTGACTCTCTGCTCTCTTCTTAGGAAACCAGGTCATGGAGAGGAGCATTGTTGGATGGACTCTCAAGACCTAGGAACACCAAGAAAAGTACAGGAAGCCAATCAGTCCAGTAATGGCCCTCCAGCACCAAAGATCCTCACCGTCTCCATGGGGGAAAACAGCAGAAGGAGCAGAGAAGCTGAGCCTCTCTAAAGCAATTAGGTGGCACCTCTCCTCAAAGCAACCTAGTCCCTGCCTTACAGAAAAGAAGACAGATCCAGGGAAGGACGGAAAATCTTCATCTGCTCTTTCGCTAAGTGATTTATTACATCTCAGTGATACATCTGTATTGTATTAGCCGCCTTCACATCTTGTCCTGTAAACGTCACACCGAGGCAGTGTTTGCATCTGCTCATCAGGCACAGGGGAGATGTTTGCTTCAACCAGGGTGATCAGACAGAAACCTGGGGCTGCCAACACCGCCGCAGGAAGGCATGTCAGTCACCAGTGATTCTGCAATGAAGGGTCCCCACTGCCCTGAAAGGATGCCCAGCAATACACACAACCTTGTGAGATGTCTCACTTCTGAATACAACTCAACTTGATTAAGCAGGGATTACTCTAAGTGATTAGTTTTGTTACTCATGTTCCCAATATATGGCACACATTTGTTCTGGAATCCCAGAAAGCTGGGGAAAGAGGGGGAGGGTGAGAGGGGGCACAGAGGAGAGAGAATACTTAGACACAACAGGGTCCAGCCTTTGCATTGTGCAGCCATCAGACCCTGGTCATCAGTCACCTTCCTAATGCCTGTCTCCTGGAGCCTGTTCTCTCTCTCCGGGTCACAGGGTTTTCCAACCCCGTCTCTTTTTCTCCATGTACAGTTGCTGCTGAGTTGCTAAGTCATGTCCAACTCTTTGGCGATCCCATGGACTGTAGCCCACCAGGCTCCTCTGTCCATGCACTGGCAGGCAGGTTCTTTACCTCTATCCTGGACTCAAGTTCACTTCATTTCTGTCACTCAGTCGTGTCTGACTCTTTCGACCCCATGGACTGCAGCACAACAGGCTTCCCTGTCCATCACCAAATCTCGGAGCTTACTCAAACTCACATCCATTGAGTCGCTGATGCCATCCAACCATCTCATCCTCTGCCATCCCCTTTTCCTCCCACCTTCAGTCTTTCCCAGCATCAAGGTCTTTTCCAATGAGTCAGTTCTTCACATTAGGTGGCCAAAGTACTGGAGTTTCAGCTTCAACATCAGTCCTTCCAATGAACACCCGGAACTGATCTCCTTTAGGATGGACTGGTTGGATCTCCTTGCAGTCCAAGGGACTCTCAAGAGTCTTCCCCAACACCACAGTTCAAAAGTATCAATTCTTTGGCGCTCAGCTTTCTTCAGAGTCCAACTCTCACATCCATACATAACTACTGGAAAAACCATGGATTTGACCAAAAGGACCTTTGTTGGCAAAGTAATGTCTCTGCTTTTTAATATGGGGTCTAGATTGGTCATAGCTTTTCTTCCAAGGAGTAAGCATCTTTTAATTTCATGGCTGTGGTCACCATCTGCAGTGATTCTGGAGCCCCCCAAAAAATAAAGTCTCTCACTGTTTCCATTGTTTCCCCATCTATTTGCCATGAAGTGATGGGACCAGATGCCATGATCTTAGTTTTCTGAATGTTGAGCTTTAAGCCAAATTTTTCACTCTCTTTCACTTTCATCAAGAGGCTTTTTAGTTCCTCTTCACTTTCTGCCATAAGGGTGGTGTCATCTGCATATGTGAGGTTATTGATATTTCTCCCTGCAATCTTGATTCCAGCTTGTTCTTCATCCAGCCCGGCATTTCGCATGATGTATTCTGCATATAAGCGGGGGGACAAAATACAGCCTTGACATACTCCTTTCCCTATTTGGAACCAGTCTGTTGTTCCATGTCCAGTTCTAACTGTTGTTTCTTGACCTGCATACAGATTTCTTAGGAGGCAGGTATGGTGGTCTGGTATCCCCATCTCTTTAGGAATTTTTCACAGTTTGTTGTGACCCACATAGTCAAAGGCTTTGGCATAGTCAATAAAGCAGAAGTTGATGCTTTTCTGTAACTCTCAAGCTTTTTCTATGATCCAGCGGATGTTGGCAATTTTATCTTTGGTTCCTCTGTCTTTTTAAATCCAGCTTGAACATATAGAAGTTCATAGTCCACATATTGCTGAAGCCTGGCTTGGAGGATTTTGAGCATTACTTTGCTAGCATGTGAGATGACTGCTATTGTGTGGTAGTTTGAACATTCTTTGACATTTCCTTTCTTTTGGATTGGAATGAAAATTGACCTTTTCCAGTCCTGTGGCCACTGCTGAGTTTTCCAAATTTGCTGACATATTGAGTGCAGCACTTTCACAGTATCATCTTTCAGGATTTGAAATAGCCCAACTGGAATTTCATCACTTCCACTAGCTAGTGATGCTTCCTAAGGCCCACTTGACTTCAAATTCCAGGATGTCTGTTTCTAGGTGAGTGATCACACCAGCATGATTATCTGGATCGTGAAGATCTTTTTTGTACAGTTCTTCTGTGTATTCTTGCCCCCTCTTCTTAATATCTTCTACTTCTGTTAGGTCCATACCATTTCTGTCCTTTATTGGGCCCATCTTTGCATGAAATGTTCCCTTGGTATCTCTGATTTTCTAGAAGAGATCTCTAATCTTTCCCATTCTATTATTTTCCTCTATTTCTTTCCACTGATCACTGAGGAAGGCTCTCTTATCTCTCCTTGCTATTCTTTGAAACTGCATTCAAATGGGAACATCTCTCCTTTTCTCCTTTGTCTTTTGCGTCTTTTCTTTTCTCAGCTATTCATAAAGCCTCTTCAGACAACCATTTTGCCATTTTGTATTTCTTTTTCTTGGGGACATTTTTGATCTCTGACTCCTGTACAGTGTCACGAACCTCCATCCATAGTTCTTCAGGCACTCTGTCTATCAGATCTAGTCCCTTAAATCTATTTCTCACTTCCACTGTATAGTCATAATGGATTTGATTTAGGTCATACATGAATGGTCTAGTGGTTTTCCCTACTTTATTCAATTTCAGTCTGAATTTTGCAATAAGGAGTTCATGATCTGAGCCACAGTCAGCTTCCAGTTGTTTTTGCTGACTGTAAAGAGCTTCCCTATCTTTGGCTGCAAAGAATATAATCAATCTGATTTCGGTGTCAACCATCTGGTGATGTCCACGTGTAGAGTCTTCTCTTGTGTTGTTGGAAGAGGGTGTTTGCTATGACCAGTGTGTTCTCTCGGCAAAACTCTGTTAGTCTTTGCCCTGCTTCATTCTGTACTCCAAGGCTAAGTTTGCCTGTTACTCCAGGTGTCTCTTGACTTCCTACTTTTGCATTCCAGTTCCCTGTAATGAAAAGGACATCTTTTTGGGGTGTTAGTTCTAGAAGGTCTTCTAGGTCTTCATAGAACCGTTCAACTTCAGCCTTTTCAGCATTAGTGGTTAGGGCATAGACTTGGATTACTGCGATATTGAGTGGTTTGCCTTGGAAACGAACACAGACAGTTCTGTCGTTTTTGAGGCTGCACCCAAGTACTGCGTCTTGGACTCAAACAGGTATCCAAACTTTTGACCTGAAAAAATTAGTGGTCAGAAAAGTGAATTGTAATGCTACACACACACACACACACACAGGTGGGGGAAGCCAGAGGGATGTTTTCACCTGGTGAAGGAGCAGATGAGAAAAATGGATCTTGGTTTCAGACACGTGGAATGATGAGAGACTTGCTATGGAAATAAGATGACATGTAATCTGTGCACTTCTGACCTCCATAAACTTATGCCAATTTGTGATGCACTCTAACTCACAGGGGCTTTGGTTTCACCACCGTCTCTCTGAAATAGCCTTCTGTGGTCCAGCCGCTGCTAAGACTACCATGGCAACCCATGACTGACCTTCCTGCCCTGGTGATGGCTCCCATTCCCTCCACAGCAGGCCTCTCCATCTTCATTTGTTGCCAGAGGAAAAGCATTTCACTGCAGAAGAGTCATCGATTAGTGAAAGGTGGATTTGGGGCTGGCATTTAAGAATTGTGCAGGCATTTTAAACTGTGA
Organism: Odocoileus virginianus; assembly: GCF_023699985.2. NCBI lineage: Eukaryota > Metazoa > Chordata > Mammalia > Artiodactyla > Cervidae > Odocoileus > Odocoileus virginianus. The sequence continues at coordinate 4,336,414 of NC_069674.1, forward strand.
CTAAAAAACATCTAATTGAGAAATTATGAAACCCACGTGGCATAACAGAGTGTCATTATGGCCTCTGAACCCTCTCTGACTGTCGTCTCAAAGGAAAAATAAGTCCAAACCGACAAAACATCCATAACAGTGAAGGAGATCACAGGCAGACAAGCCCCGCATCGAGGTGTTGCAGAGCAGAGGCGCCACTGAAACAATCATTCAGGCGCGCTTGTCCACCAAGGGCCACATTTCTTTCTTCTTGACAATTAACTCCATGATGAGCTCCCATCCTTCTGAAACAGTGTGAATTTCAATTCGACGTCGGCCATTCTTGCCAGTCTCTGCCCCAGGATAATCTCTAAGGCCTGTGATGTAACTCAAGACCCAGGCACGGGACAGTCATCACCTACCCAGGTGGGCCCCCGTCCCTGGCTGTGTGCTGCCTCCAGGCCACGTCCTTCCTTTTTTTAGCCAGAAGGCTGAAATTCCAGTCCTTACTGCGGAAACTCATTTCGAGTCCAGCACTTGGTTTACTTTTATGTTCCCTTCTCCACTGCTAGGCTTTAATTTGGTTTTTCGATTGCTTTGTGTGAAAATTTAAAGCTGCTCCTTATTTGGATATTTGATGGGATTGTTTTTCCTCTCTTGATTTGAAATCAGTAATCCCTACTCCATGTTCACAAAGGTAACGCTCACTTCAGTGAGTTTCTTCTGCTTAGGTCTCCTGCTATAATTACCCTCCAAACTTCTTCACTAGTCGGTTCTCGGGTAAATGTTAAGTTATTGTCTGTGTTTATTTTGAAGCCTCACAGCTCCTTCTTGGTGGCAAGTTCCTCACTCCTCCACTCACCGAGCACCTCCTAGGATCAGACACGGGGCCAGGGGCGTTGCATGAATTATTGCTCATCTTCACACCCAGTCCAGCAGGTGTCATCACCCTTGCCTACCAGATGAGAACTGTGTGGCCCAAGAATTTAGTCAACTCACCTGGGGTCCTACAGCTACCGACGGCAAAGCCAGGATTCACATCCAGCTCATCTGACTTCAGGCTTCTTGCTCTTCCTGCCATGCAGGAGGACCACTTTAGACACAGCACTGTCCAATGGATGCTCTACCACAAGAGCATCACTTCATCTGAGAGAGCCTTCAGCACTTACGAAGCCACTGATTCGTCTTTAACACCCAACTTAGCTCTAAAGTTTGATGTACATTCCTCTTGGCTTAGCACCAGTTTAGAAATGTTTCACAAGGGAACAATCGCCAATAACCATTCTGTCTTAGGGCTAGAAAATTGTAATTTTTTCATCTTCAGCTTCCTTCCCTCTCAAACTCATATCATTCTTCACAGATGTCAGAAGCTTATGATCAGGTCTCACATGAAAAAAAAATTATAGAAAGTTATATGGAACCACTTGGTTAAGAGGACAAAACTCTTTCTAAAAGAATGTTTGGTAGCAACGTTGAAAGTAAGATCTATTCACTTGTCAGGAAGCATTCAACAGGAGGCTTCCTGTGTGCTGTTTTGGATCTGTCATGAATCCTCTGTTCCTTATTAATTCCTGAATATTTGGGAATTAAGAGGAGAGGCAGGCCTCTCCCAGGACTGAGGAATTCACACATTTCCTTCATTAGTTTTTCCATAAGGTGAAAAGTAACTATTTATGACCCTCTTTTCATATGGATCGCCTTTTGGCTTTATGGACTCTATTGCTCCTTGCTTCCTTGGTAAATGTGTAAAGTCTTGTCTCTTGATCTTTATCTAAAGAAGTGGATGGTATATATACTGGTATATATACTCTTTTTTTTGTTTGTTTGTTTGTTTTTTTACCATTTATTTTTATTAGTTGGAGGCTAATTACTTTACATCATTACAGTAGTTTTTGTCATACATTGAAATGAATTAGCCATGGATTTACATGTATTCCCCATTCCGGTCCCCCCTCCCACCTCCCTCTCCACCCGATCCCTCTGGGTCTTTCCAGTGCACCAGGCCCAAGCACTTGTCTCATGCACCCAACCTGGGCTGGTGATCTGTTTCACCCTAGATAATATATATGTTTCAATGCTGTTCTCTTGAAACATCCCACCCTCGCCTTCTCCCAGAGTCCACAAGTCTGTTCTATACATCTGAGTCTCTTTTTCTGTTTTGCATATAGGGTTATCGTTACCATCTTTCTAAAGTCCATATATATGTGTTAGTATACTGTAATGGTCTTTATCTTTCTGGCTTACTTCGCTCTGTATAATGGGCTCCAGTTTCATCCATCTCATTAGAACTGATTCAAATGAATTCTTTTTAATGGCTGAGTAATATTCCATGGTGTATATGTACCACAGCTTCCTCATCCATTCGTCTGCTGATGGGCATCTAGGTTGCTTCCATGTCCTGGCTATTATAAACAGTGCTGTGATGAACATTGGGGTGCACGTGTCTCTTTCAGATCTGGTTTCCTCAGTGTGTATGCCCAGAAGTGGGATTGCTGGGTCATATGGCAGTTCTACTTCCAGCTTTTTAAGAAATCTTCACACTGTTTTCCATAGTGGCTGTACTAATTTGCATTCCCACCAACAGTGTAAGAGGGTTCCCTTTTCTTCACACCCTCTCCAGCATTTATTGCTTGTAGACTTTTGGATAGCAGCCATTCTGACTGGCGTATAATGGTACCTCATTGTGGTTTTGATTTGCATTTCTCTGATAATGAATGATGTTGAGCATCTTTTCATGTGTTTGTTAGCCATCTGTATGTCTTCCTTGGAGAAATGTCTGTTGAGTTCTTTGGCCCATTTTTTGATTGGGTCATTTATTTTTCTGGAGTTGAGCTGGAGGAGTTGCTTGTATATTTTTGAGATTAATCCTTTGTCTGTTGCTTCGTTTGCTATTATTTTCTCCCAAGCTGAGGGCTGTCTTTTCACCTTGCTTATAGTTTCCTTTGTTGTGCAAAAGCTTTTAAGTTTCATTAGGTCCCATTTGTTTATTTTTGCTTTTATTTCTGAAATTCTGGGATGTGGGTCATAGAGGATCCTGCTGTGATTTATGTCGGAGAGTGTTTTGCCTATGTTCTCCTCTAGGAGTTTTATAGTTTCTGGTCTTACATTTAGATCTTTAATCCATTTTGAGTTTATTTTTGTGTATGGTGTTAGAAAGTGTTCTAGTTTCACTCTTTTACAGGTGGTTGACCAGTTTTCCCAGCACCATTTGTTAAAGAGGTTATCTTTTTTCCATTGTATATCCTTGCCTCCTTTGTCGAAGATAAGGTGACCATAGGTTCGTGGATTTATCTCTGGGCTTTCTATTCTGTTCCATTGATCTATATTTCTGTCTTTGTGCCAGTACCATACTGTCTTGATGACTGTGGCTTTGTAGTATAGTCTGAAGTCAGGCAGATTGATTCCTCCAGTTCCATTCTTCTTTCTCAGGATTTCTTTGGCTATTCGAGGTTTTTTGTATTTCCATACAAATTCTGAAATTATTTGTTCTAGTTCTGTGAAAAATGGTATATATACTCTTACAGACTTCAATAAAGCACCCTTGTTCCATCAGAGCTTGGGTCCCCGTGTCTTTCTTTTTCTCTCTCTCTCTATCTCTCTATTTCTGGCCAATTCTCTGGAGCGCAAAGCCCAGCTGCATAACCCAGGGAACATTAGCCTCTTTCCTTCTTTCACTTTCTCATTGTCAACTCCGGACCACCAGGTTCCAGTCCATTAAAGGACCCCAACATTCACATTCTAGATTTGCTGTTTTTTAAAGGATGTTTCATTTTAATTTTTTGATGTGGACCATTTCAAAAGTCTGTATTAAATTTGTTACAATATTCCTTTTGTTTTGTGTTTTGGTTTTTTGGCTATGAGGCATGTGTGATCTTAGCTCCCCAACCGTAGATCAAACCTGGACCTCCTTGCACTAGAAGATGAAGTCTTAACCACTGGACCGCCAGGGAAGTCTCCAATAAGTTTTTCAGTGCACATCATGATACTGTTATTTATGGGTAAAACGTTGCTTGTAAGCAGATCTCCAGAACTAACTCATTTGCATGACTGACATTTTATACCTGCTTATTAGCCATATCTCATTTCTCTCTTTTCTCAGCCCCTGGCAACCACCATTCTAGCCTTTGATTCTATGAGTTTGACTCTTTTAGATCTCATGTAAGTGGAATCACGCAGTGTATGCCCGTCTGCGATTGGCTCATTTCTCTTAGCATCATGTGTCCTCTGCGTTGTCACATGTTGCAAGATTTCCTTATTTAAGACTGAATAATATTCCGTTGTATGCATGCATCACTTTTTTATCCATTCACCTGTCAATGGACATTTAGGTCGTTTTCACATCTTGGCCACTGTGAATACTGCTGCAATATAGTTGGGAGCTCGAGCTGATAGGTGGGAAACAAAAACAGATCAGGGAAATATGTTTGAACTCAAACATTTTGAGATGACTAGAGGGAGAATATATCTTATATAAACCAATATTTTTAAAAGTTTGACTCACATTTATTATCCCAAGTATTTTTCTGTTTTTGTTTTTCATTTTTATTGGAGTATAGTTGATCTATTGGAGTATGGTTGATCGGCAATCCACTCCAGTATTCTTGCCTGGAGAATCCCATGGACAAAAGAGCCTGGTGGGCTACAGTCCATGGGGTCGCAAAGAGTTGGACACAACTGAGCGACTAACACACACATCACACATGGTTGATGGACAACGTTGAGTTCCCTTCAGGGGTACAGCAAAGTGACTCATCCATAAACATATGTCCACTCTGTTTTAGGTTCTTTTCTCATAGAGCCCATACAGAGTACTGAGCAGACGTCCCTATGCTCTCCAGTAGGTCCTTACTAGTCATCTAATTTATAAATTGAAGAATGCATGTCGATCCCGATTTCTCAGTTTATCTCTCTCCCCCTCTTATCCCGTGAAAACCAGAGGTTTGTTTTCTATATCTGTGACTCTATTTCCATTTTGTAGGTAAGTTCATTTGTATCACTTTTTTTAGATGCCATGTAAGTGATATCACATATTTCTCTTTCTCTGCCTGACTTACTTCACTCAGTATGATAATCTCTAGGTCCATCGTTGTTACTGAAAATGGCATTAGTTCACCCTTTTTTATGGCTGAATGGTATTCCACTGCATATATGTACTGCATTTTCTTTCTATTTCCATCTATTCCTCTGCTGATGGACATTCAGGTTAGCATTCCAAGTATTTAAACACAGAGAAACTAAGAAGTCTACCAGTTGGTCAGAATAGAAAAGCATCTCCAAGGACACACAGAAACACATGCAGACACAGACAGAGATGCTAGAAGCTATCCACCAATGACCTATTCATTGGAAGGATGCATTGTCAGTCACTCTGTATTCTACTCAGAGGCTATTTACTGATGGCAAGTGCCATCCACTTTAAGTGGTTCTAGTGCAATAAACACACATTTCTTGAGTTTGGCCAAGTGAGAAATGTCAGCACTCTCCTACTTCACCTTTAATTTCTTCGGGGTACAAAAACACTGTCATGAACTTCCCTTAATAAACAATATATTAAGCTGAGGTTAGAAGTGTCAAAACAGTTTCCTGAGGGGTCACAAGGAGCAGCTTCCTGGACATATTCACACTTTAAAATGTAGGTCGTCTTTCTTGAGGTTGACAAGTTGACCCTTTGATCTGATTGAACATCTTACATACAAACTACCATAGAGGCAGAATCTGACAAATACTGCCCTGCTTCGCCAGCTGAGATCTAGAGTTAACATCCTAGGGAAGGTGAAAGCCAGTTTCCAAGACCAGGGCATGGCCCTTGCACGGACACTTCTTGTTTCTGCTGAGCTAGAGGTCCCCCTGGACTTAGTCTCCCTGGCGCTTCCCTGGGGAGAAAGCGCTGGTGGTGGATGGCTCATGGGCCTGGAGTCACACAGGAAGAAGAGACTGGAAGAGCATGGCCCATCTTCCTTCTCCCCATTGTGGGTACTTTCCAGTTAATGCAGATGAACATGTCACCTGCCACATCAGTAAACAGTAAACAGAAAATGCAGCTGTCAAGCCAGCAGCCACCACCAGCCTCTCCCAAATGTGCACTCTGGGGGCACTCAGGATGGAGAAAAAGAAGATACTGGCTCCAGACAACATATCAAAGGAATGATTCCAATGAGCCCAGACTCTTGAATCTTTCCATACAGAGAAAAGAGCCAAGTTCATTAACTTGAGATGTCTGCTGTGTGTGTGTGTGTCCTCAATCACTCGGTCATATCTAACTCTTGGTGAGCCCATGGACTGTAGCCCACCAGGCTCCTCCATCCATGGAATTTTCCAGGCAAGAATACTTAAGAGGGTTGCCATTTCCTACCCCAGGGGGACTTCCCAACCCAGAGACCAAACCCACATCTTCTGAATCAGCAGGTGGATTTTTTTTACCACTGGCATCACCTGGGAAGCCCCTGGTCATCTTTAGCATCAGTGGCTATTCCCACCATCTGATTTTTGTTGCAACAACTCCCCTCCATCCTGGCTCCTCCCTTCAGAGCAGCTCCTCAGAGCTAACTGAGAGGCTGCATCCTGGGCTTAAGTCATCAGTTCTGTCCACCAGATAAAGCATAATTCTCAACTTTTATTTAGGTTGTGCATATTTTTTCAGTTGACACTGGGAACTCACTGATGAAGCATAGATATGATTCTTAGAATCCCAGACCCGACATCATCAAACAGAGCACAGAGGGGAGGGCGTGGAGCTAAGTGCAGAGTCCAGTAACAGGGATTCGATCACAGCAGGGAGAAAAAAGCAATGTGGAAACCAGTGGGAGGTAAATGGAGGTGTTCTTTGCTGATCAGATCGTGTAGATAAGAGGTCAATGAAGAAACCTCTCCTCTGAGGCAGAGGTCCTAGACCACTGGTCCTGACTTGCCTCCTGCATCCTGTCCTGTATCTTTCTGCATCACTGAAACCCAAGCAGCAACCCGCACTTTCACAGGTGAAACCATTGACCTAGACAGACCTCCATTCCCCTCTGCTGCACTGAAACTCAGACTGAGTTTCTTTCTGACCTCCCATTGCTTAGAGACTTTACTTCAGAAAACTTATAATTGAAAATCCTTTCTCTGCCCTTTGGAGATGTAAATCTTTTTAGAAACCTCTTACCAGTTTTACAACCCATGAATGTCTTTCTCAAGGACCCGGGAGCCATCCCTCTGAAATGCACATAGCAGGTGAGAGGGGACCCATCCTAGCCTCCTAGGTGCCTGGCTTCAGGTTGTAAAATTACCTTCTGTTAAACAGTTAGGAGGAGGTCTACTTTTCCTCCGGGGAAGCCACTTAGCCAACACAGATGGTCGACAGCCCTCCCCAGCACTGGAAAACTCCTCCACCCTCTGTTTCCGTGGATCCAAGTATCCAAACTTGGTCTAGTCTCCCTTCATTGTGGTCATGCTCAGCCATGTCTGACTCTTTGCGACCGCATGGACTATAACCCGCAGACTCTTCTGTCCATGGGATTCTCCAGGCAAAAATAGTGGAGTGTTGCCGTTTCCTCCTCCAGGGAGTCTGCCCGACCCAGGGATCGAACCTGAGTCCCCTGCACTGGCACATGGGTGCTTTACCACTAAGCCACGTGGGGAGCCGTCTCCCATGTGCTCCCAAACAAACACATAGGAATAAAGTCAGTTTCTTTCAGCTCATCTCATCCAGGGCAATGTTTAGCACCATGCTGAGAGTTTCTTAGAATGAAAGAAACTGCAAGCGGTCCTCACAGTGAAATAGTTTGCAGAATGTCATTTTAATCTGACTCCCAAAGTGTTCACTAAAATTAAAATGGGGGGATTAAACTAATTTACACTAATTTTTTTATTAAAATGAAAAGGTGTCTCTAGTGTCAGAATGTACAAACATTATGGGAAACGTCTTGCCACGATATAGTGGCTTCATAAAATCCTTGCATAGTTTCAAAGCTTTACTTTTAACTTGAATTACCTGCTTTGCATTTATTACAGAAGGAGCCAGAATCTGGCATATAAATGTGACATGAAACTGCTTTGCTAGTCATGGAGATTTGGATCCCAGGACCTGGATTAGGAACTCAATCAGTATATTGACATAATGTGATTGTCTCAAACTTCACATATTGTTACATAACATTCTATATAGTTTTTAAATTGCCTACAATATTTATCATTGAATTGAGAAAATATATAAAACCTTAACAAAAAACCAAACAGTGACAGCAGCATTCCCAAGCGGCTCCCGTGAGGAGCAAGAGAAGAATGAATTTTGAAAGAACAGGCTCTTATGAGAAAGCAAGTTGCTTGGCATTCACACAGAAACCGCTAATACAGATTCTTATGTAACATTTATCACACTTGTCTTTTTTCCCAATGCCCCAGGTGGATTTTCTATTTGAACAAAACAAATTCTGCAGTCGTAACATAATAATAACCTGCAGTGCTGCTCAAAACAAAACCTTACATGTAAGCATTTTTTTAAAAATGTATCACAGAGTATATTCAAATTCAAATATGTAACCATCAAAGGGGATTCAAATTCCTTAATAGAAACCCAAGGAAGCAGGCCATCCTAAAGTGCTTAATCTACAGAATGGGTTGTGGTATCCTTTGAAAAACCTAATAAGCTATGGCTCAAAAACAAACAAATGAAAAGAAAGCAACTCAGGGCAGCTCATGATCTATCTTTTTAAAAATTTCCCCAGCTTTGTTGAGACACAATTGATGAACAACACTGTGTGGGTTTAAGGTGTACTGATGAGGTGGTTGATGAATTTGTTTATTACAGATTGATGACCAGCAGGATTAGCTAACACCTGCACCATGACACATAATTACCATTTCTTTTTCGGGGTGAAGACACTTACCATCTCCTGTCTTGGCAACTTTCTTTTCATTTCATTATTGGAGTATAATTGTTTTACACTGCAGTATTAGTTTTTGCCTTACAACAAAGTGAATCAACTGCATGTAGACACGGGTCCCTCCCCTCTTCAGCCTGCGTCCCACCCAGCCCCCCATATCCCACTCCCCGAGGTCATCACAGAGCACAGCTGAGCTCTCTGCCATCCGGCAGCTTCCCGCTAGCTGTCCAGTTTACACCCGGGGGTGTGTATATGACAACGCCACTCTCTCAGTCTCCCACCCTCATTACCCCACTGTGTCCACAGGTCTGCTTTTTACGTCTTCATCTCTATTCCCGCCCTGCAATCAGGTTCATCAGGACCATTTTTCTAGATTCCATATATACATGCATTAATATGCAGTATTTGTTTTTCTCTTGCTGACCTAGTTTGCTCTATATGACAGACTAGGTCCATCCACATCAGCAAATTTCAAGTCTATATACACTATTATTAGCTGTCATCACCACACCGTACATTAGACCCTCCCTCACTTACCATTGGAGGTTTGTACCCTTTGAACAATATCAGCCTATTTCCTCACCTTCCAGCCCCTGGTCACCATCACTCTGAGTTCAGCTTTTTTGGATATTCCATGTACAAGATATATCATACAGTATTTGCTTTTCTCTGTCTGACTTATCTCATTAGCATAATATCCTCAAGGCTGGGGTGATGAAAATATTTTACAACTTGATTACATTGGTGATTCCAAACTGTGTACATCTTTCAAAAGTCATATAACTGTGCACCTTAAAAAAAATGAATTTTACTGGAAAGAAATTGTACCTCAATGTACCTGAATTGTAAAAATGTATGCTATTATTGTGGCTCAGCTAGTAAAGAATCTGTCTGCAGTGTGGGAGACCTGGGTTTAATCCCTGGGTTGGGAAGATCCCCTGGAGAAGGGAAAGGCTACCCACTCCAGTATTCCGACCTAGAGAATTCCATGGATTGTATAGTCCATGGAGTCACAAAGAGTCAGACACGACTGGGTGACTTACTTTCACTTCACTTCACTTCATGCTATTGTTATTGGGATATACCTCATTCCAGAAATGTGTGTCTTCTCAGATGCAAATTGGCGCTTGCCATCTGCACTTACTATCTACCTCTACAATGATTCAGATGCATATATATACACGCACATATGTATATATATGTTCTTTTTCAGATTCTTTCCCCTTAAAGGTTATTACAAAATATTGAGTCTCCTTGAATTTAAGATCAGTAATATAAAATTGAAGGGCTTCTCAGGTGGCGGGATTGGTCAAGAATCTGCCTGCCAGTGTAGAGATGTAAGAGACAAGGATTCAATCCCTGAATCAGGAAATTCACCTGGAGGAGGGCTTGGCCACCCACTCCAGTATCTGGCCTGGAGAATCCCTGGGGCAGAGGAGCCTGGTGGGCCACAGTCCATGGGGTCACAAAGAGTCAGACACGACTGAACACCCACACACAATCTAAAAACACATGAAGAAGTTTAACCTGCTCCTTAAATTTCTGTATTCCAGAAAAATAACCTGACATCATAGTTTAGACTGAGTTACAGGACAGACTCACTGAAACCTCTGAAAACAGAAACAGGGGGCCTGATGTGTGTTAATTTAGGAAGGGTAAAAAGAAGAGGAGATATTGTGCAAGAACACAGAAGTCTCTGGTTATGGAAAATCACTGCCTTGACTCACTGGGACATCAGGAGACGCCTGTCCACGGTTGCTTAGCAAACCTGACCTTTGTAAGTTCCTCTCAATTGGAAACTTCCATCTGAGACTCTGAGGAGAGTTCGAAGATCTCTTTGCTTGCTGATGGCTAACCTAACCTCATTTAAAAATAACATGGTCCACCACTGATATACAATAACACTTCCATACTCACTGCCCCCACTTATATGAAAAATTCCACAAGCTTTTCAGGAATCCTGGCTCAAAAGTTTATCTTAGTTTGACTTGTAAACACTACTCGTGCTCAGAAATTCTGACGTCTTGGACCATCTCTAGCTTGACAATTTAAAAGCAAGGCTTTCATCACAGCTCTACCTTTTGGGGTCATTTGCAATTGAGACTGAAGCCAACACACTCTCCTGCCCATGTCATAAGGCTGAATACACAAACGGATAGTGAGCAGACCACCATGACCGCAGATCCCTGACCCACAGCTTCTGCAGCCAACAGACCAGACGGTCAGGGTCGGTGCAAGACCACCGTCTTCAAGCTTTCTGCCCCACTTCCAGCCCTGCGCCAACAAGAGAAAGCCAAGGACGCCCCCAAACCAGTGATATAAAATGCCATGCCTTTCTAGTTTGTCAGCTTCCAGCTTTCCTGGGCCGACAACCTCCAATCAGAGCATACCTGAAGCCTTCCCTTTTTTTACTAAAAAACTTCCTTTGAGAGCTTCCCTGGTGGTCCAGTGCTTAAGGATCTGCCTGCCAGTGCAGGGGCACCTGGTCTGGGAAGTTCCCATATGCCACAGGGCAACTGAGCCCGCACGCCACACATAAAGAGCCAGCGCGCCTAGAGTTCCTGCTCTGCGACGAGAGAAGCCGCTGCCACGAGGAGCCCGCCCTGCCCACACGCAGCAATGAAGATGTAGTCAGGGCAGCCAAAGATAAACAAGCAATTACAGAAACCTTAGAAAATTGCCTCTGTGTCTCAGCAAACAGGTGACAGCGGTCAGCTCTATTGCTAGAGCAAACTCTGAATAAATAGCCTCCATTCATTCTCATCTGGGTGTCCTTTGCTTAGTTCCATAATGTAGAAGTTCATCTTCTCCTGATTTGATTTGTCAAGCACAGTCATCATTCTCAGAGAACCATGGCGATACACACGCTTCCAGGAAATGACCTATTTCCCCATTCTGTCTTAAGCAACACTTGGATGAGGCAAAAATCACTTATTTTCCAGAGGCAAGTATTTTCTGGAAAAATAGCAAAGACACTGAACCAGCTAGATAGCCTCCTTGTTAAAACTAAGAGCTGGCTCATCAATATTCACGCTGAGAATTCCACCCTACTGGGCCCGCCTACCTGAAGCAATCATAGACTCTGTCTACCCTCTTAAATCACTCAACCCAGACCCCAGCCCCACAGACATACCCCCAGCTTTCCTCTTCTCAGACACTACCAGACTCTGTCTGTCAAGGTAGTGGTCTCCCTAACTTCAGTTTTGTTTTGCTAGTTTGATGCATTTGATAGCTCAGTTGGTAAAGAACCCACCTGCAATGCAGAAGACCCCAATTCGATTCCTGGGTCAAGAAGACCTGCTGGAGAAGGGCTAGGCTACCCACTGCAGGATTCTTGGGCTTCCCTGTGGCTCAGCTGGTAAAGAACCTGCCTGCAATGCAGGAGACCTGGGTTCAGTCCCTGGGTTGGGAAGATCCCCTGGAGAAGAGAAAGTCTACACACTCCAGTATTCTGGCCTGGAGAATTCCGTGGACTGTATAGTCCATGGGGTCGCAAAGAGTCAGACACCACTGAGCGATTTTCACTTTCACTTTCATGGTGGCCTCCTAGGAAACTGACAGCTGATAATCTTGGAGATTTGGCCAAAATCCAACTGAGACCATCTCACTTCCCTGACTCCACAACCCCCTCTCAGAGCAGCACACCCCTCTGAGGCCCCAGAGCCACACACACAGGTCTGAGCTGTGACTTCTCTCTGTCAAGCTCCCAAATGCCGAGCTTCCTTTGTCCCCCAGGCAAGAGAAGCCCTCTTGAGGAATCCTTTGATTATCTGGTCCAATTTGTACATTCTCGTCTTTGGCAGAATCGTGTCTGTTTTCTGTTCTTATCTGTTTTCCCTCTGCTCTTGTCACTTTCTATTTGAAATCTATAAGATGAAATTTACAGGCCAGAGAATGGGCCTCGAGCTGCTAAGTGTTTCTTTTCTATTGGTTCCAAGCCTGGTACAGTGTTATTGAAAAGCTTTTATAGATGACCTGGGTCATTTATACCAGTCTATAGTCATTAGAGGTATTGGTCTATAGTTTTCCTTTTTTGTAAGGTCTTTGTGTGATTTCCATACCAGGGTAATCCTGACCACATAAAATTACTGGGGAGTGTTCTGGCCTCTTCTATTTTTGGGGGGGAAGAGTTTGTAAAGAACTGGAATTAATTTCATAATGTTTTAGAGAATTTGGGTACTGTACTTTTGGGGGTGGGAAGCTTTAAATTGCTAATTTAACCTTTTTATTTGCTATAGGTCTTTTCAGTTTTTTTTTAATAAAAAGTTTTATTGGGGAAAAATAGAACCACCACATACACAGGGAAAAGAGCACAAAAATTCAACTGATACAGAACTGAAAGTCACAACTACCCAATGTTGTTTGCGATTACTTTTCAATTTCTTAAATGGCTTCCCTCAATTTTTTAAATAGCCTTGTCAATTTTCAGCTGAAATAGAATCAAGTGTTCAAAATATTAAGAGCCTCAGCGAAGGGACCAGCTTTTAAGATAACAAAGGTGACACCAAGAGTCTCCTAATAGGACCAATTCTACCGAAAAATTCCTGAAGCACATAACTACTGAGTCTGGTAGAACAGTAGCTCAGAGACCATCAGGGATTATTTAGAACACTGACTCAGACGGTCCAGTATGCAGAGAGGGCAAAGAAAAAAGCTGCATTTCCCTGTCAGAGGAGTTCATGTAAGAAAACCAAGGAGGTGCTAAGAAAATACAGGCAATGGCTGCTCAAAATAATTAAGAAGGCATTCTAAATACCACATATTATTAGACAACAGTGTGTAAAGTGATGCAATTAGAAAACAGGCAACTCAAAAAAAATATGGTCACAGGTCTTTGAGAACTCAAGAAAACAATCAATAGTAAACACAAGAGCTGAAAGTCTTCTCAGCTGAGGGTTGAAAGTGAAAGTGAAAGTGAAGTCGCTCAATCGTATCTGACTCTTTGCGACCCCGTGGACTGTAGCCCACCAGGCTTCTCCGTCCATGGGATTCTCCAGGCAAGAATACTGGAGTGGGTTGCCATTTCCTTCTCCATCAGTTTTTCTTTTAATTCTTCTGAGTCAGTTTTGGCAATTAGTGTCTTTCTAGAAATTTTTCTATTCCATCTAAGCTCTCTAACATTGGCATACAATTTATTCTCCTGTTATTCTTTTTCTTTCTACAAGGTCAGTAGCAATGCCCCCTCTTCAGTCCTGGTTTTACTGGTTTGAATCATCTCTTTTTTTCCTCAGTTAATCTAACTTAAGATTTGTCAGTTTTGTTGATCTTTTCAAAAGACCAACTTTGCTTTTGCTGGTTTTCTGTTTTTCTCCGGTTTGTATTATTCTTCTCCACTCTAATTATTCTCTTCTTCCTCCTGCTTATTTGGACTTAGATTGCTCTTCTTCTCTAAGTGTCTTAAGTTGGAAAGTTAGGCTAAAACACGAGATCTTTTCTTTCTGACGTGGAAATTTACAATTATAAATTTCTAAGGACTGCTTTAGGACCTAGTTTGGATATGCTATGCTCTGTTTTCATTCATCTCAAAGTATTTTCTAACTTCCTTGGCATGTCTTCTTCTACCCATTGATTATTTAAGACTATGTTTTCATTTCTACATGCATACCGAATTCCCTAAATTCCCTTCTATCACTAATCACTATGAGTTAGTCATGGGTTAGCCCAGGACTGTAGTAGAGTTGATTCTTGAACAATATGGGTTTGATAGGTGAGCATTTTTCAATAGTAAATACTACAGCGCCACAGGGTCCATGGTTGGTTGAATCCACAAATGCAGGAACTGTGGATACAGAGGGGCAGCTCTAAGTTATACTCATATTAACCTCTCCCCGTCCCACATTGTTCAAAGGTCAACTGTAGCTTTATTTCTGGTTCTAGACTGTGATCTCTGGTAAGAACACTTAGAGAAATGCTGCAAAGGACTCACATAACAAATCAAGTCTTATCACACACAGGCATGAGTATCTTTTACTCACCGTTCTCCTAAGCAACTCCTGCACAATCTCAAACCTGGAAAATTGATTTTAAGATGCATCTGATGGTCCTCAAAGCCTGAGAGACACATTCTTACCCTGTTATGTAGCACAGCAGAAAAAAATCTCGAGGGTTCAATCCTTGAATACACACTTGCCCTTCACAAACCCCACTCTCTAGCAAACAGACAAGACAGTTTGCAATAACTGAAAATCAGTCCTGTATGGAAACCTCAAGCTGGAAATTGGTCAGAATTTTCTAAAAGCTGATATTCATCAGGAGAAAACAGCTTCCATCAACAACTTCCACTTCAAGTGAACATCAGCACAAAGTAAATAGATTCAACCAAGATCCACTGAATGAGATGCAGACAATTTGAACCACGCATCCTTATACTTTAGTTTAATGCTTTTGTTTTTCTTTTCTCTGAGTTTACTGTAAGATTATGGACCATTAGGGGATGCCTTCCATCTCTTAACTGGGGTACTTGTAAGATCCTTATCATTAATACATAATTTTGCATCCTTTGCTTCTCTTTGGTACAAACCCAATTTGGAAATAAAATGTGTCAATAATTTAGCCAAAATATATAATCAAACGAACCACTTGGTTGATGTTCACTTTTCTTTCTTTGTCACCAGCTTCCTTTGCTACCACTTTCTTTTAATGTCACTTGGGTTCCTTGGTAATCGGATTCAAACACTAAGCACTCCTGAGGTTGCCAGCAACACAACAGGACGGACAGCCAAGAATCTTAAATCCTTTATCATACGGTACATAGAAAAAGAGTTGTCTGTCAGCATTCAAATGCCTTTTATGGGCTATGGCTTTGTGATTGAACTTTAACAGAAAGACAGCCTGTAAGGGAACACGGGAATGGATGCTGTCTACTTAGAGGCTGGCTCACTTCCACAGATCTTAGGGCAGGGGCATTGCTCAGGCTCCACCCCACGTTCTTTCGCTTCGCATCTGTCTGATGACTCTAGTCCCCAAATCCTTCACCTGGCAAGGGCCACACTTGATGGGCGGCTTTAAAACCTGACCATCCTGCAAACAGTACCATAGCATCAGTATGTTCTGATTGAAGCATATCATCATAGTCTTCCTAATGAATGGTTTTGGATTTGCATCGCAAAAGCTTGTGGTCTATGACCTGTACACTGTGCAAGAGTCAGTTTTCTCTGTACTCTGTTTCCTTCCTTCAGGATCATCCTCTAGAGAGGACGTCTATGAAAATAAACACATAACATTTAGCCAATCAAGACGGAACACGTCCTGCCACATGGGGGAGAAAATGCTTATGCGTCTGCAGATATCTTGGATTTTTAAAATGAAAAAAAGGTCTGGAAAAGAGTGGTATCAGGAAACGAGGTAATTTATCTAATACCCTCATGGAGCTCTTCAGTTTGGGGATGAGATCTGTTTGGGGGGTTAACTGGGGTATTTTGTTTAGATGTGGACTACAAGCTTTGACCGTGACCCTTCTCACAGGCTTGGTTTGGGTCATGATCTCAAATGTGTGGTTGTTATTGCCGCTACACAGCCACTGTCCAATCAAAGGATCCAACAAGTGTCTTCTAACAAAAAGCACAAGGAACTCTGACAAATATTAGGACAGGGACCTCCCTGATGGCCCAGTGATTCAGACTTCACCTTCTAATGCAGGGGGTTGCAGCTTTGATCCCCGGTCAAGGAGCTAAGACCCCACATACCTCACCATGTGGCAAAAAAACCCGAAACATAATACAGAAGCAATATTCTAACAAAATTCGATAAACACTTTAGAAATGATCCACATAAAAAAATTTTTTTTTTAATGTTAGAACAACTCATGTCATAAACTCTACCTTTGACCACCACACAGGAGACAGTGGTACAGACCAGGCTTGGTCATGTCCCCAGATGATAACGGTCCATCCTCTCGCTGGGCTGAGGAATCGCCAGAAGGGAAGAGGGAAGAACTGAACCAACATTTTATTGCTATGCCAAACAATTCTGAGAAAAATTCTGGGAGAAAAATGCTTTCTAGTTGCTTGCTCAACAACATAGTCAAGTCTGGCAAAAATCATCTTAGATAATACTTGCTTCAAGGACAGAAATATTTTTCTGTAAACCAACGAAAAAAACCTGACGTCTCAAGATTTACACCTTTTCATTAATACTGTCTCCAAAACTTTCATCTCTAAAGCTATTACAATATAAAATTTCCCCATTACCAATTAATATCCTCTATGTGCATGCATCAGTTGCTCCCTCATGGCCGACTCTGCAGCCTCATGGACTGCGGCCCCCCCAAACTCCTCTGTCCATGGAATTCTCCAGGCAAATATACTGGAGTGGGCAGCCATTTCCTACTCCAGGGGATCTTCCCGGCCCAGGGATGGAACCCAGGTCTCCTACACTGCAAGGAGATTCTTTAGCACTGAGCCACCAGGGAAGTCTAGTAGACTATATTAGTCAGGGTTCTCCAGAGAAGCAGAACCAGTAAGAAATGGAAGATAGATAGAAAGATAGATAGACAGACAGATAGATAGATTTCATATTATATGAAATATCTTCTTAATAATGTAGATATGCTATAAGAAATTGGTTCACATGATTATGGAAGCTGAGGAGTCCCTTCATCTGATATCCTCAAGCTGGAGCCCCAGGAAAATGGAGGGGATAATTCAGTTTGAGTCCAAAGACCTGAGAACCAGAGGAGCTGATGGTGTATTGGGTTGGCCAAAAGAAAACTCATTTTAGGTTTTCCAAAAGATACTATAGAAAAACCCAAATGAACTTTTTGGCCAACCCAATAAATTCAATCTGATGACTGCAGGAAAGTGAAAGAAGACAGTGAAAAAGTTGGCTTAAAACTCAACATTCAGAAAACTAAGATCATGGCATAACTTTATAGCAAATAGATGGGGAAACAATGGAAACAGTGACAGACTTTATTTTGGGGGACTCCAAAATGACTGCAAATGGTGGCTACAACCATGAAATTACAAGACACTTGCTCCTTGGAAGAAAAGCTATGACTCACCTAGACAGCATATTAAAAAGCAGAGACGTTACTCTGACAACAAAGGTCCATCTAGTCAAAGCTGTGGTTTTTCCAGTAGTCATGTATGGATGTGAGAGCTGGACAATAAAGAAAGCTGAACACCAAAGAATTGATGCTTTTGAACTGTGGTGTTGGAGAAGACTCTTGAGAGTCCCTTGGACTGCAAGGAGATCCAACCAGTCCATCCTAAAGGAGATCAGTCCTGAATATTCATTGGAAGGACTGATGGCTGAAGCTGAGCTCCAATACTTTGGCCACCTGATGTGAAGAACTGACTCACTGGAAAAGACCCTGATGCAGGGAAAGATTGAAGGCAGGAGGAGAAGGGGACGGAGGATGAGATGGTTGGATGGCATCACCGACTCAGTGGACATGAGTTTGAGTAAGCTCTGGGAGTTGTTGATGGGCAGGGAGGCCTGGCGTGCTGCAGTCCATGGGGTCACAAAGAGTCGGACATGACTGAGCGACTGAACTGAGTACTGAGACAATGAAACACCCCCTCTCAGCCAGTGAGGTGGGAAAAGGGGGGCAAATTCTTCCTTTATTCCCTTTTGTCCACTTCAGGCCCTCAGTGAACCAGAAGAGGACCACCCCCATGGGGGCAGGCCATCTACTTTACTGAGTCCACTGATTCAAATGCTAATCTCATCCAGAAAGACTCGCACAGACAAAGCCAGAAATAAGGTTTGGTCCGGGTGCCCGACGGTCAGTCACGTTGACACGCACAATGAGCCATCACACTGACCCCCCCGAAAGTCATGCTGCCGGGGCACCAAAGCCCTGTGACTGTCTCCCCCTGACTTTCTCCTTGTGAGACGACGCCAAGACTGTGGCGGGGGTTCTGTCCCATATCTAATACATCAAGCTCTTCTGGTTCAACACACTTCACAGGTGGTGTTTTGGGGGAACAGGCAGCTGACAGCCTGTGTACCCCGTCAACACACAGCAGACTGAACTCATACCTCACATGCAGATGTGACCTTCATTCATGAAAGCATCCCCTGAGGTATGAATTTCCTCTCTTAAGTTCAGTCTACGGTCTATCCCTTTGTCAATGGGAATTTGATTGGCTTCCAGTTTTTCCACATTATGAATCATGATGCCAGAAACATTACTGTGCACGTCTTCCAGCGTGTATGTCAAAGAAATTTTCTTGATTATGTACCTAGGGATAAGACAGCTTCTGATCACAAGGTCTGCAAATGGTCAACTTACAAGAAAACATGAATATTTTTAAAGCAATTGTCCTAGATAATGTTCCCACCAGCAGTGAGTAGGACAAGTTCTTGGCTCAAATCCTTTCAACCATTTAATAGCATCAACTTCCCTCACTTTGGCAATCTGATCAATAATGAAATGGAATATGTCTTCTATTTTTATAGGCCAGTTCTTTTCCCCTTACAGTAAAATGTCCATCCATGTTTTTTGCCCGATTTTTATCTATTGCTTTTTGTTTTATAAATGTTTTTATGTATTCTGATGATAATATATGTTTTATAAAATGTTTTAATATATTCTGATAATAATATATTATCATGTGATATTGATAATTACATCTGATAATAATCAATTTACTATGTGTGTTCCAAATATCTTCTCAGTTTGTATGGGGTTTTTTCATTTTTGTAATGCTTTTAAATAAACAGAAATTATTAATGTTAATAAGTAAAATTATTTAATAAATAATTAAATAATTAAATGTATCATTCCTTTGATTCATGGTGAGCATTTCTGGATTTTGTTTAAAAAAAAAAAGGTTCACCTTAAACAAGGTAAAGAAGATATTGCGTTGCACTTTTTGTTTTCAAAAATTTTAAACAGTGCCACAGGAAAACGTTAGTCCTTTTAAATGTGATGGGTGGAGACAAGGAGCCATACAGGAATCAGAATTCCACTGCCCACTGGGGACCCACAGGGAGGGTCAATACTGTCTGTTTCAGAGGTGAAGTATGGATCGAACTTGTCTTAAAGCCACAAACACACCGAAGTGAGGACCCCTGACAAGAGCTGATGGTCTCCTGCCTGATCTTCCCAGGTGCGAGAGGTGTGACCACGCAGCTCTGCTTTTACCAAAGATGGTTTGATTCACGCCTCAAGGAACACCGCCACCCCCAATCTCCTCCCCTCCAAGCTGCACCTGGAATGTGAAATCCTACAAAACCAACCAACCTGTCAAAGCATCACCAAACAGGGCTGTGTGCAATACTGCCACCGTGTGGTCACGAGGAGCGATGCAAGGTGAGCAGGTGCTCGGCCGCCGTTTCCTAAGGCGTCCTGAGAGTGTGACCCAGCAGGTTACAGCTAGCTGCGCTGTCACCTTTCTGGGACGGGCAGAGATAGCACAGCTCAGAGCAGGAGGGGAAGGAAGATGAATCTACCCCATCCCCCGGCCTACTTCCGCCTTCTGTTTGCAGTCGTCAACATCCATCTAGTGGGGAATTAACTCTTTTGCACACACTTGTCTCCTGATCTGGCCGCTCTGGGCCACCTGAGATACAGAGGAGACAGGAGGAGCCCAAGAGGTGGGCCTTGCTCCTTGGAGGAACAGCTATGACAAAGTCAGCGTATTGAAAAGCAGAGACATCACTTTGCCTGCAAAGGTCCGCCTAGTCAAGGCTATGGTTTTTCTAGTAGCCATGTATGGATGTGAGAGTTGGACCATAAAGAAACCTGAGCACCAAAGAATTGATGCTTTTGAACTGTGGTGTTGGAGAAGACTCTTGAGAGTCCCTCGGACTGCAAAGAGATCCAACCAGTCCATCCTAAAGGAGATCAGTCCTGGGTGTTCATTGGAAGGACTGATGCTGAAGCTGAAACTCTAGTACTTTGGCCACCTCATGTGAAGAGCTGACTCATTGGAAAAGACCCTGCTGCTGGGAAAGATTGAAGGTGGGAGGAGAAGGAGACAATAGAGGATGAGATGGTTGGATGGTATCACTGACTCAATGGACATGAGTTTGAGCAAGCTCCAGGAGATAGAGAAGGAGAGGGAAGCCTGGCATGCTGCAGTCCGTGGGGTCACAAAGAGTCAGACACGACCGAGTGACTGAACAACAACATGTCACTGTGAGGCCCCCCAGGTGGCTCAGTGGTAAAGAACCCACCGGCCAAGGCAGGAGACATGGCTTTGGTCCCTGGGTCAGGAAGAAGTAGCTGTGTCTCCAGGAAGCAGAAAGGACAATCTAAGAAGTCACATGAAATGCATCAGGTTCACTTAGGTATGATATAGCCCGGAGAGGGGGGATAAAAAGCAAATTGAAAAAACAAACTGTAAGATGATCATCTCAGTTTTGGTGTGCATCTTCCTTTTCACAGTTTTCCTGGCACATGAAAACCATTTACAGTGATTAGCGTGGGGGAGCGGGGGATGTCACATTGTCACTTTTTTAGTTAAAAGAGAAATGCACCCTTGGGCTTCCCCGGTGGTCCAGTGGTTAAGAATTTGCCTTGAAATGCAAGTTCAGCTCAGTTCAGTTGCTTAGTCTTGTCCGACACTTTGCGGAACCATGGACTACAGCAATGCAAGGGACACGGGTTTGATCCCTGGTCCAGAAAGATCCCACATGCTGTGGGGCAACTAAGCCTGTGAGCCGCAACTACTGAAGCCTGCGTGCCTAGAGCCCGTGCTCCGCAGCAAGAGAAGGCCCTGCCGGGAGAAGCTCGGGCCCTGTAACGAGCGAGCAGCCCCTGCTGGCTGTAACTCAAGAAAGTCCTCGCAGCAACAGAGACCCAGCACAGCCACAAACAAATCAATCAATAATTGTTTAAAGAAGTGTCCGGGCATACCAAGTCATTTCAGTCGTGTCTGACTATGCAGCCCTATGGACTGTAGGCCACCAGGCCCCTGGATTCTCCAGACAAGAGTACTGGCATGGGTTTCCATGCCCTCTTCCAGGGGATCTCCCTGACTCAGGGATCAAACCCGAGTCTCCTGCAGCTCCTTCATTGTGGGCAGATTCTTTACCGCTGAGCCACTGAAGCCCTAAGCAGTGTACTCTTAACCTAATTAAGAAAATTTGAATGTGTATGAAGTAGAAAGTGGCTATGATCAAGTTTTCATGTGCTGGATATTGAATCCTAACAAATGTGGGATATGCTTTGACTTTTGCAAAAGAAACACTTACCCATGACCTCTTAGAACAGTCAATTCTGCAGCCAGAAAACAAAAAACATGAATCCATCGCTCTTCAACCTATAGCAGGCCAGCAGTCACTGCCCCAACCACGCAATGCACCTCCTCGAGAAATCCCACCTCCTTAAAGCCAGTGAGTCCACAAGCTGACCTAAACCAGCATAACGCTCACAGGGACCGCTCATCTGCAGGATGGGCCTGGGTGTTGGGCAGAAAGCCTCTCAAATAAAGCACACACAGCTCATCAAGAAAGGGCTGGGAATCATTTCCCAGGGAGTCAAAAGGACCAAGTGCAGATCTTTGGGTTTTTAGAAATACAGCTGGGGAATGGGTCCTGGATCTTGAAGAGACCTGGGTGGAGAGTAGGATGGAGTCATGTGGGGCAGACTATGGGCATCTGCTTCGCTGGTGGCCAGGGATAAAGAATCTGCCTGCAATGTGGGAGACCCAGGTTCGATCCCTGAGTCAGGAAAATCCCCTGGAGGAGGGCATGGCAACCCAGTGCAGTGTTCTTGCCTGGAGAATCCCATGGACAGAGGAGCCTGGAGAGCTACAGTCCCTGGGGTCACAAAGAGTCAGACACAACAGAGTGACTAAACACACACACACACACACACACACACACGGGCATCCAGGCCCCTGAAAGGGCAGATGAGCCCAGACCCCTGCTCATGGATGGCATCGATGAACCTGGGCTAATGTAACATGGACTTGGTGTGCTGGGACTAGAAGAAGGCCCCCTTTCAAGGTGACCAGTCTGTTCCACGGGATTCAGAGCACTTCCTCTGGCCTATGTGTCTCAGGGGCCAAACCCCCCCCGGGCAGGCCCTTAGGCCTGATCAGTGGGTGCTGGAGAGAACCCAGGACAGGGGGGTCCTCTCCCCACAGTCCTGCCCCCCTCCCAGCAGTTCACATGTGAAGACACTCAGGTTCCAAATGGTGACGCTTCTCACCAATAAAAGTTGGCAGTCATCCAACTACAAAGTGGCCGGTGGGCGTTGAGACCCAATTCTGATTGCGGTGGCTGAGCCAGACCCAGGCAAGGGGGGTGGGTGCTCAGGAGGACTAAACCCACTCCCACACATAAGACAGACGCTAGTGGGAGCTGCTTGCAGCCCAGGCATCTCAGCTCAGGGCTCTGTGATGACCTAGAGGTCGCAGTGGGGTGGGACGGGGGCGGGGGGGGTGGGGGGAGACCCAAGAAGACAGGATATTTGTATGCACATAGCCGATTCACTTTGGTACAGCAGAAACTAATGTAACACTGTAAAGCAATTATACTTCAATTTTTTACAAAAAGATACGACTGGGAAAATGGAGGGTCAGAACTTGTCAGATGTTGAAATGCCAGCTAGAGTTTTATAAATTTGGAATCAAGTTTCAATGCGGATGTCAGTCATCTGGGGTTCTGGTTTCCTCTAGTACACCGTATGGAAAAGCCTGGAGTGTGAGGCTGCGGTGGTGGGTGGGCCTCTCAGCCGCCCTAACTCGGATCGCCTGTAACAGCCCTTGATTCCATCTCAAAGCCCAGGGACCCCGATGGCTGCATCTAACACCCTCATCGTCACAGAGGCCTGATTAAATGCCCTCAGCCCGCAGCGTCCGCACAGCGTTCAAAGACAGCAGCCCAGCGCCCGCTTCCAGCCCGCCAGAGTCTGGAGAAGGGCGGGGAGAAGGAACCCCAACACAGGCTGGGTCATTGCCATGCATAACAGGGAAGATAGGAAAGAAAACCGCGCTGATTGAAAGATGCTGAGATCATCAGGATGTGAGGGAGACAATGCTGGAAGTGTGTTTTCATGTTTGGATGTTTTCAAAGCTCTCCTTGAAGCTGGTCAAGACACAGAGATATTTGCATCCTGAATGTAAACAACGACGGCCCTCACGCTCCGCGAATAGACGACTACTGGAAGGCGACCTGATACTGTCCGGATGCCTGTGTGCCTCAGCCCCCTGGGAAGGGCCCCTGCTCTCAGGGAGGCGGGGCGCATGGTCCGGGGACCCCCAGTTAGGACGGCGGACAGACAAGTCAGAAGAAACAGCCACGGCCCTGGCGCCCGGTCACTGCGGAGTCTGGATCTGCTACTAAGGGGAAGAGACACCCAAGACTCAACATCAGGAACTGGACTCAGAGGTAAGAGGAAAAGATTGAAGCCAGGTTAGGCTCCTGGGCAGGACCTGGAAAATAGAAGGAGGGTAACTAGGTCCACTCAGCTGCCCAGCTTGGGACTCCTGAACCTGGAAGGGCTTCCATTCCTTCTGGAAAGGATGACCAAATAATGCATGGGAGACGCTTCTGAGAGCTGAAGGGGGTGCAGTGTGATCCCCTGAACCAAAGCCATCCAGCACAAGTCTGGACCCTAGTCACCCTACCGCCAGGTCATGACCCATCTCCTCTGCCCAGCAAGCAGAGGCCACCAGGATCTGACTGCACACTCCTGTCCTCGGCCTCAGACCGCTCTCCTGCTCGTCCTGATAACTAAATGCAGCCCACTTCCCCTCCTGCCAAACCCTTACACCCATGTGTCCACACACACACCCACACAGGCATGCACACGGCCCTGCACACACACGCGCACACTCACTGCAGTGCATGTTGGCACATCCTTCTGAGCCATCTCAGCCTGCCCAGGTCTCCCTCGCCCTTCACGGTAGATAAGTTCCTCCCAACATCCACACATTTGCCTTCAACGGCAGAGCTCTGAGATTTCAACGAAGGCTAAAGGACTTCAGTGCTTTGATGTTCAGCCCCCAAACCAACAAAGATGGGAGGGAGGAGAGTCAGCAAGGGAGGAATGCAGGAGGTGGTGGAGACAGCCAGTCCTTCCTCTCCTGCAGGCTGTCAACACCACTTCAATCCCCTGCGTGCCACGCCTCACAGCGGCAGGTGGCTGGATGAGAAGGCAGCCCACCAACCTTCTCCACTCCTCAGGTCCCCCGTCCCAAACGCATCCTGGCAGGATTCTGGCAATCGTAGGAGCCCCCTTTCCCAGTCCCCACCCACCATTGTTTCGCATTGACTGAGCCTCAAGTCAAGAGCCCCTGTGGCCAGAGACCCTCCTGATGTCAGACCCACTCTTGTTCTCTGTAAAATGGGCTTGATCCACCTGCTAGACCTGCCTCTGGGGGTTGTCAGGGAAACAAAACAACAGCGTAGAAGATGCAAAGGCCGCTTATCTGTAGTGTAGTCTTCTGGGCTGAGATGCTGCCTGTCAGCCTGTCCATCCTCTCTGCCCGGTCCCGGCTATAGCCGTGGGAGGCAGGAAGGGCAGCTCCTGCTCACTTTGGGCCGGGGACTTTGATGGTGGCCAGCCCAGACTTGGCAGGTAAAGACTGAAGCTGGCATTTGAGCCAGACCAAACGTGGCATTGGAGACAAACAAGGTAGTCTGGAAAACTCCGATATCTAACCTGCATGGATTTCTCAGTGTTGGTCTGTAGGTGGCTTTCCTCTCCAGAACTTCTTCTCCCCAGTGATCATAAATCCATTTTAAGTTCCTGCAATCCTGCCTGCCATGCTTGAAGGAAAAGCCTGGAATGGATTGTCACATCCCACCCAAGCAAGCTCTCCACAGAGTCCACTCATGTGCAGCGTTAATAAACTCAGTCCGTGATGGCGAGAGTTAAGTAATATTTATCCCCTCGCAATTGCTTTCAATTTGCAAATTGGATCTAAATGACTCGAAAGAGGCTGATCACTTCTGAGGGTTGTAGAGCCCCTGCCACTGAATCCTTACATTTTCCAAAATACTGCCGCTGAATCCTTACATTTTCCAAAATACTGACCGTAATTAAGTTCTGTTCGGAGAGCAGCTCAGTTACCCACTTGGGTCCCTTCTGACTCATCGTGAGGCTAGAAAGCTAAAGGTTTGGATGTTTGTTCCCAAATTACCTTGCGTCTATAGCAAGTAGGTCAACACAGTGGCATAACCTGGCCTTTTCTTCAGACCTGGGAACGGAAGCGGCTGATCTCTGCATTTTCAGCAGGGCTTGGATTCCTTCACGGACAGGCCGCCTCGTCTGCGATGAATGAACAGAGGAGGGCTCTCCCCCAGGAGCTCGGGAGGGGAGCAAGGTCAGT
The DNA here is from genome assembly GCF_023699985.2 of Odocoileus virginianus. Taxonomy (NCBI): domain Eukaryota; kingdom Metazoa; phylum Chordata; class Mammalia; order Artiodactyla; family Cervidae; genus Odocoileus; species Odocoileus virginianus. The sequence goes on from NC_069674.1 coordinate 4,362,479, forward strand.
CTTCCACTCTCCTGGGGGCCATGATCTGCCTGCTGTTGTGTCTTAGATGTAAGAGGCGTTGTCCTCCCCCGCCGGTGCCAGGCACCCATCCTCACATCCCCTTCGGATGCTGTCTGGCCCAGCTTCTGGGCCGCCATCCAACCTTACCTTCCACCACCAAAGAGCCTGAGTGGAGTCATGCTTGCTGACCCCTCGACCCTCTTCCTGAGTATTAATGATGGTGAGGTGGGCGTGCTCACTTTATATCCTCCGTGATAACCTTTTGCACAAACTTCGATTTCACCCTCTGCATTTACTTGCCCAAGGCCAATGAAGGACTGAAACCTTAGACTCCCAGGCACTTTCAAAGCTGGGAGCAGCAGGCATGGACTTGAGGAGAAAAAAGAGCTTTTAATGCAGAAACTGAGAGAAGAAAAAAATGAAAGTCGGAAAAGAAAACCAAGGGAAAGCCAGATGTGAAGTCAGAAGACAGAGCATCAGGACTTTCCTGGTGAGGCAGGGATTAAGACCTTGCCTTCCTATACAGGGGATGCGAATTCCAACCGTGGTCAGGAAGCTAAGATCCCACATGCCTTGCAGCCAAAAAGCCAAAACATAAAACAAGTAATATTGCAACAAATCCAATGAAGACTTTAAAAATGGGCCACATTGATCATAAAAATTGACGACAGAGGGTCCCCTGAGAGCCTGCCGCTAAGTCCTCAGAGGAGCTTCACAAAAGGGCTTAACGGCAAGGCCAGGGAAAATGTGATTCATGGGGCTCCCAGGCAGAGCTGTGATGCCTCCCAAGGAATGACAGGGAATGGGAACCTGCAACGGCTGGCTAATTCTCTGTGTAAAGCTGGCTCCTACTCACCATTATCAAAGGGCCAGGCAGGCTGGAGGCATGTGAGCTGGGACAGTGGGAGGTGAGGGGCACAGGAACCCCTCATGTGAAATAGGCACTCAGATGACTCCAGAAGCACATCAAATGTGACGTAAGGGACACTTGCCTACCAGCAGCTAGCCCTGGACACGTGGGTCTAAGAGACAGGAAGAAGAGAAGTGACTACTCAGATGATCAGAATTCCGTCATCAGAACCACAAAAAGTCAGAAACTGCCTTTGTTATCCGGCCCAAACTCCTCCTTTATTTAATAGATGGGAGAAAGAGAGAAAAATAGGTAGACAAGGATACATGGAAGGTAAGATGAGACTTTACCCAAAATCATCCATTGGAAAAATGCAAGAGGAATATAGACCTCTTGTTATCCAGCTCACGACAGCCCCTCTTGTGAACTTTTATTTCATTTTGGGTAAAGTCAATTAAGACACTGAAAATTATCACCATTAGGATAAAGCCCTATGTAATACCCTAATACTCAGATGATGCCTCATTTTCCAGATTAAAGTATACCTGCTTCCAAATGCAAATGTATAATGACAGAACAAACTAAATAAATACAGTTTTAAAAAATTACCTTTGCACTCTGGTTCCTTGGTTAATCTGTCTTATCTCAGTCCAGTGATGGCTCTTCTGCTATGGAATTTTTACTTAACGAACAATTACATTCTCTCCAAGAAACAAAGAAACGGTGGGTGCTCAGAGCTTGTTCTATGTTCTGGTCACTGGGGTACAGGTTTGCGGGCCCCCTCCCAAGGCTGCGGGCATTGTGAGTCTCCCGTTAGGCTGCAACAACCTGCAACTAGGAGTTCGTGTTTAGCTCACGAGGGTTACATCCTGAATCCATCAAGTGGAGTATAATGTAGACCTTGGAGCACCTCTGTGACGATTAGCTTGGATAAACACAAAGCATTCAGTGATGTACATAGCAGAACATCGTAGGTGCTCAGCAAATGGTAGTTATGACTCTCCTGCTCTTTTCCTAAGACAGAACAAACGTTTTCTTGCTTTGTGGCTGGGAACACAGTTTCAATGGACGGTTGAATCATTGTGTGCGAGCACAGATTCAGAGCCCTGACACAAGATGCCCTGAGTTGGGTCCTGTTTCTGAGAGCCCCAAGGGTCCTGATTCTTCCATCTTTTCACAGAGATGCTGAGTCAACAGATTCAGGACGCTAATGTGAAACTCAGTCTCCAAAAAGGAACCACAAGAGGTAAGTGGTTTTCTCAACTTTACACCCCCGAACACTCCCTGTGGGGCAAAGATCCTCAACAGGATGGAGGCGGGTGGTGATTTTGACCCCAGTGGACACTTGGCAATGCCTGTAAACATTTTTATTGTCAAACCCTAGAAAGAGGAGGAAGGGCTACTGGCATTTAATGGATGGCGGCCAAGACTACTGGTAACCATCCCCCACAACAGAGAATTGACCAGCCCAAAACATCAATGGTTCTGAGACTGATAGAAGTGTAATAAGAGATGGTGTGAAGCCTGCGTGTCTGGCTTATGAATGGGGTGGACAGTGGAAGCAGAATGTAGGATGGGACTCCTGGTTAAAGGGGGGGAAAGAGGCCCCTTGTCTGAGTTGAGATTGGAGCAGTTGAAGAGAGAGTAGAAGAACCTGGAAAAGGTAAAAAACTAATCTGAGGTCACCCCCTCCCCCACTGCTGCTTTCTCCACGTTCCTCAAAAGTTCCACGAGGTGCCCCATGAAGGGAGAGAGTATGGAACTGGGGAAGCTTGCTTTTCATTTTATTCTCCTTAATCCGTAGTTTTCCCTACAAGCGGAAGATCCAGTACTTGGCCACCTGATGCAAGGAGTCAATTCATTGGAAAAGACCCTGATGCTGGGAAAGACGGAGGCCAAAAGGAGAAGGGGGTGGCAGAGGAAGACATGGTTCAACAGCGTCACCGACTTGATGGACACGAATCTGACCAAGCTCTGGAAGACAGGAGAGGACAGAGAAGCCTGGTGCGCTACAGCCCACGGGCTCACAAAGAGTCGGACACAGCTGCACAACAACATAAGCTCGCAAGAATGTTGTGATTTTCTCCTCCTGAAAGCAACTAAATGTTAGAATTATGAAAAGAAAAGCTGTTCAAGCACGATTCTGATCTCCAAAGAGATATAAAATGCTCACATTAATAAGGATGACGGTTGAGTTGCCTGGAAATATTTATGAAGGATCTCCTGCATCTGTTTGGTTGCTCAGAACAAAGACATGGTTCAAACCAGTTTAAATAGTAAAGATCTTCAACTAGAAATTCCACAGTCAGGCCTCAGTCCAACAGTTCAATTATGTTCTCAAATCGTTCTCTATTCTGCCTTTACTTTAATACTGGTTCTCCTCCTGGTCACATGATGGCAACTAGTAGCTCCCAAGGATATAAGCTGGGTGTAATGCTTAACTCATGTCCCAGAAAAGCCTTCGACATTTACCCTGACGGTGTTGTCTTAGGCTACATAGCCATCCCTGAACAAACCACCAATTACTATGCCAACAAAAATGAGGTTAACTGATCGTTGCTGAAGAACGATCAACCTCACAAAAAACCCAGGGTCAATAACAGAGGACTGAGTGACCTCTCAAAACTTTGGGATTATTATCCCATGGTATTATTTTCAGAAAGGAAAACAGTGACTGCTGGGCAGCAAAACGCTGATGCAGCCTATGCCTGCCAGGCTTTACCAATCACCAGGTATGTATGACATCCCTATCGCTTCCCCAGCATGGTGCTCCATGCAGGAGAGAGAATACAGGTCTTCTGTAAAATCTGATCAATGGCCACAAAAAGTCAGATCGTCTAATTGGTAAGGCTAACACACCAGGGACAGTGTGAGAATTACACAAGAAAGAGGACACGACATCAGCTAAGTGCCAACTTGCACAGCACAGATACAGGTGGGAGAAATTCAGAGAAGGACACTCTGACTTCCAGGAGAAGAGACGGAAGTTGCCCCTGGAGACACACAGGAATTGTAGCCCAGGCAGACGGGAGCTTGCCTGCTAAGCAAGATGAAGACATGCGTGAGATTGGAGACCTACCTGCCTGGAGCAGAAACAGACCCTCCACCTCCAGATCGATTTCCTCCACTAAGGACGTAGCTCCCACCACCCACAGCGAGCGCACCTCCCTATTTATTTTGACAAGCTCATTTAATGTGAGCAGAAATACCATCTCACCAACATGAGCGAGATTTGGGTAGTCAATTCCTTTCATCAGTTTTCCCTTCTAGGAGAAGCATTCTACCCATCGGTTCTTCTCTTCAAAACCATCCTCAATCAGCAAGAAAGGGAGCCAGTGCTTCCGCTCTGCAGGCTGATGACAAACGAGGGCGTTAATTTCCCTGAGCAGGCGCCTCGGTTTGCCATTTGCCTAACCAGCAGCAGACAAATGCACTGTCATGGAGAGTGTCTTTAGGGGCAATAACTAAGCATGACTGGAAATGTTAACTCTGCTGATGTAAAAAAGGCAGCTCGGCCGTGAAGCACTGCTCCACGTGGACCCACATGCTGACTACGGCACGGAACTCAGATTCTTTCCGATTATTCCGCTTAGTGTAAAGGACAGACAGAAATATTTCCTCTAAGTTTCATCCATACTACCCTTCTCCCCCTCAAGAACATGCAGTGGCTCCCTATTCCCCGTTGGAATGCAGGCAGAAGTTTTCAGATGAGATTCAAAGTCACTGGGAATCGCCCTTGGCCACATGGAACTGCCTTACCCGAGGTTATGACCCTGGGGACTTGTTTCAGGGACTTGTTGGTGGAGAAACCCAAAGACTGAGCCTCCTTGTCTCAAGCTGGGAGAAACCTGAAAGACACAGCCCAGCTCCTAGCAGGACTGTCTGGGGCCTCAGTCACAAGAGCATGGCAGCCACTTTCCTTCTGCCAATCTGCATTCCTTCCCGCGCTATGAGCGGCCCCTTATCATTGAAGTCTTCTGTACCCTTACTGGTTTGTCAGCTTGACCTGTCCTTACCGAAAGTGATGTGTTAACATCTCCTCCGTGTTGGCATTTCTAGCTCCTTGCTTCTTCTGTAATTGTTGCTCCATAACACTGGTTAATTGGCTAATGTACACATATATAATATACCAATTAATATAATTACATAATATTTTTATTACATATGACCTCTGTAGCATTTTAAAATGTTCCTGCCTGCCATATTTAATGCTTTTAGGTGTCAGTTCTACTTTGACATTAGGAGGGCAACCTGATGTCTCTTATTGTTTCCGTTTCCCCCGTGTTCTCTGAGTTTTCCCAGTCCGCTCTTTTGAGATGAAGCTCCTCCTCTCTTGAATTCGAGAAGTGGTCCCCCATGCTGTTGAGTGTCTGGAACCATTGGCTATAGTCTTGATGATTCACAGACAGGTTGATTAAAAATAAAATAAAGGGCCTTTCTCATACTTTCTTCCACTGAGTTTTTTTAAATTCTCCTCCATTGTTGCTTTGTGTATTTTTTTCCTAACGTTGTGTTGACAATTATAATTACGGATTAACTATTTTGCTCTTGCAAGTTATTTTAATCTTTTTTACCTGAAAACTTTGAAATATTTTTCTTTATCTTTGAAGTCTAATAACTTTACTGGGATATATTGGGAATCTAATCATTCACTCTGCTTTCTAAGGAAACCAGTGAACCCTTTCAATTATAAATTCAGGTCTTTTTTATATCTGTAAAGTTTTCTGGGATTACAATTTACACTTTAACTCTGCTCCATTGTTTGTTTTCTGTATTTGTGATTTTGGTTATGTACATGTGTTTTCTTTGTTGATCTTCCCAACAAACAAACCTCTTTCTGTTTGATTCTTTTTACTTCTTCCTTTATCTTATTTTTGCATTGTTTTCTTGCATTTCTTCAATGCCTCTTATTACTCTCTTCATTTCTTTCTGTTTTTTCTGCCCATTTTTGTTTTTAAGTTTTTATTTCTGATTCAAGGTGGTTCTTCATATCATAAGTGTTGGAAATTATTTAATTCACTTGGAGCACTTCTTAGTTTTGTTCCATGGGTGTCTCTAGGGAAGTAGTTCCATCAATGGAAATGTGTTAATTCTCATTTTTCATATTTTTGTGGTAACTTTGTTTAGACTTATTCAGATGCACAATATTCAGTTTGATATTTGTGGTGGTTTACAAGATTTCTACTCTCGTGGCATGATGTCTTCTTCTGCCTGTATAGTCTGGTTTCTTTAATGCATGTACTTCTTACTGATGCATGGAGTGGTTCTGCACCCTCTATTTTTTATGTTACTTTTGGTCTTGTAGGACTTTAATTTTTACTTTCGTTCCTTTTATTTTTCCCACCCAAATCCCAAAAGTGCCTAGCCCTTATTTTTTGTCTTTTTCTTAGCAGAAACTATGCTTTTTGAAGACTACCACCTCAAATCACATATATTTTAAGTCTCTTCCCTGTAATCAGTGCTATGGTCTACTAGCACAAATTTTTCCAGTATTTTCACAATTAGGCTAGATATCATTATGGTTGTGGTTTTAGAATGATTTTATACCTGCTGCTCATTCCCCTATTCTCTCTTCTGGGCAATGTTTTTGTTTGGTTTCATTTTGTTTTTTGAGTCAGACTCCTTTGCCTATGAAGAAGGTTTGCAAAAAGAGTCTGAGAGAGTGCTTACTGAGATTTTATTTTTACTTAAAAACAACTTGAAGTTTGTGCCTTCATTGTCTTCTAGTTGTGCCAATGTCCCAGGCTTTATGTAATTTTATAGACTCTTCTTCTGTATTGTGGTGAGATGAGGATTTAGAAAGCTTCTTTTGACCCCACCCCCCCACCCCCAACTACCTGGAAGACACAGCAAGTATTTCTTGAGAGATTCCTACCATCTTGACTTAAGCTCTGAATTTGCAACTTATTAATTATAAGGCAGTGAATTTTCAAGGTACTAAATAGCAAAATTCCAAAAGCAGCTGATCAAAACCTTTGTAGGACGTGGATGAGAGGATAATTTTTGTGAGATGAGGTACAGCATAGTGGTTAGAGGGCAGGCTGTCAGATCAGAGGGAAGTAAGTTTGAATTCTTACCAGCTGCTCCTTACCAGCTGCAGGGCCTTAGGTAAGGACTTGCTCATTTTATAGATCAGGGGGCTGAGGTTGAGAGAGTTTATCACACACCCACCTTCACAAAATGTGCATGCATGCTGAGTTGCTTCAGTCACGTCCAACCCTTTATGACCCTATGGAATGGGGCCCGCCAGGCTCCTCTGTCCATGGGATTCTCCAGGCAAGAATAGTGGAGTGGGTTGCATGTCTTCCTCCAGGGGATCTTCATAGAATACTAATAGCTAAGTGAAATAATGCATAAGAAGGGCTTTAGGTAGAGTTTATGGTGCATAGCAAATGTTTATGAAGTGTTAACCATTATTATTAACAAAATAACAGAAGAAATTAGGAAAGCCTTTATAGATGATAAGTACTTAATTTGTGCATTAAAGTTTAACTGCTAATGGTGGAGAAAAATTCCTGGGAGAATTATAACTTGAACAAAGATGCAGTAACGACCCTTGAACTTGAAATATTGGCCAAAAAAAAAAAAAAGAGAGAGAGAGACATAGAATTTCAGGAAAAGGAAGCAACCTTCTCTCCCCATCTGAAGATTTCCACAGAAAAGCAGTTGTAGATAAGATTAGATCGATTTGAGGCTCTGAGTATGGAAGCAACTGAATGAGCTTGAGGACTTGGGGGGTTACTTAATTCAATGTTTCTGGAGAAACTTATCCAAATATTATTTATAATGTGCTGTGATAAAAGTATGTTCTGAGTCTATATACATTTGGGAAAGTTGATTGAACTACACTAAACTCGTGTCTTTATGCCAGAAACATGCTCTGAGTTTCAATATATTGTTTTGCATCATGAATGCAAAAAAAAAGGGATGACCTAGCGTTGAGCAAAATTTCTCACAACTGAGTATAGTTTGTGACCCTTTGAATAAAAATCAAGTGCTCAGACCCCAGTTTGAGTAATCTCCTGGCGGCTGTTTTAGAAACGGCTTCAGACCACAGCTGAGCAGAGCTCCCCCAGCTGCCTGTGGAGTGTGCTGTTTTCCAAGGCACAGCTGTTCCACATCTGTATCTCTGTTAGCTGAGGGCCATGTGACCTTTTGCCTCAAGAGGTGGCTCTCAGAGCCCGCAGAGAGCTCACACTGCCTTCCCCAAAGCTCGCAGTGTCAGTCCTGATTGAAACTTGTGGGACGGTCCTCATCTGCCCCGGCCGACAGAGCCTGAGTCGGAGCTACAGGAATCCCCTCCTCTCTCGAGGAAGGAGTTTGAGTCTCCTACACATCCGGAGTCTGACAGAAGGGTCCACAACATCACCATGAGCTGTGAAACCTGTAGAGAATTTAATGTCCTCGGCCAACTTTGGCACAGTTGCACTGACCCTTTCTTTTCTTCTGTCAAGCCCCTTCTCTCTGCAAGGGTCTAGAGGTCATTCTGCAATCCTTTCCCAACTCAGTGTCATCAGAGATGACAGGAGGGATTTGAAGATGAGTCATCTCCATCTATGTATATTGTAAGAGTATTTCTGGTATTGTTTTCAAAAGAATGGGCCTGCTTTCAAGGCTGTCAACCATCAGCATTATGCTTGACCACTTCACAAGTAGGTTTGTTGATACTGACTATGGACCAGGTACAGTTATAAGCCATTGACATGTACCAATGTATTCCTCTATTGCTTGCAATCTGCAAACATTTATGTCTTAAATCATCACCAATATTGAAATTTTCCAACCACGTCACAAGTGACTTGCATGTGGGCAGGCAAAAGGCGCTGAGTTAGAGGCTGAGTGTGTGTGTGTGTGTGTGTTGGTTATTGAGGTAAAGGAAAAATACAGAATATTAAATTTACCATCTTAACAGCTCTAAAGTGTATAATTCAACACTGTTAAACATATTCACATTGCTGTACAACAGAACCTGGAACATTTTCGCCTTGCAACATTGAAACTCTATACCCATCTCCAGAGAAAACCATAATTCAAACAGATACACACACACCAATGTTCACTGAAACACTATGTACAATAGCCAGGACATGGGAGCAACCTAAATGTCCATCGGCAAAGGAGTGGATAAAGAGGATGTGATACATACATGCGATGGAACACTACTCAGCCATTAAAAAGAATGAAATAATGCCAGTTGCAGCAACGTGGATGAGCCTAGAGACTGTCATACTGAATGAAGTAAGTCAGACAGAGAAAGACAAATATCATATGATATTGCTTATATGTGGAATCTAAACAAATGGTACAAATGAACTTATTTACAAAATAGAAATAGAATCACAGATGTGAAAACAAACATAGTTACCAGGGGATGGGGGTGGGATGCAAGGGATAAACTGGGAGATTGGGATTGACATATATGCACTACTATACATAAAATAGATAACTAATAAGGACTTACTCAATACTCCATAAAGACCTATATGGGAAAAGAATCTGAAAAAGAGTGTATGTATGTGTATGTAAAACTGATTCACTTTGCTGTACACTTGAAAATAACAAAACGCTGTAAATCAACTATACTCTAACAAAAATTTTTTTAAATAAATAAAATACAAGTGAGAGCTTTGCCTGGAAAAAAAAATGTATACCCACCCACTTTCTGGGGTGCACCTGGCCATCTTGTCAACCTGGGGCCTTGAGAACTGGATATAACCACTTTCACCCAGTGTTTTCCTGTCTGGCCTCCGGGGTGAGCCCTGATTTTTCCTATTGTGGGTCTCAGCAGCCACTGAGGGGTGTTGCTGAAAACAGACAAAGCAAGTGAGCCTTCTGACCTGGAGGCTCCTGTCTGCGTGTCTGTCTGTCTCTCCCCTCCAGGTCACAGGCTTCCCTGGTGGCTCAGCTGGTAAAGAATCCGCTTGCAGTGGGGGAGACCTCGGTTCAATCCCCGTGTTGGGAAGATACCCTGGAGGAGAGCATGGCTCCCCACTCCAGTAATCTGGCCTGGAGAATCCCAGGACTGTATAGTCCATGCAGTTGCAAAGAGTCGGACAAGACTGAGCCGATTTCACTCTTCGTGGCAGTTCACGACTGACTATCAGACATGGAATTCCCCCAGGTGCACAAGCTTTACCCTCCGTAGTTCTCAGGTTGAGGACCCCTTCCATCGAAAGGCCCTGGGTTCTGGCCTCTGCAACAGGCTTCTCTGCAGGACAGAAGGAAAGAGCTCAGGCGTGCCTAAATTTCCTCTTCCCTGCATCTATTTTTTTATTTAAGCAGAAAAGGGAAAAAATACTAATTTTTAAAAGTAACTGACACCAGGCTACTTATTTCCATAAGCCCGTTCTGATTTTCAACCAGTGCAGAATAGCCCCACTCCATTTAAGATAAACCAAACTGCATGCTTGTCTAGAATTAATAGCTTAAAATGTATACAAGGCATGCTTCCTCTTGCTCGCTCACCTCTACAAACTAAGTATATGCAATGCATCATGTATGCTATACTGATAAACCATCCCTAAATCCACTTGCCTTAGCAGGAAGTTGGTGGTTATAACCTGGTGAGACTTGCTTTAAAATTTTCCTCAAAAAATGAAGTTTGAAGCAAAGCTGTCAGGTAAATAGACACACCAAATAGAACACCTGAACACAAACAGCCTCACGTCTAACATGGGTGGTTGGTCTCTTTAAGTCAAGAAGGAGAAATCTGTTGCTAAAATAGTAATCCTTTCTCCCCTAACATTCTTTGATTCATTGTACTGCTGTGTTTTGGGCAAAACTCTGCGTAGGAAATGTTAATCAAGGAGGAAGGAAGAAGAGCAAGGGTTTGCCTTGCTCGTTGTCTCTTTGAGTTAGGACTATCATTATTTTCCATTATGTCTGATCGTCTCAGTTACAGTGTAGGAGTGAATTCAGCACTTTGGGAAATCATATTTACCCTTGCAAGCCACTAAGGCACCATTTAGTGAATTACTAATCCAAAGCAACAGAGTTAACTTGAAATAGTTTTCAGAATTCATTAGGATGACAAAATTCTACCTGAGCTGAAAATTTGCTTTGACACATCTCACATTTATTACGGCAAATACCTCCCATTCCCATCCTTACTGTGCAATGGCTGGTAATTCTAGACCTAGAGAAATCATCTCAACATAAAGTCTACTAAACTCCCAGTACTTAACGCAGAGCCTCATAAGCAGGAGGTGCTCAGAAAACAACATGTTAAATGAATAACACTAGATGCTATTCTAGGTAAAGACAAGGGGAGCAGGTTGGTGGCAGACGTGGGGAGGCTGAAGACAGAAAGCGTAAAACGGAGCCCTTGCTCACAGGGGCTGATAACCTGCTCGGAGGGAGAAGGCAGCACACATGCGAAAATGAGTTAAGTGGTGTCATATTTTTTCTGGAATCCTTCTCTGGGCCCAGAGCAAAGCCTAGCATATTGGAAAAATAGAAACCCCTGATCCTGGCTCCAACATTAGCCCAGGATTTGAGAGCATGAGACGAGCCGATGATGGAGGTTGCAGAGGCCAAGGTGAGGTGCATTTATCTCATCAGAACAATAAAGAGTCCCTGTTTGAGAATGTAAACGATATAATGGAATCTGACTTGTGTCTGTGAAAAGTCACTGGAGCAGCTCGTGGCAGCAAGCTGGGGGATAAAGGAGGAAGCAAGGAGGCACTCAGCGCATCATTCCAGGTGAGAGGGGAAGGCAGCCTGGTCTGGAGTCGCAGGAACAGAGAGTTTCAACCGAACAGCGATCTGTTCAGAGGCCGAACGCTGAATTTTCAGATGGCCTAGACGGTCAAAATAAGAGGAAAGAATAAAAATCAAGGGTGGTAAATGGTTAGCTTGGTAACCAGTCATCTCCCCACTGGAACCCCAAACAGGCTCTCTCCAGTCTCTCTTCAGAAAAATGGCACCTCATTGCCATCAAGAACTTCACTTGCACCTATCAATTTTGAGATGAGCATTCACCAAGTGGGGAATTCATGTAAGCGATTGGGTGTGTGTCAGAACTCAGGGGAGTGGACAGGTCTGGAATCACCAGCATCTATCCGGTCTCCCTCTGCCAGATGGATGAAACTATTTAGAGAATAAATGCAGACCGAGATGAAGGAAGACCCTAGGAAAACTCTGTAGGATGTGCCAACGTTTGTGAAGGAGGCAACGAAGCAGATGGAGGAGCAGAGGCCAGGGAAGTAGAAAAGAGCCTGCCAGAAGTCAAGAAGGAAACCCGTTCCAAGGAAGGGGCAATCCCCGGGTCAGACAGAGGCTGCTGAGCTGTCCTGAAAGGAATAAAAACGCCATCTGCTTTGGAGAGACTGAGGTTGCTAGCAAATTTGACAAGAGCAGGTTCTGTGTGGTGATGGGAATAGAAGTGACCATGGAAATGGTGATGAAATAGACCCAGACGTCACTCACTTCAAGACATCTCCAAAGACACCTGTGCCGTGGAGAAGTCGGGGCCTCTCTACCGGGTACAGACTGTAGCTTGGGGTGACTGTGAATGCTCAGCCATTGCCACTCTTTAGGATGTGTGAAATTTATACACCAAGAGGCCAAGCCAGATACGCCGTTCATCACAGCACACCTCTCAGCACACAATAGCCACATGTGTTCTATCAGAAGTCTTTGTTCCGGGGCCCATTGGATGTACGGGTTTAAGTTAAACTACACACAAAATGATGTGCAAATCATTTTTCTAGTGAAAGGGACCATAGCTTTTATCAGATTCTCAATAGGCCCATGTCTTCTTCTCAAAAAAAAAGACATTAAGAACTTTGTTCTACACCAAAGAAATTGTATAGCCAGCTCACCAGACCACAAGAGACCTTCTCTGAGATAGGCTCCCTGTGAAAGCATCATCTATCATCACCCAGGGCACCAGGCAGCAGCTGCACCAGTCAGAAAACTCCAAATAGTCCAGCAGCCCAATAAATCACCCGCCCATCAGATCGAACGCTCCTCTTTTAAAGGCTTTGATTCCAAGGAAATGTCACTTCCAGGCATGGAGTTTCAGAGGCTGATAAATGCTACAGGATCCATCAAATCGTGTGAGGACAGAGATTCAGTGGGGCCTCAGTGTGGTCTGCCTAAAGACTCGCGGCTCAGAGAGCAGAGCAGTATCTGACGAAGGTCCTCCCAGCCCAGCTTCTGAAACCGGTTCCCATCAGGAGTGCCTGCTGTGGGTAAGATATGGCTCATAAGTGGTACTTGGCATTCTGACTGGGTCAAGGCTGTCTCGAGGGTGTCACTCCACTTTAAACACTTGCTTTGGCTGCTAAAAATGTTCAGCAATGACGTTGAACCTTTCTCTCCCAATAACATACAGGGATTGCAGGATGCTATATTCTTGAACGTGTGGCAAGACTTGGGGTAGTGGGGCATGATTTGGCTCTCCATCCACTCAGCATGCTCCTTCCAGGACACCATGAGCGTCGATGTGAAAGTTCACATTCAAGTGACAGTGTTAGTCGTGGTGTCCGAGTCTTAGTGACCCCATGGACTGTAGCCTGCCGGACTCCTCTGTCCATGGGATTCTCCAGGCAAGAATACTGGAGTAGGGTGCCCTTTCCTTCTCCAGGAGATCTTCCCGACTCAGGGATCGAACCGGGGTCTCCTGCATTGCAGGCAGACTCTTTGTTGTCTGAGCTACCACGGAAGCCTGTAAAAGTTCGACCTCCCATCACATTCAGGTGTGACTGCTCAGCGGTCATTCTAGAACCAGGACTAAAGTCCAGTTAAGAAGCCAACATCTAGGGACATCCCTTTGGTCCAGCGGTTGAGACTCTGCCCTTCTACTGCAGGGGGCACAGGTCTGATTCCTGGTTGGGGAACTGAGATTCCCACATGCTGCACAATGTGTTCACCTGCAAAAAAAGAATCTAACATTTAGCCACTGGTGGAAATACGGTTATGTCTCCTCTGAGATTCTCTCCCTGGGGAGCGTCCCCAGTCGTGGAGTCAAAACACAAAGATGTCCAAAATATGCAGTGCCTGCGGGTATGGCAGGGCTCAAGGCAGGAATGACGTCCCTTACGCACACCTTCAGTCACTGAATTTCAAGACAACAGACATTGATTGTTCCCCTTTTCCCTCTTCAATGCTCAGCATCCAGCACAGTGCCTGCTATGTAGAAGCAGGACAATTATCTTTTTTTTTTAACAATGAATAAGTGGTTGAGAAACTAGATGACCCATTGTATCAGTCAGAAAAAGAAACCAGGGTAGGGAATTTACTACAAGAAATTAACACAGGTATTGGAAGAACTGAGATGCTGAAAGGGGCCATGAGGCAACATGGATATTCACACCAGCAGGTACCGTTCTGCCCCCGGGGGTCCGGCAGGCCTCCCAGGGCGGGAGCAGAGTGAACCACAGCGGTGCTGCCTGTCTGAGTCAGGACGGCAGTGGAAGGAGCCGCCCCAGAGGAGCAGGAGCACTCGGTGGCGATCCCCTCACCTCCAGGAATCAATGGGATGCACCTGTTGGAAGGCCAAGTCTATGTAGGTGCCATCAGGAAGACTCACTGGAAAAGATCTGGGAAAGACTGAAGGCAAAAGGAGAAGGGGGCGGCAGAGGATGAGATGGTTGGATGGCATCACCGACTCAATGGACATGAGTCTAAGCAAGCTCCAGGAGACAATGGAAGACAGCGGAGCCTGGCGTGCTACAGTCCGTGGGGTCGCAAAGAGTCAGACACGACTGGGCAACTGAACAACAACCAAGTGTCAAAAAGATGGTGCAAACCAGGGGCACTCAACTCTCTCAGAAGAGGAGTTTCATTTGCTCCTCAAAGGGAAGCCGAGGATGCCCATGGCTGTGTCCCAGTCCACGAAAGGCATTCTTTCCAGAGACATGTGTTGGGCTCCTTGCTAGTATAGATGACAAGGGTCTGCAAGGATTTCCATAGAGGACATGGATCGAGTTCCTTCCTTTGAAGATGAGTAGAAGTAAGTTGAAAAAGAGAATACAGAAATTCTAGAATGGTGGTCATAACAAAGCACAGGCTGAAATGACTAACAGGCATGTAAACCTCGCCCTGAAGCAGAGCTCATCTCTACTGAATACCCGTGCGTGAGTCTCCCATGATTCCAGGTACTTGTGCTGTCTCCACACTGGGGATGTCAAATCTCTGAAGACAGGAAGGACCCTACCCCTTGCCTTCTCCCGAGTTTCCCAGCTACAGAGTTGCTGATCACATCCTCTGCCTCCCCTGGGCTCCCTCAGAGTCTGCCTCTCACCCCTCCTGCCAACTTTTCAATCCAAAAAGATGAACTAGGTTCACACGTTTATAGTTCCTCCCTTCTAGATGCCCTTGAAATAAAAGAGTTACAAAAAAAGAATGACCGACAGGTCGTTGGAAAACAGGAAGGGTGTCAACGTGGAAGTGGGTCTTGAGCAACATCTGGGTCATTTAAAGACAGTAGATGTAGGTAAGTGGGAATGACAATCAAGATGCAAACTGCAACATCAGTTGGAGGGGGGGGGGGGTGACGTCTGCTCCCCCCACAGAAGGGGGAGGCTCCCAAAGAAGAGACTCCGTTCTTCCCACTCTCACCACCGAGTGCTCACTTTCATCTTTTCTCCCCTCTCCAAGGGAGGACGGTGCAATAATGGGGTTGGCCAGGGCCTGACACTTCTGTCCTTGGGCATCAGAGGCAAGAACCAGGCAGGCACCTCCCACTGCCTGGGCGTCACAGAGGATGCCTGTCACCCTTGTTCTGTGTGCCTCACTGCCCAGGTGCACCAGCCCACCTGGAGGGGGTCTTCTTTCCCCCTCTTCCAGCATCCCTGCTTGCAACAGAGATGGAATCATCCAATTCAGATGCGTTGAATTAGGTCTTCAGTTTGCAGGAGAAATCGGCTGCCTTCAGGGCTAAGCCTTTTTCTTCACTTATTAATAGAAATAGAACTGTTCAGAAAAACACATATTTTGAGGCCATTTTAATCGGAGAGCCCTGTCACTTCAGATAAAGTGTGTGTTTGCTCTCTTTATCTCACCAGCTTTTCTCCCTGTGTGTGCTGAACCAGCTACGACCTGGGAGGGTGAGCAGGAGCTGGAGACCCTGGAGCCCTCAGTGGGGTCTGTACTGTGGTCCCTGCCCAGCTTTCTGAAGGGAAGCCTTTGTACTAGGGCATCTTACCCTCCAGGATGAGGTTTACTCTGAGGAAATGGAGAGCTGACCTTTATAGTTTCTGAGACAGTTCACCCCAGATTAATCTGGCTGTGTAACAAAAATTAATAAACAGCGAAGAATCGCCAAATATTAGGTTAAACTGGCTGCAGATAAGGAACCAATTTCAAAATACACTCCATCACCAGAACATTTTACTGATATCTCCTAGAAAAATGTGAGATAAATATAAAGTCTAGAAAACTCTATAAAGAAGATAGGTAGGTACTCACACAATGAAATACTGGCTTAGTCACTAAGTCATGTTCGACTCTTGCAACCCCATGGACTGTAGCCCGCCAGGCTCCTCTGTCCATGGAATTTCCCAGGCAAGAATACTGGAGTGGGTTTCTAAACACTACTTGGCCCATAAGAAAGAATGAAATAATTCCAGTTGCAGCAATATGGATGGACCTAGAGATTATCATAGTAAGTGAAGTAAGCCAGTCAGAGAAAGACAAATTTCATATGACATATTGCCTATTTGTGGAATCTTTAAAAAATGAACCTATTTCCAAGACAGAAATAGAGTGGCAGAGATAGAAAACAAATTTATGGTTACCAAAGGGGAAAGGGGGAATAAATTAGGAGTTTGGGATTAGCATAGAAACACTGAAGTGAAGTGAAGTGAAGTGGCTCAGTCGTGTCCGACTCTTTGAGACCCCGTGGACTGTAGCCCACCAGGCTCCTCCATCCATGGGATTCTCCAGGCAAGAATACTGGAGTGGGTTGCCATTTCCTTCTCCAGGGGATCTTCCCGAACCAGGGATCGAACCCAGGTCTCCCGCATTGTAGGCAGACGCTTTAACCTCTCAGCCACCAGGGAAGCCCATAGAAATACTGCTGCTGCTGCTGCTAAGTCCCTTCAGCCGTGTCCGACTCTGTGTGACCCCAGAGACGGCAGCCCACCAGGCTCCCCCGTCCCTGGGATTCTCCAGGCAAGAATACTGGAGTGGGTTGACGTTTCCTTCTCCAATAGAAACACTACTACATATTAAATAAATAAGGACCTACTGTCTAGCACAGGAAACTATAGTCACTATCTTGTAACTCTAATCAGTGTTTTATAATCACCTGTAAGAAAAAAGAATCTGAAAAGCAATGCATGCATGCATGCTCACTGGCTTCAGTCATGTCCAACTCTTGGCGACCCTACAGTCTGCAGCCCACCAGGCTTCTCTGTCCATGGGTATCTCCAGACAAGAATACTGGAGTGGGCTGAAAAGCAATATATAGAGACAGAAGTCGAGAGAGAGCTAGATCACTTTGCTATACACCTGAAACTAATACAACTTTGTAAGTCAACTGTACTTCAACTTTCTAAAAGATGAAGCTACATTAACACACACACAAAATATATATATAAATCTGTTATGCTGGAGGGGTGAAGGACAGGACTTCACAACAGTGATGCCTTAAGCGATTCCTCAGCTGCACACAGAGCCTTGTAATTTTAGGCAGAGACAGTACGTTTTCAGTTAAGTGAATGCAGTCATCCATTTTAAAGTAAGTTAAAGAACAGACTTATAAACTAATGTCAACGAAAAAAAAAAAAGGTCAATCACTAAATTCCAAGGAGTTCATGAGACATCTTTCCAGGGTGAGTGGAGAGACAGGGATGCGAGCTGAAGGCCCCAAGAAGGAGGCTGGGACTTGAACTCACTGCCTTCCTTGTAGATGTCTGTCTCTCCATATGCTGCCCTGACTGGTGGAAATCTTTCTCCTTCTTTCCTTTAGTAACTTCAACATTTTATTTCCATTGACTAGTGCTTTTCCTTCAAAATATAAACAGAAGACCTAGCAATAGGGTCACTGAAATACCTTGAGACATTAGTCATTTTAATAGGTTGAACTCCCCCATTAAAAGGCATCTTCCCACAGAGTAGATATAAATGCACGCTGTTTACCAGAGATGCATCAAAACCAAGTGATGGCAGCATTAGCAACATCACTGAATGTTAATAAATAAAGAGGAGACGAGACACGCGAGGAAAACACCCAGGAAAATTAGGCATATGGATGTTAACATGAGATTGCAAAGCCCACGTTCTTTAAAAGGACAAAGAAGCAACTTTACATTGATTACAGAGATAATTCATAGAGAAAATATAACAGGCATGTATCCTGGGACACATAATAAAACATCGAAATACTTACAGTGAAAGATGCGCAAATTCAAGGAGAAACAGAAAATTGGAAACACACTTCTCAGAAATGGATTAAAGAATAAAAACGGGGTTTAAGAATTTGAATAACATGACTAACAACCTTAATATAATAGTTAATAACTATGTATAAAAGTTTTACATGCAAAACCAGAATAAACACTTTTAGAGCACTAACGGAACATTTAATAAAAATTTCATTAATATATAAGCATATTCTCCATATGGTCTCCCCAAGTCAGCGGTCATTCAGAACCTGCTTCCTGATCATTGTACAAGTAAACCACAGAGGACAGGAGGGCAGTCAAAACAAATCTAACTGCTCACAGAATGCCAGACACTCATCCATTTGATGTTCTTCCTCAAGCATAGTAGAAAAGCTTTTGTATATGTATATAAATAGCATGTAAAATATAAATATTTCAGAAAGCTTATGAATTTTTGCCTAGTTAAAACATTTATGACATTTTGGTTCCACTCATTTGACTTAATATGAATAGAATGCTAGAGTTCTAATTTTTTTAAAAAGTAGATACACAACAAGCAACAAATGTTTACTGCATAGCACAGGTAACTATAGTCAATAACTTGTAGTAACCTATCATGGAAAATTATATGAAAATAATATATGTGTATATGTATAACAGTAGACTTAATGGAAAAGACCCTGATGCTAGGAAAGATTGAGGACAGAAGGGTAAGAGGTGTCAGAGGATGAGACGGCTGGATGGCATCACCGATGCAATGGACATGAACTTGGGCAAACTCCGGAAGTTGGTGATGGACAGGGAGGCCTGGCATGCTGCAGTCCATGGGGTCACAAAGAGTCAGACACGACTGAGTGACTGAACAAGAATAACTGACTGTTACAACTGAAACACTGTAATTCAACTATACTTCAATAATATATATATATAAAGAAATTTAAAAGTCAAATATAAGTTTGGGGCTAAAGAAGACCTGAAGGTAAAAATCACCAACCATGAGCTCTGATACAAAAAACTTCACACACTTAGACGTAGGGAAGTCATTCTGGCTTATGCAGGAGTTCAATTGAATTTGATACTAATTAAAATGGCCTGCTTGTGGCCTATCTATACATTGCACAGCCGCTTTAATTATTAAAGAAAAGCACACACTGATCAGAAGCAAAGAACGTCCACGTTAAAAATAATGATTAAATGCCTCTCGTCCTGGGACCCAATGCTCGTCCTCCTTTACTGATAAGACGCTCTTCCCAGGCTGCATGCTGACGTGCTGTGACGTGAATGGTGGAAGTGACCGTCACCCAGCTGTATCCAACTCTTTGCGACCCCGTGGACTGTAGCCCACCAGGCTCCTAGGTCCATGGGATTCTCCAGGGAAGAACACTGGAGAGGGTTGCCATTCCCTTCTCCAGGGGATCTTCCCGACCAACTCAGGGATCGCACCCGTGTCTCCTGCATTGTGAGCAGATTCTTTATCATCTGAGCCACCAGGGAAGCCAGCTGGTCTGCTTTTTTGTTTTTGCCTTGAAACCTTGAAGAAATGGAACCCTGACTTGTTTAATGTCCTTCATCCTGACAAGATATAACATTGTCCTAAAAACCCCTGCTTCTCCAAAGCAACTTTTCACAGTCATCTGGGAAGCGGGCGTCTAGGCTAGTCCTCAGTTTGGCTCAAATAAAGCTCTTTTCCATCCTCTTATTGACTGTTTATTAATTATGTCATCCACAATTCAAACAAACCAACACAAGCCCAGATCCCGGCAGGAGGCCGGGCCCCGCTCTGCGGCTCGTGTTTCTATGTCTGTGACGCCCGACAGCCCGTCCCCTCCGACCCTCTCCTGTCGGGCTGCCCCCTCATCTGTTTATGGGAGCCGTGTGCACAGAGGGGGAGCTTTGCTCACACGAGCCGTCCTGTGTTCTTCCCATTTCTCATACCTGTTCTGACTTGTGTCTGCTTGTCCAGAGACTTTATGCTTTTATGTGGCCAAGACCATTCATCTTTTCTTCATGCGTTTGAGTTTCTAGTTTTATTTTTTAATCTTTTTAATTGAAGTATGGTTGATGGGGCTTCCCGGGTGGTGCTAGTGGTAAAGAACCCACCTGCCAATGTGGGAGACCTAAGAGATGCAGGTTCAATCTCTAGGTCTGGAAGATCCCCTGGAGGAGGACATGGCAACCCACTCTGGTATTCTTGCCTGGAGAGTCCCACAGACAGAGACCGCGGAGCGCGCCAGGCTACAGTCCATGGGGTCGCAAAGAGTCGGACACAGCTGAAGCAGCTCAGCACACAGCACATAGTTGATTTACAGTATCATGTAAGTCCCAGGCGTACAGCACTTGAATCCAAGGTGTCACGAGAGTCGGACACAACTTAGCGACTAAACCACAGCCATATATATGTCTGTGTGTGTATTTATATCTAATCTTTCAGAGTCTTTTCCCTTATAACTTGTCACACAGTGTTGAGTTTCTAGTTCTACTCAAGCAGATGCTCCTCCTTCCTCCAAGCTATAAAAATGGTATCCCCAAATTTTGTATTTTTAAGATCATCTATGTTTATATCTTTAATGCATTTGAAATTATTTTTGAGTATGATTGGCATACATGGCCTAGCTTCTTCTGATAAAAAGATTGATAAGGTTACATAAGTAACATTAATCTGGGACTTCCCTGGTGGTCCAGTGGCTAAGATTCCATGTTCCCAATGCAGGGGGCCCAGGTTTAATCCCTGTGTGGGGAAACTATTAACAGATCCCACACACCAAAACTGAGACCCAGTGCAGAATAAATAAATCAATGTTTACAGTAAGTTCAATCTTACTTATGTAAGATAAATCAACATGTTTATCAATCTTATATAAGTAAGACTGATCTTACTCAAAAAGTTTATTTATAAGATTGATCCACTGGGGGTGGGGGGTTCTTTTCCCAGTTGATCTGAACGGCGTCCCCATCACGTATGGAGCTCTGTAGTCACACTGCCCACTGGCCTCTGTTCCTTCGCCTCCATCTTCCACTTACAAGGACCCTTGTGATGCCACGGGGTCCACTTGGGTAACCCAGGACTCCCTCTCTCTTGAGGTCAGCTGGCTAGCACCCTCCACGCCCCTCCCCACATGACCTAATGTATCCGTGGGTCCCCAGCAAGGAGGTGAGGGCTCTCACGCCCGCTGCAGGGTGATGGTTGGATCTCCCACCTCTTTCTCTGAAGCGAGAAGTTAGGGCCAGCCTGGCCCTGGAGGCATGAGGTCATGAAGGGGACCCTGCCTGGAGCTTGGAGCCGGGAGCCTGCCCACTGGACAAGAGAGGGCCTGAGAGGCCAGAGACAAAGGGAGGGCTGGGAGCTGTGAACTCAGGTGCCAGGACGGGCCAGCTTGGCTGAGTCAGATCCATCACGTGAATAGAGGAGAAGGAAGTAGTGGACCCTGCTTCTCCCTGAGGAGGGGATCGTGCCTCCATCACTCCCCCCATCCCCTCCGTTTCCCCCATTTCTCTGTATTTCAGTTTCCAGGCTTCTTTTGCTGTTCAGTCGCTCAGTCGTGTCCCACTCTTTGTGACCCCATGGACTGCAGCACGCCAGGCTTCTCTGTCCTTCACCATCTCCCTGAGCTTGCTCAAACTCATGTCCATCGAGTCGGTGATGCCATCCAACCATCTCATCCTTTATTGTCCCCTTCTTCCTCTCGCCTTCAATCTTTCCCAGCATCAGGGTCTTTTCCAATGAGTCGGCTCTTCACATCAGGTGGCCAAAGTATTGGAGCTTCAGCATCAGTCCTTCCAATGAATATTCAGGCTTGATTTCCTTTAGGATGGACTGGTTGGATCTCCTTGCAGTCCAAGGGACTCTCAGGAGTCTTCTCCAACACCACAGTTTGAAAGCATCAATTCTTCAGCGCTCAGCTTTCTTTATGATCCAACTCTCACATCCATACATGACTACTGGAAAAACCATAGCTTTGACTGTAGGATCTTTGTCAGCAAAGTGATGTCTCTGCTTTTTAATATGCTTCTTTGCCAACCAGCTTTCTGGTGATTTTTACCAACGGGAGGCCCCCAAGGGTCCTGTGGAACAGGAGGAAGAAGGAAGCTGCAGCCAGCATCTCCTCGCTGCCCATAGCCCTCACAGGAATCCTCTCTCAGGCACTCCTAGCACCTTCTGGATTCTGCCAACACCCCTTCCCCTCAGGTTGGCGCCCCCAGAAGCAGCAGGACGTCCTGCAGCCCCAGTCTCTCTGTGCCTCCCCCACCCACATTTGACTTTTCTGGCCTTTGTCATCTTCATAGCCAGTTCCCTGCTGTCTTCTCTCTGTTCCAAGGCCCTGGGTGGTTTCTGTTTTCCCTCACCAGTGTGAGGGACCAGAGTCCTGAAATCCACAAGAGCTGCCACTAGTCAAAAGTAAGTAAGAAGTACTTAATCATCATGAAAATGGTTTTAAAGTAAGTCAGCCTGCTAATGGCACTGATGCTAACAAGACCCACTTATTTTTCACATGATGTGAATTTTTAGTGGGTAGAACGCTCTGTCTGAATGGGCTTAGTTGCCTCACGGGGTAAGCATGCTGCAAATTCAATCCACTGCACAGTTCTGGCACACCCTTCTGCAGATTACTAGGGAGCAGGGAAGGGTTGGGGGCAGAAAGTAAAAACTGTCTTGCGGATGAGCCTAGAGACACAAACAAAGGAGGGGCAAAGAATTGCAGGGGACTAAAGAAAAGCTAAATACAAATCCATTGATTTTGGTTGGAATCTATGACCTTGAGTGCATTTTACAAACCAGGAAATGTCTCCAGCAGAAAAGAAAGAAGTTTAATAGATCAGCGTCTAGGAGGAGATTGGATTCAGGCTGGCCACCACACTGCAAGTGTGGAAACAGAGAATTTAACCCCTGTCAGTAGTGACAGATATTATCAGTCAGGGGAGAACGGCTGCAATTTTCAAGCATCCAAAGGACATTCCAGTCTGGCTTGAATTTCCACAGTGAACACTAGGAGCAGGGATCCCCACATATGAGAGCAGACTTTGTGTCCCTGTCAGCATCCTCACACCTTCCTCACAGGACCCTGTTTAAAAGCATCCTTGGTCAGTGTGTCAGTGCGGATGCAGGGGTCAGCCTGAGCGCTTCCTTCCCTCGGCCCTCCCTTGGATGGAAAGTTGCTCATGGAATCTTCTCTAATTCTGCAACCATAGATCTAGAATTCCAAACACGGGGACTCCCCTGGCGGTCCGGTGGTTAGGACTCTGCGCTTCCATTGCAGGGGGGCATGGGTTTGATCCCTGGTTGGGGAACTAAGACCCCACATGCCACACGACGCAGCCTAAAATAAAGTAAAATAATAAAAAATAGAATCCTAAATACAATATATGGGTATAGGACTTCCCAAGTGGCGCTAGAGATAAAGAACCAGATTGCCAGTGCAGAAGACGTAAGAGATGTGGGTTCAGTCCCTGGGTGGGGAAGATTCCCTGGAGGAGGGCATGGCAGTATTCTTGCCTGGAGAATCCCATGGACAGAGGAGTCTGGAGGGCACATGGGGTGGGCACAGAATCAGACACGACTGACGCGACTTAGCATGCACGAGGATATGTGTATGTATCCTATCCTTTTTGATGGGTTTCCCTGGTGGCTCACGTGGTAAAAAATCTGCCTGCAATGTGGGAGACCTGGGCTTGATTCCTGAGTTAGGAAGATCTCCTGCAGAAGGAAGTGGCAACCCAGTCCCGTATTCGTGCCTGGGAAATCCCGTGGACAGAGGAGCCTGGCGGGCTACAGTCCATGGGATCGCAAAGAGTCGGACATGACTGAGTGCCTAACATTTCACATTTCATTCTCTTTGATTAAATGTCGGCTCATGTTTTTGGTCATTTTCTAACTGAATTGTTTGTTTTTGAGTTTGAGATTTCCTTTTATAGTCTACATACAAGTCCTTTATTGAATCTGTGATTTGTCCATAAACATTCTCTGATATTTTGAATCTGTAAGGGCTTTAAAATTAAAAACGCTGCACCCTGGAGTCCAGAGGATTAAATGAAGTTTTCGGGAATTTAAACCCTTACCGTGTGCTTTATTAAGGAGGCAGGAGAAAGCCTGAGCCCTGCTTCCACAGGGGAAGAGAGACATAGCGGACCGAGGGTTTTTGCACACAGCACCCTGACATCTGGGTGTCAGCCGAGGGAGCTCCTGGGAGGCAAGGCGGGCTTTGCCTGGCCCAGCTCTGACCATCATCATCCCTGCTGCTCACACGCCGCCTAGTGGGCTGTGTAAACACAGCTCTTCCTGAGTGCAAGTTCAATATCTCACCCAAGCTCCTCTCCAGAGGAACCAGCCACACATGATAGTTATTCCTACTCACCAGGACGCGCATCACACATGGCTGATTCGAAGGGGAAATTTAGTTCAGGAAGCGCTCTCTGCTTCATTCCTTGGGACTGGTAAACCACTGGAAGGAAACGAGACGGCGGACACACCCACTAATGCAGTAGAATCACGTAACAACGCTTCGCCAAGGAGCCTGGCGAGTCTCTGGTCTCGCCGTATCGATCGCCCTGGGGGTGCTCCTCCCACAGGTGGAGATGATCTGCCTTCAGCCCGTGGGTTGGTCGGGCAGCCCAGCAGCCTTCCTCTGACTCTGCTTCCAGGCCGGAGCTGTGATGGGCGCCTCTCCCGGGTATTGTCACCATCGTGTGCTGCGCAAGCGCCTGCCGAGAAAGGGTCTCAGCCCCTGTCCCGTGTTAGACAATCAGAGAACATTACCACCGAGAGAGAATCAAGGGAAAGGGTGACTGCAATTTTCTCAACGGAAAATATTTCCTCTGGCACCTGTTTGACCGAAACAGAGCAAAGCACTTGAAATCAGGAGCATGGTCATATTCAGACCATCTAGTCCAGGATGCTTTCTTATATAAGGACCATGAATGTGGGGGAAGTAGGGGTGGGGTTGGGAGAGAGGATGAGCCCATGGGTTCCTTAGTCATGTCCACACGGCCCCCAAAGCAGCTCCTAAGGCTTCCTAGGACTTCAGATACAAGTCAAAAAACACCAAGATGCCCTTCTTTTTATTCTATGAACATACCACATCCCCTGGAGGAGGGCATGGCAACCCACTCCAGTATTCCTGCCTGGAGAAGCCCATGGACGGAGGAGCCTGGCGGGCTACAATCCACACAGTAGCAAAGAGTCAGACCCGACTGAGAGACTAACGCTTTCACTTTCACATACCACATTATCACAAAAGGACAAACACCGCCTGGTACCACTTACACGAGGCATCTAAATTAGTCAAATTCAGAAATAAGTAGAAGATATTCCCCGGTGTAAGGGGAGGAGAATTAGATGGTTTTAGCTCCACCAGATGAGTAAGTCCCAGGGAGCCAGCGCCTGCAGACAACACCACCATTGTTGCCACTGCTCTTGTTCACTCGCTGAGCTGTGTCCGACTCTGTGTGACCCCGTGGACTGCAGCACGCCAGGCCTCCCTGTCCTTCACTATTTCCCAGAGCTTGCTCAAACTCACGTCCATTGAGTCGGTGACGCCATCCAACCATCTCATCCTCTGTCGTCCCCTTCTCCTCCTGCCTTCAATCTTTCCCAGCATCAGGGTCTTTTCAAATGAGTCAGCTCTTCCCATCAGGTTGCCAAAGGATTGAAGCTTCAGCATCAGTACTTTCAATGAATATTAAGGGTTGATTTCCTTTAGGATTAACTGGGTTGATCTCCTTGCAGTCCAAGGGACTCTCAAGAGTCTTCTCCAGCACCACAATTCAAAAGCATCAATTCTTTGGTGCTCAGCCTTCTTTATGGACCAACTCTCACATCCATACATGACTACTGGAAAAATCATATATCAAATGATCATGCTTTTGCCCGTATTGAGAGAAATGTTATCTAAGTTTATGGTTAAGCCTGAAGTTACTTTGTGAAAGATGGGACCATGCTGCAGTGACATTTCACGGGGCGGGTGCTGGGACACACAGAACCAGAGAGGGATGTAGTCACACAAGCACTGAAGGTCTTCAGGGGATCCCCGGGCTCCTGGGATGTGATCTGCTCCGAGAGTAGTCTTCCCCACGGTCCACAAATCTTCTGAGCGAGGATGCTCCTGGAAGGCATCCATGAGGACAAGAGCCAGATTTCAACACTTGGAAGTAGAGGCTTTCTTTTCAGAAAATCTATGGAAAGTCAATGATATAAGATGTATGGTGTTAGCAGTTCCAGATTTCAGGACCACACAGAAAATTCAGGGAACCGACTTATAACACCTCTACTCCTGCAAACCTGGGGTAAACCAGTTTATACAAGTGGCTGTTTTACTGCTTTCTCAGTGAAAATGCAGGGTTAATACCTGTATTTTAAAATTGACTGGCATCTGCGTTAAGAACAGCCAGGAATTTGAGCCCTGTTGGCATCTGCATTAGAGCATCCACCTGCCATTGCAGGAGACAGAGGAAATGCTGGTTCAATCCCTGGGTTGAGAAGATCCCCTGGAGGAGGGCATGACAACCCACTCCAGTATTCTTGCCTGGAGAACCCCCATGGACAGAGGAGCCTGGCGAGCAACTGTCCATGGGGTCGCAAAGAGTCAGACACGACTGAGTGACTAAACACACCCACACAGTACCTGCATTACCAGAATAAATTTCATTTAAATATTCGGCTTTACCATACTTGGAGTCACATAGTTATAGTATATTCTTGGGATTCTTAGAAATCATCTAATCCGAGTCTCTCACTTATAGAGATGAGAAAATTAAACCACAAACAATCCACTAAGTGAAATAAAAATCATATTCAGGTATTATTTACTACCTTCCAGGGAATTCCATCTTCAAGGCAAAGAAAATGGTATCCTACACCTTACAAGCTAGAGCTTTACAGCCACTCTTAAGGGAGGACATAGGAAATTGTACATGTCATCAGGTTTAGCATATTCTGAATTTTTGTCCATTTGGAAAGGAAAACTGAAGTTTGCCTTTTAAGGAGCTTTGTGACTCAGTAAGCAGAAAGAGCCAAACAATACCTCAGTGGCAATGCAGCTCAGCACAAGAATTACAAAAATTCTCTTTGAGGTCTTTCCTGGTGGTCCAATGGTTAAGAATCTGCCTGCCAATTCAGGGGACATGGGTTCGATCCCTAGTTGGGGAACTAAGATCCCACATGCCGCAGAGCAATAAGCCTGAGCACCTCAACTTGAGCCCATGCATCTCAAGTCTGTGCTCCTAGAGAAGAGAAGCGTGTTCACAGCAGCTAGAAAACGCCCGCAAGCAGCAGCAGGGCCCCAGCACAGTCAGAAACAGAGATGGATCATCCTTGAGTAGTTGAGCTTTTTAATGAATGAAAAGAAGAAATACTACCTCCTTTGTCCTTTTATCTATAAACTTGGTCTTGCTAGTTTAAAAAGAAAGAATTTCTAATTTTTTATTTTGAATGAAGAGAAACTAACAAAGTTGTGGCCATCTCAGATGGACAGCAGAGGGACTCAGTCATACATATACACGCATCCCTTCTCCCCCAAACTCACCTCCCATCCTGGCTGCCACATAACATTGAGCACAGCTCCATGTGCTATACAGTGGGTCTTTGCTGGTTATCCATTTTAAATATAGCGTGTGTACATGTCCATCCTAAACTCTCTATCTCTTCCCCCATCTTTCTCCCTGACAACCTAAAGTTTGCTAAGTCTGTGAGTCTGTTCCTGCTTTGAAAGTAAGTTCAATTGTATCATTTCTTTTACGATTCCACATGTAAGGGATGTCATATGATATTTCTGTTTCTGTCTGACTTACTTCACTTAGTATGACAATCTTTAGGTCCATCCACATTACCACAAATGGCAACATGTCATTCTTCTTTATGACTGAGTAATATTCCATTGTATATATGTACCACATCTTCTTTATCCATTCAAAAAGAAAAAATTTTAAGTAGCCAATGGCACATATCCTAATTTTGATTCATGTTTTTGTCTGGATCACACAAAGTAGTTATTTTCCAATTTCTAGAAGAGGCACTTCATGATCAATGTGTGTGAGTGTGTGTATGTGGGTGTGCAATTCCTCATTTGTATCTGACTCTTTAACTATGGACTGTAGCTGCCAGGCTCTTCTGGTCATGGGATTTTTCAGGTAAGAATACTGCTGTGGGTTGCTACTTCCTTCTCCAAGGAATCTTCCCAACCCAGAGATTTTACCCAAGTCTCCTGTGTTTCCGGCATTGTAGGTGGATTCTTTACCTGCTGAGTCATCAGGGAACTCCTCAACCTCATGATCATCATTGCTAAAAATATAGCCAAATGTTCATCTCAGAAGAGATTTCCACAAATGGAAGTAATAATGTTGTGGTTTAATTGTTAATCAGCATCTCTTCTCCATTCATCTTTGTATGTCCTTAAGACCAGAATCATTCTCCTACCTTTGACATCTCTGGTGCCTAATAAGTGCTCAGACCTGTCAAATACATGGACATCATCTGCCTGTCCTGCACCCAGTGCTAAACAGGTTCCCGGCACATCATTAAGAGATGGGGGTGGAGGAGGAAAGTGAATCTAAATGGCTAGAGAGTCCCCAAAGGATTTATGTCCTGACTCTTTTGTCTAGAAAATTAACTTTGGTTCAGAGTGACATGCTGGACAGAATGAAGACCAAAAAATGCACGACCAAGCCATCCCTCAGTGGTTGATTGTCACTGATGCCACACCATGGAGTGACCGAGGTTTCCTGAGGAACAGTTCCTAAGGTAGCCTTGTAAGAATGCTGAAAAACTCTTCATCACAAATCATTGGGAATGTCTGCTAAAGGAAACCATGTCCTAGTGGATGCATGATACCCACATGCTGTCCCAGAAAGCTAGGGAAGAACCCCAAATTGACAGGAAAGGTCTATCACCCTGATGGAGTGGTGCTTCCAATTAGACATTACGTTTTGAAACTCAAGTTACAATTTTAGGCACCTAATTTGTAAACCAAAATTTGAGTCCAAACTATAGGAAGGCTTATCAAGAATCTCCAAGAACAATCATACAGGCACGAACAGGTAAAAAGCCCTCCGCACAGAACCAAGTGCCCTGGAAGCAGTGGCTGTAAGCCCAGGAGGGGACGACCAGACTCAGATATTGCGTCCGACTTGCAAAATCACAGACAATGATGAACCTGTGACTGAAAAACATGTAACAAAATTCTGCAAGATTGGTCATTCAGAAAAGGAGGTAAAGAGAAAGAATGTGGCCTTGTTGTAGATTCTTGTAGATTCCATTCTCTGGAACCAGAAGAACGCCAGAGAAGAGGAGGAGACTTAGAGCCTCTGATCGGGACTAAGGGGTCCTCTAAGTACGAACCTCTCTCTGCAGAGAGGAGAGTGGCGTCAATATCACGGGATCCAGCCCCTGAGACGCCACCTTCCCACCCGTGACCTGCCGTTTCCCTGGCCACGAACCCTGAAGGCTAAGGGGGTGTGTGGAGAGGTTGTGCTTGCAGAAGGCTGTGCTCCTGCCCAAAGGGGGTGGGCGCTGACAGAAAGCGCACAGGGGACTTCTAAGATCTGCTGGTGCATCGCCTCTGGTCTGGAGACGGCCAGAGGCAGCAGGAGACCCTGGCACCCAAAGGGCCTTGAGGGTGAGGGTGACCCAGAGGCAGGACCCTTCATCTGTGCCCTGGATCGATGACCACAGGGCCCCAGGTTCAACCAACACTTGCCCTCAGAGACTGGACGTCACCCCTGGGAAACGGAACAGGGGCGACCGCAAATCACTGTGACTGGTGGGATGAGGGCTTGAATAAAAATTAAATTCAGGCATTTAGAAAGTCTGCGGTCTGAGACATATTTACTGTTTTAAAAGTCTATGGCTTCAAACCGCAAACCAGACCTCACGCTGTGAGTGCAGCATGGTTCCCTGCGCACAGCTGCGTTGGTTGCCAAAGGCAGCAAAGAGCATCAATGCCAGCTTCATGTTAACCACCTGAAGAACCCATCTGTCCCTCCCCCTCAGGAATGCCGTCAGTCCCCAGGCA
This sequence comes from Odocoileus virginianus, assembly GCF_023699985.2. Classification (NCBI taxonomy): domain Eukaryota; kingdom Metazoa; phylum Chordata; class Mammalia; order Artiodactyla; family Cervidae; genus Odocoileus; species Odocoileus virginianus. The sequence continues at coordinate 4,392,661 of NC_069674.1, forward strand.
GACATTGTCATGGTTCTCGCCTCAATGCTGGCCTCTGAGTCTCCTGACAGGTTAGTGGGGTCCTTGACCTTTTATTGCCTTGTGACCCCCGGCTGGCTTTGCTTCCTGACCTCCTGCATTCTGGACTGAGTTCCTGGGTCCACGAGGCCTGATTTCATCAACGTGCCTTGGCTGAACATCTTTGAACTTGGCCTTTGGACAATGAGACTTAGAGAGATACCAGTCCGACCTCAGGCTCATCCCTTAACCCAGACCAGCCCATTCAAGATTCTCCGGAGGACACCGAGAAGACCCCTCTGAAGTAAGACAGTGCCCCATCCCCTCAAATAGCTATTTGTAGAGACAAGGATGGACCTAGTGTATGCCACAGAGTGACGTCACTCAGAAAGAGAAAAACAAATACTGTATATTAACACACATATAAGAAGTGATGTGAAACTCGCTCAGTCGTGCCCAACTCTTTGCAACTCCATGGACTGTAACCCCCCAGGCTCCTCTGTCCGTGGGATTCTCCAGGCTAGAATACTGGAGTGGGTAGCCATTCCCTTCTCCAGGGAATCTTCCCGACCCAGGGATCAAACCCAGGTCTCCTGCACTGCAGGCAGATTCTTTACCAGCTGAGCTACCAGGGAAGCCAACACATATATATGGAATCTAGAAACATGGTACAGATGAAACTTCCTCCAGGGCAGGAATAGACACACAGGTGTAGAGAGTGGATGTGGCGAGGAGGGTGGGATGAACTGGGAGATTACAACTGACATATATAGACCAGCAGGTGTAAAACAGGTAGCTAGCGGGAAGATGCTGTAGGGCATGGGGAGCTCAACTCAGGGCCCTGGGACGACCTAGAGGGGTGGGGTGGGGGTGGGAGGCTCAGCGGGGAGGGAATACATGTAAACATAGAGCTGATTCACTTCGTTGCACAACAGAAATTAACACAACATTCTAAAGCAACTATACCCCCAATAAAGTGAAGTCGCTCAGTTGTGTCCGACTCTTTGCAACCCCGTGGACTGTAGCCCACCAGGCTCCTCCGTCCATGGGATTTTCCAGGCAAGAGTACTGGAGTGGGTTGCCATTTCCTTCTCCAGGGGATCTTCCCAACCCAGGGATCAAACCCAGGTCTCCCGCATTATAGGCAGATGCTTTTACCATCTGAGCCACCAGGGAAGTCCCTATAAATACCCCCAATAAATTTTGTTCTTTAAATATCAATGTCAAGAATAGCAGGTTAAAGGGCCATTAGACCCTGAAGAAGAGAAGGTCAAACTGCAGTGTGAGGTGGAATTTGCACATTTCACATCAAGCTAGATGAACACGTCAAGATCACTAAGGCGCCAGCTCACATATTTATTCAGAACTGGCCACAGAAATAATTTTGCATCTCAAAGCAGCCGAAAGAGTTGAGAAGAATAATACATTTTTATCTAACCCAACGTTTTAAAACCCAAGCAGCCCCGTGCTATTTGTTCAAACCTGTCGGTGTTTTACATGGTGCTCTAGCATGAGTGTTTGAGTAGAAATCTCATTTGAGATGTGAAATTGTTTATGATACTAACACAAATTCAAAACAATCTACCATCTATCGACGCCCCACTGTAATGGATTTTTAAACACATTTATTATCACAGAGTCACTGCAGAGATGAGAGGCCGCAAAATGGAGCACAAGTCTGTTTCCTTCATGAAACTTCCCAAGGATGCTCCTTTTGCAGAGATTGAAGGTCTGTGAGCCGTTCTGATCCACTTGGGAGACCCACGTTCAGAGGTAGAAAAAAGGCCCTGTAGCCAAAAGCTACATAGGAATTTGTTCCACCTCCAGTTGCTTCAAAGGTTTCCAGGACAACAGCTCAAATGAAAAGGTAACATACGGGTAGCTTGAACAAGATCTAGAATTCTAAGCCAGAAATTCCAGTGGTGTTTCCAAATCACGACCAAGAATCAGACAACATGAATGGTCATGTGTTACATGTTACATCTACGTGTCCCAGTGAGGTCTATCTTGGCCAGTTGCTGGGGAAAAAATTCTGTGGACATTCAGGATCTTGCCAGTTTGCTCCAATAGTGAAGTTTTATATCTCTGGTGGTCCAGGACAAGTCAAAATGACCCTTTACCCTCAAGGATTTGTTGCAACTTGTATCACCTGCCACCAAAAATAAAAAAGGCATAGTGGCCTCTTCTGCAGCCTTTCAAGTCAACTGATAATAGTCTGGGACAAGATTCTGCAGTCTGACATATGCTATTTCCCAAACCTAGGCTCGGGAGTGCCCTGGGGCAGATGCAAGTTCTGAAGCAAATCCAGGGACTGCCCAGGTGGGCCATGTGCCCAGCAGGTCCAGGCTCTGGGGCCCAGGGCCCGGCAGGTCTCTGGCAAACCCCAGTGGGACGTTAAAGTACACACCTGCCATTCCACAGTAAAACTCTGCGTCTGCTGCACAGGCTTCCGGATGTGAAAGGCGGTGCTGGGCTTGCAGCAGAAATTACATGCTTGACTGTTCGTGGGGAGCCATGGGTCAAGTACTCCCCATCACCTGACCCCATGTTGGGGCAAAGAGACCCCCCTCGTCTCCCCTTTGGTAACCGTAAGTTTGATTTCTATGTCAGGCTTTTTAAATGTATGGTTTGGTCTCTACTCAACAGACTTCCCTTGTGGCTCAGCTGGTAAAGAGTCTGCCTGCAACGCGGGAGACCTAGGTTCGATCCCTGGGTTGGGCAGATCCCCTGGAGAAGGGAAAGGCTACCACTCCAGTCTTCTGGCCTGGAGAACTCCATGGGCTGTCTAGTCCATGGGGTCACAAAGAGTCGAACATGATTGAGTGACTTTCACTTCACTTCATTCTACTTAACATGTGTCCCCCACCGCCTGGCTGCCCCAGCAACCTCTGGGCTTCAGAGGAAGTGTGTTTGCCCAGGACACCAGGCCCCTGCACCGCTGACCTGTGATAGATCATTGGTTAATGGAGTCCCTAGAAATTTCACCGCTGGTAGTACCATGGGGTCATTTGCACAGACTCTTGGGATCCTAGCAAAACATCCACTTTTCACATGAGACATACTCGATCGTGTGCATGTCCCCACCTCACATCAACCACCTTTCTCAGTTTTAATCAAAGTTCCTTTTTCGCTTGAACAATTTTGGTACTGCCTAGAATCCTCATTGCCATTTCTCAGGTTGCTTTTCTTGTTTATAAAGAGAATGTATGGGCGCCTTCGTCACATCACAACTTTAAGTTATGATGGAACTTGGCATTCTATACTTTTGAAGTTTGGGTTATATTTTCTAGGACCATTGCAGGTTATGACTGTTTCACTTTTTATTTCAACAAGACTAGAAGTTGGTGTTCTTTGGGGAACTGTGTTTTACAAAGAAATGGAACTGATTGCTAGGGGCAAGTCAGTGAATATCTGGAAAGTATAAACCAACAAACTGTTTTGAGATATGGCCTCAAGGATGTGTAGACACCAGGGTCGGCTGCCCCTCTGGTTAAGAAATGCCCCCCCTCCCCGCCTCGTGGAACAGACTCAGAGTCTGCCAGATTCAGATACATCCTCAGTAACCTTACAACATGTTCTGGAGCCTCAGGGTGACTCACAGAATGCTAACTACTGAAATTCCACAATAGTACATCCTGCTCACCACTTCATGTTTCATCATAAGCATTTCCCACAGTCATTATGGTCATTAAATATTTGCCTGGCAACCCAGTTAATGGGTTTAAAAGATTCCATTATATAGATATGCCACACGTTAACCATTCCCCAAAGCCTGGGACATTTCAGTTGCTTAATTCCTTCTAGTCATTGGAAGCACTGATGCTGAAGCTGAAACTCCAATACTTTGGCCACCTGATGCAAAGAACTGACTCATTGGAAAAGACCCTGATGCTGGGGAAGATTAAAGGTAGGAGGAGACAGGGACCACAGAGGATGAGATGGTCGGATGGCATCACCGACTCAATGGGCATGAGTTTGAGTAAACTCCGGAAGTTGGTGAAGGACAGGGAGGCCTGGCATGCTACGGTCCATGGGGTCCAAAAGAGTCAGACACAACTGAACTGAAGTCCTTCTAATTCAGTATTCTCATCCGCAGAAATGGAGACGATAAGTAGAAATGTTCTACCTCTGCACCTCCAAGATATGAAGTGGCAGTGGGCTGAGGTGAGACATTTAAGGAAGATGAGCATCACTGAGAGAGCCCCCAGCTGTCAGAACAGGTTAGAACTCACCCTGCAGGGCAGTCTCCCCTCCACAGGTGAAATAGGAACACATCTAAATGAGTGATAAAGTGGGTTCCTTGCTAGACTGAGAGGAAGATGAAGCAGGTGGGGGGTAAGAATCAAGAAATGACGAGTGGCCTTTGCACTACATGGATGGACCGACAGTCAGTCATGCTGAGTGAAGGAGTCAGACCGACCGACAAACACCCTGTGACGTCCCTTCTGTGTGGAATCTAGAAACAGAACGGTAGAAATGAACTTATTTACAAAACAGAAATGGAGCCATAGGTGCAGAAAACAAACACGGTTACCAGGGGGTAAGGGGAGGAGGGATAAATTGGGAGACTGAGATGAACATATACACACTTCAGTTCAGTTCAGTTCAGTTCAGTTCAGTCGTGTCTGACTCTTTGCAACCCCTTGAATCGAAGCACGCCAGGCCTCCCTGTCCATCACCAACTCCCGGAGCTTGCTCAAATTCAAGTTCATTGAGTCAGTGATGCCATCCAGCCATCTCATCCTCTGTCATCCCCTTCTCCTGCCCTAATCCCTCCCAGCATCAGGGTCTTTTCCAATAAGCCAACTCTTCACATGAGGTGGCCAAAGTACTGTAGTTTCAGCTTCAGCATCAGTCCTTCCAATGAACACCCAGGACTGATCTCCTTTAGGATGGACTGGTTGGATCTCCTTGCGGTCCAAGGGACTCTCAAGAGTCTTCTCCAACACCAGAGTTCAAAAGCATCCATTTTTCGGCACTCAGCTTTCTTCACAGTCCAACTCTCACATCCATACATGACCCCTGGAAAAACCATAGCCTTGACCAGACGGACCTTTGTTGGCAAAGTAATGTCTCTGCATTTTAACATGCTGTCTAGGTTGGTCATGACTTTCCTTCCAAGGAGTGAGCGCCTTCTAACCTCGTGGCACATACACACTAGTGTACATAAAATGGTCAACAAGGACCCACGGTTTTGTTGTTGCTCACTCGCTCAGTCGTGTCCCGCTCTTTGCGACCCCACGGACGGCAGCACGCCAGGCTTCCCTGTCCCTCACCATCTCCCGGAGTTTGCTCAGATTCATGTCCACTGAGGAGGTGATGCCATCCAACCATCTCACCCTGTGTCACCCCCTTCTCCTCCTGCCCTCAATCTTTCTCAGCATCAGGGTCTTTTCCAATGAGTCAGTTCTTCGCATCAGGTGGCCAAAGTATTGGATCTTCAGCCTCAGCATCAGTCCTTATGATGAATGTCTGGGGTTGATTTCCTTTAGGACCTACGGTACAGCACAGGAAACTCTATTCAATACTCTGTAATGACCTATATGGGAGAAGAATCTGGAAAAGAGTGGCTGTATGTGTGCATATAACTGAGTCAGTTTGTTGTACAGCAGAAATTAATACAACACTACAAACCAGCTATGCTCCAGTAAAAAATTCTTCAAAAGAACCAGAGGAGCGGGCGATGAGAGACGAGGTCAGAGACCTGCAGGGCGTCAGACTGCAGTCGCAGGAGGGGGCGAGGCAGTCACAGGGGCCACTGACCAGCCCCATGGGAAATAGCTGCAGCTGGCCACACGCCCATGCAGGGGGAGGGGCAGTGACAGTCTCTACAAAGCCTGGAAGTCCTGGAACCTCTGTCCAGGCTGATGGAGCTAAGCAGATGGCTTTCCTTGGCTCAGTAAGGCAGTTGGATCCTCGAGCCCCCTCTCACATTCCCTTTCGCACATTCCCTGAAGCTCACAGACCCTTACTATCATCTCCCCAGCCATCACGTGCTGCCCCTGCCTTAGCACATGATCTGAAGAAACATTAAAAGCAGTTTGATGAGTTCAGTTGAGATACGGAAATCCAAGATTCAAAGCCACACGTGTTTCCTAAAAAGAACATGAAGCGCATCCACTTCTGGCTGAACCTGATAGGAAAACTAAATTGTTCTTTATTCACAGTAGAGATTGTATTTACAGTTCTCACTTACTTGAACTGCACTGTCCAAAGGTCCAAGGGAAAACGAGATCCTGCTCCTTCCTAGGCAACAGCAGCTTCAGCAGGTGGAGCCGCAGATGTGTGGCTTTTGCCAGGTCGCCCTCCTTGGGTGTCACTTCCACACGAAGACCCAATCAGGAGGGTCAGGAACTGTCAGGATCCTCATCCACCAGATTGTTCAGTCCACACTCGTGCATATTTGTTTCTCTAAACTCAATTATTCTACAGGCTCTTATGATATTGAATTACACAACTCACAATATTCGAAATGGCTCATTTGTTCTGGGAATTACATGCCTCTAATTGTATCACAAAAATGCTGACAACCAGCAGAATGCTAATGAAAGACGGTCCTCCACCAGCAGGCTTTGAATGCGAAGCGAGATGGCACGCTTAAATATTGCTACAGCACCGGTCAAGCGTACGACGGACATGACCAAGTCCCATCAGGGGTAACGAGGGTTCGCATTGATGCCACTCACTCCTCCAGAGAGCTTTGCCGTCAACCCACAGCCTTCAGGATGCTTCCTGCCTTACGGGTTGAAAGACTCGCTCATTCTGCCGAAAACACACCCAACCTCCAAGTAAGCACTTTGTCCCTGCCAATAGATTCCTTAAGACACGGCAGTGATGGACAGCAAGATGCCCCGTAAGGGACACCACAGTGTACCAGCCAAGCCTCCTTCAGGGGTGAAGGACTCCACACACCCCCACCAGACGACTGATCGCGGCTGCCATCCTCTCTGCAAACTGCTCTCAGACGAGGAGCACCCCTTCACCCCGTGACGCACCACTGCGGGCAGAGGAAGACACACCTAATGACTGGCCAGTGTGAGAGGAGCAAGGCCAGGCCCCCTGAAAATGCACCAGCTTCCTAGGTCCTTCCCGAGGCCGTCCACTGAGGCTGCTGTGGACACCCCAGTGCCCCCCGGGCCCTCCTCCCTTCCTCGGGCGTTGACCTGGGAAGTGCTCCCGGTAAACTGCCTGTAGGTGTGCCTGTATCCCAGAGCGCGCTTGGCCCCCTTTCCCCTTCTCCATCAAATTTAAACTGCTCACCTTGGCTTCGGATGCTCCTAGAGTCCAGTCCCACCTTCTCCGAATGAAAGCATTTAATGAAACCAGACTTCTCACTCTCTTCCATGCATGCCACTATCGTTTCTGTTCCTGTGTCCTTTTGTTTTTTTTCCTCTCCTTCAACGTGGGGAATTTTTACCCTAAATAGTAATTGCCAAGCTTAAGAATGATAATAAAGAAAGACATCTGTACGGATGAGAAGGGAACTCACACACACAGACCGCAGCCAGTTTTGGTGGAGGAAGAAAACCCACCCCTCTCTCTGCCTCTGTGAGAGTGATGCAGGTGCTGAAAGACATCGCAGTGATGGTCCCTGGTCCACCCTGAGCTCCCAGGAAAGGACGAGAGGTAGGAAAGATGAGAGAGCAAGGGAGGTGGGACTGCCCCAGAGGAGGGGAAAGGCCCTTGACAGCGACAGCAAGACCTACTCCAGATGTTCCAGTCCTCTCCTCTTCCATGGAGGGCGGCCCTTGAGAGACACCCGGTGCCCGCATTCCTGAGATTCCCACTCCTGATGTCTGATGATGGATCCGGCTTTGAGGGGGAGAGAACGGAGTCGAGTTAAGGGGAGAGAACGGAGTCGAGTTAAGAAGAGGGTTGATCAGTTGCTGTTACATCCCACTTAGTTCTCCACTCCACGCAGCGCTCAGAGAGCCCTGCCTTGGCCAAGAACACACGTTAAGAACTGCAAAGTTTCTGTTTCAACTGTAGTGGCCTTTGCACCCGCTGCAATGCCTCTAAAATATCGTTAGACTGACACCAAACAGCACATTTCGTGGGACAGACACACCAGAAACCGTAATTTAAAGGATTAAATCAGAGATGGTGACATTTTGGGCAACTTGCAGAACTGTAGTTCACATTAAACAAATGCAAATCCTTCATAATCCTTTTTCAAAAACACTTAAAACCGGTTTTTACTCTAAGAGAGGCCAAGTTGCCAAAATCAATGACTATAGATCAAAACTCTCATTTTAACTATTTTTCTCGAGTAAGCTCATTCTTTCAGACCATTTTTCCTGAGGCTTGAAAACTTTTAATACAAGACAGAGTTCACACTTGAGGGGCACTCCAGGCTGTGTTGATCCAGCAAGAATCCTACAAATAATAATTATTGATCAATGCTAATAGCATATCTAAGTTTCAGCCAACAAAACAAAGGCAGTTAACACTTATTAAAATATTTAAATATATTTACAGTCTGAAATTGATAAATTGAGTTATTGAACAGAATTGATCCTTTGCATTTTAAGCTCTGGTATATTACATCATGCTTTATTATCCATCATAATTTACAATGAAAAGAAACAGTCCAGTAAGGAAAGATCATCAATAACTTACCAATTTTCATGATACAAGTGTTCAGGATGTTGCTGTTTGAAAATTATTAGAAGAGAATCCATGAGGTTTATTGGCAAGCATCCTGTGTATGTCAGGATTTTCTGAGGAGCTTATTAAAAAGTACAGATGCTCAAATCTGCCGTAGACGCATGACAGACTCAGGGGTAGACATAGGGATCCACTTTTTAATAAGTCTCTCAGTTGGAGCTGCAGATGAACCAACCTCAAGAAGCCCCATTAAAGTAGATGACATCATATTCCTAGTACTGAGCCTGGGGGACATTCATTCTCTTAACCTTAAGAAGCTTTTTCCTGTCCTAAGAACTCTGGAAATCTACATGAAGCATTCTGGTATCCCTGGGGGGAAATGGCAACTGCTAAATCAAATGCCAATTACCCCCAAGACATGCAACCACCCGAAAAAACACTCTGCACAGGTGGAAGTACTGAGGACAGTCTTCCCAGTGAGAAAGGCTTGTTGTGAATGTCACGTCACACGCAGCAGGTGTGTCACTATACTAGTGGGGTTCAGCCGCTCAGTTCTGTCCGACTCTTTGTGACCCCAGGGACTGCAGCACGCCAGGCTCCTCTGTCCTCCACTACCTACGAAGTTTGCTCAAATTCATGTCCATTGAGTTGGTGGTGCTACCTAACCATCTCATTCTCTGATGCCCCTTCCCCTTTGGCCTGGAATTAAACATTTTTCAGTGCATGGTTGGAGTTGACAGCCACATCCATGTCTATTCCCTTTTGTAGAAGTGAAAATTGACTAAAAAATGAAGGCGCTGTCAGTGTGGGGCTTCCCTCATAGCTCAGCTGGTGAAGAATCCACCTGCAATGCGGCAGGTTTGACTGCCTGGGTTAGATCCCTGGGTTGGGAAGATCTCCTGGAGAGGGAAAGTCTACCCACTCCAGTATTCTGGCTTGGAGAATTCCATGGACTGCATAGTCCGTGGGGTCTCAAAGAGTTGGACATGACTGAGCGACTTTCACTTTCACTTTGTCAGTTTGTAAACAAATTTTACAAAACAAAATTCTTAGAGTCATTGTTAAATATTTTAATTATTGTAATAAATAGGAGAGCACATCACTTAAGGAGAAACAGTTCTCCAGTTCTGTGCGTAATAATTGGATTTATTAGTGACCACATGAGCAGCCCTTCTTGTTTGCAATACCTAATCACTAATAAATTACCATTTAAAATTCTAATCACCTAGATTTTTTATAAATATTGGGTTCAGTTTGCATACTTGGTCTCTCCAACAAAACGGGGGCCAATAAGCATCCTTTAACTGTTTCAAAAGTTAGAGAAATGAGAGACAAAACACCCTCCTAAATATCACAAAGTCATAAAATGCACCGGGTCTCTCCAGACTGTGCTGCTAATCGTGGACAAACCCTCTTCCGACTGAGTGACTGAAGTGAACTGGACCCTCTACAGAAACTCAGACAGAATCAGTACTAGAACCAACTATCTCTCCTGCACTTTCTCTCTCTCCTTCTCCTTTCTGCCCTTGAGGCAGGTGGACCTGGGACTCAGTGACACCCTCTGGCCATGGATTCCCAAGAAACGCTAAACCAAAACAGGAAGGGCTGCCCACGTGTGTACTGAGAGCAGAGTCACCATGGTGATGGCCAAAAGAATAGCATCTAGAGCTAAGCAGAGACCCAAGGCCTCCATACCTGCAACCAGAGACGTCCCCAGGGCCATGCTTGCCCCTCCATGCTGCCAGCAGGCTTTGCTCTCGACTCTGGGAAGAGTCCACGTCGTCCTGCTTTCCCTTTCTTCTCTCCTTAAGCAGAAAGATAGACACTAGTCCCATTCAAAGATTCCATAGAACGCCCTGTGTGACACGTGCTTTCCCAGTTCATCATCTGTTGTTCTTCACTTGCTGAGTCATGTCCGACTCTTTGTGACCCAATGGACTGCAGCATGCCAGGCTTCCCCGTCCTTCACTGTCTCCCAGAGTTTGCTCAAACTCCTGTCCTTTGAGTCGGTGATGCCATCCAACCATCTCACCCTCTTTCTCCCCCTTCTCCTCTTGCCCTCAATAGTTTTCACTATTTCTTTGTTTACCTCAGACCTGAAAAGCATAGAAGGGTGTTGTGGAGGGGGTCTGGAAGTGGTTTATATGACTGTCCTCCTCAATCAGACTTCAACTGGATGCTTACATTGGACTTTGCATCTAATCTTTGGACTCCGGGTCCCCAGTTTTGATCTTAGTGATCATCCATGCCATCCACTCTTGCCAGTGGCCCAAACCCAGGCTCCCTGACCTTGTCTTGGCCAAGATCACTGACATTGGCCACCCACCTGCATTAGTTTCTTGTAACTGTTTTAATTCATCACCCTTTCTTCCCCAGGAACATATACAGCTCAAGTCTTAACTCAAAGCCCCCATCAGAGTTTTCCGGTCTTATCTCCTAACCAATATGGGAGGAGCTAGTCTCTTTCTCACAAATATACAGGATATAGGACTAGCAAGCATTCGGTCTATTCCACATGGAAGCAGGGCAGACTTCAAACTTCATCTTAGGAGTTCATAATCACACATAGCCCTCTGACCCCCTAAAATAGTCTATCTTCTCCCTGACTTCTTGAAACCTCCTAGTAAAGCACAGGGATATTACTGGGCTTAAAACTCAGATATTCCTTAAAACTCAGATATTAAAACTCAAATATTTGGGATGTCAGCTTGCATACATGGTACTTTTAGAAGAATTAGTCAAAGGTGGTCCATTTAGGATTAGGGCATAGAAGCTGTAGTGAGATACCATTTTCCAGAACAGTCCACAAGGACTCAGGACTGGGAAAGTGAGTAAGGTCTGACTCCAGCCCATCATGTTTGCACATTGGCCAGGTGCCCTTGCATGGGGCACTGTCTATACAACCAGAAGTGCTGGACCCACAACCTCCTTTAGAAGACAGACATGTCACCTGGATCCATGTAGTGGAAATATCCTTTCAAAACTGCGTTCAAAAGCATGAAAGGAAGGGCAAGATAAAAGTGCAGATAGTATTTGAGAGAAGAAAGGAACACATAGGAGAATTTATTTTAAAGGAGACTCTAAAAGACAAGAACAACTTTTGTCTGCTTCATAATTTAACACAAGGAGCTTTGCCTGACTGGGTCCTTGCAAGAGAGTCAGGCAGATATTTCTTCATATCCCTGAGATACCACTTGGAGTATTACCCATTGTAGGTCGTCAATAAGCTTTTGTTGATAGAGGAAAAGGAGGGGTGACTGGCCAGTTTCCATGAGCCCAAAGGGTTGAATTAAAACTGTATCTGGTTAAAGACTTCCCTGGTGATCCAGTGGTTAAGAGTCTGCCGGCCAGTGAGGGGACCTGGGTTTGATCCCTGTTCTGGAAAGATCCCACATGCTGAGGGGCAACTAAGCCCATGCACCACGACTACTGAAGCCCAGTACACCCAAGAGCCAGTGGTCCACAAGTAAATTCACCAAAGTGAGAAGCCTTTATCTAGCTGCCCTGCAACGAGAGAGCAGCCCCTGCTCACCACGACGAGAGAAAGCCCGCAAAGAGCAATGAAGACCCAGTGCAGACACAAAGGAATAAATAATTTTTAAATGATATCTGGTTAAAAGCTATGACTCACATGATAATGTTCTAACTGACCACTTACTTTGTAAATGTGGTTTAAATGGATCCTCCATACGTGTCAATGATTCAAATATTAGATGGGAAATATGCACATAGAGCATAGCAAATTAGATATATGAAGGATACTTATAAATCCCTGTAACTAATCCTTAAAAGGCTTCCCTGGTGGCTCAGTGGTAAAGAATCCGCCTGCAATGCAAGAGACATGGGTTTGACCCCTGGGTCGGGAAAATTCCCTGAAGAAGGAAGTAGCAACCCACTCCAGCATTCTTGCCTGGGAAATTCCATGGACAGAAGAGCCTGGTGGGCTACAGTTCATGGGGTCACAAAAGAATCAGAGAGTCTATGGAATTCTCCAGGCCAGAATACTGATGTGGGTAGCCTTTCCCTTCTCAAGGGGATCTTTCCAACCCAGGGATCGAACCCCAGTCTCCCGCATTCCAGGCAGATTCTTTACCAGCTGAGCTACCAGGGAAGCCCAACTGATAAAACAACAACAATCCTTAACAGACAAGGGGAGGGAGTTCCAGCGGCTAGGACTTTCCCTGGACTTACTGCTTTCACTGCTGAGGGTCTGGGGAACCCTTGGCTGGGGGAACTAAGATCCTGCAAAGATGTGAAATGCGGCCAGAATAAAGGCAGTTCAGTCCAGTTCAGTCACTCGGTCGTGTCTGACTCTTTGTTACCCCATGGACTGCAGAACGCCAGGCTTCCCTGTCCATCACCAACTCCTGGAGCTTACTCAAACTCGTGTCCATTGAGTCGGTGAAGCCATCCAACCATCTCATCCTCTGGCATCCCCTTCTCCTCCTGCCTGCAATCTTTCCCAGCATCAGGGTCTTTTCAAATGAGTCAGTTCTTCACATTATAAAGCCAAAGGGGAGAAAATAAAATACACCCCCGCCACACTCAATTTCACCAAAGATCAGAGAACATAGCAGAGTATAAAGGTCACTTGGCCACTTGCTTTGGTTTCTTCGGCATCTTGGTCTGCAGTATGGATAAAGGAGAGTGGATAAATTCTCCAGAAAACATCAAAATCTCAGAATATTTGAACAGAATGCATACATGACTAGACATTTTAAGGATCTCTATAGAGCATTGTTGTCTGGTCATAAAACCCCATAAAAATCTAGCTAGCCTAAATCTCTCCCTAGGGAGCAAATACCAAATAATAAATTTATCTCTAAGACCAAGTTGAGGATTTAAATCTATAATAGGACCACTGGTCCAAAGGCATTTGGTAATAAAAATTCACAAGTTGTTGGGTTAAATATTCATGGAGCAAGAACTGCAGTTATAACAATGAGTTTCCTTTCTGGATCAAAACTGTAGCATTACTAATATTTAATGTCATCTCAGGGGACTCAGTCACTTACTTCAATAAAGATACTTGTGCTAAACCTTTTCCATCAGACAAAAATGGTGAATTACAGCCCACATGCCAGGCAATTGAAAAAAAAAGAAAGAAACATTTATTTTCATGTAGTTGAGAGCTGCCTTCAGAAGAATTCTGGAATGAATGGGGAGTCCAATGACTCCATTCTCCCTGGAAAAGCAACCACTTAACTAGTGAAAATTATTTTTTAAAACAGTCATCTAAACTTCCTGGGGACTGTCCTGAGGGCATTTAGCAATTGGAGAAATATTTGAGAAAATCGACTAAGGCTCAGTAAGAACGGTGGGGGTCTAGGGAATCTGAGCCCACCGTCACCCCAACCCTGGGTAACTCGATCACAGGCGCTCTGATCTGGGAAGGTCCAGCCCAGAAGACAGGGCTCCTCTCCCCACTTCATCGCAGTGCAGCTACACTTTCACTTTGAAAGGCGTAGGTGACTGGTGCTTCTCAGGCTTTCAGAATTCCAGGGGCGAATGGCTGAAAAGATGAGGTTCCAACCTGGTGGGGCAGAATTCTACCCCGGGTACAATGGGCTGGCAATACTGAAGCCCAAATAGACCCTACACCAACTCGTTCATAAGGAGAGGCTCCACACCAGAAGGATAAGCCCAGAAGACCAGGGGCTCCCACCCCAACCCATCACTGCTCAGACAACAGGTGTATCACTCCAGGAGAAGCAGACCAGAATGTGAACGGATCAAACAATCCAATCAAAAGACACAGACTGCCAAACTGGCTTTTAAAAAACAAGACTCAGTTATTTGCTGTCGACAGCACCCGGTTATGGCCACCATTTACATCATCATGTGCTGTCGGCAGCCACAGGTCCAGGAGAGGGTTTCAGTCACAGGGACCAAGAGAAGGTCAGCAGTTAGGAAAACTCTCTGGAAGGAAAGTTAGCAATAGCTGAACAAGAGTTTTAAACCTTTTGAGCCAGTAATTCCTCCGCCTCTGGGATTTTAGCTTTATAAAATAACCATCGGTGTGCACAGAGATTTAGTGCCAAGGATGGTCACAGCTGTATACTTCTAGTAACAGAGAAGAAACAGCTTCCATGTCCAAAAACTGGGGATTAATTAAAGCTACTCTGGATTATTTTAGACAGAGGATATTTAATACAAGAAATTGGTTTTTGGCAATTCCGACTCATCGGTGATGAAGCAAGACAAAGACAGATGCTACCACTGCAAGGCTGTGGGGTGCACAGCCCTGCTCTCAGAGACCAGGGGCTGTGGTCGTCAGTCTGTGAGTGCTGGAGCCTTCCCCTGAGCATGAGAGTGGGAGGTGGAGGAAACATCATGCTCCTGCCAGCCCCCAGGCTTCCATCCAGTCTTCCCTCTGGTCCAACCAGGATCTGAAACAGCCTGGAAGATGGAGTCCCCATGACACAGAGCAGAGCAAGCTAAGAGTAGGGGTGAATGTGAGAACCAAGAGGGAGAAGACCAGTGTGGCCGACTAGCCAGGTTGCGTGGAAGGACTTCTTTTCTATAAAAATGTGTGCACATCAAGACCTCATACTCCAAGTGAATAGAAATGAAATATGCTTCGCTCCAGCTGTTGACCTAACAGATGGAAGTGTTTTCCTATCCGTTTGCCAAATCATCTGTATAAACAAGAGAAGTGGATGCCACAGATCGTGGTCCAGATTCCCTCCTCCAGGACTGAAGCTCACATTGCCAAGTCTAGGGGGAGTTTTGGTGGCCAAACTCTGAAGTCTTCAAGCCCCGCCCCCACCCAGGGTGGGCGAGATCAGGCTGCATCCAGTGACAGATGGAGGAGGGCAAATCCAAGTCCCCTCTTTCCGCCCCCCATTCCAGGGTTACTCTCAAAGGTCTTCCCAGAACCGGAGGTCCCTCTGGAATCGGCCAAGGCCACTGGTACCTACAGGAGCCAGGAGAACGCACACAGGACCTAAGCTTTCTGGATGGAGGGGATGGAACACAGGTTTACCAGGATGGGATCGCTTCCCAAGGCAGAAGACCAAGCGCCCTGGGGAGGACCCTGGGATGGTGCTGACACGATGCTCGGGTAGCACTATGCGCGGGCCGTTGCTTCCTCCAAGCTCTCAGTGAAGGACAACAATCTGAACTGCTATGGTCAGTGGTGTCACAAGGGTTGGAGAGACTCAAAAGCATGAGCTTTATATTTGGGGAAGTATCAATGCTGCTAACAACCTAGACAGTGTGTTAAAAAGCAGACGTTACTTTGCCGACAAAGGTCTGTCTAGTCAAAGCTATGGTTTTTCCAGTAGTCATGTACTGATGTGAGAGTTGGATCATAAAGAAAGCGGAGTGCCCAAGAATTGATGCTTTTGAACTGTGGTGTTGGAGAAGACTCTTGAGAGTCCCTTGGGCTGCAAGAAGACCAAACCAGTCATTCCTAAAGGAAATCAACTTTGAATAGTCATTGGAAGGACTGATGCTGAAGCTGAAGAAGCTCCAATACTTTGGCCACCTGGTGCCAACAGCTGACTCATTGGAAAAGTCCCTGATGCTGGGAAAGATTGAAGGCAAAAGGAGAAGGGGGCAACAGAGGATGAGATATAGCATCACTGACTCAGTGAGCATGAGTTTGAGCAAGCTCCAGGAGATATTGAAGGACAGGGAAGCTTGGCGTGCTGCAGCCTATGGGGTCACAACGAATCGGACACTACTGAGTGACTAGACAACAACAATTCCAGGTTCTAGTAAACTTTTCCACTTCCGTCTCTCTGACCTAAGGGTATAACAGCTCTATCCATCATGACCTCTTTTACCTAGCCCAAACTCTTTCAAACAGTCCTGTTTTTAAGTCCCCCAGAAATGGTCCTAATTGAAGAATGTTCCTCTTTCTTGTTGAAACCCTCTGATACATCAGCAGAGATCACTCCTCACCACGGACTTTCAAGAAACTTCCAAATTGGTGAGAGTCATCCAGGCCAGCAAACAAATCACCTGCCTCCCCGATAACTTCTTAAGTCCTAGCCGTGTTTCTTCATTCTCTGAGAACTGCAATGCCTCAAGTCCCAGTGATCACAAAGCAAAGTCCTTTTGTGGCAGGATTGATTGGAATTCATTAATCCAGTTTTATCGAAGAGAATACCAATAACACAATATAAAGCATTACTTTTAATTAACAAAAGCAATTAGCACTAATTAAAAAGCCCTCACATTTGTCAAAGAGCCATTTCACCTTAATTGCTAGGTGTGTTAAATAGGCAATTAAAAACAAATTAAAAGGAAGACCCCAGGATAAAAAGGGAGGCGGGCAAATGCATCTGTGACAACAAAATCTTCAGCTTGGAAACACACTGCACTGCCCTTGACACACATCACAGCAACTCCAGCCCAACATGCTTCATGAGACAAGGCCATAAGTGCAGGTCGGGGGTTGGGGTTAAAAATTTAAAGCAAGCAAATTTGAACTTTGGCACTGTTGTTGCCAACAGTCGCCAAGTTATGTGTGACTCTACTGTGATCCATGGGCTGTAACCCACCGGGCTCCTCTGTCCATGGGATTTTCCAGGCAAGAATACTAGAGTGGGTTTTCCTGCCCTCCTCCAGGGGATCTTCCCAACCCAGGGATCGAACCCAAGTCTCTTGCATTGCAGGCAGATTCTTTACCACTGAGTTACCTGGGAAGACCCTGGTGGCACAGGAAAGTAAAAAGTTCTTTCTGGAAGCTTTTGCAATATCCACACATGAATGGGTTTCACAGGCAGCACTAGTGGTAAAGAACCTGCCTGCTACTGCAGGAGACATAAGAGATGTGAGCTGGATCCCTAGGTAGGGAAGATTCCCCAGGAGGGCATGGAAATCCACTCCAGTATTCTTGCTGGAAAAATCCCATGGACAGAGCAGCTTGGCAGGCTGCAGTCCATAGGGTTGCAAAGAGTCAGATGCGACTGAAATAACTTAGCACGAACATGTGAGTTCGTCCTCAGTGCCTCCACGGTCGAATTCAACAAGGAACATGGAAGCCATCCACCATCCAGATGCTGAGATAATGTTTTCTTGTGATACTTACTGTTTCCATGACTCAGGTGGACAACAAAAACAGGGAGGGTGATAAACACACTCAGTGAAAAGCTCTTTAAAGGGCATCATAACCAGACGGGTTTTAATGGGAGTAGAATTTATGTCAGACCTTGAAGTAGGAGCAGGAAAAGTTTTGAATAAGAAGAAACAAGGATATCCCAAGCAAGAAGAGTAGTGTAAACGAAGACGCAGAACTGGAGCCAGTCTGTCTGACACACACCCCTTGTATTTAGAAATGCTGTAGAAGACGTTGGTTTGAAGTATATCTTGTAGGGAGAGTTGTCCCCATAGGGGAGCAACTGAATGTTTTCAGTTCGGGTGAGTTATAGAGTGAGTTGGCTGTTTGCAGCCGATGAGTCAGCTCTTTGCATCAGGTGGCCAAAGTACTGGAGCTTCAGCTTCAGCATCAGTCCTTCCAGTGACTATTCAAGACTGATTTCCTTTAGGATGGACTGGTTGGATCTCTTTCACATCCAAGAGACTCTCAAGAGTCTTCTCCAGCACCACAGTTTGAAAGCACCAATTCTTTGGTGCTCAGCCTTCTTTATGGTCCAACTCTCTTTTCGTTGGAAAAGACTCTGATGCTGGGAAAGAGTGAAGGCAGAAGGAGAAGAGAACAGCAGAGGATGAGAGGGTGGGATGGCATCACTGACTCAGTGGGCATGAACTTGGGTGAACTCTGGAAGGTAGTGAAGGACAGGGCAGCCTGGAGTGCGCAGTCCATGGGTTGCAAGAGCGGGACATACTTAGTGACTGAACGACAGAGTTACACAATATTCCTGGCGTGCTTCTCCAGTGGACCTAGTGATGGGCTAACTCTTCTCCAAGCTACAATAAGAAGAGAATTCTCCAGTTCACCAAGAATCATCTAGCTGCCAAAGGACAAGCCTACTAGCATTCATGTAAACATGTGACCTGTAAGTTACTTCATCTCAGAGGGGTTTTTCCAAAAGTGATGGGAAAGTGACAACAAGTTAGCAAATTTAAAAAAAAAAATTGTCCATGCCTGGCAGCATGTAGGACTGTAGTTCCCTGACCAGGGATTGAACCTATGCCCCCTGCAATGGAAGGCAGTGTCTTAACCACTGGACCACCAGGGGAGTCACAAGTTAGCAAATTAATAGAAGACATGAAGGTGGGAACATAGAAAGTTCTCTGCATGCCTCCTACAAATAAATTACATAGTCAGTATTCCTAAATTGCCATAACCTCACTGACAGAAGGGCAAAATGTGAAGACATGAAGCTCTGATTCAGTGGTTGGTTTTAATGAAAGTGAGAAAACTGAAGACTTCATTATTTTGAGAGCACTAATATTTACAAAAGGTCTTGAGTTGATGTTGGCATCCCAGATGAAAAACCTCTCCCCTCAGGGATTTCTGACTCTTTCAGGACCATTGCAATTAAAAGCAAGTGTGAGGCAGATGTTTGGCTGGGGAAATCACCAATAAATAATAAAATGACAGATACAATGATATTTAAAGTCCAGGATACAATAATTTCTAACTCTGAATGGTGGGACAAAGCCAAAGCCTTTCCGTATCTCTTATAATCTTAAGACAAATTTAGTGACCCGGAAAAAATTGAAAAATACAAAGTGCACAGGGAGGTGGGAGTCATACATATCTCTAAAAAGCTGCCAAGCTCTGATCCTTAAAAAATACATATCGTATCCCAAGGCCATGAGAATCTTCTGAAAGTTGATCAAAGGAAGTTGGTAAATGATGATATCTACCCGTGCATGTTGGTAGGAATGCAAAATGGTACAGCCACTATGGAAAACA
This sequence comes from Odocoileus virginianus, assembly GCF_023699985.2. Lineage (NCBI taxonomy): Eukaryota > Metazoa > Chordata > Mammalia > Artiodactyla > Cervidae > Odocoileus > Odocoileus virginianus. The sequence continues at coordinate 4,412,099 of NC_069674.1, forward strand.
GGGTGGAGGTTCCTCAGGAAATTAAAAATAAAACTACCATAATTTTTAAAAATCCAATTTCTGGGTATTTATTCAGAAGAGTTGAAATGAGAATCTTAAAGACATATCCACACCCCATGTTCATTAAGGCATTATTCACAGTAGTCAAGATATAGAAACAACCTATGTGCCCATTGAAGGATGAACGGAAAAAAGAAAATATGGTACATACCTACGATAGAATATCATTCAGCCTTTAAAAAGAACGAAGCTGTGCCATTTATGACAACTTGGATGAACCTGGAAGGCATTACCCTCACTGAAATAATTCAGATAGAGAAGGATAAATACCGCCTGATGCCACTGACATGAGGCATCTAAAGTAGTCAAGTTCACAGGAACAAGGGGCCTCCCAGGGGCGCTAGTGGTAAAGAACCCGCCTGCCAGGACAGGAGACTCAGGAGAGGCAGGTTCAGTCTCTGGGTCAGGAAGATCCTGGAGATGGCAGCCCACGCCAGTGTTCTTGCCTGGAGCATCCCATGGACAGAGGAGCCCGGCAGGCTAGTCTATAGGGTTGCAAAGGGTTGGACACGAGAGAACACGCAAACGTAAACAAATCGTAGAAACAAAGGGCAGAATGGTGGTTACGCATCTTTTCTTTTCCCATCAGGCATCCCTAACCTGACCCCCAGGGACGTGTGGGGGCTAAAGCTAGCCTAACAGCCTACTGGTCCTGCTTTGCTATGCTCTGCTTAGTCGCTCGGTCGTGTCCGGCTCTTTGTGACCCCACGGACTGCAGCCCACCAGGCTCCCCTGTCCGTGGGGACTCTCCAGGCAAGAACACCGGAGGGAGTTGCCACGCCCCCCTCCAGGGGATCTTCCTGACACAGGGATGTAACTCAGGTCTCCTGCGTTGCAGGCAGATTCTTTACCGTCTAAGCCACCAGGGAAGCCCAGTCCTGCTGCAAAGCTCACAGACACGGGGACCGCACACCGAGCTGCCTCGTACCTTTCTCCCCACATCTGGCATCTAGCACAGGGCTTCAAGGGTAAGATGCTGTATCTTTAAAACCGACGCGGAGTGCAGACTGCCCAGGGACCACCGCTCCAGGAAACACATTCGCCTTGACTCACGTGACCCAGATGGTATTTCTGGCAGTCCAGTAAGTGGGAGGAGGAAGCTGTCCAATAAAGGGTGTATTTGGGGCCAAAGTTCTCCTCAACCTCACAAACAAGTCACCAGATCTGACTATGCTCACAGCTGGATGTAGACTACACCTGCTCTTTGTAGCCCCTTTCCTATCAAATAAAAGTGGCAAAAGGCATTTTTTCCAGCTAAAGTTACTTAAACTACAGGCACTGGGCTCTCGAACTTGAGAAAGCCAGCGCTCCCCAGGCTGCTGCAAGGACGGGATTTTGACCCCGTGGTCGAGTTGCTATCAGGCAGCCTCAGGACAGGATGTGTCTGACAGTAAAGCAAGCCCCGTCCCTCCATCAGGTGACTGATGGGCTCCCTCGGCCTGCTCTGACTCCAGAATTCAGGCCACGACTCTGTTTCAGCTGACGTGGTGGCCGGATGACTCAGAGCTGGGCCGATCTGGACCTCCCCCCTCTGTCTGGTATTGTCCACTCCTCCGGGGAGCTGGGGCTCCAGGTCAGAAGCTGGGCATCTGCCCAGACTCCGGTGGGACGCTCAGAGCCGCTGGGGTGAGCTGCCGCGTCACAGTGGTCACTGTCGGGGCAGATGACAGCCCAGAGGGAAGGGCATGAAGCCAACATCAACCAGTGGCGGAAAACGTACTCTCCCTCCCCTCAGATGGACTGTTCCTGGGCACAGTTCCCCGAGTGGCCTGCCCCAGGCCATCCACGTGGTCGAGCAGGTGCCCCGCGTGTGACGGGGTGTTTCCTAGCAGTCACATGGGAAGCAGGATGCTCTTTGCCCATCCTTCCCTCACCGCCCTTTTCCATCTCTCTCTGCTCCAGAATGGGCTTCCGTGGTGGCTCAGACAGTAAAGAGTCTGCCTGCGATGCGAGAGACCCAAGTTGGATCCCTGGATCAGGCAGATCCCCCTGGGAAAGGCTACCCACTCCAGCATTCTTGCCTGGGAAATGCCAAGGACAGAGGACCCTGGCGGGCTACAGTCCATGGGGGTCACAAATCATCAGACACAACTGAGCAACTAACACTTTCACTTCACTTTCCGCCCTGGGGTAGCACCTCCCTAACCCACCGGTGATTAAACCTCGCCTTGGGTCTGCCGTTTTAGGAAAGTTTAAGTCACTTGGTCTTCCGTTCTACTCATGAAAGGAACTCCCATGTCCACATGCAGGGCCCCAAATGCCAGTGTGAGCAAGGACGATTTGGCACGAGATAGACCTCAGCCCCAATGCTGCGTCCATCACTACCCAGCCGGTGTCTCTAGATTTTTATTTAGTAGGGACTTCAGAAAAATCCTGCAAGGTGGTTAAACAGAAATTGGCTCATTTGACAGATAAAATACTGAGACAGAACTTAGCTTTCTCAGTTCACACAGCAAGTGGCTGCAAAAGAAACCCCTCCCTCGTAGATTTCTCCACAAGGGTCTGCATATTAGTGGACGAACTCAGGGACAGGGTCCTTGGGAGTGAGAAATTGAGAGGCAGGAGCTGTTGAAAAGGCTGCCGTGCCTAACTCTCTCTTGTTAAAGATAGCGTGCACACCCAGGTTCTCTCCATGACCCTAAAACAGCCACTTGAAAAGCGAGTACTGGGTGAAACAGGTGTTTGGCATAGTGAAGACCAAAAGAAAAGTTTTGCAAGCAAGTTTCATAAATCAAGTGCCACACACCATATCCATCTGCACTGCCAGAGGTTGGGAAATGTTTGCCAGCCATGTGCTCCCATCAAAAGTAAATCTGTAGGGTTTTTTTTTTTTAAAGGAACCAATATCTCAAAAATACTGCTGAGATTCTTGGCCTTGTCCTCAACAAAGTACAGCGAGACTTGGCACAGCAGCTGGCATCGTGTGTCTGTGCCCGTGCAGAGCTCCCAGAAGCATCTGCAGAGTGCCCGATGCCAAGAACAACTGTGCAATATACTGAAACAGCCCAAGCTTGTTGGCGGCCAGTTCCTACAAGAAGCCTTGCTTATCAAGCCATACAGACATAGCAGTGGCCGGTGTTGTGGATGAAACACAGCTGCCCATATGCACTAGCCCGCCCACCCTGTACCACGGTAGGGTCCCCAAAGCTTCCCTGGTGAGTTTCCTTGAATGTCTGTGAAGTCCCAAGGCTGCCACTGAAAGGATGAAGGAGATAGGAAGTGTCAGGACAAAAACTACCAGCTCACACCATTCCCTGGATCCTTAAGTCACAGCAGACATCCTGCCCTGCCGGGGATTTCCCTAAATGCGGGCCACACTGATGTGTTCAGGTATTGAGCAGGTAAGCTGTCAAGAGTGACAGGTGGGTCTGCTTACTGCAGAGCCCTCCAGAGCCCTGCTTTCTCTCCTGTTCGCATGTGCTGTCTACAGCAAAGGGCTCGAGTTCCACAAGTGTGTTTCTTCTGGACAACTTCGCAGGACCCAGTCATGCCCTGGGCACACACCTCCAGATGGCCTGCTACAGAAAACACCGCTCTGGACACAGAGGGTGGGGCTGAAATGAGCGAAAACCTCTGACTTCAGGAGTGTTTGCTTTGCTGGGGAAGACAAAACAGTAAATAACAGAGATGAGATCATTGTAAGCATTATATCTGTAGATTGGGATAAATGCACTAAAAGAAATAAACACAGTCATAGAACTGTGCATCATGACAAACCTCTCTCCTGCAAACTTCATCCAGGCTCCTCTGAGCCGTCCTCTGGACTAACCTTGGCCCCATCCTTGCTGCACTGGCAGGGCCCGGTTTCAGCAAGAATCCTGCCAAGTCCACTTAGATGCTTGTCCCCACCAGCCCCCAGTGATCATCTGGCCTGCCTTCAGCACGAGCCCTGTTAGGCCAGTTTGGAAAAGCCCTGCCCCCAGCCTCGATGGGGTCTCCTGGTCCTTCCCATCCACCAGCGCCCCCATACCCTGCTCCTTGGCTGGAAACCCCCACACTCCTATCGTATTCAACGTGAGCCCCATTTCTCTCTATTGTCAACACAATATCCGGATAGTCCTAATGAAGTCTTCACCATTTTAACAAATATCAGAATACTTTTTTTCCTTGGCAAAAACCAAAGGTAGAGGTGTGCTATCTTTTATAAGGTGGATGAGAAAGGCCTCTCTAGTGAGTTCAGGTCTAAGGACGGAGCGGGGTGGCTGCAGGGGGAGCTAAGGGCAGGGTGTTCACACCCAGAGCAGGGTCGGCGCTAACGGCGCTTCTGATGGCTCTGTGTCCAGAGCAGAGACGCCACAGCGGGCCAGATTCAACGGGAGAGGGGCCAGTGTGACAGGGTCCTCGGGGGTGAGGGGCTGAGGGGCAGAAGCTGTTGAAGATGAGGCCACCTCATGTGGGCCTTGCAGGGGTATTCATGGATTTCATTTCATTGAAAAGGAGTAGCCAGGGAAGATATTCCAATAGAGGTGCATCATGTTTCAAAGTGACTATGGAGAAGAAGGTGGCGGTTGACTTCTGATTTTAAAAAAAAAAATTAATTGCATTACTGTTGATGGTTAACTTTTGATTTTACATCTATTATCCATTTGAGCCTGAGAATACACCATCGCCAGCCCCACGGAAAATTCATGGTTTGTCTAAAATTGTTAGCTTGGGACTCAGGGAAAGCCAAACAGTACTGAGGTCTCCCACGAGGGGATGAAAGATGACACGGCATAAAACTACAGCCCGCCTTCAGACGTTCTCTTTACTGAAGCAATATCTTGGGCAGCTCCAGGGACCCAGACTTCATTACACAGCACAGCTGTGCCCAGCTCTGTCCTAACCACATCATTATTGGAAGGATACCAGATAGCCACTGGGTCAGGAAAACATCTCTGGGCTTTGGAGAAGCTGAGGTGTCCTGCCCTGTGCACGATTAGCCTGTCCAGGAACAGTAACAAGGTTGAAGCAGAGACAGTGTCAGGAATCAGCTCTTCTATTTCCCAGCCACCCACTCACCTCTACCCTGCATCTACTTACATATCACAAGGGAGAAAGCACATTATAGAGGTTTTGTTGAGTTTCTAAAGTCCTAAGAATGCTTCCCAAAATGGTTAGATGACAACAAAATACCTTTCTTTAAAATCCTGCATTCAGAAGACAGCAGATGAAGAGATGCTCTGCATTATTCATCGTTTGTTGTTGTGTAGTCGCTCAGTCATGTCTGACTCTTTGTGATCCCATGAAGTGTAACCAGCCAGGCTCCTCTGTCCATGGGATTCTCCAGGCAATAATACAGGAGTGGGTTGCCATTCTCATCTCCAGGGGAATCTTCCCAACCCAGGGATGGAACCTACATCTCCCACATTAGCAGGAGGATTCTTGCTTTACCACTGTGCCACCTGGGAAGCCCTTCATTAATCATTAGAGGAATGCAAGTCAAAACCTGACTGAGCTATACTACCTTACACCTTCTAGGATGGCTGAAATAGTACTATTTGGCCAGGCCCTGGTCCCATGTCCACCCCTGGAGGAGCAGCTGGGCACAGTTCCACCACACAAGGGACAGAGAATGAGGGGAACACAGTGTCCAGGGGGGCTGACTCTTTGTTTATCAGAAAAAGGGGAAATGGATCCTGGACAGGTGAAACAGCACTGGCCACTCAAAGCCTCCCCATGTCAGTGGTAAGCTGAAAAGGCCTATTTTTAAGTTGAAGCAAATTAATAACAATCATTATTCCCCGGGAGATGCTCAAGCAGCAACTTCTGACTCTAATCACTTTGCTAATTATAATTATTTCCATTAAAGCAGGTGCTCCAAAGCTTTCCACTTGGCAGCACATTGTTCGTGGTCTGAGTTATTGGGTGCAGTTGGGAGCTTTTAAAGCTGTGTTTCTTGCCGAATGTTTGATCAAGAGTTTGAAGCCATCAGGGCAAGTTCCACCTTAATGGGGTTTTGCACTATTGCCATCACTCTTCGTTCTTTTATTCTGTGAATGGGCAGCTGCTTGGAGAGGCTACGTGGGGCTGGGATCACAGAGTGGCCCCAGATAGCTCACTCTTAGAGGATTCGGAGGGCTTTCCTGGTGGCTCAGTGCTAAAGAATCTGCCTGCAATGCAGGAGTTGCAAGAGATGCAGGTTCAATCCCTGAGTGGGGAAGGAACCCTGGAGGAGGGCATAGAAACCCACTCTGATATTTTTGCTTGGAGAATTCCATGGAGAGAGGAGTCTGGTGGGCTACAGACCATGGGGTGGCAGAGAGTCAGACACAACTGAGTGACCAGGCACACATTAGAAGCTGAACACAGGTCTCCACCTTCCTTGGGAGAGAAAGCACGGATCTCCTGTTCTCAGCTGAAACCAAAGTGCAGTAATGTTCAAGGAGCTCTGCAAGCACCTCAGGTTTGCAGTTAAATCCATCTTTGCATCTGATGGAGAAATGGCCCCAGCCATCCCTCATCCTGGATTACCCACACCCTTGATGCCACAAATGATAGATCTCATGTTCCTTTCATTTACTGGGTGGCAGATACGTAAGAAGGGATTGACATAAAAAGCCACGTTGCACAGGGCTCTCGGTGTGATTGAATTTTGGATTAAAACCCACTTGAGGGATTTAAGGTGAAGCAGTCATTCCAAATGTAAAGGATTTCTGATGTGGAGCTGGAAATGAGCTCTACCAGCTCTTCTTTGTATTGCATATAATAAGAAATAAAGCAAAAGAAAACCAAGTGTGGAGCCCTTTTTCAATATGCTTTTGACAGAGGTCAATATCCACAGAAAATTCTCCAGTTTGAGATTTGCTCAAAGTCTGGAGGAGAAGTGAGTGAGGAGAGAAGAGCTTTGGGCACAGCTACCGGCCAGGGAGGTCCAGGTTTGGTTTTGCTTTCCCTGGGGACCACAGGTCACAAGGGTCAGCATCATTTGCTGATGCTGACAGAGGGAGGAGTCATCACCCCAACCTCGGGGGGAGGACCACTGGTCACAAGGGTCGGCATCGTTTGCTGATGCTGATGAAAGGAAGAGTCATCACCCCAAGCCCAAGGGGGTGTGTTTGCTTCCTGAACATTGTGCATCTTGGAGTCCGACAGCTTCCTCCCCCTTCTCCTTTCTGCGTTCACAGGAGGTATGTCCATCCGCACGAGTCTGCACTGACATGCACGCTCTGTGACTGAAATTACCACTGCGCCTGATTCTTTCCCTGTGCCACTCTGGTTAGCCGGCTCAGAACCTGCGGCGGCAACAAACTGCAAAAAGAATTACGAGCCGACTCATATCATCACCTCCTGGCTTGACACTTGCTCTTCCACCTCCTCACCCAGTTTTTCAGAAGCATTTTTTAAAATAATTAAACTGCGTGTTTGCTGGCATTTTCTGGCATCACTAATGCAGCTGTCTGCTCCTGGACTTTGTGATGGAAGAAATTAAATGCAATACACTCTCCCCACTTGGGGAGCAGTAACAGGAAAATCTAATTTTGTCTTTGCGAAGACATACTTTGCTGCCACTTTGATCCAACTGTCTCCTGGAGAAAGTCACTGGACTAGAAAGAATGGCTACGTGCAGCTTCGAATTCTTTCAACCTGCTTTTTATTCTACAAATTAGTATATTTGATTAAGAAGTCTATAAGGAGGCAAAGGGATTGTTTGTATTAACCAGGAAAATTAGTAGACATTTTGGTAAACCTTTTACAGTTTACAAACACCCTAATTTCAATCACATTGATTTTTTGAGATGACACCTAAATCTCTCTCTCTCTCTCTATCCCTCTGTCTACCCAGACAAACACATATGTATTTATTTTACAGAATTAAACCTGGTTTTGATTTTGAGGTCTTAATGTAGTTTTAGATATTACTGGTGGCAGTGTATAAAAGTCAGCACTGATAATATTTTAAGCTAGTATTTATGAGATTTCCAATAACATCATGAAAAATATAATTATTTCTCCTTTTGTCCAAATCCAGAGGGTTTTTTATTTTCTTTTCTTGTTATTCTGAGGGTGGATATCTGGTACTCAGATCATGTGCTTTCCACGGCGGATGGTTTATATCACGTCCATTTCTGTGCCAGGTTCTTAGGGGTGAATGTGCAGCTGTAAGCTGTCCTTAGCTTTTCCGCCTTATGGATGGCACAAAGAAGTGTTTTGAAGTATTTACAGCATAGAGCACAAAAAACTACTCATCTGTAGCAAGGGCGATGAACGTTAGAACACTTCTGACTCCAGAGGGGACAGAAGGGGCCAGCCTGAATGATCTCAATAAGGAAGCTTTGCGGCGGCTGTTCAGTTACTCAGGAGTGCCAGCCCTTTGAGACCCCATGGACCACAGCACGCCAGGCTGCCCTGTCCTTCGCCGTCTCCCAGAGCTCGCTCAAACTCATATCCGTTGAGCTGATGATGCCATCCAACCATCTCAGCCTCTGTCGTCCCCTTCCCCTCCTGCCTTCAGTCTTTCCCAGCATCAAGGTCTTTTCAAATGAGTCATCAGGTGGCCCAAGGATTGGAGCTTCAGCTTCAGCATCAGTCCTTCCAATGAATATTCAGGACTGATTTCCTTTAGGATGGACTGGTTTGATCTTCTTGGGGGTCCGAGGGACTCTCAAGAGTCTTCTCCAGCGCCACAGTTTGAAAGCATCAGTTCTTCGGTGCTCAGCTGTCTTTATCAGGAAGCTGCGTGGCTCTATAACTGAACGTCTGCGGGAAGGGCAGGTCTACAGCTGGTTACTGGGAGCTCAGCGCGGTCCCAGCGCTCTCATCTGCTCACAAGGAAGAAGCTTCTTCTCTCATGTGTGCTGCCAAATGCTTCCTCAGAGGGGCTCTGTAGAGACCTCGGGGGCTTCGAGTATAACAGTTTCCCCTGACGAGTGAGGAACCTCCTTCTCCAGAAGTCTCTAGAAAACCCTGTCTCATGTCCCACTGGCTAAAATTACGCCACAGTCGTTCCTCAGCTAATCATGGGGCAAAGAGGAGGAAAGAAAAGTCAGGCCACCCCTAGAGTGGAGGTCATTTCCCTGTAGCACTGGACTCTGAGACCAAGGGGGAAGACCCTGATGCTGGGAAAGACTGAACGCGGGGGGAGAAGGGGCTGACCGAGGACCAGGTGGTTGGGGCGTGGCCGACTCAAAGGGCATGAGTCTGAGCAAGCTCCGGGAGAAGGTGAAGGACAGGGAGGCCTGGCGTGCTGCAGTCCACGGGGTCACAGAGACTCAGACACGACTGAGCAACTGAACAACAAAAACAGTTCCTTTCAGGAAAGGAAAATGGGAAAATCTTTGCCAAGGACCAGCCAGCAACACCACTCCAGGTGCTGAGGCAGAAATAACGTTACTGCATCTAATTTGAAGAGATGTACACCTATCTATCCCTATTCATATAGGGGTATAAAAATATGCCCTATGTTCACAGCAGCACTATTTACAATAACCAATCCTTTGAAGCAACCTAAGTGTCTGTCGACAGATGAATAGCTAGAGAAGATGTGGTACATATATACAATGAAATATTATTCAGCCTTAAACAAGAATGAGGTAATATCGTTTGCAGCAACATGGATGAGCCTAGAGATTTTCATAATAAGTGCAGCCAGACAGAGAAAGATAAATCTTATATCATTTATATGTGGAATCTAAAATATGACACAAATGTTGTTTATAAAACAAAAATAGACTTACAGATGTAGAAAAGAAACTTATGTTTACTAAAGGGGAAAGGAGGTGGGGAGGGATAAATTAGAAATTTGGGATTAACAGATACATACTACTATATTTTAAAAAAACAGGTAAACATGGACCTACTCTGTAGCACAGAGAACTACATTCAGTATCTTGTAATATCCTATAGTGAGAAAGAATCTGGAAAAGAATAGATATACATGCATATGTATACAACTGAATCACTTGACTATACGCCTGAAACATTGTGAATTACTATGAAAGTGACAGCGTTAGTTGCTCAGTCATATACGACTTTTACGATCCCCTATAGCCCTCCAGGCTCTTCTGTGCATAGATTTCTTCAGGCAAAAATACTGCAGTGGGGAGCCATTCCCTTCTGCAGGAGATCTTCCCAACCTAAGGCTCAAACCCAGGTCTCCTGCACTGCAGGCTGATTTCTTACCTTCTGAGCCACCTACCTCAACAAGAATAGCGCTATTGCAGAAGGGTATCTTCCAGAGCTCTACAGAGAGCAGCTGGGTCAGGTCCCAAGTCAAATGAAAGCAAGGCCCAGCAGGGTAACAAATGCATGGACAGGCTGGTGTCCTGCAAAAGGAAGAGTGGATTCTGGTCAACGGGGGTGTGCGTGCCTTCCCGGGGCATCCCTGCCCCATTGAACAGAGGCAGACCTCCGCTGCCACACTGACCTGAATTATCCACTGGAGAAACTGGCTTTGGACCAGAAGGAATAGCAACGTGCAGCCTGAGTGCCCTCGGGCCCCTCCCCTACACCCGTGACCTGTCCCCTCTAGCTTCTCATCCGAAGCTACAGGACCCTTCATCCCAGGTCCCCCCAGCCCTGTCCATTCACTGCCCTCTCACCTGGAATGTGGTGTAAACCCACATTCCACGCACCGTGTAAATCCCATTCGTGGGCTAGCCATATGGGCTCACCTGGCCGGCAGGAAACACATGTGAGCACAGAAACCAAAAGTCAAACTTTGATCGGTTTGCTTACATTGCTCAGGGCACTGCCCCAGCTTATATCCAACTTCTGGAACTCAACCCCTCGAATGAGCTGGACAGGTCTTGTCTGCATTTGAATGTAACTTTGCCACCAATGAGGCCCGTCACCTTGAACAACAAGGCACATCCATTCGTTTGATAAATGAAAAATCCCAGGCTCAAAGATGAATACTAACCATCAAGCATTTTGGGAAGATTACATGAGGGTTTATGTAAACCACCACCCACTACCTGTGCACTCAAGTGTCACCCCCACAAACACCCTGGGCTTTGGCATGTGGACAAAGGTAAAGCCGAAGTATTCCATTGTCTCCTTATTTTCTAAGGGGGTCTCCCCAGGACCCCAGACTCCAGCTGCTTGGGCCTTGGACAGCTGGTCTTCTCAGGTTTCTGCTGAGAACACTGTCTCTGACATCAGCCCACCCACCCCCCGAGTCTCCCTCCGCCCTCCCATCCCAGACTGCCAGCACCACCCACCAGCTGGGAGACCAGAGGGCAGGTGGCCTTTCTGAAAGGTGGCTTCTGGCACGTCCAGAGCGTCTGGCCCAAGGGCACCTCTCCTGGGGACAGGCGGGGTGGGCAGCAGGCCTCCTGTGTCCCAGCCCCCATCTGGTGAATCCCCAGGGACCCCTGCCGCACTGCCGTGTTGACTGTTCTCCACCAGCCTCCCCCGCTGAGTTCACCCCAAGTTTTCTTAGCAAAGGAACAAAACTCCTCCATGATGTCGCAATGCTCGATGCAGAGAAGAAATCCGAAATACACCTGGTGCCTCCCGACCCCTACTCTCACAGGAATGGAACCCCCATCTCCCAAACTGCCACGGCTGCTGCTGAAGACAATAAATAATAAAAGATGCACACGTGATTTCTCAAACAGTATTTTATTAATTTGCTTTTTATTGGAGCACAATGCTTCACAATGTGTGTTAGTTTCTGCGGAACGACAACGCGAACGGGCTCCGTGTGCACGTATATCCGCTGCCTCTAGAGCTGCCCTGCCAGCCACCCCTCTAGGTCACCGCAGAGCGCCTAGCCGAGCTCCCTGGGCTATGAGCAGCTTCCCAGTAGCCATCTCTTTCATACAGTCTTGTGTATACGTCAGTTCTACCCTCCCAATTCGCCCCACTCTCCGCGTCCTAAAACCTCAAACAGTGTTTTTTATTACGGCCCATCCTCTGATTCCCCCGCAGACCGTGAGAGCACCAGGGAGCTGCTCCCATTCGACCAATAAGGATACGGGGGCGGGAGGAGGAGGAACCACCTGCCTATCAATCCTCACCGCGAGTGATGGATGGAGGTGGGGCTCAAACCCAGGCCTGTGACTTTGGATGACAATTTTTTTTCCACTTTATATTCCAATTTATCCCCTCATCTATGAACCCATAAACCACTCCTTTAGTGCTTCTTACTCTAACCTTCCTTTATAAATCAGGCATAAAGATTCCGCACGAAGCTCCGAATGACTTCCATTCCAGCCTGAATAAAAGGCTCCGCGGGCCCTTACATTTCAAATTCACTGTGCTCCACACCCGAATACACGCCTCCCAACACACTCAAGGGGATCGCGTGATCAACTGTCGGCTGTCACCCCCCCCGGAGGACCACAGGGGCTGTCATATTTGGGGAGTGAAGCTACACTTTAGTTTCCACTTTAAGTGTTCAAATACGGAAAAGAATCACGTCAGTTGACATAAATGTGATATTTTAATGAAAATCTGAAATTGCATTTGGCCCCAAATCATTGCAGACAGTGACTGCAACCATGAAATTGAAAGACTATTGCTCTTTGGAAGACAAGCTACAACAAACCTACTAGCATATGGAAGAAAAGCTTTGACAGTACCTACAAGTGTGAGTCAGTTCTTTCCATCAGTTGGCCAGAGTATCGGAGCTTCAGCTTCAGCATCAGTCCTTTCAATGCATATTCAGGACTGATTTCTTTTAGGATTGACTGGTTTGATCTCCTTGCTGCCCAAGGGATTCTCAAGAGTCTTCTGCAACACCACAGTTCTTACTGGGAAAACCATAGCTTTGACTAGACAGACCTTTGTTGGCAAGGTAATGTCTCTGCTTTTTAATATGCTCTCTAGGGTGGTCATAGCTTTTCATCCACAGAGCAAGCGACTTTTAATTTCATGGCTGCAGTCACCATCTGCAATGATTTTGGAGCCCAAGAAAATAAAGTCTGTCACTGTTTCCACTGTTTCCCCATCTATTTGCCATGAAGTGATGGGACCGGATGCCATGATCTTCATTTTTACAATGTGGAGTTTCAAGCCAGCTTTTTCACTCTCCTCTTTTACCTTCATCAAGAAGTACTTCAGTCCCTCTTTGCTTTCTGCCATAAGGGTGGTGTCATCTGCATATCTGAGGTTGTTGATATTTCTCCAAGCAATCTTAATTCCAGCTTCTGCTTCATCAAGCCTGGCATTTCACATGATGTACTCTGCATATAAGTTAAATAAGCAGTGTGACAACACACAGCCTTGACATACTCCTTTCCCAATTTGGAACCAGTCTGTTGTTCCATGTCCAGTTCTCACTGTTGCTTCTTGACTTGCATACAGATTTCTCAGGAGGCAGGTCAGGTGGTCTGGTATTCCCATTTCTTGAGAATTTCCCACAGTTTGTTGTGATCCACACAGTCGAAGACTTTGGCATAATCGATAAAGCAGAAATTGATGTTTTTCTGGAACTTTCTCACTTTTTCACTGATCCAGCCGATGTTGTCAAGCTGGTCTCTGGTTCCTCTGCCTTTTCTAAATCCAGCTTGAACATCTGGAAATTCTCGATTCATGTAATTTTATTGGAGTTTGTTGCTTTTCAGTGTTGTGTTAGTTTCTACTGCTCTCCATATACATATATCCCCTCCCTTCTGGACTTCTTCCCATGCAGGCCCCCCTAGGGCATTAGGTAGAATCTCCTATGCTCTATAGTAGGTTCTCATTAGTTATTTTCTATTGTTGTTGTTGAGTGACTAAGCCATGTCCAACTCTTTAGTGACACTGTGGACTGTGGCCCACCAGGCTCCTCTGTCCATGAGATTTGCCTGCCTACATCCAGGCAAGAATACTGGAGTGGGTTGCCATTTTCTCCTCCAGGGAATTTTCCCAACCCAGGGATCGAACCCACATCTCCTGCATTGGCAGTCAGATTCTTTACCCTGGAGCCACCTGGGAAGTTACATAGCATCAATAGTGGGTATATATGTCAATCCCATTCTCCCAATCCCTCCCACCCTCTCCTTTCCCCTTGGTATCCATACATCTGTTCTCTATATCTGTGTCTCTATTTCTGCTTTGCAAATGAACTTGAATAGAATTCTCAAGAATATTCCCTGGGCTATAATGAAACACTTTGACTGAAGAGAGTGGGTTTTTAACTCAGCCACAGGAGAAAAAGATACAAAAATTGCCAAAAAAAAAAAAAAAATTCCCAATTCCCAAACTCCCCTTCCAGGGCCCCAGACAGGAAACTTAGAGAAGCAAGTGCTTATTTATGAAAGAGTTTCTGTAATAATTGTATAGCATTTGCCTCACACACGAAGACTCTGAAAAGACAGCCAAGTTGTTTGAGGTCTCTTCTAGGTAAGATGGATTTAGATACCTATAAATCTCCTAGACACAAGCAGACAGCATCAATAAACTTGAATGATGGCCCAGCACTCACATAATTAAGAAGAATTAATCCTCCCAACTCTGCAGTGATAGGTGTGTTGTCTATAAGAGCCTTGTCAGCACTTCAAATATTTCTCAGCTGACAAAGACTGGGCATTGGGGAAGACTAAACAGATGTCGTCAGACCCAATCTGACAAGATCTGCTAAGGTGAATCAACCTCCCCACCCTGGGGCAAAAGAGGAGAAGAGTGTGAGGAAAGCAGAGAGTGAGCAAAGCTTATCTCCCCAGACTCTGGAAGTCCCCCGAAGATTAAAGTCACAAATAGAGCCGATTAGGAAACGACCCAGCACGATGTCCTGTTGGGCAGGAGCACAGTTGGTTGACAACGGTGCTCCTCAAAGGACCTTGCGGACAGTGCCAGCTTGCAAATTCTTCCAGTTCGTGAGGAGATAAGGAGTTTGTGCCAGAATATGTCAACGACAGCCCTGTTTAGTTCAGCTCAGTTTTTTTTAATGTTTTAGTTTTTATTCAGTTCCGTCACTACGTCGTGTCCGACTCTTTGCAACCCCATGGACTGCAGCACATCAGGCTTCCCTGTCCATCACCAACTCCCGAAACTTGCTCAAATTCAGGTCCATCAAGTTGGTGGTGCCATCCAACCATCTCATCCTCTGTCGTCACCTTCTCTTCCCACCTTCAATCTTTCCGAGCATCAGGGTCTTTTCCAGTGAGTCAGCTCTTTGCATCAGGTGGGTAAAGGATTGGAGCTTCAGCTTCAGCATCAGTCCTTCCAATGAATATTCAGAACTAATATCCTTTAAGATTGACTGGTTGGATCTCCTTGCAGTCCAAAGGACTCTCAAGAGTCTTCTCCAACACCACAGTTCAAAACCATCAATTCTTTGGCACTCAGCTTTCTTTATGGTCCAACTCACATCCACACATGACCACCGGAAAAGCCATAGCTTTGACTAGACGGGCTATTTTGTATTTGAGTACAGCAAAAGGAGAAGGAGGCAGCGGAGGATGAGATGGTTTGACAGCATCACCAACTCAATGGACGTTGAGTTTGAGCGAACTCCAGGAAGCAGCGAAGGACAGGGAAGCCTGGTGTGCTGCAGTCCACAGGTCACAGAGAGTTGGACAGGACTTGGCGACTGAACAACACCTGGATGGAGTATTAGCTGCTCACGACTCACAGCTAAGAGCATCTCCAGGAGTTGTTGTAGACCAGGATTTCCCTGCTCTGTCAAACGCCATCACCTGCTCCCAAGCACTCTCTCCTGCCCCTTATAAATGGCACCGTTCTCACTCCCTCCAGCCAAGGAGGGTGGGGGTATCAAGGGAATGATAAGGTGGTACTTTTAACATCTCCAGGCCTAGTTCCTGGGGCAGACACACACCTGGCAAAGAACATCCGCTGCCACATTTCAGTGAGACAGAAAACAAAATTCCTTACAGTATGTGGGGATTTATTTCCCTGGTGGTCCAGGGGCTAAGACTCCACACTCCCCATGCAGGGGGCTCGAGTTCGACCCCGGTCAGCGAACAAGATCCCACATGCTGCAACGAAGATCCCGCCGTGGCAACGGAGATCCTGAGTACTGCAGCTAAGACCCGGGGCAGCCACATTAATTAATCAATTTTTAAAAATAGAATGAAAATATAAATAAAAGGAAATGGAAAAAATATATTTCCTGTTAAGATTTTGAAAAAGAAAAAGAAAACATTCTTGAGTACTCCAAAATAGTGAACATACTTTGTACTCTAGATTGTGATTTTGGTCACTGTGTCCGATGCTGTGAATATGAACATTAGTTCTGGGGATGAATTTAATAGTAACAAAGAAATATTCAACTTAACCAAATGCCTGACAGGATTCCTCAGTGACTGTTTTGAGGAAAGTAGACGACTAGAAAGATTAACAGATTTAAGTGTCTTTAAGAAGAGGAGAGAAGTGTCTAACAACTGTTTGTGTGTGTGTGCAGAACAAACTCAGGGCAGCACCCGTGGAAGGCAGGTGTAAACACACGGAGTGTGTCTACATCCCCAACACAAGCCTCCCCGCCCCATCACACGCCCAGAATACAATCCTGGACCAGCAACTTCCTCTCAAAGTCCAATCACCTCTGCCTGACTGACCCAGCTGAGAACACCAGCCATTTTCAACAAGGGTCTGGGCTTGGATATTTCCTTTTTAACCACTAAAAATTATTGTATTGCCACTGATAAATGCTCATTATTCACACCTTCTGAAAATGAAATCTTTTTAAATTTACAGTGTTGTGTTTAATTTCTGCTGTAAAGCAAAGTGACTCAGTTATATGGGTGTGTGTGTATACATACATATATATATATATATTCTTTTTTGTATTCTTTTCCTTTATAGTTTATCACAAGATTTTAGGATTTAAGATGAAAATGCCCCCCAAACCTGCACACTTCTGCATTATCCTCTGTTTCCTCTCATAACTACATCCCCAGAATTTAAATCGGGTTTCTCTCATTTTTCTTTCCTCTTAAGAAATGTTTTATTGTTAATTCTCTAACCTGGAGTCATATGGGCCTTTTCCTCCAACTTGAAGTTGCCTTGCTAAGCTCCAGGGCAGGGGTCTGTCGGCACCCGTACGAGGCTTTCTGTGAATTTCTCCAAGACTCAGGCACTTGGCCCCAGGTTCTCTCTGTTCTCAAAACAACATTCCTCCACCTTCTGAGCAATGGAAATTATAGCGAAGTTAAGCCAGAAATCAAGCTGTATAAAATCACAATCACAGTGACCAACTTGGTATTATCACCATAGACCAAAATCCACTGGGGGTAAAAGTCCCAAAACCCGTCGACAAGACTGTCAAAGGTCATTTATTCCTTCTCCCTCAAAGTAGATGCTGCCAGTTGTCCTCTCAACATGTGTCTCCCCCTCTCTTTGCACAAAGGCAAAAAAAAAAAAAAATACTTAGTCCAGAGGGTGCGGGGAAGAGCTTTGTTTACACACCCTCAGAAGGAGCAAGGTAGCTCCGCACTGGCATGAACACACTTTAAACATATTAGGGCTTATCACGTCACGGAAGAAGGACAAATGAGATTTAGTGATATTCCTGGTGACTAAGGCCATGATTGAGAACTGGCTGTAAACAGCTCTCTTCATAGACTGGAGCCATATATTATTACCTTCTTAGGAATTCAAGAACTTTGAGAATGAAAGCTTAAGGAGTGAATAAGCTTTGTTTCTGCCATGAATTAATGGACGAGAGGGACAGCGTCCTTGAAATGGATTATTATTTTTTCTTACTGTAAGGTGAGTGAAATCTCAGTAAAAGACAAAATCTCTCCCCACCCACTCCACCCTCACACTCCCACACAGGGACATGCCCCGGGGAAGTCAGTCCACAGGAACCAAAGCCGAGAGCCCAGCAGTGACCGCCGCCTGACATTGTCTAACGCGGAGACTGAGTGGCTTCAGCAGAGACAGAGAAGGCACTGTGAGTCTGAGGTGTGAGCCAGAGACGGATGGACTTGGCCACAGCCTCCCCTCTCATCTGACTGCCAGGACCTCCATGCGGGTCCGGGGCCCTGACGTCAGGGCCAGCCTGAGTTCTGTGGCTCAGAGAGCCGTGGTTGCCAGTCCAGCCCTTTTTCATCACCAGCGTCCCCTGGGGGCCGGGATCTTCAGTCACCTGTTCAGCCCTGCTGCCCATTGTACTATTTATTGAGTTGGCCAAAAAGTTCATTTACATTTTTCAGGATGATGTTATGGAAAATCCAAATGGATTTTTTGGCCAACTCAACACATCCACTAGCTTCTAACACTTAATTGCTGCATCTTACCTTCTGTTTTTTCAGCATCCTTTCTTCCCCTTGGCCACATGAAGCCCGGCTTCTGGGCGGTAGTTTCTATCAATCTTGGCCTACAGAGGACGGCTTCTCAAAGATGCTGGTGACACCCTCGTGGAGTCTTTATCGGCCTGGTGACTGAGTGTCCTCGGACTCTGTTAGTGAACAAGCAGGTTTCTTCCTCATGCAATAAATCCACTCCAAACTTCACACTTCCCTGAACCTCCTGACCTGTTCTGCAAATCCCTGACAAGAGACTTCTGAATCTTTCATCTCCTGTGTTCTCCCTCGTATTCAAACTTCAGGGAGTCAGCTCAGCTGTATCTTAGGACCTGCTCCGGGAGTTCCTGCCTGTACTCAGTTATGAATCACAGAAGGAAGCTCCACGTTCATCAGCTCGCCATTTTTCACCCTGGAGTCGATCCCTCCCGCTGTCTCCTTCAAACTCCATCCGCATGCGTCCTCTTGCTTTCGTCCATTCCTTTCACCCAGGTCCTACACTCTTTCACTGAGGAGGCATCTCTTCCCATAGCAGAAACTGGATTTCTCCAGCTGGGCTAGAGTGGAAACTGATTCAGCTGTTGGTCCGGAGATGACGAGGGAAACAGGAGCAGATTTTGAGGAGGAAAAGCGTCATCTTCAAGGCATTGGCCTAACTAAGATCCCAGCATGGTCTCCAGGTCATAGCAAAAGCATTCTCTGGAAATAGTGTCAGTCGCTCAGTCATGTCCAGCTCTTTGCAGACCCATGGACTGTAGCCCACCCGGCTCCTCTGTCCATGGAATCCTCCAGGCAAGAATACTGGAGTGGGTTGCCACTTCTTTCTCCGGGAGATCTTCCTGACCCAGAAATAGATACCAAGTCTCCTGCATTGCAGGCAGATTCTTTACCATCAGGGCTAGCAGGGGAGCCCTCTTTGGGAACAGAGTCTACTGCTTTTTCCCACCTTGAGACTTCAGGAGGACCTCGGAGTTCACAGTGGAAAAGGAAATGGGGGCCACATGGGGAGCAGGGTTAGAGGAGACCCGCATCATTCACACCCGTGGGGACACTGTCCTGGAGCTCAAGCAGGCGTTATCACCAACCAAAACAAAACGAGAAGGGGATGCATCCGTTAAGTTACCCCATCATAGCGTCTCCCCCAAACAGCAAGCATGAGTCGGGAATTACCCCAGACGTACCTTTTAGGTCTCAACCTCTTACATGTTCCAAGATTTTACAGGAAATATTCATTCTTACAGCTTCTCAAATGACCCCAAAATATGAGAAATTTGTCACTGCTGTCTTAAGTGCTCTAAGTGGTTTTTCCCTGTAGAGAGCGATCTGTCACTAGCCCGGGGAAGTGGTCCAGGAAGAGAAAGCTCAGTAAGGCAGCACTTCTCAGGGCAGCCTCATGAAGCCACTTCCACGGCCACCGAGAGATGGATGGATAACGTGCAAAGAAGGTGTGCTGATTCTCCAGCTGTCATGGGCTCACAGGAGATGCACAGAATGTCCCCGACAGGCGGGAATATCAGTGCCATTAATGTGCCACTGTGTCTGGTGGGGACGCTGGGGGCTGGATGGAGAGTCATTTGTTAAGGGGCCCATTTAATCTCCAGTCAGTCTGTTAGCATATTTAAATAGTTTTCATCTGGCTTCAGCACTTCGATTAAAACTGCTGACAAAGATAAAAATTTCTGCTTGACGGGGTGAGACATGGCCAACAAAGTGGATTCTGACTGGTTGATCGCAGGGCAGTTGTGAGTCTATGGGGCCGGAGAACCTAACCCCACAAGTGAGATGTTACAGGGTAGAACCTGCATCACATTACAGAGTGAGTGGCCCCCTCACCCTGGCATGCAGCACTTGTGTTTCACGTGTGACCTGCTGTGAAAGATCCCATGATTTATTGATATATAATGTCTTTACTAAATCATCATGCTTCCATGAGTATTGTTGTTCAGTTGATACGTCCAACTCTTTACAACACCATGGACTGCAGCATGCCAGCTCCCCTCTCCTTCACCATCTCCCAGAGTTTGCTCAAACTCATGTCCACTAAGATGGTGATGCCATCCAACCATTTCATCCTCTGTCGTCCCCTTCTCCTCCTGCCTTCAGTCTTTCCCAGAATCAGGGTCTTTTCCTGTGAATCAGCTTTTTGCATCAGGTGGCCAAAGCATTGGAGATTCAGCTTCAGCATCAGTCCTTCCAATGAATATTCAGGACTGATTTCCTTTAGGATTGACTGGTTTGATCTCCTTGTAGTCCAAAGGACTCTCAAGAGTCTTCTCCAACACCACAGTTTGAAAGCATCGGTGCTTTGGTGCTCAGCTTTCTTTATAGTCCAACTCTCACATCCATACATGACTACTGGAAAAGCCATACCCTTGACTAGACAGAGCTTTGCTGGCAAAGTGATGTCTCTGCTTTTTAATACACTAAGTTGGTCATAGCTTTCCTTCTAAGGAGCAAGAGTCTTAGATGAATGAAAAAATACAAAACTGCCATAGATTAGGACATCGCTTGCCTTCCCTGTGAATTTACCCTGTAAATTTTGTATCTGAGTTTTCAAATACCTGGAGATGTTTGCCGAGCATCACGGTCACTATGGGAACGGAGCCTGGGGGTTTCCTGGCAGTGATGCGGCAAGTAGCAGCTGAGGGAGCAGAGGGGTGAATCACTGTCTCCACTGTGGGCTGGACTCACCTGCGCTGTGTCCTTCAGCCTCACTGCAGTGAAGCAAGACTGATCCATGTCATACACTGTCTTATAGAGGAATCCTTGCGTGGGGTCATTTTTTTGGAGGACAGTTGAAGAGACATAGCCAGTAACGTTTAACAGGAAGCCTCGGGGAAGAGGGAAATAAACCTCTCTAAATCTGACCCCTTCCCCTGTGCAGTTCTGAAAGGAGGCTGGCGACCCCTTCCCCAGCACTCGCTCACTGCCTTCCAGCCTCCTGCACGCCCCTTCATTGCTGCTTCTGAAAGAGATGGTGCCTCGGAGCTCTTTAAGATGCCAGATTATTGCTGTAAAATGTAATGTGATACAAGGACAGATCAAATTTATGGAATGCCTTTTATGAGATGATCCCAAGGGGTTCTGCATAATGGCTATAAAATTGTGAAACACATTGTGGAACAGATTTAATTTTTAAAGCAGCTGAAAATATATATTAATGATTTACCATCCCTATTCCTCATTAGAGGTCTTTAGGAATACTAATAAAATGACTCTACCTACAATTATTTCCATCCAAGTGTTTCTTCGCGGAATTCAATCTGATGTACAGCACGTAACTGACCGATCAAGATAACATTCTGAAGGAGGAGGGGGGTGGGGTTGTTTCAGCCAAACAGCCATCCGATTTTGTCATTAGCTTCCTCCTCTTCCTGCACCATCTGCTCAGCCTTCACCTGCGTTACTCGGCTTGGGTTTGCTTACAACGATGCATCATCTGAACATCATTCAGGTAATGTAAACTGGATGGAAATCTGTCCTTGGTAGACAAGGCACGTGGATCCAGGTCTACTGTGTAATTGCCATGTGCAAACGCTACCCATTCTTTAAGATCTGACTCGGGGCCCCATCCTCACCTGGCAGAGGTGGTGATGTTTCCCCAACGTGCTCTCTGAGCGCCCTACCCTTCCCCTGTCTGCCTTTGATGTCACCAACTAGAAGGCGGCGGAGCCAACGACCTCTTCACCCAGTGAATGGGGGTAATAGACTCAACTGGGGAACCGCCCAAGGAGTTGTGTAGACGCACCACGTGTCCTGTTCTACAGGACAAGTGTCAGGGCAGCTTTGTTAGCGGGGATCCCAGCAGGCAGTCTGGGACGCAGAGCCATCGAGACAAGAGCGGTCTTGGAAACATCCAGGCACACTGGGGCTCCGAGGGATTGCAGCCCCTCTTCCCAGGGAGTGAGACCCCTGGTGCTGTGGGAAGCTGAGTGGAGTGTAATTCCCCCACTGGGAGGAGTAGAGAGCCCGGTCCAGTGGGCTTGTGGCCCAGGCACCCCAGGGTCACTGCCCCCCAGTAATACACACTCAGGAAACACGCCGAGTGACTGAACGCCTAGAAAAGACTGAATAGGAGGAGGAATCGGGTACCAGCCCGAGGCCCACGGCAGGAGGTCACCAGACAGGACACGCAGAGCCAGGCCAGGGGCCGCCAGGCTTGGACTGGGCACAGCCTGGGAGCCAGGGGCCCTGGCTGTGACCAGTGACCTCCTGTCACCTGGGGACTAGCCCTGACCACCGTGCCTGGTCCCCGCGCCAGCTTCAGTCTCCTGCTTGAGTCTCACGCCCACCCACCCCATGCCCCCTCCCCCACACCACCCCATCCCGGGCCTGGCCCTCTGATGCCAGGCACAGACGTTCCTGATACCCACTAGCTCGTGCTTATAGCTCCAGCGGCCCCGTCCCTTCTGCCAGGATGCACATTCCTCCGGGCTCTCCTGCCCCTCCCCACCAGGGATGGCCGTCACCTAAGTGCAGCACTTCACCCCCCTGTGGATGCCTGCATCTCCTGCCCCTGGACCCACACTCCCCCCAAAGTCGTGCCCACGCTCACCTATGACAGTGGGGAGTCACCCTGCTTCCAGTTAAACGTTCGACATCTATTTACATCAACGCCCTACAGCCACGATCAACGAACAAGCCAAAATGGAGAAAAACGGGCACCTTCTCAAGAAATAAGCCCAGGACACTCCGAGCTCAGAAGCACCCAGGCAGCTGGCACCTGCCTCGATCTAGCTGGACGGTCGCTGCGGGCTGAGCCGAGGCTGAGCAGAGTCAGGAGGCAGAGGGGGACCCACATCCCGGTCCTGCTGGGAGTGAGAACAAGCTTTTCATTCCTCCCAGGCCTTGCCCTCTGCTCTCTGGAGAGAGGGCTCCCAAGAGCCTGCTGGAGGTCCCCTCCTCGCCCGGGGAGCCTGTCCTGCATGGGGAGGGTGGTGGGCAGAAATCCAGGGCCCCTGGTGGGTGTGGCCGCAGTGTTGATCACCGAGGAGCACTCCTGGACACAGTCTCTTATCGCCCTTTTCCCTTTTCTCTGCATCTCATAACCCGGTAACTTTCCCCTCACGTCACTCCCCTGGTGTCTGCGGTAAATCGTCGGAGCTGTCTTGCTGAAAACCAACCGGGTATCTTGTTCCAAGCCGAGGAAGCGCGACAAGAACCTCCCCTTCACCCCTTCCCCTGGGTATCCATCCTGGCATGGTTCAGTCTCCATTTCTGGGAAAGGAGAGGACTGAACAGTGCTGATTTAGGAGACAAGGGACCCAGGCTGTGCTCACCGCTGCGCCTGCAACTCGCCGTGTGACCGCCAGCAAGTCAGTTAACTTCTCTGGCTCTCTTATCTACACAGTGAAGTTTGGGGCTATGATTCTTTCTAATCTCCCCTCCAGCTTTTCTCTTCGATAATTCATGGCTTGCAAAACCGCAGAAGGCTTCATCATTTTTGACTGATCTCATTAATACAAATGAAGGGAAAGAATCTGGCATTTTTTAAGAATAGCAGCCCAGAAGTTAGCGCATTACCATTCTCCAGGGATGGGTTTGGTGATCCCCGGAAGAGAAAAGCTCCTTACTGCTTAATCCCTATCTCTCCAACAAGCCAGACATAAAATCCTTTAATCAAATCTAATAAACTCAGCTAAGCTTCAGAATGGGGCTAAGAAATAACTAATGTGTTTTCTGTCTGTCCAGGTTTATTCACACGGTCCCCTTTGTAGATGTGCTCCCGGGTGATGCTGGGAACAAACAGGGATGGCAGAAAGCAAATAAGTACTGTGAGGAGCCCCAAGGCTGTGGGCCACTTGAGTGCCTTTAGCAAAGGATACTGTCCTCACTCTTCCTGAGAAGAGGGTTGATCTCACTGTGAATTAGGAAGGATGGTTGAGGCAAACACCCCAGGTGTAGGCAGGTTGGGCATCAAAGCTGGCTGCCAGTACCCAACTCTTACTATCCCACAATTAGTGTCCATGATTTTTTCCCTACTTCGGTGCATTTGCAAATAGTCTTCCTTGACCTGGAAAATGCATCCAGTTTCTCCGATGTCTATTCCAGCATATGCAGTGTGCATGCTACTGCACCTCCTTTGCTGGGAAGTTATGCAGTGGGTCAAATATACTATAAGCCCTTGGTCAGTGGTGCTGGCTAAGATCCTGCAGGCAGGAAAAAAAGAACACATACTTAGAATATGCATCAGTTCTAGGAAGGTAAGTGGCTTCCCTCTCAAGGATGGAGTTGGTCCAGGGCAGTCACTTTGCTACCAGACATCTGTTTGGTCTCTTCAATACATGGACCCATACTGGGGTTTAGGGTTTGTCACTGACTACACTAAAGCCTTTGTGTGGATCACAACAAACTGTGGAAAATTCTTCAAGAGGTGGGAATACCAGACCACCTTACCTGCCTCCTGAGAAACCTGTATGCAGATCAAGAAGCTATAGTTAGAACCAGACATGAGACAACGGACTGGTTCCAAATTGGGAAAGAAGTACGTCAAGGCTGTATATTGTCACCCTGCTTATTTAACTTATATGCAGAGTACATCATGTGAGATGCTGGACTGGATGAAGCACAAGTTAGAATCAAGATTTCTGGGGGAAATATCAACAACTTCAGATATGCAGATGACACCACCCTTACGGCTGAAAGTGAAGAGGAATTAAGGAGCCTCTTAATGAAAGTGAAAGAGGAACGTGAAAAAGCTGGCTTAAAACTCAACATTCAAAAAACTAAGATCCTGGCATCTGGGCCCATCACTTCATGGCAAATAGATGGGGACACAGTGGAAAAGGTGAGAGACTTCTTATTTTCTTGGGCTCCAAAATCACTGCAGGTGGTGACTGCATCCATGAAATTAAGATGCTTGCTCAGTGGAAGAAAAGCTATGACCACCCTAGACAGCATATTAAAAAGCAGAGACATTACTCTGCTGACAAAGGTCTATCTAGTCAAAGCTATAGTTTTTCCAGTGGTCATGTATGGATGTGAGAGTTGGACTATAAAGAAAGCTGAGCGCCGAAGAATTGATGCTTTGGAACTGTGGTGTTGGAGAAGACTCTTGAGAGCCCCTTGGCCTGTGAGGAGATCCAACCAGTCCATCCTAAAGGAGATAAGTCCTGAATATTCATTGGAAGGACTGATGTTGAAGCTGAAACTCCAATACTTTGGCCACCTCATGCAAAGAGCTGACTCACTGGAGAAGACCCTGATGCTGGGAAAGATTGAGGGCAGGAGGAGAAGGTGAAGACAGAGGATGAGATGGTTGGATGGCATCACCGACTCAGTGGACATGAGTTTGAGCAAGCTCCGGGAGTTGGTGATGGAAGGGAGGCCTGGCGTGCTGCAGTCCCCGGGGTCGCAGAGAGCTGGACATGACTGAGCGACTGAACGGAACTGAACTTGTTGCTGGCGGGATGGACACCAGTGCAGGTGGCAGCTAGACCAGCAAGTGGTTTCCAAGCCGCCTGGTCTCCACCCCAGCCACCCCTGGCCACATTATACACGTGTGTATGGTGTAGCCCTGGTGGCCCGACTTCACCTGTGCAGGTCTCTCTGTACACTTGGTTTACTGAGTCTCTGAAGCAGCTTCTTCCCTAACGAACACTGTCATGTGACAAAGGTCTTCAGGCTTCGTGCTCGCTGCCTTTGGCTCATCTCTGCACCTCTCTCCTTGCTTCTGATGCCGCACTGTAGCTCTTTCCAGGGCCCTAACTACCCAAGCCATTTGTCACTTGATTCAGGCCCCTTCAAATTCCTTGGGAAAATAGGAATTTAATGTAACCATGTGACAAGTCTATAAACGTACACTGTTGTCCTTCCGAAGTAAATGGGAAGAATATCTGATACTCTTTTCTGATAAGGATCAGGGCAGATCAATGACCACATGCTGAAATACGCGTGCATGCCTGCATGTTCATCTGCTCTAACAACGCTGTGTGTGGGATGGCAGCTGCACCTGCGGCTCCTACCTGGGTAACTTTGCAACTGTCCACTTTCATTCTCCTAGAGATGAGAGAGAGGGGGAGAGAGTGCTGGTAAAGTCAAGGAACGTATGATGGGTATCACGGCCCGTGCAGCCTCTCAGTTTTCAAATTAATGAGTACCATCCCCCTGGGGTGTGACACTGCTTCTGGTACTTTTATCTCGATCATGGGAAGGCGGTGTTAGAGCTTTGGCTTGACTTACCCCACAACGATAATAGCTCTTTCCCACAGGATGAAATACCAATATGGAATTCTCCCAATTACCATGTATGTCTAGCCCAGTTACAAATTCAAGGGCAGGGAAATTAACCACAGGGTGAATGCAAACTCAGTGGACCCACCGCTAGCCACTCTGGGCCAAGTTTCCACTCATCAGTCAGTCCTCTTTGGGGGGAGGAGGGGACACCTGATGACACTTTAGATACACAGGCATCGCTGTCAACATACACTCCACATTGTATGTGCCACTTCAGACCACTTACCGAGCAACCTGCAAAGTTACTGGTTGTGAGTGGGGCCCAGAACAACAGAAGGCTCTGCTCTTGGCCTTCGGAGGCAGAATTATAATCAGAAGTATTGTCTTTATTTGGAGATTAAGGATGGTGTAAGGAGATGTGTATGGGTGCCAAGTAGACAAGGGGTAGATTTGTGATGGTTAATTTCATGTGTCAACTTTACTGGGTTATGGATGTGGGGGAGGGGGGTCAGACATTTTGCCAGACATCAGTCTGGATGTTTCTGGATGAAGTTGACAGTTGAACTGATAAAGAAAAGCAGAATGCCCTCCCTAATATAATGGGCTTCAATCAGATGACACTCTGAAGGCAACAGAAAGGCTGAGTAGAAGGGAATTTCCCTGTCTGGCTGCTATCAAGCTGGAACATGGGATTTTTTTTCCTGCCTTTGAACTTCAACTGAAATATCAGCTCTCCCTGAGTCTCTAGATTACTGACCACAGATTTGAGGAGTTGTCAGCTTCCATGATCACATGAACCAATTCCTTATTTTACATACATACATACCTATCTACTGGGCTTTCCAGGTATCGTTAGTGGTTAAGAACCCCTCTGCAATGCAGGAGATCTAAGAGATGAGGGTTCGATCCCCAGGTAGGGAAGATCCCCTGGAGAAGAAAATGGAAACCCACTCCAGTATTCTTGCCTGAAGCATCCCATGGACAGAGGAGCCTGGCGGACTTCAGTCCATAGTGTTGCAAACAGTTGAACAAGACTGAAGCGACTTAGCAAGTGCACACACACACCACATACACACCCACACACCACACACACACCCACACACATCCTTTTGGTTTTCTTTTACTGCGTGACCTTAATATAAGCCTTTATATTTTAATCGCTAGACTCTTCTGCATGAGGGTCAAGTTCCCCTGTTTCCTACTTCTGAATTCTTCTCTACGGTGACAATTATCCTAACTAAGCCTGAATGCACTTGGAGACGTCCAGGCTTGATACAAACACAGAGTCCTATTCCCATCTGCACATCAAGTGCGTGAAACAAAGGCTTGCAAGCTACCTGCAGACCTCGTGATCCCCTCACCGAACGCCTGGAGGACTAACTCTAACCGCAGTGAATGTACGCTCTTAGATGGCGCGTTTTCCCTCTGTGTCTACTGACCGATCCTTTGCCAAGACACCTGTATGCAGGGCAATGTCAAGTGTAGCTATTGTTTAATTTATGGATCTATTTTTGGTTGCCCTGGGTCCTCACTGCCACGCGGGCTCTTCTCTAGCTGCGGTGAGCAGGGGCTGCTCTTCGTTGTGGTTCACAGGCTTCTCGTTTCGCCACTTCTCCTGTTCTGGGGCATGGGCCCGAGGCACGAGGTCTTCAGGAGTTATGGCATGTGGGCTCAGGAGTACTGTGGTCTTCAGACTCTACAGCACCTCAATAGTTGAGACGCACAGGCTTCAGTGCTCCATGGCATGTGGGATCTTCCCCGACCAGGGATCAAACCTGTGACCCGCTGCATTGGCAGGAGGATTCTTCAACACTGGACCACCAGGGAAGCCCCAAGGGTAACTATCACAACACTGATTTCAGGCGTGTTCCTGTGCTTGAAGACCAAGTCCACGCCAAGTTATCGGGGCACAAGAGTCATGTGAGCAGCGGCCCTAGCCTGCGGCCAGCTCTCCCCAAGCACCACATGTCACCACGGGCCAGAGCAGAGAGGAAGTGTTCAGCACTTTCCTGCTCCCTCGGCAGCTGCAGGCGGAATGGAAGATGCATGGTGGCCATCTGGGGCTCTTGTTGCGTCGTTTGTCATGAAAATGAGGTATTAGAATTTCAGCGTCTAATATGCTCCCTGAGTTATAGTGGAGCGTGGGGCTGCTCCTCTGGTATATTTCCCATAATAATGCAGCTTTGTCAGAGGCTGACGGCCAGAGATCAGTTCAAAAGGGCCTCGGAAAAGCACACGCTTCGTGCTGAAATGGCTTACGTTGCAGAAAGCACGCCGATCGGTCAAAATGGCTCGTGGGGAGGCGCTCACACACCTAGAGGAAGCCGTTTCAGCCCTCGGAAAACACTGTAAGGTGACCCAGTGGTGAAGAACCTCCATGGAGCCTGCGCAACAGCGGATCGGTCAGTGGCTCCCAGGTTACTGATGCCCCACTAAGCCCTCGTGCTCCCCGAGACCACGGCCTCATCTTGTGCATAGAGGAGAAAGCAGTGTGTGATGTTTCCCCAAAGAACACCTGCCTGAAAGTACCTCCCCACCCACCCAACACTGTGCACGAACGTCCACCAGTAGACTCACTTTTTAAGAGTCACGTGGAGTTAGATGCACTTGATGCTGTTTAGTCGCTCAGTCGTGTCCGACTCTTTGTGACCCCATGGACTGCAGCCCACCCGGTTTCCCTGTCCTTCACCATCTGCCAGAGCTTCCTCAAACTCATGTCCATTGAGTTGGTGATGCTGCCATTTCATCCTCCAGCCCCCTTCTCCTTTTGCCTTCAGTCTTTCCCAGCCTCAGGGTCTTTTCCAATGAGTCAGCTCTTCATATCTGGTGGCCAAAGGATTGGAGCTTCAGCTTCAGCTTCAGCTTCAGTCCTTCTGATCAATATTCAGTGTTGATTTCCTTTAGGGATTGACTAGTTTAATCTCCTTGCTGTCCAAGTCACTCTCAAGAGTCTTCTCCAGCACCACAACTTGAAAACATCAATTTTTTGGCCTTTTTTATGATCTAACTCTCACATCTATACATGACTACTGGAAAAAGCATAGCTTTGACTATACGGACCTATGTTAGCACAGTGATGTCCCTGCTTTTAAATCAAGTTAGGAGTCTATCTTCTCAGATAAGATAATGCATTCAACAGTTTGTAGTCTTCATTTAGAAGGAAAAACTAGGGGCAGTTGTCAAGAGCTCTAGGAAAGAAGATTTTAATTCCACAAGTACCCAACACAGAAAGGGTTCCTCGGCCACGGGATATATTTGGATAATAATCGGATGGTCTTCTTCCTACGTTGGGTAGGAAGCTGGAGCAGGTGGGCACCGGGTTCCTTCTGACTCAGAGGTCCTGTAACTTATTTTACCATTGACTCAGAATAGGGAGAACAAGGGGATTCTCCTCCTCTTTGGAAAGACATTAAGAACGTTAGCAGATCACTGGGCAGGGAAATGTAGATTCTGTGTGTGTCCATGGGGGATGCCCTCCTGTTAAGCAGAGGAGTTGTTTGCATTCCCTAAGGCTCTTCTCGTTCTGAAATTCCACAATTATTGAGCCTAGGTGAGTCATATGGGATCCTTGCTATCTCTTTAGGGAGACAGAATAATAATATCACTCCAGAGCAGCAAAGAAGGACTAAATCTAGCACCAATTCTCATTGATTGGGAGTGGCTACTTAAAATGACTACATCAAAAAAGAATCTGAGGCCAAGTCCAAAGAGAAGTGGGAAGTATTTTCAAGAATAATTAAGTGTGTCTGTCAGAAGGTCTAGAGTGTGGAAATGTTGACAATAAGTACCATATTTGTCAGCCCTGCAGTAAACCCTTAAAAATCCAACTTTGTCAGTTTCGACGGTCACAGGTGATTGCTGACCCAAGATATATCAAATAAAAGGCAGTGGTTGAACCGGTCTGAGAGGCTGAGTATGGTCACTGGTCACAGGCATGAAGGTCACCTAGGTCTTGGTGCCCCAAACTCAGCCCCTGGGGGTCCAGCCTCTTCCTCGCCCTATAGCATCATCGTGCTCTGTCTAGCCTGTCTGAAGTTATTCTTCAAACGCTTCCACTACGTTCTATTCCATTTTAGGAGGGAAATGACAGACTGATTTTGAAGACTTGAGAAGGGTCCTGGAAAAAAGATCACTCATAAATATTAACAGATTATTGTATAAGGTCTTTGCTCCAGTGTAGGAACGTTTAAGATTTATAAAAGTGCTTTCAGAGATGCAAAGCTGTACAACTTCACTGCATCATTAATATTATTAATAATAATTGGTCTTTTATGTCTCCAAAAGAGATATCTAAACACATTGTGGGGACTTCCCTGACAATCCAGTGGTTAGGACTTGACACTTTCACTGCCAGGGAGTGGGTTCAATTCCTGGTCAGGAAAATAAGACCCCAAAAGGTGCCTGGCATGGTTAAAAAAACAGAAAAAAAAAAACATTGTGGACAACAAAACTTCAGTAAAACAGTCCACGCTAATATGAAGAAGCTTGATAGAGAATTAATTGATAAAGGAACAGATAAAAACTGGATGAAATGAACAAATAATGAATCCCCAGGGGGCAGGTACCACACCCCTCCAGTTACCCTTTGTCTCACTTTTCTAATGCATCTTTTTCTAAATTTTTAAAATAATACAAGGATTGAGAATAAAGAAGTAGACAGCTCTCAATGAAACTTTTCAGTGAAAAAACTCAATGGATGAGCCTACCAAGGCAGCAGGAAGAGTGGCTGATGGAAAATCTGGAGGTTGATGCCACAGTAGGAAAATGAGCTTTTGGCAAACAGGTTCACTATTTTCCCAAAGATGACACACATTTTAAATTTCTTGGTTTGAGCTGATTTAAGTCACCCCCAGCCCGAATGTGAAAGGCGGAAAAGCATTAACTCAAGTTGCCTCTAAACTTGTATTGGTCTGGTGTCTCTAGAGAAACAGAACCAGTAGGAAACATTTCTACCTGTGAGCTGTCGGAGGGAGAGGTTTTGAGGAGCTGCCACATGAGATTGTAGGGGCTGCCCAGTCTGGAACCTGTAGGGCTGGAAATCAGGTAGGAGCTGAGGCTGCAGTCATTTTTTCTAACTTTTTATTTTATTTTTAAATATTTTTTACTCTTTTATTTACTTGGCTGCACTGGGTCTTAGTTGTGGCACATGGGATCTAGTTCCTTGACCAGGGATTGAACCTGGGCCCCCTGTTTTGGAAGCACAGCATCTTAGCCACTGGACCACCAGGGAAGTCCTCAGTCTGCAGTCTCCTTCTTCTCAGGGAAACCTCAGTTTTTGCTCTGTGGCAAATTGAATGTTTGTATCCCCTGAGAATTCATCTGTTGAAGTCCTAACGCTCGATGTGATGGTATTTGATGAGGCCTTTGAGAGATGATGTGTGGGCTTCCCTGGTGGCTCAGAGTGTAAAGCATCTGTCTGCAATGCAGGAGACCTGGGTTCAATCCCTGGGTTGGGAAGATCCCCTGGAGAAGGAAACAGCAACCCACTCCTGTACTCTTGCCTGAAAAATCCCGTGGACAGAGGAGCCTGGTAGGCTAGAGTCCATGGGGTCGCAGAGTCGGACACGACTGAGCAGCCTCACTTTTTGGGAGATGATTAGGGTTAGTTGAGGTCTTGAGGATGGGGCCCCATGTTGGGATCAGTGCCCTTAGAGGAGACACAGAGGGCCTGCGCTCTCTGCCACGCGAGAGCACAGTAAGATGCAGCTGTCTGCAAGCCAGACAGGGGATGCTCCTGGGCGGATGCAGAGAAGGTGAAGAAGGTCGTCAGACTGGCTGGAGGGAAGGGCTGACATGAGCAGACACACGCCCAGAGTTGGAAGGGCAAGCGTTTGACACATGAAAGATCTCAGGAGTGAGGCTGCACAGACTGTGTTGAACAGCGCAGGGGCCGAAAAGGAGGCCAGAGGCAAATAGAAGAAAGTCAGGTTGGTAGGAAGACGAGACAAAACAGAAAGGGGAGCTCATGCCACCAGGACGCCTGTGATGCTGGCGTTGCGCTGCGTGCAGATCTCATTCCATCCTCACCGCAACACTGCAGGAAGGCAGACGGAATTTTCCTGTCCTACAGGCAAGGAATAGGAGGCCGAAGGCTACACGCCTCAAAGAGGCGGACCCTGCTTCCACACCAAGCCTGTCTTACCCTAGCCTCTGCTCCCCCGCCGTCTCCTTTCCACCCATGGCTGCTCCTGAAAGGATAGACTGGTAATGTGTGCAGAAACTGTGAGCCACTCTCTGGGTAATAGAGAACAGCCACTGCTAGTCACCTGGCATCAACCTAGTCATTTTCATCACAAGAACTTCCCTGAAGAAGAGGGACAAAGGAAGACAAAGGCTCAGTTTCCGCGGTAGACTTTCCTCATCTGCTCAAAGACAGAACCAAATGCAGCAGACAGTTTTCCTCCCTGAAAACATCCAAGGCCAGTTACCCAGGACCGGTTCCCAGCCAAGTGCCAGTGGGAAGATGGTGAAGACATCCTCCTCACGCCTCCGTGGTCCCCCTTTCCTGCTTTCTTGATGCTCCCAGTCTCCTTCCAATGCGAAAGGGATTCCCAAAGACCAAAGGGATGCCCGTCACTGCCTGTTCATAGTGATTAACGGTTGGATTTGAAAGGCAAACTTCCTCAGCTTAAACCCCTGCCCTGTTACTTCTAACTTTGTATCCCCGAGCACATGAGCCTCCTTACATTTTATTTCCCAGGGTATAAATTGGAAATAATAATAGTACCAGCCCAGCAGGTTATTGTGAACATTGAATGAGCTATGTATTAGGATGAAGCATGTGTTGGAAGAGGCGGGCAGCAGGTCTGGAATGTGCCGTGAAGTGGGGGAGTGAGGGGTTGAGGGGAGAGAAAGCAGAGCCAGTGACCCCCCGTGGGTCCTCCAAACACACCCCCTGTCTGCCATGATCCTTCCTCCTCCTTCACTCACGTTCTGAATGAGGCTGACAGAAGTCAGTCCAGAGTTGTAGCGCAAAGGATACCGGTCTAAAGACAGGACAACACCGTCGAATTTTAGGTTATTTTATAGACGAGGAAACTGGGGTCTGGCAAGGTGAGGGGCTTGTCCAAGGTCACACACGGCTAGTTGTTACTGAGTCCAAGCTCAGACTGCTTGTCACATGACAGGCTAATAAACTGAGAGATGAGTTGCTGGGGCAAGGAATAGAGGCTTTATTCAGAAAGCCAGCAGACCGAGAAGATGGTGGACTGGTCCCCCAAAGAACTATCTTACCCCAGGTAGAACTGAGGCCCCTTTTATAGTGGAATCCTTTGTTCCTGCTGCTGTCTACCTCAATCAGGTCATAAGGTCATGATGTTCCTGTAAACCTCCAACAAGATACATGTTACTCTGTTCTGCATCTTTTTATCTCCATATGAATGGGAAACAGTTACACCTTAAAAGCTCAGAGCCTGGAGAATGCACTCTCCTGTATACTTTAGGTCACAAGCAACATTCTTAACTTTAGCAGAAGCAATAGAATGCAGAGGTTAAAGTAAAAGAAACAGACCCAGTATGAAGTCAGATCTGTCCTTCCCTGTTTCACAGCGACTACTGCGCAAGAGGCTGCCGGCTTAGAACCCGCATCTGTGGACGTCCAGGCTGCTCTCCCGTCCCTTCCACATGCTGCTCGGTCTCTCACGCTAAATGACAAGCAGACAATGAAGAAAAACGTTGGCGTGAATGTGATTTAAACTCGTGAGGAATATGACACGATAACCAGCTGTTTGCCATCACTTCTGGTGATAAGCTGTTGTAGCGACAGTGCTTCAATTAAACCTGAGCCGAAGAAGCAGCTCGTTCCTGGGCATCTGGCAGGCGTCTTGTTCTTTTGGCTTCAGCTCAGTGCCACAAGAGATGGGTGCAGGCTCACTGTGACCCATGGGAGCTGCAGCCCAGGCTCCCTTAGAGAGCAGAGTGTCCACCCTGAGTGGCTGTCTCCACCCTGGTGCTGAGACTGAGTTATGGTCCACCCTCGTTCACAAATCTGTCTAAACCTTTCCCTCAGACCCACCAAAGGGGATCCCAAGAAACCACCAAAGACGTGCTAGAGTAAGCTGATCCCCACTTCCTCCTGCAGACGCTACCAGGGAAACCGCACAGGTATCCACGCAGTAGCCGAAAATGATGTGACTGCTACCCACCTGACCCCTTGACCGAGGCACGGGATTACTTGCTCTTGACTAGTTGTTCCAAGTGTCAGCTATGGATTCAATAAACACCAGATAGTTTATTGATCACCATGCCTCCTTAGGCAGGCTTTTTGTTTTAATTTGGGTAACTATAGGCAACACAATTATTCAAACCAGACAATGTTTGGACCCCATGCAATAACTCCTCTGCCTGCAGGTTGGGAATGCTATTTTAGGATGGCCCATAATCTACCCTGAGCTCCAATAGCCCTGTGGACCCCTGTCACTGGAGTTGGCCAAGGGAAATCAGTGGCTAGAATTTCAAGTAGCTGCACAGAGAAATGTTTCAGCATGGAATTCCTTTTACCGTAACATCCAGCATGAACTGTCAGTATTTACAGTCCCTTTCCCTTCTGTCCTGGTCAGGGCAGAGAACAAGAAAAATTAAAGAGAACAGGAAATTGAGCTGAGGATTTTAATCAAGGCTGAGGCAGGCAGAAGCTGGGAGAAAGAGAACAGCATCCTAGCTGAGGCTTCAGAGGAGCACTTCCTGTTAGGGGTCAGGAAAGGGGTCCCAGCCTAGCTCTCAAGTTATTCCTAGACT
Source organism: Odocoileus virginianus (assembly GCF_023699985.2). Taxonomy (NCBI): domain Eukaryota; kingdom Metazoa; phylum Chordata; class Mammalia; order Artiodactyla; family Cervidae; genus Odocoileus; species Odocoileus virginianus. The sequence goes on from NC_069674.1 coordinate 4,447,183, forward strand.
CACCACCCCTCCAAATAACCTTTCCCCATCCTTTCTTCTCCCATCAACACAGACACACTCACATGTGTACACACAAACACACACACACGCTCCCTCAGTCAGTCCACTCAGTCATGTCCAACTCTTTGCGACCCCATGGACTGCAGCACGCCAGGCCTCCTTGTCCATCACAAACTCCCGGAGTTTACTCAAACTCATGTCCATCCATGGCATCGGTGATGCCATCCAGCCGTCTCATCCTCTGTCATCCCCTTCTCTTCCTGCCCCCAATCCCTCCCAGCATCAGGGTCTTTTCAAATGAGGCAACTCTTCCCATCAGGTGGCCAAAGTATTAGAGTTTCAGCTTCAGCGTCAGTCCTTCCAATGAACACCCAGGACTGATCTCCTTTAGGATGGACTGGTTGGATCTCCTTGCAGTCCAAGGGACTCTCAAGGGTCTTCTCCAGTGCCACAATTTGAAAGCATCAATTCTTGGGCGCTCAGCCTTCTTTATGGTCCAACTCTCACGTCCATACATGACTCCTGGAAAAACCACAGCTTTAACTATATGGACCTTTGTAGGCAGTTATGTCTCTGGTTTTAAATAAACTGCCTAGTTTGTCATAGCTTTCCTTCCAAGGAGCAAGCATCTTGCAGTTTCATGGCTGCAGCCACTGTCCTCAGTGATTTTGGAGACCAAGAAAATAAAATCTGTCACTGTTTCCACTTTTTCCCCATCTATCTGCCATGAAGTGATGGGACTGGATGCCAAGATCTTAGCTTTCTGAATGTTGAGTTTTAAGCCAGCCTTTTCACTCTCCTCATTCACCCTCATCAAGAGGCTCTTTAGTTCCTCTTCACCTTCTGCCTTTAGAGTGGTGTCATCTGAACGTCTGAGGTTGTTCATATTTCTCCAAGCAATCTGCTTTCCCAGCTTGTGCTTCATCCAGCCTGGCATTGCACATGATATAGTCTGCATATAAGTTACATAAACAGATGACAACATACAGTCTTATCATACTCCTTTCCCAATCTTGAACCAGTTTTTCTGTGTAAGGTTAATATACTAAGTGAAATAAGCCAGACATAAAAGGACATATCCAGGGATTCACTCATATGAGGTCCCAGAAATAAGCATATTCCTGATGAGAAAGTAGCACAGAGGTTACCAGGGACTGGGGAGAGGGAAACAGAGAGTTAGCATTAACAGAGACAGAATTTCCTTTTGGGAGGGTGAAGAAGTTCTGGAGATGGGCGTGGTGATGGCTGCATAGCAATGTGAATGTACTTGTACACGTGTACTAAGTCGCTTCAATCATGCCCGACTCTCTGTGACCCTGTGGACTGTAGCCCACCAGGCTCCTCTGTCCATGGGATTCTCCAGGCAAGGACACTGGAGTGGGTTTCCATGCCCTCCTGCAGGGCATCCTCCCGACCCAGGGATCGAATCCACATCTCCTAGGTTTCCTGCATTGGCAGGCAGGTTCTTTACCACTAGGGCCACTGGGGAAGTCCATGAGTGTACTTAATTCTACCCAATTGTGCATTCAAAACTGTGCAACTTACACAATGGAGAAAATCTAGAAGAAGGTTGGGACGTTAGGGGAGGAGACTAACAAGAGGTGAAACATTTTAAAGTTGTCCCCTGGGGCCTCGGGTTTAAGTGGAGGATGGCACATACAAGGATTCGCCAAAGTAAGAAGCCTGACACCTGGGGACAGACGAGGAATGGCCAGGCCGACCATGCCTGGTGGACCGCGTGTCCCCTCCTCATCCACAGGGAGGTTTGGCTTGTTCTTCCCATAGTCCCATCTCTGCAGCTCCTGTCCCAGTTCTAATTACAGCCAGGGTGACGCCAAGATCGTGCAGAGAACACAGGCTAGAATTCAGAGCCGGCTGGCGAACACCCGCACTAGCAGGAAAGGCACCAGACTGGGGGAGGGATGCAGTAGGAGCCCAGGACTAGCAAATGCAAACCCTTAGATCCAGAACGGATGAACAAGGTCCCACTGTATGACACAGGAGCCACTTCCACTCCTCAGGGCTAAACCATAATGGAAAGGAACATGAAAAGCAATGTATGTATGTGTATAATGGAGTCACGTTGCTGTAAGGCAGAGATTAACACAACATTGTAAACCAACTATACTTCATAAATGAGCAATTTTTTAAAAAACAGAAAGAAAGGCACCAAGCTGAACCCAAGAAATTGAAATCTTTGGATATTTATCTAAGCAAATACTCCTTTTAAAAATGTCTACCCTTTGCTACCTTGAGCTGCTTGGGTTTTTAAAATCATGTTTTTACAAAAGGAAAAGAATCATGAATGATTCACATGACATCCCAGTAGCTCCCTGTAACTGATGTAACTGATGCACACGGAAGCTCAAAGGCTGACACCCGAAGGTCGTGGCTGGACGGAGAGCCAAGCCACGGAGGGCAGAGCTCGCTGCCCTCGGGGAGTCTTCGAGGGCCCTGATGCCAGGCTGGCCCAGCGCCACACCTGTGTCCTCCCCATGCGGTCAGCAGCTGCTCTGTGGGTTTTCATGGCAAATGGTGGGAATGATTCATCATCATTGGCCCCCTCTTAATCGCATTTTAATAAAGCCATAAATCAGCTCCCGACAGCGTGACAAGTCCCCAGAAGGCACGGCTGTGCCATAGGACAAGAGCCAAGCCAGGTGGCACGGAGGGTTGGCAGTGCCCAGTGGGCAAGGCCTACTGGGGAGAGAGCGCTGGAATCCACACCTAACCCCGTACCTCTCCCTGAGAGCTCAGCCCTACATCTGGGGTTAGAAGCCAGCTTTAGGGCTATATTCAGCCCATAAGCACTTGATGGTTTCTAACTATAGTGCTGGAGAAGACTCTGGAGGGTCCCTTGGAATGCAAGGAGATCAAACCAGTCAATCCCAAAAGGAAATCAACCCAGAGTATGCACTGGAAGCACTGATGCTGAAGCTGAAACTCCAATACTTTGTCCACCTGATGCGAAGAGCTGACTTGTTGGAAAAGACCCTGATGCTGGGAGGGATTGGGGGCAGGAGGAGAAGGGGACAACAGAGGACGAGATGGTTGGATGGTATCACTGACTCAATGGACATGAGTTTGAGCAAGCTCTGGGAGTTGGTGATGGACAGGGAAGCCTGGCATGCTGCAGTCCATGGAGTCACAAAGAGTTAGACACGACTGAGCAATTGAACACAGCTATACCTGTTGATAAAATATTGAAATGGTCCCCAACAGATGCTATAGACCCAATGTTTGTGACCCCCCTCCACCCCAATCCATATGTGGACACTAAACCCAATGTGATGGTGCTTGAAATTTGGGGCTTTGAGAGTGATTAGCTCATGAGTGTGGAGTCCTCCAGAATGGGGTTCATGATCTTATAAAGGGATGGAGAGACCAGAGCACTCTCTTTCCAGGAAGACAGCATCTGCCAACCAGGAAGAGAGCCCTCGGCAGACACCCAACCTGCCAGCACCTGGATCTTGGACTCCCAGACCCCAGACAGTGAGACACAGGTGTCGCTGTTCAAGCCCCACAGTCTGTGGCCCATGCGATAGCAGCCCGAACAGTCTAGGACACCAGATGACAAATATCCACAGCACCAAGGTCCCAAAGGACCTGGCCATCCCCGCCACCCCCTGACCTCATCGTGACCCGGTAAACCACCCCACCACCAAGCAAGTGAAAGGCCCGCCTGGCGCGGCAGGGGGCCGGCCATCCTGCTGTGGTGGAGCCCTTCCTGATGGGTGGGTGGCCGGCTGCCCTGATAGCTATATGTTTCTATTATCACTGCCATCTGTGCTGCTTTAATTTATATCACACAAAACAGAGCAGACCAGCCTATAAAGATGTGGAGTGGAGCAGGAAAAGTCAGTTGTGACATGTAAGTATGCTCACACAAAAATTTTCTTTCTACCCCTTAGAGAAGTCCATCTATCAGGCCCAGAAAGACATGTTTTGAACAAACGCACACAGTTTTCTTTATGTTTCTAGAATCAGAATGGCTTCAGGTTGTGACTTTTGTAGAAAAGCTGGGTGATGATTTACTACTGGGTCCACGGCATTTAATATTCCCAGGGTCCAATCTTCTGTCCTCATAGAGCAACTTATAGACAATATAAGATATATGTGTGCATGCTCAATCTTGTCTCTTTGAGACCCCGTGGACTGCAGCCTGCCAGGCGCCTCTGTCCATGCAGTTTTCCAGGCAAGAAATACTGGAGTAGGGTGCCATTTCCTATATACATAATTCAAAAAAATAAATATAATTCCTTGCTTTATTAGAGATATAAAAAGAAAACAATTTCTAATACAATGATATGTGTTTCATACCTGGGCACAACTAAGCTCAAAAATAATGATAAGTTATGCCGTCCTGGCCATACATATAATGAATGAGTTTGGACTGGGAAAAAAGGAGGAAAAAAAAGGATCAGAAACCACTGTGACAAGTTCAGAGAAAGCAAAGAGAGAGGACACCAAAATAAAACCCAGTACAACCAGCACATGTTAAAAATAAAATAATAATGCTAACAGATAATCTATGTTTATAAGTAAACTGGAATTAGGTTCTAGGTAAACTGGAATTCGGTTCTAGGCTCAGAAATAATAAACAAAATTTCCACCTTTTTGAACAAACTTTGAATGTCTTGCTGACTAAGATAGCATCCTTGGACAGTAATTTCCAGAATACCCAACAATGTTCCTGGAGCTCACCATCTGAATGCTGGTGGTGATCCCCTCCTGGTGATAGCCAGGCATGCTCCCCCAAATTCCAAAAGAGCCACATTGTGGATCCGTAACTAACCAACGCCAAAGAGACAGAGACCTCACTCTCTTGGGGCTGTGAAAGGGCTTGGGACACAGGGGAAAGTCAGCCTTTTCTCCCCACACTGGACGTTGGAAACAAGGGAAATGAAGACTCAAAGCTGCGGGTTAGGTTTTCGGCTCGAAAGGTCTGTGTGGTGATGCAGCAGCATGCGGCCAAGCTTGGCTCACGCCATCCCGCAAGAGCCCCTGCGAGGATCTCGCCGATCCTCACGTCGGGGCACCATGTGGGAAGCTGGGAATCGGACCCAATGGAAGCATTTGCACCAGGGAAATCAGGACTCTTCTTTTTTTAAAAGAGAGCCCAGCGTCTTTGTTTTTGGCCACACCATGCAGCTCGTGGGATCTTAGCGCCACAGTGAGGGACTGAACCCGGGGCCACGGCGGTGAAAGTACTGAGTCCTAAGCCCTGGACTGCTGGAGAACCTCTGAGAGCCCGTGGTTACACGTTTAGCAGCACTCCCCTGCAGGAACATCTCACCACTGGTGTGGCCCAAAAGTCCATCCAGGTTTTTCCATTACATCTTACAGAAAAATCTAAACGAACTCCTGGGCCAACCCAGTACAAATGGGTAAGACAAGAGGAGGAGGATATTTTAGGAGGCAGGGTGAATTCAGTGAATGGTGAACTCAGCTTTTGATGTCTTGAGATTGAGAACGATGATGTTCAATGCCTAGTTATTCCACAAGTCACTCAGGAAAACAGCAAGTCTAGCTACACGATTCTCGCTTTCTTCTGTCCCAGAGAATGGAGTGGCTGCCCTAGTCCAATGCTTGGAATACTGGGTATAGGAGACCCAGCCCCTGATGCATCTTTGGAACTAGAAGGGGTCTCTGGGCGCAGCTGTGGGAGGTGGGGAGGGAAAGAGAGAAGGTTGGGCTACAGATGAAGCAGATCCCATACCACTGGGAGCGGCTGTTCTCTCCAAGGTACCACTCACCTTTGCTGTCGTTCAATCACTATGTCATGTCTGAGCATTCTTTGGCATTGCCTTTCTTTGGGAGGGGAATGAAAACTGATCTTTTCCAGTCCTGTGGCCACTGCTGAGTTTTCCAAATTTGCTGGCATATTGAGTGCAGCACTTTCATATCATCATCTTTTAGGATTTGAAATAGCTCAGCTGGAATTCCATCACCTCCACTAGCTTTGTTAGTAGTGATGCTTCCTAAGGCCCACTTGACTTCAGACTTCAGAATGTCTGGCTCTAGGTGAGGGATCACACCATCGTGGTTATCTGGGTCTTGAAGATCTTTTTTGTACAGTTCTCTGTATTCTTGCCACCTCTTCTTGATCTCTTCTCCTTCTGTTAGGTCCTTACTGTTTCTGTCCTTTATTGAGCCCATCCTTGCATGAAATGTTCCCTTGGTGTCTCCAGTTTTCTTGAAGAGATCTCTAGTCTTCCCCATTCTATTGCTTTCCTCTATTTTTTTGCTTTGTTCACTCACCTTTAGGATTCTTGCTTTGTGATTGGTTTATTGCTTGTTGTCTTTCAACACTGCCCTTGAATACTGCTTAATGTGGGCGTGGGACATAGAAGGCTCTTAAAGAAGGTCTTTTGAATGATCAAATGCTTAGGTATTGTGTTATCCAGAGTCCACAGATAAAGAAAGCTAAAGGTGAACAGAAGCATGTGGCACTCTATCCCCTGGGCCCTGGCTGGGCCCCAGCAGCAACGCCAGCAGCAAATCTCTCTCTGGATTGATCAGGAAGCCCGTGGACCACAGGACTCAGAGCGGCCCCCACACCGGAGCTGCTGCTTAATGAGGTTCCCCAGCAGTGCACGTTCATCACTTCCTGTGGCTGGACTCCACTCAGCACTGGGAGAATGTTAAGTTAAGAGGGACACATTAAGTGCTGGTGTAAATTAAAAGCCAAATCATTCTATAATCAACTAGTCATTATTCCAAAAGGAATTGCTCACTGGGAACACTTTTATCAGTATTTATTGCTCTATTATATTATAATGGGCTATTTAATAATAAAAAAAAATACATCATATTGATTAGAAGCCAGCCTTTGATTCAGACAAAATCGCAGAGGTCCTGTGTATATTTTCACCCATCCTGTAATTTATTCCCCGCCGCCCTACTTTTATTGCACCTTGGTCTGAGGAACAGTTAAGGACACATAGACGCATCAGTCTTTCTGCCAGGAAACAATACACGCGGACGCTATGAAGCGGCCTTGAACTGGGCGTCCTTCTTGGCTGCACTTACGGAAATAGAAGATGACTGCTCCCGTACACCCCTGACCGTCTGGGCTGGGAACATACCACTTCGGCTTTGGTTCTGCATGGGGGAATCAGGGTTTGCAGGCTGCCGTGTGGTCAGGAGCTGGGCGTGAGCTGCGGGCAGCAGAGCCAGGATGGGAGGTGAAGGGAAGGAGAACGGGGAGAGGACAAAGGATGGGAGATGATGTGGAAAGGGGAGAAAAAAAGATGGAGAAGAGGAGGGAGGGCCTTAGGAAGGGAGGACGGGAAGAGGGCGGGAGAGGCGCCGAGTCAGCAGCGGAGCCCTGGTCCAGGCAGTGGGGTGCATGGGGTGGGGGGAGCTCTCCTCTCCCTCATCCCTAGCATCACTCCCTCCTCAAACCACCCTGGACCACGTGCAAACCCAGCCAAGCCAGTCACATCTTCCCCGGGGCCTTTCTCCCCTTGAGCCGGTGAAGACCGTCTCTCAGTGTCAGCGGGTAACGTGGCCGAGGCTGGACCTAACTCATTTTGTCCAGAATGTAGAATCTTGCTGGCTTCTCAGATCTAATTCCATCACCACTAGAGTGCCAAGTTCTACCATCCCCAGCAGAGAAAATCATGGTATTTCCAATAGTTTCTTCTTCTGTAACAGCGGTGTCTCTAACAAGTCATAAAAGGCTTTCAAAATATGTCTAAGGAAATACAGAGAAAGAGCTACTTTCTAAGTTAGGTAGTAATGAAAAAGAGAGAGAAAGAGAGAAATATAAGAACAGAAATAACTTGCATTCATGTAGAATCATGTGCCATTCAAAGCGCAAGACTAATTTCCCAAGGTCACAGAGTAAATTATTAGAAGGAATGGAATCAGAACTATCTTTTTCTGACTTGAAGTACTACAGCCATTCCTCAAGGCCAGATGCTCCTATGGAATTGCTAAGACGGCTCACTGAGAATGAGTGAAACAAGATCATTTTTATCCCTCCCTTGATTCTGTCACGTTTCCTGGATTCCTCATTGAAAATATCATAAGTTGACACAACACCCCCCTTGGTTTCCAGTGTACCCTTCTCATAGGCTCCGCCCCTTCTGTTCAAAGCCATTTGCTCACCATGAGGACATAATCTATACCTTCAAGCCAGGCATGAGCACAAATCCCAGAGTCCCCTTTTGAAATTCTAATTGCCTCCCACGCTTCAGGCACCAGTGACTGTCATTCAGGACGCTGACATGAACAGCACATCTGCAAAAATTAATTTAGGGATGTTTAATGAAGGTGTCTTCCCAAAGTTGGCTGCAAGGTTCAGAGAAAGCAGCAAAGAAAGATGAATTAGCCAGGATGGACTTCTTCAGGGGGACACTGACCCTCAGTCCAAGTGTAAAGGGGAGGGGTTGGTTCTCGGAATCCAGTGAGAGCTGCCTCTGGAGAAAAGGGCAGTAACCTTGGGTGGAAAAATGTCTTCAGTGATGATTTTTAAATTCTCAAAGCTTCAGGAGACACAAAATTCCACTTGAATAAATATAATGAAACTAACAACAGAGGGAAAAGGGAAAAAAGTACAAAACTGTACACATTGTTGAAAGTGCATATAAGTACTGATAAAAGAAATTTGCTGTGATATTTAGAATTTGAAAAAGAATAGATAAATACAGTAACTAGAGACAACTCTACACTTGGTCAATACTGAAATCAGATTGATTATATTCTTTGCAGCCAAAGATGGAGAAGCTCTATACAATCCACATACAAGGCCTGGAACTGACTGTGGCTCAGATCATGAACTCCTTATAGCAAAATCCAGGCTTAAATTAGAAAAAGTAGGGAAAACCACTAGACCATTCAGGTATGACTTAAATCAAATCCCTTATGATTATACAATGGAGGTTGACAAATAGATTCAAGGGAATAGATTTGGTGGACAGAATGCCTGAAGAACTAGGGACAGAGGTTCATAACATTGTACAAAAGGCAGTGACCAAAACTATTCCAAAGAATAAGAAATGCAAGAAGGCCCAGTTGTTGTCTGAGGAGGCTTTACAAACAGCTGAGAAAAGAAGAGAAGTAAAAGGCAAAGGAGAAGGGAAAGATATATCCAACTCAACGCAGAATTCCAGAGAATAGCAAGGAGAGATAAGAAAGCCTTCCTAAATGAGCAATGCAAAGAAATAGAGGAAAACAGGAGAGACGCGTGGGCCTTCCCCTCTCCCTGCCATTGGCACGTGCTCATCCGCTGATACCAGTGTGCGGAAAAGCGGGAGTCATCTGGCAAAAAGGTCACTTTGCCTGCTGTGTTCAAGGCTCCCATTCGACCAGATATTGTTAACTGTGTTCACACCAACTTGCGGAGAAACAGCAGACAGCCCTACGCTGTCAGTGAATTAGCAGGTCATCAAACCCACGCCGAGTCTTAGGGTACCGGCAGAGCTGTGGCTCGAATTCCCAGGGTTCGAAGTAGTGGAACTCACCATTCAGGTGCTTCTGGAAACATGTGTCTTGGGGCCCACATGTTCACACCCACCTGGAAACACTGGCACCGTTGAGTGAATCCAGCGCAGCAGTGACATGCCATCTGCCCTGCATGGGCTGCCTCGGCCTTACCAGCGCCGGTCATGTCTGAAGGAAGTTCCTGAGTGCCCTTTGCAGGTCGAAGATAAAGTTGAAGGCTCCAAGAAGACCAAGGAGGCTGTTTTGCTTCTGAAGAAACTTAAGGCCTGGAATGATATCAGAAAGGTCGACCGACGCCTCTCAGCAAATAAGAGCTGGCAAAGGCAAAATGAGAAATCATCACCGTATCCAGCACAGGGGACCCTGCCTCAACTATAACAAGGACAATGATATCATCAAGGCCTTCAGAAACATCCCTGGAATTACCCTGCTTAATGGAAGCAAGCTGAATGTTTCGGAACTTGCTCCTGGTGGTCATGTGGGACGTTTCTGCATTTGGACCGAAAGTGCCTTTCGAATTTAAATGAGTTCTATGGCACTTGGCGTCAAGCAGCCTCCCTCAAGAGAAACTAGAACCTACCTGGGCACAAGACGCTCAGTACAGACCTCAGCGGGATCTTGAGAAGCCCATAAATCCAAAGAGCGTGCCAAGCACCATGCAAGATTTATCACAGAGTCCTGAAGGAAAATTCCACTGGAAAACCTGAGAATCGTGTTGAAGCTCAATCCATATGCAAAGACCATGCACCGGAACACCATTCTTGGACAGGCCAAGAGCCACAAAACCCGGATGGATAGGGCAGCCGCGGCACTAGAAGTGAAATCAGATGAGAAGGGGGTTCCGGGCAAGAAGCCTGCGGTGGGAAACAAAGACAGCTGTTGGTGATGAGAGGGTGAAGAAGCCTTTAGTGGGAAAAAAGGCCACAGGGACCAAGAAACCAGCGGCTGAAAAGAAGCCCACAGAAAAGGAAACCCACCACAGAGGAAGAGACGGTGTCTGCATAGACTTAATTTTGTTTATTCCATAAATGCTAAATCATTTTGGACAGCCAATTTTGAATAAACACCTGAACAAAGAGGCAATGAGAAACATGAAGAAAAAAGAAAGAGAGGAAAGCAATAGAGTGGGAAAGACTGGAGACCTCTTCAAGAAAACAGAAGATCTCAAGAGAACATTTCATGCAGGGATGGGCACGGTGAAGGACAGAAACAGTAAGGCCCTAACAGAAGCAGAAGAGATTAAGAAGAGAGGAGGCAGCCAGAATACACAGAAGAGTGTTCTCTGTTTTCTAGTTCTTTGTACAGAAGAGCTTTAATGACCCAGGTAACCACAATGGTGTGATCACTCACCTAGAGCCAGACATCCTGGGGTGTGCAGTCAAGTGGGCCTTAGGAAGCATCACTACGAACAAAGCTAGTGGAGGTGATGGAATATCAGTTGAGCTATTTAAACTTCTAAAAGATGATGCTGTGAAAGTATTACACTCAATGTGCCAGCAAATTTGGAAAACTCAGCAAAGGCCAAAAGACTGAAAAAGGTCGATTTTCATTTTCAATCCCAAAGAAAGGCAATGCCAGAGAACATTCAAGCCACCGTACAATTGTACTCTTTTCACGTGATAGCAAGGCAATGCTCAAAATCCTTCAAGCTAAGCTTTAGCAGTACATGAGCCAAGGACTTCTATACGTACAAGCTGGATTTAGAAAAGGCAGAGGAACCAGAGGTCAAATTTCTAACATTTGTTGGATCATAGAGAAAGCAAGGGAATTCCAGAAAAACATCTATTTCTGCTTCATTAACTATGTTCACAACAAACTGTGGAAAATTCTGAAAGAGATGGGAATACCAGACTACCTGACCTGCCTCCTGAGAAATCTGTATGCAGGTCAAGAAGCAACAGTTAGAACCAGACATGGAACAACAGACTGGTTCAAAATTGAGAAAGGAGTACGTCAAGGCTGTATATTGTCACCCTGCTTCTTTAACTTATATGCAGAGTACATCATGGGAAATACCAGGCTGGATAAATCACAAGCTGGAATCAAGATTGCAGGGAGAAATATCAACCTCAGATATGCAGGCAATACCACTCTAAGAAGAAAGTAAAGAGGAACTAAAGAGCCTCTTGATGAGGGTGAAAAGGGAGAGTGAAAAAGCTGTTTAAAACTCGGCATTCAAAAAACTAAAATCATAACATCCAGTCCCATCACTTCATGGCAAATAGAAAGGAGAAAAATGGAAACAGTGACAGATTTTATTTTCTTGGGCTCCAAAACCACTGCAGATGGTGATTGCAGCTATGAAATTTTTTTTTTCCAATGAGTTTAAATGCGTTTTATTTTTAGACAACCTACATGACACGTTTTTCTCAAAAACAATGCCTCCGCTCCAAATAAATCAACGTTCAATATGAAATTAAAAGATGTTTGCTCCTTGGACAGAAAGCTATGACAAACCTAGTCAACATATTAAAAAGCAGAGACATCATTTTGTTGACAAAGATCAATATAGCCAAAGCTATGGTCTTTCCAGTAGTCATGTACAGATGTGAGAGTTGGACCATAAAGAAGGCTGAGTGGGGAAGAATTGATGTTTTCAAATTGTGCTGCTGGTGAAGACTCTTGAGAGTCCCTTGGACTGCAAGGAGATCCAACCAGTCCATCCTAAAGGAAATTAGTCCTGAATATTCACTGGAAGGACTGATGCTGAAGCTGAAGTTTCAATAGTTTGTCCACCTGATGTGAAGAACTGACTCATTAGCAAAGACCCTGATGCTGGGAAAGATGGAAGTGGGGAGGAGAAGGGGATGACAGAGGATGAGATGGTTGGATGGCATCACTGACTCAATGGACGTGAGTTTGAACAAACTCTGGAAGATAGTGAAGGACAGGGAAGCCTGGGCAGTCCATGGGGTTGCAAAGAGTTGGGCATGATGTGGGGACTATGAAACAACAACAAGTAATAATAAACACTGAGACTTCAAAAAAAGAACAGATGCCTAGAAAAAGGAGGCTAGGGGATCATTTACAAGCCATGAGATCTAAAGACTGTCCAGAAGAACGGACAATGTGACCAACAGATTTCAAGACTACCATCCCGTTGCTAAGGACAATCTGATTATAGGAAAGGAGATTTCATTCTATGTTGACATATGCCATTAAACGTGATGATCAGGGGGGAAAAGGAAAGAAAATAAAATCTCAAAGGTTTGATAAAACATGTTTCAAAGCTAACATTGTGGCGGCTTGGTATTGTCACGAATTTTGCTGCCATGGATTAGCTCTATGACCCCCACACCTACCCTGACTTCATTCAAAGTTAGTTTGTCACCTTCAAACAAAACTGAAGAGCCGACACCCACCCCTTCTCATCCGGCAGGTTGTCTCAGGCTTTACTGATATGTGAGCAAGTGCTTCCTAAATGAGCAGGCCTGATGCAACCAGAGGTATGGTTACTGAGGCCACAGTGTAGGTGTTGAACTAACGCCCACCACAGTAATATTTTCACTGTAAGCATTTGGCTATGAGTTGCTGAAAGACTTTTTATTTAATCAATGTAAAGGCAATGCATCAGTCTCACTAATAACCCCATTGTACCTGTGAACAACAGGCAAAGGCTTTATAAACCTGCCCTTCTGATCGGGGGACATGTCGCCACAGTTTCTAAGGTAACACTCATCACCCACAATTTAGATTCAATCAGTAATCCATCGAGTACACACATCTGCAGAGGGGTGTGTATTGAGAACAAATTCAAGTCTCGTAATTTCAGCCTCAACATCAAATTTTTAAAGAACTATCAGAAAACATGATCACTCTTTGCAGACAGACTACTGCCCCCTGTTTCATTCTTCACTAGACTTAAGGGGTCGTGTGGAGGGCCGGATGCTGGGTTCCTGCCACTCACAGCGTTTAGGATCTTTCCTGAGAGTTCACGGTGACCCTAACACAGCATCTAACACATCTGTGTCCCCTTCCCCCCTGCCCCATGTCCCCTAGGCTCAACACTACATCAGAATTGAGCCCAGTATCATTGCTGGGAAATTCGGAACCTTCCAGACCATGATTCCTCCCACTTTATCCCAACAGACAACCTTGCCCTTCTGAGCTTAGCTTTTGGGGGTGAGCTAGTTGATTGACTGGTGATTGCTTGGGTTAGAATCAGCAATGCTATGAGGAAAGCAACAATCACCCAAACACTCAACACTCAACAACGTCACTGTTAAAAGGACAACAAATATATATACACATTATGTATAAAATAGGTAACTAATGAGAACCGACTGTGCAGCATAGGGAACTCTAGTTGGTACTCTGGTGACGTAAGTGGGCTTCCCTGATCGTTCAGTTGGTAAAGAATCTGCCTGCAATGCAGGAGACCCTGCTCTGATTCCTGGGTCGGGAAGATCTGCTGGAGGAGGGGTAGGCTATCCACTCCAGTATTCCTGGGCTTCCCTGGTGGCTCAGCTGGTAAAGAATCCGCCCGCAATGCAGGAAACCAGGGTTCGATCCCTGGGTTGGGAAGATCCCCTGGAGAAGGGAAAGGCTACCCACTCCAGTATTCTGGCCTGGAGAATTCTAAGGACTATAGAGACCATGGGGTCACAAAGAGTCGGACAGGACTAAGCCACTTGGTGACCTTCGTGGCAAGGAAGTCCAAAAAAGAGGGGATAGATGCATCCATATGGATGATTCACTTTGCTGTACAGTAGAAATGAACATAATACTGTAATGCAGCTACACTCCAATAAAAATAAATAAATCAAATGCATGAATCAAATAAATAAATAAATGACAACAGAAAAAGTGACCCAAATGTAATTTCCAAGAGCTTTCACGTTCAAAAGCCAACAGCCTATAAAAGCAGATTTATTTTTCCAACAACAATAACAGATTTTGCACGTCAGCAGTTCATCAGAGGGAGGAACTATTTCCTTTGACCTTGTTCAGGACCCTGTGGAATTGGTGACACGTCCACAAACGTTAACACTAGGGCTTCACTGCAGCCCTGACTACTCCCGCCCAGATGACATCGTCTCCTTCAAGCTGTCACCCACTTAGTGACAGGGAAACGTTCCAAATCCTGAATCAAATCCTGGAGACATCAGGAGCTACAGCGGAGCTTCTTCCTCTGGCCTTTCTAATCCCAAGGCCCCTTACATGAGGTCTCCAGGGGACCGACTGCTGGCGTTTGAGCCCCTGTAACCCGCCCACCCTCTGAACTTCAGCCCCCTCTCCTGTGACAGGCACCCTCAACTCCCATAGGATTAGCATCGTCTCCAACACACCTCAGTTTCCTGTGCTCACAACCCTACCTGCCTGGATCCACCCGCCCTTTCCTTCACCTACTGAAACCACGTGTAAATGAGTAGCTGTGTTGGCCACTACAGACTGATCCATGGCACTCTTTCCCCTTCTTAGCCCTGGACTGGGAACTACATTTCCCAGACTCCCGCTCCAGGGAGGGATTCCAATTGGTTTCCTCCAAAGAGGTGCTCCAGTATTCTGGCCTACAGTCCATGGGGTCACAAAGAGTCGGACACGACTAAGCGATTTTCACTTTCACTTTTCAAGGAGGTGCACTGCTGCAGAATTTGCAGGCAGAATAAACAAAGAAAGCCACTTTTTCCGGTGGCTTGTACTTTGCCAGGTTAACAACAGTGGCGCTTTGAGGTCACCTCTCTTTGGTGCTGCACTGAGGTCATTCACAGCATCTCTGGATATCCTCCCAGGAGTCTCCACTTTAATGCTATTGCAGGTGAGAATCCCAGCCATTTCTGCACTTGGAGATTTCCTGAAGATAACGTCATCACCTAATGGAAGTTTAATCCAATAATTCTCTATGAAGACTCTTCCCATTTTAGTATCTAAAGTGCATCATCCTCTGGCTGATCCTGATACGGTGGAGGAAATGTTAACAATTTTAATAGACGGCTCTGGAAATGCTTGTAGGAAAAGAACAGTATATGCTTGGAGGGAAAAGAAAACCTTGAGATGTACTTCAAGGAGAAGGCGAGACGGCCAGGGTCAGGTGTGTGGACTGAGTCACTTCTCTAAAGAAGCAGACACCAGAGGAAGAGGAGACGCAGTGGAGCTGGAACTTGATACCTCTTCCCCAGACCTCGGGCCTTCAGTGACCCAGAGCTTCAGCATCACAAGCCAAGAGTCCAACTCTTGTGTGTGCATGCTCAGTCATGTGCAACTCTTTCCCACCCTATGAACCAAAGCCCACCAGGTTCTTCTGTCCATGGGATTTTCCAGGCAAAAGTACTGGAGTGGGTTGCCATTTCCTCCTCCAGGAGATCTTCCTGACCCAGGAATTGAACTCATATCTTCTACATTGGCAGGCAGATTCTTTACCACTGAGCCACCAGGGAAGCCCACATTTCTTGTAGGAAGGGGTAAAGGGGTGACATGGGGAAAGCATGGAGCTGGGGGAGACTGAGCCCCGGAGATAAGCAGATTGGTGGAGACAAATGATGAAGTGCCTGACCCTTCCCTCGAGGACCAGGAACCCTGCTGCCATCCCAGGCTGCTTGGGGCTCATGGTACCAACCCAGTATCTCTTTCCATCCCATTGAGGAGCTTTGCATGTACCCAGACACCCTACCCACTGCCTAGCCTAACCTGGCCAATCTTTCCATGTTAAATGGTGCCCATGGGGTGCCTCCTCCCACAAGCCTTCCAGAGTGATAACTCAACCCAAGAAAAGTTTGGTGGAAGATGTAGTTAGACATTCGGTGGCAGGAAACTTTTTAGTATCCATTAAAGTCAAGTTGTATAGAATCAACTCTCAAACAAGGAAGAATTATCACATGATGTAAAAAGAGAGGATGTCAACCATGAAAGTACTGATTAAAACAATAGAGACTCCAACAAACAGCACGTGCTCACTGAGATGTTGCCCACCTTTGCACTCCCATAGATACCCTCACCCACGTCCAGTGTCATTTGGTGGTTCTGTAAATGGTGAAAATTTCTTTCTGATGCTGCAGAATCCCCGCTGAGACTGCAAAATGTAGCTAGGTAGATGCAGGTAATCTACACTTCTCCAGGGCACCGTTTTTCCCCTGACTATGTTCTGTGAGAGATTTTATATTTTAAAAAAAGAGAGGTTACAAACTCAAATAAGTTTCAAAAGTTCTGCCTATCTCATCCTCCTTTTGTAGATTTACAGTGTACATCAGCAAAATAAACACTGTAGAATCCAGCACTTAAAAGACCCTTTTAAATTCCATTTAATCTAAATGATCTCCAAATTTTTCTGTGCAACAAGTCCTTTCTCAAAAGTGTCTATGAAACAGTGATTCAAACGAAGCCTGTTTGGGAAACTCTGCTCTAAAGAAAGTACGGCCAAGGTTTTACAAACCCTGGCATCCCTGGTTATGTGTCTCTTAAAACTCCAATAAGTATGTCTTTAGAAGAAGAGCGACTAACCTGCAATGTTATAGAATCTGCCACTTTCCACATATTATGTGCAGCTTCTCCCTCATCTCTAAACCAGAAAACCTGCTTTCAGACCGAATGCTTTTAAGTCAGGACAGCCATTCAGTTCTGTCTCCTCCCAACTCCCAGAGAGGCGAACCTTCACCTCCAGACTGTCAAGAAACTGGCCACAGGATGCAATGACAGAGGCAATGCCTTACACAGCACCACGGGGCCAAGTGCCATTCTCAGATCTTGGCATATCTTAATCCATTTAATCCTCAGGGAACCCTGGAAGGTATAGACTACTATCTTCATTTTGCAGATTGAAAGTCTAAGGTCCAGAGAGGTGAACCACTTGCCCAAAGCCACACCAGCACGAAATGATCAGACAGGTTACCTGGCTTCCTAGCCTGTACCCTAACCACTTAGCTACTTTTCACAATTACTTCCTTTTTTTTGGTTTCCCTTGTGGCTCAGCTGGTAAAGAATCCGCCTGCAATGTGGGAGACCTAGGTTTGACCCCTGGGTTGGGACGATCCCCTGGAAAAAGGAAAGGCTACCCACTCCAGTATTCTGGCCTGGAGAATTCCATGAACTGTATAGTTCATGGGGTCACAAAGAGCTGGACATGACTGAGAGACTTTCACTTTCACTCTTTTCCTTTTTTTAAGGGTTTTTTTTTTTTAAATAAAGTAGAGTTGATTTACAATGTTGTGATAATTTCACATATACAGCAAAGTGATTCAGTTATATATATATGAACCAGGAAAGTTGCTCAGTCACATATATATATAAATATATGTCACATATATATGTGTGTGTATATGTGCATATACATATATATAAGCAAGGAAAGCTTTATTCTAGGCTATTGCTGTAGGACAGAGAGACTGAACCAGCTCAGCTGAAACAGGGTAGGAGAGTTTTTAATCCCTGGGGTGAACTAGTGGAAAAGTCCTGGAGGAAGTCAGGGAGTGGGTGGCCAATATGATGAAGCCTCTAAGTCTGCTAATTTATACTTACTGTAGTTAGGCCCCTGCTCTCCCAGGGACACTGGGAAATAGGGCATTATCTTTCCAGATGATGGCATTTCAAAGGGATAACTCCCCTGTCCTCAGGAAGGACAGTCCTGGACTGTAAAGCTGGCGAGAAGCTAGAAGATGTTTGTCTCAAGGAACAGAGGAAGAATTCACAGTGTTACGTTTTCTAAGGAGCTTCCCAGGTGGTGCAGAGGTAAGGAGTCCATCTGCCAGTGCAGGAGACACAGGACACGCAGGTTGGATCCCTGGGCGGGGAAGGTCCCCTGCAGAAGAAACAGCAACCCACTCCAGTGTGCTTGCCTGGGAAACCCCGTGAACAGAGGGGCTGGCAGGCTACAGTCCACGGGGTCACAAAGAGCCGGACATGACTTAGCGACTGAGCATGCACACACACACACACACACACACACACACACACACACGCTAGTGCTCTAAAGTAAATGCTGTAAGGAAAGGGAGGTCGAGGGCGAGAGTCAGGAAGAGATCTGTCTAAAGTTTAGTCAAGCTGAGCTTGACTAAGGTCGTTTTGGGTCACACTCTAGAATTCCTGAGCCAGATCTGAGTGGACTGGGCCCAGGAATCTGTTCTTTAACAAGCTATCCAAGTGTTTCCAAAAGGTGCCAACCTTCCAAGTCTTAGCTATAATAGCCCAAGTAACTAGAAACCTGGGGTATTAATTTGCTGAGCTTCACAAATGTCATTTTGATGAACTAGCTTCCCTACAAAATAAAGCTGGCCAGGTGGTGAATCTCAGCAGTGTTGTCTCCATGTTAACCTTATGGAGATGACACCCAGCCTGGAATTGAGATGAGCCTGGAATTTAGAGGAACTCCAGAGTTTTTTAGTTTATTTTGTTTTGTTTCAGTGAGAGCCCACCCAAGAAAATTTACTATCATTCAAACAGGAATTTTCCCTGGGACCCTGGAAGCCCATACTTTAGTCAAGGAGATTCTTTTTCTTTAATATTCTGTACTGCTTTCAGTACATGAAGGGTATTACTTTCCCAGTGCTACAGGGAGAGGTTCTTTATAGACCCAGTAAATCAGGGATAAGAACTAATTGAAACTTGCTTGCTATACCTTTGTGGGCTGAGTCTTGCAACAGGAAGGCAAACAGCCAGCAATTAAAATGCTAATACAGGGCTCACCCCAGTTGGGTGCTCCTGCCAGAACGCAATGGGCAGCTCCAGGAGAATTCATAACCGCCGGCCTGTACTGGGCTTAATTTAAAAGCCATCGATTTATCAGAGCTGCAAGCAACACTTTAAGAGATATTGTGCAAATGGAAAATACCAACAATAACAATAACAATAATAATAATAAAAGCACTGATTGTTAAGAAGCAAACCAAATTATTCTCAATGAGCCCAGTAGACAGCTCGGTTGTTTAGGATTTGGTGCAAACAGTGCCAGCCTCTTGGGTTTAGCTCTGTCAGGCTAGCTTTTCTGGGGGCCTGGCCAGTGGAAACAGCAGCAGATGCCATATAGAAAGACTCAGGCCTGAAATGTCACTGAGACGTTTGAGAGTGGGTCGACCTTGGGGACTTGCAGTTGAACTGACCTCAGCTGAAATTATCCCACTTGGGACTTCCCTGGTGTTTCAGTGTTTGAGTCCACCTTCCAACGCAGAGGTGAACAATGAAACAGAGTTTGGCCCCAGAGAGCTGAGGACCCATATGCACGCACGCTAAATCACTTCAGTCATGTCCAACTTTTTGCGACCCTATGGACTGTAGCCTGCCAGGCTTCTCCGGGCAAGAATACTGATGTGGGCTGCCATTTCTTTCTCCAAGGGATCTTTCTGACCCAGAGATCGAACCTGTGTCTCCCGCAGCTTCTACATTGCAGGCAGATTATCTACCACCAAGCGAAGGGGAAGCCCTGAGGTGCAGACAAAAGGAATAAATTCAGTGAGCCCAGAGGCTTGCATCTTCCCATACAAAGAATACTAAATTCCTTAACTTGATATCTGATCTTTGATGTTCAGACTGCCCACTCACTTTGTTTCAAACTTGTATATGGCCTGACTTCCTCTCACCCAGCCTCCTTGGAGCAGTTTTCCCAGAGCTGCAGTGATGCCGTCTCCTGGACTCGGAGTCCTAAACATTCCCACCAAATAAAGCAGCTCTCTACTCTCAGGTTGTGACTCTATTTTCCAGTCGACACAATGCAGAGGACAAGGGTTCAATGTCTGGTCCAGGAACTAAGATTCCACATGCCGCAGGGCATTAAGCCTGGGTCTTGTTAACTACTGAGCCCCCAAGCTCTGGAGCCTGCGCACCGCAACTCGAGAGCCTGCACGCTGCAGTGAGGATCCCGTGTGACATAACTAGGACCCAATGCAGCCAAATAAATAAATGAATGAAAAAAAAAAATCACTCTACTTGCTAGCTCTTGGTTTTGGGCAAGTTATCTTAATAATGTCTGCCTCAGTTTCCTCATCTGCATCATGAGGATATGAACATACCTACCCCATAAAGTTGTGAGAATTCAGTGTATAATTTAAAGCAGCTAACACAATAGTTGCGTAGAATGATTGTTCACATAATGAACCATTATTACTAACATCATTATCAGGCCTCCCACCCTCACTTGTTCTGTTTTGCTGCCTTGCCTGCTATCTCTCTGCTTTGTACCTACTCTTTGATTTTTCTCCCCAAAGCCCTCCATCGTGATTCCATTAATAATCTCAGCTCCCACCTCACAGGCCATGGGCCAGACCTGTATGGCCCCACACTCAACTGTTTCCCAGGAGGAAGGTCAACCAAGAACCTTCCTCTTACTGATGGCAGCTTGAGAGCAACATTCTGAATAAACTCCAATTTAATTAAAAAACATGCGCCCAGTATCCATTATGGGTAAGGCGCCGTGATGGCCACATGTTGCTACCCGTAGGTATTTCTTCACTTTGATATTAGATGGTCCAGTAAACAAAACAGTGCCCTCCCCCCACACACACACAAAGATATCCACATTCTAATCTCCTGAACCTGGGAATATGCTGCCTTGCATGGCCAAGGGATTCTGCAGATGTAATCAATAAGACAGGGTCATATTGGATTAGGGCGAGCCCTGAATCCAAAGTCTGGTGGCCTCGTAAGGAAAGAGATTTGGAGACAGAGACTTACACAGGAGAAGGGCTCACTTGACAATGGAGGCAGTCTTTGGAGTGATGCAGATGTAAGCTAAAGAACACCAAGGATGAATGGCCACTACCAAAAGCAAGAAGCAACCAGAAAGGGCCCTCCCCTAGGGCCTTCAGGGAGAGCATGGCCCTGCCAAAACCTTGAACTCAGAATTGTGAGAGAATATATGTCTGTTGTCTTCAGCCACCCACTTTGTGGTGCTTTGCCATGGCCACCCTAGGAAACTAATACACTTAGCAACCCAAAGCTTTTGAGAATGAAAGTCCTCTTAATAGGACAGGAAAGGTTCACTTCATTCACTCAGTTGTGTCCAACTCTTTGCAACCCCATGGACTGCAGCACGTCAGGCCTCCCTGTCCATCACCAACACCCAGAGCTTTCTCAAACTCATGTCCTTCAAGTTGGTCTTGCCAACTAACCATCTCATCCTCTGTTGACCCCTATTCCTCCCACCTTCAATCTTTCCCAGCATCAGGGTCTTTTCCAAAGAGTCAGTTCTTCAGGTGGCCAAATATTGGAGCTTCAGCTTCAGCATCAGTCCTTCCAATGAATATTCAGGACTGATTTCCTTTCAGATTCACTAGTTTGACTGACTAGTCAATCAAAGACAGATCGACTAGTCTCTTTGCCATCCAAGGGACTCACCAGAGTCTTCTCCAACACCACAGTTCAGAAACATCAATTCTTCCCTGCTCAGCTTTCATTATGTCCAATTCTCATATCAGTACATGACTACTGGTAAAACCATAGCTTTGACTAAACAGACCTTTGTCGGCAGAGTAATATCTCTGCTTTTTAATATGCTGTCTAGGTTGGTCATAGCTTTTCTTCCAAGGAGCAAACATCTTTTAATTTCATGGCTGCAGTCACCATCTACAGTGATTTTGGAGTCCAAGAAAATAAACTGTCACTGGTTCCCCATCTATTTGCCATGAAGTGATGGGATCAGATGCCATGATCTTAGTTTTCTGAATGTTGCATTTTAAGCAGGTTTTTCACTCTCCTCTTTCACTTTCATCAAGAGGGTCTTCAGTTCCTCTTTGCTTTCTGCCATAAGGATGATGTCATCTGCATATCTGAAGTTACTGATATTTCTCCCAGCAATCTTGATTCCAGCTTGTGTTTCATCCAGTCCAGCATTTCTCATGATGTACTCTGCATATAAGTTAAATAAGCAAGGTGTCAATATACAGCCTTGATGTACTCCTTTCCCAATCTGGAACAAGTCTGTTGTTCCATGTCCAGTTCTAACTGTTGCTTCTTGACCTGCATACAGATTTCTCAGGAGGCAGGTCAGGTGGTCTGGTATTCCCATCTCTTTCAGAATTTTCCACAGTTTGTTGTGATCCACACAGTCAACACAGTCAAACAGAGAAGGCAATGGCACCCCAGTCCAGTACTCTTGCCTGGAAAATCCCATGGATGGAGGAGCCTGGTAGGCTGCAGTCCATGGGGTCACGAAGATTCAGATACAACTGAGCGACTTCACTTTCACTTTTCACTTTCATGCACTGGAGAAGGAAATGGCAACCACTCTTCCCTGGAGAATCCCAGGGATGGGGGAGTCTGGTGGGCTGCCATCTATGGGGTCGCAGAATCAGACATGACTGAAGCAACTTAGCAGCAGCAGCAGCACACAGTCAAAGGCTTTGGCATAGTCAATAAAGCAGAAGTAGATGTTTTTCTGGAACTCTCTTGCTTTTTCAATGATCCAAAGGATGTTGGCAATTTGATCTCTGGCTCCCCTGGCTTTGCTAAATACAGATTGAACATCTGGAGATTCACAGTTCACGAACTATTGAAGTTTGGCTTGGAGAATTTTGAGCATTAATTTGCTAGTGTGTGAGATGAGTACAATTGTGCAGTAGTTTGAACATTCTTTGGCATTGCCTTTCTTTGGGATTGGAATAAAAACTTACCTTTTCCAGTCCTGTGGCCACTGCTGAGTTTTCCAAATTTGCTGGCATATTGATGTGCAGCACTTCAACAGCATCAACTTTTAGGATTTGAAATAGCTCAGCTGGAATTCCATCACCTCCACTAGTTTTGTTCGTAGTGATGCTTCCTAAGGCCCACTTGACTTTGCACTCCAGGATGTCTGGCTCTAGGTGAGTGATCACACCAGCATGGTTATCTGGGTCACTAAGATCTTTTGTGTATAGTTCTGTGTATTCTTGCCACCTCTTCTTAATATCTTCTGCTTCTGTTAGGTCCATACCATTTCTGTCCTTTATTGTGCCCATCTTTGCATGAAATGTTCCCTTGGTATCTCTTATTTTCTGAAAGAGATCTCTAGATTTCCCATTCTATTGTTTTCCTCTATTTCTTTACATTGATCACTGAGGAAGTCTTTCTTATCTCTCCATGCTATTCTTTGGAATTCTGCTTTCAGATGGGTTTATCTTTTATTTTCTCCTTTGCCTTCAGCTTCTCTTCTTTTCTCAGCTATTTGTAAGGTCAGAGAACCATTTTGCCTTTTTGCATTTGCTTTTCTTGAGGGCGGTCTTGATCACTGCCTCCTGTACAATGTCACAAACCTTTGTCCATAGTCCTTCAAGCACTCTATCAGATCTAAACCTTTGAATCTATTTTTCACTTCCACTGTATAATCATAAGGAATTTGATTTAGGTCATACTTGAATGGCCTAGTGGTTTTTTCTACTTTCTTCAATTTAAGTCTGAATTTGGCAATAAGGAGTTCATGATCTGAGCCACAGTCAGCTCCCAGTCTTGTTTTTGCTGACTGTATAGAGTTTCTCCATCTTCTGCTGCAAAGAATATAATCAATCTGATTTTGGTATTGACCCTCTGGTGATGTCCACGTGTAGAGTCTTCTGTTATGCCATTGGAAGAGTGTACTTGCCATGACCAGTGGGTTCTCTTGGCAAAACTCTGTTAGGCTTCATCCTGCTTCATTTTGTACTCCAAGGCCAAACTTGCCTGTTACTCCAGGTATCTCTTGACTTCCTGCTTTTGCATTCTAGTCCCCTATGATGAAAAGGACGCCTTTTTTTGGTGTGAGCTCTAGAAGGCCTTGTAGCTCTTCATAGAAACATTCAACTTCAGCTTCTTTGGCATTAGTGGTTGGGACATAGACTTGGTTTACTGTGATATTAAATGGTTTGCCTTGGAAATGTACAGAGATCATTCTGTCCTTTTTGAGATTGCACCCAAGTACTGCATTTCAGACTCTTTTGTTTATGAGGGCTACTTCATTTCTTCTAAGGGATTCTTGCCCACAGTAGTAGATATAATGGTCAACTGAATTAAAATTGCCCATTCCCACCCATTTTAGTTCACTGATTCCTAGAATGTCGATGTTCACTCTTGCCACATCCTATTTGACCGCTTCCAATTTACCTTGATTTATGGACCTAACATTCTAGGTTCCTATGCAATATTGTTCTTTACAGCATTGGACTTTACTTCCATCACCAGTCACATTCACAACTGGGCGTTAATAAGCTGCAGCTAATTCAGGATGAAGCCTCCAAATACAACCTCTCCATGAACTGGAAGAACAGCAGCAATATCCTGTGATACCATCTCTTCTAAACTTCATATATTTCTGTGTTTACCAATAATTTATGTGTCTCCTATAAGAATCAAGCAAATCAAGTAGTTAGATAATGGGGGGAGATCAGGGTAGACATCACCAGGAGACCTTAGCTGAACTGTTCACCGGAGCTGAGCTAATAAACTCTCCTTGCACCAAAATTCCCACTTCCAGAAGAGAACACAGAGACGTTAGTAATCCAACAAATGACCTCAGGCTAATTAAATCAATAGTCCTTGCAAATGAGGTTTTTAAATGGAAGTGTTTTAAAGGCTTTAAATAAAAACTGGGATCCATTCCTATTGGGGATAACATTTGAGAATAAATTAACAAGCAGGAGAGAGCAAGGGCTTCCCTGGCGGGTCAGTGGTAAAGAACCTATATGCCAGTGCAGGAGACGCAGCTTCCATCCCTGGGTTGGAAAGATCCCCTGGAGAAGGAAATGGCAACCCACTCCAGTATTCTTGCCTCGGAAATCCCATGGACAGAGGAGCCTGGCAGGCTAAAGACCATGTGGTCGCAAAGAATCAGACATGACTGAGCAATTGAACAACAAAAGGAGAGAGTAAGGGAAGGAAACAGAATTGTCTTCTGCTATCTAAAAACTCAGTTGCCATGCTGCACTGAACTCATAAATACCCTTTTCTGTTCCATTGAACTTTCACATCCATAAATCTTCCTCTGCAGTTACTCTCAACCATGCAGGAACCAACATGGAGAGCAAGGGGATTTGCCTACACAGACTTCTCAAAAATTGTTAAGAATAGCTTGCTCCAAGACATCCTATCTCTACAAAAAGAAAGAAAACAATCAGAATCATCTCCCTATTGACTCTGGGCCAAGGGTCAATGTCCTTGAATGTGTCTAACCTGGAGCGAATCTCTTCACTTTCTAGACTGTCACTTATTCATAATATGGTAAATAATGAAGTCTGCAGAAGATGCTATACTTGGATTTTAAATTGCACAATATTACACAAAGGCAATAAATTCCAGGGATACCAACAAGCATGCTTTTTTCCACATCACAACCTCTCTGAGATCGAGATGCCTAATAGCCCTACAATCCCTGCTCTACAACCTCCTACAGTACAGTGTATGATCCAACAACCACTGTCTGCCCAGTGATGGTCCCAGAGTAGTTGCCATCAGTTCAGTTCAGTTGCTCAGTCGTATCCGACTCTCTGCAACCCCGTGGACTGCAGCACTCCAGGCCTCCTTATCCATCACCAACTCCCGGAGTTTACTCAAACTCATGTCCATTGAGTCAGTGATGCCATCCAACCATCTCATATGGTAGCTGCCATCACCTATCCTCAAAACCCATCTTGACTGCTCACCTACCCTCACTGCCGTTGAGTAGCATGCATGGTCCACACTACATGACTTTATTCACTAGTTACAGTGCCTTCAGGAGGAGCAGAAGTTGACAGAACCTTGCTGGCCTTTCTGCTCAATTTTTCTGTAACTCTAAAATTAATCTAAAAGAAAGCTCTAGGGGGTGGGGTAAGTGGAGAATGGATACTGTTTAAAGGATACAGAGTTGCAGTTTTGCAAGATAAGAAGAGTTATAGAGATGGACAGTGGTGATGGTTATACAACAATATTAATGGACTATGAATTCCTAAGGGGAAAGAACAGCCTTTTAGACTCTGTATTTGCAGGACCTTTGTACAGTATCTCATAACATAAATAGTGCTCGACAAAGTTTGCTAAGTGAATGAATTAACAAACACACCTTTACTTCTGTGATCATGACCATTACTTTTGAGTTTCCATGGCTGGTGCTCACTCACTGTTTCAGACAAATATATCACTTGCTTTATACCATGTGTTGCATAATCACTTGGAAAAATGCTGGCAAAGGAATCATTTTTATCTCAGAGTGTCCTTCGAACTGTCTGACTTTCCATGGTTTCAGAACAGGGATTTACTTTTTCCATTTCCATCCATCTTTTTTGTTTTTCCATTCATCCTATAAATTTTCTCAAAACACCTGGCCCAGGGTCACCAGGTGCTGGTGGAGAATAACCGTCCCAGTCATGTATTTTCTCCCCAGGATTACCCTGCATTATATTTCAACAGCTGGCCAGTTTAATCATCCCTACTGTCGGGAAAGTTTGGCTTGTGGATAAATCAAAGCAGCTCTGCAACAAGAGTCAGGGACAGACTAACTTCCTGGGAAGAACTTCCCTTTGCAAATATATTGCTTTCTCGGTCATAAACAAGGTCACTATCAGTGCCTTTCACCTTGATGAGAAATTTAAAATTTCAAAAGGAAAAATCACCCTGCAGGCAGAGGGAATCTTAGCTCATCTCACAGAGTCTTTAAAAAAAAAAAAACATAATTCTCCATCATAAATTTGTCCTGGTTAACCCAAGAAGATCTGTGGTTTTTGATTTGTGTGACCAAACATCTTAAATCTCACTGCTAACTACAAGTCCCTAAATCTAACTGTTTTTGCTGACAAGAGAAGAAAATCTGGAAGGCCCAGACTTTGCAGACATTTTTCTTGGCTTTGGCATTCCCCACCGGTGGTTGTCAGGTTGATGCTGTCACTTTGATCACTTTGTTTGTTTGAACATGAGAATGTAAAAAAGGACAACATACATCCCCTTCCTTCCTGTGAGTCTGAGCCATAGTCAGCAGTATGTGAAGGAAAGAGACCAGCAGGTGCCAGGAGAGGTGAGAGGAAGGGCTGGGAGCAGGTTCAGGAAGTGATGGGAACCGCAGACATGAGTGTGGCAGAATGCATCCTCCAAAACATCCACAGCAGTCCTTCCAGTCCCACCTGCTCCTCCATAGCATTGCCACTCCCTGTCAAGTAGGGAAACCTATTGACTTTGAACTTGGGAGGGACTTTGTGACTGCCTCGATGGATAGAAGCCATGCAAGCAATGCTGCATGCCTGCCAAGCTATCATCAGAGACAGCCCTCTCTACTTTTCCCTCTGTCTCTCCTCCTCTCTCTCTCTCTCCTCCACCCACCACCTTGGCCTTGGAACCAGCCTCAATATTTATACAAAGCTCAAACCACAAGGAGAAGTCACATGGAGAGTGTTTCAGACAAGAGACCAACTCCAGATTGGCCCCAAAATCCAACATCCACTATTAAATATGTGACTGAGTGAGCCTTTAGGAGATTCCAACCCTAGGCTTCACCAGCTGATGCTATAGTGGGTAAACACCAGCTATCCCCACCAATTCCCACACAAACCAAAGATTCATGAGCAAAATATATGTTCATTTTTTTAAGCCACTAAGTTTTGGGGTAATCTGTTCCACGCCCAGAGTAAATGGATCAATATGGAGACCAAGATTGGCTGAAGTGACAAAAATGAGCCTGACCAAGGGATCGCACAGAACAAGCTGTCAGGAAAAGCCAGTTATGAAGCAGAGTGCTAAAGCCAACACCAATTTTGAAAGGTTATGAGATCAAGAAGACCCTTCTATTTCTGCAACTACAGGAAAAATCATTCTCATGATGGAAATCCATTTTCATAATCAATGGCTGTCTCTGCTGTGGTCAAGAATATTGTTAAGCCTCCAATGTTAAATTTTTATTTTAAATATTCAGATCATTCTGAAGGTCATGATTATACAATGAGGCCATCCTTGTACCATAGTTCTCTCTCCTAAGCTCCCAATGACATCCCCATCTACTGACCCACAGGTACCTCAAATTCAGTATGTGAGAACAAGTTCATCTTCTTACTTCTGCAACTGATACAACAAAACACTTCAGCAAGCCTCATGCTAATTCTGATCACAAAATTAGCAGACCTGAAAGGAAAAGGAACCACTACCAAAATATCATCAAATCAAAAAGATAGACTGCAAGAAAGAATGAACTTTAAACTACAAAATAATCAGAAAACAATAAAATGGCAATAGTAAGGCTTTTTCTATAAATAATTGCTTTAAACATAAGTGGATTAATTCTTAATCAAAATACAGAGCATGGCTGAATGGATTTTTTTAAAAGATCCAGTTATATGCTACCCATAAGAGACTCACTTTAGGGACTTCCTTGGTGGCCCAGGGGGTAAGACCCCACACTCCCCACGCAGAGGATTCAGGTTCAATTCCTGGTCAGGGAGCCAGATCCCACATGACACAACTAAGCGTTCACAAGCCACAACTGAAGACCAAAGACCCCCAGTGCCAGAACTAAGACCCAGCTCAGTCAAATAAGTATTTTAAAAAAGAGAGAGATTCACTTTAATATTAAAGACACACATGAAAGTAAAGGGATGGAAAAAGATATTCGAGGCAAATGGTAACCACAAGAGAGCAGGGGTGCTATTCTTAGACAAAACAGTCAAAAATTGTCACAGGGATAAAGAAGGTCATTATTGAATGATAAAGTGGTCAATTTATCAAAAGAATATAAAATGGTAAATATATAAGCACCCAACATTGGCATATATTTCTACCAAAAGCTACATCCAAGGATGCATCACAGCTTTATTGTCAAATTCAAAAACTGGAAACATTCCAACTGTCTATTAACAGTAGAGTGGATTAAAATATTCTGCTATAGCTATTCACTGTGACTACATACCACACAACAGCACACAACAATGAAAAGAATGAACTACTCCTCCGTAGACAGGGTGGATGATTCTCACAGACATGATGAGCAAAAGATGAAAGAAAAGTGAAAGTCACTGAGCCGTGTCCGACTCTGTGGCCCCAGGGACCATACGCAAAAGATGGCAACACACAGAAGTTGCACACATGATGCACAACCTGTAGGCGCTTCGGTGACAGGTCAAACCAATCAGTAGCAATTTGAATCAGAAAGCTGGTTACCTCTGGTTGAGAGATGTGCAGGAAGTAACAGTACTGACTTAGGAAAGCACCCCTAGGGAAGCTTCTGGAACCGTTCTCTATCTTGATCTTGTAAAACAATGTAAAAATTCAGCAACTGGTCCACTCAAGATTTGTGCCCTTTGCTATATATATGTTATATTGCTGTTGTTTAGTCACTAATTTGTGTCCAACTCTTTGCAACTTTAGTCTGCCAGGCTCCTCTGTCCACGGAATTCTCCAGACAAAAATACTGGAGTGGCTTGCCATTTCCTCCTCCAGGGGATCTTCCCGACCCAGGGATCGAACCTGAGTCTCCTGTGTCTCCTGCATTGGCCAGAGGACTTCTTACCGCTGAGCCACGCGGGAAGCCCATATGTATGTTATACCTCAGTATAAATTTTTAAACTTAAATCTTGTCAATTAAAAAAAAATTTTTATTTTACTGTTTCAACTTTCACTTCTTTATTTATTTATGTTTAGCTGCACTGGGTCTTCGCTGCTGCATGAGGGCTTTCTCTAGTCGCAGTGAATGGGGGCTGCTCTCTAGCTGCTTGCGTTGCACAGGCTTATCACGGCGCTGGCTTCTCTTGTGGAGCACGGCCTCTAGGACACACGGGCTTCAGTAGCTGCAGTCTGTGGGCTCAATAGCTGCGGCTCCCGGGCTCTAGAGAACAGGCTCAATCATTGTGGCACACGGGCTTAGTTGCTCCACGGCATGTGGGATCTTCCCGGACCTGGGATCGAACCTGAGTCTCCTACTTTGGCAGGCGGATTCTTTACCACTCAGCCACCAGGAAAGCCCTAGAGGGGCTTGGGTGTCTCTCGGTCCTCTTTTCACACTGGTCTCCTCCACACTCCTTCTCCTCCCCCCGCACTGGATGGGAGGCAGAGCATTCGTCTCTGCTGCGCTAATTCAATCTAAGTCTTAGGTGAGTGCTGCATCCTCCGGCCTGGGGAGGGGGCTTCTCAGTTACCCTGCACTGCTCCCAGGGGCGGGAGGTCTCCCATGGCCTCAGCTCAGGATGACTTCCAGCTGCTCCGTCACATGACCCCGGTTTCTCTCTGTCTCCTTCCACCAGATGCGGGTCTTCACCAGGGCCCCAGGGGTGACAGGGTTTCCTGCATGTCCCTTCATGGCTAAAGGATTCTGGCCTGCAGGGGAGGCAGAGGAGGAGGGCCCACGCCTTTCCTGCATCTCCTCCTCCTCTGGATCTGCCCAGCGAGAGGGCTTTCTGGAAACCCTCTCTGGGTTTCCAGCCTGCCTTGGGGACACCCCAAGAGGCGTGCAGAGCAGAGTCCATGAGAAGGAGCAAGTCCCCGTGGCTCCCCGGGCTGTGTTCTCATGCTGGCAAATGACTTGTTAGAAATTTAGGGCTTTAGCGATTCATTAGAAATTTAACTTCCTCTAACTGGCCGGGATAGTGTCTGGTTGTAGACTAATAAGTAAGTGTTCACATAAGCAAGTGTTCACATCCCACACCTCCCGAGGCACTCAAGTATTTCCTTAGACTTCTGGCTATTTGGCTGCTCTGTGGTTTTAGCTTGTTAATGAATTCAGGAAATACTGTGAGTCTGGGGATTGTTCAGCAATTAACATTTTTGTTGCAAAGGTGGGATTGATGTTCTCGCTAGCTTTGTACATCCCAAGTGGAAGCTGGGAGACTTCACTGAAGACAAAACAGTCCTCATTACAGCTTATAATAGGAAAATAAATGGGAAAGTTCAGTGACCATCAAAAGGAAGAATTTTTAATGAATTAGTTTACATCCAGACACTGGAAAACTAAACCTCAGAGAAAAAATTGAGACAATCTACATATACTGGCAGAGAATGAGGAAGCCAAGCTATACAGGTAAGTAAATAAAATAACATAAAGTCACATAGGAAGAAAAAAGAAAACTGAGCTCCGAATAAAGAAAGCTGAGCACCAAAGAATTGATGCTTTTGAACTGTGGTGTTGGAGAAGACTTCTTGAGAGTCCCTTGGACTGCAAGGAGATCTAACCAATCCATCCTGAAGGAATCAGTCCTGAATATTCATTGGAAGGACTGATGCTGAAGCTGAAACTCCAATACTTTGGCCACCTGATGTGAAGAACTGACTCATCAGAAAAGACCCTGATGCTGGGAAATATTGAAGGCGGGAGGAGAAGGGGACGGCAGAGGATGAGATGGTTGGATGGCATCCCTGACTCAATGGGCATGAGTTTGAGCAAACTCCAAGAGTTGGTGATGGACAGGGAGGCCTGGCGTGCTGCAGTCACTGGGTTCACAGAGTCAGACATGACTGAGCGACTGAACTGAACACATAGGAAGTGTGGTATAGCCCTTTTTAAAGGGAAAAAAGAATACTGTGTATGAGTGCAGATCTGTCACTTTGTCATTTGCACAGAAAAGCATGTGTTAGAAAATACTCTAAAAAAAAAAAGAAAGAAAAGAAAAGAAAATACTCTATAACCCAGGTGTGTTCTCACCTGGGAAATCCCATGGACAGAAGGAACCAGGCAGGCTTCAGTCTGCGGGGTCACAAAGAGTCGGTCACAACTGACTGATCACACAACAACAACAACAAAAATGGAGTCACAGAGGAATAAACAGCCATTGGCCAACCCCTAGTCCTTGATAAAAGCAATAAATTAGCTAAAAATAAAATACTGTATAATATTCATACGATAGTCAGTTTTACTATGTCATGCTTATTTTAAAAACATATTTCTTCCAACTGTGGTTTAATACATTGGGAAGAAATTTGAGCATAATGAAAATTTTGCTTTTGTTTGCTTGCAATTTTGTTCACAAGAAACATCAAGTGAACGCAGAAATCTGGCCGCAGCTTAACCAAGTGCAGTAGGAACACATAAAACACACACACACCTCAGCTCCTGCAATCATCACGTGTGTGGTAAGCTCCACTCACCCACATCTGGTGAACGTTCCTTCAACTTCAGATGATCCTCTTTTCACCACTTTCCAAATTCACCAGTGACAATCTTTCTGACATTCACATCCACAAGCAAAATTCAGAGCATTTTCGAGGTAAAGTGCCATCTTGAGTGTAGTATTGATGAATTTTCTAACCATTTACCAAGTGTACAACCCAGCTACTGTTTTTATTATATGCCAATATTTGTTTTAATAGGTCATTGATGAAATTTTTGAGGGTTGGTCCTCTAGCCCTGTGAATTTTAGTGCATGATTTTGCCTAGCATGGTCATTTTTAGGAGTATTCCTATCACACTAGAGCATAATTGACGATGATGCTGGGAATGAATTGGAGGAGCAAGGTGAAAAGATCTTTCAGTTTTTATTATACATGTCCATGTTATACAGGCAAAATCAAAAGCAAGTCAAAAGAAGCTGAGAAATAAGGGACAGAGGAACAGAGCCCCCAGGGAACACTGGTCATCAGACTGATATGACTGGGACATTGAGGGGTGCACCAGGGTGGCGCTATGATCTTAGAAAACTCCCTTGGGTTTAGAAATAGTGTGTAACACCATCCTCTTAACTACCATATGATCCTGCAATCCAAATCCTGGGTGATGCATTCACCCCAGTGTTCATCGCAGCACTGTTTACAATAGCCAGGACATGGAAGCAACCTAGATGTCCATTGACAGAGGGACGGGTGAAGAAGATGTGGTACATATATTCCATGGAATACTACTCAGCCATGATATAACACCATCAGCAGCAACACGGATGAACCTAGGGACTGTCATACTGAGTAAAGTAAGTCAGCCAGAGAAGAACAAATATCACACGGTGTCACTTACATGTGGAATCTTCAAAAGTTATGAATGAACTTATTTACAAAACAGAAGTAGAGTCACAGATATAGAAAATAAACTTAAGGTTACCGGGGGGAAAGACGGAGGAAGGATAAATTGGGAGATTGGGCTTGGCACATACACACTATTACGTGTAACATGGATAACTAGTAAGGACCTACTGTATGTAGCACAGGGCACTCTCCTCAATGCCCTGTAATGACCTATATAGGAAAGGAATAAAGCAAAGCGTGCATATATGTACAGGTGTAGCTGATTCACTTTGCTGCAGAGCAGAAGCTAACACAACATTGCAAATCAACTATAGTTCAATAAAAATTGATTTAAAAAAAAATTCTCCCTTTAAGGGACTAACAGTGCCACCAGCATATCAAAAGCTCTATGAAGACTTCAGCAAACACTTGGGCAACTGGAATTAACTTGGCATTTCTAAAATACGTATGACCATGAGACACTGCTTTGACATCCTTTAATATCAATGTGATACTGATGTGACATCCATTAATGTCCCCTGGATGGAATACAATGCTCAGGTCACATCAACCAGAAAATAAACTCTGCCCTCTTGTTATCCAATGAATGAAGGAAACACAGAGACTAAACTAGAGGAAGAGTATATGTTTGGGTGGAAAGAGGATGGGAAGGAGGAGACAAAGGAAGTGAAATCTGATGGAGACGTTTTCAAACTGCAGGCTTGGAATCTTTGGACTCTCCAGAGGCTCCTCTTTGGCTCTGCTGAACCTCAGAACAACAAAGAAAGGAAATCCCGCCGACTCTGACTCAAGCTGGTACCCGCTTCGCTAAGAGTACCTCTCAGCAAATTGATGACTTGGCATCACTTTACCCTCGCTGTCAAATCAAGACAGCTTTTCCATTGACCTGAGAATCCTTCATCTCATCTTGTGTTCATTGAATTGACATGAGTTTTTAAAGACATCTCCTCTGGGAGCTCAGTCTCGGACATTTTCACACACTGATGGGCCAGGATTCTTCCCAACACTTTGTGAAATGATCAGCCTTGATAAGAAAACTGTAAAACAGAATATTTTAAAATGGAGCCTGCAGACTGAGCAACATTAGGCCTAGGCTGGGGTCATATGTCAGTTTTTCAGGCCAGTCCTTATGGCCAAAAAAGTAGGTAGCATTTCTACCACTGGCGATCAAACCAGCTGGGTATATAGTCAGCCTCTCCTGGGAGTATCCTTGTCCTGCCTGAAGAGATGAGCTAACCAGAAGCGCTGGCATTTCCAGATGCTAAAGATGTGTTTTAAAGCCCACAAGGAAAGCACGAGGGACTCTTTCTCCCTGCTCTAAGCATAAGGACTTAGGGGTCCGAGTGAAACCTCCTCTCAGAGGGAAAAGCGTTCCTGTATGGGATATTTCAGCATAAATGCCTTCATGTCATGCCCTGCTAAGTTGCTTTAGTAGTGTCCAACTCTTTGCAACCCTGCGGACTGTAGCCCACCAGGCTCCTCCATCCACGGGGTACTCTAGGCGAGGATACTGGAGTGGGCGGCCGTGCTCTCTTGCAGGGGATCTTCCCTGGTGGCTCAGATGGTAAAGAATCTGCCTGCAACATGGGAGACTGGGGTTCAACCCCTGGGTTGGGAAGATCCCCTGGAGAAGGGAATGCCAATCTACTCCAGTGTTCTTGCCTGGACAAGAGAAGCTTGCTGGGCTACATTCCATGGGTCATAAAAATGACTAAGCCACTAGCACACACATAAGTGCCTTCAGGCAGCCTTAACTGGGTCTGCTTTAGAAAACACATCCGACCATGAGGAAATGCTTTTTAGTTCCAGACCCAAGAATTGAAAAGTGTTAGGTGCTCAGTCATGTTCGACTCTTTGCAACCCCACAGACTGTAGCCCACCAGGCTTCTTCGTCCATGGAATTCTCCAGGCACAATTACTGGAGTGGGGAACCATTCCCTTCTTCAGCGTATCTTCCCAACCCGGGGATTGAACCCAGGTCTCCCGCATTGCATGCAGATTCTTTACCAGCTGAGCCACCAGGGAAACCCCAAGAATTGAAAGGAATGAAAAGTCTGCACTTGGGGGCCCAGTGAGCAATCAGTTAGCTGGCCAAGTAGAAAGCGGTTCTGGGGAAACTTGCCTGAGGTTGTGGAACTTCGAGGGAGCTCAGGGTGTGAAAAACACAGGGTTCTGGCCCCAGATGGCTGAGATGCATGTGAAAGGAATGATTTCAGTGAGCCCAGGCTCTTGCATCTTCCCAATACATAGAAAAGCTCTGGTTTTTTTTAATTCACAAAAATACTTTTGATGTTCAGACTACCTGCCTTTGTTACAAACTTCTATATAACCTGGCTACTCCCCTTGCCTCCTCCGAGCAGATCTTTCAGGGTTACTTAAGATGCTGCCTCCTGGGCTTAAGTCCTAAAAATGTCAACTGAATACAACTCTCAACATTTAGGTTGTGACTACTTTTTAAATCTACGGTACCATTTCTTATTCCAACAAAAAATGTGACTCGCCTCTGTGCAGTTTTTAAAATTTAACCTAACCAGACAGGACGCAGGGCATAACTTGCAGGGCAAGTCAGGTGGGGAATGATTTTGGTTCTGACTTCTAAATTCAACAATGGGTCATCTGTGGGCGACCACACAGAACCGGCAGTAGGGACCGCTGCCATCAGCAAATACTCTGAGGTCATTCCAGTCAGGGTTTGATTCCAGCTCTGCCATTTCTGTGTTTGACATGCTGGGAGATTCACTCACATCTGTAGCATTAAAAAAAAAAAGAAAGAAAGAAAAGCCCAATCTAAAAGTTGAGAATTGTTTTATTTGGCGGACAAAACTGAGAATGTAAGCCTACAATTTAGCCTCTTGGGTAGCTCCAGGGTCTGCTCCAAAGAGGAAAGGGAGGAGCCAGGATAGTTGGGAGGTTTTGCAACAAACACCAGGTAGTTGGAACTTCCGAAGGTTATTGCTAATGAAAGAAAACCAGGCATCTTAAGGAATTGAGCACTTTTTTTAAAATGCAAAAGTCTGGGCTCACTGAAATCACTCCTTTGATCTGCACTTCAGCTATAGGGGCCAAGATCCTGTGATTTCTCATCCTGAGTCTCCTCAATGTGCATTCTGGAGGGTGGGGCTTGGGACTGCACCCTGAGTTCCCTCCAGGCTGACCCTCAGGGCGGACATAATGTGATGGCTTGTTGGCCCTGTTTACTGATGTGGCAGGCAATGTTTTTTCACTGACACACCCTTTAACCCTCAGCTTCCTCTACAGAACGTGAATAAGAAGAGCACGTTCCTTCTGGGGCTGGGGTGGGGACGAATGGGTCATACCTGTGAGTATCTAGAGAAGGGATGTTCTCAGAGGGTGTCAGTTACTGTCAGTTACTGTCAGTAAGTGCCCAGTTTCTGAGGGAGTGACCTGCTCTTCCACATGCCTTCAGTCGTTAGGAATTTTCCAAACGGCCATTTGACTCATCCTCCAAGTTATTGTACCATTTCCCAGAAGAAAAAAAAATAATAATAACATGCTCAAAACAAGAAGTATTATTCTGTTTACAAAGTTCCAGAACATCATTCTAAGTGAGTTATACATATTATTTTTTAATCTTCCAAACATGCCCAGGAGATAAATCTCACCATTATCCTCATTTCACAGATGAGGAAATCTGAGAACAGAGAACTTAAATAACCTGCACAAGGTCACACAGCTAATAAGACTGAAACCCAGACAGTCTGGCCACTGAAACTGCTCTCCACCTCCTCTGTGACTTCGGTTATTTACTCTGACTGATCTATTAAATTATCCCACTCATTTTAACTTTGCTTTTATTACTCAGGAGAAGAAGAAAAAAACAGACATATTATGTTCAGGCATCAGACAGACCATTAGAAAACAGTCCATCTGTTTGTGCCTCAATCCAGGCAGGAAATAACAAAAAGAAATTCAAGAAAGGGGGAAAAAACACTTAAAATGTTTGATTGCCAATAATTCTACATGGCTTAAGAAAGCCTCCAGCTAAAAATAATCTTTGGATCTAATCTTCAATTACAAAGGGATAAATTAACTCCCCAGAGATGGTAGCAAAATTTAAAAGTATCCCCACTTGTCCAATATTTTTCAATCTGTTCAATTGAAAACAAAACAAAAAAAAAACCTACAAGAAAATAATTCCAAATGTCATACTGCTGTGAAATACAGCTGCAACATGAGGGCAATGTTTCTTTCATTTAAAGATTTCAAAAAAGTGTTCCCTTTCTCAGCCATGCCACATCAGGAAAGTGGAGGGGACACTCAGCTGTATGACAAAAATCTACACAACACTGTAAATCAACTCAGTTCACTTCAGTCTCTTAGTTGTATCTGACTCTTTGCCACCCCATGGACTGCAGCACACCAGGCTTCCCTTGTCCATCACCAACACTTGGAGCTTGCTCAAACTCATGTCCCTTGAGTCAGTGATGCCATCCAACCATCTCATCCTCTGTCATCCCCTTCTCCTCCCACCTTTAATCTTTCCCAGCATCAGGGTCTTTTCCAATGAGTCAGTTCTTCACATCAGCTGGCCAAAGTATTAGAGCTTCAGCTTCAGCATCAGTCCTTCCAATGAATATGCAGGACTGATTTCCTTTAAGATGGACTGGTTAGGTCTCCCTGCCATCTAAGGGACTCTCAAGAGTCTTCTCCAACACCACAGTTCAAAAGCATCAATTCTTCAGTGCTCAGCTTTCTTTATGGTCCGACTTTCACATCCTTACTTGACTACTGGAAAAACCATAGCTTTGACTAGATGGACTTTTGTCAGCAAAGTAATGTCTCTGTTTTTTTTTTTGTTGTTTTTTTTTTCGTTTTTGGATTTTTTTTTTCCATTTATTTTTATTAGTTGGAGGCTAATTACTTTACATCATTACAGTAGTTTTTGTCATACATTGAAATGAATTAGCCATGGATTTACATGTATTCCCCATCCCGGTCCCCCCTCCCACCTCCCTCTCCACCCGATCCCTCTGGGTCTTCCCAGTGCACCAGGCCCGAGCACTTGTCTCATGCACCCAACCTGGGCTGGTGATCTGTTTCACCCTAGATAATATACATGTTTCAATGCTGTTCTCTTGAAACATCCCACCCTCGCCTTCTCCCAGAGTCCACAAGTCAGTTCTATACATCTGAGTCTCTTTTTCTGTTTTGCATATAGGGTTATCGTTACCATCTTTCTAAATTCCATATATATGTGTTAGTATACTGTAATGGTCTTTATCTTTCTGGCTTACTTCACTCTGTATAATGGGCTCCAGTTTCATCCATCTCATTAGAACTGATTCAAATGAATTCTTTTTAATGGCTGAGTAATATTCCATGGTGTATATGTACCACAGCTTCCTCATCCATTCGTCTGCTGATGGGCATCTGGGTTGCTTCCATGTCCTGGCTATTATAAACAGTGCTGCGATGAACATTGGGGTGCACATGTCTCTTTCAGATCTGGTTTCCTCAGTGTGTATGCCCAGAAGTGGGATTGCTGGGTCATATGGCAGTTCTATTTCCAGCTTTTTAAGAAATCTCCACACTGTTTTCCATAGTGGCTATACTAATTTGCATTCCCACCAATGTCTCTGTTTTTAAATGTGCTGTCTAGGTTAGTCATAGCTTTTCTTCCAAGGAGCAAACACTTTTTAGTTTCATGGCTGCAGTCACCATCTGCAGTGATCTTGGAGCCCAAGAAAATAAAGTCTCTCACTGTTTCCATTGTTTCCCCATTTATTTGCCATGAAGTGATGGCACCAGATGCCATGATCTTAGTTTTTTGAATGTTGAGTTTTAAACCAGCTTTTTCACTCTCCTCCTTCACCTTCATCAAGAGGCTCTTCAGTTCCTCTTCACTTTCTGTCATAAGGGTGGTGTCATCCGCATATCTGAGGTTATTGATATTTCTCCCAGCAATCTTGATGCCAGCTTGTGCTTCATCCAGCCTGGCATTTAACATGATGTACTCTGCATATAAGTTAACTAAGCAGGGTGACAATATACAGCCTTGACATATACAGCTCTCTGTCTTGTTTTTGCTGACTGTATAGAGCTTCTCCATCTTTGACTGCAAAGAATATAATCAATCTGATTTTGGTATTGATCATTTGGTGATGTCCTTGTGTAGAGTCATCTCTTGTGTTGTTGGAAGAGGGTGTTCTGACAAGTGCATTCTTTTGGCAAAACTTTGTTAGCCTTTGCCCTGCTTCACTTTGTACTCCAAGGTCAAACTTGCCTGTTACTCCAGGTATCTCTTGACTTCCTACTTTTGCATTCCAATCCCTTATGATGAAAAGGACATCTTTTTTTGGTGTTAGTTCTGGAAGGCCTTGTAAGTCATCATAGAACCATTCAACTTCAGCTTCTTCAGCATTAGTGGTTGGAACATAGGCTTGGATTACTGTGATACTGAGTGGTTTGCCTTGGAAATGAACAGAGATCATTCTGTCATTTTTGAGATTGCATCCAAGTACCGCATTTCGGACTCTTTTGTTGATTATAAGGGCTACTTCATTTCTTCTAAGGGATTCTTGCCCATAGTAGTAGATATAATAGTCATCTGAATTAAATTCTCCCATTCCAATCCATTTTAGTTCTCTGATTTCTAAAATGTTCACTCTTGCCATCTCCTGTTTGACCACTTCCAATTTACCTCCATTCATGGACCTAGCATTCCAGGTTCCTATGCTCTTTACAGCATCAGACTTTACTTCCCTCACCAGTCACATACACAACTGGACGTTGTTTTCACTTTGGCTCTGTCTCGTTGTTCTTTCTGGAGTTATTTCTCCTCTTCTCCAGAAGCATATTGGGTACCTACCGACCTAGGGAGTTCATCTTTCAGTGTCCTATCTTTTTGCCTTTTCATACTGTTCATGGGATTCTTAAGGCAAGAATACTGAAGTGGTTTGCCATTTCCTTCTCCAGTGGACCACATTTTATCAGAACTCTCCACCATGAC
The DNA here is from genome assembly GCF_023699985.2 of Odocoileus virginianus. Lineage (NCBI taxonomy): Eukaryota > Metazoa > Chordata > Mammalia > Artiodactyla > Cervidae > Odocoileus > Odocoileus virginianus. Next base: position 4,487,369 of record NC_069674.1, read on the forward strand.
CTGTCCATCTTGGGTGGCCCTACACGGCATGGCTCATAGTTTCATTAAGTTAGACAAAGCTCATAGTTTTGTTGAGTTAGACAAGGCTGTGGTCCATGTGATCAGTTTGGTTAGTTTTCTGTCATTGTGGTTTTCATTCTGCCTGCCCTCTGATGAATAAGGATAAGAGGCTTATGGAGGCTTCTAGTAAATCAACTAGACTTCAATAAAATTTTTAAAAATTTAAATAGAGAACTGGAGTGGGGGATCTCAAGACTCTCAATGTCCAGGTCAGACATCATGCAAAACTGGGCAGAATGAGGGTTTTTGGCGCACACATGCAAAGCCAAGCATTGGTCATTTTTGAGATTTGCACACAAAAATTATAAAGATGGGCCCATATAGGAGATTGATTTGGGGAGCCAAGGAGTCAAGAATGTGGGGAGCATACAGGAACAGGTGAGGCAGAAGGGCAGACAGGAATCAAGAAATTCTAGTTCAAGACCCAAATGCAATGACCAGAGCTCATAAAAACCAGGCAGGAGCACACAGTCATTCACTGGGGATATTTGTTAATACAGATTATGTTCTAGACACAGAGCTAAAAGATGGTGCAATCGACAAGCCAATGGCAGCGATGTAGGTAGCAAGTTGATAAGGATTCAGAAATCCTAAAGATCACTCACTGTAAGTTCAGTCACTGAGAGAAATCAGTTCCCACAGAAGACTAGAGGACAAGACCCGGCATGCAGCGATTGATGGGAGAGCAAAATGGAGCCCCTCATGAGTGTTTGTTGTTACTTGTCAGACTCTGGGGTCCTTTTCCTGCCCTGTTGCTTCCACTGGGTTTTCCTTCCAGCCTGACGCTCGCTGAGCTCACATAGAGCCTGCACACTACTAACAAACTATTGGCCCTGCATGATGGACTGGGCAATGGGTGGATGGACACATGACCTTGTAAACCAAGGAGTGAAATAAGCCAGTCTAGGAGTAAGATCAGAAGTCACCTCTGGGTGAAAGTGAAAGTTGCTCAGTCGTGTTCAACTATTTGAGACCCCATAGACTGTACAGTCCATGGAATTCTCCAGGCCAGAATACTGGAGTGGGTAGCCTTTCCCTTCTCCAGGGGATCTTCCCAACCCAGGGATCAAACCTAGGTCTCCTGCATGCAGATGGATTATTTACCAGCTGAGCCACAAGGGAAGCCAAAGAATACAAGAGGGGGTAGCCTATCCCTTCTCCAGTAGACCTTCCAGACCCAGGAATTGAACTGGGATCTCCTGCATTTCAGGCAGATTCTTCACCAACTGAGCTATCAGGGAGGCCCCATCCAAGGGTATCAAGATCTAAGTGGAACCAGCAGCAAGACCAACTGACTGCTGAGCTCGAGAGCAGTTCCTGAGACTTCGCATTCCTCAGCCTTAACCAGGAAAGCATCCTTTACCACGGGGCTGCACAGAGGAATTTAAACATGGTACTAAGGTGCTTAGCAGAGTGCTTGAGTCATAGTAGAAGCTGGCGTATTTATGGTGGACAGGCAGTTATGCCGGTAGCGACAGTGCCGGCAGGCGTAACAGTGGCAACGGCGGTCGTGCAGTAGAGGCGCGGGCGGTGCTAACGGCGGTGGCGGTAACGGGGGCAGTGACACTAGTGGAAGCCACACTGAAATCAGTGGTGATAGTGGTAGTGATGGTAGTACTGTGGCAGTAGTCGTGATAGTGGTGGTGGTGGTACCAGGGACAGTCGTAATGGGAATAGTGGTGGTGGCGGTAGTAAGGATAGTAGTAGCATTAGTGTCACCAGCAGGAGTAGCAATAGTGGCCATAGTGGTGGTAATGGTAGTGACGGTAGTAATAGTGCTGGTGAGAGTGGTCGTGGTGGTAATGGTAGCAGTGGTAGTAACAGTGGCAGTGGCAGTAATGGTGACGGCAATAATGACAGTGGTTGCACTGGTGTCAGGGGTGGCAATGCTGGTAGCAGTGGGGGTGGTGGCAGTAATGACAGTGGTTGCACTGGTGTCAGGGGTGGCAATGCTGGTAGCAGTGGGGGTGGTGGCAATAATGACAGTGGTTGCACTGGTGTCAGGGGTGGCAATGCTGGTAGCAGTGGGGGTGATGGCAGTAATGACAGTGGTTGCACTGGTGTCAGGGGTGGCAATGCTGGTAGCAGTGGGGGTGGTTACGGTGGTGTGGTGAAAGTGACGCTAGCAGTGGTGGTAGTGTGGTGGTAGCGGTGCCTTGTCTGCACTATATCACGCGCACCATCACCATCACTTCCTTGGTTTGCTTATCTCGTGTTCTCCTGCAGAGCTCATCTAATAAGAAAGCGTCCGAGAGTCAATGATTTTCTTTCCCGGGTCTCTTTCCTCATTAGTCTTTTCTCTGCGGTCCCCACACTCTTTCAGGTTGGGCAGCTGGGAGAGACTCTTACGCACCCATTAGCCCTTCTGCCAAAGACCAAGAGGCTATGAGCCCGTTCCGTCCAGGCACACTCCGACTGCAGCTTCTCCTGCTGTTTTTTGTTCTCTCTGAATGGAAGCACCTGGTTTTCCCTCTCTTCATCGCCTTCCCATAAATATTTCTCTGCACTTCCCTTTGTCATACTCCCCACCCCCAGCCTACAGTGTTCAGCCCGTTTATTTACTTCACCCTCCAAGATGTCCCACAAGTTCCACTGCTCCACTCAGAAGGCTCCCGAAACACCATCTGATCATGGGCAGTTCTGTTCTCTCCATCGAAGACTCACTCTCTACCTCTCCCCTTCCTGGAATGGACAGTCTGGAAAGAGACAGGACCAAGAAAGGCACAGGAGCGGACAGGATGTCAGGTGAGCACAGAGCTGTGATGATAGGGGAGGCGCTGAAGTCACGTGTCAGCCCGCAGGCCTCACGCACGCCCCAACCCGCACCGCCCTCTGCTGCCTGTGGCAACCCCAGGCCCCTCCCAGAGCCAGGCTCCCACAGGCTGGGCCAGCGACTGAGAAGAGTCCTAGGACCACATCAGAGGGATGGAGATGCTCTTGAACAGTCTGAGCACAGCATGGCCAGGAAGGCAGGGAGTCAGGAGCCAGCAGGCCAGAATGTGTGTGTGTGTGTGTGTGTGTGTGTGTGTGTGTGTGTGTGTGGTCATGGGTATATGTGCACATGAGTGTATGTGCAGTCATGGGTATGTGCATGCACATGTCGGGGGATCGTACATGTATGTGCACGAGTGTGTGGTCATGGGTGTATTGCACATGTGTGTGTGGTCATGGGTATATGTGCACATGTGTGTGGTCATGTGTGTATGTGCACATGTGTGTGGTCATGGGTATGTGTGCGCATGTGTGTGGTCATATGTGTATGTGCACATGTGTGTGGTCATGAGTATATGTGTGCATGTGTGGGGGTCATATGTGTATGTGCACGTGTGTGTGTGGTCATGGGTATGTGTGCACGTGTGTGGTCATATGTGTGTGTGCACATGTGTGTGGTCATATGTGTATGTGCACGTGTGTGTGGTCGTGAGTATATGTGCGCATGTGTGGGGGTCATATGTGTATGTGCATGTGTGTGTGGTCATGGGTGTGTGCACATGTGTGTGTGGTCATATGTGTATGTGCACATGTGTGTGGTCATGGGTATATGTGCGCATGTGTGGGGGTCATATGTGTATGTGCACGTGTGTGTGGTCATGGGTATGTGTGTGCATGTGTGTGGTCATGTGTGTATGTGCACATGTGTGTGGTCATGAGTATATGTGCGCATGTGTGGGGGTCATATGTGTATGTGCATGTGTGTGTGGTCATGGGTGTGTGTGCACGTGTGTGTGGTCGTATGTGTATGTGCACATGTGTGTGGTCATGGGCATGTGTGCGTGTGGTCATATGTGTATGTGCACGTGTGTGTGGTCATGGGTATGTGTGTGGTCATATGTGTATGTGCACATGTGTGTGGTTATGGGTGTGTGTGCATGTGTGTGTGGTCGTATGTGTATGTGCACATGTGTGTGTGGTCATGGGCATGTGTGCACATGTGTGTGTGGTCATATGCGTATGTGCATGTGTGTGGTCATGGGTGTGTGTGCACATGTGTGTGGCCATATGTGTATGTGCATGTGTGTGGTCATGGGTGTGTGTGCACATGTGTGTGGTCGTGTGTGTATGTGCGTGTGTGTGTGGTCATGGGCGTGCATGCACCTGTGTGTGTGGTCATGTGTGTATGTGCACATGTGTGTATGTGCACATGTGTGTGTGGTCATGCGCATGTGTGGGGGTCATATGTGTATGTGCACATGTGTGTGGTCTTGAGTATATGTGCGCATGTGTGGGGGTCATATGTGTATGTGCACATGTGTGTGGTCATGGGTATGTGTGCGCATGTGTGGGGGTCATATGTGTATGTGCACATGTGTGTGGTCATGGGTATGTGTGCACGTGTGTGTGGTCATGTGTGTGTGCACGTGTGTGGTCATGGGTATGTGTGCACATTTGTGTGTGGTCATATGTGTATGTGCACACGTGTGTGTGGTCATGGGTGTGTGCGCGCATGTGTGGGGGGGTCACGTGCATATGTGCACGTGTGTGTGTGGTCATGTGGGGGGGAATCATGGATGTATGTGCTCATGCACATGTGAATGTCCAGGAAGGAAGAAGAGATACCTGGGCAGAAAACAGCTGTCTGAAAGCAGAGCAAACTGGTCACTGTGGTGCTGAATCATCTCGTACTGAGTCTCACAGTGCACCGTCCTGCCCCTGCCTCCTTTGGAAGTGGTCTGGCACGCCTTCCCCATCCAGAGGAGGATCCCATGGAGCAGGCTGGAGGGGAGGGAGGGGGCCCGCCCCCTGCCTGTGCTAATAGGAAGCCTGCAGGCTAAAGACACATTCATAGAAAATATAAATTAAATTTGCCTAGAGGATGGTTTAGTGTGGGAGAGAAGGAAAACACACACACCACGTAAACTGAGGTCTTTGCTCCCCATCTAACACATACAGGAGTGACATCTGGTCTAAGAATTTGTATTAAATGTGGGAACACCGTTGACACTGTCCACAGGAGGAGTCATAAAGCTTGGCCAGTCAGATGAACAACGGCCTCCGACTGTGCGATGGGAAAGAGGAGATTGCTGTAACAAGCGTTTTTCCTGTTAGTTCTTCTACATGAAATAATTGATAACACGTCAAGCTTTTCCTTTAAAGCATCCGTCTTGCCCATGTGCCTCACAGGAAGATATTCTCAGGCTGCTCAACGTCCGCCTGCAGCAAAGCAATTATTTATTTTAACATTTGCATTTAAACCAACTGGTATTAAAATTCATCAAGGTGCCATCGTTGATGTTACAAAATGGAGGGCGACGCTCTCCCAACCCAGCTCTTTAAAGCAATCTATCCTGAATAATGAGACAGCCTGTGGTCAACACAAGTTATACTGATTTTATCACACTTACCATTTAGATATGATAACACCATTAACCAAAAAATAAAAAAATAAAAAATATCCAGAAGCACAGCTTTCTATCAACAGTGAAGTCAATCTCAAGCAATAGTGAGCCAAGAACACTCCGTTAGCTTTAAGGACACCGTGTCAATTTTGTTAGATTACACGGTTTTTTGTTTGTTTGGTTTTTTTAATTCTAAAGAGAGTAGCAATGTCCAATTTCTGCAGCATCACTTACAACATATGAATGCTTATAACACACAAGTACAAGAGTCTCACACAGCACCAGGGAGCTTGAGCTGCAGGTAGCCTTCACCCTCCTTCAGCAAAGCCACTTTCTAGCACCTGCCCAAGTCCAAGAGCTCTTTACCTTCAAAGAAATACTTCCCTGGTGAACTCTAATTAGTGGTGAAATATAATCTCCAGGTAAGCCAAAGAGGATGACAATTTATTCTTCTAGGATTCAAATCAATACACCAGGAGCTCCCAGACAGCCAAGATTTGTATTTATTGTGTGCTTGCTTCTATTTCATTTCAAAAGCAGAAGAGCCTTTTGGAGAAGGGAAGGCAACTGACCACACACAGCCCCTGCTATTCAGAGGCAGTTTGGAAATCAAGCGGCTGGTGTGTTACTTTGTCAGATTAAAAACCCTTCCCGCCTGCTTCATCGGGGGCGCTCAGGGTTTGTGCATGAAGGCTCAGCATCAGAAGCTCATCAATCCCTCACCAGTTCCAGCATCTTCTGTTTGTTCTCCAGCAACAGACCAGGGAGAACAAGACCAGGTGTTTCACTAAGACCGCCAGTGTGGTTTTCTGGGCCACAGTTATGACAGCCACAATGAGGAGATCCACGTGGGCAAAACAAGCCACATGATTTGTGTTCCTGCTTCCAAAAGGTCCTTCTGGACCCTTTCCCACTTGTAGATCCAACGGCAGCGCAACGGCCATCAGACCTGCTCAGTGTAGAAAGGAGAAATCCACCCCGAGCAGTGGTCGCAGGATAGAATCAGAGGTAAAGTGTCCCAGCTTCCCACCTGGGGCTCCTTTGCTGGAGTCAGAGCCAGAGCTAGAAAAAGAAGCTCTTGTTTCTTTAATCCAACTCATTTGGCATCTATGATTGTTAACCTTAATTTGGGCTGCTAAAATACTGACATTAATTTTTAAGGTAAATACAAAAGTTAGTTTTGATCTTTCTGACGATTATAAGCACGGGGCTTTGCGACCCCGTGGACCAAGCCCTTTAGACTCCTCTGTCCATGGGATTCCTCAGGTAAGGATGCTAGAGCGGGTTGCCACGCCCTCCTCCAGGGGACCTCCCTGACCCAGGGATCAAACCCACGTCTCTTTCATCTCCTGCACTGGCAGACAGGTTCTTTACCACTAGCACCACCTGGGAAGCCATTAATAAAGAAATTCGCTAAGAGATGGTCTGAGCAGGATGCCTATTTAATATTTTAATCAGAGTGTGTATTCAGTCCCTCAGTCGTGTCTGACTATTTGCAGCCCCATAGACTGTAGCCCGCCAGGCTCCTCTATCCATGAAATTTTCCAGGCACGAATACTGGAGTGGGTTGCCATTTCCTCCTCCAGAGGGTCTTCCTGATCCAGGGATTGAACCCACGTCTCTTGTGTCTCCTGCATCAGTAGGCAGATTTTTTTACCACTACCGCCACCTGGGAAGCCCTAATTAGAGTAATTAACATATTTATTAAATGTTATATATGACATATAATGAACATATAATACCTAACATATCTAACTTAATAGGTCAGACCATCTAATTAACATATCTAATTTAATCAAGATTGCCCAGAGAAATATCAACAACCTCAGATATGCAGATGATACCATTCTACTGTCAGAAAGTGAAGAGGAACTAAAGAGCCTCTTGATGAGGATGAAGGAAGAGAGGGAAAAAGCTGGCTTAAAACTCAACATTCAAAAAACTAAATCATGGTATCAGTTCCCGTCACTTCATGGCAAATAGAAGGGGTTAAGTAGAGGCAGTGTCAGATTTTCTTTTCCTGGGCTCCAAGATCACTGTGGATGGTGACTGCAGCCACGAAATTAGAAGACACTTGCTTCTTGGAAGGAAAGCTATGACAAACTTGCCTTAAAAAGCAAAGACATCACTTTTCTGACAAAGGTCTGTCTAGTCAAAGCTATGGTTTTTCCAGTAGTCATATATGGATGTGAGAGTTGGACCATACAGAAGGCTGAGCGCCAAAGAATTGATGCTTTTGAACTGTGGTGTTGGAGAAGACTCTTGAGAGTCCCTTGGACTGCAAGGAGATCAAACTAATCAATCCTAATGGAAATCAAAACTGATTACTCTTTGGAAGGATTGATGCTGAAGCTGAAGCTTCAATACTTTGGCGCCCTGACTCAAAGAGCTGACTTACTGGGAAAGACCCTGATGCTGGGAAAGACTGACAGCAGAAGAAGAGGGTGGCAGACAATGAGATGGTTAGATAGCATCACCGATTCAATGGACATGAACTTGAGCAAACTCTGGGAGGTAGTGGAGGACAGGGAAGCTTGGCGTGCTGCAGTCCATGGAGTTGTAAAGAATCAGACATGACTTAGCGACTGAACAAAAACAAATTTAATAAGACAGACTATTTTTGAGTATTAAAGAAGCAGTTAATATACAATAAGCCAAAATCAAATTCAAATCATTGTGAATGATCCATTCATTCATTAAAACAGGGCCTTGGAGTCTGTGTGATGAATACATGGTATTTTGCTAATCTCGCTAGTGTTTTGTGCTCAGAATCACGGCCCCAGAGGAAGCAGGGAATGAGGCTTCCAGCTGAAGAGACAGACACCAGTTCACTGGCCTCAATATTCTGGATTTACGATGATCGTGTGAAAACCACCAATTATAGGGGCTGCATGGGGGGATGATGTTGGGCAAAACAATATAGAAGAAATATTAGAAAGATTTGACCCCCGACCTTGAATTGCTCACCATCTGGTTGGGGACCTTATGCTGCCCACCCTGGCCCATCTTCTGAGCCTGAAGATGTAACTCATCTGCTTGACTTTCAAAATTATAAACTGCTCTCTCATAGGTTTCCTGGAGTGGTTCCCCCCCACCCCCCTGGCTGTCTCTGAATCTTTGGCTCTGGGCAATAACTCCTCGTAAAGCTTCCTATTCTGCTGAAATTACATCCATTCCTATATTTTATGTTTATTCTTCATCTATCAGCATGCTCTTATCTGCTCCGCCGGCACTTTCCCAGTTCATCTCCCCGCTGCTTTAACCATCAGAGACTCCTACTTCTCCCCTGTCGCCTCGTTTCATAACACTTCAAGGCCTTTTTCTGGGAGGCTTGAAAGCAGTGAAATTATCCAGGCAAATGGGAAATATTCATGAGGCATCCACTTCGTGTGTGCAGAGGCGCGAGGGGCCCACTCTGATCCAGGACCACCTGTCTCCCGTGTCTGCAGCCCCTGGCGTTAATGTCTCTTCCTCTGCCTGCCCACCACCATCCCCACCCCCCAAGCTCCCTGTCTTCATCATCTCGGGCTGCGATGATGACAGAATTCCAGACTGGATGGTTAGAAACAACAGAAATGGGCTCCTCATAGTCTGGAGGCTGGAAGTCCCAGATCAAAGCACTAGCAGATGTGGTGTCTGGTGAGAACCTGGATCTTGGTTCACAGATGGACATCTTCTCACTGTGTCTTCATGGGTAGAAGGGAATTCAATAGGATCTCTTTTATTAGGGCATGAATCCCATCAGTGGGGTCACCACCATGACGACCTCCAAAGGCTCCCCCTCCAAATACCATCACTTTGGGGTTAGGTGTCAACATGAGTTTGGGTGGACATGTCGTTCAGTCCGTAGCACCCAGCTTGTCCTTGTCCGCCATGGGGTTCAGTAGTCTCCCCCTGCCCACCTTCCTCCAGTAGAACCTGCTCTCGTGCAAACACTGAATTCCATCCTTTTCTCCTCTCCCTGGGAACCCACAGTGGCCCCTCCCTTCCCACTGTGTGGAGGGGCCAGGCATCTAGATAGAGCAAGGACAGCTGGCCCAGCCTCTTCCACAGCCTGTCCTCACGACCTGCTCTCAGGAGGGTACCCGCAGAGAGACGTGGATGGGGACAAAGTGAGCTGTCTCTAGCCAGAAGTGAGTGTGTACCAGACACAAGTGGGAGTGTACTGGACTTGAATAACAAAAAAGACAGCAGAGTTGGCTTCTAAAATGAGCACAGTTCAGTTAAGTCCCCTACATACGAACCTTCAAGTTGCAAACTTTCAAAGATGCAATATTACGTTCACAGGTCCAACCACGTAAGTTATTCAGATTTCTGGCATAATTGTCACCTGCGTGCGTCCTTTATAAGCAGTTGTGCTTATGGGTATTTTACTATATAGTACTGTATAGAGTACAGGAGGGCAGTATCTTTATTTCCAGCCCAGGATGCCTGGAAGCAAGTGTGAAAGCAATGGAGATGTAGCTGGTGTGTGTGCATACTCAGTTGCTCCGTCGTGTCTGACTTTGTGCAATAGTGTGGACTGTAGCCCTCCAGGCTCCTCTGTCCATGGGATTCTCCAGGCAAGAATACTGGAGTGGGTTGCCATGCCCTCCTCCAGGGCATCTTCCCAACCCAGGGACCAAACCAGCATCTCCTGTGTTTCCTGCATTGCCGGCAGATCCTTTACTGCTGAACCACCAGGGAAGCAATGTAGCCGGTACTACTGTGCTTTTCACGGTACTGTACTGTAAGATTAAAAATGTTTTCTTTTGTGTTTCTTGTTTATGTGTTATTCATATGAAAAGTATTATAAACCTATTACAGTACAGTACTATATAGCCGATTGTGTTATTTGGGTACCTAAGCTAACTTTGTTGGACTTATGAACAGACTGAACTTATGAACAGACTCTTGTATGTAGGAGACTTACTGTACCTTAAAACCACCGATTTCCAAATGATCCTCTAAAACCCCTTAAAGCAGCACCATATTCAACATCAATGTGTCAGCTCCCAGAAAATATAGCACAGCCCTGAGCCCACCTTGGAAGAGGACACACAGGAGTATTTGTTTAGGGACTTGCTTGGCAGCTGCTGCAACATATGTCTTACTGTTGTTGGTCTTCAAAAACTCTTTGTAGGTCACTTATCAATCAAATTCATTTGCCCATGAGACTGGTGTCACATGTCAGAGTAGACAGTGTTCAAGTTTCTGAGATTTCTCCCACTTACACATTTACAATCCAGTAATTATGGTCCTGAGTGCGGGTTTTCCCCGGGTGCCTCTGAATCTGCACACACACACACACACACACACACACACACACAGGCTTAACCAAACACCGTGCAGCTCCTGGCACTGCCAACACCTCCAGGCACCAACATATCATCCCAGTGCCATGCTGGTGACAGGTCACTGTGATCCGTGGCTGACTCACGCGGCTCCCAGTAGGGGCCCTCAGACATCGATCAAAGGCAGCTGGTCAGACAGTGAAAGAACACAGTTGATCATCACACAGAATACCCAGGACTGGCAATGGGTGGAGATGCAGAATAGACAGGGCACAAAGACGATAACCGTCAAGATCAAACACCGCACACGGGAGGCTTGAGACAGCCCGTCACTTCCTGCCGGTGGTCCCAGCAAAGCGGAAGAGCCAGCTGCAGTGTTTGATTCCCAGGAGGCTCTGCAGGGCCCGGGTTGTCGATATCTGTGAACAAGAATGGCCCTGGGCAGTAACCACCCAGCGAACCGACTGTGGAGACCCCAGAAAGGCCTCCGTGGCGGGTCCCCCAAACCTCAGGGCCAAAGAGGGCCCTCCAGCAAACCTTAAATGCCCTCTGCCTCAACCTGTGTCAGAAGCCACGGTCTCCCCAGTTCTCAGTCCACCAATTCAAACTCTAACCTCTTCCAGAGGCACCCTCCCAGACACACCCAGGAAGAGTGTTTCACCAGCTGTGTGGGAAACCCTTAGCTGGAAAGGAACAACACTGTATAATCAAGGCGTAAGACAATAGGGAACAGTGGGGGTTCCATGGAGAGCCTATAAGAGCAACCAAAATGTTCCAAAAAACTGTACATGCAGTCCACAAGAAACACTGCTGGGACTTCCCCGGTGGCGCAGCAGAGGGGAAACAGGTCCAATCCCGGGCCTAGGAAGGTCCCACGTGTCAAGCAGCAGCTAAGCGCGAGCCCACGCTCTAGGGCCCATGAGCCACAACTACTGAGCCTGTGTGCCTGGACCCTGTGCTCCACAACCAAGAAGCCACCACGATAAGGAACCCACGCACAGCAGCAAAGAGCAGCCCCCGCTGACCGCAAATAGAGAAAGCCCATGGATGGCAACGATGACCCAGTGCAGCAAAAATAAATAAACACTCCTGCAGATCAGCAAGTCCAGGACTGCATGACCTCAGGAGCCCACTTTTCATAACATTTCTCAGTTCTAAGGTCGATATGAGGTAAGGTCGATCATCTCCCAAAGAAATCTGTTTTAATCGGCATATACCTGGTTGTCTGGAATATAAATCCAAGAAGGCTCACTCCAGAAAAGAGGATATATTGTAGGCTGTGGGTTTCAGGGATCCCAAGAAAAGCTGAAGAAATGGAGCAGGGGCACATCCAGAGACCTCAGCGCAGAGCCACGCTCTAGCAGGACTGGCAACATGGCGGATGCTGCTTCTTCCCCAGCCCTCAACCCTTAGCTCCATCTCCACATGCCCACTTTCAGATTCCAGAGAGAAGATACCCAGGCCTGTCTTAGACTCAATGTCCATCCTTGACCAAGGAGCCATGACCTGCTGGGTCCAGGTTTCATGGTCCAATCACAGTCATGCAGGCTTAACTCTTCACTAGACAGTGGATGAGGATATGCAACAGAACTTCCCCCAAAATGGAAAATACCGATGTTCCCAATGATGCTTTTCCTGGCCATTGACATTTCCGATCCTTCCTTTCCAGAGGCACCTTCTGGCTAGTTTCTGCCTTCTTCCTCCTGCAAGTCCATGGATAGACTCTGTCCTGCTGCCCTCTAACTAGCTTTGGTTCCTCCCCACCCACTGAGGACATGCCTGTCCTGGGTCTCCTCTTGGCTTGGTGAGAAGGGAGCCTGAGAAGGTGAGTCCGAGGATAAGCTGTCCTCCTATGACCAGGAGGGTGTAGGGACACAGAGGAGCTCTGCCTCCTTGTCATTCATTCTCGCTGCATATGAGACGTCGTGGGACTTTATGAGCGCTAAATCAGTTTTATCGCCTGTATGATTTGATTGATCTTGTTAGACCTGACAAGAAATCAATTGGAAAAAAATATATGTACCTTCCCGGAATGGGCTCTCCATCTTAAGGTAAAAAGAGCAATCTAACAACCACAGAGGAAGATCCAAGAAAAAATATCACCCAGCCCACGGCCTAGGGAGGAGCCTACTTTCTCACCTCCAGGAATCAGAAGGAAGTGAAGAGGGAGATGGATGGAAGGGATCCAGTAAGTTCAAGGATATCAGCACCAAAGGAACCTCAGAGCCTCAGAAAAGGTGAACTGTGTGCTCAGGCATCTGCGAGACTCTGGCTGCAAGCGCTCATGTGAGTGTGTGTGCTAAGTCGCTTCAGTCATGTCCAACTACATGCAACCCTATAGACTGCAGCCCGCCAGGCTCCTCTGTGCAGAGAATTCTCCAGGCAAGAATACTGGAGTGGACTGCCATGCCCTCCTCCAGGGGATCTATGAGGCTGACATGACATGCCAAGCACCCCACACAGCCCCAGGGAATTGCGGATGCAAATCAGCCTCCTCACATTTTTCCATCACCAGTGAGAAGGGCAAGCCCAGTGTTGGCTCAACACAAAGGCAGAGTGACACAGTGAAAAAATCTGGGCTACTGACCAAGTTTCACCTATGGATTCTGACCACCTAACTAGCTGTGACATCCTTGATTCTTTGCCTATAAAATGACCTTGTGCAGAATCACTTCTGCTGTACCAGTCAGCTCCGGCTGTTTAAAAGAATGCCATCAACAGGTGACTTAAACACAGAACTGTACTTTCTCAGAGCTCTGAAGACTGGCAGTCCAAGATCAAGGTGCTGGACAGTTTGGGTTCCAGGGAGGGCTCCCCTCTGGGTTTGCACACAGCAGACTTCTAACTGTGCCCTCACATGCTGGAGAGAAAGCAGACCCTCTCCTGTCTCTTCTTAAAAGTTGCTAATGCCATCTGATCAGGGCCCCACCCTTCTGAAGCATTTATCCCTACTTACTTCCATAAAGGTCCTGTCTCCAAAAACAGTGGGTGGCTGGAGCTTCAGCATCTTAATTACAGGGGGAAGCCAATTCAGTCCATGGCAAGTGCTTAATAAAAATACAGATTCCTCCAAAAGAAATGATACAAATGAACTTAGTTACAAGACAGAAACTCACAGACTTTGAGAAGAAGCTTATGGTTGCTGGTAGGGGGCAAGGGAGGGATGGAGGAAGGGATGGTTAAGGAGTCTGAGATGGACAGGTACACACTGCTCTATTTAAAATGGATAACCAGCAAGGACCTACTGTATAGCACAGGGAACTCTGCTCAATGTTATGTGGCAGCCGAGATGGGAGGGGAGTTTGGGGGAGAATGGATACACGTGTAGGTATAGCGGAGTTCCTTGGCTGTTTACCTGAAACTATCACAACATTGTTAATCAGCTATGCGTGTGTGCGGGCTTAGTTGCTTCAGTCGTGTCCGACTTTCTGCGACCCTATGGACCATGGCCTGCCAAGCTTCTCTGTCCATGGGATTCTCCCACTGGAGTGGGTTGCCATTTCCTGCTCCAGTTAATTGGCTATATTCTAATACAAAATAGAAAGTTTAAAGTTTGAAAAATAAAGTAAAATGGATAACCAACAAGGACCTACTTACAGCACAGGGCATTCCACTCAACGTTGGGTGGAAGCCTGGATGGGGGAGAATGGACACATGTATAGGTGTGGCTGCATCCCTTGGTTGCTTACTGAAACTATCACAGCGTTGATAAAAGGTTATACTCCAGTACAAAGTAAAAAGTTTTTTAAAATGCTACTTGGCCAAACAACAAAAGCATACAGATTCCTAGGCCCCCTTGAGGCCCATAGAATCAGAGCCCAAGGGGATGAGGCCCTGGAAGCTGAATGATGAACAAGCTTCTCTTTCCCACTTCAGGTGACGGCCCTGCACGGCTTGAGAACTGCGGGGTGTGTCACAGGCAGGCTGGGGCCACCCCGTCACTTGCTCACAGAGCAGTGGAGCCCTTTACAAGAGGGACTGAGTTACCGAAGAGTCCCCTGTCAGCCCCCCATTTACCAGCAGCCATATTAAGAAAAAAATGGAAACTGTGCAGACTTTAGTTTCTTGGGGTCCGAAATCAGTGTGGACAGAAACTGCAGCCATAAAATTAAAAGATGCTTGCTCCTTGGAAGAAAAGCTATGACAAACCTGTGCTTAGTCGCTCAGTCGTGTCTGACTCTTTGCGACCCCATGGACTGTAGCCCACCAGGTACTTCTGTCCACGGGGATTCTCCAGGAAAGAATATGACAAACCTAGACATCATGCTAAAAAGTGGTGATATCACTTTGCCGACAAAGGTTCATATAGTCAACGTTATGGTTTTTCCAGTAGTCGTGTGTGGACGTGAGTTAGACCATGAAGAAGGCTGAGCGCCAAAGAATTGATGCTTTGTAACTGGAGTAGTGCTGGAGAAGACTCTTGAGAGTCCCTTGGACTGCAAGGAGATCCAACCAGTCCATCCTAAAGGAAATCAGTCCTGAATATTCATTGGAAGGACTGATGCTGAAGCTGAAACTCCAATACTTTGGCCATCTGATGTGAAGAACTAGCTCATTGGAAAAGACCCTGATGTTGGGAAAGATTGAAGGCAGGAGGAGAAGGGGACAACAGAGGATAAGATGGCTGGATGACATCACTGACTCAAAGAACATGAGTTTGAGCAAACTCTGGAAGATAGTGAAGGACAGGGAAGCCTGGCGTGCTGCAGTCCATGGGTTGCAAAGAGTTGGACACAACTTAGCAACTGAACAACAACAACTTATTTGAGTGGCCTCCTTATGCTGCCACTGGGGAGCCTCTGTGGGTTTGAGAATAAAAGTCAAGGGGAGCTTTTAGAGACCTCGTCACTTCAGAGGAGAAAGGTGGGAGGAAATTAAAAGCAAGCGTGATTCAGAGGCCAAGCCCAGGACAGCTAAACACATCTCCAGCCTGCTCTGTGGCAGACACCCATCACCCCACCCACCCCTCTGCCAAAACTCTGCCAGATTTATTCAGTGGTTTTTCACCTTTAATCACTTTGGTCAGATAAGACTTTAGAAATTCATCCTTAGAGTTCAATAGGAACACGTTATGGGAGAGGAAGCAGAGAACTAAGAGATCTAGGAATTCTGATTTCAAATTCATTTGGGTCTTTAGCAACAAAATTCACACTGAACAAGTGAGAGACCAAGAATGGGAATATCTAGAGAATTCAGGGGTTATCCATCCATAAACATTTCTGTGAACTGAGCACACAGAGCCCTTTCGATTCTAACAGCCCCCAAAACAGCCATGTAGATGGAAGGAGTTTGGATAGGGGAGCAGCTCCCTGGAGGACAGACTCCTCTCACGACCACCAGCCTGGGCAGACTCACCCAGGGCTCAGCAGACCCCTAAGTTGTCCCGAGGGGCCATGTTGGGTGGGAGGGAAATGGGTTGGGAGGTGGGAAGAGGTGCAAGGAGAGAGGGGACAGGTTAGAGAGAGAACCTCGTTGGATCTCTTAAAACTGCCTCCTACAGCAATGAGATATCGGGACACATGGATACCAGTGGGGAGGCGGAGCTGCAGCCATGAGCCTCGTTGCTGGTGGGAAGGCACCTGGGCAGCCACCTGGGAAGGTGATACGCGATGTCTCAGAGAGCTCAGCACTCTCAACCTGTGACCACACCTGCCCCGCGCCCCGCGGGCGCCCGGCTGCTGCCAGGGGAGCCGCCCCACCGCCTGCACCCCGGGGCTGTCCCTGCGCCGAGCGGACGCGGCCCAGCCCGAGAGGGGCCTGGGAGTCAGCAGCGAGGGCCCCTCCTCGGACCAACGCCCGACGGCCAAGTCAGGGCCCCCCGAAGGCAGTTAGCCCTCCTGTGAGTGATGACTGCCGGCCCTCTGCCTTCCTGCCCCGCACTCCTCAGCCCCCAGTCAGCACCAGCAGCGACCCGAACCCACCTCCTGAAGCAAGTCACACACACGCACGCAATACCATCATGCACACCAGTTTACACACCACTGCACGCACACACACCAACTCACACACCACTACACACACACAGCAACTCACACACCACCTACACATACACACCAACTCACATGCCCTCTAAACACACAACTCACACACCACCTACACACACACAGACCAGGTCACATATACACACCAACTCACACACCACTACACACACACACCAACTCACACACCACCTACACACACACAGACCAGGTCACATATACACACCAACTCACACACCACTACACACACACACCAACTCACACACCACCTACACACACACAGACCAGGTCACATATACACACCAACTCACACACCACTACACACACACACCAACTCACACACCACCTACACACACACAGACCAGGTCACATATACACACCAACTCACACACCACTACACACACACACCAACTCACACACCACCTACACACACACAGACCAGGTCACATATACACACCAACTCACACACCACTACACACACACACCAACTCACACACCACCTACACACACACAGACCAGGTCACATATGCACACCAACTCTCACACCACCTACACACACAATTCACATACCATCTATACACACACACAGGTCAATTCACACACACACACACATACCAACTCACATGTACACACCAACTCATGCACCACCTACACATAAAACATCAGACACATACCAATTTACATACCGCCTGCACACCCATACACACACCAACTCACACACTCACGCATCCCCGACATACTGACCGATTCACACACAACCACACACACACACACACACACACAGGCCCCTGTGGGAGTTAAATCGGTAAAACTGGACATCATGAGTGGTCTTGGGGAAGATGGACCTCTAAAAGGAAACCTTGAGGAAGCACATGGAAAGGGTTTCCCACCCCACACACAAGATGGCATTTGCAGATTAGAGAAGGGAGTCAGCATAGATATTTTTGGAGCATATTCTCAGACACAGCGAGGCTCATCCCTCTCCAACCAGCCTTCTGCCCCCAGGCCCTGCGGCCAGCCCGGGAGCCAGCCCCGACCCGCAGGGAGACAGGCCGCTCCGGGGCTGCCTCCTCCATGTCCTTGGACGGGAGCTGGCCGGGCTGGCGCTGGCCCATCGCCAAGTGACTCACCGACCAGCACTGATTCCTGCAGGACCAGCCTCCTGTGGGGGCCTGGGGAGCCAGGCCCGCCCCCCCAGCACAGCCCACCAGCTCAGGGCTGCTCTGCCAGTGTGGATTTCATTCTCGGTCAATCGGCTCCATCACAGCGATCTTTTTCACCAGGCGACAATATATTTCAGGCCATGGGTGGTCACCGATTTAGTACATTAGTGCTTTGGGTCTAAATCAGTGGCCGTGGCCTGGGCTCGGTGTGTGTTCTCTCTGCTTCATCGGGTGATGTATTTGAGTCAGGCTGATGAATCTGGTTTAGGAGGTGATCTATTTCCATTTCCAGCCAGTAATTATGTTTTAATGTGTGATATATCCCTTTCTGGATGAGGTATATTAAACCCCTGATGACTGTAGTATTTATTTCAGCATGTTATGTATGCATACAGCCATTCATACACATTTCCACATTTAATGCATCCGCTCTGCCATGCCATATATATTCCTGACTCCTTCTGAAGTTTCGGACTGAATGGCACCTCATAAAAATGCCACTTCATTAAGAATCAACAGGAATAAGCCAACCAGAAAAAAAATTTTTTTTTTATTGATGAAGGTTGAACAGAGAAATATCAAGTTCACGTCTCACTTCTCACAGGGGAACCAGACAGTGAAATCTTTATTGGGAAATTCTGGATGTCAGGAATGCACTTCATCTTGTCAGGGGTGGTACAGCCGGGGGAAAATAGATCGCCTGAGGTGAATCGTGGCCAAAGAAGCCTCCTCGTCTCAGCGGCTGGGGGTGCCTTTGTGTCAAACGGCCCCGATGTCTCCATCCCCGAGTGGCCTCTTTTCGTCAGTGGGCCCTGCATTCCAGTCCCTCCCAGAAGCCCTTGCACGCCGAGTGTTGAGCTTTCAGAATCCTCTCTTCCCCGCCGCAGCCAGCTTTCCCAGAGAGGACGCTGTGATGGGGCCCGAGTGGGGGGACCTGGTGGGCATGAGCACGTGTAGAGGGCAGGTGCTACAGAGCTGCCCCACAGGACCCACTGGCATCCCCTGCATCCCCATCCCCCCTGGAGGTGGGAGGTGGTACCCAGGGCGGCAGCTGAGGCAGCTCTGTAGCCGAGACAGGACCTGAAGGCCTCCTCGTATCCGGGGCTGCAGGACGCCCCACACCGAGGGGCACCAGGCAGCCACCTCCCCAACCCCCAAAACACACAAAATACACCAGCTCCTCCCGCTCCCCTGCTGGCCCAGCAGGAAAGAATCTGCCTGAACCGCGGGAGACCCGGGTTCCGTCCCCGGGTCGGGAAGATCCCCTGGAGAAGGGAATGGCAACCCACTCCAGTACTCTCGCCTGGAGAAGCCCATGGACCGAGGAGCCTGGCGGGCTACAGCCCGTGGGCTTTCAAAAGACCTGGACAGGACTTTAATGAAGACTAAACCACCACCAGTCTAACAGGGCTCTCTCCAGGACGTTCTCCAGCAATCCCCACCCTGTTGACCTTTTAACCAACAAGCAGAATGCTGCAAACACTCTCCTGGTGGGTGGGATTTTGGTCAAGGTCAGGCTGATCTTTCTCAACAAATATCATATGGTATCACTTATATGTGGAATCTCAAAAAACACACAAATGGACAAATCTGTGGAACAGAAACAGACTCACAAACCTGGAGAACAGACCTGTGGTTGCCAAGTGTGTGAGGGAGTGGGGTGGGGGGATGGATTGGGCGTTTGGGATGAGCAGACGCTAACTATTGTGTATAGGATGGATAAATCACAAGGTTCTATTGTAGGACACAATATCCCATGATAAACCATCATGGAAGAGAAGATGAAAAAGAATGCATATGTGGGTATAAGAGTCATTTTGCTATACAGCAAATCATTAATATTTAATATGTTGAATTTAATATTAATAGGTTGACATTAATACAGCATTGTAAATCAACTTTACTTCAATAAAACTTTTTCAAAATTAATCTATTTATTCATAAAATCCATTCTGGATTTTTTTAGAATAAATGAGCACTCCTGCCTGTTCCCCGGAGCACTCACCATTCCCAGACACCCTGGTCCTGCCTGTCACCAAAGAAAGATGCAGTTGTCAGCATCTCCAGAGGAATAAGGAAGGAGCTCCTGTGAAAGCCAGGGCAAGACCAGGCAGCAGAGGGGAGCTCCCGGGGCGGGGTGGGGGAGCTGGCTGCACCCACGGGGACCGCCCCAGCCTTCATCTTTTCTTGGAGGTCTCAGCTTTAACTTCCTGAGGTCGTGGGCTCCCTAAGCAGTGGGAAGAGATAGAAACCCCTCCTCCTTTACCTTCAGGCCCATGAGCCCAACAGCTCTTGGCTGTGGGGTTGCTTGTACATTTTAGAGTGTGGGCACCTGCCTAGCTTTTACCCACCAGATACCACCTCGTACCCAGTCACGACAACCAAAAACGTCTCCCGACGTGGCCAGATGTCCCCAGAAACAAGACTGTCCCCTGGATGAGAATCAGTGCTTTAGGCTTATTGTTATCCAATGGAACATAAAAAACTGACTTAAAAAAAAAAAAACATAGTATATAGTGAAGTAAGTCAGAAAGAGATATGGAATCTAGAAAGATGGTCCTGATGGACCTGTCTCCAGGGTAGCAGTAGAGATGCAGACACAGAGAGCAGACTTATGGACACAATGGGGGAAGGAGAGGGTGGGGCGAATTGAGAGAGTAACATGGAAACTCGTGCACGACCATATGTGAAATAGACAACCAGTGGGAATTTACTGCATGAGGCGGGGAGCTCAAACCCGGGGCTCTGTGACCACCTAGAGGGTGGGATGAGGTGGGAGGGAGGGTCAAGAGGGAGACGACATACATATACCTACAGCTGATTCTTGTGGCTGTGTGGCAGAACCAACACAATATTACAAAGCAATTATTCTCTGATTAAAAATAAATAATTTTTTTAATGTTTTAAAGGAAAAAAAATAATAACTACAGAAAATATGAACAGCATGAAAACAGCCAATCTAAAAGTCTGGGTTTACACTCTAAGAACCTCATTCACAACCTCCAAGGACTGCATGGCACCCAAACAGCCTCTTTCCAGGACAGCTGCCTCCAGCTGGGGGCACACAGCCTCGGGGTCCCCGACCGCCAGCTCTGTCTTCTCACATAGGGCCAGCAGGTTCCACATTCATCTTGCCTTTGCCGTAAAGAAATGCCCACTTTCTGCTCCTTCGAAAGTATAATGAGGAGGAAGAAGAGGTGAAGAAGGAGGAAAAAGGAAGAAAAACTATGAGAATCATTTCAACGATTTTAAAGACATTTCAAGGAAGATTTTTTTTTTCATTTTAATGACTCATCACCTCCATCAACTTTACACAAATATTTTAACTTTCATGCATTCGGCGTGGGCCACATGTATATTCTTCAGTGACTATATATCAGCTATACGCAATTGTATAGCCTGATTGTTTTACTTCCCCTTATATTAAGCGTCTTCCCAAGAGGCTATGTAAGTGTTAGTCGATTCAGTGGTGTCCACGACTCTTTTGTGATCCCATGGACTGTAGCCCACCAGGCTCCTCTGTCCATGGGATTCTCCAGGCAAGAATACTGGAGTGGGTTGCCATGCTTCTCTACAAGATGCTTTATAGGTTTAGAATTATAAACTGTTCATAGTTGAGCAATATCTCAACAATGGTAAAAACAGTTAGGATAAGCTCAGTTTGCTATGATTAGGATCAATTCCAAACCATCCCAGTGAGGTCTACCCTGTGCTCACTCAGAGTCAGCCGCTGTCCCCGTGGATGGCCTGCACACTGTGACCTCCCATGATGACAACATCAGGGGAGGAGCCCACGGAGAAACCCCAGCAGCTTTACCTGCTGCCCCAAGTGACCTGGACCAGGTCTGCTCCCAGCCCGGTGGCCGGGATCAGTTCCTGCCACGGGGGTGGGAAATACTTACCGTGTAACCAGTGGGGAAGGAGGCGCAGGAAATTCTTTGCACCCGACGGTACGTAAGGTTCATAGGTAAACTGTTCACTCCCATCGCTGACCTTTATTTTCAAAGTGAAAAGTCGCTTGGTCGTGTCCGACTCTTTGTGACCCCAGGGACTGTAGCCCACCAGGCTTCTCTGTCCATGGAATTCTCCAGGCAAGAATGCTGGAGTGGGTTGCCATTCCCTTTTCCAAAGAATCTTCCCAACCCAAAGTTTGAACCCAGGTCTTCTGCATTACAGGCAGATTCTTTACCATCTGAGCCAGCAGGGAATCCCCCTTATTTCCAAAAGCAACGTTTTATGACTCAAACTGCCTAGTCTCCATAAGGAACACTCATTTACTTAAATCCTTGATCTCAGATTCCACTCATCATCAGAGGCACCTTGGGTGAGACTCAGATGGTATGGAGTGGGAGCCTAAGAATCAGCATTCTGAAAATGGTTCCCTTACAGCCAGGTTGGGAACCACAGCATTTACAGGTAAGTTTCAAGGCAGTGGTGATCAATGCTTCTATTTCCAGTGATCTGTGACAAGGCTTCCCAAGCCCAGAGCTCTGGGTCCTTGCTGGGAGCCTGGGAATTAATTACAAGAGGTCTACAAATCTGTGCTCAAACCAAGCTCTGATTGAATACTAAGTAAATGTATTGATTGTGCATACGATTTGGGGAATGGATGTGACACGATTGTGATTGATAAAATACAGATGCGCTAAACACATTCCTGCAAATAGAGTGTATTTCTGACTTTATGAGTTGAATCAAGATCGACCATATCAGTCAGAAGGGTCCCAGAAGGCAATGAATGGGCATGCAAAGCTGGTGACTGAGGAGTTTAACAAGCGGACTATTAATCCAGGGAAATCAAGAAAAGATGAGGATGGTCCCCAGAGCTAGGATTGATGGAGAACCTTATATCTCTAGATGAGGGGACAGGGCAGGGGCTGTCACCAGAACCCCAGGAGACCAAGGGGGAGACCCGGGAGCAGCAGAGGGTTAGCCAGTCAGCAGTTCCACAGCGGAAGGAGCTGGAGAAATCAACACAGTGACTGTATCTTCCTCTAGGCTCCCCCCACCCTCATGGGAAGCTAGAGAGCCAAGGACCTGGTGAGTCAGTACAGGGCAACCTCCCAGGGCTCAGAGCAGATGGTGAAGGGCAGAGAGTGCATCTGGAGAGGCAAAGAAGGCCGTTGGCACCAGTACTAAACATACCACTGTTATTAAGTGAGCACCTTTGGCTTCCCCAGGTAGCGCTAGTGATAAAGAACCCACCTGCCAAAGCAGGAGACTTAAGAGACACAGGTTCGATCCCTGGGTTTGGAAGATCCCCTGGAGGAGGGCATGGCAACCCACCCCAGTATTCTTGCCTGGATACATGGACAGAGGGGCCTGGCAGGTACAGTCCACGGGGTCACAAAGAGTTGTATTCAACTTGGTGACTGAGCAGCCCAAGCAAAGACTCTAGTGGTTCATCAGTTCCCAGAGAACTCCATTTCCACCCAAGACATGTGTGGGAGTCTGTGTGATATAACTGTGTCAGGGGGTCCCCAAGGCTATTTTCAAGCTTGATGATTCACTAAAAGGACCCACAGAAGTCAGGAAAAGCTGTTATTCTTATGGTTATGGTTTGTGACAAAGAAAAGGTACAGATTAAAACCAGCAATGAGAAAAAGATGTGGGTGAAGGAACCAGCCACAAGCTTGCAGGTATGTCTCCAGCGCAGTTACAAGTGAAAGAAAGTGAAGGTTGTTCCGTCTTGTCCCATTCTTTGCTACCCCATGGATTATAGAGTCCATGGAACTCTCCAGGCCAGAATACTGGAGTGGGTTGCCTTTCCCTTCTCCAGGGGATCTTCCCAACCCAGGGATCGAACCCAGCTCTCCCGCACTGCAGGCAGATTCTTTACCGTCTGAGCCCCCGGGGAAGCCCAGGAACACTGGAGTGAGTAGCCTGTCCCTTCTCCAGCGGATCTTCCCGACCCAGGAATCAAACCGGGTCTTCTGCTTTCAGGAGGATTCTTTCCCAGCTGAGAGACACACAACTCCCAGCAACAGTGTGTGACAACACAACACGCGGGAAGTGTCGCACAGGGAAGCTCGTCTGGTGTCCAGGGATTCACTGGGGTCTGCCACAGAGTCCAGGCAGCAGGTCCACAGGCGAGAGACAGCAAAGATCGCCAGGGACCACCAGCAGCCAGGAGAGAGGCTGGGATAGGTGCTTCCTCCCAGACGCAGAGACCAGCCCTGCCCGCCCTGGATCTGCGCCTTCCAGCCTGCAGACCATGAGACTGATTCTCTTGTGCTCACTGCCCTGTCTGCAAGGCTTCGTTCAGCAGCCCTAGGGACCCAATATGGCTCGGGTACCTATTGCAGAGACCCCGGGGGACAGAGGCTTTTTTCACATAACATTCTCCTCCTGTGTGAGTTTCCAACGGCTGCTCCAACAAATCGTCACAAACAGTGAATTAAAACAGCACACGGATCTTCTCCTACAGTTCTGGGGTCAGAAGTCAAAACCCTGGGTCAGGACTTGTCGGTGGTCCAGCTGTGAAGAATCTGCCTTAAGAACCCGCAGGGAATACGGGTTCCATCTCTGGTCAGGGAACTCAGACCGCACATGCCTTGGAGGCCCTAAGCCCAAGTACCACAGCTAAAGAGAAACCCAACTGCCACAACTAGAACTGACACGGTCAAATAAATAAGTAAAATATTTTTTTATAAAAACCAGGACTAGGTCAAATCAAGGTGCTGGGAAGGCCATGCCCCACCCAAGGCTCTAGGGGAGAATCTGCTTCTATTACAGTATACTAACACATATATATGGAATTTAGAAAGATGGTAACGATAACCCTATATGCAAAACAGAAAAAGAGACTCAGATGTATAGAACAGACTTGTGGACTCTGGGAGAAGGCGAGGGTGGGATGTTTCAAGAGAACAGCATCGAAACATGTATATTATCTAGGGTGAAACAGATCACCAGCCCAGGTTGGGTGCATGAGACAAGTGCTCGGGCCTGGTGCACTGGGAAGACCCAGAGGGATTTGGTGGAGAGGGAGGTGGGAGGGGGGACCGGGAGGGGGAATACATGTAAATCCATGGCTGATTCATTTCAATGTATGACAAAAACTACTGTAATGATGTAAAGTAATTAGCCTCCAACTAATAAAAATAAATGGAAAAAAAAAAAAAGAAAGAAAAAAAAATAATAAATAAAAACCAGGACTAGGTCAAATCAAGGTGCTGGGAAGGCCATGCCCTACCCAAGGCTCTAGGGGAGAATCTGCTTCCTTGCTTTTTTCAGCTTCAAGAGCTTCTTCCTTCTGGAGTGTTCCACAGCCCCTTCCTTCCTCTCTTAGTCAAGCAGGGTAGCACCTACTTCAGTCATCCCATTGCCTTCTTCTGCAGCATGGTGATCTCCTTCTGGCCCCTTCTTAAAAGGCCATTTGTGATTCATCCAGGATCCACCTAGATTATCCAGGGCTTCCCCAGTGGCTTAGACGGTCAAGAATCCGCCTCCAGTGCAGGAGACCTGGGTTCAATCCCTGGGTCAGGAAGATCCCCTGGAGGAGGGAATGGCAACCCACTCCAGTATTCTTTTCCTGGAGAATCCCATGGACGGAGGAGCCTGGCCAGCTACAATTTGCGGGGGTGCAAAGAGTCAAACACGACTTACTGACTAACACACTCACACAGTAGATTATCCACGATAGTCGCCCCATTTTAGGATCTTAATTTAATCATATTGGTAATGTCCCTTTTGCCATATAAGGCTAACATCTGCAGGTTCCAGGGACAAGAGTCTGAAGATCTCCAGGAGCCATTTTTCACCTTCTTCACTTCTCTCCTGGGTTTGCAAAGAGATTTTATTATGGATTAAATACCTAAATGTAAGACCTGAACCATAAAACTTCTAGAAGAGAACATGGGCAGAACAGTCTGACATAAATCATAACAATATTTTATTGGATCTGTCTCCTAAGGCAAACGAAATAAAAGCAAAAATAAACAAAGGGGATTACACTGATTTTTAAACATCAGTCTCACATTCCTGGGATAAATCCCTCTTGGCCATGATGTACTATATATTTATTTATTTATTTATTTATTTATTTTTAGATTCAAATTGTTATGCTGTGCTAAGAACATCTGAGTTCATGATGGATATTAGTTTGTGGTTTTGTGTTTTCTTGAACTGTGTTTTTCTGGTTTGGGTATCAATATGATGCTGGATTCAGAGAATGAATTGGAAAGTATCCTCCTCTTCAGTTTTCTGAAAGTCTATGTGGAATTGATATTATGTCTCCCTTAAATACGCTGGAGTGGGTAGCCATTCCCTTCTCCAGGAATCTTCCCAACTCCAGAATCAAATCTGGGTCTCCTGCATTGCTGGCAGGTTCTTTGCCATCTGGGCCAGCAGGGAAGCCCAACAATTTTAATAAACTTCACCAATAAGTCTATAGTTTTCTTTATGTGAAGGTCTTTAACTATAAATTCAATTTTTAACAGATGCAGGGCCATTCAGTATATCTGCTCCTTCTTGGGTGAGTTTTCATAGTTTGTGTTTCATGAAATTTATCCATTTTATTTCTACATTGTGGAACTTACTGGCACGAACAGTTCATAATATTCTCTCATCCTTATCAGGTAGAATATTTCCCTCTCATTCCTGACACTGGTAATTTGGGCCTTATCTCTTTATTTCCCCATCAGTCTTTCAAGACATTTAACAATTTGGTTGATCTTCTCCAACAACCAACTTTCGGTGTCACTGATTTTTCTCTATTATTTATCTGCCATCTAGATTATTGATTTCTGTTCTTATCTTTCTTGTTCCCTTCATTCTGCTTAATTTGAGTTTCCTTTGCTCTTCCTTTACTAGTTTGCAAGCTGGGAAAAATCACTGATAAAAATGCGACTTCTGTATTATATGGAAAACACTCTCCAGATTGCCACTTACCCAGGGCTCTTTTGTGTTATACCCACATGCTTTGCAGCAGAACAAAACATATTCCTAGCCAAGGAAGACAAAATTTCCTTTAAGGTCAAATAGAACTCACTCTTTGTCTGATCGTTATCAGTCTCCATCTTCAGAGAATTTGTCCTCATTCCCTACCTATAACCTTAAGTTTAGATTAACTCGAGATTCCCCTAAATGTTGTTAGAGGAAACTGTATGTGTTGGAATATATTTTTGCAGAATATCATGCCTTTCCTCTTCGAGTCGGGAACAATGTTTACCACGGAAAATTGAATTTACTTACCAACTTGCTATACATAACCCAGTCATTTTGACCTAACCAATCTCTTTCGAGTAAAATTGCCTCTACATGAACTGAATCAATTCTCTTGCTAGTTTACAAAATATCTCAGATATGGGTCCAGATCTTTCTTCTTGTGAGCTATTCAAGTAAAATTAAAATGGAAGTGTGAGCATTCATTTCAGAAAGCTGCGGGAAATATATTTTCACAGCATGCACCTTGCCAATGGTCCCCCAGGAGCGGGATCTGGGTCAGATGGTAAACAGTCCTCCACCTGCAGGGTGGTTTTCTTTCAAGTTTGGACTCCCCTGAGGCCCATGGGGATGGGGGGCGGGACTGGCCCGCAGGAGCAGGGAGCTTCAGGGGCTGCAGCCTTGAAGTGAAGCGAAGTGTGAAAGTTGCTCTGTCGAGTCCGATTCTTTGCAACCCCATGGACTGTAGTCCATGGAATTCTCCAGGCCAGAATACCGGAGTGTGTATTGGTTCCCGTCTCCAGCAGATCTTCCTGACCCAGGAACTGAACCGGGGTCTCCTGCATTGCAGGTGGATTCTTTACCAGCTGAACTATCAGGGAAGCCCGCTGCAGCCTTGAGGGCTGACAACCCCCTTTGCGTGCCCTCCTGCTACTGTGCCGCCCCCAACCCCAGCTCCATGGGCTTTCATGTGAGATCGGCTTCTCTCCTGTCGTGCTGCCTGCCTACCAAGAGGTCAGGAAATCTGCAAAGACCCCTGGTGCCAAGCAACTACACAAGGTGTCTCTTTGCCAGTAAATTTGATGTGACAAAGAGATAGGAGGGAGGAGGAAATCAGGTCACCTCTGCCAGCCCTGAAGGGGTCAGGGGGTCACATGAGGGGAAGACTGGCCTCATCTCTGCTCCGTGGGTGAGTCGGAGCTGCAGGAAGTCCTGGCACCGTCTCCTTCCCCGGCACCATATATTTAAGTGTGGTGGATTTACCATGTCCAGTTAATTTCTAGTATATAGCATAGATATACACCTTTTTTTCAGACTCTTCTGTTACAGTTTATCACAGGGTACTAAATAGAGTTCCCCGTGCCGTACAGTCAGCCGGTCAGTTCAGCCGCTCAGTCGTGTCCGACTCTCTGCGACCCCATGGACTGCAGCACGCCAGGCCTCCCTGTCCATCACCAACTCTGTAGTAGCACAACCTTAAGATATAGCAACTATTATTACCTCCATCTGACAAGTTAGAAAAATGAGGCACAGAGGTGAACTAACTTGCTAAAGATCTTTGGACTAGAAAGATAAAACTAGTCTACAGCCATGCCACCCTGAACACGCCTGATCCCGTCTGATCTCTGAAGGTAAGCAGGGTTGGGCGTGGTTAGTACTTGGATGGGAAAGGAAGAAAGCTGGAACTTGATTTCATCCCCACTCCAGAAGCCCATCTCTTGGTGCCCACACTGTGTGTTCTGCATTTTCATTGTCACTTAACACATGTTATTATCACATACAATAGTGGGAAACGTTTTACTGATGTTTAGTAGAAAAACACAGACGGACACAGCTCGGTACCACCTCTCCTACCGTTGCTTTTTGCAGGAAACTCTTGCTACAGGTGGTTTTCCAGGAACACGCCTGTCACATAAAGCAAGGACTGGCTGTGTGGGAGTTTCAGGCCCACGGCCGCCCTGCAGGTCCGGGCCAGCCTGAGCTGTGACAGCGACAAGCCCAGAAACACAGGACAGTCGGAACAGCCAGATGTCAGCTGACCCAGTGTGCGGTGACAGAAATAAAGAGAAAGCAAGCCAATTCGCAGGCAGGCTGGTTTACGAAGGTCACCCCTCCTGTTTGTCAAAACCCCAACCTCAGAAGTCAGCACCTCCAGAGTCTGTCAGATGGCCTCCTAGTGCTGGCCTCGGGGGACAGGAGACTGTAAGGTTTGGGAGAAAAGGTGATGGAGAGGACCTGGAGGTGGTGAGCCAGCCAGGTGGGGTCTGGGGTGGGGATGTCGGGGTTGCTGGAGGCACAGGGTCCTTCGTGGTGAGCCTCCAGGTCTCCTGTCATCATCAGTTCAGGTCAGTCACTCAGTCGTGTCCAACTCTCTGCGACCCCATGGACTGCAGCACGCCAGGCCTCCCTGTCCATCACCAACTCCCAGAGTTTGCTCAAACTCATGTCCATTGGGTCGGTGATGCCATCCACCATCTCATCCTCTGTCTTCCCCTTCTCCTCCAGCCTTCAATCTTTCCCAGCATTAGGGTCCTTTCCAAGGAGTCAGCTCTTCGCATCAGGTGGCCAAAGTATTGGAGTTTCAGCTTCAGCATCAGTCCTTTCAATGGATAGTCAGGACTGATTTCCTTTAGGAAGGACTGGTTGGATCTCCTTGCAGTCCAAGGGACTCTCATTGTCATCTCTTGATGACACTCTCTTGTCATCATAACAGGCCACAAACTCATGACACCAGTATGATTGAGCCCGGAAAGTGGGGAGCCACAGACTACATTTTTCAGAACAGAGGTCCGTGCCTCGTTTGAAAGAGACTTCCTGGAATACATGCGCACTTGAAAGCAGGCCACCCAAGTGGGAGACACGCTGACCAGCCTGGGGACCCAGGTATCATCAGAGGAGCTCACTCAGTCCCCGTTTCAGAGACCGAGACCACGAAGCTACTTAAGCAGACAACTGTGCAGTTCCCTCATGGAATTATATGCTTCTAGAATTTTCCACCGGAAGCCTCTGAAGAGATTCTAAGAACCCACTGCTTCCTTGAGCAAAGGTTCTCATAGCTTGTATATCCCCTCTCTCCCTGGAAAGTGTGTTGGGAATAAGAGCGGAGCTGAGCCCGTGTCTGGCTGCAGTCACCTGCTTAAGGCACTCTGTCATGGTGGGGGTCTCCCCGGGTTGGCTCTCAGAGGTGGTTGCCGAGACCCCTCCCCCAAAGCCCCCGCCCCCTCTCCTGCATGAGCTACTTGATTTACGCCCCTGAAAATGCCCACCAGCTTCCCTGAGTCTCCATCGCTCGATTGGCTTCTGCTTCTGGGGAGGGAGAGGGCCAGTGTGATGGGGGAAATGGAGAGGCTGGGGGGAGCGGGAAGGAGGGGGTGGTCTGTCACGTGGACCTGAAAGTGGGGCTGTGGGGTGGAGAAGCCCCAGAGGAGCCCAGTGGGGCAAGGATGTGTCCTGGGAGCCAGTGATGGTCTCAAGAGGCAAGAGGCTGCGACTCAGAAACAGGAACGTTTGGACAGGATTTCATTTTAGTTTAGATTACACTGGCAGAAGGTTTCCAAAGTGAAAAGAGAAAATTTGCAAACACATTCCTAAAGTCATGCACTCCCCTTGCCTTTGGCAACAGCTGCACCCCGCCCCCACCCCCGGCCCACCCCTCTCACGGAGGAATTTCCCCAGGAAGGTGACTTCTCCTTGCTGGGTCTCCACTGGGGAGCGGGTGGTCCAGCCCCCACCCCCTGGAGGAGTGGGGGAGGGGCTGCACTTCACTAAGCACGTGTTCAGTTCAGTTCAGTCGCTAAGTCCTGTTCGACTCTTTGCGACCCCATGAACTGCAGCACCCCAGGCCTCCCTGTCCATCAACAACTCCCGGAGTCCACCCAAACCCATGTCCATTGAGTCAGTGATGCCATCCAACCATCTCATCCTCTGTCGTCCCCTTCTCCTCCTGCCCTCAATCTTTCCCAGCATCAGGGTCTTTTCCAATGAGTCAGTTCTTCCCATCAGGCGGCCAAAGTATTGGAGCTTCAGTTTCAACATCAATCCTTCCAATGAACACACAGGACTGATCTCCTTTAGGATGGACTGGTTGGATCTCCTTGCAGTCTAAGGGACTCTCAAGAGTCTTCTCCAACACCACAGTTCAAAAGCATCAATTCTTCAGCACTCAGCTTTCTTTATGGTCCAACTCTCACATCCATACATGACCACTGGAAAAACCATAGCTTTGACTAGACGGAGCTTTGTGGCAAAGTAATGTCTCTGCTTTTTAATATGCTGTCTAGGTTAGTCATAGCTTTTCTTCCAAGGAGCAAGCGTCTTTTAGTTTCATGGCTGCAGTCACCATCTGCAGTGATTTTGTCAGAAGCACTGATACAAGAAAAGATGTCCTTGACTCCAGACTTGGCAGAAAAGGTTCATTTTATTCTGGAAAGGACACACAAGCATGATCTGAGTCATGCTTAAGGGTTTGGAGTGGTGGGGCCCCCAGCTCCAGAGAGAAATTAAGGTCCAGGGGAGGGACATCCTTTATGGGAGAGACTCCAGAGGTGCGTGACCTGTGGACAGAGGCCAGCCGGCAGCCTGGCAGTGCTGGCCACCCTGCATTTGCTTGGCTCTTCCTGGGCTTATGGGTCACGATGCTGACCTGTTATAGTAACGAAATTCCACAGGTTGCTTTCATAGTCTTGGGGAGGGTGCACCTGCTGTTGCAGATTTTATGGATTTAGGCAAAGAAGTGAAGGAGGAGAGTGAAAAAGCTGGCTTAAAGCTCAACATTCAGAAAACTAAGATCATGGCATCTGGTCCCATCACTTCATGGCAAATAGATGTGGAAACAGAGGAAACAGTGGCTGACTTTATTTTTCTGGGATCCAAAATCACTGCAGATGGTGATTGCAGCAAAGAAATTAAAAGACGCTTACTTCTTGAAAGGAAAGTTATGACTAACCTAGACAGCCTAGAAAGCTGAGCACCGAAGAATTAATGCTTTTGAACTGTGGTGCTGGAGAAGATCCTTGAGAGTCCCTTGGACTGCAAGGAGATCCAACCAGTCCATCCTAAAGGAGATCAGTCCTGGGTGTTCATTGGAAGGACTGATGCTGAAGCTGAAACTCCAATACTTTGGCCACCTGATGCGAAGAGCTGACTCCTTGGAAAAAACCCTGATGCTGGAAAAGATTGAGGGCAGGAGGCGAAGGGGACGACAGAGGATGAGATGGTTGGATGGCATCACCGACTTGATGGACGTGAGTTTAGGTGGACTCCGAGAGTTGTTGATGGGCAGGGAGGCCTGGCATGCTGCAGTTCATGGGGTCACAAAAAGTCGGACACAACTGAGCAACTGAACTGAACTGAATAAACATAGACCCGGCCTTTCCAGGTGACTCTAGTGGTAAAGAATCCGCCTATAGTGTGGGAGACCCGGGTTCGATCCCTGGGGGGGGCAGATCCCCTGGAGAAGGGAAAGGCTACCTACTCCAATATTCTTGCCTGGAGAATCCCATGGACAGAGGAGCCTGGCAGACTACAGTCCATGGGGTTGCAAAGAGCAGGAGTGACTTAAGTGACTTAGTACACCCACATAAATATAAATCAAGGGACTTCGTGGTGGTCCAGTGGTGGTCCCCTTCTAATACAGGGGGTGTGAGTTCAATCCCTGGTCAGGGAACTAAGATCCCACATGGCCAAGAAAACAA
Organism: Odocoileus virginianus; assembly: GCF_023699985.2. NCBI lineage: Eukaryota > Metazoa > Chordata > Mammalia > Artiodactyla > Cervidae > Odocoileus > Odocoileus virginianus. The sequence goes on from NC_069674.1 coordinate 4,519,758, forward strand.
AACAAATCAAAAATATTGTAACAAATATTGTAATAAATTCAATTAAAAGACTTTAAAAATGTTTCACGTCAAAAAAAATCTTAAAATTTTTTAACTATTTAATTTTTAAAAATAAATGAATAAACATAGACCAAGGCACTGAGACACATGGGGGAAAAGGAGAGAGGGACCTCCTCCCCTCACCAGCTGCTGGGGATCAAACTGGGTCCTCCCCAAAATGGAGCCCTGATCCCCAGCACCTCACCATGTGACCTTATTTGGAAACAAGGTCTTCACAAATCTAGGTAAAATGAGCTCAGGAGGCGAGCCCTCCTCTGAGATGGCTGGCGTCCTTATCAAAGGGGGAAATTTGAACACAGACAGACATGCACACAAGACATGCAGACCTACGTTTACGGGAAGATGAAAACCCACGTCTGTGAGCCAAGGAGAGAGGCCTCAGGAGGAACCCACCCACCTCCACCTTGATCGGGAACTTCCTGCCCCAGAACCTGGAGATAACTCATCCGGGTTGTTGGAACAATCCAGTCTGCGCTAATTTCTTACAGGAGGCCCAGGAAACTGATGCACTGGAGGATAACAAGTTCTCAGTAAAATCTGAAGATGAAATAAATCACATGGTGGGAGCAATTGGGAAAATCCCAAAAAGGACAGAAGACCCCAGCTGCTGTGTGATGCTTTTTTCCTCCCTCCAGAGCCAGTGATACCAACAAGCCAGTAGCAAGGTCCACCGGGTACCAGCCTTCCTCCAAGACAGGAACGCCTGCTTACCTCCCAATTCCTGGCCCTGGGGAGGGAAACCCTGCTCACACGTTCTCTCTGATACTTGTAGATTGGAGAAAAGAAAGCGGTAACAGGATTTCTCCAACATCCACCGTCTCTGCTCTGAGAAAAGTCACAGATTAGCAAGAAATGAACCCTTGGTGTTCTGAATAAGGCAGAGAGGTTGTCCTTGCCTTTCACGTCAAACCTCTAGTTGCTGAAAACACAACAGAAATGGAGAGGCCCCCCATGTGGTGTTGTTGACAAGGGGCCAGGCTTCTGTCTGAGGCTCTCTGTGGTTGTTCTGTGTGCAGCCTGGGGCCAGCACTGCTCAGACGACGTTGGGTCCCCACCCTCTGGGTCCCCACCTGAAAGCAGGGCCAAGACGCAGAACAAGCCAGACACTTTCAAGCATTGCCCATGATAGAGCATAGAGGGCCCTCAAACACATGAGCCAGATCCAAGATATATATCTTGGTGTCTTAAAATTTCTCTTTTTTGTGATTAAAAGAAAAGGTATGATCTGCTCCAGAGAGCAGAGGCAGCTTCAGATACGGCTCACCCCATCACCACTGCAGATGGTGACTGCAGAGATGAAATTAAAGAATGCTTTCTCCTTGGAAGAAAAGTTATGACTAACCTAGACAGCATATTAAAAAGCAGAGACGTTACTTTGCCAACAAAGGTCCATCTAGTCAAAGCTATGGCTTTTCCTATAGTCATGTATGGATGTAAGAGTTGGACAATAAGGAAAGCTGAGCACTGAAGAATTGATGCTTTTGAACCGTGGTGTTGGAGAAGACTCTTGAGAGTCTCTTAGACTGCAAGGAGATCCAACCAGTCCATCCTAAAGGAGATTAGCCCTGACTATTCATTGGAAGGACTGATGCTGCAGCTGAAGCTCCAATACTTTGGCCACCTGATGCGAAGAACGGACTCGTTTGAAAAGACCCTGATGCTGGGAAAGATTGAAGGCCAGAGGAGAAGGGGATGACAGAGGATGAGATGGTTGAATGGCATCACCGACTCAATGGACATGAGTTTGAGCAAGCTCCAGGAGTTGATGGACAGCGAGGCCTGGCGTGCTGCAGTTCATGGGGTCGCAAAGAGTCAGACACGACTGAGCGACTGAACTAAACTGAACTGATCACCACTGGCACACCCTCTAGCCAGCGGTGATGAAGAACTTTCAAATAGCTCTAGATTGCCAAGGAGAAGACTGCACCACCCAAAGGCATAAATCAGCAGTGCTGTGTATACTTCAAAAGCCACAGCTCTGTACCTAAGATGTGTATATGACACGTAAGTCCAAAGAACATGGCCCACTAAATTTTCTGGCTTTCATATTTAAAACCTGGTGTGGATTAGATGCTCTTTGGAAAGAACTCCAATTAAAGCTGCTGGTCAGTCTGGGACTCCCGTGAAGATACATGAAAAAGACAGGCAGGATCACGGTCCTATACCTTGGTGCGCTGGGCTGTTCTCTAGAAGAAGGTGGAGTTTGTGTTCTCGGCTCTCCCTTCAGATAAGAATTGCTTCATGCGGCTTCCCTGGTGGTTCATTGGTAAAGAATCTGCCTGCAAATGCAGGAGCCACGGCTTCGATCCCTGGTCCTGGAAGATCCTGCGTGCTGCAGCAACGAATCCGGAGCACCACAACTCCGGAGCCCGTGCTCTCGAGCCCGGGAGCCACGACTGCTGAAGCCCTCAGCCCCTAGAGCCCATGATCAGCAGCAAGAGAAGGCTCCGGGCTGAGAAGCCCGCTTGCCACAGCTAGGCCACATGGCAATGAAGACCTGGCACAGACAAAGAAATAAAAGTATCAGCCACGGGTATGAAGCAACTTTAAAAAGTGCCTCGTGTAAATGAAGTTGGTTTGTCTACATCATCCTGCTGGTGGGCTGGGCGCATTGCAGCTTGCCCTCAATCTCTCCAACTGAGAAGAACGCCAGACCAAACACCCCACCTGGGCACCCCTCCAAAGTGTCCCACCTGACAGTGAACGCCCAGCCAAATATCATCTTTCCACCCTCATGTCTGGTCTGAAACCCTGCAGCATTTGTAAATAGATCAGAGGCTTAACCTTGGTTACATATTAACAGACACAGTTTTCCTAACAAGATTACAAAATCTCAAGGGTCAGGAATGTGCTGAACGCTTCCTTCGGGGCACCTGTGTGTTCAAGGGGAGAAGGGAAGGCAGCTACAGTTGGTCAGGGCGGTGGTGGGTGCCGTGGGGTGTCGCAAGGGAAGGACTGGGTTTCTGCGATCCGGGCTCACACACCACAGTGCAAAGCAGGTGTTAAAACCCAGTTAGGACATTCCCTGCCGGGGCATGGGTTCGATCCTGGTCGGGGAACTAAGACTCGGCAAGGTGGACAGCACGGGAAAGAAAGGAAGGAAGGAGGGAAGAGGGGGAGATGGAGAAGGGAGCGGACGACGAGGCGTTGCAGGCAGGCAGAGGGGAGGGACCCTCCTGCCCTCTCTGCATCCCCACCCACCACCTGTGCCCACCCCATGATAACCGGGGTCACCACAGCAAGGTACAAGGACCCTCATCTTTACAAATCAACACAGCTCCTCGGTGATGGGCCCTCACATGAAATTTCCAGGTGACTCCATTAGTCTCCAGGTGGCGCTGGTGGTCAAGAAGCTGCCTGCCAATGCAGGAGACACAAAAGACGCAGGTTCAATCCCTGGGTTGGGAAGATCCCCTAGAGGAGGAAATGGCCACCCACTCCAGTATTCTTGCCTGGAGAATCCCATGGACAGAGGAGCCTGGCGGGCTACAGTCCATGGGGTCGCAAAAGAGTCGGACGCGACTGAGCACCATTAGTTCCATTTATTCATTTGCCGAAACCTTTTAACCATTTTAAGATAAACACTTTCTTAAACTGCTGACACACCGTTGAGTCTCCTTAGTGCGCACAGCTCCTATTTCATCTTCCTGGTTCAGAATCGCCATCGTGTACATGGAGTCCTGTGCTGAGCTGACCTCTTGCTCACCATCGGGGTCAGTCCTACAGTGGGAGGGCAGCCCCTTCCCCCACTCTGATTTGTGGCTCCTGGTGGGCGAGATGCTGGGTAATTTGTGTGTGTGTGAGAGAGAGAGAGAGAGAAATTGTAACTCCGAGAGAAGGAAGCCCCCAGATCCCCCAGCACGCGGGTTTGGTGAGGTCACACCAGTCCTCCTGGGTTCAGGCACTGGGCACCCTCGCCCCAGGCAAATTCCACACAGTGAGGCTGCTGGCTATGCGGCCAGCAGGGAGATGGAGCGCCCCTGGACCTAGGCTATCTCTTGGACACCAGGAGATCACACGTCGATCCTAAAGGAAGTCAACCCTGAGTGTTCATTGGAAGGACTCATGCTGAAGCTGAAACCCCAGTCCTCTGGCCACCTGATACCAAGAGCCGACTCATGGGAAAAGACCCTGATGCTGGGAAAGATGAAGGGCAGGAGAATAAGGGGGCGACGGAAGATGGGATGGTTAGATAGCATCACTGACTCTACGGACATGACTGTGAGCAAACTCTGGGAGACAGTGGAGGACGGGGGAGCCTGGCGTACTGCCGTCCAGAGGGTCACAAAGAGTGGGACACAACTGAGGGACTGAAGAACAAGTGTGATAAGGTTTTTCAATAACCCCGGAAGGGTTAATGCATGTAATTTGTCCTCCGTTCTCTTGGGTTTCAGCTTGGAAGTGACCTCCGAGGATGGATAATGAGGTCAGCACTTTGCAGCCACATAGGGCCCACCCTCCGCCCCACGCCCCCACCCCGCAGCTCTCCGAGGTCAGCCTGAAGCCACAACCTGCCAGCCGGAGCAGGACCAGAGCGGTCAGTGGTGCTGGGGCGCCCTCTGGTGCCCACTTCTGGGACAGGCGCTGGAAACCAGCTTCCAAGGGTCAGACAGACCGTGGCCACTGGCATAAAAAGCACACATCTCTTAACATGACAACAGGTATCTGTTCCATTAGCCGACATCCATAAGAGAGCCCCCTAGAGTTAGAGTTAGTGCCCCCCCCCCTAGTTAGTCTCTGGTGCCGACTGGGTACAATCAGTCACTGCATCTTTGGGGTGATTTCTGAGGCTGAGTCCAAGTCAGGAGGAAAGATCCTGGCTGGCGATTACACCGGATGCCCCAAGCCCCAGAGACAGAGAGGACTGGAGGTCAGGGGTGGGTCAAGACTCTTCAGAGAAGCAGGTCCAATGGGAGGCGTGCATGTGTATGTGGGCAGGGTTCCACAGTGGATTTATTTTAAAGAATCCACTCAAGTGATTGGAGGGACTTGACACATCTGAGACGCAGAGGGTTGGTTGACCATCTGTGAAGTAAGTAACAGATGGTATTACAGTCTCGACTCTGAAACCTGCAGGGCAGTTTGGCAAGCTGGCCACTCGGGCAGGACGTCTGTCTTACAGTCTAGAGGCAGAATTCCTTCTTCTCCAGAAACCCTCACATTTTGCATCTTAGAACCCTCAACTGATGAGATGCAGCCCACCCACATTATGGAGGGCAATCTTTAATATCAGTGCTCACAGATGTGACTCACATCCACGACACAACTTCATGGGAACGTCTAGACTAGTGTTCGGCCAAACAACTGGGCACCAGAGCCCAGCCAAGAGGACACATGAAATTTACTATCACAGGTACCCTGAATCTTCCTTCCCTGTTTATAAAGGGCTGCTCATGTAACCTGTCAATGACTTCATGCATCCTTAGAAGAAGGCTTAGGCCATTAGATTCTCACTGGGGCCACTTTTGAGTCAGACTTCTTTGTTGGTTTTCTTTTTTTTCTTTTAATGGAAGTGTAGTTGATTTACAATGTTATGTTAATTTCTGATATACGGCAAAGTGATTCGGTTATACTTACATATACATTCTTTCTCATATTCTTTTCCATTACGGTTCATCACAGGATACTGAATACAGCTCCCTGGGTTCTACAGGAGGATTGCTGTTTTTCCATTCTAAATGTAGTAGTTTGCATCTGCTAATCTCAGACTCCCAGTCCGTCCTCTCCCTCCCCCACCACCTGGCCTTGGAAACCAGGTGTCTATGTCTCTGTGTCTATTTCTGTTTCACAGGTTCATCTGTGTCTTATTTTAGATTCCACACATAAGCGGTAATCATATAGCATTTGTCTTTCTCTTTCTGACTTACTTTGCTGAGGTTTTGATAATCTCTAGGTCCATCCATGGAGCTGCAAATGGCATTATTTCATTCTTTTATATGGCTGGGTAATATTCCTCATTGGGACCACTTCTTAACAAACTATGGAATTAATAAGGTCGATGCTTGATTGTAGAACTTAGAAGCCTTGAAGAATTTAAGAACTCAACAAGAAAGTTCTTAGAGGGTCCAAGACACATCTAGTGGGCATCTGGTTCATTCCCCTGAGCTTGGAAGTCTCATATTCACCATTTTTAAAGTCACAAGAGACTCCTCCCCAATGCCTGAGAAACGGAAGCAGGAGGAGGAATTACAGGAAAAATGGAAGGTAAAATCCAATATGCACTAATAGCTTAATAAGCAGGAATAAATTGATTTTTCCATTAGAAGCCAAAAGGCAACAAGCTAAATAGACCTCCGCCTGCTATGGCCTGCATACATGGTGATGTGTGGATGCAATAAGGCTTAACTGGTTTTGTTGAGACGGCACAGAAGAAAAAAGGTACAGATCCCAACTGCTAGCCCTAATTAGAATCTCAGAGAAACACGATACCCGCTCCCGCCGCTGTGTTCTAATCTTCTCGATCAAATCTGTGCACCCAGCAGTCCTGGTGAGTCCTCTGACAGCACCCCCCGGCAGATCTGTACGATCCTTGCACATGGCCACGGATGCCTAGCCTGGGCTGATGGGTCGTTGGGAGCCCGTAAGGACATCTCTGTTTACCTAGCTTTGTGTCTCCAACACGGAGTCTCATTTCCTCCCTGAAGGCTTCCCCAGTGACTCCCGGTGGTGCAAGCAGTAAGTGAAGAACCTGCCTGCCAATGCTGGAGACCCAGTGTGATCCCTGGGTGGGGAAGATCCCCTTGAGAAGGAAATGGCAACCCACTCCAGCATTCATGGCTGGAGAATCCCCATGGACAGAGGAGCCTGGTGGGCTACAGTCCACGGGGTCACAAAGAGTCAGACACGACTGGAACAGCTTAGCACCCAGCAACCACTTGGCGCCCCCGTGATCTCCTGTTGTGTTGACCCCAGAGCCCTTGGCCCATAGCTGCCTCCAGCACTTACACACAACTTGTGTTATTTAGGATGTCTTGTGGACGCCTCGTCTCTGCATCAGAATTATGAATGTTTAGAACAGCAGTCATATCTTACCGCCCATTATTTCGGTCAGCAAATGTTCCGTGAATGATGCTCCTTTATGAAGACATCTGTCGAACTTTAGACACCATCACCGCAACAGCGATTGAGCAGATGGCATAATGAGCACTTCTACACATTACCTTATTTGACTCTCCCCATGTCCCTATGACATATGTGGCTTGATTTCTCATGTTGTCAACAGGAAACTGAATCTCATGTCTTCAGTTGCAGATCCTGAAGTCCGCGCAGAGCTCGTCCATCGGCTCCAGCCTTCTGATTCTGAACTCTGCTCTTTCACACCAAGCAGCAAGGACCCAATTTCCCCAGAGCTCTGGGTGGGTGGGGAGGGGTCAGCGTGAAAACGGTAGCAGCTTCCATTATGTTTCGTAGATCTGGGAGTGACCAGATGTCAGCTGAGACGTGTGACCCCAGTCCTCCCCCCCAGTCTTGCTCTCCTTATCGCTCTGGGGAAAGGACATTTGTCACTTCTGACTTCTGCCCACTATCTCAAGAATACTGGTGTGGGTAGCCTATCCCTTCTCCAGCGGATCTTCCTGACCCAGCAATCTAACCAGGGCCTCCCATATTACAGGCAGAGTTTTTACCAATTGAGCCATCAGGGAAGCCCTTTCAAGAAGCTAACTGCCTCAATAAGAAATTTGTGAGGGGCGAGGTGGTTGATGATGCAATTTTATTTAATACTTTATTGATTATAACTGATTTACAATGTTGTGTTAGTTTCAGGGGTACAGCAAAGTGATTCAGTTACTCATATACATATAGCCATTCTTTTTCAGATTCTTTTCTCATATAGGTCATCAGAGATATTGGGCAGAGTCCTTATTGTTTTTCTATTTTATGTACAGTAGCGTGTGTATGTGTGTTCATCCCAAACTCCTGATTTACCCCTCTCCTTTCCATCACGTTTCCAATTTGGTAACCATAATTAAAGCATTTGTCTTTCAAGTGAGTTATTTCTAGTTATAAAATTTAAAACTTGAATCCATCAAACTGTCATCCCAAAGTAGTGTTGGACACCTTAAGTTTACACACTGTTGTGAGTCACTGAAAGCAAAAGTTGTGTCTGGCTCTTTGTGACCCATGGACTGTAGCCCGCCAGGCTCCTCTGTCCCTGGGGTTTTCCAGGTAAGAATACTGGAGAGGGTTGCCACTCCCTTCTCCAGGGGCTCTTCCTGACTCAGGGATCAAACACGGGTCTCCCACGTTGCAGGCAGGCTCTTTACCACCTGAGCCAGCAGGGAAGTCCTGTTGTGAGTCATTACATCTCAATAAAGCTGGAAAAAAAAAAAAGCAGGTAGCAAACTGGGGGGGGGGGGGGGGTGTCAGCTGGGCCATGTAGAGGAAGCCCTCTTGGGCATCTCCTTGACTCACTGGCCCTGTCCTGGGGCACCCTGCCTTGCACATCCCCCGCCCGCTGCCCGGCTAGAATGCAGGGTGCAATCCAAAGCCACAACCGCTCTGCACCTCCTGTCGTGACCGCCTGGTCAGGCCAATGGAGCCAAGTGCTCTGCCCCACACCCCTGCCGTGGTTAAACCATCTTCCAGATGGCTTTGTCCCAGTGGGTAAAGAAGCTGCCTGCAGCGCAAGAGCCGCAGGAGACTCAGGTTCGATCCCTGGGTCGGGAAGATCCCCTGGAGGAGGAAATGGCACCCCACTCCGGTATTCTTGCCTGGAGAATCCCATGGACAGAGGAGCCGCCTGGCAAAGCTCCAGTCCATGAGGTCGCAAAGGGTCGGACACGACTGAGCACAGCACAGCCTACCTTCTGGATTTAACCAGGGCTCAGACTCGGGGAGAATCATCCAGCGTATTAGCATGGGCCCCAAGGAGTGGCGGCACTCGCTCTGCTAGGCCAGAGTTCCTCAGCTTGAATGTGCACAGATCCAGTCGGTCCGAGCCCGGCCTGAGCCTCGAGCAGGGCCATGCGTCATCTGGGGATGAGGTGTGTCCCCAAAACACATGTTGAAGTCCTATCTCCTGGCACCAGAGGATGTGACCCAATTTGAAAACAGGGTGAAACTAAGACGCAAGGGACGACAAGGGGCTTCCCTGGTGGCTCAGATGGTAAAGAGTCCGCCCGCAGAGTTGGAGACCTGGGTTCGATCCCTGAGTTGGGGAGATCCCCTGAAGGAAGGCGTGGCAACCCACTCCAGGATTCTTGCCTGGAGAATTCCATGGACAGAGGAGCCTGGTGGATGACATGGGGTCTCAAGGAGTCGTACACATCTCGGAGAAGGGTGGGCCTGAGTCCCACACGGCAGGTGTCCTTATCAGAAGAGGAGAAGAGGGGATTCTCTGGTGGGCCAGTGCTTAGGACTTGGCGCTTTCTCCACCCCAGGTTCAATCCCTGGTTGGGGAGCTAAGATCCTGCAAGCCGTGTGGCACAACCAAGAGAAGAAGAGGGGGAGAGACATGGGAGAAGGCCGTGGGAAGTCAGACCCCAGAGGGCAGGCGGCCATGGGGTGACGAGGCAGAGTTTGGAGTGATGCCTTTGCAACCAAGGAAGGCAGAGGACCCGGGGCCACCTCCAGAAGCCAGAAGGGGAGCCTGGCCCTGCCGGCACCTTGACCTTAGACTTGCAGCCTCCAGAACTGAACAGCAGAGACGTCTTGTTTGAGCTGCTCAGTTTGTGATAGTCTGATGGCAGCAGGCCTAGCAGACTCATCCAGGAGCCTTGTTTTCATTTGTTTTGTTTGCTTTAAACAGCAGAGAGAGGGCAGGGGGGATAAGGGAGAGATCAATAGCCTAAGATTAAAATGGAGGGTCTTCTAGGAACTCCTATCACCTCATTCCTACTCTCAACGGTCCAAATGAAATAATATTAGCTGTGTTGATGGAGTATTCAAGGCCAGCAAAGAGCATCCTCCAGAAAAGTGTCCTATGTCCTTAAGTTTAGATCAAAGAAAAGAAGCATAAAAACCCACTGGTGTGCTTTTAAGCCACCGGCCTGACTCTTGGGAGATAGAACTTGATGTCAGCACGTGTGGCATCGCAGGGCGGGGGCGGCTCTGAACTCAGGTTAGGGCAGGAGGCTCAATTGTCCTTGATGTCATCGATCCTTCAACTCCGCTGTGGCAGAGATGGCTCATCACTGCCCAACATCTACCCTCCTGCTTTTTAATCATGAAACACTGATTCTTAGCTAGGCCACGGTCCCCCAGCCAGATGATTACATTTACCACCAAGCTCAAGAAAGTGTTGGATGGTGCTTCTGTATAGTACCCTGAAAAGGGGGTACTCCCTTTCTTGTCACCTTCTTCCTCCTGCTGATTGGAAAGCAGGTGTGTTAGCTGGAGCTCCAGCCACCACTTTGGGCTATGAGGCCCAGGGCCACACTCTAGGGACTGTAGGCAAGAATACTGGGAGAAGCATGTCCCAGGGGTGCTCAGGGAAATTGCAATGCCAGCCATGGACAGCCCACCTACAAGAAAAAATAAAACCTTATATACTGAAACTACTTTGGATACTTGGTTTTTTGTCACAAGCAGTCAAACTAACTAGATCCTTTTATTTACAAATAAAAACTCCACTCTTTCACTAGACCAATAAATATATTGAGAGCAAAAAATAGGCTTCTACATGAAGTGTTTTAAACCAACCTCCTCTACTCCTGAAAAGCTTGTTTGTAGATAATTAGATTCATGAAATGGGAATATTTTCTTACTTGCCTGACAGGAATCATTACTCACCCTAAAGAAGTCATAGACCTACTACAACTAGCACAGTTTAAAATCTTTCTATTTTTTTCACTGCTATAACCCTTAGTACGTCTGATACGACAATCTAACAGTAAAATTGAGCCTCTGTCTTCAGCTCACCCAGGCAGTTTCTGCTTGTATCTTAGTCACTGGATAACATTTCCATTTCTAAAATGGTTAGAAGAATCTGATCCTATTAAAATACAATTGAACCAGATTTGAAACTAGCATATCTGTCTCTTCTGACAAGGGGGACAGTGTGTGTGTTGGGGCTGGGGGTGGCTTTCCAGCTTTTTCCTTCCCATATGACGGTTTCCCTTGCTCTCTCAGTTCTCTCCTTGTTCAGCCTCTTCCCACCTACTGCTTCCAGAGAGAAACTCAATTTGCTTTCATTTCAACTGCTTCAGAGCCAGAGTTCAGATGTGGAGACAAAGGACATAAATCACCATGTTTAGGATCAGACTGGGGAGGAAGCCAGGCAGAAAAAGAGCTGGGGTCTGAGGAAGCCTGAAGTGAACCGGGCAGTTCAGCTGCCTTCTCCAGCAGACGGCAGCCCGAGCCACCTGCCCGAGAGGACACGTCTCCCACGTGGTCTCGCAGCTGGCGTTCCCCACGGGACCAGGTCTGCCCGGGCCGAAGTCAGCATGAGGAGGAGCAGCCCCGCCCCAAGACGTCGTCTCCGGCCGCACAGGCGTGCAGGCCTGTGTTTCTTTTTCGGCTGGAGCAGAAGGATGTGCGGTGGGCCAGTGGTTCGCCACTTCCGGCTGGCTTCCGGGTGTTTCTCCCCTTGACTGTGCCCTGGTCCTCCCGGGTTTTCTGAAGCCGTCAGCCCTCTTGTTCTTTTAGAATCTAACTCAGTACAGTCATTATTTTATAATAATTTTAAGTGGAGCATGAAAGTATTAGCTGTGTTTGACTCTTTGTGACCCCATGGACCGTAGCCCACCAGGCTCCTCTGTCCATGGGATTCTTCAGGTAAGAATACCTGAGTGGGCTGCCATTCCCTTCTCCAGGGGATCTTACCGACCCAGAGACTGAACCTGGGTCTCTTGCGTTACAGGCGGATTCTGTACCATCTGAACCACCAGGGAAGGCCCTATACTAAATTCTATACTAAACCTATATATTGGATTGGCAAAAAAATTAGTTTGGGTTTTTCCATAAGATCATAAGGAAAAACCCAAATGAACTTTTTGGCCAATCTATTATTATTCTTCAAGCTTTCTGCCGCTGAATATTATTTAAATTCAAAACTCTCAAGAGCAGAAGCAAGTTCTGATGCAAGTGTTTCTTAAAATCCTCTCCCAACCTAATTCTGCTGAAATAACTTATTGTGTTTTCATTGTATCCTGTCTGGAGATAAACCACATGCTTTGCAAACAGGAAATTAGAATAATCTGTTCTGAAGGACAACCTCAATTTGGCAAAACCCATGGCTCGGAGGGTAAAGAATCTTTCTGCAATGTAGAAAACACTGGAGATGCAGGATCAATCCCTGGGTCAGGAAGATCCTCTGGAGGAGGAAATGGTGACCCATTCCAGTTTCTGGCCTAAAAAATCCAATGGACAGAGGAGCCTGGTGGGCTACAGTCCAAAGGGTCACAGAGTCAGACACGACTGAGCAACTAAGCGCGCACACACGCACACAAAAAAAATTTACTAATAGAAGACTTTATGGGGGAGAAAAAGACAATCTTGTGGAAGTAAAAGGTAGATAGATATTGTTTGAATTGATCAATAGTTTATAGACGCTCTTGCCTGAAATCCGTGGACATGGTAGCCCTTTGCTATCCTGAGCTTGCTTTAGTTCATGGACAATCTCCCTTTGGAAGCGTTCAGTTCAGTTCAGTCCCTCAGTCGTGTCTGACTCTTTGTGACCCCATGGACTGCAGCCCACCAGGCCTCCCTGTCCATCACCAACTCCCGGAGCTTGCTCAAAGTCATGTCCGTTGAGTCGGTGATGCCATCCAACCACCTCATCCTCTGTCTACATCCCCTGGGCCCCCGCCAAGTGTACTGAATACATGATATTCATGACGCATCCTCGCAAATGTTTTAATTCTTCACTTGCTTTTGTCTGACACAAACACAAGCTTAAGCTGGGTAATCATTTGTGCTTAACTACGAGAATGAGATTTGGCAGAGAAACAAACCGGATCTATCAATAGGAGTGTCCCTGTCCCAGGGCTGAGCCACAAGCCACACGTCTGCCCCCGCGCTCGAGTTCCCCCCTAAAGCCTGAACTCAAGGATCCCCCAGCTACACCGGAGGGAGGAGGGCGGGCCCTGGCAGGCTGCTCTAGTTTACTGTTCAAGTGTGAAAGTTTAATGGAGGCCGTCAAGGGCTCAGGACGTGTTTTTGGCACACGGTGTGTCTTTTGTCCTATGCTTTACAGGAAGACTCATGAATAGGTAAACAGCGCGGCCAGGCCCGGTGGCAGACTCATGCCGGGCGGTCTCGCCCCTGCTCCCCGGGGGGGAACGCAGCCTGGTGATACCAGGCATCCTTACAAAGGACTGGGAGGAAGTCAGGGCATTGTAATGGCCTGCTCTCCCTCCCAGGAGGGGTTCCGCCTCCGTCAACCCCTGCAAGGTGGGTGGGCCACGCTGCATCCCGTTGCATCTCCGCCCTCCTGCACACGGCTGCTTCCCCAGATGTCGGTGGTCCTTTGGACGCCTCTTCCTGGGAAACTCTGGCGGCTGCATGATCACAGGGGACTCCACACTCAGCCTGAACAGCTTGCTCCTGCCATCCTGTATTCTGAATCATTTTCACACAGGGGCCTGTGTTCTGATTTCCCGCAGTGGTCCTGCGACCACTTAACGAAGGGCCTGGTGACGAGGCACAGTGTTCCGTGTGCGGAGAAGGTTCTTCACGAGGCCCTGTCCTCAAACAAAGCCCCGGGGAGCAGGTTGAGGAGCAGCAAAGTCCACGGCCCAAAGTGAACTTGAGAACATAGATTGCCAGCTGCTTCCTGGAGAAGTGAGGCCTCATCTGGGCCATCCACACCTGAAAAAGTCTGGGAACGCAGGCTGGGCCCTCAGCGGTAGAGGCAGCACTTTCTCCCCTGAACCTGGACGCCCAGTCCCTTAATGAGACATGCTGTTCCTCTTTCCGCATGCCGATCCTTGCAGTCCTGCAGACCGAGACCTTCTGGTCACATTTCTAACAGCTCTTCTATCCCAGGAACTGTGCTGAGCTCTTTCCTTTCCACCTATTCCCTCTTTTAATCCTAAAGCACATGAGGTCTGCCTCACCGCCCTCCTCTTACAAGTGGGGAGACTGCCTGGGTAACGCGGCAGAGCTGCCCACGGAGACCCCGGGAGCACAGCAGACACCCAGCAGCCCCGAGGAACCCTAGGCTCATGTGTTCAGGGGTCTCATTATGCATTAAAAGGCCCCCCCACATACCCGTATGTCATCATCTTAACCTCCAGTACCTCGGAACATGATCTTATTGGGGAATAAGCAGTTTTTTGTTTTTCCCCTTTTTGTTGGCTCACCAGCATGCAGGGTGTTAGTTTCCCAACCCGGGATCGAATGCATGCCCCCTGCAGTGGAAGCACACAGTCCCAACCACCAGACTGCCTGGGAAGTTCCAAGAGATAAGTAGCTCTGATGATGTAACTCTGTGATGAGGTCGTGTTGGAGCAGGGCGGGCCCTTCACCTGAGACGACTGGCATCCTTATAAACAGGGGGAAGGTGGGCCCCGACAGGCCCAGAGGGAGAAGGCCATGGAGACCAGGCATCCTGCTGCTCCCAGCCTGGCCCTGCCAACACCATGATCTTGGACCCTCAGTCTCCAGACAGTACAACAGTGCGGTTTCTGCTGCTTTCGGCACCCCTGCTTGCAGTCCTGTGTTAGCACAGCCCCGGGAAATGGACGCAGGTCTCCCCAACTGTCGTCGGGGTTTCACTGTGTCATCACAAGACCCCAGAGAGTCAGGGACCTCATCATCACCACTCCCAAGGCCACCAGCAGCCAAGGGACGGGCGATGTCGTGGGGCCACAGAGCACAGCTGGAGCAGGGCAGGGACCAGCCCTCTGGCGCAGCAGCTGCATCTGGGGGTCTTTGTGCCATCACGGAAGTCTTCCATGGGAAAATGCAGTCGGTGGTAGACACGCTTCAGAGGTTTCATTGACTTAAAGCGACAGTAGCACACAGAGCAACATGGCCTCAGGATTGGGGGGCAGTGTTCATGCTCTGGAGAGGGGAAACATGTAGACTGGACCACCCACACATTAATCAAAATTTCACCTTCCCGTTGAAAAACTAAACATACGCTCTGATGGCCATCAGACCGTCTGTGACAGCCTGCCTCAGACCCACAACCTGCAGCACGTGAAACAAAATTCTTCTTTTACGGCAAGACAAGAACAATCTAAACATAAACATTCTTCTCTGCCCTTTGACCTCGCCCCTCCCCCCACCACCTGACCTCTGTGCACCTGTATAAGCATTACGTATGGATTAAACCTCTCCCTTGGGCAGAAACCGGCTCAGCCTAAAAGAGCAACCCTGGGACTTCCCTGGTGGTCCAGTGGCTAAGACTCCACACTCTTAATGCAGGGGCCTGGGTTCCATCCCTGAGCCGAAACCTCGATCCCACACGCCACAACTGGAAAGATCCTGGGCACCGCAACCAAGACTTAGCACAGCCAAAACAGCAATAACGAAAGCCCAGGACAAAAAGAGCAACATTCTCCCAGCATCAGCAAGACAACTCCTTAAAGGTAGCATTCCTCCTTCATCCTATAAGGGATTCCCTGGTAGCTCGGATGGTAAAGAGTCTGCCTGCAACGTGGGAGACCCAAGTTCGACCCCTGGGTTGGGAAGATCCCCTGGAGAAGGAAATGGCAACCCATTCCAGTAATCTTGCCTGGAAAATGCCATGGATGGAGGCGCCTGGCAGGCTACAGTCCATGGAGTCGCAAAGAGTTGGAAACAACTGAGAGAATTCACTTTCACTGTTTTGATCTTGTAAAGTGGCCACATGACCCACCCTGATGGTGCTCAAGTCTGGATTATGTAAACTGTCAATAATACATTGTTTGATATACAGCCCTCTATCTCAAAAAACTTCTATAAACTGTGTCTTGACTTCTAAAGGGTGGAACAGTTCTCAGAGCTTTCTGAGATGCACTTCCCAGGTTATAGTCTGCAAATATGGCTTGAGTAAAATGTTCCAACTCTCCCTTAGATCGACTGATTCATTTTTCACCATGTGTTAGCCCAGGAGGACAAACCTCAGGGGCAGCTTGTGGCTGCGTGGTTTAGTCGTTAGTCATGTCTGACTTTTCAACCCTGTGGACTGTAGCCCACCAGGCTCCTTTGTCCATGGGATTTCCCAGGCAAGAATACTGGAGTGGGTTGCCATTCCCTTCTTCAGGGGACCTTCTCGATCCAGAAATCAAACCCGGGCCTCCTGCATTGCAGGCAGATTCTTTACTGTCTGAGCCACCAGCTTAGCAACCAGCTCCAAATGGCTAGGACTCCATCGATAACAGACAGCTTCCCTAATCTCTGCGCTCACTTCCAACTTAAGACCAACTGGGGAAAGCCTAATACACTCCCCTAACAAGTCACGTGAGGAAGTCAGCTGCCCCAGGTCCCCCGCACCCACAGCCTCCACAGAGGCACCCGAGGGACCCGGACCCCCTTCTCCACGATGGAGCTGCCCCGCCAAGCACAGAGGATGGTGGCGACCCCCAAGC
Source organism: Odocoileus virginianus (assembly GCF_023699985.2). Taxonomy (NCBI): domain Eukaryota; kingdom Metazoa; phylum Chordata; class Mammalia; order Artiodactyla; family Cervidae; genus Odocoileus; species Odocoileus virginianus. The sequence goes on from NC_069674.1 coordinate 4,536,275, forward strand.
TTCCACAGCTCTGAGTAGGCAGCCTCTTACTTACTTGGGTCTTCATTTATTTCCATATAACAAAGTTTTGTCTTCTGTACTACCAATTATTTTTCCCCAAACTAAAAGGAAAGCAGTTTTCATCTTTAATTTTCCTTTACCTTCTCCAGAAATAAAACTACATTCTCATGAAGTAAAACAGCCAGAGGGCAGGGTGGGGGGACAATCAGAGACGCCCCACCCCGCCCCACCTCGCCATATAACAGGAAGAGCCTACGTAATGGAGAACTGATCACGCTCTCCAAAGTCCCGAATCAAGGAAACACCTACAAGTAAATGACCTTTAGAAACTCCTTGCACTAACCACAAACTCGATGCCCACTACAACTATTAAATTGAAAAAAAATCATTAACTTCTTTAAGAATATCCACCCCCTCGCCCCCCACAAAAAGAATATTCTCAAAGCACACAACTGTGACTAGAGATTAAAATAAGGAAAACGGGACTCCCCTGGTGGTACAGTGGTTAAGAATCCACCCACCAATGCAGGGAACATGGGTTCGATCCCAGTCCAGGAATGAGGATCCCACATGCCTTGGGGAAACCAAGCCCCACAACTACAGAAGCCCGCACACCCTGGAGCCCATGCTCCCCAAAAACAGAAGCCACCCCAGTGAGAAGCCCTGGCAGTGCACCTAGAGAGTCGCCCCTGCTCTGGGCAACGAGAGAAAGCCCACAGGCAGCAGGGGAGACCCAGGAGCCAAAAGTCAAATAAATTTTTTAAATAAACAAAAAATTAAGAAAACTGGCGATTCCTCACGTGAGAACAAAAGACAAGTGAGCACAGCATCGCATCGCTCTTATTCTTAATCCTACTCATAAAAGGAGTTTGTTTTCCCTAAAAACCAGAAACTGCTGTCGTGGTGAGCACCATGCAGTCGATCCCCAGGCAGTTAGCATGGCAGGAGCCACTAACACCTCTAGGTCCTTTCCCTCCAGGAGTTTTGCTCATATTTGAAAGCAAATTCCAATAAATAGAAATCACGTCCTCATGGGAAAACTGCACAAACGCAGCCCGAAGAGGGTAACACCCTGCACATGTGCGTCCTCTCAGATAGAAGCGTGAGAAATGAAAATCTACAGGAAGGAAGGCCAAACAGCCCATTCTGTGAGTTACAGTCTTTCTGCAAAATACCCTCTGTAACTTTCATTTTCCTTAATGTTTTTTATCACCAATGACCATCATAAGCACAATTTTCATTTCTCTTCAGTTCATAATGAAATAAACATCATCATCCCCAAGTTAAAAAAAAAAAATCCTTTTTAGAAACCTCAATTTCTCTCACCAAGGCTACCAAGAGCGAGAGGAGAGACGCCCCCTGCGGACAGCGCCCTTTGAACACAGCTCTCCCGGGGGATCCCAGGAGGATGGGTTCCCCAGACTCTGTCCTCTGGACCAGTGGCGCTCAGAGGCGTTCCTGTTTCAGGGATAGACACCAAACGGAACGCAGCAAACGGTATCCTGCTCAGAAGGACGCCACGCATCCCAGCATGTTAAATGCTCTCATCTCCTGGGTCGGGAAGACCCCCTGGAGAAGGGAACGGCTACCCACTCCAGTATTCTGGCCCGGAGAATTCCATGGGCTGTAGAGTCCGTGGGGTCGCAAAGAGTCGGACGTGACCGAGCGACTTTCACACTTCCGCTGAGTAAAGAAGCACGCTTGGGCTCTTTGCTTTGTCTGCGCTGGGTCTTCGTTGCTGCACACACAGGCTTTCTCCAGGCGCTGTGGGCGGCGGCTGCTCTTCACTGCGGTGTCTGGGCTGCTCATCCTGTGGCTTCTATTGCTGCGGAGCACGGGCTGATGGGCGCGGTGCCCTGGCTTACCTTCCCCGTGGCACGTGGGGTCTTCCCAGACCAGGGATCGAACCTGTATCCCCTGCACTGGCCGGCAGGTTCTTAGCCACTGGACCGTGAGGGAAGTCCAAAATATGCTTTCTAGAAAGAAAGAAGGAAGGAAAGAAAGGGAAGGAGCATGCCTTCTTTAACACAAGGCTTCCTAAATATACTTCAGCTTGGACTTGTTTTTGATCTCTCTGTTATAACAAGCACCTCCGGAAGCCACAGGTCACTTATGAAAAGTCCTGAGTAGTCTCTGTTGGTCTCCACGGGGTCTCTGGCTCAGGTCCCACATGATCCAGTAAGTCTGACACTGTACAGTGGACACAGGCAGGAATTTTGATCACATCTATCACTTCTCATCCTGGGTTAACCAGAGGATCTGGCGGTGAGGACAGTAGGGAGAGATGAGCTGGTTGGTCCAAAGGTCTGTCACTCTGCCATCCCCACAAATCCACCTCTGATGCTGGCGACAGAACTCCCAAGTCCACTGACCATTCTATTCATGCTGGCAACAAGCCTTCCCCGGGTAAGGAACTGAATAGGTATAATTTCAGTATTTACAGCCCAAGGCTTCCTACGGCAATCCACTGGAATGGTAGAGCTTAAAATTTAAGAAAAAATACATGTGCTCAAAAATGTACACCTCGTTACGTGAGTGTGTCAGTGATGTTTTCACTGGAGTGTAATTGCTTTACAATGCTGTGTTCTTTTCTGCTGTACAACGAAGAAAATCAGCCATATTTATACACGTGCATTCCTTCCCTCTGGACCTCCTCCCCACCCACCACCCATCCCACACCTCGAGATCATCCCCGACCACCAAGCTGAGCTCCCTGCGCTTTATAGCAGCTTCCTGCTCAGGTCAGTCACTCAGTCGTGTCTGACTCTTTACGACCCCATGGACGGCAGCACGCCAGGCCTCCCTGTCCATCACCAACTCCCAGAGCTTGCTCAAACTCAAGTCCATTGAGTCGGTGGTGCCATCCAACCATCTCATCCTCTGTCATCCCCTTTTCCCACAAGCTATCTATAAACAAAACTCTGAAAAACTATCCCAGGGTGTGGTTATTGAGTCCTATCGACGTCATTATTCCATTTTCATGAAGCTAACTTCCTAACATGACATTGTGAATCAGGGCACCTACTTACCTATGCCATGAATCTAACAACATCTCAGGGCATTGACACAACTATCTTAGTAGACCCATTACTCAGACGTTTAGAAATCACCACCAAATCACGGAGGGCGCGCCCTCCTGGAAAGATTACTGCTCATAACTGCTCACCACAAGAGCCACCAGCTCTTTAAAAGTTACTCAACTGTAAATCAACCCAGATGTGAAGGGCGCATTACTGGAAAATTCATAATATTATTCATCTTTGCAGCAGGGACATTTAAGTTACATATACTATTGTAATAGCATTCTTAAACTGTAATTCAGAGCTCTGTAATGATATCAGGCAATAATGTTCTGATTACCTATGAAGTTTAATTTGTCATAGACATAAGAGCTAATGGATAAATGTTAAAATATACTAATTCAGCTCGAGAAAATGACTACACAATCAAAATGCAAGTTCAGTACACTATCCTTATTAAGAGGAGACATGTCAGTAGAAAATACCAGTCATCTGTACCTTTATAGCTCACAAACTTATTTCTCTTGATAGTTTATGTTTAATGACTAGTTAGAGCACCTAATCTATACTGTGATGTATCATAAATCCTTCTGTAAGAGCTCTCAAATACCACTGATTATGGACAAACCATAGAAGCTCTTTTTCAGCAGAAGAAATAAAGCACAGTGCTAAGAAGAGTGAAGAACACCGACTACTTTTTTTTAATTGGAGGATAATTTCTCTACAATGTCATGTTAGCTTCTGCTGTACCACAAGGTGAATCAGCTATAGGAGGACATATGTCCCCTCCCTCCTTGAGCCTCTCTCCCACGCCCTCACCCCACCCCTGGAGGCCACCCCAGAGCATGGAGCTGAGCTCCCTGGGCCAGACAGCAGCCTCCGCTATTTTCCACACGGTCATCTGCACATGTCAACGCTACTCGCTCAATTCGCCCTCCCCTCCCCTCCCCCTCGGCACCCACACGTCCGTTCCCTGCATCTGTGTCTCTATTCCTGCCTTGGAAATAGGTTCCATTGGAAATAGGTTCCTTGGAAATAGGTACCATTTTTCTCTTAATATAATAGAAAACACACCCCATATACGTGCGTTCATACACAATACTCATGAAAAACATCTACCACTTTTAAATTCAGCAGGAGAAAATTTTTAGTTTAAAAAGTTTTTAATCTTAAATGTAATTCAGTTTTAAAACTGAAAACAGGGCTTCCCTGGTGGCTAAACGGCAAGGGATCGGCCTGCCAATGCAGGAGACACAGGTTCGATCCCTGATCCGGGAAGATCCCACGTGCTGCGGAGCAACGAAGCCCGCAGGCCACAACCACTGAGCCTGAGCTTACAGCCGGGAGCCGAAACTCCTGAAGCCCAAGCGCCCCAGAGCCCGCGCTCCGCAACGAGAGACGCCACCGCGGCGGGAGGCCCCTGCGCCGCAACAAGAGAGTAGACCCCACCCTCCACCAGAAAGAAGCCTGCACAGCAGTGAAGGCCAGGGACGGCCAAAACAAAGAAACAAAGAAATATTTTTTAAAAGACTGAAAACTAACTGCAGCCACATAGCCGAGTGTCCTACTTTCCTAACCCTCCGAGAGTCCGTCCCCCACCCTCATCTGACAGCTCTGATCCCCTCCGCCCACTGGTCGACAGGCCGAGGCACGAACATCCTGCAGCTCTTGTCCGGCAGCCTCTGCCAGACTCTGGTCTCACGAGTCAGCTTTCCCAAGAGAAGACGCCTGAGCAGCCCTCATGTCCGGCCGACCCCCTCTTTTCTTCCCTGTCTGCTCAGTCTCCAGAGAAAAGCTACAGCCCTCAGCTGAAACTTGCGGGCACGCCTGCGCCAATCTGATCACCTGCTCTTCTGTTTAGTCTTGTGACGCACCCAAGGGCTTTGTTCTGGAGAGAAAGACCAAACTCCTGCCCCCAGCCCCACGTTGAGCACCGTTATGCACCCACACCAGGCTTGTGTGTTGTGAAAGTGAAAATCGCTCAGTCGTGTCCAACTCTTTGTGACCCAATGCACTATACAGTCCATGGAATTCTTCAGGCCAGAATACTGCAGTGGGCAGCCCTATCCCTTCTCCAGGGGATCTTCCCGACCCAGGAATCGAACCGGGGTCTCCCGCATTGCAGGCAGATTCTTTACCAACTGAGCTATCGGGGAAGCCTGGCTCGTAGGCACTTAGCAAACGTGTGATGACAGAATGGGGGCTTAGCACAGTACCCAGAACCCAGCAAGCATACAACAAACTATGGCTTTTCCTCTTCTAAAAAAACAAAAACCTGAGGCAACCACACAATCCAAGAGGTGCAGGGAGAGCTGGACCGCAGCCTGCTGTTGTTTCCTTGGCAACGTCCTCATCTCATTTTTCTGGAGTCGTCCAGTGGGATCCTGTGGTCACTGACTCCTCTGGCCCACATTACCACTTCTCAGAAGGTGAGGAGGAGACAGAAATGAACTGATGTTAACAAGGACCAGCAACAAGCCAAGAGCGACGCCAGGCTCTAGAGTCAGGATTTCAGACGCCGGTTCTCTGCTCAGTCCCCACGTTCAGGCACACTGTCCTGAAAAGGAACGCCAAGAGCCTTCCCTCAGACCCCCTTCTCATCTGATCACCACGGCCAAACAATCTAGAAGCACAAAGAAAGACTACTCGAGGCCAAAGTGTGTCTGATGGGAAGCCATTAAAAATTTATCTGCAGTAAATGCTAGTGTAGCCATGAGTGAATTAAGTGGAGATCTGGTCAATTACTGAAACTGCTCTGACCCCCTAATACTGAAAATATAACCAATGCCATATCATTTAAATTTTACTGCACACCATAAACTCTTAGGTTGGTGATTATTAATTTGTTAATAATTTATAACTGTATTTCCCTTTTATCAATTAGAAACTTTTGGAATTCTTTATGGCAAATACTATTAACACATATACACACATACACACAGATGTAAATGTTGCTGCCCAGTGGCCCAGTTATGTCTGACTCTCTGTGACCCTGTGGACTTCAGCACACCAGGCCTCCCTGTCCCTCACCAGGAGGGATATATATATATATATATATATATATATGATTGTGTGTGTGTGTGTGTGTGTGTGTGTGTGTGCTCAGTTGCTCAGTTGTGTCTGACTCTTTGGGACCCCATGGACTAGCAGGCTCCTCTGTCCATGGAGTTTTCCAGGCAAGAATACTGGAATGGGCAGCCATTTCCTCCTCCAAAGGATCCTCCCGACTCAGGGATGGAACCCAGGTCTCCTGTGTCTCCTGAGTAGGCAGGTGAATGCTTTATCACTAGCGCCACCTGCATACACCCTCATAAGCAGAAATAATCTGTAGCATCCCAGGCTAAAAACAATGACTAAGGTTTCCCTGCTGGCTCAGTGGTAAAGAATGTATGGAAGTGAGAGTTGGACTATAAAGTAAGCTGAGCACCAAAGAATTGATGCTTTTGAACTATAGTGTTGGAGAAGACTCTTGAGAGTCCCTTGGACTGCAAGGAGATCCAACCAGTCTATCCTAAAGGAGATCAGTCCTGGGTGTTCATTGGAAAGACTGATGCTGAAGTTGAAACTCCAATACTTTAGCCACCTGATGCGAAGAGCTGATTCATTGGAAAAGACCCTGATGCTGGGAAAGATTGAGGGCAGGAGGAGAAGGGGATGACAGAGGATGAGACGGTTGGATGGCTGGACTCAACGGACATGAGTTTGAGCAAGCTCCGGGCGTGGGTGATGGACAGGGAGGCCTGACATGACTCATGGGGTCACAAAGAGTCAGACACGACTGAACTGAACTGACTGAACTGAACAAATGCAGGAGACACAGGTTCGATCCCTGATCCAGGAAGATCCCACCTGCCTCGAAGCAACTAAACCTGTGAACCATAAGTACTACATGTGCTCTAGAGCCCAGAAGCCACAACTACTGAACCCACGCACTCTTGAGCCCGTGCTCCACGAGAGGTCACCACGATGAGAAGCCCACACTCTGCAACTAGAGTAGGCCCCGCTCTCCACTAGAGAAAAGCCTGAGCAGCACAGCCAAAGATAAGATAAATAAAAATTTCTTTAATGGATAAAACCTGAGAAATCAACCTTCAAAGAACAAACAGCTGCTTACTTTTGAGACATAATAGAGGGTAGAAGGAATTCAAATTTTAATATCATAAAAATCCTTCCATGATACCAATATCAAATTACAGGACTTTTCCTCTTTTTAATTAATGAGGTTTATTTCCTTCCAGCCAAGTGAAATTGATGTAATTGCCAATCAGAACCCACCCCCCACAATTATTTTGCCATTTAAGAATCCTGACAGTTACTTTTAAAAGAAACACTATGAAATATATTTCAATTAAGTAAAGAATTATTTAACAGATAAATATTCTTAATGAGGCTCTCTCGTGGTTTTAAACAAGCGACACGCTCAATTAACCTCACAAGCTTGTTTGGCATAATGGTGCTTTTTACAAATGAGATAAAAGGGAGGGATCATAAACAATGACTTCATCACAAAACTCTGGGTGCATCCATCAGAGACGAGCTCATGATTCATACTAGTTACCTTGGAGGATGAACTGGTTATCACTTCCATAAAATCTGCTTATGTCCTCAAGATTCCCGGGGGGTCACTTCTTCTGCTGGGCTCTCTCACTGACCACGCTGCAGACGGTGACACAGCAGAGGTCCACTTACCCACATGTTCTACAGCATCGCACACCTACCTCTCAGGTTTACAGGAGAGTTACCGGAGTCACAGTTTAAGAGCTGGATTGTTTTTCCCATAAGTTTTTAACAGCTTTATTGAGATATAATTCACATGCTATAGAGAATTCACCCACTTAACGCATGTATTAATAATTCAATGACTTTTACTGTATTCACAGCTATGCCACCCTCGATACAATTTTGGACACTGTGTGTGTGTTTGTTTAGTTGCTCACTCATGTCTGACACTTTGCAACCCCATGGACTATACAGCCTGTCAGGCTCCTCTGTCCATGGGATTCTCCAGGCAAGAATACTGAAGTGGGTTACCATCTCTAGGGAATCTTCCCAACCCAGGGATCATACCCGAGTCTTTTGCATCTCCTGCACTGGCCGGCAGATTCTTTACCACTGAGCCACCTGGGAGATCCCTTGGAGGGTTTACTCAGCCCAGAAAGAAATCCTGTTCCTATTGGTATTTCCAGTTTCCAATTTCCTATTACATTTCCTCCCAACCTTCCCTACCCCTGCCCCCAGTCCTCTCCCAGGCAATCACTGATCTATTTGATATAAGAGCTAGATTAGGGGGATGGAGTTGTTGCAGACAATCTTATTTTCTCTTTAAAAAAAAATTTATTGGAGTAGAGTTGATTTATTCCTACAACATTCAGTTTGTTTCAAATGTGCAGCAAAGTGAATCAGTTATACATATATCCACTCTTTTTTTAGATTCTTTTCTCATATAGGTCACTGCGGACTTCCCTTGTGGCTCAGCTGGTAAAGAATCTGCCTGCAATGTGGGAGATCTGAGTTCGATCCCTGAGTTGGGAAGATCCCCTGGAGAAGGGAAAGGCCACCCACTCCAGTATTCTGGCCTGGAGAATTCCATGGACTGTATAGTCCACGGTGTCGCAGAGAGTCGGACGTGACTGATTTTCTTTCCACGTAGGTCGTCGCAGAGTATTGAGTAGAGTTCCTTGTGCTGTACAACGGTCCTTACTAGTTACCTGTATTATATACTGTAGTGTGCACATGTCAGTCCCAACCTCCCGATTTATCCCTCCCCCCTTACCCCCTGGTGACCAGTGTTTTCTACATCTGTCCCTCTATTTCTGCGTTGTCAATAGGTTCATTTGTACTACTGTTTTAGATTCCACATGTAAATGATATCACAGAGTATTTGTCTCTGTCTTACTTCACTGAGTATGACAGTCTCTAGGTTCATCCATATTGCTGCAAATAGCAATACTTCATTCTTTTTTATGGCTTAGTAAATATTTCATTGTATATGTACCACATCTTCTTTATCCATCCACAAGCTAAATTTTATATTGTTAAAAAATCTTAAAATAACAATGGTTAACATCCCACACCTCCAAAACCCAGCTTTCATCTAAGGTTACCCCAACACACCACGCTTCTCACACCCAGCCTGGAAAAAGGGATGGAGTCTTCACTTGAAAAGAAACTTCATTCAATATTTACTGGGCACCCACCATGTGCCGGGGATAGCGGGGCTCCTGGGAGCACAAACATCCGTCCCGTTTTCAGGACCCTCGTCCAGTGAGGGACAGAGGCACAGCTAGAGACTGACTCGGTGGGGACGGTCAGAGCAGGCTTCCCACACCGGTGATGCTGCAGCTGAGGGCAAGGGCACTCAGAGAGAAGCCCCTTCTGGGCTGACCCCTCCAGGATGCCGTGCACCAATCTGCTGCCGAAACAACGCCGTAATACCAAAGAGTAACTTGCAAATCCCAGCGTGTTCAACTGAAGCATGTCTATGGAGCGTGGACAGCCTCACAGTGTCACAGAGAGACAGCTCCCAGCACAGAACCAGGGGAGGAGACAGCCGCTGTGAAGGAACAGGATAGCTTTATTACATGGGTGATGAAAGTGACTCAGTTATATCAGCATCGTGATTAGAAGAAAGGGCCCAATGATGTTTAGACTCTACAACTATATACTAATACCTTTTTTTTTTTTTAAGAAATGCCTTTTAAAAAAATATTTGGTTGTGTTGGATCTTAGTTGCTGCATGCTGGCTTCTTTTTAGTTGCAGCACGTGGCTCAGTAGTTGTGACAAGCAGGCTTATTAGCTGGTCTGAGGCATGGGGGGTTTTAGTTCTCCGACCAGGGATCGAATCCGTGTTTCCTGCATTGCAAGCTGGATTCATAAGCATTGGACCACCAGGGAAGTCCTGTAATATCTTTTTTAAAAATACCTTCTTACTGAAATCCTAAAGGCCCTTTAGTTCATGATCCTAAAATTTTCTTTTCCTCTACTCAAACAATTTAATTACAATTTTTTAAATTTTTTAATACAATTTTATTACAATTATGATGCAAAACACAGAGACATCACTTTCCCCGCAAAGGTCCATATAGTCAAAGCTATGATTTTCCAGGAGTCATGTGTGGATGGGAGAGGTGAACCAAAAAGAAGGTTTAGTGCCAAAGAACTGATGCTTTCAAAATGTGATGCTGTGAAGACTCTTGAGAGTATCTTGGACAGCAAGGAGGTCAAATTAGTCAATCCTAAAGGAAATCAACTCTGAATATTGACTGGCAGGACTCAAGCTGAAGCTTCAATACTTGTCACCTGATGTGAAGAACTGACTCAATGGAAAAAACCCTGATGCTGGGAAAGGCTGAAGCAAAAGGAGAACGGGGCAGAGGATGGATGGTTAGATAGCATCACTGACTCAATGGACATGAATTTGAGCAAACCCCGGGAGACAGTGGAAGACAGAGGAGTCTGGCGTGCTGCAGTCCATGGGGTCGAAAAAGTCAGACACGACTCAGCGACTGAAAAACAATATGATGTCTCAAGACACAATATTTGCTTTATAACAGAATAACAAAGGCTAAAATTTACTGAACACTTATCATGGTCCCATTATCACTCTTTTATCTTATTTGCCTTATACAATCCAGTCAATGCACATGAAAAAATATATATTCACAAAGCCTTATGAATGAAAATGAAAATAATTTAACATCTAAACATCCTAGATCAGCAGCTCTCTAGCACACATTACATACCAAGGGGTTTGGATTAGAGGGGGCATGCTCACACATCAGTTACCAAATTTTAAGTAAAGCATCCCAATAATATGCTTATCATGATAAAGTTGAGATTATGTCTACATCTGTCAAAAAGGGTAACATGATTTCTTATTCTATCTAAAAGCTTAATAGTTGTTTTAAAAAAAATTATTGACATTTTAGAATATGTTCTGTGAAAGTGTGAGTTCATTGAAATTTTTTTTATAGAAAACTGTTCACTGAGAGCTACAAGGCATTTTCATCATAGAAGGCTGATTTTACCCATCAACCAATAATACCTAACTCAGAATATTATGATCTTGTACTAATTCAATCTGAAAAGGTACTTGTAGACTTTCTTAAAATTACCACCATAACTCTAAGCATTTATCCTCCTTATAGAATGACCAATGCACATTGCAGGTGCTCAGCTGGTAAATCCACTTGCAGTGCAGGAGACCTGGGTGATCCCTGGGTTGGGAAGATCCCCTGGAGAAGGAACCCACTCCAGTATTCTGACCTGGAGAATTCCATGGACTGTATATAGTCCATGGGGTCACAAAGATTTGTATACAACTGAGTGACTTTCACTTTCACTTTGACATATGGCCTCTGGCAGGTTGATTGAAGAAACAAAAAATGATAATAACTCCAATCTACTTGGCGCCTGGCCAAGTCAAAGCAAGGTGGGACCTGGAAGGAGGGAGGAGGCATGGCATGTTCACTGCGAGAGCACAGAGACCGGGAGGGTGGGGAGGCAAAGGGCCCACATGTGCCGACGCCAGCTGATACAGAGATGGGCCAGGGGAGGCCCCCACGGTCTCTGAGCAGAAGCAGAAGCCGTGTTAGGGGAGGTGATCCCGCCAGTCTGCTGTTTGTCACATGGCTGGGGGTGCTGAAGGAGACACACCCACCCAGACTTGTGATAAAGCGGTGGCTGGAAGATTCAAACAGCAGTCCTGCGACCCTGAGCAGAGCAAACCCCAGAGGGAAAGTGGAGAAACTGTCCGGACAAACGAAGAACCAAGTGGCCTGAGACCCTCCGCTGAAGGGCCTGGGGTCACTGACCATTGGGAACAAGTGACAGGAACCACCTACAGCCCAGGAAACCCAGATTTTACCATACTGAGCACAAAGATTCCTTTATTATCCCCAATGTCTTCTTAACCTTAAATAATAAAACCAAATGCTTCTTTACGAATTCAGATCTTTAGAGAAAAAAAATACTTCGTGACCTAGAAGAAATGCCATAAAATAACAGTTTAAACAGGAACATAAGTATTATATGAAGAATGGGCTAAAACTAAATCCCTTAATTTAGCAAATTATCTTTTAAGCCAGCAATCTACTCAGCAGATGTCAAGAGTAGTTGCTCCAGTCTTAAAGCCATGCATTCTGAATTCCTGGGAAGGGATGGTGGAAACCACCAGGGACACCCACCCCCCACATGCACACAAGTTCATCCAGCACCATCCACACCACTTTGAATGATGGAGTGGTCCCTGCATCACAGGCATTCCACACCCTTTCAGGAAACTTCCTCCCCAAACTTTGTGTTATCATCAAAGCCTCCACTGATGTGAAACAAATTTCGATACTCTTTGAAAGAAGCGCAGGCACCAAGGGGAAAACCCAAAGACCACCACAGCACCACAGGAGATCTTTATAAAGAGTCTAAGTGCTTTTATTACAATAGTGCAAGGTAGTATTTCATCCAACGCTCACCAACAGCACACTGGCGTCTTCTATAAAACAGTTCCAGAAAGCTCACACAGGAAAAGGAAAAGATACATTGTCTGTGATGATTCTCATACAATACTGCTTAGTGGTTAAATTTCATGACGCTCAATCAAATGTAGTCGTTTTCTAGCAAACGTGGCAAAACGTTTTGCTCTGATTTATTCTGCTCGCCTACAAACACATCAGAACATGCCTCACGATTAGAAACGCTTTATGACAACCCCATGACACCGACATCTACGCGTGCTCGCAGTCAAGCCAGTTGTACCAAAGAACCGTAAAATACAAAATGATAGGAAATATAAACATCGATTTAGTATTTCAAGTTTATAACATTTTATTTACAAAAATAGTCTGGGAGGAGAGGCTTTACAGTCCCATACTCTGTCCTGGGCGGGGGGGGAGCTATTGTCACGTTCTAGGGTTTCCCCTATCTATTATTCTTAAGAGCCGCAGCTGAACTCCAGAACCCAACTGTGGACTAGAAGCTCGGGTGGAGAGGAGGGCGAGGGGCGGGCCGAGGGGCGGGCCCAGAGGGCAGAGCTGTGTGAGGGGCGGGGGCGGGGCGAGGGCGGAGTGGGGCGGGGCAACGGGTGGGGCGGGGTGAGGGGGCAGAGTTCTGTGAGGGGCGGGGAGCAAGGGCGGGAGGGGGCAGAGAGGAGGATGGGGTGGAGCCGGGACGAGGGCGGGCTGAGAGGCGGGGAGATGGGCGGGGGCATGGAGAGGTGAGGGGCGGGGTGAGGGCATAGAGGGAGATGGGCAAGGTGAGAGGCAGTGCGGGGTTGGAAATGGGGCGGGGCGAGGGTCAGGGGCGGGGCGAGGGCGGGGAAATGGGCGGGGCGGGCGCGCAGATGGCTTGGCGAGCTGTCCGGCGGGCGGCGCCGCATGCACTGGGACACCACGCTCGCGGTCTATGTACAGGGCCCGTCGACTCCGGGTCTGAAGGACACTTGCGCTCCGAGGACACCACTGCGGGGGCGGCGCCCAAGCCGCCACTAAGACATGACCCCAAAGACGGGGTTGTGGCGGCAGATGCTCGGGCCGCACTCCTCGTAGTCCTTCTTGCTGTGGCAGACCTGTAAGAACTCCGGCTGCAGGAGGAGCGCGCACGCGTGCCGGAGAGGGAATAGCATCAGACAGACACCAAGCAGAGGAGACAGCCCCTCGCCCGAACCGCCACCCTCGCCCCCACCGCGGCCGCGGTCTTTGTGAGCCTGAACTGCCAGACAGGAGTTTTATTTCGTTTTTTAAAAAACTTGCCCTCGTGCTCAGGCACTCAGTCTGAGCTTCTGTTTAGGAAGAACTATGTGCTTGCTCGCCCAAAATTAGCAATTTGTTAGCTAGTCACAAGTTTGAGGAGAAAAAGCAGTAATTACTCAGAAAAATTTCTGGAATTAATGATCACGGCGACATTATAGGTTATTTTCGGATTCACATATCTAAAATATCTGTAACCCCTAATTTGCAAGGATATTTATGAATTAGTGGCACTAATTTGCACCGCTAATGGTCATTAAAGTATTTTTTCTATCTCAGAATTAAATGTGGGGCTGTTTAGAGCCACACACAATTAGAGCACACACCATTTCATCTCCGGTAAGAGAGTATTAATGCAAACTCAACAGAAAACAGAGATGAAAAGACAGCACAATCCAGGAAAGGACTCACAGTTGAGGCCAGCATGGAGCCTCCGAACCACACGGCGTAGCGCTGCATGTGGTGCGTTATCACCTGGACCTCCACAGGCTTCGGCTGCAAGGGAAATGATGCGAGCTGACTGTCTGTGCAGAGGGCACCCTGAAGCCTTCCCACCTGGGACCCTCCTCCCACCCCGCAGGCCCCACCTTCAGGCTCAAAGCCTCCACCCTGAAAGGAAGGTGCTCAGCCCCGCCACTTCCAAGCCCACCGACCCCCAGCCCAGCCCAGGTGGCACAGACAACAAAGGACACAAGGCAAGGGCAGGTCACCTCCATTTAAAGGCATTTTTAAGATGCAGACACTCCATGCAACTAGCCCAGCTTGTTTTTTTAAACTAAACAAATTTTTTTCACATCTACAGATAATTCTAAGTAACACTTAAGAAAGATAGTGCTAACTGATGTCCGACCCTTAACGACCCCGTGGACCGTAGCCCGCCAGGCTCCTCTGTCCATGGGATTCCCCAGGCAAGAATACTGGAGTGGGTTGCCATTTCCTTCTCCAGGGGATCTTCTCAATCCAGGGATGGAACCCAGGTCTCCAACACTGCACACAGATTCTTTACCAACTGAGCTACACGAGAAGCCCAAGTGAAAGTGAAAGTCACTCAGTCGTGTCTGACTCTTTGCGACCCCATGGACTACAGAGTCCATGGAATTCTCCAGGCCAGTATACTGGAGTGGGTAGCCTTTCCCTTCTCCAGGGGATCTTCCCAACCCAGGGATCAAATCCAGGTCTCCCACATTGCAGGTGGATTCTTTACCAGCTGAACCACAAGGGAAGCCCAAGAATACTGGAGTGGGTAGCCTATCCCTTCTCCAGCAGATCTTCCTGATCCAGGAATCAAACTGAGGTCTCTGCATTGCAGGTGGACTCCTTACCAACTGAGGTATCAGGGAAGCCATGGGGAAGTAACACTTAAGTGTCCCAAAAATACTCTAAGAAATGACACCACCTGGGGGTGATCCCAGGAGGGGAGAACATGTGGTTTTGCTCCCATGGGCCCCACACCAACCCAACCCTGTAAATCCACCAGCTGGTTAAAGGTTAGAATCTTAAGGACAACAGTGGACTGCCCTGCTCATACCAGTGATGAGAGCTTAATCAGAACGTTCCAAAGGACATTAGAGTTCCTCACTGAAAAGTGATCCACCTCCTTGGGGTACTGGTCATTACAGGACACGCCTGATCTCTGACAATAGGGAAGAAACTGCTGGCAGGCGTAGGGGGTTGGGGGGGCGGGCTGGGGAGAGTTGCGTTGCTGCATCGGGAGGTCCACACCTGTCCTAACTGCACACCTGGAGGGAGTCCAGGCAACAGACCTCTGACTGTAACTTCACAGTGAGGCTAAGAAAGTGGCTCCAGCTTGTGTTTACCCCTTACGGCCCAGACCAGTGGGATGTCCAGCCCCACCCGGCCGCCTGGAGGCCTCACCTTTATCCTGCCACCGCTGAGCTCCTCGCTAAGCTTCAGCCTGGCGTCCACCACCCTCTTTAAGTCTCTCTGCAGGCGACGTCCGAAATCCCTGAACATCGTGGAGCCTCCCGAAAGAACGACATTCTAAAAGACACAAAACAGAGGTTTCCTCCATGAAATCACCTGCCCGCAACACACTCCCCACCCACCCTTCAGTCGTCTGAGTGACACACGTCAACCTACATGAGAAGCTAATCACTGAGGCAAAGTTAGCACTATCAAGGAAGAAGTATAAATCGGGCTTCCCTGGTGGTCCAGTGGTTAAGAATCCACCTTGCAATGGAAGGGACACAGGTTCAATCCCCGGTGGGGGAAAGAAGAGCCCGCGTGCCTTGGGGCAACTAAGTCCGTGCCACAACTACCAAGTCAGTGGGCCAGGGCCAAAGAGCCCACAGGCTTGCAACAAAGACCCCGCATGTTGCAACTAAGACCCGTTGTAGCCAAATAAATACATGAATTTTTTTTTTAAAGCATAAACTGAGTTTTTCTCCTGCGTCACAAATTCTCTCTTGGTGCTTTTCCTCCACCATAACCAAGTAAAATCATGCTGCCTGTTCCACTTCTCAAGGGGGCATTATCTACCCACCCCCTCCCCACAGGCCTCTGGCTTCTCTTGACAAATCGCAAATCTGCATCTTTCTGACAACATCCTGCCCCGACATCAGTGTCACCAGTGACCACTGCCACACCTGGTCATCTGTGGCAAAATCACTCAGAAACAACAGGAGGTGGCTTGGTTCCTGTCAAGAGTCAGGGGGCCACCCACCAACACTGCACCCAGGGGTCACCCCTCATCACTGCCGCCCCCCTCAACACGGCCAGGAGCTGAGAGCGCCAGGACCAAGCCCAGGACGGGTCGGACGGCAACCTTAACAGAGTGAAACAAGGGTCTTCTGATCGCCATCTGTTTTTTTAAATTTTTAATTGGAAGATAATTGCCCTGCAGTGTTGTGCTGGCTGCCACTGTATGACACTGTGAATCCGCCATGAGTATATACACTCCCCCTCCTCCTGAGCTTCCCTCCCCATCCCACCCCGCCAGGGCGTCACAGAGCACCACGGCCTCCGTCTTCTCGAAGAGACTCCTGCTAACACCTTCACACACACTGCCTACCTGTGAGCTACAAAGAACCACAGTTTAAAAGCATTCTTGGTTATTTGGGGCATTGGCTTGTAGAATAAGCCTCACAGTACAATTCTTAATCTCATAAATTTACACTAATATAACTTTAA
Source organism: Odocoileus virginianus (assembly GCF_023699985.2). Lineage (NCBI taxonomy): Eukaryota > Metazoa > Chordata > Mammalia > Artiodactyla > Cervidae > Odocoileus > Odocoileus virginianus. The sequence goes on from NC_069674.1 coordinate 4,553,188, forward strand.
CCTATTACTGTGACTGCAATTCTGTCACCTGTTCCATTAATACTTTCTAGCATTTTTAACTCCAGTCCAGGATACAGTCATGGGCCAGTTACTGCAATTACCAGTCATATCTCTGTAATGGATTTTTTAATTTACAAATTAATTCATGAGAGTATACAAAATGAATGTTCATTATGATATTTCAGAAGCATTGCAAGATCTTCAGTCACTTGCAAAGGCATAACATGTAAGATTCATTCATTCATTTACATAAAACAGTGCTGTGTATACATGGTTAAATGATTTTGGACAAAGTTGCCAAGATGTTTTGATAGGAAAAGAATGGTCTTTTTCAACAAATGATGGTGAATAATTAATATCCATGGAGGGGAAATGAACATTTACTAACTACCTTACTTCACACACACAACTGAACTCAATAGGGGTCATAGATTTAAGGGCTAAAACATACAGAAGCTCTAGAAGAAAATATTTCCTTAAAGTCTTCATAACTATGACATAGGCAGAGGAGAGGGCGTGCTCCGCTGGCCATGTTCTCAGCTACCTTCTCCAGCGGTAACTGGCTGGCTTTCTGGAAATAAGACTGTTAGCTAACTAGAGTTTTACGAGCATCAGAATGTCACATGAACCTATGATTTTCAACCCAAGTGGCTCTTCAGAGTTATCCTGAGAGTTTAAATTTAGCTAACAGGCACTGTTGGCTTTGGTCTATTATCACCTATGCTGGGGTGAGATGGGAAGGGCATGTGTATGGATTAGAGTGTAAGACGAGAACCTTAGTGAAATGAGGATTTCCAAAGGGAGCCTTAGTACATATTTGCTCAGCTGTTAAATGCTGAGTTAAAAAATCTTATTTTAAGAGTTCGTGTTGACCTGTGCTGTGCAAACAGTGGAGTAAGGTGGCGGGTTACAGTGTTCTTTCATGACTTCAAAGATGGTATTAGTTAAGGAGGGCATTAGAAATGCTTTCTCTGAGCTGTGGTTTCTGCTGAGCGCTCTCTGTACACATGTCTTATGGTGTCTGCCTTAGGAGGCTGTTTCCTTCCTGTAAGTGAGGGGCTTAAATTACAGTATTAAAAGTTTTACTATTTGTGATATCGTATTGAAAGACTTCCCTTAGAATATCTGCTTACTTTTCTGTGTGGAAATTGATTAACAATCCTGTGAGGCTAAACGTTCCTATTTCTAAGGTACATTAAGATAAGCACTGTTGCTTCCCTTGAAATGAGATGGAGAGAATCCATGTGTTGGTAATTTCACTTATTTCTCTATTTTTGTTTTTTTCCACCACTCGCCAGGTTCTTTCAGGCACTGCTCTCCTGACAGGACGTCACTGTGTCTCAAAGGCCCTGGCCCCCCTCCCTCCGATCAAGGGGCCCCTCTTTCCCTGAGTGTGAGCAGTCAGGGGTCAGGGGCTCACAAGGTGCTCCGCACTTTCATCCGTTCACGCGGCCCCACACGGCCTGGGAGCCGGCTGTTGCAGGCCCAGAACCTGACCTGTCACAAGGGGGGAGACGCAGACTGTACACCCAAACGAACAAGGGACAGCAGGGTGGCACACGCCAGGGAGGAAGCCCTGAAGCAGAAAGGGGAAATGGAGCATGAGGGAGGCTAAGATGGACGCTGCCCGGCAAGCCTCGCTGGAAGACAACGTCCCAGCAAGGACGTGAAGGCATAGAGGAAGCAGGTCAGGGGTGCGCCTGGAGTAGCTCCCTGGCAGGGGCCGCAGGTGCAAGGGCCCTGGGGCAGGAATGTGTTCGGTGTGTCTGTGAAGCGGCCAGGAGGGAAACGAGGGTGGCTGGGGTGCAGAAAGGTGGACACGACCTCTGTGACTGTCCTGCTGGACCCTGATATGACTTCCCAGCGGGCTCCCCAGTCCTGTCTTATCTCCCCCAGGCAACTCCCAGCACAGCACCTTGGTGACCACGATAAAGCTTGTCACCCAGTCACTACTCCTGTCCTCAAGCCCCTGGACAGCTTCTCAGCTCTCTCGGGCCGGGAGCTGAAGCCCTGCCATTAGCCCCCGTGGCCCCGGGCCGCCGCACAGGCTGCTCGCTGAACAACTCCAGGCCGAGCGCTCAGGTCAGGCAGGGGCTGGTACCTCCCTCCAGGTGCCAGTCTTGCCACTGACTCCTCTAGTACCACCCGGGGGATGCAGTAGGCGTGGCCTTTCCATTTCTGAAAGGTTTCCAGGTGGCAGGGAAATCAATGGAATTCACTGCATACTGAATAATTCGCTAGACCCTGCCATGCTCACTCAGACACCACGCTCACCCTGCCCGCGTCTGCACACAGGTCTTGGCCTCAGCCGCCCTGTCCTCCACCCGTGAAGGTGGCTCACCCGTCCACCTCTGCCCTGGATCTTCCGGGAATCAACTTCAGCTGAGGGGACCCTCTCCCCTGTATTGCCATCATGCAGAGTCTTTATGAAGGTCTCATAAGAAGTAAAAACTCAAAATGCACTCGTGCTGAAAGTCTTAGCAAGTCTGATTATTGATTTACTAAATTACAGAATTCCTCCCTTTTCCTCGAGTCAATTCAAATAATAAAAAATGCACATTTCAACAACTACTTTATCGAAATAAAATTTTTTTATATTTACTTTTTTGTTTCTGAATGAATATAATATTTTTAAAATGTAGCATTTTCTGAACTAAACCAAAACTCAGCAGTGGCCACAGGACTGGAAAAGGTCAGTTTTCATTCTAATCCCAAAGAAAGGCAATGCCAAATAATGTTCAAACTACCCCACAAGTGCACTCATTTCACAGGTGAGCAAAGTAATGCACAAAATTTTCCAAGCCAGGCTTCAACAGTATGTGAACCATGAACTTCCAGATGATCAAGTTGGACTTAGAAAAGGCAGAAGAACCAGAGATCAAATTGCCAACATCTGTTGGATCACTGAAAAAGCAAGAAAATTCCAGAAAAACATCCACTTCCGCTTCACTGACTACGCCAAAGCCTTTGACTGTGTGGATCACAACAAACTGTGGAAAATTCTGAAAGAGATGGGAATACCAGACCACCTGACCTGCCTCTTGAGAAATCTGTATGCAGGTCAAGAAGCGACAGTTAGAACCAGACGTGAAACAAGGGACTGTTTCCAAATTGGGAAAGGAGTATGTCAAGGCTGTATTTTGTCACATTGCTTATTTAACTTATGTGTGGAATACATCATACGAAATGCCGGGCTGGACAAAGAACAAGCTGGATCAAGACTGCCGGGGGGAAATATCAACAACCTCAGATATGCAGATGACACCACCCTTATGGCAGAAAGGAAAGAGGAACTAAAGAGTCTATTGATGAAAGTGAAAGAGAAGAATGAGAAAGCTGGCGTAAAACTCAACATTCAAAACACAAAGATCATAGCATCCAGTCCCATCATTTCATGGCAAATAGATGGGTAAACATTGGAAACACTGAGAGCCTTCCTTTTCTTGGGCTCCAAAACCACTGCAGATGGTGACTGCAGCCATGAAATTAAAAGATGCTTGCTCCTTGGAAGAAAAGCTATGACCAACCTAGACATCACATTTAAAAGCCAAGACATTACTTTGACAACAAAGATACATCTAATTAAAGCTTTAGTTTTTAAAGTAGTCATGTACAGATGTGAGAGTTGGACCATAAAGAAAGCTGGGTGCCGAAGAATTAATGCTTTTGAACTGTGGTGTTGGAGAAGACTCTCGAGAGTCTCTTGGACTGCAAGGCGATCCAACCAGTCCATCCTAAAGGAAATCAGTCCTGAATATTCACTCCAAGGACTGATGCTGAAGCTGAAGCTCCAATACTTTGGCCACCTGATGTGAAGAACTGACTCACTGGAAAAAGACCCTGATGCTGGGAAGGACTGAAGGCAGGAGGAGACTGGGACGACAGAGGATGAGGTGATTGAATGGCATCACCGACTTGGCGGACATGAGTTTTAGCAAGCTCTAGGAGATGGTGATGGTCACGGAAGTCTGGCGTGCTGCAGTCCATGGGGTCACAAACAGTCGGACACGTCTGAGTGACTGACCTGAACTGAAGAAGTAAAAACTCAAAATGCACTTGTGAGGCTGCGCCATGACAGGCAGCCTAGATTAGGAGTAGGCCTGGTTTTCCAAGGTAACATGATTATCAGGCCACATGGAGCCAGCCAATCAACATGCACCTATTAAGAAAAAGGGAACCTATCAGGGGAAAGCTGAAAAGCCCGCGAATGCCCAAGTTTGAAAAAAGCCAGCGAAGGTTTGGGCCAATAAGATTACTTTGCAAACATGTAACCAATCTGCTTAAGCCAGCTGCCAACTGCTTATGCACACCTTATAAATTGGGTAAGAGCTTGGGCTCAGCGCTCTCTGACCCCACACCGCTGCGTTGGACACGTGGCAGGAGCCCTGACTCGAGTCAGCAATAAACTTCCCTTTTTTCCGAGTTGCATTGTCTTAGAAGCCTTCTCTCTTCCCGCTCAGGGATTTGGACATCGGGCATAACATTTGGGGGCTCGTCCGGGATCCATTGACTGGGGAAGGAGAACACTTCCAGGACAGAGGGGAAGGATAGATATAGCACCGGTGCTCAGGCAGGACAGGAAAGTCCAGTGTAAATCCGAGGCCCTGCTGAGAAGCAGGAAGGTATCTGGCACAGGAGAAAGCTTTCTATAAAGGGGGAATGGGTTGGACGTTCCAGCCGACGCAAGACCGAGGTCAGCGAGCGCGCTGGAAGGCTGCCGGCTCTGCAGGAAGGGGAGTTCCTCTCCTGATCCCTAGTCTGGTGAACAGTGGATGCCATTCGGTAAGATAAACCTTGTACCAGGAGGCAAGGGGACTCAGGGGGCCCGAAAACCCAGCGCTGTGTTGTCGGCCGACATTTGTCTATCTGTGTGTTTGTCTACGACCCTCCATGTTTGTGTGTGTGTGCCGGCACTGTCTCTGGTCTCGTTCTCTTCTGGTGCATCGTTCTCTTCTCTCTCTTCTGACTTACTCTCCTTTCCTCTTCTTCTCTGATCTGCCCTCAACTCCTTTTATTTTGGGGAGTTTCAGTGAACAGGTGAATGGTTGTGGGGGCAATTGATGAGTCCCGGCCAGGGCTACATTCTGGCAGACTCCGAAGGCCCTACACTAAGTGAGCCTCAGTAACGGGAGCCCAATCGGGTGAAACTCTCCTTTAACATCCCTAACTGAGGACGTGGCCTAAAATTCTTTGTGTGGGCACGGGTCAGGCACTTAAAGGCCATTAGGGCGCCAGGCACTTAAAGGCCATTAGGGCGCCTGCCACTTGAAGACTCCCGTGAGAGGATAAGGGGGCCACGGAACGGGCTAGAAACCTCTAGGGTGCCCGCCCCCAGCAAGAAAACTTCCATGCAACGACGCAGGCACATAAACAGTTCCAAAAGCATACCATAAGTCCAACCTCTTGGCTGCCACCACTCCCGGTAGGATTTTTTGGTGGTCGTTCTCAGTGACTTCTCTCTCTCTCTCCCCTACCATTTATTCTTTGACCATGGGTCAGGGGGAATATACCCCAGTTTCTCTCATGACTGGCCATTTTTTGGATGTCAGGGCCAGGGCCCATAACTTGTCCTTACTAGTCAAAAAAGGTAAATTAATAAACTTTTGCTCTGCAGAGTGGCCTCCAGAAGGCACCTTTCAACCGTCCATCATACAGGCCATGAAGGAGAAGATTATGGCTCCTGATCCTTGGGGCCATCCGGATCAGGTCCCCTATGTCATGGTCTGGCAAGATCTAGTGGAAAATCCGCCTAAGTGGTTAAAACCTTTCATTTACAAACTTCCTAGTTCTTCCAATTCACAGGTCCTGGTGATGGAGACCCCCCCCAGAAGAAACCAAAAAGAAAGAGAACCCGTCACTGCCCTAACTTTAACTGTCCTGTTGGGATTGGGGGCTATAGGAACTGGAAGTGGAATTGCAGCCTTAACGCTCCAAGATAAACAGTATAACCAGTTAAGGGCTGCAATAGATGAAGATATTGAACAACTCAAAAAATCCATTTCCCACCTCCAAGAATCCTTAAGTTCTCTGGCTGAGATAGTGTTACAAAATAGAAGGGGTTTAGATCTGCTGTTCTTACCACAAGGAGGACTATGTGCAGCCCTAGGAGAAGAATGCTGTTTTTATATTGACCATTCAGAAGTAGTACAGAGATCTCTTCAAAAAGTTAGAGAAGGCCTAAGCAGGCGAAAACAAGAAAGAGAAAATGAACAATCACGGTTTGAGTCTTGGTTTCAACGCTCCCCCTGGCTGACCACCTTAGTTTTCACCCTCCTGGGTCCACTTATAGTACTGTTATTGACACCAACGATTGGCCCTTGCATTTCAAACCAGTTAATGTCTTTTATTAAAGAACGTCTAAATACCATTCAGATTATGGTATTGAGGCAACAATATCAGATGGTAGCCCAGGATGAAGAGAAAGATTCCTCCACAGAAACAAGACAGGGGGGAATGTGAGGCTGCGCCATGACATGCAGCCTAGATTAGGAGTAGGAGGCCTGGTTTTCCAGGGTAACATGATTATCAGGCCACCTGGAGCCAGCCAATCAACATGCACCTAGTAAGAAAAAGGGAACCTATCAGGGGAAAGCTGAAAAGCCCGCGAACACCCAAGTTTGAAATAAGCCAGCGAAGGTTTGGGTCAATAAGATTACTTTGCAAACATGTAACCAATCCGCTTAAGCCAGCTACCAACTGCTCATGCACACCTTATAAACTGGGTAACAGCTTGGGCTCAGCGCTCTCTGACCCCGTACCACTGCGTTGGACGCGCGGCGGGAGCCCTGACTCGAGTCAGCAATAAACTTCCCTTTTCTGCGAGTTGCATTGTCTTGGAAGCCTTCTCTCTTCCCGCTCAGGGATTTGGACATCGGGCATAACACACTAACCTGCTGGAAGTCTTAGCAAGACTGATTACTGATTTACTAAATTAAAGAATTCCTGACTTCCCTTAACTGAGTCAAATAACAAAAATGCATATTTCAACACTTTATTGGGATAAAATTTTTTAAAACACCACAGCATTTGCTCTGAATTAAACCAGAACATTATGGTGTCATTTCAAATTCCTGGTCTCACTATGAACAGTCCTAACGGTGACCACATGCTTATTTAGTAGGTGCCGGATGATGGTCGCTGTCCCATGTAAGCAAGCCTCTCACGGCATTATGAAGCAGGCGTTGCCACACCATTTCACAGATAAAAGAGCAGGGCCGGCAGTTAAATCACAGCCCAGAGCCACACAGCGAGTAAACGGCAGGCCTGACTGCACAGCCCGAACTCATGGCCATGGGGTTTAGAGCCCATGATAAAATGGCGGTAGTTAACATTCACACAGCACTGCCTGCACCCAGCCCCGAGCGCTACCCTGCGCATGCGTTCTCTAAGCGAATCCTCGCGAGAGTTCAGAGGGACCGTTAGGCTGATCAAACACACCATGCTCCAGGGCAGGCGGCGGCTACGAGAGCGCGAAGAAACCCAGCAGTCTGACTCTGGGGCCTCCACACACTTACGTTACGATACAAAAACTGACACTCCTCGATTACAAAAACTGACACTCCTCGAGAAACTTTCAAGAAAAGCCGACATTAATGTGATTCATTCTAAAGAAAATTTAAAAGACCAGGTGATCCTTTATCACACGTAATGAGAGTGGTGGGTAAGTTTCCAAGGTGCGAGTTTCTAGCTGTTAGCCCGCCTCAGGAAAGACGTTCCTCCAATACCCAGTTACCCCCTCCCACCAGCTCCCGTGGGATCCTGGCTGGAGATCCTGATGAGCTCAGAGCCCGCTGACCCACGCGAGCATCTCAGCATGTCAGAAGGCGTCCGCCTCATCTGGTCTGCAAATCAGACCGGAACCTGTCCATCAAGAAGCATCACTAGTCAACACACCAAGTGTGTCCTGGGAGAGAAGGAAAGCTTGACCTGAGCTAGAAAAATATCAAAAACTTAAAACGCAGGAAAAGGAGCTGGATTCTGAAGCAGATGTAGAGGGGAGCATAAGATACCTTTTTTTTTTTTTTAAAGGATGCTTCTGAAAAACGTTAATTCCCTAAGAAAAATGTTCAATACAATGCTAGGTTAATATACAAGATATGAAATATAAATACAGCATGATATATTTACCTACCTACCTATATTTCAAGAAAAGGAAAAAGACAAAGTGATAATTGATAAGCAGTGATTACTGTTTTATTAAAGATTTTGTTACTTCTCAAATTTTCTAATCTGGAAATAGTTATCTCTGCTCATCTGCAGAGTCTAGGTTTTCCTAAGACTGTATTTTCACGGTGCTGTCCGCCAACTTGCTGAAAGGCCACAGACGCTAATCTGCACAGCACACCTTTTACTTATCTGCTTGTTGATACCCCTCTAGTGGACTGGACTTTTCAACAGGTCCTTACTTTGCTGCATAAATTTCTATTCCATGATGTGAAGTCTCAGTAGTAATTACCTCTATAGAAGGAAAGGCCCTGTCTTTATGCCATTAAAAAAACATCCTGGCCAACATCATCATATACACTACCCAGAGCCTGTCAGTCACCTTTTTAAGTAGAAAGACAAAGTCTATCTACAAAGTCTATCTACAAAGTCCACTGATTACCTTATATGGGATTAAAGATAACAAAAGTTCCACTCCTGTAACATCAAGTGTATTTTGTGCTAGGGGCTCTATCCTTATTCTTCATCCAGCTTGACAGATTCGCAGCGCCCCCTGCCCACCATCCTGTGTACCTCAGCCGGCTTCCTCTCGAAACTGTAGGTGCAAAATAGCTGCATGTTCTGCTGGGATGGCAGTGTTTGGGTTCTGCTCTGCTCCCTGAAGAGATTTCAATGCCAACCGCTCCCTACAGGTTTGGATAACCTCAGAGTGACTAGCTGCTAATAGTGGTTCTCAGTTCAGCTGCACATCAAAATCATCTGGGAGGCTTAAAATCCAAAAGCCCAGAAAATTATATCAGAATCTCAGGGTGAGACCCAGACATCTGTGTACTTTACTGCTCCTGGGGTGATGCCCACAGACAGCCAGGGCCAAAAACATCTTGTTTCCAGCAGCATCTGCTGCCTGGAATGACTTGGCCTCATGGGAAAGTCACGGGCCGAGAGTCAGCTCTCACACGCTACTCCTCTCCAGACCCAACTTCCATCACACTTAGACTGAACAGAAGGGGAGGCATGTGAATACCCTTCTTTTTAAAAATTAATCTTTAAATTTTTCTTCTTTGCACAGGCTTTCTCTAGCTGCAGCCAGCAGGGGCTAGTCTTCATTGCAGTGTGTGGGTGTCTCACCACGATGGCTTCCCTTGTTGTGGAGCAAGGGCTCAGTAGTTGCAGCTCACAGGCTCAGTAGTTGTGGGGCATGGGCCTAGTTGCTCTGTGGCATGTGGAATCTTGGACCAGGGATGGAACCTATGTCCCTTGAATTGGCAGGCAGATTCTTATCCACTAGATCACCAGGAAAGTCCCATGAATAACCTTCTTATCTACAGGCCAGAATGAAATAAAAATTAGATTACTACTCCTTTTGTCTAAAACAATTGTTTGGCTTTTGCAGATTCTCAGTTTTCAAAGCTACATTGTATTCTCTACCAACTTCTTTTTCTTGACTACTAGCTTGAGGAAGGTGTCAACTCAAGGCCCGAGGAGGTCTCAGGTGTTTTCAGTAGGGCCTACAATAAGCCTTCTGCTCACTTCACCATACAACACTTCCCCTACAGTTTCCACAACTGGGCCTGGGAAACACAAGAAATCCTGGCCCTACTAATCCAGGCAGTGCCTTGGAAGCAGGTGAGGCAAAGGTGAGACACCTTCCTCTGAAGCCAAGGGCAGGCCTCAGGGCCCCAGGGAGCTGCCTCAGAGCCTTCCCTGCAGGTTCCCCTATAGCCCTCTCTACCACCAGAGCTGCCCGTCTGAGCCTTGGGGACTGGAGGGACTGTGCATGAAGGTAGAAGTCAGGAACCCAGCCTACTGAAGGGCCTCGTGCGTGAGTGGGTAACTCAACAGGGCTCAGCAGACAGCAATCGCGAGCTTGTGTGGGTGAAAACCTGCTTCCCACTTCCTGGATGGTTTACTGAGCACTTTGGAAGCCCCAAGGCAGGTGCCTGGGACACTGACAAGAGAGGGCCCAGCAGGCAGGAAGAAGCGTCAGCAACAGCGAAGAGAATGACAGTAAGACTGGAGAGAAAGACATGATCCCAAAGACATGCCCACTCAGCTCTCTGGAGCAAGATGCCCATGTGTTCTGCAGAAGCACTTGTATGTACCATGTCTCTAACCAGAAGAGGGCTTTAGAGTTACTTGTAAAATCCCACCGACCGTACATCCATGCATTTCATGAACACAGACATCATGGTGGAAGGTTCGGTCCATAGCAAGCTCACGACCACGCTCACGAGGAGGAGCTCACCATAGAAGTGGGACCACAAGTACAAAGTGAATCTGAAGAACAAGGCCGCCCGCCCAAGGGCCTATAACCCAGGGTGACGGCCTCCAGAGACAACGGGCAGAGCAGCGGCCAGTGGGGGCCATGGTCTCAGGGATAGAGAAGCCTGAAAATGACAGTAACTCAAAATATACAAGCACCCCTATGTTCACAACATTATTTATAACTGCCAAGATGTGGAAGCAATCTTAAGTGCCCATCAACAGATGAATGGATAAAGAAGATGTGGTACATATATACAATGAAATGTTACTCAGACATAAAATGAATAATGCCATTTGCAGCAACATGGATGGACCTGGAGGGCATTAGGCTAGAGGGATAAGGCAGAAAAAAAACACTGTATGATATCACATATATGGAATATAAAAAAGAAACGAATGAACATACAAAAAAGAAATAAGACACAGCTATAAAGAACAATCTGCTTCCCTGGTGGCTCAGCTGGTAAAGAATCCTCTTGCAATGCGGGAGACCTGGGTTCAATCTCTGGGTTGGGAAGATCCCCTGTGCTGAGGTCCTTTAATGGACCGGAACCTGGTGGTACGGAGTCGACGATAAGAAAGTAAGAGAGAGAAAGAGGCTGATATTCCCTGGTTTACGCAGAGGACCAATAAAGCCCTTGACACAGGACTTGCATCGCTCACGAGGGCACCAGGCGCCCCCTCGAAGGGGTGAAGGCACAAAGTGCCTTCTCGAGAGGGTCTTAGAAGCCCGGGCAGGAAAGTGAACACGACAGGTCTCCACGCTCCAGAGAATCAGCCAGAGAGAGAGAGAGAGGAGAGAAAGAGAAACAAAAAAGACACAGGGACCTAAGATCTGATGGAGCACAGGTGCTTTAATGATTTTTTACCAGTATATATAGGCTGTGGTACAAGAAATTTCTTTCGGCAATGATAGAGTTCAGAAAACCAAACGTACAGCAACCGTTACCAAGGGAACAAGGAGTAATGTTAGTCACAAGGTCAGGAGACAATCCATATCTCCAGAAAGGGGAGGGGACTAAGCAGTTTTGTTGTAAAGAGAATGTTTACCAAAGGAGACCCAAGCCTGCCTCACACAATGGCCTCAGTCCCCGGGAGCAGCATGCTGCTCCGCTTGAAGAGGAATAAAGGACTCATGAGAGACAGCACGTAGGAATCCTCCCGTCAAACACTCCCTGACACCCCTGGAGAAGAGAACAGCTACCCACTCCAGTATTCTGGCCTGGAAAAGTCCATGGAATGAATAGTGCACGGAGTCCCAAAGAGTCAGACACAACTAAGCAACCTTCACTTTTCATGGAGAACAATCAGTGGTTACCAGTAGGATCAGGGGGAAGAGGCCAGATACGAGTAGGGGATTGAGAGATATAAACTATTCTGCATGAAATAAATAAACTACAAAGATATACTGTACAACTCAGGGAATATAGCCAGTATTTTATAATAACTACAAGTCCAAGACCAATTGCTCCATTTCCCCTAGGTCCATCTAGTTCTGGGGCTGAGGGTCGTCCTCTATTAAGTAAGGAGCTCAGGCTACCAGGCCATCTCTACTTCCTATAATACTACTGAAAGTGAACTCAGCTGTCTAATGAGAAAAATCTCACCCCATCATGAACCTTCGTTTCCATTACAATGAAATGGAGACTAAAGAGAGCACAACTGTTCCATGTTTTCACGGACAAGACACAGCTAATGTCAGGTGAGATTTAAGAAGTAAAGAGAACAAAGCATGAATTTTACTAAACTTTAATACTCTCCTCTGTCCCTAGTTTCCCTTTCTTGCACATTTTATTGGAGGAGAGATGTTTAATTAAGCACATGTAACAATAAAAATCAAATCCCACAGGTCTCCAAAGTCAAATTCCCTGAGGGTTCTCAGTCCCTTTGCCGAATCCCCAGGTTGGGAAATCTGTTGTGGGTCCTAGAACTTTCTTAACAGTGCGAGAATTTTTTTAGTATAATTGTTCTGCCTCCTGAGAAATCTGTATGCAGGTCAAGAAGCAACAGTTAAAACTAGACATGGAACAGTGGACTGGTTCCAAGTTTGGAAAGGAGTACGTCAAGGCTGTATATTGTTACCTTGCTTATTTAACTTCCGTGCAGAGTACATCATGCAAAATGCTGGGCTGGATGAAGCACAAGCTGGAATCAGGATTGCTGGGAGAAATATCAATAGCCTCAGATATGCAGATGACACCACCCTTATGGCAGAAAGCGAAGAGGAACTAAAGAGCCACTTGATGACAGTGAAAGAGGCGAGTGAAAAAGCTGGCTTAAAACTCAACATTCTAAAAAAGAAGACCATGGCATCTGGTCCCATCAATTCATGGCAAATAGATGGTGAAACAGTGAAAACAGAGACTTTATTTTCTTGGGCTCCAAGATCATTGCAGATGGTGACTGCAGTGATGAAACTGAAAGACGCTTGCTCTTTTGAAGAAAAGCTATGACCAACCTAGATGGCATATTAAAAAGCAGAGACATTACTTTAACAACAAAGTTTAGTCAAAGCTATCGTTTTTCCAGTAGTCATGCATGGATGTGAGGGTTGGACATAGAGAAAGCTGAGCACTGAAGTATTGATGCTTTTGAACTGTGGTGTATCACTTATGACAACAGAGAATGAGATGGTTGGACTCAACGGAAATGAGTTTGAGTAAGCTCTGGGAGTGGGTGATGGACAGGGAAGCCTGGCGTGCTGCAGTCCATGGGGTCGCAAATAGTCGGACATGACTGAGCGACTGAACTGAATGAACTGAACTATAAAAACCAAATTATAATTTGTTTTCACCCATAAAAAGTTGTCTACATAGGAAAATGTTCCTATAATAAAAACAATATTTGTTAACTATAAAATTTCAAATAATTTTAAAACACAAAAAGTAGAAAGTAAAATTTATCCATCTCCAAACCCCAAAGATATTTTATTTTCTTTGAGTTTGGCATATATCATTCAAACCTTTTCAAATATATATGTATGTATGTATATAACATACACAAACTACATTTTAAATTAAATCAAATAATAGTATATATAAGTTTTAAAATTTGCCTTTTCACTTAACATGTACTATAACATCTCTTCATTTGAATTTACATTGATTCACCTCATTCTTTTTGAAGACTGCACAGGACTCTACTGTGTATGCCCTCACTGCTGGGCCTGATGGTCCCCTCTAAGCTCAGCTCCCCGAGCTGAGAAGGTCAGACTCGGCAGAGGCTGCGGGCTGAGAGCGCAAGGCAGAGAACAGCCACGGGTGAAGGCGGGCCACTGACCGCCACTTCCTGCTCTCAACATCCAGCTGTCAGCAGCATCTTTTATGCTGTAAATACACAGACTAGCCTTTTCTCATCTCAGGTTTCAAAACTCCCTAGTCACACAGAATTTTGGAAAACATTATTACATGGGTATCTTCCACCTGATGCTTCATTCAGGATCTGACTTCCTTCCGGCAACAGCGCATGTGGTGCAAACCTAAACATGCGTGAAGCAAGACCAGCGAATTCATGGAGAGCAGGTGGGGAAGGGCTGCCTTTATCTTTCGGTCACTATGCAGGGTTAAAATTGTCCAATTTAAAATACAGCTGGCCAGATAAGAATAAAGATACAAGAAGACTTAAAAGACTTCTGGTTAACTGAGCCCTATTTCCAAACATTTACATCACAGCCACTCCAAGAAGAACATTTCACCAGTATGCTGGCCTTTAACAAATCCTACAAGACCGGGGTGAGACAGGAACGACTGCACACTGATGTTAAGAACCTATTCTTCTAAGAATGCTGGGCCTTAGACTGTGGGATGAAACCCAGGCACCTCACCCAGGCAGCTTATACCTTATACAGCGGACGGCGAACGTCGATGGGGCAGTTCTGTATGACTTCATCAACCACCTCCGAGATGGACTCCATGAAATCCGGGTTGGCAAACTGAATTTTGTACAAATATAAAAGAAACATTACATACTTCTCTCAATAATTTTTTTTAAGTGACTTTAATAAATACAGAATGTACTGTAATTTTTAAAGCAGTCAGGCTGGAATGACCACGTCAAATGTTAGTATGTCAAGCGAACCCAAGTGAGTGTGCATGGGGTGATGGTGACACGTCCCGGCAACATGTGTGGGCTCAGTGAGGGGAAAACATCACACAGGAGCCAAGAGCGCCCAACCCTGCGTCAGGACACACCAGGAATGCTGCTGTCTGAGGCTGTAAATCACGTGTGTGTGATGTTATGGAAACACTGTGGGTATAGAACAAGTATATCACTTATGAGTATTAATGTCATGTAAAAATTAGCCAGGATGCAAGAGAAAACAGACAATGAACAATCACACTGTAAACCTGAGCCAGAAACCTGGTGGGGGTGCAAGCGGGGACGGTTCGGGGGGCGGCTTTTAAATGAAACAACACAGTGACGGTCACGTCACTGACTAAACAGTCTTCAGTTCAGTGCTGTAAGTCAAATAAGGTAAAGTGTAAAAGAATTTGATTTTTAAAATTTGAACTATGCTTTAAAAATCAAGGACACCTTTAACGGACTCAGGAAGGTAACATCCGGGTGCTGTTCACTGGTCATGGATGGTTTTACATCTGTTTTTAATATCAGAGGGCACGAGTGAGTGTTAGATTGTGGCGAGGCAACACTGTGAGCCATCTCCCTGCACAAAAGCTCACACATACCTGGAAACAGGCAGCAGCGTGTAACCTACCTAGCAAATGCAAGCTGAATTAGAAAAATAAACCAAAATACAAACACAACCCATTTTATTTAAACCTTAAAATGTTGCCCCTTCATTACTTTATCTGTAAGAGTAATAACTCTCTGTGACCATAGTTAACACGGTGAGGCCTGGACCTCCTAAAGCCCGTCTAACTGACGGAAAGGCTGCTGCTCAAACAGGAGCTCTGACTAACTTGCAGCAGGAAACACAGCAGGACCCACCATCCAGGGTTCAGAACTGGAGTTGGGACGGGCCGTCACAAAGAATGGGAAGGTCACGTGCCCTCCTGCACCCACACTGATGGTCTGCCAGGATTAACTAGTTTTCCAGTTACTATGAGAGCCACTCCATTTCCATTACCCTCTACTGCTCTCAAAGCATCTTCCTAATCACTCATTAGCTCTTTTTTTAACAGAAAGCCAGGTCTAAAGAGGGCAACAGTCAAGCAGGTGATCACACAGGGTGATGGCTAGCTGCAGGGCGTACGGCGGGCGCCCAGCGGTCCTCACGGGAAGGCGGCCCGAGGACTGCTGCCCACGTACACCAGGGGGCAGCATCGCTCCACCACACGCGACGGACGTCACTCTCAAAAAGCCCGCAGCTTTACCTCCGGGTGAAAGAAAATCTCAGGGCCCAGGAATCTTTCGTAGCCGACATCTATGACGAACTTCTTCTGGTTGATGGCATTGATCCCCGTGTACTGTTTGATCCACTTCCGAGGATCCACGTCGTACTTGGCGAACTCCTTGACTATGTCAGGGCAGATGTAGCAGTATTTCTCCTGCAGATACACACACACAGAAGTCACCAGGGTCTGCCTCTGACCGAGACCCAGTAACCTCCAGCCCTGGACACCCCAAGACCAGTTCTGCCCGCTCATCACAACTCCAGAGCGGACATGGTCAAGCCTCACAGACTTCTCATGACTTCACTCTGGACTGTGAGTGAACCTGCTTGCTTTGCAGCTCGGCTATTAACCTCAGCCTTCCCCTGTCATATTCTGCTCCTCATCAGCTGAAGTACTGTCTGACGGCATGCACTAAGTATCCTGTCTCCACCTGCGGTCTCCTTATTCCTCGTGGCCCCACGTGGCGCCTGCCCGGGCACTCGTGGCTGTCCACCGGGACCAGCAAACCTGCGCTGCAGCCCCACGCAGAACGCAGCCAACTCTACCCCATGCCGGACACGGGTGACCACGGGTCGTGAACCTGCTGTGCAGTCTGACATGGCACGGCCACCAGCTCCACGAAACAGACACACAGGACTCACAACAAAAACACACCCCTGCCCGCTGAGTACACACTCCAGCGGAGAGTCAGGAGCATAAGCAACGGCCGTGACGAATAAGCAGATGACAGGGCACAGTATAAGGTGCCAGGCACCACGGACAGAAGAGGCCGACAGACAGGACGGAGCGGCCATGCACTGCGGCCTGAGAACCTGTTCCTGGTTTTCACCCCAGCACCAGCACCAGCCTGAGACGTGGCATCTGCTGATGCCCCCCTGGGGATCTCCAGTCCATCACCTGTCCTGAGAGCTGACCTCAGCAGTGCAGCAGGTGGCTCTTGGGTACCAGATCCTGAAATAAGCTTCCTGTGGGCAACGTGGGCTGCCAGGACCATGAGTGCCAGGCCCACCAGCCTCAGGCCGGCAGAAACCACCTCTGTGGGGTGCAGGGGCTCCACCACCTTTCCAGGACGCCCCCGCCCTGGTCTCAGGGGAGTGAGGGGAGGACTAACCGCAGGCCGGGCAGCTGGCTGAAGGGACAGGGGTCTCTCTCACCCCCCACCTCAGAGCTGAGCCACACGCTGAGCGGCCTGAACGCACCAGATCCAGGTTCAGAGTCACCACTGGGCCCCAGAGAGCCCGCGACAAAGGAAAGGCTACCACGGGGACCTGGAAAGCAGCCCCTCGGTCACCGCTCAGGGCTCCGCTCCCCCACGTCCACCCCGAGGGCCGGTCAGAAGGGGCAGGGCGGGGAGGAGACGAAAAGAAAGGCAAGGAAGGGAGGGCAAATGGGGGAGGTTTCAGTCTAAAAGGACGCTCCCGTGACCTTCCCAGGGGGAGAGGGCAGATCTGGGGTTGGGCCGGGGCTGCAAGCTTGGCTCTGAGGCGCCCCCTCCCTGGAAGCTCCCATCCTGGACACCCAGGGCAGCGGGGGCCCCTCCTCGCAGGAGCCCCAGCCCCAGAACACCTGTGCTCACCAAGGGTGGGGAATCGAGGGCATGCCCCATGCTCCCTTTCCTTCAAGCCCCTCACTGGGTGCTTAGTGGGGGGCAGGCGGGGGAAGCTAAAGCCCCTGAGGTTCAGACGCTGTGTGCTCTATGAGAAGGGGGGATGCCCAAGGCCCCCTGTCACGCCCACACTTAAATGCTTCTCCTTAAACAACGAAAGCCTTGCTCTTCATCTATATAATAATCACCCTTGTGTTATGAAGACTCTCTTGCATTTTGGCTAAAGTGAAAAACAGTAATGTGTCCTGATCTTCAGTAATCTGTCCTGATTTTCAACCTGAAAAGAAAGCTCCTTTAAAAAGGGTCTGTCAGCTGCTACATACAGAGAAACACAAAGACCAGACTGATGGGCCAGGTCAAGCGGGCACTTTTAGAAAGGACTGGTAAGATGTTTTTCTTCTCATCTTACTGATTTGATCTTAAAACCCTCTAACCTTTCCAGCATGGTCATTACAGTCTAGAAACGACAGGGGGCGGGGTGGGGGGGTCTGATCAATGACCCCATCCTGGAACAGCATTACTCTGCACTATAATTCACAGGGCCCAGAACCACACTCTACAGGTGCTAGAAATGCGTCTGAACACTGGCTGACTTCACCAGACCCCTGATATCACTGCTGCTGCTGCTGCTGCTCCCGAAGCTAGAGATGAACTTGGAGGGAGGGGAGGCAGACACTCCCAGCTAACTGAAGTTCTAACAATTAGGCTCCTTGAAATGCTGCTGGACTGGGGCCAGTGCTCAACCCCAGCCACCAAGCTGCTCTCATTAACAGCGGGCACCCCTGCAAGCATAAACGGATGGAGACCCACGTTCTCGGGGAGGGAGCAGGAAGGACAATGAAGCCAGGGGCAGGGAGGCGGTGGCAGCAAGGGAAGCCTCCAAACACCATTTCTCTGCCCCCAGACCGGCCTGCCCCCGGCTGTCTCTACCTTGATGGCTTTGGCGGTCTCCAGCGACTGCTCCGGGGGGATCCCCGCCTCCCGCTCCCGCAGCAGCTGCTGGATGAAATAGGTGATATCCCGCCCTGCGATGGGGATGTGCTTGATGCAGCTCCCAATCACGTAGCCTTCTGCCTGGGGAAGGAGAGGAGGGGAGGCCTGTGAGTGAGTCCAGGAGGCATGGGCTCCCAGCGCCGAGTCAGCCCTGCCCCAGCCCCGCCCCGCCGGACACCATGGCGTTTCCGGCGGCCACACTCTGCTGCGGAGGGCTCGCTCGGGCCTGGAAGCAAGCGCAGTTCCCTTAGCAGAACCTGACGTTCTCGTCAAGAATGTGAAGAGAAAACCCTGTAAAACAGTCATTTCCAGAAAGTACGGCTGCCTGTCAGAACAACGGATGAATCCTCCTTTTGTTCCTCTAACGAAAAGGAAAAGGTTTTATTCATAACTGTTACAGCAACTAGAAATGGACCTGGAGAGAAAGTCAGCAAGCTGGTTATCGGGCAGGACGCAGGTTCCGACAACCTGGACTCAGTCCGGTTCCACTGGTGTGGGCTGAGGGCCCGTGGATGCTGGCAACACGTTTCAGCTGCGGCGCCTTCATCCGTTCTGTGGGGCAGATGGGGCTGATGGTGGTGGTACAGCCTTCATGGGCGAGTCCAGCACCCAGCCCTGTCCTGTGCAGGTAGCAAGCTCCCAGTAAGCGGTCCCCTCCGCCGTGCAGTGAGCGGCACTGCTCGGGGATGCCTGGTCAGCCCCCTGAGCGCTCTGCCATGGGGACCACGCTGGAAGGGGCTGGGCCGTCCTCCGCCGGTGCCAGCAAGGAGCTGCAGCCCGGCGCCCCCGCCCACTGCCCTTGCGGGCACAGCCGCCACACAAGCCAGGCTGGGCACCTCCAGCTCACTCCAGGAGCTGACGGTCAGCGAGGAGCCCGACCCCAGCTTCCTCGAGTGAAGAAGGGACCCTCACAGTCTCCCATGAAGTCCTGTCTCCTGGGCCACGTGCCCCTGAGACAGAGCGGACAGAGGTGGCTCCGAGTTACGGCGTGTCAGTCCTAACAACTGTAAGCACAGACCCCATCACCAGTTAAGTTGCAGGAACAAGTCCCTGCATTATGCTTTTGGTTATATATCTTTCTAAGCTCTTAAATACACCAACCCCAAGAATTCCTCTTGGGGTTTCTTCTGATGTAACTCCATCTAGCAGAGAAGCTGTGACCTTTCCAAAAAGTCCAAGCCATTTATTAAATATTTTAAGATCAAGATAAAAAATATAAACCAATTATTAAAATAATAAAAGATCAACATAAACACTCATAAGAATATGAGCTCTGACACAAATCACTCACAATTTTTATATTCTGTGCCTTGCATTAGTCACCCAGTCTTTGTAACCAGCCAGGCTCCTCTGTCCACAGAATTCTCCAGGCAAGAATACTGGAGTGGGTTGCTATTCCCTTCTCCAGGGGATCTTCCTGACATAGGGATCAAACCCAGGTCTCCCACACTGCAGCAGATTCTTTACCATCTATGCTTTATATATAACACCTTCTAAAATGAATTCAACCAGTGTTCAATCAGCTTCATCACAGCATTAAATATATTAAAACACCCCACAAACCAACAACAGGAAAATAAATGAGTGATGCTATACCCAGAGGATGGACTATTATGTAGTGACTATTTTTTTCACAGAATATTTAACCATATACTAGGGATAAACCAATATGCAAAATATAAATTTAGGATTACACTGTACAATCAGAATACAATTTCAGACACAGAATACTCTAATTCCGCTTAAAATATGTACACATGTATTTAAGAGCTTAGAAAAGATATATAACCAAAAGCATAATGCAGTCCTCTGGGTGGGTATTACAGGTCTTTTTATTTTCTTCTCTATTTTGTCCTGATTTTGTTCAACAAATGTCATTTTTATAATCAGGAAAATAATGGAACTAAGAAACAGATAAAAAGCTGAACAGCAGCTTTCCCTGTGGGCCTGAACACCAAGTAGAATTTTTCTTTTCTCCTCCTCCCAGATGCAAGAGGGAGGCAAACAGCAGGGCGCTGCCCAGACCCAGGTCTGCCCTGCCTCTGTGGGCACGACCTCAGCACAGAGGCCAGCCCTCAGCAGTAACCGCAAGGGCCTCCAACGCTGGGCATGGCCCTCAAGAGCGGGGAGGGCTCAGGCCCCAGCGGAGGGCGCTCCGCCGGCACAGAGAAGGCTCTGCCCCGTCTCTCACCCCCCAGGGCGGGCGGCACGCGGGCAGGGGGGCAGGGGGGAGGAATGTGGCTTTATCCTCCTGACTGTGGACACAGGAACTTTCCCCTGCAGTGAACACTGGCCTTCCAGGAATTAACGCCTGAGCATGTCAGTATATCACTCCTCGACTGCCTGAAATAAAATGGTGACTATTTTTTCAATTAAATGAATTGCTTTAAAAAAACAACCACCACCACCCAGTTTGCATTTTTAAAAGGAGTTACACACACACACACACACACCCATATATGCAGAAAACACACTTGCAGTAACCATTGATAACTAGTAACAGGGTTGAATCTGAGTCTGGAGGAGGAAGAGGAGGAAGAGGAGGTGGTCTGACTGTCCACGGTGCGCCCCCTGCAGGCAGCTTCGACTCATCTTTAAAAAAGCAAACTTGAAATAATTTGCTTCCCTGGTGGTTCAGCTGGTAAGGAACTGCCTGCAATGCGGGAGACCTGGGTTCAATCCCTGGGTCGGCAAGATCCCCCTTGGAGAAGGGAACAGATACCCACTCCAGTATTCTGGCCTGGAGAATTCTATGGACTGTATAGTCCATGGGGGTCACGGAGCTGGACACGACTAAGTGACTTTCACTTTCAAACAGTTAACTTAATCCACTGGATGGAAAGAAAAAACAGATACTGTCTCTTGAAGCCTGAATTAAGAAATCACTTCTCTAATACTCTGAAACCTAAAACCAAAAAATAACATTGCAGGGTATTCTGCAGGCCAAAACAAACAATCCTCCCTTGAAAGTGAAAATCAGTCATGCCCAACTCTGCAACTCTATGGACTGTATTTCCTCTGCCCGTGGGATTCTGCAAGCAAAAATACTGGAGTGTGATGCCGTTCCATTCTCCAGGGAATCTTTCCAACCCAGGGATCAAACCTCGGTCTCCTGCACTGCAGATAGGTTCTTTACCATCTGAACCACCAGGGAATCTCCCTTTCTTGGCTCTTAAATAAGAAGCAAGAAGCAATTCCTCTAAAGCAAGAGCTGGGTCAAGCTACCCACCTCTTGTCACAGAGCAAAGAGGTCATCCTGAGCTACTGATACCCAAGCAGACAGCTCAGAACATGAGCCAGGAAGACCCCCTGGTGATGTACCCCGGGATCATGTGGAGCCCAGGAGACCCCAAACCACTGCTGACACTCTGACTGCAGGAACCCCCCACTGAGGATCTCAGACCGCCAGCACCAGACACTGGGCATTGTCTTCTTTCTCATAGTCCTGGGTTTAAAACTGTTACCTTTGCCGAGTACAGCCATGTCTTCTAAAGTGGTGTCTTAAGTACAGAAGGGTGTTTTCCCTTCGTCTCTTCCCTCACCTCAGATCGGGTGAGGCCCGCAGAGCAAAGCCCTGAATATGCTGCTTACCACTGGGATGACATGGGTGACCCCGTCCCCACTGTCGATGACGATCCCCGTTAACGTGCGTTCGCCCACCTGTCGCGATGTCCACGAGGCGGCCAGGGCCAGCACTGCCTGCACGGGAGACACGGAGGCCGTGAGCCTCGGGGAGACGCTTCCCAAGGACCCGAGGTTCTCAGGTCAGTCAAGCCTTCTCTTACTCAACAAGCCTGAGTAACTTCTTCCCTTCCCCACCCTACATCTTCCCCCCAGAATTCAAACCCTAATTTGGACTAACATGCAAATTCTATAGGCGTCACCTGAGGAGTCAAGCTTTCCGCAAAATAAACCAGAGTCTTGCAAAGAAAAGCTGGTGAGAACCACCAGAGGCCATGGCATGTGCTATCTCCAAGATTAATTTTCCATGTAACTCCTCCTCCTTTTTCTTAGAAGTGAAGAACCAGAGTATGCAGAAAATATTTTGGAAGACACTTTTTAAAAATGTATTCCCAAAAATCTCAGTCAGTTCCTTTATATAAGAGTGGCAGATAAATAACAACAACCAAAACCAACAAAAACCCCACATTATGAACAATTAGCTTCTGCAAGCTCATGGAGCCCAAATCCCAAAGGGGGGCCCTCTAGAGGCCCTTGTTTTGTTTTTCAGCAGATTCTAGAGCATTTTTTCCTTTTTATGATCAGAAGTGGAAGAAGCCAAAAAAGAACCATTGTCTCGAGTTTATCACAAAGAATACCTGAGATGCTAATGCATGTGAAAAGACAAAAGCTGGACAACTCCATACCAGCAATAAAAACACAGATCACAGAACATGTTCGCACAGCGTTTGAGTTCAAACCCAAACACTGTGTGTGTGTTTGTATGTGTGTGTTTCAGTCTGTCGGTTTGTATATGTAGGTGCGTGTGTGTGTGGAGGGTGCAGAAAAGGAAGAATGCGCGGCACTCTGACAACAGGGGCCGTCAGGATCACCTCCACTCTGAGACAGCCGCGGATACCTGAGAATCATAAAAACCTCTCTGCTCTTACCTGAACCGCAATGTAGAGTCCTGGGACGTTGAACGATTCAAACATAATTTCTGCGAGATACTCTCGGTTTTCTGGTGTATTCAGTGGCGGTTCTGTCTGTAAGAAAACATTCACTATATGTAGCGTTCACTGAAACTTCATGTCACTACAACAGAATCGTAAAAAAGTTACCGTAAAAGCATGATAACCATTTCCTAATTTCACAGGTAGGGCACACCCAGGGAGTACACTAAAGAAATCTGCGCTTTAAGAAACGGTCTTACAGGTTGGCTTAGGAGCACACACACAGCAGAGCAAAGACCTCTCTTAACACTCCTGCTCTTACTAGCCAACCCCAAAACAAGAACCAGACACAGAAAAGGAATCTACCTTCGATAAGGCAGCACCCACACACCCTGAAGCTGAGGAGACCTGCGGCAAGTTGCCAAGGGCAGTAACACCCCCCCACCCCCCAAGACAAGAGAGGACACGAAGAAGCAGGGGACCGCTGACTCCAGATCGCAGGCCAGCCACGCGGGTCTCCAGAGAAGAGCCGAAGCAGGGCGTCCCCGTGTGGAACAAGCCCAGTCTGAGCAGAGAAGAGCGGAGAAGCCCCCCTCCCCAAGCCCCAGACGCCCTGACAGCACCGGCCACAAGGTCAGATGGGGCAGCTCTGCCATCGGCGGCGAGCAGAAAGACCCACGCAGAAGCAGCTTCGCCCAGACCCGCTTCACCCGCGCCCGGCCCAAACTCACACGCACAGCTGCCCAGAAGAACTCCCCTCATTCCACGATGAGGAAGGAACTCAAAGAGACCAGCCAAAGGCCGTATACAAACACCGCAAGAGAAAGGGAGGGAAGACAGAGAAGCGACAGGAAAAATGAACGAAAGACCAAAAAACATTTACCCAGAAAAAAACTAAGCAGGTGAAAATCATGGTAAAGACATTTCAGAAAATTCAAATATCTGTTTTAAAATAACAACCACTACCAAAGAGGAGGAAGTAAACAGGATTACAGAAAAAGAATAAATAAACCTGCTTTTTGTCATTCAGCAGTATGTTGTGAACACTTTTCCATGTCAATAAATACGGATATACATCATATATTTAAGCTGCAAAAAAAAAACAAAGAAAGAAAAAATAAATAAATAAAAATTCTCTGGTCCTTTAGGCAAAAAATTCCACATTACCCTTTGTTATAGACTGAGCTGTGTCTCCCAGAATTCCTACATTGAAGCCCCAACCCTCATGTGAATGCATCTGGAAATGAAGCCTCTAGGGAGGGAACAGGGCTACGTGAGGTCATGGGGGAGCCCTAATTCCACAGGATTAATGTCCTTGCAAGAAAAGGAAGTCACAACAGAGAGCTCCCTTTCACGCCTGCACAGAGGGAAGACCGTGGAGGACACGAGAGGTCAGCAAGAAGAGAGGTCTCGACCGACACCAACCCTGATGGCACCTTGACTTCGGACCTAAAGCCTCCAGAACTCTGAGAGAACACGGTGGGATTCTATCATGCTGAGTCTGAGCAGCCCCTTCATGGATCATAGATCTGTCATGGCGAAGGGGCTTGCATAACTCAATGAAGGGATGAGCCATGCCCTGCAGGGCGATCCAAGATGGATGGGTCACGGTGGAGAGTTCTGACAAAACGTGGTTCATTGGAAGAGAAAATGGCAACCTACTCCAGTATTCCTGCCAGGAGAACCTCATGAATAGTATGAAAAGGCAAAAAGATAGGGCATCAGAAGATGGACCCCCCGCCCCCAGGTCAAAAGGTATCCAATATGATACTGGGGAAGAGTGGAGAAATAGCTCCAGATACTCTGGCCACCTGATGAGAAGAGCCAACTCACTGGAAAAGATCCTGATGCTGGAAAAGATTGAGGGCAGGCGGAGAAGAGGGTGACAGAGGATGAGGTGATTGGATGGCATCACCGACTCTATGGACATGAGTTAAAGCAAACTCCAGGAGACAGTGAAGGACAGGGAAGCCTGGCGAGCTGCAGTCCACGGGGTTGCAAAGAGTCAGACACGACTTAGTGACTGAACAACAACAAATGTTCGAGCACACTAAAACACGCTTAAAGCAGACAGAGTACAGCCAGTCTCGGCCCTCGGCACAGACACGTGTGCACCACTGGGCCGCTTACAGGGCCCTCAGGGCAGGAGGCTGTGGCCACACTGCCAGCCAATGGCGTTGCAAAAACAAATCTTCCCTGATAGCTGGTTAAGAACCTGTGGGATCCCTGGGTTGGGAAGATCCCCTGGAGAAGGGAAAGGTTCCAGTATTCTGGCCTGGAGAATTCCATGGACTGTATGGTCCATGGGGTCACAAAGAGTCGGACACAACTGAGCGGACTTTCACTTTTAAACATATAAGAACCTGGGAGAATCTCATTCCTGTGAAGCTTTCCTGAATTAACTATTAGGAGATAAGCTTTAGCCAAACAATAAAAATGCAGAAAGTACAGCCAATGACTCACAGTGAGCAATTAATCCATTTAAGATGTAGAAATAAAGATTTTTCTCATAGCTATAGAACAGAATGTAAACACTGTAAATTAACACAGCAGAACCACTATTGAGTTGAGAGGTATACATAGAAAGGAGGAAAGGATAAAAAGACATTGATGCCCTTGTATCACGGAATCAAAAGGTAACTGTCTTACTGACAGCGTATCACATGCATTAGTGCACATGACGTTACAGACGCAAATATCAGAACGTTTACTGGAATTGCTACTCAGTCGTGTCTGACTCCTTGCACCTCATGGACTATAGCCAGGCTCCTCCATCTGTGGGATTCTCCCGGCAGGAATACTGGAGCAGGGTGCTGTTCCCTTCTCCAGGGGATCTTCCTGACCCAGGGATCGAACCCCGGTCTCCTGTATGGCAGGCAGTTCTTTACCCTCTGCGCCACCAGGGAAGCCCAGTGTTTAGTAACAACCAGTCCAAAGCAGGTGACAAAGGAAAGGAAGAGGAGGTAAGAAAATGTGGAAATGTAACAACCTAGTCACCCTACAAATAAATATGCAAGAGTATAGCTACATTTAAAAAAGTGT
This sequence comes from Odocoileus virginianus, assembly GCF_023699985.2. Lineage (NCBI taxonomy): Eukaryota > Metazoa > Chordata > Mammalia > Artiodactyla > Cervidae > Odocoileus > Odocoileus virginianus. The sequence continues at coordinate 4,579,224 of NC_069674.1, forward strand.
TAAATACTGAGTCTTGGGACAAAAAAAGGGAAATACCAGAAAAGTCCAAATCTGGATTGTGGATGAGTTAGCAGCATCACATCAATGTTGATTTTCTAGTTTTGATAATTACACTGCGGTTATGAAAGATGTTAACAGAGGGAGCTGGAGGAAGAGAATAATACTGGAAGGAAGTAATCTGTAAATATTTTTTAAAAACTTTCTGAAGTCTAACAAAATATTTATTTTTTGAAGTCTTTCAAAATATTTTAAACTGTACAAATAAAAGTAACTAAAACAATCTTTTAAAATTATTGAATTATCAGGAAGAACTCACCCAATAGAAATCAAAGAGAAAAATCAAACCTGAGTTTTCAAACATGAGTACACAAACAAAACACATCAAAACCAGGAACCGCAGTGGGCAGCAAAGCAGCTGCGCCGAGGCCGCACCAGCCCGGCTAAGAGGAGAGCTCTGTGGTCCAGCCCCGCCTTCAATGTCCCTGAGTTTGGGAAGTGACTTCCTCTCTCTATGCACAATTAGCGCTGACCTCACAGGAGCCTAAACCGGGGCAGCACCTAGCATGTCTGAGTTATTGTTACCCAAAGCATCAGCAAGTCGCAGTGAGGAACACGCCTGCCAGCAACACGATCTCTTGGCTGAGACCACGAAACAAAAGCATGTTACCCTGTCCAGGCAAAAAGCAAAAAGTGCCTCAGAGAGGCACTGTTTCTAAGATCGGAAAAAACCTAAATACCCATCACTAGGAACTGATGTAACAACTGACACCGCGTCCATAAACACAGCCTTCCGCAGCAGTTAAAAAGGATGGGTGCTGATACGAAACACTCTCTCGAACAAGCTGTTAAATGAACACTCCTAGGTGTTCTTCTGTGTCAACAATTTCAAAAAAATAAAACAAGGTGTGTGGTGGAGAGGAACGGGAGCTGCCTGAAGGGCAGAGTGTCAGACTGTGAGATGGGAACGGTCCAGAGCCCTGTCATAGCACAAGGTGAACACAGGAAACACCGCTGGACTAAACTCTTACATACGGTTAGAGAGGCACATTTCACACGATGCTTTTCATCACTGGGTCTAAAATAAAAAAACCGAGCTGTACAGCAGTGTGTGTCTCTCGTTACCACGGTACAGAACGAGCTCATGCGCAGTTCCCATGCCTGCACGCCAAGCTCTCTGGTTAAGACCCAGGAAAGGCGGGGTCCTCTCGGGACGCAAACCCGGGAGGCAGCACTGAGCCGAGGAGACCCACGGACCGGACGTCCTCCGCACCTTCTGACTCCGTGCTGTGTGTTCTCTCCCCAAACAAGTCAGCCTGGCTGCCGACAGGGGCTTTAGTTCAGACTCCTGTGCAGCAGCTAAGGCGAAGCTCACACACAGTGCCCCAAGCAAGTTTTAATTACTGCAATTGGAATCAATATATTCCCCGGATGGGGGAGAGAACGCAACCTTAAGGAAGAAATACTAGAGTCATCAAAAGCAGACTGTAAATAAGGGGTTTAAAAGTCACCCAACAACATGCAACTTATTTTAACGTGCCAACCTCAAGGTGTTGAGATTAAACCTGTTACTCCCTTTAAAAAAAAAAAGCCCAGCACATAGTTAGCACAGTGTTATGACTACTATTTTAGATTTCTTGCATTTAAAGCACATGAGTAATAGCTGCAGGTTTCAACTGTACTGGCTACCAAATATCTCCTTAAAGTACTTCCTATCAACCTGAAAAACACGGTTGTTGGTGGGGTTAAATAACTGGGTAAATACATGGGGGAGAGGCAGGGCACATAGCAGGTGCTGGGTAAATGTCAGCTATACTATCAATAACTCATAGCAGAAGAAATTGTATGTATTAACTACAGAGATCTACAAAATATTTTCTCACCTTGAAGAGGAATGCAAGCACCTTAGTAAGTACCCTTTATAAACAAAGCATTTAAACTAAGTAGAGGGGGAAAAAGGATCAAGAGAAGACAAAAACAGCATGAAAGGTGTGCGTGCTAACAGGGAGTGTTTCTCGTCTCCCGGCCAAGAGCTGCCTGTTTGGTTTGAAGCAAAAACTGAGCCTATAGAAGACGTTCTCAGCAAGAAAACAGATGAAGCCAGGCCCCTGGATTCTTCCTGGGTTTGAGTTCAGTGTCAACTGGTGCTCCAAATAAATCCCAGATGGATGAAAACTACGTGTCGACATCAAAGGGGAATAGGCTCACTACATAAAAATTCGCAGGCATAGATGTTCAAAAACCTAGTGTGCAAAGGGGAAAAAAATGATAAAAACAAGTATGTGCTCTTAACAAAAGGTTGTTACCTATTATACAGCTGAAGAGTCCACAGTATAAACAAAATGTGGTAGATACAACAGAATACTTATCAGCCTTAAAAAGGATGGAAATTCTGATACACTACAATGTGGCTGAACCCTGAAGACATCATACTAAGTGAAACAAGCCGGTCAGGAAGGACAAATACTGTTCAAGTCTGCTTGTATGAGGGCCTGGAACAGCTGCAGTCACAGAGACACAAAGTGGGATTGGGGGGAGCAGGGGAGGGAAAGGGGGGAGCTATTCTTTGACGGGGTCAGAGCCCCAGTCTGGAGGATGAACAAGTCCTGGAGGTGGGTGGTGGAACAGCTGTGCAGCAATGTCCATGTGTTCCATCCACCAAACTGGACGCTCAAATGGTTAAAACGGGAAAGTTGACAGGATGTACACTTTACCACAGAAGAAACTTCTGTTGTTCAGTCTATCAGTCATATCCAAATCTTTGTGATTCCATGGACTGCAGCAAGTCAGGCCTCCCTGTCCATCACCAACTCCTGGAGCTTACTCTAACTAATGTCCACTGAGTCGGTGATGCCATCCAGCCATCTCATCCTCTGTCATCCCCTTCTCCTCCTGCCTTCAATCTTTCCCAACATCAGTCTTTTCCAATGAGTTGCATCAGGTGCCCAAAGTATTAGAGCTTCAGCTTCAGCATCAGTCCTTCCAATGAATAACCAGGGTTGATCTCCTTTAGGATGGACTGGTTGGATCTCCTTGCATTTCAAGGGACTCTCAAGAGTCTTCTCCAACACCACAGTTCAGAAGCAGCAACTCTTCAGTGTTCAGCCTTCTTTATGTTCCCCCTCTCACATCTGTACACAACTACTGGAAAAACCATAGCTTTGATTAGACGGACCTTTGTCAGCAAAATGATGTCTCTGCTTTTTAATATGCTCTCTAGGTTTGTCATAGCTTTTCTTCCAAGGAGCAAGCATCTTTTAATGTCATGGCTACAGTCACTGTCCACAGTGACTGTGGAACCCAAGAAATAAAATCTGTTACTGTCTCCACTTTTTCCCCATTTAGTCATCATGAAGTAATAGGACCAGATGCCAAAATCTTTCTTTCCTGGTGGCTCAGACAGTAAAGAATCGCCTGCAGTGCAGGAGATCCGGGTTCAATCCCTGGGTTGGGCAGATCCCTGGAGAAGGGAATGGCTAACCTACTCCAGTATTCTCTTGCCTGGAGAATCGCATGGATGGAGGAGCCTGCTGGGCTGGTACATGGTAGGCTGGTACATGGGGTCACAAAGAGTTGGATGTGATTGAGTGACTAACACATTAAAAAAAAAACTTTTAGGTTAAAAAAAAAAAGTTCACATGTAAATCCATGGCTAATTCATTTCAATGTATGACAAAAACCACTGCAATGTTGTAAAGTAATTAGCCTCCAACTAATAAAAATAAATGAAAAAAAAAAGTTCACAGAAATCACAGCAATAGGAAAAGTAATAGAACACTGATATGTAAAAACACAGCACAGGACATGAACAGGCAATTCACAAAAGAGGAAGGACAACTAACATGAAAAAAGGTTTAAGGTCCAAGTGATTAAAAATGGAAAGTAATGGCAAATAGTCAAAACTATTAATCCAATTCTGACAAGAGTTCAAATAACGTGGTTTCTTATACACTGAAGATTTCAGTATGAAATGGTACGCTAAAGATTCAAAATTACTAATACTTCTGGACCCCAAAATCATATTAATACATAACTTTAATATTTTTAACATAAAAAGTGTTCTAAATATAGAAAAAACTATGCAAAGATTACTTCATATTACTTCTTATAAAACCAAGAAATTGGAAGCAAAAGTAAACATCTAAAAATAGTGGAAGTGCTAAACAGACAGGAAATATTCACTGGATAGAGGATTATATAGCCACAAAAATGAGGATTACGAAAACCTCTCCTCTCATGGGGGGAGAGGGATGGAAAACACAATATTGATGCAAAAACATATAAAAACACAGTGAAAAGATTAAATGAAGATATGCTAAAATTAAAATCTATGTTAATGGCATAGGGGTGTGAAAAGTCCCAGATATCTTCCAAATTTTCTAATTCACACTTACAGTCCTATACTAAAAAATCTTTACAAGTGTTGTGAAATCTGGGGTTACAGCTTGTGTGCAAAGTTGCACAGAAACGCCCAGTACAGCTGTCTGATGTATTTATCCAGACCAAAAAAAGGCTCACAGAGGCTGGGCGGCGAGCAAAGCAGAGGAAGTGGCCTGCTGGCTCCCAGCACAGCGACCACTCCACACCCGGCCAGAATGTTAAGACGCTGAATGGGATCTTGTCTTGCCACTGTCTTCGTGCCCACAGTCACATCATTACGGCAGGCACTGTGAGTTCGCTACCCAGCACCTAGTCTCCCTTCTGCTTTAATGAAGGACCACTGATCAATCATGGGCCCAGAGGAAAAGCATTTCCCAGACTTCTTTCTGGACAGGGATGGCTAAGTGAGTAAGTTCTGGCCAAAAAGAAGCTAAAGCTGGTGGATGTTGCTTCTAGGAGAGCTCCTTACAAGGTTGAAGGGAGACTCAAGTAGTAGAATCCCTTCTGCTGCTCTTAACACCTTCCTGGAATGCAGAGGGGATGACTGGAGCTGCAGCAGTGAATCTGTGATCATAAAGTAACCTTCGAATGGAAGCCATGCGCTCAACAGATCTCTAATGACACAAGGAAATGTGTGTACATCTTGCTTACTACAAATGTATTTAAGAAAAACAGAACCCTTAACTTGCTTAAACCACTGCATTTTACACTAATTACTTGCTACCAAACAATTCACCATCTGGGAAGAATTTACCTTAAAATCTGTATACTTCCATTTAAGGGAATGTTTTCAATATAATTAGGTTCTCCTGGTTCCCAAATTAAATTCAGCATTATTAAGGGCAAATTCTCATGGGTTCTGAAAACCATAATCATAAATCCATTTTTTCTCAATCCTCCATTTCCTTTATGTTTACCACTTGTAACTGTTCCTTTTAGGACACCAATCTAAATGAAGCTTTCCCAAACCATTATTTATTATAAGATCTAAACTGGAGATATCAAATTCTTATTTTTTTAATACTGAAACATGATTAAAATGTCACATGAACACAAGTTACACACACATTTATTCATTAATAATGGTGACACATCATCTGGCATTAATTCAAAATGAGTGAATTAATCAGTACCATAAAACCAATCCACATTTCTGGATGAAGACAGCAAACTGAACACATGGGCCTAATATTGCTCCACCCCCAAGACTCTCTATAACTGCAGTGAAGAAACCTTTTTAAAAGTATAAATCCTCAAGGCAGGGAGAACAGGAGAGGAGACGACAAGGTGCTGGAAGGTGAAAAGCACATGGTCGGGGTGGGACCGCGCGAACCCGGGGCCATCCACGTCCACTCTGGCTGGTGACCACCACGCTGGACAGAGTGGGTCCACATCACTCTGAAGAGTCAGGAAGGGAACCACCACGGAGGGTCAGGACACACACGATCACAGGCAGCGTGAGGGATGCTGGAGAGCTGGTACAGCATCACTTCTGGGTGTGTCTGTGAGGTGTCTCAGGGAGAGATTAGCAGTCAGAACTGAGTAGAGATACGCGCCTTCACCCACGGGGGCAGGCATCACCGGGGCCACTGAGGCCCCCAGGGAAGAAAAACACAAAGGAAGGGCGGGTTCTCTGAGCTGGCATGTCCATCTTTCCTGCTGCTCCTGCTTCTCGGGCATTCATGCTGCGTGCTCCTCCTCCTTGATGCATATTCAAAAAGTCTGCAAATCACTCTAACGTGATAACTCAATTCCCACTCAAGAGCACCCCAAGGTTCTAACACACATGACTCTGTTTTGAGCTCTGGGCAAATCAGTGTTGGGAAAAAAGGGCAGGACTCCCATTTGCTGTCTGCTCAATCCACATGACCGATAGGAGCTGAGTCTCTGAAATGTTTTGAAAAACATGAGCCGTGATGAGATCATTCTCACGCTGTCCAGACATCTGGTCACCGCAGCCAGAAAGAACAATTTGGGGGGTGACTGAGGACCTTTTATTTAACCCCATTGGCTTCTCTTATCCCAAGAAGCCCTCATCTGATGCCACAGTTTTGTAAATGTCTTCAGCTGACTTTCAGACTTGACCATACATCGCTCTACACCAGCTTCACCCCCCGGAACTTCCCCATTAACGGAGAGGATGGGGGCATAAACCTGAAAGACATGTACCTTCTCGTTACCTCCTCGGTCACACTGTGCAACGAACTGATCTGGAAAGTTCAAAGCATAGTACACGGAACACAGTATTTTCTGACCTTTAATAAACTGGGTTATTTTTGAATGTTCATTTTTGGCCGATGAACTTTTCCATATTCATATGAAACACCTCCCATTTCTTCCAAGAACGTGGTTTATCCTGTGCGTGTGTGCGTGCTCAGTTGTGTCTCTTTGTGACCCCGTGGACTGCAGCCCACCAGGCTCCTCTGTCCATGCCATTTCCCAGGCAAGAATACTGGAGTGGGTTGCCAGGTTGCCGTTTTCTTCTCCAGGGGATCTTCCTGACTCTGGGATCGACCTTGCATGTCCTGTGTCTCCTTGCTGGCGGGCGGGTTCTTTACCACTGGCACTTCCCAGGCTAATGCAGGCTCAAGCAGAAAAAGTTTCTTGTAGGAAACGTTTCCTGCAGGCTGTGTCCTAGCGGTATGCATCTGCCCCCCAGGCTGAGAGCAGGCATCCCCTGAGTGGAGGGAGAAGGGACCTCTGGCAGGGAAGCTGGGGCAGACAGAAGGAAGCTGCTGGGCGGCACCTGCCCTAAAGTCCTGTCCAGCAGGTAGGCAGTTACGTGATGTGCAAGCGGAGGGGAAACGCCAAATGAGGCAGGTGGGAATCTGCGGTTTGCTCTGGCTGTAAAGATAAAGCCAGTCCGACACACCATCAGCTCCTGGCTCCAATCCTTTTACATAAACCACTGAGATGCACAGGAGAGAAAATACACATGGCCAGTAAAACACGCCACTCACCCTCGACAATTCCTGGCTGTGGTGACATAGCCAGAAAAAAAGATCAGAGCGCCTTCAAGGACTTGCTCTAACAGATATTAAATATACAGACTCCATCAACTACCGTAATAGTCTTTGTAGTTAATGTATTTTAAGCCAGATAATTCTAAAGAACATTCCACATTTAACATTAGCGAGAACTATATAATTAGACCAGGGACCGTTTGACAATGTACTTGCATGGAAAAAATCCAAAGCTAAATTATGTAGGTTTTAATGTGCAACTTATGTTGCATGCAATTGCTCTCCATAAAGCACGTGTTTTCTATGTGCAATTAATTTTAACTTAAAAAGAACATTTCATGGAAGGGGACATGTGATGTTGAGGAGAACAACTGGGAAAGATTCCATAACGAGAGATTTCTTTTCATTTCTCTGTCATGTTTTATCTTGTTTGAACAAGATCAATTAAGTACCACACTATCAGGGCCCAGAACTCAGCTCGATTTTATTTTAGAGTAAGATTTAAATCCTGGTAAAGTAACATCTTGACTCAGTTTCCTCCAATATAAGAAGCAAAATCACAGTCGTACGTTTACTTCAGAAGGACATCTGAGTACACAGCTGGCTTCCCACCCAAATCCATTCCTCCCCCCTTTCCATTTTCGGTGCCACTGGAGGCCCATTTACGTACCTGCCCTCCTGGGCCAGGTGATCAGACGTGGTCCCCTCATCAGCCCCAGGGAGAATCTTGGTTAACCCACACCTGTGAAGGTCACTGCACTCCCCTTGCAAGGGACCAGGTTAGGCATGGATGGATGGCGCAAATCTACCAGGAAGGTTTCTGGGAAGGGATTCTTCATTCTTAGGAAGCACTTCTACGTCCGAAAGCCAACACGCCAAGAGGCGGTGCAGGAGCCTGGGCCGCCGTCCTGGCCTGAGGGGGACCAACAGGAGAGGCCAAACTACTGCCTGAGGCCGGCCGAGGTCGGCCGGCACCTCTCGTCTCTGAGCTGCTGAAATAACCGGCCCTGGAGCGGCCTCGATCTGGCCTTCCCATTTTGTGAGACAATAAGCCCCTTTTGGTTCTAGACATTTTTGCTGACCCTTCTGTCATTTACCCAAAAAGTACCCCGATTCATACAAACAGCTTCAGCAGGAATTTAAAGCTCCCCAGAGCAGAATGAAACTTGGATTTAAAATCTAAGCAACCTGGAATTTACAGGGACATATTCCTCTTAGTTCCAGTCACTCACCATTAAAAAATAATGATCCTCAGGTTCAGCTCGAAGATATTTAAAAATCACTTGTTCCATGAACCTTTCCATCAGATCCCAGTCTTCAATTATTCCATGTCTTATTGGCCACTAAAGCAAGAGAAACCAAACCACGTCAAGATTCAGTTCATAGTAGTAAGAGCAACAGTTTAATAACGGCACTGGCCCAGGAGAGATGGAAGAGACGCAGTTATTAGAGAACATAGGCCTTTTGCATGGAGAGAATGCTAATTTACATAAAGAAGTAACAAGCATTTTACCGAAAAGATTGTATTAGCTCATTGTTTATATTCTACTCCAGCCATTTCTTCTTTTTTTTTCCATTTATTTTTATTAGTTGGAGGCTAATTACTTTACAATATTGTAGTGGTTTTTGCCATACATTGACATGAATCAGCCATGGATTTACATGTGTTCCCCATCCAGATCCCCCCTCCCACCTCCCTCTCCACCCAATTCCTCTGGGTCTTCCCAGTGCACCAGCCCTGAGCACTTGTCTCATGCATCCAACCTGGGCTGGTTATCTGTTTCACCCTTGATAGTATACTTGTTTCAATGCTGTTCTCTCAGAACATCCCACCCTCACCTTCTCCCATAGAGTCCAAAAGTCTGTTCTGTATATCTGTGTCTCTTTTTCTGTTTTGCATATAGGGTTATCATTGCCATCTTTTTAAATTCCATATATATGTGTTAGTATACTGTATTGGTCTTTATCTTTCTGGCTTACTTCACTCTGTATAATGGGCTCCAGTTTCATCCATCTCATTAGAACTGATTCAAATGAATTCTTTTTAATGGCTGAGTAATATTCCATGGTGTGTATGTACCATAGCTTCCTTATCCATTCGTCTGCTGGTGGGCATCTAGGTTGCTTCCATGTCCTGGCTATTATAAACAGTGCTGCGATGAACATTGGGGTACTACTCCAGCCATTTCTAAGCACAAAGAATCGTCTTAACAACGTGATAGGCAACAGATGGGAAAGTACAGCTAACTCACCACACCATTTGATCTGTGAAGTCTGTAGGGGTTTTTTAGAACAAATGTCTGGGTAAATAATTTTAGTGCTTCTTTTTCAACTGATCAATCTACAGCTTTCCACATCTGGCCAGTTATTTAGTCAACCTGCAACATTCCATGGGGGCAGACCTTGCTTCCTACATAGTCCAGCATCCCGAGTCGGTTCTGCATCTGTGTGAGTTCGCCTGCTCGCCCACATCAAAAACACCCGAGTCAAACCAACAACAAAACCCTCTTTTCCAACAGAAGAGTAAGACGCACTCCGCCGCTCACGAGCACCGTCTCCACACAAAGCACCCCTTCGCGTCGCCTGTCCTGCTGCCCCTTCCCGGCGGCGCTCTCACAGAGGGGTTTACCCCGATGGCGTCTGTGCGCTCACAGAGGGGTTTACCTTGGTGGCGTATGTGGGTTTATCTATGGCTTCGTCCCCGATGAAGAAGTCCAGGTCGTCAACTCCCCTCAGTACCCTCCTCTGGGCTTGGTCCACCACCTTTGCCGACTCCCTGATGGCGATACCTGAGGGAAAACAGCACAAAGCGTCCATCACCACACACGCTCGTTCCAATGATCAAGAAAGGATGACGTAATCCCTACGCATGTACAAGTAAAATTTCAACATTAGGGTTTTATTTGGGGTCAAGCGTGCTCACAGAAAAGACTCTTATCGAGGAGTACATAAAATAATAGAGAAACAAGTTGTTATGTCCCAGTATCATTTTCAGCAAGGCACAAAAGAACTTGGCTGATCTGCTTTCAAAGCTGACAAAAGCTGTATTATTAAATTTCCCAGTTTCATCTGAAAAAAATCCCTCAAGATAGTAAATGAAATGCCCATGGACTACCAAATAGGTTCCAAATTTTAAAATACAATATAGAAAGAGACAAAATTTAAAATATTTTAAGGAGTAAACTGAAAAATGACTATATGCTCTCAAGTCATATTCATAAAGCTCTATGTCAGATTTAAAATACATTTTTAGTTTTGTTACCAAAAAAACCTGACTTCTCATTAAAAGAAAAACCAAGAGTTTGCTAATATCTGACAAAAGAAAAGTACAATAATCAAACAACTGCATTATGTAAAAATATTAATGACTTTTTGGAAATATTTTAATAAGAGCTTAACCTTGATATTTAGAAATATACTTGATAGTAAATAATCATATAAAACTTAACTCCAGAATTTAACATCTAATGTGGAAAGCCTCAAAAAAATTCAATTTTCCATTTCAATTCCTAGCCCCTGGTTACATTCTGAATTCCTATAAACTCCTCTTCATCAAATTTATTCCAAAACAAACTGGTAATCACTTTTTAAAGGTAGACTATCTGAAATCCCCAATTTATTCACAAATGAAGAATAGCAACAAAGCTACGGGAGTGAATTTTAATCCTTTTCCTCAGAAAGGCATCTTGAAGTAACAGCCTCAAAAGCAGAAAAGAAAGAGGACAGAAGTCACTCTGCCCACCTCCTATCCTCGCTCCAACCCACTGCCACATTTCCAGCCTCGACGCTTTCAGGTTACGAACGGTGGCGCACATCTGAAGGACCAGAACTTCCTGCAGGACGTGCTGGGCACCGAGCTGGAGAAGGCATTTGGGTGAGAAGCAGCGAGCCCATCCGGGCCGCGAGGCTGCGAAAGGGGCCACAAGGGTCCAGAGGGCCAACACTGAGGAGACACCTGCAGAAACCAACAGCCCGCCTGTGAACACGGGGCGCAGCACTGCACGGCACACGGACACACCATCATCTGGGCACCGGCGGCATTCCACAGGGCCCCGCGAGAGCCCCGCAGACCTCAGAGCGCCTCCCAGGGCGGCCGAGCCGGCGACAAACTCAACCAAGCCTGCACCCAGAACCCACCGCCAAGTCAGCATCAGACCGCAGACACACAGCGGCAGAAAGAGTCTTCAATTCATGACACCATGGGCAATGTATCTAACCAAAGAAAAATCACCACCTTAAAGAAAAACATGCAACTAAGCCTGAACCTAGAATTCCACCACCAAGTCAGCATCAAAGCCTGCAGGCATACAGAGGCAGAAAGAGTCTTCAATTCATGACACCATGGGCAATATATCTAACCAAAAGAAAAATCACCACCTTAAAGAAAAACATGCTTAATTTAGTGAGAATGAAGCCACCGCACTCAAAAATTTACACAACAACAAAGTAAGTCTCATCCCCCCCAAAAGCTACAGGCAAGTACTCTGACCCCAAATCACAGACATCTGATGTCTTAGTGGCCCTAAGCAACAACAAAAGCATAAAGTGTGCTTCTTTTCACTGTTATACAGAAGTAACTGAAGTCATGGAAGAGAGGAAAGGCAGGTATACAGAGCTTCTACTCCAAATCTTCTGTCCATCCCTATGCAAAGCAAGATGTGGTCCAAACAGTCCTTGTGAACATGATGGAGAGAAGCGTCTGGAAGAGTAGCTCTCAGTGAGCAACTTGAGTGTCCTTGGAGTATATATACGTGACTCATCGCAGAACACAGATCTAAGTAAGCCACAGCTTTCTCCAGCGCACCAAAGCTCACTACAGGACCCTGACTCAGGTGTAAACAGAGAGACAAGAAGTGTGCGGAGAACACTGAGATGGTAGGACAATAAATATAACAGATAACAGGATCAACACCTAGACATTCCAGCTGGTTACATGCATGTGGCATCTCCATGCAATGTAAAACCGTGAGGCTGTGAAAAAGAACCAAACAGTCCTCCATGTATTAGTCCACAAGGTTCACTAAGATGAAGGATCATGAGAAAAAAAAAAGGCAAGGTGAAAAATAGTGTCTGTGGAATGCCACCACTTAGGTACAAACATGTCTGTGAATATTAATATTTGCTGGCACACGTAGGGTTACCTCGGGAAGGAAGCACAAGAAACCAGTCATTAGCTGCCCATCTCAGAGGGCAGTGGGCAGGAGCAGGTGAATTTCCTCTGGACGTTTTTAATTCCATTTGATGTGTATGTCAGATGACTGTGTTGCCTATCCAGTTCAGTTCAGTTCAGTTGCTCAGTTGTGTCCAGCTCTTTGTGACCCCATGGACTGCAGCACACCAGGCCTCCCTGTCCATCACCAACTCCCGGCTCTTACTCAAACTCATGTCCATCAAGTAGGTGATGCCATCTAACCATCTCACCCTGTGTCATCACATTCTCCTCCTGCCTTCAATCTTTCCCAGCATCAAGGTCTTTTCCAATGAGTCAGTTCTTCACATTAGGTGGCAAAAGTATTGGAGCTTCAGCTTCAGCATCAGTCCTTCCAGTGAATATTCAGGACTGATTTCCTTTAGGATGGACTGGTTGGATCTCCTTGCAGTCCAAGGGACTGTCAAGAGTCTTCTCCAACATCACAGTTCAAAAGCAACCAAGATTCATTAGACTTGGAGTTCTGCTTCTGGAAAGATGGAGTAAATAGACTTTTCCCTACTCACACTTTTCTCTACTCCTCTCCCTAAGCACTGCTGCAATGACTGGACTTTATGTTTGAAAGAAACATAAAAATGCTGAGGGGTGAAGCGGCAGACTGGCTGGGGGCCCCAGGACCTAAGGTCCAAGACAGGGGTGACGTCCTGGGTCTCCTCTGTCCCGTAGACACACTGGCTGCCAGGGAAGCCAACGACCCAGAAACACTGATGGGAACAAACAAAACTGCCAAAGAAGGTGAAAGGGGCAGCAGAAACATACCACCCCCTGATTCCAGTCAAACGCGACAGAAAAACAAGCCCCGCACACAGTGCAGACACCACACGGGAGGCAGGACTCTCCCCCACCCCTCCGGCTCAGACTGGGGTTCCATCAGAGGAGGCCCAGTGGCAAGTCAGCACTGCCACCCCCCGCCCTCCCAGAGCATGGTACCCGCAGAGGCCTGGCGGGGGGGGGCGGCAACTCCTGCCCACATTCAGCAATAGCATGCAACCCCTCCCCAGATGACTGTCAACACGGGCCAAGAGGAGAACCTGGACGTCAACCCCAAACCAGCATTGACAGGGGTACCCCCCTGTTCCTGCTTGAAGCGACACCAGAAATGACTTGCTAAAATCTAAGAGGCAAGTAAGATCTGGAATCTCATTATATAATAACCAAAATGTGCAGGTTTCAATTAAAAAAAAAAAACTCTCATCATAGCAGGAACCAGGAATATCTCAAGTGAAAAAAGAAAAGATGACCAATAATGCCAACACTGAGATGACACAGATAAAAGAATTAGCAAATAGGATTTTAGGAGCCATCACAGAACATTTCAATGAGCCTATACAAACACATCTGAAACAAAAAAGAAAAGAAGGTCACAGCAAAGACAGAAGATATAAAGACAAAACCACACAGAAATTTTAGAGCCAAAAAAAAAAAGAAAACAGTACCTGAAATAAAACCTCAATATTGGCCCGGAAGAAAAGGACAGGGAACGAACCAATGAACTTGAAGACGTAACAACAGAAATTACCCAATCTGAACAACGGAGAGAAAATACTCTGAAAAACAACTGAGCAGGGCCTTCGGGACATGTGGACTGGACACAGGCAGATGTAACATTCACATACCCTGAGTTCCAGACAACAGGATAAAGGGAGGAGGGCTGAAAAACCATCCAAAGAAACCAGCGTTAAAAAATTTGTCAAATCTGACCAAAAAAAAAGGAAAGAAAGAAACCTACAGATTCAAGGTTGAGTAAACTCCAAAGAGGATAAACCCAAAGAAATCCACACCTAGAAACATTATAGTCAAACATCTAAAAGCTAAAGACCAAAGAGAAAATTCTGAAGACCTCCAGCAAATCTGCCATCAGAAATCAGGGAGCCCAAAAGGAAACTGCATATTTCCAACTGCTGAGAGAAATGTCCACTAAGAATTCTATATTCAGGAAAAATTTCCTTCAAAGGTGAAGAGCAAATCAAGACATTCTCAGATGAACAAAAACTAACACAATTTGTCACTAACATATCTAATCTAAAAGAATGGCTAAAGAAAGGTCTCTATACAAGGAGGAGAAATGATAAAAGAAGGAATCCTGGGACACCAAGAAGAACAATAAAAGAGTGAAAATATGGGCAATTACGATCACTTTCCTCCTCTTCTTGTGTTTGCTAAATAGTGTTTGACAGTTGGAGCAAAAATTGTTAATGCTGATGTGTTTCTCAATGTAAAATCTTAATTATAACAGAAAGTGGGAAGGGTAAAGAGACCTATCTTTATAGTAGATAAAGCTTCTACATGTAACTAAAACTAGTAAATGTTAATACAAGCAGACTAAGAAAAGCGGTCTATACATAAGAGCTAGGTGGTGGTTTCGTCGCTAAGTTGTATCTGACTCTTGCGATCCCGTGGACTGCAGCCCGCCTGTCTCCTCTGTCCCTGGGATTTCCCAGGCAAGAATACTGGAGTGAGTTGCCATTTCCTCCTCCAGGGGATCTTCTCAACCCAGGGATCGAATCTGGGTCTACTGCACTGCAGGCAGAGTTTTACCAACTGAGCTATGAGGGAAGCCCACATAAGAGCTAGAGCAACCACTTTAAAAAACCACAAAGAAAAGCACTCGAAAACACCCCCAGATAAGTCAAAATGAAATTCTAAAACACACTCAAAGTAATCCACACAAAGTTAGGTAAAACAAAACAAAGAAACGAAAAACAGAAAGAACAAACATAAAAAGCACTAATCAAGAATCACAGTAAATGTAAGTGGCCTTTTTGTTGTTGTTTTAGTCGCACTGCACAGCTTGTGGGATCCTAGTTCCCTGACCAGGGATCAAACCCAGGCCCTTGGCGGTGAGAGCATGGAGTCCTAACCACTGGACCTCCAGGGAATTCTTATAAATGTAAGTTGTTTAAACACACCAGCTAAAAGACAGATACTGGTCCAGTGGAAGAAAAAAAAAAGACTTGAGCTCTACACTGTTTACAACTCTCTTCGGTCATAATAACATACAGACACACCTGGTTTTATTGCACTTTGCTTTGTTAAGTTTTTCACCAGTTGAAGGTTTCGGGCAACCCTGAGTCCAGCGAGTCTACAGCGCCACTTTTCCAACCGCATTTCCTCACTTCATGTCTCTGTGTCACATGCTGGTAATTCTCACAGTATTTCAAACTTTGCTACAGCAGTTAACAGACAACAGTAATTTTAAAAAATAAAAATATTCAGTGTATTTCCCAAAAGAATGTCATATATTTTACTAAACCTTCAAAGGATAATTCCTAACTTACATAAACTGTTTCGAAGGACAGAAAAGAAAGCTAACAAACTCATTTTCTAAAGCCAGTATAATTTTGATACACAAACTAGACAAAACTAGTACCAAAAAAGAAAAATTATAGACTAATCTCACCTTTGAAAACTGATACAAAAATCCCAAATAAATGTTTGCAAATACAATTCATGTACTTGATATTTCATAACCATGTACGGTTTATCTCAAGAATGATAAAACACTGTTCAAACATTAGAAAACGTATCAATGTAATGCATCATATTAGGAGTTTAAATGTCAAAACCACATAATCATCTCAACAGATACACAAAAAGCCTTAGTGTCAACATCCATCCATAATTTTTTTTTAAATTTTAAAAACCTCCTTAGTAAACTAGGAAAACAAGAACACTGTATTAACCTGAAAAGGCATTTCCACAAAAGCCTATAGCAATCACTCATGAAACACCAAAACCATTCTTTTTAAACTCAAAAAGACAAAAGTACCTGCCGTCCCCAGTTCTAGTCACTGACAGGAGTTCTAGCCAGTGCAGTCAGATCAAGGGAAAAAAAAAGAAGTACTAGGATTGGAAGAGACAAAATAACCATTATCCAAAGTTAATACAATAGCTTGCATGGAAAACTTAAAAAGAAACTGCAGGCAATCAGAACAAATAAAACCAGATAGCAAGACTGTCAGATTAAAAAAACGACTTAAAACATCTAGCAGCATTCCTACTATGCTGGCAATAATTGGACATTTTAATTCCAAAAAACATTCACAATGAAAACATAAAGAAAGGTACCTAAAAATAAATTTAACAAAAGCTATGTATGGGCTTTTTAATGAATACTGAAAAACACAGGAGACAGGAATAAATAATAAAATACATATACCATATTCATGGATAGGAAAATTCAATGCATTGAGATACCAAGTCTTCCCCCAAATTAATCTACAAATTTTTTTTTCACGGACTTGAACTGATTCTAAAATTTATTGATAAAGAGTAAAGTGAAAGTCGCTCAGTCGTGTCCGATCGATTCTTTGCGACCCCTTGGACTACACAGTCCGTGGAATTCTCCGGGCCAGAATACTAGAGCGGGTAGTGTTTCCCTTCTCCAGGGCATCTTCCTAAACCAGGAAGTGAACCCAGGGCTCCCGCACTGCAGGCGGATTCTTCACCAGCTGGGCCCCCGGGGGAAGCCTGATAAACAGTAAGGGTCCAAGAACAGCCCAGGCTGCTTAAGAAAGAAAAAGGAGGAGGAGCCACACCCACCAGATATAAAGAGACAGGCCAAAGGAACAGCATTTGCAACAATTTGTAAACGAATTTGGAACAGAGATAAACAAATGCACAAAGGAAACAGAATAACACCAGCAGTATTCCCCCGTACGCGATGCCTCAGTACGACTGAAGAGGCACTCTGCGGCAAATGGTGGTGGGACAACTGGCCTTCCATTTGGAAAACCACACTTCTCTCCCACACTGTACTTTTTAAAAAGCTTAAAATTTCCTTAGAAGAGAACATACAAAATCTTCATGACACTGGAATACAAATGCACTTTTAATAGAAACAGATTATAAAAAGGCTGAAAAACTGTACTACATGACATTTTTTTAAGTGCTAGTTGTGAATATATCAAGTTACACGTTGTTTAGTCGCTCAGTCGTTCCCAACTCTTTGCGACCTGTGGACTGTAGCCCGCCAGGCTCCTCCGCCCCTGGGACTCTCCAGGCAAGAACACTGGAGCAGGCTGCCACTTCCTCCTCCAGGGGACCTTCCCCACCCGGGGATCCAATGTCCCCTACATTGGCAGGTGTTTTCTTTGCCGCTGAGCCACCAAGCTCAAGCTTCTCGTTTAAATCAAATTTGATTTAACTGTACGTGTTTAAATCACACATGTGTTGCATTATAAATTTCCTTTGTTTGAATAAATGTTATAGTAAAAACATATGGCAATCCCATAGGAAAATACTGATGGTTTATGCTTGAGGTAATCAATTTTGCAAAAAAAAAAAAAGATACATGGGGAATTAGCACACTTAAAACAGTGTCTCAAATTTCTCAGTAAAGGCTTTAAAATTGTATCTTAAAGAAAATAAAAAATAATTTTAAAAAGATGTGCTAAACTAGGAGAAGATATTTACAAGAAATTGGTATTCAAAGGTTAGGATGTGCAGAACCAGAAACTGCTGCCGCTGCCAATGGATGTGAAGGTCAGCACAGGCTTCCGGCCAGCACAGAAGAGCCATCTGACAATAAGTGACAAGGCTGAGGAGCGGGGCGCCTGAGCGACGACATGACCCCATTTCTCATTATGACCCCTGGGAAACTGGCACGTGCAGATAAGAGCCTCGCTGCAGCATTCTGTGTACCAGAGAAAACCAGAAAATGCCCAGATGCCTGTAGATTCACGTTCTAAGAATTCTCATCTAGATCTGCATAGAGCAACACTGATACATCTTAGAAAAAAAAAGCATAGGGGTTTATTTCCCCTCCCCCTAAAAAATGCATGAAGTTATCTGCCCCATGATATCATTTTGGAAATGTTTAAACTCACAAAACATACGAAAAACTGTCACTGCATCCTGCATCTGGGACACATGGATGAAGCCTGGACTGGATACAGCCAACATCCAGCAGGGGAGGGACATCGGGGAGGCCTGGAGGAGGAGAAGGGGCTGGCACGCGCTCTGATGCGCGTCTGCGTTTATGTATTTACAGGACGCAACTATGCTCACAGCTGTTCTTTCTGGGTGGTGGGTAAATGGGTCTTTGTTATATAATCTTTTTTTTTTTTTTTTTTACCAAAATAAAGGTTTTAAAGACATTCAAAAAACAAACACATCTCTTGCCTCCGTCTCCAGTCTAGACCTTCCCCCACAGCATCACCTTTTCCCAGCCTCCACACACCAACTGTCTAAAGTGCTACTCCAGGTCTCCTGACCCCTCCCGCCCTCCCACATCCTCCTTCTACGGGTGGGATCAGCAAGCAGACACTCGTCTGCCTGAAACTTTTCAATCACGCTCCCCATTTTCCAACAACATGGGGGGAAAAAAAAGGTAGAGAAACCTTTCTTCACATAATCAAGCGAATTCTGCACAGAAGCTCAAATACTGATAAATGAGATTCAAGCAGGCCACCCTAGTGAAGCAGGACGGGGCAACGTGCCTCTCTCTCTAGGCCGGGACAAGGCCCCTGGAAAATGAAGACTCCTGGGATGCAAAATAAAATCACAGCTCCTTACGACGGCAGGCGGTGAGAAGCGCCGGCCATTCTCCACGCACCCAGCCAGCTCTCCGGCCACCCTCCGCCTGGGGTGTGATGACCACACCTCAGGGCTGCCTCCCCTCTGCACCCACAGAGCCAGCAAGCCCTGCTCCGGCATCCCTACACAGCCACGCATGGATACACACTCCACCCTCTCTCTCTGAAAGCCACCCTGCACCCTGAACTTCCACCGTGGGAGCAGAGCCTCTGTAACCAGGAACAGTTCAGTTCCCCAGGCTGAGACGCGCAGCCCGCCAGCTGCCCAAGGTACCTGAGGCCCGCTCTCCACCTGTCCCACCACGCTCCCTTCAACCCAAACACCTCACGCTGCCTCCCAGCTTCTTACCTCTTGCCACAAATTCAGCCAGTGATGGAACTCTTCCTTTATGTCCACCTCCTTGAGATTTTATCTCGCTAGCTCCTGCCTCTGCTGTTCTGACGGCACCGACCAGAGGGCTTCTGCACTGAAGTCCTGCTAATGGCTGACTTCAACTCCCCTCTCTATTGATGGTGACATCCATGGGGCAGCTAGTGCACGCTGCTGACAGCCTCGTTAAAGCAAAAGGCGCAAGGTGCCTCAGAGCTGCGGCACTTAAGGTGCAAACCAACCTGCTCTGAAAAATCAGAAAGCCCAGTTCCAATGTATCAATTCGGCATGGAATGATCCAATTCTGTCGTTATTGAGTCACTCAGTCCTGTCCGGCTCTTTGCAACCCCACAGACTATAACTTTCTAGGCTCCTCTGTCCATGGGATTCTCCAGACAAGAATACTGGAGTGGGGTGCCATTTCCTCCTCCAGGGGATCTTTCCAACCCAGGGATCAAACCCGTGTCTCCTGCATTGGCAGGCGGATTCTTTACCGCTGAGCCACCAAGGAAGCCCTGAACTGAACTGTGTCCCCTCAAAACTCCTATGTTGAAGCCCCAACCCCAGTGTGACTGCATTAGGAGACAGGATGTCTCAGGAGGTAACACAGGCTACATGAGGTCATAAGGGTGGGGCCCAATGCCACGGGACCGGTGTCCTTACGTGAAAAGGAGGAGACACCAGAGGTCTCCCGCTCGGCCATTCGCAGAAAAAAACGGCAGTGAGACCACGGTCAGAGGCACCACCTGCAAGCGGAGGAGACAGGCCTCACGGAGAACAACCCAGCCTACGCCTAGATCTGGGACTTCAGAGCCTCCACTGTGCGACCCGTTTAATTTCTGCTGTCAGGAATTCCAGGCTGTGGTGTTCCGTTACGGCAGCCTTAGCAAACGAATACACCAAATCATCAATTTAAGATGAGGATGCGGCAGGCCAATCATGACGCCCCATCACAGAAATCAGCTACTGAGACCTAGAAAATCAAACGCGTGATCGGTAATCCAGCAAGGACAGACCTGGAATGAGGTGAGTGAGGCTTTCTCAAGGAATCTGGGTGCACTTTCTGGTGACGTGAATACTCATCTCCGCCAAAAAGACCTTAGTCTCCCTCGAACAATACTCGTGACGAAGCCCCTTCCCCCGGCTCCGCTGGGCTGCCCGCCGCGCTCCACGCTAGTGCCAGAGCCTGCGACTCAAACGTCCTGAGCCCGGAACCGCTGACCGTTCCTAAGAGCACAACTTACCTGATGAGGGGCTACATTTAGGAAGCAGAACCTCACTCCTGCCTGACATAACCTGACTCTTCGGTCAACAGTCTCCGAATAATAACCCAGCAGTTACACAGTTTCAGAGAAGAATTCTGCCCTGGAGACAACGACGGTGCGTAAAGAGTGGGCAGGAGGCATGTTGGCCAAAAGGTGAGGACGTTTCTTCCCCTAGCATGCTCTACCGACTAAAACAACAGGACGCTTCCGCACACAGTAAAAGTCACTGGGCCTCTCAGTTTAAAAAAAAAAAGTCCTTCAATAAAGAGAACAGTGTAATACAACAATCCACCAAAGTGCTAAATTAATAAAACTATACTTAAAATTACCAATTAAGCTTATGGAACAGGTACACTTCTTGTAAGCAGCTCAGACATGTATGACTGAACTAGCTAAGTGACTCTATTTGGAGACAGGATGTCTCAGGAAGTAACAGGCCCAATGAGTGCAATCAGATAAAAAGGGCTACATTCCGGAGGTAACCACCCAAGCTGAAAAGTGAAAAGGAAGTGAAGTCGCTCAGCCGTGCCCGACTCTCTGCGACCCTGTGGACTGTAGCCCACCAGGCTCCTCCGTCCATGGGATTCTCCAGGCAAGAATACTGGAGTGGGTGGCCATTCCCTTCTCCAAGGGATCTTCCCGACCAAGGGATCGAACCGTGGTCTCCTGCGCTGCAGGCAGGCTCTACTGACTAAGCCCCCAGGGAAGCCCACCCAAGCTGCAACTCCAGTGACTGTGACAAAGGACGGAATCACAAGAAAATCAGAGGACTGGGGTGTGTGTTGGGGGGGGGGGGGGGCGCTGCGGTTTGAGAATTAGGTGGCAGCTATAGCCAATAGCAACTCTCGGCAGCCAGATGACTAACTCCCCAGGAACCATAACAATCTTCTAAAAGGAGATGGCAAGTAAATTAACATACCTTGAAAACCAGAATCAGAATGCTTAGAACAGTTATGAGAAACACAACCCTTTATAAACCAAGGGCGGAGCTTTACTTACATGAAGGGATAATGAACTGTGGCTCTGTGTTGCCTGCGTAGCCAAGCTTGGTATACCTAAAAGCACAAAGTCATCAACACAGGTTTAGATAATAATACTCTCCTCTGTGTTCCATTAATGTCTTTTATTACGAGCTCTCCAAGTCCTAAAATATCAAGACTCAAAATACCCCCGTGAAATTAAAAATAAAAACCTGGTGGTGACTAAGAATCAAATACTAATTTCAGATAAGCAGGCAGTTAACAAAAAGGTAAAACATGCTTGTTTCTGCTGGAAAATCTGTTGCACACTTATATTCATGCGTACATCGCATCTGTGTGTCCCTAATGATTTTTAAGGTGCTCTCATACTCTTAACCTTTACAAGAATCCTACAAAGGAAGTAAATATTGTTCCCATTTTGCAGGTGAGAAAACACGAGGCGCTGGGAAGATAACTGAGCTGCCCAAAGCCAAACAGCCAGTGAACGGAAAAAGGGAACCCACATCTCAACACGCAGGCTCTAATTCTAGGGCTGCCTCTCAGCAAAGTGTACTTACTTCGCAAACTTCGTGAACTTTTAGGGGGCTTAGGAAATTATATAATTTTCTTAAAATGTCATGGCATATGTCTAGAAAAGCTCCTGCCACCTCCTGAGAATATCTGACAGAAGCGTCTCTTTATCATCTTATTGCAGAGCGAGCCCACTTTCTGTCAAGATGCTTCGTATGATGGATTCCAAAAGTCTTAACGAAAATGAATGCCAAAATACTACTATCTGTTCCAAAAGCACTTGCTAATCTCCTAAATATATTTTTAAAAAAAAAGAAAAAAAAAAAACAAAGCGGGGAGGGGGACCACCACTCGGAACCATCTGCTGGAAATGAAACCCTAGAAACACTCCTGAGCACCCCCTTCTCAACAGGCTCCCGGCCCCGATGGGTCAGGCCCGGAAAGGGGCCTGCATTCTGCAGTAACGTTTACAACGAACAGAAACACTTCCTAGCTGCGCTGAAAGTCAACTTTATTAATTCATCCTATTTTATGAATTATTTCAAGATGCCTGATACCCAATTTTTTAAATGTACTTTTATTCATTTATTTATTTGAAAAGTGTCACTCGGTCGTGTCTGACTCTGTGCAACCCCATGGATTGTTGCCCACCAGGCTCCTCTGTCCATGGGGTTCTCCAGGCAAGAGTACTGGAGTGGGTAGCCTTGCCCTTCTCCAGGGGATCTTCCCGACCCTGGAATCGAACCCGAGTCTCCTGAACTGCAGACAGATGCTTTCCCGTCTGAGCCACCAGGGGAGCATTTATTTAGTTAGCTAGCTGCTTCTGGCTGCGCTGGGTCTTCGGTGCTTCGGGAGGGCCCTCTCCGGTTGCAGCGAGCAGACGCGACTCCCTACGGCCGCGCGCCGGCTTCTGCTGCGGCGGCGGCTTCTCTTGCCGCAGAGCACGGGCTTCCGCAGTTGCAGCTCACACGCTTAGCTGCCCTGCAGCATGTGGGAGCTTTCCGGACGAGGGATCAAACCTGTGTCCTCTGCACTGGCAGGCGGATTCCCATCCACTAGCCCACTGGAGAAGTCCTAAATTTTCTACGTAATTAATACATTCCACATCTTAACAAACTAATTTTATGATTTTTAAATATATATTAACCATTTGCCAATTTTACTTTTTTTGAGCACACAGTAAATGAACAAGGTTTATGAAGACAAAAAACAAAAAAAAGCAAGTCAACCCCACTTAAATCACGTCTGACTGCTCGGTCTCCAAGGATCTAAGGTGCTGGTGTCATAGAAGGCGGGGCAAGGCCTGGCCCTGAGATGCATCAGGTTTCTAAAAGGCAAGACCCATCTGAGGGCACTCCCAGGTTCTACTCAAGACACAGAACAAGTGGGCACGCAAGACCTCCACTCCAGGGCTTGCCAGAGCCAAAGCGAGGTCCAGAGCCAACCCAGGGGGCAGGGACTCACCGAAAGGAAGGGAATATATACTGAGCTTCAAAACCCCAGACTATCCCCAACTGAACCATTTTTCTAGACATATATTCCAACTAACAAATATAAATAAACTGAATGACTGACCCAAGGCTAAAGAAGCCTCCAGAAGCTAACAATCAGGCCAGGAACCACTGAAATCACTACACCCAAATCTGTGCTTTTAACAGGTCACACGGCCCACCACCCCCAGGCCTTCCCCAAACTACACACCTTGTACATAAATAAGTCTGCCTTCCCACATGACTGGAGTGTGAGTTGCAGGATGACCAGGACAGGGTCCTTTTCCTGGACTCTCTCCCACCACCAGCACAGCCCTGACATGTAGCAGACACTCCATAAACATCTGCCAAATGACTTCTCACGGGTGTAAGAGGAGGCAGTCACTGTCAAACCGCTGGCGGAGGAACCAGTGTTTGAAACGGCATCGTTGTTTGGGGGTGGTGGGGGGGGGGGCAGTGCTGACAGTCAAAAAAACAATCTGATAAAACCAGAGAAGACCAAGTTCAGTGCAGCTGCTCAGTCGTGTCCAACCCTTTGCGACCCCACGGACTGCAGCACACCAGGCTTCCCTGTGCATCACCAACTCCCAGAGTTTACTCAAACTCATGTCCACTGAGTCGGTGATGCCATCTGACCATCTCATCCTCTGTCATCCCCTTCTCCTCCTGCCATCCCCTTCTCCTCCTGCCTTCAATCATTCCCAGCATCAGGGTCTTTTCAAATGAGTCAGCTCTTCACAACAGGTGGCCAAAGTATTGGAGCTTCAGCTACAGCATCAGTCCTTCAGTGAATATTCAGGACTGATTTCCTTTAGGATTGACTGGTTTGATCCCCTTGCAGTCCAACGGACTCTCAAGAGTCTTCTCCAACACCACAATTCAAAAGCATCAATTCTTCAGCACTCAGCTTTCTTTATGGTCCAACTCTCACATCCATACTTGAAGGCAGTCAAGAGATACCTAGAGTAACAGGCAAATTTGACCTTGGAGTACAGAATGAAGCAGGGCAGAGGCTAACAGAGTTTTGCCAAGAGAACGCACTGGTCACAGCAAACACCCTCTTCCAACAACACAGAGATAACCTACACATGGACATCACCAGATGGTCAACACTGAAATCAGACTGATTTTATTCTTTGTAACCAAAGATGAAGAAGTCCTATACAGTCAGCAAAATCAAGACTGGGAGGTGACTGGGGCTCAGATCATGAACTCCTTATTGCCAAATTCAGACTTAAATTGAAGAAAGTAGGGAAAACCACTAGGCCATTCAGGTATGACCCAAATCAAATCCCTTACAATTACATAGTGGAAGTGACAAATAGATTCAAGGGATAAGATTTGATAAGAGTGCCTGAAAAACTATGGACAGAGGTTCATAACACTGTACAGGAGGCGGTAATCAAAACCATTCCCAAGAAAAAGAAAAGCCAAAAAGCAATATGGTTGTCTGAAGAGGCCTTACAAATAGCTGAGAAAAGAAGAGAAGCTAAAGGCAAAGGAGAAAAGGAAAGATATACCTATTTTAATGCAGAGTTCCAAAGAATAGCAAGGAGAGATAAGAAAGCCTTGGCTCAGTGATCAATGCAAAGAAACAGAGGAAAACAATAGAATAGGAAAGACTAGAGATCTCATCACGAAAATTAGATACCAAGGGAACATTTCATGCAAAGATGGGCTCAATAAAGGACAGAAATGCTATGGACCTAATAGAACCTGAAGATATTAAGAAGAGGTAGCAAGAATACACAAAAGAAATATACAAAAAAGATCTTCATGACCCAGGTAACCACAATGGTGTGATCACTCACCTAGAGCCAGACATCCTGGAATGTGAAGTCAAGTGGGCCTTAGGAAGTATCACTGCGAACAAAGCTGGTGGAGGTGATGGAATTCCAGTTGAACTATTTCAAACCCTAAAAGATGACGCTGTGAAAGTGCTGCACTCAATATGTCAGCAAATTTGAAAAACTCAGCAGTGGCCACAGGACTGGAAAAGGTCAGTTTTCATTCCAATCCCAAAGAAAGGCAATGCCAAAGAATGCTTAAACTACTACACAATTGCACTCATCTCACACGCTAGCCAAGAAATGCTCAAAATTCTCTAAGCCAGGCTTCAACAGTACGTGAACCAAGAACTTCCAGCTGTGCAAGCTGGATTTACAAAAGGCAGAGAAACCAGAGATCAAATTGCCAACATCTATTGGATCATCAAAAAAGCAAGAGAGTTCCAGAAAAACATCTACTTCTGCTTTACTGACTATGCTAATGTCTTTGTGTGTATCACAACAAACTGTGGGAAATTCTTAAACAGATGGGAATACCAGACCACCTGCCCTGCCTCCTGAGAAATCTGTATGCAGGTCAAGAAGCAACAGTTAGAACCGGACATGGAACAACAGACTGGTTCCAAATTGGGAAAGGAGTACGTCAAGGCTGTATATTGTCACCCTGTTTATTTAACGTATATGCAAAGAGGACCAAAGATATTGCTTAATACATTAGACACTGTTTAATGAAGACAAAGACAAAGAAGACAAAGACATTGCTTAATCTCTCCTTTACACCTGTGTGTGTAACAGAGTCATTTCAGAAACAAACCAACCTTGAAACAAATACAGCTGACTCTCATAAACACAGGCTTGAACTGGGCAGGTCCACTTACAGGTGGATTTATTTTCAATAAATATACATAGAAGATCGTGTGCAAGACGTGCATTCAAGTGGAGAGCCTATCCTTACACAAGCGTAAGATGACTGAAATTTAATATAAACTTAATAATGTGTTAGTTTTCTTACTCCTTGTGTTACTTCCAAGGAGTCACATTATGGTACAGCATGACTGCCCCTCCCCACCCCCCAGTAACTGGAGAACCTGCAGATCCGGCTATCACTACAAGCAAGTGGTGGTGTTTAAACGCAACAGTGTTTCCAACTCTGTATTAGGGATATGGCTGTAATACCATTCGCCATAGAAATCTTTAACAATTCATTCCCCAGTGTGGAGGCTGGGCCACCAAGAAACTGTAACCGCACTTGCCCTTGGCTTCCACCACACTCTGCCTCTGTGTTATCAATGCAGGAACGGCACTGTAAATAAGTCTGAATTTCTTCACATTTCATTACCTTTTCACTTTTGATGTCTACTGTTAATAACAGTGTTTTATGTAATATAATATTGATGTAGGGACTGACAAATGATTCATCTTACGTACAGATGATGTACACTTGGCAATATCGATAAATACAGTACACGACTGACTATAAAGAAAGCTGAGCACTAAAGAATTAATGCTTTCGAACTGTCGTGCTGGATAAGACTCCTGAGAGTCCCTTGGGCTACAAGATCAAACTAGTCCATCCTAAAGGAAATCAGTCCTGAATGTTCACTGGAAGGACTGATGCTGAAGCTGAAACTCCAATACTTTGGCCACCTGATGCGAAGAGCTGACTCATTAGAAAAGACCCTGATGCTGGGAAAGATTGAGGGCAGGAGGAGAAGGGGATGACAGAGGATGAGATGGTTGGATGGCATCACGGACTCGACAGACATGAGTTTGAGCAAGCTCTAGGAGTTGGTGATGAACAGGGAAGCCTGGCGTGCTGCAGTCCATGCGGTCACAAAGAGTCGGACGCGACTGAACTGAAGTGAACTGAAGGCTTCTGGTCAATGGAAGACTACTAGTAGTTAAGTTTTGGGAGAGTCAAAAAGTTATATGTAAACTTACAACTGTGCTGGGGTCGGTGCCCCTAACCGCAGTGTTGTCCAGGGGTCGGCTGTACAGAAAGATGCTAACATTTATTAAAATTAGGTGCTAAGTATCATTCATGTTTGTTATATTACTTTTTAGATTTCTGAAAGGCGGCAGAGTGTATGCACTGGTTGGGGCCATGCGCTCTGGCACCAGACTGCCCGAGCTCAGGCCCCAGCTCTCTCATTGGCCAAATGGGTATCTCTGTGCCTCAGTTTCTCCATCTGTAAAAGCGGGATCATAACACAGCCCACTTCCTAGGGGTGGTGAGCTAATGCATTAAACGTGTAAACAGAAAAAGAACAAGCACAACAGCAGGGCTCTCTATATTTTTCATCTGCCTGCTACCATTCTTATGTGTGATTCAGTTCAGTTCAGTCACTCGGTCGTATCCAACTCTTTGCGACCCCACGGGCTGCAGCACGCCAGGCCTCCCTGTCCATCACCAACTCCCGGAGCTTACTCAAACTCATGTCCATTGAGTCGGTGATGCCATTCAACTATCTCATCCTCTGCCGTCCCTGTCTCCTCCTGCCTTCAATCTTTCCCAGCATCAGGGTCTTTTCAAATGAGTCAGCTCTTCACATCAGGTGGCCAAAGTATTGGAGTTTCAGCTTCTGCATCAGTCCTTCCAATGAATATTCAGGACTGATTTCCTTTAGGATGGACTGAAATACTTCCTAATTTAAACGTTTTTTTAAAAAAATGTTTCCAAAGCCGTTATGTTCATGTGTCCCAAACCACACCACTCAGTCTTCCTGCTGTACCCACTCTGAACACCACAGGCACACTCATGTGTGAAGTGGAGGAGATAAAATGCACCAACGGTGACACTAAAGATACCAGGTGTCCTTCAACAGCGGCGTCTCATCCCCGTCTCCAAGCTGTGTGTCCTGAAACCGTGAACAGCGGCCCACCGTGGCCAAAGGTCCGGCTCCACAGATGGACGCGGCCCTTTCGGGGCCCACGGCTCTAACATTCCACCCTCTGCGGATGATGCCGCCGCCGCGTGCCGCCCGGCAACAGCTGCCAGGGTGTTGGGGTTCTGAAGTCTCCGCGCTGAGACGGCACGGCACTCACAGGAGGCCTCTGTCACAGTCACATGGGTGCCGGGTGGCAGTGACATGCCACCTGCAACGACCTCCAAACCCAGCACAAAGAGACCATTAACAGTGTGGGTACTAACCTCTATGAGGTCTTCCCTCCTCACCT
Organism: Odocoileus virginianus; assembly: GCF_023699985.2. Classification (NCBI taxonomy): domain Eukaryota; kingdom Metazoa; phylum Chordata; class Mammalia; order Artiodactyla; family Cervidae; genus Odocoileus; species Odocoileus virginianus. The sequence goes on from NC_069674.1 coordinate 4,607,888, forward strand.
TCCTGGCAAAACAGAAACCATTAAAACAAAAACACTGACAAAAGCACACATTACTTAGATCCCTTTGTGGTAATCCAACGACTTTAGAAACTCTCCTGTGCTAATTTTGACACAGCATCAAACACACTTGAGGTTTTCTTACTTTGAATAATCACAATGTAAGGAACGTCTTATAATTTCAACAAAATCTTCATCAACACAGGTCCATACAGAACCTCACTGAGACCCTACTGATTAGAACGTTTGTATATGTAACTAACAAGTGGTCCTCCTACAATTCTCTCCTAGGAGGACAACCCAGTGTTGGACTGGCATGCCCCGTTGGAGAAGATCTTAAAACAGCTCAACTCCACAAAAATCATCAAGTAAAACACAACTCTTAAAATAGGGAAGGTATTCTAGACACCATTTATGCAAAGACACATTCCCACCAGCCTGCTCGCTAGAAACCATGTGGCAGGCATATATGAGGATACTGAGAGAGGAAGGGGAGGGGAAGCACGGTCCTGGTCCTCGAAACATTCCCCTAAACGCCCACCCATTAGACGCAGACACGGAAAACAAACTTATGACGACCAAAGGGGAAGCAGGAAGGAGGATAAATCAGGAGTTTGGGATTCGCAGATACACACGACTATACACAAAACAGATAAACAACGAGGTCCTAGTGTACAGCATAGGGAACTATGTTCAACATCTTGTAATAATCTATAAGAGAAAAGAATCTGAAAAACAACATGTGTGTAACTGTTCACTTGGCTGTATACAAGAAACTAACACAACGTTGTAAATCAACTATGCTCCACGTGCTCAGTCGTGTCTGACTCTGCAACCCCGTGGACAGTAGCCCCCCAGGCTCCTCTGTCCATGGGATTCTCCAGGCAAGAACACTGGAGTGGGTTGCCATTTCCTTCTCCAGGGGATCCTCCTGACCCAGGGATTGAACCCCAAGTCTCTCGCATCTCCTGCATCAGCAAGCAGGTTCTTTACCACTAACACCTCCTGAGAAGCCCTATATTTCAATTTAAAAAAGAGAAAAATATCATGTAAAAATAAATAAATAAAATTTTAAAAACCATACAATAAAAGATGAGAATTAGGTTTTTTAAAAAAAGGACACCTGTCAGAAACATGATTTCAGATTGCACTTCTCACAGTAGCATGGTCTACATTATCTGCCAGGTGAGTTTAAGATTATTTGGGAAGGCATCTGGAAAGAAAGTACCAAGACAGACTGACCGGATCACCTGGGAAGCTTCTGAAAAATGCAGATTCCCAGGGCCTATCCCAGAGTCACAGAGAAGGCACCTGGATTTTTGTATTTTAAACATCCCCTTCCTTCCTCCCCACCACCCTCAGCCATGGTTCTGAAGAACAACCAGTGCAGGAATCACTGACTCAGCTATGTATCACATGCAGTCATCTCTGAATTTTTATAAAATGCAAGCTCCCCCATCCTCATGCTCACATTCTAACAAAAAAAAGAGACAAGAATCAGCAACTTTCCTACCAGTGGCCAGTAAGAATATACACTGGATGGAAAAACAACAGAACAACATTACCCCTGAGAATAAGACATACGATGGGAAGAACACTCCAGACACAAGGGGACAGAAACACACCTCACTCACACAGGAAGAGTCAGCAGTTTAAAAAGAAGCATCACATATTATCACTAAACTCACCTATAAATTTAATGTGAAACCATTCAAAATCTGGGCCAAAACTGAAGAAGGTGGTAGTAAATTTTACACTGAAAATTACACTTAATTTTACAATTAAAAAGTTGAAGCCTCATCACAAGGAGAAGTTACATATTATTTATCAATACTGTAAATGCATACACCATTTTATACAAATAGTTTAAATGCATACACCCCACTGTCCAAATAGCACATTTCTAGGAATTTACCCCACTGAAGCACTTTTACATGTATAAAAAGAAATGCACAAAAAACGTTCTCTACAGCAGTATAATAGGAAAACAACAACAAAAAATGGAAACACTCAAATGCCATCAACAGAGAATAAGTTAAATAAATATATTGCAATCATTCAATAAAATGCTACACAATCATCAAAAATGAAGCAGACACGTTACTGGTCATATATACATATACTTTGAAAATAGTTGACCCAAAAAATGAATCAGTCAACAATGAAATCGAAGGGGAAATTAAAAACTACTTTGAGACAAATGACAAGAAAAACACAATCACACAATCTGTGGGATGCAGCAAAAGCAATTCTTAGGGGGAAGGTTCACAGTGAAAACAGCTGCAAGACAGTACGTATATTCACACTGCAGGGAGTTAAACAGGGCCCGGAGTGCTGGGTTCTAAGCGCAGCACTAGCTCTGGGGCTTCGGGAAGTTAAGGGATCCCTCCAGCTTCAGTGTCTTCACTAGTACACGGTAATAACAACCCCTCTGTCGTTGTTGTTTAGTTGCCCAGTCATGTCTGACTCTCCGTGACCCCATACACTGTAGCCCACCAGGCTCTCTGTCCATGGGATTTCCCAGGCAGGAATACTGGAGTGGGTAGCCATTCCCTTCTCCAGGGACCACCCTGACTCGGGGATTGAACCAGCATCTCCTGCATTGCAGGCGGATTCTTCACCACTGAGGCACCAGGGAAGTTCAATGCTAAACATGACTGACCATTTCTAGAAAATATCTCCTAATCCAAAAAGTAAAAGGATCTCATTGAAAAATGACTGACCGTTTCTAGAAAATATCTCCTAATCCAAAAAGTAAAAGGATCTCATAGTCAATAACTTCATTCAACTGCTGAGTATTTTTTGCTGTATAGTCACCAACTGTATTTCCTCCAGGAACTGCCCGCAGATAATCTTCCTACTGGGCTTTTGGTGTCATCAACTTGTGTGAACTTCTACACACCAAGGGCTCGCTGGTGGCTCAGATGCTAACGTGTCTGCCTGCAATGTGGAAGACCTGGGGTCGACCTCTGCGTGGGAAGATCCCCTAGAGAAAGGGAAAGGTAACCCACTCCAGTATTCTTGCCTGGAGAATCCCATGGACAGAGGAGCCTGGCAGGTTACAGGCCAAGGGGTCGCAAAGAGCCGGACACGACCGAGCGACTTCACTTCACATATATTACTAACTTTTCTGAATTTGCGGTTTACCTGCAATTATACATTTTCTGAAAGATAATCGTTTCAACAATTTAGATGATCAAATCTACCAATATTTTCCTGAACAATTTCCTTTGCAGTTTCTACTCTGAAAGTCTCTCCCTATGCTCATTTCCCTTCCAGTTCTGTGTACATCAATATACCCATACATGAAGAGCTATATCAGTCAGATTTTACCAAGCATGTGTACATGAAGAATTAAGATTGACAACCTTCACATTAAAAGGCTTTTTTTAATGTTTATCTGAAAACCATCTTCCCAAAGGACAGCCAGCGTGGTGCAGCCAAGCACCCTTCTGAACACACATAAACCCTGCTTATAGACAGCAGGCTTCTCAAACACAGGGCCACCTTCCGAGCATCCCGGACCTGAAGCCTCTTCTCATTGGGAAATCAGGACAGACAGGAGATACAGAAGCAGAATCAAGGGCTGCACGAGGCAGGACCAAGAATGACAACTCTGCCTGCTAACCCAGTATGTCCTCACACCTCAAACTTTCAGACACTCGCAAGGTACCTTGAGAAGTCTCGCTCCCACTCCGACACCCACCCACCCATTGTGCCTTCCACTCTATTCTGGTGTATCCTCCGATGTCTCTGTCTGCAAACACAATGCATTCTTATTCGCCCCAAACATTCTAAAAGCCCCTTGCGCAAAGCTTCTTCCACTCCCCGTGTTAAAGGCCCCTCTCTGCACAGAACTGCCTGCAGTGAGAAGGGCTTATCTGACTGCCGTCAACTCGACACACTTACCTACATTCCTCCTACAGCCGGGTGTCTAGAGCAGAAGGTCACAGTGTCAGCTCAACCAATTTATGTTTCAAAGCGGAAATGTCACATCTTAAAACAGCATTTTTAAAACTGTATCCAGGATGGAGGTTCTTTTGTGTGAGACCCCTTATGAGGTCCAGTCTCAAACCCCAAATTCAACCAGAATAGCTCTACCCACTCCTAAGATGTTCTGTTTAAATTTTTTAAAAAGTGACTACCCTGCCTCAGAGCATGATTTTGATAAAACTAAAATTGTTCCCAGATCTTAATGATAATGTTCTAAATAATACACACTCCACACACTGTACACTGCAAAAATTAATATATAATCATAATCAAGTTCTTCAAACATTCCTTGGGTTGTCACATAGAAAATTGTAGTTTCTGTTTACAAGACACAGTTAAATACGTAAGTTCAAATTGATTGTTTTATCTAAATCCAATAGTCTTTGTTTTTCTTTTTCTCTATTTGGTCTGTAAATTTTACATTACCCAATATATATGTCCAATTCTACATGCTAAGCCACTCAGTCATGTCCGACTCTTTGTGACCCCATGGACTGTGGCCCACCCACCAGGCCCCTCTGCCCCTGGGGTTCTCCAGGCAAGGATACCGGAGTGGGCTGCTGCCCCTCCTCCAGGGGGTCTTCCTGACCCAGGGATGAACCCACATCTCTTATGTCTCCCACATCGGCAGGTGGGTTCTTTACCACTAGTGCCACCTTTGCTCCATTGTCTGATAAATATTAGATCGTGGCATGTGGCCTCTTTATGGGCTTGGGGCATTATCAAGTGAATTCTGACTTTCACGGTAAAACGGTGGACTAAACACGTGATCTAATTCACTCTGTCCCGAAGCTCCACTAAAACCAAAACAAAATGATTGATTCTAAGATGCAGAAACCACAACAACAGGGAGAAAAGAAGAGGCGGCAACTGCAGGAATCTGGGCCCGGATGGCTGAGGATCAGCGCTAACTGCCCTGGGGACGTCCAAAAACTGGTGGTGGCAAAGCTGAGACCCGGCCCCACACAGCCGGGACCCTGAAGAAAGGCCCCATGGCAGGCAGCCGCACAGGCCTGAGGATCCAGGACTGAAGGGCCCAAAACACGGGCCAAGATGAGCGTGCCCCCGCCCGGCACCAGGGTGGCTGCTCTCCCCGACCCCCGCGTCCCCACAGCTGACTCTGGGAGTGCAGAGCGAGGCTTGGAGCGTCAAGCAAGGTCACCGGCCTGGGCGAGTCCAGGAACCACTCGGAGAATTACCCGACAGAACACGGACAAGCCTGACAGCTGAGACGGGCTCGCCCACGGCCTCCCCGCTCTCAACCCGGCTCTCAGGGCACAGACCTGGCCCCCAAGCAGAGGGTCAGAAGTGCACTCTCAGCGGAAAGTGACCAGCCCAAGAGGAAAGACCCGGAGACCGTTAAGACAGAAGCTATTCCAACAACAATCCACCTGTGGTGGTGGCGGCTTAGTTGCCAAGTCGCGTCCAACTCTTGCGACCCCATGGACTGGAGACCGCCAGGCTCCTCTGTCCATGGGCTTCTCCAGGCAAGAAGACTGGAGTGGGTTACCATTTCCCTTCTCCAGGGGATCCTCCTGAACAAGGAATCGAACCCGGGTCTCCTGCATTAGCAAGGCAGATGATTTACCGACTGAGCTATGAGGGAAGCCACCTGTATCACCCACCAAATCTACAGACCTGATCTATTCCACAAGGCAGGACTTCCCTGGTGGTGCAGTGGGTAAGAACCTGCCCGCCAATGCAGGGGACACGGGTTCAATACCTGGCCCGGGAAGATTCCACAAGCTGTGGAGCAACTAAAACCTGTGCCATAACTACCGGGCTCACAGACTCAGTGCCGAGAGCCTGTGCTCTGTAACAGGAGAAGCCACGGCAAGGAGAAGCCCTCACACCGCGACGAGAGAGAAGCCACCCGGCGCAACCAAAAATAAATACGTGAAATTCTTAATTAATTAAAAAACAAGGCAGCAGCAACTTTCATAGAACAAGAAGAAATAAACAAGAAACACACTAAAGACAGGAACACCTAACACATCATTCTCAGTTACAGACGGAGTAAGTGGACCCTGATGCTGGGAAAGACTGAAGGCAGGAGGAGAAGGGGACGACAGAGGATGAGACGGTTGGATGGCATCACTGATGCAATGGACACAAGTTTGAGCAAGCTCCAGGAGTTGGTGATGGACAGGGAGGCCTGGCTTGCTGCAGTCCATGGGGTCACAAAGAGTCGGACACGACTGAGTGACTGAACTGAAGTGGACAAAAATAAGCAGAAGACCTCAATAACAGCATTAATTAGATAGCTCATACAGATATACTCAGAACTCAGAACACACCCACAGGGAATATACCTCTTCAGAAATACACGGAGAACATTCACAAAACTGCCCATATCTCAGACTCAGTGAAGTCTAAAGACGAGAATATAAACAGCACTCTGACCATAATGTAATTAAACTAGAATTAAAAACAAAATTTGAAAAGGCCCTTCTACTTGAAAATTTTCAAACATACTTGTATAGAAATACTGAGTTAAGAGGGAAATCAATGGCTGATTCAAGTCAATGTATGACAAAAACCACTACAATATTGTAAAGTAATTAGCCTCCAACTAATAAAAATAAATGAAAAAATAAATAAATAATTTTTTTAAAAGGGAAATTCAAAAGAAAAACACAGAAATTTCTTGAAAATGATAACGATAAACTATACCCAAATCCCAGTAAGGGATACATACAGTTAAAGACTAAGAGCTGGGGACTCTTCCAGTGTTAAGAGTTCGCCTTCCAATGCAGGGGGTGCAGGCTCCATGCCTGGTCAGGAAACTAAGATCCTACAAACCTCCCAGCCAAAACACCAAAAGGAGAAACAGACACAATACTGTAACAAATTCAACACTTTAAAAATGGTTCACATCCAAAAGAAATCTTTAAAAAAAAGACATAACAGCCAAATTTTCACAGCATCAAATTCCTTTTCAATACAAAGGGAAAATTAAAATGAATTTAATATCCAACCCAAAAAACAAAAGAAAAGGAAAGCAGAGGGGATAAAAGTAGAAATAAATGAGCTAAAAAACAGAAAAATAATAGAATAAGTGAACCCCAAAGCTTATTCTTTAAAAAAAAAAAAAAAATCCCACAAAACAGCCGTATTATTAGGTAAGTCCTGAAGAAAAAAGGATGAAGACAAGATAGGTAAATTTGAGTGACAAAGGGAAAACATAACCTTAAAAACAGAGATTTTTAAAAATCATGGCTACTATATACATAAATTTGAAAAAGTTAGATAAAACAGAATTGTTTTTAGACAAATACAACATAACCAAAATTGCCTGGACTCGAGATGGGGCATCTAACCAGCCTGAGAAGAAATACAAAGAGGAGCAGTGAAATCCTACCAAGACCTTAAAACTCAGATAATCCCAAAATTACTTAAACTACCCCAGAGCACAGAAAAAGAAAGAAAACTTCTTCCTTTGTTTCACGAAGACAGTGTAACACTGATCCCACACTCTGACAAAGAACGCACCAGAAAACTAAACTATAACTCATACTAAGTCCCGATGCGAAAACCTAAATAAAGTATCAACAGAATCTACCTACACATCAAAAAATAAGGCATCATGATCAAGTGGGGATTATTATGGAATACAGGAATGCTTCGACATCAGAAATCCACTATGCGAACTAAGAAAGAAAACCACACGTCCCATTTATGACAAAGAAATCATGTAACATGCAACACGCATTCATGTTTTAACATTCCAAAACACAGCAGTTGACAGATACTTCTTAACATATTTGGATAGCTTTCTTAACATGTATTTGTACAGGTGTATATATGGGGCTCAGACAGTAAAGCGTCTGCCTACAATGCAGGAGACCCAGTTCGATCCCTGAGTCGGGAAGATCCCCTGGAGAAGGAAATGGCAACCCACTTCAGTATTCTTGCCTGGAGAATCCCATGGATGGAGGAGCCTGGTGGGCTACAATCCACAGGGTCACAAAGAGTCGGACACGACTGAGAAAGTTCACTTTATATATACAGACACAAACAGCAGCCCAAAAGCCTGCATCTTACTTATTTTAGAAACACCAGAAACTATTCCACTAAAATAAGAACAAAAGGGTAATGCCCACTAACTTCACTCCTAGTTAACGCTATTTGGAGGCAATGGCCACTGCAGCATGCAGAAAAAAAACAAGTAAGTAGAGCTCCTAAAAATGGAACGGGAAAACCAGCTCTATTTGCCCGAGACAAAATTCTCTATCTGGAAAACCCTAAAGATGAGGGGAAAAAATCATTCAAACAACAAAAATCATTTAGTAATTTAGTAAAGAAGCAGATTATAAAATTAACACAAAATAAATGTCTTTAATATAGTGAAGAAAAACAGAAAATAGAATGGAAGAGAAAATGTCGACTACAATAGTCAAAAAGAAAACCACATAACTAGGTGATTAACAAGAAAGCTACCTGAGGTAAACACAATATTCCTACAGGACGCAAAACAGACTTGAACTGATGGAAAGAATACACCGTATTCTCTGGTGGGAAGACAGCATCATAAATACAATAGTCCTCATTAACATACGAGTTTAATGCAGTCCAAATCAAAATACCATCAAAATACCATCAGCAGCTTTCCCCCGGAACTAAAAGAAGAAACTGCATGTAAAGTCCATTTGGAGAAATAATAAGGAAGAACAGACTGGAAGACACTTGGTACTAAATGAGGTGGAGAACCTTCCCTGGTGCTCCCAAGGCAGGGGGCCTGGGTTCCATTCCTGCGCAGGGAGCCTCCCACATGCTCCAACCGACCCCAAGCGAAGCAACTAGGACCCAGCACGGCCAAATAAATAAATAAAGTTTAAAAAAAAAAAGATGAGGTGGTTACATGTGTATGTACGGTTGAGTCCCTTCCCTGTTCACCTGAATCTGTCGCAACACTGTTAACTGGCTAGACCTCAACACAAAATACAAAGTTCAAAAAAAACCAAGACTAAAAAGTCCAAACAATATTATCTGACAATTTCCAGTGAACACAGTGATTTATTTTTCTGGATGATTTACTATCAAATAAAGTAAGAGTCATTTATACTCTTAAAAATGAGGTGGCTGGGACACCAACCTCATCAGATATGAAGTTATAAAGCCTCAGGAGTTAAACTCAGTGATGTTGCCATATAAGCAGACAGGCTCAGGCACCCAAAATGAATCCAGAAATAAACAACGGCACAGACAAATGCAGTACTCAGTAAAAGCGGTATTTTCAAGCAGTGTTTTGTTATGCTTTTTTTCATAAATGAGGTTGAGACAAAAGGGACATCCAGAAGGAAAGAAGACAGAATTGGCTCCAACTAGGCCATCCTCATACCCCATCCCAGGATAAATTTCAAGTGGAACAGAGATTTACATAAAATCTGGGAATGGGGAGGGGGAACACCCATCTTAACTATGACTCAAAATCCAACAACAATAAGGAAAAGATAAATAAACCTACTGCTTTAAAAAAAAAAAGTCTTTGCATGGCAAAAGACAAATGATACACAGATAGGGAAAATGTGTTTGCAGCTTGTATCACAAAGGGCTGACGCCTCCATGTGCAGGAAAGAGGCCTCGGACTGCTCTCCCTACCAAGGTGAAGGTGAAGGTTTGCTTGTAAGTTTGGCCTCTGGCTGGCATCTGGGAACTTAAGATTTCAGGAGGGCTCCCACCATGCCCCAAATACAGTGTATGCTGAACACCTGCTTTCCTTCTGAGGCTGGAATTCCGGTTTGTGCCCAGCGGAAGGTGCCACAACCAGCCCAAGAGAAACTCTGGGCACTGACTGTCTATGGAGCTTCCCCAGTGAACACGGTCTCACATGCCTGTCACACTGGATGTCAGTGACTCCACTGAGAAAAGACTCGGGATGCCCACGGCTGACTCCCCCAGACTGCGCCCCACGCGCCTTTCCTCTTGGCTGTTTTTACCTTTTCACTGCCATCTTGGGATTGTTCCCAGCAAATCTGTGACCCTGGGGGTGGCCTGTGGGACCCTCAACACACCCTAATCCACAAGGAGCTTCCAAAAAACAAAGCAGCAAAAGGCCGAAGGGCCGCAGAAAAACGGGCTAGAGAAATGAAGACAGAAAACGGAAATGCAGATGCCACTTCATCACGTGGAAAGATGCTCATCTTCCCACATAATAAGAAATTCAAATTAAAACGATATCATTTCCCACCTTCCAGATTGGTGAAAAGAAAAAAACTTCTTTAACTCGGCAATTACAGAGATGAGCCTGTAAGAAGACGTAAGCACTGTCACACGTCGCTGGGGAAGACACACACTCCAGGGTGGGATCTGACACGATCCAGCAAAAGTACCTTATGACTCAGAAGTCCCACTTCTAGAAACCTGTCTCAGAGATGCTCCAGCAAAAAAAAAAGAAAAGAAAATGCAGAAAAAGACGAATGCCCAGCACCGACTACACTGCAGTCTTTTGATAAAAACAAAATGCTCAAAAATGGATGGGGACATGTCTCAAGACGACCAGGAACAGCCTGAATGGGGCTTCCACTACTGGACAGCTGAAGCATGAAAACAAGGAATGGCAGTAAGAAATCATAAACCAGTGAATGTAGTAACAATCACATAAGTAACTCTTTGAAAAGCGTAACCCATACAGATGATAAGTAAAAGGGAGCTACTGGAAAGAACACCCTTTTTGTAAAATGTTAACTAATAAATAAACACACACACACACATTTTGCAACCATCGCTGTAATCATCAATTAGAACAAGAATACCACCAATGGATACTAAAACTAATGGGTGAAAAGTGTTAAGGCAGAACAGGGTATTTACACAATCTCGTAACCTCTCTCCACAAAACACATGAATTACAAAGGGGAAAACAGTAACCACACAGTGAGAAATCTAGTGGACGGCACTATATCCAATGATCCAAGTGAACTTCATCGACTGTCTTAAGCCTCCTGATAAGAGGATTAAGTTCTGGGGAGATGGTGGACAGCACAGAGATGATATTAGTAGCACTGTATTGTTATATACTTGAAAGTTGCCAAGACAAGTGGATCTTACATGTTCTCCCCACAAGAAAAGGGTAATTACAATGACAGGATGGAGGTGTCAGTAATGCAATATGATATTCATTCTGCAATATACAAACCCACCAAATCAGCACATTGTAACCTTAAACTTATGCAACGTAATATGTCAGTTACTTCTAAATAAAGTTGGTGGTGGGGAGGGGGCGGGGAGCTTCTGATTTGATGCACTAAGAAGCTCTGACATAACTTCTCTGGTACACCTGACAAAAACACACCCTGTGACTACTGTAAGGAAACACCAGACAAGTGTAAATTGAGGAGCATTATCTGTAACAACTGGCTGCCAAAAATACCAACGTCCTGAAAGACAGAAAAAGGCTAAGGAGCTGGTCCAGGGAAACGAGACTAAAAAGACATGATGACAAGCAAACATGGTGTATGGTGCTGGATGAGGGCGGAGGGCTGAGCGTCCAGACATACAGGGACCATTCACGGGATCCAGACCGCAGAGAAGATAACACTAAGGCATAAACGTTACATTTTCTGGTTCTGATCACTGGTCTGTGGTTATATGTTCTCATGAAGGATACACTGAAGTACCCTGGTGTAAACAGCAGGATAGCTGCAACTCACAAACAGTTCAGAAAGATGATAAGGTGTAAAGTATACAGAGAACAATAAAGCACATGTTAGTAGTTAGAATGCTGGATGGAGACTACATAGCATTTTTTTGGTACTCTTCTTGCAGCTTTTCAATAGACTTGAAATTCCTCAAAATAAGTTTAAAGAATACAAAAATCTTCAAAAATACAAGGTCAGTTAGGAAAAGTCAGGCTAGTACTATTCTCTGAACACTCTGCAGCTCAGTAACTCACTTAAGTGGATGAAGCTTTGTCTCTGGAGCAGGCAGAGCCGTGGTCCATGTCATCCCAGCCCCCAGAACACCTGAGATCACCAAGCTGGTCTCAGGGTTTATTAGATGAGGCCAGGCTCCCAGGATGAAATTTACTTGCTATTTTAAAAAAGTACCATGTAGTGTACTGCCCTCTCAATCATAAATGCCCACTATGTATGATTCAGTGTGAATTTCTCTTTTAAAATGCAGTACTAGAAAAAGCTTTTTCACCTGTATTTTTCACAGGTATTTCTCTTCTCCCCTGATGACAGGCATCACATAACTGACGATGACTCTCTCGTAATCTTGTCACACAGGAAGGCCAAGCTTGAGGCCAGACTAGCTGCACTACTGGCCTACAGTTTAAGGTGATTTTCCAGGCCCATTCTTTTCTTCGGTCCTAGCTATTTTTATCTGCATTTTATCCCTTTTTATCCTATTTTGAGGCAAAGGTCAATCCAAAATCACTAGGCTCTGCAGGACACATAAGCAGCAGTAATATGCTTAAACTTGGGCTCTTCCAGGATGCTTCTCCTGGCCACACACCGGACACTGCAAATTTATGACTGACCATCCCTGTTTCCACAACAGACTATGTCCATGTGAAACCCCCTGGGAGGATTCCCGGCCACTATTCCTAAATCCTGACACAAAGCCTACCATAGCCTGAAGACGATAACATAACTTGGGCCCATAAAACAAAGATATCCTGAAGTTACACAGCCACGTGAGATACCACCTACCTCAAACGGTCATGACTGAGCACCACACTTTTGATATTTATAGCAAGAATGATGAGTAAGGCTCCCAGCTTACTAACATTAAAGTTATGACAAACCCTGTGGGCACATTTTATGGCTTCTACCAAGAAATGCTTTTATTTCAACAGTTTTATGAGACCAAAACCACAAAAACCCTCACGTGCAAATGTGGGGATGAAAGATTCTTTGACCAGCTGCCTTCTCTCCTGACACAACCAGACCTCAGGTGGGTGTGGGGTGAACACTAGACGGTGGGAGAAGGGGACGCATAAGGAAGCCAGTACTTGCGGGGGGGTGTTCGTATCAACACTGTTTTTGGCTCAGGTTTTGGGTAGCAAAACAACTACTGAAATAAAGAGCCCCAAAACTTTCGGTACAATGTGTATCTCTGAAAGGAAAATTAACACATGCAAAGAGGCAGTTTTTTTCCAGCTTGTAACCACTCCTTTTTCTGCAGCAAAAGGAAAGAACAATCCGTAGGAGATGGACTGGAGCAAATTAAGGGAGACACCCCCACAAGGTTGTCAAGGCAACTAAACCAAGTGCATTTCTCTACAGAGAAGAATCAAGACTAAGGTGAACGTGGGGTGGAATACTCTGTGGCAAAAAATGACTAAAATCCCATCTTGAAAAATCTTTTTAAGAGGCTAAACTTACTTCCAGGCTATTTTATTAAGCACTTCACCTACAGTGCAAGCAGGCAAGCTTGAATTTCTAAACCAAAAGCTAAATGGATTCAGCGAGCACCTTCCTAAAAATGAGCCGAGCCTGGGCCACTAGAAAGGACCGGGAGATTTCCGAAGGGTCTCTTTGGCATATCTCAACATCAAAAGAAGCAATCATGGCCCACAAGTAACGGGGTTGGGGGGAGAGATAAAAACTATACTACCACCAACAGCCTTTCCCACGTTTTAGATTTTTTTGTTTTTCAAAATGGAGTCTTTTTTAACATTAAGTGCAAAGGCAACTCTAGGCAAACTAAAGCAAGACCTTAGCCTGACTGAGCCATTCAATACTGGAAGAGGACAGAGTGGGCTGCAAAAAAAAAAAAAAAAAAAAAAATTTTAAGATGTCAACTTGGGAGACGGGTGTAAAAACCTCCCACAAGTAAGTGATAAAGATACCCTATCAGCGAGGAGAAATAGCATGCGCTTGGGGACCCAGGACGAGGGCCACTTTTTAATTAGAAGGCATGGGCGCCGAGAGGCAGGCGGAAGGCGAGGGAACGGCAGCGGGGTACGCAGCCAGCACCCCAGGAGACGGAGGGATCCCGGGGAGGCCCGGCCGAGCGCGGGGAGGAGGCCGGGAGGCCACGTCTCCCCTCGGCTCCCTCCCCAGCAAGGTGAGCGAGTCAGGGGGCCCCTGGACAGGTGAGGGCCGCGACCCGAGCCCGGGCCCGGAGCGCCCCAGGTGAGACCGGGGGGCCGGGCCGCGGGGCAGGCAGGCGCCCGGCGCGCCGGGGCCGGAGCGGGCGCCCGCGGCTCTTACCCGGTGCCGCAGTCCACCACGCAGGGAGGCAGGGAGCCCGCCATGCTCGGCCCACGCGGCCGGCCCGGGAGGCTCCCCCGATCGCCGGCCCGCTCGCCGCCCCGCGCCGCCGCCGGGCTCCCGGGAGCCTCCGCAGCGCCGCCGCCAGGCTCCCGGATGCTCTCAGCCGGCCCACGTGACGCCCCGCCCACCCCCGCCTGACCAATCACTGTGCGGACACGCCCTGTCCCCGCCCCCGCCCGCCCGCCATCTTTAGTGCTGGCAGCGGGGCCTCGTTGTCCGTACGTCCCACCTTGCTGCAGGAGAGGTTGTGAGCTCTTCTAACTGACTTACAGTGGCCTGGACCCCGAAGCCTGACTCTTCATCTTTTTAAGTGTCCGCTCAGATGTCACCTTCTCAGGAAAGTTGTCCCTGCTCATCTGCTAGGTGGCCGCTCCCCCCCCTGCACATTACTCACTATCTCAACAATCTATTGCTTTGCTTCACAACATTTGGAGCAAATTTATACCGTGTATATGTATTTATTTGTACTCCTATAGCGGGCTATAGGCTCCGCTAGATACGACTCCTGAATGTCTTATCATTGATGACAAGGATGCGCAGCACAGTATTTGGTGCATTCGTGGGAAACACCCAAATGTTTTCTGAATAAAGGGAAAAAAAACTTGACGTTAGAATTTTTACACCTGTCAGAACACTGCATGCTTTCCTCTATAGAAGAAAAACCCGTGCAACAAATGCACGGACAGCTTTAAGGGGTGATTGACCTTCGATCAGGTTAACACTACACCAGGATCATTATGGACATGTCCTCAAGTGTCAAAGGTGGAGTGATGTCCAAAAGATCTTCCTGGAACCCAGACCAAAGTAGGCACCACTGACCGACTTCTGACGGTAGCCAAGGTCCCACTTGCTTCCTCCTCCCTCCGTATCATATATTCCTGACCTTACTTTTTAGGACTCTTCTGGAGACGTAGTTCCAAGCAGTTTAACTGATATTAAATGCGTTCTTAAACTGTTTTTCCCTAAGAGAAGTAGTGGTAGATTACTTGATCACTTTAGACAACCCATGATGATTCCTTTTTTTTTTTTTTTTCCTTAACCTATTCAGGTCAAGTAAGGCCCAGTTCTAGAAAATTTTCGAGGGACCTAGAAAGAGAAGTAGAAGGTGGGAAGGAAAGAAAGGTGAGGAGTGTGGAGGAAAGCCTGTATAGGATCCTGAGGCTGGGGGCAAAGGCTCATTGCCTCCTTCGTGTTTTGCCAAGGCCCTGGCCAACCCCCCTGTTTCAGGCCCTCATCAGAAGGCTGCGGATAAACTCTAGATTGCAGACAGCACTGCCACCTCTTTCTTTCTCTTAACACGTATTTATCAAGTGCCTACTATGAGACAGTCCTTGCATTAGATGGGGCATGAAACAGTAAGTGAGACATTCGCAGTCTTTGTCCCGAAGACTTTATTTTGTTTAATATTTATTTATTTACTTACTTGGCTGCACCGGGTCTTCATTGTAGCATGCAGGATCTTTAGTTGCACAGAGTTTTAGACCCTGGACCACCAGGGATGTCCCTCTGCCCCCAAGACTTCAGAGCCTTGTGAGAGAGAGCAACAATAAACAGGCAATTGCAATACAGTGTCTTCCGAGGTGGGGCAAGACCAAGGTGCACAGAACGCTGTCAACAGGCCGCCTAGGGGCTTCCCAGGGGGCTCAGTGGTAAAGAACTGCCCGCCAGCGCCGAAGACACAGGCTCCATCCTTGATCTGAGAAGATCCCACACACCTAGAGCAACTAAGCCCGTGTTCCACGACGACTGAGCCTGTGCTGAGTCCAGGAGCCGCGGCTACTGAAGCCCATGTGGCACAGGAGAAGCCCCCACAGGGAGCAGCCTGAGCACCACAACCAGAGCGTAACCCTTGCCGTCCATGACTGGAGAAAAACCCTCAGAGCAAAGAAGACACAGCGCGCCAAAATAAATAAACGCTAAAAAAAGGAAAAAGCAGGGCCCCTACACCTGTCTTAGGAGTCAGTGAGGCCATCTCAGAGCAAGGTGCCTAAGCTGAAACCCAGAGGGCGCATGGAGAAATACTCCATGGTAGAGAGGGTGGGGCGGGACAGGAGGCCAGAGGACCTCAAGACTCATAGACCGCCCTGCCATCTTCACCAGGGAAGAAGCCTTAGTGGGATTTGGAGCTGGCTGGTAATAAAGGTGGTCCCTTTTCCGGGAGTGTCCCTTCTGCAAAGGACTTACTGGAAATGGTGACCAAGGCCAGCTGCTGGTAGCAAGCAAAAGACTTCCTGACTTCAAATGTTTCCTCTCGAGCCCACTAACCCTTGATGTTTGAGTGAAGGCGTTTTCGCATGCAGGGAACAGAGACCTCTTAAGAGGGCACAGGAAGAAATTTTATTATTGTATATAAAGAAAATCCAGAAATTCTAGGGAAATTCAACCATTGGATGACATCACTGTGGAAGTACTAGAAGCTTGTTGGCCTAAGACAACAGATATTTATCGTCTCACGACAGGGCAGAAGGTCAAAATCGAGATGTCAGCAGGACCAGTCCTTGCTGAAGCCTCCAGGAGGAGACCTGGTGTTCCCAGAAATCCCTGGTGATCTTGGTTTATAGATGCATCACTCCAGTCTCGGCCTCCATCTCAACACCACGCTCTCCCTCTGTTTCTGCACCATCACCTGGTGTTCTCTTCTTTTTAAATATTTATTTATGTGGCTGTGCCAGGTTTCCTAGGTGGCTCAGTGGTAAAGAATCCACCTGCCAATGCAGGAGACGCAGGAGATGCGGGTTCAATTCCCAGGTCAGGAAAATCCCCCAGAGGAGGGAATGGCAACCCACTCCAGTATTCTTGCCTGGATAATTCCATGGGCAGAGGAGGCTTGTGGGCTCTAGTCCATAGGGTGGCAAAGAGTCAGAGACGACTGAGCACGCATGCCTGTGGCTGCACAGAGTCCTAGTCACTACATGCGGGATCTAGTTCCCCGATAAGGGCTCGAACCAGGGCCCCCTGCATTGGGAGTGTGGCGTCTGAACCAGTGGACCACAGGAAAGTGTTCTCTTCTTATGAGGACCAGTCACACTGGATTAAGACCTGCCCTAATGACTTCATCTTACCTCGATCTCATCTGCAAAGGCCTTGTTTCCAAATAAGATCCCTTTCACAGGTACTGGGGTAACGACTCCAGCATGTCTTTGGGGGAGACAGTTTAGCTCATAATAATGCCAGCTTATACCAAAAGCAGTCACTGGTGAGGGGAACTGATGCATTTGATTAGCTTAGACTATTAAAACCATACCCCTGGGCTGGTGAGGAGCCTCATCATGTCTTCAGAAGAATATGGTACCGATACCTGAGGGGAATGGGATTTGCTGAGCATAAGGAGAATGACTTTCCAGGTGGCACTAGTGGTAAAGAGCCCGCCTGCCAATGCAGGAGACTTAAGAGACGCAGGTTCGATCCCTGGGTCGGGAAGATCCCCTGGAGGTGGGCATGGCAACCCACTTCATTATTCTTGCCTGAAGCATCCCGTGGACAGAGGAGCCTGGTGAGCTACAGCCTATAGTAGTGAAAGTGTTAGTCACTCAATGAGTGTCTGACTCTTTGTGACCCCACGGACTGTAGCCCACCAGGCTCTTCTGTCCATGGGATTCTCCAGGCAAGAGTACTGGAGTGGGTTGCCATTTCCTTCTCCAAGTCTGTAGTAGAGTAGTCCATAAAGAGACGCAACTGAAGTGACTTAGCCCACACGTGGGGAATGACAACAGTTTCCGCCTCACTCGTAATTCTCCTGATGAAACCACATGTGATCACTCGTTCCACGTCTTTTCACTCCTCTAGCCTCTTCCTTGCTGACCCAGCTGGAACTCTGCCCCATCTCTGAAGCTCTCCCTCAGCTTCCAGAAAGAGTCATCACGCTCTCCTTTGGACTCTGAGAGCCTCCTACATCTGTTCACGTGTTCGCTTGTCTGATGGCATCACGGTGGTTGCGCTTCCATCGCCCCTGGTACACCAGTCTGAGAGCAGAAGTGTGTCTCCGATAATTTTATGTCTCTGGGTTATCGGGCACTTCTGAGGTTTGTGGCTACTCAGTGAAAGGTTCTTAAATAAATGGAAGTCATCAGCAACTGTTAAGCCTGTCAATTACACATAACATTTGTTTTTACTTGCTTTCTTGTCATCCTCAAAAGGAAATAAAAGCGAACCTTCCATGTGATTTCTGTGTTAGTGTTTTCACTGTTTTTTTTTCCTATATATCAAAGCATATTCTGTTATTCTTCTGAGATCATAAACTCCTATGGATCAGAGACTGATGGCATCCCTTTTGACAAAAGCCAAAACACCCACAGAGAAACAAACCTCCCATTCTGTAAGAGGCACTTCAAGTATAATCTCTGTTAATTGTATTGCTAAGTTTTGCTCCTTCCAATACACTTTGCAAAACTCTACTCTCTCCTTATGGTGAGAGGACTGTTTTAGTCGACTTTCCGTGGCAGAAAGAGGCTTCTCTTTACTGTGTTCCTACCCAACAATGACCTCCTACTCCTCTTTCCCCTAGAGGGCCAGAAACGTGGGAACAGGAAGTGTTCTTGTATAGAATTCAGCATCTCTTCCATGGCAGAGGACAGGACTGTCTCATAACTACTCTCCTGAGGGCTGGATAAGCTAGCATCACTCTCCAATGAACCTTTCTTTAATAGACACCTTTGATGCTGGTTACAATGTATTTTTATGCATAGGAAGACAACTTGAGATAATTAGGACTTACAGAGCTTGTCAATCTAATGGAATTTAGTCAGGGCACACTCAGACAATGTGATCTTCATTTCCTGCTTTTAACTGGTCTTGCTGGCCCAAGAAGGAAAAAGAACACAAAAATGAAAGGCTGTCCTGAATAGCTGCCCAGCCAGTGGCTCTGTGAATCTTAAGTTGCAAAGCTGTGGGCAGAGGCGATCAGTGTGTTCTCTGTTGCCAGGAGGATGCAAACAGAGAAAGGAGTGCCCCAAAAGTAGGGCCCATTCCTTTGAAAGTAGCTGGCACCCTCCTTCAAGAGGAAGGGCCTGTCATTGCACTCAATGGACCTCCCAGAGGGCTTGGCAATAGTGGAAGAAAATGGTCCAAGCTGGAGTTGATTGGCCGGGGTGCGCTGAGTTGATAACTGACCTAAAACCACAAGACTGGGAAGGAAATCACCAGGGGCTTCCCTGGTGGCTCAGATGGTAAAGAATCTGCCTGCAATGCAGGAGACTCTGGTTTGATCCCTGGGTCGGGAAGATCCCCTGGAGAAGGGCATGGCAACCCACTCCTGTATTTTTGCCTGGAGAGTCCCACGGACAGAGGAACCTGGTGGGTTATAGCACATGGGGTCGCAAAGAGTCGGACATGACTGAGCGACTAACACTGACCTCATTCAGGTCAATTCTGCTGCCTCTGTCTGCACCCCGGGCAATTACTTCGACCGGAAAACTGGTCCTCCACCACCTCCGCTCTTGCACCGATCTTTCAGTCTCTCCACATCCCTGATATCCATCCCTCTGCTTTTTTCCTGCTGTCCCTCTTGCTAAACTACTCCGTAGCTTCCCACCGGCCAGCCTATCTCCATGTTTTCCCCATCCAAGACATCTTTGAGGTGAGTTATGCTGCTAGAAGCAACCTGGCGAAACCCAGAACCTGTGTCCCTCACGTCTGTCTCCTTTCCCCACGGTCTTCAGTGACTTCCTCTTGTTGGAGAAGCTGATCCCAACCCTCAGGTGGCATTCAAGATCCTCTGTGGTCTACTCCCAAGTCACTTGTTTTGTCTGTTTCAGTTTGGCTGCATAGTTTGGCACTGGGGATCTTTGTGATGCCAGGCAGGACCTTTGAGTTGTGGCATTCGAACTCTTAGCTGCAGCGTGTGGGATCTAGTTTCCTGACCAGGAATTGAACCCAGGCCGCCTGCACCGGGAGTCTTAGCCAATGGGCCGCCAGAGAAGTCCCTCAAGTCACCTTTCCAGTCTCATCTCACGGGACGTCCTTGACACGCCTGGGCACGACGGACAACAGATCAAACCCTCTCTATCGCCTGGTCTTCATGCAGGCTCCGCAGTCCAGAACATTCTTCTTTGCCTACCCCATGCTCTCCACCCTTCCCGATTCCATTCAGAGCTCACTCATTCTCCAATTTCAGCGCAAATCCACTTCATCTTCCCATTCAGGACAGGTGCTTTCTCATGCCTCCCATCAGAATCAAGCACCGATTCTGTCAGCATCTACAGCTGAGGTCTGGAGAGATGCACTCTAATGAGGTCTTCCGTTCTGCCAAACAGTATTATGGTTTTATCTGGCACTATTTCCCAGCCACTTCTTAGGACGAAGACTGGATGACAGCGATAGCTTACAAAAGCATTTTCAGTCCATCACACTTAATCGTCATAGTCCCACAAGGGAGGTATTATGAAAACCTCTCTTAATCAAATAAGGAAACCAAGGCTTGTGCTTTTCAATTAAGATATGTGCTTAGTCACTCAGTCCTGTCTGACTTTGTGTGACCCCATAGACTGTAGCCCGCCGGGCTCCTCTGTCCATGGGGATTCTCCAGGCAAGAATTCTGGAGTGGGTTGCCAAGCCCTCCTCTGGGAGGTCTTCCCAACCCCGGGATCGAATTCGGGTCTCCTGCATTGCACGCAGATTCTTTATCAACTGAGCCACCAGGGGAGCTAGTAAAACTTTAGTTTTGTTCTGGGCACTTTCTTTAGGCCTTCTAGAGAAAATAGGGAGATGCTAAAGTGTTCGAAGCCAGAATCAGGTAAGCAGAGGTTCAGTGTATGTCAGAGCCAGAAAGAATCTCAACATTCAGTCCTTCAGAACAACACTGTCCTTCAAGAATTTCAAATACACTTTGAAATTTTTTGAGCTCTTCACCTTGAATGTTTTCTATTTCCAGTAACAAATGCCCATGGACTCCCATTAGGCAATCACTATATGTTCTCAAGGCTGAGTAGCATCCAATAAAAATCTAATTTTTCTGCCAATGGGAATGAAGCTGCTGAGTAATGGAACTGGACGCCAGGCAATCTGGACAGGACGTTCTGCCAAGAGCTTGGCCCAGATGCCTCTTGCCACTGTGAAATCTCACAAGCAACAGGTTTTGGAGGAGCTGCCTTCCCAGGGCCTCCTCTTTCCTTATTGATGTTCATTCTAGAACATTTTTTAGAAGCAGCACAGCACACACCTATTAATATAAGAGAATAAAGGAAGCAAGACTGAACCATTTCAACTTATCTTCACTGGATACTGCCTTGGTCCCTTTATGCAGGAGAAGATGTGCAGGGAAACTTATAGAATTTCTATCTGAGGGACTTCCCTGGCAGTCCAGTTCAGCTCAGTCGCTCAGTCGTGTCCAGCTCTTTGCGACCCCGTGGACTGCAGCACACCAGGCTTCCATATCCATCACTAACTCCCAGAGTTTGCTCAAACTCATGTCCATAGAAGCAGTGATGCCATCTAACCATCTCCTCCTCTGTTGTCTCCTTTTCCTGACCTGAATCTTTCCCAGCATCAGGGTCTTTTCCAATTAGTTAGTTATTCACATCAGGCAGCTAAAGTATTGGAGTTTCAGCTTCAGCATCAGTCCTTCCAATGAACACCCAGGACTGATCTCCTTTAGGATGGACTGGTTGGATCTCCTTGCAGTCTAAGGGACTCTCAAGAGTCTTCTTCAACACCACAGTTCAAAAGCATCGATTCTTTGGCACTCAGCTGGCAGTCCAGTGGTTGAGAATCCATGCTTCCTGGGTTCAACCCCTGGTCCAGGACGATTCCACATGCCGTGGAGCAACTAAGCCCATGCACCGCCACTGCTGAGCCTATCCTCCTAGAGCCTCTGCTCCACAGCAAGAGAAGCCACTGCAAAGAGAAGCCCAAGCACCAAAACTGGAGAATAGCCCCTGCCTGGTGCAACTAGAGAAAACCTGCACAAAGCAACGATGACTCAGTGCAGCCAAAAATAAATAAACAAAAATAAATTAATTTTAAAAAAAGGATCCGTGCTTCCATTGCAGGAGGCATGGGTTCAATCCCTGGTCAGGGAACTAAGATCCCACATGCAGGGAAGCCTAAAACTAAATTTAAAAAAAAAAAGAGTTTCTATCTGAAACTAACAGATAAGAGGGAGCAAAGTGAGAACCCATGCCTGCTGAATTTGTCTTTCCATCTGGCTGAAATTCTGGTTGCAACAATGTGTACCTGAAAACGGGACACACCATTATGATGTTTCCAGTCTTATCTTACTATTTCTTGTGCTTCTTACTTATCAAGGAGCAAGATGAATTCAAAGCAAGAGTAGTTTGCAGAAAAACATTTCTCACTGTGTTCCCAATAATTATAACTGATAACAAATAGCTATCAGTTAAAATAAAAATTGCATCATATTCTTAATCCAGATATTTTTGGTTGTAATAGTTTGTACCAACAGAAAATGTATAAAATTAATTTTGCTTGTTTATTGACATATGTAAAGAGTCTAAATTTTGAGGTCTTTCAGAACTGTGTCCAAATCTCATCTCAGGAACTTAAATATGTTTCTGCACAAGTTACTTAATATCTCTAAGCTTTCACTGCCTTATCCACAAGGACAGATTTTTCTGAGTTTTCAAGTTAGCTTATAAAAATACCAGGCATTATAACATGGAAAGTGTTCAGTATCATTACTGTCCTGATTCTCAGAGGCTTCTTTCCCTTGATTAGTAATTCTCTTAAACTTAGGCTTCTGTGGCCACATCACATAGCTCCAGTTCAGCTATTTGGGTTATAACTAAGGGATAAAAAGAGAGACTGACCTGCCCTCAATAATACTTAAGATTTGAGACATTTTCCATTAGTGGAGATGAGCTATGTTGAATCATTCATGTCTCCTAACAGCTCTCCTTTGTGACCAAGGACACTTCATTGTCATGGTGCTAAAGATTTTGTGATTCAAAGCTAAATAGTCTTTAATGGTGAGAAGTACAGACTTTGAAGCCAAGCTCCCTCAGTTTGGATTTCAGCTCTGACGTTATGCATTTATTAGCAAGTCCCTGGTGGTTCAGTTGGTAAAGAACTCGCCCGCAATGTAGTAGACCTGGGTTTGATCCCTGGGTGGGGAAGATCCCCTGGAGGAGGAAATGGCAACCCACTCCAGTATTCTTGCCTGGAGAATCCCATGGACAGAGGAGCCTTGTAGGCTACAGTCCATGGGGGTCTCAAAGAGTCGGACGTGACTGAGCAACTATCACTTGCACTTGTGACAGTGGGCTAAGTGATTGGGGCCTAAAGATGAACACCTGTGAGGGTGAGTCGAGGAGGGGGTGTAGACATGTCAGTCTCTGAACATGCTAGAATCGAATGGGGACAATTTGGGAGCGACCAGGAGGAAATGATGCATTCTGATCAGGAAAGCCAGGGCAAGCTCCACAGAGAAAGAGACATTTTAAAATGAAACAGAGAAAAGTGGGGAAGAACAGCACTTACAAAGGCACAGAGGCTTATTTCAGGAAATGACTAGTCCAGTATAAGCCAACGCAGGATGCAGGGGCCGAGATGAAGTTAGAAAGAAGAGTTGGAAATTAAGTTGAGGAAAACCTTCAGCACTATTGTGGGGCATTGTGGTTTATTCTAGACAACAAATATGCAAAGTGTTTTGGGAGGACAGTGTGTGTCAGTGTGTGTCTGTGTGTGTGTTGTGTGCGTATCTGAGAAAAATAGGGAGAAGGAGATGGAATGCAAGGATATGAACTAGGGAACCAATGAAGTAGTTAAAACAGAGGATCGTGATGGCACTAGGAGTGGAAAAGATGTTGCAGTGGTAGAAATGTAGAAATAAAATTCTCAGGGGCCAGTTGGATTTTTTTTTCTTTAAGTGAGAAAGAGGAAGGCAAAAAAAATCACTATATTTAGTTTGGATGGTTCTGTGCATCATGAAGCCGTGAACTGAGACCAAAGATAAAAGTTCACTTTGAGGCACTTCATGGACATCCAGGAAAAGATGCTTGTGAAGCAATTAGAAGTGCTGGCCGGGAGCTGAGCGGAGCGGGTACACAGGCTTCTTTGCTCCCGTGCCGTAGAAAGGGCATCACTAATTCCCTGTTCTGTTTGGAAGGGGCGCCATGGGTTGTTGGGCTATTCATCTTGGTCTCTGTCCATGACACAGGAATATAGAAATGTCAAGACTCTTCCTGCTGCCCTGCAAGCCTCCTCTCTCCGGTTATCTGTCTGGCTCTTTCAGCTGTCATATCTCTGGCATGCATCCCAGTTCCAATTCTTTGGTTCCATTGTCTCATAAATTTATTTGCATTTGTCAGATCATGTGTCCTAAATTTTGGCTTGGACAAGATGAGAACTTTAGTCATCATGATCCGTCACCCACACACTCTGTCACTGGCATGCATGTGTTGCTTGTGACCCACACAAATACATCGACACTCCCTGACTTGGTCACTGAACAAGCACGTGCCCTACCAGAGGTCCCAGTTTCTACCAGAGTCAGTCTACCTTACAACCACCTTTTTTTTTTTTAATCCAGGAGCTCTTAGGAAAAAAAAAAAAACTGGCTTAAAGAATGGAAGAAGGGAAGAGGCAATGAAGACAAGAAGATCAGCTTAAGAGAGATGTCATTGTTGTTCAGCCCCTCGGTTGTGTCCGACTCTGCGACCCCATGGACTGCAGCACGCAGGTTTCCCTGTCCTCCACTATCCTGCAGAATTTGCTGGAACTCATGTCCATCGCGTTGGTGATGCCATCCAACCATCTCGTCCTCTGTCATCCCCTTCTCCTCCCACCTTCCATCTTTCCCAGCACCAGAGTCTTTTCCAATCAGTTGGCTCTTTGCATCAGGTGGCCACAGTATTGGAGCTTCAGCTTCAGCATCAGCATGATCCCAGGTCAAACTTCCCAGTGAAGCTGGTCTGCCTCAAAGTATCTTCCGTCATAAAAATATTAGGTAAGAAATCAGATAGGGCACCAATCAGCCCCATCATTCTCAAAATGGCATTGTAAGAAGGGCATCGTTAATATCCCAGTGCTTGCGATGCTGGGCTTGCTCTCTGTCTCACTGCCTGAAACTCTAGATTCCATTTCTTCAAAACTGTAAACAGCTCTGGGAAGGTTAAGGGCTCACAGATCCTCATAAATTAGCGGCTGTTTTCCTGAGCCAGCTACTGAGGAAATGGGATATTCGACGCAGGGCACAGAGGGCAAGGGTGCAGGGGGGAAGAGGACTGTTGGTTTTTTAAGGTTTGGACAGCTGCCAGAGGCGCTGACCAGAGCATGACCACTGCAGGAAGAGAGTGATACTGAAGCAGAAAACCTCAGAGAACCATGGGGCACAGGCTTAAGGCAGCTTGAGAACTCTTGGACTTGTCCCCCTCCCCTCCCCGCCCCTCACCCAGGGAGAACAACCCCGAGGTAGAGTAGGTGGTGCCCGGCTCCGTCCTCATCCTGCAGGGCCTCCGCTCTGCGATGGAAGTCTAACAGCACACATCCCAGACTTTATGGGGAAATCAAATCGGACCTCTGGGCTTCCCAGATGGCGCAGTGGTAAAGAATCCACCCGTCAATGCAAGAGACACGAGTTCGATCCCTGGGTCGGGAAGATCCCCTGGAGGAGGAAATGGCAACCCACTCCAGTGTTCTTGCCTGGAAGATTCCATGGACAGAGGAGCCTGGTGGGCTACAGTCCAGGGGGCCTCAAAGAGTCAGACATGACTGAGTGAGCAAGCACACACACAAATAGAACATCCACTATTCTTTATATGTTCTGAGTCCAAACAACAGAATGTAAGATGCACTTTTGGAACTCAATCCATGTTTACATTGGGAGTTGCCTAATAATTAAAATAGCTAGTATTTTTAAATTTTATTTTATTGAAGTATAATTCATTTTCAATATTGTGTTAATTTATACTGTACAGCAAAGTGCTTCAGTTACATACATACATGCACACACACACATATAGGCTTTCTTTTACATATTCTTTTCCATTATGTTTTATCACAGGGCATTCAATATTGAAAAATAGCTAACTTTTTTTTTAAACTTACTGAGCACTGTGCTAAATACTTTACATGGGTGATTTTATTTAATCTCTAGGATAGGTCCAGGAGGTTGGTGTTATTGTTATTATGCTCATTTTATAGACAGGGAAGCAGGCTTAGAACTAAGTGGTAGATCCAGGATTCAGAGGCAGCAATCAGACTCCCAGTACCACGCACTTCTCAGGCAAGACTCTAGTGTTCAGTGACCATCGCTGGCTTTCATTCCGGAAAGGAGAAAAGCTTGTCCATCACCACGGCAGCTCTGGGCAGTATCTTCACAGGAGGCTGTGTGAGGAGCAATTAAAGATGGAAATATTGAGCCAAGTGGACATGGGATCAAGTTCAGACTCTGCCACTTATAATCTGAGTTACATTGGACAAGTTTCCCATTCTCTCTGAAACTTAATGCCTCCATTTATAAAACAGGGGGGAACAAGACATCCACACAGAAACGGTGTGAAGGTTAAATAAGCTGGTGAAACAGTGCCTGGAACTTCGTAAGCACTCGGGAAGTGGGAACAGCACCCCTGCTTTAGGGGCAGGTGTGTAAACTGCAGTATCTGGAAACAGGCAGCATCTACGAAGAAACTGCAAGGGTTTCACTGAGACAGTGGAGTCAGCTCATGCCTCCTGGTTCTTAGGACCCCGTCCCCCACCCAAGCAGACAAACGATCAGGAGCATTTTTACACAGCTTTACCAACTTCCCTGGTGTCTCACTGGTTAAAAAAAAAACAACCACCTGCAATACAGGAGATGGGGGAGACGCAGGTTCAATCCCTGGATCGGAAGATCCCCTGGAGGAGGAAATGGAAACCCACTCCAGTATTCTTGCCTGGGAAATCCCATGGACAGAGGAGCCTGGGGGGTGCTACAGTCCATGGGGGTCACAAAACGTCGAACAAAACTGAGCGTGATCACACAGCAGTAGCCAACTTCATAGCGATGCAGTTATATTCATAACCCTACAGTTGACAAGAGAGAAAACTGATGTAAATTCTTAAGCTCAACTGGTTGGGCTGGGATCAATCAGGTTAAAAAAAACCAACCGCGTCTTGTAGCAGCCTTTGCTATTTTGACCGCCAGGGGGCATGCAAGATCTTAGTTCCCCTGCCAGGGATTGAACCCATCCCCTGCTGCAGTAGAAGCAGTCTTCACCACTGAGCCGCCAGGAAAATCTCATGCCTTTGCTATTTTGTCCATGAGATAGAAGGCCCTGAAAAATAAGGGAGGAAACACAAAAGATAACAAGATATTCGAGAAACCGCTCCATGGGTTTTTATGGTTACATACGTGGTTTAGTTGCTAAGTCGTGTCTGACGCTTGCCAGGCTCCTCTGTCCATGGGATATGTCAGGCAAGAATCCTGGAGTGGGTTGCCATTTCCTTCTCCAGGGGATCTTTCCAGCCCAGGAATTGAACCCGAGTCTCCTGTATTGCAGGTGGTCCCCTACGCTGTAGGCAGATTCTTTCCCAACTCAGCCACCAGGGAAGCCCATGGTTATGTGTGCTGGTCCTAAATAGCTCAGTTGACAAGCCCTGTTCCACCACTGACCAGCTCTGCTGTTTTGGACAAATTACTTAGCCTCTAGATTCAGTTTCCTCATCTGCAACTTTGGAGTATGGAAATGCCCTCTTTACAGAGATGGAGAAGTCAGCATCTAATAGCTCCTTCCACTGTTCCTCTGCGCAGACGCACTGTGCTCCAGGGAAGGGGCGATGGACAGAAATCGGCAGAACCCTTCGGCAGAGGGTTTATTGCCTCTTTAGGTGAGAGTGTTGCCCACGTGTAAAAGAAAACTGGGGAAGGACGTTTCTCAGGAGTGGGATCCATGGAGAGATGCGAGAGTGTTAAGGATGCAGGAGACTCTTCAAGTCTACCTTGTTTGAACCTAAACTTCAAGAACCCTCTGAAGATGCACTGTCATCACTTTACAGATGAGGGAGCCACATTCCAGAAAGGTAAAAAGTTGTCCAAGAGCCGTTTAATTTTCAAACACATGAGGTTTATGAAGTACCTTTGATGCTAATTTCTCAGTTTGATATTAGGCTCTCATTTAAATGCTTTCTTCTCTGCAATCACCTTCTGTGTTTTTTTCAGTCTTCTAACTTTATTGAAGCTTTCAATGGCTAAGTTAAGATCTCTCTTGGTAAATGTTACATTGCACTTGAAAATATATGGATTATTTTCAAATATCTACTGATTTCTAATGTAATTCCGCAGTGATAAGAGAACAGATTCGGTGTGGTTTCAAAACCTTTAGGCCATGATATTTTTGCACTTGTTTTATGTCCCTGATATATTCTAGTGTCTCCTAGTCTATAGTCTATGGGAACTTGAATAGAATTTCTATCCTACTATTGTGTGAAAACTATAAATCTTAATTATGTTGAATGGGTTCCTAGTGGTTTTCAGTTCTACTTTATCGTTCTACAACTCTGTATATTCATTCTATTGATTTTTGAGACTTTGATACTGAAAATCTTTATCTACTTAAAATGTAATTGTAATATATAGTGGAACTATATGCAACTTTGTTCTGTATTTTCCTAGTTTCCTTTCAATGTGTTATCATACTTTCATAATTTCAAAAAGAAAAAGGATCTGCCCAAGAGCACAAGGCTGGAGAACAACAGAGTAGGAATTTGAAGAGGTCCCTCCCATCACACACTTCACAAGCCTGGTTCAGTTCAGTTCAGTTAAGTCACTCAGCTGTGTCCGACTCTTTGCGACCCCGTGAACCGCAGCACGCCAGGCCTCCCTGTCCATCACCAACTCCCAGAGTCCACCCTAACCCATGTCCATCGAGTCAGTGATGCCATCCAATCATCTCATCCTCTGTCATCCCCTTCTCCTCCTGCCCTCAATCTTTCCCATCATCAGGGTCTTTTCAAATGAGTCAGCTCTTCGCATCAGGTGGCCAAAGTATTGGAGTTTCAGCTTCAACATCAGTTCTTCCCATGAACACCCAGGATAAGCCTTGTACATCTTAGCAAGTGTATTTTTGCATTTTTTCCAGACTGGTATTTGGCATTAATAAGAAAAGGTTAAATCTAGCTATAGAGACTCAGAGAGTCAGCTGAGGGTACAGAGCAGAAGCCAGTCCAGGGGAACTGGTCTCCAAATGCTTCATCATATGCTGCTCTAAGGAAATTTTGGACTTTCCCTGTATATATGTGTTTCTCTCTGTGTGAGCGTGTGTATACACACACACATAAACATAGTTTTGTGTATATGCTACTGCATTAATATTATTCTCAAAATTAAATGAATAAAATAAATAATATATTTAAAGAGTTCTCATCCATTTCATTATTAATAGAACAAAACACTTTACTTTGTGACTGTGCTTTGTGATTGTGTATTTCATAAGATCTTGATTTGATACTGATGCAGTTAGTCAAAGTCTAGTATCAAATATGGTTTCCTTCTGTGCTCATTTCACTACTAAACCTTGCCTATCTTGCTGAAAAAGATACTTCAGGAAAGCTGAGAAATGAACAGCTCCTCTTTATTTAGTGGTGTGTGGCGGCGGGGCAGGGCCGTCTCCAAGCCACATGGCTTGCAGGATCTTAGTTCCCCCAGCAGGGGTCCCTGGACCCTTGTGAAAAGGCCAAGTCCTCACCACTGGATCACCAGGGAATTCCCCAGAACAGTTGCTCTTTAAAACTCAAGGATTCTTTGAAGTACTCTGTGATGAAATAACCAATGAAATGAAGTGTGGTACAATACATGTTAAGGATCATTCCCCATCTCATTACAAAACTTCTGTGAAGATCATACAATTTAAGACAATACATGGTGGATGTATATGTATGTATGTGTGCATATTATGTGTATATATATATATATGTAATGAAATATTACTCAGTTATTAAAAAAAGACAAAAATAATGTAATTTGAAAAAATAATAATAATAATGTCATTTGCAACAACCTGGATGGAACTTGAGATTTTCATACTAAGTAAAAAAAGCCAAACAAATAAAGACAAACATTATATGATATCACATATTTGTAAAAAAAATTTTTTTTAATGATACAACTAAACTTATTGACAAAACAGAAATAGACTCGCAGGCATAGAAAATAAACATGGTTACCAGAGGGGAAAGCAAGGGGCAGAGAGAGAGATAAATTAAGAGTTTGGGATTAACATATATACACGACTGGATATAAAGCAGATAAACAACAAAGACCTGCTGTATCACACAGGGAAGTATACTCAATATCTTATAATAAACTGTAATGTAAAAGACTATGAAAAAGGATATTTATGTGTGTGGGTGCATAACTGAGTTACTCTGCTATACACTTGAAACTAACACAATATTGAACATTAACTATACCTCAATAAAAAATAATAAAAATGTTAATAAACTGTAAACAATAATACAATGTATAAAGCCACTTAACTCCGTGCAGGTAAACTGCCAACCTCACCGAGTACTGAGAGCAAGGGGCCGTGGAGAGCTGTGTCAGCCCCTGGGGTTGGCCATGAGCGGCTGTTGTGCTGGCCTGTGTCCACCAGGCTCTTAGATATGAGCAAGGCTTGGCTTGTGTCTTTTTATATAAAAAAGTATAACAGATCCAATCAGAATTCTGCTTTCCCTGCAGCCTCATGAATTTTCTTACACATACCCAGCTTGGATGTCTGAGCTCCAGGGAGGTGACAAGCCCTCAATAGGCTGTGAAGGGCCCAGGCACCAAGCCTCTGGCTTGTAACCCAGCAGGTGCCCCTCAGCGGGTGCCAAACCCCAAGCCCTGACCACAGAGCCCCAGGTCTCTGTCCCTGGTTCCAGGTTGTAGGTGTGATGGCAACTAAGCCAAGCCCTCACCCCACCCACTGAGAAAAAAGGGAATCCTGATGATTTTTTATTTTGCTTTGTGTTGTTTTCTCATTAACTCAGGGGATGCACAAAACCAAACTAAAAGGCTACAGATGTTTGATTCTGCAGTTGGACCTGGCCATTTATAGGGAATGCCTTGCAGTAATAGGGCTTCCCTGATAGCTCAGTTGGTAAAGAGTCCACCTGCAATGCAGGAGACCCCGGTTCAGTTCCTGAGTGGGGAAGATCCCCTGGAGAAGGGAAAGGCTACCCACTCTAGTATTCTGGCCTGGAGAATTCCATAGACTGTATAGTCCATGGGGTCACAAAGAGTCAGATACAACTGAGCAACTTTCACTTTCACTTTGCAGTAAACAACTGAGAAAATATTTTCAATGTCCTCTATTGGTTTTTGAAATATGGGACCCTAAGCAAAGCACATAGCCTCTATAGATCATAGGTACCTCATTAGTGACATGAAGGGGTTAGACCAGGTGATCTCCTCAAAAAAATCTTAGTTGTATGAAATAAAAAAAGAGGCCAAGGACTTCCCTGGTGATCCAGTGGCTAAGACTCCAGGCTCCCAGGGTTCGATCCCTGGTCAGGGAACTTGATCCCACATGCAGGCAACTAAGAGTTCACACACTGTAACTAAAAGAGACCCCGCGTGCCAGAACTTTGAAAAAAAACAAAAACAAAAAAACAAAAAAACAGATCCTGCACGCAACAAATAGGACCAAATAAATTTAAAAAAAATTTTTTTTAAGAGTCCAATGCAAACTATCTCTGGGAATTTAGTATCTTTCATACATTTTTTTTTCAGGTGGGTTTTTATTTTATTTATTTATTTTTTTCATTTATTTCTATTAGTTGGAGGCTAATCACTTCACAATATTGCAGTGGGTTTTGTCATACATTGACATGAATCAGCAGTGGAGTTACATGTATTCCCCATACATTTAACTTGCACCTTCTTAATCATTTTTTGGGCTTCCCTGGTGGCTCAGAGGTTAAAGCGTCTGCCCGCAATGCGGGAGACCTGGGTTCGATCCCTGGGTTGGGAAGGTCCTCTGGAGAAGGAAATGGCAACCCACTCCAGTATTCTTGCCTGGGAAATCCCATGGACAGAGGAGCCTGGTGGCCTATAGTCCACGGGGTTGCAAAGAGTCGCACACGACTGAGCAATTTCACTTTTCAATCCTTTCTTCTAAAAAAAGCTAAGAGAAACTATTTAATATTTTTCTACAATCTTTTATCCACTAACTTTGGTTCCAGCTGCCTTTCAGAACTTAGGATTTGGGGTTTTAGAAAGGAAACAGTGCAGGTATAGCCCATCGGGTGACAGCAGCAGGGGCCAGAGCGGCCCTGTAATCAATCACGTTAATGTTTCTGCATTGAAACACAGGAGTTCTCACACTAGGTAGGATACAGACTAAAAATAGTCTCACATTGGTTCAGGTTGGGTTTTACGGCCAAAAAGTTTGCCACATACCAAACAAAGGCCCTTCTGTTTTCAGAGCCCTTTTGAACTTCAGAATTGCCCCAGGGGATCACAGCCCTGTGGTACCTCCTCACTCTTACCCCTATGTAATCACTGTGTGTGTGTGTGTGTGTGTGTGTGTGTGTGATGTAAATCAACCTATTAGTAAAACCCAAATGTTTCACAACCTACCAGGACCTACTTGCATTAGTCAGAATTTAAAGGCCAAAAACTCACTAAAATTGAAATGCCTCATACTTGTTCTAAGCTCTTCTCGTAGTTAATCTCTATCGTGAAAGAAAATTCAAGTTGGCCTGACAAAGAGTGTCCTTTACAAAACCAGCGTTTGAGATCTTTGCTTCTGGCTTTCTGAACATTTTCAGAATTAGAACTAAGCAGACTGGGGCTTCCCAGGTGGCATAATGGTCAAGAATCCACCTGCTAATGCAGGAGACGCAAGAGACACAGGTTTGATTCCTAGGTCAGGAAGATCCCCTGGAGAAGGGTGTGGCAACCACTCCAGTATTCTTGCCTGGAGAATTCCCATGGATAGAGGAGCCTGGTGGTCACAAAGAGTGGGACCCAACTGAGCGACTTTGCACACACACATGCCCCCATCCTTTGTTGATAATGGTAAGTGAGTATTAAGGTTTTCATATCCGAACACAATCCTGGTAGAAGGGAATGTCTGAGCCAAGATCTACTATTCCTTGGTTCACTATCTGCAGGCAGTAATGAAAGCAGAAATTATGGGACAGCTTCTTCCAGAAGAAGAGGGTAAGATACTTCTTGTTTATCTCTGTCCACATTTTCTTCAGGTTGTTTTTGTTCCATCTGAGTGACATTGCTGTTGACATATTGAATTTCTGAAGGCGGTTTGCATTAATGTCATGCTAGAAACTTGGAGAATGTAAGATGCTGAAGACACTAGTTATTAGGAATCAAAAGTGGGGAGAGCTACAGCTGATAAATATACTGTCTTTGTATAGAAAATGAGGGCAAAGTATGTCTAGAGATTACAGTCCAGTCTACTTAATTTTTTTAAGTTATCTTAAGGCAGATATAAAGTCTATAAAGCTAGATTTGTCATTGTTTAGTCACTAAGTCGTGTCCAACTCTTTGCGACCCCAAGGACTGTGGCCTGCCAGGCTCCTCTGTCCACAGGACTCTCCAGGCAAGAATACTGGAGTGGGTTGCCACACCCTTCTCCAGGGGATCTTCCTGACCCAGGAAGGGGGAGACACATGTATTTTAACTGACCATTTAACAATCTGATCTCACAAGTATTAGAAGACAGCAGGATGAACTAGGTTAATTTTCCATTATTTTCACTATATTTTCTCAGGACACCTTCAAGTGAAAATCCTAATGATTTTAAACTCTCACCCCACTGGCTCTTCAAAGGAAGAGAAATGAAAAGCCTTAATAATCAAGATGTGTAACCATGTGGGGGTCTTTTATCCACCCCTCCCCTTACCTTATGTTTCTGTGACATCTAGAACAAAGATATGTACTCAGAGGCGTTACATATATATATATACATAATACATACATACATATATATATACTATATGTATTATAATTTTATATATTTTATATTCATATCTGGTGATGACTATGTTACTCAAAATATAAAATTTAATTGCTTCATGAAAATCAAAATATTGCATGTCTTTTGCTTCACTACATCTAGCAATCAAAACAGTCACTCCACTGGAGAAGAAAATTAAAAGGGACTGACAAGTCTTGTTCTCATGATCGTGCTTTATAATTGATTGATTGATTGCTGTCAGCCATTGATATCACTCTTCTGTCGGTCAATGTCTTAGGTGGATACGTGGAAAATTAGAAGATTTGATTCGTTAATATGACTCCTTTACTTACAAGGGTATAAGTAAAATTCAACTACAATAATACAGTGTTTCCCTAATTGAAGAGGCACCATCAATTTCTGTTTTAAATTAAGTGTTTAGGAAATTTAATGAGTAAAAAAATGATACCTGGGGCCTTCCCTGGTGGTCCAGTGGCTAGGACTCTGCCCTCCCAATGCAGGGGACCCAGGTTGAATTTCTGCTCAGGGAACTAGATCCTACATGCTACAACTAAGACCCAGACCAGCCAAATAAATAAATGAAACTTTTAAACAATACCTTTTAATTGAATAAACAATTTAACCACATGTAGTATGTGATAAGTCACTTCAGTCGTGTCTGACTCTTTGCGACCCCACGGACTGTAGCCCACCAGGCTCCTCTGTCCATGGGATTCTCCAGGCATGAATACTGGAATGGGTTGCCATTCCCTTCTCCAGGGGATCTTTCCAACCCAGGGACGGAACCCGCATCTCTTATGTCTCCTGCATTGGCAAGCAGGTTCTTTCACCTACAGTGTCACCTAAGGGCATATTCCTGCAAAGCACCAAACATTTATTATAGTACCTTATCCTCTCCTTTAATCAACAGTGAAGAGTGAGTCAAAGTACCTCCTCCTGGACAAACCGTCAATGAACTTTCACCTTTCTGTTGCTTTGAAAGGACATGTCACCCACATTTTCATCCTATATCCAGGTTTTGGATAACTTTTTAAGTAGTCTCCCCTTTGTGAACAAGTAATATACAAAGATAATTTCTGATGACAAGCAAAGGCTGGTCTCCTTACGTTTAGTCTGATCGTTGCACAGTTGAGCAAGAGTGTTTTATTAATTCACCAAGTACAACTCTCAAAATATCTGTGGATTGAAAGTAATTATTCTGCTGTTTAATTTGATTTATAAATTACTTGGAAGATTCTCCATCTCAGTGACTAAAGCTTGAGGAGCACTTCATTTTTCTGATGGAAAAAAAAAATTAGCAACTAGCCATTGTTTGGACCCGACTCTGTGTGTGAGTGTGGATGTGTGTGAGGGTTGTGTGTGCGGTATACTCTCAGAGGCCAGTCCAGTGCTCACCATGCTGTTACTTACGTAGAAGCCCTGCATTTCCAAAATTACTGCACCCTCCTTCCCTAAGTTCTTCCCTGTCTCTAGGAAAGATGGTCAGTAGATATTTGTCTTTGGATACCCCAAGGGCACCTCAAGTTCAAGCACATACAAGGAAATAAGTTATAATTTTTGCCAACAAACTAGATCTCTCTGTGGGCCATCGTGGTTTTCCACATTGTTACCCAAAGTCAGATACCCAAAGTCAGATACCCAAAGTCAAGCGTGTGCTCTAGCAGAGTGTAATTTTCAAAATGAGCCAAATC
This sequence comes from Odocoileus virginianus, assembly GCF_023699985.2. Lineage (NCBI taxonomy): Eukaryota > Metazoa > Chordata > Mammalia > Artiodactyla > Cervidae > Odocoileus > Odocoileus virginianus. The sequence goes on from NC_069674.1 coordinate 4,643,648, forward strand.
ATGATTCTTGGGTAAATGTAACATGAACACTTGTCACCTATATTATTCAACTCACTAGTGAATGTAGGGGACTTCCCTGGGGGTGCAGTGGGTTAGGAGGCTGCCTGCCAATGAAGGGGCCACAGGTTTGATCCCTGCTCAGGGAAGATCCCACAGGCAACAGAGTAACTAAGCCTGAGCGCCGCAACTACTGGGCCACGTGCTGAGAGCCTGTGCTCTGAAGCCAGGGAAGCCGGCGTGTGCGAAGCCCTTGCACCGCGACAGAGAGCAGACGCCCCGCGGCGCCCACTGCGGCTAGAGAAAGCCCCCATGCAGCAACGAAGACCCAGCACAGCTAAAAATAAATAAAGTTTTGTTAAAAATCACTCAGGCAGGAAATAATAAGATGTTCATGCTGGTGCAAAATGGCTGTCTGAGGAGGCCTTACAAATAGCTGTGAAAAGAAGAGAAGCGAAAAGCAAAGGAGAAAAGGAAAGCTATTCCCATTTGAATGCAGAGTTCCAAAGAATAGCCAGGAGAGATAAGAAAGCCTTCCTCAGCGATCAGTGCAAAGAAATAGAGGAGAACAGCAGAATGGGAAAGACTAGAGATCCCTTCAAGAAAATTAGAGATACCAAGGGAGCATTTCATGCAAAGATGGGCTTGATAGAGGATAGAAATGCTATGAACCTAACAGAAGCAGAACATATTAAGAAGAAGCAGCAAGAATACACAGAAGAACTGTACAAAAAAGATCTTCATGACCGAGATAATCACGATGGTGTGATCACTCTCCTAGAGCCAGACTTCCTGGAATGTGAAGTCAAGTGGGCCTTAGAAAGCATCACTATGAACAAAGCTAGTGGAGATGTTGGAATTCCAGTTGAGCTGTTTCAAATCCTGAAAGATGATGCTGTGAAAGTGCTGCACTCAATATGCCAGCATTTGGAAAACTCGGCAGTGACCACAGGACTGGAAAAGTTCAGTTTTCATTCCAATCCTAAAGAAAGGCAATGCCAAAGAATGCTCAAACTACCACACGATTGCACTCACATGCTAGTAAAGTAATGCTCAAAATTCTCCAAGCCAGGCTTTAGCAATATGTGATACATGAACTTCCAGATGTTCAAGTTGGTTTTAGAAAAGGCAGAGGAACCAGAGATCAAATTGTCAACATCCGCTGGATCAACAAAAAAGCAAGAGAGTTTCAGAAAAACATCTATTTCTGCTTTATTGACTATGTCAAATCCTTTGACTGTGTGGATCACTATAAACTGTGGAAAATTCTGAAAGAGATGGGAATACTAGACCACCTGACCTGCTTCTTGAGAAACCTATATGCAGGTGAGGAAGCAACAGTTAGAACTGGACATGCAACAACAGACTGGTTCCAAATAGGAAAAGGAGTACGTCAAGGCTGTATATTGTCACCCTGCTTATTTAACTTATATGCAAAGCACATCATGAGAAACACTGGGAGGGATGAAGCACAACCTGGAATCAAGATTGCCGGGAGAAATATCATTAACCTCAGATAAGCAGATGACACCACCCTTATGGCAGAAAGTGAAGAAGAACTAAAGAGCTTCTTGATGATAGTGAAAGAGGAGGGTGAAAAGTTGGCTTAAAGCTCAACATTCAGAAAACTAAGATCATGGCATCTGGTCCCATAACTTCACAGCAAATAGATGTAGAAACAGTGGAGACAGTGTCAGACTTTATTTTTCTGGGCTCTAAAATCACTGCAGATGGTGATTGCAGCCATGAAATTAAAAGATGCTTACTCATTGGAAGGAAAGTTATGACCAGCCTCGACAGCATATTAAAAAGCAGAGACATTACTTTGCCAACAAAGGTCCGTCTAGTCAAGGCTGTGGTTTTTCCAGTGCTCATGTATAGATGTGAAAGTTGGACTGTGAAGAAAGCTGAGCGCCGAAGAAGTGATGCTTTTGAACTGTAGTGTTGAAGACTCTTGAGAGTCCCTTGGGCTGCAAGGAAATCCAACCAGTCCATCCTAAAGGAGATCAGTCCTGGGTGTTCATTGGAAGGACTGATGCTGAAGCTGAAACTCCAATACTTTGGCCACCTCATGCAAAGAGTTGACTTATTTGAAGAGACCCTGATGCTGGGAGGGATTGGGGGCAGGAAGAGAAGGGGACGGCAGAGGATGAGATGGTTGGATGGCATCACCTACTCGATGGACATCAGTTTGGGTGGACTCTGGGAGTTGGTGATGGACAGGGAGGCCTGGCGTGCTGCGGTTCATGGGGTCGCAAAGAGTCGGACATGACTGAGTGACTGAACTGACTGACATGCTGGTGCAAAGATGAATGTCAAGGTAGGTATGTATAAGCAAATTAATGAAGAAATTTTAGGGTAAGATGGATGGATTGGGTTAAAAACTGGCTAATTCACCAGAGGGCAATTGAACATAACCTTTGGGGTTTTCTTTTTCCCTTGACTGAAATTATTTGCATCTCTATCAGACAAAAATCTACAAGTTAACTTGTCATTTCTCTATGTCCGGGAACTTCAGTCACTAGTAAACAATGAGTTGAATAAAATATGTTCTGTGATGATCCTTGAGTGGGTTTTTGCCCTTGTAGGTCATGGACAGGCTATGCAGCATCCCTCTTTACCTCGTTTCCAAGTTCGGGATGATTGTTCTCAGCATCACCTGACTTCCCCAGCTCCTACGCTCAATTCCTGAGTTCTCCTTCTTCAGCATCCCTGAGAACACCCCCTCCATTGACAGTGCTAGAGCCTTGGTTCACATCCTTATTCTCTTACCTTGGGTTTCGCAATCATTCGTCATAAATCATCTCCCAAATCCCATGCCACTTCCAGAGGGAAACTCAAAAACTCAATTCTGATCAAGTAAATTGTATATTACATGCTCAATCATGTCCAACTCTTTGTGACCCCATGGACTATATTCTGCCAGACTCCTCTGTCCGTGGGATTGTCCTGCAAGAATACTGGAGTGAGTTGTCATTTCCCTCCCCAGGGGATCTTCTTGACCCAAGGATTGAACCCCAGATCTCCTGCATCTCCTGCATTGCCGGTGGGATCTTTACCACTGAGCCACCAGGGAAGTCTAACCATATATTAGCCTAAGTAAAGTTTCCTATTACCTACACGACTGAATGCCAGGCCACGCATGATATGCCAACATCTCCAACCTCACCAGGGCTTCCTGGGCGGCTCAGATAATAAACAATCTGCCTGCAGTACAGAAGACCAGAATCAGTCCCTGTGTTGGGAAGATCCCCTGGAGAAGGGAATGCAACCCACTCCAGTATTCTTCCCTGGAGAATCCCATGGACAGAGGAGCCTGGTGGGCTACAGTCCATGGGGCTGCAAAGATTTAGTGACTAAACAATAACAGATCTAGCTATATATACTTTATATCTAACACTTCACTTTCACTTTCCAGCCTCACCTCTTAACAAGCCTAGATCCTCTATGCAATTCACCACCATGCACATTTGCTTTATGTCCCTGCTCACCCTCTTGGAATCCTCTTCTTGCTCACATCTCCCCCGCCCCTGCCCAACCCCGGATCCTCTGCCTTACTTTAAAACTTACCTACTTATTTCAAAACTCAGCTCAAGAATCACCTCTAAGACTTCCCTGGCAGTCCAGTGGTTAAGAATCCAGGCTTTCACCGCAGAACATACCAGTTCTATCCGTGAGTGGGGAGCTAAGATCGCACATGCCGCATGGTGGAGCCATCATTAGGGTCTTTTCCAATGAATTGGCCCTTCATAGCAGGTGGCCAAAGTTTTGGAGCTTCAGCATCAGTCCTTCCAATGAATATTCAGGACTGATTTCCTTTAGGATGGACTGGTTGAATCTCCTTGCAGTCCGAGGGACTCTCAAGAGTCTTCTCCAACACCACAGTTCAAAAGCATCAATTCTTTGGTGCTCAGCCTTCTTTATGGTCCGACTCTCACATACATAAGTGACTACTGGAAAAACCATAGCTTTGACTAGACAGAACTTTGTCAGGAAAGTGAGGTCTTAACTTTTTAATATGCTGTTTAGATTTGTCATAGTTTTCCTTCTAAGGAGCAAGCATCTTTTAATTTCATGGCTATAGTCATTGTCTGCAGTGATTTTGGAGCCCAAGAAAATAAAATTTGTCACTGCTTCCACTTTTTCCCCTTCTATTTACCCTGAGATAATGGGACTGAATGTCATGATCTATTTTTTGAATGTTGAGTTTCTAGCCAGCTTTTTCACTCTCCTCTTTCACCTTCATCAAGAGGTTCATTAGTTCCTCTTCACCTTCTGCCATTAGAGTGGTATCATCTGCATTTCTGAGGTTATTGATATTTCTCCCGGCAATCTTGATTCCAGCTTATGATTCAATCAGCCTGTATTTCACATGATGTACTCTGCATATAAGTTAAATAAGCAGGGTGACAAAATACACCCTTGACATACTCATTTCCCAGTTTTGAACCAGTCAGTTGTTCCATGTCCAGTTCTAATTGTTGCTTCTTGACCTGCATAGAGAGTTCTCAGGAGGCAGGTAAGGTGGTCTGGTATGCCCGCCTCATTAAGAATTTTCCACAGTTTGTTGTGTCCACACAGTCAAAGACTTTCGCATAGTCAACGAAGCAGAAGTAGATGTTTTTCTGGAATTCTCTTGCTGTCCCCATGATCCAATGAGTGTTATCGATTTGATCTCTGGTTCTTCTGCCTTTCCTAAATCCAGCTTCAACATCTGGACATTCTTGGTTCACGTATTGCTGAAGCCTAGCTTGAGGGATTTTGAGCAGAACCTTGCTAGCTTGAGAAATGAGCGCAACTGTACGGTAGCTTGAACGTTCTTTGGCATTGTCCTTCTTTAAGATGAAGATGAAGAAGAGGCAAAACTAATGTTACAGAATTAAGACTAGCTTAATTCTGGCTCTAGGTGGAAGGGGGTGGGGTGGTGCCTGGGAAGGAATCTAGGAGAACATTCTCAGCTGTACCTTGTTTTGGGTGGTGATGACTCCGCTGTGCACAGTGTAAAAATTTATTGAGCTTTATATACTGAATGCATGTTATATTCAAACAGGCACATGTAGATAAAAAACAATAAACTGAAATATACACTCCCACCATTTCCAGTCCTCAGTAACCATGCTAATAAATTTTCACTCATTTCTTGATTATCTTTTCCCTATTTACCCTACAAATTTGTCCACAAATTGGGTTAAAGTTCTGTTACGAAGTATTACAATTTTTCACTCTGAAATCAGAATCTGCTGTTTTTTTCCCCAACCCCTTTATGTATTAAGATTCCATGACTCCCCAACGGAGCAAAAACAGTCTGTCTAGGTGAAGTACCCAAGCAGTGGAAGCCGATAGAAATGGTCATATCTTGACGTATCTTGGTCAATTACTGGCAGACAGAGGCTTTAGCCAGGTTCCTCCACCCTTCTGTGGATCTTTCTTCACACGCCTTTATGCTGTTAATCCATCTCAGAGGTTATGAGATTAAGTATTAGTCATTCAGTCGTGTCTGACGCTGTGAGAGCCTGAGGACCGTAGCCCACCAGACTCCTCTGTCCATGGGATTCTCCAGGCCAGAATACTGGAGTGGGTGGCCATTCCCTTCTCCAGGGGATCTTCCCAACCTAGGGATGGAACTCGGGTCCCCTGCATGGCAGGCAGATTCCTTACTGCCTGAGCCACTGGGGAGGCCACTGTTTTGGCCACCAATAAACTATCTCAACAGACTGAGTGGGAAAACAAATATAAACATCCTTTTTTTAAAGTATTTTTAAATTGAAGTATAGTTAATTTACAGCATTGTGTTAGTTTCAAGTGTAAAGCAAAGTGATTCAATTATACGTTAATATATATATTGATATTTTTTTAGATTTTTTCATTATAGCTTGTTACAAGATATTGGGCACAGGGCCCTGTGCTCTATAGTAGGCTAGGCTCTTGTTGTTCACCTATTTTATATATAATATGGTGTATATATTAATCCCAAACTCCTAATTTATCTCCCCCTCCCTCCCCCAGCAGCCATGAACATGCTTTAGAAACCAGTGATGCACTTGACATCACTTCATGGCAAATAGATGGGGAAACAGTGGAAATAGTGGCTGACTTTATTTTGGGGGGCTCTAAAATCACTGCAGATGGTGACCACACCCATGAAATTAAAAGACGCTTACTCCTTGGAGGGAAAGTTATGACCAACCTAGACAGCATATTAAAAAGCAGAGACATTACTTTGCCAACAAAGGTCCGTCTAGTCAAGGCTATGGTTTTTCCAGTAGTATGTATGGATGTGAAAGTTGGACTATAGAGAAAGCTGAGCGCCAAAGAATTGATGCTTCTGAACTGTGGTGTTGGAGAAGACTCTTGAGAGTCCCTTGGACTGCAAGGAGATCCAACCAGTCCATCCTAAAGATCAATCCTGGGTGTTTATTGGAAGGACTGATGTTGAAGCTGAAAGTCCAATACTTTGCCCACCCGATGCGAAGAACTGACTCATTGGAAAAGACCCTGATTCTGGGAAAGATTGAAGGTGGGAGGGGAAGGGGATGACAGAGGATGAGATGGTTGGATGGCATCACTGACTCAATGGACATGAGTGTGAGTAAACTCCGGGAGTTGGTGATGGACAGGGAGGCCTGGCGTGCTGCAGTCCATGGAGTCACAAAGAGTCAGACATGATTGAGCGACTGAACTGAACAGAACTGAACTGATGCACTTCTCAAATTTTAAGCTTTTGTAACTGGTGCCTATCAGTGCAGAAAACAAAATAAATGCTCAATAAACAGTTGAATAATGGATTGGTTATTACAGGCCAGCCAGGCAAGCTGCTTCAGGAAACCCTAAAAAGACACAAATTCAGTACAACTTACTTTTAAACATTTCACTGTCAACACCAGTACCAAGTTGCCGGTTTTGTTTAAATTTCCAAGTCAGCCTTGCAACAGGTCTTCACAGGAGAGTCAAACCCAAGAGCTATCTATTCAACTGGGTCATGGGTTGAAGTGGGCAGGATTAAGTCAGAGAGAAACAAGCCGCAACTGAAGTGTGGGTGGAAGGCTATTCTTTCCACCGACAGCAGCTAACACCAGTAGAGAAGAAACTGGAGCAGCTGGCAGTCATATGGGGACCGTGGAAGGGACTTCATTTAGCAGTGGAATCTTCTTCCATTAAGGTCAGCTTGACTCTAGCTGTTGACCAGAGAGATTCTTTTCTCATATCAAGGCTTTTGTTTCTTTGATTTCACAGTTCTTAACTTTTTAAAATCAGTCACCATTAAAATTCTAGCTCTCCTCTATGGTAATACTTAAATTGAAATTTTTCCATTAAAAAAAAGAGGTTGTAAATTTGAAAGTGCCTGAGATCCTATGTCCATTCAAAGAAAAGTTTCTTTCTCTTCCTTTGCCATCTTTCCTCTTCACCTCATTCTTCCTATTCTTACCTCCTACTACCTCTATTTCTTACATAGGATTGCCCATCCAATGTAAAAAGAATTTTTTAAAGTAATTGCTTACTGATAATTAAGAGAGACTTTTAGCATCAGCCTCTACCGTAAGCAGACAGAAGGCTGGGGCTCTTCTGCTACTTACTTGACCTTGCAGGATTTCAGCAACCCTGATCAACTCACACATCCTTGCTGTCAGCAGGGGGGGCTAAGTCTGTCTCCCCGGATGATTGGGAGGGCAAGCGAGATCATACACGTGAGCATGTTTTGGTGAAATGAGAAGAGTGACACAAACGTCAGGTGCTCTGATGAATAATTCATGAACCAAAACACTAATATTCTCTAACCAGAGAAAATTGGTCTCGGATTTTTTTTTATTCCATTTAGTCTTATTAGAACATGGCTTTCACTAAAACCTGAAAATGTAAGGGTGGCTCATTCTCAACAAGTTGTTTGCATGCAAGGCACTCAAAAGTAAAGACTTAATATGTCAACAGAGACAATTAACTCACGGGTAAAGCTTATTGTACAACATCCAAAAAAAAAAGTTAGAACAAAAGGCTTTCAGTAATCGTCCCTGTGGAAGCCTTTGGGAAGGTGCTGATTGCCGTGGGGAATCAACAATCATTTAACAGGATTTGATGACATCAGTGTGAGTCACGCTAGTGTGTAAAACTAGCATGAGGTCATTTTAAACTAATCAGATGGGTGGCTGGAGAAAGGTGCCATTCACTATTTATTACCTCGACCGGCAACAAAAGGACTGGCTTCAGCTAATGGAAACCAAGGGCTTAATGAATCAGGCTAAATGAGGAGGGTGGTGGTAATTGTGTCATTAGGCCACTAATACTGGGAATCTGTCTACCTCTTCTATCGGCCCTAAGGCAACTCTCCCCAAGGTGATTCTATGGTCATTTAAAAAGCTTTCTGCTTTCAGCGGTAGAGCTTTTCTTATTGCAGTCCCTGAAAATTCTGGGTTATTGGGAGTTTGTTCTGGGTCACTGGCAATGTTCGTTATGGGTCTGTAAAAATGTTGGTGATGCCAGTGGCAGGTGTCTAATCAGCCAGTTGACGTGACTACATAGAAAAAAAAAAAAGAACTAAAGCTGATTATATTGAATAGTTTCTGGAAACCTGTCTCATTTTCTTACTGTGCCATCGTGTCAGACAAGCACACACATTATTGCAATTCAAGTGAGGTGCCCTAAAAGGCATATAAAGGACTGTGGGGGAGGTGAGACCCAAGAATCGAGACTCTATCTCTGACTGGTGGGTCAGGACCTGCTCTTCAGAGTAGCTCTCACAGACACTCGTAAGACAGGCTGAAATAGGGACAAGGGGAAGAGTTAAAAGGCTAGATGACATAAGACTCTGAGAAAATTGGTATGAGGGCTAGACGAGTAGGCTGAAAGAGATTTTATAAGATGATATAGATAGGGTGTGGTGGTTCAGTCATTCTGTCCTGTCCGACTCTTTGCAACCCCATGGGCTATAGCCCGCCAGGCTCCTCTGTCCATGGGATTCTCCAGGCAAGAATAGGGGAGTGGGTAACCATTCCCTTCTCCAGGGGATCTTCCTGACCTGGAGATAGAACCTGAGTCTCCTGCATTGCATGAGGATTCTTTACCTACTAAGTCACCGGGGAAGCCCCCATAGTTAGAGTAGCGAAAGCAATAAAAGTCAAGGAGAACTTCACACTTCAGTTTGAGTATACGGGAAAGAAGTGAAATAAGGAACCAAAATGAAGAAGAGAGGGAGGAGGCATTTTGAGGAGGGAAAAGATGACTCAGGTTTCTGGAAATGCTATCTGAAAAGGTGCAGACACCCAGGAAGAGAGAAGACGGAAAGGCAGGGACCTAAACCCAGAATGCAGCCTGCCTGCTGCAGCGATGCTCAGACTCTGATGGTGCAGGAGTGGGGAGGGCCCAAAACCTGGGCTACCAATTCTAAGATGCAGAGAAGGCAGACAGCAACGGGATAAAACGTGGCGAGAAGCAGTGGCTCAAACTTGGGCACCCGTCAGAATCACCCCGAGGGTGTGTTCTGAGCGATTGCTGGGCCCACCACCCCCCCCTCAGAGTTTCAGATTCAGCAGATCTGGGGTGGTGGGTCTAAAAATTGCATTTCTAAGCAGTTTCCGGGTGCTGATCTGGGGACCACACTCTGAAAACCACTGGCATAGAGGAAGTAGGGGCTTTACGTTTAGAAGGATTTGAGATCAGTTTCCAACTCCATCAAGTTACCTAACCTCTCTAAGCTTCAGTTTTCTCAAGTGGAAAGTGAAGGGAAAAAATTTCTGATCTTGAACATGAAGGGTATGTGTGTAACCTATTAACAGTATCTGGCATATAGGTGGTATTCAGCATGTGATCTTACAGGTAGGAAGGCAGGAGGAAGATAGAAGTGGTTGGTAGGTAAGCAGACGGTCATGTAGGAGAGCAGAAACCTGCCAGACACAGGCAGGGAGAGAGGAGATGACAAGTTGTACTGGGAAGTCTGTGATCGAAAGGCGATGTGGGGAAGAAAGGAGAGATGTCCATGGAAAACAGACTAGTGCTTCCCAAGGGGTCAATGGAGGGGGAAAGAACGGATTAACAGTTTGGGACCAACAGATGCATCTATTACATACAGGATGGATAAACAAGGTCCTATTGTATAGCAAGGGGAATTATATCCTGTAATAAACTGTAATAGAAAAGAATATGAGAAAGAATATGTATAACAGAATCACTTTGCTGTAGACACAAGCAGAAGTTAACACAACATTGAAAACCAACTACACTTCAATAAAATACAATTTTAAAAAACCCAGATATGTCAGAATAGTACCCTGAGCTGAAGAGCATTCTGTCCCATATGCTTCTTTATCTGATACCTAGATTTGTCAGCAGGGTCACTGACTGTTTAAAGATACATTTGGGGAGCAGAAATAAACATGGTAGCCAGACGGGGTCCAGTAAGAGGCGACGGGTCCAAACCCTGATGGTGCCTGGGCTTCTCTGTCTGTGTGGTCACGTGACCGTGGCAGGTGCATGTCAAAGGGAGACACACACTCCTAGTCTTAGAGGTTGGGGTTGGGGAGTAAAAGATGGGTCCAGACTACCATCACCAAGACTCTTCTCTTTTTCCAGGCAAGGCTTAGGGCACAGCATGGTGCTGAGAACAGAGAGTCAGGGCAGGAATTGGGGAGAAAAGAGAAAGGAAGCAAATTCTATTACAAGCAGAAGCAGCCACATGATTTGCAGGTCCCAGTGCAAAAGGAAAAGGTGGGGGCCATGGTTCAGAGAGTGTTCAGAAGATCAAGCGAGCATCAGCACGTTGAACCCAGTGTGGGACCAGCCGTCATCCTCTTTACAAGACCACAGGATCCCTACCCCGCTGTGTGTCTGCAGTGCCCGGGGACTGGGTAAACAAGTAGCCTGTGTTTGCAAACTCTGGAGCTCAGTTCACTGGCTTCAGGAAACTTCAAACAAGAAACTCCAAGAGAAAGCAAATCTCTTTTCTCCCATGTATGGGTTGGCCAAAAAATTATTTTGGGCTTTTCTATTGCATCTTATAGAATCCTTCAAGTGCAAACAGGTGGCTTAGTGTCTGAGGTGGGCCTATGAAGTGTTTGGGGGTGGGGAAGGGGGCAAGGAGGGTCCCCTGATACTTTCAGGGCTTCTCAGGTGGCTCACTGGTAAAGAATCTGCCTGCAGCACAGGAGATGCAGGTTCCATCTCTGGGGCATCCCCTGGAGGAGGAAATGGCAACCCTCTTCGGTATTCTTGCCTGGGAAATACCATGGACAGAGGAACCTGGCAGGCTACATTCCACAGGGTCCAAAACAGTTAGACAGGGCTGAGCACGCATGCACGCACACACATACACGTGAGTGATTCTATAAACACAGAGCAAAGTGAATGCCTTTAACCACAGCTCTGTGACCCCTCTACCTGCCAGGCTCAGGAAGGGGTGCGAATTTGAAGACCTGGTTTGAATCTTGGTTGTGAAAATTCAAAAGGCCCTTGTTTGGAATCCAGTTTGTGATTAAACTGTGGGTAAATACACTCTCAAACCAACTCCAAAACCTCCGTCTCCAGGTCACCACGGTTCTGTCCTCGGATGTGAAGCAGTACCTATATCGGACACTAGGAGGCAGTGTTGTCTAGTTGTCTTATGAGACCGCATTTCAAGGGATTGCCCCCCACCCCCACCCCGTCTCAGGTTCCGCTTGCTAAAGGATTTTGAACCTTTATTGTAAAGAGGTGAAGGGACGGACACCCAATTGTCTACTTCACGGCAATTTAAATATATTAGCTTTATGAGGGACTCTGCCAAAAAGCAAAAATGCAAAGACACCTTTGAGGGCCGGGTGCTGTTATTAACTCCACTACATAAACTGTTCAACCAAAAACCACAGGGTCAAATGCTGATTTCAAGACAGGCTGAAAGGGATTCTGGAACTGAAGACAGTGAAAGTTGCACAGTCATGTCCGACTCTTTGAAACCCCATGGACTGTAACCTGCCCCGCTCCCCTGTCCATGGGATTCTCCAGGCAAGAGTACTGGAGTGGGTTGCCATTCCCTTCTCCAGGAGAATCTTCTCGACCCAGAGATCGAACTCAGGTCTCCGGCACTGCAGGCAGACTCTTGACCATCTGAGTGAGTGCCCTGAAGAAGGGCACAGGTTTCTACCCCACCCCCAACCCCCCACAGGTCAACTTGGAAGGCGGTGTAGCCCAAGGACTGGCTTCGTGATTCTCATGGCCTGAGGCTAAACATCTTTGTTGGCAAAATTAAAGAGAAACGATGGGAGATGGGAGAGAGGCCCCAAAGCAGGGGGATATATGTGTACCTGTGGCTGATTCGTGTTGAGGTTTGACAGAAAACAACAAAATTCTGTAAAGCAATTATCCTTCAATAAAAAAATGAATTAAAAAGAAAAAAAAAAACTAAAAGTGATACTTCCAAGGCTGTTCATTCACCCCCACTGGGACCACAGATCCCTCCCGGTCCCACTTCCCGAAAAAATGAGCAAGACCTGTCTTGTGGAAACACCCATCGAGTTCCCATGAGGGGTATAGAAAGGGCCGTGCACTGTTTTCGTCTGTCTTCCAGGATATTTTCCTATCAGGTGATAATTCCTGTACACAAATAACTATACATGGTAGCGTATTTAAGGGAGTAATATAAATTACACAGTCCCTACCACACAATTTCCAGACGGGGTAGCAAGAACTCCCTCTAGACAGGAATCACCTAGTTTCACAAAAGCTTGGCCCTTGAGAAAGAAGGGCCTCTGGGTCAGAGGAAAGAACAGCAGATGAGGCACAGCTCAGGTCCAAGGACAGGGCATGGGCACGTCTCGTGGAGACAGTCTAGAGAGATGTGCGTGCAGGCTCCGAGACTCAGTCCTGTCTGACTCTTCGCGACCCCGTGGACTGTAGCCCGCCAGGCTCCTCTGTCCACGGGATTCTCCAGGCAAGAACACTGGAGTGGGTTGTCATTTCCTTCTCCAGGGGATCTTCCCGACCCAGGGATCGAAACTGAGTCTCCTGCATCTCCTACATTGTCAGGCAGGTTCTTTACCATTGAGCGACCTGGGAAGCCCCTAGAGAGATGGGTGGGAGCGTATCATGAAGATGCTGAATGCCAGGTTAGTAATGCAGAGTTTAACGGTGCAAATCAAGGGCCAGCTGAGATTTTCAGAAAAGAACAATTCGAGGGACTTCTCTGATGTCCAGTGGCTGAGACTCCATGCTCCCAATGCAGGGGACCCAGGTTCCTTCCCTGGTCAGGGAACAAAATACCGCACGCCATAATTAAGACCGAGCCTAGCCTGATTTTTTTCTTTTTAAAGAATGATTTAATAAGAGTCGTACAGGAGGATGCATAGAATAGAATGAAGGAAATGCAAGCAAGAAAGCACTTTAAAAAATTACTCCCCAAATACAGCTCAGACTATTTGCCAATTAATTCCCATTTCCTCACTTCGGGCTGTGTGACCTTGGGCAAGCTGATTCACCCCCCTGAGCATGTTGCTCATTTGTAGCACAGGTTATTAAGATATGATCCTCACAGTGTTGATGTGTAGATCACCTAGATCTTCTGTGTAAGGCGCTTAGTACGCGGCTGGCGTATCCTAAGTGCTCACTAAATACTAGCTATAATGATACGATACAGATCATTGTATTGTGAGGAAACTGCAGCTCAAATAGATTGAAAAAAAAACCGACAAGAGGTAAACTTGGGACACAAACCAAAGTCTTCTGACTCAGATCCAGTGTTTCTCTTCCCTGCTCACACATTTTAAGAATTTGGGAAAGTCCTAAAATATCTCCCGCAATCTTGTGTTTTGATCTTTATGTCAAAGCACACATTCTTTCATAAATATAGATCCTGTTGAAGCTCGTTTTTCAAAATTGTGAGGAAGAGAGTTGAATTAGTTCCTGCAGTTAAATGATTTCCAGTTCATAGAGATTTTATATAGCTGGGGATTTAAATTGTTTTTCAGTCGAATCCATTTATTTGCATTTCAATAAGAAAACTTGATAGTGTCTATAAAGGGGCCTAGTGGTTAAGAACCCACCCGCCAATGTAGGAAACCTAAGAAACTCCAGTTCAACCCCTGGGTCGGGAAGATCCCTTGGAGGAGGGCATGGCAACCCAATCCAGTACTCTTGCCTGGAGAATCCTATGGGCAGGGAAGCCTGGTGGGCAACAGTCCATGAGGTCTCAGAGTCAGACGTGACTGAGCGACTGAGCACACATTATATTATAATACATGCAGTGTAACGGCGTAATAAAGTTATCGCAGAAAAAACAAATCTTCCACAAAAGTGATTGACTCATTTTGTGTAACCTCGAGCAAGTGTACTTCTCTGAAGGTTTTTCTTTGGCAAGAAATGTATACGATTATTTTAGTTCTACAATGCCCCGTGAGGAATAACGAAACTCAAAATACTTTGACCAGAGATGAATCAGGCGGTAAAGGGGTGGGTGAGGGGGAAGTCAGAGGTGTAACCAAACACGGGTTCTTCAGCTCGCCACTCCACAGCCAAAAAATCAAGAGGCAAGCTTCATTAGAGAAGAAAGGTGCTTTATTCGGAAAAGCCAGCGATCTGGGGAGAAGGTGGACTCATGTCCAGAGACCAACTCCTAAGATTCTGCTGAGCCATGCCAATTTTCAAGGTGTTATTATTGCTGTGTTGTCTTCTGGCCACACCACACGGCTTGTGAGATCTTAGTTCCCTGACCAGGGGTCGATCCTGCATTGGAAGCACGGAGTCTTAACCACTGGGCTGTCAGGGAAGTCCAGCCCTGATAGTCTTTCAAGGGAAAAGAGTCTCAGTTAGTCATTAAGTCTGGAGGCCAGGTTCTTCTTCATTTTCCGCTGCGTGCAGGCCTGCTGACTTCTCTTGACCTTCCTTGGGAAGCTTTCTAGCCTGCCCAGCCAACCTGTGACCGGCTGTTCTTTGCCCACGTGGTCCATCTGTGTCCACGTGGCCCACCTGCAAATTTCCTAAGAGAAATCTAGGGGTTGAGAGTCAGTCATTCTTTAATTACTTAATTCTTTATTCTTATTCCTTCTAATCCAGGAAAGGAATCAACGGGTTAGGTAAGGTGCTTTGTATAGGTGGTGGCGCTAGTGGTAAAGAACCCGCCCGCCAATGCAGGAGCTCTAAGAGACTTGAGTTCGATCCCTGGGTCGGGAAGATCCCCTGGAGGAGGAAATGGCAGCCCACTCTAGTATTCTTGCCTGGGAAATGCTATGGACAGAGGAGCCTGGTGGGCTATGACCCATAGGTTTGCAGAGTTGGACACGACTGAGGCGACTTAGCACAGCACACAATGTGGGAAAGCTGAAATCAGGGGCTAAGTTAAATGTTGCCTAATGAGCTCATCTTTATCATGAAGGTCTAAGGGAAACAGCAGAGATAAACAAGCAGAAAAGGGTCAGGGGAGCTGCTTACAGAGGGTTTGAGAAGATAAACAAGAGAAGATCACTGTCTTGAAATTCTTGCAGAACCATCCTTTGTGCAAGAGGTCAGCTCATCCTTTAAAGTCCTAGAAATCCAGACACGGACTTGACCGTTTGAAATCTGCAGAAATTCCCCTTCAATTTTAGATACAACTTGCTGTCAATTAGAGGGCTCAGAACGGAACTTAATATAGAATTACATTGTCATTTGCATAAAAAATAAAGGCGTGCGTAGTGCTGGTTGAAGGAAGGGTGCTACGTGCATGTGAACACACGTACAAAGCCCTCCTGGGACAAAACGACAATGGTTCTACAGGTTAGAGACTGAGGTAGGATGGAGAATTCCCTGCTCTGCATACACTTTTGTTCTGTACGTGTTTCTCTTGCTGTTTGTTTTAGCTGCGCTGCGTGGCTTGCAGGATCTTAGTTCCCGACCAGGGGTTGAAGCTGCCTCCTCGGCAGTGAAACTGCAGAGTCCTAACCACTGGACAGCCAGGGAATCCTGGAATGTGCTTTAGCACAGCTTAATAGTTTTTCTGACATTGACACAATAGTTTTTCTGACATTGATGGTGCTTAAGCTAAGTCTTGTCAATGAGAACGCTTTAAAAGGAATTCCTGCTTAGGGTAAGGCCCAGTTCATGTCAGAATCAGTACTTGTCCTTTGAATTTACGGATGCTATGAATGAGGTCATTGAGGTGGGGCGGGGGAGCCAGGGAAAGTGGGGAGCCCTTGATCGACCCCATTTCCTTCCAGGTTCCAGGAGGGAAGGGGTGTGAGGCTCTCGGATGCCCAACAGCCCAGACTCAGCGGTGGTTATCAGAGGCAGACAGGAGCCTGCAAGCCCGTGTTGATTTTTTCCTTATGCCTTTCTGCTTGAACATTTAATCCCTCTTTTAGTTTCAAATCAGCACAGTGGCAGATATTATCAACAACCATTATCCCTGTCCTGAAGTAGTTGTCAACCCGGGGAGAGAAATAGGATCAACTCTGGGGAGAGGCCGCCTGGGCTTTGCCTCTGGAGGCTCTAATTGCCTCTGTCAGGAGAGGGATACAGTTCCACTTCCCTCTCTGCCTGCAGACACCAGTGTGAAATTCTCTTCCCCTGCCCTCCTCTGGGGGCTGGTCCCGTTGAGAATGAGGCTGGGTCTGGACGGAGGAAAGGAAAGCTGACTGCCCCAGTTACAAGGTCTCAGCCGATCCTTCCAGCTGCCACAGCCCGCTCCAGGTCTGCTGGCTTCCCCCGGGCCCCGCTGACCTCCAAGGACACCGAGCATCCTTAGCTCGTGTCCGCTCTGATGGGCTGGCCCTGGCCCTCTCTGTCTGATGGATTTTGCGCTGATCCCTGACTTGGCCACAATCTTTCTGATGAGGTCACCTGCCTGGCTTGCGCCTTCAGCCTGATGCCGTGTTCCCCCCGCCCCAGGTGCAACATACGTACGGTGTTGCACAACCTCAGGTCATCAAGGAAGCAAAAAACAAGTTTAGTCCCTCTTGATGAAATACCTGATTCCTTTATGCTTTGCCTAAAGAGAAATTTGCTTCAAGGGAAAAAATAACACATGGACGCTGAAAATGAGCTTGCTTTTGAAAAAGGAGGGTGTCTGTTCAGACTCATGGGGGGGCCATTCTTTCTATCTCCAACGTTCAGGTGAACTCTACAGTCTGTGATGAACCAGATCTTGACCTTTATCTTGTTTGGCCATCTGCCTTGATTCTCAGTTATTTGGGAAGTGCTTTAATAGCATTTTTACCTGTGAGTAAAGAGACGGAAAATGGGGACTTCCTTGGTGGTCCAGTGGTGCAGAATCTACGTGGCAATGCAGGGAGTGACGAGGGTTCAGTCCCTCATGTGGGAACCACGACTCCTGAGCCTGCAAGCCACAGGCAGGGCGTCCCCACCCCGCAACGAAACGGCCTGCGTGGTCCACGGAGATCCTGTGTGCTGCAGCGAAGGCCTGACCCAGCCAAAGGAGTGAAGAAGCACTAGAGAGAAACAGAAGGTGATGCTCAAAAAAGAGAAAAGGCCTGCTTGCTTTTTGCTATTGGGTTATCCAGGAAGAATAAAATTTTACTCAGGACTGATTTGGACATCTTCTGAAAAGGGCAGACTAGATCATGGGAAATAACTCTTGCACTGAGAAGATTTTTAAAAGCTGCTCCAAATATACGAATACTTTGCTTAAAGTCATGGGGTGGGGGTGACTACCTCACAGTGTGGACTTAGGACTGATATCTAGACAAGACTTGAACCCGGGGTGGAGCATGCACCTTGAAGCCTGTTGTTCTCCCAGGGCATGGGCTAACTCCTAAGGAAGGAACTGGAAGACTGGGAAGATGAACAGAGCTGTGAAAGCCATGTGTGGGGACCTCCCCGCTTCATACCCATCCCTGTGTCTGCAGTGAAATCCTGCAAGTGGCGGGCTCTGCGCAGACTCAGTGACTGGTGAGTGTAGGTCACTGATACGCACTAATCTAGCCTTCCTTCCTCCAGTATAAATAGAAAGTAAGACTTGTTTTAGGAATACATGGTAGGTCCCAGCTAAGCTCAAACTAGAGCTCAGAGTATGGAAGTAGTCATCTGGGAATTCCTGCAAGTGCCAGATTGGCATGAACTGGAATGAACAGAGGCCTTGGTCCTGGGCTAGTGGGAGATGAAGGCTGGGGAGAATGGGCAGGGGGAGGATAAACAGTAAGGATGGCTAGGCACAAGTCCCCATCAATATTTGTTTCTTTTTATTGGAGTATAATTGATTTACAATGTTGTGCTAGTTTCAAGTGTACAACAAAGTGAATCAGTTGTACATGTACATATGTATACTCCTTTTTTAGATTCTTTTGCCATATAGGTCATTGTGGAGTATTGAGTAGAGTTCCCTCTGTTATTGTTCAGTCACTAAGTTGTGTCCGACTCTTTGTGATCCCATAGACAGCAGCACACCAGACTCCCCTGTCCTTCACTATCTCCTAGACTTTGCTCAAACTCATGTCGCTTGAGTTGGCGATGCTTTCTAACCATCTCATCCTCTGCCACCCCCTTCTTCTTTTGCTTTTAGTCTTTCCCAGCATCAGGGTCTTTTCCAATGAGTTGGCTCTTCACGTTAGGTGGCCAAAGTATTGGAACTTCACCTTTAGCATCAGTCCTTCCAATGAATATTCAGGGCTGATTTCCTTTAGGATGGACTGGTTGGATCTCCTTGCAGTCCAAGAGACTCTCAAGAGTCTTCTCCAACACCACAATTGAAAAGCATCAGTTCCTCAGCACTCAGCATTCTTTATGGTCCAACTCTCAAATCCATACATGACTGCTGCAAAAATCATAACTTTGACTAATGGACCTTTGTCAGCAAAGTAATGTCTCTGGTTTTTAATATGCTGTCTAGGTTTGTCGTCGTTTTCCTTCCAAGGAGTAAGCATTATTTAATTTCATGGCTTCAGTGCCTTCTTACTAGTAATCTATTTTATATATAGTAGTGTGTCTGTGTCAATCCCGACCTCCTGATTTATACCCCTCCATCACTATTGACTTAGGGGTTAGATCCCAAAGAGGAAGAGATGTGCTCCCCAAAAGGCTCTGACTGAGAGCTGTGATGCTCTGAGGACCAGCTGACAGACTGAACCAGGTGGGAGGCCCATCCTCTGTGTCTGCACGTTAGGTCCTCCGAGACTCAGCACAGCCACCTGCAAAGGTCACAGAACCCAGTCAAAGTCTATGCTCAAAACAAGGGTACTGGGGTCTCCTTGATGTTTCAGTGGCCAAGATTCCACGCTCCCAATGCACGGGAACCCAGGTTTGATCCTGGGTTTGACTTCTACTATTTTTAAGTAAACATTCAAAGCACACAACAATAAAAAAACACAAGAGCACCAGTAGCAAAGGCCAGGGCAAGATCCCTCAGAAGGAAGTCGAGCAGAAGGACGTGACCCAAACCCGTAGGGTCCTGGAGATTCCCTGGGGAGTGAGTGGGGCTGGGGAGATACGAGGTGCTGAGTTATCTCAGGAGCTTGCGGGAACTCAGGCTCTTCCTATCTGTGGTGTGGCTTCAGCTGCACCTTGAATGGGGCCTGGGACCTTTCGCCCTGGATAAAAAAATACTAATTTTGTGAATGAAAAATTTTCAGATAGAGACTACTCTTTCATAAGGGTATAGAAACTCAAGTGTTAAAGATTATCCTTTTTAATTAGGTTATTAGTTTTCATGCTATTGAGTTGTAGGAGCTCCTTACACATTTTGGAAATGCATCGCTTGTCTGATATATGGCTTGCAAATATTTCCTCCCATCCTGTAGGGTGACTTATCCTTTCATTGACTGTTTCCTTTGCTGTGAAGAAGCTTTCTCGTTTGATAGAATCCTGCTTGTTGCCTGTGCTTTGGTATCACATTAAGAAATCACTGCCAAGACTAATGTTGCAGGGATTTTTTAAAAAATGAGCGAAAGAGTTGATAGACAATTTCTAAAGACAAACAAGTAGCCAATAAGTATATGAAAAGATGCTCAGTATCACTCATCATCAGGAAAATGCAAATCGAAACCAAAATGAGATATTACCTCACATCTGTTAGAGTGGCCTTTATCAAAAATAAAAAGAAGAAAAAGATAAATGTTGGAGGAAAGGAATTCTTGTACACTGTCAGTGGGAATGCAAAACAGTGCAGTCACTCTGGAAAACATTGTGGAGGTGCTACAAAAAATTAAAAATAGAACTACAGTCTGATCCAGTAAATCTACTTCTGGCTATTTACCCAAAAGAATTGAAACCAGGACCTTGAAGAGATACCAGCATCCAATTACTGATTAGCACAGGCATTCTGAAGATTCAGAATCGAGGCATTCTCAATAACCAAGGTGTGTAAACAACCTAAACGTCCATGATGAACGAAATAAATGATATAATGGAATATTATTCAGCCTTCAAAAAGATGGGAATTCTGAAAGTGTGACAAGGAGGGTAAACTTTGAGGATGTTCTGCTAAGTGTGATAAGCCAGTCACAGGGCAAATAGCACATGATTCCACTCACATTACACTATCCAAAATAGTCAAACTCATAGAATCAGAGAGCAGAATGGTGGTTGCCAGAGGCAGTAGGAAGGGGGAAAGGGTGTATGGTTATATACGATGTGAGTTTGCAAAATGAATTAATTCTAGAGACCTGCTGGGCAGCGTTGTCCCTATAGCTAACAATACTGCCTTGTACACAACATTTTTTTGTTATTTGATCTCATTGTTAAGTCTTACCATAATAAAATTTTTTTAAAAATTTAATTCTACTTTTTCTTCAATTCATTTTTAAGTTTCTGTTCTCAGCCAGATTTTTTTTGAAATTAGAAGAGAAGATTTTATTCTCAAAGCAGCTTTAGTCTTACCAGAGAGACAGTTAAGAAAAAAAAAAAGCAAGGTACACTGACTGTTTAACTAGCAGTGAAACTGACAACTGCTATTCCTCTTGTTGCATTTCATGTTTCATAATTCTAATCCACGATGTCACTTCACTTCCCAACTCCAATTGACATCATTTTGATGTACATTTTGGGTTGATGCCTAAGGACATTTGAAAACAGTTTAGTGCCGAGCATAAGCTGAATATATTCCCAGAATTCCTGTGCTGATCAATTATTTATCCCTTACAAATGCTAAGATCAAAACTGAAAAAAAAATTCTATATTTCAGCTTGACAGGAGCTTTTGGGAGACTAGCAGGAACAAAATACTTTTGAGTCTTAAGCTGGTAAAAATGAGCTTCCCAATCCACTTATTCTTTATCTAAATGAGGCAATTCCTTTGTCCCCAATAGTTAAAAATAAATTTTTACATTATGAAGAACTTATAATTTATATCAAATGTTTTAGTCTTTTAACATGAGAGTTATTGGGGATTTTTTAATACAACTAGTAAACATTGTGATTTTTTGTTTTAATTCAAAAGGTAATAAAAATGCCTAATTGCCACTTTAATAGCATCTTTTGATCCATGAACTTCTCATTTTTGTATACATTCATTTTTTAATAGTTTTTTTTTTAAGAAACTTCACATTTACAGAAAAATTGGGAAGACAGTACAGAGTTCCTGTGTATCTGGCCCCATCTTTCACCAATTACTATTACTATTTTTTAATCTTTGAGGACATTGTGTTATATACATACTTTAATATTTAGTTCTTTGGCTGTGCCACGTCTTAGTGGTGGCCTGTGAACTCAGTTGCAGCATGTGGGATCCAGGTTCCTGAGCAGGGATGGATAATGGGCCCCCTGCGTTTGAATCACAGTCTGCCCCTGCACCGGACCACCAGGGAAGTCCCTCCCTCTGATACCCTAGTTCTTTCATGAGTCTGGGAGAAGTTACCGATTTTCAATTTACTCAGCTTTTTTCTTGTTGTCAGGATAGAGTGGTGACTTACAAGAACTTGAGAAATAGGAGCTGTAACAGGAAGTGACACACGCATTTTTTAACCTTAATCTAGGCTTTCATGGACGCAATAAATGAAAAGTAGTGCATCATGAGTGAATAGAACAGGAGGGTGCTGATTTCCAGTTCTGTCCCTGGCTACGGCTGTGCTACCTGGGGCCCCGAGACGAGAGGCCACGGCAGTGAGAAACCCGTACACCCCAACAAAGAGTGGCCCCAGCTTGCTGCAAGTAAAGAGAAGCTCACTCAGCAACGAAGACCTAACACAATGGAAAATAAATAAATAATATATAACAAAGGAAAACTCAAAAAAGTTGTTGTTTTAAAAACTCTATTTATTTGGCAGCAACTACTATCTATTAATAGTTGCAGCATGTGAGATCTAGTTCCCTGACCAGGGATCAAACCCCAGTCCCCAGCAATGAGAGTGCAGAGTCTTAGCCACTGGACCACTAGGGAAGTCCTTTAGCTGGTATTTTCAAGGACAGATTCTTACAGGGGAATTAATAGGTCTAGGGGTATTGTTCACACTCCTCTCAACCTTCCAGAAATAAAGATTTGACAGGAGTGAACCTGTTTTATCACTCAACTTTCATTTCTCTATTTCGTTCACAAATCACTAAATGCTTGGTTTAATCAAAATGTATTATGTCTATGATGATTCTGTGATATAATTTCATTATAAGGGACTCATTTTTGGAGACGTCTTCCTTTGGTCTTATTTTCTTTTAAATTGTCTACCCACGGGGTTATAGCTTTTTGTCTCCTTGAAAATTGTGCTCTTAGGTTTAGGACATATCTGATTGGACCCAATGTTCCCTTGAGATAACGTGGTCATTTTCCACTGCTGCCTCCCCACGTGATCAGAACGAAGATCTATATGGCAGTTACTCTCATTTAACATTTAAATCTGAACAGTTTAATTTCCAACCAAGACAGTTAAGGACATATCTGATATTCGGCTTCCAACAGAGTGAGCTTTTCATCAGTGGAGAGCCAATTCAATCCTCTGTTTCTTGCGCTAGTTTTACATCCATTTTGGAAAACATGACTCATTTTCTCTACGTGGTCTGGTGGTCTCCCTACAACAAGCCTCCCGCACCCTCTTCCTCAATTCTGCTTTACCAAATGCTTTCCACTGTTTCTCTACTAGAATGTTTATTTCCTCAACAAGTGTGTAAGTTTTGAGCAAAGAGTACAGAGTCACATCTCTCTTTTAATATATACGAGTTTTTAGAACACAGTGTACTCCCTGATTTCCTTATTCGTATCATGGATTTTAAATACTTCATTCTCAGTGACTTCATAAGATCCATTTCTTATCCATGTATTGGTTCACTTTGTTTAGTACCCAGGGTCTAGAAGTGGCATATCACATGCTATGGCGATATGGATTCATTCAGACCCTGCTATCTTGCTCCCCAAAATACAGGAATGAATGCTGCTTCTGTTCCTGCTCCTATATTGCTAACATCTGAACTAGCCTGGACTGAAATCTGCTTCTTCCCTGCTGTATTTTCAACCTGTTACCCAAAGACTGGTTACACAAAACCACTGGTTCTGGCCTCATTCTGGGCTTTTCCCAGAAAGCACACCCAAAGTTGAGTAGAAATGAAACAAGCCTTTGCGTTTGCAGCTGTTGACTGCAAACCATCAGGTCATTGACATGGTTTTCTTTTTCTGCCAGCCATCCCTCCTCCATGATTAAAATGGTTTCCCCATGTTTTCATAGAGCAAAAGTAAATGTTTAGTTTTGAAGCGCAAGCTTTATTACCTAATCTTTGTACATATACCTGGGCATCTGTGCACATATTTTGAAAGGTAATTATTAAGTAATGAACCTATTAAAATGAAATATGAAACCTAGTGAGAGGAACTGCTATCAGGAACTTAGTGAGGACTAAAACCCCGGTTCTCACTGTATGATCTAAGTACCCTGGGGAGCCCCAAGACCTTTCAGGGGTTCATGAGATCAAAACTAGTTCGTAAAAGGACTAAAACAACCTTTTCCTTTTGTGTGGTGTCAGTACTGGAACTGTGCTCACATCACAACAGATTGAGTCCAGAAGGAGGTATGAGGGACACCCTGGTGGTCCAGGGGTTAAGAATCTGTCCTGCAATGCAGGGGATGTGGGTTTGATCCCTGATTGGGGAACTAAGATACTATGGGCCGTGTAGCAACTGAGCCCGAATACAGCAACCGGAGAGTCGGCATGCCTCAGTGAAAGATCCCGCATGGAAAGCTAAGACCCGAGACAGCCAGGTAAATAAATATTTTTAAAAGGAAGCAAGTATGAGAGTCTACCTCTCATTTGACTAAGCCAACCATTATGAGATTTGCAAAAATGTGGACCAATGCTATTTCCCTCCCTCCTTTTTTATTTTAGAAAATAGTTTTTCTTTTTAAATAAAATACGTCGACATGTAACAGGTTGAATAAATACACATTCAAAACTTTCTCCAAATTAATTTGTAATACAGTAAATATCAACCTATATAATTCACATAAGCAAGAGCTCTTTGGGATCCTTAATTCTTAAGAAGGTAAAGAGGTCCTCAACCCCAAAATTCTGAGAGCTGTTATACTAAAATGATTATTCAAATTCAGTCTAGTTATCTTAGTTCTTCCTTTGAGTAATTTTTTAGTTCACGAAGATGGGAAAAATTCTATCCACTATTTCCATCCTCATCTATCATAGGTTTTTATTATAACAACTCATTCATATATACCTATAAATATAAATAAAAAGGAAAATTGTCAAAGGGGATTGGAAGCCCCATCCCATACAACCCAGAAAAGACACACACATGAGCAAAAATCTGTTCCTGAGAAATTAAAATTTCTTCTTGTATGAGCTGAAGTGTACAGAATTCTGTGTCAAAGTAATTAAGATGTTACTAAAAAAAAAAAAAAAAAGAGGTTAATGAGGGAGTTCCCTAGTGGTCCAGTGGTTAAGACTCTGCACTTTATAATGCAGGGGGGCCCAGGTTTGATCCCTAGTCAGGGAACTAGATCCTGCATGTCACAACTAACAGCTGGTGCAGCCAAACAAATTAAAAGAAGAAGAAGATAATGTCTTCCTAGTCCATTCACAACTTGCATTTCTCTAAAGTCACAACTCACAGCATTTTTTAAATGACTTTCTTGAAATATAACTCCTATGTCATATAGTGTGTAGCTAGATGGCTTTTAGCATATTCAAGAATTGTGCATCCATCACATAATCAGTTTTAGAATATCTCCATTACCCCAAAAGGGAATGTGGTACCCATTAGCCATCACCACTCAGCTCTCCGCATCCTTGGCAATTGCTAACCTACTTCCTATCTCTACAGGCAACTATCCTGGACATGTCACATAAACGGGATCATGCAGTATGTGATCCTTTGGGACTGACTTCTTTCACTTAATATCATGTGTTCAAGGCTCACACAGGTGAAACATGAATCAGTATATTATTTCTTTTTATTGCCAAATAATATTCTGTTGTATGCCTATCCCACATTTTATGCATTCATTCATCAGCTGGTGGATATTTGTGTGATTTCCGCTCTATGGCTATTATGGAAAATGCTGCTGTGAGCATGAATGTACAGGTGTTTGTTGAGCGTGGGTTTTCATTTCTCTTGGGTATGGACCTGGGAGTGGCAGTGCTGGGCCAGATGGTAACTTTATGTTTGAGATTTTGAGAAACTGCCAGACTGTTTTCCAACGGGGTTTATCCACTCCACATTCTAACAACATACCAAGATTCTAACTTCTCCAGACCATCACCAATGCTTGTTACTTTCATTTTTAAAAATTCTAGCCGTTCTGGTGGGTGTGAAAAAGCATCTCGTCATGACTTTGGTTTGTCACGGTCTTTTCATTGTGAATTGAAGATTGTCAACTGGCAAATTCTAGAATCTCAGGCTTTAAGCACTCAACTTCCTCAAAACTCTTCTTGTAATGGGGATGCTAACCTCAACAGCTTTCTCTCCTAAATAGTAACATTAAGTTTAGGGCAATTTTCTTTCTGTAGGGTGTCTTAATAACCCTATCAGTTGAAAGCAAGATCTAGAGAGTTCAGAAGCCCCACACACGGTCACAAACTCAGTGACTTGGTTCTCTCTTCTGTGGCTCAGACAGTAAAGAATCTGCCAGCAAAGTGGGAGACCTGGGTTTGATCCCTGGGTCGGAAAGATCCCCTGGAGGAGGGTATGGCAACCCACTCCAGTATTCTTGCCTGGAGAATCCCATGGACAGAGGAGCCTGGTGGGCTACAGTCCAAAGGGCCACAAGGAGTCGGACATGACTAAAGCAACTTAGCACACACACAACCTTCTTTATGGTCCAACTCCCTCATGAGAAAACAGCAAGAAGTCTGCAGTCTGCAACCAGGAAGAAGACTCTCACCACAGCTCGACCAGACTGGCACCCTGATCTCAGGCTTCTAGCCCCCAGAACCATGAGAAATATGTATGTGTGTGTATGTATGTGTGTATAAGCCACATAATTAACAGTATTTTCTTATGATAGTTTGGTTGGACTAAGATACTTTCCCTTAAAGGACCCGAATGCAAATTAAGCAAAGGTTTGCAAAGGAAATTGTCCTACAAAGCAGAAATAAAACAAGGCCCCAGGAAGATTCTCTTTGGAGACAGGAATACAGAGCTGATGTTTACTGAAGACAGGTTTCTGAAGCAGCGTGGATGTTCAGAAGCCATTCTATAATTGAAGCAATGTGGGGCTTCCCTGGAGGCTCAGATGGTAAAGAATCTGACTGCAATGCAAAGGACAACAGGTTTGATCCTCGGTCCAAAAGATCCCCTGGAGAAGGAAATGGCAACCCACTCCAGTATTCTTGCCTGGAGAATTCCATGGACAGAGGAGCCTGGTGGGCTTCAGTCCATGAGGTCACAAAGAGTCGCACGTGACTGGATCAACTGACACTTTCACTTTCATTCTTCTGGACATAGACTCTACTAGGCAGTATTGTGTGAAGTCAAGAGCACTGGCTTTGGGTCAATCCCAAGGTCAAAATAATCTCTAACTCTTCCCAGCTATGTGAACTTCATCCTATAATTTGTTTCCTCTCTCCAGTCTCTGTCTATAAAACAAGACATCACCATCTATCTAAGAGCAGTATGTTATTACAGTCAGACTCACAAACTCTGGAACTGATCTACCTGGATTTGTAATCCAGTTCGGTAACTCCTCAGCTGTATGACCTCGAGCAAGTTGCTTAACCTCTCTGATCCTCTGTTTATTCATCGGATGCCGACCCACAGAAGCGAGATAAAGACTAAAGGATGAAATTATGTAAAGTGGCTGGTGTATAGTAAAGCACTCAACAATAGTTAGTGCTGTTACCTAATACTAGTATTAATATGAAATTAAATAAAGTAAAAATGGGAAAGTTGGATGATGCCAAGAGTTGGGGATATGAGGAAAGAATATCTGTTGTTGACCAACTGGGGGAACTTAGCCAAGTTAAACATATGTTTACTTCATGACCCAGCCATCCCATTCCAGTGTATATATTGCAGAACAATTCTCAGAAAAGATTCCCGAGGGAACAAGCGTATGGGAATGTTCATCAAAATGCAGTGTGTGGGAGCAGGAGCTGAAGACATGCTTTGTGCAGGACGTGGATAGGTAAAGTGTGGTGGATACAGTGTCGTTCACTAATGAGCAGTCTGAGGGCTACATATACAGTAAGGACAGAGAGAGACCTTAAAATACAGAGTTGAGCACATAAAAAGGGGGAACCAACTGTATCATCTGGGGATCTAACCAGGAACACAGAAAGCATTGTAAGCATTTTAAAACAGAGAGGGAATTTAATATGGGGAATTGGTTACACAGGTGAAGAAAATCTGAGACACTGACATGAGACAGGTGAGGCAGCCTAGGCTTTCACAACAGCAGGAAGTCATCACCCCCACCCCAGGCTGGAGGGACAAGGGCATGACATGGTGCGACCTGAGTCCAGGGACTGAGGTCACCAGGCAGAAGCTGGACTTGTGGCAGGGTTCAGTTTTCAGTTCAGTCACTCAGTTGTGTCTGACTCTGTGACCCCATGGACTGCAGACCGCCAGGATTCCCTGTCCATCACCAACTCCCAGGGCTTACTCAAACTCATGTCCATTGAGTCAGTGATGCCATCCAACCATCTCATCTTCTGTCATCCCCTTCTCCTCCTGCCTTCAATCCTTCCCAGCATCAGGGTCTTTTCCATAAGTCAGTTCTTTGCATCAGTTGGCCAAAGTGTTGGAGCTTCAGCTTCAGTCCTTCCAATGAACAGTCAGGACTGACTTCCTTTAGGACTGACTGGTTTGATCTCCCTTGCAAGGGAGAGTCCAAGGGACTCTCAAGAGTCTTCTCCAACACCACAGTTCAAAAGCATCAATTCTTCAGCTCTCAACTTTCTTTACAGTCCAACTCTCATATCCATACATGACCACTGTAAAAACCATAGCTTTGACTAGACAGATCTTTGTTGGCAAAGTAATGTCTTTGCTTTTTAATATCTAGGTTGTCTAGGTTGGTCATAGCCTTTTAATAGCTTTTTGATATCTAGACTGTCTAGGTTGGTCATAGCTTTTCTTTCACAGAGCAAGCGTCTTTTAATTTCATGGCTGCAGTCACCATCTGCAGTGATTTTGGAGCCCCAAAAAATAAAGTCTCTCACTGTTTCCGTTGTTTCCCCATCTATTTGCCATAAAGTGATGGGACTGGATGCCATGATCTTTATTTTTTGAAATGTTGAGTTTTAAGCCAGCTTTTTCACTCTCATCTTTCACTTTCACCAAGAGGCTCTTTAGTTCTTCTTCACTTTCTGCCTTAAGGCAGGGTTGTCCAGGGGGAATTGGAGCCATGGGGAAACACAGCTGCTGCAGGATATCCTGAGAGAGAGAGAGACAGAGGAGCAAACACTGAACTCCCCCTTCCTTCATCCTCCAGTCTCCCACCGTGTCTCCCGCTGGCTAACTTCAGGCAGATGCTGACTAGGGAACACTACACTGCGTGGTGATGCAAACCAGAGCAGGGGAAGAACAAGAAACGGGTATGAGAGTCAAAGATACCAGTTGGCACACAATTATTCATGTAAATTACAAATACCTATACATTCAGGGACTTCTCTGGTGGTCTAGTGGCTAAGACTCCGTACTCCCAATGCAGGAGCCCTGGGTTGGATCCTGGGTCAGGGAACTAGATCTCACGTGCTGCATCTAAAGATCCTGTGCACCACAACCAAGACCCAGTGCAGCCAAATAAATATTACACACACATGCACAGAAAACAAATACCTACACATTTAAAGCATAGCTACTTCTTTCGCAAGGAACCTACAAACTCAAGGACACATAGAAAACACACAAGAATAGCTGTCCGTGCATGAAACTTCCCTGTCAATCCAGCTGTTGGAATTCTGCCTTCCAGTGCAGGGGTAAGGGTTCGATTCCTGGTCTGGGAGGATTCCACACGCCACGGAACAAGGAAGCCCATGCACCACGACTGCTGAACCTGTGCTCTAGAGCCGGGGAGCCACAACAGAAGAAGCCACTGCAATGAGAAGCCCGTGCACCACAGCTAAGGAGCAGCCCCCACTCACTGAAACTAGAGAAAAGCCGGAGCGCAGCAACGAAGCCCCAGGGCTACCAAAAAAACAAATAATTTTTTAAAAAATTGTTCCACATTAAAAAAAATTCTTAAAAAGAAATTGTCCATGTAGGAATGAGTGAGGGAGTAAGAAATGGGGCTAAAAAGGAATAACAAACAAATAAATAAAATGAGAGCAGGACTTTGCAGGAGCAGAAAGATACCTGCTCACAAACCCAAAAGTACAATTAACTAACCCCAAGTACAACTAATCGAACCCGTGTCTTTTGCACCTCCTGCCTCACAGGCGGATTCTTTACCATCTGAGCCACCAGGGAAGTCCCATAGTGTTAGTTGCTCAGCCGTGTCCGACTCTTTGTGACCCCGTGGACTGTAGCCCACCAGGCTCCTCTGTCTATAGGGATTCTCCAGCAAGAATACTGGAGTGGGTAACCACTCCCTTCTCCAGGGGATCTTCCTGACCCAGGGATCAAACCAGGGTCTTCTGCATCGAAGGCAGATTCTTTACCACTTGAGCCACGAGGGAAGCCCCAACTAACCCTGAGGTACATAAAAAACAGGTGGAGCTGAAAATGACTATAGGGTAAGGGAATGTCACACTCATCAACTGTTGTTTAATTGTTAGCACCTTAGCAGATCTGTCAGTTCCCACCATCTTCTTGATCCTTCATAAAGAATCACGGAATCTAGAGTTGTGAAAGGGCTTAGATCCTCTGCATCTTCTGGAAGGAATTTAATGTGTTAGGAAGACCACAGGCTTCATAGGCAGGTAGACCTGGGTTCTTACTGGCTGGAGGACTGTGTGCTTCCTAAACCTCTCTGAGCCTCAAAATCCTCACCTATAAAATCAGGGTACAGTAAATACCTTGCAAGGCAGGGTTGGAAATGATACACACAGAACAATAAGCGGAGTGTCTGGGACACATCTGGCTTTCAATAAACAGGACTTCTCCTCGAGTCCAAGGGGCTTCCCGAGGGGCTCAGCAGTAAAGAACCCGCCTGCCAAACGCAGGAGACACGGATTCAATCCCTGAGTCGGGAAGATTCCCCTGGAGGAGGACATGGCAACACACTCCAGTATTCTTGCCTGGAGAATCCCATGGACAGAGGAGCCTGGTGGGCTACCGTCCACGGGGTCACAAAGAGTCAGACGTGACTTAGCAACTAAGGAATAACAAATCATTGAGTCCAAATCCCTCACTTCCCAGAGAAAGAAATGGACACTACCATCTCACGGAAGCTGGGGGTGTTATCTGGGGTCGTACAGGCAGAGCAGGGTTGATTATGGATTTAAAATATCCACATTTAAAAATCTACGTAGGGAATTTCCAGGGCTTCCCTGATAGCTCAGTTGGTAAAGAATCTGCTTGCAATTCGGGAGACCTGGGTTCAACCCCTAGGTTGGGAAGATCCCCTGGAGAAGGGAAAGGCTACCCACTTCAGTATTCTGGCCTGGAGAATTCGAGTGGGACACAGCTGAGCGACTTTCACTTTCACTTAGGGAAGTCCCTGGGGATCTCGTGGTTAGGGCGCAGCACTTGCCCTGCAGTGGCCCAGGTTCAATTCTTGGTCAGGGAACTAAACTCCCAAGCCACACCAAGCAGCAGCCCCCCCCCCCAAAAAAAAAGAACTATTTAAATGGATCTCAAGGGTATATACCTAGGACGGGAACTGAAGGTATGACTTTAGAATAAATTCCCGGAAGTAAGATTGCTGTGTGAAAAAGTTAATAAATATATAGTTTTGTTAGGTATTGCCAAATTCTACCTCCCCAGAGGAATGGACATGTTTGCATTTCCACCAGAAATTTATGAGAGTGCCTCAAACTTTTTTTTAAAAAAGAGGAGTGATGTCTCTAGAGTAGGAAAAGTGAAGTAATTTCAAAACCATGTTGTGCAAGACGCTGCCCAAAAACAGGTGCGCCCTTAATGGATTAAACGAGTTCAGCTGACATGTCATCTTCATTGGGAACGGTGTGAGGACCTGGAAAAGCGTTTAGCACAGAGAAGCTATTCAATTGGAAAGCTTTCTTTTTCAAATATTGATTTCCTTGTGTGTGAGGGAAGCTCTCCTCTGTAGAGAAGTGAGAGGGATGGAGGTGGGGTGACCCAGATTTGTGGCTTTGTAAACACACGTCATCATGAACGAGGTTTAATGAGATACACACTGCCACCCCGCCAGTCACTCCCACTTCTCCTAAGGACTCTGATTGTGCTGCTGTTTACTGTTATCCACTTCATTCCCCAGAGCCGTTCTACTTTGGAAGAATATACCTCTATCCCTCGATCTAGAAGGTCTAGGGGGGTCATGTGACTCAGGCCTTAGCTAACCAGCACAATCTTTTTTTTCTTTTTTTGGAAATTTCCTTATTTATTTCCTCCATGCTCTGTGGCCTGCAGGATCTTAGTTCCTCGACTAGATAATCAAACCCTCTCTCCCTGCAGTGGAAGTGCAGACTCTTTAACCCCTAAACTGCCAAGGAAGTCCCCTCACCAGCCCGATCTTACTCTGTGATTGTGTTGATGTTTCCAGTGTGGACCCATAAGACAGTGAGGACCAAGGTAGAAAATATGAATCTGACAAGAGAAAAAAGAAAGTAGGGATTTGTTTGCCTAACTGATCCTCTCAATACACTAACCGTGAAGACTGTCTTCCTCTGGGTCTCCATCTGCATGACCCAATAAATCCCATTAAGTAAATCAGTAAGAGCTGGGTATTCTATAACTACAACCAGAAACATTCGGATTTATACAGTGAGAAGCTTCAGTATTACCTACAAGAAATGTCTCATAAGTACATGATATTCTTCAGGTGTTTTTTAAAAGAATAGGTGTGTGGAAAAATACATATCTTTTTTAATCAAAGTATAGTTGATTTACAATGTTGTGTTAATTTCCGCTGTAGAGCAAAGTGATATATATATATATATATATATATATATATATATATATATATTCTTTTTAATGTTCTTTTCCATTACAGTTTATCCCAGGAATATAGTTCCCTGTGCTATATAGTGAGACATTGTTGTCCATCCAGAAAGATATATATATCTTTGCATGAAGCTTTTTAATTCCAGAAAACAGTTTGTCATCTTAATATTAATAGCCAATGCTACTGGTTCCAGATTCTTGCCTTTTAGAACCGAACGTGTACTAAGTCGCTTCAGTTGTGTCCAACTCTGTGCAACCCTATGGACTGTAGCCCATCAGGCTCCTCTGTCCTTGGGATTCTCCAGGTAAGAATACTGAAGAGGGTTGCCATGCCCTCCTCCAGGAGATTTTCCCAAATCCAGGGATCAACCCTCATCTCCTACATCTCCTGCCTTGGCAAGCAGATTCTTCACACTATTGCCACCTGGGAAGCCCTTAGAAACTAAAGTGGGCATTAATATTAGTAGTTCTAAATTTGTGATCTCTCAGTCTTACAAGTTAGATTCAAAACTTTATTGAGAAAGTTCAGTAGTCACGAAACATCTTTAGATCAGAAAGAAAGACATACATACCTAGATTGGCTGCACTTTCCCACCATTTTGAAATACAGTTGCCCCATCTTTCTCCATTATGATTATATTTCTGCTTCTCCGAGCTTCTGCTTTGTCCAATCAAAACCTTTAATTTATCCTGTTACAGATTGTTTCGTGTGGGTTGTTAAGACCTAAAAAGATCCTGGGCTTTTATTCTTCCTGCGAGCTGACAAACCAGCCTATGACAATTTCATGGACGCTGACAGACCACACAAAAGTCCAAGTCAGACACAAAAGATTTGTTGCTCATAGTAATAGGAGTAACCAGCAAATCAGCA
Source organism: Odocoileus virginianus (assembly GCF_023699985.2). NCBI lineage: Eukaryota > Metazoa > Chordata > Mammalia > Artiodactyla > Cervidae > Odocoileus > Odocoileus virginianus. Next base: position 4,676,853 of record NC_069674.1, read on the forward strand.
TTTCCTCTCACTGCTTGCCAGAGCCCCAGTAGCCACAGGGCAGTGAGGAAAGGGTAAGATATGACCAGCACATGGAGTGGGCTGCATACAGGAGAAGAATCTTCGGCTTAGGGAACCCAAATCTTTTATAACGGGCAGTATGCATGACTTTGCTCTGGTTATTCTACAAATGGCTTAGGAAATCCAGGACCTCAGTACAAAATGGGCTGTAGTTCAAGTCATTGCCACCATCAATGTTATCTGAATCAGATTAAGATTTACGGACTTGGTAAGGGAGCAAATAATATAATTTGGCACCTTAAAAGTATTTGTCTATTTTCTGCAGATTCCATGTGTGGAAGAGGATGGAGAGAAGGCAGTGGAGAGAAATGTTGGTTGAGGCAAATGGTGATGGTGGGAACACACCAGCTTGTTCACCTCGTCCTTTAACCCCACACATGGCAACCTCATGTTAGGAAGGCACATGTTTTCTGGCATTTTTTTCACCCTCTTTCCAAGAGGCTTTGCCTCCTAACCTTATACAGTATTCACCTTGAAAAGAGATGCAGTAAAAATATTTTTTTTTCCATATCACATGTCTGCAGCATTTTAGTACCTAGAGAAGTTTCAGCACTTTTTATTGTGTGGCACTCTGGACAACTCCCAGACAGGAGTTAATCTGTCTTAATCTGGCCCCAATCGCTGCAATCACATTGAATGGAAGATCTCTACTGAGTATTATTGTATCTTTGGTGCTACATTAAGTGACAACCTAAGAAAGGCACGGAGGTAGGAAAGGAATTGATATTTTGTGCAAGGTACTGTGCTAACCAGTTTTAAGTACATGGTTTCACTTAGTCATCATCAGTTCAGTTCAGTTCAGTCACTTAGTCGTGTCCGACTCTTTGCAACCACATGGACCGCAGCACGCCAGGCCTCCCTGTCCATCACCAACTCTCAGAGTTTACCCAAACTCATGTCCATCGAGTCATTGATGCCATCCAACCATCTCATTCTCTGTCGTCCCCTTCTCCTCCTGCCTTCCATCTTTCCCAGCATTGGGGTCTTTTCAAATGAGTCAGTTCTATGCTAACTAAGATCCATAAAGGTAAGTACTTATATCAGGGTAATAAGTGGCAGAATCAAGTTAAAAATTCTACATGTATCTGGCATCAGAATCCATGGTGAGTTCAGAAAATTCATCTTGAAATTCAGGAACACTGTAACTCAGGAAAGAGCTCTGTGCAATGAAAGAATAGTACTAAATATGTGTTGAATATTGAATGTGAGTATAGATAATTACAGGAAAATTTCCCTAGTTAGAACAGTTACTGCCATACTCTACCATAGTATTAGGTCCCTCACCGACTGCATTATATATGCAAGTGGACCAAGACTGGTTTTCTGAGGAGGGTGGGCAACATTTGTTTAGAGTTGGGTGCTCCTTTTAATTTTCACAAGAGGAATTTAAACTTGAATCTTGCATTTCTACTATCTTGCTATTTACTTGAGAGAAGAAAACATAAGTGCTCAGATTAGAACTTCCTGAACCTCTTTGAGCTCCACATCCCAAACTATATCTAGCACCTACATCCATTTTTTAACTGAAATATCATTGCAGGTCAAGAAGCAACAGTTAGAACAGGACATGGAACAACAGACTAGTTCTAAATTGGGAAAGGAGTACATCAAGGCTGTATATTGTCACCCTGCTTATTTAACTTTATATGAGTACTTTATATGCAGGGTACATCAGGAGAAATACCGCTCTGGATGAAGCACAAGCTAGAATCAAGACTGCTGGGAGAAATATCAATAGCCTCAGATATGCAGATGACACCACCCTTATGGCAGAAAGTGAAGAGGAACTAATAAGCCTCTTGATGAAAGTGAAAGAGGAGAGTGAAAAAGTTGGCTTAAAGATCAACATTCAGACAACTAAGATCATGGCATCGGTTCCCATCACTTCATGGCAAATAGATGGGGAAACAGTGAAAACAGTGACAGACTTTATTTTTTGGGGCTCCAAAATCACTGCAGATGGTGACTGCAGCCATGAAATTAAAAGATGCTTGCTCCTTGGAAGAAAATCTATAACAAACCTAGACAGTGCATTAAAAAGCAGAGACATTAATTTGCCCACAAAGGTCCATCTAATCAAAGCTATGGTTTTTCCAGTAGTCATGTATGGATGTGAGAGTTGGACTATAAACAAAGCTGAGTGCCAAAGAACAGATGCTTTTGAGCCGTGGTGTTGGAGGAGACTACTGAGAGTCCCTTGGACTGCAAGGAGATTAAACCTGTCAATCCTAAGTTGGCCACCTGATGTGAAGAGCCTACTCATTGGAAAAGACCCTGATGCTGGGAAAGATTGAAGGCAGGAGGAGAAGGGGACAGCAGAGGATGAGATGGTTGGATGGCATCACTGACTCAGTGGACATGAGTTTGAGCAAGCTCCAGGAGATAGTGAAGGACAGGGAGGCCTGGCGTGCTGCAGTCCGTGGGGGGGGTCACAACAAGTCACATGACTTAGTGACTAAACAACAACAACAACAATAGTAGATTTACAATGTTGTGTTATAATATCTGCTGTACAGAAAAGTCACTCGGTTGTACACATATACATATATTCTTTTTTATATTCTTTTCCCTTATGGTTTTTCACAAGATACTGAATATAGTTCCCTGTGCTATACAGGACACTGTTGCTTATCCATCCTGGATATGTGCTGGGCTTGTGCTTAGTTGTGTCTGACTCTTTGCAACGCTATGGACTGTAGCCCATCAAGCTCCTCTATGGTGATTCTTCAGGCAAGACGACTGGAGTGGGCTGCCATGCCTTTCTCCAGGGTACCTTCCCAACCCAGGGATCCAACTCAGATTTCCCGCATTGCAGGCGGATTCTTTACCAGCGGAGCCACAAGGGAAGTCTAAGAATAACTCCATTCAGACGTGTATCTTATTCTTTGTTCTCTTCCCATTCCGCACACGGTCTGGCGAATAGCAAATATTCAATATCCGTCTATTTTTCTATCATCTCCTCATCTAATATTCATCTCAACGGACATTTAATAGCAACTAAGTAATATAATTCTTCTGCCTCCAAAATGAACTCGATAAATCTGTCGGCTTGATCTATTTTTAAAAATTCGTTTAAATTTAATGCACTTTTTTCAGAATCAACCATGAGCCACACGCACACGCTGCTAGTTTCACTTAACAAAAGCATATTGAAGTTTACCACAGAAGAAAGAAAATAACCCCCCAAGCGCTCTCCCAGTTTCCTAGGAGACGGGGGTCTGACGTCATGAACCGGCAGCTAGAACGTCCTACTGCGCATGCCCACCGGCTCCCCGGCGTAGGCTGGGCTCAGTGCGCGTGCTCACGCCGGGGTCAAAGGGTCAGCGTCTCTGACTGGCTGAGGGGAAGACGCGGGGCGGTAAATGGCGCTGCAGGCGGGAAGGTTGAGTGGCTGGTACGCCGAGCCTCCGGGGAGATGTGTAGTGACTTCCATAGGGCTGAATCTGGGACGGAGGTGAGAGGCGCCGGGGTGAAAGCCAGGGAGACGAGAACAGGGCTGCGGGCGGGCGCGGGAGGCCCGAGGGTGCGGGAGGCCCGGGCCCACAGGAGGAGGAGGCGTGCGGGGCCCGGACGCCAGTGACCCATCCCCCAAACTTGCGCCCCCCGGAGACCTGGGGCCCTCAGAGGGCTCACTGCGTACACGGCTGAGTGTAAAATGGGAGCTGTCTAGTCTCTAGCGTTATGGGCCAAACCCGTGCAGGGCAGTCAGACACGGTGTGCAGGAGAGGCTAAGAAAAGCAGGGTGTCGCCCGGCTGAGCGTTCATAGACTTTTCTAGAATAGGGGTGTCTGAGTAGGTGGCACCACCTTCGCCTTCTGTTCTGTACGTCTTCGCTTATGGCGCCCTGCCCTCGCTATTACATTATATATTTCCAGCCTAAATATCCAGAGAGCAGTGTGAGGCCTGCAAGGATTTATTCAGGAATTGAATCAGCAAGGACCAGGCACTTAGTATGTGTCAGCCGCGGGTGAAGGAACTAGTCAGAAGCAGGAAACAGCGTCCGCTATTGCAGAACTGAGAAGGGAGGCCGACTGCAAATTACAGGACCTTGGGCAACCTAGAAGACTTAAATGGGAGGAAGAGGCGACAGCTGAAGTTTCAGGGACCTTTTGAAGCTGAGTTGGCAAGGAAGGGGTGACGTGGGGCAGGGAGTTGGAAGCATGTGGGTTCTGCCTTTCGGGCTTCCCTGATAGCTCAGTTGGTAAAGAACCCGCCTGCATTGCAGGAGACCCCGGGTTCGATTTCTGGGTCTGGAAGATCCCCTGCAGGAGGGATAGGCTCCCCACTACAGTATTCTTGGGCTTCCCTGGTGGCTCAGCTGGTAAAGAATCTGCCTGCAGTGCGGGTAACTTGGGTTCTATCCCTGGGTTGGGAAGATCCTTTGGAGAAGGGAAAGGCTACCCACTCCAGTCTTCTGGCTCGGAGAATTCCGTGGACTGTATAGCCCATGGGGTCGCCAAGAAGAGTCAGACACGACGGAGCGGCTTTCACGTGTATGCTCGCTGATTTAGGGGAAGTGCAAGTAGTTCTTTGTAGTTGAAACCAAACAAAGCTAGTGGGGACACAGTGTTGGGAAGTCAGCCCTGAGAGGCAGGGAGTGGCAGGTTGTGGGGGATCTTTTTTTGCAGAGGGGGGAGGAGGGGTAGCAGTGCCCTAAAATGAGGAGCAAGCTTTCTGTGGGGGCCCAGATAGTCTGTATTTAGGCTTTGCGGGCCATTCTGTCTGTCAGGCGGAGAAGGCAATGCACCTCACTCCAGTACTCTTGCCTGGAAAATTCCGTGGACGGAGGAGCCTGGTGGGCTGCCGTCTATGGTGTCGCTAAAAGTCGGATAGGACTGAGCAACCTCACTTTCACTTTTCACTTTGACGCATTGGAGAAGGAAATGGCAGCCCACTCCAGTGTTCTTGCCTGGAGAATCCCAGGGACGGGGGAGCCTGGGGTGGGCTGCTGTCTATGGGGTCGCATAGTTGGACACGACTGAAGTGACTTCGCAGCAGCAGCCGTCAGTCAGGACTACTCTGCTGTTTAATGTGAAGGCAGCCAGAGACGTGTAAACAAATGAGTGTGGCTCTGTTCCAGTAAACCTTTTGTTCTTTTGGGGAATCTCTGTGTTTTTTAAATTTTTATTTATTTTTGGTTCTGAGTCTTCATTGCTGCACCAGCTTTCTATAGTTGGGGCAAGTGGGGGCTACTCTCTGGTTGTGGTTTGGACGCTTCTATTGCAGTGGTTTCTCTTTTCTGGAGCACAGGCTTTATAGCACAGCAGGCTTAGGTAGTTGTGGCAAGTGGGTTTAGTAGTTGTGGCCCCTGGGCTCTAGAGCACAGGCTCAATAGCTGTGGCGCTCAGGCTTAGTTGCTCCACGGCCTGTGGGGTCTTGCTGGACCAGGGATGGATCCCATGTCTCCTGCATTGGCAGGCAGATTCTTTCTCACTAAGCCACCAGGGAAGTCCCAACTTTTTGTTTTTTAAACATCAAGATTTGGCCTGCTGGCCATAGTTTGCCAACCCTTGCACCTTCAGAGTGGAGGCACTGTTCCCCATAAGAACTGCTACAGTTACAAGCTCGCTGATTGAAATGATAATTTGAATCCCAGGTTAAACTCAGATGACTTTTGCAGCAGAACAAGCCTAGCATCTAAACACTGAGAACCCAGTTCAGTCGAATCACTGAACAAAGAATTCAGCAGCGTATTGTTGGCCTGCCGCAGCCGTCTGGCGATCCTCAGCAAGATTGCCTTGCTAGAGTTACTTTGGAGTACAGAGCAGGCGGGAGTGGGGAGGATGCTTCTTTATTCTTTTTCCTTTTTGTCAACAAAACCAACTAAACAAGCCTCTTTTTTCTTAAGTGCTGGGCACCCTGTGGCCATTGCTTAATTTATTTGGATTCTTTTTCTTTTCTTTGTACATGAGTCTACTACGCGAACTTCTACTTGGAGTCATTATGTTGAGGAATATATCTGGGGTCAGAGACTATCCCAAGAAACTGAAATAAGCTACTTTAAATTTTTAATTCACAAGAATAGCCACATTATAAAATAGCTAACTTTTCCCACCTCCTGTGACTAGGAGGCAAAAGACATTTCATACAGGGTCTTTTTTTAAAAAAAGTTGCAAAGAGGATTTTTTTTTTTTTTAAGCAGATTCCAGGGATGCAATTTCTGGTAGGCGAGAGAGCAAGTAGAAAACTTACATAGCCCTTAATTTAAAGAAGACACACCTTGGAATGCAATTTACAGTAGATAATCTGTTCTTTACTTAACTTTTAGACAGTAGCAATGGTATTTTTACCTTTATGTTCCTCTGAACATGGACATTAGAAAAGATTTTTGGCAGTATTTTGGTATCACCCACCAAGTGGCTGCATTTGCACATAGTTGTTAAGTAGTAATATACTTTGAGTTTTCTCAAAAATGCCAGTATGCATTAACTGTAGAAGTAACCAGTGGGTAAAAAAATTCGCTGTCCAGTTTTGTTTGACATGCACAACATACTCTTTCTTCTCTAATTTTATTATGATAGTTTCTATTGTATTTATTGTTAAAGTAGTACATGCTTATGGCAGAAAATTCCAGTAGTACGAAGTGAAAAGTCAGAAACCTCTCCACCCCAATTATCGTGTCCCAAGGGTGGTGCTAGTGGTTAAGAACCCGCCTGCCAATGAGGGTTCGCTCCCTGGGTGGGGAAGATCCCCTGCAGGAGGAAATGGCAACTCACTCCAGTATTCTTGCCTGGAAAATTCCATGGACAGAGGAGCCTGGCGGGCTGCAGTCCATGGGGCTGCAAAGAGTGGGACACGACTGAGCACCTGTTAAACCTTGACTTCTAGCTTTGTAAAGTGAGGGTGATAAATGATGATTTCTCAGTTCCCTTTCAGCTGTACTTCTAGAAGGTGGGTCCTTATACTTCTACATATCCTTTCACTAAGCACAGTATTCCCTGCACAGTATACACTTGATAAATATTTATTAATAGTAATGCCTGGTTTTCTTTTTTTTTTTTTTTGGCTGCACTGTGCAGAACATGGGATCTTAGTTCTGTAACCAGGGATTGACCTGTGCCCTTGGCAGTGACAGTGCAGAATCGTAACCATTGGTTCACCTGGAAATCCCCTGGTTTTCTTTTCTTAGAAAAGGTTCAACTCACCTGCTGAATCAACTAGCCCTGAAAATGGATGGCGCTGGAGCGTCAGGTCCATACCCGGCCATTGCCAGCAGTCGGAGAGGCACAAGAGGACTGGTGTGCCAAACAACGCCCGCCCCGCGCCCCCAACGCCCGCCCTGTGCCCGCCCCCACCCCAATGCCATGATGTGTAGGAGGGCCACTGCGGTGAGCCTTGAAGACTAGGGTATGAGGCTGGGTGGAGCCACCAGAGGCAAATATTAAATAAAACAAGGAGTATTTATTAAATAATAATATTTGGTCTTGCAGTGATAGACTTAGAACAACATCTATCCCCTTCTCTCTTTGTATCCCTTCTTACCCAGAACAGAATCAGTGCTGCATCATTACCATTATTCCATTGTGAGTACTTGCAACTTCCTTGTCATTTTATATCCTAACCTACAAAAGCAGAGACATTGCTTTGCAGACAAAGTCTGTCTAGTCAAAGCTGTAGTTTTTCTAGTAGTCATGTATGGATGTGAGAGTTGGACTATAAAGAAAGCTGAGCACAGAAGAATTGATGCTTTTGAACTGTGGTGTTGGACAAGACTCTTGAGAGTCCCTTGGACTGCAAGGAGATCCGTCCTGAATATTCATTGAAAGGACTGATGCTGAAGCTGGAACTCCAGTACTTTGGCCACTTGATTGGAAGGGCTGACTCATTGGAAAAGACCCTGATGCTGGGAAAGATTGAAGGCAGGAGGAGAAGGGGACAACAGAGGATGAGATGGTTGGATGGCATCACCGATTCAGTGGCCATCATTTGAGTTTGAGTAAGCTCTGGGAATTGGTGAAAGACAGGGAAGCTTGGCATGCTGAGATCCATGGGATCACAAACAGTCGGACACAACTGAACTGGACTACTTTCCTGATCATGATTAAACCCAGCTGTCTACTTCCACTGTCCACTGGATATTGCTAGAGAAAATCACAACCAGGCTGACTGATTTCATTTTAAATTTATAATCGTCAACTTCAAGTGGACTTCTAGCCCACCTGAGCTTTCCTAGCTAATTCACTTTGTCTCTACAACACATCTGTTATCAAATCCAACCTTAGGCCTGAATTCTAGCCACACATGTTCTAGTACCTTCTTGATACCCGCATGGATGTCTAATAGGCCTCCCACACTTAATATGTTCATCATTATTGACTCCTGGATCCAGGGAAAATAGTAGAAGAACATTAACATGCCCCAAACTGAAGCCTTGGTGTACCACCACATGTGTACACCCAGCCCCAGCCTGCTGCCTCCTACAGCTTCCCTATCTTGTTAAATGGTGAATTTTTTCTACTTGTTGCTCAAGCCAAAAACCTTGAAGCCATTCTTAAATCCACTTTTCCCCTCCGATCAGCCCACACTCATCAGTGCATTCTGTCTTCCGTCCCTTCAGTGTGTTACTGTGGATTTGACCACATTGCACTGCCTTTCCTGCAGCCGTCCCTCTCCCTAGTAACCATCACCTGCCTGACTGCGGTAACCTCGTAACTGGTCTCTGCTTCACCCTCTTCGCATTTCCTCTGGTGTATTTTCCATGTAGTATCCACAGTGCTCCATTCAAAACATAAGCAGACTTTACCGCCCAGAGCTTTCCAGAGGTTCCTGTATCGTTGATAGTAGCACCTGGAATCCTGTTTCTTACATGGTTTGCAAACCGTGTGGCTCATCGTTCAGCCCCACTCAGCCTCAGCTCTCCTTTCCTGCTGCCTCTGTGGTCTCTCCCACTCTCCCTCACTCTTGAGACAGGCTCGTCCTTGCTCCTCCGTGCATGCACCAGGTCTGCCTCAGCCGCAGAGCCTTTGCAGTTCCTCTTGACCCTGCCTAGATTCTGCTCCCTCAAGGTAACATGGGTCACTTCCACACTTGCGTCGTTTCTGTTCACAAGCCAGCTTGTACGAGGAGGTCCTTCCTACTGTTTGTTTTTTAGGTTTACTCTTGTTTATGGCTACACTGGGTCTTCGTGGCCGTGTGCAGGCTTTCTCTAGTTGGGGCGAGTGGGGGCTGCTGTCTGTCAGTCGCTACGGTGGTTTCTGCTGTTGCAGAACGCGCTCCCTAGAGTGTGCAGGCCTCAGTAGTTGCGGCTCACTGGCCCTAGAGCACAGGCTCAGTAGTTGTGACGTGCAGACTTAGTTGTCCCACAGCATGTGGGGTCTTCTCAGGCCAAGGGTTGAACCCATGTCCCCTGCATTGGCAAGCAGATTCCTAACCACTGAGCCACCAGGGAAACGCCCTTCCTACTGTTAATCTTTATTCCATTTACCCTGTTTCTTCCTCTGAACACTTATATCTGACATCTTACATTGTTTATGTGGTGTCTTCCCACCTCCCACCCCTGCCATTTAATAATCACTATTGCAGATGTTCTCTGTTGGGTTTACTCCTTTAAGTCTCAGTGTTTAGGACAGTATTTAGCCCACTGTAGGTGCTCAGTAGGTCTTCCCCAGTAACTCAGTAAAGAATTCCTTCTGCGATGCTGGAGACACAGGTTCGGCCCCTAGGTTAGGAAGATCCCCTGGAGAAGGAAATGGCCACCCACCCCAGTATTCTTGCCTGGGAAATTCCATGGACAGAGGTGCCTGGTAGGCTGCAGTCCATGGGGTCGCAAGAGCCAGACCTGACTTAGCTACTGAACAACATCTGGCTTCTGTCTCCATCTTCCACTCAGAGTGCTTTTCTCAAGGTTACCGTCAAACTTTGTGTTGCCAAATGCTCATTTCTAAGCACCCCTCCTAGTCTAGAAAGGCAGAGGTGCACTTCTGCAGACAAGCTGTCAGGACCCTGAAACAGGCTGATCAGTGTGTGTCTAAAATAATCCATTAGGAAAATCCCTCCTTCCCTGGGGAAGAGAGAACAAGAGGATAGGAGAATACACTTCAAATGTTTCTCCAGCGGAGTCCCTCACAAATGGGGGCAGGAGGCCCCGGGGTGGGGGGGGGGGTGGTAGTGTTCCTACAGTGTTAAGCTTCTGCAGTTTAGAGTCTATGCTCTGTTGTCTCTTTCTGAGGTCTTGTGTACAGTTGATTTTTCTAAGTGAAATTTGAAGCACGGTCTGATAATAACTTCCTAGTGAAATCTTAACCTTACATTTAATGAAATTACTAATTTATGGAATGTCATAAATTAAAATTTAGTCTTTATTGTGGTACAAATTAATGCTGCTTAGGTATGTATAGTAATTTTTGCCTGACTTTTAATATATTTTTCTTATAGAATGATTGCTTTTTAAAACATATTAGTCAAAGGCAGCAGCTCTCAGGGAATATACTAGAAACAATGGAATTGTACTATTTAGTGTCTGAGTAACAGCTGTCGTTTCCATGTAATTTAGAGAAAAGCTTTATTGAAGAGCCAGGCCTAGTACTCTGCCCTGAAGGGCAGTTGAATTTTCTAAGTAGCAGAAGAGCCTGATTTCATAAATGAAAAGAATTAGTCCTCTGATTTAAGGGACTCCGTGATAAGGACCAAATTTTGGATTCATCACATACATGTTAACATAAATGCTGTTTCCTTGCCTTCCTACGTGTTCCAGCTCATCTCTTTATGTTATATGTTGTTTAGTCACTAAGTCATGTCTGTCTGTCTGTTTGCAATCACGTGGACTGTAACCCACCAGTCCATGGGGTTTCCCAGGCAAAAATACTGGAGTGGGTTGCCATTTCTTCTCCAGGGGATCTTCCTGACCCAGGGATCAAACCTGTGTCCCCTGCATTGACTGATGGATTCTTTATCACTGATTCACCTGGGAAACCCTGTCTGTGTTATTATAGTTACACGTATTTGCCTGGAATGAATTTCCTCTTTATATTGTGTATGCAGGAAAACTACCAAGAATTGTATTCAGTTTGTAGATGAAAGTCCAAGCCTGTTATAGGGCAGGGGTGTGAATATTTGGTTTAGAGTGTAGATGGACTTTCACACTTAACTGGTTTGAAACCTTGCTGCTGGGTCCATCTGCAAACAGATTTCATCACAAAAGGTCAGGGGAAATGAGCCTTTATCCAAATGACAATTACATATGCATGTTTGCCTTAATAGCATTCATTTCTGGTAATTTGATCTTTAAGCTCCCCTTCCTGCTCTTTTGTAAGCTTCTCTCCATAAAAATAAAATGATGCTTTAAAGCATCTTTACGATACATATTGTACTTAATAAGCATATATAATAAATATATACCTTGAAGGTATATGATCGCCTATAAAACAGACTCAGACTCTTGTTAATAACTATTAATAACTTTAGAGATAACTAAGAACACTCATGGACTTCTGTAGAACTTTGCATAGATTGTCCAAACAGGAAAATTTGCATAGTTTAAGGATCCTTTTACTCCATCCTTTGCCCAGTTGTACCCACCTGTGCCCTGTTTACCTTCATCTTAACAAGCAGCTACTAAGTTTGTGCCAGATGTAAGCATTTTGGAATTGGTGGTGAGCCAAGGTAGAACCTTCTCCTTTAAGCTCTTACATCCAGATGAGGGAGACTGGTAATATGTTCTGAAGCATAAGAATGACTTCCTGGAAGGAGGTGGCCCTCAAGAAGGTATAGGGTTTTTATTCAAATGTCTCTGGGCCGTAGAGCATTTGAGAGTATAGGGAAAGGACATTTCTCAATCAATGAACATTTTGGATGTGCCTGAAAGAACTATATGCTGAATCTTTCAAAATTAAAGTAGCCTCTCACACAGATTAGGATCTACTGTCCCTTCTGTGCCTTCACAGAGCCCCATGTCATTTCTGTTACAGCACCTACAATACTTTCTTGAATTCTTTAACCTTTGACTCTGCCCCATTCAATTCTTTGAGGATAGGAACTGTGTCTGTTTTATCTATGTATGCCCAGCAACTTATTCACTGGAATATTTACCAGTGAATATTCAACTGGAATATTTACCAGTGAATATTTGTATAATTATTACCACCTTCGTAGTGTTGCTCCAGTGTTGATTCTGCTGTTGAAAGAAAACATTTGGGGATCCTTGTGATGTTAGGGTGTATTAGGAGAGATGTTTGCGAGAGACCAGGTAATTGTTTAGACAGGACCTTAGATTGGTTTGACCTTCAGCCGTCAGGTCAGTTCAGTTGCTCAGTCGTGTCCAGCTCTTTGCGACCCCATGAATCACAGCATGCCAGGCCTCCCTGTCCATCACCAACTCCCAGAGTTTACTCAAACTCATGTTCATTGAGTCGGTGATGCCATCCAGCCATCTCATCCTCTGTCGTCCCCTTCTCCTCCTGCCCCCAATCCCTCCAAGAATCAGGGTCTTTTCCAATGAGTCAACTCTTCACATGAGGTGGCCAAAGTATTGGAGTTTCAGCTTCAGCATCAGTCCTTCCAATGAACACCCAGGACTGATCTCCTTTAGGATGGACTGGTTGGATCTCCTTGCTGTCCAAGGGACTCTCACGAGTCTTCTCCAACACCATAGCTCAAAAGCATCAATTCTTCGGCACTCAGCTTTCTTCACAGTCCAACCCTTACATCCATACATGAGCACTGGAGAAACCATAGCCTTGACTAGACGGACCTTTGCTGACAAAGTAATGTCTCTGCTTTTTAATATGCTATCTAGGCTGGTCATAACTTTCCTTCCAAGGAGCAAGCGTCTTTTAATTTCATGGCTGCAGTCACCATCTGCAGTGATTTTGGAGCCCAAAAAAATAAAGTCTGACACTGTTTCCACTGTTTCCCCATCTATTTGCCATGAAGTGATGGGAACAGATGCCATGATCTTAGTTTTCTGAATGTTGAGCTTTAAGCCAACTTTTTCACTCTCCTCTTTCACTTTCATCAAGAGGCTTTTTAGTTCCTCTTCACTTTCTGCCATAAAGGTGGTGTCATCTGCATATCTGAGGTTATTGGTGTTTCTCCCGGCAATCTTGATTCCAGCTTGTGCTTCATCCAGCCCAGCATTTCTCATGATGTACGCTGCATATAAGTTAAATAAGCAGGGTGACAATATACAGCCTTGACTTACTCCTTTTCCTATTTGGAACCAGTCTGTTGTTCCATGTCCAGTTCTAACTGTTGCTTCCTGACCTGCATATAGGTTTCTCAAGAGGCAGGTCAGGTGGTCTGGTATTCCCATCTCTTTCAGAATTTTCCACAGTTTATTGTGATCCACAGCTGAGAAAGTCCAAAAACTCTTGTCCCTGTACTCAGATTTTTGTCCGACTCAGTGATACAGACTTTGAGGCTTTGTAGCCCAGGGGAACAGCTCCAGGCTTTGGGCACCAGAGATCTCTGTGAAATCTTGACTCATTTTCTCACCTGAAAAACAGAATAGTAACAAATAGGGTTAATGTGACAGTTAAAAGAGATAATGTGTATAAGTTATGTACCACTGATACCACTGCAAGTACAAATAGTAGTTGTTTTTAGATAGGTATTGTTATGATAATAAAACTTGGCAGATACTAATTTACAAACCAAAGGCCAAAACTGTTCATTTAGGAGATGTGTCCTCCTTGTATTCTTTCCCAATTAGGAAATTTGGGCTCGGAAAGGTTGCTTAGAGAATCAAGAGAAATAGTTTAATTATCTTAATAGCTGCCATCACCAAGCTCTGTTTGCCTGACGTGGTCATCTTCCCTAAAGGGATTAAACTATCCTGTCAAGCAGAATTTACTTGGATTCCTTGTACCTTGGCTTCCTTCTGAAGCTCTAGGTTGATTACACCTTGCTTCTTTCAACTCCTCGAATCTGGACATCATTCACTTAAATTTATGTAATTGTCAGGTTTATGCCAAATTTTTAGGGTATTTTTTACTTGGGCTTGGAAGATACTTCATCCCATCCGATGACTTTTATAAGTTGTTAATATTGCCTATTTGTGTAAGTATTATTATGAAAAATAGATATGTTTTCCTAAACAAAAAATGTAGTGAGGAGTGAAGTTAATGGGGTTTTCATCTCTCCTTCTGTATCTAATCTATTACTATATGTTGTTCTGGTTAAAGTTTGTGAAGATCATCTCAGCTCTTACAGAGTTGGGAAAAGGGAGGAGTATTTTCAGACAATTGTGGATATTCTTCCTTGATAGTATACCAAAACTTCACAAGTAGTGAAGTTAGTTGCATTGTAGAATATGAAATTATGCCAGTAAACTTTTCACATGTTATAACCTGTTGATTTATCATAACTTTAAACTGTCTGGGAGTGAATTTTACCCAGTGATTGGTCATTTGGAAATAGTAGTTCACTGAGTTATGTAGATCTTCCAAGTATTTACACATTTGTTAAATAATTAGCCCCCCAAAATCACATTTGTTAAAATCACCAGTGATTTCACCAGTACCTTAAGTATTGGGATGCTGTCAAGCTCACAGTAGTAGATAAAAAGTTTTCCAAAATTCACATTTTATCATTGGCAACAAATACTGTCAGTTACTTTTCCTTAAAGTGATAGGCTCACTTTCTTCATTTTCAATAAAATGTCTGCCAGATACCAAAGTTTGTGTAATCGTAATTTGTCTGTCAGTCATTCGTCAAATAAAAGTGTTTTGTGAAAAAGTATCCATCTCAGATAATCACACAGGTGCTTTTCCTAGAGAAAACCCACTGCGTTTCGGTTTGCAGCAGAAGTGCTTTCTTTGTGTGTGAAGTTGGGGGAAGTCCCCAAGATACCATCTGCAGAGTTCCATGTCCTCACCCCCTCACTCATTCAGGCATTAATTGCATGTTTGGGGGTTCCCAAGTCTACCTTCAGGTTTAGTGGTTTGCTGGAAGGACTTACAGAATACACTGAAAGCTTAGTCATGCTTACAGATTACTGCAGCAAAAGGAAACATTGAAATCAGCCCAGGGAAGGGATACAGTGGGACAAGATCCAGAATTCCCAACAGGGAGCTTCCAGTTGTCCTGTCCTGGTGGAGTGTGGACAGTGCTTGCTTTCCCCAGTGACAGCGAGGACAATGTGCCAGCCAAGGACGCTCACCTGAGCTTTGGTGTCCAGAGTCGTTATGGGCTTTGTCATGTGGACATAGTCAGCCCACCAATAACTGAGGTTGAGCTGCCCCCAGTCCCTCACCCCACCCTCTGGGTATCAAGTACTCTTGGAACACATTGAATCCTTAGCAGTCTTGTGAAGGAAATACTGTTTGTTTTCTTCACTTGACCGATGAGAAACCTCAGGCCCAGAGACCTAGTGGGTCAGGTTCTGAAGTCCCAGCTGTCTACTCTTAACTGTTGTAAATTGCTTTTTTTTTAAACTTATGATTTATTTTTGGCTGTGCTGGGCCTTTGTTGCAGTCCCTAGACTTTCTCTGGTTGTGGTGAGCGGGGGCTACTCTTCACTGCGGTGTGTGGGCTTCTCTCGTTGCAGAGCACAGGCTTTAAGGCAAAAGCAGACTCAGTAACAGCTTAGTTGCTCCATGGCATGTGGGATCTTCCCAGACCTGGTATCGAACCTGTGTCTCCTGCATTGGCAGGTGGATTCTTAACCACTGGACAACCAGGGAAGTCTTCATTGCTTCTGAAAACCCCTTGCTCTAATCGACAAGTCAGAGAGCAAACTCCTAAAGGTGACATCCAAGATCTTTTGCGGTCTGACTTCTGTTCTTTAGGACTTCGTTATGTCCTGCCTGCTTTGTGCCATAAGCTCTGGCATTTCAGGTCGGTCTCCTTACAGTTTACCTACACACAGCTGTTTAAAATGTTTTCATCTTGGCTGATGTTGCATCTGCCAGGTATGCCTGCTTATGTGCCCTGTTCACAGATTCAAGTATTTGGAGCTTCTCAGGGAAAGTTTTTCTCCATCGTCCCTTCCCTTCCCATCCCCTCCACCAGATAAGGAGCTAGGAATATAATGGACAGATGAAAGCTGATACCTGTATGACAAGTGTGATAGGCATAGTGAGAAAGATAATTATAGCAAGTAAGGAAGGTAAATGCTGTGCAGTTAGTTTGATTCTGTGTCTCAAACTATGCTATCAGCTTCTTTGAAGGCAGGGACTCATTTTATACCAAGAGTACTTGGTACATAAAAAATATATTCTGGGTAAATGAACACAACTTTTCTTCTAAATTATATTTTCTATTTTGTAATTTCCTCCAAATCCTCAAAATGCTGAAAAGTTTCTTACATACTTTTGGTAAATTGTGTAAATGTTGATTTGTAGGATTTGTGTGTGTGTGTGTATGTGTGTGTGTGTTGGATTTTATATTTTTAGATAATGAGTTTTCCTTCTCTCTCTTTTTTTCCTCCCTTTTGCAAGCTCCTTGCCCGACTGGAAGGTAGAAGTTCCTTAAAAGAAATAGAACCACATCTGTTTGCTGATGAAGAGTCACCTGTGCATGGTAAAAACAGTCTCAAGCCAAAATACAGTGTCATAAATTAAGTTTTATAAAACAAGTTTTTCCCCCACATATATCCATATATGGGTTTCCCTGGTGGCTCAGATGGTAAAGAATCTGCCTGTAATGTGGGAGACCCAGGTTTGACCCCTGGATTTGTAAGATCCCTGGAGAAGGGAAAGGCAATCCACTCCAGCATTCTTGTCTGGGAGAATTCCATAAACAGAGGAGCCTGGCGAGCGACAGGCCATGGGGTTGCAAAGAGTTGGATACTGAGCAACTAACACACCCACACACACACATTCAGACATACACTTCTAGCAAGAGCCTACGTAGATTAAACGTGAAATTAAAAACTGGCACAGAGATGACGATGGCACGCTTTTTAGCCTTCGTTGTCTGCCAGCAGAGATGGAGCCTAGTTTACTTTAGTCAACCTCTTTTATCCCAGCACAATATTTGTGGGAGTTTGTTACTTATTTTTTGTTCTTTACAAGTTTGAGGATCACAGGAAAGTCCTTATGTACTTGGTAGTTCTGTGAATATTTTTACAATAGGGAAAGTGATACCCACTTATTCTATTAACACTTCTCCACTAGGGAAAACTTAAAAAAGAAGGTGGTGTGCTTAGATGTGTATTTCTTTATTTCTTTTCCAGTGCAATAGCTTTAAAGAGATATAATTCACCCACTTAAGTGTATAGTTTGCACTTATGCATCTATTGGCACAGTCAATTCTGGAGCATTTTCTTCACCCACAAAAGAAGCCCATGCCTGTTGGAAGTCACTCCTCAAGTCCTCTTCATCCCTTAGCTCTAAGCACCCATTAATCTACTCTCTGCTTCAATGATGTGCCTTTTCTGGACATTTCATGTAATTGGAACCATCCAATATGTCTTTTGTCACCGATGTCTACTTTGCTTCATATTCTCAAGTTTTATTATACTGTAGCACGCATCAAGTAGTTTGTTCCTTTTTATTGACTCATGTTCTGTTGTATCCATTCATCAGTTGATGGCCATTTGGGTTCTTTCTGCTTTTTGGTTGTTAACAATAACGCTGCTATGATCATCTTGTGTACATGTTTTTCTCTGGAGAAATATTTTCAGTTTTCTTGGGTATTATCTACGAGAGGAGCTGCAGGGTTGTATGGTAGCTCTGTGTTTAACCTTTGGCAAAATTGCCAGGCTGTTGTCTAAAGCACCTGCTGGGAAACCCACACTTTACCTGCCACCGTCAGTGAAGTGTGTACTGGTTCCAGTTTCCCCAGATCATGCGGACAGTTATTGTCTGTCTTTTTGATTATAGCCTTCCTAGTGAGAATAAAGTGATACCTCATTGTGGTTTTGATTTACATTTCCCTAATGGCTAATGGTGTTAAGCATCTCTGCATGTGCTTTTTGGCAATTTGTGTGTGTAATTTGGGGAAATATCAAATCTTTTGCCTATTTATAAAATTGGGCTGTCTTTTTATTATTGAGGTGTAAGAGTACTATATATATTCTAGCTACAAGCCTTTATTAAATATGTGATTTGCAGATATTTTCTCCTGTTTTGTAGTTTCTTTTCTCCATTGAGGCACAAAGTTACTAATTTTGATGAAGTCCACCAATTAACCAGTTTTTCTTGCTCTTGTCTTTAGTATCATAGCTAAGAGCCATTGCCTAATCCAAGGTCAAAAAGATTTAGGCCTTTTGGTATTATTGCAGCTGATTTCTATTTTCATTATTTTCTGATCAGAGAACATACTTCTGTGATTTCAGTCTGTTTAAATTTATTGAGATGTGTTTTCTGGCCAAACATATGGTCCATCCTGGAGAATGTCCCATGTGTGCTTGAGAAGATGTGTATTCTGCTATAGTTGGGCCAAGTGTTTCATTGATGTCTCTTAGTTCTAGTTGGCTTTTAGTATTGTTCAAGTATTCTTTTCCTTGCTGATCTTCTGTCTAGTTGTTCTGTCCATTATTGAAAGTTGGATATTTTAGTCTTTTAGTCTCCAGCTATTGGTGAATTGTCTGTTTCTCCCTGTCTGTCAGTTTTTGTGGGATTCATGTAGTGTTGGGCACATGTATGTTTACTATCATTATTATAGCTTATCAGTGAGTTGACTTATTAATCATTATAAAATGTTTCTCTTTGTCATCTCACACCCTTTAAGATGGCTGCTATCAAAGCAGACTCCCAAGTGTTGGTGAGGCGGCGAGCCGACTAGTGCCATCGCACACTATTGATGGGATCATAAAATGGAGCAGCCACCGTGGAAACAGCTGGAGGTTCCTCCAAAAGCAAAAAATAGAGCTACCCCTGTACTTCTGGGCATACAGTCGAAAAGAACCGAAAACAGCATTGCATACCTGTGTTCATAGCAGCACTGTTCAAAGTGCTCATCCACAAATAAATGGATAAAAAAAAAATGCAGTCCCTACATAGTGTGGAATATATCCAGCCTTCAAAAGGAAAGAAATTCTGAGACATGCTACAGCATGGGTGACTCTTGAGGACATGCTTAGTGAAATAAGCCAGTCACAAAAAGAAAAGTATTTCCAGATTCCCCTGTATTATATGGGGTATCTAAAATAGTCAGATACATAGAAACAGAAAGTGGAATGGTGGTTTCCAAGGGCTGGGGAGAGAAGAGAATTGTTTTTTAATGGGTACAGATTTTCAGTTTTGTGAGGTGATAAGTTCTGGAGATCTGCTTCACAGCTGTGTGAATGTACTTAACACTACTGAACTGCATGGTTAAGATGGTGAATTTTATGTTATGTCTTTTACCACAATTTAAAAAATGTCCTTTGTCTCTAATAACAGTTGTTTTGTCTTAACATATATTTTGTCTGATAATAGGCTAGCCACTTCTGGTCTCCCTTGGTTATGTTTGCATAGTATTCCTTCTTCTGTCCTTTTACTATCAACCTTGTGACTTGGGATGTAAAGTATGCCCACTGTAGACAACCTATAGTTGGATCGTGTTTTTTTATTCCATTTTGTCAGTCTCTGCCTTTTGTTTGGACTGTTTAATCCATTTGTTATTATTAGTTAGGATAGGGTTTATGGCTGCCATTCTGCTGTCTGTTTTATATATGTCTTATGTCTTTTTTGTTGCTGTATTCATCCTTTACTGTCTTCTTTTGTGTTAAATGGGCTTCAGTGGTGGCTCATGTGGTAAAGAATCTGCCTGCAGTTCAGGAGATCTGGGTTCGATCCCCGGGTCAGGAAGATCACTTGAAAAGGGAATGGCAACCCACTCCAATGTTCTTGCCTGGAGGATTCCATGGACAGAGGAACTTGGCGGGCTGCCATCCATGGGGTTCTCAAAGAGTTGGACACAAAAAAAAGTAAAGAAAAAATAGTCGGACCCAACTGAGCAACTAACACTTTCACTTTGTATTATATAGATATTTTGTAGTGTATCATTTTAATTCTTTGTTATTATTTTTACCTTTTTTTGAGTTAGTTACCTCATGATCACCCTCAGGATTACAATTAACATCTTAATTTATAACAGTCTAGTTTGGGTTAGATACTGTCTTCATTTCTATATTTTTTAAAAAAAAATCTTTGCTATCATATAGCTCCATTCCTGTCCCCTTCCTCTTGCTGTTATAAATTAAGTATTTATACAGTGTATGCCCATTACTCTGAAAATTTTGCTTAGTTAAAATCATTAAAATTACTTAATGGAGTTGTTTCTTAAATCAGATGAAAAAATAATTAGAAATATAAAACACATATAACTCTTATATTTGCCTATATAGTTAAATTTACCTGGGTCCTTGATTTGCTCATTTGGAATTAAGTTACACTCTACTGCTATCCTTTCATGTGTCCTGGAGGGATCCTTTTAGTATTTCCTGTAGAGCATATGTGTTAGTCAAAAAAATTCTAAACTGTCAATAATAAATGACAAATTGTGATCAAACATATTAGACAAAAGATTCAGCTATCCTTTTATTCTATCAGAAAAGATATTATTACGTTGAACCTAATGGAACTGACATTAAAACATGGATTCGAAGCACAGCTTATACATTTGAATGTTATGTTTATAGAAACTTTAAAAAACATCATTATCTTCAGTCACTAACAAAAAAGTTTACTTAAAATTATGATAGATCTTAGAGCTATAAAACTGGTTAAATGAAAAAAATGTCTGGTTAGATGAATACTCATTGGAGCAACAGCAGACATAAAACTTGGATTATAAGGGCTATTTATCAACAACAGCACTTTAACAAAAAGTGTTACAGGGAAGTTCATTTTCAAGTAGTAAGGAGGGGTTACAAGCATCTCCAGTGCTGTTGTGAAACATTTTTAATGGGTTTTTTTGGATAGTAGTTATTCAGTACCATATGCAAACTCATTATCTCTTCAGTACTATAGTGAATGCTCTGTAAATTCAGCATATTTGTTATATGACCAGTAGGTCGATAGGAAAGAAAGTGCTTAGTTGCTCAGTCGTGTCCGATTCTTTGAGACCCCACGGACTGTAGCCTGTCAGGCTCCTCTGCCATGGGATTCTCCAGGCAAGAACACTGGAGTGGGTTGCCATGCCCTCCTCCATGGGATCTTCCCAATCCAGAAATCAAACCCAGGTCTCCTGCATTGCAGGTAGATTCTTTACTGTCTGAACCACCAAGGAAGTAAGTTGGTACCCAGAGGATGTATTTTTTGGCTTTTCTTTCTTTTCCTTATTTTGAAGGCTCTTTAGATTCGTAAACTCACTCTGACAATCTGTTACCCAAACCCCTTACAGCATTCTATTTGTGATAGTAACTATCAAGGCCAAACCATCCAGATTTTCTGATTTAGTTTAACTTGTCAACTGTCAAACTGTAGAGGTGATTTTTTTTTTTTTTTTTTTTGGTTTTTGGTTTGTTTTTTTAACTACCAGTTGTCATACTTAGTACTTTGACTGGACTAGGGCAAGGCTTCTCTTAACAGCTCCCAGAAACTTAGGAAATAGTGTTTCAGATGTAGTTAAAAGAACCATGTCTCCCTAAAGGACATTATGTTTGAATATTATTTTTGATCTTATGATTCGGTAGTAAATGTTTATAAAAATCAATGAAATTTATTTCAGTTCATCATTAAACAAACATATTTGTAGAGAATCTAGTTCAAGAAGTTAATGATAGTATTCATCTTTAATTTCCAAGTTGGCAGATTTTACTTACCCAGTTGTTAGAAATGCCGTTTTCCCCCACTTTACTACTAATCTGTAAAAGGGGAAGAGTGCTTCTACCTACCTAATAGTCTCTTAGACAGCCTTAAACTTTGCCTCAGTTTCATTCATGCTGAACCAGGGCTCTGAAGAATCTTTGTTCACACCACACCAGCTGTTCCTCAGTTAATGCGTGGGTTTGGAAAACCTCGTTAGATCTTGTAGGAGAGTGCTCTCAAAGCCTTACTCTTTTGAATTACACTGAAAAAAAGTTTCTGAGCACCACCCCTCTATCCAAGAAAATACTTAGAAAAGTTTTCATTTTCCCTCTATTCTGAGAACTCCAGAATCCAGAGAGGTCTCACAGTTACCCTCTCACCAATATCATGGATTTCTAGCTCCCTGTGGAGTCCCTCCTCTGTTCCTTCAGAATATGTTACATTTCTCTTACCTTACCTTTATTTGACTCTCCAGCCACATGAAATTGCTGTTGAATTTTTACTCTAAATGAACCTGAACCATTGTTACTGTTCTGGTTCCTCGTGTATGCCTCCCTCCAGGCTGATTCCCATCCTTGCTCTTGCCTAAAGGCAGTGACTGCTCCCTGCGGTGCTGCTTCAGACTGAGTGTGTCTGTTTTTAAAGTTTGGTTCATAAAATAATGTTTCTGTCAAAGGTGCTTTTACAGACTGTACATTTATGCTCTCAGGTTACTATCCAGGACAGTTTGGAGATCTGTTCCTTACCTCTCCCCTGCCATTTTTTAATTTTTAGAACTTTTCTGCTGCATTTGCTAATATTTAGTACTATTTCTATTAAATTTCTGTCTTAACTGCCTTCGTGCTTACTTCTCTATCTGTGATTGTATGCTGAGAACTGAGTTTTGGCCCTCTGTCTTAGTTTTAGGTCCATTCCCACCCCACTGAAGAGTTTTCTGTTCTCCGTTTCTGTGTAGCTTATTCCTGAGTTGTTCTCTTCAACCTCTCATTACTGTCATGAGTCTTGAATCCTAGTGGCCGTAGGATATATTTATTTGTGACACCTAGAGATACATCTTAACATACCATTTTGAAAGCTAAATTCTTATTAGAATACGTGATATGTGAATTAAAAATCTCTACTCTGTTTTGTTTTTTTTTCTTTACGCAGTACTTCCAAGCCTGTCTTTGAGAACTTTTAAGTCACTTTGCTAGGTTTCCCCTTACCTTCTGAGTTAGTGAAGGAGGCTGAAGACTTGAGAGAAATGTAGCGTCGGCACACTTGGGCCCAGGGGCAGCTGGCAGCGGCTGACCCAGCCCTGGATGTTGGTGCCTGTCCTGGCTTATCTCTGGTGTTGGCCCCTCATTCCATGCCTTGGTCAGCAGCCTTCACACCTGCCCACTCTGCTAACCAAAACCACACCCCACCTGCGCCTTCCCACCCCAGCTGCTCCCTTTCAGAATGCCATGTTCCAAAATTGACTTTCTGCACGGAATGAGAACTTACATTTTCATTTTTTAGATTTCTTTCAAGGCATTCTTAAGAAGAAAAGAATCCGATGAAATGCATTCAAAAGATACTGTACTTTGCACTAAGGATAGAGTTATTCAAGTCCCTACCTTAAAGTAGTGAACGAGAAAATTATCAAGTAAATCGTCAGAAATGACATAGCATCTAAATGTAATGATGATTGGTGGTAAATTTTCCTTTTCCTACCTCTGAGTGTTGTTATTAGGATTCCCGTTTTCAGTTGGAAAGCCCTGTGGAAGCGTTGATGGCTGCTCCTCAGCCTCGTGGGCCGACTTCCTAGGAAACAGAGAGACGCATGTGTGTGGTCTGCTTGTTTCTCTCCCCAGTGCGCCTCTGCGTGGCCCGTTGCATCCTCACAGCCACTTTCCCATGAACCTTGCTGAGCTGTGTTTTCAGCTTTCCTTCCCTATTGTTAATACTGGCTCAATGTTAATGTTCCTTCATCTAGTGATGTAGTTAATTCTCTTTCTGTAATATAAGGCGATAAAAGAGTTTTATTTGGAGGCATGGGGAGGACTTCCACTTGGTTCTTCCTTAGCTATATGGTAGAAGGCAGTAACCTGAACTTCTGGGTTGAATATAACTGAATATAATTTTAGTCACTATTTGAGCATCCATGAACAATTGTTCATGTGAAGATAATTTTACTCCCTGAAGCTGAAATCTTGGGAATGGGGGCGGGGGGAATCTTTTTAATTAAAAATTTGAATTGCAAATTGTATATAAGATTATAGTGAAAATTGGCTGAAGTTTTATACTACTTAAATATGGTATGGTAGCAGATTGCTAGATTTCTTAGAGATTATTTGTGAGTGTTCCAACATACCATGGTTTGTTAGTAATAACAGGAAATAAAGTAACTGGACTCTCAGACAGACCTTATAGTTGGTTCAGAGCCTAGGAGCCTGCTTTTTTAACATGGTGTTTCCAGTTGTACAGTTCGGCCATAAAGTGAATGGCAAATAAACAAGAACTGGAAAGCCCCTGTTTTGAGTGGATTTGAAAAAGTCTGGTGGCAGGACTGTTTCCCTAGGTGTTTTATTTGTGCTGTCCTCAGTAAACGAGAGTTACTTGAACCGGCAGAGAAAGAGATTTGAGTCTTCGGAGTAGTTGCCCCTGACTTATAATGCTCAGAAAATAACTCACTATGCAGGTGTCATTTCAGCGAAACAGTGTCCAGCGGTATTCACACAGCACAGAGCAGCTAAAGGCAGTGTAGAGACATGCAGGGTGTCTCCCCTGGGGATGCAGTTGGCACTCAGGGCCTGAGGCCTGTGTGCCCTCCTGCCTGTGTGTGCCACACTGCACAGTCAAGAGCCTTCCACCCAGAATGCCAGCCACTTTGGGAAGCCCTAGTTAGTGTCTCAGCTGCACGTAACAAGTCCAGCCTCATGACTTAGGTTCCTCGTGTTGGTGTGGAGGCAAGCAGGGCATGGCTGGTGTGCAGGGTTCTGTATTTTCATCCACGGCCTGGGCACCTGCAGTCTTCCTGCTCCATCCTCTTTGGGGCCCCCCCTTGCAGTGTGTACCTGTCGTCCTTGCTGTTTCCAGACAGCTGTCCCCTCCGAGAAGAGAGTGACAGAGCAGAAGTGGCGCCCGTGTCAGGACAGCACAACTGGGAAGCCCCAGCAGACGTCCATCTGTGGCTACAAATGTGGTACCTGGTGGCCCCTCTTTGCAAGGAAGACTGGGAGAATCACTTTTAAGCTGGGCACATTGCTTTTCCCTCCAAAGTGGGGTTTTACACTTAAAGAGAAAGGAGAAACCAGATATTGGGCAATTAACGACCAGAAATGCTGTGCCCCAGTAGTCAGTGCCTTTTTAAAAGACGCTTGGTCTCAGGCGCTTTATTCGCAGTACTGTAAGAGCACTTGTGAATGTATGAGGACCCCCCTCCAGGAGATGCCCATAGGCCCATTTCAACCTTCTCATTTTGTTTGTCAAACTTTCTTGGTGCTAATTAACAGCCAACACCTTTTTCAGAGGTGAAATGTAATGATTTATGTTTAATTTATTTATTTGTGTTTGCATATACGAATTCCTTTTGGCAAATGGGTTTAGATTTACTTTCAAAAGAGAAACATTTCCATAAATGTTTTTATAAAAAACATTTTTGCAGACTTTATTTTGTAGCCTGTCATTATTGTGCTGCTGCATTTTGACTGACATTTTTAAATTTTACACAGGTGATATTCTTGAATTTCATGGTCCAGAAGGAACAGGAAAGACAGAAATGCTTTATCATTTAACAGCACGATGTATACTTCCAAAATCAGAAGGTGGACTGGAAGTAGAAGTCGTGTTTATTGATACAGATTACCACTTTGATATGCTCCGGCTTGTTACAGTCCTTGAGCATAGACTATCCCAAAGCTCTGAAGAAATAATAAAACGCTGCCTTGGGCGATTGTTTTTGGTATATTGCAGTAGTAGCACCCAGTTACTCCTCACCCTGTGCTCGCTGGAAGCCATGCTCTGTAGTCATCCCTCTGTCTGCCTTTTGATTTTGGATAGCCTGTCAGCTTTTTATTGGATAGACCGCATCAACGGAGGAGAAAGTGTTAACTTACAGGAGTCTACTCTGAAGAAGTGTTCTCAACTCTTAGAGAAGCTTGTAAACGAGTATCGGTTGGTTCTCTTTGCAACAACACAAAGTATAATGCAGAAAACCTCACACCCGGAGGAAGGGCCTTCCTGTGCCTTTAATCGCCTAAGTGATGTGGATGTAGACTATAGACCCTATCTCTGTAAGGCGTGGCAGCAGGTGGTGAAGCACAGAATACTTTTCTCCAAACAAAATGATTCTAAAGCTGGCAACCAGTTTTCTTTAGTTTCACGTCATTTAAAAAGTAACAATTTAAAAAAACACTTTTTTACTATTGGAGAAAGTGGTGTTGAGTTTTGTTGATGTGTATCATAAAACAGTCTTTTGTCAGATCTTATGCAAGTTTTAAAAAGGTTAATAGGCTAAAATGATTTGATTCTAAAATTTTAAACTAAACTTTGCTCAGTGGCAGTATCATAGCCAATGAGGTTTATCCGAGGCACGATTATTGCTAATTGAAACTAAACTCTAAGGGAATCTAACATAGCCACGTTTCTACACAGAATGGATTTCTTAAACTGGAACCTTAGACTGTTCTGTTCCTGGGTTGTTGAAGGTTATTCAGAGTGATAATAATAATAGTTAAACTACATTAAGTTGTTTTAAAACTAAATAAATAAAATAGACATTTCAGTCCAAATAAAATGGAGTTTTCTAACTTTGTGTCACATTTCTGGAACTCAGTTAAATACTTGTTTAGGAAAGTTGAAACGCCTTTCTGATTTTTCATATGTAACTCCTTTAAGAAACTGTGAACTTGGAAAATGTTTCTATGGAGCTGTTATTTCTGTAAAGGGAGGGAGCCTACCCAATCTGCCATTCACACCCAAGACTGCGGGAAGTCAGAGCATTCTGATCTGTCATACTGAATCCCAGGATGCAGCTGCATTGTGGTTGGGTTTCTGTATAACTGTTGAATCATGGGGAAATGAGATACCCATTCAGAGAATTCTGTGAAGGTTGAAATTCATCTTTCTTGTTAAGTAACTTGTTTGTTGTTGTTGAGTCACTGCCATGTTCAACTCTTTGTGACCCCGTGGACTGCAGCATACCAGGCTTCCCTGTCCTTCATCATCTCCCAGAGTTTGCTCAAACTTGTGTCCTTCGAGTCCATGATGGCATCCAGCCATCTGGTCCTGTTACCCCTTTCTCCTCCTGCCTTTGTTAAGTAAGAGGCAAATGCTAAAACCATAGTATAACTGCACGTTACTTGTGTTTTCTTACCCATTTAGAATAGGTCAGACATACCCCGAAATGAATCGAAATGTTGCCAGCTGCGAGCTGGACAAGGCTTTATATCTCTTGGTCCATTAATGGCCAGAAAGGGGTGCATGCACTTCCAGGGGCACACGAGGTAGCCTGCGGTGAAGGAACAAGAGAAATTTAGAACCTTGGTTCATAGATTCTAATCTAAGAAAGGATTAAGTCATATCAATATTTGATATTCAGATTGACCCTGTCACTCGTTCAACCTGTATATCAGATTGTCTTGTGCCACTTCAATTTTTGAGGTATCCTGTAGGAAAAGTGGGAAGAACAATGGACATGGGTGTTCTCAAGGGTGTGTTCATTTAAATGTAACCTGCTTAGTTAAAATTAACTGTTCTAAATCTAATAAAGCTGCTTTGTGAGGGCTTAAAAGATCATTTTCATAATGCAGGCATGGCAGATGTAGCATAAGCTGTCTGTACCTGCAGCTCCAGCTTTGAGGAACCTGCAGTTCCCCAAACCCAGTGACTTCTGCAGCTGTCTTCTGGACACAGAGCCTGCTGGGCAGCATGTGGGCCAGGTGGGGCAGTCCTTACCCAGTGACGATCAGCGTTTGGTAGGTGGGTAACTCCCTCTTCCTCACCCCTCAGTGAGAAACAGGGTGTTTCTCAGGGTGGCCCCTGTAGGATCCATCTCTTCATTATCTCACTGTCTCTTGCCTTCCATCCTTCCCTCTCACTTTACCACTTTCATGCAGCCTCATGGGGTTGTCTCCCTAAGGAACAAAATCCTTGTCTAGGATTTGCTTTTGTTGTGAGTTGAGGGGGAGCCAAACTGTTGGCAGGCAGTAAAAAGTCGTCAGGTTGACAGCCCTTCTAGGCGCAGTATTTGCTCTTCAGACACATTATGGAATTTAAAGTGATGGCATTCTAATTGTTAATCAAGTTAAATTACATTGGATCACATTACTGTCATTCACACCCACTTAACCTTTGTGCTGTCAATAAATGTTATTTTGCTATTAATATACTTTAAAATATTGCCATATTTTATCCACAGTTCGTCCTTTTTCATTTTATATTCTTGTGTATTTTATTACATGCAATACATGTTACACATTAAATATTTGTATGTTGGGGGAACATGCTTATTTTTCCTCCCCATAAGAGTGTGTGATCAATAAGAGTGTGTGATCAATAAGAGTGACGATCTCTTGCTCTACTTGAGAGGACTTCTCCTTTTAGCTGTTGAGATGTGAAAATTCTGTAACCTTTGTTATCAAGCTCTGGATGTGTGTTACACAGGTTTATGAAAAACTTAGCAACTCTTAGCAGGACTCTGGCCTTGACTGTGATAGGAGTTCCCGTTTCTCCTCTGTATAAATGAAGTGCTAATTTCATGGACTGTTATTCACAGATTTATGACTTATTCTTCAGGAACATGATTAAAAAATAATGAACTTTTATTATTAACTTAAATTATCAATTATATATTAATGTGTCAGACCAAAGACTTAGTTATCTTAAAAAGATTTGTTATCTGACATGTTGGAAGGAATTAAGAATCCTGGTTAATAAAAAATTCTTTTAAACTAAAAATTATACCGGTGGGATTTCTTGAACACTGTAGAAAAATGAATACTTGTTTAAAAAAAAAAAAATCAACTTTAAAGCAAAGGAAGCAGCACATCCCAAGTCCCAGATGGCAGATAACACGATGCTGGGTGGAAGCAGGAGAGTAACGGGGATGAGGAAGTACAGAACTAAGGGTATTTATTCCATTTCCTTGTTTAAAAGAGAAGGGGGGGTCGTAAAATAGTCCATATAGGCAAGAGGAAGATCACTGTAAGAATCTAGTTTTCAAAAAATGTGTTTAAAAGATATTTCAGACATTCATCTGATAAATGCTATACAAAAATCCGTATACTGCTCACCTTACCACTTTCTTTCAGCTTTCAGCTCTCAAATGCTGGATCATTAATGTCATTCCAGAAAACTTTGATGCAGACTACTCTTCTATATGAATTATCTAAGAATGAGGATGAAACAGACATTTTCAGATGAACAGAAACTAAGAATTTACCATAAAAATTGCCTCAGTAAATGAACTTCTAAAAGATGGACTTCATGGAGGAAGAATGTTATCCCAAAGTCTGAAATGTAAGAAGTAATAATGAGTAGAGAAAATAGTAAGTCCTTGAGTAAATCTAGAGAAATATTGATAGTGTAAAACAATGTCTAATTTATGGGAGAAAAAAACAATATAAACATTCTAGTTATCCCATTGTCTATAAGCCTAGTACATGTAAGGTAGGTAATTGAAATTGCATCAATCTAAATAGCTTGTATTAGTCTGAAGGAAAGTAAAGACGGGCCAACTTTAGACTTAAGTTTCAACTTCACAATTTAAAGAGCTGCCTCTAAAATTAATATATGCTCCAGTAGTATATGTTGAAACAAAGGGGAAAACAAAATATGAACAAACACAGGAGAAAAAGTGGATAGGACAAATGAGCACAAAATAATATGGTAGAGATAAATCCAGTTATAAATGTGTTGCACTCTTGTGTGAAAAATCTTGGGTCATTAGACTAGATTTTTAGCAGTCTGCTCTATCCTTTTTAAAGAAATGCTACTAGGGAGGTGGGTGGGAGGCTCAGGAGGGAGGGATATATGTATACATGTAGCTGATTCTGGGCTGCCCTGGTGACTCAGCTGGTAAAGAATCTGCCTGCCGTGTGGGAGACTTGGGTTTGATCCCTGGGTGGGGAAAATCCTCTGGAGGAGGGCATGGCAACCCACTCCAGTATTCTTGCCTGGAGAATTCCATGGACAGAGGAGCCTGGCGGGCTACAGTCCATGGGGTCTCCAAGAGTCGGACACAGCTAAGCGACTAAGCACAGCACACAGCAAATAGCTGATTCACTTTGTTGCAGAGCAGGAACTGACACAACAGTGTAAAGTGGTTTTACTCCAATTAAAAAGCATCTAAAACAAAGATACAGAAATGTTGAGAGCCTAAGATGAAAAAGACAAGAAAGATTGAAGGGAGCTCCTGGAGCTGTGTAAGCAGACTTTATAACTGTGGTAATATTTTCTTTTTTTAATGAAGATCACTCGCTAATGATAGAAGGTTAAGTTTATATGTCCTTTGTAAGATAACTTCAAAAACATAAAGCAGAAATTTCAAGAACTACAAAGAGAAATCAACAATCACCATCTTAGTAGATATTTTAATATATGTGGGAGACCAGTCAGTTAAAAACATGAGTTAAAGATAGAGAATCTAAGCACAAGTTCAAACTTGATCTCATGGACATAGATAGAACTCTACAGACAAAATGAGAAGGCATATCTTGAATACAAAAGGAACATTTATGAAAACTGATCATATGCTATGAGAAGACATCAAATTTCAAAGAAAATATGGAGCTCATTTTCTTTATTATAATGCAGTTGTCAGAAGTCAACAACAAAAAGGATAACTAGAAACCTTCCAAATTTAGAAAAACATTTAAATTTCTAAATAACAATTCACATAAGAAGTCATATTCACAATTAAACAGTACTGACATACAAATTGTTAGAAAAAGAATAAACTCAAAGCACACAGGAGAGAAACTGAGGAGAAATTAATGAAACATAAGACAGCAGAAACAGCAAAGCCAAAGGACTGAGAAGAGCCAAGAGCTCAAACAGTGTCCAGTTCAGGTCAGTCGCTCAGTCGTGTCCGATTCTGCGACCCCATGAATCGCAGCACGCCAGGCCTCCCTGTCCAGCACCAACTCACGGA
Source organism: Odocoileus virginianus (assembly GCF_023699985.2). Lineage (NCBI taxonomy): Eukaryota > Metazoa > Chordata > Mammalia > Artiodactyla > Cervidae > Odocoileus > Odocoileus virginianus. The sequence continues at coordinate 4,707,645 of NC_069674.1, forward strand.
ATCTACTCAGACTCATGCCCATCGAGTCGATGATGCCATCCAGCCATCTCATCCTCTGTTGTCCCCTTCTCCTCCTGCCCCCAATCCCTCCCATCATCAGGGTCTTTTCCAATAAGTCAGCTCTTCACATCAGGAGGCCAAAGTATTGGAGCTTCAGCTTCAGCATCAGTCCTTCCAATAAACACCCAGGACTGATCTTCAGGATGGACTGGTTGGATCTCCTTGCGGTCCAAGGGACTCTCAAGAGTCTTCTCCAACACCACAGTTCAAAAGCATCCATTCTTCTGCACTCAGCTTTCTTCACAGTCCAACTCGCACATCCATACATGACCACTGGAAAAACCATATGACCTTTGTTGGCAAAGTAATGTCTCTGCTTTTTAATATGCTGTCTAGGTTGGTCATAATTTTTCTTCTGAGGAGTAAGCATCTTTTAATTTCATGGCTGCAGTCACCATCTGCAGTGATTTTGGAGCCCAAAAAAAAATAAAGTCTGACACTGTTTCTTTTTAGGAAGGAACAGAAAGACTATTTTAGAGGATGTTAACAGTTTGTGTCAATAAATTTGAAAATTGAGACAAAGGGCAGGTTACAACATCTCAAAAACAAAAAAAATGACAAGTACTGTAATTGTTACAAGATTTGAATCAGTAATTTGATCTCTATCCGCAGTCATTTAGGGGGACTTCCAGTAATAGCAGACTATGTCCCTACCAAATCAGAAATCCTCTCTGAAGGACAACAGTATCATTCATAGGCCTCAAGTTATTATTAAAAGTGGTTTCTTAAATGCAGTGTTCAAAATACAATCTAAGGTAATATGACGCACAGAAAGACAAGTCTCTGGGGGTGAGAAATTGCAGGAAGAAATGAACCCCCGACAGACATACACATGTTTACATCCAGCCTCATGCAGACTAAGAATACACGGGAGGAATAGCATGAGTCAGGAGTGGTGGTAAAGGAAATGGGTGTTGTAAGGGCCACACCTTGTCTGGAAGAAGAAAAGTATCAACATCAGACATTGATAAAGAGATTGCAGCTTGCAGCTTCTAGAATAACCACTAAATAGAAAAAAAAATTACAGTTTTTCATAGTAAAGGAATGGACAAAGATCCTTCATTAAATGTGAACCAAAAATATAGTAATGTCAGACAAAAGATACTAAAGTAAGAAGGCTTTTTTTCCTGAGGTAAAGAAAAAGGGAAGTTGATAAAACTTTTAACTCACAGGAATAATATAAAGACGTATAAGGGGAACAGAGACATTGAGAATTATATTTGGATATTTTAACACCTAATTGGTAGGCAGTAAACAAGATCAATAAGGATACTAAAAAATAGAACAGGACAATCCACAAAACACCACACCACTCATCAAGTGCAGGATACATTATTTTCCAGCTTATAACATTTCTTAGTGACCATATACTGGGCCATAAAGCTGTGTCTACAAAATTCAGAGGATTGAAATAGAAGAGTAGTTTCTAGTGATGATACAATTAAACCAGAAATCAGTAATGAAAAGATAGTTACAAAGAAAATCTGCATATAGTTCAATGGGAGATTGAAGATACCAAAATAGAAAATATGTAATTCACTAATGAAATTATTAAATTTGAAGAGTATTGTTAACACATGGGGTAATTTATAGCCTTCAAGCCTTTGATCAGAAGAAAGGCTGATGTGTATATTGTGAGAGTGGAAGGGAGTCCTCTATCATGAGCTCCTTGAGGAAAACCAAATGATTAATTCCAACAAGTATGCCTCCCAGTTAGACTGACTGAAAGCAGCACTCAATGTAAAATGTCTGAAATTAGCCAATAGAAAACATAATCTTCCATCAGGATAATGCAAGACTGCATGTTTCTTGGATGACCAAGCTGAAACTGTTACAGCTTGACTGGAAACCTTGGCTGATTCCTTTATTCATTCATTTATTTTTGTCTTTACAAAATTATCTTAATGAAAAAAATTCAGTTCCCTGGAAGACTCTAAAAGGCACCTGGCACAGTTCAAAAAGATAAAAAGTTTGGGGAAGATGAAATTATGAAGTTGCCTGAAAAATGGCAGAAGATAGTGGAACACAATGGTGATTATGTTGTTCAATACAATTCTTGGTGAAAATGAAAAATGTCTCTTAATTTTTACTTAAAAACTAAAGGAACTCTTTGGTCAACCACATATGTATGTAGCACTAAAGACAATCAACAACCAATTCAGTGGAAAGTAAATAGTATCATAACCAAGTTGGTTTATTCCAGCAACACAAGGTGGGTCTGGCATTTGAATATCAGTAAAGTTTGTCATATAAACTAGATTAAAGTGGGGAAAGTTAAGATAAAAACCAATGCAGGAAAAGTGTTTGATAGAATTCAGTTATTTCATTCTAAATCACTGTAATTTTCTCACAAACAGATTGATGTTTAAAAAAAATGTGAGTATATCAGTAGATACAGAGAAGCTTTTAATAAAATTGAACATCTTTTCACAATATTAACTCCAGAAGATAATTTCCTTGAACTGATAAGAAGTAGCTACAAAAATCCCACCATAAACATTCCCACATAATGAAATAGTAGAAGTATTCTCTTTAAAATCAAGAACAAGTCAAAAATGTCTACTCTCCCTTCAAACATTGTACTAAAAGGGTCAGCACAGTAAGGCAAGGAAAATGAATAAAAGGCTTAAGGGAGAAATAAAATTGTCATTATTGTAAGATTGTACAGTTGTGTACATGGAAATCCAAAAGCCATCTATAAAGAGATATTAGAATTGAGTTTAACAAAATTGCTAGTTATAATGGGGTCAACATTTAAATATTTCTGAATATTTAAATATTGTTTAAATCCTGTTCCTAGGAACAGGATTAGAAAAATGGAATTTTGAAAGTGTACAATTTCAACTGTTACTAAAAATATATCTTAAAAATCTCACAAAAATACACAAGCCTCTTTTGGAGAAAATCACAAGGTTATGTTGAAAGAAGCTAAAGAAAACTGAAACAAGTGGAGGAAGGTAGCATGTTCATAAGGTGAGAGACTTGTTGTTATAGACATCAGTTCTGCAACTGATAAATTAATCTAGTGCAATTCCTGTCAAAATCCTGTTTGTTTTTTTTTTTTTTTTCCATTTTGGAACTTAAATGATTCTTAATTTCTTAAATTTAGTAGAGCAAGGAACCAAGAATAGCCAAGAGCCTTGTATCAGTTCAGGTCTTTCGGGAGACAGATGCCAAATGTGGTTAGAAGTAAAAGATGTAGGGGATAAAGAGGAGGAGCAGGAAGAGGCCGGGGGTGGGGGATGGGGGAGCCTTCAGAGCGTGCTGCCGGCCTGATGCCCGCGGGGGAAGGAAGGGCTGACAGGGAGAGCTTGGCGCTGGCCACACAACCCTGAGAAAATCTTGACCACAGCGAGCTCTGGTGCAAAGGTGGCAGAGCGGTCCTCATTGGGCCAGGCCTTAATACTCCTGTCCTGCTCAGGCGTTGGTTAGCTGCCCAGGAGGGCCGTTACCTCGCCTCAGTCGCGGCTGATCCGGAAGATGCTTCAGGTGGAGTCTGTTCACTAACCCCACCCCTTGTGGCAGATTCCCTCCTAAAGGAAATTGATAAGTGCGCCGGTGTTCTCAAAGAATAAACCCACCCGTGTATGGAGCTTCATACAGGTCAGAAGTAGCAGATCACTGTGGGAAGGATGGACTTTTCACATGGCAGCAAGGATAGTTGACACATGGGAAAAAGTGAAACTGAATCGTGTGTGTGTGTGTGTGTGTAAAATATTTAGAAATCCATTCCGGTGGTTAAAGACCTAAATGTAAAAGCAAAAGATTAAAAACAAGGGAAGACTATATGAGAATATACTTGTGATCTTGGAGAAGGGAAATACTTATTCAAATAAACACAAAAAGCAATCAACCTTAACAAAGAAAATTTTGCCATTAAAACTTTGACAGAAATTAACACAACCTTGTAAAGCAGCTATACTCCAATAAAAAACTTTTTAAAAAATTGAACATTTATTCATTAAAAGATAAAGTGAAAAGCTACAAACTGAAAGTGCGTTTGTAAAACCCATGTAAACAGCATGTTTAATACCCAAACCAAATTATATACATATATGACATCATATATATGAGTATACATATTATAATTTTTCCTGTTCATTAGATTTTCTAATTCATTATAAATTGTTTATACATATAGTGTACACACAAATCAATAGGGAAAAAATTAATGCATAGAAAAATAAGCAAAACATTTGGAGGCATTTCATAGAAGGGCTTCCCTGGTGGCTAAGATGTTAAAGTGTCTGCCTGCAATGCAGAAGACCCGGGTTCGACCCTGGGTCAGGAAGATCCCCTGGAGAAGGAAATGGCAACCCACTCCAGTATTCTTGCCTGAAAAATCCTATGGACAGAGGAACATGGTAGGCTACAGTCCATGAGGTCACAAAGAGTTAGACACAACTGAGCGACTTCACTTTACTTCATGTAAAGGAGAAACATGAATAGTCAGAAAAAAACATGAAGTTCAATCTCATTGGTAATTGGAAATGTAGGTTAAGATCTTAGTAAAGTGTCATTTCATACACACCTGGATGACAGAATCTTGAAGACTGGCAATGCTAGCCCTGAAGAAGGCAGGCAATAAAAAGAAGTCCAATTCGGTACTGGTGGGAATGCAAACCCACAAGGAACAGCACTTAGGAAAGTAATGTAGCATTGTTTTATAAAGTTAAACACAAATCTCTGTAGTCTGGTATATATCCTTGCTCATGTACAGCAAGAGAGATGTATACATCTATTAGCATTGCACCAGCAACAGCTAGAATCAGCTGAGACTTTCACTCACTATAGAACGGATAAGCCAATGGTAGCATCCATATTATGGAGCACTCAACAGCATTAAAAATGAATGCACTGCTGCATGATACATAAACATCAGATAAATCTTAGAAGCATCATGTTGAATTTTCTTATAAGATTGCAGAAGAATGCGTTCAGCAAAATACCTTTTTTGATAGCTTTATTGAAATATAATTCACATACCATAAAACTCACTCATTTAAAGTATACTCTGGTGGTTTTTAGTTTAATATTTAGAGTTCTGCAGCTATTTGATTTTAGAAAATTTTCATCACCCTTAAAAGAAACTCCATATCCACTGTCAGTCACTCTCCCCAGCCCCTGGCAATCACTAGTCTACTTTCTGGCTCTAGGTTTGCCTATTCTGGACATTTCCTGTAAATGGAATTGCACAATTGGTGGCCTTCTTTGAGGCTCCTGTCACTTAGGATGTTTTCAATGTTGCAGTAAGTGTCAGTCCTTCATTACTTTTTATTGCCATACAATATTCTATTATAGAAATATATACCATTTAAAAAATTCCTTCAGTTGATTGACATTTAGGTTGCTTTCAATTTGGGGCTGCTATGAATAACAGTTAGCTCAGACGGTAAAGAATATGCCTGCAATGCAGGAGACCAGGGTTCAATCCCTGGGTTGGGAAGAGCTCCTGGAGAAGGTAGTGGTTACCCAACCCAGTATCCTTGCCAGAAAATCCCATGGACAGAAGAGCCTGGAAAGCTAGACAGTCCATGGGGTGCAGAGTCGAACGAGACTAATACTTTTCACTTTTCATGAATAATGCTGCCATGAACACTTGTACATTTATATGTGGAGATTCTTTGTAAAATAAGTTTCAAAGAGGGACTTCCCTGGCAGTCCAGTGGTTGGGACTCACATGACCACTCTACGGGGCGTGGGTTCCATTCCTGGTAGGGAAATAAGATCCCACACGCTGCGTGGTGTGGCCGGAGGGGGGGGGGAAATGTTTCAAAGACTAAACATTGTCTGCTAAAGTCAGAAAAACAAGGGAACGGCAAAATGAGATTTAGGGATGTTTCATACTTTCTTGACAGCATCTCAGACATGGGATCTTAGCTCGCCAACCAGGGATCAAACCTGGCCACCCCACCCCCACCCCCCACAGTGGAAATATGGATTCTGAACTGCTGGACCGCCAGAGAAATGCCCACTAAGGTTCATTTTTAATGCATCTCATAACTCGTGTTCATAGGTTACAGTAGTTAGAACATATACACCCAAATGCATAGTAGTAGGGTGCTCTGGCTTCAACATTCTGTAAAAGTCTGATGGTTGGATATGGGGAGATGCTGGCCCCTAAAATCTGCAATATGTTTTGATTTCTGAGGGAGACCTGGGTTCTTCTCATTTCCCAAATAAGTTTTTCCACTTTCCAGGTGTGTTCATTTCCTGAGCACTTTTTGAGTTCTGACGGCTAAATCAGCCTGTTTCTGGACTGCCTGCCCAGCTTTCTCTGTCACCTGTTTTACTGGTCCACAGGGTACCCCCACCCACCTAGCTTTCTAGCCTCAAAAACTGTGTTGCTATTGTCTCCTCCCCTCTCTTTGTCTTTATGGATTTCTACTTTCCCCCCCTTTTCTGTCATTGTAGTTTGGCTTCAAGAGGAATTGGAGGTAAATGGGTATGTTCAACTGCCATGGTTACCCAGAAATTTTATAATGTAAGTTGAATCTAGGTTTCTTATTGCTTGCAGCTAATGGTATCCTGATGTTATCAATTGTATTTTCCCATAGAAATATTCTGTGACATGATATTTAGTATTCCCTCTTACAGATGTATAATTATTTAATCATGCTTGAATATGTGAGTGTTCCAATTTCCTGAATATTAAAAAAAAATAGAATTTAGAAATATATTTACTGCAATGTTATGTTATCAAATGTCTCGAGGAGGATTTTTCCAGTTTATACTCCTGCCCTCAGTTCAGAAGCATACCAGTATCTTCACACTGGCAACAGAGAGTACTTACTTTATTTACACCATACACTTTACTTTCTAATTATATTCATTTGAAAAAACTCAGAAAAATAACATCAAGAAATAGAGCAATCATAATCCCACCATCCAGAGATCTCTACTATTAATATTTGGAATATATTCTAGACTTTTCTCTGCATATGTGTGCACATTGTGAGATAGCGTTTGTCTTTTTGTCTCACTTTGTTCTGGTTTTATTCTTGCTTTGTTTACTTGACAATGTGCTGTGGACACCATTCCACATCAGTATTGATTTAGTCATTGTCAAAGCTCTGTATACTATTGTTTGCTTAACCTGCCCCATCGATGGATGTTTAGATTGTTTAAGGATTTAGGAAAAGATGCAGACATATGGCTTTGTAGTAATACACGTTTTCCCCTTAGATAAGAAAGAAACATTGCTTGGTTAGCAGATGTTTACTTTTTGGAGTTCTTAGTCCACTACTGTTGTACTGCTGAAGGCTGCAGAAACGGCAGAGCCAGGAAGGCTCTGACAGTGTTGTTTGATCTACATCACTCAATTCCTGGACTTTTAACTTGTGTGAACTAATGAATTTACATTTGACCTACTCTGGCAAAATGTGTAATCTGTAATTTCAAACTCTTGCTAAGCTAAAGAGCAGGGGCACTTGACCCTGTCTATATTCATATTTTCATAACTTAAAGTTCAGATTTCAACCATGATGGCAACTGCAGAATGCTATAATTCATGTGAATGCTATTCAAAACACAAATTATTCAATAACAAATCATTCAAAATTTAGGAAGTTTGCATCTGTTTTATGTAGTATGTCTAAATTAAGAATATGGGTTAATATTTAGAGTATTCTTAGCCTGATATATTACATCACATATGAAGTCTAAAATTGACATGAATTAGCCTATACATCTTTAAATATTTGCAAAATTATATTTTATATGAGCCTGTAATAAATGACCATATTACAACTCAGAAGCTGAAAAGTGTAGTGAGGGTTGCCATGGGAACCTTAATGTGATAACCCCTTGCTTTCATTTGAATTTCATTTTTAATATTACATTAACATTTTTGCATTTAATAGATAGATATTTGAATTAATATTGAAGTGCTCGCTCTAATATAAATAAAATATAAGAAATGAAAATGTGATTTTTCTTCCAGTGAACAAATGAACATATAATCCAAGATCTCGTAGAAATAACAGCACTTGAGTTTTAAATTATTGGATTTCATTCATTTATTTTGAAGTTTCTTAAAGGATCCCTTTTAAAAGATTAAGAAATATTTATGGATAGCCCCATAACTCATGTCTTTGACATTTCAAATATGGTTCAGAATTTTCTGAAGGCTATTTGTGGGTAATTTGCTTCACAGTGCCTTGATTTATTCTGTATTTTTCAAACTCGATGACCTCAGAGCCCTCTCCCACCTCAATAAGCCCATATTAGAATACTAATAATTTATAGGTGGATACATTTAATCTTACTTAAAACACAATATTACCAAATACGGATTCATCTATTTAAGTTTATTATATATAATAAAAAATCTAATTTATGCCAGAGATATAGGGTACTTTTTTATTACAAAGGAATCTGCACTAAGTAAGTATTCACTAAGATTATATGTGAATCGTGTGGTTAAAGTTGAAATGAATATATAAAATTTATGGACAGCAGAATCTTTGGTTGGAAGAGTCTCTCAGGTGTCAGGAGTCTGGTTCTCTAATGCACTACAGCCAACTAAATCTTAACTCTATGCAAATCATTTGATCTCTTGTGTATGAAACAAAAAGAGTAGTGAATTCCCTGGCAGTCCAGCAGTTAGGACTCAGCATTTTCACTGTTGCTGTGGCCCAGGGTTCAGTCCCTAGTTAGGGAACTGAGATCCCACAAACTGCATGCCCCAGCAAAGAAGAGCCATGTGAGAGAGAGCAATCTGGAACAGGCAGGAAACGACACCAGTACTAGTTGCAAACCTGGAGCCAGCTACAGCGGCAGGGAGTGGGCCTTGGTGTGCTTCAGGGGGATGAGTGACTATGACCGTTAAGATGATTCTTTCCTTTCTTCTGGAGAGGAAGTGAGGGCATCTGACACAATCTGGATACCGGAAGAGGATAAGAGTAGATCCACGTGGGTGCACGGGGTTGACTGCATCATACTCTGTCGTGTACAAACCGAACTCTGCACGGCCATGCCTGTTTCACCCCATACCCACCACCTGTCCCCTGCACACGCACACACACGTGCACGCACGGAGCAGCACCAGCAGTGGCTCATAGTTCTCTATGCTCGTGGACCAGTGAGAGCTGCTGCCACCACAGCCCTGCACATCAGGGAGCGCCATCCACCGCCTTGACAATGAAGAGCGTCTGCTCTGCCTGCCAGTAGCTGGGAACTGTGCTTCCCCAGTAACTGCCTGGCACTTCAGGTGCCAGAATGTTGCTCAGGACTACCGATGGGTTCAGGAAAGGAGGTGAGCTGCTCTGTGCGTTATTTTCCCTTCCTCCCCATGAATGTGCTACTCCTAGACTCAGAGGACACCCTGTGAGGCCAGGCTGACTCTGTTAGGATGCTGCGGCAAGCTTTATTGGTATATATACTCTAACATTTTTCTTAAGCATTATAATAGTCTTTTTTTTAAAGCAGTATTTCACTTGTTGATTCCAGAGCTTCTCATAAGGAAAAAAAAAATGTATCTGCTTAGAATTAGATGATTGTTAAATCTAAGAGATGAGACCTAAAGGTATAACCTGGAGATAAACAGGAAAACAAAGATCCCTTTTTTTTTTAAATTTTTAAAATCAAAACTAGGACCATATTGACTGATAGACTTTTATAACATGCTTTTTTCCCCTCACTTAATATTTTGTATTTTTTCCACGTCATTAAATTTTATGATTATATTTTAATGCCACATGATATTTCATGGTTCCATAATTTATCAACAAATGCTCAACTGTTGGATGTTTCTTTGCTTTCTCCTTTTAAACATTGTTTTGTGTTTTGGTGACATTCGTGCAGATATAATCTTCGTACTAATGTGTAGTTATTTTCATGGGATAACTCCTTTGCAGTGGAAATAAATTCTAAAGGAAAGGTTGTACCAGTTTAAATTCTCAATAACTGTATATGAGGGCACCAGTTTCTTTACACACCTGCCAACCACGGATATTGTCTGCTGCGTTAATCTTTGTATGCTGCTCTCTGCTAAAGGGTATCTCATGTTACTGTGCATTTCTCTGATTATTAGCAAGATCAAATACAATTTTGGATGTTCCTTGGCCATTGCCATTTCTTTTGTGAATTGTCTACAACATGGGTTTGTCTTTTGTCATGTTTTTATCTCAGTTTGTCACTCATCTTTGTTTATGATATCATATGTGTTTTTCTACATATTTGGAGTTATTTTGAGAAAAAAAAAACATAGCAACCCTTCATTTATTCACAGTCATTCCTTTTAGAGAATTTTTCAGTCAGATGGATATTAAACCCTTCAGGGCACAACCTAAATGTTCCTTCTCCATGAAGTCCTCCGTGACATCATCTAACTTAGTCCTGAGCGACTCTCTCTCCTGTGTATTTCTACATGGGCACTAACACTTCATTCAGGCTTTCTTGTATTAAATGTATTTGCACATCTCCCTATCATAGCTTTCTGAAAGCAGGAACAATATTTTATTCCTATTAGCACAGTTTGGGGCCCAATAAGGTATTCTGCCCATAATGTATATTCAGTGGTGGTGGTGGTAGTTTAATCGCTAAGTGTGTCTGACTCTTGTGACCCCATGGACAGAGGAGCCTGGCAGGTTACAGTCCATGGGATTCTGCAGGCAAGAATACTGGAGTGAGTTGCCATTTCTTTCTCCAGGGGATCTTCCCAACCCAGGAATCAAACCCAGGTCTCCTGCATTGTAGGCAGATTCTTTACCAACTGAGCTACAAGGGAAGCCCATATATTCAGTACTAGGGGTTGAATTGATTTATTAGCTCTTTCAATACCAACACCTTTACATTTTAAACTGTTTTTTACAGAATTTGTTTTGAATTATACATTTGTACACTTTCTTTAGCAGAGTTTATTAAAAAAACAGTTTAGGGTTTTTGATAACTGACCCTTATATAAAGATGATGTATAGGACTTTACTATTAGACATCGATATCCTCAGTGGTTTAGAGAGCTGCAACCTAAAACTAAGTGGCCCTAGGTGCCTATGGATTATGTATTCCTCTCTAAAGGCACCTCTATGCTAATAAATCACTGCATCCAGTATTCTCCAGATGAGAAAGGCTGTTAGAATTAACTCTAAAACTGGACTTAAGTGCCCTTTAAATTTATGTGTAGGTTGGTTCCCAACTGGATTCCAGATCACCAAGGCTGCCATGTAGATGACCTCTGTGCTCATTAATATTCACTGGAACATATTTTTTGGGCCCTATGTCTCTGAGTCTTGTCATTACATAAATCAAGTCATGTTCCCTCAAACTGTACAGAATGAACACCGGCCCTAAGAGTGTTCTTTCTAACTGGTACAATGTCATATGCATTAGAAAGATCTGCATGCTATTCTAGTATGATGTCGGGCCTTTGCCATTCCCTTTTGAGAGCCTCTTCCGAGTGTCAGAACAATTATTCAAAACTCAGGATAGACACATGAGAGGAGGTTTCTGGGGGTTCTTCCAGTGCACTGCCCAGCTTGCTCCTTTAACTGTCTGTTGACTGTGTTATTTGACAACTCCATAGCAGCAGAGGTTAACATGTAGATTTCTGTCTGGTTAGAGATAAAAATAATTTCTGTTCAATGGGAAAGATTACCGTATAGGCTATGGCTTGTGGCCCTGTAGGAGAGTAACCAATTTTGTACCTAACTTAGTAATCCTAAGTAATACTAACATTCCTTTTGAAAGTTATGAATACTTAAGCTCCTCCAATTCTTATTCAGTCTTTTACCATTTCCCTCATTAACTGAGTTGAATAAAATCATTCACCACATGTTTATTTTATATATGTATGAGATCATCTTTTTAGCCTTTTGAAAATTATTCTCCAGCATTACTTTAGGACCCCTCATTTTTACTGTAGCCGCCAAGTAGTTTAGATTGCTTGGTAAATAATAAAATACACTACTACTAACAAAAGCAAAAGCAAGTCAGCTGGTAATCAGATCCCAGTCTGCTTTATTTCCCCCTCCTTCTTCTTTCACCGTTGAATACTTTTTCTGCTTGTAACCTGGAAAAGATGGGCTAGAAAGCCGTAAGAATCATCTTTCTGTGAGTCCATCTGCCGACAGCATTTATTAAGCCCCATGTGTGAAGAGCACGGCCCTGGAGGACGCAGTGGACATGCAGTAGAAGGGGGGATGCTGCTGCATGGTTTCATGTTACTGTTTCCAGCTAGGACCTGCTTGGCCAAAGCAGGAGGGAAACCATCCACCAGGATGGTGAAATGAAGATAACACATGAGCATTTTGCCAGATAAAGAAAGAAAGCTCCATTAGCTAAATTATCATCCAGACATCCAAAAATGATCATTTTGTTGTTGGGCTTTTTTAATTGAATGGTTAATAACGTAGTAAGACTAACAACATTTGGTCCTTAGAATCAGATCTCTGATATGAGAGTCCCAAGAAAATGTTTCTTTTGGGAAAATCACTATGAGAACTATGGCTGATGGAGAATATTTTACTCCAGCCAACTATCAATTCTATCATTCAACTTCGATTGAGCTTCAGTGCCCCACTCAAGTCCTGTGTGCACTGTGAAGCTTCCCTGATCACCCAAGACCAAAGTTAACTTCTGCACACTTGTTTGTAGCCCTCATTTGAGACTTATATACTCTCTTGACCATTATTTTTATGTGCATCTAGTTTTTCCTCTCAGTCTAGGCCATAAATTCCTGGGGAACAAGTTTTGTTTCCCATACTTTGATAACTTTCACAGTGTTGGTTATATAGTGTGTGCATGCTAAGTTGCTTCAACCATGTCCAACTCTTTGAGACCCTATGGACTGTAGTCCACAAGGTGCCTCTGTCCATAGGATTCTCCAGGTGAGAATACTGGGATGAGTTGTCCAGCCCTCCTCCAAGGGATCTTCCCCACTCAGGGATCAAATTCGTGTCTCTCAATGTCTCCTGTACTGGCTTGCGAGTTCTTTACCACTAGCACCTTCCTGGTTATATACTAGCAGCTCAGTAATCAGTATCTGTTGGTGGGCTCACAGGAAAGCAGATTACTCTTGGCCAATGTAGGCAGAAAAGTGCTATAGCCTGGCTTTTTTTCCCCTGAGATAACCAAGTTCATTGGCAAATGATACAATTATTCCTCTGGATGATCTTTCCTCTGCATGCAGTCTCCTGTATGGCATTTTTAAACTCTGCACAGCCATTATTGCTGTCTTCTTTATACTGCACTATGCTTAAACAGCCAACTCATTGAAAAAGTCCCTGATGCTGGGAAAGACTGAGGGCAGAAGGAGAAGAGGGCATCAGACAATGAGATGGCTGGATGGCATCACTGATGCAATGGAGGTGAACTTGGGCAAACTTGGGAAGACAGTGAGGGACAGAGAGGCCTGGCGTGCTGCAGCCCATGGGGTTGCAAGAGTCAGACACGACTGGGCAACCGAACAACAGCAATGCTTAAAGTTGGAGTTGTGTTTCTTGAGCAGAAAGCTTATGAAACTACTGTTGAATTTTTGATGCAGTATTTAAATTTGACTCATCTAATGAAGAGCAGGACGTGCACAGGGAGAACAAATCTAATTCCATGTAATAACATGCATTTTTACATTTGTTTAGTGAAGCATTTATTAAAGCAACATGCCTTGTTTCTCATGGCAGCCAGTTAGAATCTTAAAAAGTCCAATACAGGAGAGAACTAGAGTCGAATCTAACGGAATATGTAGACTTTTCCTATTTTAAGGATAGCCTGTCTCCCAGTAATAAAAATTAAGGATTTTAAAGAGTACATAGCCTTCATAACACATATCTTGGCCAAAAGGTTTGGATTTTTCCTTAACATTTTACCTTTTGGCCAACTCAGTACTTTGCTCATAGGATTCGATTAAGAACTCCTTGACCTCGAGTTAGGGTAAGCTGGAGCTCACACGGGGACAGCACAGGGACCACTTTATCCTGTGTGAGCATGAGCCCTCTCCCAAGCACTTCCTGAGCCCAGTACATTTTAGGGTGACTCTGAGAGCCCTGAAACAAGGCAAGAACAGTACGGTATAAGAGGATAGAACTCTTGGTATTTTTCAGCCAGTGAGCCTCAAGCTTCACTGTACGCGGATTACCAGAGGACTCTGTTAGGATGCGGAGTTTGATTTTGTGTGTCTGGGGTGAGGCCCAGGACTCTTACTTTCAGTAAGCTCCCAAGTGGTGCTGCTGGTGTTGGTCTGGGGCTGCGCGGCGACCATCATTGCCTCAGGGAGTCTGCGGCTGTCAGGCCCCTCAGCGCTGTCCTGGAATCCACCCTCTTCGTGAAGCTCCCCATCCTTTTCTTCTCGTGGTGTTCCAGCCCGTGGGGCCACCGTGCTTTCTCCCTCCCGGGGATCCCTGTCATTTCACCAACACGAAATAGGACTCACTCCTTTCCTTTTTGATAATAAGCTGTTTGTGACAGGAAAATGGAACAAGATGACGGAGTGAAGTATCAGATGCTCCCAGGCAAGAATTCACTGCATTTGAGATTATTCACACAAAATGTTGCATGTTTTACATCGTGGGCACGGATTTGTCTCTAACCCTGAGTAGAATTTAATAGCAGTTACTGTGATGAAACTTAAAGCTGAAATTCTGTCACACAGTATGGTTTTGTTCATATGGAAAATGGGAATCCTTGGAGAATAGTAACCAGAGGATTGTTTATCTGCTGGTTTTCATTTGGACAAGAACTCCAGCCATACTATAGTAACATACAAAATGGAAAACCTCCATGATGCCCTTTAAAATTCTGGACCCAAATATAAATCTCAAATATTTTTTATAAGTTATTTTTGTCTTTTAAATTTCTTGGCCACACTTTGCAGCATGTGGCATCTTAGTTCCTCAGCCAGCAATTGAACCTGTGCCCCCTACATTTGGAAGCGGGAGTCTTATTAACCATTGGGCCACCAGGGAGTCCCCTCAAATATGTTTTAGTGTAAAATAGTGAACAGAAGCCAACAGAATGAAAAAACAACCCTAAAGGAAAACATCTATTTCTGCTTTATTGACTATGCCAAAGCCTTTGACTGTGTGGATCACTATAAACTGTGGAAAAATCTGAAAGAGATGGGAATACCAGACCACCTGACCTGCCTCCTGAGAAACCTGTATGCAGGTCAGGAAGCAGCAGTTAGAACTGGACATGGAACAACAGACTGGTTCCAAATAGGGAAAGGAGTATGTCTAGGCTGTATATTGTCACCCTGCTTATTTAACTTATATGCAGAGTACATCATGAGAAACGCTGGGCTAGATGAAGCACAAGCTGGAATCAAGATTGCCGGGAGAAATATTAATAACCTCAGATATGCAGATG
Organism: Odocoileus virginianus; assembly: GCF_023699985.2. Taxonomy (NCBI): domain Eukaryota; kingdom Metazoa; phylum Chordata; class Mammalia; order Artiodactyla; family Cervidae; genus Odocoileus; species Odocoileus virginianus. Next base: position 4,723,008 of record NC_069674.1, read on the forward strand.
ACACCACCCTTATGGCAGAAAGTGAAGAAGAACTAAAGAGCTTCTGATGAAAGTGGAAGAGGAGAGTGAAAAGTTGTCTTAAAGCTCAACATTCAGAAAACTAAGATCATGGCATCCGGTCCCATCACTTCCTGGCAAATAGATGGGGAAACAGTGGCTGACTTTATTTTGGGGGGCTCCAAAATCACTGCAGGTGGTGATTGCAGTCATGAAATTAAAAGATGCTTACTCCTTGGAAGGAAAGTTATGACCAACCTCAACAGCATATTAAAAAGCAGAGACATTACTTTGTCAGCGAAGGTCTGTCTAGTCAAGGCTATGGTTTTTCCAGTATGGATGTGAGAATTGGACCATAAAGAAAGCTGAGCACTGAAGAATTGATGCTTTTGAACTGTGGTGTTGGAGAAGACTCTTGAGAGTCCCTTGGACTGCAAGGAGATCCAACCAGTCCATCCTAAAGGAAATCAGTCCTGAATATTCATTGGAAGGACTGATGATGAAGCTGAAACTCCAATACTTTGCCCCCCTGATGCCAAGAGCTGACTCATTGGAAAAGACCCTGATGCTGGGAAAGATTGAAGTCAGGAGGAGAAGAGGACAACAGAGGATGAGATGATTGGATGGCATCACCAACTCAATGGACATGAGTTTGGGTGAACTCCAGGAGTTGGTGATGGACTGGGAGGCCTGGCATGCTGCGGTTCATGGGGTCGCAAAGAGTCAGACACGACTGAGAGACTGAACTGAACTGAAAGAGTCTATAGCTACATAAACACTTTCTTGCATCTATACAGGGTTAATTTGAAGCCTCTTTATGAGCTACCCTGGCTACCTAAGACCTAGAAAACTTTGTGACTAGTTGGCATTGTGATCCTTCTTTTGTCTTTACTAAGGGATAAAAATGAAAAGCTAGGAGCACTCTTGTACCAAAATAAGGAAACATCTGAATAAGAACTGGGAATCTCCCCTAGAAAACTCCTCTCACCTGACCTCATACTTCTTTGTTGCCTACTGATACTCTGGAACTACCTAGGAAAATATTGCTATATCTAACCAGAGTACTCAGAAGATATTCGTCAGTAAAATGAAATATTTCTCCTTTGCCATTTCCAAACACAGAGTTTGGACCTGTCACAAAATAGGCTTGGTATGCATTTAACATCACACAAGTTGAAGGTGTTTCTGCTTCTAGGCCTCTGTTCAGTCGCAAAGTCATGCCTGACTCTTCGTGACCCCATGGACTGCAGCACGCCAGGCTTCCCTGCACCTCACCATCTCCCGGAGTTTGCTCAAGTTCGTGTCTGTTGAACCCGTGGTGCCATCAACCATCTCATTCTTGTGTCGCCCCCTTTAGAACTGAACATGACTTGCCTCCTTCTCGCATCACTTCATCCTACCTCCCGCTCATCCCTGCAACCACTCACGCCCTTTCCCCCTTTCCAATGCTTATTGTCTGAGCTGAAACTTCTCCTAGTTTCACATATAGCTTCTTCTACTCTGCTTCCCTTCTCCTCACTTACCACTATGTGTGGTTAAGGAAGATGTGCAACATGAACACTTAACAAGATACTTTACACACATTTTTATACTCCCCCCTCATCCCACCAGATGGTTAATGCTGAAATCAGATTGATTACATTCTTTGCAGATGAAGATGGAGAAGCTCTATACAGTCAGAAAAAACAAGACCAGGAGCTGCCTGTGGCTCAGATCATGAACTCCTTATTGCAAACTTCAGACTTAACTTGAAGAAAGAAGGGAAAACCACTAGATAATTCAGGTATGACCTAGATCAAATCCCTTATGATTATGCCGTGGAAGTGAGAAATAGATTCAAGGGGTTATCTGATAGACAGAGTGCCTGAAGAACTATGGACGGAGGTTTGTGACACTGTACAGGAGGTGGTGATCAAGATCCATCTCCAAGAAAAAGAGCTGCAAAAAGGCAAAATGGTTGTCTGAGGAGGCCTTACAAATAGCTGAGAAAAGAAGAGAAGTAAAAGGCAAAGGAGAAAAGGAAAAATATATCTATCTGAATGCAGAGTTCCAAGGAATAGCAGGGAGAGATAAGAAAGCTTTCCTCAGTGATCAATGCAAAGAAGTAGAGGGAAACAATAGAACGGAAAGGCTAGAGATCTCTTCAAGAAAATTAGAGATACGAAGGGAGCATTTCATGAAAAGATGGGCACAATAAAGGACAGAAATAGTATGGACCTAACATAAGCAGAAGATATTAAGAAGAGGTGGCAAGAATACAGAGAAGAACTATACAAAAAAGATCTTCATGACCCAGATAACCATGATGGTGATCACTCACCTAGAGCCAGACATCCTAGAGTGTGAAGTCAAGTGGGCCTTAGGAAGCATCACTACGAACAAAGCTAGTGGAGGTGATGGAATTCCAGTTACTTCAAATCCTAAAAGATGATGCTGTGAAAGCGCTTCACTCAATATGCCTGCCAATTTGGAAAACTCAGCAGTGGCCACAGGACTGGAAAAGGTCAGATTTCTTTCCAATCCCAAAGAAAGGCAATGCCAAAGAAAGTTCAAACTACCACACAATTGCACTCATCTCACACACTAGCAAAGTAATGCTCAAAATTCTCCAAGCAAGGCTTCCACAGCACATGAACTGTGAAATTCCAGATGTTCAAGCTGGATTTAGAAAAGGCAGAGGAACCAGAGATCAAATTGCTAACATCCATTGGATCATAGAAAAAGCAAGAGAGTTCCAGAAAAACATCTGCTTCATTGACTATGCTAAAGCCTTTGACTGTGTGGATCACAACACACTGTGGAAGATTCTTAAAGAGATGAGACTACCAGACCACCTGCCCTGCCTCCTGAGAAATCTGTATGCAGGTCAAGAAGCAACAGTTAGAACCAAACATGGAACAACAGACTGGTTCCAAATAGGGAAAGGAGTACATCAACGCTGTATATTGTCACCCTGCTTATTTAACTTATATACAGAGTACATCATGTGAAATGCTGGACTGGATGAAGCACAAGCTGGAATCAAGACTGCTGGGAGAAATATCAATAACCTCAGATATGCAGATGACACCACCCTTATGTCAGAAAGTGAAGAGAAATTAAAGAGCCTCTTGATGAAAATGAAAGAGTGAAAAAGCTGGCTTAAAGCTCAACATTCAGAAAACTAAGATCATGGCCTTTGATCCCATCACTTCATAGCAAATAGATGGGAAAACAATGGAAATAGTGACAGACTTTATTATTTGGGGCTCCAAAATCACTGCAGATGGTGACTGCAGCCATGAAATTAAAAGACTCTTGCTTCTTGGAAGAAAAGCTATGATCAACCTAGACAGCATATTAAAAGCAGAGACATTACTTTGCTAACAAAGGTCCATCTAGTCAAAGCTATGGTTTTTCCAGTTGTCATACATGGATGTGAAAGTTGGACTATAAAGAACACTGAACACCAAAGAATTGATGCTTTTGAACTGTGGTGTTGGAGAAGACTCTTGAGAGTCCCTTGGAATGCAAGGAGATCAAACCAGTTCATCCTAAAGGAAATCAATCCTGAATATTCATTGGAAGGACTGATGCTGATGCTGAAGCTCCAATACTTTAGTCACCTGATGTGAAGAACTGACTCAATGGAAAAGACCCTGATGCTGGGAAAGATTGAAGGTGGGAGGAGAAGGGGATGACAGAGGATGAGATGGTTGGATGGCATCACCGACACGATGGACATGAGTTTGAGTCAATTCCGGGAGTTGGTGATGGACAGGGAAGCCTGGTGTGCTGCAGTCCATGAGGTCACAAAGAGTCGGACATGAGTGAGCGACTGAACTGAAGTGAACTCAACCCACCCAGCAACCTTCTGAAAACAATACCCTCTGGCAGTCTAGATTCAGAAATTAAATAATTTATCCAAGAACAGCAACTAGCAAATTGAGTTAAATATGAAAAAAAAGTGAAAGTGTTAGTCACTCCATCATATCCAACTCTTTGCAACCCCATGGACTGTCGCCCGCCAGCCTCTCTGTCCATGGAATTCTCCAGGCAAGAATACTGGAGTGGGTTGCCATTTCCTTCTCCAGGGGACCTTCATGATCAGTGTTTGAAGCCAGTCTCCTGCATTGCAGGCAGATTCTCTACCATCTGAGCCACCAGGGAAGCTCATTTATTTAAATCTAAGGCCTACCAGAAGAAGTTGGCCATCCACTTCTCATGGACTACAAAGCCCTGGGCTAGACTTTTTCCCCAAGACGGTGCCTGTGTTAGCACTCTCCAAATGCTGGTCTGAATTCTGGTACTGAAACGATCTCCAGGACCACACACCCAAAGAAGTTCCATTTGCATTTCTGCTGGTGTCAGTGCAAAGTGAACACTGTTCTCCTGGCCTCTCTCAAACTCACCTCCCACTTGTTTCTCAAGTAAAGGAGAGAGGCACATTTCATTTACCTAGAGGTTTTTGAAAGACTTAAATGAGTCTATTGAAGAGCTGAGTTACCCAGATTCCATCTTTGAATGTTATGTTCACTGCCTCTCCTATTTTGCCCTCTGAAGTTTGTGTAAATATATTTTTGAAAGGTATTAATCTAATTATGTGTCCATGTTTACTTATCTGTTTATCCATCTGTTTACTTCCTATCCCTCTGTTCTGAAAATAATAGTCTCATACACTGAATTATTTGGATCACATTTAGGTTTTTGCATTTAATTTAAAGAGACATTTTTTTGAAGTGGCTATGATGTTTAGAGATTCAGACATTTCCTCATTTAAAGAAATGGGTTAATCCATTTTAAAAAGAAGTAAAGGGAGATTTGATGCCTGGTCTTGTATATTTGAAGAACTGTTTAATGCAAGAAGAATTAGATAATTTATTTGCTTTAAAAAATGTTACCAGGACTTCCCTGGAGGTTCAGTGGTTAAGAATCCATCTTCCAATGCAGGGGACATGGGTTCGACCCCTGGTGGGGGACTAAGATCCCACATGCCACGGGCAACTAAGCCCACACACACATCTACTGATCCCACGCGCACAGCCGCTGAGCCCACACACACACAACTGCTTATCCCACGCACACAGCCACTGATCCCACGTGCACACCTACTGAGCCCACGCACACACCTACTGATCCCATGCACACACCTATGATCCCACGCACACCGCCTACTGATCCCACGCACACCCCTACTGATCCCACGCACACAGCTATTGATCCCACGTGCACACCTATGATCCCACGCACACAGCTACTGAGCCCACACGCACAGCTACTGATCCCACACACACACAACTACTTATCCCACACACACACCTATGATCCCACGCACACAGCCACTGATCCCACGTACACACCTACTGAGCCCATGCGCACACCTACTGAGCCCATGTGCACACCTACTGATTCCACGCACACACCTGCTGATCCCACGTGCACACCTACTGATCCCATGCACACACCTACTGATCCCACATGCACACCTGCTGATCCCATGTGCACACCTGCTGATCCCACGTGCACACCTACTGATCCCACACACACACCTACTGATCCCACATGCACACCTACTGATCCCACACGCACCCCTACTGATCGCAAGCACACACGTACTGAGCCCACGTGCACACCTACTGATCCCACGCACACACCTACTGATCCCACACACACACCTACTGATCCCACGTGCACACACCTACTGATCCCACGCACACACCTACTGATCCCACGCACACGCCTACTGATCCCACGCACACAGCCATTGATCCCACGTGCACACCTACTGATCCCACGCACACACCTACTGAGCCCACATGCACAGCTACTGATCCCACACACACACAACTACTTATCCCACACACACACCTATGATCCCACGCACACAGCCACTGATCCCACACGCACACCTACTGAGCCCATGCGCACACCTACTGATTCCACACACACACCTGCTGATCCCACGTGCACACCTACTGATCCCATGCACACACCTACTGATCCCACGCGCACACCTGCTGATCCCACGTGCACACCTACTGATCCCACACACACACCTACTGAGCCCACGCGCACACCTACTGAACCCATATGCTGCAATTAGAAACCCATGTGCCGCAACAGGGAGCCCACCTACTGCAACTAAGACTCATCACAGGCAAAAGTAAATAAATAATTTTTTTTAAAAAATGTGTTACCAGTTGCAGGCATTCAGTTCAGTTCAGTTCAGTCGCTCAGTCGTGTCCAACTCTTTGCAACCCCAGGAATCGCAGCATGCCAGGCCTCCCTGTCCATCACCAACTCCCAGAGTTTACTCAAACTCATGTCCATCAAGACAGTGATGCCATCCAGCCATCTCATCCTCTGTCATCCCCTTCTCCTCCTGCCCCCAATCCCTCCCAGCATCAGGGTCTAATGAGTCAACTCTTCCCATGAGGTGGCCAAAGTATTGGAGTTTCATCTTCAATATCAGGCCCTCCAATGAACATTCAGGACTGATCTCCTTTAGAATGGACTGGTTGGATCTCCTTGCAGTCCAAGGGACTCTCAAGAGTCTTCTCCAACACCACAGTTCAGAAGCATCAATTCCTCGGCACTCAGCTTTCTTCACAGTCCAACTCTCGCATCCATACATGAGCACTGGAAAAACCATAGCCTTGACTAGACGGACCTTTGTTGCCAAAGTAATGTCTCTGCTTTTTAATATGCTATCTAGGTTGGTCATAACTTTCCTTCCAAGGAGTAAACGTCTTTTAATTTCATGGCTGCAGTCACCATCTGCAGTGATTTTGGAGCCCCCAAAAATAAAGTCTGACACTGTTTCCACTGTTTTCCCATCTATTTGCCATGAAGTGATGGGGCCGGATACTTCAGGTAAAAATGACTTCTTTTGGGACTTCCTTGGCAGTCCAGTGGTTAAGACTCTTCGCTTCCACCACCCAGGGGCTGCGGATTAGATTCCTGGCCCAGGTGGCCCTAGTGGTAAAAAACCCACCTGCAAGTGCAGCTGACTTAAGGGATGTGAATTTGATCCCTGGTTCAGGAAGATCCCCTGAAGGAGGGCATGGCAACCCACTCCAGTATGCTTGCCTGGAGAATCCCATGGACACAGGAGCCTGGCGGGCTACAGTCCATAGTGTCGCAAAGAGTCAGACACAACTGACGTGATTTCACACACATACTGGAAACTAACATCCCCTACATACATCTTAGTGCAGCCAAAAAAAATGGGGGAGTCACAGCTCTTTCCTGGTTGGAACCATGGAGGGTTCAAAAGAGAAAATAAAGAAGGTTTTTGCTTGGCCAGAAACACTAAAGAGTAAATAAAAGATTTTCGCAGAGCTTAAGATCAAGAGCTTGAGAAAGAAGTGTGCCCTAAAGATGCTTTGAAAAGCAAAGAGGAAGCTTATCTATGAAAAAGTTCTAGAAAAAGCTAAGCATTATCACAGGAATACAGGCAGATGATATCACAGGAATATAGGTAATAGACACATCCACCACCTGCAAAAATTTCGAATGGCTAGGATGGCAAGAAAAGCCAGCAATATCTATGTACCCTCTGAACCCCAATTGATGCTTATCATCAGGATCAGAAGTATCAATGGCGTTTGCCGAAAGGTTGGATGGTTGTTGCAGCTTGTTCGCCTCTGTCATATCTTCACTGGCACCTGTGTGAAGGTCAACAGCACTTCAATTAACATGCTGAGAACTGTGGAAGCATACAGTGCATGAGAATACCCAGACTTGTGGTCAGTAAATGAATTGATCTACAAGTGTGCTTATGGCAAAACCAACAAGAAGTGAATTGACCTGACAGATAACTCATTGATTGCTCAATCTCTTGGCAAAGATGGCATCATCTGCATGGAGGATATGATTCATGAGGTCTGTACTTTTGGAAAATGTTTCAAAGATGCCTGCAACTTCCTGCGGCACTTCAAGTTGTCTTCTCCACAAGGTGGAATGAAGGAAAAGACCACCCATTTTGTAGAAGGTAGAGATGCTGGCAACTGGAAGACCAGATCAACAGGCTTATTAGAAGGATGAATTAAGGTATCTACTGTGATTATTTTTGTAATCTGGTCAGTTATTAAACAGAGGCTGCTTCCAAATTTAAAAATTTAAATGATAAAAATAGGCAAAGGATCTGAGTGGACATTTCTCAAAAAAACTGGCTAATAATCTCACAAAGACCTGCTCAGTGTCATTATCTATCAAGGAAACACAAATAAAAACCACTGTGAGGTGGCACTTCTCATCCTGTTGAAAAGTAGATAATCCAGGTGTTGTAGAGGATGTGGAGAAAATAGAGCCTGTGTCCATCGTAGGTGGTGGTGTAAAGTGTTGTGTCTGCTGTGGAAAACACTCTGGAGTTCCTCAAAAAGTTAAGCGTGGAGTTTCAATCAGTTCAGTGCTCAGTCGTGTCTGACTCTCTGTGATCCCATGGACTGTAGCACGCCAAGCCTCCCTGTCCATCACCAACTCCCGGAGTTCACCAAAGCTCATGTCCATCGAGTTGGTGATGCCATCCAACCATCTCCTCCTCTGTCATCCCCTTCTCCTCCTGCCCTCAATCTTTCCCAGCATCAGGGTCTTTTCCAGTGAGTCAGTTCTTCACATCAGGCAGCCAAAGTATTGGAGTTTCAGCTTCAACATCAGTCCTTCCAATGAACACCCAGGACTGATGTCCTTTAGGATGGACTGGTTGGATCTCCTTGCAGTCCAAGGGACCCTCAAGAGTCTTCTCCAACACCATAGCTCAAAAGCATCAATTCTTCTGTGCTCAGCTTTCTTTATAGTCCAACTCTCACATTCATACATGACTACTGGAAAAACCATAGCTTTGACTAGATGGACCTTTGTTGGCAAAGTATTGTGTCTGCTTTTTAGTATGCTGTCTAGGTTGGTCATAACTTTCCTGCCAAGGAGTGTCTTTTAATTTCATGACTGCAGTTAGGACACAGCAATTCTTTTTTTTTTTGTTCCATCTTTATTGAGGTATTATTGTACATCATTGTGCATGCGTGTGCACTCAGTCACTTTAGTCCTGTCCAACTCTTCAACTCCATGGACTGTAGCCCACCAGGCTCCTGCATCCACGGGATTCTCCAGGCAAGAATACTGAAGTGGGTTGCCATGCCCTCCTTTAGGGGAACTCCCCGACCCAGGGATGGAACCTGTGTTTCCTACAGCTTCTGCATTTCAGGCAGATTCTTTACTTCCAAGCCAGTTAATGGATACAGTTTGGTGAATTTGTACATATGTATAAACCCATTTTATTAACACCACAATACAGGTATTAAACATATCCATCACCTACAAAAGTTTGGCTGTGTCCATCTGTTGGATAACCATGTTATTTTTCAGCAATTCACATGTTTAAACATGTGAACTCGTCAAAATAGTCCTCTTCCTTCCATCCTCTGGACACAGCAATTCTAAGAATATTCTTTTTTTTTTCTAAGAATATTCTTTTTTTTTTCTAAGAATATTCTTTTCTTTTTTTCTAAGAATATTCTTTTCTTTTTTTCTAAGAATATTCTAATTCTAATCCTTAGAATATAAGAAACAAAAACATGTGTCGACATAAAATCTTGTACACAGGGCCCCCCTGGTGGCTCAGTGGTAAAGAATCCGCCTGCCAGTGCAGGAGACACAGATTCGATCCCTGATCTGGGAAGATCCCACATGCTGCAGAGCAACCAAGCCCATTCACCACAAGTACTAAGCCTGCACCCTCGACCCCGCGACCCGAAACTGCTGACGCCCACACGCCCCGGACGCCATGCTCTGCAACAGGAGAAGCCACTGCAGTGAGAAGCCCGTGCACCCTAACTTGAGAGCAGCCCCCACTGTCTGCAACTGGAGACAAGCGCTGGCAGTAACAGAGACCCAGCACAACCAAACGTAAAAAATAAATAATTTTTTTGGGGGGAAAAAAAAGTGTGCGCAAATGTTTGTGTGCTGTATGTGCTGTGCTCAGTAGCTTCAGTTGTGTCCAACTTTTTGCAACCCCATGGACTGCAGCCCGCCAAGCTCCTCTGTCCATGGGATTCTCCGGGCAAGAATACTGGAGCGGGTTGCCATGTCCTTCTCCAGGGGATCTTCCCGACCCAGGGATCGAACCCGAGTCTGCCTCATCTCTGGCACTGCAGGTGGATTCTTTACCAGTGAGTCCCTGGGGAAGCCCACACAAATGTTTTTAGGAGCACTATTCATAATAGCCAAAAAGTGGAAACAACCCATCAGCCGATGAATGGATAAATAATCTTGCTATGTCCATGTGACTTACTGTTACTTGACAATGAAAAGGAATGAACTTTTCCTGGATAGCACTGATACACACTATAAACTGGATGCACCTTGAAAACATAGTGCTAAGTGAAAGCAGCCTGTTGCTAAAGGCTACATATTGCATAATTTCCTTTGCATAAAATATTGAGAATGGGCAAATCTATAAGATAGGAAATAGATTAGTGATCAACAGGGAAACTCCCCTGCGGTCCATTGGTTAGGACTTGGCACTTTCACTGCTGAGGGCCTGGGTTTGATCCCTGGCCCGGGAACAAAGATCCTGAAAGCTGTGTGGCAAAGCCAAAAAAAAAAATATTAGTGATTGACCTAGGGGTGGGTTGGGGGTCGGAAATGAGAAGTTACTTCCAGTGGGTGTGAACTTTCTTTTTCAGTTGGTGAAAATGTAAAATTGATTTGTGGTGATGCTTGCACAACTTGGTGAATACACTAAAGTCCATTGAATTGTATACTTTAAATGACTGAATGATGTTTCTATAAAGCTATTGAAAAAGAAAGAAGTATACCACGTGAGAATGTTTAAACAGTAGAAAGGTATTACCTAATTATTAAACAGTGTTCCACTTTATACTCAAATATGGAAAATGAGTATTTTGCCAGGATTTAAGTTTTTTGATGTTGAAGTTGCCTTTCCCAGGATGGAGTCAGATACTCTGTCTTTATCTGAAAGCACCCAGGGCTTGGTCCCAAGTTCTCTGCTTTGTGACTCTAGTGTGATTCTTCTTTTTTCTCATTAACTCCTGAGTCTACTGCTGTCTCTTAACTTCACACACTGGGTTGGATATTTTTTAAGTTTAGAGACCTATTCACTGTGAAATCAAATGAGGACTTTAAGGAAGATTTTGGGATTCTTAGAATGACAAGAGTTCAAATAAGGACAATGGAACCAAAGCAGAATAACAACTAGCCAGCAAGTCCTGCTCTACTAAGGAAGGTGAAGTACTCCTAAGAAAGAAAGTGTAGAAAGTGTTAGTCACTCAGTCGTGTCTGACTCTTTGACCCCATGGCCTGTAGCCCAGCAGGCTCCTCTGTCCATAGAATTCTCCAGGCAAGAATTCTGGAGCGGGTTGCCATTTTCTTCTCCAGGGGATCTTCCCTACCCTGGGATCGAACCCGGGTCTCCTGCATTGCAACCAGATTCTTTACCATCTGAGCCACCAGGGAAGCCCAGAATTACTCCTAAGACGGGAGCAATTGAACTACCAACTGGACTTCAGAATTCTCCACTTCACACTGAGATTGCCAGAGTTCCTAAAATCCTATAGTAGGAGGACTTCTTTTAAAAGTTAGGGAAAATTAGAATATGAAAGTTTAAAATCAAGACCTCTTAGGATCTAGATTTTTTTTTTTCAGAATTCTTCTTTGTTAACTGCTCAAAACTTAAGCATAATCAAATGTATCAAGTTTGAATGATATTCTGGTTACTAAAATGGGATTCTAGTTACTAAACGGTAAAACTGTCCCACAGTTTTGAGGTAGCAAAGTCTGTAACACCTGATACATCTGCTGATTCCTTTGTCAACACTGTCTCATACCCAGATTTCCAGGTAGCTCAGAAATTTTGGGGGCTTCCCAAGTGGCGCAGTGGTGAAGAACTCACTCACCAATGCAGGAGACACAAGAGACCCTGAGTTGGGAAGATCCCTGGAATAGGAAATGGCAGCCCTCTCCAGTATTCTTGTCAGGAAAGTTCCCCCGACAGAGGAGCTTGGTGGGTTACAGTCCATGGGGTCACAAAGAGCTGGGCACAACTGATCCATTGAGCATGCACACACGCAGCAATTTCTGGATTATAGGAAATTTACATAATTGAAAAGAAAAGAGAGGAAAAAGCAGAGGAGAGAAATTAAAAGCATCCAACTGAGATAAAGGATAAATAGGGAATGGGGAGAAAAAGGAAATAAAGAGACAAATTTAGGGAAAAAAATAGCAAAGTCAAAAGAATAGCAAAGAATGATCAATGGATTAGAAACACAGAATCCGATTCTGGGACCAGCTCTACTGTTAGTAAATTGTGTAGTCTTGGGCACAGCCCATCCCTTCTCCCAGCTTTATAGGCCCATGTAATCAGTGTTACTGGTCTTCTTTTGGGTCAAATGAGTAAGTATGAGTTCTGAGTAGTAAAAAAGGAGATTTGATTTCCTTTGCAGTTATAAAACCTGTCTCCTTACTCTGTAATTGGAGTATTTTATGAAAACACTCTCTGAAAAAAAAATATAGTACTTAAAGAAAGTAAGTTTGCCAGTCACTGACAAGCTCTATTCTCTTGATGACTTCCTGAACCCAGTCACTGAAACTTATCTGTCACTTTCAGTTTCCTGCATGACTTTGTCCGGATTCAACAACACAAATTAATGGTAAGAATCCCCTCCTATCAGAAAGTCTTCTGAAAGAAAAGTGTTGATAACCTTAGAGACATAACCGTACAGCATAACCCAGATCATCCCCCCGGGGTCTTTCTGTCCCTTTCTGTGGCATTTGTCCCGGGGTTTGGGTGGGGGGGGGCGGTGCAGGGAAGCCCTCTAGGAAGTTTAAAGATTTCTTTGTAAAACGGTTACAGTATTTGAAGTCATCTCAAGTCTAAATTAAACAGCTGTACAGTACTGCTTTGGGAAAATCTGAATCTTACTGTTTTAACAGAAGTGCAGTTACTGATTAAATATGCACAGCGACTTAAACGAGTCATTGCCGTCCGACTTGAATAAATGGATCGTTTGTAATGAATCTGATTTTAAAGTAAATGGATACTCTGAAGTGCTTTAAAAAGTTCTAGATTGTATTTGAGGTAAATAAGTTAAGAACACATAGTGATCTTTTTAAAAAAAAACAATAGTTTTTCTTTAATGCTTTTCAGACTTTTGCATTCAGTGCAAGAAGATCAAGAATTTGCCTCTGCACCAAGTTGCAAAATAACAGTGTAGTTATTATTCTCTTGTCTGATTTTCATAAGCTTTTTAAAGGAGGCATTTTATTTCTGGAGAAACAGTCACAGCTTGATTTAGTCTTCGTGTCCAATACATGGAGGAACTTTTAGTTCCTGAATACCAGATAAGCAAGGACTTTTTGTCCTGCTTGTGAAACTTACCTAAAGTAAGCTCAGGAATGTATTTTCTCAGATAATACTATCCAGACTTCATTATAATATCCTTGAATTTGAAAATAAGTAAAAACTCAAAACTCCTTGTGCATATGTGTGGTTCCTTTTAACAAAAATTTCAATTAAGTGAGAAGATACGGTGCTGGGTTAAAATCCTCCTTATCTCGTTCTCATAAGCAGTTTGAGTAGCCTTTCTGTGACGTCTGTTTTTGAATTCGCATAGATCACAGGCTTCCTTGGATGTCAGGACCAGATCTTAACAATCTTTGAGCTCTCCGAGCTCAGCCTTGTAGTCAGTGGAAATTCTTCCCATGAAAACCCGCCATCCTCTGGTGCCCAGTCACACAATTTCAAACTGGCAAGGATCTAAAGTGAGTTTTTTCAGTAGCTACCAGTGCGTCTCAGAACTGAATCTACTTGATGCAGAAGAGCTGTTCTGAGTAAACTCCAGAGGTCAGCTGAAACCCCACACCGGACGGAACCCTGTCCCAGCTGCAGGAGTCCCCTGCCCGCTGCGCGCTCCCCCTACACGCGGCATCTCCAAGAAACCACCCGCGCGAGGCTATTCTTGGCGGACACAAGTTTCTTTCAGTGATAGACCAAAATCACGGGGAAAGAAGGCTCTCTCTGGGGGTCAAAGGGGAACCTCGAGCGTGTTTTAACAGCGTAGTTTCCCAGGAACACGGGCAGGGCGGGGGTTCCCCTGGCGCGCTCGGTGAGCTCTAGAAAACAGGCCTGCAGCTCCGCGGACGCGCGCTCTCCGGGAGGCAGTGTCTCCCTGCACCGCTTTTTCCATTTCATCGATCGGGACCTAGGTGCTGGCTGCAGTTAGCCCTGATCGGGCAGCAGGAGCGTCCTGGGGGACTGCCGGCTAGCCTGATTGCTGGCGGCCGCGGGGACGCCCCGCGCGCAGCTGCGGGGCACCGGCTGTTCACCCTCAGTGTCCCGGCTCCACGCGGAGGCTCGGCCCGGCGAAACTGCGGCAGCTGTGGGGATCGGCGGCTTATCTTTGTTTTGGAAAACTGCCCTGAGAAGCTTGTATTACTTTATCTCCATAGATACTTCAGGATAGGGAGTGAACAGGAGAACCCTGCTCCACAGCAGAACCCTGCTCCACAGCAGAAATTCACAGAGGGACTGAAACAGGATTTCTTAAAAGCTCTATCATGAAAACCATCAAAAATTCACAGAAGTGGAATAGTGGAATAAGTCCATACATACATCAAATACTACTCGACATTCTGCAATTCTTTTTCGTCTATTTCCCACATCCTTTTTTTTTCTTTTTATTGTAGTTGCTTTTTTTTTTACTTTTTAATACATATTTATTTGAAATAAATGAGCTTTGTTCACAGTTCTTCTATTCCTCTTTTCATAAAAGCTGCCACCTCTCTTTCCTTTAAATTCTGTCCTGTTTTTTTCATGATAGGTATTTTAGAGGGATGACAGTTTTTCTTCCCACCCACTGTAGAAATCCCCACAACCACCTCACACAAATGCAGATGACCAAATTCTAATGAAAAGTGACTTCATAATGGATTTCCAACCTCTGAGCCGTAGAGACAGCACAGTCTGAAAAACAGGATGGGACAGTAACATGTCTCCAAAGATGAAGAAGGGCACTTTTGGTTTCCAGAACAGAACAGACTTGCTTGAGAGACCCACAGACCTCAGCAGATCACCAGAATCCACTTGATCTTTCTGCTTGGGAGGACCGTCACTCCGTCTGGATATCACCGCCCCCCCGCCCTGGTTCATCAGCTGTGCTCCCAGGGCTCCTCAGCTTACTGGACTATTTTTAAGCAACTCTCAGACTTCTTTTCACTTCTAAGTGCTTTAGTGTATGATTCTAATATATATATATATATATATATAATGTAACCACAAAATTTACTACACTCAACAAAACAGCTAATAACAATTCCATTGAATTTGCCTGAATCAAGGATCTAGTCAAAGTCAGATATTGTCTGTAGTTGTGATTGAGGTGACCATTTGTTCTTTAGAATTCACATTCTAAATTTGGGAGATTATATCCTCAAGGCGTACTTTCATGTCTTCCCCATATTTTCTGTAAATCCACAGTAAAATCTAGAAGCTTCATGAGAATTAAGTTTGGGGTTTTTTTTTTTCAAAGAATACTGCATAGGTGGTGCTATGAAGTTCTATCACTTCTTCCTCAGGAGGCACAAATGTCTAACTGTCCAATCTCAGTGATGTTAGGATTGACCACTGAGTTCAAATGTCATCAATCTGATGCATCCATTACAGAGTTCTCCCCTTAACTTTACCTGATAGTTTCAGCAGACATTAATAATCCTTGCCTAAAATGATCCTTTCATTTGGGGTTACTAAGTGGTGGTATTCTAATCTTTTCATTCCTTTGCCATGTATTAATATTAGCCATGATTCTTACAGAGAAGAATTTCCTTCTCATGTTTGTTAAGGCCAGATAAATAACTTGGTTCCTTTCTCTTGTATCAGATTGATTCCCTGCTGCTGCTAAGTCACTTCAGTCATGTCCAACTCTGTGCAACCCCATAGATGGCAGCCCACCAGGCTCCCCCGTCCCTGGGATTCTCCAGGCAGGAACACTGGAGTGGGTTGCCATTTCCTTCTCCAATGCATGAAAGTGAAAAATGAAAGTGAAGTCGTTCAGTCGTGTCCAACTCTTAGCGACCCCATGGACTGCAGCCTACCAGGCTTCTCCGTCCATGGGATTTTCCAGGCAAGAGTACTGGAGTGGGGTGCTATTGTCTTCTCCGGATTGATTCCCCAAGCCACCTCATAATGTAACTATGAAAAAAGTTTTGAGTTTTTATGTTTGATGCGTTTCAATCCAATGCAGTCCTAGTTTTTTAAATGCTTAATCATCTCAGATTTATTTATTTATTTCAAACTTATTCTGTACCCTTTTGATTTGTCTCTGTTAGTCTTTGAAACTTTTCTGCCCTTTGCCTGGAGTAATAGCTTTCCAAGGAGCCCTGGTTGCTTTTAGTAAACCAGGAATGATGGGTATTCTGTCTAATGGATTGTCATTGCTTCTAGTCCAACACTATGTTTAAAGAAACAAAATGAAGCTGTATTGAATTCAGGCTGGTATTAGTCTCCTACGGACGTATACACAGCTGTACTCATTTTAAACTCCCTCCTTCCTGTCCCAAAGCAACAAGTGTCTATGCTTTTGGTATCTCCAGTTCCAGGACACATGGTCAGTTTCCTCCTCACTCGCCTCCTCGGTCATCCTCATTCTCTCCTTATCAGCCA
Source organism: Odocoileus virginianus (assembly GCF_023699985.2). NCBI lineage: Eukaryota > Metazoa > Chordata > Mammalia > Artiodactyla > Cervidae > Odocoileus > Odocoileus virginianus. The sequence goes on from NC_069674.1 coordinate 4,739,659, forward strand.
GTCAGGGACGGCCACTCGCTCCTCTGTCCCCTAGCTTCCCTCCCAAACTAGAATGAATGCTCTCTGAAAGTGATAATGATTTCTACTCACTTGGGAATCCTCCATAACACTGAGTACAGAGTAGGTTTTCAATAAAGTTTTGCAGTTAATTGTCACAGATCCCAATCTGTGCTGCAAATTCTCTGCTTTACATCAATCAATCTCCCATCCAGGGACTGTTGTTTTTTTTTTTCCTCAGCACAAAAGAAGCATCATTCCACAACCATTTTATAGAGATGGAATAAAATTAAACTCTGTAATTGATTCTGCTCCAAAGAAGCCATACATTAAAGAAGAGAGGCCGTGCCTTGAGGAGCTGTGGGCTTCATTACAGGCTCCGCGGCAGGCCACGGGGGAGGGCGGCCAGGCTCTGCGGAAAGGAGCCCTTAATGGCCTCCAGCCCTTCCGCAGCACACTCCAGCCCCCACCTCCGCGGTGCTGCCAGAAACCAATGGGGGGGGTGGTCTTCGCTCCGTTCCTCGATATTCCAGGATTATTAACGATTTCTCGTTTCCTAACTCCATACTTAAGGAAGATGATTTCATGGAGCCAAATAAGATGATCCCAAGATAAACCAGCTGTATATCCAGAGAGCCCCTGGACACCACCTGTAGATGTCCTGTGTGGGTCTTAGTGGGGAGACCTCGGGAGGAGCAGATAAAATAGCACCCAGTCCTCCACCACAGAGAGGCATGGGCCCCCCAGATAGGAGTTCCAGAATTAACCTCCACTGCTGTTCCTTCATTGACCTTCTAATCACATGCTTCGCCCATTGTACTGTGGATTTGTCTTTTTCCTCCTTAATTAGTAGGTGGAGTCTTTATGTTCTGTGGTTATTGTATGCCAAGGGCAGACAACCATCAAATTAGCTGAAGAAAAGAGTGAACTCATGGACTGTCCTAACTGGGAGTCCAGGAGTAGCTCTGAGCTCTGGCACAGGTGGATGCAAGGACCCAGACAATTAGGCAGAACCCTCTGCATTTACCTTTCGGGTCTTCTCATCTCTGTTGCCTTGGTTTGGTCCTTCTGGAGTTAGGTTTTCCTGTGTAGCCAGAAACATCCATGGCAACAGGAAAACGCCCTTCTGTGCCTCCAAAGCTTGTGCTGTGTGTGTGCTCGGTCACTTAGTGGCGCCTGACTGCAGCTCTGTGGCCTGTCGCCCGCCAAGACTACCTAACGATTCAGATGTTTGAGGAGTGACGGGGCCGAAGAACGGGGTCCTGAGCAGCTCACTCGATTAGAGACATCGGTCCTCTCAGCATATATGTGACATGTGACCTTTCTAAGCCTCAGTTTTCCCTGCTGCAAAATGGAATGATCGAAATCGAAACTATACCTGTCAATGATAATCCTAACTATATAATTCATATAAAATACTTAGCATAATTCCTGGCATATAGTAATTCTTGTGTTAATCTTGGCTCTTATTATTTTTTTAATCGTTATATACTTTTCCTAGACGGTCATTTCTTTATACTGCATTTTTCTATTTATGTGAAGTTCTAGAACAAGAAAACTGCTTTTTTTTCCTCTATAAAATAATGGTTATAGTTTCCTGTGCTATACAATGTACCTTTTTGTTTTGTTATAATTTTTTAATTAGTTAATTTATTTTAAATGAAACAGATGACTATTTTTAATGACAAAAGGTACAATTCTCGAAGAAGATAGACATCATAAACCATTAGATGCATTAACAACAAAGAAACAAAGATACATAAAGCAAAAATCAGAAAGGGAAAAGAAAAAATATATACTCACAGTGAGACATGTTAACATTCCTCTGAGAATATTTTATTGAGTGCAGAAAAAATAAGAATAAGAGCATCTTGAATGATGTCATTGATAATTTAAATATAACAAATTTATATTTAGTTTATATTAATCATATCCTACACAAATACATTTAAAATTTTGTATCTCATATGTTATTAGATGTCCATAGGACATTTAGAAAAACTGGCAAAGAGATAGGCATTACTAAATTTTAAAAAGTAGAATTATTTTTTGTATGTGTAATTCAGTTATACATATACACGTTATTTTTGAAATTATTTTCCATCATAGGTTATTATAAGATATTGACTGTAGTTTTCTATACTAAGAGTAAACTTTTGTTACTTGTTGCATATCTATTTTTTAAATTAGAAACATAGCATTCTATTCATACTAAATCAAACAAGTGGAATCAAAATGTCATTAATTTTTTATGCAAAAATTCACATGTTTTCTAAAATATATATATTATACATATTATTTATATATATGTATACAAAAGCTTTTCTACTATGCTTGATAAAGGCTTGAGAAAGAACATAAAAAAAAGAGATGGAGAAATTAGAAAACATAAACTAAATGAAATGGGAGCACTGAAAATGAAATAGAAAAAGTGAAACAAACTAGGTGAAAGTAAAAGTTCCTGATGTAGTCCAGTTGTTTTTAAACATGGCTGCTCGTTAGAAGTATATCTGGAGCTCTGGCAAAAAAAAAAAAAAAAAAAAAGGAATACCTGGGCATTTGTATTTTTCAAAAAATTCCAAGATAATTCTGATATGCATCTGAATTTTAAAAAGTGATTACAGGTTTTTCTATTAAATGGTAGCTTTGATGATATAGAATTCTATCATTTTCTGTTGACCAATCCTGATTTTTTTTTTTTAAGAAGTCACTCAGTCATGTCCGACTCTTTGTGAGCCCATGGACCATATAGCCTGCCAGGCTCCTCTGTCCATGGAATTCTCCAGGCCAGAACACTGGATTGGGTAGCCATTCCCTTCTCCAGGTGATCTTCCCAACTCAAGGATGGAACCCAGGTCTCCCACATTACAGCAGATTCTTTACTATCTGCGCATACAATGGTATTAAGTGAGTAATAGTTACATATGACAATAGTAAAAGATGTTCATCAATTTTCACAATCAATAACCAGATGAAAAATAAATAATTACAACTGCAAGCCATAATGGGACTATGACTAACCTAACAATATAAAATAATTACACATAATTTAGGGGGTCAAGCAGAGTGATGTGGTAAGTGGAAGTGCATACTTGCACATGTTTTCATCTGCTCAGCCAGTCTATGTCTTTTGATTGGTGCATTTAATCCATTTGCATTGAAGGTAATTATCAATATTTATGATCCTATTAGCATTTTCTTAATTGTTTGGGGTTTATTTTCTGTAGGTAGTGCTTTTCCTTCTCTCTGTTTTCTGCCTAGAGAATTTCCTTTAGCATGTTGTAAAACTGGTTTGGTGGTGCTGAATTCTTTTAACTTTTTTTTGTCTGGAAAGCTTTTGATTTCTCCATCAAATCTGAAGAAGAGTCTTGCTGGTAGAGTATTCTTGGTTGTAAGCTTCTTCCCTTTCATCACTTTAAATATGTCATGCCATTCCCTTCTAGCTTGTAGAGTTTCTGTTGAGAAATCAGCTAATAGCCTGACGGGAGTTCCCTGGTGTGTTATTTGTCATTTTTCCCTTCTTGCTTTTAATATTTTATCACTATCTTTAATTTTTGTCAGTTTGATTACTGTGTGTCTGGATGTGTTTCTCTTCAGGTTTATCCTGCCTGGGACTCTTTGTGCTGCCTGGACTTCGCTGTTTATTTCCTTTCCCATGTCAGGGAAGTTTTCAGCTATTATCTCTTCAAATGTTTTCTTAGGTCCTTTCTCTCTGGGACCCCAGTGATGCAAATGTTGGTGCATTTAATGTTGTCCCAGAGGTCTCTTAGGCTGTCTTCAATTCTTTTCATTCTTTTTTCTAAATTTTGTTCTGCGGCAGTGATTTCTACCATTCTGTCCTCCAGGTAATTTATCCATGCTTCCGCCTCAGTTATTCTGCTATGAATTCCTTCTAGTATATATCATTCATCTCTGTTTGTTCTTTAGTTCTTATAAAGTGAAAGTGAAACTGAAGTTGCTCAGTCGTGTCCAATTCTTTGCAACCCCATGGACTGTAGCCTACTGGGCTCCTCAATCCATGGGATTTTCCAGGCAAGAACACTGAAGTGGGTTGCCATTACCTTCTCTAGGAGATCTTCCTGACCCAGGGACTGAACCCGGGTCTCCCGCATCGTAGGCAGACGTTTTACCCTCTGAGCCACCAGGGAAGTCCCAGTTCTTATAGGTCTTTTGTAAACATTTCTTGCATCTTCTCAATCTTTGCCTCCATTCTTTTTCCAAGATCCTGAATCATATTCACTATCGTTTTTCTGAATTCTTTTTCTGGAAGGTTGCCTACCTCCACTTCATTTAGTTGTTTTTCTGGGGTTTTATCTTGTCGCTTCATCTGGTATGTAACTTTCAGCTTTTTCATGCTGGTTAACTTTCTGTGATACGGTTTTGTTTTAGTTGCTGTGGGATTGTGGTTCTTCCTGCTTCTATCTACTCTGATGGAGGAGGCTAAGAGGCTTGTGTAAGCTTCCTGATGGGAGGGACTGGTGGTGGGAAAAACTGGATCTTGCTCTGGGCAGGGCCTTGCTCAGTAAAGCTTTAATCCAGTTATGCTGATGGATGGGATTGTGCTCCCTCCCTGGTAGCTTTTTGGCCTGAGGCGGCCCAGCCCTGGAGCCTGCGGGCTCTCTGGTCGGGTTAATGGTGACCTCCAAGAGTGTGCCAAAGGGGACCTTCCCAGACAGCTGCTGCCAGTCCCCCCCACCCCCGTCCCTGCGGTGAGCCCCTGCTGACCCACGCCTCCACAGGACACCATCCAACACTAGCAGGTAGTTTTGGTTCAGCTTCCTGTGGCGTCACTGCTTCTTTCCCCTGAATCTTGGTGCATGCAAGGTTTTGTTTGTGCCCTCCAGTCCATGGGGTCGCAAAGAGTCAGACATGACTGAGGGCCTGCACTTTCACTTTCCAAGCCTGGAGTCTGTTTCCCCAGTCCTGTGGAAGTCTTGTAGCCAAATCCTCCTGGGCTTCAAGATCAGATTGCCTGGTGATTCTCAGTCCCTTTGTCGGATCCTCAGGCTGGAAAGCCTGACATTGGGTTCCAAATCTTCACAACAGTGGGAGAACTTCTTTTGTATTATTGCTCTCTAGTTTGTGGGTCACCCACTGCTGGGTATGGGATTTGATTTTATAGTGATTGTGCCCCTCCTACCATCTTGCTCTGGCCTCTTCTTTGTCTTTGGACATGGGGTATCTTTTTTTGGTAGGTTCCAGCATCCTCCTGTCCATGGTTGTTCAGCAGTTAGTTGTGATTTTGTGCTCTCAGAGGAGGAGATGAGTGCACATCCTTCTGCTCCACCATCTTAAACTGGGAGTCCTCCCCTAGGTGGTCATTTTTAACATTATTTATGGTATCACCTATTGAACAGAGCTTAAATTTTTTTCTGTAGCAACATGTGAAACTCTTTTCTGTATGATTTCTGAGAGGTGTCCTACAGGAGCCGGGCCTTCCCTATGCCCCCAAATAAAAAGAAAAAAATTTTTGGCCACTCCTCACAGCATGCTGGATATTATTCCCCGGACCAGGGAGGGATCCAACCCATACCCCATGTAGTGAAAGCACAGAGTCCTGACCATTGGACCACCAGAGAATTTTTGCAGTTTTAATTTTAGTGTTTAAGTCTTTACTTCATGAAACTAATATAGTGTTATATGCCAATTATACCTCAATTTTTTAAAAAAGAGGGGAAAAAGTGCTTGAGTCCACCTTCTTTTCCCCACTAATTTGAAATTTTGTTGTTATTGTTCAAATTTAATCTTTATCAAATGCTAAGTTCCTACTGTGAACTGACTTGTTTCTAATTTCTTCTGTGTGATTCTTTATTTCTTCCTATGCCAGTTTTCATTGTCATAGTTTGATACTAAATTTGATATTTAGGAGGATAAGTTTCCCCTGCCATCATTCCTGTTTTTTTAAATGTATTTGGCTGTTCTTCCACTCTCTGTTGTTCCTGTTAATCTTTAGAATCAACTTATAAAGACACAATTAAAAATTCATTAGAATTTTATTTAAAATGGCATTGAATTTATGGAACAATTTGGAAGTAATTAATATCTTCCTAATAATGAGTCTTCTTGTTTAGAAAACAAAATAAATTGCCATTTTTTAAGGCATTGTTCATGTTCCTGGGTAAGTTTTAGAGAGTTCCTTTACAGGTAATGCCTCCAAGGTAGTACCAATGGTAAAGAACCCACCTGCCAATGCAGAAGACTCAGGTTCAAATCCTGGGTCAGGAAGATCCCCTTGAGTAGGAAATAGCAACCCATTCCAGTAGTCTCCCCTGGAGGAGGGCATGGCAACCCACTTCAGTATTCTTGCCTGGAGAATCCCCATGGACAGAGGGGCCTGGTGGGCTACAGTCCATGGAGTCACAAAGAGTGGGGCATGACTGAGCACACATGTTACAGGTAACAGAAGTGACATATTTATCATTATGCTTATTCAGAGATACTTTATTTTGTATTTTTGTGGGTTTTTGTTTTGTTTTTGCAGTTGAATAGAATTCTTCTTTTCCATTAGATTTTCTAATTTATTGTTATTTTTGTCATGACTATTAATGTTTTTTTTTTTACTTATAACCTGCTATCCTACTGTGATCTTTTTACCTGAAAATCTTACTTTTTCAGTGGATTTCCATAGATTTTGTAAGTGGCCAATCATGTCATATGTCAATAAAGATAAAGAAGTCACTTCTGTCTGTAGCTGTTGGTGTCTCTTTTTGTTTTACGGTGGGGGTTGGTCCTGCATTGAAATAATGGCAGTAGTCATGACAAGCACTCCTGCCTTGTTCCTAGCAGGGTTTTTTCAGCTTTAAGTATGGCATTTGTGTTAATTTTTTTTTTTTTGGCCAATTATCTATTCCTAGGTTTGCTGCTGTTCAGTTGCTAAATCGTGCCCGACTCTTTGCGACCCTGTCAACTGCAGCACGCCAGGTTTCCCAGTCCTTCATTATCTCCCTGAGTTTGCTCACACTCATGTCCATTGAGTCAGTGATGCCATCCAACCTTCTTATCCTCTGTTGCCCCCTTAACCTCTTGCCCTCAAACTTTCCAGCATCAGAGTCTTTTCCAATGAGTTGGCTCTTTGCATCAGCTATCTGAAGTTATTGGAGCTTCAGATTCGGCACCGTGAGTCCTTCCAATGAATATTCAGGACTGATTTCCTTTTGGATGGACTGGTTTGATCTCTTTGCTGTCCAAGGGACTCTCAAGAGTCTTCTCCAACACCACAGTTCAAAAGCATCAATTTTTCAGTGCTCAGCATTCTTTGTGGTCCAACTCTCACATCCATACATGACTACTCGAAAAACCATAGCCTTGACTAGATGGACCTTCGTCAGCAAAGTAATGTCTGTGCGTTTTAATACGCTGTCTAGGTTTGTCATAGCTTCTCTTCCAAGGAGCAAAAAAAATTGTCTTTTAATTTCATGGCTGCAGTCACTGTCTGCAGTGATTTAGGAGCCCAAGAAAATGAAATCTGCTACTGTCTCCACTTTTTCCCCATCTATTTGGGGAAAAGGAAAGGGATCAGATGGCTATGATTTTCATTTTCTGAATGTTGAGTTTTAAGCCAGCTTTTTCACTCTCCTTTTTCATTTTCATCAAGAGACTCTTTATTTCCTCTTCACTTTCTGCCAGAAGGGTGGTGTCATCTGCATATCTGAGGTTATTGCTATTTCTTCCAGATATCTTGATTCCAGCTTGTGCTTCATCCAGCCTGGCATTTCACATGATGTACTCTGCATATAAGTTAAATAAGCAGGGTGACAATATACAGCCTTGATGTACTCCTTTCCCAATGTGGAGCCAGTCCATTGTTCCATGTCCAGTTCTAACTGTTGCTTCTTGACCTACATGTAGGTTTCTCAGGAGGCAAGTAAGGTGGTCTGGTATTCCCATCTCTTTCAGAATTTTCCACAGTTTGTTGTGATCCATACAGTCAAAGGTTTTAGCAAAGTCAATGAAGCAGAAGTAGATGGTTTTTTTAAGCTCTCTTGATTTTTTTATGATCCAGCGGGTGTTGACAATTTGATCTCTGGTTCCTCTGCCTTTTCTAAAACCAGCTTGAACATCTGGAAGTTCTTGGTTCACCACGTGTTTTTCAGGAATGATTGTTGAATCTATTGAAATACTTTTGTTTTTCTGCTTTTCTTTAATAATGCAGTGAATTGGTAGTAGATTTCACAATTTTATGTCATATTAATTTATGCACAATTTCATGTACATTAATCTTTTTATTTTTGTTTTCCATTTAAGTATAATTGACATACAGTGTTATATTCATTTCAGGTGTGCAACATAACAATTCAACATTTATATACATTACAAGGTGATCAGCACAATAAGCCAGTTACCATCTGTCACCATTTAAATTTGTTACAATATTGACAATATTTCCTATTCTGTGTATTAGATCCATGATTCTCCCGATCCTTCCACTTCACTCCTCTCTGGGGTCCACTAGTTTATTCTCAATATCTGTGAATCTGTTTCTGTTCTGTTTTGTTCATTTATTTTATTTACTTATATATTTTAGATTCCTCATATAAATGAAATCATATGGTATTTACTAATCTTTTAATTGATTGGTAGATTTGATTTACTAATATTTTATTTGGCATTTTTCATCAGTTGTGTCCAACTGTTTGTGACCCCATAGACTGTAGCCTGTCAGGCTCCTCTGTCCATGGGACTTCCCAGGCAAGAATACTGGAGTGGGTTGCCATTACCTTTTGCAAGGTAATCTTCCCAACCCAGTGATAGACCTGGATCTCCTGCATTGGCAGGTGGATTCTTTACCACCGAGCCACCTGCAAATCTCCTCTATGTTTATAGCTCTCCTTTTTGTATCTTTGGCCAATTTTTTGAACACGGTTTCACTAGGCTTGTAGAATGAATTGAAATTCTTTCTTTTTTCTTTCTAGTATCTGAAACAGTTGAATACCAAAAAAAATTATAGTGTCTATAACTTTGGAAGATTTAATATAATTTACCTACTTTAACATGAAACTGGCTTGGAGTATTTTGGGGAGATAAATCTGTGACCACACTTTCAATTTTTTTCTGTACTTAATAGTTGATGTTTTCCTAAAAATTCTGAAAAAATCGTATCTATGTTTTCAAGCTTATTAAATTTTTTAAAGATTTGATGTCTCTACTTGTGATTGCCTTGTCAAATTTTAGTATTCATAGCAGTTTTTGCTTTATGATTTTAAAGCTATGTTGCTCAATTCATGAAGAATCATTGTTATATCTTCGTAATGCATATCTTTTGTCAGGATAAGTGTCTGTTTTTAGTCCCATTAATGCTTGTGCATCCTGCTTTCTTTGTTTTTCCTTGTCTTTATCCATCCCTGGCTTTTCAGCCTTCTTGTGGAATTTTGTTTTAGATGTACTTCTTATGAAAAGCATATAACTTTTAAAAATGCAATATGAGATTTTTTGTATTTTAATAGAATTTAATCTATTTAATTTTTTACTTAGTCTATTTAAATTTTTAATGATCCTTGATATACTTGGTCTGATTTTTAATATCTTCATGTTTTCTATTTCAGTGTATGTCTTGTAAAAAGCTTATAGCTTTTTTAATGCAATCTGAGATTCTTGGTATTTTTAGGGAATTTTAATAGAATTTAATCTATTAAAATTTTTAATGATCCTTGATATGGCTGGTCTGATTTTTAATATCTCCATGTTTTGTGTTTATCTTGCTTTTTATAGTTTCGCTTTTCTCCCTCCTGGCTTTCGCTGCATTGATCTAATTTTCTTTATTCCTTTCCCCCCTCAATTTAGTAATTCTAATTCATTTTGTTATTCTATTGGCTATATTGCTTTAGCTTGTGTTTATAGTGAAATGGAAAAACACTGTATACAAATAAGTACTTAACAGATTCTCTTCAGCAAAATGATGACAACGGCAACATCATCAATGAAACTATCTTAAATCTTCTAAATCCACTTCACTTTGCTGACATCATCTAAAACAATGTTCCTAATTTTAAGGTTCTCCAGTGGACTTTCTCCTTTTGATTCTCCGGCTGCCTACTTGCTTGAATGCTGCTGCCTTGCTTAATGCTTCTTCACACACGTTGCCCGTGACTTTCCACATTTGGATGTTCTTCTTTGAAGTGGAACTCTCTTATCATCTGCCTTGCCACATAGTTCACTCCGTGACTGACACAGATTCTGTCTACTAAAACTTAAAAGTGGTAATCATAAGTAGTTTCTGAAATTCATTCAACTGGTACCAAGTTTATGGAGCACACGAGATGGCCAGATGATGTTCTACGCTGTGTAAGGAGTAAACAGATGAAGGGGGGTCATATTGGCAGTTAACAGATAATAGCAAATATATAAACAGTTAGGTATGTAATACAATGTCAGAAGGTAACAAATGCTGTGAGGAACAGTAAAGAAGAGAGAGGTGACAGGTGAAGTTGCTTCATAAAATAGAATAAAATTTATTTATTAGTTCTCTATTTTTTTAGCCAAGCAACACAACTTGGAGGATCTTATTTCCCCTACCAGGGTCTAAACAGAACTTGGGGCCTCAGCTGTTAAAACACCGAGTCCCAGCCACTGAACCACCAGGGAATTCTCTGAAATTGCTGTTTTATTTTATTTAATTTATTTATTTGGCTGCACCAGGTCTTAGTTGTGGCACATGGGATCTTCACTGTGGCATGTGGAATCTGCTTCCCTGATCAGGGATCAAGCTCAGGCCCCCTGTACAGGGAGCATGAAGTCTTAGTCACTGGACCACCAGGGTTTTAGATAAGGTGGTTAGTGAAGGCATCTCTGAGGAGGTGACATTTCAGCAGAACCCTAGATGCAGTGGTGGAGAATCTTGCAAATATGTGGGAGAGAACCTTCCAGGCAGAGGAAGCAGCAAGTGCAGAGGCCCTCGGGGTATGGGGGGTGGGGGGCTGGGCTCACCTGCTCCAGGAGTCGCAGGCCTTTATCAGCAAAAGTGAGGGCGGGGGGTTCCCTCAGGGATGAGTCGGCGTGGGACATGGACTGTCTGGGGGGCCATGGTAAGGATTTGGGGATTGTATGTTAACCATAATCAGAAGGCACTGGAGAGTGTGGGCCTGGGCAGTCATGTTGTCTGACTCAGGTTTCAGAAGGTAAGTCTGGCTGTGGCAGAGGGCAGATGGCCAGGGGCAGGGCTGGCATGGGAGCAGTCAGGAAGCAAGTTCAACAGGAAAGATGGGTGCTGGTGACCCGGACAGCTGGTGGCAGGGCAGAAAAAGAGACATCATGCATCCAGCCCCACGGACTGCAGCCCACCAGGCTCCTCTGTCCATGGGATTCTCCAGGTAAGAATACTGGAGTGGGTAGCCATTCCCTTCTCCAGGGGATCTTCCTGACCCAGGGGTTGAACCCAGGTCTCCTGCATTGCAGGTGGTTTCTCTACTGTCTGAACCACCAGGGAAGTCCTTGTAATATTGTGCCGAGGATTTGATGTAGAATGTGAGAGAAAAACAAACTTCTGTCAGAGATGATGCCGGCATGTTTAGGGTTTAGTTTTTTTGTTGGTTTTGCTTTTGGTTCTTTTGTGCATACTATGAGGCTTGCAGCATCTTAGTTCCCCAAACAGGGATTGAACCCACGCCCTCAGCAGTGAAAGCGCAGAGTCCCAGCCACTGGGATGCCAGGAAATTCCCGATGCCAGGATTTTAGACCTGAGTCAAAATGATGATGATATTTACTCAGGAAAAAAAAGACAAGGAAAAAGCTGGCTGCATGATCTTATAATCATGAAAATTTTCTTTGGTAATCGTGTGCCCAAAGAGGGTGATGCAAAGAGAAACCAGAAAGCAAGATGCTGCGAGCACCAAATGCCGGCCAGATTGTGGAGCCACGGGAACTGCAGGAACGCACAATGGCACAGCCATTTTGGAAGGCAGGCAGGTTGTTCTTACAAAGCTAAACACACTCTTAGCTTATGATCCAGCAGTCACACTGCTTGGGGTGCACACAAGTGAGAAGATAAGTTAAATCCACACAAAAACCTGCATGTGAATGTGAATAGCTGCTTTATTCTTGGAAGCAAACAAAATATCCTTGGGTGGGTGAATAAACTATGGTATGTCCATACAAAGGAGATAAAATGATAGGATTCAGTAATAAAAGTAAATAAGTAATGAACCACAGAAAAGACATGGTGGAAGCTTGTGTGTGCACTCAGTCGTGTCAGACTCTTTGCAGCTCCATGGACTGTAAACTGCCAGGCTCCTCTGGCAGGCCAGAATACTCTGCTAGGCAAGAATACTGGAGCAGGTTGCCTTCCTTCTCTAGCAGTTCTTCCCGACCCAGGGATCCAGCCCACATCTCGTGTCTCCCACATTGGCAGGCAGGTTCTTTACCAGCAGCGCCACCTGGGAAGCCCACGCATTACTAAGTAGAAAAAAAACCTATCTTAAACAGCTTCCCCACATATAATTTCAATTATGTGAGATTCTTGAAAAGGCAAGACTCTGATGACCATAAAAAGATCAGTGGTTGCTAGGGATTTGGGAAGAGAGAGGGACGGATAAACGCCAAGAACAAAGGGGATTTTTAGGGCAGTGAAACCATTCTGTATGATGCTGTAATGGTGGATACATGTCATTCTACATTTGGCAAATGCATAGAATGTACATCACAAAGAGTGAAGCTAATGTGAACTACAGACTTCAGTTAAAACTAAACTATGGGCTTTAGTTATTTGTTAATAATTATAAATGTTGGCTGATCGATTATAACAAAAAAGAAAAAAAGGAAGCAAAAATTATCATGCATCTTCTGTTAGGTTTACAACTAGCAAAAATGAGCTCACCCGGGAAAAGCCAGAGAACCTTCTTCTACCGACGCTTGGAACCTGGGAGCTGACCAGGAAAAGGAGGCGTCATTACTCCAGGCTCACTGGGTGGTTTACCCTCTGGCCTCTTTTAAAGATCAGTTTCAGATTCTTTGAATCATTGCCTAAAGAAGGTTTTGTTTTTTTTTTTTTTTTTTTCCGGTTCAGAAAGCACCTCTTGACTTCCCTGGTGGTCCAATGGTTAAGACTCCTTGTTTCAAATAGAGGGAGCACAGGTTCAATCTCTGGTTGGGGAAGTTCCTGCATGCCAAAAGGCCAATGTATATATATATATACGTAGGCCTTGAAGTGGCTCCTGATACTCGGCTATCCTGCTGTTTACAGAGAAGATAGGCAGGCCAGGCTCTTTCTTGCCCTGCTTTTTGGTGGTTCATCACACATGAACATCCCCCAAATATCCTATTGATGTCAGATTTGACAAAATTATAGATATAGTGAGTGGCTTTGGGACTGTATCCTTTTTCAGAGACACTAAATTTCTTATAATTCCAGGGTCCAAATAAAATGAATTTGTTACATCACTGCTTAAAAAATAAATTTTATGATATTGATCCTTTAAGGTTTAACATATCAAGCTATGCAAGCAGAGCACATTTTAAACGAATTAAAATTTATTATTCCCACTGTTTGAAAAAGCACATTCTGGTCACACACGATTTTTGCTTAAGGTCTTCGTGTGTGCACAAGCTGTCCGGTCTTTCCTCTGGGACTACAACAATGCTGGTGGAGATAAGGCAGTAAGTCACTTGCTATGAGTGAGCCAAATGGTTTCTAAAGACCAGTGGGCAGGTTAGGCAGCGTGCAGTAGCACAGACTGCCTTGGCGTAAAGTTTGTATAGGCCTCCCCTGGTGGCCCAGTGGTCAAGTAACCACCTTGCAATGCAGGGGACCCTGGTTTGATCCCTGGTCCAGAAGATCCCATCTGCCTCGGGGCAACTTAGCCTGTGTGCCACAGCCACCGAGCCCCTGCCCGAGAGCCCGTGTGCCCCGGCACCGAAGCCCGCATGCCCTAGCGGCCCTGCCCTGCCACGAGAGAAGCCAGCGCACTGAGACCCACACACTGCAGCTAAAGAGCAGCCCCTGCCTGCCAAGGCTACAGGAAGGCTCTGCGTAGCAATGAAGACCCAGTGCAGCCAAAACTGGAAATAAATAATTTTTTAAAGAGCTTTTATAAATTAATAGGAAAAACACTCAGAAAAATGAACCCAGTATGTAAACAGACAATTCTCAGAAAGTACATAAAAAGTCATTAAAAATAATGAGACTAACTGATAAGCCAGAAGTGCAAGTTTAAATGCTGTGGATCAGGGACTCCCCTGGCCATCCACTGGTTAAGACTCTGTGCTTCCACTGCAGGGAGCAGGGTTCAATCCCTGGTCAGGGAACTAAAATCCTGCATGCCTCGCGGCACCGCAAAAAAAAAAGAAAGAAAATTTAAAACTAAATTAAATTAAATTTTTAAAATAGTAATAATATGGAACATCATGTTTTGTCAATTCAAGATGATAATTTTGGGGAGAGTGAAATTAAATTTTCAAGCACTATAATAGAAGTGAAAGTCAGTGCAAATGTGAATAGCACTTTGGAAATCCATTTCTAGATCCTTAAAAATCCCTATCCTTTGATCTGGGAATTCCCCTTCTCAGACTATCTCCAAAATATTTTTTTCAATTGTAGAAAATAATATATAAAAATGCTGAAGTTATTACTAATAATAACAAATATAATTGAAAACAACCTTATTTAAAAATAAAAATCTGATAAATAAGCTAAAATATATTCATATAGTGAGATATTATGCAGCCATTTAAAATGATGTGTTTTAGCTATTTTGTTTTTGATGGTTCCCCAAGTTTTCTGCCTGGGCTTCCCACGTGGTACTAGTGGTAAAGAGCCCACCTGCCAATGCAGGAAATGTAAGAAATGAGGGTTCTATCCCTGGGTCGGGAAGATCCCCTGGAGGAGGGCCTGGCAACTCACTGCAGTATTCTTGCCTGGAGAATGCAATGGATGGAGGAGCCTGGCAGGCTACTGTCCCAGAGTTGCAAGAGTTGGACACAACTGAAGTGACTTAGCATCCACGCGCTCACAAGTTCCTGCCATCTCCTAACACCTGAGTCTTCTCTAAGTTTACCATAATAAATTTAGCTTATTTTCTATTGGGGACATTTAGGTTATTTCCAGAGAAGGCAATGGCACCCCACTCCAGTACTCTTGCCTGGAAAATCCCATGGACGGAGGAACCTTGGTGGGCTGCAGTCCATGGGGTCACTAGGAGTCAGACACAACTGACTTCACTTTCACTTTTCACTTTCATGCATTAGAGAAGGAAATGGCAGCCCACTCCAGTGTTCTTGCCCAGAGAACCCCAGGGACAGGGGAGCCTAGTGGGCTGCCGTCTATGGGGTCGCACAGAGTCAGACACGACTGAAGCGACTTAGCAGGAGCAGCAGCAGGTTATTTCCAAGCTTTTTTCCATTTTAGACAACACTCGAGCAGTTATTTATGTGAACATTCAGATGCACTCTAAAGACCAAGAAACACCTTGAAAGATGTCTTCAAAAGCAGATCTACTCTTGGAATCCCATGCTGGGTCTCTGAGCCAGCCCACAAGCTTGGTGAGAGCCCCAGCCTCCACCACTCCTTCCAGACCCAGAGGAAATGTTCACAGTCCCTCTTAAGATCACAGCTCCCAGGACCTCATGTTTGTATCAGAACACCATGTTTGTCTTCCCTGAAGTCTCCACAGGCAAATCTGGAAACTGCTCGGGGACAAGCTTGTTCCTGGGAAGAGAGGTAAATCCCTCCGAGGTGTTTGCGGGCAACTGGGCCACGAGAGATAAGGAGCAAACACTGAATCGTTCTCTAGGGAGGAACGGAAGGTGCCCGAGTATCGTGGCAGATGCAGAGGGAAATAGACAGGCAAGCGGGGGTGCCCGAGGAGGCCCTGGGGAGGAGGCCACGTTAACAGTCCGGCCCCAGTTCTGCGCTCTTCAGTTGGTGTGGTTCTCGTGCTGGCCAGTGGTTCCAGCACCCTCCCCCGAACCACCAGGGATGCTGCCCTGCGCTCTGAGGACCGGGGAAGGGGCCGGTTCCAGCTCCGGGGTCTGGTCTCGCTGCGCTTCGTTTTGACAGGAGGACCAGCGTTGCAGCAGGAGCCTGAAGTGGCAACTTCTTGGTTTAGGAAATGCACTGTACAAAGCTGGAAGGAAATGAACCAGTTCTTTGTGAACATCATCTTCACAGAGAATTTAGTGATGGGGCTTGCCTGCTGAGAGGAAATGCAATTGTTCCCCCAGTTAATGAAGCGTCCCAGGTCTTGCTGGTGATGGAGGAACCACCTGGAGCGCTGAACAAGCCGCTTTCCTGGAGATGTCATAGTTAGGGTTCCAGCTGTGGGCGTGGGACCGATGTGTCAAGACGGCATTACTTTTTCTGAGAAGCATGACGGGGTGAGAACGCACAGAGGCAAGGGGAAGTTAAAGGGCAAAGGCCAGGTCGGGGAATAAGTGGAGCCGCTGAGCCATCTACCAGCGGCCTGTACCTGGAAGGTATCAGAGAGCCCCGCCTCCGGGCACCGGTCATGCCAAGGACCCTACAGCTACCCCGGGCTATTTCAGTACACCTAGATCACCAGTGACATGAATGTTAATATTTTATCACTCCAACTTGCACTTCTAACAGTCCTCATTAATTTCACTAGATAAAAACTGGCAAGCACGCCGGTGCAGATGAGAATCACAGCCTCCTTGCGGTGTCTGTGTGCCAGCTCGTCTGGGAGCCTGGGATGGTTTGCCCTCCCTGTCTCCGCTCATAAAGGGGCTAATAATTAGCATTTGGAAGCCAAGTCACGCTTCCCCACTGGAGGCCATTTGCTGATTGTTCATTAATTAATTAACTGATTGGTTAGCACCTCCTCTAGCACTGGCTAGTAAAGACCTTTGAGGTGCTCTCCCCCTGCCCCCCACACACCCTGGTGGGAGAAGAATTTCCATCAGCTCCTTGAAAGCCTTAGACGTGTGTGGGGGTGTGTGTCTGTGTGTCTATGTATCTTGTGTTGTGTAGCTCCCATAGTGCCCTGCACACCAAAAACACCTAAGTAGTGAATGGGTGGATATGTGAATAAATAGACACAGGAAAATATATACTTTCTAGCTTTTTCCCATGTAGTAAATTTTCCTTTAAACTTTAGCTTGAAAGAGAACTTGAAAAGTAAAAGTGTTAGGCCCTCAGTCGTGTCTGAGTCTTTGTGACCCTATGGACTGTAGCCTGCCAGTCTCCTCTGTCCATGGGATTTTCCCAAGCAAGAATACTAGAACACGTTGCCATTTTCTTCTTCAAGGGATCTTCCCAACCCAGGGATCAGACTCAAGTCTCCTGCACTGCAGGCAGATTCTTTACCATCTGAGCAATCAGGAAAGTCCAGTATCACCCAATCTAATCTCATTTTAAGTCTTAGGAAACAAGAGAATACATATGTGATCTCAGCTATTAAGAGCACAGACTAATCTATATGGGAAAAGAATCCGAAAAAGAATAGATATATGTACATGTATGCTTCCCAGGTGGCGTGGTGGTTAAGAATCCGCCTGCCAATGCAGGAGACCCAAGAGACTCAGCTTTGATCCCTAGGTCGAGGAGATCCCCTCGAGTAGGAAATGACACCCCCCTAGCCTGAAAAATTCCATGAACAGAGGAGTCTGGCAGGCCACAGTCCACGGGGTCACAAACAGTAAGACACCACTGAGCAACCGAGCACATGCATGTGTATCACTGAATCACTTTGCAATATACTTGAAACGAATGCAACATTGTAAATTAATTATGCATGGAACATTATAAATTAATTATATTCCAATATAAAATAGAAAATTAAAAAAAACAAAAGACGGGACTTTGCTGGTGGTCCAGTGGTTAAGACTCTGCTCTTCCACAGGGGGCGAGAGTCCCATCCCTGGTCAGGGAAATGAGAGCCCATATGCTTCATGGCACAGCCAAAAACAGAGCCACAGACCAGGCTATAAACTCAGTCTTTCTCCGCTGGAGAACGGTGCCTGGTCTGCCGCCTTGAGCCCTGCACAAATGCTGTGTGTGCTGCTGCCTCAGCCAAGCTGGGTGTGCTGACGCTCCTCCAGGAAGCGTTAGAGCAGCGAACCAGGATGGGGGAGTGGCTGAGGGCAGGCGCAGATCATTCTCCCTCGCTCACGCTCCGGCAGCACTGAGTGTGAAGAAAGGTGAGGCTGGCCACACTTTGAAGAATTCGATAACCTTCCAGGTAATTGCAGCATCGAAATGAGAGTGGCCACCATCTCAGGAACCCCTGTGTTTCAGAGCTAATTCAGACTGTTTTCAGACCACTTCAGAGCCTCTGGTGTTAGAATTCAATATCACTATAATTATTTAAAACCTAGGATGGAATTAATTTTAAGATGATGACTCTTCAATGAAAAAAAAAAGTTAAATTCAAATTAGTTCAATCAGGTTTCCTAGAAGGTTACAAGATTTAAAATTTTAAACTGTTGACCAAAATGAGGGAATGAGGCTTGGGAATGTTTATCTTTGCTTTTCATGAGGCACAAATGGTAACCCCCTTGTATTGCTCTTTCAACATTTCAGATCTGTTATCTTATTTGATTATTTGAGATGGGTACAGAAAATGTCATTATCCCATTTTAACAGATAATGAACTCTAGAAATTGAAATAAGTTCATCATGAAATCACCAATTCAGAGTTGGATAATTAAAATGAGAAAAGACCTTAGAAATTACCTATCCCAATACCTCATTTTTGGAGAAGGAAATGGCAACCCACTCCAGTATTCTTGCCTGGAAAATCCCATGGACAGAGGAGCCTGTGGGTTCCAGGCCATAGGATCACGAAGAGTCGGACATGACTGAGCAACTAACACTATACATCATTTTAGAGATGAGGAAACAAATGTCCATCCTCTCTTTCATCTTAAAATAACATTTCTTTTGATATCATCATCCTCACAATTTACACTAAATAACTTCCTGTATCATTAGCGACTAACCAACCTTATATAATGCTTTGATTAAATAAAGCCTATACCATGAATTCTCATCACTCCTGTACTAAAAGATAATTTGAAAGGTATTATTATTTTAAACATATAAATTATTATTCCTGGGTGAGTCTAAAATGAACATATATCAAAACTTTTATTTAACTAATGGGGAACCAGTAAAATGTTACAACTGATTCAAAGGATAACTCAGAGAATAGGAGATGATATAAAAATGATTTTATAATATATGCAGAATAGATCTGTATGCAGGGCAATGATTAACTTGAGTTTCTAAGGACAAGAATTATTTGCATTATTATCAGTTTTCTGCAGTTTACAAAGTTGTAAAACAGCTCAACGACAAAGAAAGATAGCCTAGAAGCATGAGCTACACAGGATACACCCAGTAATCGTTTGAGCACATTTCAGTCTTTCAACATTTTTTCCTACATTTGTAAGAATTCAACTTGAGTACTACCAAATATTGAATAAGTAAATAATTGTCATCCTATACAAAATTTTCCAGGGGATCAAAAAGGAAGGAATACTTCGCAACTCATTCTATGAGGCCAGAATTACTCTATTACCAAAACCAGACCAAGACATTACAGAAGAAAAACTGTCAACCAATATTCCTCATGAAAATACATGTAACTATTCTTACCTAATTAAATATACCAATATATAACAAGGATAATACATCAAGACTAGGGGGGTTTCTCCCATGAACACAAGGTTGGTTTAACATACAAGAATCAGTTAATGCTGGGACTTCCCTGGTGGTCCAGTGGCTTAAACTCCCAAAGCAGGGGGCCCAGGTTCAACCCCTGGTCAGGGAACTATATCCCACAGGGCCCAGGTGAGAAGTTCACGTGCTGCAACTAAAAGATCCTGCATGCTGTGACTAAAGACCCACATGCCACAACTAAGACCAACAGAGTCAAGTAAAGAAATAATACATAGTTTAAAAAAGAATCAGTAATGTAATTCACCAAATAAACAAATTCAAGAAAAGAAATAGCATCTCAGTATTGAGATGCAGAAAAAGCATTTGACAATATTCATCATCCATTCCTAAGAAGGGTACTTCTTCAACCTGAAAAAGGGCATCTATGAAAAACATACAGTTAACATCATACTTGACTTCCCTGGTGGCTCAGATGGTAGGGAGTCTGCCTGCAATGTGGGAGACCTGGGTTCGATCTCTGGGTGGGAGGATCCCCTGGAGAAGAAAATGCAACCCACTCCAGGATTCTTGCCTGGAGAATCCCATGGATGCAGGAGCCTGGCAGGCTACAGTCCACGAGGTCATAAAGAGTTGGACACGACTGAGCGACTTCACTTTCTTTTTTTTTTTTTTTCTAGCCACAAGATGCCCGTGGCACCTCCCCACCCCTCCCCGACTCTCCTTCACACGCTCCAAGCTGTGACTACCAACAATGTCTCCAAACCTCGTCAAATATCCCCCAGGAGCACAACAGCGCTCAGCTGAGAAACACAAGATAAAGATAATACAGCAACATGTAACTCATTAAGGAACAGAAATAATAATCACAGTTAAATCCGATTCCTTACCATATGCTAGTCAGCCTACTGACTACTTTCATAAGTATTCTTTAATTTCATTCTTATGACACCTTCTTTCTAATGATGAGAGGCTGAGTGCTTTCCTCTGTGATTAGGGAAAAAGCAAGTGTGTCCACTCTCACCTCTTTTTTAACAGTGTACTGGACATTGCAATCAGGGCAGTAAGGCCTAAAAAATAAATAAAAGAAAGAAAGGAAGCAGTAAAGGAAAGAGAAAAAGCTGTCTTGGGAGTTCCCTGGTGACCTAGTGGTTAGGACTCCAGGCTTTCACTGCCATGGCCTGGATTCAATCCCTGGTTGGGGAACTGAGATCCCATAAGCCACTCAACATGGCCAATTAAAAAAATGGGGGGAAAAAGCTATCTCTATTCATAGATGACATCATCATCTATGTAGAAAATTTGATGGAATCTACAAAAAAGCTAACAGAACTAGTAAGAATTTAGCAATATTTTTAAGATGCAATGTTAATTTACAAAAATAAATATATTTCTATATGCAAACAATAAACAACTGGAATTTGAAATTTGAAAAATTACATTTATGATCACATCAAAACAAATGAAACAGGGATCCATCTGATGAAAGATGTGTGAGCTCTGTACACTGAAAACTAATAAAACACTGCTGAAAGAAATCAGGGGAGACCTAAATAAAGGGAGAAATATATTTATTTAGAAGATTCAATCTTGTTAGAGTCAACACAATTACAATCAGAATCCCAGGAGGCTTTTTTTAGGTATTGACAAGCTGGTTTTAAAATCAGCATGGAAATGCAAAGGACCTAGACTAGCTGAAACAAATTCAAAGAGGAAGTTTGAGGAACTGCATTACCTGATTTAAGACTTATAAAACTACAGTCATCAAGACAATGTGATATTGGTGTAAAAGCAGACAAACAGATCAATAGAACAGAAGTCCAGAAACCCATACGCTTATACAGACATCAGTTGATTTTCAACAAACCTACAAAGGCAACTTAGATGAAGGATAATCTTTTCCACAAATGGTGCTAGAACAATTTGATATCCATATGCAAAAACGATAACTTAGACCCTATACCATACACAAAAGTTAACTCTGAATGTAAAACCTAAAACTTCTAGAAGAAAATCTGTTGACCTTGATTTTATCAAAGATTTGTTAGCTAGAAAACCAAAAATATATATCTGAAAAAGGACTTCTATCCAGAACTTTTCTTAGTTAAAAAAAAAGAGAATATATATTCCTTTTTCCTTTTTTTTTTTTAACTCTCAAAACTCAACAATAAGAAAGTAAATTGGGAATCCCCTGGCAGTCCAGTGGTGAGGACTCTGCGCTTTCACTATAAGGGACATCAGTTCAATGAACAAAGATACCACAAGCCATCTGACAAGGCCAAAAAATGGGAAAAAAAAAGAAAGAAGCCAGATATGAGAGACTCTATACTGCATGATTGCATGTATATAGATCTCTAGAGAATGCAAGCTAATCTGTAGACTCGGATCAGCAGTTACCTTGGGACACGACTAGGAGCCTGGTATGGAGCGAGGCGTGGGCAGAGGCAGAGAGATGGGTCAGAAGAGGGCCTGAGGAGACTTTGGGGTGATGGATGTGCTCACTATCTTGTGAGTTCACAGTATCTTGTGGCAGTTCACAGTATATGTCAAAACTTATCAGATTGTACCTTCAAGCGTGTGTAGTTTATTGTATGTCAATTACACCTCAGTAAAGTTATTATTAACTAAGACCTACCATTAGAAGGCTTCATTGCTTTTTTGTGCAATTTAGGTTGCCACCATGGTTTGGGAAGCTTGCTTTGGAATGTTAAGATGATGTAACAAGATAGTCCCATCCCCAAATCCCAACTCGACACCCATGTCCTTATCTTTGAAACTGGATCCACACTGCCGTCCCCCCCCCCACAAAGCACAGAGTATTCTTGGGGCATCCCTTGGGATGGTGCCTACTTCAGCTCTAGGAAGCAGCGGCCCCGCACAGACTCACCTTCCACCTTGGTTTGCTGGATGTGTGGAGCTACTCCAGCTGCTGGGCAGGACCTCTCACGCACCCTCATCTGAAGAGAACAATCTTCCCTGACGGAGGAAGACTGTTTTTCAGCCAGTTTCAGGTTGCTCTGGGCAACCACCACCAAGACAGGCCTGGGTGGGGGATCAGGGTATGTCCCAGAACCCAAGCTGGGAGACTTTCTGTACTTCTCGTGCTTTGGAAGGTAGGATGTGGCCCAGGATGCTTTTCATCCTTTGGAAAAGCAAAAGGATGAGCTCAACTGGATTTTTTTTTTTTTTTGAAACTTGAACCTCTTTGGCATAAAATCAACCCAGTATATTTGTCACCAAGATAAAAATGTTGGATTAACTCTACTTCCTTTCCACGTGTACCTGTCAGACTTAATTGCTCTATTTAAATTTCGTTCCCTTCCACGTACATTTTGACTATGTTTTCTCCGAAGAAAAGGTTGGGAAACATGTGAGAGCCACACAGTCTACACCCTGTACTTTTAAGAGGATGTAAGATGGCAGCCCCATCCTCAAAGCCCAGTGCCATCTCCCTTTCCTTGTCTTTCGTCTGCAACATCTGTCTATAACATTCGTGAACAGAAAAAACACGTAAAACATATATCCGCGTGCTCCTAAGTCTGAGGTTATTAAAAATAAGTCAGCAAAGATATATTTCGATATCCAAAAGCAGTGAGAATGAAAAGGTATTGTTACTTAGGAGAGTGGAAATGAGATCCCTGCAAAAAATATGCTTAGACAGCAGGAAAGTGCTTCCCTCTTATTAACGACTAGCTGCAACCTAGTCCCTTAAAGTCGAGAAGCTTCTTCCCAGCAGCACGAGGATCTCCACCCGGGAACAGAGAACTCTGGGAATCAGGCAAACGGGCTTCGTGTTCCAGAGATGAGCGGGACGGCATACCCCCAGGTCCGGCAGAACACTGTTCTAAGGAGGTCACAGCAAAACTGCCAGTGCAGTGACGAACCTCAACAGCAGCAACTGCAATAAAAGCTGCCACGTACCCACCACTTACTGCGGCCCCCCACCACGCTAACTGCTCTAAATACATCCTTCCATCCAGTCCTAGCCATCAGCGGAGGGGGCGTCGATGAAGGATGTCTCCAGCTCTCTTTCCAGATGAAGAATAAGAACCAAGAAGGATTGGGATGGTTTTTCTAACACTGATTCCAGAAAAGTCAAGGAGGACAGCCTGGCGTGGACCTATTTTTAGAGTTGCAAGTTCTTCGGGGGCAAACAGGCATCGGTGTGACACAGTAACGCCCTGTGAGATGCTGGGCGGGTTTGACTTTGGGACCCACTTGCTGCTCTTTGAAGTCTCAGTTTCTGCTGCTGCTTCTTCTTTTTTAATCTTTCATTTATTTATTTTTGGCTGTGCCGGGTCTCTGCTGCCGCACAGGCTTTTCTCTAGTTGTGGGAGTGGGGGCTGCTCTCTAGCCGTGGTGCTCGGGTTTCTCTCTGCTCTGGCTTCTCTTTTTGCAGAGCACGGGCCCTAGGGCGTGCGGGCTTCAGTAGCTGCAGCATGTGGACTCAGTAGGTGTAGCTCCCAGACTCGAGAGCACAGGCTCAGCAGTTTGTGACGCACGGCCTCAGCTGCTCCCTGGCACGTGGGATCTTCCCGGATCAGGGGTCGAACCCGGGTCTCCTGCTTTGGCAGGTAGAATTTTTTACCCCAGAGCCACCAGTAAAGCCCCTCTGTTTGTCTTCTTGATACAGAGATATAGGCTCCGTCTTCTCTCCAAATCGAAAGCCATGATAACCAGACGTGTACTCCCACCTCCCATATTAATTCACCAGCGTGTAAGGAGGGCTGGCTTAAATGCTTACTGTACGCTGGGCACCGAGTTACAGACATACACGAGGACAGCTCCCCAGGCTTGCCGCGACCAGAGAAGACACAAAAAGAAGCAAAAGGCCATGATGCAGTGGGATGAGTAAGATGAATGAATGGGCAGAACCTGGCATGGTGTGGTGTCATGGAAGCTTTCCGGAGGTCCAGGATCTCGGGGGAGGGGAATGCCCTGGCCAGGCCTTCTGCTGTCCAGGGTGCTGTGGTTCGTTCAGTTCGTGTTCAGGAGAGGTGGCCAAGGAAGGGACTAAGCCAAGTGTTGGAGAGCAGAAACAACACTTAGGTACCGGAGAATGGTCGACGCTTTGTTACCAGGGGAAGTTCAAGGTGGGAGCAGCAGGGAAAAAACTGGTTAGGAGGCACTCATGGAGGACTTTCTGCGCTCTGTTGAGAAGCTCTTTTTCTTTTTTTACATTTTATTGTGTGTGTGTGTTTTTTTTCATTGACGCAGAGCTGATTTACAATGTGTAGTTTCACATTGCATAGCAGGTGATTTAGATTTCTTTTCCCTTCTAGATTATTACAAGATATTGAGTGTAGCTCCCTGTGTTATAAAGTAGGTCCTTGTTGGTTATCTACATTTGACTGTATAGCTCTAGACAGTAGTGTATATTGTTAATCCTAAACTCCTAGTTTATTCCTCCCCTCTCCCCTTTGGTAAGCATAAGTTTGTTTTCTTTGTCTGTGAGTCTATTTCTGTTTTGTAAATAAGTTCACTTACATCACTTTTTTTAGATTTCAAATGTAAGTGATCTATCATATAGTATTTGCCTTTCTCTGTCTCTCTGACTTCACTTAGTAGGATAACCTCTGGGTCCATCCATACTGCTGCAGATGGCATTACTTCCTTCTTTATTACGGCTGAGTATGTCCTACTGGGCTTCCCTGGTGGCTCAGATGGGAAAGAATCTGCCTGCAATGAAGGAGACCGGGGTTCAGTCCCTGGGTAGGGAAGATCCCCTGGAGAAGGAAATGGTGACCCACTCCAGTATTCTTGCCTGGAGAATCCCATGGACAGGGGAGCCTGACAGGTCCATAGTGTCGCAGAGAGTCTTGGGCATGACTGAGTGACTAACACTTTCACTTTCACTAATACCCCACTGTATTTATATACCATTCATTCTTCTTTATCCATTCATTTGGCAATGGACATTTAGATTGAAGAAGCTGTTTTTCTTTTTAAAAAATATTTACTTACATTTGGCCACATCTGGTCTTAGTTGCAGCATGCGGGATCTTCAGTGCAGCACGCAGGCTCCTCTCTGATTGTGGCGTAAAGCCTCAGTAGTTGCCACATGGCATGTGGATCTTAGTCTCCCAGCCAGGGATCAAACCTGGGTCCCACGCACCGCAAGGTGGATTCATAACCACTGAACCACCAAGAAAGTCCCAAAAGCCCTTTTCCTTGATGAGCACAGGAAGCCTTAAGAATTTTAGGCAAGGAGAAGCATTGTTTTTCTGGTTCAGTTACTAAGTCGTGTCCCACTCTATGTGTCCCCATGGGCTGTAGCCTGCCAGGCTCCATGGAATTCTCCAGGCAAGAATACTAGAGTGGGTTGCCATTTCCTTCTCCAGGGGATCTTCCCAGACCAGAGATCAAACCCACGTTTCCTGCATTGGCAGGCAGATTCTTTACCACTGAGCCACCAAAGCTTTAGGCAGATGATTTTTGGTTTAAAATGATCACTCTGTTGACAGTGTAGAAAACTCACATAAGACCGGCTCCTATGTGACTGATGATGGAAGGAAAGAAGGTGGGTCTGAAGGTGGACACGGGATTTTGTTGTCACGGAGTGGGGACAAAAGTTTAAGGACTCTTTGTATTTGGGGGTGTTGGAGGGGAGAGGCAGGTCCCCGGGCCAGGGCGGACACTGGTCCATGTGTCCTGCGTCTCTGTCCACTCTCCCTACTTGGCTTACTGCAGGCCTTCCCACTCCTCTGCTTTTGGATAGTGCCATGGATGGAATAATTAACTGATTAATCATTCTGCTGAGTAAATTGCAGCTGAACGTAAACACTTTTTTTCCCCTTCTTTTTTGCCAGAGTGGGTGTGGTGCGGAGAGAAGCTTAGAGTCTGTTTCACGTTATTGTAACTGAAATTAAACATTTATGGGGTTCTCTGTGGTTGCAGAAAGGGGTTTCTCATGGCGGGAAAGGGCATGAGTTAACCCTCCCCATTGTCTGTCTGAGATAAGCTTGCCTAGGGCAGCAGTATTTAAACCCTGCAGGGCAAACTTGAGTGGGAATGTTCTGGGACATCCTAGACCCTCCCAGAACCTTCCCACTCCAGAGAAGACTACAAATGGACACCTTAAGATGGTCAATACCGAAATCAGATTGATTATATCCGTTGCAGCTGAAGATGGAGAAGCTCTATACAGTCAGCAAAAAGAGAACCAGAAACTGACTGTGGCTCAGATCATGAACTCCTTATTGCAAAATTCAGACTTAAATTGAAGAAAGGAGTGAATACCACTAGACTGTTCAGGTATGACCTAAATCAAATCCCTCACAATTGTACAGTGGAAGTGACAAACAGTTTCAAGGGATTAGATTTGATATACGGAGTGCCTGAAGAGCTATTGGCAGAAGTTTGTGACATTGAACAGGAGGCAGGGATCAAACTATCCCCAAGAAAAAGAAATGCAAAATGGTTGTCTGAGGAGGCCTTCCAAATAGCTGAAAAAAGAAGAGGAGCTAAAGGCAAAGGAGAAAAGAAAAGATCAGTTCAGTTCAGTTCAGTCGCTGAATCGTGTCCGACTCTTTTCGACCCCATGAATCGCAGCAAGCCAGGCCTCCCTGTCCATCACCAACTCCAGGAGTTTACTCAAACTCATGCCCATTGAGTCGGCCATCCATCCATCTCATCCTCTGTCATCCCCTTCTCCTCCTGCCCCCAATCCCTCCAAGAATCAGGGTCTTTTCCAATGAGTCAACTCTTCGCATGAGGTGGCCAAAGTATTGGAGTTTCAGCTTTAGCATCAGTCCTTCCAATGAATATTCAGGACTGATTTCCTTTAGGATGGACTGGGTGGATCTGCTTGCAGTCCAAGGGACTCTCAAGAGTCTTTTCCAACACCACAGTTCAAAAGCATCAATTCTTTGGTGCTCAGCTTTCTTTACAGTCCAACTCTCACATCCATACATGATTACTGGAAAAACCATAGCTTTGACTAGGTGTAACTTAGTCGGCAAAGTAATATCTCTGCTTTTAATATGCTGTCTAGGTTGGTCATAGCTTTTCTTCCAAGGAGCAATTGTCTTTTAAGTTCATGGCTGCATTCGCCATCTGCAGTGATTTTGGAGCCCAAAAAAATAAAATCTGTCACTGTTTCCATTGGTTCACCCATCTATTTGCCATGAAGTGATGGGACCAGATGCCATGATCTTCATTTTTTGAATGTTGAGTCTTAAGCCAGCTTTTTCACGCTCCTCTTTCACTTTCATCAATAGGTTTTTTAATTCCTCTTCACTTTCTGCCAGAAAGGTGATGTCATCTGCGTATCTGAGGTTATTGATATTTCTCCCAGCAATCTTGATTCCAGCTTGTGCTTCATCCAGCCCAGCATTTCGCATGATGTACTCTGCATATAAGTTAAATAAGCAGGGTGACAGTATACAGCCTTAATGTACTCCCTTCCCAATTTGGATCCAGTCTGTTATATCTGGGAAGGAAAAATGTTTTTTTTTATAAGCCCTTCATTAAATTTCCTTGGAAAGAGATACTAAAGTTTTTAGCAAGCAACAGATGGTAAAGAGAATTTAATTATACATTAACCACCATTAGTAATTTAAAATGTGGAAAATGTCATTGATAATCTCTTGTTTGAAAATGCTTCCTTTAATGCTTCATTTTATTGAAAGTAAGAAATATTTACAAGTTTTTTACAGAGGTTCATTCAAAGTTTACAGCCCTCTTCTCCACTTTGCTCCAGAGGTCTCATGTCCTGAAGTGTAGGTTGTAGCAGCTTCAGGGAGGTATTCTGCCTAAAATAAGTACAGTTGACAGAAAATCTCAACTTATCAAAGTGAGTTTGAAAATTACTCTGCGCCTATAGGCAACTGCCAGTGTTTTGAGTAGGCAGTGAAGGGATTAAAGCAATATTTTAGGAAAATTTAATCTACCTCAGTCTGTAGGATAAATTAGATGGGGAGGGAGAGAAACTAAAAAGGTGTGGTCTGGAGACACAGCTACAAGTGAGGGGTGGTTTTCTGCTGTTAAGCGATAACACGGGGGAATCCCCTGGCCGTCAAGTGGTTAGGACTTCACTGCCGAGGGCGTGAATTCAATCCGTGGTCAGGGAACTAAGATCCCACATGCACATTGCCACCAAAAAAAAAAAAAAAAATAGACCCCGATATCATAATGATGATGAGGACAGGCTTTCGAATTAAATACAGCCTCCTTCAGATCCAAGCTGTTTCCCTTGCAAATCACGTGACCTTGAATAAATTGCTTAACCTAATGCTTCAGTTTCCATGTGTAAAATTGGGTAATAAAACCTCTCTCACAAGCTTATTATGAGAATATGACAATGTGCTCTAAAAACTGGAGCCTTGTACTTGGAACATGGTATACCCTTAAATAAACTGGAACTTTTTCTTATTGCTGTAGTTATTTATGATATTATGTAAAAGCTTAGAAAATTCTGTTAATATTGACAATAAGAACAAAAATATTCCCCAAAGACACCGCCCGACAATCTATTTTTTTCATATCTGCTCCTTCGCAGAAGGAAGCACAGATTCGTATTTGTCTGGCCTGGTTACTGCTAACCACAGCTCCCTCAAATTAAACATGGACCCTTCTGCTACCAATAACCCAGTCCTCCCTGTCTCTGCAAGTTTGTCCTGGAAAGACTGCGACAGGTAGAGAGCACCCGTGAGCGGGGGTCAGGCCTGGAGCCCAGACTCCCTGGAGCTCCCGGTACAACCTTGCCGGTGCAGTGGTGCTCACTAGCAAGACTCAAACAGGGCTTCAGGGCTGGGCTGCAAAGCTGGGCAGGAAGGATGTAACCTTTGCGGGTGGCACATCCATTCTCTTCCTGAATTTCAGCACAGTGGGTGGAGTACCAGAGTCAATCACAACAGCTGCATGTCAGCTATCCCATCAGCAAAGACTCTTTCCAAAGCTGAAGAAGATAGCCCTGTCTATTTCCAGCCACTGGTCAGTTTTCCAAGCACCAGGCAGTCAGATGAAAGTGGGGAAATCAACTGAGAATCCACATATTATTAACTCCTTGAAACCTAAAAATCCAGACCTTTGCAACCTAAATCAATGTTTCCTGGGTAAATATTCACTCAAAGTGATTCAAGTTTGCATTTATTTGTTTAGTTCAGTTTTTTTTTAAGCTTGTTAGAAAACCTGTAATGTCTTACCAGAAACGCCTGCAGAGCCAGTTGAAGAGCTGCTGGGCTCCTGGACACGTAGAAAACTCACTTTTTGGGCAAGAGGAATACCTGGGCCTGATGACCTCAGAGCTTGGTTCACAGTTTGTCTTAACATGGACTCTGGACAGTCACCCCACATTGGCTCCCCGCAGAAATCCCCCGGACAGGACGTGGCCTCTTTTGTGGAGTAACATGCTGGCTTTCTCAAATAATGGTTGGTGGATGCCAGGCATTATCTGTGCTGTGACTACAATAGGAATCTGTAGGATGGAATCAAGCATTCATTCAGTCAACAATCATGTATTTAGTACAAACTGACCGCTGGAAAGGCCCAGAGGATGCAGGAATGCTAGTGCGATCTCTGCTCCTTCCCAGGGCTCGGTCTGCGAAGACAGAGACAAGTCCCCGCAGTGGGAGAGTAAGCCACACGAGGGCACGGGGCCAGCGGCTGTAGACGCAGACCAGAAGCCTCTGTCCTCTCCCTTCATCAAGTGACGTGAAAGGGGCTCAGTCGTGTCCGACTCTTTGCGACCCCATGGACTACACAGTCCGTGGGATTCTCTAGGCCAGAATCCTGGAGTGGGTAGCCTTCTCCAGGGGATCTTCCCAACCCAGGGATCGAACCCAGGTCTCCCGCATTGCAGGCGGATTCTTGACCAGCTGAGCCACAAGGGAAGCGCCCCAGTAAACTCTTTGAGCCTCAGTTTCCTCATTTGTGAAACTGTAATGAAATACCTAATCGGCCAAGTTACAGCAAGTTCCGAAACGTGTCAAGATATGGCAGGTAACTACCATCTGTCATTTACCATGGTTATTTTAACAAAGGACTACGACAAAACTATACTGTCACCTGCTTATTTAACTTACATGCAGAGTGAAGTGAAGTGAAGTCGCTCAGTCGTGTCCGACCCTTTGCGACCCCGTGGGCTGTAGCCCACCAGGCTCCTCTGTCCATGGGATTCTCCAGGCAAGAATACTGGAGTGGGTTGCCATTTCCTTCTCCAGGGGAGCTTCCTGACTAAGGGACTGAACCCAGGTCTCCCGCATTGCAGGCACACGCTTTAACCTCTGAGCCACCAGGGAAGCAGAGTACATCATGCTAAATGCTGGGCTGGATAAATCACAAGCTTCAGTCAAGATTGCCAGGAGAAATATCAATAACCTTAGATATGCAGATGATACCACTCTAATGGCAGAAAGCAAAGAAGTAAATGACGCTCTCTTAATGACAGTCAAAGAGGAAAGTGAAAAAGCTGGCTTAAAACTCAACATTTATTCAAAAAGTGAAGATCATGGCATCCAATCCCGCCATTTCATGACAAATAGAAGGGGGAAAAGTGGAAGCAGTGACAGATTTTCTTGGGCTCCAAAATCACTGCAGATGGTGATTGCAGCCATGAACTTAAAAGACAATTGCTCCTTGGAAGGAAAGCTATGACCAACCTAGACAGTATATTAAAAAGCAGAGACATTACTTTGCCGACATAAGTCCATCTACTCAAAGCTATGGTTTTTCCAGTAGTCATGTATGGAAGTGAGAATTGGACTGAGCACCAAAGAATAGATGCTTTCAAACTGTGGTGTTGGAGAAGACTCTTGAGAGTCCCTTGGACTGTAAGGAGATCCAACCAGTCCATCCTAAAGGAAATCAGTCCTGAATATTCACTGGAAGGACAGATGCTGAAGCTGAAACTCCAGTACTTTGGCCACCTGATGAGGAGAGACAACTCCTTGGAAAAGACACTGATGCTGGGAAAGATTGAAGGCAGAAGAAGAGGGTGACAGAGGATGAGATGGTTGGATGGCGCCATCGACTCAGTGGTCATGTTGCTGTTCAGTCGCTCAATTGCGTCCTATTCTTTGCGACCCCATGGACTGCAGTGTGCTAGGCTTCCCTGTCCTTCACTGTCTCCAGGAGTTTGCTCAAAGAATGGTGAAGTACAGGGAAGACTGGTGTGCTGCTATCCATGGGGTCACAAAGAATCCAACACGACTGAGCGATTGACAAGAATTTTAATGATAGTGGAATGGATAGAGGCCCCATAGAGGGAGGAGGGCTCAGAGGAACCAGAAGGGCTTCGTAGAGAAGGTAGCATTTGAAATGACTCTCAAATGAGATTTTAATCATCTCTGGTTCCTGGGCCTCTATGGAGTTCAGGTTATAGACCTTGGAGTATATCCAGAGCATCTGAAATTGTATTCTAAACTTCATGTTGTCTGCGTAGCCAGTTTTGGAGGGGCAGAGGACCCATAGTTTGCAAATTACTCTTAAATGGGTTAACGACCATCTCAAAATGTTAAGAACCACCATGCTGATCTAGGAGTATAACTAGAAGTTCGCCAGGTAGGCAACATCAGAAAAGCCATTTCAAGCAGCACAAACAGTTCACAGAAAGCACAAACGTGCAGAGGAAGTAAAGTGGCCCTGTGGGTGTGCAGGCCCCGGACACCCATGCTGAGAAGGGTCTTGCTGTCAGTTTAATGCTTGGTTGTCACTGCCTTGAACTTCTTGGTTCTGTTTGTTTTGCTTGTGGCCACATCTTGTGCAAGATCTTAGTTCCCTGACCAGGGATTGAACCCAAGCCCCCTGCAGTGGAAGCCAGGGAAGTCTTAACCATTAAACCACCAGGGAAGTCTGGACTTTCTGATTTTTTGACAAAAAGCCCAGTGTTTTCATTTTGCACTGGGCCTAGAAGATTATATAGCCAGTCTTGAGAGGAAACATGATATTTTCAAAGAATTCCTAATGGATGGCGTGAGATAAGGGTAAGAGGTAAGACTAGCCACATGAAGGAGCTACTATTCCAGCCAAAAGACTTAAAATTTTTTAGAAGTGTAGAGACAGGGGAGGATTTAAAAAGGAAATTAGTGTGGCATTTTACTGTGGTAAAGATCACTCTTGTGGCTTATTAGA
Source organism: Odocoileus virginianus (assembly GCF_023699985.2). NCBI lineage: Eukaryota > Metazoa > Chordata > Mammalia > Artiodactyla > Cervidae > Odocoileus > Odocoileus virginianus. Next base: position 4,772,291 of record NC_069674.1, read on the forward strand.
GGCAGAACTGGGGGCGCTGACAGCTGTAGACTGAAATCAGGAGGCAGCTACCACAGTAGGTCAGGTAAACTACAAGAGGGCTTGAATTGGACGATGGTCTTAGGAGAGAGGAGGAGGGCTACTAGGTCAGGAGGTGGGGCCCAGTGGAAGACAGTGGCGCTCTGGATGTGGGCTTAATGGACGAGACCAGCACAACTGCTGCAAACCTCACCGGAGGAGTGGATTTTGAAAGAAAATTAATTCTGTTTGGGACCATGTCAGGGCTTCCTTGGTGGCTCAGCTGGTAGAGAATCTGCCTGCAATGCAGAGACCCTGGTTCAATCCCTGCATCGGGAAGATCCCCTGGAGAAGGGATAGGCTACCCACTCCAGTATTCTTGGGCTTCCCTGGTGTCTCAGATGGTAAAGAATCAGCCTGCGATGTGGGAGACCTAGGTTCGATCCCTGGGTTGGGGAGATCCCCTGGAAAAGGGAAAGGCAACCCACTCCTGGATTCTGGCCTGGAGAATTCCATGGGTTCGCAAAGAGTCGGGCGTGACTGAGCGACTTTCCCTGGGATGTCTCTAAGTGTCCCAGGTCAGGAAGTTTCCTGCACAGCTGATGTCTAAAGGATGGAGAGGGAGGGAGGGAATCTGAGATGGAGAGTTTTCCTTTCTTTCTTTTTTGGCCACGCCAGTGTGGTGACCAGGGATCAACCATGGGCCCCCTGTATCGAAAGCATGACGTCTTAACCCTTGGACCACCAGGGAAAAAAATCCCTGAGATGGAGAGTTCTGAGTCATCAGCCTTGGTTATGGAGAACGTTCAAGGGAACATCAGAGACCCAAGCCCCAAACCCTGGTGACCGCAGTGGTGGCGAAGGGAAGGGGTCCGAGAGGGAACCCGCCGTGAAGCAGACAGACTGAAGGGCTCCAGGGACCCCGAGGGGCAGAGGGGTCTGGTGGTCAGAGAGACCCCTTTTCAAAAGTGAAGAGCCTCCAGCTCATCAGAGAGGTGACGAGAGAACAGAAAACAGTCCTGAGGGTCTGACTGTGGGATAGTCTCTGGCGATCACTGGCAGGAAAGGCTTCTGGAAAAGCCATCCCAGGGCGAGTGGAGGGGAAGCTGAGAGCCATGGAGACACTGAGCTAGGGCCCTGTGGGGGGATGTGACCCCGAAGGGCTGAGCAGCTGGAGGAGGGAGCAGCACTCGGGGGGCCGGGGGTGGGGATGGGGGGCGCTGAGGGAGAGGAAGGGGTGAGCCAGCCTGGACCGCCTGTCCTGAGCCTGAAAGTACAAAGTCAGACATGGATACTCGCAGGGCAGGAAGTGGACTGAGACCACAGTTTTCCTCTGTAGAAGCTGCAGTCACTGCAGGGCAGAGGGCCCAGGCGGGACAGGGGGCTTAGGGAAGGATGTGCTGGGCGAGCCCAGCTCAGCAGGGACAAGAGGAAAGGTGCTGGTGTTAACTGAGGATCTGCTGGAGAGCCTTTTTACAGCCTCTTTGGGCTTCCCTCATAGCTCAGTCAGTAAAGAGTCCGCCTGCAATGCAGGAGACCCCGGTTCAATTCTTGGGTCGGGAAGATCCACTGGAGAAGGGATAGGCTAAGGCTACCCACTCCAGTCTTCTTGAGCTTCCCTGTTTGCTCAGCTGGTGAAGAATCTGCCTGCAATGTGGGAGACCTGGGTTCCATCCCTGGGTTGGGGAGATCCCCTGGAGAAGGGAAAGGCTACTCACTCCAGGATTCTGGCCTAGAGAATCCCATGGACTGTATAGTCCAGGGGTTCACAAAGAGTCGGACATGACTGAGCGACCTTCCCTTTCCCTTTGTTCTGTGTGGGCCCATCAGGTCCTCCCCACCTCCTCCAGGCTCACTGGAGCCCAGGCAGCCGTGAACTCCAGGTTCCCGCCATGGTCCCCCCTCTGCTGTCCACCCCTGCACACCAGGCACTGAGTGTCTGGTCTGATTTACTTCCTTCCTCAAAGCCATCCAGGGGCTTCTGCTGTCCCTGGAATAAAACGCGAAGCCCTCCCTTATGTCATTCTGAGGCCCGTGAGCTCTGGACACTTGCCCACCTCTCCAGGCGTGTCCACCACCTGTCCTCTCATCTGGCTCCAGCCACAGGGGCCTTCTCACCCTGCAGACGCACTGGGCTGTTCTCGTCCCAGGACGCTGGTGACTGTTCCTCCTGCTGAGAACGTTCTCCCCCCTGGATCTACAACGTGGCTGCTTCCTTCTCAGCATCAAATCTCCCCCTCATAGTCATTAATACCGAAAATTATTCTATGCGTGTATTTGTTTGCACACTACTGTCTGTCTCCCCCCACCCCTCTTGCTTCATTGCCGGGCTGATGCTGTTGGGCACAGGACAGGCTGGAGGTGAATGCATGCTGGCTGGTGGCTGTGAGGAACAGAGAGGGGCAGGCGGTCCTGTTGAAGCAGGAATCTGGCCTGAAAGGTTCCGGACGGTGTGAAGCCCTTGCAAGAGTGTATCCAGGTGTCACGTGTAGTTAAAGATGAGTAGACGAACAGGTGCTGCAGGGGGGAACTAGGAAAATATTGCAGCCAAAATATGGTGAATCACACAATTTTAGAATTGGAAAGAACCTTAAAGATGGAGTCACAATGGCCCTACCAGACAGATTAGCGAAGGGAGTCTCCTCTGGAAAGGCAAGGGACACGGCCTGTTTAGGCTGGCGGTCGGCATTCCAACTAAGGCAGGGCTCCCATCTGTCTTGCCTTGATATTTTTTAAAATTGTTTTTTGGAAGATAATTGCTTTGCAGTATTGTGCTGGTTTCTGCCACACCCCAACATGAATCAGCCACAGGTACACATATGTCCCCTCCCTCTAGAACCTCTGTCCCTTCTCCCTCCCCATCCTTGCACCCCTCTAGGTTGTCACAGAGCACGAGCTTGAGCTCCCTGTGTCACACAGCATAGGCCCGCTGGCTCTCCAATTTACGTATAGTAGTTATATGTTCCCATGCTACCCTCTCAGTTCACCCCACCCTCAACCTCCCAAGCCGTGTCCACAAGTCTGACCTCCAGGTCTGCATCCGCACTGCTGTTCTGCAAACAGGTTCACCAGAACCATCTTTGATTTCGAACTTTTGTGGAAGCCCGGTAATGTCTTCAAAATTAGCTGGGCTATTCAAGATTTCTCTCCACGCCTTCTGAAAGACTACAGTGATCTCTTGTTCCCAGAAAATAATGAGGGGAGCTTGCCCTCCTCTTGGCCTCTGTTCTCCCAGCATCAGGAGATGGTGTGTGGACGGCTGCTTCGTCAGGGCTGACCATGGAGGCTTCTCCCCACCCAAAATCCGTGGGGTTGAGGTACAGCCTGTCTCGGCTCCCAGTGACTGTTTCTTGTGACGGCTCAGATTGGGCATCAGAGCCAGATGAAGTGAGGAGGTACTGCAGCAGATTTTTCTTCTCTTTTTTGGCTGCATCACGCAGCTTGTGGGGTCTTAGTTCCCTGACCAGGGATCCAATCCCAAGCCCACAGCAGTGAAAGAGCTTAGTTCTAACCACTGGACCACCAGGGAAGTCCCACCATGGCTTTCTCATGAAGCAAGAAGTGAGGCCTGCACAAGAGGAGATCTGCTTGTTTTGTAAAGCATCTAGACCTGACCCAGAACATGGAGCTAGAATGTCCCACGTGGTACCCAGCCAGCAGGAAGCCTGGGCTCTCCAGACATGTGACTGTCCCCTCCTGCTCTCTCTCAGGAGCAGAGGGTTAGCTCAAAGGTTCTTGACCTCAGGCCTAAGAGGCCAAACAGAGGCATTTTCCCAGGAGCCTTGGGAAGGAGCACAATTCAGACTTGACTGTGGAGCAGTCAGGCAGCGAGACCCTCCCTGGCTGCACACACCCCAACCCATGGCTGTCATGACCTCAGTGGGGTCATGGAGGTGGTAGCTCTCACTCTGGGAAAACACTGACATTCTGGAAAGGCCACATACTGATGGAACCACTCAGCAATCCACGCGTGTGCTTTTGCAGCCATCAATTATGAAGCGTCCGTGGTGTGTCCGGCCCACTGCTAGACACTGGGGAACAAACGGCTAGAAGCTTTGGCTAGGTGACTCTTCCTGTCCAAACCAATTCTGAAACTTCAAAACAATTCTCCATGAAGGCTTATTGCACAAAAGCCCTTTTGCTAATTCCTTGGTACACATTGATTTCTTGCAACCCATTCTCTTCCAAGATTCCTCTTTCTTCTTGGAGATGTCCTCCATTCATTCTCTCAGAGAGGGCTTGTAGGTCATAAAACGTCTTAGTTTTGGCAGGTTCAAAGATGTCCTTATTTTCCTTCTAATATTGAACAGGAGGCTGAGAAAAAGAGTCTAAGATCAAAGGTAACTTCCTCAGCACTTGGCTCTACCCTTCATTATCTCCTGACAGGCCAGGTGGCTGATGAGGCATCTAGTCCTCATTCCTTCGTAGGTAATCTGCCTTCCTCTGATAGCTTTGGGATTTCCTCTTTATTCCTAACTACTACATGTCCAGATGTGGAGACTTTTGTGTTTTTATTCTTCTCAAGACTCAAGAGTTTCTTCAATATGAACATGTGTTCTGGGACATTCTGTGGTCATTTTCTTTCTTTTTTAGTTTTTGGTTAAGAAGTGGGTTTATTCAGATACAGAGAGAAGCCCACTCCACAGAGTGCCGGCCGTCGCAGAGGGCGAATGCAGCCCCGAAATTTGGCGTGGTTAGCTTTTATAGGCTGGCTAATTTCATGTGCTAATGAGTGGGAGGGTTATTCCAACTATTTTTGGGAAGGGGCAGAGATTTCCAGGGAGAAGGCAATGGCACCCCACTCCAGTACTCTTGCCTGGAGAATCCCATGGACGGAGGAGCCTGGTAGGCTGTAGTCCATGGGGTTGCTAAGAGTCGGACACGACTGAGCGACTTCCCTGTCCTTTTCACTTTCAAGCATTGGAGAAGGAAATGGCAACCCACTCCAGTGTTCTTGCCTGGAGAATCCCAGGGATGGGGGAGCCTGATGGGCTGCCGTCTATGGGCAGCAGAGTTGGACACGACTGAAGCGACTTAGCAGCAGAGATTTCCAGGATCTGGGCCGCCGCCCACTCCTTGGTGTTTTAACAGTGCCTTGGAACTGTCAGGGCACCACTGGGTGTGTCATTTCACTTGCTGATTGAGGATCAAGGTCTAGTCTTGTCTGCCAACTTGGTCCCATCTGATTCTAATCAGTTTCTGTTGTGTCCTTGGGCTACATCCTTCTTTCAGAAGTTGTGCCCTGCCCCTTTCCCTCCTGTTACATTCCCCACTCAGAGGTTTTACTCCCATATTCTTATGGGAAGCAGAAGGGCAAAGGTCCATCTTCTGTAATTGCTTCAAGGCTGGGTAGGGGCGTTGATCCTGCCTATCAGGGAGTAAAAATCTCTGATCTAGGGGCCCCAGGGGCAGGGCAGCTCCTTGCTTTAGTCCACATGGGCTGAAATCCCTGCAGAGCCATCATCTTGATATAGAACTCCTGTAACTGTTTCTTCGTCTTCTTCTGTATCTTCTTGATGATGAAGCATTTTTGTACCAGCACCAGTATACAGAAATATCTATAAATGACAAAAGACTCAAAAGGAACGGTCAAACATTTGATTACAGTGTACGATAAAGTTTGGTTACAATACCAGAATTACAAGTGATCACATTTAATATAACATACCAAATAACCCAGTTAAATATTTCTTTTTGAGATACCTCAGGAGCCCTCTAAAACATCCCAAAGTTAGTTTTTAGTCAAATAAGATCATAAGTCACTGGGAGACATTACTTATTCCCTAACCTAAAGATTTTTTTCCCTAAAGATTTCAAAAGCAAATACAATTCACTTACAGACAAAGAAACTCACCTCAATCTGTTTGTTAAAAGCAGCATTTCAAGAATACTTTGGAGGGAGAAACCAAATCCAGTCTCATCTTCAGTTTAGTTCAGTCACTCAGTCGTGTCCCACTCTTTGCCACCCCATAGATTGCAGCATGCCAGGCTTCCCTGTCCATCACCAAATCCCAGAGCTTGCTCAAACTCATGTCCATTGAGTCAGTGATGCCATCCAACTATCTCATCCTCTGTCTTCCCCTTCCCCTCCTGCCTTCAATCTTTCTCAGCATCAGGGTCTTTTTCAGTGAGTCAGCTCTTTGCATCAAGTGGCCAGAGTATTGCAGTTTGAGCTTCAGCATCAGTCCTTGCAGTGAATATTCAGGACTGATCTCCTTTAGGATTGACTGGTTTGATCTCCTTGCAGTCCAAGGGACTCTCAAGAGTCTTCTCCAACACCACAGTTCAAAAGCATCAATTCTTCAGCGCTCAGCTTTCTTTATAGTCCAACTCTCACATCCATACATGACTAGATTTTAAATGCTATCCCTTCCAAGGGAGTCTCCCAACCAGTTGTTAGTGCCCAAAAGTTGTCACAAAGAAACAGCACAAACACATCCCCAGTGGTGTTGATGACTAGCTGGAGGTGGTTTAGCTATTAGTTGGAAATAAAGGGTCAACCTTTGTAAGGTTTAGAGGGAGGGGAATAAAAGCAATCTTCTGGGGCTAACAGAAGAAACAGTGTGGAAATGAACAAGAACATTAAAAAAAAAAAAAGAACAACAACAAAAAAAAAACGTAGGAGGAAAACCTCAGAGCCAAAAAAAAAGCATAATTGTCCTGGACCTGCTGTTGGACTTGCATAAGCGTACAGGACTGGCCTGCCAGTCACAAATAAGCAGACAACAGCAGAGCGTTTTCCTCACAGGCTCACAGTGTCCCAGAGACCTCTTTAGGACCAAGACCTGACTCTAAACCTTTTCTTACCTTATCACTAGCCCTTTGTGGTTGCCAGCTGAAACCGTTTATCACAGATTGGGACTCGAACCCATGTCCTGGGACTCAAACCCAGCCAAAACCCAGTTTGGGACTCAAACCCACATGGCTGGGACTCAGTTCAGTTCAGTTCAGTTCAGTCACTCAGTCATGTCTAACTCTTTGCGACCCATGGACTGCAGCACGCCAGGCCTCCCTGGGACCCAAACCCAGCCAGAATCCTGCTTGGGACTTGAACCCACGTGGCTGGGACTCAAACCCAGCCAAAACCTGGTTTCAGGACCTAATGAAGCTTGGGTTCTTGATGTCTCGTTGCAGAAAGAATTCAGTGAGAGACAAAGTGATGGGTAAGAAGTGGGTTTATTCAGACACAGAGAGAAGCACAGTCCACAGACAGAGGGTGGGCCATCCCGGAGGGCGACTGCAGTGGGCTTTGCTTCTCTAATTCCTGCCTCTTCCAGAATTCCTCTAATTCTGGCCCCTCCAGAAGGAGAGCCTTCTGGGATTCCTGTTTACGGAGTGTTAGAACTCATGTGTCCTTCGTGCTTCTGCCCTTGTATATAGTAATGTCTGTTCTTATTTTTGCTGTGATCTGAGAGAATACGTGAGTAAAATCTTCCAGGTTTACTTTTCGGTCCTTATCTAATCTTTTATCTATCCTACCTACTGCTTTTTAATTTGTATTTTTTTAATTTCAAAGATATTTAATTGGCCCTATTTTTAATAATAGTTTTTATATACCTTGTTTTTGTTCATTGGATGTGATTCCAACTTTTCACAGACTGATGATATTAAATGTACTTTACTCAAGCCCTCTTTCTTTGGTGTTAACTGTTTCCTGGGGTTGAAGGTCTTCTATCTGTTGTGTAATTTTTTCTCTTTATGTGTTGATGTTCCTCAAAAGTGCAGTGACTGGCGCTGGCATTTTCAGAGTGTTTAGTCGCTCAGTGATGTCCAACTCTTTGTGACCCATGGACTGTAGCCCACCAGGCTCCTCTGTCCTGCAAATTTTCCAAGCAAGAATACTGGAGTGGGTAGCCATTTGTTTCTCCAGGGAATCTTCCCGACCCAGGGATTGAACCCAGGTCTCCTCCATCACAGGTGGATTCTTTACCATCTGAGCCACGAGGGAAGCCCAGTGATTTTGGAGTAGGGTCTCATCTTGAGCAGCCTAAGCTTCCCTTACCGCCGGTTTGTCCTGGATGGGCAGGCACTTCTTGCTTTAAACTCAGCAGCTTCCCCCTGTAGTCTTAGGGGTTCCTGGCCATCGTTTCAGTGAAATACTACAGCCTCCTATCTCCTTTCCTCATTTTAGGGATCATCATAGCTTTTGGTCACAAATACTCACCTTCTGTCCAACAGTGACTGTACACTTAATGATTTTTCACATCTTTTTCTATCATTTCTATGGATGTGAAGCAGAAAGCGAGTTCAGTGTGTGCCAAGCCACCTTCTTGAAATGGAGTCTGTCATAGGGTTTGGGTTTTCTTCGTCACTGACTTTTCAGCTTGAAGAGGGAATGATCAGATACGTGTTTTAGAAAAATTATTCAGTTGGCAATGATGAAGGACTTGACATAGTCCTCAAACTGAAAGTAATGTCAACAACCTGTGCCGGCGGGACTGGAGGGGACAGACTCAACATCTATAGAAATGACAGAACCAGGAGCCTGGTTGGGAGACGAGGGTGAGGGGGGCTGTTTTGTGATAAATGTCAGGTTTCAGACTTGGCTTGAAAGGTAAACAGTGGTGGCATCCTCCGAGAAAGATTTTATAGAAGGAAAAAGCAATGATGAGACGTGAGTTCAGTGTTTGCCATATTAGGTTTGAATTTGAGGTGTCTATAGCTGAGCCATCTGTAAGTGTCTAATTGGCAGTTGGAAGTAAGGGTCTGAGCCCAAGATTGGAATCTGGGAATCTGTACGTAGATAATAATCGAAGTCCTCGATATGGAGTACGTCAGGGAGGGAGAATGTGTAGACTGACAAAAGAAGAGGAAGTAGGAGAGAACCTTTTTTAAAAAAATATGGGTGGATTGATTGATTTTTGGCTGTGCTGGGTCTTCCTGAATCAGGGTTGGAACTCATGTCTCCTGCACCGGCAGACAGATTCTTAACCACTGAGCCCCCAGGGGAAGCCCAGGAGAGAATCTCGGGTCACAGCAACATTCAGTGTGTGAGTCAAAGACGAGAAGGCATAAAGCATAAAGAGAAGGTATAGGGACCGGAAAGCGATACTGAAGAAGTCAAGGGAGGAGCGGGGTGAGGGAGGGGGCGCCCACAGTGTCAGGGGTGCAGAGAAAACTAGTCCGATAAGGATTGGCAACTATGAACAAGAGCAGTTGTAGTGCATTTGGGAGAGTAAAGCCGAATCCCCGTGGACTAACTAGGAGGTGGAAGGGGAAAACGGAGAAGACAAGAGCACTCAGGCCAACCATGACCTCCTCCTAGAGGCCTTTTAGACCACGCAGCACTGTCACATCACTCTTTTTATTATGATCATTATCTTCCATTATTAACTTTTAAAATGTGTGTGTTTGCCCATTTGTTATCTGGCTTTCCCCTGACCTCCGACAAGAATAGAAGTTTCTTAATGTGAGAACCTGAGCCTAGTGCACCGCTGTAACCCCTGCTTCTGGAGCTGTATCTGGGCAGAACAGGTGCTGCACAATCATTTGTCGAGTGAAGACAAGGTCTGCTATGAAGAATGAGTTTGGGGAAAAGGTAGAAAAGGAAAGGAGTGGGAGAAGGCTTTGGACAACCCTTGAAAGGGGCGAGGAGGGCAGTGGGCAAAGGAGAGTGAAAAGGGGCCTGTGTCACCCAGTGGTGCTCAGGGCCCAACTGGAGTTGACGCTCAGTTTGGCAATGAGTCCATTTGCTTTGCTCTTTGGGATTCTTTTTCTCCAGCAGGGCTAAAGAGTCCTGGAATAAGAGTGAAAAAACAGGTGGCCCCTCTTTCTTCATTTGTAAGATGCAACTATTACAGTAAATAACATTTAAGGTCCTTCCAACTTTAAAAACCTGTGATAGTTCAAATATACTCAGAAAGCTAGGTATTAAAAAACTCTTCTGTTAAATGAATAATCACTTATTCCTTATCTATCCTCCTGAAGTTCTGAGTTTTACACATTCAGTTTCCTCAATAGACTCTCCCTTTATACTTGTGGGTATATTTCCCCCCAGCTTTACTGAGGTATAATTGACAATTTTCAATTGTATAAATTTAAGATGTACAATGTGATGACTTAATATATACATGTGAAAAGTCACCACAATCAAGCTAATTAACATTTCCATCACCACACAGAGTTACCATTTCCTTCCTTCCTTTCTTTCTAAATTTTGTGATAATTAACTTCAGCTCTATACTCTTAATTTCAAATAATATAACAATCTTGTACACACAGGCTTGTACTTTTTAAACGTTTTCACATGCCTTCTAAGAGTCGGTGTGCTTTCTTATAGCAACATATTTTCAGTTCAATTTGGCATGTTAGTCTGTCAGTCGTGTCCGACTCTCTGCGACCCTGTGGACTGGGGTCCATGACTCCAGGCTCCTCTGTCCATGGGATTTTCCAGGCAAGAATACTGAAGTGGGTTGCCATTTCCTTCTTCATGGCACTGGCATCCATGGATTTTCCTTATCCATGGACTTGGCATGGATACTCTTTACTTCTCCCCACATGGTGTAAATTCCTGAAGGGCACACTCTGTGTTTGAATGGTTTTCCTCCAGCGTCCCCGTGAGGACAAGAACAGTGGCCACCCAGATGACTGGCACTCAGAGAAAGGAGGCTCCTTATTCAGACTCCATTAGCAGAAGTAGTCCAAGGGTCAGGGGCCCAGGACGCTGCTGCGCTGCACAAACGGAAGGTGCTCGCAAGCCAGAGGACTTGGCACAGGGGATGCTTAAGTGTGCAGCCTGAGAGATGATATTCAGTGGGGCTGCTGGAGAACACTCTGAACCAGGCTCCTGGTTTAGAGGGAACATCTACTCAAAACACCAGGCAGATACGTATCATCCCATCACGCAGAACTGTTCTGTTTCTCAGGGTTACTGTACACCTGTGTGTGTGTGCATTTACATAGTACAAAATGTACACAAGTCATTCTCACATCTCTCATTGATTCATTCACTAAATATCTATTAGACATCTATAATATACACGATACTGTGGTGCATAGGTCGCAAAGAGTTGTACACGACTGAGTGACTTAGCACAGGGCTAAGGAGAATACAAATGAATTTCATACACATTCTTCTTTCAAAAAGCAAAACGAATAGGAGGAAGAAAGATGCACTCCAGTGACCAGAATCCGGAGCAGGTTGTGATATGCTTCGGAAGTTCAAATGAGGGGGGATTCACCTTTGCTTAGGAGAGAACCTAAAGAAGTACTTCATGGAGGAGGGGGTGTTTGTGTTGGGCCTTGAAGGAGAGAGAAGCTTTCTAAGGGCAGGGATGGAGAAGTGGAAAGGTATTATGGGCTATCAGGGAATGGAAAACTGTTGCATGGAAGAGGGTTGAGACTTTTCACGAGTATCATTGTAGAAGGTAAAACTAGGACCAATGATTAAAATCATTAAATATCAGTTTCATGTCAAACTGTTTCGGCAAATGAATATTGAGCCCCTTGTGCACCAGAAGAATTTCTGCAGCGGATGAAGTGTTGGACTGGGTCAGTGTTTTCCATACTGAGAAAGGTACAGGTCCATCTTAAAGGAAAAAAAATTCTCACATATCCCCAGATATTACTTTATTACAGTATTATTTTAAAATAGTAAACATTAGCCTAGGTATAAACTCATGATTATAAATCTTATGCTACACTGAAAAAATGAAAAGGCAAGTAATCTACAAATACAAGTACAAAGCAAATAAAGTCAGGTGGACAACTTTAATTGAATATCATAGTTGATGTTGTTTTGCTGAAACAAAACTCAACATTTTGTTTTCTTCACACAAGATTATAGTACAAGTTGCCTGTGCCTGGTGTGTCCCGGCCACCGCTGTGAGAAGTCATTTTCTCCCGTGTTTTTCTTTTCTAAGGTGGTCTCTAAATTTATATCTTATATGTGGATGAAACACAAAAAGCAGCCCTGTCTCAGGGCAATGCCAGCGTGAATGCAGAGAAGGTAATAGGTCCTAATGACTTTGGATGTTGAGGTTGGGCCAAATTGGGACCATGGGTGACGAGACCCGCAGTGGGAAAGGGGAAGAAGCAACAGTAAAAGAGATGGGGAAAATGACGGCCGCACAGGTGGGGAAAGTGGGAAGGTGACGGACCAGTGACGAGATTTACAACTTGCTGAAAAACTCCAAACCCCAGTCTCTTTCTGCTCATGCTAATTGCAAGTCCACCGACTCAATGGACATGAGTTTGGGTAAACTCCGGGAGCTGGCAATGAACAGTGAAGCCTAGCATGCTGCAGTCCATGGGGTCGCAAAGAGTTGGACACGCCTGAGAGACTGAACTGAACTGAACTGTACTGAAGAGAAAGAACCTTCAGATCATCTGCCAAGTAGACTATGTCATCTATAGACATGACTTTCCGGCCCAGGGATAATCAATAGTATTGATAGTCCTCAGAGGCATCGAGAAAGATCATATCTATTTGAAGAATGCCATTAAATTACCATATTTGGGCTACACACACACACACACGTTTTAACGGCATCTCCCGTCCTCCAAGGACCCACAGAGGAAGGGGGAGGAGGCCCCGGCAGGCAGAAGAGTTCTGCTTTGCGGCTTCTCCTCCTGGGGGGTTCAGAGCCCCGTGGAGGAGCCCAGTTGTGTGGGCAGCCCCGCAGGTTCTCCCCCAAGCTGCTCTTTCTTCCCTGGCCGCAGGGAGGGCGCGCTTCTCCCCGCGGCTCTCAGCACAGACCCCGGCGCGCCGGCTGCCTCAAGCTGTGCGGGAAGCCGCCCTCAGGCCTGCGGGTCCGCGGGCAGCTCACCAAGCACGCGCCGACCCTGACAGGGGTCACCAGGAGCCCCTGACCTCCTCGCCCTTCAGACAGGCTCCTGGAGCGAGTTTCACCCGAGCCACCGTTAGTCCCGGAAAGACTTGGCAGTTCAGTCCGGTTCAATTCAGTCGCTCAGTCGTGTCGGACTCTTTGCGACCCCATGCACCGCAGCAGGCCAGGCCTCCCTGTCCATGGGAAGAAAATGTCTCCTCAGAAAGTGGAATTTGTCTGGAGACCCTCGGGCCCCTCTAAGGGGTGTCTGCTAGAAGTGACAGAGAGGTCACTTCACTGTAGGTGTCTTCCCCTCTTCAGAAACGTTGGTTGAGACAGAAGCTTACCCTTGTGGGAGTCCACGCTTGGGTGTGAACGCTCATGGACTCATTTCAGGGAAGTGAGGAAGGATTTCTACTCAGGATGCCCTCACCAGCAACTGTCCCCATTACAAGAAAATCACCGCATTCTGATGGGAGTTTTGCTTTAATGGTGAGGCGATCCTATAACCACCTCTTCTCAGAGACCCCCCCACCCTGTGGACAGCGACAGCAGGCGCCATGGGGGCAGGAGAGTCCTGGGAGGGGCTTCACTGTGGAATTTTCTGCTCATCCTCGCCTTCCTGTTTTTAACTAAAGGTACCTTTTATTTTTCCTATCACTACATTCTTATGTGTAGAATTTAGGGAAAAAATATAACTACAGTAGACTCAAAAAAAGAGCATTAAAGTCACCACTATTCTGTTCCTTAGGAGAAAACCATTATTCACAATTTGGCATATCTCTTCATGCTCATTTCTCACTGTGTATATAAACAATTGTTTTATTTACTGAAAAAGGAGAAACATTGGTTTGTTCTTATAACAAAACCTTGGAATTTTTTCACTTATAACATATGTATATACTGCCATATTAACATTTCCTTTGCACATTTTTCTATTGATTGCCTGGTATTCCACTCCATGGAAAAGTCCTGCCTCGTTTAATCAATCTCTCAGTGTTGAACAATTGTGATTTTTAAAAAGTATGCATGTGTCTGGCTGCTCCGGGTCCTAGCGGCAGCACTCTGGATCTTCAGTTGTCATATAAGGGATCTAGTTCCCTGGAGGGCGCGGTGGTTTCCTGTGTGCTCAGTCGTGTCTGACTCTTTGTGACCCCATGGACTGTAGCCCACCAGGCTCCCCTGTCCATGGGAGTCTCCAGGCAAGAGTACTGGAGTGCATTGCCATTTCCTCCTCTAGGGGATCTTCCCGACCCAGGTATGGAACCAGCATCTCCTGCATTCGCAGGCAGATTCTTTACCACTGCCCCATCTAGAAAGTGCTTGTTCCCTGACCAGGGATCAAACCCAGCCACCCTGCATTGGGAGGACAGAGTCTTAGCTACTGGGCTCCAGGGAAGTCCTAAACATTTTTGTTTTTTTTTTCTAACTGTTCCTGGGCTCTGCTTCTGTCTCACTCATCAGCTGTTCAATCTCAAAGAGGTAACTGTGCCTCAGTTTCCACATCTGTAAAATGGGGATAACATGTAACTCACAGAGTCACTGTAAGAATTCTGTTATTTTCTATTAATACATGCGAAGCACCCCAGTTCATGGCAAGCATTTCATAAGTGTTAGTCATTCTTTTCCCATTAAAAAATAGACGTGTAAGAGCACAGTATTGGACTTTCCTGGAGGTTCAGTGGTAAAGTATCCGCCTGCTGATGCAGGATACGCAGTTTCGATCCCTGGTTCAAGAAGATCCCACATGCCTCGAGACAACTAACCCCATGCACCACCAACTACAAAGTTCTCACGCTAAAGCCCGTGCTGCACAAGAGAGCCTGTGCACCGCAACTAGAGAGCAGCCCCTGCTTGCTGCAGCAGCAAAGAAGACCCAGCACAGCCAAAAGTAAAAAGAATGAAAGAGCCCGTAAGTGAGAATAACATACCTTTACCATATACTTTGCAATTATTTTTGCCTTGTCCTTTTTTTTAGAATTTTTCATGATAAAATCATAAGGAGAATTTTGACAAGAATAAGAAAGAAGGGTTTTAGAATGACACTATTCCCTCCAGCTGTTACCATGATCAGTGTAATATTGTGTCTCCTGAAGGCCTTAGTCAGGAAAGTGAACTCAAGTCTTAGGGGCTGGAAGGGGCACCTTGATGCGGCGGGGGGTCCTGCCCCTAGCCTAAGTGAACTCAACACAGTGCGAATTTTCTTCTGCTAACTTTTGTCTGAGAAGAGAGTATTTATGGGACTTAGTGACTATCTTCAACTGCTGGAAAGGCGATGGCGTCGAAGGAAGAGAAATGGAGTTGCTTTTCTTGTTCCAAAGGATAAAGATTACCAGGAAGTTAGTTTAGGCCTAATCTAAGAAGGGACTTTTTAAACCACCCAGGCACCCTGGCATCACTGACTGGATGGACATGCATTTGAGCACGCTCTGGGAGTTGGTGATGGACAGGGAAGCCTGGTGTGCTGCAGTCCATAGGTCACAAAGAGACACGACCGAGCAACTGAACAACAACAGGCAACCTGAAGGCATCCTCCTCCCACCAGACTCCCAGAACCCCCAGGCTCTGCTGCGGCAGCAGGGTTCCCAGGACAGCAAAGGGGAGCCTGGTTTTGCTTTTAGCCATTTGTACATGGCCCCGTCGTCCCACATGATTTTGCTGACAAAGGTCCGACTAGTCAAAGCTGTGCTTTTTCCAGTGGTCATGTATGGATGTGAGAGTTGGACTGTGAAGAAAGCTGAGCACCGAAATTGATGCTTTTGAACTGTGGTGTTGGAGAAGACTCTTGAGAGTCTCTTGGACTGCAAGGAGATCCAACCAGTCCATCCTAAAGGAAACTTGTCCTGGGTGTTCATTGGAAGGACTGATGCTGAAGCTGAAGTTCCAATACTTTGGCCACCTGATGTGAAGAACTGACTCATTGGAAAAGACCCTGGTGCTAGGAAAGATTGAAGGTGGGACGGGAAGGGGACAACAGAGTATGAGATAGTTGGATGGCATCACTGACTCGATGGACATGAGTTTGAGCAAGCTCCAGGAGTTGGTGATGGACAGGGAAGCCTGGTGTGCTGCAGTCCATGGGGTAGCAAAGAGTCAAACACAACTGAGCGACTGAACTGAACTAAACTGAACTGAACACTGTCCCAAGCTCTTGTCTCCATGAGGCAAGTTTTTCCCATTATACCAAAAAGCTCCCTTCTTATCATTGTGAAACTCAAGGGTTTCTGTGTTTACCCTCCCCCTCCAAAAAGCCACAAAAGACAAGCTAATAATTTATTTGCAGAGATATTCAGGAATATTAATTGGAGGAGTTACATCTTCTGTATTTGTACATAGCACGTTCTGTGTTAATGTTGACAGAAATCCCAGACCCAGATAGGGTCCTGTTCCTACCTCCAGGGAAGACAAATAGGGGTCACTCCTAAAACCTCACCACTGTGCGTTCTAGGTGGGGTGTCTTTGACCACCTGATGTGCAAAGAACTGACTCATTAGAAAAGACCCTGATGCTGGGAAAGATTGAAGGCAGGAGAAGGTGATAACAGAGGATGAGATGGTCGGATGGCATCTCCAACTCAGTGGACATGAGTTTGAGCAAGTCCAAACTTTGGTGACAGCTATGAGTCTTCTATTTCTTACAGTATTCCTAAAAATGTGTGCCAAATCAAAGAAGAGGTTACCTTAGATCACATCTTGGGAAGTTTTGATAGAGCTGTCCCTGCTATATGAGAAAGGAGGTGATTGGATTGGAACCCACAAAGGAGGCAATTGGGTCCCGCGCTGGAGAGAGGCCTGTAGGGGAGGAAACAGTGAAAAACATTTCCCACCCACCACTAAGAGACCCCTCCCTCCTTTTCATTATCAAGGCCCTTCTCTAAGCTCCCTTTTCCTTCCTTTTATCTGATGGGGAACATTAAAACATTAGTTGGGAATCGAGGACGCAAACACTCCTCCAGAGCTTGAATCCTTGGGGAGCATCCTACAAACCTAAATTGTCATCGTCTTAACCACAGTCATTGCTACGGCCCCCCAGGGCCTCCCTTCCTCTGGTAAACAAGAGGAATCAAACCAACCCCCAAACATTTCTTGACTAATCAGAAACACTCCCAGAGAACAGTGTCTGGGAAAAGTCCACCCTCCACCCGGGGCCTCTAGCCCCGGCCTGCGTTCTCCAGCTCCTCCCTCGCTGGCCCGCTTCCTGTCACTCACTGCCCCGCGTGGCCATCTCGCCCATGGAGAATAATTAGCTGTTGATGAGCACTGGTTGCATCTTCATCAGCTCCGTTTCCAAATTCCTGTAATTTCCATCTCATCCAATTAGTATATTTTGGCCCATTCTCTTCCAGCAGCCTGGGAAGAGAGGCCTCACCCACACAGAAATAGCAGCTTCATTTCTAAGAAATCAGAAGACACTGCTGTTGGGGTGTTTGGCTGCACCCCGTTTTTCCAAGGCCTGAAAAATTAACTTCAGTTAATCGAATATTCTAATTCTCTACTGAAGTGGATGCCCTCTCAAGAACAAATTACCTCAACTCAAGTTTCTGGGAACAGTATTTCGATGGAACTGTAACATTCTAGTTCTAGTCCAGATGCCGAACAGCACACGCAAGAGCAGCTTGTCAAGTCACCCCCCACCCACACCCCAGGCTTGCGTTTCAAGGGTCTTCCCACCCAAAGTGTGAGCCGCACAACTCTGGTCCCGTGAGCTCCTCCCCAGCCGCAGGGCAGGAGTTCCATTCCATTTTGGTGAGCGTCAGAAGCCTCGGCTCTGTTTAATCCAGTATTTCTCAAACCCACTTGATGGTGAGCCCTTTTGTGAGGTCAATGCTCAATCCACGTTCAAGCACTCAATGAACATCTGTCAGATGAATAAATGAACCTTCCACAGAATACACACTGGGAGAGGCTGCTCTAAACCAAAGCATGAAATGGGACAAGGATGTTTTTTCTTTTAAAAAGGCGGGAGATAGTTTCTTGGCTAGGTGGCCTGTTGTTGTTCAGTCACTCAGTCATGTCCAACTCTTTGCCACCCCATGGACTGCAGCCCACCAGACTTCCCTGTCCTTCACCATTGCCTGGAGTTTACTCAGACTCATGTCCATCGAGTCAGTGATGCCATCCAACCACCTCATCCTCTGTCGTCCCCTTCCCCTCCCGCCTTCAGTCTTTCCCAACATCAGGGTCTTTTCTAAGGAGTCTGCTTTTCTCATCAGGTGGCCAAAGTATTGGAACTTCAGCTTCAGCATCAGTCCTTCCAATGACTAGTCAGGGTTGATTTCCTTTAGGATGGACTGGTTGGATCTCCTTGCAGTCCAAGGGACTCTCAAGAATCTTCTCAAACACCACAGTTCAAAAGCATCAATTCTTCGGTGCTCAGCCTTTCTTATTGTCCAACTCTCACATCCGTACATGATTCCTGGAAAAACCATAGCTTTAACTAGATGGACCTTTGTAGGCAAAGTGATATCTCTGCTTTTTAATATGCTGTCTAGGTTTGTTATTTCTTGTCTTCCAGGGTGGCCTGTTACCACCCCTTCAAATCACACTCTAGGTGGATATGTGCCCCAAGTCAGCCCTGGTTATCACAGGCTCCCCTCCACCAGCATGGAAACTCCTTGACGGATGAGACCAGCTTTTCGTCCTTACTCCTCTGTTTCTAGCATGAAACAGGGGGCCTGGTGGCTAGTAGGTGCTCTTAGGAAATTAATAATTCAACTAATTACTGCTTGCTCTATGCTGTGCTGTGCTAAGTCTCTTTAATCGTGTCTGACTCTGTGTGACCCTATAGACTGTGGCCCACAAGTCTCCTCTGTCCATGGCATTCTCCAGGCAAGAATACTGTAGTGGGTTGCCATGCCCACCTCCAGGGGATCTTCCCAACCCAGGGATCGAAACTGTGCCTCTAAAGTCTCCTGCAGGAAATAAATAAATTAACAAGTAAATATCACCCTTAGTACCAGAGACTCTCGCAGCTAAGAGGGAACATCTTCTAAGGAATCCTTAGAAGTCATCTCTTCCGGCCCTTATTCTATAGTTGAAGAAACTGAGATCCCTAGAGAATGGAGTGGTTTGCCCAAGGTTATGCTCAGAATTAGTCATGAGGGTGCTTTATCACTACTCTTCCCAAAATAATACCTAGCCCTGGGGTGCCTATCCAGCCAGCATGGCTTGTTTTCAGTTATATACTAATACTATACTGTATTGTAAAGCAGCTTCTTCAGCTAAGCAAATACTGTAAGCAGGCACTGTTGTTAACCCATAATTATAATACCAACAAGCATATTACAAATACATGTATAATAGTATTAGCTCCAAGCACAGAAATGTTCAAATGTCTGAAGGATTTTTAATCTTGGTAGAATTGCTTTAACAACCAGGTTATGCCAGGGTTTTTCCTTTCAGTATTTCTTACATTTTATGAGAGCTTCCCTGACACAGAATTTTTGCGGGGGGGGCTCCCCATTAAGTTCTTTGAAAGCTCAAAAGAAATCACATCTATTCCCTTCTGAAATTGGCTTATTCTCCAGGGAACTGTGGGAGGTTTGTTTTGCTAGAAGAAGGATGAATGATCCTCCACAAACTTCTGGCCTTTTGCTGGTAAAAACTGAAGAGGGATAATTGGTTTGGCCACTGGAGTATTGAATTGGTCTGCAGAGAGCCTGAGGGGTCCTCTTTAACCCATCCGTTCCAATGTTCTTACTTACACAATTGCCATATCCATATAAAGGAGAGATCAGGTGATATAACTTTAGGAGTAACAAATTAGCCCTTATGTCCAAAAAGATTCCCTCTCTTATTTTCCCCAGTAACTAAATTCCACAATAAGATTTTAATAATTTGCATTCAAGTTTTGGCCATACCTTCCAGTCCACAAAATATCATGATGTGTGGAAGAAAGTTGTATGTTGAGGGTGGGCAAGAGAACAGCTTTAAGCCAGACAGTGACTGAGTATATATTCAAGTTTTGCTGTTGTTAGATATGAAACTATGGGTACATCACATCAGCCTTTACTTCCTAAGCTTGTGAGAAATGGAAATGCTATGATGTCCACTTCATAGAAATGTTGTGACAACTGCAAATATAGTAGTGCATGTAAAATGATCAACACGGTTTCTGGCTCAACAAATAGCAGCTATTGTAACCCTGTTCTTTATCTCTCTCCATCCTCCTATTTTGCCAAATTGAGAAAAGAAGCATTCAAAACTCCCAACTCCATCAGAGGCTTCGATGTCCTCTGAACCTTAGAGTTGAACCCATTTGTCAGATATTTCCCAATCTTGTGGACCACCTGAGGACAAGACCTTTTGAGAAGCAGCTAAAATGTTAAAGGGTATGTGGCATGCCTTGATTGGTGAGAAGGCCATTGAAAGCAGGGGTGGGAAGGTTTCAAGACATATTTCAAAAACAAAAATCGACATTATCAACCTTGCTCAACCTTACTGGTTTTGCTAAGGGTCTGCTCAGGCTGCCTATGATTATTTTCTAATTTTTCAAGCCAATCAAGGATCAGTTAAACTAATCCATGATCCATTATTGAACCAAAAAAAAAATCAGTAGATGTACGACATTGAGTTTATGCCTAGCGAGACTGCTTATCTTTCAGATTCTTTCAATTACTATTGATTAAACAGGACTAGGAGCAGCACTAGTAAAAAATAGTGTTCAGGTAAAGAATCCCCCTGCCAGTGCAGGAGACATAAGAGACACGGGTTCAGTCCCTGGGTTGGGAAGGTCCCCTGGAGAAGGAAATGGCAACCCACTCCAGGATCCAGGAGCCTGAGAAATCCCACAGACACAGGAGCCTAGAGGGCTACAGTCCGTGGAGTCGCAGGAGCTGGACACAGCTTAGCAACTAAGCCACTACCAAGCAGGATTAGAGCGCAGTTAAGTCCACTGCGTGCCAGGCACGGGGCTGCCTTCTGGGAACACCACGACGAACGTGACCTGTGCCCTGCCCGCACAGATGTCACCGCAAACGACGAGACGGGCCGTGAACGAGTCACCGCCCTGTAACAGGGGGAGCCCTGCGAAGAGATGGAACAGAGGAAGTGCCGTGAGAATGAAAAAGCTCCCGTCTCCTGAGCTCTTCCGGGAGACTGGCAACTCTGGAGTGTGTCTAGGTGAATGGGAAACTCTTCGCAATTACGAAGGAGGAAATTCACTACATATAGGAAGAGAAAGAAGAAGAACTGTCAGAACAGGCTGGGCAGCCACGGTGAAGACCCAGGCTCTGGAGTCAGGTTGCCTCTGTGTGACCCTAACTAACTGTGTGACCTGAGGAAAATCACTTAATGTCACCTTGCCTCAGTTTCTTCATCTGCAAAATGGGAGCAAAAAGTATCTGCTTCATAGAGTTATTAAGAGATAGAAAGTACTCAGAGTAGAGTCTAGTCAAAGAAAACACTTACTAATGTAAGCCTTTATTATTAGCAATGTGGTGGTTTAGTCGCATCACATCTGACTCTTTCAACCCAATGAACTATAGCCCGCCAGGCTCCTCTGTCCAGGGCATTCTCCGGGCAAGAATACTGGGGTGGGTCACCATTTCCTCCTCCAGGGGATCTTCCCAACCCAGGGATCAAACCCACAGCTCTTCTGTCTCTGGCACTGCAGGCAGATTCTTTATCACTGAGCCACCGGGGAAGACCCAGATTATTAGCAAATAAGCATGCAATATAGTCTGAATCCAATGCATTTTACTCTGAATAAATAAGTAAAAGCAACAAGTTAAATAAGTTTCTTAAAAGTTCCATTTACTTATTTAAATAGTCTGCATGTTTTGCTTGACTGGCCGGTACCTAATAATGTTTAAATCATGTGTATGTATACTGGAAAAACCAAAAACAAAGACCCTAGTATCTTTTGTTGTGTTGCCCATAAATCCTCAAGAAGGAGTGACATAGGGGCTTCCCTGGGAGTCTAGTGGTTAAGACTCCCTGCTGCGAATGCAGTATGGACCCAGGTTCAATATCTGGTCAGGGAACTGAGATCCTGCATACACATGGCTTGGCCAAAAGGGAAAAACAAAGAAGCAGTGAGGTAAACGGTCTTAAGCAAGCCTGTTCCAGCTCTAGGTCTCAGTTTTTTATCTATAAAAGGAGGAGGCTGTACTGTTTTATCTTGAATGCTTTTTCAGCTCTCACCTTCTGTGCTCTCTTATTACTGGCTATATTCATGATTGTAGAAAGAAGGCAAGCCCCAGATTTATGGAAATTAAATGTAAGTTCCAAAAGTAAAGACAGGGAAAAAGAAAGGAAAAAAACAAACCCTGAATGGTAGATTGACTTTTGATTTCTAGGGTTTTACATAGATTACTCTATAACTACCTGTTCAGCAATTAAATATGGAATTTATTGCGCTGACTTTTAACAAGTTGGAAATGGTACTGGTAAATGGATTGATTGCAGTCCTCGGTCAGCAAGCAAGCGCTGTTTTGGATCACAGACTTGGGCAAAGGACCAAGGCAAGCAGCAGGAAGGCCAGTATGCCTCCAGGAAGGAGACTGTGGGAGTGGGTCGAACCGGCTCACGTCCAGGAGGCTGCGGTCAGAGGCGAGCCAGGGCTGCAGTTCCGGCTGAGGGCGTGGCGGCTCAGAGTCCATGAGGTCACAGAGACGACGTGGCAGATACAGGAGGATGCGTTACCCCATGTGAGCAGAACACACGAACAAGAGAACAGACCAAGAACAGAAGACAAAGTCAGCTAGTGAAAGGGAAAGTCGCTCAGTCGTGTCAGACTCTTTGCAACTCCATGGACTATACGGTCTGGGGAATTCTCCGGGCTGGAATACTGGAGTGGGTAGCCTTTCCCCTCTCCAGGGGATCTTCCCAACCCAGGAACTGAACCCAGGTCTCTCACATTGCAGGCAGATTCTTTACCAGCTGAGCCACCAGGGAAGCCGGCTAGAGTGGGAAACAAAAGAGAAACGGTAACTCCAAAGAAGCGCTGATTCTGAAGCACACCCCAGGCCAGACCAGATGCTTCTTCAAATCCTCCTGCCATGTCAGAATCAACGCAAAGCCTTTGCCAGCCGCAGGCCTATATTCAAAGGCAACAACACAATGGCACCTAGACAAAGTATGTGGGTTGAAAAACAGGGACAGACCTTCAACGTTTCTTGGTCAAGGGTGAGGTGTGTCTGGTGAGATCATTTAGAAAAGGCAGTAAGCAGGACCTAGGGGGTGAGATGGCTACAGCCAAAAACAGAACAGGCCTGGGGAATGCACGGAGGCCAAGGGAACAAGAACCAGAAGTGGGCTAGGGGCTGTGTGGATAAAGGTTTAAATCAAAAAGCTACAACTTTAAGAACATTCATTTATTTGTTCATTCATTATATGCATTAAATATCAACTAAGCAACTTCCATGTACAAGGCATAGTTAATCCAATAGCAACACAGACCTACATTGTCATCACGGGACATTGAGGATCGGATTCCTTTTGATGTGGGAGGATTCAGACCAAGGTAAGAAAAAAGATAATAGGAAATTATAATGTAATGTGATAAGTGTCTTAATTCAAGTTCACAAGCAGGGCTCGGGTAATCTAATCCAAACCGGCAACACTCAGCTGATTCTGAAGGATGAACACTAAACTGAGTTGGTCAGACAAGGAGCCTGGTGGGAGGAGCTGGAGAGGATGGACAGAGGATTGGAAGAAAAGTGTCCTAACGTTGCGTTCGTGCAAGATCAGTTGCTCAGTTGTGTCTGACTCTTTTTGACCCCAAGAACTATAGCCCGCCAGGCTCCTCCACCCATAGGATTTCCTAGGCAAGAATACTAAGGTGGGTTACCATTTCCTTCTCCAGTCCTAATGTTGCAGATGACAGCAAATTTCAAAGAAGAGAGGCACACATTCTAAGAACATAAATAGAAAAGTAATAAAATTGACTCGTATTCTGTAATTAAATAATTCAACAGAAATACAAGGAGAAATAGTCAAATCTACGATTATCCTGGGAGAGTCCAACTCACCCCTCTTCAGTAATTAATAGAACTTTAAAAATCAGTGAGAATATATATAATTTGAACAACAAGATTAAGAAACTGACTAAGGGACATAAGTAGAACTCTTCACTCAAAAACTGAAGAATATATACTAGTTTGACACACACAGAGAATGTTTACAATTGGTCATATCCTGCCTCATGAAGGAAGTCTCAACAATTGTCAAATGATTGAAATAAACAGAATACTTTCTCTGAGCACAGTGCAATTATGCTAGAAATCATTAATAAAAGTTTAAATCTCTATATAGTGCAGGTTCGATCCCTAGGTTGGGAAGATCCCCTAGAGGAGGGAATGGCAACCCACTCCAGTATTCTTGGCTGGAGAATCCCATGGACAGAGGAGCCTAGTGGGCTATGGTCCATAGGGTTGCAAAGAGTCAGACATGACTGAAGCGACTTCACACACACACACACAGCACACGTATTGTATGGAAAGTTAAAAAAAATCTAAGTAATTCATGGGTTAGTGAAAAGAAAACAGTGGAAATTATAAAATACTTAAAAACTGAAATGATAATGAAAGTATTACATATAAATCTAGCAGGATACAGGGCTTCCCAACCTGGGCCACAACCTGGTCCTGTATTAGAGAATCTGCCAGCCAATGCAGGAAACACAAGAGAGGTGAGTCTGATCCCTTGTTGGGAAGATCCCCTGGGGGAGAAAGTGGCAACCACTCCAGTATTCTTACCTGGAAAATTCCATGGACAGAAGAGCCTGACAGGCTACAGTCTATGGGGCCACAAAGAGTCAGACTTGACTGAGCAAATATTTGGAAAGATTATAGCCTTAAATGCTATATTAACAAAGAAGAAAGGCTGAAAGTTAATGAGTTAAGCACCTATTTCAAAATTTAGAGCAGGAATAGCAGAAAACACCAGCTGAAAGTAGAAGGAGGAAAATAAAGAATATACATTTAATAAAATAGAAAACAAATGTAAAATAGAAATAAATCAGTAAAGTGCAAAATTGGTCCTTTAAAAAATTTGTTAAATTGATAAATCTCTAATGAGATTGGCGCCAAAACAGGGAAGAGGAACCAAAAGATGTATTTGTAATGAAGAATGAGATGTCACTACAGATCTTATAGACATTAGAAAGATGAGTATAATATAACTTCATGTAAAAGATTTGAAATTTTTTATGGAAAAACTGACACAAAAAGAAATAGAAAACCTGAATAAGTCCTATAACTATAAATGAAGTTGAATGTGTAATTTAAAACCTTCCCTGGGTCTTCAGTGGTTGAGATTCCGTGCTCCCAAAGCAGGGGGCCCGGGTTCACTCCCAGGTCAGGAACCTAGATCCCACCTGGCTCAACTAAAAGATCTATCATACCTCAGCTAAAGATCAAAGAACCCACGTGCCATAGCTAAGACCTGGTGCAGCCTAACAAGTAAGTATTTAAAGCAAAAAACCTTCCCCCAAAGAAAATCCCAAGCTGAACTGGCCTTCCCCATGAATTCTATCAACATGTAAGAAGGAAATAAAATCAGTTTCATACAAACTCTCCCAGGTAACTGAATAAAGAAAGGACATTCCTCAGCTTCATATATGAGGCTGTCATAACTTTGTACGAAAACCCGTCGAGGATATTACGTGAAACAATATAGTTTAAAAATTACAGGGACTTCCCTGGAGGTCTGGCAGTTAAGGATCTGCCTACCAATGCAGGGGACACAGGTTCCATCCCTGATGGTAGAACTAAGATCCCACCTGCCAAGGGGCAACTAAGCCCCAGCACCACAGCTATAGAGCCCCCAAACTCTGGAGCCCGAGAGCCACAACCAGAGAGAGACCCACGCACTGCAATGAAAAATCCTGTGTGCCAGGGCCCCAGAGACAAATAAATAAGTGACAAGTGTTAGTCGCTCAGTCGTGTCCAACTCTTAGCAGCCCCATGGACTGTAACCCACCTGGCTCCTCTGTCCATGGGATTCTCCAGGCAAGAATACTGGGGTGGGTACTCATTCACTTCTCTAGGGGATCTTCCCTGACCCAGGGATCGAAACCGGGTCTCCTGCTTTGCAGGCCGATTCTTTACCATCTGAACCACCAAGGAAGCCAACTAAAAAATAATAATAACATATTTTTTAAATCCCAAATTAAACATTGCCAAAGTGATTCCAAAAATTTAATGCATTAAATGTTAATACATTATGACCAATTTGAGTGTTTACCATGAATGTAAAATTGGTTTGCTAGAATACAGTGTAATTTTAGCATGCTAACAAAATAAAGGAGGAAAATTGTTTTAATCAAAGCATTGAAGTGTTTGATAAAAATTAACCCATGCAAAGAGATTTGATAGAAAATGTTTAGCTTTCCCTTTGAAATCAGAGATAAAGAAAGATGCCTGCTCTCGGCACTTGTATTCAACAGCGTCCCGGAGTGGGGGGTCTGAGGGAGCTGTGAAGACAAGAAGTTACAGTTTGAGGGTGATCCTTCTTTTTTCTTTTTATTTCTTAATTAATTAGTTTACTTATTTATTTTTGGCTGGGTCTTTGTTGCTATGAGTGGGAACTACATACACTTCCTTGCAGTGCGCCGGCTTCTGTAGTTGCAGCTCACAGCTTTCTTGCCTTATTGCCATGTGGGATCTTCCCGCACCAGGATTTGAACCCATGTCTCCTGCACTGGCAGGTGGATTCTTTACCACTGAGCCACCAGGGAAACTCTTTCTTTTTTCTTACTTTATTTTGCAGGGGGCAGCACCACACAGATTTTGGGGTTCCAGCTCCCCTACTAGGGACTGAACCCCAGGCCCTCGGTGAATGCTCAGAGTCCCACACACAGGCACCGTCCAATCAGGACAGACTCTGGCCTGGGTAGAAGAGGGCCTCTGGGTCCCTGCCATGCTAGAGTGTGGGGTCTCTGGGTTCCCGGGGAGGGAGCCAAGGCAGGTGGGGAGGAAAGGAGAGTGGGGTGCTCGGAGGAGCAGGATTTCACCATTCTCACTGTGGAAACAGCAGTTTGTGTTCTGTGCTTAGTCGCATAGTCATGTCTGACTGTTTCTGACTGTGGCTCCAGCAGTGCATGTGCTTAGTCACTCAGTCGTGTCTGACTGTCTCTGACTGTGGCCGACTGTATCTGACTGTGGCCCCAGCAGTGCGTGTGCCATGCTTAGTCACTCAGTCGTGTCTGACTGTCTCTGACTGTGGCTGACTGTATCTGACTGTGGCCCCAGCAGTGCGTGTGCCATGCTTAGTCACTCAGTCGTGTCTGACTGTTTCTGACTGTGGCCGACTGTATCTGACTGTGGCCCCAGCAGTGTGTGTGCCGTGCTTAGTCACTCAGTCATGTCTGACTGTCTCTGACTGTGGACGCAGCAGTGCGTGTTCTTAGTCACTCAGTCGTGTCTGACTGTTTCTGACTGTGGCCGACTGTTTCTGATTGTGGCCCCAGCAGTGCGTGTGCCATACTTAGTCACTCAGTCATGTCCGACTGTTTCTGACTGCGGCCGACTGTTTCTGACTGTGGCTGACTGTATCTGACTGTGGCCCCAGCAGTGTGTGTGCTGTGCTTAGTCACTCGGTCATGTCTGACTGTTTCTGACTGTGGACACAGCAGTTTGTGTGCTGTGCTTAGTCACTCAGTCGTGTCTGACTGTTTCTGACTGTGGCCGACTGTTTCTGATTGTGGCCCCAGCAGTTTGTGTGCTGTGCTTAGTCACTCAGTCGTGTCTGACTGTTTCTGACTGTGGCCGACTGTTTCTGATTGTGGCCCCAGCAGTGCGTGTGCCGTACTTAGTCACTCGGTCATGTCCGGCTGTTTCTGACTGTGGCTCCAGCAGTGTGTGTGCCGTGCTTAGTCACTCAGTCATGTCCGACTGTTTCTGGCTGTGGCTGACTGTTTCTGACTGTGGCCGACTGTTTCTGATTGTGGCCCCAGCAGTGTGTGTGCCATGCTTAGTCACTCAGTCGTGTCTGACTGTTTGTGACCCCCATGGACAGTAGCCTGCCAGACTCCTCTGTGCATGAGATTCTACAGGCCATAATACTGGAGTAGGTAGCCTATCCCTTCTCCAGGGAATCTTCCCGACCCGGGAATCGAACCCAGGTCTCCTGCATTGCAGGCAGATTCCCTCCCAGCTGAGCCACCAGGGAAGCCCACAGCAGTAAATACCACCGGGCATTAGTCCCTCGGACACCCTCATGCAATCCGTTTCTTTTGGCAACTTGGAATTCAGCATCTAACCCATTCTGCTTTGCGTATAAGTGGTGTCCACTCCTGCCCCCACCCACAACAAGAGGATAAGCTCCTTCAAGACTGTCCCCCTCGTCGCTGTGCGGCTCTGCTACGTCTGGCACATCACAGACACTCAACAAACGTTTGCCCCTTGGCAACCAGCAAGCAGAAACTGTTAACTTTCAAATGTCAACAGAGTAGGGTTCCTAAGGACAAAAAGGAAACGATAAATAATTTTAATGAATGCCTGCCCTGTACACGTTATTTCATTTCATTCTGGCAGTAAATCTAAGAGGTTGGTTTTCTTAGTCCCATTTTACAAATGGGTAAATCAAGGCTTAGACTTATTCAGTTGGTCCAGGACCACCCAGCTGGAAGTAGCAGAGGGGAAACGGCCATCCTGTTTGTCTCTAAGCTCATTGTCTCTTTTTCAGAATTTGGTGGGCAATCATTTTGTTTATTCTATGGTTCAAATCAGAGATTATATGGACTTTACATTATTAATCTAGGTGGCTTTTTTCAAAATGCGCTTTCAAAATTCAAAAAAAAATGTCTCCTACTGGACTGGTAACCTAAATGAACCTTAATAACAGATTCTATGGAAAGATCCCTTGTGTTCAGTCTTTTCAATTCCTTTACCACCATTTTCCCTTTCACCAACTCAGTTACATTTGATAGAGTTCTTTTGAGAGAGATCTCTTTCTGAATCTTTGCAAAAGGCAGAATTTCAGCACAGTCAAAAAGTATAAGGGGAAACGATTTTAATTTTTTAATTCAGGCCATTATTAGCTCCCCCTTGCATCAGCTTCTTCTAATTATGCAGAAGTGCACACATCTGACAGAGTGCCTGGCCCTGACTCATGACTTACTAATGAGATCATATTTTTCATTACAACTCCAAAATCCCATCAATCTTTTCTTAATTATTTTTAAGTGAATTTGCTGCTTTAGAAAGGGAAAGGGCGCATGTGGCCCTAGCAAGAACTAGGAAAGTTTCATGCGATTTCAATTTCACAAACTTTGTTGGCGAGAAGGCCTGTAACCGTTGCCAATGTTAATAAATCAGATTTCGATGTCTAGGAACGGGTTTAATGCCATGCACTGCTCCCCCCCTCCACCCCCCATATACCAGAACTCACTCTCAGACTCAGTGAATCAGACCTTCAAGCACTGCCACAGCAAAGCTCCTTCCAAGTGTCCCTGCCAACACGTATCCTAGTCATGGGTACAGCCGGGAAACGCTCGCAGAGCCTGACAGTGGATACTAGCTGTAATGCAGACTCGGGCTCCTGGGCACCAGCTTTGCCAGACTTCACCCTTTAGCTGCCAGACATGAAGAAGCTCCCGGAGGGGCCTGGAGGGGGCCAGACCAGACGGATTTTTGAGAAGGTGTGGGTTGCAGCAGCAGCTATTTTAATGACTGCTGGAGGGGTATTTGAATAATTTAATATGCAGTGTGGTTCAGGCGCCTACCAGGGCCTGGCAGCCCAGGCCCCGCAGCAGAGGCTGCCCCAAAACCTGGATCAGGGGCCCCTTTCCAGGCATGTTGTTCCACCACATCGAACACTCCGGATGGGACTTCATTAACAGTTGCAGCCTGGAAACTGCCCCTAGCTATCCTCCACCCCTTTGCATTTCGTCAGCTGCCATGTAAGCTGGTCCTCTACTCCTAGTCCTTGCCCAGCATATTCAGCAAATACCCACTTATCTGAGGCTTACATAAATGAGGGGAAAACCCAAGGTGGCTGGGGAATCTCCTCTTCCTTATGAACTTTCATATGTTCCCCGGTGAGACCTAGGTCCTGAGAAATGAAACTCCAGTTGTCTGATTACAAACTTAAAAGGTCTAATTAAAAAAAAAAATTTTTTTTAATGTAAAGCAGATGTTTGATGTCAGTGCCATGTCATATAGCCCTTGGAGGCTTAAACCCCTTGAAAAGGTGACTGAAGGAGGACATGAACACTCTGGATGGGAAGGGGCCCCACGGTCGTGAGTTCCCACCGAGGTTGCCCCTTGGTTCAGGCAGAGAGGACACCTCCCTCCATCCACAGACAGAGTCCCTCAGGCCTGACCGGCCTCTGTTCTCCCATCTGCTCCAACAGCAGTCCTTTGCCTTTAACGGGAGCAGTTTCCTTTATATTATTACTCGTATTTTTTGGCTGTGGACTGTCTCTAGTCGCAGTGAGCGGGAGCCCCTCTCTAATTGCGCTGCGCGGGCAGCTCGTGGAGGAGGCTTCTCTTGCCTCGGGGCACAGGCTGTAGGCGCTTGTGATGCGTGGCTTTAGTTTCTCTGAAGCACATGGGGATCTTCCCAGATCAGGCATCGCACCCGTGTGCCCCGCATTGCAAGGCGAATTCTGAACCACTGGACCACCAGGGAAGCCCCAGTTTCCTTTCTCAAGTGTGTCCGTCTTCTCTACTGGATTTCGTGCCTGGGCTTGGCTGAGCCATCTGCCTCACTCCCACCCCACTCTGTGCTCGGTACTCTTTTGAGACGTGTCCTGGGCTGGTAGGGGCCAGAGCCCTAACAAAGAGGCCGGCCTGGGTCTGCTCGGGGGGAGTGTGGCTAAAGACCCCCCAGTGACGTCAGGGCCATCCCCTCAGACTCCAGTGCCCGGCCAGCCTCCAAGTCTTTTCTGCCCCCTATCCAGGCACTGTAATAACGAAGTCAGCTGGAAAAGAAACACTGAAGAAAGACAAGGAGAACAGCTCACGGGGGCGGCCGGGGCCAGGAAGGAGAGCGCGGCAGCCCGGCACAAAGGACCATTGTGCTGGGCCCCGCGGCCGCGGGCAGACTTGGCACCCCGATCAGCTGGGCCCGCGATGATGCGCGTTCTCTGGAGGGAGACCCTGGGATCCCAGCTGAATACAGGACGGCTTGGGGTGGGGGTGGGAGGTGCTGGGGGGCTGTCAGGAGGGTCGGGGGCCAGGCAGAGGAGAGGGAGGCCTGAGCACAGAGCCCCTGTCTCTGCCCCCTCACCAGCCGGGGTCAGCCAGGGTCCCATCAGCTTGGCAGCTGTCTACAGGAAGAGCGATTCTCCCAAGGAGTCGTCCACGAGTGTGAAAAGCGTGTTCTTGCAGGAAGGAGGGGAAAAGGAAAGGAACTGGGCCTCCGTTGCCGCTGGGGTCCATTGTGAGGCCATGACTGCCGGGCTTAAGCATCCTTTGAATGAATGTATAAGGAATGGAGGAAGACCACGGAAGAAAGGGTGGTGGGAGGTGCGGGGTGGGGGTGTCAGATGCAGGGATTCTTTTTTACTTGGTGAATAGCAGTGCCTCCTTCTCAGCTTCCTGGTTTGGGGACCTGCTCCCTGTCTGCCGCCTGCTCATTTCTGGGGGAGATAACATAGAGCCAGGACTGTCCTCTGAAAGCAACAGTAATTGTTCAGAACAAAATTTACTGAGGAATCAAGAGAATCTGGGAGTCCAGGGCCCAGGTAGGCTTTGAACCTGAGCTCCCCTCGCTTGTGATGGCTCCTCAGCCCCTCACCTGGCAGGCGGGTGCATGGGGTGACATCCAGCCTACCCTGCCCTTTCCAGGGAAAAACCCAGTTCATCCTGGACCAATGATTTGCCCCCAAGTTGGGGGAGGGGGAGACTGGGATGAGCCCCAAAAAAAGAAGTGTTAAAAGAGGGAAAGAGCTGGCACTGGTAAATGGAGAAAGGTTCCAGCAGCTTAATCCATCTTGAACAGAATCATTAATCAGGTGCAAAACTCCTAAAAGGAGCAAAATTAGGACCAGTGCCTTCCAAGGGCAGCCTGCCCATTTCCCCCGCTGGCGTTTTCATGTCCAGATCCTTGGTGTCTTTGTATCAGGGCTGGTCCCAGCCAGCCCAGTCAGGAGCCACCTGTTCTTGCCCCCTCCCACCTCCCTGACCTCGGAAGTGAGAGGAGAAATGATGGGAAGCCCAGACAGCTGCTATGAACCCCTCCCCCACAAAACAAGCCACCCGATTCTAGGAACTGGGCCAGGCCCTGGCAGACGAGTTACTCTCTGTGAAAAATGCTTCTGTAAGCACATTAACTCTTTCCTTCACTCAGTAACTCTCTTGTTTAATAGAAGACACAATCAGGGCTGGAAGGGACATCATAGATTCAAACCTTGCCCTTCCCTTGTTGTT
The DNA here is from genome assembly GCF_023699985.2 of Odocoileus virginianus. Lineage (NCBI taxonomy): Eukaryota > Metazoa > Chordata > Mammalia > Artiodactyla > Cervidae > Odocoileus > Odocoileus virginianus. The sequence continues at coordinate 4,804,373 of NC_069674.1, forward strand.
CTGCCCAAGGTCATGACATGGCTTATCTGCAGAATCATGGGAGCCAGCCTCCAAAGTGGTCTCCAGCGATTCCTGCCACCCAGGGTCCAGAGTCTTGGAGCCTCCTCTCAGAGTGAATAGGGCTGGCCTGTGAAATTGGTAAACACTGCGGAAGTGACCATGTGTGACTTCCAAAGGTAGATCATAAAAGACATGCAGATCTCTCTCCTCTCTGCATTGAGAGCGGGGAAGTCAGCTGTCATGTCTCAAGGGTGCTCAAGCAGCCCTGTGGCAAAGGTCCGTGAGGTGGAACTTGAGCCTTCCCACCAGCGCCAGCCTCTCAGCCAGGCCGGGGGAGCTGCCTGGGAAGACCCTCCAGCCCCAGTCAAACCTTCAGATGAGTGCAGCCCCAACTAATAGACCTTGAGGTCTCAATCCAGAACCACCCAGCTAGACTCTGCTGAACTCCTGGCCCACTGAAACTCCTGGCTTATGTTAACAAGTGTTTACTGTCGTGTCAAAGAGAAACATAGCCACACATTCATTAAAGGCAACAAGTCAGATTTCATGCCAATTGCTGCAGCGGGGGAGCAAGATAAACAGCTCAGCTCCACTCTGTGCAGGGAGACGGGGTTTTCAGGGAAGAAGGAGAGAGGAGGAACTATTGAGGGCCTAGGCAGAGTCAGAGAAGTAGAAACTTTCAAAAAGAGGGAAATGGGCTGTTTTCTGAGAAATGTTAGGCAAGGTACTAGGTGTTGGGAGAAGGCAAACCTCACACAGAAAATTCTTTCAGCAACCTGAGCTTTCCCAGGCAGGAACTCGGGAGGGCCGGGGCTCAGGCCAAGCGCACGGTTGTTATAAACCAGGCTTGTATTTGTTCCAGTGTCGGTGTGAGGAGCTGGTTTTGTCCCACACTGTGCCAAGGTTTTGCTTTTCTCGTAGGTCACACCTGAGATCTGGGGTCAAGAAGTCTCAGAGACGCGTGACTGAAGTCAGTCAAGGAGGGCGTCTTTGTCATTAGTTCTAACCACTGTGAGTTCTGGGAGAGTTTGGTCTGCAGCAATAGACAACTCTACCCAGGGAAGACGCAAAGCCAGATTTCCAGGGCCTATGTTGTGTGCTTCAGTCCAAACATGCAAGACAGTTGGGGATCATCACCTTTCCCACAATCACCCAGGACCCAGTAGATAATCCAATACACTTCTCAACCTGACAGTCCTCACAGGGTCCTTCCTCACAGGGACTCCTCCCCAGATGAAATCCCCGCACGGCGGAGCATATTCCTGTGAGCGGCACGCAGTCAGCAAAGCCAGCACATGACCAACTTGCTGAGCACTTCCATGTGTCGTGCAGGCGTGGATGGTGCAGAAATGCACATCCCTACCCCCAGTGATCAGCATCCTGGGACCCAGTGAAAACTTCCCCTTTAGACGAGGTTTCAGAGCCGGAATCAGGGTTTGCCAAATGCAGACCATCAAACTATTTTGTCTGAGCCGAGGGGCCCTCAAGGGAACACTCACAGCCAGAAACACTTATTTACTTACTTCATGTTTTAACTGTGGGGCAGAACAGAGGCCAGCACCATCATAATCATACACAATTGAGACATGAGATGTTCACAACACAGACTCCAAGTGGACTGCATCTTCTTTTATTTTTAATTTTATTTCTGTTTGGCTGGGCTAGGCCTTCACTGCTGTGCGGGCTTTCTCTAGTTGCGGTGAGCGGGAGCTACTCTCTAGTTTCAGCGCTTGGGCTTCTCACTAACTGCAAGTGGCTTCTCTGGTTGTGGAGCACAAGGTCTAGGCATATGGACTCCATAGTGGCAGTTCCTGGGCTCTAGAGCACAGGCTCAATAATCGTGGCTCACGGGCTCCGTGGCATGTGGGATCTTCCTGATCAGGGGTCAAACCTGTGTCTCCTGACTGGCAGGCGGTTTCTTCACCACTGAGCCACCAGGGAAGCCCTATCTTCTTTCTTAAGTGAAGACATTGCAGACAGGTGTATACCTGCCCTTAGACCAGCTGAACATCCATCCTTAAGCATCCACATTCTGGGTGGAGTGACATTCAGGGTGGCTACTACTGCAGCTTGAGAAGGCAGGTCCTCAACAGGACAGAGCAAGGACCATTTCCTCTGGGAGCTCCCTTCAGCCTCTTCCAGCAGAATTAAGTGTCCACTCCACCAAGCTTCAGGTCCTTGTCATACCTCCCCGTCTCCAGTCGAATGAACCTCTGGTTTCAAGGACTCTGTTGTCCACCCTGGTGCCTAGAATAGCAACTGGTAGATAGTAAGCCCTTAACAGTGAGTATGTGATGAATGAACAGCATGAGTGAATGAATGAATAACAAATGTACAGGCTGACAGCCAGTCATCCTTGAAGTAAATTCTAAATAAGTAGGCAGCTTCAAGGGCAGTCCACAAGTTATCAGAGTGATGGTCTAAGACCATTCCTTAAATTTGGACTGTGTTTTCCCAAAGAAAAAATGCAGTAAAACTGTGGGAAACATGATGGTCAATCCACTAATTCTGTTAACTCACAATGTACCATGATGCTGGGAAAGACAAACAGCAGGAGGAGAAGGGGGTGACAGAGGATGAGATGGTTGGATGGCATCACTGACTCAATGGACATGAATTTGAGCATGCTCCGGGAGATAGTGAAGGACAGGGAAGCCTGGCGTGCTGCAGTTCTTGGGGACGTGACTTAGCGATTGAATAACAACAAACAAAAATTGTGTACCTCGAAAGTGCACTGTTTCAACAACACATAATCTCCACTTTTAGTCCAGGTTCTGAACAACAGATACTTACAGATGAACTCCATTCATTTATTAATTAATTTAGCAAAAATGAAGAAGGCCTGTTATTCACAGGGAACACCCACTGTTTGCCAGGGTCTAAGAGATAGATGGTGGTGACGGAGAGATGAAAAGCGACGCTCTACCCCAAGGTAAAGCTTTCCCCACCATCCACTGGGGAGAACCCAGGTGTCAAATAGAGCATGAGGGTGAGCATTGGGGTACCCCAAGCAGAGAAGCCCCTGAGCCTGAGAGTCAGGAAAGGTTTCCTGGAGAAGACACTTGAAGCTTAAGAAAAGCGGGCAGAGGAAACAGTATTTTAAAAGACACAGGTAAAAGAGAGTTCAAGATTTAGAACAAGGCTTAAGAGTCAACAGACCTGGCTTTCCTGTAATGCCTTTATGCCTTCCAGCTGTGCTGGCTGTGGGTCCTTAGCACTCCCAGATTCACCTTCCCGTCTGTAAAGGGGGTGACCTCAACCTCAAGGGGGTGTGAGTGCTCGAGCCAAGATGGTGCGTGGAAATGCTGGGGCGGCCCCTGACACAAGCCCTGCGCCTGGTGGGCTCCAGGGCCGGAACGGCACACGGGCCATCCTCTGGGCAAAGGGCCGCCCCGCTGCACAGGACTCAGGGCAGTGGAGGCCAGGTTGGTGCCTAGAGCGATCGGCGTCACGGGAAGAGAGGCGCAGAGGCGGAGCCGGCAGGCAGCAGACAGGAAAGCAGCCTGGGAAACGGAAGAACCTGGAAGGTTACACGGTGAAAATAAGCAAGCCGTGAGCCCATCGCCTGAAAAAGGAAGCCGGGAAAACAGAGGAAGGCTCTGTACATTTTGGTCCAAAACCCAAAGCAGAGACACCAAGGAAACTACTGTTCTAGCTGCTTCTAATTTCAACTTTCCTGCACCTTTATTTTAGGTGCAAATTACCCAAGTGAATGGCCATTTTTCTCAGAGCTGTAGATAATATGCCAGAAGTGGAAGAATTAAACTTTGAAGACGAAAGATTTAATTAATTTTTAAGATTCCCAAATGGGCTTTTAAAAATGAAATGGCTCAAAAGTACATTTACATCACAGTCAGATCTCAAAAAAAAAAAAAAAAGGATTATAGAGGGTGCTTGCCTGTCTGCATCTCACTGTTTGGAATCAGGCTTATAGCCTCACTATCCAAGAACTGTAAAATTCACTAATAGCTGCTTTGGTCACTTTCTTGAAAATGTCCAGTTCCACTGTGAAGACAAGGATACATGGATGTATATATGTAAATATAGAATTGGTACAGGATGACATGGTTGGATGGTATCACTGATTCAATGGACGTGAGTTTGAGCAAGCTCTGGGAGATGGTGGAGGACAGGGAAGCCTGGAGTGCTACAGTTCATGGGGTTGCAAAGAGTCCGAACGTGTTGACATGTATGAACTGGGGGCACTAACTGTCCCTGCTCCAGAGAGTTGCTATGAGGAGTAACAGCATGCAGTAACTATAAGCAATAATGATAAAACTAGGCTTGTCAGTCTTGCCTCGGAAGTGTCTCCTGAATCCAGCGTGCGTGGCTTGGGTCCCTGGGGAAGGGGTGGTCCAGAGAGCTCTGTAGGGCATCCCCAGGCCAAAACTGTCGTCACCCTCATACCAAGACGGTGTCTGTCTTTTCCACCGTCACTCCCTCCCAAGTCTGCAGCAGAGCCTTCCAGAGGTAGCGTGGCAGGAGGTACTGCGGCAGATCAAGGGACGTGGACAAGGATTCTGCTGTCTCCTAACAACCAGGCATTGCAGAGATTTATGAAAATGTAACATAAGGTCACTTGTCACTAAATTTGCTTTGTTTGGGAAAACACAGCTATTACTTTTCATAAAAATTAACTTACTAGGGACGTCCCTGGTGGTCCAGTGGCCAAGCCCCAGTGCGGGGGTCACAAGTTCAGTCTCGGGCCCGGGAACTAGATCCCACGTAGGACAACTAAGATCCGGAGCAGAGGAAGAGAGGACCTTTTTTTTTTTTTCTTAATTTAACTTAACTCTGTAATGGGTTTATTGTTGTTCATTTGAAATCAGTTAGAAAGAAAGTGAAAGTGAAGTCGCTCGGTCGTGTCTGACTCTTGGCAACCCCATGGACTGTAGCCGGCCAGGCTCCCTTGTCCATGGATTCCCCAGGCAAGAGTACTGGAGCGGGTTGCCACTTCCTTCTCCAGGGGATCTTCCCGACCCAGGGATCGAACTGGGTCTCCTGCATTACAAGCAGATGCTTTATAAAGATCTATTTTTCTTTTTTGGTTTAATTTCTAATTTGATAAATCGCATCGCTAAAACCCACATAAACAAGTCATTAGGGTCTCGGTAAGCAGGACCAGGGAACGGGGGCCGGCCCCGCCTCTGTGCGGTCACCACTCCCGAGCCCGCCCCACCCGAGGTCCACTCTGACCCCCTCACCCCACCCTCCGGAAACGTCTAAGGAGCTGCTCTGAACCAGACGCGGTGTTAGGCAAAGGAAATGCAAACGGTCACAGTCCCTCCTGGATCTCACGTGAGGAACATTACAGGCAAAAGCAAGTCAGACAAAAGCGTTGCAGGGGAAGAAGTGTCCCCACCTCCGTCAGCACAGTCCCTGCCATGGCCGCCCTCTTGTCATCCCTTGTCCTCAATAACCACAACCCAGAGCTCCTCGATTTCTCCGGTGTCCACTCCTTCTGTAACTTCTCAAGGCACACTGGCCTCCTCTCCCCCTTTTGCGCAGCAACGAAAAAACACCAGGAAATAAGCTTCCACCGAAAAACTCGGCTACAGACACGGGGAGGCGTTGCCGAGGGCAGCCTGGAGTCCGGGCCCTCCTGGGAACAGGTGGTGCTGGGCCCGCTCCACCCTCTAGGTGCAAGTATTTTTTTTTAATTGAAGTATATTTGATTTACAAGTTTGTGTTAGTTCCAGGCGGACAGCAAAGTGATTCAGTCATACATACATACGTATCTATTTTTTTTTTCAGATTCCTTTCCGTTATAGATTATTACAAAATATTGAGTACAGTTCCCTGGGATATACAGTAGGTTCTTGTTACTTACTTATTTTATATATAGTAATTTACGTCTATTAATCTCAAGCTCCTAATTTACCCCTCCTTCAGTTTCCACTGTGGTAACCGTAAGTGTGTTTTCTAGGTCTGCGGAGGATCTGTTTCTGTTTTGTTTATAAGTTTATTTGTATCTTGTTTTTTGGACTCCACTTGTAGGCAGTACTGTACACTATTTGTCTTTGGCTTGTTTCACCTAGTGTGATAATCTCTGGGTCCACCCACGTCGCTGCAAATGGCATTATTTCATTCTTCTTAATAGGTGAGTTCTATTTCCTTGTATGTATCTCCCACTTCTTCTTGACCCATTCATCTGTTGATGGATATTTAGGTTGCTTCCAGCAGGTGTTTATTTGACTTTGCAATTTTAAGGGAATGATTAGGCTGTTTCGACTCTGGATCCCTCCTGCCTGGGTGTGAATCTCCCATCCAAGTACTAGCCAGGCCCGACTCTGCTTAGCTTCCGAGATCAGGCGAGATTGGGCACGTTCAGGGTGGTATGGCCGTAGACCTGGGTATGAATCTCAACCTTACCCCTTACAAGCTGTGTGAGCTTGGTCAAGTTCCTTCACTCTCTCTCCTTCGCTTTCTCATCTGTAAAATTGCAGCAACTACAGAATCTTTCTGACTGGATTGTTGCTAAGATTAAATTACTAGTAAAAGAAAAATTATTTAAGACATTACTTGCCACACAGTAATGACAATTTATCATCATCATCATTAGGACAATGTCCTCTCCAAAAAGAAAACAAAATTTTACACACACAAATATGTATTTTCCTCTGTCTTGAATTCTACCTAAAGCTGTAATCTATATGTTTACTAGACACACAATTATACACTGGTTGCCTTCAACTTTGATAGCATTCTCTCATATATGTTTTAAATATCTTTCCTTTTTATTTTGCCTTTAGTATAGATATGAAGTTATTCCAAGTAGGGACATGAAGAAAATCTTCAAAATTCCTGATGACCCTCTGTATTTTTTTTATTATTATATATACTTGGTAACTCAAGAATTTTTGCTTTGGCTTGAAATTTTTAATTCAAGATAACATAAATCCACCCATTCTTTATTTAATAATTTATTTACTTTTTAATTGAAGGATAACTGCTTTACAGAATTGTGTTGGATTCTGCCAGGCATCAGCATGAGTCAGCCATGGTCCACCCATCATCACTGTAGGCGATTCAAACACAACAGAAGCCTACAGGAAAAAAAAAAAAAAGACTGTCCCGTCTGTTCCTCCCCTTTGCCTTATCCCCACTCCAGAGTCAGTAGCATCCCCACCGGGGGTGATTTGCCATCCACTTTCTGTGTCCCCACATGTAGAGAGTTTAGCTTTTTTCCTATACGCAGAATTATCTGTATACTGATCTTTCAACTTGCTTTTTCCACTTAATATATACAGCCTTCCGTATCAGGACCTGATGGGCTGATAGATACCACTGCTCTAACCAAACCTGTTGATTCATAGACATCTGTTTCCAATTGTTGTTATTGTAAGCAAATGCTGCAGTGAGCATCCTTGTACATAGTTATGTACATGTGCATCACTATGATTTACATCTTACTTATTTGCACACTCCTTACTACTAAAAAGGCTTTTTTTATAGCTAAAAATTATTTTCTAAGTTGAATCCAAATCTAGAAGATGCCAGTTGTGATCTTAGATAACAAGTTGGGGGGAATCAATTGAATGTCAGAAAATTCATAAGTGAATTAAGCGGAAATGCTAATCTGGAGAGGGTAAACCAGATGGGGCTGTGTAATGCGGGATCCAAAGGTTTCTGGAGACACTTACATTTGAATCAGAAGATGTAGCATGAGCTTTCTTGGCAGCAGAAATTGAAAGCAAAGTGATGTTAAATTGATTTTTTTTCCCCAAAACAATTACTCCTACCAAATCACGCTTCATCATTCTATTTTTAAGTAGCAGCAAGAATGTTGTACACATTTCCCATAAGTGAGTGCTATTTAATGAAGTTTTTATTTATGAATGTGTGTGTGTGCTAAGTCGCTTCAGTCGTGTCCAACTCTGTGTGACCCCAAGGACTGTAGCCTGCCAGGCTCCTCTGTCCATGGGATTCTCTAGGCAAGAATACTAGAGTGGGTAGCCATGCCCTCCTCCAGGGGATCTTCCCAACCCAGGGATCAAACCAACCGTCTCTTAGGTTTCCTACATTGGCAGGCGGGTTCTTTACTACTCGTGCCACCTCGGAATCCTTATTTATGCACATTTTCCTTTTGAATAGTTTCATACTTTTCCTATCTCTTCATTTCTAATGTTACTAGAAGCGTGATGTTACTAGAACCTTGCCCTGTCCCTCCACATTGGCCAAATTAGAAAAAGGGATGAAATCAGCCACACATGTTACTCCCCACGGGAAGATACACGCCCATAAAAAGTCTATCCAAAGGCATATAGAAGAGACCCAGTCAAAGAGGGCCCTTCCACTCCCAAACTCCATAAAGAGATGTTTGGTGGAGACATCGCCCTAAAGGGAATCCCTTCCAAGAGTTGGTCAGGCCAGAGAGTGAGCGGAAGGCGGCTCTCTGAGGATGAACAATAAATCCTGGAAGGACGACTGGTGATGATGCTGGGGAGGGGCAATGGGAAGGAGACTTGAGATAAATTCAGTAAGCAGTCAAATTTTAATACAAAGGAGGGGCTCTTCCCTTCTTTCATTGTTACACTTTTTCTACAGTTAAATCATCTGTCGCTTAATTCTTGTTACCATCCTCCCCACAGTGACTGCCTCTGCTCAAGCCGGGAGATCCCCAGGTGACATCCTTGCCCTGGGACCTGCTCCACCCCTTTCAAATCACACAGTTAGGCATCCAGTGATGACTGCCTCCTGTTCTCAAGGTCTTCCCTCCCTTAAGACTGTGGCCCTTGCAGTGGCCAACCTCAGCCATCTCCAAGCCAAGCTCATCCGGTGTGATCGCAGCTGCACGCCTTCAGTGTCTCTCCTGTCTGAAGTCTGGGTCTTGGCTGGGCGCCTGCAGCAAACTCCTCTGCGTTGAAATCTTGTTGTTCAGTCTCTCAGTTGTCCGATTCTCTGTGGCCCCATGGACCGCAGCACGCCAGGCCTCCCTGTCCATCACCAACTCCCAGAGTTCACCCAAACTCCTGTCCATTGAGTCATCATCACAGAGGGCTCCCCTGCTGGCTCAGTGGATAAGAATGCCAACTGCCGGTGCAGCGGACACGGATTTGACCCCTGGTCCAGGAAGATCCCACAGGCCGCAGAGCAACTAAGCCCGTGCGCCACAGCTTCTGAGCCTGTGTTCCAAAGCCCTAGAGCCACAGCTCCTGAAGCCCGAGCACCCCAGAGCCTGTGCTCTGAAACGAGAGAAGCCACCGCCAGGAGAAACCCAGGCACCACAACTAGAGTAGTCCTCACTCACCACCATCAGGGAAAGCCTGCGCAGATATGAAGACCCAGCACAGCCGAAAATAGATAAACAAAAGTTTTAAAGTAAAAAGAGCAAAGAAAGCCTTTAAAAAAAGAAGAAAGAAATCATCAAAGAGTACAAATCAGAAAGAAAAAAAAAACGCATTCCAGGAAGTTCCCTCGCAATTCAGTCATCAGGACTTTCACTGCCTGAGGGCCTGGGTTCCACCCCTGGTCAGTGAACTAAGATGCCACAAGCCTCGTGGGGTGGCAAAAAAAAAAGAACAGAAAGCATTCCAGAGAGCTATTTATTTAAAATCATCAGCAGATCACAGGTTACGTCTGCGTCACTGAGACAACTCTCTGAACTCACTTTTAACTGATAACTGCAGTGACCCCTCTCATATGGGCCCCAGGGGAGTCGGCATTCCTTTTGAGGCTGTATTTTCAAAGAGCCAACCCACTTTGGGTGAAATCAGCTAGAAGCAAGTGAGGAGGGGTGGGCACTGGAGGGAGGTGCCGTAAAGCTCTGGAAGATTCCTGGCTGGCTCTCGCACCTGCCCACAAAGCCCTCCTTTCGCACAGGTGACCAGGATCTTCACCTTGTGCCAGGCTATGAACCGCAGAAGGAAGCCAATGTGCTTCCAAGCTAATTACGGAAGGCAGAAGCGGGGGCAGGCGCCAAACCAGCCCGTCGGGTTTCAGTTAACCCCATGGGCCGGACAGAGGCCCTGGGCCTCCTAAACTGACGCCGCACATGGTTTTTACGTTCCCGTTTCGGCTTCATTGAAAAACAGTTTTATTTATTTCCTTGACTGTGTCAGGTCTGAGTTGTGACGTGGGATCTTTCATGGTCGTCCACGGACTCTCCAGTCGGGGCGTGGGGTCAGCAGGTGAAGCGCCGGATCAGTAGCTCTGTAGCACGTGGGACCGCCATCCCCCGACCAGGGATCAGAACCTCTGCCGCTGCATTAGAAGGTGATTTCTCAACCGCACCATCAGGGAAGGACCTGGTGAAAATTTTTTTTAGTTGTTTTAGGCAGGGAGAAAAAGAAACAAGGAAACTACAGTGGGGGCAGAGTGCCAGCTGGACTAGAATGAAGCCTAAATGTTTTGGCTGCCTGTTCTGAATTTCTGGTCTTCCCTGGTGGCTCAGCTGGTAAAGAATGTGCCTGCAATGCAGGAGACCTGGGTTCGACCCCTGGGGTGGGAAGATCCCCTGGAGAAGGGAAAGGCTACCCACTCCAGTCTTCTGGTCTGGAGAATTCCATGGACTGTATATAGTCCATGTGGTCGCAAAGAGTTGGACAGCACTGAGCGACTTTCACTTTCCGAACTATCTCTTGTGCACATACTTTTTTTTTTAATATTTGTTTTTAATTGGTTGATGATTGCTTTACAGTACTGGTTTGATTTCTGTCAAAATGCTTGAACAAACCAAAGGTGTTTATATGTCCCTTCCCTTCTGAATCTCAGGAAACTCAAACTAGGGCTCTGTAATAACCTAAAGGGGTGGGATTGGACAGGGAAGGGGGTGGAGGGGAGTGGGGGGGCAGGGAGACTCAAGAGGGTCAGCGCACACACTTTTAAGAACAGCTAAATGAAGGATGGTAGGGATGTAGGTTCAGAGTCCGGCCTGGGTTGGACCCCACTCTGCCCGCTGGGGCAGGCTTCTTACTCCCCGTCTGCCTCAATTTCCTTATCTGTAAAATGGAGACAATAATAACACCTGACTTCACAGCCTCACTGTGAAGATTAGAGAAGTAACCCCACAAAAGGCTGGCTGCAGGGGCGCACAGCGAAGGCAGTGCCACGAGCCCCTGGCTCCACACTCGGGGTGAATGCTCTGGGTCATGTTTTTGAAATTCTTAGTAATTTCATCTTTGGAATTTCTTTTTTATTAAAAAAAAAAAACTTTTTTGTGGCCATGCTGCACGTTCAATCCCTGAACCCAGACCCTTGGCATCGAAAGCTCAAAGTCCTAACCACCGGACCGCCAGGGAATTCCCGCGTGGTTGGAATTCTTGTTTTGTCAGTGAAGTCTCGTGGGACAGGAACAAGGCCAGGGCTGCCTTCCCAGGTGGACCCACTGGACCCGTCTTCCTCGGGAAGGTTCCCAAGCCCCTGCCCCAGCGCCCCCCAGCAGCCGGGGTGTGTGCCCCACCGTGTCTGGGACCAGGGCCCACTCCTGACCCAGGCGCCCAGCGTGTCCGGGCGCCAAGGCTGCAAAGCCCTGGGGGGTCACCTGTCTGCCAGGGATTGGGTGTAGCTGCCCCGTCCGCAGCCAGGGCTGGTTTGGCAACTGGTCGGAGAGGGGTTCAGCTGCTGGGAGAAGTGGACGTGGACGCTAACAGTCAGGACAGGGCCCCAGGGCACTGGAAGGTCTACCCCGCCTCATGAGAATGATCTCAGATAGAAAACGGAAATCATCAGGACAGGCTGACCACGCACGAAAGATACCATGCTCTGGGCGTCAGTGCCTGTCACGCACTTTCCCTGCTGGCCGAGCAAGGGGCTCCATGGTTTCACTCTCTGCTGGACCCTGGCCAGTCCTGCTGAGATCCGTCCCTGCACACAGTACCGCACGATGAAAGTTAGCTGTCATAATAATTACTCAGCTCCGTGTGTGCTGGGTGGAGTCATATGTCTCACAGTCCTTTTTCCTGTCCTGGCCTGGGAAGGTTAGAAAGAAAGGAAGAAAGAGCGCTAAGTCGTGTCCAACTCTTGCAATCCCATGAACTGTAGACTGCGAGGCTCCACTGTCCATGGGGTTCTCCAGGCAAGAGTGCTGGAGTGGGTTGCCATGTCCTTCTCCAGGGCATCTTCCAGGCCCAGGAATTGAACCCAGGCCTCCCACATTGCAGGCAGATGCTTTTACCGACTGAGCTACGTGGGAAGTCCCGAAAGGGAAGGGGCCATGTCTATTCAGGGTCCCCCCGGGGCCTCATACAGCCCCCTCCCACTGATACGGATGCCCCCCCAGGGACAAAAGATGACATCCATCACGGAGATGAGTTTTCTCATTGATTCTGACAGGTTAAACCACCACGTTCTGTCAAAGCAGCCAAGCACTGAAGCCCTACTGGATGTCCACAGGGGAAGTGGGGACGGGGCTGTCTCTTCACCTGCATCTGGAGAGACCCACCACCCAGGAGCCCTTTAAAAGGACACTGGGCTCCAAGTGAGACACTGTGGACAGTAAATGCCGTCAGAGCTGGTGCAAAGGATGAGGCTCAGCTGCACGCTGCCCCTTGGCCGGACCGTCACCCAGCTTTAGCTCTTATGAGAAATGGTAACAGCAAATGCACTATTAGAGTAGGATTTCTGACTTCATTGTAACACCAGGGTTGTGAGCCGTAGAGGTGTTTTTCTCCCCCTAACCCCGTCACAAACTCGGTGTGTATGTGAAACACCAGGTCACAAGGGACAAGAACACTTCTGGAAATTTAAACGTTGGTCCCTTAGGGTGTGTTTCTCTATGTCTTCTGATTTTTTAAAAATTGGGTTTATGTCACTCTTCCACTGTAAACATTCCCTTTAAAAGCTTTAAGTCTTTAGATGTTCCCAGTATTTATTTATCCAAGAGTTTCAGTTGAAGTGCCTAGTGGCGATTTTATTTTGATTTGGTCTCCTTTGCCAATCCTGTAGTAGGACAGCTGCCGTTTTTCTAAACATTCATGGTGAGAAGGGTAATTTACTGAAAAATATCAAGGGTTTTAGAGACAGGCTGAGCTTTTCCACAGATTAGGAACTTGATGAATGTGTCAGGAAAGTAGAGATAAAGACACCTGCTTGTAGCGGGGAGGGGGAGGGTCAGCTGCAAGGGAGTAAGCACCCCCAACAGTAGATAGAGGTTCACTTCTCTCTCAGGTAGAATGGCAGGGAGATGACTAAGGCAGGGACATGGACTCCTTCTACCAGTTTCTCTGCTGAGCATCACCAAGTTGGCCTCGTGTGTCCAAGCTGGCTGCTTCAGCTCCTGCCTTCTCCTCTGCAAGCTGGTTAGAAGGAAGGGAGTTTCTAGAAGCTGCATAGACTAGCTGTAAGAGGAGCCGAGATGGGAATTTCCTGGTGTTAGGACTCCGTGCTTTCACTGCTCAGGGTGTGGGTTCAATCCCCGGTCGGGGAACTAAGACCCAGCAAGCCATGTGGTGTGGCTTTAAAAAAAGAAATGAGGAGCTAAGCAATGTAGTTTCACAACCTCCTGTCCAGCAAAAAGTCAGGGATACTGTTGCTAAAAAAGAAAGGGGTGGGGTGGGGTAGGAATAATGAATTAGGAGTTTGGATTTGAGTCTTTTTTAGTTTCTTTTATGTTTTTCCTACACACTACCATATATAAAATAGATAAACAACAAGGCCCTACTGTATAGCACACAGAAGTTTAATGAACATCTTGTAATAACCTGTAATGGAAAAGAATCTGAAAAAGAATAGATATATGTAAATATGTGTAACTGAACACGGCTATACAACTGAAACTATACAACTGAAACTAACACAGTTTTGTAAATCAACTATACTTCAACAAAAAGTTGTTTTGAAAATAAGAAAAAGGATAGGAATGCAGATACTGGGAAGAACTCACTTAGATTATATCTGTAAAATGCCACTGCGGTGCTATACAAAGAGAGTTGTAGAACACTGACCTTTATTATCATCACTGTATGCGTTTCTCCTAATCTTAAACATACCATGAAATTCTGACAAGAGGTCAGCTGTCATTCTTACGTTTGTACCTTTCGACATACCATGTCATTGTCTCTCACAGTTTTTCAAATTTCTCTTTTATGCTAGGCTTTTTTTGGGGGGTGGGGTGCGGTGGATAGTAGCGCTGTTCTGGGTCTTAGTTGTGGCATGTGGGATCTAGTTCCCTGACCAGGGATCAAACCCGGACCCGCCACCTTGGGAGCTCCGAGTCCCAGTCACTGGACCACCGGGGAACTCCATCTTTTTCACTAGTTGTATGCATCTTTATCATCAGGGGCCTCAGTGCTTCAGGCTTCCCAGCCGGCTCGGTGGTAAAGAATCCTACTGCCAGTGCCAGAGACACAGGACGCGCAGGTTCGATCCCTGCAGGAGGGCATGGCAGCCCACTCCAGCGTTCTTGCCTGGAGAAGTCCATGGACAGAGGAGCCTGGCGGGCTAGAGTCCACGGTGTCGCAAAGAGTCGGACACGGCTGAGCACGCACATGCGCTCTGTTCCTCAGCAGCGCCCAGATGCGTGTGACCTTTTTTTGTTTCTTTGGCTTGGGGTTCATTGTGCTTCTTAGATCTGTGGGATTGGAGTTTTCATCAAATTCAGAAAATTGGGGGCCATTATTTCTTCAAATTTTTTGTTGTTCCCCTCTTCCCTCTACTTGGGAATTCCACTTCCAGGTATGTTAGGCCACTTCAAGTTGTCCATGTTATGGATGTTCTGTTAATATCTTAAAGACTCCTTACTCTTTGTGTCATATTTGGATTGTTTCTGTTGTCTTCAAGTTCACTCATCTTTCCTCTGGTCGTGTCTACGCTGTTTATTCCTCCCAGCGTGTTTTTCATCACAGATGTTGTAGCTTTCATCTCCCCACCTTTGATTTGAGTCTTTTTAAACTTCTTTCCTGCCTCTCCTGACAATGCTTTGCTGTCCTCAGCCTTCTCGTGCATACAGAATTCTGTCGCAGGAGCTGTTTTAACCTGCTTGTCTACTGGCTTCTGTTTTGACCCGGTCGGTGATTTTCCCTCACTCCTGGCCATTTTATCCTGTTCTTTGTATGCCTGGTAATTCTTTATTACAGGCTAAACATTTTGGAGTTTACCTTCTTGGTGCTGGATATTCTTTTTTTATTTTAAATATGCTTATCTTTGCTCTGGGACACAGGTCAGTTACTGGGGAATGGTTTGATCCTCCCCACGGCTTCATCAGATAGGACCAGAGCAGCCCGTAGCCACGGGCAGATTTTTCTCTGCTTCTGAGGCAGTCTCTGGCTCCTCTATCTGATGCCCCGCGGGCACGAGGTTTTTCTCCAAGGCTGGGGGGAACACCGCCTATTCCTGGGCCAGGATTCCTCTGCCTGCTCCTTTCAGGGAGTCCTCCCCTCGGCCTCGGGCAGTTGTCTCACCCACGTGCTCCAGTCAGGGAGGGACTCTGCAGATCCCTGAAAATCTGGATCTGCGGGCGGTTCCCCCTGCCCCATACACACACACACCCGCCCCCAGCGCTCTGTCGAAACTCTGTCTTGGCTTCACTGGACTCCCAGCTCTCTACATCCTCAGGTTCCAGAGAGAGACCCCCGAATTCCCCAGCCCCTAGGTACAGCAGTGCTCACAACAGGCTCTCTGGACACCGGAACGCCAGCCCCACTTGCCTGCATCCTGGAGATGGCTTCCCAGAGGTCTCCTGACATGACACCAGGCGCTCTGGGCTTCATGCTTGCAGCAGCGCCCCCAGACCCCCGCCAGTGCCCCGCTTCTGCGCCCACCTGTGCACTCAGCCTCTCGCAGTGGCGGCCGTGCCCCCCAGGGTCTCTTCTTGCCTGGAGGCTGCGGCTACACCTGGCCCAGGCGCTCCCAGAACTTCTCGGCCATCCAGTGGGTTACGACCACACCTTCTTCAACGAGGTCCAAGGCCCCCTTCCAAGTAGGTCCTTTGGGGCAGGGTCCCCCACCTCTGGGCTGCGGACTGGTACCTCCTCTCAGATCGGCAGCAGCACTGAAGTGCAAAATAAATGGAACGTGCCTGAATCATCCTGAAACCACCCCCACCACCCCTGGTGCCTGGGAAAATTGTCTTCCACAAAATCAGTCCTTGATGCCAAAAAAGGTTGGGGACTGCTGCTTTCAGACTTCTTCTAGAACTTTCTTCCCATCTTGACAATTTACTTACCTATCCTTAATAATCCTTTACGCGAAACTTTCCCCTCTGAAGTTTTTGTGTGGTTTCTATCTCCCGGATGGACCTAGATTGCTAGAGACACTAAATTTTTTCATAAGTTAATCTTGAATCTGGCATCATTGCTGAATCTCTCGTTAGTTCCAATAGCTTGTTGATTTTGCTGGCTTTTTAATAGATGATTGCATCATCTCAAATAGTGACAATCCTGACAGTCCTCTTTCTCTTCTTATAAACTCTTTTGTCCAGCTCCACTTCTCCTGTGTTGGCCAGAGTCTCCAATACTATGTCCAGTGCTGGAGATGATGGACAGCTCGGATCCTTGTCATGTTCCCTTGAAGGAATACGCCTAGAGAATTCCCTGGCAGTCCAGTAGTTAGGACTCTGTGCTTTCACTGCTGGGGGCCCAGGTTCAATCCCTGGTCAGGGAACTAAGATCCTATAAACTGTGCAGTGCAGCCAAAAAAAAAAGAAAATAGAAATTATCTATCACCTAGGATATCTGCTACAGATTTTTGGTACCAGGTTAAGGAAGTTTCTTCTTATTCCTAATATTTTAATATTTTTTAAATTCACAAATGGATGTTAAGTTTTTTCACATGCTTTTTCTGGAGCTTTTGAGATAATCCTGAGGACTTTCTCCTTTAGACTACTGCAAACCTATTGATAGATATTCCCCTAATTGAGAGAAAGACAAGGGGTACAATAAACTATGGAGGAGATCCCAGTTAATATTTTAAAATATTGTCTTCTAATCCATAGCAGTAGTTTCTAGAAAGTATTATCCTATCCAGAAAGAAAGAGGTTCTGGGAAACTCCCTGGTGGTCCAGTGGTTGGGACCCTGAACTTTCATTGCCAAAGGCTCAGGTTCAATCCCTGGCCCAGGAACTAAGATCCTGCAAAGTATGCCATGCAGCCAAAATTTAAAAAAAAAAAAAAGGTTCTGCTTTATTTAGGATCTACACTTGTTTTAAAATCTGACTCTTGATTATAAAATATCAATTAAGAATAGTTTTTATTTCAAAACAGTCTCAACCATAACAGTATAGTATTATAGGTAACACTTCGAAGTTAAGATTATCTTTTTTCTAGAATAATACTCAACAGTGGGGGAATTTTTCTTTTTTAGTCAAAAAGTCTTGATTACAAAAGTAAGGCATGCTTACTGCATAAAAACTGAGGCAGTCGTCAGGGTACAAAGTAAAAACGGAAAGTCCAGCCTCCTCTCCTCCCATTCCAGTTACCAAGGCTGGTTTATAACTCAGAACTTGGGGAAACCTTTTTTACTATGCTGGTTTAACAGTATTACCCATCAATTTTCTGAAAACCGAATAGATATTATAGCAAAGAATACTTATCTGATAAAAGTAAGGAAGGCCACGCTAAAGTGTCGTCATCTCCACTGAGCTCATATTCTTATATCATAGCAATAGCCCAGAGGAAGGCAAGGAGGAGAAAATTACTTTTTTCAGTCCCACGAAAACCTGAAGAGACGGAGCAGTGCCTGGTGTGGGTGTGGAGAGCGACAGCGTTCCCCAGAAGGGGAGCAGAGGGGTACCTAGAGCAAAGAGCTAAACTGGGGGGAAAATCAGCAGTCCCCAGAGCCCTCCTCTATCAGCCCTCCACGGAATGAGTTCACTATTTTGTTTGAAATATCATGATGTCCCCAAGCTTTACACCGACTCAAATTCTGATGCATTTATGAAGAACACTTTCAAAGCCAACAAAAACATAATTTAGGATTGGCTGACGCTTTGGGTTTACCCCCGCTGCTGTAAATAAGAACAAAGCCAAGATCTGTCAGTGAATGTCCTGGAAAGTGTCAGCCCCATTATAAACACTCAAATAAATGTTAAACCACGGCAGCAGTGAAAACAATGGCCCATGAGCCTTTGCTCCACAGCCTTTAATTAATGATGGAACAGTAGCAGCTTTGAGCAGGGGTGTGAGGCAAAGGGTTTGGGAAACATGCTGGAGTTCCCATTAGTCTTCATCACCCAGCTCCCTTCCTGTCATGTTCAAAAAGAGGATCGAAAAACACTTGGAAGGAAAGCCAAATATAGGAGCATGTTTGAAAGACTCCCAGATTATGGTGGAGGATCCACAATATCAGGGGTTTTTTTTAGGTTTGTTCTTTTTTTTTTAATTTGGAATTCCCTGGTTGTCCAGTGGTTAGAACTCTGCACTTTCACTATTGAGGGCCAAGGTTCGATCCCTGGTCAGAGAACTAAGATCCTGCATACTGCAAGGTACAGCCAACAACAAAACAACATATATATATAATTCTGACTGTAGTGCAGAGAAGATTGGAAGAATAAATGGGGGAGCCTCAAATAGTCAAAGACTGAGGCTGCAGCTGTGACTTGAACAGGTGGCAGATGATATTTTCTGTAGATAAGCTCAGTTGTCCCTGGAAGAGGGCATGGAAACCCACTGAAGTATTCTTCCTGGAGAATCCCATGGACAGAGGAACCTGGCGGGCTATAGTCCACGCGGTTGCAAAGAGTTGGACACGACTGAAGCAACTTAAAACGCATGCATGCAAGCTCAGTGGCATCTCCCGTTCTGTGTTCTTCTGCACTGTTCACACCTGTTTCTTCTCTACCCCTCGAGCCTGGGTGGGCAGTGGGATTGCGTCCACTGTTGCAATGTGGGAAGGGACACTGTGCCAGTTGTGGGCAAAAGCTTGAGCTGGCCTGGCAACTGCCACCTCCTGCTTCTTGGGATATCACTCTTGGCGTTAAGTGATGGTGCCGTGAGAAGCCCAGGTCCCACGCAGAGGCACACAGGAGACTCCACTGAGCCCCAGCCGAGCTCCCTGTGAGAGCCCTGCTTGAAACCACCCCAGACAACTGCAGCCCAAGCCACTATCTGAGCGATTCTGAGCAGAGCCACCCTGCTGAGCACAGTCCACCCGCCGGCCATGCGAGACGCCAGCTATGCTTGTTTGGAGGGATGCTGCTACTAGCAAATTGGGCGCTGATACAACAGAAATGTCTTGTCTTGTAGGAGTTCTGGGAACGAGGGTCTGAACCAAGACGTCAGCAGCACAAACCCTCCTGAGGCTGTGCGCTGAGGGTCTGCTCCAGCCGTCTCTCCTTGGCCTACAGATGGCCGTCTGCTCACTCTGGCTCTTCCGGCCCCCTGCATAGCTCTGTGTCCCAATGTCCCCTTTTCAACAGGACATCAGTTGTACTGGATGGGGACCCACTCTAATGACCTCAGTGTAACTCGATTACCTCTATTAAGGCTTTATTACCAAATCAGGTCACATTCTGAGATACTGAGGCTGAGGACTTCAGCATAGGAATCTGAGGGACACATAATGATGACAAATTGCTCTCTGAAGCTCAAAAGGTAACCGGAACAGGTGGTTCTGGAGATGGAAGCACATGCTTCAGGAGACAGTAAAAATCCCTAAAACAGGTGGGATGGGAAGGGAGGTGGGAGGGATGTTCAAGTGGGAAGGAACATGGGTTTGTAAACCTATGGCTGATTCATGTTGACGTTTGGTAGAAACCAAAACAATATTGTAAAGCAATTATCTTTCAATTAAAAATAAATAAATTTTTAAAAATCCCCAAAATGTGGTCATTGTATTGGAGGTGAAGAAGACACTACAGATTTCCTATACAGCCCTCATCCTTCTTTCTGTTTTCCATACCATTGCTGGCTTCAAGACCCCATTTGGGACTTGTCTGGTGGGACAGTGGATAGGGATCTGCCTGCTAATGCCAGGGACGTGGGTTTGATCCCTGGTCCAGGAAAATTCCACATGCCTTGGAGCAACTATGCCCCTGCACCACAGGTGCTGACCTGCACTCGAGGGCCTGCGAGCTGCAACTACGGAAGCCCACACTCTCTGCAGCCCGAGCTCTGCAACAGAAGAAGCCACCACCACGAGAAGCCTGTGCACTGCACGGAAGAGCAAACGCTGTCCGATACAGCTAGAGAAAGCCTGTGTGCAGCAAGGAAGATCCAGCACAGCCAAAATTAATTACTTTTTTAAAGAAAGACCTTGGACTTCCCTGGTGGCTCAGTGCATAATACGCCTGCCAACACAGGGGACTCGGGTTGGATCCCTGGTCTGGCAAGATCCCCCATGCCCCAGAGCAATTAAGCCCATGCGCCACAACTATTGAACCCAAGTGCTGCAACTCCTGAAGCCTGCACCCGCCTGGAGCCTGGGGTCTGCTGTAAGAGAAACCCCAGGACTTCTCTGGTGGGCCAGTGGCTAATATTCTGCACTCCCAGTGCAGGGGGCCCAGGTTCAACCCCTGGTCAGGGAACTAGATCCCACACACTGCAACTAAGACCCAGTGCAGCCAAATAAAAATAAATATTTAAAAAATAAAAATAAGAGGAGCCTCCCACTTGCCGCAACTAGAAAAAGCCCATGCAAAGCAACGAAGACCCAGCAAGGCCCAAAATAAATAAATAAAAAGACCCCATTCTTCCCTTCTGGTTTTTTCTTCACTAAATTCTGGCCCTATTTACCTCTTAAAAGAAGAATCCTAAATAAGCTAGGGAATCACAGTAATTACGTTCGGTGATGGGATTAAGGCTCAATGCTGAGACAGAAACGTGCTGAAGGTGCTTCTGGAGAAAGTTTCTCGTCTCTTAAATGGGACACAATGAAACAATCATCCCTTCTCTCCCACTGGATCTTTCTGCGTAAGGATGTGATACCTGGAGGGAGCCAGGCAGTACCCTGAGGATGGCAGGAAAGAACGACGAGCCACTCCCAGGTTCTTGGTGAGCTGGACTCACTGCATGGGCAGCTGGCGTCAACCCAGCTCACAACTTCTCTTTACGAGACTCTACACCCCATCGTTGCTTAAGCTTTTTTGAGTCGAGTCATCTCTCACCTATGGTTTACAGTTGTCCATCAAATGGATAATTAACTATTTAGGAGCTCAGAAGTTTGAGATGGAAATAGAAAATTTCTGGTTATTTAAACATGAATGGAGTTGGATGCCGGTAGACACAGGAGACTTGGGTTCAATCCTTGTGTGGGAAGAACCTCTGGAAGAGGAAATGACAATGCACTCCTGAATGCATTTCCTGCCTGAAAAATCTCATGGATAAAGGAGCCTGACGGGCTACATCCAAAGGGTCACAAAGAGTGGGACACCACTGAGCGACTGAGCACGTGCGGGTATATGAACAGGAAGAAGGGCAGATTGCAAAAGAAACTACACAAGGGATATGTATGGAAAGTTTCCGTTCATTTACCTAGTAAATATTGACGGAGTGCCTAGTATATGCCAAGCACTTTTCTAGGCTCTGGGAATGAAGCAATGAATGAAAGAATGCAGAAAACCCCACTGTCACGGAGCTTCATTCCAGCATTGGTATTTAGTGGGGGAAATACATGAGTACAATATCTAGTGTAGACTGGGGAAAAAACACACAGCCTGAAAGTCGAGAACCATGTCTTTTCTGTGGACAAACCTGAGGCCGATAGCCCAGGACGCAGCCTCTCGGGGAGCTCTGAAGTCCGGCTCCACAGAGGTAAGGCAGGAGCCAGGATGGGGAGGAGCTTTTGCAACAAACACCAGGCAGTCGGAACTTCAGAAGACTCCTGTGAACTTAAGAAAACCAAGCATCTCAAGTTAAGGAATTTAAGCACTTTTCTATACATGGGAAGTTGCAAAAGTCTGGGCTCACTGAAATCATCCCTTTGATCTGCACCTCAGCTGTCTGGGGCCAGTGTCCTATGCGTCCTCATCCGACGTCTCCTCAAGGGCACCTTGAGTTCCCCTGGGGCTCGGCTCACCGTCAGGGAGCTAGAATGTGACGGCCGCAACATCCTTATGTACTGGTGTAGCAAGCAATATTCTTTTTTTTTTTTTCACTCACATTAGAAAGTGCTTAACCTCGACCATTATTGCGTGCTCTGTTGCTCGGTCAGGTTGGACCTCTTTGCAACCCCAAAGACGGCAGCCCTTCAGGCTCCTCTGCCCCTGGGATCCTCCCGGCAAGAGTACCGGAGTGGCTTTTCTTCCCCAGGGGATCTTCCTAATCCAGGGATCGAACCCATGTCTCCTGCATTGCAGGCAGATTCTTTACCACGTAGCCACCAAGGAAGCCCCTTACTATTGAAGAGGTACAAATAACATATGTTTATACTCACTTACCAACCTGGCAAAAGTAAAAGATCTTTACAGTACCTGGCACTGGCGGCAGGGTGGTGAACTCTGGTCCACAGTTGGTGGAACTACAGCCTCATGCAACATTACGGAAGATCAGCTGGGCACAGTTACCAGAATTGTACCAGGATGTTAATTTTCACAGTAAAACCCTGGACCACCAGCAAGGTAGCTGTCAACATAGCACTGGCTAGACAACTTATTTGTGGTCCATCTATACCATAAAGCAGCCCTGTATATGCAAATTCAGAAGCACTTAAAGATACATTATTAAATGAATAGCACAAAATGCAAAAGAGCATGATCTGTTTGTATAACAATTTTTTAAACATTACAGAAATTTACTATAATAATTTAATATATTATAATTATTATTTATTATAATATAATAAATGTTAACATACCTTAAAGTTTTGTGAGTTTTTTTCCCCCCAGAAGGAATAGTAAGAAGATGCTCCTAGCATTTACCCATTAGGGACAGGAAATCCCGGTCATTGACGTTGCTTTTCAACTGTAGCAGACCCTGTGGATTGGTTCCCTCGTGGCACTTGTAGCCCCGCCCCGTTGCCTTCCCCTCCTGTAGTGCTGGGAGGGCAGGAATGCTCCTGTCTTTAGATTCCCTTGCAGGGAGGCTGGTCTTGTCATCTGCGAATGTTCGAATGTCAGACCCAGGAAAGAAAAGACTGAGCCAGTCACTCAGAAGGGACTCACCGGAACGCGCTGCGGGCACCTCCCTGTTTTCCCCAATCAGCCGCGCAGAAGAAAGCCTGACCTTCGCTCCCAGGGTGACTTCCGGCCCTCATCTGGATTATGGCCACATCCTGGGGAGCCCTGGCGAGGGGGCGAGGCAGCTGGATCCCCCACTGCCCCTGGATCCTTCACTGCCCACCGCTCCCACCTGAGATGAGTCAGCCACCCAGTTAGATGCCACTTGCACAGAGAATACTGGAGTGAAGTTTGTGCAGTTGAAGTGGTTATGTTTTATTTGAAAGAACCGATGACCCGAGCCCTCAGGAAGTTCAGCATCTCCAGGGAAGCAACAGTATCACAGCCAGTCATCCTGGAAGTGAAGCCAGCGCTCCAGGAGCTGGAGCCACCAGCCTGCCACCCACCACTTTGCACGAAGATTCTGAGCTTCGGAACTCTACACCTACTAAACACAGCTGATTGTTTTTAGTGTCAGAGGATTACAGAGGGAGAAGGCAATGGCACCCCGCTCCAGTACTCTTGCCTGGAAAATCCCATGGACGGAGGAGCCTGGTAGGCTGCAGTCCATGGGGTCATGAAGAGTCGGACACGACTGAGCGACTTCCCTTTCACTTTTCACTTTCATGCATTGGAGAAGGAAATGGCAACCCACTCCAGTGTTCTTGCCTGGAGAATCCCAGGGATGGCAGAGCCTGGTGGGCTGCCGTCTATGGGGTCGCACAGAGTCAGACACGACTGAGGCGACTTAGCAGCAGCAGCAGCAGCAGCAGCAGTGGGTTACAGAAGGCGACTTCCAGACACATTTTTCAATGAGGCATCTGTCCTGGAGAGGATGTAGAATTATGGATTTTTCCAAATTCCTGGGGGGTGGGGAATGGGCATTTCTGGACTCGGTTGCACAAAGATGGACTTAGCAAATGTCTATCTGACTTGAAACGAGGGAAATGCTAGCTTGCACCTGCAGCTTTAACACCAGGTCGAGCAGCCAGATGAAAATCCTGAGACCAAAGCCCAGCGCTGAGGATGGCAGAGGAGGCGGTGGGAGCAGTTTGGAGCCTGGTGACACCCTGGACGGGCTGCACCAGATCCTGCAGCTCTCCCCGAACCTGTCACTGCAGGAGAGAAACAGACCTCTCTGCTTCAGACGTGCTGGTCTGGTTTTCTGACACTTGCAGCCAAGCTTGTTCCTAAAGGCCACTCGAAGTTTTCTATCTGCCTCTCCAGGTCCAGGTTCAGGCCTTGTCTCTTGCAGGGTCCCAAGAGGAGGATCCGTCTGGACTGGAACAACATAGGATCCCTTGCCCTCCAGCTTCTGCTTGGGCTCAGCTCACAAATTCTACTGCCTGGAGTTTACGCTGTTAAATACTTGCAAAGTCCACCAGGATCTATTTACAAGGATGATCTCTGCAGTACTGTTTCAAATGGCAAAATACTGGAAACTGCTTAAATGTGCTTCAATCAGGGGACTAAGTGAAATAAAATAAAATATCGTGTTGCCTACATTGGAACACTTTGCTGGAATTAAAAAACAGGTAACTCTGGGGGCGCTGACATGGAAAGTTCTCCAAGATTTTGTATATACATTTTGTTTTTGGTTTCCCCTGTCTTAGCTGCCACTTGCAGGGGCTTGAGCTGTGGCATGTGGGATCTAGTTCCCCAATCAGGAATCAAATCCAGGCCCTCTGCCTTGGGAGCATGGAGTCTTAGCCATTACAGGACCAGGGGGAGTCCCTCCAGGACATATTTTAAATGGAGAAAAAAAAAAAGTATAGCATGAGCCAATTTATGTAAGTAAATAGGAGTGTATATGGATTTTTTTCAGAAAAGATAATAAGAAACCGTGGTTACCACTTTGAAATACTTAAATATTCCTACCACATTAGTGCTACTACTTTAATTTTTATTAATATGTTTCTGAAATGTCAGTGAGGCCATTTAAGGACCCTCTCATCCTTGGTTCCCCAGAAAGTAGAGCCCAAACCACAGTCTCAGTGCTCCTGCTTTAATAGGTAATATAACCCCAGGAAGGTGGAAGGGAGGGACCCCAGAAAAAGCCAGGACGGGAGGGGGCCAGGGTCCACATGTGCTATCACACTGACCAGTAAGCAGGGTGGATTGTTCAGTCCCACAGAACATTCTCTGAAGAGCGACATGGTCCACATCTCAGGATAATGTGTCCACGGCAGAAACGGGAAGAACTGACTCCCTGAGTCCAGCCCCCTCCCCTAGGACTACGCGTGTGCATCTGGCGCTGAGCCGGGCCACTGGGCAGCTCGGACCAGGAGCCCCTAGGACGGAAGCCGGGAGGTACTGGGATGGCACGAAGGTATCAGGGCCTCGCAGGCCTGGTTGTAGGACCAGGAGAAGGAAGCAGACGGGTCAGGAGGATGAGATGCCGCACACAGGGGTCTAATGTGTGGATCTTCTTTCATTGTCTTTTTGGTTTTTTTTTTTGGCCAAGCCAAGGCTTGCAGGATCTTACTTCAAGGACCAGGGATCTGTATTAGCTTCTGAAGGCCATCTTAACAAATGATCACAAACAGGGTCACTTAAGCTCCGTAGGAAGCCTGCAGCGTTTGTCCCGTCTGGGGTCCCAGGGGACGGCCGGTTTCCCACCCTCCTCCTGACTCCCAGTGGTTGCTAGCAGCCCTGGCTGTTCCTCGTCTGCAGGCAAGGAATTTCAGCCCCTGGCCTGGCTTCTCACGGCGGCCTTTTTCTGTCTCTGTGTGTGTGTCTGTCTCTGCCTCTCTTCTCTTGTGAGGATGCCAGTCATATTGGATTAAGGCTCACCCTGTTCCAGAATGACCTCATCTGAATTTGACTAATTACATCTGCCTTGACCCTGTTTGCAAATAAGGTCTTCTTCTGAGGTTCTGGGAAGGACATGAAATTGGGGGGCGGGGAGCCACTATTCAACACAGTTCAATATGTTTATGTATTTTTAAAACTAAGCAACATTATTTTAAAACTGAAATTAAAAGAATGTTACCAAAATCTGTGTGTGTGCTCAGTCGCTCAGTTGTGTCTGACTCTTTGCGACCCCATGAACTGTAGCCTGCCAGGCTCCTCTGTTCATGGGATTCCCCAGGCAAGAATACTCGAGTGGGTTGCCATGCCTTTCTCCAGGGGATCTGTCTGACCCAGGGATCAAACCTGTGTCTCCTGCATTGCAACTGGCTTCCTTACCACTGAGCCACCTGGGAAGCCCGTTACCAAAACACTCATCTCCTAGAAAGAAGTCTGTGTTGAATGTGAGGATGATTTATCTGCTTTTGCTGTCACCACACTGCTCACCTGGACCGCTTTCATCTGTTTGAATGGACACAAACTCCCTTTCTCTTTATCACCCACATATAACCCCCGTTGTCAAAGATCTATGAATGGCTTTGTTGTGGTTCAGTTGCTAAGTCCCCTACTAATATCTGCCAATATTTTTTTTCTAATGTTTCAGGCAAAAATTAGTTTACTTAATGGAGTTGGCAAAATAGTTTAGAAAAAAGTCCTAGAAGCAGTAACCTAAACTGGTGGTTCTCGAAGTGTGGACTCTAGACCGGCAGCACCGGCACGGCGAAACAGGTGACAATGCAGATTCAGAAGCACCAAAACCCAGTGAACTGGGAAATCTAGTAGAACAAGCCCTCCAGGGAACTGTGATGCACGTGCAGGTCAGAGACCCGTCGGCCTAAACCAGCTACATACTACACACACCACGGTGGGACCATGCTTAAAGCTAGAGAACTCTTCATTTCACAATTTTTACTTCTTTCCATCCAATATGAAAACCATTTGCAACCTGATATATGTTTCTGCCAAAGCAGAAAGTTCTCAACAGAAAGTTTTCCAGTTTTTGGTTTCAGGACAATTTGCCTGGTTAAAAATTACTGAGTCCCCAAGGAGATTTGTTCATGTAAGTTATATTTACCAACATTGGACATTAAAATTGAGAAAACTTTCATTCCTTAGCTTATTAACTCATTTTAAAAGAACAATAATAAACCCCTGGCATGTGTTAATTTATATAACACATTTTATGAAAAATAACATTTTCCGAAACAAGAAAACCTTGAGTTAGGGTGGCATTGTTTTACAGTTTTGTAAAGCTTTTTGCTATCTGGTTTAATAAAAGACAGCTGGGTCCTGATATCTGCATTCAATCTACTGCAGTAAGATGTTTGGGGTTGAATTATAGGAAGAAAATCTGGCCTCACACAGAATATAGTTAGAAAAGAGAGGACCTCACAGACACCCTGAAAGGGTCTCCAGGACCCCAGGGGTCCTCTGACCACACACTGAGAACTTCTGCGCTACAGATATATATATACATCTTAATAAAAATGGGGCAATGGTGGGAAACAAAAAGATTCACTCTGAGAGCTTTGTATTAATAACTGCTTACAATTCAGTCATTTTCATGATACCTCAGTTGGAGGTTGAAAAATTCTCCACTTGTCAATTCTTCCCCATTTCCAGCACAGCATAAAATATCCATAAATAATAAAATTAAATAAAGGACTAAATTTATCATTTAAAATACAGTTGTTGGCATTTAATGGAGAAACTATATCTAATCATTTCCCTGAGAATTAAAAGTATGGATAAATGTGTACAAATTTTTTTTCGATCTGTAAATTGGTAGATAAGGCAAAATTCAAACATAAACTGATTCACAACATTTTAAAAATATATGACTCAAATAATAAAAGTAATAAAATTATAAGACTAAACAGGATAAAGTTCAAAAAGGCAATTTCTTCAGCAGATAAGAAAATTACTTCACCAAGGCACAAATATTTGACCAATTTAAATTAAAAATTAATTGAAACTCAGCTTATTTAAAAACAATTTGCTTAATAGGGACTTCCTTGGCAGTCCAGTGGTTAGGACTCCAGAATTTCACCATGGAAGGCTTGGATTCAATCTCTGTTTGGGGAACTAAGATCCCACAAGCTACATGGCCAAAAATATATATGTTATTGCACTGCATAAAGGCTGAATTGCATAAAGGCTAGAGCCAATGGAGAAAATCTTAGAGAGTTTTATGAGATTAATTTTGAGCTCAATAAAAACAATAGCTGATATTTAGTGGTGCCAGGAATCTTACATAGAGCATATTATTCAATTTTCACAAGAGAGAAAGTAATATAAGTCTTGGTCAGTTCAGGCTGCTCTAACAAAGTACCATAGTTGTTGTTGGTGTTCAGTAGCTAAGTCAAGTCCGACTCTTTGTGACCCCATGGACTGTAGCATGCCAGACTCCTCTGTCCTTCACTATCTCCCAGAGTTTGCTCAAATTCGTGTCCATTGAGTTGGTGAAGCTTTCCAACCATCTTATCCTCTGTCGCCCCCTTCTCCTCCTGCCTTCAATCTTTCCCAGCATCAGGGTCTTTTCCAATGAGTCAGCTTTTCGCATCAGGTGTCCAAAGTATTGGAGCTTCAGCTTCAGCATCAGTCCTTCCAATGAATATTCAGGACTGATTTCCTTTAGGATTGACTGGTTTGATCTCCTTGCTGTCCAAGGGACTCTCAAGAGTCTTCTCCACCACCACAATTTGAAAGTATCAATTCTTTGGCTTCTTTATGGTCCAACTCCCACATCCGGACATGACTACTGGAAAAACCATGGCTTTAACTAGACAGACCTTGTCAGCCAAGTGATGTTTCTACTTTTTAATATGCTGTGCCAGACTGGTTAGTACCATAGACTAATTAGCTTAGCTGGTTCTGGAAGCTGGAAGTCTGAGATCAGGTGCCAGCACGGTCCAGTCCTTAGGAGGGCCTCTCCCAGGTTATGAATGGTAGTGGTATCCTCACAGGGCAGAAAGAGAGTGAGAGCGCTCCCTGGGAGTCCCTTTTGTAAGGGCAGGAATCCCATTCATCACGGCTCCACCCTGAGGATCTAATCACCTCCCAAGGGCCTGACTTCCTTAACACCACCACGTTACGATAAGGGGGATGGGGACACATTCAGTCCATAAGAATATAGAGATATATTTGCCCCATTTTTCTAATCAGAGAAATAAATGTAAATAAGTTTAAGCAACTTCCCCACAGTCGCAGAGTCTGAAAGAGAAGAAGACCTGTCCCTCTGATTTCCAAATCCATACTGTGGACAGCACTGCCTCTCAACAAAGTGTTTGTTCAGTTTCATAAGTTTTTAAAACTATTTATTTGATTTATTTCCTTGGCTGGGCCGGGTCTTAGTACTGGCACTCAGGATCTTTTAGTTGCGGCATACGAGCTCTCAGTTGCGGCATGCAGGGTCTAGTTCCCTGGCCAGAGACCGAACCCGGGCCCCCTGCACTGGGGCTTCTCACTGCAGTGACTTCTTTGGTTGCAGAGCATAGGTTCCAGGTGCACGGACTCAGTAGTCATGGCTCCGGACTTAGTTGCCAAGGAAGTCTCACGTGGGGAACTTTAAAAATTACTGATGGCTGGATAGCACCTCTAGAGATTCCAATATAACTGATCCTGGGTGAGGTTTGTGCATTTTCTGAAAAAGTTATATTTATCTGGCTTGTCATAGGGTCTTAGTTTCAGCACACAGGATCTTTCCTATGGTTCTTGGGCTTTCTCTAGCTGCAGTGATCTGGCTCCAGGGTTTAGTTGCCTGAAGGCTGGCTTTCCAGGTGGCTCAGGGGTAAAAAGTCCATCTGTCAATGCAGGAGATGCAGGAGACACAGGTTCGATCCCTGGATTGGGAAGATCCCCTGGAGGAGGATCTTCTGGAATTTCCCAGACATGTATCTGGGAAATCCCAAAGACAGAGGAACCTGGCAGGCTACAATCCATGGGGGTGTAAAAAGTCTGTTCATGACTGACCACAAATGCATGCACCCACATGTGGGATCTTGGTTCCCAGACCAGGGATTAAACCCGTGTCTCCAACATTGGAAGGCAGATTCTTAACCCCTGGACTACCAGGGAAGTCCTCATGCATTTTTTCAATAAGATTTCCGCCCATGCCATCTGGTATGCTGCCTACTGAGAACCTAGGTAGCCAGAAATGTCAGAAGTCCAGTCAGGAACAGAGATCAGGAACACATGATATATTGGTTTGGGAGAAAACAGGAAGTCCTTCTGGGTTCAATGAGTCAAAGGAGTGGTGGCATTTAGAGGTAAAAGAGCCCAGGAAATGTTGTAATTGCAGACCGGGAGGGGTTGAGAAGGTTAAATTAGAAAAGTAGATTTAAGAATTCAGTCTTGGGTAGAGGTGCTAATTGAAAACGGTTGCTCTGGATATTGTTTGAAAGTAGGTTGGGCATTTGGCAAACAGTAAGTAAGTTACAAAGTTGTCCTGGGAGACAGAGTCAAAGATGGGCTAGTGCTAGAACCTGAGGAATATCGATTCGGTGGGACTCCAGAAAGCAGACCGTTGTAATGTTTAACACTGGAACGAACTCGCTCCCTCCATCCTTTCTTTTTCTTCTTTCTCCTTTTGAGGATTTGTATGTTAGGAAAAGTAGAAAGTGCTGAGTTACACACTTCGATAACTAAATTCCCAACCTGACCCACTTTGGCCTCTATCCTGGGTTGGCTTTCCCCAAACATTACACAATCCTTTGGGAAAAAAAAAAAAAAAAAAGAAGACAACTCTTCGCTATAGGTGTGGAGTTGACTGCAGAGAGTGCCAGGTATACTGGCCAGGGTGTGCTGGAACTCAGCTGAAACTAATTAACCTCTCAGACGGCCAGTAAGAAGAAATCCAGCAAGTCCTGGAGCTTGGTCATGGAGACCAGAGTTCACTTCTACTTGGGAAAACGCTGGCCTGTAGGTCTTTGGTTAGCTGTACAGTCGGGGCACCCATCTGGGTTGCCAGGGGCCTCTCCCCTCCTCTTCCGGTAATTCTCCTGTTACTGTGTTGGAGGGCGTGGCCAGAGGTGTGGCCTCATTACTTTTACACAACGACTTCTTTCTGGTGGAGGAGTTCCTGAGGGGAGCAGGTTCTGGAGGGGTGTGGAATCGTCAGCCACGGAGGAGGTCTTCTTGCCACATTTTCACCCTCCAAGGAGGCAACAGAGCAACTTTCAGAACCTCGGGGTCGTAACAGCCACCTATGTCTATGCAATAATTGTGAGTGAAGCCAGTCATGGCTAAAAGGAAACAAGCAAAAAACCCCCCAAACACTTAAATAAATCGGTTTTGCCAAGGGCTGACCTGGGTGCAGCCATGAAAAGCACCCCGAAGGATGTCAGGATCTCATCCATGTGTCGTCCAAAGGCACACGTGTGCCCCAGTTCTCTGGGACGCAGGTAACAGGGCTGAGATTTCCATGGTAGCTCATACTGACACAGAATTAATTCATCTGGATTTAATTTGTTATAAGATTTAAAAACACTATGATCTTGTTTTAGCATCCTCACCCTTACCTCAGCCCTGAGAAGTTGGTAGGGCATGTCCCGGTGGAAACTCACCCTTTTAAAGAGGAAACCCAGGTGTGGGAAGTGCTGGGTGATTAGCCCAAGGTCACACAGCTGGTTATAGCCAAGTCAGAACTGGAGGACAGATTCCTGGGATCTTAGCTCTGAACCCTTGTCATCGACTTGCTTGTTCAACATCATCATCTATTAATTAACCGATGAGCCAACTTTGAGCAGATTCTCTTTCCTACCCAGTCAGAGCCTATTTTGAATGAAATAGAGAACAAATTCAAGAGTGCCCTGGCTTACTGAATCCTTATGTTAATTGTCTAACCTAAGTTTTGAAATATTTGATATATTTGCTACTAACCTCGCTCAGTAAATGTCCTGCATTGTGACTGGAACACTTAAAAAAGTCCTCTGACCCTTTTACTCACCGAAATGGGCACAGCTGTAGTAAAACAGAGCCTTTACCTTGCTGCCCATGGGTGTCAGACTTCTGCTTTGCTGAGGGCGTGGGGGGCAGGACCCGCTGTGTCATGAATCCCCCATGCCGGTGCCAGTGAACATCAACAAGCCAATGAATAAACACTATAAATACAGACTGTTTAAACGCGTTGTTAAAAGTGCTCTGACAAAGAATAAAAGGCGACTTATTTTCCCCAGAGAGGACTGGGTATAATTTCTTCAGAAAAGAAGGTGATGAAGAGATAATTAAGGTGCAGGCTTGGACCCTGCAAAGGGAGACAGGCAAATGTTTAGACAAGCCATTTCTATCAGTCAGCCTTGGCTGCCATCCTGCAGACTGGCTGGCCTAAACAACATCCATTTTCTTACAGCTGCAGAGTCTGGGAAATCCAGAATCAAGGTGCCCACTGACTTGGTTTCTGGTTTTCTGGCTCATGGCTTTCCAAAGGCTGCCCCTTTGCTGTGTCCTCACACGGCAGGAAGAGAGGGAGTTCTCAGCTTTCTCATCTCAGAAGGACACTAATTCTGTTGGATCAGGGCTCCACCCTATGACCTCATTTTCCTTAGTTACTCCTGAAGGCCCTGTCTCAAGATGCATCACACCGGAGGCTAGGGCTTCAGCTTATGAATTAGAGTAGATATAGGTCAGTCCATGCATGGGCTTGCCAGGTGGGTCAGCGGTAGAGAATCTGCCTGCTATGCAGGAAACCCAGGTTCAATCCCCAAGTCGGGAAGATTCCCAGGAGAAGGAAACGGCAACCCACTCCAGTGTTCTTGCCTGGGAAATCCTACGGACAGAGGAACCTGAGGTGCCACAGTCCATGGGGTCGCACAGCATCAGGCATGGCCGAGCGACGGGGCACTGGGCACAGTTTAGTCACTTAAGCATCATTTAAGCTTTCTGTGCCCCAGGGCTGCAGCAAAATACAAATCCTGTGAGGCCTACATAAAAAGGAGTACAGTAGACAAGAAAGTCAGAGTTGACCCAGTGCCATTTGCTTAAGCTGGCTGATTTCCTCTGGGTTTATACTAAGTGATATGTGTGCCAGGCAGTTTTTTTTTTTTAATTTTTAAAGCTTTGCTTTAGACCAACTAAGCAATTTAATATTGAAACAAGGGAGAGACGGTTGCTTGCACTTGCAGGGTTTTTTCCTACTGAAGCCAAATATGGTGATATTATTTATTCATCATATGTACCCTTACCTTTTCCAAAAGGGACCGGAGCCTGCTACAGAATGAAATGGAGAATTCTTTGGCTCAAATTCAAAATTCTTTTACTGCAGGAAAGGTCAAGTCAAGCTGCAGTTTGTCTTGTTGTTGTTTATCGTTGCTCTCCTTGTCCTTGTTTTTGCTTTCACCTTCTTGAGACGCCACTTCATCTTTCATTACAGACAACACAAGAAATGTGCCAGGCCCCAGGGTGCTGCAGTGTGTTGTCACGGAGCTGCGAGTTCTACGGGCGCAGTTGTTGGTGGGTGCTGTACATGTACTTTCTAGGAGATTCCCAAGTAGGCAGGATGCAGTTCCTATACATTAAATTAAAGGAGGTATTGAGAAGATCATTTCAGGTATGCAACAGATCTGCTGTTGTCTTACCTTCCTCAGTTCTAGTAATCCTCTAGATTGGAATGTTCTATCTAGAGGTTAGGTCTTAAGATGGTTTTCTTCCATGCTACAGAATTTAAATGGAGCCAACTGGCCAAAATTTTCTGAAAACACAGCTAACTACTCCAACCAGACATTTCCTTCCTTCCTCTTGAAGGCCGCACCCCTTTATAGTCACACCACTTTTCCTACTAGGACCCAAACAGCCTCATTTCCATCCTTCTGATTCAAGGATAATCACCCAAGTGTCTCAGTAAATACTGCCAACTTCTCCAACCACCCTGACCTTCTGCTACAGTCTGCACTGTGTCACCCCAAAACTCATATTCAAGCCCTAACCTCCAGGGCCCCAGAAAGTGACTGGTTTTGGAGACAGGTCTTTGAGGGGATAATGAACATTAGTGTTAGTCACTCAGTCGTGTCCAACTCTGTGACTCCATGGACTGTAGCCCATCAGGCTCCATTGTTCATGAGATTCTCCAGGCAAGAATACTGGAGTGGGTATTCCCTTCTCCAGGTATCTTCCCAACCCAGGGATGGAATCTGGGTCTCCTGCATTGCCAGCAGATTCTTTACCATCTGAGCCACCAGGAAAGCCCCATTAAGATGGGTCCTAATCCAACCTGGGTTGGGTTTGTATCTCATATGGGTCAGCAGTGGCCTGCTACAGGGGCAGAGGCTCTGGGTGCAGTGGACCTGGGTATGGCATAAGCCCTTTTGGAGGAGGTTGCCATTAACCCTACCATAGAGCTGCCAGAACTTACACAGGACTGGGGAAACAGACTCTTGGAGGGCACAAACAGAACCTTGTGCACCAGGACCCCGGAGAAAGGAGCAGTGACCCCACAAGAGACTGACCCAGACTTGCCCGGGAGTGTCCAGGAGTCTCTGGTGGAGGCGTGGGTTTGCAGTGGCCTGCTGCAGGGTCGGGGCACTGAGTGCAGCAGTGCCTGCATGGGACCTTTTGAAGGAGGTCGCCATTATCTTCATTACCTCTGAGACTTCCCTGGTGGCTCAGAATTACCTCCACAATAGTTCGGCCTCAAGTCAAACAACAGGAAGGGAACACAGCCCTGCCCTTCAACAGAAAACTGAATTAAAGATTTACTGATATGGCCCTCCCCATCAGAACAAGAACCAAATTTTTCTAAGAAAACGCACTGGTCATAGCAAACACCCTCTTCCAAAAACACAAGAGAAGATTCTACACATGAACATCACCAGATGGTCAATACCAAAACCAGACTGATTATATTCTTTGCAGCCAAAGATGGAGAAGCTCTATACAGTCAGCAAAAACAAGACCAGGAGCGGACTGTGGCTCAGATCACGAACTCCTTATTGCCAAATTAGGACTTAAATTGAAGAAAGTAGGGAAAACCACTAGACCATTCAGTTACGACTTAAATCAAAACCCTTACAATTATACAGTGGAAGTGACAAATAGATTCAAGGGATTAGATTTGATAGACAGAGTGCCTGAAGAACAATGGATGGAGGTTCCTGACATTGTACAGGAGGCAGGGATCAAGACCATCCCCAAGGAAAAGAAATGCAAAAAAAGCAAAATGGTTGCCTGAGGAGGCCATACAAATAGCTCTGAAAAGAAGAGAAGTGAAAAGCAAAGGAGAAAAGGAAAGATACACCCATTTGAATCCAGAGTTCCAAAGAATAGCAAGGAGAGATAAGAAAGCCTTCCTCAGTGATCAATGCAAAGAAATAGAGGAAAACAATAGAATGGGAAAGTCTAGAGATCTCTTCAAGAAAATTAGAGATACCAAGGGAATATTTCACGCAAAGATGGACACAGTAAAGGAAATGGTATGGACCTAACAGAAGCAGAAGATATTAAGAAGAGGTGGCAAGAATACACAGAAGAACTATACAAAAAAGATCTTCATCACCCAGATAAACACGATGGTGTGATCACTCACCTAGAGCCAGATATCCTGGAATGTGAAGTCAACTGGGCCTTAGGAAGCATCACTACGAACAAAGCTAGTGGAGGTGATGGAATTCCAGTTGAGCTATTTCAAATCCTAAAAGATGATGCTGTGAAAGTGCTGCACTCAATATGCCAGCAAATTTGGAAAACTCAGCAGTGGCCACAGGACTGGAAATCAGTTTTCATTCCAATCCCTAAGAAAGGCAATGCCAAAGAATGTTCAAACTACTGCACAATTACACTCATCTCACACGCTAGCAAAGGAATGCTCAAAATCCTCCAAGCCAAACTTCAACAGTATATGAACAGTGAACTTCCAGATGTTCAAACTGGTTTTAGAAAAGACAGAGGAACCAGAGATCAAATTGCCAACATCTGTTGGATCATCAAAAAAGCAAGAGAGTTCCAGAAAAATATCTACTTCTGCTTTATTGACTACACCAAAGCCTTTGACTATGTGGATCACAGCAAACTGTGGAAAATCCTTGAAGAGATGGGAATACCAGACCACCTGCCCTGCCTCCTGAGAAATCTGTATGCAGGTCAAGAAGCAACAGTTAGAACTGGACATGGAGCAACAGAGTGGTTCCAAATCGGGAAAGGAGTATGTCAAGGCTGTGTATTGTCACCCTGCTTATTTAACTTATATGCAGACTACTTCATGAGAAACACTGGGCTGGATGAAACACAAGCTGGAATCAAGATTGCTGGGAGAAATATCAATAACCTCAGATATGCAGGTGACACCACACTTATGGCAGAAAGCAAAGAAGAACTAAAGAATGTCTTGAGTATAACATGGTGAGTATCATTAACAATACTGTATTGCATGTTTAAAAGTTGCTGAGAGTAATCTTAAAAGTTCTCATCACAAGAAAAAAATCTATGACTGTGTACGGTGATGGATGTTAACTAGACTTACTGTGATGATTATTTTGCAATATATACAAATATGGAATGATTCAATTGTATGTCTGAAACCAATATAGTGTTCTATGTAAATTATACCTCAATAGGAAAATTCTTATATCAAGATCAGATGTCTATCTTGATTTTAAATTAGAAAAAACTTTGAAGGATACACTCAACTCTGTCTCCCTCTTCCTTCCCAATAGAAGTAAAGACAAACTGTTACCCTTATGCCTTTCATAAAATTAGAAATTTTGTTTAAAGAATATATCTTAATTTTTAAAAAATTGAATAAAAAGGATATTTTCCCCTGGCCAAAAAAAAAAAAAAAGAAAGAAAGTGAAAGAGGAGAGTGAAAAAGTTGGCTTAAAATTCAACATTCAGAAAACTAAGATCATGGCATCTGGTCGCACCACTTCATGGCAAATAGATGGGGAAACAATGGAGACAGTGAGAGACTTTTTTTTTTTTTTTTTTGGCTCCAAAATCACTGCAGGTGGTGATTGCAGCCATGAAATGAAAAGATGCTTGCTCCTTGGCAGAAAAGCTATGACCAACCTAGACAGAATATTTAAAAACAGAGACATTACTTTGCCAACAAAGGTTCATCTAGTCAAAGCTATGGTGTTTCCAGTAGTCATGTATGGATGTGAGTATTGGATTATAAAGAAAGCTGAGCACTGAAGAATTGTTGCTTTTGAACCATGGTGTTGGAGAAGACTCTTGAGAGTCCCTTGGACTCGAGGAGATGCAACCAGTCAATCCTAAAGGAAATCAATCCTGAATATTCATTGGAAGGACTGATGCTGAAGCCAAAACTCCAATACTTTGGCCACTGGATGTGAAGAACTGACTCACTGGAAAAGACCCTAATGCTGGGAAAGACTGAAGGCGGGAGGAGAAGGGGCCGACAGAGGAGGAGATGGTTGGATGGCATCACCGACTAGATGGACACGAGTTTGAGCAAGCTCTGGGAGTTGGTGATCAACAGGGAAGCCTGGCGTGCGGCAGTGCATGGGGTCACTCAGAGTCGGACAGGACTGACTGAACTGAACTGAATCCAATCTGAGTGGTGTCCTTTTAAGAAGAGGTTCGGACAGATACAGAGGGACAGCCATGTGTGGACACATCAGAAAGGCCGTCACCCACAAGTCAGTGAGAGAGACCACAGATGAAACAAGCCCTGCAGTGCCTTGGTCCCAGTCTTCCAGCCTACAGAAGGCTGAGAAAATAAACCTCTACTGTTTATGCCACTCAACTCGCGGTACCTCATTATGGCAACACTAGCAAGCTGGAATAACTTCTCAGATGCTCTGGATCACATATGAATCCTTCTTAAAGGAACTGGGGGCCAACAGGCTCCAAGAGCTGCAGTAGGGGGCCACATTATATGCCATCCTTCTCTGCTCAGAGCTGGCATCACAGGTGAGGCATCAGTGGACGTGTACTGCAGGTTTCTGCTCCAGCCCTGGGAGGAGATTCTGCTCAGCCCTCCATCCTTTCTGGCCCAGTCCCCTGAGATGCCTGGAGAACACTTCTGACATCTGGAGATGGTACCCTCTGTCAAAGCAGGATATCATTTTTCATTTCTTTCATGGAACTAAAGCTCAGTAGGTCCATTTTTCTCAGCTTGATTTTTAACTTTTCCTCCTAGTTCTTATTTATCTTCTTTTGTTTATGTAACTACTTTATGATCACTAGAAAATTTTCTCGAAATCCAGACCACTACTTGGAGAAGGAAATTCCAACCCACTCCGGTATCCTTGCCTGGAAAATCCCCTGGACAGAGGAGCCTGGCAGGCTACAGTCCATGGGATCGCAGAGTCGGACACGACTGAGCCACTAACCCACACAGACCACTACTATTTTGACAAGCTTTCTTCTAGCCTTTTATTCTTTTTTTTAGTTCTGCCAGTTTACTGTTACCAACCCATCTCCCTGCACCCTCACGCACATGTGCTCAGTCATGTGACCCCACGACTGTAGCCCGCCAGGCTCCTCTGCCCATGGACTTTTCCAGGCAAGAATACTGGAGCAGGTTGCCATTTCCTTCCCATCTTCTAGCCTTTTAAATATGTAGATAGAATTATATATATGTGTGTGTGTGTGTGTGTGTGTGTGTGTATAATTTTATTAATTTATTTTTGGCAGTGCCGGGCCTTGGTTGCCACTCAGACTTTCTCTAGTTGCAGTGAGCAGGGGCCACTCTCTAGCTGCAGTGCACGGGCTCCTCATTGCAGTGGCTTCTCTTGTCTCGGAGCAGGGGCTCCGGGGCTCGTGGACTTGAGAAGCTGCCGCACGTGGGCTCGGTAGCTGTGGCTCCCAGAGTCTAGAGCACAGGCTCCATGGTAGTGGCATTAGTTGTTCCTCGACAGGTGGCGTCCTCCCGGATCAGGGATTGGACCCATGTCTCCTGCATTGGCAGGTGGATTCTTTACCACTGAGCCACCAGCAAAACCTGATAAAACACCTTAATCAATTAAAAATCTGAAATAGTATTTTAACTCCTAAAAATGTGTGTGTGTGGTTTGTTCCTGGCCTCACCTTGAGACCTGCAGGAACTTAGTTCCCCAACGAGGGGTTGAACCCAGGCTCTTGGCAGTGAAACCACGGAGCCCTAACCACTGGACCGCCAGGGACTTCCCCTCAATATGTTTTTCTAGGTGATTTTATTTTCAGCTGTTTCTTCATCTGATATGGCATTGAGCCATCTTACTAAAATGTTCACAAACATTCCGCTATATGAAAGTGCATTCTGTGTGCTCTTCCCCCAGTGGTGTATCTGGACTCTACCCGAGTGTAACTGCTCACGTGGTCTCCTCTACTCTCCCAGCGATCGTCAGACACACAATCCGCCTGCACACAAACTTGGGGCCTCTTCTGGTGTGCTGCCGTCTTACTGGGCTTGTTGCTTTTGATGATGGTGGTGTTATGGCTGGAAAGAGCAGGCAGTGGCTTTATACGTCCTTAGCGCTACCCATCTTATTTCTGTCTCTTCCTTTTACATCTGTTGTCCCAGTCTCGGCTGATTTTCTCTCCTCTCTGCCCTAGAAAAGGAATATTTCAAAAAAAAGAAAAAGAAAAGAAAAGGAATATTTCCTGCTGAGGTGAGAGGTCTGATGTCGACAGGAAGACACACAGACCATGACAAGAAAAGCCCCAAGACAGGGCAAGAAACACCAATACTTTGACCACTTGATGTGAAGAACCACCTCTTTGGGAAAAAGCCCTGATGCTGGGAGAGATTGAAGGTGGGAGGAGAAGGGAATGACAGAGGATGAGATGGTTGGATGGCATCACCGACTCAATGGGCATGAGTTTGAGCAAGCTCTGGGAGTCGGTGATAGACAGGGAGGCCTGGCGTGCTGCAGTCCATGGGATTGCAGAGAGTCGGACATGACTGAGCAACTGAACTGAACTGAAGCTACAGAAAACTAGAATAGTCACCTCATGTCTGGGTCTTAGAGGGTTCAAGGTAGCTTCAAGAGGACAAGGAAGATGAGGCAGCAAATGGGAAACTAAAATATAATAATGATGAATTCTCTCTGGTCCAGTGGTTAGGACCCCGAGCTTCCACTGCTGAGGGCCCGGGTTCAATCTCTGATCTGGTTGGGGAACTAAGATCCCGAAAGCCACGTGGCATGGCCAAAACTAAATAATTCAGATAAAACACCTAGAACAATGCCCAGCACATGGTCACTGCTCAGTAATGTCAAGGCATTGTTGTCATTATCGTTATGATTATTCTGTAGCATTTGGGGGATCCCTTCTTGCACAGACTTTCACAACTGACTACTGTTCCTGGGTTCTACTAGCCAAGACTTTCAGTGAAATTCATTTGAACCAAGGCAGTAACTCTGCAAGCAGAAAGTACAGCACATACACACAAACAATTTCCATTTTTAATTAAAAACTTAACTTGACACAACCCAACATTGCCCTGTGCCAGGGGCCTGATAAGGGGCATCATGAGATGCAACTAGTTGCCATATATAATTCCACTGACTTTTCATTTCTGAGCTCATTATGTTTACTCAGAGCAAAAACCTAGGGTCGTCTCTTCTTCCTAAGTCTACCTTCTCCCTGTGATGAAGACTTTCACAATTTTATATGCCTAGAGCAGGTATTCCAAACACTCATTCCTCCAGGGGTCAGGTAGCCAAGGTAACTGATCGCACCAGGCCGAGGGTATAGCATGTATGTGTGTGAGTGCTAAGTTGCTTCAGTCACCTCCAACTCTTTGCGACCCCGTGGACCACAGGCCGCCAGGCTCCTCTGTCCATGGGATTCTCCAGGCAAGAATACTGGAGTGGGTTTTCATGCCTTCCTCCACAGGATATTCACAACCCAGGGATTGAAAGCATGTTTCTTACGTCTCCTGCACTGGCAGGCGGGTTCTTTACCACTAGCACCACCCCGGAAGCCCATATCATATATACCCCGACTGAAGAGGGAAGCGGCTAGTCAGCCAGAGCACCACTAACCAGGCAAGAAATGAGCCGTATTAGTCTAATTTTCAAGAGAAGCTACAATTCTGTATATTCATTTGAAGTCTCCCATTGTTTAAAAAATCTTGGGACACTAATTTTAAAATCTCTCAATATCCTGAGAGGCAAGCAAAACACCTCTGGAGACCACAGGTTTGCAACCTTTAACTCAAGGCATGTTGGCTCCCGATTCATAGACTCTTTAACCTCTTTTGGTCCGAACTGAATTCCCAACCACGAAGCCTCAGCTGAGCTGGCCTGAGGACGTCTTTTGTTGTTGTTCTTCAGTCGCTCAATGATGTCCGACTCTCTTCGACCCCATGGACTGCAGCACACCAGGCTCCCCTGTCCTTCACCATCTCCTGGAGTTTGCTCAAACGCATGTCCACTGAGTCAGTGATGCCATCCAACCATCTCATCCTCTGCCATCCCCTTCTCTTGCTCTCAATCTTTCCCAGCATCAGGGTCTTTTCCAATGAGTCGGCTCTTCACATCAGATGGCCAAAGTACTGGAGCTTCAGCTTCAGCAGCAGTCCTTCCAATGCATATTCAGGGTTGATTTCCTTTAGGATTTACTGATTTGATCTCCTTGCAGTCCAAGGGACTCTAAAGAGTCTTCTCCAGGACCGCAATTCGAAAGCATCAGTTCTTCAGTCAGCCTTCTTTTTGGTCCAGCCCTCACATCTGTACCTGGCTAGAGGATGTCTTTACCCTGTGGGAAAGCCACGCACCTTCCTCCCCAATAGAAGAGGTTGCCTACTCTTTCTTCTGGTCCAAGAAATGCACTCAGTGCTTATTCACTTCACTCATGTCTGACTCTTTGTGACCCCATGAACTGCAGCCCACCAGACTCCTCTGTCCATGGGATTCTCCAGGCAAGAATACTGGAGTGGGGTGCCATACCCTCCTCCAGGGGATCTTCCTGACCCAGGAATTGAACTAGCATCTCCTGCATTTGCAGGTGGATTCTTTACCCACTGGGAAACCCATGAAATCCACTACCAACTGAGAAATAAAGCTGTTCCAAGACATTTGGGTAGGGAATTATAAAAATCCTCCATATAGGAGGGAATTACACATGCAGTGTTTAGGCAAAACAGTAACTCCATTTATAAAGGTAATTAATTTTCCCAATCTATTCCCAAAGGATTTGCTAGCAAGGGGTACAACAGAAGAAATAATTAAGGCAGAATGTTTTTAATTTTCATATTTGAGGAGAGAAATGGAAGGAGTTAGCTTGCTTATGAAATTAGAACTTTAAAAAATGTGACACATCTTATTAAATTTTAAGCATTTTAAGAAATGCTGTTTTTAACCCTCTGTTAAAGGAGTGAAAGTGAAAGTGACTCAGTCGTGTCACTCTTTGTGACCCTGTGGACTATACAGACTATGGACTTCTCCAGGCCATGGAGTGGGTAGC
This sequence comes from Odocoileus virginianus, assembly GCF_023699985.2. Classification (NCBI taxonomy): domain Eukaryota; kingdom Metazoa; phylum Chordata; class Mammalia; order Artiodactyla; family Cervidae; genus Odocoileus; species Odocoileus virginianus. Next base: position 4,846,533 of record NC_069674.1, read on the forward strand.
CTTTTCCTTCTCCAGGGGATCTTCCCTACCCAGAAATCAAATCCAGGTCTCCCACATTGCAGGCGGATTCATCACCAGCCGAGCCACAAGGGAAGCTCAGGAATACTGGAGTGGGTAGACTATCCCTTCTCCAGCGGATCTTCCCGACCCAGGAATCAAACCTGAGTCTCCTGCATTGCAGGTGGATTCTTTACCAACTGAACTGTCAGGGAATCCCATGATAGGAGAGAAAGTATACCCTAAAGCAGCGAGATGATTGTTTCAATACTGTACTTGTTTAAACTTAAAAATCTCTAATTTTACTTATTAATGTGATACTTAGTTCTCGTACCTAAATGCAACATGCAAGTTTTGTATGTGCTGTGCTCTGCTAAGTTGCTTCAGTCATGTCTAACATGACGCCATGGACTGTAGCCCGCCAGGCTCCTCTGTCCATGGGATTTCCCAGGCAAGAATACTGGAGTGGGTTGTCATTTCCTCCTCCATGGGATCTTCCTGATCCAGGGATCAAACCGGAGGCTTCTGTGGCTCCTGCATTACAGGCAGATTCTTTACCGCTGAGCCACCGGGGAAGCCCCAGTTTTGTATAAGGATGTAAATTTCATTCTCATGTTTTCAGTGGCAATTTTCAGTAGACTATCTTGTGGTTCATTTGCTGAAGAAAAACACATTGTTTTGTCTTCTTAGTGCGTGCTCACTCAGTCGTGTCAGACTCTTTGTGACCTGATGGACTATATAGCTGGCCAAGCTCCTCTGTCCATGGAATTTTCCCGGCAAAAATATTGGAGTTGGTTGCCTACTCCAGGGGATCTTCCCTACCCAGGGTTAGAACCTGAGTCGCTTGTGCCTCCTGCTTTGGCAGGTGGATTCTTTACCACTGCGCCACTTGCAGAGCCCCTTCTTAGAGAGTATCAACTGTAAAAATGTGACATGCTAAGTCGCCTCAGACAATAATGAAATCTAAGAGGTCTTTTTATTGTTAATTTTTACTTTACCTTATTTTTCATTCAGTCATTCATTAATCATTTTAGCTGTACTCGTGGCTTGCAGGTTCCTAGTTCCCTCACCAGGCATGGAACTTGAAGTCCTGTAGTGAAAGCTCTAAGTCCTAACCACTGGACCAGGGAATTCCCAGATTTTAATTTTGTAAAGGTTGGACGTCTTGACCAACCCTTTATTATCTTATATTATAGAGTAATAAATACCGTGTTTCTTCAACCTAATTAATGATCAAGCTCATGTATGTTGAACTTAAAGGACATTTTAGTTTTCAGGGGTTTTTTTGGTTTGTTTGTTTGTTTAACTTTGTCCATAGTTTTCTTTCTTGGTGACCATGATAAATGCAAAAATGTACATGTGTAATTCTGTACACAGATGACATAGCATATTGTTGTTTTTTTCCCCCAGTGTGTTAGCTAATATGTGTTTAATTCACGGCTAAACTTTTAAAAGGAAAAAAATTATTTTATTGACGAAATATGCACTTGGTAAAGTAATAAAAAGAATGAGCACAATGCTTCACCTGTAAACACATGCAAATGTTAGCACACGACGCCTGTATATATTCAAGAAATATTTATTCAAAGAAATGTGAATGAAAAGGAAATGTTTTTCCCTTTGTTCCACTTCACAGTAATATTGCAAAGAAACACTTCAAATACCTGTCAAAAATTTAAATTTACTGTTCAAATTTTAACGTTTTTAATCTACATTTCACCCTTAGCTCACATACAGTTTGGGAAAGGAGTAGAGGAGTTGGTCACCGTCAGTTCAAACAATGCATCACCTTGTTTAGGGGAGAAATTAACCTAATTTGAATGGCCAACTAGTAAAAATAAAACAAAGACATTCTGTCCATTCAACGCAAAACTCAGCAAAACTGGCATCGAGGAATATCATGAAGGGACTCCACATATGAGCGTAAGCATTGCTTACTTAAGACTGTGCATCAACATCCATTTTGAAAACCTTAAAAAAGATGGATATAGCTCTCTTCTGGATCCGTGTTGAAGAGAAGCGGACTTATGGTCTAAGGAGGAGACACACGGGGGCATAAATCCTACGCAATGATGTTGGAGCGTTTATGATCCCCGACCGGGACGAGTGCTGACTTCTACGTGAGGCTTTTATTTCACTGCATTCGCCGGGGAACAGTCTAAGCCCTACGTGTCCAGGTGACGCGGGAAGCAGCGTCTGGACGACCGACCGACCAGCTGGGCCGGGACGGGGGACAGCGAGCGCGTCCCTGCTTATGCCCGCCCGGACACAAAGCGCCGTCCTCGGCCTGCCGACCAGTCAGCCCGCGGCTCGTGTTGCCCGCCGCCCAGCGAGGGGAGCCCGGTGCCCCTCCGGTGGACACCGGTGAGCGGGGACGAAAGGCCGCGAGGCTCAGAGCGGCGGCGCCGGGCCTGCTCCACGCGCGGCCCGTCGGGGCCAGGCGGGGTGCCCACAGCAGCCCGCAGTCACCCGCGAGACCCGGCGGCGGCGGCGGCTCTGGAGGCGGTGCTCCCGGGATCCCTCCGCCGCCCGCGGGTCCTTCCGCGCCAAGTAGTGCGCGGCCGGCTGCTTCCGCAAACGCGGGCCCGGCCAGGACGCGTCCACGGCCCCCTCGGTAGGGCGCCGTGAGGGCGGCGGGGCTGAGGCGTGAGGAGTGAGCGGGGCGGGGTTCTCAACTTGGCGCGCCCGCTCAGGAGACACACGTTCCCAACTGAGGGGCCGCGACGGTGGGCCCGGTTCGTCAGGGAGCGACCAGGCGGACAGGCTCCTGCGAGCGGCGGGAGGCCGTGGAGCCGGGGAGGCAGGTGTCCCGGCCGGCCGCCCCGCCCCCACCGCCGGCCGGAAAAGGAAGCAGCCAGGCCAGGCCCCGCGGGGCCACCCGCCGGGCCTCACGGGGCTGGGGGAGGGTGCCCTGGCTCCGGGAGGCGCGTGACCTAGTTCGTCCCCAAGTGGATTTGACAGGTTGTCAGCCCGTCTCCCCGCCCCCACCGCCTTCCGGGTCCCTTTCCCTCCCTTCCCCCAGCGCCGGCGCTGGGCCGGGCGGCCGACGGCGCGCTGCGGCTCATCCGCCCATTGGTCCTCTCGCCTCCTCCCCGCGAGCGCCCCGCCTTCGCCCCTGGCTCGGATTCCCATTCGCCCGGGGCCCCGCCCCCGCCCCTACTCCCTTCCCATTGGCCCTCGAGCGGCCCCGGCGCCCCGCCCTCACGTCGAGTCGTTCTCCCATTGGCTCCACGCCCGCGGCCCTGCCCCGTTCCGCCCCGGTTCGCCCTTCCATTGGCCTCGCGCCCGCCGCCCCGCCCCCTCTGCGGCGGCCTTAACCCCCACCACTCCACTCTCGGGGAGCCGAGCCCGGGAAGGTGTCTCAGCTCTCGGCCCTAGCGGGCGTCCTCAGTGACCAGCATCCCTCCAGCCCCCTTTCCGCTCCTGTCTCTCGCCTCTTCTCCTTTCCCAATATCTAACATGTCCACTGTGTCTTTCTCCCCGCCTCTCTTCCGTCGTCCGTGAGCCCGAGCCGGGAGCACCCCGCCCTCCTGCCCCGCCTACCCTGGGTCTCCGCGTCCAGCGCTGCCCGCGCGCTCGCCTCCTGCCCCTTTCCTCCTTTGCGTCAGTTCGCATTTTCCCTTTCTTTCCTGAAATCTCTTGCTCACTCCAGGTTTCCTCCCGGGGTCCAGTCCGTCAGGTCTTCACCGCGCGCCCTTTCTCCGCCCTACGCTTCCATTCCCTCGTCCCCTCCCTGGCTTCACTGCCCTCCCACGCTGCCTTCCCCTGAACTCAACGTAAAGGGGAGAGGCAGGGATAAACAGAAATATCAGCGTTGAGATGGTTATTGCTTTGCGTCTTTGAAACGGAAAATGAACTGAAACGCCCAGATCCACCCAGCCCTGGGATGGAGATTCAGTTCTTAAAGGACCATGTGAGACTAGAATGACAAACTTGATTAGCAGCAACATAACCAGTTATTTTTCCTTGAGGAATCTACTCTTAATATCTGTTGTTTATGCAATACGGTTATCTGACAGTTTAAGGAGTGTGTGTGTGTGTGTGTGTGTTTAATTCGTGCCAGTTTTGTTAAGTGTCTGCATTTGTCTGTAAGGATGAATTGTCTGAAAGAGCTGAGGGTTGGAGCAAATCCCCACACAAGTCTTTTACTTTCCTGCAGGAGAACCCTTGATTATTCAAATGAGGACACTCCAGTAGCTTTCCCAAGCTTATGAAAGAGGGCGGTTGATATCGAACTTAAACCCAGGTCAGATTCCAGCGCTGCATGGAGAGATTCCATCAGACTGGTGCGTCTCACCCCCGTTCCAGCTGTCACAGAGGGTCTTTACAAAGCTCCTGCAGTGGCCTCCAAGGTTCTGCCTTAGAGGATCCTGGCTGCCTCTCCTGCCTCTGGTTACTGCACCCCAAGAACAGTGACTTCTTGCCACAGGGCCTTTGCACTTGCTACTGTTTCCTCACGTCACCCCGGGAGGTACTTCTCACCCTGTATGTAGCATGATCAGTTACTGCCATATCACCCTGTTATTTCCTTCAGAGTATGAGCATGGTCTGGAATCATCTTGTTTATTTACCTGTCTGGTCCCCTGGACACAGGTGCCTTTTTGGTGTTTTTCCAGAGCTGTATCTCCAGGGCACAAAGTAGGCACTCTGTAAATCCTTGATGAATAAATATGAATGGAACATTAGCTGTGGTCAAGTGAACTAACCAAACTCTGGTTCCATCCGAGTTGTATAGACACACCTATAAGTAAGTGAACTGGAAAATGGCTCTTCCGTTGGTCACTATTCTGTCTGTCTTTGTGTGCTTTATTTCTGGCTGTTCTCTGACAAGGAGAGTGAGAGACAAGGCCTGTGGCCCCCAGGCCACCCACTTGCCCCCCTCTTCTCCAGCTGTCACAGCGTGTGCTCGCTGCCTGCTCTCACCCTGACCCCAGGTGGGTGGATACTTGGCTGGCAGCGCTTTCCTCCTCCAGGGCAGTCTCAGAGGCGCTTTGCTTGGCCGAAGGGAAGGAGTCAGTGTTGCCATGAGGCTCTGCTGGGCAGCTGGGGCCCTGTCCTGGGTTCAACCTTAGGCAGGAAAGCAAAATAGGAAGACGCCCCCTCTAGTTTCCCCTTCCTTCGTCTCCCTCAGACGTACTGCTGGGGTTCTGCTCAGCAGTGAGCTCTCTGGACCCCTGCACAGGGTTGCATCATCTACCTGCTTAGGCCCAGAGAACCCCGGGTAGTTTGCTGGAAAGATGAAATCTAGTCCTCAGCACCCCAAACAGGCAGTGTGAGTCGGGGCAAGTTTAGTAACTCCCCGGTTCTCAGTGTCTTCATTGTTCTTTGCCTCTGTAGTTTGCTCATAGTTTTAGAGATACAGACATCTCATAGAAACTGTCAGCCCCAAGGGCAGTCCTGCGGCTTCCCCTCAGGGCACAAAGAGGTTGCTGGTGCCATAACGCCAGTAGTTCCTAATTTAGGTTCACTAGGGGACAGTGCGCTTCCCATCCTGCATTCCAGGCCAGAATGCTGCAGTTCACTCTGCTTGGACCGCCTGGCCCAGGCCTTCAACCAGTGACTGGCCAGGAGAATGGAAAGCCTTGATCAGGGTAAACTAACCAGCCAACCAGAGCATGTCCTTAAAGCAAGGGTGGGGTCACTTCCTGATAAGTGAGTGTAGAACTGAAGTCTACATACTTTTAGATACTGGGGTGCTGATAGGCGTTGCAGTACTCCTGTAAGTAATTAGCTCAGGGCCAAGCAAACAGGGCCAGCTAATAAATGTTAGCCACTGTTGTCAGCAAAGACAAGGCTGTGTGGGAGAAAATTCATCTTCATCTCAGATCACTAATCCACCACTAACCACTAGCTTTGTGACTTCAGACAAATGATGGAAATCGTACCATTTTACAAGTGGAAGAGGACTTAGATGTCATAGGGTTCAAGCCTTCACTAGGCAGACTTGGAAGCTGACCCCTACCACCCCATCCCGAAGATTAGTTTGGGTCTCAGTTTCTGTGTCTATGAAGTGGGTCTGATCATATTGGTTCTGGCTACTCTCACAGAGTCTATGTGGATCAGATGAAGTAATGTTTCTATAAAGGGCTCAGTGTTAGTCGCTCAGTTGTGTCCAGCTCTTTGCGACCCCACAGACTGTAGCCCACCAGGCTCCTCTGTCCATGGAGTTCTCCAGGCAGGAATACTGGAGTGGACTGCCATTTCCTTCTCCAATAAAGGGCTCAGGAAAGAAACAAAAATGCTGTTTTTATGCAAGACATTTTATTATTAATGTAGTAATTATGTGTTAGTAAGAGAAGAAAGGGATAGTATATTCAAAAGATAAGCTTACTTGCCTCAAAGAGATGAATATTAATACTTACAAATGAGGAAGGGGTGTGTCTGGTTAGGTGAAGTGGGGGAGGTGTGAGGTGTGGACTGCTGTTCCCTTAGGGAGTGGTGTAGGGAGTGGCTGTGAGGGTGGGGCGAGCCGGTGAGGTGGTTGGTTATAAACTGAAGTTATCTCTCCTTGAGTGACTTTTGAGAAGAGGAAGGTCATTCACTCAGGAGGACACATCTAGATTTCAAGGTAATCTTACATTTCTTACAGAGGACCAGATCAGGTCCTCTGCTAAATTGGTGCCAGGACAGGATTTTCATGCAAGAGACTGATAGGAGGAAATAGCCACAAGGGAAGGAAGGGGAGAGAGTTGGAGGGGGCAGAGATCTGACCCCTGGGATGGGGAGGCGGAGCCTGTCGAGTAGATCAGCAGGTCTCTGCTTGCAGGGCGGCTTTAAGACTGGCCAGAGTGCCAGTCCCTCTGAGGAGCCAGGTTCCCTTTGAGGAGCATGCTGGTGGATTCCAAGGAAGGTGAGGAGACATTCAGTTTCTCTGCCTGTAGCAGGGGATGGAAGTTGGGTGTTTACACAGCCCCACACCATCCAGGAGGTTTCAAAACAGCTTCCTTCATTCACTCACTCTAGCCTGATCATCTACCCAGTGTCATGAGTCCGTGGCTGTAGCAAGAGATGCATGTGACTCTTGTCTTTTCTAGTTATCTTCCGTCTACTTTCTAATATCTCTAAAGGACAAGTTTGCCTGATTGAGATTCCTTGCCTGTTGGCCAAGTTAATTCCTGGTATCTGGGTAGTTCCTGACACTGAGTTGATACGGAACACATGTTCAAGTTGGGGTACTGAATCCAAATGTCCCCCACTCTTACTTCAAATATAAATGGCTACATTTACTTATAGAACTCTCCACAGTTTACTATGAAGAATGAAGAAAATTTTGGACTCTCAGCACTTCTAGAAACCCATTACTTCATTAAGTTCAAAATAAGAGAGTTCAGTAGAAGAAAAACTTTATGAAAATAAAATGCTGAAGAGATCAGAAGAGAGTGGAAGAAAGAAGAGAAACTTAAGGAAAAAAAAATTTTTTTTTTTTTTGACCACTTGGTTTGTGGGATCTTAGTTTCCAGACCAGGGATAGAACCCAGGCCCTTAACAGTGAAAGTACAGAGTCCTAACCACTGAACCACCGGCAAACTTCCAAAGGAGGAGAAATGTAATTTATGAGAAGGAAATCCAGATCTTGGGGAGAAAATAGAGCATCATGTTTCTAAAACATGCCATCATGTTTCTAAAAAAACCAAAAACAAAACTCACCCAAGATGGAAAAGAATAAGGTTGAGCAGGCATTTCAAGAAGCCAGAGACAACAGGCAAATAATATTAATTACTTGTTGTAATGAGAGCCCATTAACCTGATGGAGAAGTAGAAACCATGGGCAAAAAGAAATGAAGAATTGGTTGCTTAGGGGTTTGAAATAAACCAAGTGAAAAGACAACACAGAAAATAAAATGTCGGCGGGAGGAGAAAAGCAATTATATCTAATGAATTTGTAATATAATAGAAAATGGAGTAAAATGAAACAAACAATATTTTCTCTGAATAAATGTTGTATTACTATTTCTATATTTCAAATCATTGATGATATTCTCATTCTCTACTACTTAGTGCCTATCATCGTATAAGGCAAAATAAACATTTGCACAGAAATAGGAAAGCATCATTTCAAACTGTGACATTAACACCTCAATCTCTATGGATGGACCTCTGTGATGTGATGCTGAACATCTGAATACAGACTAAATTTCAAAGAAAAGCTCACACAACTCAAAAGCAAAAAACAAACAATGTAATTTAAAAATGGACAGAAAATCTGAACATTTTTTTCCAAGAAGACATAAAAACGCCAACATTGAGTACATGAAAAGGTGTTCAACAACACTAATCATCAGAGAAATGTAAATCAGAATGGGGAGGGGAGGGATAAATTGGGAGACTGGGACTGACATATACTCACTATTATATATAAAATAGATAAGTCACTGCTCATTCACTGCTATATATACAGTAGATATCTGATAAGCACCTATTGTATAGCATAGGGAACCTTACTAAATATAATGGCCTATATGGGAAAATAATGTTAAAATTGATAAATGTATATATATAACTGATACACTTTGCTGTACACCTAAAACTAACACAACATTGTAAATCAACTATATTCCAATAAAAATTTAAAAGAGAAAATCATAATGGGCTATCACCTCCCACCTGTCTATTATCAGAGACAGGGACTTCCCTGGTGGTCCAGGGGCTAAGACTGCTTGCTTTCAGTTCAGAGGGCCCAGGCTCGATTCCTGTTCTGGGAATTAGATCCCACATGTTGCAACTAAGAGTTCACATGCAGCAACTAAAGATCCAGCATGTCACAATGAAGATCAAAGGTCCTGTGAGCCACAGCTAAGACCCCATGCAGCAAATAAATAGATAGTAAAAGAAACAGAAGACAATGGTAAGTGTTGGTGAGGATGAGGAGAAAAGTGACTTATGCACCTCTGGTAGGATGTAAATTTGTGCAGCCACTATGGATAATAGTATGGAGATTTCTCAAAAACTTAAAAATAGAACTGCTGCATGATCCAGCAGTTCTACTTCTGGGCATTTATTGGGGAAGAACAGTTTTAATCACTATCTCGAAAACATATCTGTACCCATATGATCATTGCGGCATTATTTCCAATAGCCAAACCGTGGAAACAGCCAAAGAGTCCAACAGTAGATGGATGGATAAAGAAGAAGTGGTATAGATACACGGTGGACTATTAATCATCCATAAAATGGAAGGAAATTCTACCATTTGTAACAACGCGGATGGACCGAGGGCATTATACTGAGTGATATAAGTCAGAGAAGGACAAATACCATATGACCCACTTATATGAAGAACAACAACAGCAAAGAAACGAAAACTAACTCAAATACCGAGAACAAATTATTGATCGATTGCCAAATGCGGAGACATTGGGGGTACATGTGGAGAGTGGGCAAAATGGGTGAAAGAGGTCAAAAGTACAGACTTTCAGTTATCAGACACGTGAGTCCTGGGGTGTAATAACATGGTGACTCTAGTTAATATTGTATATTTGAAATTTACCAAGAGAATAGATTGTAAGTGTTCTTATCTCACACACACACACACACACACACACACACAGATCGGGGACTTCCCTGGTGGTCCGCTGGTTAATATGCTGGTTAATACAGCTCTTGGGCTTGGATCGAGTTTGCTGCAACATGGTGAAACGCACCAATGAAGGTCAGAATCATGGGTAAATATGGGACCCGTCCCGGTGCCTCCCTCAGGAAAATGGGGAGGAAAATTGAACTCAGCCAGCATGCCAACTACACCTGCTCCTTCTGTGGGAAAACCAAGATGACGAGACGCGCTGGGGTCATTTGGCTCTGTGATTCCCGCATGAGAGCAGTAGCTGGTGGTGCCTGGACCCACAGCACCACCTCGGCTACCACAGGAGAGTCAGCCGTCAGAAGACAGGAGGAACTGAAGGGCCGGTAGGAGCGTCACCGTTTGATCAAGTTGCTGCTGTTACTGCTAAGTCACTTCAGTCATGGCCGACCCACCAGCCCACCAGGCTCCCCCGTCCCTGGGATTCTCCAGGCAAGAGAAGCCATTGCCTTCTCCCGATCATGTTGCTAGCCTGTAATAAATGGGTTAATTTATATGACAACAACAACAGAAAAGAAGATGCCTGCCAATACAGGGGCCTTGGGTTCAATCCCTGGTTGGCGAACTAAGGTCCCACATACTGCAGGGCAACTAAACCTGTGTAGCAAAAATCCCATGGGCTGCAACTAAGTCCCGATGCAGCCAAATAAATAAACACATTTTTCTTAAAAAAAAAAAACCACATGTAACTAGGTGATGTTACATGTTAGCTAATCGTTGGATTGTTTCACAATATATACCTGTGTCAAATCATTCTGTCATATAGCTAAAACTAATATGTCAATTATATCTCAAGCGAGACTAAATTTCAGTAACATCTGGGTATATTTTGAAATGTTTTCTATTTAAGTTTCAGAAATTATAGGAAGTGCAGATTTTTCTCAGGTTAAAATCTAATGTAGAAAAAACATTCAGGTCTTTTTGTAAACTGTTTTTCACACGAGACAATATTGCAATGGATTATTACACCTTCTGTAAACAAATTGCATTAATAAAATTGAGGGAGAAGGAGGTTTTCAATCAAAGTGAATGTAGGAATGAAATGTGAAGCGCGTAGTATTTGGCATCTACACAGGCAAGACCTCTCCTGGCTGCTAGGGGTGGGGGCGGGGGTGCTCGGCCAGAGCTTGGGGTGCTTCCCTGGAGAGCACGCTCAGGCACGCAGCCACAGTGGGGGGCTCTGCAAGCACCGGAGACAATACACAGGGGTAAAGATGTTTTTAAAATGTGTAATGATCTAGATATGAAAACGTTTTCTGTTGCACGTTCAGTGAAGTTCAGAGAGGCGCTTGCTGGAATCCACCTCTCCTTTCTGATGCATTCATCGAGTTAGAAGAAAACTTATGGAGATAGCCATGATTTTGTTTTTCACCTGTGTGATGAATAAAATGGCATCTCAAGTCTGTGCTTTGATACAGAAAGACTGCCACTGTAGTCTCTCTTACTTAGCTTCATAGTAACCAAAGGCAAACTCAGTGCTAGAGTGTCTGAGTTCTCATTCGGTCTTTCCATGTGTAGGAAGTTTGGATTTCCAAGCCCCAAACTCAATGTGTTGAAAAGGTTTCTATAATTAAATGATCTTAAAATTTCTTTTTCCAGTTCCCTTTCTCCCTGATGGTAGAATATTTCAATTAGTTAATTCCAGATAAATTTAGTCCCTTCACGGTTTTTCTTGATCAGTCTTCAATTTTTTTTAATTGTAGTTGATTTACAGTATTGTGTTAATTTCTGCTGTATAGCAAAGTGATTCAGTTATACATATGTATATTGTTTTTCAGAATGGTTTATCACAGGATATTGAATATGGTTTCCTGGGCTATACAGTAGGGCCTTGTTGTTTACCATTCTGTATATAATAGTTTGCATCTGCTAATCCCAAACTCCCAGTCTATCCTTCTCCCACCCCACCACCCCACCCCACTTGGCAACCACAAGTCTGGTCTCTGTGTCTGTGAGGCTACTTCTGTTTCTATATATACATAGAGAAATATATATATATAATTGTGTGTATCTGTGTGTGTGTGTATCTGTCTGTCTAGGGGAAAGGAGATAGTCATGTTACAGTACGATTTCTCCCCAAGTAAGTTATCGAAAAAATCACTTGTGTATCAAAGTTAGCGCATTTAAAAGATACTAAGTTACATTATTTGACTTACATATGTCTTGGATCTATAACTAAAACGTTCTCTGTGAGCAAGAGCCATCTTTATTTTATTTTGCAAAATGAATATGGCTTTTTGCCTAATTTAGAAAACACTAATTGTACATTTCCCACGGGCCATTTTAAGACATACTTTCTACATAATCATAGGGGTTATGTCTATGAAAACAACACAACAGAGGAATTTGATTGGGGCAATAAAATAATGAATAAGAGAATGGGTTTTCCACTTCAATTTATTGTGTAACTTTGCCCAATCACTTAATTTCTCTGAAGCTCAGTTGTGTCTCCGGCAGCTGAGCGATAACAAGCTTCTTTCTCCTAGGTTTGTTTTGATGATTAAATAAAATGAGTACAAAGTACTTTTGAACTGGTTTACAAAGTTAACTATCTCTGTCATAATCACTATGATTATGGAATTTGAGACTCTATGAGAACAATATGGAACCTGAGGGCAGGGGAGAAACATGACAGCATTTAGTTATATTTGCTAAGATTTAATATTGAAGACAAAACAAGGACCCACCCACCCACAGAGGACGTTGTATAGATCTGAAGTTTGTAACAGCGAGTCTAGTTCTGTGCCTTTTCATCCACCATCCATTGTTCACTAACAGATTCTCAGTATTTCACTTCCGGGTTTCAGAGAATCTTTGCCTTCTGTAAGACAGCTGTTTCTTGAGTTTGGTTCTCTCTCCAAATGCTTAAGCCTTTTTGTTTTGATTCTAAGAGACTGCAGCCTCCCTTCACCTCACTTCTACCCCGACATGCTGCTCTCTTTCCAGAGGCAGAGAAACGCAGATGGCTAAGTGGGAAAGGCTTTGGGTAACATGCTCTGGCTCTACTCAAACCCCTCTTTCTTGCCCAGAGATACCGGGTCACGGGCTTCCCTGGTGCCTCAGACAGTCCCTGGGTCGGGAAGATCCCCTGGAGAGGGCATGACAACCCACTCGTCTTCTTCCCTGGAGAACCCCATGGACAGAGGAGCCTGGTGGGCTAGAGTACATGGGGATGCAGAGTTGGACACAACTGAGCGACTCAGCACAGCACAGCACCGCACCTTGTCATGATCACAGCCTGGCCAGAACACCCTGGTGCCAGGTGCTCCCCCCTGCTCCTCTCCTACCCCAGAGCTGTGTGTGGTTCTAAGGAGCGTGTTCTTATGTTATACATGCCAAGGATGTATACTGCCTCCCACCTCATTTTCTTCTTTTATATTGATTTGTCTTACTCTTCTTCCCCTTTTCCGAGTAATCACAACAGAAATTGTGATCACAACAGAAATCATAACAAACAGAAAAAGGCCACTCCTTTAAGCTGAAACTGATGTTCAGATTGTTCAAGTGACATCTGGATAGAAATTCACATATGTTAGAATTCATGCAGGAATACTCAAAATAGTCGAGATACCTGCACTTTTTTTTTTTTTTTTTACATTCCCCAAATCCAGTTACTCAATTTAAAAATCTTTAATGGGATTGAATCTTGCTTTTCTTGGAGGGAAGGAACAGAACCTGATGGAGAGAAACAGGAAATGAAAAAAGCCAAGAATCTGAAAGAAAGTAAATCAAGGAGAAGGACTCTGCTTATGGTTCTTTATATGTTGTTTTTAACTAAAGAAATGGACTCAGCACCAAACTTGGAGGCAACACAAGGCAAGCATTCATTTTTGGGGGTGGCAGTGCCCTTCTTAGCGACCCCACTTTATTGAGGATGTTGCCACTTATTTGTTCCAAGGGCTTCCTTTTTTTCACAGGGGACGGGCGCGCCTCTTCTTGGGTTCAGGATTCGTGTCCTGCGGAGATTCGGGACTTTTCTTGGCCACGACAACATCATCAACCATCAGAAGCTGCTGAACCACGTCAGCCACAGCTCGAAGTCCTTGGGCTTTGGCTATGAGGGTGTCCCACACTTCTTCCTGGGCCACGTTTATTATCCCCTCGACCCCTACTCCTATGAGGAAGTTTCCAGCCTGGTGAGCTCCGTTCATTTCTGCCATCACGTCGGGGACGGCTAAGCCCGCGTTCTCTGCCAAGGTTTCGGGAAGAGACTGCAGGGCCTGGGCGAACGCCAGGAAGGTGGGGCCGTTAGGCCCTTCCAGTTTGGTTCCTTTCTCCGAGAGCATCTTCGCCAGGGCCATCTCTGTGGCCCCAGCTCCGGGGAGCAGTCTGGGGTCCTGGCACAGCTGGAAGTAGGCGTCAATGCCGCCATAGACGGCCTGCTCGGCCTCCCGCAGCCCATGGGCGGTGGCCCCCCTGAGGACCAAGGTGAGGGCAGGGGTGCCTGGACTCTCCCACTCAAACACCACGGCCAAAGCTTCTCCCAGCTCCTGCCCATACACCCTCTGACACTTCCCTGGTTCCAGCGGAGGAAGGAGGTAAGGCGTCAGAGGGGTGCGCAGCACCTCGCTCAGATAAACCATCTCCCGCCGGGACGCGACCTGGATCACCATGAGGCCGTACTTGTCCGCGTGCGTGAGGGTCTTCTCGTCGATGTCCCCCGAGACCACCACCACGTTAGCCACAGCGGCCAGCTGGGCCACCTGCTTTTCTATCAGACTCTCGCTGCCTTTCCGGAACCGGATCAGGTCATCGGGGCTGGAGAGCCGGGCGGTGGCCGGCGCAAGGGAGCGGGCGGGCCCGAAGTCGCAGGCCAAAAGGGCCACGCGGGCGCCGCTCAGCACCATGGTCACCTGGCCGCAGGGCTTGCCCGGCAGGGCCAGGCCAGGCAGCAGGCACGAGTCCTCCTGCCGCGCACCTGGCAGCGCGCACACGCCCACGCGCTCCGGCCGGAAGCCGCCGTCCAGCTCCCGCGTGGCCCAGCACGCATGCGCCACCAGCCCGGCCAGGTGGTCGGTGTGCCAGAGCGCGTGCGTGTTCATGACCGAGCGCAGGGCCCAGACCGGGTCCTCCAGAGGCCCCAGCGCGCGGACGGCTAGCGACGGCAGCAGGGCCAGCGTCTCCGCGGCCACCGCTGCGTAGGCCTCGCGGAGCTGGGCGCGCGGCAGGCCGGCCCGCAGCAGGCGCTCGGCCTGCGCCAGCTGCGCCTGGGCCAGGAGGACCACGAAGGCCGCGCCGTCGCCGCTCTGCTCCGCCTGGCCCTGCGCCGCCTCCCGTAGCAGCCGGGCGGCCGGGTGCTCCAGCTCCAGCGCCCGCAGGATGGCCGCGGCGTGCCCCGTGAGCACAGTGTCGCCTTTGGCGGTGACCAGGAGCTTCTGCCGCCCCTGGGGCCCGTAGCAGGGCCTCAGGACTCGGGCCAAGGTGTGCGCCGCTGCCAGGCTGCTCAGCAGGTGCTTCTTCTCGGCCGGCAGCCGCTCGGGCAGCTCCGGCGCAGCTGGAGGCGCTCTGCGGTCCATGGCACGCGCGGCGGCCCAGTGGGCCGCACACACGCGCTAGAACAGCCGCGAGGCGCCCAGGGAGACGATCTTTGAAGCCTCTCGAGGGGTCAGTGGGAAAAGCAGTCTCTAGAGAAGCAGGCACAAGGGTGATCTGCTGAGACCTCAGCCCTAAAACCACCCCCACCCCCCCGAGTTATCTGCAAAGGGACGAGCCCTCGGGGCCTCCCGGGCTAGTGTGCCGAAACAGATCTTATCTCGATTAAGTCACAAAGTGGCACTTGGAACCAGGCAGGGAATGAGGTCACAGAAGGACGGAGCATGAGTTGGGAGGCTCTGGGGCAGGCGGCCGTCAGGCCTGTTGTCCAGCAGAGAAAGGACACCGGTGCCCGCGGCCCCGGAGTTTCTTTTAAACTTTGGAGACAACAGATGAGGACAGAGAAGAGAAAACCAAAGGAAAACACCCGGTTTCTTCAGATTCTGGGTGATGCTGTGGCTCCTGTTTGGTTGGTTGGTTGGGGGTTTGTTTGTTTGTTTTGAGAAGGAAACAGTTTTGTTTACTTCTTGTGCAGTCCTCTGTAACCCTAGCCACCTCAGTTACTTGTGTGCCCCGGCCTCTTTGGCTACCTTATCCTCATCAGGTTCCTTAAGTGTCTGCTGGCCTGTTTGTCTTTCAAGCTGCAGGAGTGAGAGCCTGCCCAGCGTAGGACAGCTCTTCCCGATGACAGTAACTGACCTGGCAAAGGCCGGTCGAGACAAGGGAGGGCAAGAGGCCGACAGGCTGCAGACGGTAGTAGACACGGACGCAGAGGAGTGAGAGTGAGGAGGAGGGCGGCAAACCAGAGTGAGTGTCCCACCCACCCTCTGCCCTTACAATCTGAGCTCCTTTCTTCCGACCTCCCTCTCTTCTGCTCCTTCCTTTCTGCAGGTGGCACCTCCTGGAGTAATGGTTGCTTCTTTTTAAGTCTGCATAACAAATATTCATGAGCATCCAGCTCATAGTTCAGTGTACTGGGGACACAAAGATGGCAGGCACATGAGACCAGTGCAGGAAAGGGATTGGTACCAAGTGAGTACAACTTCCTTAGGTGTTGGGGTGCTAGCTGGCACTGATGAACTGGCTGTTAAGATGAGGGAAAGACATGTGACATCTGGGGACCCTAAAGAGAAATGACACAAATGAATATTCACAAAGCAGAAACAGAGTCACAGACGTAGAGAAGGAATTCATGGTTACCAGCCAGGAAGGACGAAGGGAAGGGATCGTTAAGGAGTTGACACGCACACACTGCTTTATTTAAAATGGATCACCTGCAAGGTCCTACTCTACAGCACAGGGAACTCGGCGCAGTGTTCTGTGGCAGCCTGGATGGGAGGGGAGTTTGGGGGAGAATGGGTATTTCTGGCTGAGTCCCTTGGCTGTCCGCCTGAAACTATCACAATATCAGCTATACTCTGATATAAGATTAAAAAAAAGATTAGGGAAAGAGAGGAAAACCATTTTTCATTTGGAAAAACCGTTTTTACTTCATTTAATGGCAGATGAAAAAAAAGGAAAAGTTCTAAAAAATAGGACTCTGAAACTGATTATACCAGCCAGGATTGGTGATAGTTTGCTGAGTGTTGGTTTAATATTTCTACAGACAAGCGGATAGTAATAAAGAAAAGGAAAAGGATGTCACATGAGTGTTAAATACAATCAAGGCTAAAAAAAAGAGATAAATTTGGAGAAAAACTTTTTCTCTGAAAAATAACTTGATTCCTTTTGTAAAAATGATAGCCATTCATCACACAATTTAAAAGGAAAAATAACCTAAACCTTATTTGGAATCCCAGCCCAGAGACAGTCTTTGTTTATATTTTGATGAACATTATTACTTTATGTACATATGTATATATTGATTGTTGTGGATTTACACTTTTACATAAGTGGGTTACATGATACATATTGTATAAGCTTGACTTCAATAATTTCCCCCTTGATGTTATCTTGGATGAGAAGTATTTCTAAGGATATACTATGTTGCCAGAAGACTGTGGGCAACTATTTTACCTTTTTAAATTTTAGAGACTCCATTAGAAAAGGCATGATCCTCCATGCCCCATTTCTGAAAGCCAGTAACGCTGAGAAGAGTGTCACATAACGAATGCTGGTTATAGGGGGCAAAGAGGACTTGCTTGTTTCATTATAGAAAAGTAAAATGTAAAGACCAAAAAAATGTAGCAAAGTATGGGTGTATACTTGTATACCTCGATATAAATACAGTTTTTTTTTAACTTAAATACTCCTATAAGGGATCATCTTAGCTGTATTTCTTAAACGTAACATTTCCCCGCTTATTTTACTTATTCAGCAACTCTCTTGGGCCTCTGCTGAGTCATAGGCATGGAAGGTGAATAAGGCAGACACGAGGGGTGGTCTCCTGTGGACTTAGGTTGGGATGCAGACAGCTAAGGGGGCCATTCATTACCGGCCAGGACAGCCGTCAAGGGGAGAGGATGGGTACTGTAGAAGCATTGAGGGGGACTGCAGCCTTCATCATGGGGAGAACGGTGGTCAGTTCTCCCCCTGACTGAGGTGAAGTCTAAAGAGATCTGAAGGGCTTCCCAGGTGGCTGAGCGATAAAGAATCTGCCTGCCAGTGCAGGAGCCGTGGGTTTGATCCTTGGGTCAGGAAGATCCCCTGGAGGAGGAAATGGCAACCTGCTCTGCTATTCCTGTCTAGGAAATCCTAGGGACAGAGGAGCCTGGCAGGTGGGCTACAGTCCACAGGGTTGCAAAAGAGTCAGACACGTTGTAGCGACTAAAACAACAGAAAGTTGAAGGGGAAAAAAAAGGAAGTGGGAGTTGGCCAAGGGCTGGCGGGGTGGGGGGGGCTGGGACCGCCTGGGGAGGTTTGGAGCCCACCAAAAATAGCCCTGAAGACTGGAGTTCAGGGTGCGGGCCAAAGGAAGAGGAGCACTTTGGAGGGTGGCAGGGACTCTCCAGGACCTAGGGAGCCATGCGGAGGAATTTAGAACTCAGCCTGAAGGCTGATGCCCGGGACTGTAAGTTCCATGTCCGTATTCATTTTTGGTTTTGCTGGGTCTTTGTTGCTGCCCCAGCTTTTCGCTAGTTGGGGTGATGGAGGGCTACTCTTCTTGCGGTGCCTGGGCTCCTCCTTGGGGTGGCCTCTCTGGTTGCGGAGCATAGGCTCTGGGGCACATGGACTTAAGTAGTTGTAGCATGAGAGCTCAGTAGCTGCGTTGCATGGGCTTAGCTGTTGTACCGCATGTATGATCTTCCCAGACCAGGGATGGAACCCGTGTCTCCTGTGTCAGCAGGCGGATTCTTAGCCACTGAGCCACCAAGGAAGCTCTGAACTGAAATTTTCTGATGTACCTCTACACAGATCAAACTAACCACGGAACTACTGAATCTCAACTTTACTTGTTACTGTGTGGACACCACGGAGAAGGCAATGGCACCCCACTCCAGTACTCTTGCCTGGAAAATCCCATGGAAGGAGGAGCCTGGTAGGCTGCAGTCCATGGGGTCGCAAAGAGTCGGACATGACTGAGCGACTTCACTTTCTCTTTTCACTTTGATGCACTGGAGAAGGAAATGGCAACCCACTCCAGTGTTCTTCCCTGGAGAGTCCCAGGGACGGCAGAGCCTGGTGGGCTGCTGTCTGTGGGGTCGCACAGAGTCACACATGACTGAAGTGACTTAGCTTATGGGGACACCATTGTTGTTAAATTCACCTTGATTTTATTTGCATAAGTTGATTCCATGTAAAATAATGTAAATAACTTTTGTGTGCATCAAGAAGAGCTTGCATGCAGTTAACTCATATAAAAATTTCTAACAACATACACTGTGATCTGCTAAGATGGGTAGGCATCAATATAGGCTGTTTGGTGGTTATATTGGGTTGAATATTCCCATCCCTCCCCTGCCCTCCCGCATTCACATTCTCTCCCAGAACCTCAGGATATGACCTTATTTGGAAGTAGGATTGTTGTGGATGTAATTATTAATTAAGATGAGGTCATACTGGTGGAGGGTAGACCATTAATCAAATATTCCTTTCGAGAAGACACACACACAGGAGAGCACCACGCGGGATGACACAGAGACACTCAGGGAAGTGCCACATGATGATGGAGGCAGGTAGGAGAGGTGCATCTGCAAGCTGAGGGACGCCAAGGACTGCTTGTCACGTCCACGTCCCCCCTGACACTGAGGGACGTGGAACCAACACTTCCCAGAGCCCACCACGAGGAACCAGCCCTGCTGACACCTTGGTTTTGGACTTCTAGCCACTGGGACTGTGAGAGAAAACATTTCTGTTGTTCTAAGCTGCCTATTTGGGGTCACTTTTTGCAGTAGCCATAGGAAGCTAATAACAGTAGTCATGGGTATTGCTGCAGCAAGGAACCTAAGACAGTGTATGTGTACTGGGCGGGCCTGTCTGCTGCCTTCTCCCACCCCTGCCCTTCCCCACATCCCCAGATGCATTTCTTTTAAAACTATGGTCTTGTACACATTAGATGTAAATATTTAATCTATTTGTGTGTTTTCCCATGTTTATTTTTCAGTTGCCTGACACCCTTTTTGTGGTTGTCTTGTTCAGTAGTGCTAGGTTTGAATTATAGAACCCTAGAGGGCCAGATGCATATCTCTGTAAAATGAGCTCTCGACCATCTCAAACTCTGATACACAGTTATTTCTGAAGGTGATTATTCTGTTTATTTCCTTCTCAGTTTCTCCCCTTAATTTTTCCACCACACAGGTACATGTACACAGGTATGTTATTGAGATAACTTATGTAATACAGTATGAATTTTTAAATTTAAAAATGCACTGTGGACTAAATATGAACTCATTTTAAGTGGCTGAAATTCTTTTAAAAACATTTTTTCCCCCACTGAAAAATAAAGGACCAAAAAAGACAGCACTTACTGAAACTTTTTGAAGTGCAACTTTAATAGTAAAAATATGAACAGAAATTTTATAAGATCTAGAATTTACATTTTAGTGGTCTTTTTACACAATCATAAAAGTTTCGTTCCTAAAACGCTGAGGAATTTAAGACTATGGGAATACAAAGAGGGATACCATTTAGTAGTGAACCTATGGGAAAGCCTCATAAATACTTTTATGTTCACTGAAACAAAGTGATAAAAGACTGCTCTCTAAAGAAAGACATATCAGTGACATTTTATAGACCTTCAATTAGTAAGAAAGTCTACTGTATCATGAATTTTTACTCCGTCATTTGTATGTTAGACTCTTTGAGAATCTCCTTTGCTTATTGAAGTTTCATGAGATGTTGCTTTATCTTTTTTGCAGATAATAACCCTCATTCCTCATCCACATTTTGAACATCTAATATATATTTGTGATTAGACTACATCTGCTCTGGAAGACTGATATAGAAAAAATGTAAGAAGTGTAAGTCCAGCCCTTTAGAGTTAATTGCTGTTAATACTGTTGCATACCTACTGTATTTTTAAGGTGCCTATTTAACATGTGTACTTATTAGAAGGCATTTTTTTTTTTTTTTTGGCATTTGGTCTTTCCAGATGCTCATTGACTTTCTGATTTTATAATTTTTGAGGAACCTACCTCAGCTGCCTGCCTCCTGGATCTTTGCCATTGTGGTCTCAAAGCTGTGTAATTTGGATGACAGAGACGGAAAAACCTTTGAAAGACCTTTATTTATGTGAATAAGTATTCCTTGAACACTTCCTCTGCATCCCAGGTTATGTTTTGCCTGCTCTGCCCTCAATAAGTTCAGGCTGATGAGCCTCCCATCAGCCCTGTTAGAACAGCTCCCAGTCACCTGTCTGCTCACAGCAGCCAAAGTTTACCTTCATCATCTTCTGTCTTTCTAGAAGCACAGCCTGTTTCTACCCTTCCATTTATCCTACCCACTTTTCTCTTCCCAATCCCTAGGTGTTTCCTTTTAAAACTTGTCTCCAGCAGGAGTGACTTGCAATTTGCACATTTCTGACCCTTAATTTCTCCAAAGAGCTGACAAGTATACTGAAGTAAATTGCCCTGATGTAGAATTTTGTGCATATGAAACACACAGTTGGAAATGATTCTTCTCAATGCAGTACTTAACGAAGATAAACATTTGGATCGATAATCCAATTTTTGAAAGTATGTTTGTAATGTACAATGAAAACGCATGAGTAATAATAAGCATTAAATATATCACTTCTTACGTTTATCATTAGTCATGTACATGTTGTATTTCTGTGTACAAAGTCAGACACTTAAAGTTTGTATTTACCAAGCCAGCGTCTCCTCAGTCTCAAATTGTAGATTTATTAAACGTGGAAAAGCCAGCAGGAACCAAACTCTGAAGGAATTCAAATTCTTACTGTAATCCTCATTTCAAAAAACGATGATTTAGTCAGAAGAGGCTCTGGAAATCAAACTGTATTTGCCCAAATAAGAAAATGCAATTGAAAGTTTATATTTTGGCTACTGGGGAGGAAGTGAAGGCAAACTACAAAGCAGGAAAAACGGCGTATTATTCTTACCTTATACTAGAACTGTGTTGTGAAAACTGATGAAAATCCTGAGAGTGCCTTGGGTGTCTGGCCTAGAGTGTATGCCTGGAAAATTAAGAGTTTACCCTGTGCTTTCGCAAACGGTTGCTAGTTCTTACTATTTTGTCCCCATTGAAATCTACGATCTTTCCACTCCGCTAATGAACGGGAAGGCAGGCTCACAAGAGCACATTGTCCCAGGGTTGATCCCTGTTGGAATAAGAAGCCCAGGATTCCACATCTGTAACTCTCCTTAAGTGTCTATTTCAGGTTTCTGACTCTTAGCCCCGTTTTTCTTTCACCCTTTTCCCGTATTCTAAGAGGCAGCTTACAACTCCTTCGATTTTGTGTCCCTGCATCGCATCTCATCCAACGTTCAAACCAAGTTGTCGGTTATTTATTTTTTTTTACTGGTTTATTATGTCTTTCAGCTTTTTTATTCCTCAGAATGCCATCATTCTTTTTGTCTGACAGCTTTATAAACCCTTTCAGGATCATTTGGAAAACGACGTGGCAATAACGAAAGTACCCCTGGAATGGGATTAGAACGAAGTTGCACTCCATTTCTTTTTCTCCACAGACGCGCATTAAAAAAACGAAAGAACGCTGAACGTGCGCCCGGCGCAGTCCCTCCGAGCCGGTCCCCCGGCGCCCCGCCGAGGGTGGGGCGGGGTGGGGGCGGGGGCGCCAAGGGGGGAGCCCGGGCCGGCCGCGCGCCGGGGCGCGACCAGCTCGCACCCACCCGCCCTCCCGTCCGCGGCTGTGGGGGTGGGGGGGGCCCCGAGCGCCTCCGGAGCGGGGACGCGGCCCGGGCCCCGTCCTCGCCCTGCCTCCGCGCGCTTCCCGGGACCCCGATCCCGGACTCTCTCCTCCGCAGCTTGGCGCTCTCCCGGGGCCGGGGCTGGAGCCGGAGCCGCGGCGCAGCCGGGGCAGCCGCGTCAGAGGAGGAGGGAGAGGGGGCGGGGGAGGGGCGGTGAGGTCAGCGGCGGCGGCGCGTCCGCGGGCGGCGCATGCGCGGAGCGAGCCCCCCCGTGAGTGGCAGCGGCGGCGGCGCGCGAGGGGCGGCGGGGGCCGGCGGGGTGGGGGAGGGGGAGGGGCGGGGGCGTCGCGGCGGCCGTGTGTGGGCGAGACCGGCGGCGAGTTTGAGAGGGCTGAGGTGCGGGGGCCCTCGGGGCAGACCCGGCGGCGGCCCTCGCGCGACGGCCCCGGTCGAGTGTGTGTGTCTGTGTGTGCGTGTGTGTGTGGTACACGCACACCCGCAAAACTTCCTCCTCCCCAGCCCCGGAGGGCGGGCGCGGGCGCTGAGGGGCCGGAGCTCTCGCGCAGCCCGGAACCCACAACAACAACTGGAGCAGCTGTCAAAACTTCGCCGCCGCCCGGCCTGACGCGGCTCGCGCAGGGGAGGGGCCGCCGGCGGGGAGCGCGACCCCCGCCCGCCCGCGGGGCCGCCGCTCCCCGAGCCGCGGCCCCTTTCTCCTCCCCGCCGCGGGCGGCCTGGGGGAGGGGCGCGGGCGGAGACCCCCGGGGCCGGCCGCCCCCCGCCCCCACCCCCTCAGGAGCCCCGCCCCGCTCGGCGCCGCCCGCGCCCGCTCCCGCACCGCCCGGCGCCCGCCCGCCGGCCCCGCCCGCGCTCCCCGCCCCGGCCCGGCCCGGCCCGGCCCGGCCCCTCCCTCGCGCCGCCCCGCCCGCCGCCCCCCGCCCGGCCCCTGCGCGCCGAGGTGCGCGCGCCCGCGCGTATGTGTGTGAGTGCGTGTCCTGCTCGCTCCATGTTGCCGCCTCTCCCGGTACCTGCTGCTGCTGCTGCTGCTGCTCCCGGGGCTGCGGGAAATGCGAGAGGCTGAGCCGGGGAGGAGGAACCCGAGCAGCAGCGGCGGCGGCGGCGGCGGCGGGAGGAGCCCCCCAGGAGGAGGACCGGGATCCATGTGTCTTTCCTGGTGACTAGGATGTCGTCGGAGGAGGACAAGAGCGCGGAGCAGCCGCAGCCGCCGCCACCACCCCCCGAGGAGCCCGGAGCCCCGGCCCCGAGCCCCGCAGCCGCAGACAAAAGACCTCGGGGCCGGCCTCGCAAAGATGGCGCTTCCCCTTTCCAGAGAGCCAGAAAGAAGTAAGTTGAGTGTGAGGGAGCCAGGCCGGGAGCCAGCGGCGGCGGCGGCGGCCGGCCCGGAGCTGTCACCGGCGCGCCCCGGGCCCCGCCGCCCCCGCGCGCCCCCGGCCGCCCCCGCGGGGTGGGGGTGGGGCCCCGCCGGCCGCGCGGCTCCGGGCCCCGGGGGCGCCTGCCCGCCCCGCGCGCCCGCCCCGCGCGCCGGCGCCCGGCCTCCCGCGGGCGCCCCGCACCGCCCTCCGCGGCCGGGCCCCCGACGGCCCGCGCCGCCGCCACACTTTACTTTTTTTTTAGTTTGGGCCCCGGCGCCGCGGTTTCTGAGGCTTCTGTGTTTGGAGAAATATCTCGTTAGCCGCCGCTGGGCCTCGCCGGTTCGTTGGTTGTCCCAGCCCGAGGCGCAGCTGGGGAGTCGCGGGGCCGGCCTTGCGTTCGGCACCCCCGGGCGCTCGCCGAGCTGTCAAAACGCCGGGGCCAGGTGGTCCCCCGGGCCGGCCGGCGGGCGGCTGGCTGCGGCCGGAGCCGGGCTGCTTTTGTCAGCCGGCCGCGGCTTTAACTTTCCTCGCCTCCCCATCCCCGCCAGCCCCTGACTCCAGGGCTTCGCCGGCGCGTCGGGAAGTCTCACGGCCGCTCCCCTCCCCCGCCCGGCCCGAGCCACTCAAACTCCGTGTGGTGGCCGCGCGGGGACCGCGAGCGCCGAGTTTTTGGAAACGTCGCTCCCAACCGCCGGCCGAGCGCGGGGAGCACGTTGGTGCAGCTCCGGACGGGTGGAAACCGCGACCGAACTCGCCTCGAGGAGCCGTCTCTGAGCTGTGAGCGGGGCCGGAGCAGCTCTCGGGTGCTTCGGCGCCGGCACCTCGGGGCTGGGCAGCGCCGGTTTTCGGTGATTAGAAATGCCTTTTTGCAGTATGGTTCTCGGACAACTTTGCCCGTGGAATTCAGAAAGTCGTTTCGTACCGGGGAGTGGCCGAGCGCTCGTGGCTCTCGAGGGTGCCGAGCAGGTCCGTGGCCGCCCTCGGAGTTGTAGAATGGCCTGGGTGCTTACTCATTTCATTATATGGTCGTCTCCTGCTAGTGCAAGGGTGCAGCGGACGCCGCGGAGAGCAGCTCACTTACGGATTCTCTGGGTTTTTGTTCTAGTTTGGCTTTTTTTTCTTCGGATGGGGTGCATTCATTTAGCAATAGCATTGTTAACGTTTGGTGATAGATAGTGAAAAGAGGAGCGTGAACCCAGGCAGAGAACAGGCTTGTGGGAACCCCATGAAGCCCTGGACTGGATATGTGCTCTTTCTTGCTTTGCTCTCCTCCTACTGTGAAAGCGATTCAGGGCCTTCGACTTGCCTCCATATTTTATGGCCAGCTCTCACCTAGCTGTGACACCTCGCGAGGGAAACGAGTACAGGATGTGTACACTACTGCATTAGCTCCTTTGTGATACAGAGTTAGGGGTTACTGTATCACTCGCATTGTAGTGTCTGATAAAAATGCCATTGTTATTCCTGTAGTAACAAATCTGGAGAAGGAAGGTGCAGGTTTAAGTAATTTTAAACTTCTTTGCCACTTTTTGGGTATAAAAGCAACACATAGGAAGCCACAGTAGGGTTTTAACTTCATTACTTCCCATTTTCACTATTGCATGGTTTGTGAACATTAATTTTGGATTATTACATGTTTTAGACTTGTTTTTAAATTTTTACCCTAGAAAGAGTAGACCTATCGGTGGTGTTCTCATCCCTACACATGCAAGTGTGTGTGTTCATGTGTACGTGTACACTTCCCCTGAAATTGCAATGATCTCGTTTGTATTAGTGCAGCTCCCGAGGACACCGGAAGAAAGGTTGGTTTAGGGTATTGTCACTTTATTATTTTAGTTTTTATTATTATGAAGGAGAAAAGGGTAGTCCTTTGAGAGATTAAAACTTTTCTACAGAATGACAGTAGTATATCAATATAAAAATTTCAACACTTTGGAAGATGTTTAGAGCAGTTCTAAGTCTTGAGAGTTTTCTTTTTTAGGCTTGAAAACTGGTATGGTAGTTCTTACAGGTAATTTAAGTCTAGTGGTAACTTGGATGACTCCAAACTTTATAGTGAATTCTTTAAAATTAGGTGTGTCTTTTGAAGAAGGAAATAAACTCCAGTCGTTTTAGAAGCACATAAATGGAAGCTAATATCTGAAATGGGAGGCAAGGAGAGGGGTTTTCAATTGTGTAAATCCATGTTGTACCAAGATACACGCAGAAAAGACCATGTAGTTAGCTTGGTAGGGCAGACCCTGAAAGTGAAACTGATGTGTAACAAATGTAAATTAGGTTTGTAAATATTAAAATTATGTGGCATTGCAAATAATTACCTCAGAAATGAAGATTAGTATTTCTGTGGAATGCAATGGAGATAAACATGTTTAAATTGTCAAGTGTTATTTAGATGATCCGTAAGTGGGTTGTTTTACCCCAGAGAAGAGGCCTTATGGTAGTATTTTTTTTTTTTCATTTTTCAAGAATGGTAGTATTTTATAAAAGTAGGTTAGTGTATTTGTTTTGGATTAAAAGAAAAAGCTAACAATGGATAGTAAATACACATTCTTTTGAGTTTAAATTTTTTAATAATTAGGTAAACATTTCTCATCTTATAGTGTTAGATCATCTTTATGTTTTAATCACATTTGAAAAACATACGCAGTTACTGATTTTATAGTAACTATTGTCACTTTAAAATTATGTATACAGAACTTCCCTAGTGGTCCAGTGGCTAAGACTCCAAGCTTCTAGGGCAGGTTCAATCCCCGGCCAAGGAACTAGATTCCACATGCCGAAACTAAGAGTTTGCACGCTGCAACTAAGTCCCGATGCAGCTAAATAAACTAAATATATATGTTTACAACCTAAAATCAAGAAATTTGAACTGAAGCTATTAATTGTAGAGGCAGAGTTTGAAAAGTGGGTATGAAAATGGGGAAATACTAAGTGGGACGGTGAAGTTTGCACATGTCTAGAAGTTCTTTTGCGCAGTAAGGGCTTGTCTGTCACTTGGTCGTTATCAGAGGTGCGGGGACTCCTGCTGCTGGGCAGGCACTACCAGTGCCTGGGGTTATTTTTCTGTTAAGGTTAGGGAGACTCTTGCTGAACCTTTGGTTTGTTCTTTTCTTCCTGAGAATATATATTCACATTACTCAGTTGGGAAGCCAAGGAAGCATTCCACCCTGTTTCTTACCAAGTCAGTAAAGTTGATGTTCAGCTTGAGGGTGGGTGTGGGGATGGCACAGAAGCAGCAGGTGGCGGGGATAGGATTTCTGAGGTTCTATTCTTGACCTTTTCTGAATAAACTTCCTATACCCTGAACCAGGTTTCTTTTCAGAGGTCAGTGAGTCTTATTAGAAAGTCACCTTGAGCATTATTGTAGAAAAAAGGGAGGCACAACCAGTGTTGTCTTCCAGCAAACATGGCAGTGCTGCAGGGGACTGTTGCTCTCCTGTGTCTGTAAGCACATTTCCCTCTTCCCCTCAGAGTTCTCATTTCCGTGGCTGTGAACTTGACATCAGCAGAACAAAAACAAACAAGAAAACTGTATTACATTATAATATATGCAGTTTCATAAAATAGCAGTTTATAGTTGAGGGATACCCCTATTGTTTGTTCTTTTTGAGATGATGCAAATTTGTAACTTTTATGATAGTTGTTCTTTTTCTTTCTTTTCACGAAATTAGATACATGGGAATTTTCAGTAGTTACTGGTCTCCAGCACTTAATGGGCACTGAGATGTTTGAGTTTACCTGAAGAGCTGATCCTGGAATGGTAGCCTGTCTTCTCTCTGAGGTGGGCTCGTTAGTTTGCTGTTGCCCTGCTCTTGGTCTTCCTCATGGACTCTCTTGTCTTTCAGAATGCATTTTTAGTCTAAAATACAAATTATATTTGATATGATTATTAATATGTAAACTTGGTCAACATGCATTTCCATCTAAGTTTAAAAGTATTACAACAATTTGCTTTCTCATTTTACAAATAGTGGTTTAGTACATTTTCCTATTGTCAGTTAATTTTGCCATGCCAGATTTGTGGTCACTTTGCAGGGTGACAAGACACACTCCTCTAACCTCTTCTTCACCTTTTTGCAAAACTGCATATTTATTCCCCAGGCCATAGTCAGATTTCCTCTGGGCAGAGAGCGATTGTCCAACCTTGTATACTTGAGGCATTTGTGGTTATGACTGAGGGGCTTCAACGAAACTTCATTGACCTTCCAAAATGGAAATGATCAGCTTTTAGTTACAGAGAACTTCAGATGCTCTCACCTGGTGAGGAGGTGTGTGAAACCCTTGACAGGATTCGACATAGTTTTAAATCTATGAGACATTAGGACTGAACATAATTTTTAGTTGATACAGAATACACTTTCCAAACTGTGTGTGTGTGTGTGTGTCCCTCCCATCCTCCCTCCCTCTCTTTTATAAAAAAATTAGTTTTGGCCCGTCTTTTAATTTCAACAAGCAGATTAATCCCTTCCTCCTTTATTTTAACATTTTCTGTATCATGTTTGTGCTGCAGTGTTTATTTTCAGAACTTCTTGGCAGTGTAAGTTCAAAAGTTGTGGAGTGAAATGGGGATGATTTTTTTTTTTCTTCTCTTTGGTGATGGCCTGCATATAAATGTATACTTGTGATTAGTGTGAATATTCAGTAGAAAGATTAATCTTGAATTTGTAATTGGCAGTGTCAGTCTCTCCACTTGCAGAATTTAAAGAACTTAAGAACACAGGTTAAGAGAAGGAAGAATGACACAGCTCTTTTTGCACTTTCTCTAGAAAAAGCTTCGTATAAAAGACAGGAAAATTGTTTGACTTTGCTTCTGCTATTAATTTTGTAGTAGCAGTAACTATGTATGATACACAAATGTGGCAACTGTTTGAGAAATACTCTTCTGTAACTTTTTAGATCTTTCATGTGACATGTTATTCAGAGAGCATGTAAGTGCCAAATGTATGCTAGGAGGGACAGTCAAATCTGGAAGAAGGTTTACTGTGGCCCAAAGGGTCCTCAGAAATGTGGAGGAAGCAGTGCATGAATTACACCTTGAAGAGTCGATAACAGCCAGTCGGGTGAGAAGAAAGTTGAGAGGGTGTTCTGGGGCAGCAGAGTGAATAAAATTATTGAGGGAAGTGTAAAAGGTGCTTTCTTGGTGGGGTGTGACTAGATCAGGGGCTTAATGTGGGGTTTGGGGCCAACCTGTGATGGTGCTTGAATGCAGGGAAATGAGTTTGGGCTTATAGTTCAGGCGTTGTAAACTGTTGACAGGGGCCAAGTAGGTAATTTAAATGAGTTGCCTGCAGCTTGTAAGCTCCTTTAAGTTGGGGAGAAAATGGTGAGTAAAAACAGTCTGAAGAGTCTTAGAGGTCTTTGTGCCTTGCTTAGGAGACGCTGAGAGACAGTTGTGGCTGATGGCTGCCATGTGAGACTGTAAGATGTTGCTGGATACCCTGGTTTTTCAACAAAGGTTGAAAACTTGGATGTTCATGTGAAATCTCTTGACTTTCAAGTATTTTCAATTAAGATCTAAAATGCTATTTGGACCCATACCTTGTGGGCTAGGTTTAATCTGTAGACCACCAGTGGACAAGTTTTTCATCTCTACGTTATACCTGGACTATTTTATTAAAAGTAGATGTCTGCAGTCTTCCTGAGGACAAGAATGGCTATTATTATATTATTTTGTATTTTGTGTCCATTTTACAGTTGAATATAGGCACTCTGATACTCAATGATGCCTGGAATAGATGTCTACAAAATAGAAATGTCTAGAGTATTGGAGGGTTTGGGAGTAGAGTTTAGGAGCTAGCTTAGGATGTGTGTGTATTCACTTGTGTCTGACTCTTTGTGACCCATGGACTGTAGCCTGCCAAACTCCTCTGTCTATGGGGTTTTCCAGGCAAGAATACTGGAGTGGGTAGCTATTTTCTCCTCCAGGGGCTCTTCCCAACCCAGGGATCGACCTTTGTCTCCTGCATCGGCAGGTGATTCTTTACCACTGAGCCACCTGGGAATCAATCCCTAGTATGATTTACTTGAAATCACTGAGACTGTGGAGAATGTGTGGAAAATAGTAAAAGGCTTAGAATGCTCACTTACTCTTAGGAGATGGGGGAAAAGGGTCAAGAAAGGCTATAAAGATGAGAAATGAGATCAGAATATATTCCCAGTAGAAATGGGCCAGTATATACATGCAGACATGCTCATGGCAGTAAGGGAAGGTAGAAAGCTAGTAGAGAAAAATCGGCAAGAACAAAATGCCCATCCATGAACTACCATGTAGTTTTGTTTTTAAACCGTTTTTCTTCTAAATTAAAGTATAATTAATTTACAGTGTTGTGTTAGTTTCAGATGTACAACAAAGTGGTTTAGTTATGTGTGTGTGTATACTTTTTTAGGTTCTTTTTTTGTTATAGGTTAAAAATACTGAAATAGTTCTAGATCCTTGTTGTTTACTTATACATTGTTATGTATATGTTGCATAACAATGTGATGTAACTGTTTTTTATTTTATACATAGTAGTATGTACATGTTTATCCCAGACCTCTAATTTGTCACCCCCCCATTCCCTTTGGTAACCATAAATTTGTTTTCTATGTGAGTCTATTTCTGTTTTTTTAAAAAGTTCACGTTATCTTTTTCGATTCCACATATAAGTGATATCATGATATCTCTGGCTTACCTCACTTAGTATGATCGTCTGTTATGTCCATCCATGTTACTGCAAATGGCTTTGTTTTGTTCCTTTTTATGGCTGAGTAATAGTCCATTGTGTGTATACCACGTCTTCGTTATCCACTCATTTGCTGATGGACATTTAGGTTGCTTCCAATGCTGCTGTGAGCATTGGGGTGCGTGTATCTTTTCAAGTTAGCTTCCTCCAGATATATGTCCAAGAGTGGGATTGCAGGATCATGTATCGTATAGTTTTTGTTAGGACAGAGAGGTTGACCTGTGGGTACCAGAGTGGGAGCATATCTGGGATACATTTGTTGACTTCTGGAAAAATTTTCTCAAGAGTTGCAAAGCAGTAAGTTTATTACTAACACTGTTTTGTAAAAAGCATACAAACACAAACTATGTGTATATTTTCTGTATAGAAAATGATTTGGAAGAATATGTAATGAATATTAATACATATACTTTCATATGTACATCTATGCAGTATTTAAAAAGCCAGTAAATTTAAAACCATAATCTCTTTTTACAAATGAGAAAAATAAGTTCTTGGGGTATTACTGAGTCTCGAACCAAGATCACCTGAATTCAAATTTAGGTTCTACTGCTTGCTAACTATTTGTTGTTGGGAAGTAACTTTTCTGTGCCTTTGTTGCCTCATTTGCAAAGTGGTCTTACTACCACATCTAGTTTAGGATTGTTGTGAGTTTATATATTTGTAGAATTCAGACTATGTCTGGCACAAAGGAAATGCTAGCTTGAGGTGGTATTATAAGAATTTGCTGTTAGTGTTATGGCCACTGTCATCAGTTATCATCAAGTGTTATTGTGACGTCATTGAATGTTATTGGCTGACATGTGATGAGGTACCAGAGTCCAAAAACACCATGGTGTCAAAAATAAGGTAGTAGTTACGGTAGGGGGAGGTGGGTGATAAAAGAGTGCGCTTCTACACAGCTATCCCTGATAAAGAGAAAATACAAAAAAGCTTAATCAGCAGAAATCTCTATAGAATGTTTTTTATTATGAATAACACATGAGAAGCAACCAGAGCAACTCCCTAGAAGCTATGTATGTATAAAAATATATGTAGTAATGTTATCACAAAATTACTAAAAAATTTTTTTATTAGCCAAACTTCTGAATGTTGTCTTAGTGGTCTTTTTAGTTTACATCTCTGCTGACCACAGTTTTATTAGTAGGTCTCCCTAAATGAGATGAATTATTAGGTAGTTTTAAAATGATTTCCTAGTCTTTTTAGACTGAATCACTTTTAATCTTTACACCTCAGTGTATGTAACCAATTTACATTAGTAACAATATAGTTGATTGTCATGGTGAAGTTTGTGTGGTTTGGTTCATAAGTGTTCTAGTGGAACCTAGCAAAAAAATCTTCCTTGATTTCCTGATCTTTGGGGATCCTAATGACTTGCAGACGTGTTTGGAGTAACCACCCGGTTGCATGTGAAATAACAATATGAAACATATGAAAGAATAACCATATTTTTCACCTTAGAACTCTCATCGGTGAATTGTTCTCCTAGGGTCGAAGCATTTGGTTAATATGGCCTAGTTTTTCTCCTGTTAGACTGACTTAGAGTTATAACTCAGTCTTCCAGCTGAGTTTAATCCCTCATCGTCTTGCTTGTTGAATCCAGCTTCAAAACTGACTCCACTGAGATGAGTAGAGGCCCAATCAGCTCAGCCCCGCCCAGACTGCAAAATTACGAATAAATAAAATGGTTATTTTACTCTGTTAGATTTTCTGGTGGTTTGTTACATAGCAGTATAGGATGGAAGCAGATGACTTTGTGGAGTCAGACTCAAGAATAAAAAAATACTTGAGATACAAATGATAAAAATTATTATTGTTTTCCAGCTTTTACTGAGATACTTTTTAAAATTTATTGAAAATTATTTTTAATTGGAAGATAATCTCTTTGAAATGTTTTGTTGGTTTCTGCTGTACAACCTTGTGAGTTGGTTATAAATGAGATAGTTAAGCGAGGTTGCTCTCTACCTTCTGCTCCTCATTTCACCAGGGTGTTTTGAAGTAGAGATGGATTTTTATTATTGGGGAATTTAAATGGTGTTTAAAAATATAGTTGTTACAGTATAGATTGGACTATGTATATATAGAGAAATACTAACCTCCTGTTTATGTATATGCAGAATATCTGGAGTGTGCTGGGGTAACAAACAACCCCAGTTCTTAGTGTATTCAGGCAGCAGAGGTTTATTTCTTACCAAGGCCACACGTTGATCATGGGCTGGCGTGGGAGCTTTCCTCTACAGCGTCTCCAGCCAGGTTCGGGCAGACAGCATCTCTGCCTTTCATAATTGTCACGACAGGAGAAGAACGCGGCAGGTTGTGCTGACGCTCAGAGACTCCAGAAGGGGCACGTGTTGGACCCAGAAAGTCACATGGTAGCATCTAACTTCAAGGGGGTAAGGAAATGAAATCCCTTCATATTTCTGGAGAGAGAACTGGAAATACTTGGTGAAGAGCCCTGGTAAATGCCACACGGAGTAACATTTAACTTAAACTTCGTCTGAAGTTCTTTTTTTTTTTTTTAACTGCATTGAGAGGCATGCAGGATCTTAGTTCCCCGAAGGGGTCGAATCTTGCAGTGGAAGCCGAGTCCTACCTACTTGGACTGCCAGGGACTCCCCCAAAAGTTCATCTTTGACCTTGGAGTATGTTACCTATAGTTGAATCTGACCGTCTATTGGACTGTTGTATTACAACATATCGAGGGGTGTGTTTAATAGTACTGTAAATATAAAAAACATTTTGTAGAGATAAGAAGCATGGAGCTTGGGCTCTTGATTCTTTTTTCCTTTACTGTACTTCATGCTTTCTGCCTTTCTCCCACCCGCATGACAGGTGTGTCATTTGCTCTGCTGTGTCTGACTCTTGGCGACTCCATGAACTGAAGCCTGCCAGGCTCCTCTGTCCACGAGATTTCCCCAGACAAGAATAGTGGAGTGGGTTGCCATTCCCTTCTCCAGGGGATCTTCCCGACCCAGGGATCAAACCTAGGCCTCCTGCATTGCAGACAGATTCTTTACCGTCTGGGCCATCAGGGAAGCCTCCATGACAGAACAGAAGGAATCACGTAATAAAACCGCTGTGTTAGTGAGGTTAGAGGTGACTTAGAATCTTTCCCTCTCAAAGTAAGTTCTTAAAGCATGCATCTCATTTTCAGTCAGGGTTCCTTTGTCTGTGTGATTTCTGTTACTCACCCAGGGAAGATGTTACCGAGCATCCGCTGTGCACTCGGGGGACCAAAATGCGATGCGGTCCCTCCCCTCACTTCATTCTGCCAGCTGGACTGCAGGGTGACAGACGCTACAGTGGACGGCCACGTGTAGTACTGCGAAGCTTAGAGGAGGAGGCACTTTAAGGCAGGGGCCTGAAAAAAGACATCTTCTGAGTGGAGTCTTGAAGAACAGAAGCAAACTTGATTGAAGAGAACAGGCAGGTAGGAACAACTACTCAGTGGTCGCTTTGGGTTAGTAGGCGCTTTGGTGCCTGCCAGAGAAGTTAATCTCTTTTGAAACTCAAGAGTAACATCAGTGGAATCATTAGTTCCAGTTTTACAGATGAACGAGCTAAATTGCAGGAAGATCACATAGTTGGTAAGTCACTGAGTCAGGATTTAAATCCAGGTTTGTCTGCTTCTGGTTTTTGCTGTTTAAGAAACTCCAGTCCAACTTTCACCTATAAGATGAATAAAGTCTGAGGTTCTAAGGTACAATGTGATTTCTATAATTGATAACACTTTGTCATATAACTGAATTTTGCTACGAGAGTAGAAGGAAAATAATGTCTGTCACAAACACATATATATGTGAGGTAATGGATGTGTTAACTAACTGGATGGGAGGAATCCTTTCACAGTGGATACGTATATCAAATCATCAATGATATCTTACAATTTTATTTGTCAATTATAGCTCCAAGAAAGCTGGAAAAAATGCTTACCAAAGAAAGAAAAGGAAACTCCAGCCCATTTTGTGAGTAAATGAGGAAGGGAAAGTAAACTGGGAAGTTTGCCTTTTACCACAGGCGACAGGGTGCCACTGATGGTGGCTCCAGGAGAATAGCCTTGCCCGTAACAGTTGGGAAGACGGTATGGGGGAAGTACAGATTCCCCATTTGTGCCGTTACAGGACCTAAATGAGAACCCAGAGTGATTTACCACACTGTTTTTTTTCTCTTCCAGTTTGGCTGAGGTATCATTGACATACAGCCTTGTATAATTTTAAGGTGTGTAAGACATAGTGATTTGACTTAACGTACGTCATGAAATGATTGCTACAATAAGTTTAGTGAACATTCATCATCTTATACAGATAAAAAAGGCAAAAGATTTTTTCCTCGTCATCAATGAGAACATGTAGGATTTTTTCAGTACTTCCATATACAACATACAGGAGTGTGATATCAATTATGTTGTGCCGTACATTTGTTGTTACTGTTCAGTCGCTCTTTGTGACCCCATGGACTGTAGCCCACCAGACTCCCCTGTCCATTGGTTTTCCCAGGCAACAGGACTGCAGTGGATTGTCCTTTCCTCCTCCAGGGGATCTTCCAGACTTAGGGATCAAACCTGCATCTCCTGCATTGACAGGTGGATTCTTTACTGCTGAGGCACCAGGGAAGCCCCATTACAGCCTTAGTACTTAATTATTTTATGAGTGCAGGTTAGTACCTCTTGACTACCTTCCTCCAGTTCCCCTCCCCCAGTCCCCACTGCTGATAACCACAAATTCGATCTCTTTTTCTTTGAGTTTGTCTGTTTTTGAGGTATAATTGACCTTCCATAGTTTTTTCCATTGAGAAATAGTACTTGCCTAGCTTCCATTTTCAGATTATCCAGCCCCTGAACTAGAAAGAGCCTCAAAATCATCTATTCTGGTATCTTCAATTTGTGTATTAAAAGTTGAAGTGCCGTCAGAAAAGTTTGACCTCTACATTGTTCTTTCCGTTTTTTAAAAAATGTATTTATTTGGCTGTGTCGGGTCTTAGTGGTGGCATCCCGGATCTTTGTTTCATCAAGTGGTATCTTTTATTGAGGCGCACGGACTCTACTTGTGACTCAGGCTCAGTAGTTGTGGCTCTTGGGTTCCAGAGCGTGCAGGCTTCAGTGGTTGTATATGGTATGAGGTAAGGTCTAGATTAGGTAAGTTTAGTTATTCTGCATGTGAAAGTACAATTATTTTGAGACAGTTCGTTGAAAAGACTATCCTTTCTTCATTGAGTTGTCATGGCGCCTTTGTTGAAGATCACTTGATTATAAATGTACGGGTTTATTTCTGCTATACTGCAGGCAGATTGTTTACCGTGAACCATCAGGGAAGCCTGGATTCTGATCTGTTTCCTTGATCTTTTTGCCAGTTGTTACGCCAATAGTATATTATCTTCATTACTCTAGAATTATTGTAAGTTTTAAAATCAGGTAGTATAATTCCTCCCAGTGTTCTTTTCCAAAATTATTTTGCCCGTTATAGGTCCCATGCATTTCCATGTAAATTTTAGGGTCAGCTTGCCAAATTCGACAAAAAAAGTCTGTTGGGATTTTGACAGGGATTATAATCAATCTGTAGATTAGTCTAGAGGGAATTCATTCCTTACCCAGTGCATGAAATCATATGTCTCTTCATTTTGGTTGTTTTTAATTTCTTTCAGGCCTTCCCAGGTGACTTGGTGGTCTGCATTGAAGGAGACATGGGTTTGATCCCTGGGTTGGGAAAATCCCCTGGAGAAGGAAATGGCAACCCGCTCCAGGATTATTGCCTGGAAAATCTCTTGGACAGAGGAGCCTGGTGGGCTACAGGCCATGGGGTCAAAAAGACTTGGACAGGACTTGGTAACTAAATAACAGCAATTTCTTTCAGCAGTGTTCTGTAATTTTCAGTGTGCAGATCTTAGGCTTTTTTTGTTTGTTTAAATTTATTCCTCAGTATTTAATTCAAGGCTGTTATAAAAGGAATTTTTTGAATTTTATTTACAAATTATTGCTAGGAATACATTTTTTTAAAAGATAGGCTGACTTTATTTAGGGAGGACTCTACAGTGGTGGGGTTTCGTAGTAGAGATTGGGCTCAATTCCTGAAGTCTCTCTATATGTCATGTATTTTGTTGTCTTGCTGCATTTAATTAGTTTTAGTGTTTTTTGGTAGGTTCTTCAGAATTTTCTACATTCTAACAGGTAATCTTTTAACTGATCAGATGCTTACCTTAAAAATCCCAGACCAAGTTTTATCCTGGCCAAAATGTCTTTCAAGTTCCTCTTCCAACACTTGTGGAACTTAAGGTCTTTCTTGACTTGAATGATCTGTCTGTGTAACTGGCAGCCTAGCAGAGATAGGTCTTTTGAAAACAAAATCATTTTTCTTGCTGACTAAAGTGGGGGTTAAACATAAAGACCCGGTAGCTAGAAGTAGGAAATGTGCACACAAGATAACAGCCATACTTCATTTTGAGGAGTTTTACAGTTTTTAACAGAGCCGCAGTGTAACTTTTGGCAGATGATTTCTTGGTGCTTTAGTTGTTTCATCTGCTAAATGGGATAATACCAACTTCGCTGAGTTGTTAAGAATTTAAATAATAAAGTAATGTGTGTAAAGCACTAAGAGAGTGGTGTTTGATATACCAATCACTTTTAATGTTGGTAAATTTTATTAGCATTAAATAGGTAGAGATTAAACAAGGATTAAGAAAAGAAAACAGCTTAACTGATCTGAGTTCATCAGAGTGTGGGTGCAATTAAATCTTGGGTGGTTCTTAATCTGTTTTGGGGGCTTCCGAGGTAGGTCAGTGGCAAAGAACCTGCCTACCATTGCAGGAGACACAGGAGATGTGGGTTCGATCCTTGGGTTGGGAAAATCTGCTGGAGAAGGAAATGGCAGCCTACTCCAGTGTTCTTACCTGGGAAATCCAATGGACCGAGGAGCCTGGCAGGCTACAGTCCATGGGGTGGCAGAGAGTTGGCACCCTGTGGTGTTTGGTGCAGACAGCAACAATCTTATTTTGGGTTACAGATTCCTTTGGGTATATCCTCACTTTCCACAGAAGGATGCATTCATGAGTGTAGGTGTACACATTTTATAGAATTTAAGGAGGAGAGTTCAGGACCCCCTGAAGCTCACCTGAAGCCTCTTTGGGTTCGTAGCCTCCAGAGTGGGAGCCCGAGTAGTTGTGGCACAGGGCTTAGTGGTTCTGCGGCGTGTGGGGTCCTCTGGGTCAGGGATCGGACCCGAGTCTCCGGTGTCGGCAGGCAGATTTTTCACCAGTGAGCCACCAGGGAAGTCTGAGCTGGAGGTTCCTCCTCACACCTGAGTTCTGGAAGGGAGTAGTTTAGGAAGTAAACAGCATTAGTGCTTTTTTCTCATGGCAAGTCACTTAATGACATTCAAGGGAAGGTTCTCTTACGAATACTCAGATTTCAGGGGACTGTGGGTAATGTGCATTCCAGAGTGTATATCCTGATTGTACCCAGGAAAGCATGTTGAAATACACTGAGTGGAAGTGAGGTTGTTACAGGCATAGCCTTAAACCGCCCCAACTTAAAGTAGATTTCCACAATCTTCAGTACTTCAGATGTGACTAATGAGAAAGCGCTCGTGACAAGCCTTCTGTTAAGTTCTCCACTGGGATGTAGAACTGCTGTGGGGTTCGGGAGTTTGCAGGTTAGCCAGGACACAGCGGAGGGAGGTGATGGATCACACTGTGAGCTGCTTGAAGGTAGAGCCTTCGGTTTTTCACAGTTGTATCCCCAGTAAACAGAGTGCAAAGTTTGGGATAGTCTTACGTTTATGTTTTTGTTGTTTTTTAAAGAGGGATGAAGGTTGGTAACAAACCAAACTATAGCTCTTTATCCTTCAGTAACAAATTTTTATCAGGAATTATTCTCTTTCTGTTGCTGGCTTCATTTCTCTTTCCTTTGTCTTTATCATAAAGCCCATTTACTGGCCTCTGAGTGGCTCTTTACTCCTCCAATTAACGCTTCTTTTTGAACCACTGTATCTTTCATTTCATCCTTCTTGAGGCAGGGAGAAATCCCCCTAGAAGTCGCTGGGCTGTGGAAGCCCTGCAGTGGTGCAGTGTTGGTGACAAGTGTCCTGAGAGTCTTGATACCATGCTTGACCCAGTGCTGCCATTGCAAAATGATGCTGGATAAAGAACTTAATAATCATGTCATGGTCGGTCTGTCTGTCTTTTCGTCTGCTTCCTTTTGGCTGTGCTGTGTCTGCTGCGGCGTGGGCTTTCCTCTGGCCGCGGCGAGCAGGCCTGCTCTCTGGCTGCGGGGCACAGGCTGCTCGTGGCCGTGTCTTCTCAGTGTTGTGCAGTACAGGCTCTAGGAGCTCGGGCATCGGTAGGTGCAGCGTGTGGGCTCAGCAGGTGCTGCTCCCGGGCTTAGTTGCTCTGAGGCATGTGTGATTTTACCAGACCAGAGATGGAGCCCGGTCTCCTGCATTGGCAGGTGGATTCTTCACCACGGAGCCACCAGGAAAGCCCCATTTCAAGTTTTAAAAAAGGGTTTTTAGGCTGTTTTATTGCCAAAATTTCATGTTGGATGTGTATTTTTGAGCTCTCATTATAGTTCTTAATGCTGATATTTTTGATATTTTGATAAGAGTTCATGGTAATTTTAGAAATATTTTTTATTGGCTGCGCTGAGTCTTCCTTGCTGTGTGCAGGCTTTCTCTGGCCGTGGTGAGCAGGAGCTGCGCTCTGGTTGGGATGGGAGGTCTTCCCACTGGTGGCTCCTCCTGTTGCGGAGCACAGACTCCAGGCTGCATTGCACGGTGTCCCCGGTGTAGCAGGTACATTCGTAACCACTGCACCACCGAGGAGACCCCTGTGGTAACTTACCTGCCTGTGTTATTGAGAGGCTCCTGTCAAAGGAGGCCTTTTCTTTGGAATAAAGGGCATTGAGGTGATAGTGTGATAGATTGGAATTAACTTGAGCTTTGGTTAAAATAGAATTTGTTTAGTTTAAAAATAGCATGACGGGGATTATATTATGATATATGCAATTCTTGTGTAAAATTTTTGAAGTCTTAACTAGATTATCTTACTAAGACATGTAGAAACATTGTGTTTTTTAATCTGAGCCTGAATTTCTTCTGCTGTCATTATATAAATTATGAATTTCTAATTGTAGAAATCTGTTATTTCTTAAATTTTGTCATTTAAATTTTATTAAGTGTGGAATAGGGAGAAAGTATGGAGTATATGGAGAAAAAGAAGAGTTCACTCTTTTTCATACCACTCTAACATAGACATTAATTTTGATGTTTTCTTTCCAAATTTTTCATATGCATATTTTGTTTTCATTGTATTAATCACTGTATACGTAGGATTTTATAGCTTACTTTCCTCCTTAACATGTAAAAGAAAAATTTCATGTTGTCAATCTTTATAACCTTTTTGAAAGGTGCTTAATTTTCCATTGAGTAGACTTCCCTGGTGGCTCAGATGGTAAAGAATCTGCTTTCAGTGCAGGAGATGTGGGTTTGATCCCTGGGTTGGGAAGAACCCCTTGAGTAGGAATTAGCAAACCCATGTCTGTATTTTTGCCTGAAAAATTCCATGGACAGGAGAGCCTGGTAGCCTACAGTCCTTGGGGTTGCAAAGAGTTATAAACAATTGAGCAAGCGAGCACACATACATAATTGCTTTACAGTGCTGTGTTAGTTTCTGCTCTTTGAGTCTGGCTTCTCTTCGTATTATTATTACTGTTGCTTATTATGCCACATAGAGTGCTTGACAGCATTTTTGTAGATAAAATCCTTTTTATATTTTGGATTATATTTATAACATAGATTTTTCACAAGCAGGATTACTAATTTAAAAAAAGCATTTTATGATTTCTTTATATATATTTAAAGGTGAGGGAGCTCTAATGTTTTAACTGCTGGATCTCAAGTTCTGGCTGTATCACTTTTTAGATATTGGACTTAGTAAAACCAGTCAATCAACTGGAAAACCAGGAAATTAACCCTGAATATTCATTGGGAGGACTGATGCTGAAAATGAAGCTGCAATACTTTGGCCACCTGATATGAAGAGCCAACTCATTGGAAAAGACCCTGATGCTGGGAAAGATTGAGGGCAAGAGGAGAAAGGGGTGGCAGAGGATGAGATGGTTGGATGGCATCACTGACTCAGTGGACATGAGTTGAGTAAACTTCAGGCGATATTAAGGACAGGGAAACCTGGTGTGCTGCAGTCCATGGGGTTGCAGAGAGTCAGACACAACTTAGTAACTGAACAACAACAAGCTATTTAATCTGTAAAATGGGGATGATGATCAAATCCCTGTCTTAGGATTTTTGAGAGCAATAATGATGGTACATGTTCAGAAAGCCTGTATAGAACAGTGCCTTTTAACTCTGTAAGTTTCTACTTAAATGTGAACTCTCTTATTTTAAAACGCTTCCCAAAAGGGATGAATTGAATTATCATGTTGACAGCAATGTGTGTTAGGACCAGTATCATCGATCTTTGCCGTGTGTGGTATACTGAACCCTTTATACAAACCTTTTTATTTCTTTGT
This sequence comes from Odocoileus virginianus, assembly GCF_023699985.2. Lineage (NCBI taxonomy): Eukaryota > Metazoa > Chordata > Mammalia > Artiodactyla > Cervidae > Odocoileus > Odocoileus virginianus. The sequence continues at coordinate 4,887,518 of NC_069674.1, forward strand.
TTAATAATTGAGAAACAATACTTAAATTTTTGCTTACTTAATTAGTAGAACTACTGGGCATTTCTGAATTTTATTACTTGTATTTCTTGTGTATTATTCAATCATGTTTTGTCCATAGGTTATTGGTTGAGGGTGTTCTTAATGTTTTACATGTTATTTTATTTATTTATTTTTGTAAAGTTAATTTTCCTCTACAACTTCTCTTTTTTGGCTGCGTGCAAGGTCTTAGTTGCCGCATGTGGAATCTAGTTCTCTGACCAGGGTTGAACTTGTTCAGTCTCTCAGTCGTGTCTGACTCCTTGTGATCCTGTGGACAGCAGCATGCCAGGCTTCGCTGTCACGCTCCATCTCCTGCAGCTCGCTCAAATTCATGTCCATTGAGTCGGTGATGGCATCCAACCATCTTACCCTCTGCCACCCTCTTCTCTTGCCCTCAATCTTGCCAAGCATCAGGGTCTTTTCTGATGGGTCAGCTCTTCTCATCAGGTGGCCAAAGTTTTGGAGCTTCAGCTTCAGCATCAATCCTTCCAATGAATATTCAGGACTGATTAACTTTAGGATGGACTGGTTGGATCTCCTTGCAGCCCAAGGGGCTCTCAAAAGTCTTCTCCACACCACAGTTTAAAAACATCAATTCTTCGGTGCTCAGCCTTCTCTATGGTCCAACTCACATCAATACGTGACTACTGGAAAAACCGTAGCTTTGACTAGATGGACCTTTGTTGGCAAAGTAATGTCTCTGCTTTTTATACATTGTCTAGGTTTGTCATAACTTTTCTTCCAAGGAGCAGTGTCTTTTAATTTGATGGCTGCAGGCACCATCTGCAGTGATTTTGGAATCCAAGAAAATGAAGTCTGTCACTGTTTCCACTGTTTCCCCATCTATTTGCCATGAGGTGATGGGACCGGATGCCATGATCTTAGTTTGTTTTGAGCCAGCTTGTTCACTCTCTTTCGCCTTCAATGAGAGGCTCTTTAGTTCCTTTTCGCTTTCTGCCAGAAGGGTGGTGTCATCTGCATATCTGAGATTATTGATATTTCTCCCTGCAGTCTTGATTCCAGCTTGTGCTTCGTCCAGCCCAGCGTATCGCATGATGTACCCTGCATATAAGTTAAATAAGCAGGGTGACAATGTACAACCTTGATGTATTCCTTTTCCAATTTGGAACTAGTGTGTTATTCCATGTCCAGTTCTAACTGTTGCCTCTTGACCTTCATACAGATTTCTCAGCAGGCAGGTCAGGTGGTCTGGTATTCCCATCTCTTAAAGAATTTTCCAGTTTGTTGTGATCCACACAGTCAAAGCCTTTAGTGTAGCAATGAAGTAGAAATAGGTGTTTTTCTAGGATTCTCTTGCTTTTTTTTATGATCCAGTGGATGTTGGCAGTTTGATCTCTGGCTCCTCTGACTTTTCTAAATCCAGCTTGAACATCTGGAAATTCTCAGCTCACATACTGTTGAAGCCTGGCTTGAAGAACTTTGAGCATTACTTTGCATGTGAAATGAATGCAGTCGTGCAGTAGTTTGTTCATTCTGTGGCCTTGTCCTTCTTTGGAATTGGGATGAAAACTGACCTGAGGTCACTGCTGAGTTTTCCAAATTTGCTGGCATGTTGAGTGCGGCACTTTCACAGCATCATCTTTTAGGATTTGTAGTAGCTCAGCTGGAATTCTGTCATCTCCACTAGCTTTGTTCGTATTGATGCTTCCTAAGGCCCACTTGACTTCACACTCCAAGATGCATTGGGAGCACAGAGTCTTAACCACTGGAAAAGCGCGGACGTTCCTGTTTTTAATGTTATTAATTTAAATTTTTTATATTACATATTTTGAGACATTTCCATTAAGTGTTTTGGCTCTTTTGGCTATATAGAAAATCATCTTTTGTGTAGTTAGTTTTATGTCTTTTAATGCATTATGGTTTTATTCAAGTCATTGTAGAAGGAGTGAATTAAAAAAATTTGTGGATTAGGGTAACGACACCTTAGGATTTTTGACTCTTTGGAAAGTTAAACATTTGATTTATTGTCCTTTTTGTTCAGTCTTATTCTCTACCTCATTAGTCGGACACAGTACTTGGGAGGAGAAACTTTAAGTTTTAATTACTGTGGTGTTCCTTTGGTTTTATTTTTTAAAATAACCTAGGATTAGTAATGAGTTCCTCTTTTATCAAGAAGTTAACTTATTTTACAGTCTTAATGAAGAATGATTAAATGTATAACATCAATACAGACTGGTTCTCTTTACTGCCGCACAGTCCTATTTTCTGTGAGTCTTACTGTTTTCTTCCCCTCAATATTTGTATTGGCAGTTGTTATAGAGCAGCCACATGCACTGTGCCTATAGCTTGTTTTGTAGGTATTTATGATTTTAGGGGAAGTAGTGGGGAAGCCAGGGGAAATACAAAGTGGGTGAGGGGAGGCGGTAAGTTAATTAAAGGCAGTGGTGCTTGATTAATCTGCTGCCACCAACAAGATTCTGTGCAGCATCTTAGAGTTTGTGCCTTGGTGGAAGGCTATGAAACTAAAAATGATTAAGTGAAAGAAATGTTACTTGATAGATAATAAGAATTATTTGGGACTTCCCTGGTGGCTCAGATGGTAAAGCGTCTGCCTACAATGTGGGAGACCCGGGTTCGATCCCTGGGTCACGAAGATCCTCTGGAGAAGGAAATGGCAACCCACTGCAGTATTCTTGGCTGGAAAGTCCTATGAACAGGAGTGTGGTAGGCTGCAGTCCGTGGGGTCGCAAAGAGTATTTACCCAGATACATTATTTTTATTAAATCTTATTGAGTAGTTTTCACCGCTGACCAGTCTTTGTGCTTCATATCCATTTTCTAAAAGATTTTTGTAAATTTAATTAGGATAAAAATCTTGAGATGAAATGTGTAGAATTTTATCCATATTTGAACCTTCATTGCAGTGCAAATAAAAATAGAAACTTTTGCATGTGTCTTCTAAAACCATTTAAAATAAATTCAAGGTTCATTACGGATAATCCTTTGGAATGATGTTATTTAACTTGATGATAATCAAAGGATAGACCTCTGTTGTTTTAGTTGTTTTCTTCTGACCAAAAAACCTAGTCTGTCTGTGTATGCACAAGCATCAGTCATGCGATCAGTATTTTTATAGAAGGGCTGCTTTCTTGGTTGGGTAACTCCTTTAATTTTTTCATTCTGCATTTTAGTGGGATTGCTATAACTTTGTAGGTTTGGAGAATATTGCATAGAAGATGATGGTCTTATCTGTAAGCAGTGTTCTGAGTTGTTAAGATTTCACAAGATACCAGATCTGGGGAAAAAAATTTTCTTGACCTGGCCTTTATGGAAACAAAGTTAAGAACTTGATTCCTATTTCCTGCTCTCCACCCACATATTGACAGTCTTTAAAATATTTGTTTATTTAAAAATAGGCATTCTTTAGTAACCAAGACCACCAGTTAAGTCATAATTTAAGCTAGTTTATTAAAACAACAGATGTAGGCTGAGGTTACATAGTGTTTCTTTTTATTTGTTCAATGCCAGGAGTAGAAAATATTTGGCTAACTTCCTAGAAGATTAGAAAGTTTGAGGAGGAAAAGTAGAATTGCTTGTTTATTGAGGACGAGGGTAATTGTTTGTAATTACAGATGCTTGTTTTGAGGCTTGAGAAAGGTTGTTTTTTAAAAAACCTTATGTTAAAAAAAACCCATAATAAACACCTGTGAATAAAAGGAGTAAGAAGAAATTGTCAAAATATAGTTGCTGCATTTTAAGTAGACTTGTTTCATGAAAACTTCTTTGTTAAATGGGGAGTAAAATGGCTCTGGTGTGGGTGAGTGATGCCCAAGTGAAGCCCAAAAATGATGCACATTTTTGGTAGGCTTCTAAGACCGTTTTAGGTTGCTAATATTTCAGTGTTGACCAGAAAGAATAGAAAGAATTGGTGGAGATGTACCTGTAGGGTTAACATAAGGTTTTAATGTTGTTAAAATGCAAAATGTGTCTGTTTCCCTTTGTTTCATATGCTGAACTTCCAGCAAATTTCATTAAATGGTATAAAACAATAAAATGGACTTGTTGGTTTGCTGGAAATGAAGCGGTAGAGGGGGAAGTTCCTGTGAACGGTTAGCGAAGAGTTAACGTTAGGGACTTTCTCTGTTGGCTGTCTCCAGCAAGGTTCCCGATCTGGGCTTTCAAGAAATCCATCCCACCTTTTTGAGGCGCCTGCTACGCTCGGATCTACTTTCTCCAGTCGTGCCTTTTCCTCCACCTACCCCACCCCTCCCCTTTCTGGTAGGGTGTGTGTATGTCTGTGTGTGTGTGTTCGTTCGGTGGTGGGTGTGTGTGGCGGGAGAGCCTCAGAGCTGTAGGCGAAGTTGCAGGAAAGAACGTTAATGCTCATTTATTGTGTCGTGTGTGGACGGGTGCTGCACGGGGTAGGGTCGGCAGGTCTTAGTTGGGAGCCACGGAGCCTGCCCTACTGAATAGAGCTGCCAAAGGGTGGATGGTGGAGCTTGAAGTGTTCTCATCAAGTAGTGTTGGATCTGGGAGGGTAATATGGCTGATCCGAGCGGTGATAGCAGCTTTCCAAGATGATTTGAGTACAGAAATGTAAAATGACAGTAAAAAGAGCCAGAACCCAGAATGCCCCAAGGGCAGAAAGTTCTGTTTCTTTTCAGAGGGTCGTATTTTTGCATCTGGTTCCTGAGGGTGACTTGGCTTGAATTGTTCCTGTAAAAAATAAACAAAGGGAAAACTAACAGAAGCATTGCAGTTCTCTATCATGGATTTAACTGTATTAAAGCATTAACTGTGATGGCACCAGATATTGAGATGTGTGGTTTTATTGTGGCATCGAATCTGGGTTTGTTAATAAGGAAAGAACAGATCACACAAGTTTCATATTCTGGGTTTGGAATTTGCTTGGTTGGAGAGTGATGGGAATAAAGTAGTATCTTTAACAGCCGCCTTTGCTTGTCCAAATTTTTCACTTCATTTCTTTAGTAGTTTGACTAGCTATTATAGAATAAATCAGCGTTTTGGTTACAATTCTGTGTAAGTCTACATATACTTCTGAAAAATATTTCAGTGGATAATATGAATTTGACACATTTTGAAATGTTTATATAATTTGACAACGCTGAAAAAACACTTGGATTCAAGTATTCCATAGCAGGTTTGAGAATCTTCAATGCATTTCTTTGTGTGTATTTAGTGACCAGTTTTAATTAAAAAAAAAAAAAAAATCTTTAGTTTTTTCACCAACATCTTAACATTTCTTCTGGTTATCTGCTAGAATTTAATTAGAAGAAGAGGGGGGAAAAACACCACAAAACTGTTTTGTAGCTATTGTGTTTTAGAGAACTTGTTTCAAGCTGAGAGAAAAACAGTTTGTTGAATTTAAATATTTAAAATACATGTTCCTTTTTTGTTAACTGAAGCTATGACAGTATAGGGTTAATTGTATTATGTTACAATTGAACTCATTTAGACGGCTACTTCTGAAATATTTAATACTTAATAATACTTATATATAATATTTAATGTATTTAACCTTAGCTGATATTAGTTACATCTTTTTTCTTACAGCATGTTGTATATGTTAAGTATGATAAACTATCTCTTCTGGAATAATTTTTTATTATATATTGAAGCTGCTGCACTGCTTAGTATAAGTAGATTTTTTTTTTTTAACTCAGGGCATAAAATCCTGCCTGGTCACTTTTCTAAAAGTAAAGTTAAATGATACTAAAAATACATGTCTTGTTTTCTCTAAGGCCCATTGGTTTGGAAACAGTGTATTTTAATAAAAATAGTTTGAATTTTAACTGTTTGGTAGTGTATATCTCAAAATAAACAGTTGCTGCTTCCAATGTTAAATGTTACATTTATCACAAAATCATGATCATTCTAGTTGTGTAGTTGCTTTATGTACACATCTAGACCTCTGTGCAAAACAGAAAATAAATACAAGATTGATAAAGCAGAGTCCTTTCTAAACTACCCAGTGCCCAAAGAACACTGAATCATTGTTTTCTTCGCTTCATGTTAGTGATAACAAAGATGTAATTTCTCTCAAGTGTCAAAGTATGCAGTAGCTTCCTCTACTTTGATTTGAGAGGAGTTTGGTAAATTATTTTTTGATGTTTCTTAGCTGTTTGTTGTATTTCATGGATAATGAAAAAGTGCCTGTGACTTAGCTGAAACATGATGTATGAGGTGCTCATCTTGTTTCATCACAGGCAGTTGGCTCTTAGTGGTAAAGTGGAATGTGAACTGTTCTCCCTACAAACAAGTGCACTCATTTATGCTGTTTAATTGATATTGATGACACTGTGCTGTTACAGAAAAATCTCGTCATCATGTGGAAGCTCCTTCACAGTGTAATTTGTATTATGAAGAAGCTAATCTCAGTCTGTTTTTAGATGTTTTATTTATTTTTTAAAAAGCTGTTTCTTGAGTATTGTTAAACAAATGGTAAACTCCGTAGACCGAAGTAATGCTGCCACTCCTTACAAAAGAGAAGCCCTCTCCTTTAACAGCAGGAGAAAGAGAAAAACAAAGCAAGAACCCCAGAAAACAAAAGCCCGTTTTTTTTTTTTTAAATCTAGGAAGATTAAATGGCTTATTTAACATTTTCCTGTAGCCATTTTTGATACCTCCAATCTTTCATCATGGGTTAGAATTGAGTGTATTTCTCTTAGAATTTGTTCTTATCTCTGTATGTGGTCCTGCTGTCAATCTGTTACTCTATAGTTTTGCATAAACATCCTTTTTTTAAAAGTAAGTTGTCTGTTTTGAATGGTAGTAAATGATAACTTGCTCCTTTTTGCATGTTCCCTTTTCCTGAAAGATTAAAAATAAATAATGAAATAAACTATATTACCAAAAAGTAAAAAGGACAAAGGAAAAGGTGGAATAAAAACTGAAGTAAATTTAGGTCTGATGAATTTGAAATGCTGTTGTATTTACTACCAACACCAGTAGAACCTAAAGCAATCTAGAAAAAGAAGTGTTAAAGATACACTTCCATATTTATGGTAAAATAATTATTAAAATTGAGGAACTGTGGGAAAATGTGGATGTTTAGGCTTGGTTGATGTGCAGCAAAATTGTAATTTTGATGATAATAATATATACATCCTGTAACTTGAATTAGCTTGTCTACAAATACCTCTAAAGATAGTGGTAGCATTTTAAAAAATACTTAACATGGCACTTAGAAATATTTGGAAGTTTTATCTGTTACGTTACAAGGAAAAATGTAGGCAGGATGTGTTATGAATTGTGTTTTCAAGATGAGATTAGTATTCTTTTTTTTTTTTTTCCCTTAAGTCCATTGAAAAATTTTACAAACTAACATATGTGCATCTCTGAAAGAAGTAGGGTAGTCTAAATGCTTGTAATAAAAGTCAGCAACCCTTCCTAACTCCTTAGTGCCATTCTCCAAAGGAACTTTAAATTATTTCCTTGTGTGGTTTTGTTATGACTAAATAATAAGCTTATTTTATGATTTATCAATTTTGGATTGATTTCAGCTCTGATAAATGAGGATTTGGTTCTCTTTGTTTGTTTTTTTAGTTACCCAGTAGGTGTATCACTTTTAATTCCCCCTTTCTCTTTGCAATATATGTAATATAATAGCCTGTTTCTTCATGTTTATATAGATTGTTTATCTTGATTTCCCAGCAAGCTGTTACTACTTCTGAAGCTGTTACTGCTATTTCTTTTCACATTTCATTTCTTCTTTATGCCATTATGTCTGTCGTTTCTGCTTTTGGATTCTCAAGGTTGAGAACGTTTGTATTCTGTTCTGTTCTTCCTTATACTTTACTTTGCCTGTGACTTGGTTTTAATAGTAGGAAATTGATGAATAGTTTCTACATTATTGTGGTGGTATAAATATTGTTCATAGCAGAGGTAGGAGAATACAGTTACATTTCCTATATTGGCTCTTGGTTTGTCTGTAATTGCCTTTTTTCTTATATCATTTGTCACTATTCTTCCATGTTACCCTCTTTCCACATAGTTTGTTCTTATGACCGTTACTTTGAGTACCTTTCCTCCAGAGGAAAGGCTTCTTCTAGTCCTTTATTCTGGACTAGGTGTTACTTAGACTTGATAACTTGTTGGTTTTAGTGTGGGGTGGCGGGGCTGGGGGCGGGGGCTTGTTTCACTGCTTTTGCAGTTTGACTTTGCTCTTATTGGATCTTTATTGTTTGAGTTTCTTCCTTGTCTTAATGCAGTACACCCCACAGAAATCTCTAGAAAGAATATATGGACAATACATTTTTGAATCCTGGCATATCTAGAAAAGTCTTCATTAACCCTTACAGTTGACTGTTTTTACTTTTATTCAAGCCAAACTTAGTTGAAAATTATTTTCCCTCAGAGCTTTGAAGGCATTGCTCCAGTGTCTTTAAGTGTCCATTGTTGTTGAGGAGAAGTCTGATACAGTGTGATTCTGGTTCCTTTGTGGATGATGTGTTTTGTCTTCCTCCATGGAAGCTCTTTAGAGCTTTCTTTTTGTGCTTTTTACATAGAAACTTCTCAAAAGATGTTTGGAGGTGGTTATTTTTCATTACTATTAAACTGAAGACTCATGTTTTATAGTTCTTGAAAATTCTCTTATTACTGCTTTAATTTTCTTCATAATTTCATTTAGTTGGTTACTGGGCTTTGTGGATTCATAGCCCCTCCCGCCCCCACTCTTTTGTCTTTTTGTTTTATTCTTCTGGGCATTTCCTCTATTTTATTCTCAGACTCTTTTAATTTTATTTTGGCAGTGATATTTTATTTTTTGAAACTTGTAGTCAGTGTTTATTAAACAATGTGTGGCAGTCATAGTTTCAATTTTCAGGATTCCCCCACCCCACCCCTAGCATTCTTTTTCCATTTTTATGGATTCATGATCTTTGTTAATGTCTTTGAAAACATTAATGGTTTTCATTAAAGCTCCCTCTTAATCTGTTTGCTTTAGGGTAATTGTTGTTGTTTATCTTGGTCTCATTTATGTTGTAGGCTTTTTAATCAGACATCTGCTCATTCTTATCACTTATTATTTAAGAACCAGTAGAAGGGCTTACAGTGAGTTCTTGGTGGGAATTAATGGTTAGCTTGAAGCTTATATCCTTTGTATTCTAACATTTAGGAGTCCATTGTTTTACCCTAAAGTGTCTCACCAGTTTCCTTTCCCAGCCCATGATTTCTTTTATTTAGAAAAAAACTCTCCATTTAATTTTGTTAAATGATGATTCTTTTTCTTAAAAAAGTTTTAAAACCATTTCAATGATTTTTGATTAAAGGAAGTTCAGTTCAGTTGAGTTGTTCAACCGTGTCCGACTCTTTGTGACCCCATGCGGCCACCCTGCCCATCACCAACTCCCGGAGTTCACCCAAACTCATGTCCACTGAGTTGGTGATGCCATCCAACCATTGCATCCTTTGTTGTCCCCTTCTTCTCCTGCCTTCAATCTTGCCCAGCATCAGGGTCTTAATCAGATGAGTCAGTTCTTCGCATCAGGTGGCCAAAGTATTGAAGTTTCAGCTTCAGCATCAGTCCTTCCAGTGAATATTCAGGACTGATTTCCTTTAGGATGTACTGGTTGGATCTCCTTGTAGTCCAAGGGACTCTCAAGAGTCTTCTTCAACACCACAGTTCAAAAGCATGTTTTTCAGCCCTCAGCTTTCTTTATAGTTCAACTCTTACATCCATACATGACTACTGGAAAAACCATAGCTTTGACTAGATGGACCTTTGTCAGCAAAGTAATGTCTCTGCTTTTTAATATGCTGTCTAGGTTGGTCATAACTTTTCTTCCAAGGAGCAAGCGTCTTTTCATTTCATGATTGCAGTCACCACCATCTGCAGTGATTTTGGAGCCCCCGAAAATAAAATTTGTCACTGTTTCCATTGTTTCCCCATTATTTGCCATGATCTTAGTTTTCTGAATGTCGAGTTTTAAGCCAACTTTTTCACTGTTCTCTTTCACCTTCATCAAGAGGCTTTTTTTAGTTTTTTATTTTCTACCAAAAGAGTAGTGTCCTCTGAGTATCTGAGGTTATTGAATTTCTCCCGGCAGTCTTGATTCCAACTTGTGCTTAATCCAGCCTGGCATTTCACATGATGTACTCTGCATATAAGTTAAATAAGGAGGGTGGCAGTACACAGCCTTGATGTATTCCTTTCCAGATTTGGAGCCAGTCTGTTGTTTCATGTTCGGTTCTAACTGTTGCTTCTTGACCTGCATACAGATTTCTCAGGAGGCAGGTCGAGTGGTCTGGTATTCCCATCTCTTGAAGAATTTTCCACAGTTTATTGTGATCCACACAGTCAAAGACTTTGGCACAGTCAGAAAAGCAGAAGTAGATGTTTTTCTGGAACTCCCCTGCTTTTTCGATGATCCAATGGATGTTAGCAATTTGATCTCTGGTTCCTCTGCCTTTTTAAATCCAGCTTGAACATCTGGAAGTTCACAGTTCACATTCTGTTGACTCCTGACTTGGAGAATTTTGAGCATTGCTTTGCTAGTGTGTGAGATGAGTGCAATCGTATGGAAGTTTGTGCATTCTTTGGCATTGCTTTTCTTTGGGATTGAAATGAAAACTGACCTTTTCCAGTCCTATGGCCAATGCTGAGTTTTCCAAATTTGCTGGCATATTGAGTGCAGCACTTTCACAGCATCATCTTTCAGGATTTGAAATAGCTCGACTGGAATTCCATCACCTCCACTAGCTTTGTTAGTAGTGATGCTTTCTAAGGCCACTTGACTTCACATTCCAGGAAGTCTGGCTCTAGGTGAGTGATCACACTGTCATGGTTATCTGCATCATGAAGATCTTTTTTGTACAGTTTTTCTGTGTATTCTTGCCACCTTTTAATATCTTCTGCTTCTGTTAGGTCCATACCATTTCTGTCCTTTATTGAGCTCATCTTTGCATGGAATGTTCCCTTGGTGTCTTTATTGTCTTGAAGAGATCTCTAGTCTTCCCAATTCTGTTGTTTTCCTGTATTTCTTTGCACTGATCACTGAGGAAGGCTTTCTTATCTCTCCTTGCTATTCTTTGGAACTCTGCATTCAAATGGGAATATCTTTCCTTTTCTCCTTTGCCTTTCGTTTCTCTTCTTTTCTCAGCTATTTGTAAGGCCTCCTCAGACAACCATTTTGCCTTTTTGCATTTCTTTTTCATTGGGCTGGTCTTAATCACTGCCTCCTGTACAATATCACAAACCTCCATCTGTAGTTCTTCAGGCACTCTGTCTATCAGATCTGGTCCCTTAAATCTATTTCTCACTTCCATTGTATAATCGTAAAGGATTTGATTTAAGTCATACCTGAATGTCTAGTGGTTTTCCCTACTTTCTAAAATTTAAGTCTGAGTTTGGCAGTAAGGAGTTCATGATCTCGGAGGAGGCAGTGGCACCCCACTCCAGTACCCTTGCCTGGAAAATCCCACGGATGGAGGAGCCTGGTAGGCTGCAGTCCATGGGGTTTCGAAGAGTCAGACATGACTGAGCGACTTCACTTTCACTTTTCACTTTCATGCATTGGAGAAGGAAATGGCAACCCAGTCCAGTTTTCTTGCCTGGAGAATCCTAGGGACGGCAGAACCTGGTGGGCTGCCGTCTATGGTGTCGCACAGAGTTGAACCCGACTGAAGTGACTTAGCAGCAGCAGCAGTTCATGATCTGAGCCACAGTCCGCTCTTGGTCTTGTTTTTGCTGACTGTGTAGAGCTTCTCCATCTTCGTCTGCAAAGATATAATCAGTCTGATTTTGGTATTGACTATCTGGTGATGTCCATACGTAGAGTGTTCTCTTGTGTTGCTGGAAGAGGGTGTTTGCTATGACCAGTGCGTTCTCTTGGCAAAACTCTTATTAAAACTTTCGCCCTGCTTCATTCTGTACTCCAAGGTCAAGTTTGCCTGTTACTTCAGATGTTTCTTGACTCCCTTCTTTTGCATTCCAGTCCCCTATAATGAAAAGGACATCTTTTTTAGGTGTTAGTTCTAGAAGGTCATGTAGGTCTTTATAGAACCATTCAACTTCAGCTTCAGCATTAATGGTCGGGGCATAGACTTGGATTACTGTGATATTGAACGGTTTGCCTTGGAAACAAAGATCTTTCTGTCGTTTTTGAGATTGCATGAAGTGTAATGCATTTCGGACTCTTTTGTTGACTGTGAGGGCTACTCCATTTCTTCTAAGGGATTCTTGCCCACAGTAGTAGATATGATGGTCATCTGAGTTAAATTCACCCATTCCAGTCCATTTTAGTTCGCTGATTCCTAAAATGTTGACGTTCACTCTTGCCATCTGCTGTTTGATCACTTCCAATTTGCCTTGGTTCACGGACCTAACATTCCAGGTTCCTATGCAGTATTGCTCTTTACAGCATTGGACCTTGCTTCTGTCACCAGTCACATCCACAACTGGGTGGTGTTTTTCTTTGTCTCCGTCTCTTTATTCTTTCTGGAGTTGTTTCTCCACTCATCTCCAGTAGCATATTGGGCACCTACCGACCTGGGTAGTGTAGTGTCTTATCTTTCTGCTTTTTCATACTGTTCATGGGATTCTCAAGGCGAGAATACTGAAGTGGTTTGCCGTTTCCTTCTCCAGTGGACCGTGTTTTGTCAGAACTCTCCACCATAAGCTGTCCGTCTCGGTGGCCCCACATGACATGGCTCATGTTAAAGGAAGACAGTACGTGTGTGTTTGATCTGCTGTTTGAAGCAGAGGCTCTTCGTCAGCTTTTAAGCTGGACTAAACCAAAAGCTAATAAACATTCAGATGTGTGTTCATCCCACGTTTCAGAATGAGTTAAGTTGTAGAATAATTGGGTATAAGTGTTGTGGGTGTTGAGAGAAGAGAGTACCCACTTTGTGTATTGGGCCTTTTACAGCAGGTGGAGGTGGAGGAATAGGAGTTATGAATATGCTTCCCAGGTAGCGCTAGTGGTAAAGAACCCACCTACCTAAACAGGAGACGCAAGAGACATGAGTTTGATCCCTGGGTTGGAAAGCTCCCCTGAAGGAGGGCATGGCAAACCACTCCAGTATTCTTGACTGGAGAATCCCATGGACAGAGGAACCTGGTGGGCCACAGTCCATGAGGTTGCAGAGAGTCGGGCATGAGTGAGTGCCTCAGCACACGCATATACATGCATGTGTGTATAGGGGCTTCCCAGGCGGCACTTGTGGTATAGAATCTGCCTGTCAGTGAAAGAGATGCAGGAGATGTGGGTTTGATCCCTGGGTCGGGAAGATCCCCGGAGGAGTGCATGGCAACCCACTCCGGTATTTTTGCCTGGAGAATCCCATGGACAGAGGAACCTGGTGGGCTGCAGCCCATAGAGCCACAAACATTTGTACATGACTGAAGCGACTTAGCATGCATTCATGCATGATCCATGCTGTTGAAAATATTCAGATAGCTTAGGAGAGTGTCCTTAATTAAAAAGTGTTAAGACTTTCTTCCCCTCTCTTCAACCCTATATTTCAGAGAGAATTATTGTGAACTCCATCTTGTATCCTTTCTGACTATTGCTGTGCGTACATGTTTTCTATTTTTACATAATGTGCTTACACTCATTTTCACACAGATGGGATCATTTTGTGTGTATGCTCTGTGATTTTCTTCTGTCACTTAACAGTTTATCTTGGACATTTTTCCATTTTAGCATCTGTACATCGATACCATTCTTTTCAAAAACTGCATAGCATTCATCCAGCCAATATGAACGGAATGCGTGCTTATGCCAAGGAGTGTTCTAGATTCTTAGGATTCAGTGGCAGGCAAGGGAGACCAAGCTCTTTCTCTCATTGGGCGAATACTTCCTTTCCTTATAATTAATTTCAGACAGTGAGAAGTACCATGAAAAACAAAATTGTGGTAATGGTGTCCAGAGTGTGTCCTAATGGTTCTGAGAGACAGTAATGCATGTGGTGACGTTGTCAGGAAGGTCTCATTGAAGTGATAATACTGAAATAGACCCTGGTGACGTGGAGGCAGTTAAGAGAAAGTTTAGAAGCACATGGGTCATTGTGAAGGCTTCCAAACAAGAGTGAGCTTATGATACTCAGGGGACCCTGTGGTACTCAGGGGCCCCTTCTGCCTCTCAAAATGAAAGACTGGTGTTACTGGATATTAAGGAGAGCTTAGGAGACAGTGTCTGAGAGGCAGACAGGAGCCTGATCACTTGGTGCCCTGCTGGCCATGGGTGGGGAGTAGGAATTTAGTTCTCAGGGCAGTGGAAGCATTGGAGGGCTTTAAACCAACAAAGCTATTGAAGTAATGGCTTAGAGTAGGCTTTTGACAGAGGAGAAAGGTGATTAGGTTTCATATGTGTTTTGAAAGCTACAATGATAAGATCTGCTGAAGGATTTGATGAGAGGGATATGGAAAGAAGTAGCAAAACTGTGTTCTAGATTTTTGTCTTCAGCAGCTTAGGTGGACAGTAGTGTCATTTAGCTTAGAAAACCTAGGGGAGAAACGTTTTTTTTTAAAAACAGGATTGGAGCACTCTAACTTACTTAACCGTTCCCTTATTGATTGCCATTTAGTTGATTGTCAGGTTTTTTTTTTTTGGATTGTCAGTTTTATTGCTATGTTTGTAGCAAACATCCTTGTGTTCTGTATAGTCTTATCAGTACTTGTTGGCATATTTTAGAAGGTAAATTGCTAGATGTAGAGTTCTCTTATTAAAGAATACTTGTGTTTCATATTTTGGTAGCTGCTGACAAGTCGCCCTCCAAGAATGAGGTATTGATTTTGACTCCTACACCAGAGTGTCCTTTTCGCTGCATCCTCGCCAGCAGCTCATGCTGGGGTGGGAGCGGTGGGTGAGGGTGGGCGTCAGATGGGGGCACAGAGCCTGCAGTTCTGAAAGTGGGAATGGTAGTTCTGATAGAATTTTCCTTTCCTAAGTCACTCAAGCAGCGTATGCCCAGAATGAAAATCATTGGCACTCAGCTTTGTCTTTCTGGTGTCCCTGAGGTCATAACGTGCCTCTGGCCTTTGTTTCTTCCAGCTGCTGGTCATACAGTTGTTGGTCAGTTCTTCTAACTTTGGTGACGTTTATGAAGACCTTCATCATAATTATGATAATGATGAAAATTAAAACTGTTGATGGTTTAATGTATCCTACCCTAGGTATATCGCATGTGCTATATTAATCTATTGAATCATCCCCAATAATCTAAAGGTAAATTCTATTATATTTCCACTTTTTCAGTGGAGATAACTGAGACAAAGGACTTCTACCAGTCTTTGATTGTCTTTTCGTTTTTATCTTCCTTTTCTGTCAAAGTGTTTCTTTCTGGTACGTGTCAAGTGCACTGTCACTTGAATTCTTTTGTTCAGTCTGTGTGGGTCAAAACCCTAATACACAATGAATGGCAGAAAGAGAGGCAGGGCTGGAGTAAATGTGTAGCAGAATGTTAGGTTTGAGAGGAAGCTCTGCTTGCTGGGGGTCAGACTGCCCGAGTTCAAATTCTAGCCTTACAGCTTAGTAGCTGCTTTATTTGAGGCTGATCATTGATCTTCTATCTATTTCAGTTTCATCAACTTTAAAATGAAAGAGCAATAGTAAATATTTTGTAGGGTTACAGTGGGCAATAAATAATGCATGTAAAAGTGGATAGCACGTGGGTGGGGTAGAGAAAGTACTTCCTCGGAGTTAACTGTTTTTTTTTACATCACTGGTCAGGCGTGAACAATCCTGTCTCACATTCAGAACGCGGCGGGGGTGGGGGTGGGGGGGGGTGGGGGGTGGTGGAGAAGAACAGGCAATGTGATATCACAGTCTTAAGAATTACATGTTTATGTGTAAAATTAAAAAATACTAAGTACCACTAGTGTTTACCACTGATGTTGGCTTGGGATATCCATGTGTTACGCATTTATGTTTTACTGGGTGGAATTATTTCATGGTTATTCTAATTTGCATGTTTAATGATTGAGCTCAAATGACTGTGTTAGTTGCTCAATCATGTCTGACTCTCTCTGACCCTTTGAACTGTAGCCCACCAGGCTCCTCTGTCCATGAGAGTCTTCAGGAAGGAATACTAGAGTGGATAGCCATTCCCTTCTCCAGGGGAATCTTCCTTCCCCAGGGATTGAACCCAGGTCTCATGGTGACCTACTCCAGTACTCTTGCCTGGAAAATCCCATGGATGGAGGAGCCTGGTAGGCTGCAGTCCATGGGGTCGCTGAGAGTCGGACACAACTCAGCAACTTCACTTTCACCGTTCACTTTCATGCATTGGAGGAGGAAATGGCAACCCATTCCAGTGTCCTTGCCTGGAGAATCCCAGTGACGGCGGAGCCTGGTGGGCTGCTGTCTATGGGGTCGCACAGAGTTGGACACGACTGAAGCGACTTAGCAGCTCCTACATTGCAGGCAGATTCTTCACCGTCTGAGCCACCAGGGAAGCCATATTTGTCACTAGCATTTCTTTCTTTTTGGCCAGTTATCTACCTATGCCCTGTACCAGGTGCCTTTTGGCTTCAAATAACAAACCTTTAAAATGGCTGAAATGAGTCAGGTTTCACCTCATGTAACCAGATGTTATATGAGTCCAGGTGTTATTCAGTAGCTTGGTGAGACTGTGGAGGACCCAGAGACTGTCCCCTCTCCTGCCCACCCTCCTCTGCACCGCATAGCTTGTGGGGTCTTAGTTCCCCGACCAGGGATTGAACCCCAGGCAGTGAAAGTGCAGAGTCCTAACTACTGAACCACTCGGGAAGTCCCCTCTCCTGTTTTTTAAAATCTTCAGCCTGTTGTTGATAGTTGCTGGATTAACTCACTTAAATAATTATTGAGCACTTGTAGTTCACCAGGCAGTAGTTTGTGTGTATGGAAAATCATAGCAGTGATCAAAACTGACCACAGTTACCGCCCTCAGAAAGCTTACATTTCAACAAAAAGGAGACCGGGAAGGACTTACTGGTGGTCCAGTAGTGAAGACGCCATGCTTCCAACGCAGGGGACCTAGGTTCCGTCCCTGGTCAGGGTATTAAGA
The DNA here is from genome assembly GCF_023699985.2 of Odocoileus virginianus. Lineage (NCBI taxonomy): Eukaryota > Metazoa > Chordata > Mammalia > Artiodactyla > Cervidae > Odocoileus > Odocoileus virginianus. The sequence goes on from NC_069674.1 coordinate 4,904,524, forward strand.
TCTCACATGCTGTGTGGCATAGCCAAAAGATTTTTTAAAAAAGCAAAGCTTTCATCTTGGAGGTGAGGGAGGAGGCAAGGAGGTAAGCTCTAAAGTATGGCACTAAGATGTTGAGTGTTAACGGAGAAGAATAATAGCTGCGACGGGGGTAGGCAAGGCCGAGTCTGGTTGTTGTAATGAAGTGATGAGGGAAGGCTTCATGGCGGTGACATTTGAGTGGCGTCTCAGAGGCAGTAAGGGTGCACGGGCCGAAGTACCGGGGAGAGCGTTTGAGACATCGGGCCTCTGCCTAGCGCACAGGCGGGAACAGGGGTGTGCTGGCGCCTTCAGAGGCCCGGAAGGGGAGCCTCTAGGGAGCTGAGCCGTGGCCTGTAGACTGTGGTGAGAGCTGCGGGCCTTTATTCCGGCTGAGATGAGACACACTCGGGGGCTTCTGAGCAGAGGCCTGACCTCTGAGAGCACTCGGAAAGGGTCCTGCTGGCTGCTGTGTTGAGACTGGGATGGAGGTCATGAAGGCTAAAGCAGGCATGGTGGTTGGGAGAATACTGCAGGCAGCCAGGTGAGAGGTATTTTGGAAAAAGAGGAGTCAGGAGGACTGATTCTGCACCTGTATCGAGGGTTGAGCTGAAAGGGTTTGTTGAGGAGTCAGGTGTGAGATGTGAGCTGGGGAGATGTATGTTCATGTTTCTGGTAGTCCACTGACCACACCCGTCAAGATGGGGTTCATCTGTTTTATTCAGGACAAAAACCTGTCCTGGACACCCTCAGGGTACTTCCCCCTCGGATCCTGTAGGCTGTGATTGTTCGGGGCCAGGATAGCCAGCATCTGTTCCTTTGAGGCTTTATGATAGGAGGTGGCTTCTGACAGTAAGAACAAGTCGGGGGGGGGGGTGGTGACTTATGAGAGTAAGAACAAGTTGGCGAAGTAGGAGGGGGTGTCTCTTGGCTGGATAACAGTAGTGACTTAGATATGTCACTGTCCACTTTTCTGTTGGGTTGGCCATCGTTTAAAATATTTTTTTGGAAAATGACTTGTAAATAGTCTTCGCACGTTAAGACAATAAGTTCTTGTAATAGGTTGTAAATATTTTTAAGCCATATCTTTTATTTCATTCATTTATGTTTTGAATTGTTTGCAATAGATTTCATCAGTTACCTCCTTTAAATGTATACTGTTTTTAACTGGAGAATAATTGCTTTACCATGTTGTGTTGGTTTCTGCATCAGCATAAATCAGCCATAGGTATACACGAGTTCCCACCCTCTTAAACCTCCCCCCACCCCACTGCACGCCTCTTGGCGGTCACAGAGTGCCAGGCTGAGCTCCCTGTGTTAGACAGCAGCCTCCCACCAGCTATCTGTTCTACACACGGAAATGTATATGTTTCAGTGCTGTTCTCGCAATTTATCCCCCTCTCGCCTTCCCCAACTGTGTCCTCAAGTCTGTTCTGTATGTCTGTGTCTCTATTCCTGACCTGCAAATTGATTCATCAGTACTATTATCAGTTCCATGTTACACATTAATATACAGTATTTGTTTTTTTCTGACTTCACTCTGTATAACAGGCTCTAGGTTCATACACCTCACTAGAACTTATGTTCGTTCCTTTTTATCAAGCCGTATATTTTGGTGAGACTTTTAACCCTGAGATCAGTTTTCTAATTTTGAAATAAATGAATCCTTTGAAAGTTACAAGTTGGGGCAGGTGAATGCAAGGACTGATGCATGATTTATAGTTTTTCCTACTCTAGGTGTAAGTGTCGTTTTAACCTGAATGCTGGCTAGTCATTCTTCATAAAACTATCATTTGTGGTCTTGTAAAGGCAGCCACAGTGTGGAGGGGAAATCAAAACCGCCCCGATTCCTCCCTGCCCTTTAGATCTGTCTGTTCTCCCTCCCTTCTGGCCCTGGAGTGGTGCAGCTTCAGCCAAGGCACATCCTCCAGTGAGGTTCAGTTTCTTCCTGCTTCTCTCCCCAGTGGTCACTGTCTACTGACTTGTCCTTCCCTCCCTCTCTTCCTTCATCAGCAAGACTGATAACCGGCTGATTATCTAACAAGAGATTTTTAAAAATGTTTTATTGTGCGACTGCTTGTTCATCCTTCAGTTTCAGCTTGAGAGGCAGTATGTTCTTTCTCATCAGACTCAGCAGGGTTTTTGAGCTTCAACTCCACTCACTACTTGCTAGTGGTGTGACCCAGACTGCTTCATAGCACAGCTCCTTCAGTGTTGGGCTGGGGTGGCATTCCCTTAAGAAAACCATGCAGTTGCTGCTTTCTGGGGTTGTAGAATTTGCGTTCTGATGTGACTTTAGACAAGTTAATGAAACTCTGAGCTTTCAGTGAGGTCATGAATGTGGAATTCTAAGAACCTTGCATTTAAGAGACTTAAGGGCAAATCTTGAACAACTCCTTAGCCCTCCCTTTTTACCTTTGACTAAGGGTAGATTACTAATAAATAACTGAGTTGTAAGTGGGGAAGTAGGGTCATAGCTGTGAGCTATTACGGAAGGTATATTATAAAAAGCTCTATTTTTTCCCCTCCTAACTATACACTTCACTGTTAAAAAGAGAAATTGTGAGTATGAGTTTGGATCATTTCCACAGTTCATCTGGTACTCTGAGACTGTCCAAGGCGCAGTTGTGTTGATACACAGGGTGGGGGGTACAGATAGGTGAGGTACATTCGCAGTTTTTGTATGATAACTTATCATGGCATAGCCAAGAGAGAGAATTCAGTGCAGGCAAGTGAAAACATACTTAGTTTTCCTTTTCCAGAGTGTCCAGTTTAACATACTTTTGGTAGGATATTAGAATAATTTCCAAGTTCTGTACTTAAAAGCAAGAAATTCCTGAAGGAGTCACTGGCTTACTTTGCGTTGTTGTTGTTCAGTTCCTCAGCGGTGTTCAGCTTTCTGCGACCCCGTGGACTGTGGCACGCCAGGTTTCTCTGTCCTTCACCATCTCCTGGAGCTTGCTCAAACTCATGTCCATTGAGTCAGTGATGCCATTCAAACATCTCATCTTCTGTGGCACCCTCCTCCTGCCCTTAATCTTTCCCGGCCTCAGGGCTTTTTCCAGTGAGTTGGCTCTTTTGCTGGCCAGAATATTGGAGCTTCAGCATCAGTCCTTCCACTGAATATTCAGGGTTGGTTTTCTTTAGGAAATTTCCCTTAGGATTGATTAGTTTGATCTCTTTGCAGTCCAAGGGACTCTCAAGAGTCTTCTCCAGCACCACAGTTCTAAAGCATCAATTTTTTGGCCTTCTTTATGGTCCCAACTCCCACATCTGTACCTGACTGCTGGAAACACCATAGTTTTGACTGTGTGGACCTTTGTTGGCAAAAGGTATTACATTATGTCCCATGATTCAGATAGAATTACCACACCATTACAGTAGTTGGGAAGTTAGGATTTTCAGGCTCAAAATAAATACACATTTACTTATGTACTTTTTTATGCAGAATATTTTTTCTGGGGGAGGAGGGTTGAAGTTTAGATTTACAAGGAAAATCAATTTAGTGCATATTAAGTACAGTGTATTCTGATCAAAATTTGCCTAAAGGAATGTTTTTCTAGGAAGTGCACATAGTCATAATTAAGATTGTTTCATTCTTAATGAAGTTATATCTTAAAGCAAGAGAAGGCAATGTAATCTTTTCCTTGTATTAGCTCTGTGTTATACTTTGACTTACAGCCTTGTAGCTTTAGATTTGTAGTGGGTGAAGTGAAGTGAGTGAAGTCACTGAGTCGTGTCCAACTCTTTGCGACCCCATGGCCTACCATGCTTCTCCATCCATGGGATTTTTCAGGCAAGAGTACTGAAGTGGGTTGCCATTTCCTTTTCCATTAGATTTGTAAGGTGATCACTAACCACCTGTTACCATGCACATCTGTAAAGACTCCGTGGTTAGATGAGTGGCTGTTTGCTGAGAAGGATAGGGGGAGTTTTGTGCTGGTGGATATCTGGGCAGAAGGAACAACATAAGGACTGGGGGCACAGACCTGGGAAATTGCTTGGCCTATTTGTGAAGTTTTCTGTGTTAATAAAAATACAATGTACTGTATATCATAGTTTCCACATTCAATTTAACCACAACTGATGATACGTTGTGGCTGTAAAGCAGTTGTGTCCAAACTTACATTTGAATCCTGCCTCCATTAGTAAGAATTTGAATACATGGTCTTAACATCTGTGTCCTTTCTATTTTTTTCTTTTCAAAATAAACAGTATATGACTATCACAATCTTTATTGGTTTTGTCAAAAAGTGTGTGTCTTTGGTTTTTTCCATGCGATCTTAACACGGGTTGCTAAATTTTAGATCTGAATTTCGCATTCCTTGTTAATCTCAAGTTCTAGAATTTTCAAGCCCACGATTAGGAAGGATGTTTAAGTATCATGTGCACTCTCTGCTTGGGAGGCCACTACTGTAAAAGACTGTCGTATAAAGAATATTTTTCAGAATGTTTGTTTTTCTGCTTTGAATGCTAAGTAATAGGTGATGTAGATGAGTAGGATAGAGTGAGTGATGAGTGTAATCTTTGCATCCCAAAGAGGCCATTGGAGAAATCAGAGTATTGATGAAATAAAAAATTTGAGTTCTGGGTCTGCTTAACTCTGTGAAGGTTGTAAATGAATATTCATGTTTCCTTAACATTTATTTAGTATCCACTGTGTGCCAGGCACTCTTCCAAGCAATTTCATATATGTTGCTTAATCCACAAACCTTTTACTGATGAGGAATTCAACTTGTTAATTTATGGAAGTAGAAAAAAATCAGAATTCTTCCAGGACTTTGACTCAGAGCTCTTTGTTTTTCCCTTTCTACTATAGCTATTTGGAAGAGCTCTAAAATCTAGTTAATGAGATAGGAAAAATAGACATGCAACATAGTATCAAAGAGGAAGTTCTAAGTCCTTAGAATAGTGCCTGTTTTTTGGGTCAGAGCTCCATCTAGCAAAATGCATACAGCAGATGTTTAATAGGTATCTGTTAAGTATTCAGGAGCTCTTAGTATCAAGCAGCGTGCCGTTTTCAGGCATGTGGAGTGGACTCCGGACTTCTACTTCCTGACTGTGTGATCTTGGCCAGTTACGCTCTCTGAGCCTGAGTTTCCTCATCTGAAACACGGGGGACTTGATCTCAGCTGCCCTGGGTGGTTATGAAGATTAAATGGTAGCGTATTGAGATGCGTAGCTCATGAGTCTGTTGCGTGGTACCCAGCTCGTGTGATGACGCCTGACCCTCTGCGAGAGGCTCCGTGCTCTGCTGTGCTGCTGGCTCTCTCTAGTCTCCAGCAAAGTGTTCAACACAGCGGCCTCCCCCAGTCCCCTTTCCAGCTGGTAAAAGTTAAAAAACACAAACCTTATTTTAACGTAGTATATTGTTATGTTTCAGATGATAAACAGTAAAATAAACTGTAGCTTTTGTGGTCAGTGTATGGTAAATTCTGATGTTCAGGATATTCGATTATGTCATTTAATTTAGTAATTGCTTTTTTGGGGAAAGTGAAAGTGAAATCGCTCAATCGTGTCCAACTCTTTGGCATCTCATGGACTGTAGCCTACCAGGCTCCTCCATCCATGGGATTCCCCAGGCAAGATTCCTGGAGTGGGTTGCCATTTCCTTCTCCAAGTGATCTTCCTGACCCAGGGATCGAATCCAGGTCTCCTGGATTGCAGGCAGACGCTTTACTGTCTGAGCCACCAGGGAAGCTTTTTTAGGAGAGGGGGAAAGTACAGACCAACGCGAAAAAGAAAATAAAAACGCCCACAGTCCACTGTTCACACAGTCCTTGTTGGCTTAAAAAAGTCCATGTACATGGTTGGAAATTTAAACCTATAAACCAGAAGTCCCCTCTATTAGCTTGGGTGTCACAACAAACCGCCACAGACTAGTGGCTTAAACAGCAGAAACTTATTTTTAGCAGCCCAAGATCAAGGTGTCCGCAGGTTTAGTTTCTCCTGAGGCCTCTCTCACCAGCTTGTGGCTGCCCACCTTCTCACTGCGTCCTCACCGGGTTGTCCTCATGTGGTCTGTGTCCTTGGCTCCTTTTCCTGAAACGACATCCACATCCGTCATGCTGGATGAGAGGCCCCCCCCCCACACACACACCTGATTGTAACCTGGTCACCTCATTAAAGGCTGTATCTCTCAATACAGTCTCACCGTGCCATCTGGAGGTGGGGGCCTCAACGTGTGAATTTGGGGGACAGAGTTCAGCTCATGCCTGCCCTATCCTTAAAACCACTAATAGCTTTTATTTCTGTATTTCCAGAAAAAGTTCCTGTTCATATCTGTGGACATAATGAATTTAAGTGACTAGGAGTAATTAGTTGCTTTGAGCTCAATGTGGGCAGTATACATAGGAATGAAAAATTGCTGTAGAGTTGTGCTAGGTTGGGGAAATGAACTTACGGGAATCACACTTGATGGTATATTTTTGTGGAATCAGACCTGATGGTATATTTTTGTGTGTATATGTGTTGTATATGTGAGTTTGTGTATGTAAATACCAATATATTAAAGCCTCTTCAATGTAAAATTGACCAGTTTCATATTTGTCTTAAGTCCTTGATGTGCTAAAACTGTGTGTGTGTGTTGAATCTATGAATTCGATTTGTCCATTTAGTTTTTATTGAGCACTGTTACTATGCTGGGCCCTCTGTCAGTCATGGGAAGTATGCAGAGTCGGAAGATGAGATCCCCACCCGGAAGCCCTGAAGTTGGCTGAAGGGGCCAGGGTGGAGAGATATGTGGAGATGTGGGCAGACTTCTGAGTCCTGTCTACAGGACAGGAGAGGAGGAGCTTGTTGTCCCCGGAGGCTTATATGGTGCTTTCTAGAGGAGGTAACGCTAGAAGGTAACTGAAGCTTGTACGGTCTGTCCAAAGAGTATTTCAGGCCAAGGGGTTAGCACATTGAAAGGCAGAGAGTTTTGAAGAGGATGGTCAAAGGCTAAATACAGTGAAAATACAGCCTGGAGAGGAGTGACAGTGGGTGAGGCTGAACTGGTGGTTTAAGTTGCATCCTGAAGGGTCTTTTATGCTCTATTCTTTTCTTTTTAAGAACTGTATCTGTCTGTAAGGCTTGCTGTTTGCAACCTTTGAAGGATGAAAGGAGGAGGGTGGCGTTGTATTTGCATTTTCAAAGTGACTGGCCTTGGTATGAAGGATAAACCGAGGGGGATGGGAAGTAGTTGGGTGTTGGCAGGTGAGAGGGGAATGGAAGTGAAAGTCACTCAGTCGACTTTGCCGACTCTGCGATCCAGTGGATTGTCCATGGGATTCTCTAGGCCGGGATACTGGAGTGGGTAGCCGTTCCCTTCTCCAGGGGATCTTCCCAACCCAGGGATTGAACCCGGGTCTCCTACACTGCAGGCGATTTCTTTACCAGCTGAGCCCCCAGGGAGGAGGGGAATGACTGCCTGAAAGAAGACAGTTCGGGGGATGACAGAGGCAGCCGGCAGGTTGGAAAGAGGTTTCACAGGTGGGATTAATAGGACTTCCTTAGGACAGGAAGAAAACGGAAATGATTGAAGTTTCTAGGTGGATGGAACAAACCTGGGTAGAAGCCAGATGATGACTGAGTTTTGGATCTGTGGAATTGGACGTCCTTTTATCCCACTCAGGCGAAGCTGCTCCCTGGGAAGTCGGATGGATGGGTAGTGGGCGTGGACTGGAGTGGAGACTCCCTGTGAAGGTGCGCTGAGGCAGAAGAACCTGTCTAGTGAAGAGAAGTGGCGGGGACTGTATTCCTGGGAGCGTTAGCATTGTCCCTGGTGCTCATGAGGAAGCGCCATGAAGTGGCCAGGGAAGCCAGGAGAGTGAGCTCTCTGGTGGGACGGTGTGTGCTGTCCAGTGTCAGGGCTTCTGGGGGTCCCCAGGCGGGGGAAGGTAGAGATGATTTCAAGGGTGTCTGATAGATTTAGATTGGACAGTCCGTCTGAAATCAGTCAGCAGTGGGCTTGTTAACCAGATCGCAGAAGGATCTTTGGTGAATTGGAGACTAGAGAAAGAATAGGCGTGAAATAACTGATGGGGCTTTCCGAAGAAGGTAAAGTACATGGTGTTAAAGAGGGGGGTAGCGGGGCTCAGGAATTATGGACGTTTAGGAGTAGATGAGACTAGGTTTATGGTGCAGATTCAGTGGCAGGAGTGGTGGAGGTGGGCGGAGGTGAAAGACCCAGAACCGGAGGGTGCTTGGGGGTGAAGGGTTGACTGGGGATCCGCAGCTCAGGGAAGGGCGGGTGCCTCAGTGTTGCTCTCATTTGGTTCTTAAAATGGTGCTGCTGCGGATGTTTTTATTTATTCCTCCTCTACTAAGTGCTTACCTTATAATGTCTTGATTTTGAGTTGGAATATCCTCATTTGTCTCAGGAAAAAGATGTATTCTGGTCTGGGGAATGAGTTTTTTCTTTCTTTCCAATGGTAGGCAAAGTTGAATTAGTGAGTGTCACACAGCACTGAGATACGTTTCTGGTGCTGGGGAGAGGAATCCAGCTAGCACATGAGTGAGCATGTTCTTGGGGGAGAAGGTGGCTCTAGAAGTTTCCTAAGACCCCTGCAGCACAGCATGAGAGACTGGGTGGCTTTTAAAGTAACAGGAACTGATGGTTGCACGTCCGTGCCGGGCCTCCCTCTGGTTTCTGGGAGTGGCTGGCAGTCCGTGGGGTTCCTTGACTTCCAGCTGCGCCACTCAGTCTGTCTTCTTGATCACAAGGTCTTCTCCTGTTGTGTCTCTGTCTCTGTCCGAACCTCCCTCCTACACGTACACTGGCCTTCCTAGACTTAGGGTGCATCTTCCTCCAGTGTGACCTGGTCTTAATTTGATTACATCTGCAAATAAGGTCATATTCCTTGGTTCCAGGCAGACATGATGTCCAGGGGACACCATTCAACCAAATAACAGTAGTTTTAGAAATGAATTTCTAACTTGAAATTTCATGCATCAACTAAAGTTGTGTAGAGGGTTTTCCTAATGGAATTATTAAGGCAGGACATTAGAATTGTTTGAACCTATTTAGGGCTTAAGTCTCTGTGATTATATGTTTTTAGTATTGTAAACCAATCCAGATGAAATCCTGTAAATCTAAATCTGAATGATAAATGCAGACTTCCCCAAATTTGTTATTTTTAAGTGTAGTGAAAGTGAAAATGTTTGTTGCTCTGTATTGTCTGACTGTTTGCGACCGCGTGGACTAGCTCGTCAGACTACTCTGTCTATGGGACTATTTTAGGCTAGAATACTGGAGTGGGTTGCCATTCCCTTCTCCAGGGGATCTTCCCAATTCAGGGATTGAACCTGGGTCTCCCGCATTGTGGGCAGATTCTTTACTGTCTGAGCCCCCAGGGAAGCCCTTTTTATGTGTAAGAATGCCATTGTTATCAAGGAGAGATCATTGATGGTAATAGTTTCTGAAAGAAAAAGAAATGCAAAAAGGCAAAATAGTTGTCTGAGGAGGCCTTACAAATAGCTGAGAAAAGAAGAGAAGCTAAAGGCAAAGGGGAAAAGCAAAGATACACCCATTTGAATGCAGAGTTCCAAGGAATAGCAAGGAGAGAGAGAGCCTTTCTCAGTGATCAATGCAAAGAAATAGAGGAAAACAATAGAATCGGAAAGACTAGAGATCTCTTCAAGAAAGTTAGAGGTACCAAGGGAATATTTCATGCAAAAAAGGGGCACAATAAAGGACAAAAATGGTATGGACCTAACAGAAGCAGAAGATATTAAGAGGGTGGCAAGAGTACACAGAAGAACCATACAGAAAAGATCTTCACGACCCAGATAACCACGATGGTGTGGTTATCACTCACCTAGAGCCAGACATCCTGGAGTGCAAAGTCAAGCGGGCCTTAGGAAGCATCACTACGAATAAAGCTAGTGGAGGTGATGGAATTCCAGTTGAGCTATTTCAAATCATAAAGATGATGCTGTGAAAGTGCTGCACTCAATATGTCAGCAAATTTGGAAAGCTCAGCAGTGGCCACAGGACTGGAAAAGGTCAGTTTTCATTCCAATCCCAAAGAAAGGCAATGCCAAAGAATGCACAAACTACCACACAGTTGCACTCATCTCACATGCAAGCAAAGGAATGCTCAAAATTCTCCAGCCAGGCTTCAACAGTACGTGAACCGTGAACTTCCAGATGTTCAAGCTGGTTTTAGAAAAGGCAGAGGAACCAGAAATCAAATTGCCAACATCCGTTGGATCATAGAAAAAGCAAGAGAGTTCCCGAAAAACATCTACTTCTGTTTTATTGACTATGCCAAAGCCTTTGACTGTGTGGATCACAACACACTGTGGAAAATTCTTGAAGAGATGGGAATACCAGACCACCCGACCTGTCTCCTGAGAAAGCTGTATGCAGATCAAGAAGCAACAGTTAGAACTGGACATGGAACAACAGACTGGTTCCAAATCTGGAAAGGAGTACACTAAGGCTGTATATTGTCACCCTGCTTATTTAACTTATATGCAGAGTACATGATATGAAATGCTGGAATGGATGAAGCATAAAGCTGGAATCAAGATTGCTGGGAGAAATATCAGTAACCTCAGATACGCAGATGACACCACCCTTATGGCAGAAAGTGAAGAGGAACTAAAGGGTCTCTTGATGAAAATGAAAGAGGAGAGTGAATAACCTGGCTTAAAACTCAGCATTCAGAAAACTAAGATCATGGCATCCAGTCCCATCACTTCATGGCAAATAGATGGGGAAACAATGGAGATAGTGAGAGACTATTTTTTTGGGCTCCAAAATCACTTCAGATGGTGATTGCAGCCATGAAGTTAAAAGACGCTCCTTAGAAGAAAAGCTATGGCCAACCTAGACAGCATATTAAAAAGCAGAGTCATTACTTTGTCGACAAAGCTCCATCTAGTTAAAGCTATGGTTTTTCTAGTAGTCATGTATGGATTGTGAGAGTTGAACTACAGAGAAAGCTAAGTGCCAAGGAATTGATGCTTTTGAACTGTGGAGTTGTAGGAGACTCTTGAGAGTCCCTTGGACTGCAAGGTCAAACCAGTCCATCCTAAAGGAAATCAGTCCTCAATATTCGTTGGAAGGACTGATGTTGAAGCTGAAACTCCAATACTTTGGCCACCTAATGTGAAGAACTGGCTCATTGAAAAGAAGGCAGGAGGAGAAGGAGATGACAGAAGATGAGATGGTTGGATGGTATCACTGACTGGATGGACATGAGTTTGAGCAAGCTTTGAGAGTTGGTAATGGACAGGAAAGCCTGGCATGCTGCAGTCCATGGGATTGCAAATAGTCGTACACAACTGAACGACTGAACTGAATATTTTCTGATGAGAAAATGATGAGAAGTGTCATTGTATGTTTTAAAGTAGATGGTTGTAAAATGCTTACTGTTGGATTCTCTTCTGACCCCCCCCAAAGACCAGACTGGTTTGTGAAAAAACAAACTTTTAATCCCAAATATAGTAGTAAATACAATAGTAAAAACAACTTGACTAATCTGGGTTGATAGATGCAACTCTTCAGGTTCCATCTTCTTTATTAGACTTATTTAATAAATACATGTGGTAGCCCTCGTTATTTTCTTTTATTTTGGCTTAGTCTTGGTCTCACAGCTTTATTTCCTATGTGTTTACCTCTTTTTCTGACTAAAACTCACATCAGAGCTGGTTAATTCTTTCCAGTGAAACTTAGTTTTGAGTGATGGCACCCAATTCTAATAACCAAGCAGATGGTCCCATTTGTCATAAAGCAGGACTTGTAATTCAAACTTAAAAGTTTTAAAGCTGCCAGCCCTTGATTAACCATGGTTTTGGAGCAGTGGGGGAGCAGAATGGAAGTAGAAAGGAAGCGTGTGAAATTTTCATTCTTTCCTCTTACAGTTACTCGTATCCAGGAAGCTGGGTTTAGGTTGAACCATATGAAATGACCCTTTTTAAAAGGGATAAAGATGGTCACATGCTGGCCGTTTTACGAGGTCGAAATGAATTGACTTTGCAGCTGCCCGAGCAGAGGGCCCCCGCAGGGAAGCCCAGCCGAGGCCGGCGCCCAGCGCGGCACCCGCTCACCAGAGCCCGTGCGGCCGGACGCTGTCAGTGACACTCCTTGCTGAGTCGTGGTTTCTTAGTGTCGCTTTGTTGTTAGACAGTTTCTTCTCAGAATCTCAGAACGTTTCTCATACTTACGCAGATGGGATGAAAAAACACTTTGAAGCTAAATAGAATTTATTTTAAATGCTTGTTGTTTTGAATTATCTTTAGTCTCTCACCCCCCTGGTTATATTAATATGTGTAATAAAAATTTGTTTCTTGTTTTGCTGTCATATAGTTGTATGAAATTCTTGGTTAAGGAATGTTTATCTTAATACACTTTAATTATAATAATAATTACCTCTGGACTCTTGACAAAGGCTGTTTCTGATGAATGTGATACGATCTTGTGTTAAAGAATCTAGAATAGTGTTTGAGACACAGTGAGGTCCTTGAGAAATGATATTTGAATTTCTCCTTTCTTTTGAAGGTTCTTGAACTTTTAAAGAAAGCATAAAACTAAGATAGTCTCTGAAAACATTATGAAGTTGGAACCTAAAATGAAACCTTTAAAATTCTGATCCTGTATTGTTTCTCCTGATGTAGTCTGTGGTATTCTTCATATTGAAACTACATTTCACAAAAGGGAATGTACTTGGTTAACTATTACCAAAATCCCTTGATTAAAATATATGCCTATTTGTTTATCTGTATGTGTATTTAAATGTATTAAGAGAGATACTGAGATGTGTAAGCAAACATATATATCCACATATATGAGTGAGATTGAACAAATGATATATTCGTTATAAAGGGCAACATTTTTTTTCCCCCTCCAACCTAAATGCTTCACTCTGTGTATAATGATAGTGTGGAATTTGGGGAATTTGATCACTTTACTGTAAATCATAGATATGTCTTTAGTATTTCGTATTCTAAAAGTTCACATGTGCATCATAAATTCAAACTCTTAAGAAGAGGTATAAATCACAAGCTCAGGTCTACTCCCCAGAGATAATCACTGGAAACTTCCTTGTGTTTCTTTCCGGATATTTTTCATTTGTGGGTAAGAAATGGATGTGTGTAGGGAGAAAAAAAAAAGACACAGGTATAAGTATGTTGAAAACAAATGGAATTATGCTGTAAACTTACTTCTTTTGCTTAACAGTATATCTTGTACATCATTTTATAGGTATATGTTGACTATTAATATAGGTCCAATTCAGTGATAAAAATGGAAATAAATTCCCATACTGAATCCTGTTTTTTAAAATTACTCTTATTAAATCATGTTGTATAATTGTCAGTCAACAGGGATGGCTTGGGTAAAATCTAATAGGAAAGGTTGGATTAAAATTGTAAATTTGTACTGGATATGGCTGTTTGCAGGGGTAAGGAAACGTGGTGTTTTTAATGTACATGATCTTTTAAAAATATCTTTTTCTAATGTCCCTTGTCTGTTGTAAAACCCCTTAAACTTCTGGGAGCTGATTTCTGTCTTTTTGCTTTAAGGTAACACTGTTCTGTAGTTATTCTTCTGAGAGATTAAAGTGACTTATTTTTTAAAGGAATACATAACAAAATTCTGTATTAATTGTGTTCACTGTAAGTTAGAAATCCTGGTTCCGCTTACTGTTCTTATTGTCTTAGAAGATGCTTAAGAGCCTGAGCCCTGTGTTAATCCAGTGCTGGTTCAAATCCTGAATGCACCACTTAATAATTAGTTGTGTGACCAGGATCCTCTCATGCTTCAGTTTTCCTGTCCGTAAAACGAGGAGTGATGATTGTTGTGATGGGTCCATAAAAAGAATTATGTTAGTTGAAGTTATGTCAGTTGCCGAAACAGATAAACCCTGAAATCTCAGGGGCTTAAGAAAATAACAGTTTATTCTCCTGGGACTTGAATTAATCTCGTCTCTGATGTCTTCTGCACAGGATTTCCAAGATTGCCCTGGGCATTGATGTCCACCTGGCAGATGGGGGAGGGAGACCTGCAGATTGTGTGGGAGGTTTGGACGTAGGGCTTGGGGGTAGTGACGAGGTCTCCAGCACATTTGCCCACCTGTCATCATCAGGAGCTCAGACAGAGGGCAGGGAGGTTGGGAAAATGTAGCCGAAACTACTTGCCCAAGAGGACAGGGAAGTGCGTTTAAGTGTGTTTGGTGAATAGTCAGCCAGTCTGTGCAGTAAGTACTCAACCTGAAAGATGGTTCTAAAGTAGTTAAGCAAGTCTCTGTACCTCTTGGGGGTCCGTAAGGGGAGGGTGGTGATGCAGAGGGGAGCAGTTAGCATTTGTTGAGAATTGCCATGAAACACTGTTTTAGGAGAACTCTATATTAAAACTGTATTCATTCACTTCATTCTTTAAAAAGTCCTCTAAAGACTATTATTATCTTTTTTTTTTTTTTTAACATCCAAGGACACTAAGGCACAGGCAGAGTTATGCATGGAGTTAGGATTTGAACTCTGGCAGTGTTCACTTCAGGGTGTGTGCTTTAACGCTCAGCTCAAAGTCTGGTGCAGACGCAGCTCCATTTAAGCCCTGCACGTGGCTGTGTCCGGAATCTTCCTTCTCTTGGTGTCTTGTCTTCCACAAAGATCTTCTTTGTGCCAAAATAATCCCTTTCAAGTTGCTGCTACCTCCATCCGTGACCCTCTTCCTCCCCTTCACATGTCTTGATATTCAGTAATCACTCCTTTTCTCTTCAACCCGTTTTCTTAAAAGAAAAACAAAACTTTTTAATGTGGACCATTTTAAAATTCTTTATTGAATTTGTTAGATAAAGAATCAGCCTGCAATGTGGGAGACCTGGGTATGATCCCTGGGTTGGGAAGCTCCCCTGGAGAAGGGAATGGCTACCCACTCCAGTATTCTGGCCTGGAGAATTCCATGTTTTGTGTAGTCCATGGGGTCGCAAAGAGTTGGACACGACTAAGCAATTTTCAGTTAAAAAAAAACACAACAAACCAGTTTGTTTGAATCAGGAGCTGAATAGGGCCCTCACATTGTGGTTAATTCTTCTTTCGTCTATACGTTGCTGCCTGCTTTTTTCCTTGCAATGTATTTGTTGAAGAAACAACTTACTTGCCCCATAGAGTATCCTCCTTGTCTGGATTTTGCTGATTGTAGGTTTAACATGTTTTTCTAGTCTCTGTATATCCAAGTTCAAGTTCACCCCCCACACAGTGTTGGGGTTAGGGTGCCTATCCTCTGCACAGTTGTAATTCTGTATAACTTTAAAGTGAGCCCTCCATATCTGTGGTCCTGTATCCACAGACTTGTCCGGCTGTATATTGTGTACTTGGGCAGGATCTATTCACTGGGAAAAAACCCATGTGCACGTGGACCTGCGCAGCTCCAACCTTTGTGGTGCAGGGGTCAGCTGTAAGTAGCTGGAGCTTAGAGGCTTGATCAGACTCAGGGTCAGTAAAATATCTCCCGTGGCTGCTGCTTGCTGTGCGTTCTTTTCACCTGGAGGCACATGCGGTCTGCTTGTCTGTCTGTGACCCTGGCGGCTATTGATGACCAGTGTCAGGGTCTGGTAAATGCACTAGGTTGTCAGGTGGCGTGCTCCGATTCTGTTATGCCTTCCTTTTATTAACCAGAATGTTTTTTTTTTTTTTTTTTTAAATAAAGGGAAAAGTCCCCCACATCTCTTGGTTGCCTAGTGTAACAGTTTATATAGGAAAGGCAGGATAAATGTTTGACTCTTTCTCTTTCTTTACCAGTTGGTGGCGCACTCAGTTGGTCCACAAGCATTTCCCAATTGTGCTAAATATGTTTTTCTTACTCTTATTTTCTTACGTTTAAGTCACCTCAGGAAAGTATCTGAAAGCCGACGGACAGAGGCAGGATTGTACCCGTGTCCCTGTCTGGCGGTGGGCCAGCGCGGTGTGACCGAGGTGGTGTGGTGCACCCACCGGGGGGCGCAGGACGGGGTGCTCAGCCTGCAGGTTGGGAAAGGCTCTGTGCTTGCTCTCGAGCTGCGTTTGAAGGCTGAGTAGCAGTTTGCTTCTGGAGGACGTGACCGCTCTCCAGGCAGAGGAGCCGTGTGTGCGAAGGCTTGGGAGGTGGACGTGTTTGTTAAATGTGGGGATGTTGTGTGGCTGGAGCCAAGTGTGCTCAGCGTGGGAGGGTCAGGAGAGGAGGCCGTGGAGGTGGTGGGGATGGTCAGTCCGTTAAGGACGAGCTGTGGCTTCGCTCTGAAGGCCGTGGAGAGCCTCTGAAAGGTAATGACATAGAAACACGCCTTCCGGGGCCACCCTGGCAGCCTGTGCAGAGCGCCGTGCGGCGCCTTCTCTGGACGGCTGACTCAGACCGGGTGGTTCTCTCTTGGTGTCTCTCCCTGTTCCTCTTCCCCAGTACACCCACACGGCTGCCTCAGGCCTCCTCGAGTCCTGGCTCTCGGTCTTCTCAGGGCTTGGGCCCCGGGCAGGGCTAGAAAGGAGGCTGGCTGGGGGAGAGAAGTGGCTGTGGTGTCTCAGGAGTCGCTGCTGCCGTGCAGGCAGCCCAGCGCCGGGCCTGCGAGCCGTGGAGGAGCAAGGACAGTGACGGGGTGATGAGCGGGCCTGGGCCCTGGTGCGGTCGACCCTGCAGCCTGCTGCCCCACCGCACGGACGGGTGTGCCGGGAAAGGAGAGGGGCTTCCCCGGGGCTGCGCTCCAGCCAGAGGCCGAGGTGGGACAGCCTGAGCCTTCCCCGCCGCGGACTGCCTTTCTGGCTTTCTGACCCCCTTCTGTGCTCTGTGCTCAGCACACCAACAGCCCTCCAGCCTGTGTCATCTGCTCCCTGCTCCATCCGCTTAGTCTTGTATCTGGAGAGCCTTTGCTGGGGAGTCTGACCGGGAGCTGCTGCCACCCCATGCAAAGGGAGAACCCTCAGTGTGGCTGAGGGTGCAGGTTGATCCATGAACTGTGGGGGGTGGGGGGGATGTTTTAGCATTCCTACAGAGAAAATTTTTTCTCATACATACATTAAAGCAAGGTTTCTTAGATTTTGTAGGGCTGCCATTCAAATATTAAGTAGTTGAGTTTTAAATGTGTAGAACAAAAATAACATGCCTAAATTATAAATATTTATCAACAAAAGAAAATAAAAACGCCCTACCTACTTAAGATTTACACTTAGTGGTGTATATACATATATATTTTACATACACATACAGACTATCTGTGTATATATACGTGCATGTGATACATATAGAAAACAAACTACCAAGAACTAACTCGTCAATAGAGTCAGTAAAGTTGCAGGATACAAAATTAATGTGTGGAAATCTTTTTTGTACACTTTTATAGCAAACTATCAGAAAGAAAAATTAAAACAATTTCATTTATAGTTGAATCAAAGAGAATAAAATACCTTGAATAAATCTTAACTAAGGAGGTGAAAGATTTGTACTCCGAAAACAATAAGACACTGTTGAAAGAAATTGAAGACAATGGAAAGATACACAGTGTTTTTCCTGGATTGAAAGAGTTAAAATTATTAAAGTGACCATATTACCCAAGAGAATCTTTGCAATCCCTATCAAAATACCAATGCCATTTTCCAAAGAACTAGAACAGATATAACATTTTTATGGAAACCAAAGACCCCAAATAGAAGAGTCTTGAGAAATTAGAAAAAATCAGGAGGTATCATGCTGCTTGATTTCAGACTATGTTACCGAACTACAGTAATCAGAAACAGTATGGTACTGGCACAAAAGCAGATCATTGAAACAAAAAGAGCCCAGAAGCAAACCGCACTTTGTATGGTCAGTTAATCCACAGCAACAAAGGAGGCAAGGATATGCGGTGAGGAAAAGACCGCCTCTTCAGTAAGTGGCGTTGGGGAAAACTGGACAGCTGCACGCGCGAGAATCAAAACTGGATTACTTTCTCATAACATTTGCAAGCGCGTGCACACACACACGCACACTAAATATAAAAACTCAGAATGGATTGAAGACCTGAAAACCGTAAAACTTCTAGAAAAAAACATAGGCAGTATGTTCTTTGACATTTCTATTAGCAGTATTTTTTATGTATGTCTTCTCAGGCAAGGGAAGCAAAAGCAATCATAAGCAAATGACACTACTCAAACTAAAAAGCTTTTGCACAGTGAAGGAAACCATCAAGGAAACAAAAAGGCCACCTACTGAATGGAAGAAGATGTTTTCAAAAGGTATATCTGATAAGCACTTAATATACAAAATATATGAAGAACTCACACAACTCAGTGTCAAACAACTCAAGTAAAAAATGGGCAGAGGAACTGAACTTAATAGACATTTTCCCAAAGAAGACATACAGATGGCCAATAGATGAAAAGATGCTCATTATCACTAAATCATTATGGAAGTGCAAATCAAAACTACCAGAAGTATCTCCTCACACCTGTCAGAATGACTCTTATCAAATAGACAACAAAGAACAAGTGTTGGTGAGGGTGTGGAGAAGTGGGAACCACCGTACACTGTTGATGGGAATGTAGTTTGATGCAGCCACTGCGGAAGACAGTATGGAGCTTCCTCAAAAAGTTAAAGATAGACCTATCATATAGTCCAGCAGTGCCACTCCTGGATATTTGTCTGAAGGAAATGGAAGCACTAACTTTCAAAGATAACATGCACCCCTATCTATGTTCATAATAACACTGTTTACAGTAGTCAAAAGATATGGAAGCACCCTAAATGCCCACCAGTAATGGATGAAGATGTAGTATATATGCACATAACAGAATATTACTCAGCCATGAAAAAGAGTGAAATCTTGACATTTGCAGCAACATGGATGGACCTAGAATTGTTTACAAAGGTGGTAAATTTGGGTTTCCCTGGTGGTCCATTGGCTACGGATCTGCCTTGCAATGCAGGGGACACTGGTCCCACCCCCGGTCCAGGCAGGTGCCACGCGCTGCAGGGAAGCTAAGGTCTAGAGTCCATGCTCTGCAACAAGAGAAGCCACTGCAACGAGAAGCCCACATGCCACAACCAGAGAGGAGCCCCCGTCTGCTGCAGCGAGCAGAGACCCGGCGCAGCCAGAGATAGATAAATATTAAAAGAAAAAAGGTCACAAATAGGATGGTAAATTTGAAGGGTAAAGTTAAGTTCAAAGGGGGAAAGTTGAACAGGGCTGTTTTGAATAAGGACAGTGGTGGTGGTGGTGGGGGGGGGGCTATGGGTGGATCAAGATTCCCTATAAATGGATCCCTTATTGCTGTGCTTAGTTGAAAGCTTATCTCTTAACTGAATGAAGCCCGCGTGGCTTTTGGTTTCTCTGATCTGGAAAGGTTGTTTGTGTGCCTCAGTAACTCATTTTGCTGAAAAAGACTATTCCTGAGGGTAGCAGTGGGGAAAAGAATTGGAAAGGTGAGTCCTGGCCAGCTGAAACAGTCCTTGAATGCCACGCTTCGGGAACTGGGTTTTTATTTGGTATGCTGTAAACCATGTTGAGCAGGTGGGAAATGCAGCATTACTGAGTCAGATAGCTAGGGGTGGTGGGAGGCACCGGGAATGCCAAGAGCTTCAGAGAACACGCCCGCGAGGTGGTACCAAGGAGGGCCCGGGGCATGGGAGGGGGTATGATGCAAGGTGAGGCATCGCATGGTAAGAGGAGGCAGAAGGTGGTGATTCGCTGACTTAGGGACACAGAAGTGGTGATCAGGCTTTATGCAGAGCTTTCAGCCTGAGCTTTTGAGAATCATTGTCAGGAAGACTATTTTATTTCTGAAAGGTATTCTGGAATAAGTGTAGCTTAACCAAACCTTGAGATTCATGGTATGTTTAGTTTTACTTGCTAGATTATTAAAATGGTGTTGTGCATTTAAAATATTTTAAGGTCTCTATTGTAGAATAGTAACTGGAGAAAATGGAAGGAACAAGCATTGATAAGTCAGGAAGAGGGAGCAGTGTCCCCTCATGCTTGGCCGATTTTGGCTGTGTGGGCCCTGAGGGGGTGTGTGTGCACTGAGAGGTGTGTGTACTGGGGGCTGTGTGCCCACCAGGGCCTGTGTGTGTGCTGAGGGGGTGTGTGCACACTGGGGGCTGTGTGTGCGCTGAGGGGTGTGTGCACTGACGGCTGTGTGTGCTGAGGGGTGTGTGCACTAGGGGCTGTGTGTGCACTGAGGGGTGTGTGCACTGACAGCTGTGTGTGCACCAAGGTGTGTGCACACTGGGGGCTGTGTGTGCACTGGGGGGTGTGTACACACTGGGGGCTGTGTGTGCTGAGGGGTGTGTGCACACTGGGGGCTGTGTGTGCACTGAGGGGTGGGTACACACTGAGGGCTGTGTGTGCATCAAGGTGTGTGCACACTGGGGGCTGTGTGTGCGCTGAGGGGTGTGTACACACTGAGGGCTGTGTGTGCACCAAGGTGTGTGCACACTGGGGGCTGTGTGTGCACTAGGGGCTGTGTGCGCGCTGAGGGGTGTGTACACACTGGGGGCTGTGTGTGAACCAAGGTGTGTGCACACTGGGGGCTGTGTGTGCATCAAGGTGTGTGCACACTGGGGGCTGTGTGTGCGCTGAGGGGTGTGTACACACTGGGGGCTGTGTGTGCACCAAGGTGTGTGCACACTGGGGGCTGTGTGTGCACTAGGGGCTGTGTGCGCGCTGAGGGGTGTGTACACACTGGGGGCTGTGTGTGAACCAAGGTGTGTGCACACTGGGGGCTGTGTGTGCACCAAGGTGTGTGCACACTGGGGGCTGTGTGTGCACCAAGGTGTGTGCACACTGGGGGCTGTGTGCGCGCTGAGGGGTGTGTACACACTGGGGGCTGTGTGTGAACCAAGGTGTGTGCACACTGGGGGCTGTGTGTGCACCAAGGTGTGTGCACACTGGGGGCTGTGTGCGTGCTGAGGGGTGTGTACACACTGGGGGCTGTGTGTGAACCAAGGTGTGTGCACACTGGGGGCTGTGTGTGCACCAAGGTGTGTGCACACTGGGGGCTGTGTGTGCACCAAGGTGTGTGCACACTGGGGGCTGTGTGTGCACTAGGGGCTGTGTGCACACTGGGGGCTGTGTGTGCACTGGGGGCTGTGTGTGAACCAAGGTGTGTGCACACTGGGGGCTGTGTGTGCACTAGGGGCTGTGTGCGCGCTGAGGGGTGTGTACACACTGGGGGCTGTGTGTGCACACTGGGGGCTGTGTGTGCACTAGGGGCTGTGTGCACACTGGGGGCTGTGTGTGCGCTGAGGGGTGTGTACACTGAGGGCTGTGTGTGCACTGAGGGTGTGTGTGCTGGGGGGCTGTGTGCACACTGGAGGCTGTGTGTGCGCTGAGGGGTGTGTACACACTGGGGGTTGTGTGCGCTGAGGGGTGTGTGCACTGAGGGTGTGTGCACTGGGGGCTGTGTGCACACTGGAGGCTGTGTGTGCGCTGAGGGGTGTGTGCACTAGGGGCTGTGTGCGCTGAGGGGTGTGTACACACTGGGGGCTGTGTGTGCGCTGAGGGGTGTGTACACACTGGGGGCTGTGTGTGCGCTGAGGGGTGTGTGCACTGACAGCTGTGTGTGCACCAAGGTGTGTGCACACTGGGGGCTGTGTGTGCGCTGAGGGGTGTGTGCACTGACAGCTGTGTGTGCACCAAGGTGTGTGCACACTGGGGGCTGTGTGTGCGCTGAGGGGTGTGTACACACTGGGGGCTGTGTATGCCCTGAAGGGTGTTAGCACCCCTGGACCTCACCCCCTCCATGTCTCCAGACATGGACAGCAGGCCTGGGCGAAGGAGGGGCAAAAACCGTCTCTTCCCCAAGTTGAGAACCATTGCTTGCTCTCGAGTTAGAGAACCAGAATCACTAAACAGAAACTATTGGCATGCCTAGAGCACTGTCCAGCACAGAGCTGGCTCTTAGATATTTGTTGAAGAAATGAATGATCATATTTTGGCTTTGAATTAAAACTCCAGAACTTGAGGTGCTTTACCACAGAGCAGGATGTCTGACGAGCAGCTCTTCCAGGTCTCATCTTCTCACCTGGGTTATTAAACTGATAAGGTTTTCTCCCCTTATGTATCGTTGGTTCTGACCCTGGTTAGCTGTAGAACTTTCCGAGACTCTCTGCTGACATTTGCTCAGATTTCCCAGCTTGACATTCAAGTCCTTTCCACATCCTGGGTCCGTCTCACCTGTCAGCCTTTGTTTGCTCTCTTCTGAACAGGCCTGAATTTTACTCCCACTTGTGCCAGCCGTTCCTGCGGCCTGAAGTACTCTCCTCTCCTCCCTTCTCTGCTTTCATCCCCTTTCCATTTCCTGTCTGAAGTCTTACGCATCCTTCTTCATGAAGTCTTTGCTAATCATAAAGTGGTCTCTGGTCTCTCAGATGGATTAGTTGCTTTCATGGTGCTGTGTTCCTCATGCCCACATCCCTTCAGTTTGATGAATGTCTCTATTCATATTTGTATCTCCATCTGGATGTTATTGTTGTAAGCTCTGTGTTGATCGAGGTAGAGACCAGATGTCTTGTCTGGGATGTTGTAGGAGGAACTCATTCATTGGGGAACAAGTTGAACAAATCCTGCAAATGTTGAGATATTATGATACTACTTTAGATATGCTTTTAGTCATGCTTATTATCAAGTAGTAAACAAGTGTTTCTAGAAGCTTTTCTAATTGTAAACATACGTAAAAGTAGACATGTTTCTATGCCAGACCCGTGCGCCCACTGCCTGGTTGGTCTTATTTTTCCTTGCCTTGTGGTCAGTCAGTCGTGTTTCCTCTGGGCTGGCCTTCCTCTCCCCTCTGCTCCCTGCCCCTCCGTTTTGAAACAGGTTTTAAGGTTTCAAATGATCAATAAATACTTTGGTATATGACTTCTGTGAAATGTTGAACAAGACTTCTGTAAATTGGTTCAACTGAAATAGCCTGCAGGTGGAGTTTAGAAACTGCTCAAAAAGTGGCCTTGAAAGCAGTTTCGTGGGTGGTGCGAGGGTCCCATGAGAGGGGCGGGTGGGAGGGGAGGAGGGGAGGTAGGCAGGGTGTGGGTTCTTTCCAGAAACTGGGCCTTGAAGGCTCAGAAGTCAGGGGAGGTTCTTTTTTCTGTCTTCTCTTTCTCTCTTTCCTTCTCGCCTTCCTTCCACACGGCATACAGGATCTTGGTTACCTGACCAGGGATTGAATCTCTGCCCTCAAAGTCTCAGCCACTGGACTGCCAGAGAAATCCCAGGAGATTTCTTTGAAGAGGGAGAAAACTGAGTAACTTTTATGCATTTAATTTTTTTTGGTATCTTGTAAGTTTTTTTCTTTTAATTTCTTGTAAGTTTTTAAAGGAAATAGAGTTTGTATTATTTCATCAAAGTTGAAGAAAGAGCACAGAAAGTTAAAGAGGCAGTACCTGAAAAAACCCCAGGACTTCTGACTTACTTAACGCACCAAAGAAAATGCTTATTTCAGAGTGAAGAAAATACTGGAACTTGAATTTCTTAATTGGTTTGTGTAGTTTATAATTATTGTTTCACATTAACTGGTTAAGGAACTTGAGACTGGGGACTAGATAACCAGGTATATGCAAATGTAAATCTAGAATTGGATACAAAAATGAATAAACATCTGGATATCTTCTTTGAACAAAGCAATGTTCTGGCAGGTTCTGGACAGGGGAGGAAGCCGAAAACAACTGTGTCTGCCTTACAGAGTGTAGTCTAGGTAGAAAACAAAAAGTCAAAAGGAAGAAAAAACTAGTTAACAAATCACAGTTTAATAATAAAGAATGGCATGTGTGAAAGAGATGTCGAGTAGGACATAATTAATGGTACCAAGTTGAATAGGCCTTGAGGGAAGAAGAGATTTACAGTCAAGGATATTTTAGAAGTCTTTAATTAAGGATTGGAGGAATCTGCAATATTCAGAGTGGAGGGAGATTCCGAGTTAGCTTTTTAAGTTGTGAAATTTCATATTCTTTCTTCTACATGTAATTTTATTTATAATTATATGTAGTTTATTTTTTTTTTTTCGGCGTTGGTTGACAGTTTATTAAATACACTACATTTGTACCTTATTCTGTAGTTTTTTAAATCATTCACACACGGACTTAGTAAAAATGTACTTTATAGAAAACCATCTGCAAAATAAAAATGCACATTTTTACCCACATTTTAGATAAACCGCTTAAAATGTTAGGAATTATTTTATTGGAGGTGATCATGAAACATGGGGTGGCTTGATTTTATTAAATCTGACACCAGACCAGGACTTCAGTAGTGTTAATGTTGACATGTGGATGCAAAAATGTCTATTAACTAAATTGTTTAATCTAACGGGGTTTGAGAAAACACTACAAATAGGACAAAATGAAGTACTATTTTTTCTTTACAGACATTTCGCTAAACCCATTTTCTATACACTTTCTCACACTCATAGAATTAGTGGTGCAGACTGAAGAGGCAAAAAAAAATTCCTTAAAAAAAAAAAAAAACTTCTTTGTTTTCTGTCTTTGCATTGTATGCCGTTTCACAGTCCACGCCCTGAAAATGTATTTCTCCCAGAAAGGAGGGGGAAGGACTTACATTTGCAGAAGTAAAGGTATATTCTGTCATTTGACTGTATTTACTTTTAACCAGTTCTGCCATAACACCTACTTAAAATTCACACTTTGCATGTTTTGTAAATAGGATCTAGTTGGTTTTTTTTTTTTTTTAATTATATGTAGTTTAAAGAATAACAAGTATTTAGAAATACCTATCTTACAGACTGGGGAAAAGAATATTCCCCAGTGTTCTCTGAAGTTCCCTAAAAGCCTCTCCCTGATCACACCCCTCTTTCTCCTCCAGAGTAATCATTCTGAAGTTTGTTTTTAATATTTTCTCAGTTGTCTTTTAAAGTTTTAGAAAACCACATGTGTGTGTCTCTCCATATGCTTTGGAGAAGGAAATGGGAACCCACTCCAGTAGTCTTGCCTGGGAAATCCCATGGCCAGAGGAGACTGGCAGGCCACAAGTCTGTGGGGTCATGATAACTGCATATCTGAGGTTATTGATATTTCTCTTGGCAATCTTGATTCCAGCTTGTGCTTCACCCAACCCAGCATTTTGCATGATGTACTCTGCATAGAAGTTAAATAAGCAGGGTGACAATACACAGCCTTGACATCAGTTCAGTCGCTCAGTCGTGTCTGACTCTTTGCTACCTCATGGACTGCAGCACGCCAGGCCTCCCTGTCTGTCCATCACCAATTCCTGGAGCTTGCTCAGACTCATGTCCATTGAGTCGGTGATGCCATCCAGCCGTCTCATCCTCTGTCGTCTCCTTCTCCTCTTGCCTTCAATCCCAGCATCAGGGTGTTTTCCAGTGAGTCAGTTCTTCGCATCAGATGGCCAAAGTATTGGAGCTTCAGCTTCATGCTCAAGATGAAGCCTTGACACAGTCCTTGCCCAATTTTGAACCAATCTGTTGTTCCATGTCCAGTTCTAACTATTGCTTTTTGACTCATACAGGTTTCTCAGAAGGCAGGTAAGGTGGTCTGGTATTTCCATCTTTTTTTTTTTTTTTTTAATTTCAGCCTGAAGGAAGGTCTTTATTAAACAGATGGACTTCTAAATGAACATGGACTTGAGAAATTCTCATTCAAATGAGGTATCCACATAAATGATAACAATAATGTCATTATTTTCATCCTATATTCAATTGCTTAAATAACGGCTTTTTCCCCTGAAGTAAGCATTAGTCGCTCAGTCGTGCCCGACTCTTTGCGACCCCATGGACTGCAACCCACCAGGCTCCTGTGTCCATGAGATTTTCTGGGCAAGGATACTGGAGTGGGTTGCCATTTCCTTCGCCATTTCATCTTTTTAAGAATTTTCCAGTTAGTTGTGATCCACACAGTCAACGGCTTTAGCATAGTCATGAAGCAGAAGTAGAGGTCTTTTTGGAGTTACCTTGCTTTTTTCTGTGATCCAGTGGATGTTGCCAGTTAGATCTCTGGTTCCTTTACCTTTTCTCTCCTTACCATTCCCTCTCACATCTCAGATTTTCCTTCTGGGACAAGTTTTCTTCTTTCTGAAACGTTAGAGATTAATTGGTTGGTGTCTTTAGGTGGTATAAATATCTGTTTTGTTTTTCTAAAAAATTGTCCTTTTTTTTAAAATTTATTTTTTATTGAAGGATAATTGATTTACAGAATTTTTCTGTTTTCTGTCAAACCTCAACATGAATCTTTGAAAGATAAGCTTTACTTCTGTGTAGTGTTTTGTGTATGTGCTTGGTCACAACTTAGAATACATTTCTTACATTTCTAAAATATATTTCTCAATCCATTTTGTACATCGGGAAGGTCTCCATTCACGTACTATTGAAGCCTAACTTGAAGGATTTTGAGCATTACCTTACTAACATTTGCAGTGAGCTCAATTGTATGATAGTGTGAACATTCTTTGGCATTGAAATGAAAACTGACCTTTTCCAGTCCTGTGGCCAGTGCTGACTTTTCCAAATTTTCTGGCATACTGAATGCAGCACTTTAGCAGCATCCGCTTTTAGGATGTAACTGTAGATCAGACATTAATATTAATTTGCTTTAAGGCAGTCAGTGTTTGTTTAGAAATAGTGATATGTTCACTCTTTTTCTCTCCTTACCTTTCTCTCTATGTCTCAGATTTTCCTTCTGGGTCAATTTTCCTTCTTACTAAAACTTTAGAGGTTAATTGGTTGGTGTCTCTGGGTAGTATAAGAATCTGTTTTGTTTTTCTAAAAAGTTGTCCTTTTTGAAAGATAGTTTTACTTTTCTGTAGTGTTTTGTGTATATGCTTGGTCATAATTTAAAATAACATTTCTTACTATTAATCATGAGTAAAAACTATGCCAGTGCCTCTTAAGCTATGTACACAGGTCACTTTACTGGGTAATATGGAGTATTTTTTTAAATGATTCACACTCCCATCAGAGTCTGAAAGTTTCTGTTTCTATAGTTTCTTGCCACTTCTTGGTATTATTGGATTTAAAACATTTCCAATATAGTAGATGAGAAGTATCTTTTAATACTACTTTAGATTTCTTTCTTTCTTTTTTTTTGATTATCTGTAAAATTGAATTAAAGCTCAACATTCAAAAAATGGAGATCATGGCATCTGGTCATTTTATTTCATGGCAAATAGATGGGGGAAAAAGTGGAAGCAGTGTCAGATTTCATTTTCATGGGCTTCAAAATCAATGATGACGGTGACTGCAGCAAAATTAAAAGATGGTTGCACCTTGGAAGAAAAGCTATGACAGACCTAGACAGTGCATTAAAATGCAGAGACACCACTTTGCCGACAAAGGTTTGTCTAGTCAAAGCTATGGTTTTTCCAACATTATATACAGATGGGAGAGCTGAACCATAAAGAAGACTGAACATGGAAGAATTGATGCTTTTGAACTGTGGTGTTGGAGAAGATTCTTGAGAGTCCCTTGGACGTCGAAAGATCAAGCCTGTCAGTCCTAAAGGAAATGAAGCCTGAATATTTATTGGAAGAACTGATGCTGAAGCTGAAGCACCGATACTTTGAGCACATGATGCGAAGAACTGACTCGTTAGAATAGACCCTGATGCTGGGAAAGATTGAGGGCAAGATGAGAAGGGGACAACAAAGGATGAGATGGTTGGATGGCGTCACTGACTGAATGGACATGAGTTTGAGCAAACTTACGCACATTTGTATGCACTTAAAATATTCATGGACTCATGTATTCTGTAATGTATCTTTTCTTTATGGAACTGTGTCTCAGAGATCTTACAGAGCTTTCTATTTTAGTACAAATAGGAAGTCCAAATACATTGTTTTATTGTTGTGTTGTTTGTGATTGCTCAGGCGCTCAGTCGTGTCCAGTCCTCTGACACACCCACCAGGCTTCTATGTCTGGGATTTTCCTGGCAAGAATACTAGCGTGGGTTGCCATTTCCTCCTCCAGGAGATCTTCCTGACCCGGGGATCAAACCTGCATCTGCTGTTTCTCCTGGATTGGCAGGTGGATTCTTTACCACTGAGCCTCCTGGGAAGTCTTTGTAGTGATCAGAAAGTGCAAATCCTTGAGTGGGTAGAGTGTGCTTTATTTAAATACTCCCTTGATCAGCTTTGAAGTTGCTTATGGTGTAGTGAACATACCTGTTCTTTGTATATTTATGCAGTGCGGTAGAATAGGTTTCTGCATGTGGAGCTGATGGATCAGATGGTGTGCACATTCTGTATTGCGGTCGCTGTTGGTGAATGGCCTCCCAGGGCATGCTGTACTGTGTACATCCTTGCCAGCTGTTGTGAGTGAGCATTTGTCTCTGCTGCACCCATGGCCACTGGATATTGTCAGTATGCTTCATTTTCCATCTCAGTGTTTGATTTCCTTGATTGCTTGGTGAGGTTGAACACTTCAT
The DNA here is from genome assembly GCF_023699985.2 of Odocoileus virginianus. Taxonomy (NCBI): domain Eukaryota; kingdom Metazoa; phylum Chordata; class Mammalia; order Artiodactyla; family Cervidae; genus Odocoileus; species Odocoileus virginianus. Next base: position 4,932,857 of record NC_069674.1, read on the forward strand.
CATATTTTATAGGTCAGTTCGTTTTGTCTATGAATTGCTTGTTTGTATTTGTTGTCTCTTTTCCTGTTGGGTTTATCTGTCAATTTACTTCGTTCTTCCATTATGTCCATAAGTAAAGTTTTATTGTATTTCTTATTAAAGTTATTCCTAGTAACTTGATTGTTATTGCATCTCCTTTCATTACATTCAAATTGATTATCGCTGCTGTTTGTTCAGCATGAGGTATAGGAAAGTCGTTGATATTTTATTATGTTACTATGCTGACCAGTCTTACAGAAAACTGTTAGCTTTTCAGTTGATTAACTTGTGTTTTCTAAGTAGATGTTGGTGATGCTGTCTATCAGCAATGACAGTTTTGTCTGTTCCCTTGTGGTGTTAAAACTTCTTTCTCTTTATTTACCTTAATGAGATAACATTCAGCATTAGGTTACATGGCTTTTCTTTAAAAGTTTGACTCCGTATGAAATTTTATTTTTCTGTTCAGTGGAAAGCAGGACTGTAACTTGTGTATCTTTAGAATGGTTAGGTAGTTATCTCAGTTCTAGTTATTAAATTCCTATTTTCCTCCTGAGTTGTAGAACCATTGTTACTCATTTAGCAAAGCACATATTGAGTGCCTGTGAAATGTCTGGTGCTGTTAGGTGTGGGGGGTGCAGTGGTGACTAAAACAAAATTCCAGCCATGGTGGTGATTATGTTCTATCTTAAGAGACAGGCAAGCTAGAGATGGTGATAGAGCAGTGCCTCTCACGTACTAAATGCTCAGAGAAGGTTAGTTGTATGATTCCCAGTTGTAATGGTAACAAGAAGAACGGTGGTGACTCTAGGCTGTTAGCAGTTGTAATTCCTGAGAAGTTGTTATGTTTGGAATACCCATCTTTCCTGCCTTCAGAAAATAGAGTTTTCTCATGAAAGCTTTCATCAGGTGGGATGACAGAAAGTGAAGAAGCAGTCACCCTCTCCTCACCCCCTTTCTTTGAGAAGTGAAAATCCTCTTCGGATTTGTTTTGGTTGGATACCAATGTCAGCCACTTGTAAAAGCGACATAAAGTGAATTTTTTGAGAAGTGAGGGATGCGTGTGTGTCTTGAAGGTGTGTGGATGGTATTTGCTGACATGATGCGTGGGGACGAGAGACAAGGACGTGAGTCATGGGGCTAGGTTTCTCAGTCTCGGATGCCACTGTTGAGGGAGGCGGGAAGCACTGGAAGAGCAAGTTTCCGACGGCAGGGTGTGGAGTCATGTGTGTGTTTGACGTGTTAGCGTAGAGATGCTCCTGAGTAGGCAGTTACTGAGTTGTGATTGAGTAGAGGCAGGCAGTGGGGGAGTGCAGGAGTTAGCAGTGTGTTCATAGAGACTGTGCGACGCGCCTGTGCAGAGAAGGGCTCAGTGACGGAGCCCCGGACACTCGGCCATCGCGGGCTCCGTAAAGAGCCAGAGGAGCCCGCAGAGGAAGTGAGAAGGCGCGCCCGCTGTGGTGGGGGAATCTCAGGAGAGTGTTGTGTCCAAGGAGCTAGGGAGAAAACGGGCCCTAGTCTCACGGGTGTCTGACGGGTGGAGAACTGGCATGTCGTAGGTTCTTGGCAGTTAGATAACTCAGCGATCTGACCAAGACGTTGTTGAATGTGACAGGAGCCCAGTCAGCTATTCGAGAATGACAGGCACAGTCCAGGCAAACCCAGCTGTCTGTCAGCCTGTTCTTCAGTGACTCGGATCCGGGCCCTTCAGGGGGATGAGGGGAAGGAGGATCCAATGGAGCCGAAGGGTGGACCTGGGTCCAGAGCGCTCAGAGTGCTGCTCTCAGAGAAGCGGGGCAGGCCCCAGGAGAGGATGTGGCCTCCGGGGAGTGTTTCTTTTTCTTTGTTTTTTAAAGAAGGCTGTGTTACTGTAGTCCATTTGTATGCTGCTCGGACTCCTTTTTCCGAGGAAAGGTTGGTCACTCAGGAAAGGAAAGGAGTCAGGGCAGGTGCAGAGTTCGAGAATGGGAAAGAGAACGTGATCGGAGCACAGGCAGAGGGATGGGTGTCAGCAGGGAGGACCGGATGGTGGGTTTGGCGGGAGGGAACGTGGGTTCTACAGGGAAGCTTTCAGGGAAGTCGAGGGCTTGGTTGGGGGAGGATAGGAAACTCTGACTAGCTCTGTGTCCCCACTGAGGTAGCAAGCCGATTCTGTCAACCGAAGGGTGTAGAATGGAGAGTCTTCAATTGTTTGAAGACAGAAAAAGTATGAAATAAATATCTAAGGAAATAGGAGAGTGAACCGATCCAAGTGGCGATTGCTGGGAGTAGTGAGGGGCCCGGCGGGGTTGGAAATACAGGGTGAAGGCAGTGACTTGGCTGTGTCTTTTCCCCACAGCTTGAGCTTTGGGCCAGAGTAGACAGAAGGTTCGTTTTAATCAGTATTGAGGTTTTACCAGGCAAATTTAATGAAATGAAATAGAGGGAGGAAGTGTTGAGGATGAGTGTTAGACCTGCTGATCATGGGGTTCAAGCTGGGAGAGGAGGAGGTAAAGGCCTGGGATGAGGAGAGGGTCACAGGGAACTGGCGTTGGAGGCGCTTCTCGTTTAATCCTGAAAGTGGTCCTGTGAGGTAGCTCCTTTATAACCGTTTTACTGATGAGGGAAGTGGGCGCCAGGTCTAAGCCCCTCACACGTGGCTCTGCAGCGGGTGGTTAGCTTTGCGATCCAGGCAGTCTGGCTCTGCAGTCTCTGCTCGTGACTGCTGTATTGCTGCTGCCTACGAGCCGGTCACCCTCACAGTTCAGCTGCTAAGAAACCCGCGTGCAGTGCAGGAGATGCTGGTTCGATTCCTGGGTCAGCAAGATCTGCTGGAGGAGGGACAGGCTACCCACTCCAGTATTCTTGGGCTTCCCTTGTGATTCAGCTGGTAAAGAATCTGCTTGTAGTGCGGGAGACCTGGGTTCAATCCCTGGGTTGGGAAGATCCCCTGGAGAAGGGAAAGGCTACTCACTCCAGTATTCTGGCCTGGAAAATTCCATGGACTGTACAGTCCAGGGGATTGCAAAGAGTCGGACACGACTGAGTGCCCTTCACTGAGCTGGATGGTGAGAGGCCGGTAGGGGAGATGAACCAACAGATGCTGTTTAGCACCTGTTGGAATGAGGTCCTCGAGGGTGTAAACTCCTGTGAACACAGGTGTAAATCTGAGATATAGAGGGAAAGGTAAGGAGAGAAAAGGACTGAACATCTCACTATTTCTAAACAAACACTAACTGCCTTAAAGCAAACTAATATTAATGTCTGATCTACAGTTACATCCTAAAAGCGGATGCTGTTAAAGTGCTGCATTCAGGATGCCAGAAAATTTGGAAAAGTCAGCACTGGCCACAGGGCTGGAAAAGGTCAGTTTTCACTCCAATTCCAAATTCCTGTTTGAATTTCTGCTTTCAGCCCCTTGCTTTTTTGAGCGTGTCAGTCAGTGTCCTGTCCAGTGGAGTGAAATCCTGAGATGTTTGAGGAGAGCTGGTCTTGAAGCGTTTTCCCTTTGCCCGTTTTGATGCCTCTGGGGCTGAGCAATGGGGTTCTGACTCCAGTTATGTTTGGTAGCAGATAGAGGCACTGGCCCAAGGTGGCTAGCTTCCCCACCCTCAACAGGTTGTTGTTGTTGTTGTTGTTGTTTTTAATTGACGTTTAGGGCAAACCAGTAGTTTTATAGACCTCAGCAGGGGGAGTTTGTGGATCTTCCCAGTATGTTGACCTCACTATAGTTTAGCTCTGATCAGTTGAGTGACTTTGGGTAACCTATTTAACCTTTCTTAATTTCAGTTTGGGGCTTCCTAGGTGGCTTAGTGGTAAAGAATCTGCCTGCCAATGCAGGAGACACTGATTCAATCCCTGGGTCAGGAAGATACCCTGGAGGAGGAAATGGCAACCCACTCCAACATTCTTGCCTGAAGAATCCCATAGACAGAGGAGCCTGGTGGGGTACAGTCCATGGGGTCGCAGAGAGTTGGACACGACTGACAGATTCAGTTTGGTTATCTGTAAAACAGATAATGCCTACTTCAGTAGGGTAGTTACGAGGATTCAGTGAGAATAATGTACTTTAGGGGTTTTTTGTTTGTTTTTGGTTCATGTATTTTGAAGTTCTGTTGTTAGGTTTACATACACATTTAGAATTATTTGTTGTTGGGAATCAGTATTGCATGTAATATCCTTCTTTATCCTTGTCATTTGTTTTGAAATGACATACTGCTTTGTATAATATTAACATATCCATTTCAGCTTAATTTCGATTATTGTTGCATGGTCTGTTTCCTTAAATGTGTCGTCATATTTGATTTCAGCTTCAAGTAGACAGCATATAGTTGGGGCATGTTTTTTTATTTTTGGGGGGATATGTTTTTTTAAATTGATGCACACACGACCTCTGTATTTTGATTGGAGTGTCTAGGCCACATAGTTTTAATGTAATTATTAATTTGTGCTGTTTTAGGGCCATCATTTATTTTTTATTTCTACTGAGTTTTTTATTTTGGTTTTGTAATTTTTTTTCTTCCTAAAATTTCCTCTTGGTTCTTCTTTATGTCTTTTCATTATTTGCTGATACTTTCTATTTTAAGTTTTAAGTGTTCAGAATTGCTCATTCAATTATAATAGCTGCCTGAAAGTGTTCATAAGTCCAACTTCTGTCATTTTATCATTAGCCTCTTGTGTTCATTAGCCTCTTGAGTTGTATTTTTTCGGGTGATTTGATTTTATTGTAGTTCTTTGAGTATCAAGTAATTTTGGATTGTTTCCTAAATGTCTTAGATATTATAAGACTGTGGATTTTAGAAACATCTTATGGAGAAAGTTGGTAATTTTGATTTAACAGTCTCTTAGCCTGGGTAGGTACAAGCTGCAGGTTACAACCAGCCTCTTGTGGAACTGTTTCTATTTGTACTGTGTGTGCAGTACCAAGTCACCCCTGTGGGACCTGTTAGCCCAGCTCTCAAAGGTGTTCTTACACTAATTCGGATCAGGCCCACCCACGGGTAGGTTGTGGTCAGTTCAGGCAAGCTCTTTCTCCTTCTGGACCTCAGCACTGAGTTCTGGGTTTCAGACTTCTTTTAGTTCAGGCCAGGGGTAAAATGGTAATAAACTTAGTGATACTTAGTGAATTTTGGTGTCTGTTGCGGAACAAACTGCTGTTATAAGTTTTTAAGGCAACTCAAACAATTGTTTCATGAATTATTTACATGCTTGTAGTTAGATTCAGTGGGAGAAAAAGTTTGGCATATATTTCTCCATCTTATTTAGAGGTGGAGCCCCTTGATAATCTTTTGTTTGGAGTTCTTAAATTGAAAAATAGGCTGTAATTTTATTTTCTTTCATTACCCTTGATTTGATTTGGTGTGTATGACAGTTGTAATATCTACAAAAAATGGGTGGAAGAGTGTTCCTTCTTTATTTTATGGAACAAGTCTGTGTTTTTTATAATGGATATTGGTTTTATATAATGTCTTTGATTTTTGCTGTCAGTGGCATGCCAGCCTCATAGAATGAGTTGGAAAGTGTTCTTTTCTTCATTATTTACAAAAGATAGTGTAGGATTTCTTAAAAGTTTGATGATTTGATTTGGATTTGATGATTTCTTAAAAGTTTGGTTTGGATTTTCTTTTTGTCAAGGCTTTTGTTTACAAATTCAATTTTTAAAATACGTAATAGGGTTACTCAGATTCTCTGTTCTTAAGTCATATATGGTAATTTGTGCCTTCCAAGGATTTTGGTCCATTTCATCTCAGTTTCTGTTTTATTGACAAAATTGTTTGTAATAGAATATCATCTTCCTTTAATGTGTGTAGTCTCTCTAGTGATGACCCTCCCCTTTCAAATTTTTTAATTGGTGATTTGTGAGGCTTTTTAAAGTTTTCTTGATCATGTTTGCTAGTTGGTCATCTGTTCTTTCAAAGAACTATCTTTTGTTTTCAGTTTTAAAACAAACTGTTGTGGTTTTATGTCATCAATCTCTGCTCTTTATTATTTCTTCCCTTCTAGTTATTAGTCTTGATTTTCACTTTTCAATTTAAGTGGAGACCTATGTTACTATTAAGAGGTTTTTAATATAACTTTTAAAAAAATTGAGGTATAATCGATATACGCTATTTCAGAAGTGTCAGATATATGATATAATGATCCTCAATTGATTTGCAGTTATTAAAGGTTATATTACTCTGTTTATACATGGAGTAATATAACCTTTAAAATATTTTATAAAATAATTATTATAAAATACTATATTTACTGTGTTGTACTATATATCCTTATAGCTTATTTATTTTATACATAATAGTTTATACCTCTTAATTCCCTACCCCATCTTGCCCCTGATATAACTATTTAAAATTGTAAGTTTCCCTCATTCACTGATTACCTGAATGTTACAAATCTTGAAATGCCATGTTTTTGTTTTCATTTTGCTCAAGCAATTTTTAAATTTTCCTGGTCATTTCTTTCTGGACTAGTGGTTGTTGATATTTCTCCTTTTGTGGACTAGTGGTTGTTGATATTACTCCCATCGATCTTGATTCAGCTTGTGCTTCATCCAGCCTGGCATTTTGCATGATGCACTCTGCATATTAGTTAAATAAGCAGGGTGACAGTATACAGCCTTGACTACTCCTTTCCCGATTTGGAACCAGTCCGATCTTGGGATCATGTACTTGAAAGGAGTAGGTGTTCTGTTGTCCTTAGGTAGGATGTTCTTGAACTGTCAGTTCAGTCCATGTGGTTGGTAGTAGTCTTAAATCTTCCATCTCTACTGAGTTTTGTGTCTATCTGTAGCAGTTACTGAGCAGAGGGTTGTGCTATCCAGGTATAATTGTGGCTTTCCTTTCATGTTTTGGAACTTTGCTGTGGAGTGCATGCATTTTTAGGATTGTCTCTCCTTAATGAAGATTCTTGCTGCCTTCATTTAATCTGACAAGTTTTGCCTTTCAGTTATTGGGTTGAGACCATTTACCCTTAACACAATTACTAATGTGGAGGGCTGGAAGAAGCACAAGCTGGAATCAAGATTGCCGGGAGAAATATCAATAACCTCAGATATGCAGATGACACTACCCTTATGGCAGAAAGTGAAGAGGAACTAGAGAGCCTCTTGATGAAAGTGAAAGAGGAGAGTGAAAAAGTTGGCTTAAAGCTCAACATTCAGAAAACTAACATCATGGCATCTGGTCCCATCACTTCATGGGAAATAGATGGGGAAACAGTGTCAGACTTTACTTTTTGGGCTCCAAAATCAGTGCAGATGGTGATTGCAGTCATGAAATTAAAAGACGCTTACTCCTTGGAAGGAAAGTTATGACCAACCTAGATAGCATATTAAAAAGCAGAGGCATTACACTGCCCACAAAGGTCCATCTAGTCAAGGCTATGGTTTTTCCAGTGGTCATGTATGGATGTGAGAGTTGGACTGTGAAGAAAGCTGAGTGCTGAAGAACTGATGCTTTTGAACTATGGTGTTGGAGAAGACTCTTGAGAGTCCCTTGGACTGCAAGGAGACAACCAGTCCATCCTAAAGGAGATCAGTCCTGGGTGTTCATTGGAAGGACTGATGCTGAAGCTGAAACTCCAATACTTTGGCCACCTCATGCAAAGAGTTGACTCATTTGAAAAGACCCTGATGCTGGGAGGGATTGGGGGCAGGAGGAGAAGGGGACGACAGAGAATGAGATGGCTGGATGGCATCACTGACTCCATGGGCATGAGTTTGAGTAAACTCCGGGAGTTGGTGGTGGACAGGGAGGCCTGGCGTGATGTGATTCTTGGGGTCGCAAAGAGTCGGACACGATTGAGCGACTGAACTGAACTGAACTGAACTGAGGGATTAAATCTACTTGCGCTTTGTTTTGTATTTGTTCCTTCTCTCCCATTTTCCACTTTGTTTCCTCCTATTCATTTCCTATCTTTTTTGGGTTAATTGAATATATTTTTAGGATTCCGTTTTTATTTTCATTGGACTAGAAAACTGACAGTGTGTGTGTTTACAAAAGACTTAGGATTTACATTGCATAGTGTTAACTCTTCAGAGGATGCCTCAGTTATTGAGATGTGATATAGAACCCATACATCAGCACACTTTTACCCTCCTATGTTTTGAACTATTTTTTCCATACATTTAAATTTTCTGTGTATTTTGAAACCCACAATAAGTTATTATTTTTGCTTTCAACGGTGAATTAATTTTTAAAGAGGTTTAAGTATAAAAGTCTTTTATAAATTTACTCACATTCCATTTACATCACTCTTTATTCTTTTGCATACGGGAATTTTGGTCTAGATACTTATTGAGTATTGTTTTCCTTTTGTCTGAAGAATTTCCTTAACATATAATGAAGGTTTCTTTCAACTTGTTTATTTTTTGTTTTATTTTTTGCTGTTTATCTTTATTTGGCTATATCAGGTCTTAGTTGTGACACACAGGATGTTGGTTGCGTCGTTTAGGATCTTCTGTTGCGCTGGGCTAGCTTCTCTGGTTGTGGAGCATGGACTTAGTTGCCCCACTGGCATTTGGGATCCTAGTTCCCTGACCAGGGATCAAACCTGCGTACCCTGCATCACAAAGTGGATTCTCAAGCACTGGTACACCAGGGAGGTCCTACTGTTATTTTTGAAGGATGCTTTTTGTTGTATGTGTTATTCAAGGTTTATGGGTTTTTTTTCCCCACCTTTAATTTTCTTCCAAGTACTTTTCAATATGTTGTTTCAGAGTCTTCTGGCTTACATCCTTTCAGATGCAAAGGTTGCAGTCATTATTTTTGTTACTCTGTAAACAGTAAGTAGGTCTTTTGAGGGGAGTTGCTTTTATGAATTTCTTTTTCTTGCTGTTTGTCAGCAGATTGACTGTTAAGTGCCTTACTGGGGTGGGTGTGTGTGTGTGTGTGTATTTGTGTGTCAGGAATTTTGTTGTGCTTCTTGTGTCTGTGTTGTGTTTTATTTCTTTTTATTTATTTATTTGGCTGTGCTAGGTTTTACTTGACTTCCCTGGTGGCTCAGACGGTAAAGCAGGTTTTTACTTGGCAGCATGTGGGATGCAGTTCCCTTGACCAGGGATCAAACCTGGGCCCCCTGCATTGGGAGCACAGAGTCTTAGCCACCAGATAGCCAGAGAAGTCCCTGTGGATTTTTATTTTTTCCACTTTGTAAGATTTTGTTGCTATTATTTCTCTAAATATTTTTCCACTTCCTTCCCTCCTACTCAAGCTTCACACATATTAGAGTGGTTGTTACTGTCCCAGAGGGCATTGCATGTAGCTGTGTTTGTCTTTTATTTGGGGAAGGTTTTTGTTTGTTTGTCTTGCTATGTTTTAAAGGTCAGTCATTTTTCTTTTGCAATTTCTAATCAGATGTTGATCTTTCAAAGTGAAGTTTTCATATGATGTCATCATTTGATATTAACCATCATCATCTTCCATTTCGCTTCTGTTTTCGTGTTTTTCGTACTCAGTAAGCATGAGGCATAGTGATAATAGCTGGTTTAATATCCATGCTTATCTGTCCGTCATCTCTGTTTTCTGTTTCTATTCCTTGATTTTTCTTCTGGTTATGTCTTTTTTTTTTTTTTTTTTTGGCCACCAGTTGAATGAATTGTGGGTCATTTTGATTCTGTTGTTGCTTTTGTTAGCTCCTTTATGGCTGGTCTAGAATAGTGTTTGTTCTAGGTTTCATGTAGCCCTCTCCCTAAAGGCGTGCTCCAGATGCATTCTATGTAGTCCCTGAGGTCTTAGCACTCTGGCCAGAGGGAGCATTACAGATTCCTGGCTCACTGTGAGCTCTGGGACTCGTCCATATTGCATCTTTTCTCTATTGGTTCTTGCCTTGGAAGCAGTTCCTATTCAGCCTTGTGAGGTTTTACACCACAACGGTACAGTTTGGTATTCAGATTAAAACTCAAGGGTCCTCTTACGCAGATTTCTGGAGCTTTTTCTCTGCTCCCTCGTTTTAGTGTACTCTGCTCCACAAATTCTACTCCTTTAGCCCCCTTGACTAATGATTTCTTTCTGCCCATTTCAGCATAGCTGCCAGCCGGGAGTTCCCTCTGTGCGCTGCAGTTTGTAAGTTAACTCCACACAGAAAGCCTTTGTGAAGGTGGGGTTCACCTTTCTGGTTTCCTTTTTCTCAGGGTTACAGTTCTCTCTCTGCCTGTTGGCCAGTGTCTGATAATTCCTGTTTCTTATACTTCGTCTGTTTACCACGAGGGTGTAAATCTGAACCTTCTTTTTCTGTGTGACTTTAAGTAGAAGCCTCCTTTGCTGTTTTAGGAATTCACATTAGTTTTTCTTTTAAATTAGTTTTAGTTTATAAGATTAACAAGAAACATTGAATTTTGGAAAATTTTCTCAAATAGAATTAGTTGTATTATTTTACCTCATATTTCTTTGCAGCAAAGTGAAACAAGGAAAAGTAAGATGAAAAGGTTATGTGATACAAAGGAAAAAGAGAAGAAGGTAGAAAAACTAAAGAAAGATTAAATAATCTTTGTGTTATCATTTGTAATTAGACTATTTAAAACCAAAACTGAAAACCTGTGAATGCACTATGAAAATGTATGCATCTATTTTGCTATTTAAGTTTGGAAATTGCCAACTGCTATGGGTTTGACAATATGACCTTTATGTTTCGCATTCAGAAAAATAAAATTCGTGATGTCGATACATTGATCCATTGACCAGAAGCAGTAGAATTCTGATGGATTGATGAATGTAAAAAGTATGTTTTCAGTGGTGCCAAAAATCAAGAATAGAAGAAATAAGTAGAAGTAGGAAAAGGCAAGGCAAAAATTAAAATTTATTTTTTAGGAGTAAATACCACTGTTCAGGGGCTTCCCTGGTAGCTCAGTGGCGTAAAGAATCTGCCTGCAGGTACAGGAGATGTGAGTTTGATCCCTGGATCAGGAAGATCCCCTGGAGTAGGAAATGGCAACCCACACCAGTCAGTATTCTGTCTGATAACTCCCACAGACAGAGGAGCCTGGTGGGTTACAGTCCATGGGGTCACAAAGAGTCGGACCGGACTTATCAACTAAACAGTAACTACCACCATGATGCAGACAACCAACATTGAGACCCTGAAAAGATAAAACAGGTTTGATGTAAAAGCCAGTTGTACCCCAAACTTAAAACTAGTGATGGCCAGGATGGTAGCGAGAGAGCCTTAAAATAGAGCAGGGCATTGGCCTGGAAGATGAGGGTTAGCCAGCAAAGCCACGTGTGTTTCAGTTTTTTTAGCAATGAGTGTACACAGTTATGAAGAACATGAAAGAAAGATTAAATGTAAATTTTACTTTGATAATCTCTCTTGAATTAATTTCTTATTCTCTTTCCTGTTATAGTAGTCATGTTGGGATTATTTCAAGAGTTTCCTGTCTCCCTGTATCCAGTCATTATATTGGGCTGCAAGTTTCTCAACAAGTGAATTCCCCCCCCCCCCCCCCCCCCCCCGCCCCGCCTTTAAAAAGATTTCTCAGGCAGCCTGTCTCCTCGCAGCTCCTCTCAGTCCGTCTGCTCCAGCAGTGTGTCCTTGCTGTTCTAACAACTCTTCTCTCAAGAATTTAGCATTTGCTGTTCCTTCTACTGCAGAGCTCTTTTACCAGATATCTGCCTGGTTTGGGTCCTGTTCTACTTCACATGTGTACTCAAGTGTCTCTTTACTCAGATGAATTTTATTTCATGAAGTTTATTTTGTAAATGTAAAAGAGTCGGACACGACTGAGTGATGGACTGACTGATTTTATAAATGTATTTAAACAGATAGCTAGTCCTTCATTCTTTGCCTGTTTTTCCCTAGTATTTTCTTGTGTTTTATTTGTTTTCAAGAATAAAAAATATATCTTCCTACTAGAGTGTAGTTTGGAGAAGGCAGGGATTTTGTTTTGTTTATCCAGTGTTTTAACAGAGCCAGACACAAGATGGTTTGATTGAGCTGTCTAATGTTGCTTGTTAAATGTATTGTCTAAATACTTGCTTAAAATGCTTTTAATGTTTCATCTATCAGTTTCTGAGAGTGAGATGTTAAAACCGCCCATAATGATTGTGAAGCTAGCAATTTCTTTCTGTTGTTCTTTGTATGTGTGTTTTATTTAATTTGAAGTTCTATTGAGTTATGTTACACAGCTGAATTATTTTCATCGTTAAGTAATGACAGCATTAAGTTTTAGGCCATTTATATTTGCTGTGTAAACTCATATTTATTTCTGTCTTATTTTCTATTTACCATGAGTTTTTTTCTCCTGGTCTGCCTGCTGTTGGACCAATCGAACCTTTGCTCCTCTGTTCATTTTTTCTCCTGTAATTGTTTTAATGTAAACATAATAAGTTGCCTTAATAAATTCTAAAGATAACTGTTCTCTCCCTTTTCCCATGAACAGTAAAATCAGCCTTAGCCCCAATCCCCCCTTCCCCAAATTTTTGTCATCTTATTCTGCCTCTTTTCCCTCTTCTTCTTATGAATGATGGTGTTTTGACTGCTTGACTTGGCGTGTTATATTGGCAGATTTCTAATATTAAATTATGTTTGAATTCTGATTATTGATATTTTATTTAGATTTTTTTTTCATCCATAGTGTTTGGATATGTTAGGGTTTTGGTTCAGGTATCCTTTTTTACTTTTGGGGAGGGTGAGGATGACTTTAAACAGTTTGTAGTAATTTGTTTATCAAATATTTGAACTTTGATTACTTTAACTTAAAAGATTTCTATATTTCCTTTATTAGTTTTTATGGATTTCCTTTAAAAAGTAAAATTTAAATGGGTTTCCTATTGTTTAAAACAGCCTTTTGCTTTATTTTTTTCATATTATTTTCTCTATTTCTTAATTGTTTTTGAATCTTTTGATATTTTTCAAATAAATACTCAGTTCATTTGTGCCTTTTCTTTTTAAGTAATGAAATAATTTAAAGCTCTGAAATGATCTGAATATTGATTTATCTGTTTATAAGTCTTTTTTTTACATGTAGTCTCTTGCTTTTTTTCTTACTTTATGTGTTTAAATTTTTTTTTGATTCATTTATTTATGAGACATCAAAGACGTTAAAGGCCTTAGTTTTTTAAATTTGTATTGGTTAAAAAAATCTTACTTTACCATGATTCTTAACATTTATTTGACTTTACTGAAGTGTTTTTAAGTTAAAATCCATCACACTTGTAGTGTGATTCAGTTCAGTTCAGTCGCTCAGTCGTGTCCGACTCTTTGCAACCCCAAGAATCACACCACGCCAGGCCTCCCTGTCCATCACCAGCTCCCGGAGTTTACTCAAACCCATGTCCATTGAGTCGGTGATGCCATCCAGCCATCTCATCCTCTGTCATCCCCTTCTTTTCCTGCCCCCAGTCCGTCCCAGCATCAGGGTCTTTTCCAATGAGTCAACTCTTCGCATGAGGTGGCCAAAGTACTGGAGTTTCAGCTTCAGCATCAGTCCTTCCAGTGAACATCCAGGACTGATCTTTAGGATGGACTGGTTGGATCTCCTTGCAGTCCAAGGGACTCTCAAGAGTCTTCTCCAACACCATAGTTCAAAAGCATCAATTCTTCAGCACTCAGCTTTCTTCACAGTCCAACTCTCACATCCATACATGACCATTGGAAAAACCATAGACTTGACCAGACGGACCTTTGTTGGCAAAGTAATGTCTCTGCTTTTTAATATGCTGTCTAGGTTGTTCATAACTTTCCTTCCAAGGAGTAAGCGTCTTTTAATTTCATGGCTGCAATCACCATCTGTAGTGATTTTGAAGCCCCCCAAAATAAAGTCTGACACTGTTGCCACTGTCTCCCCATCTATTTCCCATGAAGTGATGGGACCAGATGACATGATCTTAGTTTTCTGAATGTTGAGCTTTAAGCTAACTTTTTCACTCTCCTCTTTCACATTCATCAAGAGGCTCTCTAGTTCCTCTTCACTTTCTGCCATAAGGGTAGTGTCATCTGCATATCTGAGGTTACTGATATCTCTCCCGGCGATCTTGATTCCAGCTTATGCTTCTTCCAGACCAGCGTTTCTCATGATGTACTCTGCATATAAGTTAAATAAGCAGGGTGACAACATACAGCCTTGACGTACTCCTTTTCCTATTTGAAACCAGTCTGTTGTTCCATGTCCAGTTCTAACTGTTGCTTCCTGACCTGCATACAGGTTTCTCAAGAGGCAGGTCAGGTGGTCTGGTATTCCCATCTCTTTCAGAATTTTCCACAGTTTATTGTGATCCACACAGTCGAAGGCTTTGGTGTAATCTACAAAGCAGAAATAGATGTTTTTCTGGAACTCTCTTGCTTTTTCGTTGATCCAGTGGATGTTGGCAACTTGATCTCTGGTTCCTCTGCCTTTTCTAAAACCAGCTTGAACATCTGGAAGTTCATGGTTCATGTATTGCTGAAGCCTGGCTTGGAGAATTTTGAGCATTACTTTACTAGCGCGTGAGATGAATGCAATTGTGCAGTAGTTTGAACATTCTTTGGGATTGCCTTTCTTAGGGATTGGAATGAAAACTGACCTTTTCCAGTCTTGTGGCCACTGCTGAATTTTCCAAATTTGCTAGCATATTGAGTGCAGCACTTTCACAGCATCATCTTTCAGGATTTGAAATAGCTCGACTGGAATTCCATCACCTCCACTAGCTTTGTTCGTAGTGATGCGAAAAGGCCCACTTGACTTCACATTCCAGGATGTCTGGCTCTAGATGAATGATCACACCACCGTGATTATCTGGGTTGTGAAGATCTTTTTTGTACAGTTCTTCTGTGTACTCTTGCCACCTCTTCTTAATATCTTCTGCTTCTGTTAGGTCCATACCATTTCTGTCCTTTATCGAGCCCAATTGCATGAAATGTTCCCTTGGTATCTCTAATTTTCTGAAGAGATCTCTAGTCTTTCCCTTTCTGTTGTTTTCCTCTATTTCTTTGCATTGATCACTGAGGAAGGCTTTCTTATCTCTCCTGGCTATTCTTTGGAACTCTGGATTCAAATGGGAATATCTTTCCTTTTCTCCTTTACTTTTCGCTTCTCTTCTTTTCATGGCTCTTTGTAAGGCCTCCTCATACAACCATTTTGCCTTTTTGCATTTCTTTTCCATGGGGATGGTCTTGATCCCTGTCTCCTGTACAATGTCAAGAACCTCCGTACATAGTTCATCAGACTCTATCAGATCTAGTCCCTTAAATCTATTTCTCACTTCCACTGTATAGTCTAAGGGATTTTATTTAGGTCATACCTGAATGGTCTAGTGGTTTTCCCTACTTTCTTCAGTTTAAGTCTGAATTTGGCAATAAGGAGTTCATGATCTGAGCCACAGTCAGCTCCCGGTCTTGTTTTTGCTGACTGTATAGAGCCTCTCCGTCTTTGGCTGCAAAGAATATAATCAATCTGATTTTGGTGTTGACCATCTGGTGATATCCATGTGTAGAGTCTTCTCTTGTGTTGTTGGAAGTGGGTGTTTGCTATGACCAGTGCGTTCTCTTGGCAAAACCCTATTATCCTTTGCCCTGTTTCATTCCATACTCCAAGGCCAAATTTGCTTGTTCCTCCAGGTGTTTCTTGACTTCCTACTTCTGCATTCCAGTTCCCTATAATGAAAAGGACATCTTTTTTGGGTGTTAGTTCTAAAAGGTCTTGTAGGTCTTCATAGAACTGTTCAACTTCAGCTTCTTCAGTGTTATACTGGTTGGGGCATAGTCTTGGATTACCGTGATATTGAATGGTTTACCTTGGAAACGAACAGAGATCATTCTGTAATTTTTGAGATGGAATCCAATAGTAGTGTGATTGAATCATGTTTAATAGAAGTTTTTTTTGAAGGAGGGTGGTTTGCATGGGTATGCCTCACTTTCTCCTTAAGGAGTATAATTTTAGAAATAGAGGTCTCAGATATCACTCCCCAGTTTCATTAGATCTAGAGGTATAACCTGGTGTGTGCACTTTGAAAAGAGCCACCTAGGCAGTTAAAGTCAACTGCTGTAGACAGGGAGTCATCTTCAGGTCTGGTAAAAAGAGGGGAAAGCCTCGTCTGAGGAACATGTGAGGAAGTGAGTTATGATGACACGGACATAGTAATGTGGGCCTGTCCCCATGTTTGGGTGTAAGGAGAAGCTGAATTTGTGGGGAAAACAACTGTGAAGTGTGACATTTACTGTCTGACATGGTAAAATGAAGGGAGAATTGCCTAAATTATTTTATTCCATGTACCTTTCACTTGTGCTTTATTTTGAGTAGAATTCTAAGTCTTAAAATGTACCATTTAATTATATGTGTTTATTCTTTGTCGGCAGGCCTCGAAGTCGAGGAAAAACCGCAGCGGAAGATGAGGACAGCATGGATGGACTGGAGACAACAGAAACAGAAAATATTGTGGAAACAGGTATCAAAACTTGATTAGAAAATTTAAAAATTTACACAGTACTTTGCACAAGAAGCGTTTGTCTGTTCACTGAATTCTAAAGTGTTCACGTGCTGAAGTAGTTGACAAGTAATGACAGAGTGAAAAAACAGAGTTTTCTTTCTTTCTTCCCCCAAAGCTCTGATTTAGTAGAAATCATTTAAACTCTGTATAGAAATATTTTATTAAAGCAAAGTTAAAACTGGAATAAACATAATTCTAGGCCATTTGAGTGATAACTCTTGGTAAATTTCTGGCTTATGAACCATCTGGTGTTTGTTTATTGTGTTAGTATGTAGGTGAGGGAAAAAGTACATTTCATGAGCTAATAATACTGTGGAATGCTAGGTTAAAGCAAACCAAATACTTTCTTGTCTCCTGGACTTCTGGGTGCCTTAAGGAAGCTAATGTGTTTTTGCATCTGCAAGAGGAAGGTAGAGTAAGTTGCCAAGGTGGTTTCCAAAATTTACCCTGAGTTAGTGATTTAATGAGCTGTCAGAGGGAGTAGGTTTCATATCGTGTTCAGAGGTTTGTCTCAGTGAGGTGGCCTCTCAGTGTTTTTATGGTCGTTGGATAGAGTGTAGACATAGCTGATAGGCTTCTTCTCTGAAGTTGAATGACATCTCCTTGATGCTTAAAGGAAGGAGAAAATTAGAGAAAATACAGAGAAAATTAGAAATTCCTACATCTTTTAAAATACTATTTTCCATGAAATACTTTTGGTTATCCGATGTGTTCCTATTATATGCCTGTAATTCTTGAAAAACCTTCAGAAGTGCAGCAATTTTCATTGCTTTTCCCTTAGAGTCTAATTAAGTAGACAGACCAGAGAGAAGCTGGAAGTTCAGAATGCATCTCCTTCCATTTTACCTCTTTGGTGCACATTCATTACCACATTTATATTTTATACTTGGATTTATTTCAGTTCCTCACAAGTTGTTTTTCATAGTTTTTCCCCTTGATTTAAATTTTTTCTGTACTTTGTGCTGCTACTTTCATGTCAAAAGTTATTTGTACTTTTGAGTAACATTTATGAGTAAGTACACGTCCCTCTAAGCCAGTGCACTCTGACTGCCCACGGTCCCGGCTCACAGTGGCACGGTCTTCCCGTCTGTCTCATCCTCGGAAGACTCAGCGCCTCCCTGTCCGTTTTCCTCTCCTCCTCCCATCGTCCATTCTCATAATCTATTCAGTACCCAGACCTAGTGGTGCCTTCCTTTCCTCAACAGTCCTCTCTCCAGCCCACGTGAGACACTCATTCCTTTTATTTATTCATTCATTGTGCTGCGCGGGGTCTTCCTCGAGGCCCTCGAAGGCTTCTCTTCGCACTGTGGAGCTGGGGCATGTAGGCTTAGCTTCCCAGTGGTGTGTGGGATCTTAGTACCCTGACCAGGGATTGAACCTGGGTCCCCTGCCTTGTAAGGCAGATTGTCAACCACTGGACCGCCTGGGAAGTCTCAGCCTCTCATTCTTTTGGCCGTACTTTAGCCTTTTAATATTGTACCACTTACTGGGACAATTGCTGTTTCACTTCCAAAATCTCAGTTTCAAGTCGAACTCTTCTTTACCAGCTCTGTCCACACCACGATAACCCTTCAGCCTTAGTGACTTGTCCAGCTTACCTTACCGATGGGATTTGTCGGCCTCTTTTTCTAGTTCAGATTCTGTCATCCAATTTGGTACTCTCTCTCTTATGCACCTTGAACTCCCTTGCCATCCTCCTGCTATTTTGGTTTCATAACGAAACTCAGACCCTGCATTGCAGCAGCCAGACTGACTGGAGAAAGCCTCAACCTCCAGTGGGTTATAGTTGACCTTCCACTCATCCCACTCATACCTAGAGTTCTCTCATCCATTATCAGTGATCATCCTTTCACTACTTCTTTCAAACTTTTGACACCTCATTTTCCATTTTCAGTTGATGATCTTATTTATTTCAATGAAAAAAAAAATAGAAGCAATCAGGAAAGAAATTCCACAGTAATCCACCATCAGATCTTCTTTCCTGTTCTCATCTCTGCCCCCCTGTTTTACCAGCCCTCCTGTTGAGAGGGGATGAAGAGTCTCGGGGGTTTCTGCAGCCAGCCCCTCTGCCTGTGTCTGTCTCCCTTGCCTCTTCAGTTTCCCTTGGTTTCTAGCGTCTTGAACTCCCCTGCTCAGAGAATTATTTCCATTAGTGTTAAGCATTTTAACACTGTGACTCTTTTTTTTTACTTTTTATTTTACTTTGGAGTAACAATGTTAGGTTAGTTTCAGGCGTACAGCCAAGTGATTCAGTTACACCCATACACGTATCTATTCTTTCAAATTCTTTTCCTGTTTAAGTTGTTATATAACATTGAGCAGAGTTCCCTGTGCAGTACAGTAGGTGCTTGTTGGTTATCCATTTTAAGTATAGCAGTGTACAGTATCACCCCTCTTAAACAAGAGTACCTTCTCTTGATCGGATATCGCTTTCAGTTACTGTGTTGCTTCTTTGCTCATCTTCACAGCAAAAGCTCTTGAAAGAATTGTCTGTACTTAACAGTTTGGTTCAGTTCAGTTGCTCAGTTGTGTCCAACTGTTTGTGACTCCATGGACTACAGTATGCCAGGCCTCCCTATCCATCACCAACTCCCAGAGTTTACTTAAACTCATGTCCATTGAGTTGGTGATGCCATCCAACTATCACATTCTCTGTCATCCCCTTCTCAGTCTTTCCCAGCATTAGGGTCTTTTCCAGTGAGTCAGTTCTTCGCATCAGGTGGCCAAAGTATTGGAGTTTCAGCTTCAGCATCAGTCCTTCCAATGAATATTCAGGACTGTATGGTAGTTGCTTATTTTCGTTCATTTTCTCATGAACCTGGCTACAGGCAAGCTTTCTACCTCTCCCTCTATTAAAGCTGTTTTGATCTCATGTTGCCAGAACCACCATTGAATCTTTGTTCGCCTTAAGTATTCAGTCTCACTTTATGCAGCTGACGTTTTCAGGAGTGAAACTCTCTATCTCTTTTTTTGATTTGACTTTCAGGATACCACATTCTCTTGCTCTTTCCTATCTCACTGGTCTCTTCCTTTCTCTTTTGCTCATCTTCTCACAGATTAGGTGGTCTCATTCAGTTTAGTTGCTATAACTACTATCTGTGTGCTGGTGACTCTAAAAGTTATATTGTCAACTCTTTTCTTACTTTGAACACAACCAGTATCTTCACCTTACTTCTTAACATCTCTTAGATGTCTCCAGTGGATCCCTAGCTTAATATGTCTTCTGTGGAACCATTGGTTGTTCCCAAACCTTCTCGTCCAGTATTCCCACTTCAGTAGATGACATCATGTACCATTCAGGCTAAAAACATGGACCCTGTTGGAAAATGCTTCGGGCTTTACCTTAGGACTCCGTCCTGATTTCAGACAGCTCTCATCTGCTTACCACGGTCACTCGAGAACTCGGACCACCACTGTTTGTGTGGATTGCTGCCAAGCTACCAGCTGGTCTCACTCTCATCCATTCTAGTTTTGTTCTCCATGTAGTGGCAGGGTGAGCTTCTGATACCCCAAGTAAGGACTTCCCTGGTGGTCCAGTGGCTAAGACTCCAAGCTTCCAATGCAGGGGGTGCGAGTTCAGTTCCTAGTCAGGGACCTAGATCCCAGATACCACAATTAAGATCAGCCAAACAAATAAATGTGGCTGTACATTCAAATTAATTAATTAATTAAAAAAAAAAGAAAAACCTAAGAGTCTTTTTGCTTTCCTTCTGTCAGCTCTCCAAGGCCTCCAGTGACACTTAAAACCCTAAGTCCGTTTGTGATCCTCAAGCTCCCCTGACCTCGCTACCTGTCCAGCCACATCTCCTGTTGTCTTCCCCCTGCTCTCCGGGCTCCAGCCCTTTCTCAGGCACTTTTTGTCTTCTTAGCTCAGAACGACTTTCTCCCAGACCCTCGTGGGACTTACTGCCTGACTGCAGTCAACTTTCTGCTCGGTGCCCCCTTGTCAGAGAGGCCTTTCCTGCCCAACCTGTCAATCAGCAGCCCTTGCTGAGCTCCGTCCTCTGCTCCCACTTTACCTTTCCTCCTAGTGTCTCACAGACGAGGCTTCATGTTACTCATGTGCATATCGTGTGCCTTGTATCCTGGGACGTGAGCTTCCTGAGGTCAGGGGTTTGTCTCCTTCATGGGCTTGTTCCCAGCGCCTCAGACACTTCACACACACAGTAGGCATCACTAAGCAGTAGTGCATTCTTGTGTTTTTCTTACGTGTTTCCTAAGCTACTGCTGTTCTTGGAACATCACCACATAAGTAAAATTTTGGCATTTAATTTTTTCTTACCTGAGGAGCCCCCAAATAGACTATCTTCTCTTGCTATTTTCTGTGAGATTTCAGAGCAAATAAAATTTACTGAAAGGATTTAACAGGAGCAGGATGTTATCTATCTACCTATCTTATCTATCTATCTATCTCATCCTGTCCTTGTGTATGAAAGTTAAATAAAGCCAGACGTCTCAGTCTTTGCTCTGTCCTTGTGCTTGGGGAGACCTTTGTCCAGTTCCTTTAGTGAACACACAGAGCAAAAAGAATAGTAAAGAAAAAGACAAAGAACAATTGTTAAAATCACCAACCTGCAAGCAAAGAGAAGAAAGAGTTCCATAAATTTGTAGTAAATGTAAAAACCCATTCCAGTTGACTGCAGGGCTTTAGCATCTCTGCACATTTCTATTTCCAGGCCCAAGATTCATTGGAAGGTCTCTTACCTTGTGAACTGTGTGCCTTGATACATTAAAAAAAATGATTTGTAGTAATTTAACATTGTTTATTAACAGTGTTTGTTCTTTAGGGTGTGTGTGTGTGAGGGGTAAGTGGTGGGAATGAGTCTTCTACAAGTGGTCATTGGAAGGTAGCAAGAATCCTCAGTTTTTATGGTGAGAATGTTCTCTCTTTGTAGCTGGTTGTTGCCAGTTCTGTGTGCATTTTTCTTTATAAATAAAATCCACTTGAATGAAGTGCTAGTTACTTGAGAGAAATTCCACCTTTTTTTTTTTTTAAAGAATCATTATATAATCAGGGCTTTGCAAACTTGTTTTAGTCAATTATAATTGGTTAATTATAATTTAGCTAATTACAATTAAAGTTTTTTTTTTTAACTGCTTACATTGTCTTAGTGTGGCTCGTGGGAACCTATTTTTGTCTGGCATTTGAGTCCTTTTTAATATCACCTCAATGTTTCAAAGCTATTGTTTGCTGGGCAGAGTATTTTTCAGGCCCATCTTCAATATTCTCTGGGCTTCTGAATATGAATTTGATTATTCCATCAGGGCTTGTAGTTCTTTTTGCTGGAGAATAGTGCAAGAGATGAAAGTCTAGGCTCTCAGGATGCATACCTGTTTCTGCTGAGCATTGGTTATGTTGTCCATTCTAGTGATAGACTAGTTGTTAAAGAGATGTGAGGCTGTCTATACATGCTTATAAAGTGCAGTTCCCACTGATATCTTCAGTTTGTCTCTAGCACAATTTTAAATAGACTTTAGCTTTTACAGCAGTTATAGGTTCACTGTGAT
This sequence comes from Odocoileus virginianus, assembly GCF_023699985.2. Lineage (NCBI taxonomy): Eukaryota > Metazoa > Chordata > Mammalia > Artiodactyla > Cervidae > Odocoileus > Odocoileus virginianus. The sequence continues at coordinate 4,954,756 of NC_069674.1, forward strand.
TATAGTTCTATAACTATAGCAGTTACAGAGTTTGAGAGGAAGCACAGTCACTTCCCATTTACATCCCCCCGCTCCCCCACACACACTGGCACATTTGTTCTGATTGGCAAAGCTGCATTGCCTCTCCCTTTCGCCTTCAGCCCCTAGTTCACATTAGGCTTCACTCTTGGTTTTGCACACTGTGGGTTTGGGAAAATGTATAATATGATGACGTGTGTCTGTCAGAAAGGTATCAAACAGATACTGTCCTAAAAGTCCTCAGTGCTTTGCCTGTTCATCCTTTCCTTCCTACTGTCTCGGTAGCTTTGTCTTTCCCAAAATGTCATGTAATTGGAATCATACAATATGTAGCCTTTTCAGATTAACTGTGTTTCACATAGTAGTGTACATTTAAGTTCTTTTCATGGCTTAAAAACTCATTTCCTTTTATTGCTGAATAATTTTCTGTTGTATGTATGTGCAACAGTTCATCTGTTCACCTGCTGAAGTACATCTTGGGTGCTTCCAGGTTTTCACAGTTTTGAATAAAACTTCTATAAACATTTGTGTACAGAGTTTTTGTGTAGACATAAGTTTTCAACTCCTTTGGGTAAATACCAAGGAGGATGATTGCTGGATCGAATGGTGAGAATTAAGAGTTCTTCATATATTTTGGGTAACAGTCCTTGATAAGATGCATCTTTTGCTAATATTTTGTCTAGTCTGTGGCTTTTCTTTATATATCTATTGCCTGGCAGTTTTTCCTGCAGAGCAGAAATTTTAAATTTTAATCAAATGTGATCTGTCATTTGTTTCTCTCATTATGATACTTTTGATGTTGTATCTAAAATGTCATTGCTGAACCCAAGCTCATCTAGATTTCCATCTGTGGTGGTCTTAACTATTGGACTGCCAGGGAAGTCCACCCTGAGTTTTCATTTTAGGATCAATTCGTTGATATCCACAAAATAACTCCATAGATTTTGATTAGGATTGCATTGAGTTTATAGATGAAATTGGGAAGAACTGACATCTTGGTAATGATGAGTTTTATATTTATAGTTCACTAACGTGGAATAACTTCTTACTACTTCTGTGATTTTTCTTCACCAGAGTTCCGTAGTTTTTGTCATGTATTAAATAGATCTTGTGCATATTTTGTTGACTTTATACCAAAGTATTTTTTGGGGGGAGTGCTAATGTGAATGTTTAAATTTATTTCCAGTTTCACTTGTTCATTGCTGGTGTATAGGAAAGTGATTTACTTTTGTATATTAACCTTGTATCCAGAGACTTTGCTATATAGACAAGGAGATTTTGTTGATTCTTCCAGATTTTCTACATAGGCAGTCATGATGTCTTTGAACAGAAGGTACTTTTTTATTTCTTCCTTCTAAATCAGTATACCTTTCATTTCTAAGTCTTGTTGCAGAAGCTGGAACTTCAAGATGGTGTTCAGAAGGAGTTGTTCCTAATCTTAGTGGGAAAGCTTTAGTCTCTCACCACTAATCATGGTGTTGATGTAGGTTTTTTGTTAGGAATTCTTTGTCAAATTAAGGAAGTTCCCCTGTATTCTTACTAATAGTTTGTTGAAAGTTGTTTCCTTGATATTTAAAATCATGAATGGGTGTTGTGGTTTTTGTCTGATGCTTTTTCTTCATCAATTGATATGATCATGTGACTGTTCTTTTTTAGCTTATTGATGTAATGGATTACATTTATTGATCTTCAAATGTTGAACCAGCATTGTGTACCTGGGATAAATCCCACTTGGTTGTGGTGTATAATTCTTTATATACAGTTTTAGATTTAATTGATTAAAATTTTGTTGAATGTTTTTTGCATCTGTGTTCATGAGAGATATTTGTCTGTCAGTCCCCCCCGCCCCTTTTGATATCTTTGTCTATTTTTGGTATTACGGTAGTGGCTGGCCTCACAGAATGAGTTGGGAAATAATCCTTCCGCTGCTATCTCTCAGAAGAGATTGTAGAGGATTGGTATAATATCTTCTTCAAGCATTTAGTGGAATTCACCAGTGAACCCATTTGGGCCTGGTGTTTTCTGTTTTAGAAGCTTATTAATTATTGATTCAGTTTCTTTATCGGATGTAGGCCTGTTCAGATTGCTTCTTTTAGTGATGCTATTGCTTTGCTTTGAAAGTTGCTCAGTCATGTTAGACTCTTTGCGACTCCGTGGACTGTACAGTCCATGAAATTCTCCAGGTCAGAATACTGGAGGTGGGTTGCCTTTTCCCTTCTCCAGGGGATCTTCCCAATCCAGGGATTGAACCCAGGTCTCCCCGCATTGCAGGTGGATTCTTTACCAGCTGAGCCGCCAGAGTATTGGCAAATTGTGTCTTTCAAGGAACTGGCCCATTTCATTTAGGTTTTCAGATTTATGGGCATAGATTTTTTCATAGTATTCCTTTAGTATGTTTTTTAATGCTCATGGGACCTATAGTGGTGACCCCTCTTTAATTTCTGGTTTTAGTAATTTCATCCTCTCTCTTCTTTTCTTAGTTAACCTGGCTAGACCTATCAATTTTATTGAGCTTTTCAAAGAAGCACCTTTTGGTTTCACTGATTTCACCCCCCCACCCCCGGTCCTGCGATTTTCTATTTTCACTTTCATTGGTTTCTGCTCTAATTTGTATTATTTCTTTTTGTCTGCTTTATTTTGGATTTAACTTGCTATTCTTTTTCCAGTTTTGTAAAGTGGAAGCTTAGTTTATTGGTTTTTAGATCCTTCTTTGTTATGTATACATTCAGTGCTGCCAATTTCCCTTATTCTGTTGTTGTCTGAGAGCAGCCATTGTATGACTTCTATAATTTTAAATTTGTTTCAAGGCACAGAAACAAATTTATATGGTCTGTTGGTAGAAGTTCCATCTGAGCTGCGGAAGAATGTGAATTCTGCTGTTGTTGGATGAAGTAGTCCATTATATCCAGTTGATTGATGGTGGTGTTGAGTTCAACTGTCCTACAGATTTTCTGTTTGCGGGATCTGTCTCTTTTTGATAGTTGGCTATTAATGTCCCCATATATGATAGTGGATTCATACATCTCTCCTTTTAGTTCTGTCAGTTTTTGCCTCATGTATTTTGACCTCTGTTGTTAAGTGCATATATGTTAAGAATTGTTATGTGTTATTGGAGAATTGATGTATCATACATACATATAGTTATGTAATGTTCCTCTTTATTCTTGAGAATTTACTTGCTGTGAAATCTCTTGTGTCTGAAATCGATATAGCTTTTTTTTTTAATCTGATATCTACTGTTTTAGCAAGTTTTCAGTATTCAATATTATAGTACTATTAACTATAGTCATTATTGCTAGTACATAGATCTCCATACGTATTCATTCTATATAACTACAACTTCCTACCCAATGGCCAATAGCTCCCTATTTTCCCCATCCCCAGCCGCTGGTAACAACTGTTCTTCTCTCTGTCCAGCTTTATATTTTTTATTAGAATTTTGACTTAGATTGTTAGGTTTTCTAGACTGCAGAGCTTTCAAAATCCTGCTGGAGGGAACTTTTCCCAAATTGTTCTGGTACATCAGTTCTGTTCTCAAGAATCTGAAGAGTTGGTGAGCATTGGCTTGAATCCTTCCTTCCATATTTTGATTAACACATGGTTAAATGACATCTTTAAGAGTATATCATTAACAGTTTTATCCAGTACTTTTAGTTCATAGTAAATGTCAGTCTTGCCTAGGGGACCTCATTTTTCATGATGAAAGAACATAATTAAAATAGGGGGTGCTTGTATCTTGGCTTTCTCTCAGTGTAGACCAGTCTCTCAATTATCCAAGTCTTTTTCTAAGAATCACCTCAACTCTTTGTGAGTAACCCACTCCAACTTCCTTTTCAGAAATTCTGCCTTGATCATTAGACTTCACTAAGCCTATTTCTCTGGAGTTTCTGTGTAGTCAGAACTGTCTGTACAATAATTCTTTGTGGGACATTTTTAATGGATATTGTGTTTTACCTGAAAGTCTAGACACGATATTTAATTAATCTTTATATTTGAATGAGTTTAGCAGATCTAGAGGTAAAACTCACTAAAAGCCCCAAGGAGGGGAGCTATTATAAATGACACAGACACAAAAAGGCATGCTCAGTTGCTAAATTGTGTCCTAACTGTTTTCACCACCATGGACTGTATCCTGCCAGGCTCCGCTGTCCATGGGATTTCCCAGGCAAGAATACTGGAGTGGGTTGCCATTTCCTCCCCCAGTGGATATTCCCGACCCAGGGATAGAACCTATGTCTCCTGCCTTAGCAAGTGGATTCTTTACCACTGCCCCACCTGGGATCCACCATCCCGCCCCCAGCCCCGGGGGTGGGGGTGGGGGAACACCCAGCACAAACTGGCCTCAAATTATACATTACTGATACATGAAAATATAATTTATTTTTGTATGTTTGATTCGTATTAAACTTATTTGTTACATACTAATTGTAAGAAACTTTTGTGGATGTTGTTTCCAGCTTTTGGAGTAGATGTTTGATTATTAGTATTGCTTTTTTTTTTTAATTACTAAACCGAAAGGGGAAAAAAGGTGTTTAAGGTTGGTGTTTCTTTTAACATGATTTCTAGTGCTTTCCCTAGGTTTGAATATTATAATCCATATTTTTTTTTTTTTTTTTTTTTTTAGGTCAAGGTGAGTTTATTGTCCAAATAGCATAATCTAATTGCATCCAGAACCATTTTCAAATCCATCTTTAAGCTAGTCAGAAAAACAGGTTATTATTTTTAAAAATCACTTAACACTGAAAAGATAGGACCTCAGAAAAGGCAGCTTGACTATACCATGTCACCATCATAGCCAATACAACATTTTTTTTTTCCCATACTTCCTAAAAACCTTCCGTGTATACTGATCATGCTACTTTAGCACTTGCTCACACGCCGACCAAATAAACACCCACACCTCTTATAGAGTACATGGTGAGAGATTAACATTGACTCGATATGGCATCACACTCGTTTAAAGCAAAAAAAAAAAAAAATTATAATAATAATAATAAAAGAAAGTCAAGGACGAGAAACTGTAACTGAGAGAGAGAGATCTGAGGTACATGGTACAAGGGTAATGAACATAATGGAAAAAATCCAATGGCCCCCGTGACACGCTGGGGATTTCAGAGGTGGTGAGCAGTAAGAAACAGAACCAACTTAAAAAAAAAAAGAAAGGATAGGCATCTGTGAAAATACACTGGCTACTGTAATGGCTACAATCAGTAAGGCACTTTTTTCCCCCCAAAGTAGGCTGCAGGCAAAGGAATAAATGCGACAGCAAGAGCACGCGTGTACATGTCTGCTAAAGGCTTCCGGAAACCTAAGCCAAGAAATGGGTCTGAGGGCCCAGGCGAGTCTAGAAGCAGAGACACCAGGATGCAGAGCAGTGGTTCTGGAGGAAAGAGACTGTTCCGGGTTGTTTATTAGAATCCAGAACCAGGAAAAGCCAGATGGGATGAAGAAGCCATAAACATCCTAATGTTTTTTTTAATCCATATTTTATAAATGGTTTTTGATTGTAATTTTGGTCTCCTCTTTGATTTTTTGAAATTAATTGGAGGATAACTGCTTTACAATACTGTGTTAGTTTCTGCGTACATTAACATGAATTGGACACAAGGTTATACATACGTCTCCTCCCTCTGGAAGTGTGCATCTCCTCTTTCACTGCTAAGCTGTTTAAGAGAGTTTAAAAAATTTCCAGGTGTTCATGTGAATTTTATCCTTGTTTTATTACTTTTCATTTCTAACTGTTTTATTGGTTTGGTACACTTTTTATGCTTTGGAATTTGAGGTTTCTGGCCATATTCATCAGCTTTGAAAAATTCCCAGCTATTATGTACTCAAATGCTGCTTTTGTACCACTCATTCATTCTTCTACTTGAAGGTTCATTAAACTGATTCACTGTGTTTAGAGTCATTTACCCTCTTTTTGATTTTTTATACTTTTGTCCCTGTGTCCTTTATTCTAGACAGATCTTACAGTTTTCTGACCCCTTTTAGCTATCTAACCTCTTATTAAATGTATCAATTAAGTCCAAGTTTTTTTTTTTTTTTTTTAATATTTATTTGGCTGCTCCAGGTTTAAGTTTTGGCATGTGGGATCTAGTTCCTTGACCAGGTATTGAACCCAGGCACCCTGCACTGGAAGCCTGGAGTCTTAACCACTGAACCACCAGGGGAGTCCCCATGTGTTATGTTTTAAAAGTTCTTTGTTACTTTTTTTCCAAGTTTGCTTTTTTTTTTTTAATAGTATTTAGTTCCCTCCTGAAAATTTTAATGCTTGAATTCTATTACCTTTAACATAATACATACAATTAGTTTAAAATTGTTTGATTATTTTAATATTTGGAGCTGTGGGTTTGTTTCAACTGTTTCTGCTCCTGCTTGCCCATGTTATCTTGTCTTCTCAGGTAACTGATTATCTATGTTTGTGTACAGGATAATATACTTGACAGTTTAATTGTAGAAATAGATTGAAGATTATCTTTTCCCCTTGAGGGTGGTTTTTCTTTGGTTTCTTTTTTTCCTGGCACCTAGGGGCACTGGTTTCTAAGGACCACCTGTTACACTTTTGCAGCTCTATTTTCTGTCCAAGCATGTGACTCAGAGCTGTGCATCGGTCCTTGCAGAAATTGATTTCTGTTTCACTCTTCCTGTTAATGCCCAGCCCTCTGGGGTTCCTGCCATACTGAGTTCCCAGAGTGTTGCAGGCTTCTAGAACCATCCATGAGTCTTGAGAGTCAGACTGAGTGCTCTTAGTTGCCTCTTCCGGAGCAGCTGAAGCCCCCTTGGGAAATGCAGCCCCGAAATCCAGGCTCACCTTGCTCTTTGCCCCTTCCCTGCAGTTTTGTCTCATAATTCCTTACTATCTTGTTAACTTTTTGATGCTTTTAAGACTCTTCTCTTTAAAAAATATTTCACTCAGTTTTCTTATTTGTGTTCAACTGGAGGTTTGTTTCAAATTACTTAGTCTGCTGTTAGTGAAGTAGACATTTTTCTGGGGTTTTCTCTGCATTCTAACATGTGCTAGTTTATGTAAATTTGGGGGGCACTTGAATAGAATATATAGCTATCCTCCTTTGTTTCCTTAGATAGTGTATGAAACTTGATACCTGTTTATTAGGTTCTCTCAGCCAGGATATTGTTATTAAAGGTTGTTCAGTTGCTAAATTGTATCTTGACGCTTTGCAATCTTATGGACTGCCAGGCTTCCCTGTCCTTCATTATCTCCCGGAGTTTACTCAAACTCATGTCCATCAAGTTGGTGATGCCATCCAACCATCTCATCCACTGTCGCCACCTTCTCCTCCTGCCCTCAGTCTTTCCCAGCATCAGGGTCTTTTCCAATGAGTCAGTTTTTGCATCAGGTAGCCAGAGTATTTGGAGAAGGAAATGGCAACCCACGCCAGTGTTCTTGCCTGGAGAATCCCAGGGATGGGGGAGTCTGGTGGGCTGCCGTCTCTGGGGTCGCATAGAGTCGGACACGACTGAAGTGACTTAGCAGCAGCAGCCAGAGTTTTGGAGCTTCAGCACCAGTCTCCAGTGAATATTCAGGATTGATTCTTCAGGTTTGACTGGTTTGATCTTGCTGTCTAAAGGACTCTCGAGTCTTCTCCAATACCACAGGTCAAAAGTATAAATTCTTCGGCGCTCAGCCTTCTTTATGGTCCAACTCTCACATCCATACATGACTACTGGAAAAACCATGACTTTGCCTATACAGACGTTTGTTGCAAAGTGATGTCTCTGTTTTTTAATACGCTGCCTAGGTTTGTCATAGTTTTTTTTCCCAAGTAGCAGGAGTCTTTTAATTACATGGCTGCAGTCACCGTCTGCAGTGATTTTGGAGCCCAAGAAAATAGTCTGTCACTGTTTCCATTTTTTGCCCATCTGTTTGCCACGAAGTGATAGAACTGGATGCCATGATCTTAGTTTTTTGAATGTTGGTTTTTTAAGCCAGCTTTGAATATTCTTTTCATTCAGTATGTTTTCTTTGTCAGGTAGTGGCAGTTACGCGTGTTTGTTGTGTGTGGTGTTCTTCCTTGACTAGTCTTGCAGCATTTCCGCTGTTTCAGATTCTTCTGTGTCTTTTCTCCAGTCCATCCACCACATTGCCAACATTACCAACATTGTCTTCAGAGTGGTTGTTGCTTCATGTGATCTTCTTTTTTTAAAAAAGTATATTTTAAAAAATGTTATTTATTTATGGCTGTGCTGGGTTTTGACTGCTGCCTGGGCTTCTCTGTAGTTGCAGTGCGCTGGGGCTGCTGTCACTGTGATGTGTGAGCTTCTGGCTGCAGTAGTTTCTCTGGTTGCAGAGCGCAGACTCCAGAGCGTGAGAGCTTCAGTAGATGGGGTGCACGGGCCCCAGAGCCCAGGCTCAGTCGTTGTGCCAGGCTTAGTTGCTCCGCATCATGTGGGGTCTTCCTGGCCCAGGGATTGAACCCCGTGACCCCTGCATTGGCAGATGGATTCTTGACCCCTGAGCCACCAGGGAATCCCCTCATATGATCCTCCTGTTTTCAGTTCTGCAGTTACTTTGATTTCTTCAGTTTTTTCACTTCAACTCAGATTCTGTGAAGTAGTGATTAGTCGTTGAGGTTCTGGAACCACACTGCCTGTGTTTGAATCCAGACCCCGCTGCTGATTGTGTCCTTGAGCAGACCCCTTCACTTCTCAACCTTGTTTCCTCACGTGTGGAATGGAGATGTGATAGTAGCTGTGGTGGGGGTACCCCTCCATACCCGACAGGCCTTACTGTGTGTGCCAAGAATGGAAGGCCTGGACCGCTTCTTGTCTGGGCCTTTTCCCAGGGTTGTGTTTGCAGTGAGCAGCCTTGAAGAACGAGGTCACGTCTCCCTCGGGGACAAGGCACAGGCTTGTTTAACACTTACTCTAAGAGCAATGGTTCCCCACCCTCTCTGGTCCTGTAGTATAGTTCACTGCACGCGCAGACGGTCGTTTGGACCCACGGTTCTGCCCCTGTGACACCTGGGGGCCCGCAGTGAACCCCAGCGGCATCCTCACACTTGTGCTGCTCGCTGCAGTGAGGGGCACAGTCCTTGTCTTTGGTGCAGGAGTCTTGTGTCTCCTACAGCATCTGCGACCCAGTAGCAGACTAACTTCCTAGCTTGTGTAAAGCCTGAGGCCCCGCAGCTGTCTTCATCAAGCGGAGTTTAAGTGAGTTCACGCATTTAACCACCTATGACAATTGCCTAGGAGAGAGGAAGCATGTACTAAACGTTAGCCATGAAGATGTTTCTTTAAATATTTTCATATTATTTTTACATTGGATTTTTAGGCTGAAGTAAAAATAAGACTCAGAAGAAGATTAAGATTGCTATAATTTTTCCTATAATAATTGCTATAATTGTATATATTATGTGGTGATGATGTATACTCTAATTTGTTGGGTTTTATTTAATTTCTTCTATTAGTTTTAAAAAATGAGTATCCATTAAAAATTTTTTTTAAAGGTATGTAGAAAAACTAAAGGAAATATTTCATTTTATTTTTTTCCTATACTGCCCTCTTTATTTTTGTTTTCTGTGATGATAACATTTAACATAAGATCTACTCTCTCAGCAAAATTTTTAAGTGTCCAGTATTGTTAGCTATAGCTCTGCTGTAGAGTAGATTTCTGTGACATAATCATGTTGTGTAACTGAAACTTGGTACCCTTTAACTAATACCTCCCTATTTACCATCTCCACCAATGACCCTGACAGTCAGCAATGTAATCTCTGCTTCTGTGAGTTTCACTATTTAGAGTCCTCATGGAAGTTGTATTAATACTATGTAGTACTTATCTAAAGGGAATATTTTAAACTAAATAATACATCCAGAGAGCAGTTGGATTTTAACAATTACTATTTTAATTAATATCACTGTGATTTTGAGGTCTTGATAAGTGTTAGAGTCTTTTTATTAATTCTTTTGTGCTTGCATCGAAAAATCACATTAAAAGTATAATAGTAATGTATGTTTGTATTTTTGAAACTGTGGATAAGTTACAAAGAGAACTAAGTTAGCTGTATGAAGTGTTAGCTTCTAGGGAACCACTGTTTGACATTTTTGTGTTTATATTTATAGTCAGCTTACATTTTAAAGTCTTTACATGCCCTGTGAAAGCAGTATATTATTAATCAGTGTCAACATTTTAAGTAGTTTAGTGAATAAAGATATGATAAGTAAAATACTTGCTATTTCTGATATTGTGCTAATTGTTTAGCTTTATAGCACATTTTGGATTTAGTGGATACATTAGATTCAGTAAGCTACAAACACAACTGAAAAATATAACTCAGAATGCATACTTTTTTTGAGCACCACTGTTTAAAAGAAGGAAAGGACATGATTACGCAGTTTCTTAGATATGTTTTCTTCTGTAGTCTTAGTATTATATATAAAGGAAGCAAGAAAAGTGTTGCCAGTTGTGTGGAGATGAAGTTAGGGGAGAGAAAAATAATTTTTTACTCTACTTAGTAGTTGCTGAAATCGTAGAAGCATGTGGTTTGGGTAACTAGTAGAAAATGGATGTTGGTGTTGATTAATGTAGTTACCAAATAATAGCCCTTTAAAGGGCTTCCCAGGTAGCACAGTGGTAAAGAATCTACCTGCCAGTGTAGGAGACAGGAGAGACGGGTTCCATCCCTGGGTTGGGAAGATCCCCTGGAGGAGGGAATGGCAACCCACTCCAGTGTTCTTGCCTGGAGAATCCCACGGACGGACAGGAACCTGGCAGGCTGCTGTCCATGGGGTCACGAGGACTTGGAGGAGCCTGAGCATACATAGCCCATTAAAATTTTGGTTTATTTTTTCTTGTGCTTTTTCTTATTTATGCGTTTCCTTATAATAAGGTTTATTCACTTGCTTTATATTATACAACATAATTAATCAGTTAATTAAACAATTACTGAACATCTAGGTTTTGTGCTAGGCTCTGGTTTGCAGCACAAATACAGTAGCTGCTTTGTAGAGTGTATAGTGGGGTGCTGCCTCCTATGTTTGGTACACTCCTAAGCAATAAACGGAACCCCCAAATTGTTTATGGTGTTATGTATTTTCTGTTGCAGGCGGATAAAAACAAGGAAATAACTGAGATTGTGCCTCGACTTGCCAGAAGAAAAGTTTTAACTAGAGGCCCAGGTGGTACTTAGCAAGATATTAAGAGAGAGCAGGCAGGCCATACCCTATTGGAGGGCTCCTGATTTGTGGGTGCAGGCTAACTGGAGCTGGCTCTTAGCAGAAACGTGTTCTGACAGGATGTAGTGCCATGACCCTTGTCTACCTGACCACTGTCTGTAAACTTCTGAGGCCCTCTTCTTATTCCTCTTTATGGTTTTCATCTCTTCTCTTGACACTTACTTTCTTGTTACCTAGTAGTGGAAATGGTACACAGAGGGCATATCCCACAGGTGCTCTGGGCGTCTCTGGGTAGAGATGAAATGCACATGGTCACTTTATAGTATTTTGTCATTTTTTAGTGTTTGGGGGCTTCCCAAGTGGTGCGAGTGGTAAAGAATCTGTCTGCTAATGCAGGAGACATAAAGATGCAGGTTCAGTCCCTGGTTTGGGAAGATCCCTTGGAAGAGATAATGGCAACCCATTCCAGCATTCTTGCCTGGCCTGGGAAATCCCATGGACAGAGGAATCTGGCAGGCTATAGTCCGCAAAGAGTTGGGCACGACTGAAGTGACTTGGCATGCAGAGTATTTTGGGTATGTGTGTGCTCAGGTGTGTCTGACCCTATGGGCAGAGAGCCTCTCTCAAGCAGTCCATGTCCCTTTCTGCCTTTGGTTGCAAAGCGCTAGAGGGCAGCCACCACAGGATGGTTTCTGTGTCTCTCTGGATGCTTGCCCTAGAGTTCAAGTCACTGCAGGTTGCAGCACTGCCGATGCTTTGATACAGCGTCAAAGGTGTCAGTTGTTTTCCAAACGCCACTGTCACTGTTTCCTTGCCTGCTCATCAACCCACCCATTTTCTGTGTTAATTAGCTGGGTTAAACTCCTGTAACAGAGATGCCCAGATACAGCAGTGGCTCAAATATTCATTTTTCCTTCATGTAGTATTTCTGAGAGGGAGAGGTCCAGGCTGATGGGATGTCTTTGTTTCTTGTGGTTGTTTGTGGACCCAGGTTCCTTCCGTCTAGTTTCTCTGCCCTCCTCAGAGTGGTGTTTTCTTCTGCATTATTGCAGAAGGGTTGCTGACAGCTCCATGGCCCAGTCCATACGAAAGATGGAACACAGCGTAGTCCAGAGCACCTTTCCCTTAAGGCAGTGAAGAGATTGCATGGTTCCTCCTGCTCACGTTCTGTTGGTGACAGCGTGCCATGCTTAGCTGCAAAAAAAGGTTGGGAAATAAAGTCTGTGGCTGAGCAGTTACATGCCCTACTAAGACTTGAATAACAGAAAGAGCGCGTGCATTTTTGTCCATTGTCCATTTTTTTCCTACAGGGTTATGTGCCTTGTTCATCTGTGGAGTTCTTTACATATTCTGGACTTGAATACCTTCTTGGGGATACAAATCACATGTGTTTTCTTTCCATCTGTGATATATTTTAAAATTTAGTTCATGGAGTCCTTTGTTATACAGAAATTTAACATTTTTATATACTAGAAACTGCAGAACTTTTTATAATCCTTCTTTGATACAAATGTATTTTGTATTTGTAGGTTTGATCCTATACCACTTTTGTGGCTGGGGTAGACAGGAGAGACACTATAATTAATAGGCTCCACAAGCTCTTAATTTATGGTCAGCTTTTCTGTTTCAACTTGAAAAAGAACCGTTATTTTAAATAGAAAAGTCAAAACCATCTCTGATGCCTCATTTCATCATTAATTTAATAATTTGACAGGATTTACAGTTATAGTTATCTCTAACTAAACAAATTGCTCGTTTTCAAAATTATTTGTTTGTCAGAATGAAAGTGAAAGTGAAGTCCCTTATTCGTGTCCGGCTCTTTTTGCGACCCTGTGGACTGTAGCCTACCAGGCTCCTCCGTCCTTGGGATTTTGCAGGCAAGAGTCCTGGAGTGGGTTGCCATTTGCTTCTCCAGGGGATCTTCCCGACCCAGGGTCTCCCGCATTGTAGGCAGATGCTTTACCCTCTGAGCCGCCAGGAAAACTGTCAGGATAGCTCCCTAAAATTCATTTTGAATCTAGAAGACTTTGATAGGGAAGTCCTAGTGAAGTGGTGATCTGATCTGAAGGCAGAAAATCAAATTTGATGTCTAAGTGGGTGTTGAACCTGCTAGATGTGCCTTGTATGCAGCAAAAGTGAGGTCTGGAGCTCAGGAGAGGAGTTAGGGTTAGAGATACTGATTTAAAAATCAGGAAGACAGGAGACTGTTGAAACCTGGATAATAATTATGCTCTTCAAAGATGAAAATATTAAGGACATATAGAGAGCTGTACTCACATTTGGAGGTCTCAAGCTAGCTGAAGGGACAGGGATTAGACCTTTTAATCTTTGTTAACAACCTCATGAGATATAGGTATTTTTCTAACTTTACGGGGAGCAAATTGAGTCTGAGAGAGGTGACTTCTACATCAAGCTGCCTAGTTAGTAGTTGGTGGAACTGGTACTTGAGAAGAGGCCCTCAGGGCTCCAAGCTGGGAGTGATCCCTGATGTCCCTGCATTTCAGAAGTGAGGGGGATTTCACTCAGAAGGGGGGACTCCCTTGTGCAGCTGCATTTCCAGTGTTGAGTGGACTCTGGGTGGTTCGTTCTTTTGCCACCTGCGGAGGTGGAGAGAACTGTGCAGGAAGATGGATGCGGTGTAGGAAGGTCCGCTGAGGGAAAAGGTAGTGCAGGGCAGCCCCTCCAGAGAAGGAGAGACAGGGGGAGCTTAGACTACTGGAAGCTGCTGGGTTTTTTGGTTTGGGTATAGTGGTGCAGAAAGCTGTAACAGGTAAATTTCACATCAGAAAAGAAAGATGGCGCCATGAGCATGGGATTTATTGCATTAGGAACGCTGGTGGAGGAATTGTGCCTGTTAATGTCTAACAGTACAGTGTGAGATACAGTGTGGATTTTCCTTAAAGAGAAGAATGGTATTAGGAATAGTGGTGTTTGAAAATCCTCTCAGAGTTAGGTTGCGTCCTAGGAAGGTCTGTGTGGTGTTTAGGGTGGGCATCTTGAGCGTGACTGAAGAAGGCATTGGGGTCAAGGAGTGTTCTGTTCAGTCATTGTGCTCCTAGAATGGCTGATAATTAGAGACTGGCGTGATTGTTTTAAATTAATGGTAATTTCAATTAATAAATTATGAAGGAAATTTTTTACGAGTCACCTTAAAGTGTGTTTGTTTTGTAGAGGACTTGCTGTAATCCTGAAAATAAAGTTCTTAACAGGTTTTACTAAGATCAAAACTTAAGTCAGCGGCAATTTGGAAAGCTATGCTGTTTTACATTATTTTGATTATATGTAGCCTGATGTGCTGCAGTCCATGGGGTCGCAAAGAGTTGGACACAACTTAGCAGCTGAACAACAAATATAAGTTTTTCCTGTGTTTGTTACGTATTGTCATTTGTTGTTTCGTTATTTTTCCTTCATGCTCTCTGCATTATAGATAAATTCACCAAAGAGTGATGTAATGCAAAGTGACTTTTATATTCTCTTGTTTTACTGTTAAGCAGAAGTCAAAGAACAGTCAGCAGAAGAGGACGCGGAAGCGGAAGCGGACAGCAGCAAGCAGCCGGTCCCAGCCCTTCAGCGCTCTGTGTCTGAGGAATCTGCAAGTTCCCTGGTCTCTGTTGCTGTGGAAGCCAAAATCAGGTTCGAGAAGGAATGCAGCTGGGTCAGAGATGAGTGACAGGAAGAAGGGCAGTGAGCTGGCCAAGAGGAAGTTCAGAGAGTGCAAGCTTAGGACGTAAACCTGGGTGGAATTTGAGAGCTGGTGGCTCTGCGTGTCCCTGGGGTGGAGCGTGTCTGGGGCTTACGTGGCTGTAGGACAGAGCCGTGGTCTGGCATGTTACTCTGCTCCCCTCAGACCAGAACAGAGTGTTTGCAGTGTGCAGCTCCTAGAAGAAAAAAGTCAAAACTTTGAGCATAAGGACAGAGTTTTTATTTACTTGTAAATGTAAGCTTATACTCTTGTTCTTTACCCTCTCTCATTTTTTTAAAAGAAGAAATACAGGATGTTATAACCTCAGTGTATATTTTAGCTTTGGAGTCTTGCTAATTTTTTAGATCTTTCTTGGAAGACATGAATAAAACTGAAACCATCCATTAGTTGACTATTCCCGTCTTCTTGAACTGTTTTCTGTCTTTTGCTCTCGGCACATCTCCCTTCTTGTTTTGTCTTTTGCTGGCTTCTGTGGAGACCTCCCCGGACTTTGTAATGTTGGAGTCCTCAGGTTGAAGTCCTCAACATGTTCACTTCTGTTCAGTCTGATAGCTAGGTCCTGTCTGTGTGCCGATGAACACACATTTGTATTTCCAGGGCCAACCTTTCTCTGCACTCTGGACTTACCTGTCCATGTCTCTGCCTGACATCACTATTTGGAAGTATTCTAGACACTGCACTCATAACACGTCCAAAAGCACTCTTGATTCTTGACCCCATGCCTACCCCAAATCTTCTCCCCAGGATTTCTTAATTTGTATAAATATTAGCAATATTCATCCAGTTGTTTAGACCAAAACCTTTTGAGTTAATCCTGATGTCTATCTTTTCTCATACCTCACACCCTGAATTTTGTAGCTCGACTTTGGAAGATGTCGCAGACAAGTACTCACCGTCTTACCTTGCCTACCATCTTGGTTCAAGTCCCTGTTATCCTTGCTACTGCTAAGTCACTTCAGTCGTGTCCGACTCTGTGTGACCCCATCCCTGGGATTCTCCAGGCAAGAACACTGGAGTGGGTTGCCATTTCCTTCTCCAACGCATGGAAGTGAAAAGTGAAAGTGAAGTCGCTCAGTCGTGTCTGACTCTTTACAACCCCACGGACTGCAGCCTACCAGGCTCCTCCGTCCGTGGGATTTTCCAGGCAAGAGAGCTGGAGTGGGGTGCCACTGCCTTCTGTTATCCTTAGGAGGCAACAGTTACCTTTTAGCATAGCTGCAGAAATGATCATTCTAAAACATAAATTAAGTTTCCCTCAAACTCTCTTTAATGGCTATCTCTTCTATTTACATTAAATATTTCAATAATAGTAAAAATTTCAAATCCCTACCATGATCTGCATCTTGGAAGGTTTGAAAATTTTCAAAATGAAAGATAAAAAATAAACAGTCCACACTGTATTTACCCATTATTTCTGCTTTATTTCCCTTTGTTACACTTTTTATTTCCTAGCAGTTCATTTGATTATTTGTCCCCCTTACTTTTATGTGAGCTCTGTGAAAGCAATATTTTTCTCCACTTTTTTATTGCACTGATAATTTTTTTCTATTGATTGCACATTATATTTTGTTTTAAAGATGATATCCCTGAAGGCTCATGTTTCTTTTTTTTTTCCCCTTGGCCACACCCTGAGGCATGCAAGATCTTAGTTCCCGGACCAGGGATCAAACCCCCAGCCTAGCAGCGAAAGTGCTGAGTCCTAACCACTGGACCCCCAGGGAATTCTCAAGACTCATGTTTTTTTTGTTGTTGTTTTCCAGTCGCTAAGTTGTGTCTGACTCCTTGGGACCCCATGAACTGCACCTTCCCTCACTTTCACTGTCTCCCTGAGATTGCTCAGATTCCGGTCTGTTGAGTCGGTGATGCCATCCAACCATCTCATCCTCTGTTGCCCCCTTCTCCTCTTGCCCTTAGTCTTTTCCAGCATCAGGGTCTTTTCCAGTGAGTCAGCTCTTCGCATCAGCTGCCAAAGTATTGGAGCTTCACCTTCGCATCAGTCCTTCCAATGAATATTCAGGACTGATTTCCTTTAGAATTGACTGTTTTGATCTTGCAGTCCAAGGGACTCTCAGGAGTCTTCTCCAGCACCACAGTTCAAAAGCATCAATTCTTTAGTGCTCAGCCTTCTCTATGCTCCCAAGTCTCACATCTCACATCATCTCAACTCACAACATCTCACATCAGTTAGTAGTAGTACCTAACTATTGGAAAAACCATAGCTTTGACTATGTTTCTTTATGAATTTCAGTTTGAAAGAACTTCAGATTTACAGTTCTAATTGATTTCTTAGATTTAGCAGTATAAATGCTTTATCATTTTCATATCTCTTTGCATTGATCATCTAGCGTTTTATTTTCTAGTGATTTAAATACATCCTATTTCTGTTTTCTTTGTTGGCCCCCAACCTTTTGCTTAGTTTTAAAAACTCAGCTTTAGTTTATATACAGTAAAACGCACCCATTTAGTGGGTTTTGACAGTTGCATACTGTCATATAACCATACAATGACAAAGGTAAAGAACAGTTCCGTCATACTGAAAAATTCCCCCAGGCTCATTTGCTGTCACCCTGACCCCACCTTCTGCCCAAGGCAGTCACTTACATATTTTCTGACCCTGTAGTTTTGCCTTTGCAATAACATCATGTGAACAGAATTGTGAATCGTGTGTCCTTTTGATTCTGGCGTTTTAACTTAGCATTATGCTTCGGAGAGTCACCTGTGTGGTTGCATATGTCAGTAGTTGTCTCCTTTTTATTGCTGAGGTGACTTCTGTTTTATGTCTGCCGCAGTTTATCATTTCCCAGTTAAGGGATGTTTGGGTAGTTTCTGCTTTGGGGCAGTTATGAATAAAATTGGGATAAATATTCACTTGCAGGTTTTGGTGTGAACCATAGCGTTTTTATTTCACTTAGCTAGCTAAATACCTAAGAGAGAAGTAATTTTTAAAAGAAAATGCTGAAGTATTTTTCAGTGGAGCTGTACTGTTTTGCTTTCCCACGCATGGTGTGGAGTGGATTGGCAGGACATTTCTTGTTCTGCTTCACCTTTACCCTCCTGTGAACACTGTCTCTGTGTCCTGGGGGTCCTGCCATTGCCTCGCGAAAGGAGACCTGGCCTGGTCTGGTTCTAGGACGGAGCCTTGCCCCTCCTCCACTGTAGAGGTCTCCTTCCCACCCCACATTCCTCCGTCTGCAGCTGGTCTTGAGCATTGCAGGTGGAAACTTTTTCTCTTTCTGCCACCCTGTGGCTTTTGCTCCCCCTGGGAAAATGGAGGAGGAAGAACTGGCTGGGTCTCTGTGTCCTCCCCGGGTGGCTGCGCTTCGGCCCCCAGATTTGTCCCATGACCGGTGCGTTCCCAGGGCTCTTGCCCAGGCCCCGGTGGTGGCCCTGAGCCGCTGGGGAGGGGCGTGGAGAGAAGCTGGTGATTGGGCTAAATTCACCGCGTGTCTGCAGGTCCCAGATGCTGTGTAGTCTCTTACCCCTCCGCTTGGCCTGGAGCAGTTTGTACAGTTGTCACTGAATTCATAGCCCGCTTAGACGACACCCGGGGGCCTCCTCCTCAGCTTAAGCAAGTGCTTGTGTCTTCTCTGGTCTTGGAGGCGCCTTTCGTCCAGTTGCAGGTGAATTGGCTGCTCTATGACTTCTGTAATCAGAAGTGTTCAAGAAAAGTGAATTTGTATGTTGTGACCATGGGCCAGAGCTCTCTGTGACTTCCACCTCCAGAACGGAAGCTGGGAGTTTTCCTTGTGCATCCTTTAAACTTAGCAATAAATTACTCTGTCTGTCTTTATATCCTATATCTCTTGTAACATTCCTGTTTCTTTAATAATTTGAATATTTCTCTAAAAAATTTTCGTTGTGGGTCTGTTGCGTGGTGAAATTTCTGAGGTCTTCTAGAGACCTGGGAATGATTTTGTTATACCATCACATGTGAGTGATAGTTTTGGATATAAATTGAAGTTTAAGCTATTTTTTTGTTAGTATTAACGCTTTAAAAGTATTGCTCCATTTCCTAGTCAGTTGATGTTGATGTCCATCTGATTGTTGCTCGTCATAGGTAACGTTTCTAGGGGACAAAAAAAGCAGAGACAGGGTATGCTGAAAAAAATGTAAATTTTAATAGCTTAAAGAAAATTATAAATAAGAAAATTTAAAAATTAATAAAATACTGGCCAAGGATATTGATGGATAGCATCCTTGAGGCAAGAAGAACATGTTTCCCACATTGGACTTCATTTTTCTGAAAGTAGGCCACATGTAATTGTGTGTGTGTGGGGTGTGTGTGTGTGTGTATCAATAGGCAGCACATTTATTACAAAATGGAAATAGATAGTATTGGAAACACTTAAAATAGATAGCTTTTACTTTTTTTTAAAAAAAGGCAGTTTATCAAGAGAGGTCCAATATGAATTTAACTTATGTTAAACATTATCTGAAAAGATTGTAGATAGTTCTTATCACCTGTTAATGCAAGACTGGGATAGAGACTACAGAGGTGATGGAAACTTCAGTACTTGAGAAGAAGGATTTGAGGGTAGCAGCCATAAATATGTTAAGAAGAGAAAATATATCCAAGAGGAGTGGTTCTTTTTCATTGTTTTTTTCCTAAGACTCCTTACTAAGTGTATTTTCCATAAATATATATATTGTTTTTTGTCCTTTAGCTTTTAAGGTGCTCTCTTTTTAAAACAAATAATAGATTTTATTGTTTAGAACTACTTCAGGTTTACAGAAAAATTAAGTGGATGGAACAGAGTTCCCAAACCCAGTCTTCCCCTGCCTCCCTGTCCCCTGTTGTTAGCATCTTGCATTAGTTTGGTACCTGTGTTACAACTGATAAACCAGTATTGATACATTATTATTAAAGTTCTTAGTTGCTAGTGTTCATTCTTTGTGTTACATAGTTCTGAGTTTTGATCAGTGTGTGATGTCATGATGCCTTAGTTACAGTGTAGCAAATGAAAGGTCTCACTGCTCCAGGTTCCTCTCTTCCCCTGCTCTCGGACCCTGTCTGTCCCTTCCCCCTCCTCCATCACTAACTGCTCATTAACCCACTTACATTTATATTTGTATATCTCTGTGTGTGTGTATCATGCATAATGAATGTTCCATCTGGTTAAATAAAATTTGGTTACCACTTGCTTTACACAGCTGGGATATAATTGAGTGGCCATTAAACCATACCCTCTTGCCCAACCTTAGCTTTTTACTTTATTCCTTTTTAATACTTTGATGTTTTTTGGAATCAGATTTAAAGGAAAATTGTTTTTCTAAGTACAAAATATAATTTTGGGGTATATTTACTATTTCTAAAAATAATGCTGTAGAAAAATAGAATTGTAAATGTATGATTACTATAGATTTAAACACTTAGCTTGCACTAAAGTCAGTATTTAATTTTAAAACACAAGTATTTCTGCAGTTGTCTGGAGCTTGAAATAGTTAAATAAAACTGCTTCTCTCTTTCTTCCTTTTCATTTTGCCAGTGAACAGCTCTGCGCTTTTTGTTACTGTGGTGAAAAAAGTTCCTTAGGACAAGGAGACTTAAAACAATTTAGAGTAACGCCTGGGTTTATTTTGCCCTGGAAAAATCAGCCCTCTATCAAGAAAGATGTTGATGACAACAGCAATGGAACTTGTGAGAAAACACAAAACTCAGCACCACGAAAACAAAGAGGACAGAGAAAGTAAGTGGTTTTGAATATAAATGGGTCAAATGCAGTAAGACTATATATAGTTGATTTTCATTGAAATGTTTAAGACTATGTGAATGGGATTGTTACCAAATGATTTCTTGTATTTCCAACATCCATACAATGCTTTATGACTCACCATTAACCCAGCAAACATTTTCTCAAAAAATTCTTTATTTTAAAATAAGTTTAGTTGTATATTTAACAAAAAAGAAGAAAACTTTAATGAGCATAATATAAGCCTAGAGGGGATTCATATAAAGAGAATGAAAAATTTTTTAAATTAATGAGATCTTTCTTTCCTTTTTCTAAATGTTTTAAATAGTTTGTAAGAATATAACAACAGAATTGCAAAACCAAAGTGGTTTTTACTACTCATGTCCTTTAAGTCATTTATTTGTTTGTGTTTACGCTTTAGAGAATGGTGAACTGTCTTGTAAACACTTACACTATAATACAGTGTTAACTTTCTTTCCTTCTGAGTAATCATATGCTGCCCTTTCTAAAGTTAAAGAAGGTCTTTTTTAAATAAAAAAATTAATACATGTATATAGTTGTAAATCAACTATAATTAAAAAACATTTACTATTTGTATAATCATACATGTATGTCTATATTCATGGATGTTTTAGTTCCCTGAAACTCTTATCTAATATGTTTACTTTTGAAGTTAAAATTTTTTTATATGTTGTAGTTTTGTTTGAAGGCCATCTTCATATGTGGACTTGGCTCTGGTAGTTGGGGGAGTAGAAGTTTCTGTGGTTGATGAGAAAGTGTAAAAATTAATGTAGCTTGGAAGGCTCGCCAGCTCTGGCCCTTGGGGCTGATGATGTAATCACCCGAGTGCCTGCCCGGCTGGCGGCCAGAGTTAAGTACTGAGGCGCTGTTGTGTTGTGCTTATTTGATTGGCTCCTTCTTTTGGACTGCTGCCAGTGCCTTGAAGACGTGAAGTAGGAAATGAAACAATAACAAGAAAAACTCTTTTAAAAGAATTTAAGGTGGAACAGCTAAAGGAAGTTCAGAAGTACTGTATTTAGAGTTTTGATGTTTTAAAGGCCATTCCTTGCTTTACCTTTCGTAATCAACTTGAGCGCTCACATTCTAATAAAGTATATCAGAAGTCCAGGAAACTTACAAAGTTCATCAGTCATTAGTAAATGTAATGGATTGGACCAGGTTATATCTTATATTCATTGAATGATGGCAATTAGTGAAGAACTGTTCTGGGAAGTACAGTTGGGTTTCATTTATTTATTTATTTTATAAGCTTAGTTAATTTTTAATGAAAACTTTTATGAGCTAAAAATAATTATGTAAAAAATAACCTTGGTTTAGTGAAAGTCTTTATATGCACTTAAGTGTTCAACTAAAGTTATTAAGTGATGATAACAGGCCAGTTAATGGACCTTAGGAATAAAGCATGTTTGCAAAATTTGGAAATCATTTAGCTTGGTAATGATTTTAAATATTTACAATATTTATGTTGCTAATGAGTTGTAAACCAGATAGACAGCCAGTTAATTTTTTTAATTTGAAAAGCAGGATTTTAAAATAGTTTTTCCCTCATAGTGTACTAAATATAAGAATATATAAGCAAGGGATCATTTCCTCTCCTCTTGGTTTGTTTTAGACTTAAACTTCAGGGGAAGGGCTGTGTATTTCTGCTGTTTCCTAAGCCAGGCTTCTATAACCCTTAGGGTTGACATCACATTGTCTGCATACACACTGACTGTAAAACCTTAAGGTCAAATTTGACTAACTTGCTGGTTAGGAACTGGTTAGTAATATAATATTTAGTCATTCCATTGGTTTTTATATCTGTGCCCCCATCAAATTCTGGTGTAAAGAAAGTATGTTTAAACAACACGTTCATCGTTATAGACAAACTGTTGGTCTTTTTTTTCCTCCTAATAAATTGGCAATGATTAGTAATGAAGGTATATTTTCAGGAAGGGAGAGATTATATTTATAGGAGGTTTGTTCTTATTTGTTTCACAGTGGGCATTCATAAAAATGAGATTTGGAATTAGCATAGCATGGTGAACTTTAAAAAAAAAGTCTGTGCATTTCTAATGCTGCACGTAAAAATACAGGTTATTTTTTATGTGGTTTGATATTTAAATGTACTTACTGAAAAATGTTAATACTTTTTCTCTTTCAATGATTCCAGGTATAAAAAAGTTTAGTTCCCTGGTCATTGTGCTGATTTTCTCTTAATAAGAATCATGATAAATATCCAGCAGACAGATGTGCAGTGAGTTATGATCTATATTCAATAGTGACTTAATCCAGAATTATCATCAGGCTGAATACTTTGATAGCAGGAGAAAATTGAAGTTTTAGTGCTAACCACCTGATTTCCTGTGTTTACTGTTAGACACAATAGCAGTCATTGTTTACTTACCAGTCTCAATGAACATTTGAAGCTTTAGGGCTCTGAAAGTCTGAAACCTCCCATCTGTGGTGTATCTTATCCAGC
Source organism: Odocoileus virginianus (assembly GCF_023699985.2). Taxonomy (NCBI): domain Eukaryota; kingdom Metazoa; phylum Chordata; class Mammalia; order Artiodactyla; family Cervidae; genus Odocoileus; species Odocoileus virginianus. The sequence goes on from NC_069674.1 coordinate 4,977,785, forward strand.
GTTCACTTTTATCAGGAACTTTTTGCTGTTGTTACACTGTTTCCCTCATTCCCAAGTCACCGGTAGGTAGCTGTTTTGGTTTTGCTTTTGACTTCTGGTTTGTGAGGTAAAGTCTTAGCGGAAGGTACATGTAGCGTCGCAGCATAGATCGGCTGTCAAGATTGCCGAGGGGACATACAAATGCACCCGCTGACACGTTCCCCTCCCCTTGCCTCCCTTGTCACACTTCGTAGTGGGTTTTCACTTCCCCTGGGAAATAGCCTTTCTTTCTGTAAACTTAACTGCCGACTCTGTTGTTGGTAGCCCTTACCATAAAGCATGTTAGAGATTTCTGATTTGCTCCAGTTAAGTTTTTTAAGCATTTAAGTAAGGCCAAAGGGAATATTCCTTTTATATGACAGCATACAGTTCCTGACTAGAATAGTAGAATGTCAGTTAAAAAATTACAGATATATAACATTTCCTTACGGATTTGAAGACTTTTTTTTTAGTTGTTGCTTACATGATATAATATAGCTACTCAGTTTTATATTAATATTCATGTTATGAACAATGACATATATTCTAGAAGTTGTTTTATAAGCAGTTTATGCAAAATAAAATTGATTTGGCAATACCTTATATTTAAGTCATTATGAAGCGAAACAGTTTTCTCCTTGTTTTCATTTTCACATTTGTTTTGTTTTGTTTTCTTTTCCAGGGAACGGCCTCAGCAGAGTTTCGTGACTTGTGTCAGTGTGAGCACGCAGACTGCTTCAGACGATCAGCCTGGTAAACTGTGGGATGAACTCAGTCTGGTTGGCCTTCCCGATGCCATTGATGTCCAAGCCTTATTTGATCCTACAGGTATGAGCCAGTCGTCAATAATAGCTACCTCTTGATTCTGCAAGGCCAATTATCAACTTAATATTAAATAGCATTCATCTAGAAATAATTATTGCCATTGTTAAAAACATCTTTGTTAAATATGCCTGCTTAGGTAAAATAAATTGTCTAATTATGTTTATCTAACTTATTTAGCATCTGCACAGGGCCATACTGGGCTGGATGCTTTTATAAATATTTGCATTTGCACTCGTGTAGACAGCAGTGCCATGGAAATCTGACAGTTGCAGAAAGAGAGATTATAAAGGGATCTGTGAAAACTTGGGAGCATGGCAGTCTGGGTCTTCCTAAAGTAGGAGTGAAGGATGATAGATCTTAGCTGTGTGGATGTCCTGTAATACAGTGTAGTAGCCCATATTTATGACTCAGTGCTGTTGGGGCTTTGAGTAAATTTCATTCTGTAGTTGAACTGCATATAATTGTTCAAGTGATAGAGAATTTAAAGACTGAGCTGTTATCAATGATTGGTGTGGAATGCAGTGGAAGAGTGGTGTATATATAGTTTGTCATAAAGTATGAGATAAATTTACTTTATATTTATGTAAATATACCAAATAAAAATACAGTAATATTTAAATAAAATGACTAGAAATTAATTTCTTTGTTGAAGAAGCAATCATTGATACAGTGTGCATTAGACTCACTTGGAGGGCTTGTTAACATAGGCTTCTTGTCACCATGGCAAGAGTGTTTGATTCGTAGGTCTTGGTTGTGATCTAAGATTTGCATTTATCACAAGTTCCCGGATGATGCATTTTGAGAAGGGCTGCTTTAGTGGAATCACAAATATAGGATGCGTTGTATATTCACGTTAGAATCGACTGAAGGATTTTACATCTTTAATTATTAGCGTTAACATGTTTAATGTTTACTTATTTGCTTCTTTTCACTTTAACCATGTTAGGCACTTGTTGGGCTCACCACCGTTGTGTGGAGTGGTCACTGGGGGTGTGCCAGATGGAAGAACCGTTATTAGTGAACGTGGACAGAGCTGTTGTCTCAGGGAGCACAGAAGTAAGTGGAAGAAACACATATTTAAACCATAACTTTATAACATTTGCTGTGTCAACATGAAGATTCACTTGTAAGATTTATTAAATGATTAATGTAAAAACCCTTAAAATAGGAAATTACTGATATCCAAGGGTAGTTTGTGCAGACCACTAGATTATATAGTATGTTAAGTTGTGCAGTAAAGACCAGTCTTTAAATAATTTACATTTAAATAAGAAATTAAAATTTTTAGAAATGGAGATTACTGACTGTACTTAGGCATCTTACTCTTTTAAGACAAAACTCTTTGACTAGATTTAAATTAGGAGAGACAGGATTTGACACGTCTTTAGTCCACAGTGTGAGCTAGTTCTGTTTGCTATTTTAAAAATTGATTAAAATAATTTCTTTTCAGTCAAGTTGGCAGTTTGGTTTGTCTTTCTGGCACTATCCCAAAGCGATACCATATACACAGTCTGCCGTCTTTCAGAGCTTTCACTGTGACTTTCAATCAAAAAATAAATGCAGCATTTACCTTCTATCTATAAAGGCAACAAACCCTGTGAAGTAAAATTGCTTTGCTACTTAAAAATTCCCCTTGGTTTTTGACAAATATGTTTGGGAGAAGTGAAAACAAGCCTTCCAAAGGAATATTAAAAGTGGAATTTTTTGCCATAGAAATTACACAGATTTAATACAGGTAAACCTTTCAAAGGTATAGTTGAGACAAGGATTTAGATTTAAGTAATTATTCAGTTATTGTAACATTTGCTTTACTCAGATAATCAAAGTGACCTAATTTAAGTGGACGAGTCACTCTCACCTCACGATTAGTCAAGTTAGAGTGTTTGTTTTGGAAGTGTGACCTTACATTTAAAGGCTTACATTATTACCACATTTTGAACAGTATAATGCCCGGTAATGATTTCCATAGTCTGAGCATACTTGATGGCCAGGTCATCGTTGTGATAGGTCATGGAGCTGATTCTTCCATGAGCTTCTTAAAAGTAGTTTTGGAATATTTTGTGACAGTGAGAAGCAGAAGTGTTATAGGAAAGGCAGTGAAGAATAGTGAAAGGGCCCTTTGTGGTGTTGGGTTGTTGAACTGTAGCAGCTTATTTTTGATAAGGCCGTAGGGAAATGGGCACTCATATGCCTTGTGGACAGGAATGCAAATGGGTGCATATCTTCTGGAGAGAAGGTTGGTAGTACCCCACAAACTATATATGCACTTATCTTTTGACCTTTCTGAGATTCTGTCCTGAAAATATGCCTTCAATAATACAGAAACTTGTGCCATTAAAGGTTAATAATTGCTAGCGTTGTTTAATTTGCAAAATACTGTAAAAAACCTAAATGACCACACAGAATAGAATGATTGAGTAAGCTATATATATCTTTTTGTATAGCTCTGATTCCTGGAACCATAGGAATGTTTCACTTAGCCTGTAAATAAGCAATTACAGCTGTCTGGGCTCTGGGGGAACCTTAAAAGGAAGAGCAAAATTCACAGTGAAGGGGGTAGAGAAGAAACTAAGTGCTGAAAAATAGTATATTGACTGGACACCCATAAAGCTAAAGACAAAATCAAACAAAAACTGCACACACATGCCGTAAGCTAGTGAGCACTATTCTAAAATGAGTTTTGTTGTGTTAGAATGGTTATCAGAGGTATCAATATAAACTCATGGTTTTTAGTATTCATATGGACAGATGATACTGAAATCCAGGTGTATGTATATGCAAGTGTTAGTATGCATGTATTTAACTCCTAGCTCTGTCCCTCTGAAAGCCTAGAACCAGTGACTTCTAGCAGTGAGCCTGTCAAGTGCCCAGGTCTTGGTTTGTAACCAGTGTTCTCCAATAAAAAGGACCAAGGCTCTTGGAAGTGGCTCACAGTGCAGGGGAAATACAAGATGAGGTGCCAGAAAGCAAGGAAGTGCTGATTGAGATGGAGACTTGTTAAAAGGAGCTCCTAAGAGCTGGACCAATTTGAGCAATAACAAAAATTAATGATAGTCTTGGGTTTTCATCCATAGAATGATCCACACTGCTAAATAGATAAATAAGTAGCAGAGGTCAAGTTACATCACTTCTCTGCTTAACACTCTTCAGCTACTTCCCATTTTATTAAGAAAAAAAAAAAAAAAAAAAGCCAGCCGTTGCTGACCCTCTGGGCTGCCATGATCTTCACGATCCCCTCAGACGCTTCTGAGACATTGCTCACAGTAACTCTTACCCGGCCTCGCTGCCTTCAGCTGCCCTGACCTCCTGGGTCTTGCTTAGAACCGTCCACCTCTGGGCCCTCGCAGTTCCTGTTCCCTCTCCGTTGACCGTTCTCAGATACATGCTGGCTTCCTCCCTCGTTTCCTCAAGTATTTACTCAAGTTTACCTGAGGTCTTTGCTGGGCTCCCTGTTGAAAATTTCAGGCGCCTCATCCCGTCACACCCTGGTGGATTGTCTTCTCCTCTGTACTTAGCAGCCTCTGCCTTGTCTCTCTCTCCTCACTAGATAGTAGTGCCATTCTGATAAGTGTCTTTTTCTGTTTTGGTCGTTCCTCAGTTAATATTTGTGGCCTAAATGAATAGCACTAAAGATCATTCATGGAATCATTCATAGTTACAAGAAAAAAAATAAGTGCCAGAATGTTAAAGGATGTCACCAATGTGGTGAATTTTATTCACGTTTATACATTTTTACTCATCAGAGGAACCCTTGTAAAATAGAGGACATTTTTACAGTTCTGCTTAAGTGATGGGAGTGGGGAGGTGTGACAATAACAGTCTCTGAAATCTCAAAAGGTTCCTTAGGGGCAAAGTATGTAAAAGTGCTATTGAGCCCAGAACAGCCTTTATTTTACAAAAAAAAAGGTGTTACAAATTTGTTGAGCATTATTGGGACAGCATATAACTGAATAAATTATGGTCCCTGCCTCTATAAAGAAAAGAAACATTCAACCTGCCTCTTCAAGATAAAAGTGATGTTTCAGCAATGAGAATGTAATGACTTCTCAAAGAAATACGTGCTGGGGGTTGAGCATTTTGGTAACAGATGTTTGAAACTGTGTCTATTGTTAGTTTATTGCCAGAAACAATGAAAGTTTGTACTCAAACAAACAACACAATATTCTCACATTTCTTGCCAAAAAATCTTGGACACAGAATTTCCTGAGTAAAGTATTCTAAACCGTTGATGTATGTTTTAAACCCATTTGTTAAAAATTAATATTTTTTGACTCTGGAAAGTGAAACTGCTGGCTAATTTTTGAGAAGTTTGGCTGGGATTGAAAAATGGTCGTTGAAAACATGTGCCTCTGTTTAGATCTCCCTGTTTTTGTGGGAATCCTTTTTTAAAAAACCTTCGGCAGATGCTGAAATAAACTGAAGTAGAATTGGACCTTTCAGTCTGAGACGATGGAAAAGAACAAGATGCAAAGCTCAGATGGGGGTGTCTGTGCGCTCTAAACTTTTGGATTGTTCACGTCTTTTAGGAAAGAAATGTTTGAATACGTGTCCTCCTTCTTGTTGGAATCTGTATCTCCTCTCTCTTACCAACATGTGTAAATTCATGTTGTTTCTGTGAGCACTTAATTACTGAGGGCGTGGATCCTGTGCTGGTGTGACATTTTGTCTCTGGTACTGCACAGAGTACCCAGAGCGCCAGGCGTCATGGCCGGGATGAGTGGATCCAAGCGGAGTCTGTCAGTGAGGGGCAGCGCTGAGCCGGTGGTCCAGGGAGGCGAGTGCGCGGTGACACCTAGTGGCCACTGCCAGCCATCGTGCGCTGCGCTCGGAGCCCAACTGCAGTACTGCCGAGGCTGTCAGCCTCGGCAACATCATTCCCATTTTAAAACCAATGCATCATCTCCTCCGTTGTTAAAGTGCATTCAGTATCCAGCAGTTGAGTTTTTCTGGAATTTCCCTGAAATTGTTCTTCAGTGTTTACACAGGAACTTTTATCTTTTGCTAGACAGAAGAATATGCTAAACCGTTTTTCTCATTTAATTTCCTCTTTGAATTCCTGGGGGTACTACCAACCATTAAAACATTACTTGTAGCATCTCTCCACTTAGAATTGATAATTTCTTGTGTTTTCTTCACCCTCATGATTGGGCTTCCCTGGTAGCTCAGACAGTAAAGAAAATCCGCCTGCAGTGTGGGAGACCTGGGTTCAATCCCTGGGTTGGGAAGATGCCCTGGAGGAGGGCATGGCAACCCACTCCAGTATTCTTGCCTGAACAATCCCCACCAACAGAGGAGCCTGGCAGGCTATGGTCCATGGGGTCGCAAAGAGTCGGACACAACTGATTGACTAAGCACATATTGCAATTCCATTGTGTTCTGCTGATTTTGTGCCACTTGTGTGTGTAAAAACCCAACTAATTTCTGCAAGAAGAGTTGTAAGTTTTTTAAAAAGTACTTTGGGCTCTTTTTGTAGACTGAAAAAGAGAACAAAAATAGCTTTTCTGTAATAAGGTGGGAGTACAGATTTACAATGTAGGTAAACAATGTAAATGTAATTTTTGTTTAAAAAGCCTTAGTGATCTTCCTTTTCCAGTAAGTGGCCTGAGCTGACCCTTGAAAATGGTGCGCTATTCACTCGACCCAGAAAACCCCACAAAATCATGCAAATCAAGAGGTTCAAATCTTCATGTTCACTTTAAGAACACTCGTGAGACTGCCCAGGCCATAAAGGGTATGCATATCCGAAAAGCCACCAAGTATCTGAAGGATGTCACTTTAAAGAAGCAATGTGTGCCATTCCGTCGTTACAATGGTGGAGTTGGTAGGTGTGCACAGGCCAAACAGTGGGGCTGGACGCAGGGTCGGTGGCCCAAAAAGAGCGCTGAATTTTTACTACATATGCTCAAAAATGCAGAGAGTAATGCTGAACTTAAGGGCTTAGATGTAGATTCTCTGGTCATTGAGCACATCCAAGTGAACAAAGCCCCCAAGATGCGGCGCAGGACTTACAGAGCTCACGGTCGGATCAACCCCTACATGAGCTCTCCCTGCCACATTGAGATGATCCTTACTGAAAAAGAACAGATTGTTCCTAAACCAGAAGAGGAGGTTGCACAGAAGAAAAAGATACCCCAGAAGAAACTGAAGAAACAAAAACTTATGGCCCGGGAATAAATGCCGCAGAAAATAAATGCAAATAAAAGTTAAAAAAAAAAAAAAAAGCCTTAGTGACAATGACAGTAAAAACCTCCATACACTTCTCTAACCAGTTGAAAGTAGGTTTATATAAGATCATTGAAAACATGGTCTATATATATGTAAGATGGTCCCAGGTACCTATTTTATGAATAAGGTTATCTAATACTGTTGTTTTTTATATAATCCTAGTGCTTTGCAGTGTAAAATTAAAAATTATCAGTTATTTAGTCTTCATTTTACCTTACAGTTTTTTAAGAGGAAGGAAACACTCACATACCTGAATTCTGTGTTTGTGTTGAGGGTTCACATGACTATGTCTGCACTGGAGACTGACTCAGACTCAAGGGCCTCATCATAGAGTTGTACTTATGGCTGAGGCTTACTGCCCTGATGCGGTGGAAAGATCTTAATGGGAAAAGATGTTGACGAGGTCTAGAAGAATCTGTGTGCAGGCTTCCTTTGGTGTTCTCCCTCCCGTGAGGGGTCGCACACAGCACCCTCGTCCTCCAGCAAGAGAAATACGGACACTTCTGTGGTGCTTCTGCCCTGAGCCGCTCAAGGTCTTTACTGGGGGCTGGTCGTGTAGGCCCTCCTGCCAGTCAGGTACCAGAAGGGAAGGCCACGTTGTTTGCACAGATAATCCAGGCACAGTAAATTACCCTTATCACCTCTGGAGCCATGGGAAACCTCTCCAAACCCAACCTCCTAGATGCCATCTGGGCAGGCAGGCCTTTCTAAGAATGGTAGTCTTGGGCATGCCCCCCAAGACTTAAACGCCTCCCCTCCTTTTTTTTGCACTGAAATAAAGTTGAATTGTGTCTCAGTTTCAGCCTGTTTCTGTCTGTAGAACTATAGTAGGTGCTTGTTAGTTTACAGCAATGAATTCTTCCACATCCTGGGGAGGCTGTGACAGATTTAGTGGTTACATTAAAAGAACTTCGTAAACTTTGATCAAAGGGACGCTACTGATAAGGATACCTGTGACTGTAACAGAAAAATCCTGTATTTGACTCTGAAAGCTACTTTAATATTAACATACCCATCCCAGCTTTCTTTTGACTAATGTGAATATGGTATATGTAATTCCATCCTTTTATCTTACCCTATTTGTATTTTAATATTTGGGGCATGTTTCTTGCAGTAGCACATTAAAAAAAAAATCTAACCTGATAATATTCTGCTTTTTATTTGTAATATTGAGACTATATATATTTAATGTGATAAAGGCTTCCTCTCTGCCCCATTTGTGTTTATCTGTTCATTTCCTTTTGCATACATTTTTAAAAAATACTTATTTTATATTTTGGCTGTGCTGGGTCTTTGTTGAAGCATGTGGGATCTTTAGTTGGGGCATGTGGAATCTAGTTCTGCCCTCCTCCCTCTCCCCACCCCCTATTAGCCATTCCCCTGTCTTTCTCCCTCTCTTCAGGTTTCCGTATTCCCTCAGACACAACAGTATTGAGATTAGGCCAGTTAATAACCCTGCAGTGGTCTCTTAAGTGCTCAAGTGAAAGGAAGAGTCTCAATGTCTCTCACTTTAAATCAAAAGCTAGAAGTGATTAGGCTTAGGGAGGAAGACATGGAAGGCTGAGATAGGCTGGAAGCTAGGCCTCTTGTGCCAAACAGTTAGCTACGTTATGAATGCAAAGGAAAAGTTCTTTGAGGAAATTAAAAGTGCTACTCCAGTGAAGACACAAATGATAAAAATGCAGCACACCCTTATTGTTGTTATGGGAAAAGTTTGGCGTTCAGGATGAAAGGTCAGTTCAGCCACAAAATTTCCTAAAGTCAAAGCCTAAACCAGAGCAAGGCCCTAACTCTCTTCCAGTCTACAGAGGCTGAGAAAAGCTCCAGAGAAACACCTTGAAGCTGCAGAGGTTGGTTCATGAAGTTTGAGGAAAGAGGCCATCTTGATAACTTTAAAAATGCAACATGAAGCAGCCAGTGCTGCTGTAGAAGCTGCAGGTCTTCCAAAAGATCTAGGAAAGATAATTATAATGAAGTTGGCTACAGTAAACCACAGATTTTCAGTGTAGACAGAACAGCCTTCTATTGGAAGAAGACACCATCGAGGACTTTCATAGCTAGAGAGGAGAAGTCAGTATCTGGCTTCAAACCTTTGAAAGACAGACTGACTCTATTGTTTAGGGTAATGCAACAGATGACTTTCACTTGAAGCTAGTACTCATTTACCATTAAAAAAAAAAAAAACCTAGATCCCTTAGGAATTATGCTAAATCTACTCTGCTTATGCTGTATGAATGCAGCAATATTTATGGATGATAGCACATCAGTTTACAATATGGTTTACTGAATATTTTAAGCCCACTGTTATTACTTTAGTGTTCAGAGAAAAAAAGTGTTGTTTCAAAATCCTACTGCTTATTGACAGTTCACCTGGCCACCCAGGAGCTCTGATGGACATGTATAAGGAGATTAATGTTCTCATGCCTGTGAACACATCTATTCTGCAGCCCATGGATCAATGAGTAATTCTCTCTTTCAAGGCTTATTATTTGAGAAAATAGGTTTTGTAACGCTATACCTGCCATAGGTAGTGAGTCTTGTGATGGATCTGGGCAAAGTCACTTGACCTTCTGGAAAGGACTCACCATTCTAGACACCATGATGACTTAACAGGAGTTGGGAAGAAGTTGATTCCAGCCCTCATGGATGACTTTGAGGGCCTTAGGATCTCCACAGAGGAAGTAACTGCAGATGTGGTGGACATGGCAGGAGAACTAGAATTGGAAGTGGAGCCTGAAGATGTGACTGAAATGCTGCAGTCTCATGATAAGACTCAAGAAGACGAGTTGCTTCTGATGGATGAGCAAAGAAAGTGGTTTCTTGAGAGTGAATCTACTCCTGGTGAAGGTGCTGTGGAGATCACTGGAGTGACAGTAAAGGATTTAGACTACCCCATGCATTTAGCTGACAGAGCAGCAGCAGAGTTTGAGAGGATTGACTCCAGTTTTGAAAGAAGTTCTACTATGGGTAAAATGCTGTCAGATAGTGTTGCATGTTACAGAGAAATTGTTTGTTGAAGGAAGAGTCAGTTGACTTTACAAACTCCATTATTGTCTTTAAAAAATTGCCATAATCATGCCAACCTTCGGCAACCACCACCCTGATCAGATAGCAGCCACTGAACATCAAGACAAGACCCTCCACCAGCAAAAAGATTATGACTTGCTTAAGGCAGAGATGATGGTTAGCACCTTTTAGCAGCAAGGCACTTTTAAATTAAGGTATGTACATTTTTTATTTTAGACAGAATGCTGTTGGACACTTAACAGAGTGTAGTATAGTATAAATATAGCTTTCATATGCACTGGGAAACAGGATTTGTGTAACTTGCTTTATTTTTGTGGTCTGGAATTGAAGATGCACTATCTTTGAGGTATGTCTATAAGCCTTGTTATTTTATTGATTTCTTTAAGGTTTATAGTATACATCTTTCACTTACCACAGTCCACCCTGAAGTGATATCATATAGTTCTATATATTACAAAACTGTGCTTTCATTTCCTTCCACTCTCCCTCCTGGACTTTGTGCTGTTGCTGTCACGCATTTGACTTTCACATGCTATGAGCTCCTTAAGATATTGTTATTTTTGAGTAAACATATCTTTTAAAGAGAATTAAATAATAAAAATAATTTAAAATATATTTACCTGTGTATTTACCAATGCGTGTTGTATTGTTAGTCTCTCAGTCGTGTCTGACTCTCTGTGACCCCATGGACTGTAGCCTGCCAGGCTCTTCTGCCCATGGAATTCTCCAGGCAAGAATACTGGAGTGGGTTACCATTCCTTTCTCCAGAGCCCGACTCAGGGATCAAACCCAGGTCTCCTGGATTGCAGGCAGAGTCCTTACCATCTGAGTTATTTACCAATGCTAGTCTCTTCATTCCTTGGCGTCGATCCAGATTTTCACCTAATATCAGTTTTTTTTTTCTGCCTGAAGAAATCCTTTAACATTTCTTGCAGGGAGGTCTGGAGGTGATAGATTCTTTCAGCATTTTTATTTCCAAAGTGCTTCTGTTTTCCTTTGAAATACATGTTTGCCAAGTTCAGAAATCGAGGTGACTTTTCATCCCAGTACTTTAAAGATGTGGTGCTTCAGTCTTGCTTATGTTGTTTCTGACACAGGATGGCATAGTCTGGTGTCATCCTTGTTTTTGTTCCTATGTACATATCATGTCTTTTTATATGGATGATTGTAGTTCTGTATCACTGATTTTGGACAGTTTGATTATGTTATTCCTTAGTGTAATTTTCTTCATTTTTCTTATGGTGGTGGTTTGTCATAGTTTTGGGGATCTGTGAATTTATAGTTATCATTATGGTTAGAAAGTCTTTGGCAGTTATTTCTTGTTATCATAAGTGACACGATTTCTTTTTTTTTTTTTTTCAGTAAGTGACTTAGGGACTTCCCTGGTAGTTCAGTGGTTAAGACTTCACCTTCTGATGTAGAGATTGTGAATCTGATCCCTAGTTTGGGAACTAAACTCCCCATATGCCTTGCGGGCAAAAAACCAAAATGTAAAGCAGAAACAATGTTGTAACAGATTCAGTAAAAGACTGTAAAGATGGTCACATAAAAAAATCTTTAAAAAATCAGCTGAGTGGTATTCTATTGCAGATATATGCATCCACTTACGGGCACTTAGGTTAATTCTATATCTTTCTATTGTAAATAATGCAATAGACATATGGCTGCATATATCTCTTTGAATTCATGTTTTCATATTGCCAAGTGGAACAGCTGGATGATATGTTGTCTTAGTCTTAATTTTTTGCGGAATGTCCGTACTGTTTTCCATTGTGACTGCACCAGTTTACATTCCTGCCAGCAGTGTAGGAGGGTTCTCTTTCTGCCACATCGTTGACAACACTTGTTTTTTCTTGCCTTTTTGATAATAGCCATTTTAGTGAGGTGATAGCTCACTGCAGTTTGGATTTGTCTTTGCCAAATGATTGGTGACGTTGTGTGTCTTGTCATGTGCCTGTAGGCCACCTGTGTGTCTGAGAAGGGGTTTATTCAGTTCCTCTGCCCGTTCTTTGGTTGAATTGTTCTTCTTGTTACTGTTGTTGAGTCACTCATCTTGTTGTTGCTGTTGTTGAGTTCACTAATCTTTTCGTCTGCAATTTCTGCTGTTATAATATCCAGTGTAATTTCATCCTGGGTGTTTTTATTTTATGACGTTTTACTTGGACCTTTTTACACCTTCCATGTCTCTGCTTAGCTTTTTGAACATATTCAATATGCTTATAAGAGCTGTTTTAATATCCTTGTCTGGTAATTTTAGCATTTCTGTCAATTTGGGGTCAGTTTTCAAGGTTGTTACCGATACAGGTCATGTTTTCCTGCATCTGTGTGTGCCTGGTGGTCTCTGGGTGTCAGGCATTGTTGAGCTTTACCTTGATGACTGATGGGTTTTCACTGTAAGAAATGAGAAGTTACAGTGATGAGTAGCTCACTGGCTTCATGATACCAGGTTCTTACTATCTTTACATTGTGAACGCACAATGTGTTGGTCTTTTCTTTGTTCAGTTTCTCTCATAATCAAAACATGGTGAGCAGGAGCTCTTAGGGTCATACCCTCATTGTAACATTCAGAGACAGAAAAAAAAAGCTTTTCTTTTTTATTTTAATTCAGGGGAATCCTTTCCATATGCTTTCTCTACTGTAGCAGATTTCTCCTAATAGCTCATCAGCTAGAACTAGTTCCCATTAATTGCTTTAAACCAGTAACTGATACAAGTGTCGGGACAGCCACCGTTTGGTTAGACTGTGGTTCTCTTCTGGGGCAGGGACAGTACCTACCTCTAAAGCTCATTGCTGCTTGGAAGAGGCCGCGTGAACAAAACTGAGAGCCTTAGGAAGGAAGAAGGTGGAATGGGTGTTTGTAAAAGTAGGAGATACTTTAGATGCTTTTAGAGTATGGGTTAAGCTTCAATAGATGGACATAGGAAATCTTGACAAAGAGTCGTCTATTTTTTATTGGCAGATTTTTCATTGATAACCATTTTTACAAGTTTTTGATTTTAATATGCATTTCTCTGATGATTAGCAATGTTCAGCATTTTATGTGCCTGTTGTCCATCTGTATGTCTTCTTTGGAAAAGTATTTATTCTAGTCTTCTGCCCATTTTTAAAATCGAAGTCTTTTTTTTTTTTTATATTTTGTATGAGCTGTTTATAAATTGTGGATTTTGATCCCTTATCTGTCATACTGTTTGCAAATGTTCTCCCATTCAGTAGGTTATCTTTTCATTTTGCTGATGGTAAAAGTTATAATTAGGTCCCATTTATTTAGTTTTTGCTTTTATTTCTTTTGCCTCAGGAGACATATCCAGAAGAAATATTGCTGTAATTTATGTCAAAGAGTGTTTTGCTTGTGTTCTCTTCTAGAAGTTTTATTGCTTCAGATCTTGCATTTAAGTCTCTTAATTCATTTTGTGTTTATTTTTGCATATGGTATGAGGATATTGTTCTAATAGCCTTCTTTTACAAGTCCAGTTTTCCCAGCACCACTCATTGAAGAGACTGTTTTCTCCATTGTGTATTCTTGCTTCCTCTTCTTAGATTAATAGACTGTAACTGTGTGGGCTGTCTATTTTCTTCCATTGATCAGTCTGTCTTTGTTTCAGAACTGTTTTGATTATTGTAGATTTGTAGTATAGTCAAGTGTGGAGTGTGATAGGCAAAGGATCATCTTAAGTTTGGGGATATGTGGACTATGAAAGAATGTCACATATGAGAATGACTAGGTAGTAAAGTACGGTGGGGAGTAGTGAGAAATGGAAAATGTCCTTAACTTCACATTCCAAGTGAGGAATTTAATTAATGAAGTTTCTTAAGAAGAGGAGCAGCATTAACAGGTCTGAACCTTTCAGCCGTCTGTAGTTAAGTTTGAAGACGTTTATTTGAACACAGAAATACTTAGGATTGCTGCTGTGATTAAAGTAAGTGTGGGTTTCTGGATTTAGGTATTATATGTGAAATATCAAGATAGAATGTCATAGAGATGAGATGAGTTATGTTTTGAATTAGTGGAAGAGTTGCAAAATATCTCCATAATTTCAAGTGTGAGTATATGGGAACATTAGGAGTTTGACTGTAGTGAGCCTTAAATCCCATGAAACGTCTTTGGAACGGTGTCAGGGTTGGAATCTCAGACTGTGTTCCTAACTAGCTGTGAGAGCAAATCAAGCTGCCAATGGAGAATGTTCAGCAAGAGGGCAGAAGAAGGACAATCGACCCTTTTGGCCATGTTCCGAAGAGGAAGTCCAGTAAAGAGATGGCTGTCACATAGAGTACCAGTTGTGGGAAGGGTACTGAGAATGACTGAGTAGGTGTCAAGGGATATGGCCATTGATTTCACAGGGCTTTTTTTTTTTTTTGGTATGATAAAGTTTCCTAAAAGTACAGCATGTCTTTCTAAATAAAGCATACTTGCTGTATTGAATGAGGGAGGATTAGAAATCTTGACTTCTTCCATGTCTGACATTGTTAGCTAATGTCAAGTGACACCCTCACCAAGCAGTTCTACCTGTCTGCACCTAGTTTTTTCATTTTGTGCAGTAAGAAGTTACATGCTGTCTTCATTCTAAAATGCAAGGCTGCGAGGAGAACATCAGGATCAGTTGTGGTTTCTTTCCTCAGAGTGCTATACTAAATGCAGAATCTGCTTATAGCAGGACAGTTGAAAGTTTGACGACAGTATCCTTTAGGTACACCTAAGTATAAAAATCAGTGGGTTTGTTTTCATTTGCCCTGCCAACTTGATTCTTACCATTTATTTAGAATTTAAGTTGGGTGGAAGCTGACAGGAAACTAAGGAATTTCTGTTACAGAGCTATTAAGAGTTTGGTGTTCCTAGTCGGTTACACATAGTTAAATTTGGAAGGCCCATTTAGTGAAAATGTCTTTAGCCTTAGTGTTTCTCTTAGTAAAAATCATATTTAGTTTTTAATCATTCTTTTTAATTAAGTTTGATATAAAGAAATGGCCTTACTTTTGCACTGAGCTAAGTGGTAGTATTCTTGGATGTTACAGAGAGTCCCTTTGTAAAGCCTGGGGGTGGGTGGAGAATATCATGAATTACGATGCGCATAGGCTATTTGAAGGCTACACAGGGAACGAGCAGAATTCTTTGCCTCTAGGGAATTTATCCCACGTGGCTCCACACAAAGTGACTTTTCCTTGTGCACCTTTTAGAATGTTTTGAATTTTGAATAATGAAGTTTTTTTTATAATAAAAAACAGTTCCTAATATATAATTAGAATTAATATAGAATTAATATAATTAATGTATAATCAGGATAATTTCTAATATACCCCTGAAACATGTGTTTCAGAAGTCCATCTCCATGGTTTTGCCCTAGCGATGTGCTCTTTACATATTGTGCAGTATGAGTGTCCCACTTCATTTTCCCACATAAGGAGAGCCAGCTCTTACTACCTCGCTTATTGAAACCTCTTTCCTTTTCCCCTCATTTGAAAGATTGCTTCTGTCAGCTAGCAGATGTTCAGTAAATGTATGGATTGTTTCTAAGCTCTGTATTTTAGTTTATTTCTTTATCCCAGTGACACTACCTCCACACTGTTGAGGTACGGTTACCGTAGCTTGGTAGTAAGTCTTCGTGGCTGGTCAGGCATGTGTTACTTTCATCTCTGCAGAGAAACTTGTAGCAGAACAGTCCTACCACTGTCAATAACTAGAACAGCTGCATAAAATCTGTTTTCAAAGAAACATTTCAAGGCATTAGAGAAGTGAGGTGAGGACTGGAGGGAGTGAGAGAGAGCCCAGAGGCAAGGATCGTGTCAGGAGAGTTTCTGGCAGTCTGTAGAGCTGGGAGGACAGAAAGTTAGGGTTTAGGGGCAATTAACATAGTAGACTTTCATTTGGGACCCTTGAAGTCTACATTCGAGGTCAGCTTATTATGTATGTGTCATTATGTTCAGACCCAGCCCACCATCTGTGTATATGGTCCAGAAGCCCAGATAAATTTTATTTTAAAATGTTAAAAAAATTTAAAAAGAGTGTATTTCATCACACATGAAAATCATATGAAATTCAAATTACAGTATCCATAAATAGGGTTTATTGGAACACAGACTTGTTAATGTGTGTATTGTCTGTGACTCGTGTCTACAGTGACACTCGGCCTTTCCTGCAGTGACCACTTAGGCCCTGCGTTGTTGTGGGCAGGCTGCAGACCACAGTGACCCAGTTATAACTCATCAACTTTGGATTGCCACATGTGTTCTCTTGGGATCTTCTCTCTTTTATTACTGCATGCCTTTCATGTTAAAGAAAGAGAAAATGAGAAGAGTGGACTTAAGCTCTAGCGCTTTTGAGGTATTAGTGGAGTGGATTCAGTTGATACCAAATTAGATGACAAAGCATTATATTTATTATGCTGAGACACTATAGCTGTGCTGAAAAGAATACAGTGTATGTCAGTGTTAACCTGATTGAGCACATATCATGCTAATCCCAGCTCATAGGAAAGTAGTGAGCAGAAAAAAGAGGAAGTTAAAATGGACTGTTTTGGATCCTCTGGAGGAGGAAATAGCAACCCCCTCCAGTGTTCTTGCCTGAAAAATCCCATGGACAGAGGAGCCTGATGGGTTGTAGTCTGTGGGGTTGCATGAATGCCACAGATCGTTTTCAAAAGTGAAGGATGAAAATGAGTTGTAACTAAAGGTAAATTTCTGAGTGGCTCATTGGTTAGCCAAGTAAGGAAAGCCATTTATCAGTGGAAGTTAATTAAATCATGTTTGACTACAGCAGTTAAAGAAATGCGTGCACAGAAAAACCTTTGACCGTTAGCCTTTCAGTAAAAATAGTTGTTTTAAAAGTTGAGGACACTGGGTAATATCAGTCAGTAATCATTTAAAAAACAAGGCAAATGATTTCTAGTGGTTTTTATAGACTCTTGATGAGTCAAGAGATGTTCAGCACTGCTCAGTTGTTTATTTTAGCAGTCAATGCTCATTTGAAGTGACTGAAGAATTAGTGTTTATGAATAGTCTGCATGAGAATATTTTCAAAGCAGTTGAAAAAATGGTTTCAGTATAACCTGAAGTGGAATCTGCTAAGATGTATGCAATAAATATTGGTAAAAATAAGCATGGAGCATAAAAAAGCCTTAGTTAGACATATTTGCGAAACTCGTTGAAACAAAAAGGTGTTTAAAAATCTATGCTTATTCACTGTGTTCATTCATCAGGAGGCACTTTACAGGAAATATTTACATCTGTCCAGGTTACTAAACTTACAGTGTCATTGGTGAGTTTCATTTGCTCTTGAAGCTGTCACCATCTCAATGCTAGGAATTTTTGTTGGAAATCAAAGCTGAATGGACTGAATTGCCCTACTATGCGGCAGTTTGATGATTGAGCAGTGGTAATGTTTTATTGCAGTTTTTAAAATTTGGGGGTTGTGATTAAATTTTTCTGAAGAAGATTGCCCTCATGCTGTAAATCAAATACTTACTGGATGTGGAAGTTAACTTCTGCTGCAGAATTGGTAATATTTCCTAGTGAACTCAGTTTAAAATCACAAGACAGAGCACTGCTTTCATGTGAAACCTATACCGTGATAAATTCATTTGTACAGCAACCAGTGTTTGAATCACAGGTAATGTCAAGCTGCTTTATACACTTTTCATGCCATCAAAATTTAAAGTGAAAACCAGAATCTCCATTCACACACAAAAGTTTGATACAGAAATATTTTCCAAGCTCAAACTACAGTTCTGATAGCAGTTTTTGGGCCTTGAGGCAAATACAAAGGAAATGTCCATATTTCAGAGTCTATTTAATTATGTAATTGAGAGGCTTCAACCTGTGCTTTAATTGAAATATAATTACATGCTAAAAGCAAAGATCAAGACTAATAAAAATTTTTAAGTATCTCGCAAAGATGAATATGCCCAAAGGAAATTATATGCTTATGTATTGGTATCAGTATGTGGCCGTAATTCTGTGTGAAAGATTTTTTTCAAAGATGGATATATAAATTTCATTGTGTATCAGAATGAACAGATGAATATTTACAATCCATTTAGTTACAGCTTTGGACTCATATTAAATGAAGTGTTATCCTCTCTTCAGATCCATTCTTCTCTTTATTAGGCTTACCTTACCCCCTCAATTATATTCAATTATAATCATATTTTGAGTAATTAGTAGTCATTTAAAATTTGTAGAAGTTTGTTTTCTCTCTTGGTAGAGAAATACTTGTCTAATATTCTTAATTTTGCCTTTGTCACACAAAGCATAAACTATTTACTGTTTGGCCCTTTTGAGAAAGGTTTGCTGATTCCTCAGAATAAGAAAAGAACTGGGTGGCATGGGAGGCGTGGGATGGGGTTGGGAGTGGGAGGGAGGTTCAGGAAGGAGGGGACATGTGGCTCAGTTGTAAAGAATGTTCCTGCCAGTGCAAGAGATGCAGGTTCGATCCCTGGGTCAGGAAGATCCCCTGGAGAAGGAAATGACAACTCACTCCAGTATTCGTGCCTGGGAAATCCCACGGACAGAGGAGCTTGATGGGCTATATAGTCCATGAGGTCGAAGAGAGTTAGACACGACTTAGCGACTGAACAACAACAATCCAAATGTCCAGTAAGTTTTTTGAAAAGATACACAATCCCCTTAGCAATCATGAAATGCAAATTGAAGTTGCACTGAGATAGTATTCCATACCTATTAGAGCAGCAGAAATTAAGTCTGAATGTAGCAAGTGTTAGTCTGGTTTGGCCTGTACTCTCAAACTCTGCTAGTGAGAGTGAAAGTTGGAGCAGTCGTTTGGGAAAACATTGTTAATTATCTGGCAAAGTTGAAGAGACCCCTATTTTATGACCCAACAGTTTCATTTCTCTTTATATACCATTATGACACAGTGTTCTCAAAGTTTTTGCTCTCAGGATACCTTTATGCTCTCGTTTTGAAACACCAATGTGTACAGTAACAGAAGAGAGGTGAATTCTCCTATGTGCTCTGCTTTCAGCGTGTTAAAACACGCTGGCTTGGTTGAAGAATACAAAGAAAATCCAGCCTCAAAGCACCTCTGAGTCCTTTCAGGGCTTTCTGGTTTTCAGCAGTCAGCATGCTGTGCCTGATTTTCTCTATACTCTTCCTGCTTGGGGTTTGTTGAGCTTCTGAAAATTTTAAGTTGTTTTTGTTTTTGTTTTTCCCCCCATTATGTGAAAAGTTTGGCCTCTTACTTTGTATTCTGTTTTTGGTCCCATTTTTCTTTCTCCTCTTCAACTCTGATTACATGTGTATCAGTACATTTGATAGTGTCGAGTATTGACGTAGGTTACTGAGGCCCTGTTAATTTTTCAGTAATTTTCGGTTTCTGCCTCAAATGGGACGAACACTTTGTTTTCAAGGTCAGTGACTATTTCTTCTTTCATTTCCATTCTTTTTGTTAAGCACATCCACTGAAATTTTTATTTAAATTCCTATGTGAAGGAATCTCTGTTGGGTTTCACTGTGTAACTTTCGTATCTCCTGTTGTTCTACTGCTGGTATGACTGGCTTTTGCTTGTATGTTGTTGAATATATTTCCAATAGCTGCTCTAAACTCTTCTGTTTATCTTCTCATTTTCTATTGGATACATATTTTTTTTCTTTGTGGGTCCCATTTATCTCTTTTTGTCAGTAAGTATCATTTTTGTTTTTTTCTTTTTTGGGAGACTTTGATTATTGCTGGCTTTACAGTCCAAACTACATCATCTCAGCAGTCAGAGGCACTGGAAATCTCCCCGCAGTTCCTTCAGCTCACAGCTCAGCTGTGATTTTCCCTGAGCTGCTCAGAGTTCCTCTGTGAACGTCATCTCAGTGGTTTTGAGAGTGTGGGGGGCTTGCTTCGCTGTGGCTCCACCCTTTGAGGCTTCCTCTCAAGTTCCATCCTTTCTGTCATTGTGGATCTTTCCCTGTCTTCTCACACCAGTAAGACAGAGGCTGTCAGTTTGAGATCTAGTACCACTCTGCCCCTTTTGTGCACACTGGGAGACGGCCTTAGCAGAAACCCTTTTAAATATGGACCTTAGCCTATGATGTTCTTTCCTGTCAGGAGTCTGATGTCCTACCATTGCAGGCTTGGTTGTTCACAAGTGACTTCAAGTATATAGGTTTTATATGTTACTGAGATTTTACAAATTTTACTTCTAAGAAAGTTATTCTGATACTGGCCTGTTTGCCCTTACCCAGTGAATAAATTACTGTTTTTTCCCCCCTGAGTGAGTCATTCTTTGATTAAAGTATATTTTATATACAATATAATTTACTCCTTACAAGCACACCATTGAACATATTTCAAGAAATAAGTACAGTGTATGTAACTACCATCATAGTCAAGATACAGACTATTTCCTTTACCCTACAAAGTTCACTCATG
The DNA here is from genome assembly GCF_023699985.2 of Odocoileus virginianus. Lineage (NCBI taxonomy): Eukaryota > Metazoa > Chordata > Mammalia > Artiodactyla > Cervidae > Odocoileus > Odocoileus virginianus. The sequence goes on from NC_069674.1 coordinate 4,998,246, forward strand.
ACCCTTTCACGTCAGTCCCCTCCCACTTCTCCAGCTCCTGGGCATTCATGATTAGATCTGTTTCTCTTCCTGAAGTTGTCTTTTTTTTTTTTTTTTTAAAACCTTTTCTGCCTTCTCCAGTCTGATTTGTAAATGGAATCATCCAGAAATCTTTTCTGTCCTTTGTACTTAGCGTAGTTGTTTGGGGATTCATCCATTCACCAGCTGAGCGATTTCTTCCTCTTTGGTGCTCTTATATTTATGAAGTGACTGTGAACATGTATGTAACACGATGTTCTGCATTATACCACCACTGGACATTGTTGGTATTTCTAAGTTTCATCCATTTTGGTTGGTGTTTAGTGATACTTCATTGGAGCCTTGAGGGTTTTGCATATCTGGATGAGTAATGAAATTGAACACATCTTTAGTGAGGTGTCTGTTCAGATCTTTTGCCCCAAACTCCTCTATTTTCCAGTTGATTTGTCTTCTTTTGAGTTATAATAGTTCTTTATATTGTTGCCTTGGAAGACATTTAAGTATTTTTTGAAACAGCAGAGGGTCTGTTTGAAATTTTGATGGTTTGTCATTTGTTGTTTTGTCTTATGATTATGCTCATTATGCCTTATATTAGAAATATTCCAAGTTTTCCTGCGTACTCCAAGGTGGTGGCTGTTTAGTTGCTGAGTTGTGTCTTGACTCTTGCAACCCCATGGACTGCACCCTGCCAGGCTCCTCTGTCCATGGGATTTTGCAGGAGTGAGTTGCTGTTTTCTTCTCCAATTCTAAAGTAATTTTAAGATTATTTATCCATTTTATAGTTAAATTGCATACATGATAGTGAGAACATGAGCTAAGGTTTAAGGTTCTTTGTTTCCAACGTGGATATTTAGTTGTTTCAGCATAATTCTAAGACTATGATTCTCTTGAATTGTCTTAACTCTTGGTTAGAAATAAGCCACACAACACATACAAAAAGATACATATTTTCAAAAACGTGAATTCATGTTGATATGTTTAAATTCAGTCCAGTAGCTTGTTGTAACATTAAAAAATTTTTTATTCCTCTGTCCAGTCTATAATTGTAACTTTTAACTTTGATTAATAGCTCCTCTACCTAAAAAAGTTATAAGAAAAAGGTAAGTTGTTTATTTGTGCATCAATTTAAAAGAACTCTGAAATAACTATTATCTAGTATTATACATTCAAAACTAGTAGATCTGAAATGAGATTTAATATTTTCATTGCTTTTTCCCTTCCATCTTTTGAGCCTACTATGAGTATAGAAGATATTTTGAATTATTTGCTATGATTGAAAGTGAAGTAGCGAGACAAGTGCTCAGGGCTGGTGCACTGGGAAGACCCAGAGGGATGGGATGGGGAAGGAGGCGGGAGGGGGGATCGGGATGGGGAACACATGTAAATCCATGGCTGATTCATGTCAATGTATGGCAAAAACCACTACAATATTGTAAAGTAATTAGCCTCCAACTAATAAAAATAAATGGGGAAAAAAAAAGAAAGTGAAGTTGCTCAGTAGTGTCCGACTCTTCGCGAGTCCGTGGACTGTAGCCCACCAGGCTCCTCCTTCTGTGGGATTCTCCAGGCAAGAATACAGGGGTGGGTTGCCATTTCTTTCTCCAGGGGATCTTCCCGACCCAGGGATCGAACCCCGGTCTCCTGCACTGCAGGCAAACGCTTTAATCTCTGAGCCACCAGGGAAGCCCATTTGCTATGATTAGGTAAATACTATTTAATACATAGTCAGTTACTATAAGCATCTTAGTTGACGGTATTAATGTTTTTACTGATCATACTTCTGTGAAAATAATTTCTTCCAATAGCTCTTACGTGTCAGTGGAGAGTAACGGAAGTCTACTCTGTCACTACTCTGTCTGTGAGACAGGTGGAAAACACTGAAGTTCGTTTTCATGGCTCCTTTGGATCACTGCTTGTAACTCCTCCAAGTGATAAATAACTCTTTTATCACTACCTACAGCACAGATGAGTCTTGCCTGTGTCAGTGCTTGATAGAATGGTGCTTCCAGGTGGTGCTAGTGGCAGAGAACCCTCCTACCAGTGCTGGAGACATAAGAGATAAGGATTCCATCCCTGGGTGGGGAAGATGCCCTGAAGGAGGGCATGCCACCCCACCCCAGTATTCTTGCCTGGAGAGTCCCATGCACAGAGTGACCTGGAGGGCTCAGTCCACGGGTCACACAGAGTCAGACATGACTGAAGCAACTTAGCATTGTTGCTGTTAAGTTGCTCAGTCATGTCCGACTCTTTGCGACCCCATGGGCTGCAGTGAGATTCATTCAAATTATTGCTTGTACTATTATTCATTTATTGTCATTGTTGTATAGTATTCTGTTGTGAAAAAACCATAGTTTATTTACATTTTTCTTATTGGGCATTTGGGGGAGCTTTCCAGTCCGGTCTTGTGTTTTGTGAACATTCCAGTGTACTCTTTTTGTTAGGCACCAAGATTAATGTTTAATGGCATTCTAATTCAAAATGATTACCTTCTTTTCTTATGAGTGAGAGTAATCATGTAAACAAGACAAACTATTTATTATGTTCTGGGGTTAGATTAGTGGAACTTGCGTTACTTACCCATATCTAACTGTTTGTGAATTCCTCAAGTTCAGTTCCTCTTTGTGTCATTGTGAGCATGGGCAAGGTTTGACCTCTGTTCTTCATTTATAAAAATGAAGTCACGGTACCTACCTAAAATGGTGGTTGTTAAATAAGGTAATATTTGTTAAATGCTTGGTGTAGTTGTTCACTTCATCCTGCATGTTATGTATTTTATTGGACAATTTTCTGTCTTTCCTAAATTATGGTGTGTATAAAGTGTCATTGTTTAAGTTCATTTTCATAATCTTTCATTTTTTTAATCTTTAAGTTTTATATATTCAGGATACTAGAAATTTGTAATTAAAATTCAGAGGTTTTTTTGTCATTTGATTTTCTCTTAAGATGTGTATGTGTTTACCATATAAAAGTTTAAAAGTTCTATGAAGCCAGATTTATTTGTGTTTTTATTTTTGGTTAAAGCTGTTAGGGAGCTGTAGATTAAAGATGATAGAGGGCTCTTGGTTTAAGGCTTCTGATTAGTGTGTACTTTTGTTTACCAGAAATTTCACTGTAGCCTTGACCCAGTGGGGAGAGGGCACATTTGTGGGCTCAGGAATGCTTGTCTTAGGATAGCCTCTGAGGTTTTGCTTCTGTATGTTGAAGATGGAGTTTAAAACATTTACCCTATTTACTGTGGATGGTGACTGTAGCTATGAAATTAAAAGATGCTTGCTCCTTGGGAGGAAAGCTATGACAAACCTAGACAGTGTATTAAAAAAGCAGATACATCAGTTTGCTGACAAAGGTTGTTGTTCAGTCAATAAGTCATGTCTGACTCTTTGCAACCCCATAAACTGCAGCCTTCAAGGCTTCCCTGTTGTTGATTTATCTCCTGGAGTTTGCTCAAACTCATGTCCATTGAGTTAATAATGCCATCAAACCATCTCATCCTCTGTTGCCCACTTCTCCTCCTGCCCTCTTATCTTTTCCAGCATCAGGGTCTTTTCCTGTGAGTCAGTTGTTCACATCAGGTGACCAAAGTATTGGAGCTTGAGCTTCAGCTTCAGCATCAGTCCTTCCAATGAATATTTGGGGTTGATTTCCTTTAGCGTTGACTGGTTTGATCTCCTTGTTCTCCATATAGTCAAAGGTATGTTTCTTCCAGGAGTCATGTATGGATGTGAGAGTTGGACCATAAAGAAGGCTGAGCGTCAAAGAATTGATGCTTTTCAAATTGTGGTGCTGGAAAGGACTCTTGAGAGTCCCTTGGACTGCACGGAGATTAAACCAGTCAATGCTAAAGGAAATCAACCCTGATTATTCATTGGAAGAACTGATGCTGAAGCTGAAGCTCCAGTACTTTAGCGCCTGATGTGAAAAGCCAACCCATTGGAAAAGGCCCTGATGCTGGGAAAGATTGAGGACAGGAGGAGAATGGGGCAACAGAGGATGAGATGACTGGATAGCAGCAGCGACTCAATGGTCATGAATCTGAGCAAACTCCCGGAGATAGTGGAGGACAGGGAAGCCTGGTGTGCTGCAGTTCATGGGGTCACAAATAATCATACATGACTTAGCAATTGAACAACAACAACCCTGTTTACTTCACAGCATTGAGTAAGGAAGACATTGTCTAATATTAAGTATCACGTACAAAAATTTCTTAAAAATATTTGCTTGGCAGAGACTAAATCATGGAGGGCCTTGAAATACTGTTATCTGTTGCTCTATAAAAATTATCGTTTAAGTTTAATGGTTTAAAACAGCACCCACTTGAAGATGAGAAGTTTGAGCTGGCTCAACAGTGCTTTTTGTGCAGGATCCCACAGGGCTCAAATTAAGAGATCTATCAGGCTGGGTGTTTATTCAGAGGTTTAGGAGGAATCCTCTTTTAAGCTCACTTAGCTCATGGGGGCAGAGTTCAGTTCTGTGCAGGCTTAGGACTGAGGTCCCCATTTCTTTCTTGGCCATTCGCCTGGGGTTCCTTTCAGCTCCTCGGGGCACTCTCTGGTGTTTGTATGTGGCTTCTTTCATCTTCAGAGACATGATTTTGGTGCTGAAATTCTTCGCTTGCTTTGAATTTCTCTGACTTTCCTTTCTGCTACCAGTTGGAGAAAAAATCTGTGCTTTTAAGGAGTCATGTGATGAGACTGTGTGCGTGCACGCTAAGCTGCTTCAGCCGTGTCCAGCCCTGTGCTACCCTATGTACTGTAGCCTGCCAGGCTTCTCTGTCCATGGTATTTTCCAAGGCAGAATACTGGAGTGAGTTGCCATTTCCTACTCCAGGGGATCTTCCTGACCCAGGGATCGAACCCGAGTCTCTTATGTCTCCTGCATTGGAAGGTGGGTTCTTTACCACTAGCTCCACCTGGGAAGGCCCTGAATGTCATTTATCATCTTCCTGAACACAGTTTTAGGGTGGTTTTACTTCCTTAGATGGCTCATCCTATGCTGATTCTTACTGGCTTAGTTCTGGTGTCTAGGTTTACTTATTTTTGTTTGGTCTTGAGGTTTGCCTGTTTGCCCACGCTGCGTGACATGTGGGATCTTATGTCCCTGAGCATGTGCCTCCATGGTGGAAGGACAGAGTCCTGACCACTGGACTGCCAGGGAAGTCCCCTGAGTTTTGCCATTTTCAAGCTGTATCTTTTACTTCTGAGCTAAATTTGCCACATCTCAAGGATTTTGACATGTTTCTTATTTAATCGCTTCAAAAATAATATATATATTCTTTTGATTTAAAGGCCATCTGCTGCTATTGAAGGAAATTTTCAGTTTTTCTAGTGGATGGATAGATTTCAGGAGTTCATCCTTATATTGTGAATTTATAATTATTAATGTGTTAGGTTTAGGACATAAGTGCTCTAAAAAACAAGAGCTAGGAAATACCTGATTTTTTTAATTGGTTGGATTTTATTATAGCCATATATGAAGGTGAAGGTGAAAGTCGCTCAGTCATGTCTGACTCTTTGCGACCCCATGGACTATAAAGTCCGTGGAGTTGTCCAGGCAAGAATACTGGAGTGGGTAGTCTTTCCCTTCTCCAGGGGATCTTCCCAACCCAGGGATCGAACCCAAGTCTCCCACATTGCAGGTGGATTCTTTACCACTTGAGTCACAGGGAAGCCCCGGTATTGTGAGTTAAAAAGAATTCTGTGTACATTTAAATAGATTGTATATTTACTATTTTTTGAATTTGGAGATCTATCTATGTGTAAATTGGAATTAGATTTGACCATCGTTAATAAATTATCTTGATTTCTGAGAGCTGTGTTAAGTCCAGTCTATTTATATATTTCTATTTAGCTTTACTTTGTTTTGTAAACAAATTTTTATTGTAGTATTAGAACTTTCTTTTAAGGTTGAAGTTAGCTTTATCAAGGAAATTCATTGGGCATGTGAACTTTAATGACTTTATTCTTCTGTTGAGATTTTCACTCTAACATTAGACTCATTTAAATGTGAACTTTATCTTTGCCCTGCTCACCACTTTTTGATTTGAACCCTATTTTTATGATCAATAATCACTTTATCTGCTTTAGTTTTGATAGCAATTGTCTGCTGTTTTCCTCTAGCTCCTTATCTTTGAATATCTTGTGTTACTGTGCCTCATTTACATTGTGTGTGTATATATATTTCTACACATAAATAAAAGCTTTTATGTGTATTTATATCTAAAGTATGTGTATGCACTCGTATATATATAAAGTATCTTTCGCACATTTTGAAAGTTGTGAATTTTTGGGTTTTCCTGGTGGCTCAGTGGTAAAGAATCCACCTGCCAATTCAGGAGACACAGGTTTGATTCCTGATCCGGAAAGATCCCATGTGCCTTGGAGCAACTCAGCTGGTGCGCCACAGCTACTGAGCCTGCACTCTGGAGCCCAGGAACCCAGTGACTAAACAGCGTGTGCCCCGCAGCCAGAGAAGCCACCGCAGCGAGAAGCCCCCACGCCTCAGCCCAGAGTCGCCCCCGCTCTCCGCAGCTAGAGAGAAGCTCGGGCAGCAACCATGACTCAGTACAGCCAGAAACAAACGCATAAAATTACTTGTTTTAAAAGTTGCTGTTTTTTAGTAGGGACTTTATCCTATTTACTTTTATTATGTAACTTTTATAGTAATGTCGCAGGTATTAAAATTTTAGGTTCAGTTAATTTTTTTGTAGACTTTGGAAGACCCTGCTCTTGATTTTTGTGTTTAACATTGCCGGTGAAAAGCAACGCCTGATTCTCCTTCCTTTGTAAATGCCTTGTTTTCTTTTTGGTTGGGCTACTAAAATTTTCCCTTTATCTTAAAAGTTTTGCCAGTATTTCTAGGTGTAAGACACTTTAATCGGAAACTAGTCTTTGTTCAGCCAGTTGTTTTTTGTAGTGATACAGATATCAGTTCAACAGAAAAAAATAGGCTCTTGTCTTTCAGCTTCCTCATCTATTAAATGGAAAGTATGCTTAATGAATGTTACCTCTGATGTTAAATATTATAACTTTTCTTCCAGAGTACTTTCTCTGACTATAATTGTTCTATTTTCTCTTTTCCTGGTACTCTACTAGACAGACATTGAACCATTCTGATCCGTTTCACACGTCTGTTTTATTTTTTTTCTTACTTTCTGTCTTCATTTTTTATTACTGACTACATTCTGGGAGAACCCTAGTTGACTAATAAGAAGAAAATTTGGTAGAAGTTAAAAACAGTTTTCTTCCTTGGAAGAAAAGCTGTGACCAACCTAGACAGCATATTAAAAAAGCAGAGACATAACTTTGGCAACAGTGGTTCATCTAGTCAAAGCTGTGGTTTTTCCAGTAGTCATGTATGGATGTGAGAGTTGGACTATAAAGAAAACTGAGCACTGAAGCATTTATGCTTTTGAACTGTGGTGCTGGAGAACTCTTGCGAGTCCCTTGGACTGCAAGGAGATCCAACCAGTCCATCCTAAAGGAGATCAGTCCTGAATATTCATTGGAAGGACTGATGCTGAAGCTGAAACGCCAATACTTTGACAACTTGATATGAAGAACTGACTCACTGGAGAAACCCTGATGCTGGGAAAGATGGAAGGTGGGAGGAGAAGGGGAAGACAGAGGATGAGATGGTTGGATGGCATCACCAACTTGGTGGACATGAGTTTGAGCAAAGTCTGGGAGTTGGTGGTGAACAGGGAGGCCTGGCGTGCTGTGCTTTGTGGAGTCACAGGGTCGGATACGACTGACTGGACTGGACTGAACTGAACTGAGAAACAGTTTGGTGTGTTGAAAACTAGTAGGATTTGATACTTCTTAGAGCACGTAGACAGTTATAGCAGTTGGTATAAAATAAGCACATGATAAGTAATTGAACAAGCTTTGAAATATCCTGAAAATTTTTGTTAGTGCTTCATATTCATCTTTAATTTCGGAAATTTTGTTGATTGTGTTTTATTGGATAGTATAAATTTATTTGGGAAGAGCCTTCCTTATTTTTATTTAGTGAAATTAAAGTTTTGGAAGTTCCTTAGACTCTTTCTTACAGGTGAGAACTCTCTTGTATTATGAACTGTCATTGAGAGTTTTCTCTTGGATGTGTTCTTGGACAAATGTCAAAAGATATTATAACACTTTGCTTTTTATCTCCCCGTCTCCTCCTTTCTATTTTTAATGATTAAAAAAGTAGAAAAAATTATTCAGGAATTTTAAATATTGAGTCAAGTAAATTGTTCAGTTGATAAACCATTTAAGAGCTATTTATCTTACCTGCTTTTCACTAGATGTTAATTCACTTTGCAATTGTTTATAATTTGTTATCTTATAATTTGCTTGATTTCTGACATGTGGTATATGAGGGTGCTGATGTTTAGAGAAGTTTCTTTTGGAAATTTATTCTTTGACATTTTCTACAATTTTATAGATGCATTTATTTGATTCAAAAAGATATATTACAGTCTGTATAGAAAATATATATTTTCTTTCAATGCCAAATGTCTTTCATTAGTTGTGCTGTTATAACAGATGGGTTTGAAGTGTTCAGTTAAATGCAGCTAGTATTTTATTTCCCTTCCTGTATTCCCCGATATCTTTATATGTAATTATAAATTAGTATGTTGGCTACATTCCAGATCTTCACATAGTAGTTTAGCTAATGTCATATAATATTTTCCATTGCAAATATGATTAAGAGAACATGTTGATGTTTCTAAAATGATACAGACAGTGGGAAAAGAATCAATTTAAATTATTTTGTTTCCTTATTATGCAGTTAAATAAGAGTCATTATATTTTATTTGCCAAAATTATTTTTAGAGCACAAGGCTTCTGTACAACTTGCCATGTGCTATAAAAATAATGGAGATTCTAGATTTTAACAGTTTAGCAGACTTATTTTGTGATGTTAATGAGTTAATGAAAGATTTTCAGTGGTTGACTGGATGTATACATCCACTTTCCTCCTTCAGCATTATCTTGGCCTTTCCAGTGTGACTCAAGGATACTCAGATTACCTAGATAACATATGTGTCTTTAATTCTGGGTTCTGTTAATATAACTTAACATGTTTAGATGCCATGAGAGGGTATGACAGAAAAATATATTTAGTTTGTAAAAAGCCGATTAGTATACTTTATTTCTTCAGTTTTTTTAAATACAGTAATATCTTTGAGTACAAAAGGACGGCTGAAATGAGTGTTAGTCTCTGAACTTGAGGGCATTATGTAAAAGTTAAATGTCACAAATATAGCTAGTGTTTGAGTTATTGGGGCTTCCCAGGTGACTCAGTGGTAAAGAATCTGCCTGCCAATGCTGAAGGTGGGGTTCAATCCCTGGGTTAGAAGCTCCCCTGGAGTAGGAAACAGCACCCCATTCTAGTATTCTTGCTTGGAAAATTCTATTTAAAGAAGAGCCTGGTCGGCTCTCGTCCGTGAGGTCTCAAAGAGTAGGACATGACAGCCTCTGAACGTGTTCGCATAAGTAACTTAGAAGGTGCAGTGATCTGTTGCCTGCAGCTAAAATGTGTAGAAGACACACGAAGAGGCAGGTAGTGGATTGATGGTTATGAGCAAGAGTTTGATGGCATGTGATATCTTATGTCGATTTACTTGCAAGACCTTCAAATTATTTATAACTTAAAAGCTATTGTATTCTCTAATTGAGTAGCAGAATATAGAATCAGTATATTAGCATGTGAAGATATCCATGGTAATGTTAGCAATTTTACCCTATTACATGAAGCTCAGTTTTACCATATATTGTTCCGTTTGACTTCAGTTATTTCAGCTCTTCTGTTAGCAAAAATGTAGTTCATTTAGTGTACATAAATATGAACATCAGTTTATTAGTGCCTTTCTATGTCAGGCAGTATTGATGGTGCTAAGAATACAAAGACAGTACAGTCTGCTTGCTCTACTCAAGGATCTTGGACCAAGGTGAAAAAAAGACCCATAAACAATTACCATGCCATAGCATAAATGCTGAAACAGAAGCATATGGCAGCTAATCATCTACATGCAGAGGGAGATTTTATACTGTGTGATGCAGGCCACCCAGCAGACTCCTGATGCCCAAAGTGGGCTTGGGAGGATGAGGAAGTTTATTGATTATTCTTAAGGAAAGCTGAGTAAGTACATTGACGAAGTGGATCATCATACTGACTGCTTAACACATTTCAGGTGCCCTAGACTTGCTTTGTTGTTTGTTTGAGACATTCCTTTGATTTTATCACTTGCCAGAGAGTAGAGGCGGATGGCCATGGGGAAAGCAGGAAGTCAGAGGGCTTAACTTTTCTGCACACCTCCGACTTTCTAAGGAAACTTGAAACTGACTTCTGCAATGAAGTGTGTAGATTTGTGTGTGTGCCTTTGACAATGTAGCTGCCACTCATTGGCTAATTCTCTGCTGCACTATTTTACTTCATACTGATTTTTGTGTGTGCTCATGCTCAGTGGTGTCCGACCCTTGCGACCCCATGGACTGTATCCTGCCAGGTTCCTCTGTCCATGGATTTCTTCAGGCAGGAATACTGGAGTGGCTTGCCATTTCTTTCTTAAGGGGATCTTCCCAAATCACGGATCGAGCCTGTGACTCTTATGTCTTCTGCATTGGCAGGGATTCTTTACTGCTCGTGGTACCCAAGAAACCCCATGTTGATTTTTAGGCAGGGGGAAAACAGTAAGAGGTTTTGTAACTAGTTTCTCTCTGTTTTATCTGCTTATTGATGGGGTTTAATCACCTGTTGAAAATAACCCTCAACTAGAAAACTACCCTTTTAACCATAGTATTTTTTAAAGAATGGTAGTTGTATGTTTTTGACAAAGTCAGTAGAAAAAAAGTGAAATGCTAACTTTCTAAACTTGATGGAAGAATGAACATATATTAAACCAAGCACTGAATGGAGACCTTAGATTTTACCATTTTCACTGATTATTTAGTATTTATTTTTGCAGGCTTCAAAGTGTTTCATTAGCAATGTACAGGGACTTCTTAAAATCTTCCTTGCCCCACATTTGAATGTTACTTTTCCGGATTTTATAAGGAGGTTTCTTTATGCTTTGCTCCCTTCCAGCGATGTGCATTTTGTAAGCACCTTGGAGCCACTATCAAATGCTGTGAAGAGAAATGCACGCAGATGTACCATTATCCTTGTGCTGCTGGAGCCGGCACCTTTCAGGATCTCAGTCACTTCTTCCTTCTTTGTCCAGAACACATTGACCAAGCTCCTGAGAGATGTAAGTTTACTACAGATCCATCTAAAAACACTTACTACCAATGTAGTTACTTAAAATAACAGATGTTGTAAGTTCCCGAAGTGTTACTCTGCTTGTGGTAAAAGGTAGTATCATATAATACTGAGAGAGGGCTTCAGAAGAGATCCTTGGGGGTGGGGGGTGGGGGGAGCAAGGAGCCGGGGGAGAAATCTGTTATCAACATTATCTTTGATGGTATATCTGAAAAGTTATTTGCTTGAAAACTCAAAGATAGTTTGCATGGTTTTTTTTTTTTATTCTTATTTTAAGAATCTAACTACTGTATGCTGAGTATATTTGCTGAGTTTATGGTATTTTAATATGTACTATAAGGTATTAATAGGTCATTTAAAAAATTAAAATGTCTTTAATTCAATGTCTTTTACACTAAAAAAGAAAAACAAAAACTCCCTAGTTGGAAATTTGGAAGATGGTTCACTCAGGTGTTATTTCAGGATGTATGTTGATAGGATCACCAAAACACTTTGGAGAATCTTGGAAAATGTATGGTCCTGATATTTTGTTAGTGCTTCTTCTTGATTCATCTGTCTTGGTTATGGTTATCTATTATCCTCAGTTGTCTTTTTTTCCCTTTCTTTTCCAAACAGTATTTTATAATTAGGTGAAAAGGCTTAAGTGTTTTCAATTTGTGTTATATAGAAAATTATAGCTCTTTCCTATCCCTTTCATTAAATAGAGATCTTATTTGTTTCTTAGTGTATGGATTTCCAATGAGTATGCATGTTTTGGGATCTTTTTTCCCCTAGTAAATTGAATTTCCAATCTGCTTGTGAAATCTCTGTAATTCAGTCTTTTTTAAATTTTTTTTTAAATGTCATCTCTTGGTTATCTAACTGTTAGCTTTTACCTGTTTCTTAGAATGTCAATAAAGGCTTTTTTCCAGCTTTGTGAAACATAAATACAGCTACCTCAGGCTTAAACTAATCTCAAACACAGTTAGACTTCATAATCATTATTTTTTCTTTGTTCAGAACCATAATTTTATCTTCAGTTATTTTGTGTCTACATGTATAATCATATTGCCCTTAATCCCTGTACAGACATAAATTATAGGGAAGGCAGACTGAAATGTCAGATTGTATTTAGGCTAATAAGGAATTTAAAGTTTTAAACATGTTTTGGATTATACACTGTTTCATCTGGGAGAAAAAGAACATTCATGCACAGCTACTATTATGGGTGGTGTTTATTTTAAGACCTCAGGAAGTGAATTACTTCACTAAGTGCACAGACTGTGATGCCAGTCATCAGAGTTGATTATACTCTGGGTGTTACAACACACTTTTCCAATTGAATAAAACAATTGTGGGTGTGTTTGAGAGTTTTTATTTAGCCTTTTGTACATCATCATGATTTAGACTTCACTAAACAACATGCAAACTTTTCTATGACCATGGTTCCAACACAAGAAATTCTGTTACTTATTGACAGTACTGCTTTCTCTTGCAGACTATGTTCACATAACATACGTGATTTATATACATTTATATGTTAGGGATCATAAAATATTTTGTAAAATAATGAAATGTAAGAACTGAGTTGAGATGATTTGCTGTCAGTTACCATGCATAGTTCCTGCTGCCAACATAAAGCTAAAAAGATACACTTAAATTGTTGGTGCCTTCCCTTGTCCCAGAGTAGACTTACAGAGACTCAAGGTAAGAAGAGAATTTGGCCAGTGGGAAGAGAGAATAGGGTGAGGTTGACTCCCAGAGGAAGTGTACTCCCTAGGCCTGAGCCGCACAGCCGGCTGCGGAACGCCCGAGCAGTCAGCATGAAGAAGGGTGTGCGAGCGGTTTGCCTGATTTGCAGTAATAAGAGTTCACTAGACTGTGTGTACACACTACAGGGCAGTGAAGATTTGTCTCACAGCAGCTTAAGTAGATCCCACAGGGCAGTTTCTTGTAACAGCCCTCAATATAAGTCAGTGGTGTAAAACCAAAGCCCAACCGAGCAAATTCTATTCCTTGGGGATCGTAAACAATGCAACCTGAAGACACAGCTTTCTGACTCTCTGTTTCAATGCAAGGAGGTAAAGAATATTGCCAGTAGCAATATCCTACTTTGCAGGAATATACAGATGAGGTAATCATCCTATAAAATCTTTCATTTGTATTTTTAGTTGTCCTAATCGTCTGTCACAGCATGAAGCACTTCTTATGTTTTAAAAATGTGGATATCTTAAATGACAGTGTTATAATTGATGCTTAAATGACAGTGAAAACCATATAGCCTTGTACCATATACATGTGTATATATATGAATTACTGTACTAAAAGGTAGTTCTTTCAGCTCTTACCTAAGGCTCCAGTTATGGGTATACACCAAGTGTAATTCTTGGTCCTGCTGGCTAAGCTCAGAGCCATGTGCAGTGGTAGTGAACTGAGTTAGTATGAGCGATATCTTTTTTATGAAAGTTGAGAAATCTAAAAAAAAAACATGGACCTCAAAAAAAAAAAAAAAAATCCCAGCAAAGAGAGTGTCTGTGAGCTTTTATCAGAAAATAATTTGGGTGCTGCGTCCTGGAGACATGCTGGTCAGGATTGTCACCTTGCATGCTGATGCCAGTGTCCACTAGCCTAGCCTGGAAATTTTACACCAACTATCCATCTCGGAGACAGAGCCACATGTTCTTCCCGGGTAGTAGTCTGCCCCCGAGGGAAGCCTGAATGGCAGAGAGCCAGCCGTGCAAGATCAGAGGAGAGCATTTTCCAGGCAGAGCGAACAGCTACTGTCAGGCCACGTGGCATGAACTTGGCGTGGTCGTGGAGTAGGCAGGAGTCAGTGTGCTGGAGCTTGGTGTCTGCCGGGTGCATAGTGCAGAGCATGTGCAGGTGAACGCAGGCCTTGTGAACAAGGGAAGGCATTTGGATGTATCCTGTCAGCCATGAGAAGTCTTTTGCAGGGTCTGAACCTGGGAATGATGCATCTCAAGCCACTCTGCCTCCCCCAGTGTTTACTGAGCTGTAGCTGCTTCTACTTCATTTTAACTCCATAGCTAATACCTAATGTTAGCTGTGTTTCTCCTGACACCACATCCTGCAGCTTTTTTGTTCCCTGAAATCTGTCAGCCCAGTGACCTTTGTTTCTTACCTGCCTGCCTGCTGTGTGGGCCACCCTCTCTGGACAACATCCATGGTTTGCTTTTTCTTTCTGGAGATTCCATATTGATAGGCAGATCACCCTGCAGCGTCCTACCAGGGATGAAAACCTAGGTCATAGAGGTTGTAACGTCGATGGAAGTAAGAAAGCTGTGCTTGTTTAGTCCTTTTTAAGTTGACTGTCTGATGATAATCTCACATCTGTTCTTTCTTCCTGTGTGAACTCTAGGCTCTCTTAAGCAGTGGTCTCCCCTTCCAGTTTGACCGTGTTTAGAGATCCATGACAAGCCCCTGTGTAATTTAGGCTCCATTTTCCTGTCTTTTCCTCCATTTCTTCTCGTCACCCGGCTGTCACCTAGGCAGTGACGTGTCCACAGCTTGTCCTTCTGTTTCTCCCCTTCTTTTCTTGCTCCCCTACGCCATTTAGCTCCTTCGCCCCGTGCCTGTGCCGGCGCTCCACCTTCTACTTCTGTGCGCACTCGGATATTCTTTGCCCTCTTTGCCCTTCCAGTGGGCATCAACATCTTTGGAGAGAGACTGAGCTGGATTTTACTCCTGTCCTTCCTTAAATTGTCTTTAGCTTTTGTCTACTCTGTCTATTTTGCTTTCCCAACTGCTTAAAGAAAATGTTCACTTAGTCATTTGATTATTGCTTCAAACTTAATGCCTCTGTGACTTTCAGACATACATGTATGTAGAAGTACATATACTTATGTCTGACATGACACGCTATCCAGTAATATCTTCTTATGCATGACCTTCAAAAGGCCGTTTTAATATTTCTACATATTCCTGTATGTTCTCACAGGTTGAACAAGTGGTTGGAACCAACTTTTTTCTATTATTATTTTTATATAATGCTTAATAGATCTTTTATGCTGAATCTAATCATGTGGAATTTTTTTTTTTTTGGCCCAGTTTATTACATGAGGCATACTAATCAAGCAACATGACTATTGACATCAAGGAATTGGTGGAAAATGTCATAGAATAAAAAGTAATCCCTGCCACAGTGATGCACACAACTGTCTTGTTATAGAATGAGCTTTGCTATATAAAACAGGGCTGTGCAATAGAAATACGATGTGAGCAATATATGTTATTTTAATTTTTCCAATAGTTATGTAAAATTTTTTATTTGAAATTAATCTTAACAATACATATTTAATCCAGTATATCCAAAATGTTAATATGTCCAACTTTTAATCAATAAAATTTTGAGCTATTCACAGTAATATTTTTTCCTGTTAAATCTTTGGAATTCAGAGTGTGTTTTATGTAAAGCACATGTCAGTTTGGACTAATTACATTTCCATTGTCCACTTAACTACACGTGACTGGTAGCTCCCAGGCAGTTAAGTTGCAGAGTAGCAAACTCTAAAAGTTTCACAGGATGAACTGAATATCTGATAGAGTCCAGTATTTGCCACAATTTCTGTATGTTCTGAGGGTAAGAAAAATCAAAGGTTAGTTTTTAAATGTACTTGAATGAGTTAAATATGGCACTCTCTTTTAGTATTAAGAGAAATAATTTGCTCTGTTTTGTTGCCATTTCTATAAAAATGAATTAATACATGTAATTTCATTTTTAAAAGTAATGCTTTCTTCTAAATATCTCATAATTAACTGGATTATAAAAGTTTCTTCTAAGCATATGGGAAGAGAAATAGTCAACAACCAAATGGGCATTTAGGTGTGGTAACGTTCGAAAGTCAGGGTTTATGTCTGAGCAAGAGTTTTAAAGGCCTCTTTGGAACGGGCTTGCAGTGCAGCAAGGGAGCACAGTTACAGGCGGAAGAAGCAGGACGCGTGCAGCCTCACAGGGTTGCGCAGCCTGTGGTGGTGTGTTCTGTGCACAGCAGACTGCTTGATCTATCCAGGAAATAGTTCTGAGATTCAGTTGGAAAAGGATATAAAGCCCCCCTTCCTTTTTTATTTTTTTGCCTCAAGAAACTTTTGGTTTTTTTAAGGTGAGGAAGGAGGTATTGATAAAGTTTAAATTGCGGCAGGGCATAATAGTTGCAGAAAATTGCTCTGGATGTGTGGGTGATTAGGGAGGAGGTCAGAACCCTGGGCAAACATTCCATTGAGCAGGTGACTGCAGTTATTAATACCAAGACAGAGTGTGATGGAGTGAGCTGTACAGATGGATGGAAGAGGGGTATTGATATAGAAAGTTTACTCGATAAGAACTACTGTCCATTTGGGTATGTTGGGTCAGGGACAAGTTTAGGGTCAGTAGTGACACTAATGCTTCTTTACCCAGCAGGTCAAGAAAGAAGGGGGAAGTTTAGGTTTTAAAAATAAGTTTTATGCTAGAGGTGTAGAGATTGGCTGTTTTTAGAACATGTGGCTATTGAAGTCCGGAAAGGCTTGAAAATAACATTTGAGGGTTAGATAGAAAGACGTTTGGGGCTAGTGATAAGAGTTGTGGGAATTATGGTGTTTTTATGGTGTAGAAGTTGATGTGATTATGGTGTTTTTATGGTGTAGAAGTTGATGTGATTACAAAGAAAAAGCTATTGGGGATTGGGAAAGGAGGAAGAGAACGGAACCCTGAGAGCCTCCAGCATTTGGAGGCCTTGTAGAGCTGAGGAGGAGCACAGGTTTGAGCCGGAGGCGTAGGGAGCCTCAGGAGTTACCAGGAGAAAGTGGCCATCCTGGAACTCAAGGTAGGACACTCAGTGAGTGAAATGCCAGCCGCAAGTGCTGTTGACAAGGCAGGAAAGGTAAGGCCTGCGAAGTTACAGGCGCTTCCGAGGAGTGGCGGTTGCGCAGCCACTAGGCCCAGCTTACATCTCGAGACAGCCCAGGGCCTGTCTGTGCACTGCCCTCACACCGCAGGTTTTGTTTTTTTTAACCATTCTAAAAGGACTCTATAAACAAGAGATCTGTATGCCAAAGACTTCTACAGCCCACAAGACCAACTGCCAACTAACTCCAGGTATAAGGAAAAGGAACAGATCATTAAGTGTTTCTAGACTGGGGGAAAGGCAGGCACGTAGGAAGGACTTGAAGCCAGAGAGGACTGACCAGATCTTCAGAAAGCAAAAGAGAAAAAAATACTATGTATGATTTAAAACAGTCCTCAGACAATCAGCTGATCAGACCGTTGAATTGAGAGCATACTAAATGTAGTTACAGGCATACTCATGTATCATCAAATTGGTATGATTTTAGAATACATTCTTTTCCTTATTATATTGTAATATGCATGAGTTTAACTTTGTGCTTGGCAAGGCAGTTTATTCTTTATTTTAGATGGTACAAGAAGTGTTAAAAAGTGCCATTCCTTTTAATCCACATTTAGTGATAGATAATGTTGATAATTATATAGATTTTTAATGTTTTGTTTTACAACTCGCAGTTAATATACATCAATATAGAATTAGTATATGAAGTATTGTATTTGTGTATGAATATATAGCTTCCATCTTTAATGTTCTCCCTCATATGATATTTTCCAGTATTAAAAAACCCTTATTTGATTTGAATAAAAATTAGTCTGTTTATGCTTAAGAAGCATCTTAATCTACTTGATACTAGCATTTCTTAATTTTGTCTCTTACTTTATTTTGTTAATTTCAAAACCTTATGTATAATATCCAGATTAAAATGTTTGTCTTTGCATTGCAACGCGTCTCTCAGTTGATATTTTCCTTTTTGGTTCTTTTCAGCAAGTATATATGGAACATTAACTAGGTGCCCAGGATTATCATTGGTATTAGGGATATAAAATAAAATAAGAACTGCATATGGTCTCAGGTAGATGTAGGCACAAATAATTGCAAAACTATATGATTAAATTTAATGTGACTAAAATTAAAGATAGTGTAATGTTTTTATTGAGACCTTACTCTGATTGGATATCAGTTCAATGTGGATAATTTCACGTGTCTGAAAGATTTACCATGAAAATTCCCTTCGAGTGATTTTTTTAAACTGTAAAGTCAGAGAAATATTAAATTCTTATACAACAATTTCGTTGTTTTACTGTTAATTATAGCAAAGGAAGATGCAAACTGTGCAGTGTGCGACAGCCCGGGAGACCTCTTAGATCAGTTCTTTTGTACTACTTGTGGTCAGCACTATCATGGAATGTGCCTGGATATAGCGGTCACTCCATTAAAACGGGCAGGTTGGCAATGTCCTGAGTGCAAAGTGTGCCAGAACTGCAAGTAAGTTTTAATTTCAACTCAAAGGTGTGTATTGAGTTTAAGACAGACCCTATTATTAGGTCCTAAAGGTTTGTGTAAATATGGTAAAGGTTGTTCATGCTGTAGCTGTATTCGTTCACACTGACTTCATCATATCTTTAAAACTTGCTAGGTATTTATTAACTTTTATATTACTTTGAAACAAGTCTAAACAAAAAATAATTTTAACAGTTTAAATTCCTGGTTTCCTAAAAAGCCAGTTTAAGTTTGCCAACAATTTTAAATGAATGATTTTAACAATTAAAAGCAAACATTAGAAAAATAAAGCAGCTTTTTTTTTTCCCCTTCTTCCTGAGGGACACTGGGGGTGAAATTTAATAGGAAAATAAACCACTAACTATGGAAAGTAGTTATTAGAGTGAGCCAAAGAATCGGTGATAAGTTTCAGTTTCTATTCCAGGAGGAACAATTAATACTAAGTCTGCTGTTTTAAAAGAAATTTCCATATATCTGAAAGGCAGTTACCTTCACTGTAATCCTGAAACAAAATGTTATATGGATGTAAATGTTTGCAATGGGGTTATCTTTTCTTGTTTGTTTTATTCCATCCTTTGATCATTGCTCCAGTCTTTTCTGTGATTTTTTTTTTTTCCTCATGCTACTAATTAATTAGCATGATAATTTGGGGACGTTACCTCCATCTACAGCAGTCTTCAAACTGTTTACAAGCTGAGAACTTGTACAACAAGGAGAAATGATGCTCACCATTGCCACATTCAGTCTGTTTTATTTGTAATTTAATTTGACAACAAGCATCAATATCTTAGAATTATGTGGAATAAATAAGACTGTGTGAAAATATCAGTAAACACTTAGTTGATACCTTGTATCTATGCCTAGCTTCTTGAGAAGGAATAAGAGAACATGAAGAAAACAGTGCTGTTCTTCTAGGATCTTTCCACATAGCTGAAGAGAGATACAATGTGCAATTTTACATGTAGAATTTATTAAATAAGAAATTACTGAAGGCCAACTAACCGATCTTCCTTTTTACTTCTGTTTATCCCCAGGTTTTATTCACCGGTTCCTCTCTCAGCTCTTCTTGCATTCCCTAGTTTTTCTTTTCCCCTCCTCTTGAATTAAATTCTTAGTTTCTGATAGGGATGAACAGTCAAGAATCAAGGCAGAGAACTATGGACAGGACAAGGGCCCAATCTTCGGAGTACAAAAGTGTTCAGGGAAAGATTTTAGGTTTTTAATTACAATTCTTAATAATTATGACAAGATTATTATTCTTGTATCTGTTTATTTAGCATTTATTTTTAAATGGATGTTCTTAGCTCTTCAGCCAGAATTATATTTAATTCTCATGGTAATCTTTGATTTTCATTTACATTTTGTACTTGAAGCCAAGAGGACTCAAGTCTAAGTTATTCAGGAGTCTCACAGCTAGAAAAATAGAAGTCTGAACGCAAATGTAGGTTGGATCCAAATCTGATCCTGTCTTCATTATATCACACTGTTCTTCCAGTTCACCGTGCTAGGATTTGTTCCTTTCCATGCAGCATCACCTATTGGTTACAGCTCCTTGCCCAAGAGAGGATGGGTATGGGATGTTTAAAAAATAAAGATCAAAATCACTCATCTTGCCTTAACCCCTCCTTCTCTGCAGGAATCCTAAAATGACCAAAGCAGGTTCACCACAGGTGAACGTTCAGTGAGGATAATCCTTTAGAGACCTTTGGAAGACTGTCTCATCCTCTGGAGGGTTTGCACTGTCATTATCTGGGCATAGGCAAAGCTGACACTGAGGGCATTTTATGAACTGGGCAGTTCCCAGGACAGATTCTTCTCATGATTACTTATGTCACAAACATAAGTTTAAAGATAAGGCATCATTAATGCTATCTTATTTTTTAGACAATCGGGAGAAGATAGCAAGATGCTAGTGTGTGATACGTGTGACAAAGGGTATCATACTTTTTGTCTTCAACCAGTTATGAAATCAGTACCAACCAATGGCTGGAAATGCAAAGTAAGTTGTTTATTTTTTTAAGAAAAATATCATCTGTATGTTTTTTTTATATATAGAGCAGACAAATCAGATACCTATTCAAATCTGTATATTATTCAACTTACAAAAATTTAATTAATGTATAATTGATATACAGTAAACAGCACACATATAAAGTCTGTAATTTAATTAGACACATGTACATTCATAAAACCATCATCATCTTCAAGATAATGAACAAATTTACAACCCCTAAAAGTTCCCAGGTACCCTTGGGACTTCCTCCATTCTCACTGTTCACTGCACTGCTCCCTCTGATTTTCCAGACAGTATGGTTTCTCTCACCATAGATAAGTTTGCATTTTCTAGAATTTTATGTAAGTGATGCCATATAATATATATATATACCCTTTTCTTTTTTGGGGGGTGAGCATTTTTTAAAACTCAACATAATTATTTTGAAATTCACCCATAATGTTGCACATACCAGTAGTGATTCCTTTTTGTTGCTGAATAGTAGAAGTACCAGAATTTGTTCATTGAGTCACCTAGTGGTGAACATTTGGGTTCTTTACAGTTTTAGGCCATTTTCAAAAGTGCTGCTATGAACCTATCATCTAACATATATCTATATGGTACTTCATGGCTAAGGAATTGTTTCTGAATGATTCACCTTTAATCTTCGAAACTCTTTGAAGTAGGTAGTATCTCTGTATGTAGATACTAAAATAGGTATATTTTTTAAATCTATTAATTTAAAATCCAGAAATAAAGCAGAGTATATTTGGTTAGATTGATTTTTAGATGATGTTACTTTGATTTTACATGTATATATATTTGTGTGTATTTATGTATAAACTTATATTAAATATTTGGAATCATTGTACATGCATATGTATATTGTTCCTCCCCCATAGTAGTTTTAATAAGTGCTTATTCATTTAGATCTCTGTTGTTTTTAGATGTAAAATTTCTCTCGGGTTTTGAGAGTTAGGATCTGCAGAGATTTTCCCACTTCTTTTTCATTACTTATGATACCAGTCTTTCTGCTTGGTAGGATGCTTTTAATAAGGTGTATTTTCAGCTATTTAAATTTTTTTCTAGGTAGTTGTTCAGTCAGTGATTCTCCCCAGTTCCATCTCTTCTGTTGCCTTTGCATCTGTATGATCTTGAGGTGTTGCAGTCTGAGTTTCTCTAAGCTTGCTGAGGACCTTGTGGAGGCTCTGTTGTCTGAATCTCTAAATTCTATAGGCTAGCTGAAAGCTCTACCCACTGGGCAGTTAGTACAGTACTAGATAACAGCAAATTGAGAGTTACTTGTTCATGGAAGCCAAAATATTCACATTCTTAAAGTGAAAGTAGAAGATGAGAATAGCAGGTTTACCTTTAATTCCCAACTAGCTGAATAAAACTATTTTCTGTTAGGAAGATTTTTACAAACATTATTTACTTTGACTTTTCTTTGAATGTTCTCTAGGTTGAGTCAATCATAAAAATAGTTAATTTGCTTCCTTTGACACCTATAGGGTAAAGTAATAAATTTAGAACTGGTGAGGGACTAGCAATTAAGTGAATTGCTTGAGTTACTAATTTGCAGAGGTAGAAGAGAGACTAAAATTCAGGTTTCTTATAGTAGATTTTAATAGTTTATCCAATATATTATGCTCCCTGTGCTATCATACTAACTTGAGCAACAGAGTAGTTCTTTTTTTCCCTGGGCAAGAAGGGGGGTGGCTCATGGGCTGGGCTTGTGGGATCTTAGTTCACCAGCCAGGGATTGAACCCATGCCACCTATATTGGAAGCACAGTCTTAACCACTGGACCACCAGGGAAGTTCCAAGGAATATTAATCTGATTTTCATCTATGTTAGGATTTGGATCCTAGAGAACTAAAGACTAGATCTATTGGGCATCTCTACATACCCCCTCAGGCTGAAAGTTTGTTTTTTTTTTTAAATTATTATTGTAGTCTTAATTTCACAGAGTAGACATGAAGCTAGGCATAAAGTTCTTTGATCTATGGTAATTACAGTGGCTTAACTTAGAAAATAAACATTAATTTAATCTAAAGTAATTTTGCTTTTTAAACTACATTGCCAAGATGTGGTTTAATAGAATGGCATTCTTTGTCTTTAATAATGTTCATACAAAGAATGCCTTTTGTATAATAAGTATTGTATAAAGCCAGGACTGGGTTTACTGGTTCAGAGTAATCAGACCTCAAAAGTGCCAACCAGCAATTCCTTGCATGGCAGATGTAATGAATAAAGTGATACTCAAAAACTTTAGAAACCTTGTGGTTCACAAGTGCACTGTAATGGAACAGTTGAAATCTGTAGTAAGCGGGGGTATTAATTCAATTATTTCTAACACGCAAGCGTTTCTCTTTTTAAATTACCTGTGTGCTGTTTGCAGTTCCTGTTGTCAGGTGATGTGTGTGAAGAATCCCCTCACTCCGCAGGTGCTGCTCACTGCTGCCCAAGCAGTTTCCCTGTGCGGTCCACAGTCTCATTCTTCCTGTGCAAAATCTTGCATCTCTCACACGTCTTAGAGAGCACTTGTGACTGACATAACAACAAATACAAATGCTAAGTGCAAGTGTTAGTCGCTCAGTCGTGTCCGAGTCTTTGTGACCCCATGCACTGTACAGTCCGCCAGGCTCCTCTGTCCATAGGGTTCCCCAGGCAAGAATACTGTAGTGGATAGCTATTCCCTTCTCCAGGGGATCTTCCCGACCCAGGGATTGAACCCGGGTCTCTTGCACTGTATCCGAATTCTTTACGTCTGAGCCACCAGGGAAGCAGTTACATTTTATATTAACTTTTTTAGAAAATTGACTGATTGATTGATTGTCTTGTGGGACCCTTGTTCCCGACCAGGGATTGAACCCCAACCACTTGACCGTCAGGGAATTCCCTGTATTTTTTAGAGTTAGCATTTCCATGAAAAATGTCAGGTTCTCAGGAAACGTAGACCGCAAAGAATACACCTGCGGTCTCCCTTCGCCCTCGCACTCTAGTCCCAGGGATACAGAAACGCGCTTCTGTCACCTCTGCCCTGGATTTTGCGCTGGGGTTCCGGGTGGTGTCAGCATCCTTCAGGCTGGAAGGGCGTGGCCTTCAGGAGCGGAGTGGGCGGGGCCTTTAGGGACGGGGCGGAGACAGAGACGGTCGTTGGAAGCCGAGGCCTCGCTGGTTTTCTGGAGGAGGCGCACCCGCGCGGGGCTCGCAGGCCTCGAGGTGGCGCCAGCCTGGGGGTGCTTCCCGAAGCTGCCTGTGGGGAGTCGGTGCTGGCCAGTGGTGCGGTAGATGTTGGTGGTCCCTCCTCGGAGAGCCCTGGAAAGGGCGGCGATCCTGCCGGTAGGTTCCCGGGAATAGGGCCTGGGTGAGGCGGTGGGAGCAGGCGCCGGGGGTCCGCGACCCGCGCCCCGCTCCATCCCGTGGGAGCGCCGGCACCTGGACTGCCGGCGTGCACCTGGTCCTAGGGCGTGGGGCGTAGCAGGGCGGGGCCGAGCCCGCGGGTAACCGCTCTCAGGTGTGGCCGCCTGGGAGGGCGACCCCGGGGCGGAGGAGGCTCGGTCTCCTGCAGCCCCGGAGCAGTTGATTCCTGGCTGCGGGACCGGGCGCTTCCGCGGGTTGGCCTCTGGTTTGGTTCGGTTCCGGGTTGAAGAAAGAAACCTGCGTCGGATGCGTTTGTATGTTTACCCTTAATCTCCACCACCGCTCCTCTTTTTACTTTTCTGAAATAGGAAGTTGAATTCGTGATCTCTTCCTTCGCTTTCCTTAGGAAGAGATATTTCAGACTATAAATTTACCTTTGATTATAACTTTGGCTGCACTCAGATTTTTTGTACTGGTAAATTTAGGCACTTTTTTTAGGTTGTACTTAAACATATTAGATTCTGTTTTAATTGTGTTAAATCAGACAGTTTCGCTAGTGTAGCTTTATGACGTATATTTGGATGCCCTCCAATGGTGACGTTTTAAACTTGTAGTATTTGTGTTTATTAATTAGATGAAGCTCTTTTTCTCTGTTTTTGGCTGTTTGATTCAACAGCATATTCAGATGTAGTTACAATTGACCACTATCAATTTCTCCTTGCATTTTGCTCTTTTTTTTTTTTTTTCCTTTAAAAAACTATTTCGTGCTGGTTATTAAGCAGGTAGGTCAGGCTAATGATGATTTGCTTTTTATCAGTGTAAAACTGTACTCTGTATTCTGTGTATGCCCCCTATTTGAGAGGAGGGAACAAGAAATTTTGCTTTGCTTGACAATATGGCCGTGCGGGGTTTTAGTTTACACGTTGAATGTGATCTTTTCACATCGTTATACTGGATCCTTCTGTGTCATTTTAACTGTACCTTTTGAGGGTTTAATAGTCAAGCACTTAGATTAATGGATGTAATTGAAATGCTTGGCTGTTTTAAGACAAGTCTGTTCTTTTAGCTTCCTGTTTTTCAGTTCTTTTTATTCCATGCAATGATTGCAATTCAGAATCGTATTTTATGAATATTAAGTTATAAATGAAACTATAAAATTTTTTGCTCCTGTTTCCCGTTGAAAATTAAGAAATCGGAAGTTTTCTCTCTGCCTTCTGTCGTGAGTTAACCCGGACTGTAGACCACGTCACTTTTTCTTTGGTGGGGAGGGGGGGGAGTCTCTGTAGTTTCCAATGTCATCTCACCACTACTAGTCTTTTGAAGACATGGTTATGCACCTCTATTTTTAAAAGATCTTAAATTTTCTGGACTCTTACAAACGTGAAAGAGACTATTGCCTTCCACCTATGACATGAACTTTGTCTGGCAGAGTTTTGCATTACAGCTTTTTTCTTTTTACTCTGGAAACTTTTTCTTTCTGTGTTCACCGTCATTTTCCTTTTAGGCCCAATGGAAAGACCTAGAGAAGTGTTGATTAAATTCACTTTCTTTCTTTTTTTAAAACATATTTACCTTCTTTACATTCTCTTTAATAACTTTTAGTAGCATCTAGGTAATTTTGTTTCCTATTTTTAAATCATTATCTTCTTTGTTGTAGTTTTCATTATCTTGGAGAATGTGTCCAGAATTCTGAGTTTATTTCTGGAGGCTGTTCTCTGGCTTCCTTTTGTGCTGCCCTCTTACTGACTTGCTT
This sequence comes from Odocoileus virginianus, assembly GCF_023699985.2. NCBI lineage: Eukaryota > Metazoa > Chordata > Mammalia > Artiodactyla > Cervidae > Odocoileus > Odocoileus virginianus. The sequence goes on from NC_069674.1 coordinate 5,023,942, forward strand.
TCTGTAATTGCTGCTATTTTTCACATGGCGGAATTATTTATAATACTGCTGAGGATGAGGAGATAGGGCAGTGTGTTTTGTTCTGTTCTATGAAGGTATTATAAAGTGATTAAAAAGATTAGGCCGTGGAGTCAAATCTCAGGTTTTTCACTTAGTAAATACAAGATCGTTGGCAATTTATTTGATTTCTGTAAGCCAAGTTTCATTCTGTAGCTAAAGTACTTACCTCACAGGGGTGTTGGATTGTTAAGTGCTCAGCATATTGCCTGACATAAGTGCTCAATTATCCTGGGAGTTTTTCATAGGAATACTTATCCTCTGAGCAGTTTGAAGAGTGAAACTCTTCCTCTGCTGTTGAACTCTTTCGTATCTGTTTGTAGTTTTGAGTCAAATGCAGGCGCTGTGGTGGAGGCTGGGGGTACAGGGCAGCCAGGTTTGCCTTCCTGGGGCGTCAGTCTGTTGTGGCTGTCTGAACTCAGGTCAGGATGCTCCTTTCAGGATCTTGTGTACCAGTCATTGTTCCGCAGCTTTCTTTTCTCTATTTCTCTCTTGAGAATGCCAGTGTGTTGGTATGTGATACATTTTAAAAGGCTTTATTTGGAAGTAATTTCAAAGTTTAAAAGCAAGAAAAATAAAAATAATGCCTATATGCTATTTACCTAGATTCGTTAGTTGTTGGGATTTCAGCAGGGTCATCCATGCCCTTTCTCCTTTCTATCTCCTCCCTGCCCACCCCACCCTATGTATTAATATTTTTTTTTTCCCTGAATCATTTGAAGGGTGAGTTACACACACCATGTTCTCTTTACCCTTAAGTACTTAAATGTGTATTTCCTAATAATGGGGATATTCTTACATAATCACTGCACTATTGTCACTCCACACATTTACATCAATCTAGTCTACCCTTCGTATTTCAACTTGGCACTTGATTTAATGTCCCATCCAGCGTTTCCCTCTTCCCTGTAGGTCCTAGGATCTAGTCTAGGGTCAGGTGTTCCATTTAGTTGTCATGTTTCTTTAGACTCCTTTAATCTGGAAAGTTTCTTAAACCCTCCTTTGTCTTTTTGGTATTGATAGTGTTGAATAATGGAGTTTTCCCTCACATACCTGGGTTATTTGTTTTAATCACAAATGGAACTTTGCTCCTTTTGTCTTTGTCTGACATATCCTCACAATTGTATAGTCACTCCTTCTTGGCCAGGAGATTGAGCAAGTCTGTGCCCTTGGCAGGCCCTCACCTGGACGCACCTGGAGCTTCCCTCTCCCTCATAGGCGATGTGAGTTCTGAGCGTCTGCTCAGGCTGCTGTTTTTCCACTGGTTTTTCTGTCTCTAAAAGTGTTCTGTGAGGAAACACTTGAAGACCTTATTGCAATATCTTATTGGTCCTCAAAATTTTCTCCATGATGATAGGAACCAATGCCTGATGCAGTGTTTTAACCTCTTATCTGTAAAATACGCTTTTCTAAGTAAACATTTACCTGTCAACCTCTGTATTCTATTGTAATCCAGAGTCCGCCCTTCTTTCACATGTTAAAATTCTTTATATGTTGTCAGTACTAACCCATGAATTCTTGTTACTGTCAGTAATTTACTACTGTACCTGATTAGTTTTGTGCTCAGATTGCTCCATTTTGCCTTTGGTGGTCTCTCCATTCTGGCTCCTGTGTCTTTGTGAGATGTCCTCCCATTTATGTGAGCACTTCATTATATTTGGGCATAGCACGATGTTCCAAAGTCATCTTCTACCTTCCCTGCCCTGGAATCGGTAGTCCTTTCTGTAAATAGTCCATGTTCCTGTAGTGGAGGTGGGCTGCTGGGTGTGCCCACTGCTCTCTGGGTGTGTATTGCTCTGTGGGTGTTTGCGTCTTTGTCCTCCCAGCAAGTGAGGCAGGAACTACATGCCTGTACACACACTTACACATGTGCATGTGTACATGTACACACGTAAGTATGTGTGTACTCACATATGGACATCACTTATAAATGATGAATTTATACCAGTACTGCAATTCTGATCCCTCCCGCCAGTTCTTTGCCTGCCCTCATTCTTACATATCCATTCTTGTATAGTGTACGGTGAGAATCCTTGTGCTTTGCCTGTTATTCTCGAAGTGTTTTTAATTTCTCATTCTTGGCTTCTTTAGTTTTTAAAAGTACATAGGATATTAACATTGTTTCAAAAACTTTTGGTTTCTCCTTCCTGTGTGTGTGTGTTTTTTAATGATAAGCAAACATGTTTCCCTTTTCTACACTGAAGGTAGCATATTATTATATGTGCTCTTTGGTATGTCACTTCTTTTACTTATTATCTGAAATTCATTTCAGTTTATAGAAATCTTCCTCATTCCTTTTTTTTTTTCCCCTCTGTATTTGAAACACAGTTTTTCAACCTGTGTTCTATGCTTCAATATTTAGGTAGTTTCTAGTATTTTACATTAGAATGATTCTGTAGTCAGTAACTTTGTGCCTATGGGTTTTTGAATTGTTGGGAGCAAATCTTTAGAATAAATTCCTGGAAGTGGGTTTGTTGCCTGGGTTGGGGGGATAAAACCATATGTAGTTTTGTTTGGTATTGTCAAATTCCCTTTCATGGGATTTGCGTCAGTTGCTGTTGCCGCCACTCATGTGTGAGAGAACTTCTTTTCTACGTTCTTGCCAATAGGGTGTCATATTTGGCTTTTGATTTTTTGCCTGTCTGAGTGAAAAATGTTACCTCAATGTAGTTTAATTTTCATTTCTCTCTTGAGTGAAGTTGGCCATGTTTTCTTATGCTTAAGGGTCATTTTCACCCCTTTTTATGAGTAGTCTTGTCTTGTGTTTTGGATGTTATTCTTGAAGATTTTGACCCCCACCCCACCCCAATTAAGAGTTCCTTGTATAGTCAGGATATAAGGTCTTTATCTGTGTTGTATGATGCAAATATTTTCTTCCAGTTTCTTACTTGCCTTTTGACTTCATCTGTGTTTTTGGGTTTTTTTGCCATATAACAGTTTATTTTTGTGTAGTCAGATTTATCAATCTTCTATTGCTTCTGGAGTTTTTAGTTAAAATTAGAAAGCCTTTGCCTATGCTGAGGTTATATGAGAGTTCATATTTTTTTCCAGTTTCTGCATTTTTTTACATACGACTCTCTAATCCAGTTTTAGCAGTATCCCACCAGGCTTCTCTGTCCATGGGATTTTTCTGGGCAAGAATACTGGAGTGGGTTGCCATTTCCTCCTCCGGAGGATCTTCCAGACCCAAGGATGGAACCCACATCTCCTGCTTTGGCAGGCAGATTCTTTACCCCTGAGCCACCTGGGAAGCATATGAACTCTAGGCTCCATGAAAAATCTTACTGGAATTTTTATCAGGGTTACTTTAAATGTAATGTTGATAGTGACATCTTGATGTTAGGACATCCTGAGAACACGGTATGTCTTTCCATTTGTTCAAGTCTGGTTTAAAGTCTTTTAGGAATGCTTTCTAGTTTTCCTTGTATAGGTTTTAGACATTTCTTTGTTGTTGTTCAGTCACTCAGTCATGTCTTACTCTTTGTGACCCCGTGGACTGCAGCATACCAGGCTTCCCTGTCCTTCACCATGTCCTGGAACTTGCTCAAACTCATGTCCATTGTGTTGGTGCTGCCATCCAACCATCTCATCCTCCATCATCCCCTTTTCCCGCCTTCAATCTTTCCCAGCATCAGGGTCTTTTCCAGTGAGTCGGCTCTTTGTATCAGGTAGCCAGAGTATTGGAGCTTTAGCATCAGTCCTTCCAGTGAATATTCAGAATTTATTTCCTTTAGGATTTAGGTTCAACTCTTCACATCCATACATGACTACTGGAAAAACCATAGCTTTGACTAGACGGACCTTTGTTGGTAAAGTAATATTTCTGCTTTTTAATATGCTGTCTAGGTTGGTCATAACTTTTCTTTCAAGGAGCGTCTTTTAATTTCATGGCTGTAATCACCATCTGCAGTGATCTCGGAGCCCACAAAAATAAAGTCTGTGACTGTTTCCATTGTTTCCCCATCTATTTGCCATGAAGTGATGCAACCGGATGCTAGGATCTTCCTTTTTGAATGTTGAGTTTTAAGCCAGCTTTTTCATTCTCCTTTCTCCTTCATCAAGAGGCTCTTTAGTTCCTCTTCGCTTTCTGTCATGAGGGTGGTGTCATCTGCATATCTGAGGTTGTTGATATTTCTCCTGCAATCTTGATTGCATCTTGTGCTTCATCCAGCCTGATATACTCTGCATAGAAGTTAAATAAGCAGGGTGATGATATACAGCCTTGACATACTCCTTTCCCAATTTGGAAACAGTCCGTTGTTCTGTGAGCGGTTCTAACTGTTGCTTCTTGACCCACATGCAGGTTTCGCGGGAAGCAGGTAAGGTGGTCTGGTATTCCCATCTCTTGAAGAATTTTCCACAGTTTGTTGTGATCCACACAGTCAAAGGCTTTAGCATAGTCAATAAAGCAGATGTTTTTCTGGAATTCTTTAGCTTTTTCTGTAATCGAACGGATGTTGGCAATTTAATTGCTGGTTCCTCTGCCTTTTCTAAATCCAGCTTGAACATCTGGGAGTTCTCTTAAGTTTCTTCTTAAACATTTTCTCTATTTTGTTGATGTTACAAATTGGACTTTCCCATTCATTATGTCTTTTAACTGGTTATTGTTTGTGTATGTGAATTCTATTGAATTTTCATTACTAATTTTATATCCTGCTATTTTGTTAAATTCTTTTATTGCATTTAAAATAGATTCTCTAGGATTTCCCAAGTATGCTGTCATCTACAAGTACTGTTCTTCTCTTCTTTTTCTTGCCTGTGTTTTCATTTGTTTCAGTGTTTACATTGGTTCAGAACCATGTTAAATAGTGGAGATAGTAGGCATCCTTGCTTCCTTTCTGACCTTAGTGGGAATGTCTCTAGGATTCGCCAGTTAGAAACAAAATGCTGGCTTTTGAGTTGAACTTTGTGTGTATCTCACGTTAAGGAAATACCCACGCTTTTTTATTGTCTGCAAAGTGTTTTTTTTTTTTTTTTTTTTTTAGGAGTGGATTTTAATTTTTTTGCAAAGGCCTTTTCAGCATCTAGTGAAATAATTTATCCTCTCAGACCTAATAATATGTTAAATTTTATTATCATGTTTTCTAATATTTAACCATCCTTGCATTTTTTTAAAAAAATAAACTCCACTTGGAATGGTTTTATTATTTTCTCAATTTGCTATTGGAGTTTGTTTTCTAACATTTTAGGGTTTTGGCATCAATATGTATCAGCACATCCACTTTATAATCTGTATACAGACTTTAGCAGATCTGTGGTTCAAGCTAGTTTCTCTTTTTTAGTGAGCATCTCTTTTATATCAAAAGATAACAGCAGCTCAGGAAGAAAGTTCCTTTTTATTGGTGATTTAGATTGCAAAGTTGGGGGTTGGGTAGTGAGCGTCCCGCAGTTTGTGGGCCTTGTGCCCGGGATGGTAAGGCCGCCTCTCTCACAGGCCCCGAAGGAGGGGTCGCAGGCCTCTGCCGGCCTGCCATCAGCAGTTCTTTGCTAAGGATGGCACCGCTCTCTGCTCTGAAAATACGAGCAGCCATATTGGGTTTTGGTGTTGAGTGATTATTTTCATAATTTCAGACACCTAATCATTTGGAGTGGATCACCATTGTTTCCTTAGTGCGAATTCTTCTTTTTAGTTTCTGAGCTACACATAAACAAACAGAATTCTCTAGCAGGACCATTTTGCTTTCACAGTAGGGAGTGGAGCAGAACTTACTCAACACAAGCTGCTTCCTGATTCTGGATTGTGTTTCTTTTTTTGAAGTTTGGATTGCCATGTTTTTGGTTTTCTTCCCCTGTTTATGTTTTCTTGGATGTCTATCCCCCACTTAGACTTTCCAGGAAGTTTTAGTGTAAATTGAATGATACCAGATATTCGAAACAAGCAGCTTATTCAGAAACATACACCCTAAATTTAGTGTCATAAAAATTAAAGTTTAATGTATGAGCTACAAATGTTTCATTGATTTTTTTACAAAGATGTACAGCAGAACTGCAGTACGCACGCAGAGCAAACTGTCTCTGTTTCCGTTTTTCCTGGCGTTTAGAATTGCAGAATCTGTGTAGAGTGCGGCACGCGCGCTAGTTCTCAGTGGCACCACAACTGCCTGGTGTGTGACAGTTGTTACCAGCAGCAGGAGAACCTGTGTCCCTTCTGTGGGAAGTGCTACCACCCAGAACTGCAGAAAGACATGCTTCACTGTAATATGTGCAAAAGGTAAGAAGACACAGCTATTCTTCTGAAGTATTTGTGTGTTCTTCTATTCACGTAGTCATGTGCTCTGCCATATGTTTTGAAATCCAAGCTTTTGTCATTCCAGTAATCCTTTTAGTACTGATTACTGTTATAGATGGAATTAAATATGTTTTTTATGAGTCTGAAAGACATCATGATGTAAGTGGGCAAAAAATAAGACCGGAAGCAAGCATTAGGGAGGGCAAAAATAAAGAGAAAATAGTTTGAAAATATGTGTTTTTTTGTTTTTTGTTTTTTTTTAAGTCAACACCTTTGGTGACATCCAAAAATGACATCTCCTCTTCTAGAACCCAACGACTGCTAACTCCTCTAACCTCTCTTCTGTCACCTTAGCCCTTTCTGTATCCAGTTTTTCAGTCATTATCTCTTTTCCTTAGGTATTAAACTTTAAATTAGAACATTTTATTTAAATATATTTATCGTCGCAGATGGGTTCACTTAGAATGTGACAAGCCAGCAGATCATGAACTAGATCCTCAGCTCCGAGAAGAGTACATCTGTATGTATTGCAAACACTTGGCGGCTGAGATGGACCCCTTGCAGCCAGGTGAAGAGGTGGAGATGTCTGAGCTTCCTGCAGGTACCTGTGAGACGTTTTTTATGGTGATGTGCCAGGCAGCCCCCAGTGTATCACTTTAGTAACAGTGAGGGACTCCAGTTTCTTTACAAGTATTCTTGGTAGTCTCTGAATCTCATGGCTGCCATCTAATCTAGCATCTTTACAACTGCTCACCTTACATTTTAATTCCGAGACGAGTGAACTGTCCTGTTTTTTGGGCCAGTGAGTGGAAGTTCCCTAATGTTTGGCCATATGACCTAATTTGCACTTCATACTCTAGTTTTATTTTACTCCAAACAAATTTCATGTAGTTCTATTAGTATACCATTGATTATAAATGTAATAAGATTCTTAGATTATAAGGGGAACAGACCTGCTTATCAGATTGGTTTTCATTTTCATCATCACGAGTGGCAGCATCTATAAAAGTTCTAATTCATCACCTGCAAGGGGTTTAGGTAGACATATCTTGGTTACTAACATTTTCTTTCTAGTATGCCATCAGTATACAGTTGTGTGATGTCCTTTTAAAATAGTAAAATGCGAGTTACTGTTTTAATTCGTTACGTTTTCCATATCTGAAAAATAAGATTATGTATTTGGTTCAAAGTAGACAAATCTGAAGAATTCATGGCATTTTTAGTGATAATTTACTCCCATTAGAACAAGGGAATGATTGTTGACTTAGCAAAAACAGAAAAGCTCATTCTAAGGTAAAGGATGAATAATTTTTTGTTAAGATTATAACAATGAAATGGAAGTTGAAGGCCCTGAAGACCACATGGTATTTCTGGAGCAAGCAGTTGATAACGATGTTGCTGGTCAGGAGCCCACACCTGGAATTGTTCCAGATGGTAAGGATGTTTTTGGTGATGGATATAGTCTGTTCTCTGAAGAAAATGTGTGTGTAGAGTGAATATGTGAACATATACTGAAACTTTAATACCCTAAATAAAATTTTGCCAAGACATCCTCATGTACTAAATTATTTAGAGAGGTGCCTTTTTAAGTAAAATAAACTTCATTAGATTTTTATAATTTATTACAGTTAATCAGGTAAAGGGCATGTATATATTATAGCTAGCTGTAATCTAGACTTGAATATATGCTTTGTTTAGGGATCAAGTGATTCTCATTAAGAAGCAATTTCTTTAGTTATATGATTACTAACTAGAGCTGTTGCTGATTGTGAGATGTTGCATGCTGAGATAATGAAAGATTCATTGTTTCAGATTGTCTAAGCAGTCCTCTTGAGGATTATTTCAGTTATTTCAAGGATATTTCAGTTATGGTTTTTGCAATATTGATAATAGCTATTATTGTACCTGAGGATCTGGAATTAATGAGAGATCAGGTTGGGGAAAAACCACTTATTAAATTTCATCTTGGTCTCCCCTCAAAGTCCGTGGGGTTGTATGTGATACTGTATGTTATATAGGTTGAATTTATGCATAAAAAGTTCTTGAGATTTTTTTGAGGTTAAATTTATATTTAACAATTGTCATTGAAAATTATACTTCATAAGAAAATGGAAAGTGAAGAAAAATAAGACAAAACTATAATAGTCTTATCATAATACACAACCAGATTCCTTGTTTCATCTTCATGTCCTACTTCAAATGAATAGTAGTAACAAGATATTTCATGCTTATATTTGAAATTGGTATTTGGCAGTAGGATAAATATCTTACTGAAAATATTGTTGAGAAAGCAGTGTTAGAGAAATACAGAAATTTTGACTCCTTTCGGAGCTCCCACAAATGTGTTATTCACAGCAGTTCACGTCCATCCTGGAGGGCAGCAGAGGAGTAACCCACCAGAAAGGTGTGACGCGCGTGGACTTCTCGTTTCTGGTGAGCAGCACATTCATGTTGTTCGGGTTGAGTCACATCGTTAGACCTTTATGGTCACTGTGCAGATTTAAGTCATGTCTTCCCAGTTCATTTTTTCAAAGTAGAGAATTGTTCAGTACCAGAGAATTGATTACTATTGCAGTATTGACATTACGGTAGTTAAATCTGTGGTTCAGTGATCCTTTGCTTGTAAACATTTGGTAGTGGATTTCTAAAGCAGAAGTAGAGCATGTTTATGCTCTTAATCCTTCCTGCCTAGCTCAAAGGAGAAAGAACATACTCATGTTTCATGTGTGTCTCTTTTCTGGTGACACTTGGCGGTACTTGGTCTCCTGGTAGCACGTAATTAGGCATTCCAGATAGCACTAAGATCAGTTTGTTTTACTGGAGTTATTCAGATGGTGGAACTTTTGGTTTTAAACCTATAAATGTTTACTTCATTTATGTGTATTTTCTGTTTTAAATTTTTTTAATTATTTTTTAAACATTTTTGAAGCACTTTAGTTTTTAAAAATTTTAGTATGATCAGATCTGTTATTTGCTGTTTTCTTTTCAGCTGTAGTCTTTTAGTAAAGCAGGAATGAGAAGTGAGGTTTCACCTCAGTATCAGAACATATAAAAATTTCAATCACCATGGTAAATTGTAAATAAGGAAATTAGTATCCTTATTAATGTGCCTTAGAAATTAACCTTGATGGCTTTTGAAAGAAGTGCTGTTTGTTGTCAATGCTCTTACTTATTAGAGCCACTTAGGGTTCATGTCAGTTGAACCTCTGACCTTACTCTTAAGTATATTGGGTTAAAATTTTAACACACTAGTACCCTGATTTAAAATTTACTGGTCAGTAACTTTAGATACTTCTGATGTCTAATTTTGTTTATTGATTTGTTAAGTCTCTTTGGTTATATAGATGATAAGGAAGAACAAGAATTATATCTACTCCTCACCCCCACGTCAAAAAATATGTTGACTGTGTTAGCAAGTATAGCTAAGCAAAATAAGTCTTTTCTGTCTACAGAAGCTTTGTTAGATCTTGTGTCTGCTTATTGCAGAATCCTTTTTTAGACTAATCTTTACTCTTCAAACTTGGACATATTGTGTAATATCACTGAGCCTCATTTTCCTAATTATAAAATGAGTATAACTTTACCTACAAAATTTTAAATCCTTTTGTAAGTGCTCAAACTGTAAAACATTATATATGTATAATGGTTATATTAGAAATTGATTCTGTTTTAATATTCCTACCAGAAATTACCTTAAACTCTGGGGATCCCATTAAGGCAGTGTTTTTGTAGGTTTTCTGGTCTGATCTGTGACTTATTCTAATCCATAAACCCTGGTGTGAGTTGACACTTATTAAACTTAATAATTGCCTTTCTTGATGAATCTTCTGATTTAAGGTATGATTTTAACCAAAAGTAATGTTTTGGAAGCCCTCCTCCCCCATCTTTTTTTCCATCCAAGCCTATTACTTTTAATAGAGCTACAGACATTTAAGGCATTGATGTTTTATACCTGCTCATAGTTAGGAATTTTAAAATTCATATGTACATTAACATAATAGATATTCCAAATTTTATAGCATCATCCCAAGATAAAATGAATCCTGAATCGGAAAATCAGATTTCCCGTGAAGCTGATGGTGAGGCAGTGGAGATGTGTCCGAAAGTGGCGCGTACTTGCGAATGTCCCAGTGAGAACAGCACAGAAGGGACCCAGGGCACTGCAGCCCTTCCTCCCCAGCTGGTTGTGCTGCAGGAGGAAGTGCAGCCGCTGGGGGAGCCAAATGTGGCGGTGTCGCCGGAAGAGTCTCGGCCTCCCGAAGTCACCATTGAGTCTGTCATTCTCCCGTTGGAGACCTTGGTGTCCCCAGATGGGGAAAGCACTTCTTTATGTTCTGCAGAACACTTGGCTGTAGAAAGGGAACAGAGAGAAAACCCTGAGCCTTCTGCATTTATGGACTTGGAAGCGGCTCCTGCAGTTGAAAGTCAAGTGAAAGATGGCTTATGCCAAGAGGGCAGATCTGTAAAACGATCATCTGAGACCGAGCCATCGTCTTCCTCAGCAGCGGACACAAGCAAGGCTCACGTGTCTTCCTCTCCAGCACTTTCTTCCGACTTGCCTTCCCATGACATGCTGCACAGTTACCCTTCCACTCCCAACGCCTCTGTTGGAAACATCCTGCCAACCACGTACATCTCAGTCACCCCCAAAATTGGCATGGGCAAACCAGCTATTACCAAAAGGAAGTTTTCTCCTGGTAGACCTCGGTCCAGACAGGTATGGTGATTTTAATGATTCTGACAGAAAAGATGCTGGAGCAATTCTATAAAGTAAAACAGTGTATGTGTAGCTTTGGTTTCGAGGGCAGTTTTTTCCTGTCTTTAGGCGGAACTCAGACGTAATGTTGACATATGTGCTTTGGCCACTTTAAAAAAAATTACTATTAATGAAGACTAATTTATTGAGCTTGAAATGATCTTATCGGAATTAAAATGCAACCTATTAGAAACCACTAAAATTTTTTTAGTTCTATGCTGTAGGAACAATAGAGCTTTAAAAAAGTAAAGTTTTGGATATAGTGTAACATTTATTTTTCCCCTCAGATGTATTTGTTTATTGGTACTGTTCGTTATACATATTTTAACTGCTTAAACACCAAAATTTACTAAGGGAATTTTTCATGCAGGAGGATTTCTCAGTTTGGTTTTCCTATTGTTGACTTTTTGTGAAAAATTTCAATGGTTTCATACACAAAAAATTTAGGATTATACTGTTGATCTTCAGGAAGTGAAGTTCCACAATTATTCTGTAAAGTCTTGTGGGCTCTGTCCTTGATGGGTGCGTTTCAGATCTGTTTCAGTGGGATTTTAGTGAAACTGCAAGGTACAGTGAAGATGCTGTAGCTAAGATTTATGTGTTCCACAAAATTCCTACTTTCTACAGTATTTTTAGAAAACAGTAAGATACTAAACAGTGCAAAGTGTTTAGTCACAGTAGTAGTTTGGAGTTTTAAGTCTCATTATTTAGATTGCCTTTAGTGATTTAAAGTTTAACTTTTTATAGAAATAATAGTATCTGGTCATCTAATTTTGTAATGCTAAAGAAAAGTAGAAAGGTTAAATTGAATTTTACTTTAATGTGAAAATTAGTGTCTTCTATTTAAAATTCATATATATTTTATTTTTTAAAGGCAGCAGTTTATACCAGAGGCAAAGGAGTTGCCACATGGAATTTACATATTTCTCTATGGCAAAGACATACACAGTAAATGCAAATACTCTATACATGTCTTTCTCTAAGTATTTTACTTGGTACTTATTTTCTCTTCTACCAAGAGAGATTTTTCTTTTCAAACTAGTTCTCTTCCTCCCTAGTTTTTTATTTTATTTTCCTTTCCTTTTTTGAATAGCATATACTAATTGTGTAGTTTTGGCTCTGAAAAGACTTTTGCAATGGAAATTTGAATCTCTAATTTTGGTTCAGAAATTTACAGCCTTTAAGGATTTTACATCATAAATATTCCTATTAAATTTTACTGATAACTCTCCTTAGAGTCTTCTGCTCCAACTGAGAAAACATTATGATAATTTTTCTGTTGACTTATGTTCTAAAATGGTATGGGAGTGTGCGTGAGAGAGCAAGTACATGTATTTTTTTTCTTCCTGGTTCATTCCAATTTATATGAGCCATGTCTTCATACTTGTTACTGCCTCTGCTATGTTCTGTTTCAATTCTGGCCGGATTCTCCTTTCTAGTTAGCTGCCACTGTCTGATCACCACCTCACAAATTGCTGCTGATCTCAAGCAGCTTGTCGGCCATGTTTTAGTTGTGTAGGAAATGGCCTTCACTTGATCATTCAAAGCTTGTTGATCCACTGATGTTTCGATGTGGAACAAGGTACTCTTTTTGTATTACTTTATGAGAAAATATTTAATGAAAACAGATGACGGTTGATCTACTTCAGGTGCTCATGTGCTAATTGCTTTCATGGTAATACTGAAAGTTGCTATTAAATCTCCTGTGAAATATATTTTTAGACACATTTGGTTGAAGTATTAAATGTATAAAGAAAACATAAGTACTTTTAAATGTACTTTGATAACTTTATTAGAATTTTTTCTTCATTTTACCTTTCCACCATTTTTTTTTTTGTTGCTGACATATAAGTGGAGGCTTAGGGATATACGCAGGTTCTAAGACTGACATCTGCTGAGAGAGTTTCATGGAGAAGGTGAAATGTCTTCAGCAGAGGAGGTTTTCAAAAATAGTACTTCATTCGATCATAACCACTTGGCCATTATGTTGTGAACTGAATTTCTTGTTTTCACTGATTTAAGTAGTTTGTTAAGAACCTTAGAATTTTATAATGTACTTGTGTATTGCAATAGCATTTTAAATGACGTGTTTTAAATTAACACATCAGTTTCATCGTGCATTCCTGTGAGAGCAAACCCGGCCTCCAGTGGGGAGCTGTAGAGGACTGTAGTTTTGTTAACAACTAATCACAAGTGAGCAACCCCTCCCCTCTCTCCTTTCCCCTCCCCTCCCCTCCCCTCTGCCCGCCCTCCCTTCTTCCTTTCTCTTCTTTCTTGCATTCCTGGTTTCTAAATGTAAACCTTTTAGTAAGAAGCACTGTTGGCATTTGGGGGGCAGGGGTCAGTTTTGCTATTAAATGACAGGTTGGTAAATCATATCATCCAAATAAAGATTCAGTTCTTGATAAATTATTTCATATCCAACTTCTAACTAAAATTTAAAATACCACTGATATATATAATGATAATTCATTAAAAGAAATTGCCCTAGTAGTTAGAATTGTCTGTTCTTGATTACTTATGAGTTAAACCTTCATGCTTATACTTTGTCTTAGAATCTATTAAAAAAGTTTTCATTAGTAAGTGGATAAATATTCTTTATGCTTCACGAGGAATAAAATAACATAGAGTGGATGCCAACAGTGATTTTTTTCACATATCTTCTAAATACGACACCACATTGTATAAAAATGACTTTTAAGAACCCTATTTAGTATCATTTATATATATTTGTAGTATAATTAATTGATACTAAGAAAGATTAATTATTATAAATTCACGTGAACATTTCCATAGTGCAGTTGTTTGCCTTCAAAGCCTTATTCTTTGATAACTGTATGTGGACACCAAGCAACTTAGGTTGTGAACTCTCTTCATTTCTTCATCCATGAAACTACATCAGTTGCTTATTAGAATTTAATGATATATAAAACACCTGACACATAGCAGACCATGTCTGCCCTGTTTTCTTAATTTGCAGAATAATGCAGGTATCATGTCAAGATGGAGACTTGAGAAGGAGGTCATGTTTATGTGTTAAGTGTAGCTCTGGAGAGGTGGCCCTGAAACCCAGCACACTGACTCATAGCTACCTCTAAAGAAACGTGCCAGTGAAAATAACTGCAGCCTGACCGAGCCACACACTGGTCACAGAAAATGCAGAAGGGTAGTAGGTTTTCAAGTTCAGAGCTGCATCATGGCTGCACACATTTTAGAACAAAGCTGCTGTTTAATTACTGTGTGTGTGTGATACACAGTAGAGGAGACCACAGGATGCTGTGGGAAGCAGACAGCAGGAAGAAGAACTCTACTCAGGCTCAGGCATGTTTTCTAGGAGAAATGACCAAACCCCTGCTACTCGAAAGTGTGACCTGCAGACCAGCAGTATCAATATCACCTGGGAGTTTGTTACTCTGAATTTCAGGCCTCACCTTCGCTTGATTGGAAATGTTATTTTTAAGAAGAACCCTGTGCAGCCGTAAGTCCAAGAAACACTGCTCTAAACACTGCTCTAAACCACTGAGAGACTAGTTTTCATCCCCAAAAGCGTCTCGCCCTTTGGGGTGTCAGTCTACAGCACGTACAGATTAGAAGTGTGCATCCCTGTCAGTTTTCTTGTGCCTGTTACATTTTTTAAGCCATTACCAAAATGACAGCTAGCACCAGCCAAGTTTGCTTTCTTAAATTACTGAAGGCTAAAGCTGGCAACAGTTATTTCTCTACTTTATATAGTATATATCTTATCAAATCACTCTCAGGACTAAGCTTTTTGTATTTGATGTTGAACTCAGTTTTGTATATGACTGACTTATGTTAAAAGAATTTGTAAGTCATAAAAATGAGTTGGTTCTGTAATGGCTGTAATGTACATGAGTGAGTGTGGATACGAAAAAGACAAATTATAAGCAGTTATGTCTTCAGTTTCTCTTACTGGTTGCCCTCCTTTCTCTTCTCTCTTCACCGTTCTCACTTTCTCTAAATCAAACTCACCTGTTAATAGCAATCTTGGTTTGCATAGTATATTGGGAGAGGGTGCACTTGAGACTGATTCAGGTGTGAATCTCCCCAGAAGACTTGAACATTCTCTGACCACACTTGAAGCTGATTGAGTACACAAGGGTCCTCGTGGACTCTAACCATGAGGTTGATCACACTTCATAGTCAGCAGCAGGATTTGATCTCTAATAGAAAGTTGCCCATAGAAACCTACCCTCCACCAGTCCTAACTATTCCCGCTTGCATCTTCCTTGAAACAGGAACAGCTGTGTAATTTACTAAGTTGAGAGATTGGCCTCAAAGCAGAAAGGTGAATACCAACATAAAACAGTAATTATTGTTGGAACCTAAATCAGTCTGTGCAGAGTAGTATTTTTAAAGTTTCTGTGGCATTTGAGAGCAAGTTTGTTCTATTAATATTTAGCTCTCTTTGTAACTTAAATTCTCCTGACATTTTTTTAACCCTCTTGTTTCTAGTTCAGTTTGTAGATAGGTTAAGAGTCACACTGCGTGGGATGTGTTGGCAAGTTTTTAATAGGTGAAGAAATCTAAGATTCTGGGCTACCACCAATGGAGTTGGTGTTTCATATTGCAGTACGGTGCTTATTGATGTATTTTGAATATATGCATGCAAAAAGGCTACGTAGAAAGTAGATGTTCAATAGGTGCTGAACAGAATGCCTACTTAACTTAGCAGTGAGCAAAAATAGTAGTGTCTGCCATCAAGCTTATGGCTTTAGATAAATACAGGTGCAATAAAGGTAAAATCAGGTGTAACAATGGGATAAACCACATTGCAGTAGATGGGGAAGCTGACCTCTTCTGAGTGGTCTTGTAAATGCTTTTTGATCAGAACTGAGATCTGAAGGATAATTTATAACTGAAGTTGGTAATTAAGGCAGTTTCTAGTTTTGAGATCTCAAGTATATATTAGGTAATTTCTTTGTCAAAATATCTAAGAGTAATCATAATTTTTCTTCATCTTCTATAAAATTGCATGGGCTCTACTTTCCAATGCTTTTTGATAACATACTTGTTAAAGTTTGTAATGTAATTACCCATGCTTTTTTGTATAAGTTTTTCATAGCAGTTGAAAACGGCATCTAAGCAGTCTTCATCTGTAGAACCCTTTATTTCCTTCATCTGTGTTATGTGGTGTGAATGCTTTTTGAAAAGAGATACAGCTATAGCATCAAACTGACTTTTAAATTTTGATGAATAAATATTATTTTAGAATATGATCTTTTATGGTATATTTTAAGAACTGTCTACTGATACAGTAACATTAAATGATCTATCAAAAGGAATTTAAGATGTGCAACACTAGCGAATCTCCTCAGAGAAAAATATTGAGTGGATATATTGAGAGAACTCACTCTAGGTATCTATCGCCCCGACTCAACCACTGAATAATTCAAGACCCCATGTTGTGTTCATTATGAAGATGCTTCAGGTGTGGTGAGGGAGACCATGGTTCGTTGGAGTGCTAGGGAAAGGCCTCTGTGAGGAGGACGAGGTAAGGCCGTATCCGAGGAGCTGCAAGACGCTGGCCGTTGGGCGGTTGGTGTCGCTGTGAGGCAGGAGGAGCCCGCGTGTGCCAGGCCAGGGGAGCTTGGGCGGATTGGCGGCCGCAGGTGAGATTGAAGAGAGGCAGTGGGCAAGGAGCTATCAGAAGGTGTAGGAAAGGGTTGGAGGGTCTTGCTGGGTCGGGTTTACCGCTTTTGGGGGTCCGTCTGATTGCCGTGTGGAGAAAAGTGTGAGGAGGCGCAGGCGAGGAGGAGGCGCGAACGCAGGCGAGCTGGGACATGGTGCTGGCCGTGGGGGCGCAGAGAAGTAGGACTGTCAGGACGGCTGGAGATCAAACGGTGAACCTCCTGGTGGTTCGGCTCAGAGGAGTGGTGGTGGAGGCCTGAAGGGGCAGAGGAGAGCGCTGAGGGGAGAGAACAGGTCTGGTGACCACCCGTATACTGACTCCACTGGGATCCACGTCTCAGGGTGGGGAGAAGGGGCTTGTTGAAGGGAGACAGGTTAGACGTGGTGAACTGGCGAGGTTTAGGGTCACCAGACAGAGATGCTGAGAGGGAAGCAGAAAATCGTAATAACTTGGAGCTTTCAGAACATGACTGCCCTGGCAGCTCACGTGGTGAAGAGGCGACCTGGGGTCATTCCCTGCATCAGGAAGATCCCCTGGAGGAGGAAATGGCAACCCACTCCACTGTTCTTGCCTGGAGAATCCAATGGACAGAGGAGTCTGGCGGGCTACAGTCCATGGGGTCGCAAAGAGTCAGACACGACTAAGCGACAACTGACACTTTAATTTTCAGAACATGCTAGAAACAGAAATATGAATTTGGGGAACAGCAGCATCCAAGATGGTGTTTACAGCCCTCAGTATAGATAAATACCATTTAGGACAAGACCAGAGAGGGGAGAGTGCTCCAGGCTTCCAAGTTAAGTGGAAGGAGGAAGGTGCCCTGGATGCCGAGATGGGTCAATGAGGGGAGCGGAGGAGCCCAGCAGAACTACACCTACTTGTTGAGAGTTGGAGTAAAATTACAGGAGAAATCGCTTTCTGCAGCGCAGAGGTTACAGGAGACCCTGGATGCAGCAGGAAAGAGGCCAGATATGGCCCGAGATGCAGGATGATCAGTTAGTGGGAAAGCGACTTGTCAGTGAAGTCAGTATAGCTATTAGCTGAGCCGAGGGGAGGTTAATTAAAGCAAAGCCAGTCTCCCTTGTGTGGTCCTTCTCAAAATACTGTTATTTCATTAACAGTCTCCTCCCCAAAGGGTAGTCACGTTCTTCTAGTTGATTATTTAAATTCCCTGGTGGTATTTTAATGTGATTAATAGGCAACTACTTGTTAGTCTGTTAGTGGTCTAGAAACCTGGTAAGTACCATGTCTTTTTGTCTTTAGTTTTAATCATTTAATTTGGTAAAACCGTAGCATGCATTGTTGAATTATCTAATTAAAAATAGGTTCTTTATTGTTTGACATTTGTTTTGTGTTTTTCTTTTAAAATGTTAACCTTTGTGGAGTAAACGTTTTTCTTTATGCTGCTTCCTCATCAGATTAGTTCAGGTTATTTCTGAATGTGATTATTTGGAAGCAAAATGTGTTAGTTTTATTTTCATTAGTTTGATAAGTACTATTTCTCATATAAATAATCAGATACTTCAGGCATTTTAATTTGCAAATTTAGGACAATTTGCTTTTAACAATTTTCTGCTTTTAAATTAGTTCCTTGGATGTAATATAAGTGTAATAATCTGCTAAATAAAAATAAAAACCAAAGTCCACAACTAGTGGTCACTGAAGGAACAGTAATTAAATGGTAGGATTATAATGGTGTTTACATCTTAATGGTTGCAAACTGACTTTCCAGATTTTACAGTGAATGTAAATGTCTGTGATGGCTCATGTTTCTGATTGCATTTTTTGGCCTACTGTTTTGGTGGTTTATAGCAAGAAGTATACCTAACATTCTTTTAAGTTTACTCATTCTCGTTTCTGTCAGAGTGATAGTCATTAGAAGAGACTAATGCCTAAATAGTTTCTTATAGTTTTAATATTTAAAGTTTGATTGACATTTATTTATATCTTCATGCTATAATTGCAGTTCCATAAGTCAATGGTGATGACACATAAACCTTAAATAATTATGCTTTATTGTACTGATGTTTCAACCAGAATATAACATTTAATGTAAATTTGTAGCTGCAAACATTTAAACATGAAGTCACTGTTTAGTGATAAGCGTTCTTTCCTTACTTCCTTGAAGCAATTTGTCCTAAGTTTCCATACGTCTGCATTTGTTTTTGCTGTTCTAAAATTCCTTAGTTGCTGGCTTTGACCTTTTACGTTGCGGAGTTTTATACATCTATTTTCTCACCTGCCATATCCTAGGGGGCTTGGAGTACCCATAATACAGTGAGCCCACCTTCCTGGTCCCCAGACATTTCAGAAGGTCGGGAAATTTTTAAACCCAGGCAGCTTCCTGGCAGTGCCATTTGGAGCATCAAAGTGGTAAATAAAACTGCATTTACATTCATATGTCATTTCTTTCTGGTTGGTTTTGTCCAAATAGAAGTTAAGAATTAAACCTTTCTTGTCTAGCTTCCAGAGCCACTTTTTACATCTAAAATTTTTAATATGAAGAAGCAACATGCTTGCCTTTAAAAACCTGGACTAGGAGGAAATTAAATTGCCATTTTACTTGACTGATCTTAAGTGTAAATTTCTAATACCTTTTTAATGCTTCCTTTTATATTGTAATTACCAATATTTTTCCTGTTGGGGGAAATCTTTGTCCCATAGGCTATAAAGTAATTAAGGATTCATTCATGATATAAAATTTTGTTGCTCAGAAAAGAACAAAAGAAAAACTACATTAATGTTTTATATATGATTGGAGAAGAAATAGCAGAATTGCAGATTTCATTGTCTGTTAATAAAAATTATAGGAACTTTTTCATATCTTTGGTGGATATTTCTGCTAGTCCTTGAATGTTAGTTAAGCAATCAGATGCATTTTGAAGGGTGAAAAATTAATTTGAAAAAAATGTTAATCATCCGAAAAGTTAAAATGTTACTGACAAGAGAAGACAGTATTTCATCTTCTTTATTTAATATAATTCTGGAATAATGATTTTTATTTAGAATAAGGATTTCAAGGGAGTTCTAGATTCTTTCTTATTTTCTATCACTATTGGAAGAACTAGTTTTCAACTCACTCAGATACCAATGCAAGGTATTGAAAATGTAAATATCTTTTTAAGAGCTTAGAAGTCTTGCTTGACCATTTTGAAGCATATACCACTCATTTTTTACTTTTTCTTAACTGTGTCATTGGATGCTGAGGAAAAATGAGTTGAGGGATTACTATAGTCTTGATTCAATCACTGACTTGTAAAAAGTCTTTTGTACTGATTAAAAAACAAAAACTATCCAGTTCAACCCTACCCTGTCCCTGTTCCGAGAAGCTTGATATTTGAAGGAGAGGAGCTTAAGAGGATAAAGAGAGACAGATGGAAAACTGGAAGCTGGCTGTACTTAACTAAACTGAAGGGGAAAAAGACCCCCTTCCCCTTTGTTCATGTGTCTTTCTTATGCTCACAATATAGCCATAATTTATGTACTTGAAAACCATTCTGCCAAGTAGGTAATGAGCTCAGAATTTCAAACTATGAAAAGTGAGATCCATTGAAGATGTGGCATATTATTTCACTTGTGAGGGGAAAAAAATCAGGATTTTCCCGAGCATTTTAGTAATCTTAAATATATGTAAGTAGGTGTGTAGATGCGAGGTTTTTTTCAGGTAGTAATAAATAAATCTGAGAATAAGAAAATCATAAAAGCAAATAACCTTAGTACTTATTTGTTGAAATATCAGGGAATTCAACATGTTTTTCTAAAGATTTTTTTCTTGTATTAGGTAAAAATTCATATGAATTATTTCCATTTCAAGTATTTGTTATCAAGGTGTTGTAAAGCAAGCCTTTTACTTTCATCAGCTTTTGAATGGTTAAAGAAAATTGACAATTTTAATGACAAAAAATGACTATTGCACACTTAAGAATTATTTCTCACGCATTGTGGCAGTACAGAGTGTTGATTAGGAATGTAGACACTGGAGCCAGACCTGCCAGCTGGGTGACTTTGGGCAAGTTACTTCACCGCCTGATACCTCAGTGTCCGTGCGTGCTCAGTTGCTTCAGCCGTGTTTGACTCTGGCTGGACTGTAGCCCACCAGGCTCCTTTGTCCATGGGGTTTTCCAGGCAAGAATACTGGAGTGGGTTGCCATGCCCTCCTCCAGGGGATATTCCCAACCCAGTAATCAGACCCAGGTCTCTTGAGTCTCCTGCATTGGCAGGCAGATTTTTTATCACTAACCTCGCCCGAAAGCCCATATTCCTCAGTGTACTTACCTCTAACATGGGGATAATAAGATAATACAGACCATATGAGATTGTTGAGAGGAACAAGTGCTTTGAGCAGTACGTAGTAAGTACTCAGTGTATCTTAACTTTTAGTATACTTACAAGAAGCCAGCTAGAAAGAGTCCTTTCCTACACTTGCTGTGTATGTGATAAAATTAGTTGCATGTGAAAGTACTTGGATAGAGGTGTGTCTGTTCTAGCCACCTTGGATGTAAGGTTAGGAAATGGAAATACAGTGACGGGTTTACTGATGCAGGGCATTCACAGTGACAGACACATGTTTGATTTTTAAGGTTATAGATGTTCAGGTCGTAGAACACGTGTATCGGAAGATGTAAATGATAAGCGTGGTAACTTAATAGCTGCCATTCGCTTGGAATAAAAGAAGCAGGTGTATTTGTGTAACATTTCATATGATGGCTTATCTCACGTATGGATTTAAAATTCTTCTGAGCTTTTACAGAACGCTGACTTTTCCGTATCTGTTGTGTAGGGCCGGGGGTCTGGATTTCCAGGAAAGCGGAGACCTCGCGGTGCAGGACTGTCTGGACGAGGCGGCCGAGGCAGATCAAAATTGAAAAGTGGAATCGGGGCGGTCGTGTTACCTGGGGTAAGGCCTGTTCCCTTTACATTTGCTGTAGTCGTTAATGTGTCAGCTGATGATGATAATCTCATTTGTACCAAGTTACTCAATGGACATGAGTTTGAGCAAGCTCTGGGTGTTGGTGATGGACAGGGAGGCCTGGCGTGCTGCAGTCCATGGGGTCGCAAAGAGGCAGACACGACTGAGCGACTAAACTGAACTTTAGATACTGAGAGTCACATAAATAGGCTAAAGTTATCTCTGCGTATTTATTTATTTCTGACTGTGCTGGGTCTTGCTCTGCGGGGCTTCTCTCTAGGTGCGGCAGGCAAGTGGGGGCTGCCCTCTAGCTGTGGTGCAGGAGTTCTCGTTGCAGTCCCTTCTCTCACTGCGGAGCTCGGGCTCTGGGGCGCAGACTCAGTGGTTGTGGCCTGCGGGCTTGGTTGCTCCGCAGCATGAGGTTTCATCCTGGATCAGGGATCGAACCCGAGTCTCCTGCATTGGCAGGCGGCCTCTACCACTGAGCCAGCTTTCTCTCTAAACCTTTGATGAGGTTTTCTTTTATATTTCCTGCCTTCTCACCCCTTTTTTCTTTTCTTCCCTTCGTCTTTGACTCTCACCTTTCTGTGCCAATCCTTCTCAAAATCCAGTGTGCAATATATTTGCTCTTCTATTAAAAAAAAACAACAAAAATTCCTGCCATATTCTTGAGTTTATATGAAGAATTTAATTATGTGGGCGCTTTAAGTTTTTTGATTGTAGTTGTTCTCAGTGTTGTAATGTTACTTACAGAAGAAATAAGGAATGTTGTAGGTTAGTGTGGACTCTAAAAATGTTGAAGATTTTGATTGTCTTTTAAGTTGAATTTCAGATTGGTAAATATTTGCTCACTGGCACCTTATGAGGCTTTACTTAAATGTGTTGAAAAAACTGTTTGGCAAATAATGGCAGACATTTCATGCAGTGACTTTACTGTTTTACTGATACCCTGTTTTTTCAGATTTTAATTGTCATTTGTTCAGGAGACAGGTAGAATTATTCAGTTTTCCTACTAAAGAAGTAAAGAAACCTGGATTCTGGTCCTTTTTTGAAAAAGCAAATTCCTCCTTCACTTTCTTCCCCTCCTCCTCCCCAAAACTGGTAGACTTATTCAGATAATAAAAGGTACAGATATTTGAAGTGTACAGTTGTGTAGGTTTTGACATATGGTTGCACCCGTGAAACCCACGCTGCAATTTAATAGCATCCTCAACCTCAGAATTCGTTTTGTGCTGCTCCGACGCCCCCATCTTCCTTCTGGCCTCACCCTTGGGTAGTGCCTGATCTGATTTCCATCGCTATTGATTAGTTTGCATTTTCTGCAGTTTATAAGTGAAATCATACTGAATATTCTCTTTTTGATACAACTTATTTCAGTCAGTATACTTATTTTAATATTAATTCATGCTCTTGTATGTTAACAGTTCATTCTGTTTTGTTGCTGAAGGGTATTACATAGTATGGATGTGCCACAGTTTGTATTGTCTGTTCACCTATTTAAAGGCATTAAGTTTGTGTCCATTTTTTGTCTCTTAGAAATAAATATGCTCTAAGCTTTTACATCTCAGTTCCCATGTGGACTTTTTTTTTTCCCCCTCTCATGGATAATCACGTAGAGATCGAATGCTGGATATATGGTAGGTATAGGCTTAGCTTTTCAAGGAAAGGCTGGTTTTCACGTTGGGTGTGACATTTTATATTTGTTAGACTATACAGGCTCCATTTCCTCCACCTACCCACCCACACTTGGTGTGGCTAGTCATCTTAATTTCAGCCATTGTAATAGTCATGTTAATAGTGTCGTCTTTGTTCTTCTCTAGTGACTCCTGATGTCCACCAGCTTTTTAGGTGCTAATTTGCTGTCTGTATCTCTTCTTTCATAAAGTCACTCTTCAGACCTTTAATATAGTAAGAAGAAAAAAACTGAGTAGTTTTTTTTTTTTTTTTTTTTAATTTACTGAGTTGAGATTTCTTTATGTATTCTGGACACAAGCTTTTTAATCATATATATGATTTGCAGGTCTTTTTGTTTTGCATTTTGATGTTTGTCTTTGAATGTTCTTAACTGTGTCTTTTGAAGAGCAGATGATTTAATTTTGATAGAGTCCAATTTATTGATCTCCCCCCCCCCTTTGGATTGTGCTTTCTGGTGCTGAGAAATACTTATGTAATCTAGGGTCACAAAGATAACTCTGCTTTCTTTTAGAAAGGTATTGCACTTAGATCTATGATTCAATTTGAGTTTTTTAACTACAGTATGAATAAGGATGAAAGTTCATTTATTTTTACATGCTGAATAAGCCAGTTGTTTGAGCACTGTTTCTCTGAATGGCCTTTCCTCATTCTTAAAAATTAGTGAATATATTTGTGGATCTGTTTTTCTAATCTCGCTGTGCCGTTGCTCCGTTTGTTTAGGCCAGTACTGCACTGTTCCGTTTGTTTAGGCCAGTACTGCACTGTTAGATTACTTCTGCTTTACAACCACTCTTGAAATCAAACACTATTTGTCTTAAGATTTTCTACTTTTCAAAGTTGTTTTGGTTATTTTAAATCCTTTGTGCTTCTGTATTAATTTTAGTGTTAGCTTCTACAGTACCTATAAAATAAACCTACTAAAATTTTGACTGGGTTTGCGTTCAAAATATAGATTAACTTGGCAAAAAGTGACATTTTAACCATATTAAGTTTTTGAATCCATGAACACCTGTATTTCCATTTCTTTAGTTGTTTAGTTTCTTTCAGTGATGTTTCATTTAACAGACAGGTTGAACAGACACTTAATCAGATTTATCTCTATCTACTATATTTTTATGCTATTGTTAATGGTAGTGTTGTCTTAATTTCAGATTGTTTTTATCAGTTGCTAGTATTTAGAAATACTGTTTATTTTTGTGTATCGATTGTGTACACATAAGGTTGTGTATACTACAACCATATCAAACTCCCTTATTCTGATTGCTTATTTGTAGAATCCATTCGATTTTCTACATAAATGATCATGTTGTCTGCAAAGACAAAAATAAACTTTGACTTTCTTTTTAATCTGTAGTCCTTTTGTGTCTGTTTTTTATTGAATTTGCGATAACTTTCAGTACAGTGTGGAATAGAAGTGATGAGCTTAGGTACCCTTGTTTTTGACCTTGAGGAGAAAGCAGATAGTTTTTCATAATTAAGTATGGTGTTTAGCTTAATAGACATCCCAAATCAGTTTGAGGAAATTCTTTTCTATTCATAGTTCACTGTGATATTTTTAAAATCAGGAGTAGATGTCAGGAAATATATTCAAATTTTTTTTTTTTTTGCATTTGTACAGGTGATTATGTAGCTTGTTTGTTGATGTTAGTTGTTGATGTGAGTTACATCAGTTGTTTTTTATGTATGTGTGCTAAAGCAGTCTTGCATTCCTAGGATAAATTCTACTTGGTTATGATTTTGGGTTCAGTTTGCTAAAAATTTTGGACTTCTTATATCACTGTTCATGAGGAATACTGGTCTATAGTCTTTTTTTCCTTATCATGATTTTGTCTAGTTTTTGTATCAGCATAATTCTGGTTTCATAGAATGAATTGAGAAATATATTCTGCTCTTCAGTTTTCTAGAAAAGTTGTGGCATGTTGGGCATTTCTTTCTTATATTATTTATACATAGAGTCATTAGTGGAGCCATTTTGGCCAGGAGATTTATGCTGGAAGATTTTCAGTTTCTTTCATAGGTGTTGGGCTTTTTAGGTTATGTGCTTTTTCTTGCATGAATTTGTCTGTTAAGGAATTTGTCTGTTTTATGTAGGCTGACAAATACATTTTCCTAGAGTAGTTAAAATCCTAGAGTAGTTAATAATAGCCCTTTACTCTCCTTTTAATGTCTGTGGAATATGTAGTTACATTACCTTCCTCATTCCGGATATTAGTAATTTGTGTCTTTTCTCCTTCCTGATCAGTCTTGCTTGAGGTTTATCAATTTTATTGATCTTCTGAGCCAGCCTTTGCTTTCTTTCATTTTTCTGTATCTTTTCCTACTTTCTAGTCCACTGATTTCTACTTTGATCTTATTTCCTTTTCTCTTTCTTTGATCTTAATTGCTCTTCTTTTTTATGTTCCTGCTTGGAAATGCCCAACTTGTGAGGTTTAGGTTAGAGCTTTCTAATAATGTAAAGGTTATGAAATAAAGTATGAAAAACAGTTGGGTCACTAAGCTAGGTGATAGTTTTCTTTCTTACATGTACGAATGGCTGGGTGGTTTTTTTTTTTTTCAGTCTTGATGTATGGCAGAAACCAACACAATATTATAATTATCCTCCAATTACAGAGAATATTAAATTTTTTAAAACCTTGATTTTTTTTTCTTTTTTAGTACTTATAATTTAAATATGACCTTCCCCCACTTGATCTGCATCTTCCCACCAGACTTTATTTCTGGTTTATACTGGGAATACCATATCCTTGTTTTTCATTTTAACAAAAGCATCCTCTGGGTACATTTTCCTTCAAAAATAAGAATAATATTTTTTACCATTTGTGAGCTACCCCACTGTCATCCCGGTGTAGCCCTTTCTGTGTTTTGTGTTGGAGATGGGGGTGGAAGCAGGCGCTTGCTCCATGCACTTCTGTCGCCTGTGCTGGAACCGTCTCAGCCGCGCGTGTTAGTGACACTGACGGTGTGTCGTCAGCTCTGCGGTCAGAGGGCTGGTCATTCTTAGGCACTAAACTTATCACTGATGGAATGATTCTACTTTTATAAATCAACTTGTTTGGCTGAAAGTTACGTGGGGATACAAATATAACATATAGCTATCTTTCCTCAATTTAAAAATTTTAAACATTATGAATAGATCAGAGTGTTTCTATTGCTGCTACCCCCAAAGTCCTAATTCTCTCACTTTCACCTGTTCTGGGCATTTACATTTTAGGCTGATTCATGTGAGATTGACAGCATTGAACCACCTTTGACCGGCAGAACGAGCAAGTTCTTAAGCTTGAACCTATGATACGTGTCCATAGGCAGACACATAATCGTTTTGCATGTGTTTAATACCATGGTGCTGTAGCTCACATATTTCTCTGCAGCTTATTTTTCAACTCAGCAGTGTAGTGTGATGACTTTCTTTATGGAAATCCATACAGATTTCTACCTTGCTATTTTTTTAAATACTGCATAATTCTTCATATGTTTGGGTTTTTTGTAGTTTTAGTCATTCCCTCGTGCTGACTAATTGGGTTGTTTACACTTTTCCCTTGTTATCCTTAGGCCTTTGTGACTGTAAATTGTTTTTATTGTTGACATTGTGAAACAGTAGAAATGTCCATTAAAACTGCATTTAAACTCATGTATATTGAGTATATATTCCTTCTGTTTAGTTACTCTTTTGTCAGCCATTTGTCAAGAACAATAATTCTGTTTTTATTTTGTGTTTCAGCTCAGTTCTTCCACATTAGATTGTAAGCTTTTAAAGCAAAGAGGATATATAATTTTGGCATTGGTTTTCTTATCCTCTTTTTTAACATCCAATTCAGAGCTTTTTTTTCGTGATAAGCACTCTGGAAATAATTAACAAGCCAGCGTGTACTTACTTGATTTGGTCAAATTTAACTAAGTCCATAACTTAATGACTGTGGTTGATAATCCTTTGGCTAATACTGAAATTTTGACAAGTTACTCAAAATGATTATATTCTGAAGCATTGCTGCCCAAAAAGAAATATGTGACCCGTAAGGTACTAAGATATTAGTTTCTCAGTCATGTCCAACTCTTTGTAACCTTATGGACTGTAGCCCACCAGGCTCCTCTGTCCATGGGATTCTCCAGTCAAGTATACTGGAGTGGGTAACCATCCCCTTTTCCAGGGGATCTTCTTGACGCAGGGATTGAACCCTGGTCTCTTGCACTGCAGGCAGATTCTTTACCAGCTGAGCCACCAGGGAAGCCCCATGTGACCTATATATGCAATTTAGAACTTTCTAGGGAATTTCCTGGATAAGGCAATGGCACCCCACTCCAGTACTCTTGTCTGGAAAATCCCATGGACAGAGGACCCTGGTAGGCTGCAGTCCATGGGGTCGCTAAGAGTCGGACACGACTGAACCACTTCCCTTTCACTTTTCACTTTCATGGATTGGAGAAGGAAATGGCAACCCACTCCAGTGTTCTTGCCTGCAGAATCCCAGGGACAGAGGAGCCTGGTGGGCTGCCGTCTATGGGGTCGCACAGAGTTGGACACGACTGAAGCACTTAGCAGCAGCAGCAGGGAATTTGCTGGAGGTTTATTGGTTAGGATTCCACCCCCGCTTACTGCCAAGGGCCTGGGCTCAGTACCTTGTTGGGGAAATAAGATCTAACAAGCCACGCAGCTTGGCCAAAACCTACCCTCTACCCACTAAAACAAAAAACCTTTCTAGTAGCTACGTCAAAAAAAAAAAAAAAAAAAAAAGGAACAGTGAAATTTAATTTTAATATATACCTTTTGATTTAGTATGTTCAAAATAGCATCATATTGACATGTACTTTATAAAACGCGCAAAATTATTTATAAGCTATGTCTACATTATTTTTTGTTTGTTACTAAGTCTTTAAAATCTGATGTGTATTTTGTATTTATATCTTTATACATCTCAGTGTGGAGTGCACCCATTGCAGGCTTTAAGAGTCACTGAATAGAATGATATATATGTGTGTGTTCGTGTATGTGTACACAATAATAATACACCCTTTGTTTCTTGACTAGAATTTCTGGTTAATCAAGTCTTCTTAAAGACAGATTTGTTTTCTCATTACTTCCTGATCTGTGAGACTTGTAACTCTATAAAGAAACAATTAAGTGAATAAAAAATGCCATACTTTACATGTTTATAAAAGTATCTTGGCAATAATAACCTAATTTAGAATTGTTAGTGTGATCTCTGGCAAAAAAGTTACATTTTAAATATGAATCTTCTTAAGCTTTCCAACCAAATATAATACAGGTGAGAAGTATGACTTCATATTTTGTATATTTTGCTTTTTATAGGTGTCTGCTGCAGATATTTCATCAAATAAGGATGAAGAAGAAAACTCTATGCACAATACAGTTGTGTTGTTTTCTAGTAGTGACAAGTTCACTTTGCATCAGGTTTGAACTAAATTATTTGTCCTCCACTTTTGAATTTCTCCTCATGCATTTCTGCTTCATCTCATTCACACTAACATTGGTGTCATCTGATACTGGATCGGCCAAAAGGTTTGTTAGGTTTTTCCACAGCATCTTACGGGAAAACCCTAACAAATTTTTTGGCTGACTGATTATTTAGCTCTAGAGCTATATCAACGAAGAAGGTGATTTATACAAATTGTAAAATTAGCAAGTTAGCATATTCTTAGTTTGGTCTCAGATTTAAAATATGTTATTGTGTTTTTAATTTTAGGATATGTGTGTAGTTTGTGGCAGTTTTGGCCAAGGAGCAGAGGGAAGATTACTTGCCTGTTCTCAGTGTGGTCAGTGTTACCATCCATACTGTGTCAGTATTAAGGTAAATACACTTAAATATAAATATTAAGATTTGATCTGAGTAGTATCGTGCTACCTCTCAGTTCTTATAATTAATCAATTATTGTTTGTTAGAATTATTATGCATATGTGACAGTATTTAAGTATATACTTTAAATATTGCCTATAAAGTGTTACCTCAAACTCCTATAGATCAGTGATCTTAATTTGTGGTAATTATCTTGCTTTGCCTTGAAAATGTATAACAACCAATGCATACATTTAATTTTAAAAGATACTTTATACTATTTTTTGGTAAGGCATGAAGTTGATTCATTCTGTCTATTGATCATAAAAGTTGAGAACTAGAGTATGTAGTAAAAACCCTTTATTTCACCCTGTTCACTCTCCACTTTCACCAAACTCTCATTCATATGCAAAAGGAGATTTTCTGTTACCTGGATCAGTGGGTTGATAGTTTTCATCAAATTTGGAGCACATGGATTGATATTTTTCATCAAATTTGAAGCACATGTTTTGGTTCACCAACCTACTCTTCAACTTCCACCGTCCACTTCACACCCTCACAAGTTCTTGAAAAGTTTATAATTGTCTGCTGCTTCTATCATACATGTCACATTATATTAACTATTTTTTCTCCTCATTAGGATATGTTTTCCAGCCTTTTTTAGCATCTAGTAATTTTGATTGCACGTGGACATTGTGCAGTGTGTTAGCATATTGTTGACAGTCTGGATTTTGTTCCTTTAGAAAAAGGATTGAGTTTTTGTTGTTGTGTGGGCAGTTGCCTGAACCTTTTGAAACTTCTTTTTAAGCTTTAAGGTGAGTCCACAGCGCCTTCACTCTGGGGCGGCTCATCTCAGACTTGGAGACCTCTTTGTTGTTGCTCAGTCACGATGTCGTGTCCAGCTCTTTGTGACCTCATGAACTGCAGCTCACCAGGCTTCCCAGTCCTCACTGCCTACCAGAGTTTGCTCGAACTCATGTCCATTGAGTTGGTGATGCTATCTAACTGTCTCATTCTCTGCTGTCCCCTTCTCCTTTTGCCTTCATTCTTTCCTAGGATCAGGGTCTTTTCCAGTGAGTTGGCTCTTTGCATCAGGCCGCTAAAGTATTGGAGCTTCAGCTTCAGTCTTTCCAGTGAATGTTCAGGGTTGATTTCCTTTAGGATTGACTGGTTTTTGATCTCTTTGCTGTTGAAGGGACTTTCAAGAATCTTCTCCAGCATCACAGTTTGAAAGCATCAATTCTTTGGCTCTCAGCCTTCTTTATTGTCCAACTCTCACATCCGTATGTGACTACTGGAAAAACCATGCCTTTAATTATATGCACCTTTGTTGGCAATGTGATGTCTTTGCTTTTTAATATGCTGTCTAGGATTGTCATAGCTTTCCTTCCCAGTAGCAAATGTCTTTTAATTTCATGTTGGTTATGACTCCATAAATGTTCACTGGAGACCTGAATAGTATATTTTGAGTTTAGTTTGTTTTTCGTGGAGTTTTTTATAGCAAGAAGAAAATGATGATTGATGATTTTCCATTAGTTTTTGTTGTTTGTTTTTACCTACTGTAGAAGCATGATAGCACATTATTTCAGCAAGTACCTGTTTTTCTGGGAAAGGCCCACCCCTTCTATACTCTGCTATTCTCTGTTCTGAGCTGGGCTGGAACCTTCTGGGTCTGTTGCTCAGTTCTCATCCTTAGTATCTCTGGGCTAACGTTTTCTGTCGGGTTCATTGCCCTCAGGATCCCATGTCTTCCTTTTTCTTCCCTCACATCGCTAACTTCATTAGAGAGAGTACTCGGGAGCTGAAGTTTGAGTCTTTGTATGTCTAAAAGGCTTTTCAGTTTAACACTTAATTGTTGGTTTATCTAGGTTAAGGATTGAAAAGTATTTTCCTGTAGAATTGAACACTATTAGTTTATTTTAGGATCTGAAGTTAGAAAGTTTGGTGCTATTTTGATAGTTGTTCATTTATTTAACTTTTCTTTTCCTCCCATGTAGCATCCTCATGGTCTGAATTTTTATTATATATCTTGACCACTTGCTATACTATTATTACACAGATTCTTTGTTGTCCTTTTTACACATAGACTCTAATCTTATTAGATTTTTTAGTTGGTTCCAGATTCTTAATATTACATATGTGGCTGCTTTGAGGAATTGAGGTTCTCAAACTTTTCTACTTTAGACCCTTGAAGGAAAGGAGAATAAAGAGAGGAGTGAATGTGAACTTAAAAGTCCTAGGTTCATAGCCTAAAATCCTCCAAAACCATGAAATCACCTTGGGAATTAGTGTTATACCTTAAGAGTTTTGCATATTTAATGTTGATTTTAATATACAAGTCCTTACGTGGTATACACAACTTTCAGAATCATGAATTCATGAAATGTTATAGATTGAAACCGTATCAATACATTTTCAAGTCCTATATTAAAAATCATGGGGGGACTTCCCTGGTGGTCCAGTGGCTAAAACTCCATACTCCCAGTACAGGGGACCCGGGTTGGATTCCTGGTCAGGAAACTTTAAAGTTTCACATGCAACTGAAAGTTCACATGCCGCAACTTAAGATCCTGTTACCATCAAATAAATAATAATTATGGGATAATTTACTTGATTTCTTTAAAATCCGTAAAGTCCAGAGCACACAGTGGTTATATAAACTAAGGCGTGAAAATATGTCACTTACTGTGTCCACTAGGCAGACTCCTAAAAGTACATGAATGTGGCCAGCCCGGCATTGGACCGGTGAGTGTTAGCTGCTTGCCCCTCTTCTGCTTCTGGGCTTGTGAGCACCGTATCAATTTGTAGGGTGTACTTGATCCTGCTTGTGTGAAGTGCAGGTTAATGTGTGAATGACACAGCTTGGTGGTTTCCTTTGCAGATCACTAAAGTGGTTCTGAGCAAGGGCTGGCGGTGCCTTGAGTGCACCGTGTGTGAGGCCTGTGGGAAGGCGACGGACCCAGGACGGCTCCTGTTGTGCGACGACTGTGACATAAGTTACCACACCTACTGCCTCGACCCTCCGCTGCAGACCGTTCCCAAAGGAGGCTGGAAATGCAAATGGTACCCTGGGACTTTGGTTTCCTCATTAGATGTTTAAGTTAAGAACTGAGCCACATCGTTATAGTTTTCACAGATAAACCACTTCTGCTTAATTGTGTTGATATGTGTTAACAATGATAGGTATCACTAATCAGAAAGTATTTCCAATCTGCATTGAATACCTCCCCCTATTCTGTTCGTGTGTAGCTCTGTGAGTTTCAGCCATGCCGTTAACTTGAGTAAATAGGGCTGAGACCTGTTTGTTGGGTTACAGGTGTGTGTGGTGCAGACACTGTGGAGCTACGTCTGCAGGTCCGAGATGCGAGTGGCAGAACAACTACACCCAGTGTGCCCCCTGTGCGAGCTTGTCCGCCTGCCCCGTCTGCTGCCGGAACTACAGAGAGGAGGACCTGATTCTGCAGTGTAGACAGTGTGACAGGTGCTGTGCTCTCTTACTTCCCCTCTTTTTTTGCAAGCTTCTCTCCCTTAAATATAGGAAAAGAAAACTGGAGAAGAAATTTTCTTCTATCTTAAATTTAAGAAGATCTTTTCCTTACCAGATTTTTTCAGTTGGCTAGAAGCTTTTTCGTATTCTCAATTTCAGGCTTTGCATGTTTCACTTGGCATTTCCTGAGGGCCGATTGCAGCGGCCTGTTACTGTGCTATGTTAGCACCGTTCACATAGTGTTGGTTAGCATATCATCTCATCAGTAGCGTAGGAGTCTCAGGATTTCTGCCTGCCAATTCTTTGTTGTAAGGCAGAATGACATCTTTCGTTTCCCACTGACCATTCATTTCTGTGAGCTCTGTCCCCCTCACAGTAGACGTGTCCCCTGGAGCACGCACATGCTCCACCATTCACAGTCTTTTCCTTCCTTTCTGCTTGCCCTGACCAGCTTCCTTTGTGGCGCAGACAGTACAGAATCTGCCTGCAATGCAAGAGACCCAGGTTCAGTCCTTGGGGCGGACTAGAGAAGGGCATAGCCGCCCACTCCAGTACGCTTGCCCGGAGAGTTCCACGGACAGAGGAGCCTGGCGGACTGTACAGTCCATGGGGTCGCAGAGAGTCGGATGTGACTGAGCGACTGACATTTTCACTTTGAGCCAATGTCCTGGCTGTCTGTGATAGATTACAAAGGGATTGTCCGATCCTCCTCAAATGAAGGTGCTTCTGCTTCTTTCCTGATATCTGTTCCCATTCTTTTTTTCTTCTCAGCTCTGACGGGTTTTGTGGGCCAGCAGGGATGGTTAGGAGAGAAACGTGGGCTGAATGGAAGGAGCATGTGAGACTTAGGGGTTTCATGGTTGCAGGCTGTTAGCTACTGTTGCAGTCTTTAAAAGGAAACCATTCTCAGTGTATTCTTTTTTTCAAAAATAACGAATATGGTCTCTTTAGGTGGATGCATGCAGTTTGTCAGAACTTCAGTACTGAAGAGGAAGTGGAGAATGTAGCAGACATTGGTTTCGATTGTAGCCTGTGCAGACCCTATATGCCTACATCAAATGGTAAGACGCGGTCCGAGTGGTGAGTGTGCGCGATCGTGCAGCTTGCCTGTGCTTGTCCTGGACCAGCGAGTGGGCTCAGCGCTGCTCCTTTTTTCTTTTTGTGAAGCTGTTATTTGGAAAGCGTTTTATGAAAAATAAGTTATTTTTCGTTTTAAATTAACTCTTACTACCTCAACTTAATATATTAAAGCAATCTACTTACATGAAGTAAATTAAGAATATATTTTAGCTCTAAGATGTAAGCGTAGCTTTCAAGACTCATAATTTTGTAATTATTAGGCATATGTAGAAATCCAGTATATCGATCTTTTTTTTTTTAACATCAATTCTTATCAGTTTTCTTCTACATAGTGTGTATTTCCTCTGCCGTTTCTCCCTGTTGAATTCTACTTAGAATTCAAGCATTTATTTCACTAAAATGGGTGCAGCAGTAGAAACTTGAGCCATATGTAAATCCTTAAATACATTTTAACTTTTTTGAAAAAATTATTATTTTTTTTTTTAAATTTCAGTGCCTTCCTCAGACTGCTGTGAATCTTCACTTGTAGCACAAATTGTCACAAAAGTGAAAGAACTAGGTAAAATCTGAAATGCTTTCCTTGACTGTTCTTTACAAAAAACAAAGAAACGCTTGATTTTTATGTTATTGACTTGTTACATGACTCCTGCCTTAATCATGTTCAGTGTAAAGTCCCTAATGTTGTTAGTCATTTCTCTAATAATATACAAAATGCCTGTCTTTTCCAGCTTTAGTGTGACAGTATTCCTACAAATCTCAGCAAATTGTCAGTGAAAATAACCACTTTTGAAATAACTGCTATCTACATACTTGTTTTGATTTCATCGATACATTATTGTGTTTAGTTATCAATTAAAACAATGAAATTTAGTTAGCAAACAAATCTCTTCAGAATTTATTCTCTTTTTCTGTAATAGATCAGCCTAGAATAGTGATTAACAGGATACTCAAACTGTCATTCTTTTGCATAGTTCTATTTGATTTCATTTGATACAAAAACTTTTGGATAGCACAGAAATTGTTCTAATGAGCAGCAACTTCGTACACTTCAAATTTTGCAGGATTTCTGGTTATTTACTACCTCTCCTTGTAAGTGATTATACTTATACTTTGATTTCCAAATGGGCTTTTGGAGTAGTATTATTTCTCCTGTGTAAATTCATCCTCACCTTCTACGCTGAAATGCCGCTCTAGGAGAAAACTCGTACTTGAGTGGCTGCAGCACTGCTTTTTAGCTTCGGTGCTTGCTTTTTAAATTCCCATATTGATACATGAAGATAGAAATGCTCGGAAGACCATTTTTTAAAAAAATTGACAAGATGCCTGTCTATAATTCAAGGAAGTTTGGCCAACTATTACTTTTAATTGAATACTGCTAATTATCTGTGCATTTCATAGGTGATTTGTTTATAGAAGTCACATTGCCTTGACATGAGCCTTATTGGAGAGTAATCAACTTATCAATCAAAACTAAAAGAATTTTAATTTGTTTCCTTGGGATATTGTAATTTTAGATCCACCCAAGACCTACACCCAGGATGGGGTGTGTTTGACGGAATCAGGGATGACTCAGTTACAGAGCCTCACGGTTACTGTTCCAAGAAGAAAACGGTCAAAACCAAAGTTGAAGTTGAAGATCATAAATCAGAATAGTGTGGCTGTCCTTCAGACCCCTCCAGACATCCAGTCAGAGCATTCCAGGGACGGTGAAATGGACGACAGTCGAGGTAATACTTAACATGTTTTCCATGGAATACATTTGCAAAAAGCTAAAAAAGCTTTTAAAGGATGTGATTTACACAAGGGTAAATCCTGCTGGGGGCTTCCCAGGTGGCTTAGTGGTAAAGAATCTGTCTGCTAATGCAGAAGATAAAGGTTCGATCCCCGGGTCCAAAAGATTCCCTGGAGGAGGAAATGGATACTCACTCCAGTATTCTTGCTTGGGAAATCCCTTGGACAGAGGAGCCTGGCGGGATACAGTCTGTGGGTTTGCGGAGAGTCGGACATGGCTTATCCTCTAAAGAGTAACAAAATCCTGTTGACTTAGAGGATAACCCTTGGTGTGACCCTGTCCTAAGAGAGTGGTCTTCTTGCATCTTACTTTTTTGGGTTCTTTTCCTTTCATGTATCCTTTTTAAAGAAATTTCCAGGAGCATTATATGTTTGAAGATCACAAATCTGACAATTCAGGATTTGCTAGATGG
Source organism: Odocoileus virginianus (assembly GCF_023699985.2). Classification (NCBI taxonomy): domain Eukaryota; kingdom Metazoa; phylum Chordata; class Mammalia; order Artiodactyla; family Cervidae; genus Odocoileus; species Odocoileus virginianus. Next base: position 5,059,798 of record NC_069674.1, read on the forward strand.
CAGTGAAAGCCGCCTCAGATGGCTGTGAGCTTAGATTCCATGGCTAAGTTCAAGTAGAATCCCATCCATGCATTCTAGAAATGAAAAACCATCATTTTTTCAAGTGTAAGTGTACATTCACAGATGTTTATCATAAAACATCTTTTGTAAACATTTTCGTGGTTAGAAATATATATATATATATATATTTTTAGCTGAATTCTTGTGATGAAAAAGTAACTTTGAGTGAGTGAAAGTCGTTCGTGTCCGACTCTTTGCGGCCCCATGACTGTATAGTCTGTGGAATTCTCCAGATCAGAATATTGGAGTGGGTAGCCTTTTCCTTCTCCAAGGGGATCTTCCCAACCAGAGATAAAACCCGGGTCTCCCATATTGCAGGCAGATTCTTTGCCAGCTTAAATTTACCATATTAAATTCAATATGAGGTTTGTTTTTGCTTATCTCTGAAGAAACTCACCATCGGCTTGTTTATCTTTAGAGTGGTTGTTTCTTTTCAGGTGATTTAAAAATAAAGAATTACTTTGTTCCATCACATCTCATCATTTACCAGTACTTAATGAATGTCTGCTGTGCGCCACATGTTGGAAGTCCTGTCAGTGAACAAAGCGGATAAACTTCTCTGCTCATGGAACTTTCATTTTAATATTAGAAAAAAAGGATCATTAAAAATATATGACAGCATAAGGTGATAAAAAATGTGTTTGGCAAGTGCTGTTGAGAGGACGTGAGAATGCAGATGGTGGGGTGAGGGTTCAGATGACCTGACCTGCTCTTACCTGAGAGGAGACGGCGTGAATGCCGGTGCAGAGACCCTCGGTGGGGCGCTCTGGCATGCTTGCTGTGTGGCCAGCAGGGTGAGCATAAGGGCAGAAGGCAGTGATGAGAGCAGAGGTGTGTGTGTTTGGGGGGGGGGGGGTGACGCGGTAGGTCTCCCAGGACTGCGCAGGTGTTGCCTAAGGATTCACTGTAAGTGGAAGGGGAGCATTGTCGGAGGCTTCTGATGAGAAGGGAGGTGTGATCTTAGATTTTTAAAAGAGCGCTCTGCTGCAGTGTAAACAGAGTTTTAAGCACAAGAGCTGTGGCAAGTAGTTCAGGCAGGAGGCTGTTGCGGTTGTCAGATGAGATATCCTCGTGACTTAGAGTGGGTCTGTGTGTGCGCCTGTTTATCCTGACATTTCTTACGCAGTAGTGTGGGTTTGGGTCTGTGTGGTTGGGAGAAAAGCGCTCTGTTGCTTCTGTGTAAGATCCCCCCGAAGACCTTTGCCTGGGATGTCCCTTTTGAAGCCTCTTAGAAACCAAACATCAATAAAAAGACCATATGGCTTTCCCAGTGACTGCTGTTCTGGGAAACAACACTGTGAGAAATGGTGGCTATTTCTGCACCTGTACAGTTTCCAGATTGAGGCTGCCAGCAGAGACGTCCCCTTAGACGTAATACCGCGCATCGTATCATACACATAAAGCAAGGTCCACCTGAACTTAATGCTCCTGAAATACGGCAGCGATACCCATCTTTGTGGGGTTAATTTTTAACTCTCCTGATGAGTGTTTCTTGAGGGAAATAAGTCATAAACAGTCACCTTAGCATATCAGAAACAAACTCCTTGTCCAGTAAAAGCAGGCTTCTTTCTAATTCACCTACTGGAATCGGAATACCCTGTTAATACAGACTGTCCCTGTCTGCGCCGCGGCGCGCCCCCCCCCCCCCCCCCCCCCCCATCTAAAGAGTCTGTGTCTCAAGAGTGGGAACACAATGCTTCCCTCTTGGTTGCTGCCCCGGGGTGGCCCCCTCACAACACGGTGGGGGGTTAGGATGCACCCAGTCTGTGGCAGGGAGGGTGTGGGGTAGGTTGAGAGGAGCCAAGGAGACGAGAGAAAGCGGCTGGGTGGGTAGGTTTGCGATTTGTTAATGCTCATTCCCTCAACTCTTTAAACTTTGTTTTTGGACAAGTAGTATATTCACATGTTTTAAAAGCAAGAATAAAGGTGTTCCTTTTTTCTGTGTCTGGCCATTTCACTTCTCCAGCCACAGCCATTCTGTGTGTCCTTGCAGAGATGTTTTAATTCACGTACAGGCTCCCGGAGTATACGTTTTTTTGTTCCTTTTGTCTTACTGTTCTTTTCCTTGCCTTTATACCATTCTTCATTTTTCATATTCCTTTGTATGGCTGTAAGTAACTCAATCCCATTTTGAGAGACCTTTAGGGTTTTTTTTGTTTTGGGGTTTTTTTGTTTTTTTTTTTTTGTTTTTTTTTTGCTTTTTCCTCATCTACTCTGAGGGTCTTGAGATTTCATGTATTTCTCTTTCTCATTTGGTGGACATGTCTTCTTGAGAGACTTCCTGAGTTTCTTGAGAGTGCATGGAAGGCAAATTTGAGAGGTTATGTATTTCTGAAAATGTACCCACCCACCTGACCATTTCCAGGTTGGAATTCAGTTTCCCTTCAGCATTTTGAAGTCATTGGTCTAGAGTCTTTTAGTTTCTAGTATTTAGGGAACTTGGTATGATCTGTGTTGTCTCTGGATTCTCTTTGGACTTTAGGGAATTGCTTGTCTGCAGTGCTCTGAAATTTCATGAAGATAGGTCTATTTCATTCTCTTTTGTATGTTTTCCTTTCTTTCGTCAGGCACTGAGTGGTCCCTCATCTCACACCCCTCAGCGTTAGGAAATGTTCTGGAAACCACTGATTCTTCTTCCCTTTGGTGCCTCCTTCTTTTTCTGGACCCTTCTGTTCAGATGTGAAACCCACTCAGCTCATGCTCCCTGTCTTTTCTCTCCTTCCAACTTACATCTTCGCATTTTACTCTAAAGTGAATTTTCTTATTTTCTATCCCTTTACTGGTTTTCCTTTTTCTTTTGCTCTTAAATGTCATGCGTTAATTTCCAAGGCTGTCTTCCTTTGAATGCTCCTTTCATAGCATCCTGTTCTTGCTTTACCTGTGTTTTCTCTTACGGTAAAGTGGTTTTTCTCTATTTCCTTTTTCCTACATAGTCTTTAAATTCCCAGTTGCTTTTTGTGGCCTCAGGTCTCTGTCTTTCGTGTGATAGATAATTCTTGGTTGTCCATGCATGATTAAAAGTGAAGGCTAAAAGTGGTGATTGGATAAACAAACAGTTTTTTAAAAGCAGAATGAGGGATTAAAACCTTGATGAAAAGCTTCAGGTCTGTGGGTGATGTGTGTTGGCTGAGCTTTTGTGCCCTGTGCTCCCTATTTGGAGAATCCCCCAGTGCGCATACCTTCAGGCATTTCCCTGGGACTGGTCCCGTTTCCCAGAAGGATCTCCTGTCTCCTCTTGGGGAGTGGAGGTTTAGCTTTTGACCTTCTGGGAGTTGAGTGGGGAAAGACCCCCAGATGAGAGTGCCAGCATTTAACCTGCCTGGAGTCACTGAATCCTGCTTTTAGAACCTTGCCCCAGTGTGCAGCTGAAGAGTGTCCAAGAGCCTCAAGCCCTGTGGGTGTACTTGGCAGCCTCCCAGTGTGTGGAGCTGGGACAGTTGTAGGGCTTACGGCTTCTGTAGTTAATAAAAATAAAGTTCTCTGTTTTAGCTTCCTCCTACCCATTTCCAAAGGTGCCTGGTTCTGCCAGTTCCTCACCCTTTTGAAGATTGTGATATAAGCTGGATTTGTTTTTTTGGTTCTTTCCACGTTTAAATGAGAATTTGCGTTTTAACTCAGTTGTCATTCATCTTTCAGCTTTCTCCTTCCAAAATTATGGCTTTTCTTCTTTCCTGTTTTCTCTCTCTGTAGGTTTGTTTTTTTAAAAACAAGGTATTTTACTTTGTGTAGGGTGTTTCAGGAGAGTGAAGTTAGATTTTAGTTTCCCACCTAACCCTAAATTCCTTCTCATATATATTTCAGTGGGTTTATTTTAAGGTAAATAGTTACACTGTTTTCTTTGGTGTTTGCTAAGTTTCAGTAAATAAATTTTCACGGGTTAATTTTAGCTATAGAAATCAATTATCAGAATAATTATAGAATTGACGGCAAACATTGACCTAATATTAATATTACTAAAAAAAAAACAGCGCTAATGGTATTATAGAAATGTTATGCATAATACTTACAATATTGAAGAAAAGTGTTAACAATTCTTAAATGTATTTGATAACTTTCTCCCCCTGCAGCACAGCATAAAGTAGCATTTAAAAAGCTTTGATTACCATGGTTTTAAAAGTATTCTTCTCTTAAGAACTAAACTTTTGTGTGCATTACTTAATTTCATTGATTACATCATTCTGAAAAAATTATTGAGCACCTGTCACTTATGATGCTAATGATGCAGCTGTTAATAAGAATCTTGATACCTGTTTTTAAGGAGAGTACAGTCTAGCAAGGAAATGGACATTGAGAACCAATTCAAATGAAGTCTAATGTACAGGAGCATGTAACTGGAAATTCTCTAAGAAATGATAATAAGTCCTGAGAGAGGAGTGGATAGGGGCAGGCAGTGAAGGCAGAGCTGGATGAGCGCAGGAAACCGAGTCTGAGTTGGTGGGAGGGAGGCGAGGCCGAGGCGCTCACAGCACACGTTACACGGGCCTTGCGGCTTGAATCTCATTCTGAGGCTGCTGGGAAGACATTAAAGGGTTCTTAAGCAGAAAATTGATAGGTATTTATAGAAAGATCATTTAGGCTGCAGTTAAAAGAACCGATTAGGGAGGAAGGTAAGCTTGGAGGCAAGGAGAGAGATAGGAGGGGAGGGAATTGCAGTAAGTTGAGATTGGACTGAGATGACAGTCGAGAAAAGAAAACGCCTTTGAGAGATACTGAGGAGTCTTGATGGTATGAAAAAAGAAATGAGGCATTGTCAAGAGTGTCTCCCAGGAGTCTGGCTTCTGCAGGGTACATTTCTTTGCTCTTTAATGACAGGCAAATCCCAAGAAAGGGAGGAAGTTCATCTCAAAATTAGTAGTTCAATTTTGTATGTAGAGTTTTCAGTAACTGGGTAATATCTAATTACAGATTAGTTGCAACTCAGGAGAGTTGTAGGCTAGAGAGACAGCCTTCGGGTCCTGGACCTGAAGATGTAATTAACAGCAAGGAGTGATAGGTTAAGCGCAGGTTGATTTGTAATTGTCTTTCCAGGCATCCTCTCTGTTCCCCTTCCTTGAGCCTCGTGTTGCGTCTCCTGAGAGAGGTTCGAAACTTCCCCAGCCGCCAGGGCCTTTCCGTCTGTCTGTACCTTCCCTGGCAGGTGGGACGCGTGATTAGGGTGGCTCAGCAGCCACTCTGCTTTCCTCTTACATGGGAGCTGTACATTCAGTAGTTTCTTCAGTTCTCTCTGTACATTTACTTTTTTCCAGAAGCAGAACTTATGGATTGTGATGGAAAATCAGAATCTAGTCCTGAACGAGAAGCTGTGGATGATGAAACTAAGGGGGCAGAAGGAACGGAGGGTGTCAAAAAGAGAAAAAGGAAACCGTATAGACCAGGTATAGTACCTTAGCTGGACATTTTAGTTATAATCAAAACGTAGTTGATTTAAAGAAAATAGAATAGGGCTTCAATTATAATGAACTATAACTTCTTAACAACTCTCTAAACTAAAACTTGTATGTGTAGATGACAGAACTAGACTTACTTTAATATGCTTTGTAGGTGATAAATGCCTTGGTGTGGGTATGTGACTAATTCACAATGAAACATTATATGTTTTCCCTTGATGTGTACCTCTGTTAATTTTTTCATGATTTAGCATTCACTTTCTAATATTTTGTTTTTTTTAATTTACTGCATTTTTTTTGTGCAGGAGTATCAGCCAGTATGTGTACAATGTGAAGGTGATATGACAGAGTTCTTATGTTTCTGAGAATTTATAGTTTGGTTAATAATGTGACTGTTAAGAACTCTTATTTGCTCTCTGCCTCAGAGGAGGGGAGAGAAAAGCTGTCTTGTTTGTCAAACTTTTTTTGCCTTAATGGAAAAAAACTATTGAAATATTCACAATACAGAACTTCTAGGTTCTTTTTAGGCAGTTTGCTTATGAAAATTTTTGCATTTTTTAAGCAAAAATTTTTTAAGTATATATTTTAACTGGAGTATACTTGCTTTACAAGATTATGTTAGTTTCTGCCGTACAAAAGTATGAATCAGCTGTTAGTGTATATTTATCCCCTCCCCCTGGCCTGGAACCTCCATCCCACCCACCCTCTGCCGTGAGGTAGATTGAATCAGTTCAGTCTTTGTTCTTCTGATTGCTTTTGTTTTATTGATAAGAATGATCTGAATACCTTTTGATGTGTAAGGAGAAGCTTTCTTTTCTGCTAGATTTTCCTTCCAGATGGGCCACATCTATAATTAATGCCTAGATGAGTTTCGTCCAATCATTGTATGAAAATAATTTCATTTCTTTGTAATTATGAGGCTTATAAGGCACTTACTTTTTTAGACATGTCTGAATTCCTTCCAGGAACTTAAGAGTTAAATGTTGAGGGGTTTTTTTTGTTTTGTTTTTTTCCTTATCTGCCTTATATGGAAGCAAGTCATCCATGTCAGGGACCCATTTGAGGGACCCATTAGGTCACAAAGTATATTGTTAATGATTAAAGCTGTTCATGCTGCTGTGTGTTAGGCCCTAGTCTCAGCACTTTATATGTGTTCGTTTATTTAGTGCTTGTAACCTGCGTATAGGAGATGTTGTACATTGTCCCTGTTTCACCAGTGAGGGAACTGAAGCAGGGGAAAGGTAAACAACTTGCCCAAGGTCTGCCAGTAACTGGAATGGCACAGTTTGGCGCCGGATTCCGTGCCCTCCCTGGGGCTACGTGTGTCTCATGTCTTGGGCTTTACTAAGGGTACCTGGACACATTTCCCCAAAAGTCATGCTGATTTTCTTTGGGATCATCTGATTTAGTTTGTATCTTGTGTCTGTTCTCCCTCAGCTAACATACAAATGATTTGAATGATGATCTGTGAGTTACTGACATTAAGGAAACAAGCATCATATACTATAATGTTTACTCTGACATTGTTTAGAAGTAGTACGTGTAGTCAGTCTTCTGTACTTCAATGAATTTTTATTCCTGTTTGGTTAGTAATAAGGTAACAATAACTTTGATGTCTTATTTCCGAACTCTTGTATTTTGCATTAAAATGAGATTATTGATTTAAATTAGCCCATTTGAATTTGAGATATTCCTCACATAAGACTAAACATTTTCATCCTGCTTCTGGAGGAAATACAGGGAGAAGTTAGTTATTTACGGGATTCCCCAATTTCTGTTTTGGATAGGTATTGGTGGATTTATGGTACGACAAAGAAGTCGAACTGGGCAAGGAAAAACCAAAAGATCTGTGATCAGAAAGGATTCCTCAGGCTCCATTTCCGAGCAATTACCCAGCAGAGATGATGGTATGGTCCTGATTTTGATTGATTTTACTGTCTTGTCTTGACATTCCCATTGAAAACAACTATTGGAAATAATGCTACGTTTACCACCTTAAGTGCTTCTTAGCTATCTGTAAAGTACCTGTGAAGTTCATATCTGCAGTAGAGTAGGTTTGAGAAGAAAATTATTTAAGCCCAATAGATTATGTTGCTTTGAGATTTTTAACAAGTGTTTTTGTTGTTATTTTCCCTCTGTTAAGTATAAACAGTTTAGGGACTTGATCACATAGATACATTTGGTACTTGCTGGTCATCTCACAACAGGCCTTTCTTTGCCTGCTTTAGGTACTTGGCATAAAATCAGAAGCTTTGTAGACCATGTATTTGAAAGTGACAGGGTACCCCAGTAATTTATAACAAAATAGTATGCTGTTTTAGAAATATATCTTCCAATTAATATTCTGTCATCTTTTCTTAGAGTTTCAAAGAAAGCTAAGTCATTGCTAAAGCCATAGCTTAAGAATTGGTTCTAATGAAGACTTTGCGATCCATATGGTCTTGATCTGTATGTTTTCTGTATTTTAAATATTGTATATAGAATGTAAAGAAAAATGATATGTTTTTTGAATAAAGCTTTTCCATTACATTGTGGTAGGCTTTTGGCCTGTGAATTAATTTTTTAAAAATTGCTGTACATTTTTAAAAGGAAGCCCTGTAATGGTTTTCAAGAAGTTTCTGATATTATGTAATGTGACTATAATAAGCCCCAATTAAGAAATGTGATACATTCAGTGAAACTATTTTTTGTATTTTCCATGTTTGTCTCTATTGTCTTCTAAATAATTTTAGTCTCATCATTTAGTTCAGTGTTTTTCATTTGTCATCCATTGAGTTTTTAATTGATGGTGCATATTTTCCTTTTCGTAACTACTATTTAGATATTAGAAACTTGTAGTTTCTTCTTACAACTTATTCCTCATAGTTTCAGTTGATTTAGAGTAAAATATTTTAAAATCGTTGCACATCAGATTCTACGCTGTGTATCTCCTGTACCCTGTTGCCTAGTGCCTCATTTGATTGTATTTATTGTGTGAGATATACATACATATATATTAAACAACAAAAAAAATTTTTTTTAACTGTGAGCTCATATTCTGTAGAGTGTTCTCTGAATTTTTTGAGAACTGAATTGAAGGTTGGTTCCTTCAGAAAATATTTTCATTTGTTGCTGCCAGTAACATGAGGTACTACTATCCCAGGACTCCTTTAAGCTAAGTATTTAGCTTAAAGATTTTTGGTCCACCTGTGTTATATAAATCCAGGTTTCTTACACATCAGGGCTGTATTGAGTTTATGAACTCTCCAGGAAGATGTTCATTTGTTTTACCTTTCTCTCCAGCACCATGTTATTCAGTGACAGTTTTCTTTGCTGCTGAGGTGGGGATGCTGGTGAGTGATGAGAGGAGGACCAGGGGAACGGGAGGGTGTGTTCCGTGTTCACCCAGCCCTGAGTGTGGAGTCCTGGGTCCCTCCTTTGTAGCAGGCACCCTTGCTTGATCTCGCCACCTTGGGAAGAGGCTCTAGGCTTTGTCTTCTATACCCCATTCCTCATAGTGCTCTGAAAACCAGAGTTCAAGGTCACTAGGTTTTAGCACAATTTCAGAGAGCTTCATTTTGTTCTTTCCTTATTTTTGTGGCTCCTGTTTGACCTTAATTTTTGGTCTTAGAGAATTCTATATTTTCTGGTTAGATTACTGGTAAATTAAAAAACATTTGTTTAAAATGTGTTTATCCACTATATTTAGTACTTTTTATTTGACCTATGTAGTCTGGCAACATAAGTGCCCACATTGATTTTCAGAAGGCATGTATGTGTCTTTTGCTTAAAGTATCTGAGAGTATCATTTGATTCCTTGCTCACCTGCTCTAAGTGGTGTTCATGTTTATTAGTCCAACATTTCAGATTTTTGCATTTCTTTTATTTTAAATTTGAGCATTCATAATGTTTTTATGAGCAGATTCATAGATAGTCATACATTATCACAATATGTATGTACTACAGATACCTAGTTTGCAATAAATCCCCACACCTGGAATTGCTGGATTGAGGGATACACATTTTTTAAAAGACTTGCTGGATGGTTCCAATAAACTCTCCCTACAGGTTGGACCTGCTAAACTCCTTTTAGTTGTTTGTGAGTAGCCATTTCTCCATGCTCATTAGCATTGAGTATGTATTTTTTTTTTTACCTTTAACAAGATGTCAGCATTTACATAAAAACAAATTTCTGCTTTGTAAGAAAACACTCATTAAGACACAATAGGAAGCATGCAGGTACTTAAGTAGACATGAAATGAATTTTTATGATACTTAAAATTAACTTACTTTGAGATCTTTTTGTGAAAAATTTTATTTATCAGTCATTATGTATTAAATTTAGACTGCTGTATGTCAGTTATATCTCAATAAAACTGAAAGAATAAAGACAAAACTTGTCTGTGTGTATGTTGGTAAGTTAGTTATCATTTATTATTAGTTACTTTGGTGGGTTTATCTGAAAATTTTAAGTACCACATATTTATAAGTGTGATTGTTGTTTCAGGCTGGAGTGAGCAGTTACCAGATACCTTAGTTGATGAATCTATTTCTGTTAATGAAAACACTGAAAAAATAAAGAAGAGATACCGAAAAAGGAAAAATAAGCTGGAAGAAATTTTCCCTGCCTATTTACAAGTAATATTTTGCTTTATATTATGTATTTGTTAATGAAAGAAATGTGAAGTAATGTCTTGAGTTTTGAAAAACAGTTTTCTTGTTTTTGTCATCCTAAATGCTATTTTTACCTTCTTGCTTGCTAAGTCACTTCAGTCGCGTCCGACCCTGTGTGACCCCATAGACGGCAGCCCACCAGGCTCCCCCCGTCCCTGGGATTCTCCAGGCAAGAACACTGGAGTAGGTTGCCATTTCCTTCTCCAGTGCATGAAAGTGAAAAGGGAAAGTGAAGTCGCTCAGTCGTGTCCGACTCGTAGCGACCCGATGGACTGCAGCCTCCTAGGCTCCTCTGTCCATGGGTTTTTCCAGGGAAGAGGACTGGAGTGGGGTGCCATTGCCTTCTCCGTTTTACCTTCCAGGGGCCCTTAAAAATTACATTTATCGTTTTTGTGCTTTGATACTTTTCACAGAGTTCTTTTTTTATCCCAGTTTTTCACTTCTAAATTTCAGAAGACATATAAGAACTCTTTGGCTGGGAAAGGCTCATTGCAAACCAGGCACACCTTTGTGCTCTGCACACCCACATCTGGTGGACTCCCTTTGCCAGTACTGGTTATAGTAATTATGTTCACTGAATGAAGAGGGTTTTTTAGCAGCCAGAATTACAGCTTTAATAACACTTACCACTTTTAGGGGCTTCCCAAGTGGTAATAGTGGTGAAGAACCCACTTACCAGTGCAGGAGATATAATAAACTTTTGATCCCTGAGTCGGGAAGATCCCCTGGAGGAGGGCATGGCAACCCGCTTCAGTATTCTTGCCTGGAGAATCCCGTGGACAGAGGAGCCTGGTGGGCTACAGTCTATAGGGTCACAAAGAGTCAGACATGACATGCTTGCACCCATTCATTTTAGAAGTATGAAAACTGATCATTCCATACTTTCACAAAAGAGCCTTTCAAAATAGTGGATTGGATTTCCTGTTTACTACTATAGTCATAATCTCAATCTAGATGATTTCTTTTGGTGAACAGATGTAATTCCCCTAGTGTTCATCAGTAATTTACAACTTTCTGATATGAAGGAAACTTGTAATGGTACTGTTTCTTGGACATCTTGTGATAGCAATTGTAATTTTTTTTTCCCACTGCTTTTTGGAGTAGAGTGAGAAATATAGTGACTAGTGATGAAAATCCACGAGGAATTCATAAACAGTTTTTTCTAGTTTTTCTTTCTTTACCACAGCAGTGTCAAGATAAGTTATAAATAATTGTGTGATCTACCCAGTAGAAACAGTTTTGTGGTCTGTTCACACCAGACGGTTGATGAACACCACTAAGTCCATGAGCCTTTTGCCTAAGGTGTTCTCAGACCTCTCAGGTTCATGCTGAAGGCATTAAGTGAGCAATCCGTAAAGTTCCAAGACGCTTCCTACTGTTCAACGTTTTCTTAATGATAAAAGCATTGCTGGTAAAAGAAGCAAGTCATCTCCTGCCCAGTGCTCTTCTCTTTGTGGGTTTTCAGACTTTCATAGTGAAACAACTTGTTCATTTCAAAAAAGGGAAAATTTCAGGTATTCATCTCCTCTACCAGAAATCACATACCATTCTCCCCTATCCCTTTTCAAAAGTTAACTGCTTGGTGTTTCTCCTTTGAGAACTTTTTAAATAATTTATTTTTGCACAATCTTAATAGTCTTGGTTTGTATTTTATGTTTTGCTGGACAAATCATTCAAATTTCTTTCTTTTAAAGTTGTACTGTATTTTAGAGCTTTATTTTTGACAGCATAGTCCTACATCCTTTTTAAAAATTTATGTATTTTACAGTATGGATGTTTATAATTTATTTAGTCAAATGCTTTCTGACAGACATTGAGACTATTTTCATTTTTGGATATAACTAAAAAATGATGCAGTGAACCTCTTTTGTTTATGTATCTTTGGCAAGAGTGTATTAAATATGGGTAGTTACTGCAAAATTGCCCTCCCCTTTCCAGACAGACCACATTATAGAAAATAGAATTTTGGAATAGAAGTAAGTGAAGGGGGTCCCCAGCACTTCCTGTTGTTCTCCTTACTGATGCTGGAGGAGTTGGGGAGAGAGACCTGGAATTGCGAGGAGGCCGGGCTTGAAACAGTGGTCTCTGCAGTCAAGTGTATTGGAATGAAGAAAAGTCAGCATGAGTAACTGAATGAAAAGCCAAGGCTTTTAATGGTGGCAAAGTTTGTACACATAGTTTGTTTAAAATGACTGTAAAAACGCTGTTTTAGATTTATAGTGTGTGAAGTCTTTAATGTGGTTATATGCATCAGTAGGAGATTGCTAAATCTATCTGTGAAGTATACAGATATTAAAGTTGCAGATCAAACCCTTGAGCTAGCCTCTGCAGATCATCTATAAATGTTAGTAATATTCATGAAGTTTTAGCTTTTCTTATAATATGAATTAAGGTGCCATAGTATTATAAATTTATCCATTGTCACTGTAGTCTAATTTTGGATTACCAAATTATTATACTGCGATTGCTAGAAACATTTGACGGAAGTGGGTAGTTTTATTTGGTTAATTTTACTTGATTCTAGTTTAAAAAACACCAAAAAACCTTACTTTTAAAATAAGGGGAATTGATATAAAATAACTGACAGGGTATCTCTATTGTTTACATATTTCTGTATTCAATTCTTATATTGTTAAATACTAAGCTTTTCTGTTATTTCTGCCTTATATAACAAAATGACAGTTATCTGTATTCTCATTTTAGAATTTTATAACTGAGTCAGTCGTTTCCATGTGTGTCTTTGTCTAGGAAGCTTTCTTTGGAAAAGATCTTCTGGATACAACAAGACAAAACAAACTAAGTTTAGATAATCTATCAGAAGACACAACCCAGCTTTCTTATAAAACAAACGCAAACACCAATTTCTTGGATCCTTCTTTAGACCCACTACTTAGTTCATCCTCAACGCCAGCAAAACCTGGAGCTCACGGTATGTAGAGTAAATGACAAGATTTTTTTAATCACAGCACATTCATCTTCCTTTTAGTCAGACCTTTGAAATGCTTATAAAACTTACCTTTATTGAAATATAAGTTGCATTCCATAAATGCAACTATTTTTTAAGTTTACCAGGTCTGTATGAGTTAGCAAATAAATTCATCTTTGTTATTACCATGAAATCAACTCTTGAAAATGCTTGGTTTATAGTTGACTGAGGGTGACATATGGGAGTGTAATGAGGCCATGATTGGTAAGTTACAATAATCTTCAACTTAAGATGATTTTCAAAATTAATTATATAGCCCCAAGAAATTCCAAAGAAGAAAAAAAGCATACTGTAGTTGGAAACTGTCTGACCCAAACTGTCTGACCCATTGTGTTAATGTAACGTGGAATATGTTGCCTTGGGAGAAGGAAATGGTAACTCACTCCAGTATTCTTGCCTGGAGAATCCCTTGGATGGAGGAGCCTGGTAGGCTGCTGTTCATAGGGTCGCACAGAGTCAGACACGACTGAAGCGACTTATCATGCATGCATGCATTGGAGAAGGAAATGGCAACCCACTCCAGTATTCCTGTCTGGAGAATCCCAGGGACAGAGGAGTCTGTTGGGCTGCAGTCTGTGGGGTCGCACAGAGTAGGACATGACTGAAGTGACTTAGCAGTAGCAGCAGCATATTGCCTTAGATCAGTTTCTCACTGCTGACAGTTTAGGCCATCACCCTTTGTTGATGGAGGGAGGCCATCTGGAGCATTGCAGGATATTCAGCAGCATCTCTAGCCTCACGATGTTGCAATATAAAAAATGTCTCTGGATATTGCCAAATGTCCCCTGCAAACCTGTCCTCTGCTGAGATTCTAGACACAGCGGATACGGGGAGTGCTCAGAATCAGAGAAAGATACGAGAACATAATGTGTATAAAGTAATATTGACATCAGCAAGACTCTCTAGAGTTTAGCTGTCTCGGTATCACAAAGTTTTTCTTCCACGTCTGTATTTTTGTTTTTGTTTTTTTATTTTTGATAAAGTCCTTTTAATGGAAAATGTAAAACCCCTCTCAACTTTACAAAGCCATATGTAACACTTGGACTTTAACAAATAAAAGCAAGCCAGTGTTTTTAAAAAATACGTCATTAAATGCATATATGTATATATTTACATTTGGGAAACTGCTGAATCGCACAGCATACATGTCATAATCAGAAAATTACTGCCAAATAATTGTAAAATTTGTAAAATATAAAGTATATAAAGTAGATACTACAGACACTTCAATATTTTGTTGAAGCTATTGACTGTACAATTAAACATTTTCAAAAGGTGTAATTTATTTAAAATTGTCTCATTTTGGTAAAATTTATGTGAACTTTTAAAGCTAAATATTAAACTTATATGTATTTTTGTTTTACTTTCAATTGTGCAGTCCATGGGGTCGCAAAGAATCAGACATGATTGAGCAACTAAACAACAAATTTAATATTCTTCTGACAGGCTTCCTTTTTGTCGTTGAATTGCATTTATCACTCATTTAATTTTATAAACTTAATTTTGAAAATAATCTTGATGCAGCAGCCTGCCACTGAAAGATAACTTTTGATAATACTGAGTTGCATTTTCATTAGCTTGGCATTATCCTGGATTGAAATACAGGCTATGATTATTTTTTTTAACTTCTTGAAATAATTAGAAGCAGTCTTGCCCCCTGTTACTCGAAAGCACACATTCAGCATGAGACTGAAGGCCATACTCTTTGTTTAGTGTTAACAGATCATTTTACTTTTACTTTAGTTCTATTTTTTTTTGAGTATTTACCCTGAAACAGTTACCCCCAGTTTTTTGTTTTTTTTTCTTTTTTTGTTTTTTTTTCTTTAAGGATACTGTTGTCAAGAGAATATATTATTGAAATAATTTTATTTCTTAAAAACTTTACAAATATTTGGGCATACAAAATTTACTTTGGCTTTCAATTTGAAAAATTGTATTTTTATGTATGTGTGAATTCTATCTGATATGTTTAATGGGACAAGACTATGTATGTTTTATAGAAATACTTGGTCTGGAATATTTTATGTCTTCTCTTTTTTTTTCTTGAGTAAAAGCAGTCAAAAATGGGTTCAAAACTTCTGATATTCCTTAAGTGACTGAAAAAGTCACTAAAGGTGCCTAAATATCCTCCTACTTGATTAGGCCAGAAACCCTTGTCTCTCTCCCTCGCGCTTGATTGTCTCACGTTCTGCATCTCACACACCCACAAGTTTGTCTCTGCCTTCAGATGCCATCCCACACCAGCGGCTGCCTACCTCAGCCTCTGTCCACTGCGTGAAGGCGGGCAGCACCTCTCACCGGCTCCGGCTCCACTGCTCCCCGATCCAGCTCCAGTCTCCCAACACGCCTTACCCTCCTCCACCCTGGTCCGCTCCACACCTGGCAGCCAGTGTGTTCCCTTTAAGACGTCAGTCACACCCTCTTCTAGCAACCTTCAGCAGTTTCCCGTTTCACAGATGACCCTAAGTGGAAGAGGGTCCACTCAGATGCAGGGCTTTTTCCTCTCATACATACAGCAGTCCTGGGATCTCTGCTTGGCTGAATCTGTGGAGGTGGAAATGAGGCTAGAGAGGGCTGAGTGTAGGTCATGTTTGGATTTTTGAGTTCGTGGAGGATTGGTGGCCCACACCATGTTGTTCTTAATCCTTTTTTCCCTCATTGTTTATTTTTATAGCACTTATACTGGTGTCATTTATTTACTGTCCGACTCCCTCTGAAAGAGGAAGCTCTGGAGCATCTGCACTGTGTGTTAGTCCCTTCTGTATTCTGGTGGCTGGACCAGTGCCTGTAAACGTCCCCCATAGACATAATTCTGTGGATGCTGAAATACCTTCTTGAGTAAATGAGTGAATTAATGAGTGTTAAGAGTAAACCTGGAAGTAGGCATTTTACTCAATGGTATCTGCTTTATACTTTACAAGAAACTTTAAACAGTAGGTTTGTCTTTAATATTTATCTTCTATTGTGTTTTCTAAATGTCATTTTTAGAGGTGCCTTTTTCTAAATGGTTTTTTTTTTTTTTTTTTTTTTGCTCTGTTACAGCATTCTATTTCACTTTCATTGCCTATAGGTTTTTATTTTAAGATTTATTATTAATATACAGTATCACAAAAACAAAAATCTTAATTTTTAATGTTTTGTTATTCAAATGTTGGAGTGCCTTTTCTATGAAAAATTTCTTAGTTTAGAAGTAATAATCTTTTTATGATTGTAGCACTTACCTCAGCATCTGCTATATTCTCGATATTTGGTAAATGGTTGAATGAATGAGTTTTAGAATTTAAAGTCTAGGAAAATGTTGACACTTCGCAAATATACTTACTATACTTAGGTCCTGCTGATGACCCCTTAGCTGACATTTCTGAAGTCTTAAACACAGATGATGACATTCTTGGAATAATTTCAGATGACCTTGCAAAATCAGTTGATCATTCAGGTACATTTGCCCAGTGTCTATTTTATGATGTGAGTGAGGTGTGTGTGTGTGTGTGTGTGTGTGTGAAGCAAGCGTAGTCATTGCAATGGAAAAAAAGTCTTTTTCTTTCTTTGGCGTTGTCAAACTCATCATTATATTTGATCTGCCTTGACTTTCCTGCTTTAAAAGGGGAAGTATCGAATTAGTAATTTCTGTTATCTTTTTAATTGCATCAAATCTAAGACTTTTTGCCTTAGAGTCCTGTTGTACCTCGTTTCTTCGTTTGCGTCATCCCCCGCTTCCCGCTCCTGTGGTAATCATCCATTTTATTTGGTTTGGGTCTTGTAGGTCTTGATTTATGCACTTTCCAGGTTGAGAGCTCACCTTGTGCATTTGGTAAGAAACAGCAATGGATGATGGCTGCCTAGAAGTAGTTCTGTTTTGTTTTAGTAGTGATTTCAGCTGAGACAAGCTGTAGGTGCATGTGTACTTGCTATAGTGCTGCTTCGTCACTAATCCAGCTTTGTTTTCTCTGTGTGTGCAGCGAAGGCATGGCACACCTGTACTGTGCTTTGCGTGACCTTCTCTGTAGTGTTCTTTTTTTTTTTTTAATGAGTGGTTTACTCTTGTTAGAAAGCAATCTGTACTATTACCCAAACATATTAACAGTTCCTAGTATAAGCTCAAATAAAAGGAGATGAATTTTTACTTGTTGATAGTAGTAACATTGAGGAAGTGTAATAAAATAGACAAAAAACCATTTTAAAATGTTATTCTTGCTTAAAAACCAATTTATGTAAGATACAGCGTGTTATGAACATAATCTGTATCTTATTTTTGACTACAGAATATTTCAGAAATAAGATCTGTAGTTGGAATTGTTCACCAGAGGATGATTTTTACTAAGCATTAAGAGTTTTTGAGCTTTCCATTAATTGTGTGAAACTTAATAGTTTTATAACCTGCATATGATAGTTGACCCACGCTTTTGAAACAGTTTTCTAAGTTTGAGTTAAAAGTATATTGAACATTATATATTGATTCTTCTTAGAGACCCCTAACTTAATAATATGGTGCTTTTTTGTGTGTGGAAATTAGCAATTTAGAACTAGAAGTGTTCTTTTGTTTCTGAGGAAATGTATTTGCGTTGATCAAACCATAACTTTTTAAAGCAGAACCTAGGTTTACAAATATATTGTGCCTAATTTTTACTGATTGACTCCCTGGATTGATTTAAGAATCTAGATTAATTAAGAATTACAGGCTTTCTATTGCTCTGTTTTAATCCTGTTGTTGTGTATTAATGCAGGTAAATAGTATAACGCGTTTTGTGTGAGTGTTCAGAACTCACTTTCTGATATACACACCTTGCTCCTCTAGCTGGAATAGACGTTGGTCCGGGTGCTGATGACCCTTCATCTCTGCCTCAGGCAACTGTGGGTCAGAGTTCACGGCCTCTAAGTGAAGAGCAGCT
The DNA here is from genome assembly GCF_023699985.2 of Odocoileus virginianus. Classification (NCBI taxonomy): domain Eukaryota; kingdom Metazoa; phylum Chordata; class Mammalia; order Artiodactyla; family Cervidae; genus Odocoileus; species Odocoileus virginianus. The sequence continues at coordinate 5,077,773 of NC_069674.1, forward strand.
CGATGGCATCCTCAGCCCTGAACTTGACAAGATGGTCACAGACGGTAAAGCATTTGCCCTCCATCTGGGCTTTCTGAAGACATGCAGAAATGTAATAGCATCTTCAAAGATGTCTGCATGCCAGTTAACTTCTGTTCTGGTCATTCTGTGACAAATACTATATTGTATCCGGATATTGACATGGTGGTAGTTAATATTCCCGTCTCTTCTCTTTTCTCCTAGGAGCAATTCTCAGCAAGTTGTATAAAATCCCAGGTATTTGTGTTCTGATTCTTTTGTTGATGGAAATAGCACTCGCTGTGCTCTGGCTCTGGTGGTCTCTTAACCGTGCTGTCCTTGTGGTCGTGTCTCCTAGAGCTCGGGGGCAAGGACGTGGAAGACTTGTTTACCGCGGTGCTCAGTCCTGCCGCCGTGCCGCCGCCCCCCGTGCCGCAGCCCCCTGCGCCCCCGCTACTACCCGTGCACGGCCAGGGTACGTCGCCTCTAGACAAGTGTCGTAAGTATGGCCCTGCCGCACGTGCCCCCTCACGTTGCGTCGGCTGCCGCATGCCCCTCGGCTGCCATGCACGCAGACTTGACGGGAGAGGGTCCTCTTTTGTGCTGATGGGGTAGGACCAGCCTCTGAATTCCTCAGTCACACCCCCGCCTCCCCAGCATTCCCTGGAACTCAGCAGCTCACTCTGTGGTCAGAATTCGTTTGCCCACTTCACTGGCAGTGCCCCCTGTTGACAATGCCCGCCTCCTTCCCTGCCCTCAGTCCTGGTCCCGCGTCACCTTCCTCTGTTCCCGCAGAACTGCTCAGCCCTCACCGGCTGCCTTGGACTCATCCATCTGCTCTGAGTCTCAGTCCGGCCCTCCGTGGTCAGCAAGTCTCCATGCACACACTCCCCCCGTGCTTTCCATTCCTAGCGTGTGGTGCAAATATAAACGCCCATTTGGGGCATTATGGTTTTCCCTGTAAATGGTGAGCTCCTTGAAGGCTAGAGTCACAGCTGTCTTCACTGTTTACCTGCCACAGAACATGGCCTCAGTAAATTCTTGCAGAGTAAATCGGTGCCCTTCCTACCACTGTTGACTGAAATTCCTATTTCTGTGGAAATTTGCCTACTTTGTTTAACACACTTTCTTCTACCTATTTGTAACTAGTTGCAGAACAAATTTCAGGCTTTCCTTTCTCCCTCTTTCTGAAGAGCTGAAATCTGATAGGCTAGGATCAAAATTTTGTGGGCATAGGTAAGGAGATACTGCTTTAGACTATATTCTTGATAATTTGAGTATTGGGTCCTCTCTATATCCTGTTGTCACTGCTTCGTGATTCTAAACTGAATGATTTATAATGATGCTTTTATAAGCTCATACACTGTATTTGTGTACGTGCTGCAAAGTGCAAATAATTTAATGTTACCTCAGCCACCAATTTAGTGTATACATGAAAATTTCTATAATGCATATAATTGAAGTGTTTTAGTTTCTACCAGTTTAGCCACTAAACATCAATTTACCATGATGTTTGCTAGACCCCAAATGTGATTTACATTTGAATCAAACAGATTCATAAGTGCTTCCTAACATAATTGTTCCCATACACGTTCTTAATGACTAAGAACTCTTCCGTGTTTCTCTTCACAGCATATAAAAATAAAAGCAACTATCTCCAAGTTTTCTGGAACTAGAACTATTTCAAAAATCAAATCAGTTAAAGATGTATTTCTTTATAAAAAGGTTTTATGATCATTGTTTAAATCATTTCAAAGTGCAATCTCATGTTTAATAAGGTACTGAGGATTAGGGAGGTTGATGTTTACTTGGAGGGGAGGTGGGTTTTGGCCTCGTGCTTACATGTAACTCAGAGATGACTAAGGCTGACAACCCACCAGAGTTTGTAATTTAGTATTGTAGACTTTCAGGTAGACAACTAATTTCTGTTGTTGATGCTGTTCAGTGGCTCAGTCGTGTCTCTTTGCAACCCCATGGACTGTATCATGCCAGACATCTTGTCCTTCACTATCTACTGGAGTTTGCTCAAACTCATGTCCATTATAGTGAGCATAATTCAAACAGAGCTGTAAGAGTCTCTGAGATTTCAGCATTTGTGTTTGAAAGAACAATAACTTAAGGATAAAATGTGGTCAGATCACATGCAGGGAAACACGGACCTGTTTAGGAATGGAAGCTCTGCTACTTCCCAGAGCAAAGGAGGAGAGGTAAAATGGGCAGTGTTTATGGAGGCCAAATTAGAAAGTGCAACATTGGGGCTATATTTTGTCTGGACAGCTAGGCATTGGCAATTGGCCTTTTTTCCTCCAGCCTTTGGAGATCTCACACCAGTGAAATGATCCAGTGAGTCACATGTTTTGGCAAAGTAGCTCTGGTGTTAATTTTGGAAGTGGATTTGGGATGGGAAGAAGTTGTATGTTGTATATTGATGAGTTTATTTCAGTTGGGACTGAATGAAAAATTGGATTCCGTGTGAATATATCTGCAGTAGTAACTGAAAGGAGGAAATGGATTTGATTTGATAGACAGCGATGTTAGCATAAGTAGGAACGTGCTACCAATTGGGTGTACAATGTGAGGAAAAAGGAAAGAAACTGGGCTATATATATGTCAGGCTGGCCTAGAAGATAATCAATCATGCTGTAAACTTGAAACCTGGAACAAAGGAGAGAGAGACAGAATGTGTGTGTGTTGTAGAGGAGGGGGTGGAGATGTAATGAACTTAGTTTTAGGCCGTTTTTACTTTGTTAGAAATGAGCATATACATTGTTCTGACTTACAGGTGTTTGTTCAGAGCTGTAGATAAAAACTTAGGGCTTGTCTGTGTAGTGATCAGAAAGGTAAGATTTCTTAAAAGAATATACTTCAGTAGAATGTAGAATCTTGAACTCTTTTTAATTAAATGTAATAAATTATATGTTTAACAACTGGTTTATATTAGTATACAATTGCATGCTCCTTTTTTTCCCTCTTTTAAGGGTTAGATGACAGTGAAAACCAGAGATGGAGACAGTGAGTGAGAGGTATAGGATCTTAGCAGTGACGCTCGTTAAACCGTTCATAAGGCCACACAGAGGAAAAGATGTTGTGTTGTTTCCTTGGATCGTTCAAGACTGTTGTGATCCTTAGTGGAGCAGCCTGGTAGGAGCAGAGAGGAGGTTAGAGCCTGATGTGCTGACAGTTACATGGAAGGTCAGAAAGCGGAGAAGGGGAACTTCAGGAAGACTGAGCAGAACAACTTGAAATCACTTTAAGTGGAGGTTACATGAAGTAGCTTTTCAATCAATTCTTATCCTCGCGTTGAATAAGATGCTAGTATGACCAGGTGTGGTAAACTTCAGAGGGGCAGGGTTGCAGGTGGAGACCACCTCCTAATTAAAATCATCATGAAGGAAACATGCTTTGCATTTATTTATGTGAACAGCAGCGACAGGCTGTTTAATATCTCTGGGTCTGTCTGTCTGCTTTTTTTGCATAAATGGAGCTACACATAATAACCCATTCCATGGAGTTGGTGTGAGGACCAGCAAGTTAATTAACACATGTAAAGCCTTTAGTACAGGGCCAGGCTAATAGGTAATAGCTGCTGCTGTTACGTAAGCTTCCAGTACAACTGTGTTGCCAGCACAGTCTTCAGTGCCGGCAGAGCGCCAGGGACTGCTCACGTTCTCAGGGCCAGGAAGGGAGCTCTAGTTTAGCCTAATTACATGAAAGACACATGATATTTTTCAGTGAAATACATTGCTTAGTGGAACCCCCTTTTCTTTTAAGATGAAAATACATTCACATTCTACTTGGAATGCATGCAGAAATCTTGCTCCTTATCTAATCCTTGGAGGGAGTTTAGGTGTCCTCAGACACTTGGCTCTTGTGGTGTCCCAAACCAGTGGGCCCAGCCCTGCTGTTCTGCAGGAGGAGCCCTAACTTGATGTCAGGTGTTTCCAGGACCAGTACCCTTGAGACAGAGCCTGCAGATCTGTGGGCATTCAGCCCCAGCATCCTCAGACAGAAACTTAAGGGTTGTCATGGTTTAGCTGACCGGACATCCTGTGGTGCAGAGCGTGTTATGGGCAAGGCACTTCTGATTATTCTTCTTTCTAACCATTTGGCAAATGATCAGGTTAGGAGTGCTCTGTCATTATGCCAGGGGTGCCAACTAGTAGCTAACCTCATGACTGATTTTTATTTGCATAACTAACTGGTGATACAGGTGTGGATCTTCAGTGTTGTTCTGAGTGTTACAATTATCAGTACAGGCCATGTATTTATTACTTGAAAGTGTGTCTCTAAGTTGGAGGGGTTTTCTCCCCGCTTCCAGTTTTATTGAGAGATAATTGACATATAGCTCTTTATAGTTTTGAGTATATAGCATAACAGTTTACCTTACATCATGAAATGGTTACCACTGTAAGTTTATGGAAGGGATTTTTGAAGATACACTCAAAAAAGGTGTTTTTGTGTGTGTGCTTTTTTTTTTTTTTGGCTGGAAAATTGCTTGGCTAAGGAGAGTTGATTTACTACCAAATAGTTTAGGAAAACAGACGATCACAATAAGGGTTGGAGTTCTGTGTTTGTGGAGAGTTTGGGGAAACACAAGGTGGTCTTATTATGGTTTGCCTAATGTCTGTGAGGAAAGATGTGAAGGTGATGGAATGCGAGTTAAAATGGACTTGGTGCCTGAAACTCCAAGTAATAAAAATTAGGTTAAAAACAAATTTTATATATTTTTTACAGTAATCATCTAATTTATAATGGTAGGTGAAATATTGCTTGTTCCAAACTACTTTAGAGATAAAGTGCCAATTTAAGAAAAATAGGTGAGATTTTTATTTGTATATGGAATATCTGTTCATAAATTTTGAGTGAAGAAGAGGATTTGATAAAACTTAGCTATCATTTCTTGAGATTGATTTTTTTTCTTAGAGTTCATATGTGCTGCATACTTACTGTATAGTAGGCACTGTGCTTTTCAGCAGTTTTCACTGCATTAATGTGTATATACATATATACATATTAATATATGTAATATATGCCAGTTACATATATTACAGAACACCTTCGTTTTATAGAAATAGTGATTGATTCTGCTTCTCTCGAGTATCAGAATGAAGATTCAAGCCCAGGGCATCAGACTCTAGAACACATGCTACTCCCATCATACCATGATGAAGTAAACAGAATTATAGAGAAATATTTCAGAATTTTATAGCCAAAAGTCACTCTTTAAGCAATATTTTGCAGTATAATATTGGGGGGACATTCTACTTTTGAGAGTAGTATTACACATTTTTATTTAGAAATATTTCTGCTGCTTTTAAATTATTTTTGAATAATATGCAAACCAATTCACCGCTTTCTTCTTTGAAGATGTTTTTTCACGGATGCCACTCATGAACGGCCTCATTGGACCCAGTCCTCACCTCCCACACAATTCTTTACCTCCCGGAAGCGGACTGGGAACTTTCTCTGCCGTAGCGCAATCCCCCTATGCCGATGCCAGGTATTTGAAAGCCTTGACTTTATATGGAAACATAAATCATTTCTGTTATATAGGTGTTTATCTGTCTGACTTACTGTGACCAGTGTTAGTGTCTTAAAATCATGGTGATTTTTGCTAAAACCCATCAAACATTGTAGCTATGGGTTTAAAGAAAGGGTACTTGACCATAGTACTTAGAAAACTATTCTGTGTTTATGAAGTAAAGTTGTTTATCATTTGGCAGGGATAAAAATCCAGCGTTTAATCCAATGGCCGGTGATCCTAGCAACTCATGGACGTCATCGGCTCCCCCTGTGGAGGGAGAAAATGACACGCTGTCAAATGCCCAGAGGAGCACGCTGAAGTGGGAGAAGGAGGAGGCCCTGGGTGAAATGGCAACAGTAGCTCCAGTCCTCTACACGAATATCAATTTCCCCAACCTGAAGGAAGAGTTCCCGGGTAAGTGCTGGGTGTGCCACTGCTTTCCGTTTGACTGACCTTCCCACACGTGTGCTGACATGCTGTTGGGGTTTTGCTTCCCTGCACTAGAGGGCCCAGTGTCGTCATCAGTTCTTACCTAGTGTGACTGCACATCGTGAAGATTCCCTGGATACCTAGCGACATCTTGCATTTTCTTCGTCCTAAGCCCTGTACCCGTTTGCATATTTCATCAGAGTTAATTTCAGTTAATGAAATGATTCTAGCTCTTAGCAGTCTTCTTAAATATGTGGAAGTCAGTATTGTGTTACATGTGTATTTCTTAAAAAAAAACTAGAATAGAAATTTATTATCTAATCAGAAGTATTAAGTTAGGCTAAATTATACCCAGTTCCAAGTATTATTCACATGGAAACTAACTCATTATTTCCCCTTCTCCCCAACTGTCCAACCTGTTTAAAAAAAGCAGATGGTGTGGTGTTACCATTTTTTGAACATTCTTATTAACTGAAGGACGAAACATTTGGATTAACGAAATGTCACTGACAGAATATTTGTAAGCAAATGCTGGTTTGTTATCTTGAGTTAATGTTGCAAGACAAATCAGCATTTGAAAAGGACATTTAATCTCTGTCTTGAAATAGTTTCCCAGCTGTCAACATAACGGCGCTTTTAAATTACTAGAAGGGTACCTAGAAGTGGATTTTCTTACGGATGATCCCTGTCTTTTATGTGCCTTTTTGGTTCGGACGCCTTGTAGTGTTTTATTCTTCATGTATAGAAATAAATGCTACATTATCTAACAATAGAAATCAGTGGTTTAATGCTGATAAATCAATGGTTTAATGTTAAAGCAATATACACATTCTTCAAGTATTTTTTTTTAATCACACTTCTTTTGCTGCTTAGAAAGGTCTGTTAAGTCACTTAAAACGTCAGTGTAAATTGTCCTTAGATTGATGCTATAGGTTTTCTTTTTTTAAAAGTAATTTCCTTTAATAGATGTACCGTGTGATCCTAGAACTCATGAAATATCATGTTACGGCTGTTGGCCTCTCAGCTGATTGCCTTCGTCACTGGCTTTGTTGAAGCTCTTTTTCTAAGTATAGACAGAACCATTTGTACATGTATTGCTAACTGTTGATCTCACCCAGACTTCAGTTTCGGTCCTGTCCTGACACAGGTTTAAATCACTGCTTTCTCCTGTCTTTGTTGTGAGCAAATACCGATGCTTATTTTCAATACTGGTTACTTCCTTTTGGTCAACATGATAGACTTATCTCATGCATAGATGTTTTCCAAAACTTTTAGCTTTGATTCTGCTAGCATCTTACATAGTTGAGGGAATTTATTATATTTGGCTTAACTTTATCTTGGCTGCTTATAACTTTGGTGTAAAAACTTCAGCTCTGCAAGTGAGATTGTTAGTGAGGCAGCACTGCATTCAGAGGTATGTTTGGCCTGTTGTGTACCAGGAGCTCAATAGTGTACAGAGAACTAAATATAGGACTGTTCACTTAAGAAAACATGGACAAGCCAGATTTAACCGTTAGTAGTTTACCAACTGTTTTGTTAAGACACGCCATTGTTGTGGCTCTGTAAGTGTGTATGCTCTGTGCTTTTGTTGCAGACTGGACGACTAGAGTGAAGCAAATTGCCAAGTTGTGGAGAAAAGCAAGTTCACAGGAGAGAGCACCATATGTGGTATTTACAGAGCTCCTGTGTGTTACCTCCTTCAACACACTTGAACCTTACTCTCAGTGTCTTAGTTTAATAAAAAAATTTTCCATTGCAGAAAAAACCTATGTTGAATACTTGTACACCTAATAACCAGCTTTGTTTTATAGTGATTTCCTCACTTATGGTGTCTTAATATAGAGGGGGGTGACATTTTCACAAGCTGGTGAACAGAACCAGCATGTTGAAAATTGAAGTCACTTATTCTGAGAGCATGGCTAATTCATTTCACTTTTAAATTGTTTCATCACTTCAGAAAAGTATGAAATTTTGCAACTGCATTAATGTGCCTCAGTTATTTCCATAATAAGCCCTTTTTGTATTAAGTTTAGTAGAGAATCTTTGTGTATCTTAAAAGAGACATATCTGGACACTTTGAAGGAGTTTTTGAAATATGTGCTTTGCCAGGAATTATTAGGGTGTTTTATAAGATTCACCGTTCAGATGGTGAATTATTTTCTCCCAAAGAGCCAAGTTAAGACTGTCAACTAGATCCAGATCTTTGCTTTGGTTTTAAAGCATTTTAAATCTACATTATTGTTTTGAACAAAAATATGCAGCTACTTTCTACTTTGATCTTCAGCATATGTATTGGCAGTGATATTGACTGCCTGGATAAAGCAAAACATTTCTGTTTTGGGGAATGTATTGATGATTCTTTGTTTTCCCTTGACTGGCAGAGGTGTAATGGCAGGGTATTTTTAATGTTTCTCAATGGTGGGTTTTTTATTTGTTTATTTTTGAATGTTAATCTTCAAATTCCTGATTTTAGATTTGGAGAATTCTGTTGGTATTCTCCTTTTCTGTACATTGAGAGAGGTATTAATCTTTCCTTTTTTGAGGAGTTTCTTACCAGAATTAGGATTGAAAAATGTTAGATTACACCTGGGTTCTCTAACCTTGTTCAAATAGAGAGATGGAAATAAGTCCTCAATGGAAACATGCCTTATGAAAGGGGGATTTGGGGTAGCGTCTATCTTTTCATGTAAGAGACTGTAAGTTCTCAAGGATAATATTTCAACTATTTAACCTGACATTTTCTTGCTTTGGTATGATAAAGTTTGTCATAGTTTTTCTAGTTTTAACATATACTGGGAGGTAATCTTCTTCTCCTTTTTTCAAAGCAAAAAGCCAGAGATAACAGAGCTGCTTTACGCATTAATAAAGTACAGATGTCAAATGATTCCATGAAAAGGCAGCAGCAGCAAGACAGCATCGATCCCAGCTCTCGCATAGATTCCGATCTTTTTAAAGATCCACTAAAGCAAAGAGAATCGGAACATGAACAGGAATGGAAGTTCAGACAGGTGTGTGTCTTTTGGGTTTATTTTTAAGAATTGACTTTTTAAGTTGGTTTTTTGGTTTTTGAGAAAAGCTATTTATGTCATCGTTTCAGATACAGTTCTTTCTAGAATATAAAAATCCGATTAAAAATAGGCTTTCCTTTTTTCAGTAAAATACATTTATGTTAACTTTGGGAAGTTACAGTAAATACTATAAGCAATATACTTTTGTGGACATTAGGTATGCTCGGGTGAATAGCTCTCTCCCTTCTTTAGGAATTTATAATTTAATACAGGAGCAATCTGGAAACTGATGACAGCAAACACATTTTCTGTTGCCCCCACCTCACCCCACGGGGGTGCTATATTCTTCCTTAAACATAGGCTTGTTTTCCTGTTTCAACAGCAAATGCGTCAGAAAAGCAAGCAGCAGGCCAAGATCGAAGCCACGCAGAAGCTGGAGCAGGTGAAGAGCGAGCAGCAGCAGCAGCAGCAGCAGCAGTTCGGCGGCGCGCAGCCTGCGATGGGCCAGTCCGGCTCTGACACGCCCAGTAGCGGGATCCAGAGTCCCCTGACCCCGCAGCCCGGCAATGGAAGTCTGTCTCCCGCCCAGTCATTCCACAAGGACCTGTTTACAAAGCCGCTGCCCAGCACCCCCACCCCCGCCTCCTCAGATGACGTGTTTGTGAAGCCGCAAGCTCCCCCGCCTCCCCCGGCGCCCTCGCGGCTGTCGGCGCAGGAGAGTCTGCCTCAGGCTCAGCCTTCTCAGCCCCCATCCCCACAGGTGTTTTCCCCTGGATCGTCTAACTCCCGACCCCCGTCTCCAGTGGACCCTTACGCGAAAATGGTGGGTACCCCACGGCCGCCTCCCGGGGGCCACGGCTTTCCCAGAAGAAACTCTGCGCTGGCAGAGAACTGTGGGCCGCTGGCTTCGGGCTCCAGGCCGCCTCAGATGGGCGAGGCCGCGGCCAACCGGCCGTCCCCGGTCCGAGAGGCATGCACCGCCTCTGCGGCAGGCAGTGACCCCTATGCAAAGCCTCCAGACACCCCTCGGCCTGTGATGACAGAGCCATTTCCCAAGCCCCTTGGCCTGCCCCGGTCTCCTGCCGTTTCTGAGCAGACCTCACAAGGCCCTCTCGCCCCTGGCACCAGTGACCACTTCCCCAAACCATCTCGGGCAGATGTGTTTCAGAGACAGCGGATCCCTGACCCGTATGCTCGACCCTTGTTGACACCTGCTCCTCTCGATGGTGGTCCCAGCCCTTTTAAAGCTCCGATGCAGCCCCCTCCTCCCTCCCAGGATCCTTACGGGCCAGTGTCCCAGGCACCAAGGCGATTGTCCATCGACCCTTATGAAAGGCCCGCATTGACACCACGACCTGTAGACAGCTTTTCTCATAACCAGTCCAGTGATCCCTATAGCCAGCCTCCCCTCACCCCGCATCCAGCAATGAATGAATCTTTCTCCCATCCCTCGAGGGCTTTTTCCCAGCCTGGACCCATATCAAGGCCAACATCTCAGGACCCGTATTCCCAGCCTCCAGGAACTCCACGACCTGTTGTAGATTCCTATTCCCAGCCCCCAGGAACATCTCGCTCCAACCCAGACCCCTATTCTCAACCTCCTGGAACTCCCCGGCCCACCACGATGGATCCATATAGTCAGCAGCCACCAACCCCACGGCCATCTGCACAAGCAGACTTATTTGCTGCATCTGCAGCCAGTCAGAGGCATTCTGACCCATATGCTCATCCTCCTGGAACGCCAAGACCTGGAATGTCTGTTCCTTACTCGCAAACACCAGCAGCACTACGGCCAAGGATTTCAGAGGGTTTTACTAGGTCTTCGACAAGACCAGCCCTCATGCCGAACCAGGATCCTTTCCTGCAAGCACACAATCGAGGAGCAGCCTTACCTGGCCCTCTGGTAAGGCCGCCTGATGCTTGTTCCCAGACTCCCAGGCCGCCTGGTCCTGGTCTTTCCGACACTTTTAGCCGTGTTTCCCCATCTGCTCCCCGTGACCCCTATGATCAGCCTCCCATGACTCCAAGACCGCAGCCTGATGCTTTTGGAACAAGTCAGGTTGCCCATGATGCTGATCAGCCACGGCCTGGGTCTGAGGGAAGCTTCGGGGCACCTTCCAACACGCCCATGACTCCACAAGGCCAGCAGTTCTCCGGTGTCTCCCAGCTTCCCGGACCCGTACCCACCTCAGGGGTCACCGACACGCAGAGCACTGTCAACATGTCCCAGGCTGATACAGAGAAACTGAGACAGGTAAACAGCTTGAATCTTCTTAGTTTTCTTAGATGTATTATTTGAGAAAGCTGTTTTATCGAGTAACTTATATACAGATGTTAAAGCCGATCTTTTCAGTAGAATTTGTCATACTGCAAAGAAAAGTGAAATTGGTAGAATCAACACGAGTGAATTGGACTTACTCTTTTACCTAATTTCAGTCTTCATGAGTTTGTAGGGGAATTCTTAAATATGAAAGCTTCAGTTCTGTGGTGGTTATATGGCAAGGAAAAGAACCCAAATCATGTTTATTTTTTAAAACCTATTGACTATTTAAGTTTAACTCGTGTTTTATCATATTTTGAAATATTAAGATTCAAATAGTACCATAGTGAAGTATTAGAATCATTGAGGCTGAAAAAGGCACGGGTCAGAAGAAGTCCCAGTCACCTTGCGTTTCCTTACATCCAGCGACAGAAGCTCCGTGAGATCATCCTCCAGCAGCAGCAGCAGAAGAAGATGGCTGGCCGGCAGGAGAAGGGGGCCCAGGACCCAGGAGCAGTGCCCCACCCGGGGCCCCCACCACACTGGCAGCCGGAGAGCGTCGGCCAGGCGTTTGCCCGGCCTCCACCCCCCTACCCTGGGAGCGTCAGGTCTCCCATGGTCCCTCCTCTGGGACCTCGATACACCGTTTTCCCGAAGGAGGCCCGTGGAGTCTATCCTCCTGATGTCAGCGGTATGGGGGTGAGGCCGCATGGATTCAGGTAAGGCTTTTCATTTCATGCCAGAGTAAACTGCCAACAGAAGGGGACACCCACCTGAAAGGACTTCTTCTTGCCCTTTCTAATTGAAGTGTGGCTAATTCGCAGTGCTGCGTAGTTCCCAGTGTACCACAGCGTGATTTGGCGTTTTGTACATTCGTGTATTCTTTGACATGACTCTTCATCAAGACCTCGTTGCTCGGTTTTCCTTCTTGATTCCTTTGAGATAAAATCAATGTTATTTTCCACTAATGAGAGGTCATAGATTTTTTTCTAAACCTCTAAGTACTCTACAGACTAAAAACATTCCCTTTGTTATTAAATATTGACTGTACTAGCATTACCTTACAGCCACAATGATATTGTTTATCAGACTAATCAAATCTCTAATATGTTACTGCCATATTCAGTCCAGTATGTGATGTGAATTATTTTCTTCTTAGATTTTTAATTTACACTGTAAATATTCATGGAAATTTCCAAATCGAAAGGATGATTTCCTGTAGGAACTTCTCATGAATGAAATAGGGTTGTAAAATTAGTGGTTTTCTCTTTTGAAATGGCTAGTAGAATGGTCAAAGCCAAATGTGGGCCTGAGTTGTAATGAGGAGGCATTTCTTTAACGCATGCTCTTCATTTTATCAGATATATTTTTTAGTCTAATACTTACCTTCATGTTAAAGTCTTCCCCTTGTTTTTTTTTTTTCTTTCTCCTTACTTTATGCCTGTTTCTCTGTTTATATTTATTTGTACGTGTTAAGTGGCTTCAGTCCCCATGGACTGTAGCTCGCCAGGCTCCTCTGTCCATGAGGTTCTCCAGGCAAGAATACTGGAGTAGGTTGCCATGCCTTCCTCCAGGGGATCTTCCCAACCCAGAGTTGGAACCAGTGCCTCTTTAAGTCTTCTGCATTGACAAGCGTGTTCTTTGCCACTAGCACCACCTGGAAAACCCATATTTGTTTGTAACTTGCCTTTCTTTCTTTCTCGGATGAGGTACAATATAAATAAAAGTTTTTCTGTAATTCATTCATTTACTGAGTCTTTACAAATAATGCCTATCATTCTTGTCTTACCACCCCTGGTTCTCATTCTTTGAGCAAACAGGTTAATCTGTCCAGTCATCATGCCTTTGTTTTCTTATGTGCAGAGACCTGAAGTGTCTGGTAAAATTCATTAGACCTCCTATTCAAGCGTCCCCCTAAATCAGCTTCCTCCATATCATAGCTGCCTTTGCAACTCCAGTAATATATGCTGATTTGTAAACAACCGATTCCATCTACTTGTTTGTTTTCCTTTGTCTTTGTTTATGGTGTCTGTTAGATGTCATCAGAGCTCAGGTATGGTATTTACTGTTGAGTATTTGGCAAAAAATTTGTTCATATAGATTCTTTATAAATACTTTCTAATGGTGATAATTTTGTTTTTGCTAAGTCATTATTACATTTGGCAACATTTTGTGTACTTACTCAGTCATGTCTGACTGTTTGTGACCTCATGGACTGCAGCCCACCAGGCTCCTCTGTCCATGGGATTTTCCTGGCAAAAGTACTGAAGTACAAAAGTGCTGAAGGAACTGGGTTGCCATTTCCTTCTCCAGAGGTTCTTCCCAAGCCAGGGATCGAACCCGGGTCTCCCACGTTGCAGACAGGTTCTTTACCATCTGAGCCACCAGGGGAGTCCTATCAGTATTTAATCTAAAACTTCCCTTTTATCAACCTAACTCTGAATTCAGTACAATACTTTATGTTAACTATCTGTGTTATTTATTTCTTCTTGTAGGTTTGGATTTCCAGGAGGTGGTCATGGCACCTTGTCAGGTCAGGAACGCTTCCTTGTACCACCTCAACAAATGCAAGGATCTGGAGTTCCTCCACAGCTCAGAAGGTCTCTGTCTGTAGATATGCCCAGGCCTTTAAATAACTCACCAATGAATAATCCTGGTGGACTTCCTGCACATTTTCCAGCACAGAGCCTGCCAGTTCAGCAGCATAACATACTGGGCCAGGCTTTCATTGAGCTGAGGCACCGGGCCCCAGACGGGAGGCCCCGGCTGCCCTTCCCTGCTGCTCCTAGCAACATCATTGAGGCACCATCCCATCCCCGCCATGGGAGCTTCATTCCCCGGCCAGACTTCCCAGGCCCCAGACCCCCAGACCCCATGAGACGACCCTCCCAAGGTCTCCCTCCTCAGCTGCCCCTGCACCCAAATTTGGAGCAAGTGCCGCCGTCTCAGCAGGAGCCGAGCCATGCTGTCCATCCGTCTGCTGTGGTCATGAGGTCTCTGAGTCATCCCTTGGGTGGCGAGTTCTCAGAGGCCCCTTTGTCAGCCTCTGTGCCAGCTGAAATGACGTCTGAAAATTTACAGATAACCACCCAGCCTTCTGATGGTCTCGAAGAAAAGCTTGATTCTGATGACCCATCTGTCAAAGAACTCGATGTTAAAGACCTCGAAGGGGTTGAAGTCAAAGACTTAGATGACGAGGATCTTGAAAATTTAAACCTGGATACAGAGGACGGCAAGGGGGACGAATTGGATACTCTGGGGAATTTGGAAGCTAATGACCCCAACCTGGATGACCTTTTACGGTCGGGAGAGTTCGATATCATCGCCTATACAGACCCGGAACTTGACCTGGGAGACAAGAAAAGCATGTTCAATGAGGAACTGGACCTCAGTGTCCCAATTGACGACAAGTTAGATAATCAATGTGTATCTGTTGAACCCGAAAAAAAGGAGCAAGAGAACAAAAGTGTGGTTCCTTCTGATAAGCCTTCTCCTTGGAAAAAATCCACTGTCAGCAGCGAGATAAAAACGGAAGTACTGTCTCCAAATTCTAAAGGGGAAGCCAAATGTGAAAGTGAGAAAAGTGAGGAGGGTAAAGATACTGTTGACCCCCCCTGCCCGCCGGCCCCTGCCCCTCTGGACAAGGCTGACGGGGACGAGGCTCCTGTGCAGCCCCGCGATGCAGACCTGCTGGAGAAAGGGACTACCCAAGAGACGCCTGGCCCCAACCCCGGCGTGGCTCGTGGGGCCCCTCAGCTGCCCGCTGAAGAGGCCGTCACCCCGTGCGGCGTCCCTGGGCCAGCTCCAGTTCTCTCCAGTTTACTTGCTAACGAAAAACCTGATACTGCAGACATGAGGCCGTTGGCATCTCCAGCAACAACTTTGCCGGCCTCCCCGTCCGGCCATGTGTCAAGTTTGCCTCCCCCTCTGATAACACCGCCTGGTCATGTTTTGGATAATACCATGAATTCTAACGTGGCAGTAGTCCCTCGACTAAACCATGCTTTCCCTCAGGGTGTGCAGGTAAACCCAGGCTTCATTCAGGGCCAGCCGCCAGTAAACCACAGTTTTGGGACAGGCAAACCTGCCAGTCAGCCTGTGTCCCTGTCGAGTCAGCCTGGGACCAGTGGCATGTCTGGAGCCCAGCAGCTAATGATTCCTCAGACGTTAGCCCAGCAGAGCAGAGAGAGGCCCCTTCTTCTGGAGGAGCAGCCTCTACTTCTGCAGGATCTTTTGGATCAAGAGAGACAAGAACAGCAGCAGCAGAGACAGATGCAAGCCATGATCCGTCAGCGGTCTGAGCCATTCTTCCCTAATATCGGTAGGAGTTCCTCCGAGTTTCAGAAATAATTACCGTGGGCTTTGGGTGGAATGCGATATGCTTACAAGCTTTTTTCTATATTAAAATTACATGTGAACTAGAGTACTGAGGGTTGTATTTCTGTTCCTTCTTCAGCTTTGAGATGAAACTAAGAGTTTTAAGGTTCCTCCTCAGTAAATCAAGAAATTAAACTCCTGGAGTTTCAGATGTTCTCAATTCTATTTTTTATGGGATGACTTAATAGAAATAAATCTTTTTTGGTTCCTTCCTTCTAACCATTATTGCCAGGTATTTTCAGTCATTGAAAGGTGAATTTAAAGAAATTATGCTAGGAGTAAACTTCTCACTTGTACAATGAATGCTTGGCAGTTCTTTTAGTCATATAAAGCTCTTCAACATATTTCAGTAGCTTACTAATTTGGGGGAACATTCCCCCCCCCCCCCAAAAAAAAAAAAACCAGCAATACTCTAAAAATGCCTGAGTGCCTCTAAGAGAAAGAACTAGCGATCAAAGGACACGTGTCCAAGAAATCCTTTCTTTTCTTTTGAATGCTTCTTTTTCTAAACAATAAAATTGACCTTCTGTCCTACATTCATTACCAGTTCCATCATTTTAGCCCATTTCTATATACAAAGAGGTCTTTTCCCTTAACCTATCCTTATTGTAAGAACTTGATACATTTTTCTCTTAAGTAATAACCAGTTTAGCAGTATTCCTTAGTATTTGTAATAAGTGCAAATCCTCATCATGGTGGAACATTCTGCTGAGCCTTGTGAAAGTTTAGGTGAATGGAATTGCATCACTTTAGGTTACTGCTATCATTTCCCTTATGCCAGTATTTGACAGATATCTTGTTTAGATTCTTGCAGGACTAAGGTATTAAATGTGTTGATCACTTAGATGGGAGTAAATTCAGGATGAGGTTCTCATAATTTTTTACCTAGTATAGAGACCTATAATAATGATTATTAAATAACAAGGAATAAGAGTCTTAAGTTATGTAATGTTTCTGACAATTACGTTACTTGTTAGTGTCACTTGAACAAAGTACTGTGAAATAAGTAACTTTAAAATATGTTTCTTCTTTAGATTTTGATGCAATCACAGATCCTATAATGAAAGCCAAAATGGTGGCCCTTAAGGGCATAAATAAAGTAATGGCACAGAACAATATGGGCATGCCACCAATGGTTATGAACAGGTAGGTAAAGATGTTTCTCATTGTTACTGTGCGTCAAAATGCATGAAATTATTACCAGTTACTAGAAGGAGCCTATAGTGACGCAAAACTTGTATTCTAGGAATGAACAGTAATTATTCCAATTGGTTGTGATGTCAGCTGAATATGATCAAAAGCAAAATGCTGTACGAATGTAGAGATTGAATTTTCATTCGTTTCAGGGTAAACATAATAAAGCATTATAGAATGGTGTGCAAGATTGACTTGACTAAGCAGGAAATTCAACATATTTAAGTACATGCTTGTTTAAATACTTTGGAGTAGGTAATGCTGACCAAAAACTGCTTGGGACATGCTTCATCCTCAGTAGGCAAGGGTGAGCAGGAAAACAGACATTAAACTGTTCTCTGCTGAGAACAGAAGATAGTGTGTTAGTCTGAAGGTCTTTTATTCCATCAGAGGACATGTGAGAGTTAGCACTTTGAAACTTTATAAGCCTTTTCACTATTAATAGGAAAAAATGTGAAAATTATACATTAGAGAAGATTATGAGTTACTCGACTCTCTGAATTTCTGAAATTATTTACACCCCCCAAGGGGGTGTTAAATAACAACAGGCAGTGTTTCTTAAGTTCTGATTGTGGACCATCATCAGAATTATGTGGTAGCTTTTTAAAAAAATGTAGTTTCCTTTCCTCAACCGCAGACTTACTGAATCAGAGTATCTGGAGATGGTGCTTGTAGTTTTAGCGCGCACCATGGGTGATTCTTTTGTATATTGCTGTTTGAGAACCTCTGTCCATAGAGTAGGCATAGAGCCTCAATTTAGCCTAATTGCTTGTTGAGTGTGGATGATCGTGGAATTGAATATGAAGTCTACATGAATTTAAACACAGTTCTTCAAAGGTGCTTTGTTGGATACTTTGGAAATGGTTGAGAAGCATTGTTGAGATCAAAGAAGAGACTGTAATGACTTGCATGCACAGCGTCTGTGAACACTTTCTCTGTCATGAGGGTTCTTAACTTTTTTATGTCGTGGACTTTTTTGACATTCCAGTAAAGCCTTTGAACTCCTCAGAATATTTTAATGCCAAACCAAAAACATAATATTACAGAGGAGATCAATTATATTTGAAATACAGCTATTTAAATGTGAAAGTTACAGTGTATGTGCTTCTCTAATACATGAATAAATTTGGCAATAGGTGTAATAACTACCGTAACTTCAAAAGAATGATGTGATGAACCTAAATGACTGATTGGGTTTGTGCAACAACTTTTGCCATGAAAATAACAAGTTCTGTTTGTGAAAAGTCACAGTACTGCTGATAATACTGTAGTTTGCTGCCTGTAGTCAAAATAGAAGGAAATTTAATTCTGCACTTACTTTAAAATACAGACCTGAGATTCGAAACCCTTGCTCCTTCAACATCAGGTCTCTACCACTTAGATACACTGATGTGTTAGTCACCTGGCGAGTTGTTAGTGCTTCTGCTGAGATCTTTGAAGAGGCAGAGATGATGGTCCCTCCTCCATGTGGTGGCATAAGTTGACCGAGGGTGATGGACAGCGAGTGCTCTGCGGATTGAGAGACCATTCCACCCCAGGCTGTAGTGGGGCCAGGGGGCAACAGATGAATCAAAAAGCTGAGTAAAAAATTTAAAAGCATGTGTTCCAAATTCTGCTTAGACATTAATTATAATGTTAGGCATACTTATCTACTTAAGACATTAATTATAATGTTCGATAAATAATTTGGAAGATATATGTTGAAGCATTTGGTAACTCTACATGCAGTGTTTTCATTCAAAGCAGTAATGTTTCTGAAGTTTTTTAACTGGAATAGGTAACACTTTGCCAGATAACTTTTTAACCATCTAGACTTTTTCTTGGTCTGACCAGTTTTTGATTTGCTCTAACTTTGAGGCATAAAGATATATGAAGCTTCTTAATAATTGAGATACATCTTTTGTTTTAAATAAAGATCAGAATAAACAGCTTGATTACATAAATTCTAAGAAAACTATGCCTTCATTATTTTCTAAAAGATTTGAATTAATTTTAATGTATAATGAGACACATAATAGAGTGGACCCTCTGAGACAGCCTCACGGGCAATGCAACCACACTAGTCCCTGTGGGGAAAGTTAATCTCTCTGGATCTTCCCTTTCATCATAAGTTAAACGAGTAGGAAGAATGTGCACTCCACAGAATCGTGTAGTAGGTTGGGGCACAAAAATACAGGGCCTGAGTAAGTGTTTTTGACAAGACACACATTGCCATTACTCCTCCTTCCCTGGAAGAGAAAATGGTTAAGTACCTAAAGATGATGTTAGTTCCAAATATTTCTTTGATGCTCAGTCTTTCTTTCTGCAGGTTCCCCTTCATGGGCCAGGCCGTGACCGGGACACAGAGTGGGGACGGCCAGACCCTCCTGCCACAGGCCGTTGCTCAGGTATTGCCGCCTGTCACTCGTCACTCTCGAGCTCCAGTGCCTTTCCCTGGGTGTGTCCTAGCCTTCACAGCGAGGCCACTTGTAGGAACCAGTGCAGGTTCTAGGACACTGCCACACTCTGTTACCGACTCGGCAGAAATAAGATACTTTACTGTTTTTTTAAGGGCAAGACAAGTTAAGGTTAAAACGTTGGCAGTTTCTGAAAAGGATCTGTATGTTTAAGGTTAGAAGGTCACTTGGAGGGAAGCCAGATGCTTAGGGTCTTTAGGGTTTGGTTTCATTTACTTTTAACTCCATGGAGACGTTTTCACATCCAGCATTTTAGAATTCACTCATTACATTTAAATGTCAAACTGCTACAAATTGCAGAAAACAATGATTATAGTCATTTTATTTAGATACAGTCACGTGCTACAATTTATTCCTTATTATTTTTTGAAGTACTTAACATTCACAGTAGTCAGCTTTAAGTGTAAATATTTAGTGTCAAGTGATGTCCAGGAAAGTCAGAAGTATACTTTATATTGTGTTTGCAGTTTTTCTTTTCACCAAGTTCTGCCTGGGGGGGAAAAAAAAGAGAGAAAACTACCTACTTTCTACATGTCTTTTGGGCACCTTCTTTTTGCCCTGCTTTAGATTTATTATGCTGATAATTGTATTTTCATTTAAAAAGAGCCATCTGACACTGTTGAAGAAACATAGGCTTCATAGCTGAGTTTAATCTGATTTTCACTGAGTTTATAAGGATTTGGGGGCAAACTTTTTAGCCTCCGTTTTCTGATCTGTTGACTGTTACACCACCTGCTTTGCAGGATTTTATGGTTTACATTTAGTGCATTCTGGGTGCTGATATTTGTCGTCGTTTGTCTACAGCTCATGTCTAACAGAATTTGTGAGAACTCAGTAAATGCTTTTTCAAAGTTAATTTTATTTATCAGATTGTTACCAGGGAATTGTGAGATGATAACTATTTACTCAATCTCCCTGGGAAAAATGACATTCAACTAGAAAATGATAGTAATATTTAAATTAATGCATATTTATTTTATTATTTGTGCCTGTTAGAGATACTGGTTCTCGTTTATAAATAACTTTGTGAAGTGGAATTTAGTAAATCTGGAACCCGTGTTTCTATGTCTTAGTTGCTGAAGAAACCAGGTAGATTTGATCACAAAGTAGGGTTTTATGTGAATCTTTAGCTAAGTACTATTTGATTTGCCCTACTATCATATTTTTGATGAATAACCTCTTAGTTCAAAAATAATTGTTTTTCAACTGAGACCTAGCAAATATAACAGTTCAGAAGTAGTTTAAAATTTTCAAAAAGTAGGTTGTCACCACAAAATTCATTCTACTTTTTATCGAAATGAAAGCTTCAAAGATGTCATAAGAAATTAAAGTTTTTTCCCTTCCACTTCTTTTTCCTTTTTTTAAGTTTTTGTCCCCCTTTAACTGAAATGTGGAATAAACCTATTTGTAAATTTTACTTATTTTAGGATGGCAGTATAACACATCAGATTTCTAGGCCTAATCCTCCAAATTTTGGTCCAGGCTTTGTCAGTAAGTATAAATCTAATCAGTTACGTGTTCTCTGGGGATTGCTGGTTTGCACTATATCTGTGTTCTTCTAAAATCTTGGAGTTAGTGTAGGTGTGTTATTTGAAGTCAAAGTGCCCTCAATCTTTTATTAAACATCACTGCTGCCCTATTAGGGTCCTCTTCCTCAAGGCATGTCTTTCATTGCTTTGCTTTTCTTTTTTCTGTGCATGAATACTTATGGTTAGAGATGAGTATTTTAATAGAGAAAAATCATCTCCCCCATTCTCTTCAGTGTTGCTATTTTTGTATATAGACTGGGCACTTTACAATCTGTGGCATAAAACCACTTCTTTTCTAATGACTGTCTGTGTCAGTGACAAGGACACCAAATGGGAACAGCAAAGGGCGTGTGCTTAAAGAGGAGCCGGGTTTAGCAGCATGGTGTGAAGTCAGGGATGCAGGATGCTACCACATCCTCCTAGTTACCTTCAGGGGTCCCACGGTGCTTCAGGATAGCGTTTAAAGTTCTCCCCAGACTGAACCTTTCTGAACTCTCCAGACTGTCTAGCTAACTTTTTTTTCACCGTTATTTTTCATTTTGCTCACCTCTGCTCTCCTGGTTCCAGAAACCAGAAAGGCTTTCCTTGCGGTAGGTCTCATTCTACCAGAAGCAGAACTTCTGAAATCTTGTGAAAAAGCCTGTTCTAGAACAATGCCCTGCAAATTTAGTAGACGAGATTCAAGTTCATACACGGACGGAACTTCTGGGTTTAAGAACAAACCCAAAGTCCAACCTTTTGAAATTCCCCTTTCATTAATGATTATAATTTGAATACATATTTGCCTTAAAAACAAGTGAACTACTATAACCAACTGGCTTTTTCTGGCTTTATTGTGCCCATTGACTTTGGGTGGATTCTTAATGTATGATGATACTCTGTTAAATCATTGATGTAATTTTTCAGCTAATGTCCTTCTTGGAATTGTATTTATTCATTTCTTTGTCTTAAAGTGAGTCAAAACGGTATATTCTGAATTTCACAACATAAGATGACTTTTTTTTTTCCCCTTAACTTGGCATCAGTGAAGTAAAGTGCCCTCAAAGAATAAAGTAGGAATATTGCTACAAGATGAAGAGATACAACTGTTTGGGGAGATATTAATGACAGTCATACAAGTGGAAAAGATTTTACTTGGTTAATGGCTTATTTATAGAAATATAAATGACAAAATTCTTAAAAATCATCAGTTTTTTTAACTTACAGAGTTCCTTTATGAAACAGACTTCATATTGGTCATTTCTAAAACCTTCTAGGTTCTTTCCCTGTTAATTCAGGACACGTTTTCACTGTTTAGAAATAGAGGAAACCTTATCAACGTAGGAAAATTAGCATGGGAAATGATACCTGACCCATGCTCTGGACGTTGGCAGGCTGTGTCTCACTTCGTCTCTTCAAAATCTGTAAAGCTGAGTTAATCAAATACAAATGTAGTTTATTTCAGTAAATAGTGGCTTTTGGGTCAGAGATTTCAATAATGTAGTAGATGAAAAGTATCCTATCAGATAAGTCGTCTGCTTCTCAGAGATTGGGTTTATAGTATTTATGAGGTTAGCCTGTGTCCTAAGAATATGCATTCTTTAGTTTTCTTAAATATTTTTCTAAAATCTTCTACTCTATAGGTGTATTATGGTCTAAAATTTAGTATTGTGTTTTCAAAATACGTATGACAAGGTCATGATGAAACTGTTCCCTTACAAAATGGATTTGTGTATCTTGTATTGAACTCTTTAGAAAATTAACACAGATGAATTTTAATTTTTTTCCTCAGATGATTCACAACGTAAACAGTATGAAGAATGGCTTCAGGAGACCCAACAGCTTCTTCAGATGCAGCAGAAATATCTTGAAGAACAAATTGGCGCGCACAGGAAATCCAAGAAGGCCCTTTCAGCTAAGCAGCGTACCGCCAAAAAGGCTGGGCGAGAGTTCCCAGAGGAGGACGCCGAGCAGCTCAAGCATGTCACCGAGCAGCAGAGCATGGTTCAGAAGCAGCTGGAACAGGTAACACATAGCTTGGCCAAACAGTCTGCTCTTGACTAATTATGAATGGATTTGGTCGGTGCTATGAATGGATTTGGTTGGTGCTAAGTGGCACACAGAAGCGCGCTGTCGGAAATGACAGCTCTCAGACCTCTCACTGAGGGAGTGACTGCCCCAGTCCTTGCCCCAGAGTCATGCACTGCGTGAGTGCTTCTGACGAGACGCGTGGTCCTGGACCTGACTTAGAGGAACCGTGTCCGTGCTCTGGTAGGAAACCCTGCTAAAGCTGATGGAGCTAGAGGAATTGAAGTGCTTTCCCTGCACTGAGGGGTCACCATGCAGAGTCTTCAGCTTTCCTAGAGATAGCACATGGCGCGAGCCTCGATTTTCTCTCAGTACTTGGAGTTCACCTTTGCCTTGCCCTGTCTTTGGTTCCCTAGTCTCCAGTGGAGTTTCAGATATAGCATTTTTTAATCATTCTGCTGGGGTTTTTTTCATACTGTGTTTTTATTAGTGTTCCCTCTCAGTATTCTGATCTTAATATACATTGACTGTAAAGGACTCACTCCTGAAATACAAGACCAGTTTGTTGTTATCTTCCATTATAGACCTGATGGTTCTCAGAATGTTCATACTGAAATAGCAGTTATACTTACAAAGAGGTAAAACTTGAGCTTTTTATTTAAAATAAAACAGTAATAGTGTTCAAAATCCATAAAGGGGACCCTCTTAGGTATTTACTTGAATTAAAAACTTAGGTTCACCCAAAACTTGTGAGTACACATACAGACAGCATCTCTAACATAGTCACCAAAAACTGGGACACCCCCACGTCCCCCCGAACCATCCTTTGGTGGTGAATGTTTGGACAAAGCGTGGCACATTCGAATGATGAAATACTTATTCAGCAATCAAAAAGAATGGAACTGCTGAAATACACCACAGCTGGGGTAGATACAGCAAGAGCGTTGTACTGAGTAAAAGAAGCTAATCCCAAAAAGTTATGTATTGATTCCATTTATAGAAAATTCTTGAAATGACAGAACTACATAGTTGGACAATAGTTTAGTGGTTGCCAGGGCCTCGAGCTGGGAGAGGAGGATTTGATTACAAAGGGGTAGTAGCCTGTTTCTTGATTGTGGTGATGGCCATACTGGTCTTCACCTGTGTTGAAATTCATAGAATTATACATCAGAAAGGTCCATCTTGTTTTTGATTGTCAACATAGATTTTATTCTCCAAGTTAATAGTTTCTAAGAGTAGTTTGATTGACTTGGTAAAAATCACAGAAGAGCTTTCTGCATAAGAAAGTTAGTCACATCCCCTGTCTTACCTAACCTTCTGAACAAGGGGGTATTCTCACCACTTTATACAGGAAAGATTGAGGGCAGAAGGAAAGGGGATGACAGAGGATGAGTGGTTGGATCACATCATTGACTCAATGGACATGAGTTTGAGCAAGCTCCGGGAGATACTGAAGGACAGGGAAGCCTGATGTGCTACAATTCATAGGGTCCCAAAGAGTCAGACATCACTTAGCAACTGAACAACAAAAGATAATCTACTGAGTCATTGTGGAGATGGGTGAGATAGCTGATGAGAAGAGTAAGGGTTTGGACTCGGGCATTTTATCTGCAAGCTGTGTTGTCACTAACTCATTGAAACTCTGTGTTCTGTAGCATGCCAGGCTCTCCTGTCCTTGACTGTCTCCCAGAGTTTGCTCAAATTCACATCCATTGAGTCAGTGATGCTGTCTCCCCATATTCTCTGCAGCCCCCTGGCGATTACAGTATGATCCCCTTGTTTAAAGCTAAGATTCGTCCAGAGTGAGGTTTCATTTCTCTTTCAATTCAGTTTCTGGGACCATTTTTTTACTGCAAGTAAATATGCTTTTAAGGATTCTTTTATAAATTATTTTCATCTTTGTTATTGCCTTCTGTTACATTTCTATAAATTTTTTATGATGAGGGCCTAGTTTTCGCATATACGTGGATTAAATCCTATTTAGAAATTAATGCTATACTTGGAAAATGGGACACATCATCTGTTACATAGTTGGCGGCAATCCAGTGTAATCTCATTAAGATAAGCAGTTAATGACAGTGTTTTTAAGAGAATTTTAAAATGTCCTGGGAGAGGCCTGGCTCAGCACCTTCTGTATTCCAGATCGTGTTCTGGGTGCTTGATGTGTGTTCATTCTCCTTCACCAAAGTCCAGTGGTGACTTCCTCAGTTCTAGTAGGAAGCCAGTCAGGAGAGAGAAGAGAACAGGTAGGAAACAGCTACTGGGAAACAGACCCAAACAGTGTGTGCAGCGAGCATACCAGCCGGCCTGGGAACCCGTTGACTAATAAGTTGAAAATGTGTCAGTGTTTGGGTCAGTGCATAAGCCCAGTGTGAGGAAATGCAGCCGCTGTGGAGAACACGGGCGTCTCGCGGTCCTGCCTCCCAGCTCCCTGTGTGGGGCGCTGTGTCCTCAGGGCGGTCCCCAACGTCTGCCCTCGGGGCCACCAGGGGTCTGGGATGAGCTCGCTGACACGAGTCAGCCATGGTGTTAGGAGCCTAGTAGGAGGTATTCAAATAACACCCTGGAGCGTCTCCATATTTCAGAAGTTATACCCATTTAATTTCAAGGGGTTTCACCAATCTAGTCTTTTTAACATGGATGGGAGGGTGTGGTATGTGCACTACTAATTCATCTTTTTTTTAACATGTTGTACAATTTTGTATACTTAAATGAAATCTTCGCATTTAAATGGTTAAAGTTTGAGTTAAATCTCATAGTTAGTCTAACCTTATGTATTAATGTAACCTCTGCTACTTAAGTCACTTCAGTCGTGTCCGACTCTGTGCAACCCCATAGATGGCAGCCCACCAGGCTCCGCCATCCCTGGGATTCTCCAGGCAAGAACACTGGAGTGGGTTGCCATTTCCTTCTCCAAGGCATGAGAGTGAAAAGTGAGAGTGAAGTCGCTCAGTCGTGTCTGACTCTTAGTGACCCCATGGACTGCAGCCCACCAGCCTCCTCTGTCCATGGGATTTTCCAGGCAAGAGTACTGGAGTGGGGTGCCATTGCCTTCTCCAAATGTAACCTCTAAGGCATCACAATTAGCTAATTTCTGTATAACCTTTGTTTATGGGTTTTGTTTTGTCCACGGCACATACTGTGTGGGACTTTAGTTCCCCAGCGAGGGTTTGAACTCTGCCACAGCAGTGAAAAGTGTGGAGTCCTAACCGCTGAACTTCTGGGGAATCCCCTATTGTCTTTTTTTTTAATACTTTAAAAAATTTATGATTTTCAGAGTAAGATTTTCTTAATATTATTATCAAAAAATGTTTTTCAAATTTGTTTTTGGTATTTCCTATTTAGAAACATCTTATTATCGAAAAGATTGGCAGTTTTAGTTGATGAGTTTTTTGGAGGGGGGTGATGTTTGCCATTGCCTAATAAGCAAAATAATTTTGCCTCTATAAGATCTAATTGCCTTCTGTGTAACCTGCACCTTTATCATCAGCCAGTGTTTGTAAAGCCTGTAGTACATATATAATGAGCAAGACTTACTTTTATGATTCCAGATTCGTAAACAACAGAAAGAGCATGCTGAGTTGATTGAAGATTACCGGATTAAGCAGCAGCAGCAGCAGCAATGTGCAATGGCCCCCCCGCCCACCGTTCTGCCTGGTGTCCAGCCCCAGCCGCCCCTGGTTCCGGGTGCCCCCCCGCCTGCCATGAGCCAGCCCAGCTTCCCCGTGGTGCCCCCGCAGCTGCAGCACCCCGCAGTCATGCCTGGCCACACCAGCCCAGCCAGAATGCCCAGCTTACCTGGGTGGCAACCTCCCAGTGCTGCTCCTCACCTCCCTCTCAACCCTCCTAGGATTCAGCCTCCGGTTGCACAGTTACCAATAAAAACTTGCACACCAGCCCCAGGGGCTGTGTCAAATGCAAATCCCCAGAGTGGACCGCCACCACGGGTGGAATTTGACGACAATAACCCGTTTAGTGAAAGTTTTCAAGAACGAGAACGTAAGGAACGTCTCCGGGAACAGCAGGAGAGACAGCGGATCCAGCTCATGCAGGAAGTCGACAGACAGAGGGCTTTGCAGCAGCGGCTGGAGCTGGAGCAGCACGGCCTGATGGGCTCGGAGCTGAGCAGCCGGCCGCCCGCGTCCCAGCTCCCGTTCTACAGCTCGGACCTTCCCCGCGACTTTGTGCCGCCCCCGCGGCCCCTCCCGCCGTCCCCTCAGCACCAGATGGGGCAGGCGGTGCAGCCCCAGAGTATGCAGCAGGCCTCTCTTAGTTCACCCCCCGCCCCAGGTTTCCTGCAGACCAACGAGAGAAGGCCGACAGGACCGCCCTCCTTTGTTCCCGAATCGCCCTCTATTCCAGGGGGAAGCCCGAGTTTCCACCCCGTGAAGCAGGTCCACGCAGGTCTTCCCGGGCCCGGGTTCCAGCCGTCCCCCGCGAGGCCGCCGTTTGCACCTGCTCTCCCCACGGCACCCCCTGCAGCCAGCAGCGGTCTCCCTGGCAGCCAGGACCCGGCCATCACCCAGGGACAGAGCTACCCAGGCTCAGCGCAGTCGCTTATCCAGCTGTATTCTGACATAATCCCAGAAGAGAAAGGGAAAAAGAAGAGGACCCGGAAGAAGAAGAAGGACGAGGACGCCGAGTCGGCCAAGGCACCGTCCACCCCCCACTCGGATGTCACCGCTCCGCCGACCCCGAGCGTCCCAGAAGCTACCTCCACACCTACCGCGCCCGCGCCCAGCGAGCCCTCGCAGCTGGTGGGACCCGAGGCGCCAGAGCCCGCGGGCCTGTCCCCGCCCAGCGTGGCAGCAGGCCCGCTGTGCGCTGAGCCAGAGGCCCAGCCGCCCGGTGGGGACTTCGCACAGGGAAACCCAGATCAGCAGACCTATGCAGAGTCAGAGGCGGAGAAGCTCTCCGTGGAGACCCCCGCCCAAGAGGCAAAACTGGAGACCCCCGAGCTGGAGCAGGGCCTGGGCCGGGGGGCGCCTGAAGCTGAGCAGCTCCCCGGGGATCAGGCTGAGGAGCAGGCCGCGGCTGCCACCGCCTGCCCCGCGCACAGCCCTCCCCGACCCGCCGGGGCTCCTGCTACCAAAGGGGACTCGGGCAATGAGCTTCTGAAGCACCTGCTGAAAAATAAAAAGGCATCTTCCCTTTTAAATCAGAAACCCGAAGGTGGTTTTTGTTCAGAAGAGGATTCTACGAAGGACAGCAAACTGGTCGAGAGGCAGAACCCAGCTGACGTGGTAAGTATGGCCAGGAAAACCACAGCGTCCTTTGTCCTCTTTTATTCACATTACGGTTACAACAGATTAGTGCCAACCTTTTATAACCTTTTTATTCTTGAGGAAAAAATATGGACCTCAGTTTTTTATTTATACCCATAAATTATTATCAAGCAATAATTTATTATGTTTTTCAAAAATCAGAGATCTGTAGGGTAGTGCATTTCATACCTCACATATTCCCATCAGCTGATTATTACCACGTTGAGTGGATCTAACTGGAGCAAAGAAGTGTCTATGTGTCCTAATTGCAGATTGAGTGCAGTTTCAATTAACTTCTTGGAAATAACAGAAAGTAGCTAACGCACCCCTGTAATGCATACGGGGGATCCATTCTGTTTCAGAGTGTTCATACTTCATGTTATACACACACGGTCTTAACGTGTAGATGTTACTTTACCTTTGTGGTTTTCCATGTGTTAGTATTTTGCTCTTTTTGAGTTACAGAACACTGGATTTGCTGCTTCTTTTGCGTACAGAATTTTCTTGTAAATACTCCTACAAGATTCCATCTCCTGCATTCCAGTGAACTTCCCTGAGATATTTCCCACAGCAGGTTTTTTTCGGTTGTAGGAGTTTATCTACTTGTCTTATCTTTCAAAAGTTGCAGTACTATTACTATTGTATTCATAAATTCCCTACAGAGCTTCTCAAATTAGGTTTTCTTTCTGTTTTTTAACTGAATGGAGTAGACTGGTGAATTTAGTTGGCCTTGTGTGCAGTTGTTCATGGAGCCTTTCATTTTGCAAGTATTGGCTTACTCTTTGTTTTCTCTTTATTTGTCTGATTCAGTAGAGACTGAGTGCTAATTCCAGAGATTCAATACGAATTTTGTGGATTTTGGTGGTGGCAAGGTTTTCAGTCATGTTTGTCATCAGCCCAGGGGCCTGCTCTATTGCTGCTTACTCTGTTGCCTTCTCTGCCCCTGGGAAGCCTGGGCGCCTTGCAGTCCCAGGTCTTACAGAATTCACATCTAGCCAGTGCCTTTGTCTTTCAAAACTCAGTTCTGGAATCATCTTCTCCATGTACTCTCTCAGCCCAGCCAGTGATCGAGTGCCCATGTGCTCATGTGGCAGCGTCTAGCACCTCTGAACAGGCGACTCCTGGAGGCGTAGGCTGCACCCCAAGCCCCCTTCTGTCCTCCATGCCTGACTTGGTGCTTGCCACAGAGTCGGTACTCGGTGGTTGAAGTTTGTCCTAACACCACTAGCAATTATGTGTAAAAAATGTTGACGCTGGGTGTTGTGACGGAACAAGGGTGAGGTCAGCTAGTGTATATATGTGTATAAATGTCTGGACTGTGTCACATGTTTGCCTGGGAAGCAGCGAGGAGCAGGGCCCTAGGTTACTAGGGTGATGCCTTCTTAACCACATTCCAGGGGTTACACTGTGCTGAGCACTTGCCCCGAGGTAACACAAGCGCAGTTATTACTCCCATGTTACAGATGGTGAAATCCATTTACTTTGTAGTCACGCTTAAGGAGAAGCTGTTGTGGCCGTAGTTGGACTGCCCCGTCTTCCTCCGTGCCGAAACTGCTTTCCCTCACAGAAGTGGCCATTACTTGTAGTGTTGGGGTGAAGCCTGTGCTGACATGAAGTGGTCACCCCCAGTTTGCATCAAGGCCATGTCTCCTCTCTTTCCAGCGTGCAGCCTGGGCAGGTCAGGCTTTCTGTGCCTCAGACTCTGCCCCTGCAAAACAGGACCGGTAATGCTCTCTGTCAGTGGGCTGTCGCAAGGATTAAAATAATTAGGAAACACCCTGTGCTTGTGACGTTCTGAAAGATGGTGCATACCTGTGACCACCTGGTAACCACGCGGGGGGAATGTAACATTCTAGTAGGTGCAGGGACGTGACCACACAGAAAGCAACTGAATGGCTTTGTCTCTACTGATAGATACGAAGGAGAGAAAGCAACCTAAATCCACTACTCTAGGTACTGATTTGATGTTTCCATAATATATATATGAATGATATACAGATTTTTTGCAGCCATTAAAATTTGTGCTATGTGTGAATGTTTAATGTCACAGGGGACAAACCACATGTCAAGTTTAAAAGACAGCCACCAGAATAAAAGAATATTGAGTATGGTTCATTGTGTTTTTATCATAGTATATGTAAGCATAGATAAAAGATTGGAAACATTAAAATGTGAACTGTTCCTATCTCAGGCAAACTTTTGGATGATTTTTAATTTTTTGTGTTCTTCTATAATTAAAAGTATTCTTTGAAGTATAGTAATGACTGGTTTTTAGGGTCATTGTGAGGACGGGAGAAGTCTCTTAGGCACTTACAGGGCCTGACGCTGCACATATAACAAGCAGTTGCATTATCCTTCTTTTATAAGCCAGTAAGAAGTGCTTGGGGCTTCCCTGGTGGCTCGGGGTAAAGAACCTGCCTGCCAGTTCAGGAGACCTGGGTTCGATTCCTGGGTCAAGAAGATTCCCTGGAGAAGGAAATGGCAACCCACTCCAGTATTATTACCTGGGAAATCCCATGGACAAGGAGCTGGTGGACTGCAGTCCATAGGGTCGCAGAAGAGTCAGACGTGGCTTGGTGACTGGAGAACAGCGACAGAGAGGTGCTCGGGCCTTGCCCCATGCTGCTCACCATGCGGTCCTTGGGGATCAGCTTCATCTGGGAGCTGTTTAGGAAGCGGAATCTTGTGCTCCGAGCACCGACATACCAATCAGAATGTGGTTTTAACAAGATCCCAGGTGATTCACACTCACCTGGGCATAGCTGGAGGCCAGGGTCCAGAGTCACCTGTGGAGGGCTTGTTAAACCACTGACTGGCCCCGCCCCGGGTTCACATCCGGCAGGTCTGGGGTGGGACCAGAGAGAGTTCACCCGTCCTGGGGGCTGCTCTCTGCCTCCCT
The DNA here is from genome assembly GCF_023699985.2 of Odocoileus virginianus. Classification (NCBI taxonomy): domain Eukaryota; kingdom Metazoa; phylum Chordata; class Mammalia; order Artiodactyla; family Cervidae; genus Odocoileus; species Odocoileus virginianus. Next base: position 5,108,717 of record NC_069674.1, read on the forward strand.
GGGGACCTCCCTTGGAGAACCTCAGGTCAGCCCTGGGGTGGGCACTGTGTGCCTGTTGCCACAGCCTCGTTTATATGAGCTAAGAGTTGTTTTTGCGTTTTTTTTAATGGTTGAAGAGAATATGAAACAGTGATGTTTCACAGCACATGAAAACTCTGATCTTCAAGGTTGGTGTCCATGAATTCAAAGTATTTTATTAGCCCAGAGCCAAACTCATCAGTATATGGGTTGCTGTACTTGATTTTGTAGTGCCCGGGGCAGAGAGTGGAGTGTTTGTAACAGACGTGTATGGTCTGCAAAACATAAGATATTTGTTGTTGTTCAGTCGCTCAGTTGTGTCCACTCTTTGAGACCCCATAGACTGCAACACATCAGGCTTTCCAGTCTTTCACCATCTCCCCGAGTTTGCTCAAACTCATGCCTGTTGAGTCGGTGATAAGATACTTAATTTTTGGCCTTGTACAGGAAAATGTTGCCACCTATGCACGATGTTATTTAGACTATAATCTGTAAACCCCCAAAGATTCAGTGCGGAGCACATTAAGGTAAGTCTAGGAACTGTAGTTGCCTGTAGCAAAGTATTGAGTGTCAAGTTTAGAAATAAAGGCTCCTAAAGAGAGTCCCATATTTTTAAGGTATTGGTAGCCCTGCCCTTAAAAACTTCTTCAGTGCCTGATTTATTCTTAGCCATAAAGATGAAAGTAAAGGAAAGGCTTACTTGTTAACTGTGTTGAAGTGTGTAGTGGTTGTTAGTCAGATGTGTGACTGTGAACTCACTGGGATGAAGCATGTGTGTTTCCATCACTCTCTGAGGCTAGCTGGACCTCTCGGCTGAGAGACAGAGTCTGTGATGCTTTTCTGGGCCTAACAGTGGTTTCCAAACACCTGTACTTCACCCCTTCCTAAGGCGAGCCCAGATAAGGCACCATGACCACCGTGCAGAGACCGGCACAGCCTTCACTCAGGGCACCTGTTCCCAAGCCCAGAGAAGAGGGGCTCCGGACTGTCAGCAGCTCCAGGGCAGGCGGGCAGGCCAGGGTTGCGCTTCTCTGAAAGGGGATGAGCTCTGCTCACTCGCCAAGCTTTGCAGCTGTTACTGGTTTCTGTACCTGAGAGTCGTGTCTGAAAAGGGGGATGCTGTTCTCAGGAGGCTGGCCTTTTGAGACCATCATCTTCCCTCCTTAGCTTGGGGTACCCATCTTGGGAGTGTGTGTCTTAGGATGGAGCTGGGTTAGCAGGAATTGAAATCAAGCACATGGATGGTTCACTTCTTTCTTAACCTTTCCAATTACATTAGCAAACTTTGGGGGCTCAAGTGCAAGGTGGTTTTGGATGTGGCAACAACCAGTTGCCAAAAACAGATGGAGGAAGTGAAACCAAGAAACAGCGAAGCAAAAGGACTCAGAGGACTGGGGAGAAAGCGGCGCCTCGGTCAAAGAAGAGAAAAAAGGAAGACGAGGAGAGACAAGCTCTGTACTCCACTGGCGACACCTTCACCCACCTCAAACAGGTGAGTCTCCCGGAGAGCCCCTGTAAATTTCAAGGAAGTGAGACATCAGATGCTTTTTCAGCCCTATATAACTCTCTTGGTTGCCATCATTTCCAAAACGTAGAGGGGTAAGAGATATCTCAACAAGGAGCCTAATAGATTTCCTGTTTGCAAGCAAATTGCACCTCCTCTATTGGCACCCCAAAATTACAGTAAAATAGCTGGATTGTCGAGATTTACTTACGTTCTAAGGGAGCAGCCTCAGCACCCAGGAAAATTCTGTCCACATTCCTTGTGGCTCAGGACGCAGAGAAACGCAGGCGTTGGTCTCTCCCGTAGTAAAGTCCATCCTTACACCTTCGTGGCCGTCACAGAAGGTGGGAGACAGCTGCTGAGAGGGCCGCTGGGGGCGCCGAGCCTCAAGTCTGCCCCGAGTCTTGCTGAGCTGGGAGAAGGAAGGTGTTTTTCTTGCTAGATGCCGGGCAGCATCTCTTTAAGACAGATGAGGATAAGGCTCATTTTTAAGTATATCTCAAAAAGATCCTGTAGTCTCTCTCACTTATTCCAGCATTTTGACACTTGAAATTTTTAAGTCTTATTTTTCTCAAGCCTTATTTGACTGAGTTGCCTTGGGTCTTAGGAAAATGGAGAAACACTTGTTTTGTTTATCGTGTACATTACTCTTAAATGTGTTTTTCAATAGCAGCTCTCTCTGCTCCCTCTAATGGAACCGGTCATTGGAGTGAACTTTGCCCACTTTCTTCCTTACGGCAGTGGCCAGTTTAATAGTGGGAATCGACTTCTAGGAGCTTTTGGCAGTGCCGCCCTTGAAGGGGTTTCGGATTACTATTCTCAGTTGATCTACAAGGTATGTTTCTCTGCCAAGGTGTTGCCTTGCCTCCTCTTTTGGATACCATAGCCGAACTGGTAGAGCTGGTCTCGTTTTCCATCCAGTTTACATCTAATCTTCCAAGTTCCATTTAAACTTGAGTTCAACTCAAAGGTTTTTACCAAGTAAAGTGTTTTCCAGTATAAACTTCTGAAATTTTTGTATAGGTGAGAATACACACTGTGAAAAAAACATCCATTATGTGTTTCTGTGGTAGGGGAAAATACTTAAGTGTCTTAGAAATCTTTATTAATTCTTAAGATGAATCCGAATTCATAGTAAATAGAATAAAAAAATGTAGTTAGGAATTTACCCTAAAAAATACAGTGAAAAACCCTGAAAAATGTGTTAAGTCTAATAATTTAGGTACGAATTGCAACTATGCATTAATCCTTAGGCTGTTAAAATAATACCAAACTAAACCATGTTTATCCTTTGGTATTTTTTTTTTAACAAAGTTTTAGGATAGGCTCACTAGATATCTTGACTTCACATCTGACTTGTGTAAAGTGATCTTTTTTTTTTTTTTTTTTCAAAACTGCTGGAGAGCATCATCAGTGCCCCGGGGGCTTCTCTTCTTCAGTGTTAATGTCCTTCTCTTGTGCTCTGTGTGTTATCGTGGTCCACTCCTCTCCAGTTAGAACCTCTCCTGACTCTTGTAAACTCCTTCTCTTCTGATGCGGGCTATTCTCCACACAGCTTCATCATCTTCATGAACTCCTAAGTCTTTGCAACATGTCTGACTGTGCCCTGCACGTGGTTAGCATGATGGTGTTGGTAGATTCCAACAGTCCCCGAGAGACTAATGAGTCAGATGGCAAGGTGGTGACAAACAGGGAGAACTGTTTGGAGGGAACTGTGTTTGCTAATGGCTCAATCCTTTTAGTATTAGTGCTACTCCTTTTGCTTCTTTTTGAGATTTCTGGACAATCCAGATGCTAACACCTAAGATACAAGTTGCAGTTATTGGAGTGGGATCTTAAATTCTCAAATTTTTTATAGAACTGGGGCATATCTTAATTTAATTACTATTTATTGGTTGAATTTAAAGCTATCCTTCACTGGCTTTAACAGTGAAACTTAAGTGAGTCGAATAGAACTGAATGAGGCACAGTGTCAATTTGCTTCTTAATTTCCAAGCTGGGGAAAGCGAGCCTGTGGGTAGTATGTCCAGAGGATTATGGGTATCTGCTCCACTGAAGAGCCTCCTGGCCTGCACGTTTCTTGTTCTTCTTGGTGTGCACTTTAGGAATGAAGATGCATCTGATTACATTTCTGTAGCCTTGCTTCCCTGTGCTAAAAATTCACAGAACTAAGTTTTAGCAAGGTCGTGGCATATTTGCTCTGTAGCATATAATTTTAAAATTTTTTGGTCTCCTGCAGCAGAATAATTTAAGTAATCCTCCAACACCCCCTGCCTCTCTTCCTCCTACACCACCTCCTATGGCTTGTCAGAAGATGGCAAATGGTTTTGCAACGACTGAAGAGCTTGCTGGAAAAGCTGGCGTGTTAGTGAGCCACGAAGGTAGGATGCCAAGCCCATGTGTGCTCCTGCATGCGGTGAGATGGCGGTCAGATTGTGGGGTTCTTCCCGCCCATCGGTTCGACTGAACGTATTTGGGGGTTTGTGTTTTCACTTTTCCAGTTACCAAAAGCCTAGGATCTAAAGGGTTTCAGCTGCCGTTCAGACCACAAGACGACTTGCTGGCCAGAGCGATTGCTCAAGGCCCTAAGACGGTAGATGTTCCAGCCTCACTCCCAACTCCGCCTCATAACAATCAGGAGGAATTAAGGTAGGCGTTCCTTGTCCTCAAATACTTTTTAATTATTTCATTTATTAAAAAGCGTTATTTGTGTTTGTATATAGCATAATGTCTATAGGAAATGCATGTAAAAAGACTTAAAAGGTAAAATTTGGTGAATAATTGTCTTCAGAACATAACTGTTATAAAACATTCTTAGGATTAAATAGAAATTTGTTTGTGCATTTTAGAAATCGCCTGATATAGGAAGTTCAGCAAATAATCAATAGATGCTAAGGCAGTGGGAGTCTCCATGCAGAATATTTCAGAGATCATTGTCCTTTATAAGCTGAAGTCCCTCTGCTTTACTAATGAGAAGGCTGTGGGCCGACAGGGGGACCTTGTCCAGGGCTGGAATCTAGGTCTCCCTCCTGCACCTCCCTGCTGGGTTTGTGCAAGTTGTGAGTCAGGAGCCGTGCGGTGGGTGGCTTCCTAGGTGTGCATGTTTAGTGCCCACTCTGGGCTTCTCAAGGACCCTCTCCCAGGTCCCCTGTTACACACTGCTTCTCACCACCTCCTTCAGCACAAAGGTGTCTGCTCAGGGATGGGTGAGACCCCCGACGTGCGGGCCGCCCTGCCACGTTTAGCCCAGGACACACTCGCCTTCCAGCCCCAGTTGCATTGGTAACCTTTAGCTTCTGGTCTAGTCTCTTCTGTTTTCGTCACCTTAACTTTATCCATTAAGAAAAATACGGGCCCTCTGAAGCCCTAAGGCCTTCAGGTTCTCACCCTTCTCCCCTCTAAGTCAGCTGCAGCTGTGGGAGGGTTGTGTGCCCCTGAGACTGGCCGCGTGGGGGATGCCCTTGCCCCTTCTGGCCGCACACGTGTCACTGGTCTCGCTGGGCTGGGACCCTGCTGGGCCGGGAGCCATCTGTCTGTGCTGAGTTACAGATGGAGCATCTTCCTCCTCTGGCAGTTCTTTAAACTTGGATGCTGAAGCTTTAGTCAGAAGACACGTACATTTCAATTACTTTATAGTTCAACACGTGTCTTATTTTTTTCCAAGGGATTTCCTGTTTGGCCTGAACTGAATCTGTGGCTTCTCACGTTGTCGTCGCTGTGCAGTCACAGTGAGGTCACAGGCGTGGACAGGCGGGGCCGGTGCGGGAAGCCCCCGTGGTGGACATGCCCGTGTGCCCACACGTATTTCCCCTCCTCTCAGGATGCAGGAGCACGGGGCAGAGCGGGACACCCCCGACAGCTTTGTCCCCTCGTCCTCCCCTGAGAGCGTGGTTGGGATGGAAGTGAGCAGGTACCCAGACCTATCGCTAGTCAAAGAGGAGCCCCCGGAGCCCGTGCCGTCCCCCATCATCCCCATCCTTCCCAGCAACGCCGGCAGAGGTAGGGGCGCCCAGCGCGGGGGAGGGTTGGCTACTGCTTGAGTCTAGAAAAGGCTTAACGCACAGCTTGTCCTTGCTGTTTTTTTAAGGCTTGGAATCCAGAAGGAATGACATCAAAACTGAGCCAGGCACTTTATTTTTCACGTCACCTTTTGGCTCATCCCCAAATGGTCCCAGGTCGGGTCTGATATCTGTGGCAATCACCCTGCACCCTACAGCTGCTGAGGTAAAGGTGGACTGGCTGCTTGACGCTGTAGAATAGCACCAGGTTAGGGCTGGCTCAGCTATCCCTTCACATGTCTGCCGCTCTGAGCGTGACAAACTGGTCTCGGCCTAAGCTGAGACAGAAAGGGCAGAGTGCAGTCAGGTCTCTCCTTGTTCTACTGAAGAATGCATAGACGGGACACTCCTGAGAGTGTGTGTGTGCACGGAGCACTCCTTAGAGTGTGTACGTGTGTGTACGGAGCACTCAGAGTGTGTACGTGTGTGTACAGAGCACTCCTCAGAGAGTGTATGTGTGTGTACGGAGCACTCAGAGTGTGTGTGTGTGTGTACGGAGCACTCCTTAGAGTGTGTGTGTGTGTGTGTACGGAGCACTCCTTAGAGTGTGTGTGTGTACGGAGCACTCCTTAGAGAGTGTATGTGTGTGTACAGAGCACAGAGTGTGTGTGTGTCAGAGTGTGTGTGTGTGTGTACGGAGCACTCCTTAGAGTGAGTGTGTGTGTGTGTACGGAGCACTCCTTAGAGTGTGTACGTGTGTGTATGGAACGCTCCTTAGAATGTGTACGTTTGTGCACGGAGCACTCCTTAGAGTGTGTATGTGTGTGCATGGAACACTCCTTAGAGTGTGTATGTGTGTGTACAGAGCACTCCTTAGACAGTGTATGTGTGTGTACGGAGCACTCCTTAGTGTATGTGTGTATGTGGAGCACTCTTTCGAGAGCACCCTTTTGATGACGGTTTTCACACAGCCGGTTAAGCAGTGAGGAACTGTATCATCAGCTGTGAATGTGTTCCAGTTCCCGTATCAGACATTAGTGCATTGCTGAGGACTCTCCCAATTCTCAAAGGTGTTTTGTTGGCCGCCACGCTCATGGTCACTGACGGGGTGTTTTGGTTGTCAACAGAACATAGCAGTGGTGTGTTCTCACAGACTGTGGCAGACTTCTGCCCAGAGCTGCAAGCGTCCCCTTGAAGGAAGCTTCTGGCCAGCTGTGAAAACCATGACAGGCTTATTAGCTCACTGCTCGTGCTAAAACGTCTAACACAGTTTAGTGCTTTGACATATACTTAACATTAATTGGAACCCCTGTGCGAGGATCTCTCCTTGTTTTATGAGAGCTTTATTTGGATATTGGCCCATCACAGCCCTTTTTCCACTTGAGACTCTCAGGTCTGAATAAGGATGGCTGGACTTGCTGGCAGTGTATGCGTTTGTCCCAGTGTGAGTGTTTCCACAGTGTCCTCTGATCCTCTGGGCCGTAACACAGCGTTTGCCTCTGTTCTAGAACATTAGCAGTGTTGTGGCTGCATTTTCCGACCTCCTCCATGTTCGGATTCCTAACAGCTACGAGGTTAGTAATGCTCCAGATGTTCCATCCGTGGGTTTGGTCAGTAGCCGCAGAGTAAACCCAGGTTTGGAGTATCGACAGCGTGTGTTTCTTCGTGGGCCTCCACCAGGATCTGCGCGCCCTCCCAGGCTAGCCAGCTCTTTCCACCTGAAGCAGCCTAGCACGTCGCTCCCTCCGGCAAGCAATGGTGAGCTGGTTTACGTGTCACTAACTCGAAACACTCTTGACGCCAGAGTCACGCTCCTCCTGTACAATCTCACTTCAGTCTTAGCGAATAACAGGTCCCACGCTGGCCCCCAGTCCTTGGTGGGTTAACCCCCATGTGTTCTGTCCTCTGTGGTGACCTGAACTGTGGTGCCTGGGGATGCATTAGAGCCTGCATCAGCGGGGCACTGAGTGTGCGCCCCCAGACCTGCTCACCCCGCTGCCCACTTCCACCTGCGTCCAGGGTGCAGATAGGCTGTCTCCACCTGAGTCCTTTTCCTCCTCTTCCACGCCGTCTCCAGCCCCTTCTCTCCCACAGGCGTGCCAGCGCCATTCCTGCTGCCGAGAGGGGTGGCCCTTGCCTCAGCCGTGCGAGCCCCCCCCCCCACGCCGGCCCTGCCCCGTTTCCCTCGTCTCTGCACTCGCCGGGCTCCTGTGTCTTGTACATGCTTGCCTGCCGTCTGAGCCCAGCTCGGGCCTCACTGGGAGCAGCTGAGTCCTCAGCTCTGGCCACTCTGGTCCGCCCTGCTTCTCCCATGAGCCTCCACGGCCACGCCAGCGCTGCGCTCTGTGGGGCCCTCAGGCCTTCTAATCCGGGCCCTGACCTAGTTTTTATCTAGGCCCCGGAATCTCTCTGTGACTTTCCTGTTGCACTCATGTGAGACTGTGGTGCATTAGCCTCTTCGCCTTCCATGAGACATTTCCTGTCAGAAGCACTCTCCCTCCCTACTCCCTTCACACGTAGACTGGAGATGAGACACGTGTCCAGAGTTCACGCATAGACTGGAGATGACATGTGTGTCCAGGGTTCACACGTAGACTGGAGATGACATGTGTGTCCAGGGTTCACACGTAGACTGGAGATGACACGCCTGTGTTCCAGGTTCTCATGTAGACTAGAGATGACATGCGTGTGTCCAGAGTTCACACATAGACTGGAGATGACATGTGTGTCCAGGGTTCACATGTAGACCGGCGATGACATGTGTGTCCAGGTTCACATGTAGACTGGAGATGACATGTGTGTCCGTTGTTCACATGTAGACTGGTGATGACGTGTGTGTCCAGAGTTCACATATAGACTAGAGATGACATGTGTGTGCAGGGTTCACATGTAGACCGGCGATGACATGTGTGTGTCCAGGATTCACATGTAGACTGGATGACATGTGTGTCCATTGTTCACATGTAGACCGGCGATGACGTGTGTGTCCAGGATTCACATGTAGACTGGAGATGAGACACATGTGTCCAGAGTTCACACATAGACTGGAGATGACATGTGTGTGCAGGGTTCACACGTAGACTGGCGATGACATGTGTGTGTCCAGGGTTCACATGTAGACTGGATGACATGTGTGTCCATTGTTCACATGTAGACCGGCGATGATGTGTGTGTCCAGGATTCACATGTAGACTGGAGATGAGACACGTGTCCAGAGTTCACATATAGACTGGAGATGACATGTGTGTGCAGGGTTCACATGTAGACTGGCGATGACATGTGTGTGTCCAGAGTTCACATGTAGACTGGATGACATGTGTGTCCATTGTTCACATGTAGACTGGCAATGACGTGTGTGTCCAGGATTCACATGTAGACTGGAGATGAGACACATGTGTCCAGAGTTCACACATAGACTGGAGATGATGTGTGTGTCCAGGGTTCACACATAGACTGGAGATGACATGCATGTGTCCAGGGTTCACACGTAGACCAGAGATGATAACGCATGTCCCAGGTTCCTTCCGCACTTCTCCAAGCCCTGTGTTGTCCAGCCGTGTGAGGAGAGCTTCCTTTCCTTGTCCCCCAGTGTCCTACACACAACAGATGCCCCACAGCCAGTGTCTAGAAGATGGCTCTCGCTAAAGGACTGGAGTGCCGTGCCGCGTGCTGCGCTCTGGTGGATGCGCAGCGCAGCCTCACACCCCGCGTTGCTGCTTAGCGTGTGTCGCTGATGCGAGTGCTCTGTCCCCAGGTCTCTCGGGATACAAGGATGCCGGGCACGGTATCTCAGAGAGCACGGCGCTCAGGCCCCAGTGGTGCTGTCACTGCAAAGTGGTCATTCTGGGGAGCGGCGTGAGGAAGTCGGCCAGAGAGCTGGCCTTTGTCAACAAGGTACTCGGGTGTTCCCTCCCTGACCCCCCCGTGTCCTGGGCGCTGCCCTCTCCCACGTCCAGAGGAGCCCACTTATGGGCCGCTCGGACGCCTGCTCCTGGAAGTAGCGTTGGCATATGTCTGATGTGCTCGTAGCTACAGCAGCCTGTTCTGTAGGATCCAGGGAGAAGCACGTATTTTTAAATACAGTGAAACATGGAGAGTATTTGTTAGTGTATTTTCTCTGTGGCTAAATATTATATGCTAAATATCAGCTTCTTGTTACTTTTTTGCTACATTCAAGAACAACAGCAGAAACTACTCTGTGTGGATCTCCTCTCCATTGAATTTTGACTTGTTGAGCTGCCCACACCCTTCTCTTTGCTTTTCAGGGTTCCCGAGATGGCCCCAGTAGAGTGGAGAAGGACATTGTCTTCTGTAGTAACAACTGCTTTATTCTCTATTCATCAACTGCACAAGCAAAAAACTCAGAAAGCAAGGTGAGATGCGGACCATCAGTCTGAGTCCTAGTTAACAAGCAGTAGTGCCCAGTGTAATAAAATTCAAGCTAAGTGCCAAATAAATTTAGACTGCAAAATATATGAGCCTTGATGAGAGAAGGAGCTAGTTTTTTCACCAGATAGTTGCTTAAGTCAGTGTACAGTGCCTGCCTGCTTCTGGATTTTCTGTGAGACTTGTCTTTTTTTCAGACCAGTGCTGGGTGGGGGGAACTTGTGGGTTTTATCTAAAAAGAAACTAACCAAGCTTTTGTTTCAGCTCAGCCCCTTCAGTGGCTCAATGGGAGCCAGGCAGCCTCTGAGAAAAAGTTAAATACAACTTGTTAACGGGGACAGCTTCCCCATCTTTCACATTTATGCCCATTTATTAAGCCCAAGATGAACAAACGGGAATTTCAGAGGGTAGGACAAGCTCATAGAAGATTATGATCTGAAGTTCTCATTTGGTTAAACAAAGAACACTGCTTCATTGTATAAATTAGCTCCTGTGGCAACACTGAGTTTTCGGGGTTTAGTATGATTTGAAACAGTAGGATCCAAGTAAGTTAAAGAGCAGACTGTTTAGAAAAAAGAGCAGAATGTTCTCCAGACTTAAGTCTTTGTAGAGAAACCCTCCTCCCCGTGCCCTGCCCTGCCGATACTCCATACGTGCATGCGGTGCAGGGGACCTCAGTGTGGACTTCTCTGTGTGCATCCTTACCACTCGCTTACAGACCCAAACGCTGTTAGAACCACTGCTTGGCTTCTTGTTTTAGGCAGAATTGCTTTTGAAGCTTTGGAATGACTTGCGTGTTTCTCTTGATGGCACAGGAATCCGTTCCTTCGTTGCCACAGTCACCTGTAAAAGAGCTGCCTTCCAAAGCGTCACATCAGTACAGTAACAACATCTCCACGCTAGACGTGCACTGTCTCCCACAGCTCCAGGAGAAAGCCTCGCCCCCGGCGTCCCCTCCCATCTCTTTCCCTCCTGCTTTTGAAGCAGCCAAAGTGGAGGCAAAGCCTGATGAGCTTAAGGTCACAGTCAAGCTAAAGCCTCGGCTGAGGGCTATCCACGGTGGGCTTGAAGACTGTAGGCCGCCCCCCAAGAAGTGGAGGGGGATGAAGTGGAAGAAGTGGAGCATCCACATCGTGGTCCCCAAGGGGGCCTTCAAGCCCCCCTGCGAGGAGGAGATCGACGAGTTCCTGAAGAGGCTGGGCACCTCCCTGAAGCCCGACCCTGTGCCCAAGGACTTCCGCAAGTGCTGCTTCTGCCACGAAGAGGGCGACGGGCTGACGGATGGGCCTGCGAGGCTGCTCAACCTCGACCTGGACCTGTGGGTCCACCTGAACTGCGCACTGTGGTCCACGGAGGTCTATGAGACCCAGGCTGGCGCCCTGATCAACGTGGAGCTGGCCCTGCGGAGGGGCCTGCAGATGAAGTGCGTCTTCTGCCACAAGACGGGGGCCACAGGCGGCTGTCACCGGTTCCGCTGCACCAACATTTATCACTTTACTTGCGCCATTAAAGCACAATGCATGTTTTTTAAAGATAAAACTATGCTTTGTCCCATGCACAAACCAAAGGGCCTCCACGAGCAGGAGTTGAGCTACTTTGCCGTCTTCAGGAGGGTGTACGTGCAGCGCGACGAGGTGCGGCAGATCGCCAGCATTGTGCAGCGCGGGGAGCGTGAGCACACCTTCCGCGTGGGCAGCCTTGTCTTCCACGCCATCGGCCAGCTGCTCCCGCAGCAGATGCCGGCCTTCCACTCCCCCACGGCGCTCTTCCCCGTGGGCTACGAGGCCAGCCGGCTCTACTGGAGCACGCGCTACGCGAATCGCCGCTGTCGCTACCTCTGCTCCATCGAGGAGAAGGACGGCCGCCCCGTGTTCGTCATCCGGGTCGTGGAGCAGGGCCACGAGGACCTCGTCTTGAGTGACACCTCGCCCAAAGGTCAGGCCCCGTCCCTGCAGCCTTAGGCCAGTGAAGGCTTCACGGCAGTGTTTCCCCACGTCTTCTCGCGTGTGTTCATGGTTCCTAGTGGCGGGTGTGCGTCCTTCATCAACAGATGCAGACTTTAACTTCCCTGTGTCCTACCTTGTTTTTCCCACACTGTTCTCTAAACACTTGCTAGACTTGCTCTATGTCAGAATATGCATATAAATTCCAGCAGTTTATAAACAGAATGATTTCTAGGTAAAGGTTGCCTGTCACCTTAGGGGCTCTCTTAACATCACCTAGAAGGTGGGAACCATATTTAAAGTATATTATACAGATTGTCTTACTCAGCAGCATCAGATACTAAATTTACAGCCAGAAATGAGACACTTAGTTTTGGCCTCTAGGTTAATCAAATCTAGATTGTTGTTTTTATTGATGTAGAAAGTGGTGCAGAACTGCTTTTTATAAATAAGTTTAGTAGTTTTTTTTTTTTTTTTTTTAAAGAAAATGGTCTGAAGATAATTCCAATGAAATATCAATTTCAGATTTTTATTTAACTCTGAGAGGAAAGGATCTATCTGCAGATGTTAGTTACTTAAGTGGATTAAGCATTTGAAAATCTGATACGCTAAGTGGCCAGCATGAATTTCAGTTATGTTAGACTTTACTTTCCAGCTTTATTGTCTAATTCTCTGACTGTAGTGCATTCTTTCCCCTAAAACTTTCTAAAAAGTCTTTAATAAAAACCTATTGTCATCTGATAAGCAGGTAATACCTGCCCATGGGCTTTACTTGGATCCGGTAAGTCTTTGTGAGCAGTGGGTCTTCATTTTGGTTTTGTTTTTATATGGCATCCTTTTCCCTCTTTACCTGAGAGCAAGTTTGTCATTAAAAATGTCTTTTGTCCATATGTAGGTGTTTGGGATAAAATTTTGGAGCCCGTGGCCTGTGTGAGGAAAAAATCAGAAATGCTGCAGCTTTTCCCAGCCTACCTGAGAGGGGAGGACCTGTTTGGCCTGACCGTGTCTGCAGTGGCACGGATCGCGGAGTCAGTGAGTGCCGGGCTGCCCTCCTGCCCCACCACGCCCATCCCCTGACACCAGGTGGGGCGGTCACAGTCCCCACACTGCAGGGGGAGGCTTGGCTGGTAATGAGCTCCTGCCTGAGAGAACAGGCCTTTGTGAGTCGCTCCTGTGTCCGTGTCGACATGCTGAGGCAGGCCACAGGGCTCAGGGCCTCCAGGGCCGGGTGTCAGCCATGCAGTGGGGTGAGGCCCCGCTCCTGCAGGGCGGCAGGTTGGTGCCCCGAATTCACAGCCACTCTCCGCCAAGGCCCAGGTTGGTCACTAGCACGTGGCTGGCGTTCATGAGCCCTGAGTCCCTGACGCCTGTGTCACACATGTGCGATAGTTTACACGAAGTGGTCATGGAAAACTGTGTAGTTTGTAAGGCATTGTTTCAAGAAGAAAGTGGTTGATGGGCTTTCTCTGGAGGAGAGAGGACACCCCGGAAGCCACCACTTGCTTCAGTCACACCCCACCCAAGTGCTGTGCCTCTGTCACGCCTCCCACAGAGAGAGTCCACAGGAGATAGACTGTAGAAAAGGCCTGTAACGCAGGTGATCTTAGGAGGTAGCCTCATGTCACCCCAACTCCCAGGACCCCGACCGTGGTGAGCTCACCACAGTCAGGCTCTGAGGGCAGCGGCTCCTGTTCACACAGAGCCTCGTGTTGCCGGCGTTCTGAAAATGTTGACACGTTTTCACAGAATTGAGTTTGGGTCGTGCTCTGGCTGGTCTGTCTTGCCTGCAGTCTTGATCCCATGAGTTACCTATCTGTCTGTCTCTGCTTCTCTCCAGCTCCCTGGGGTTGAGGCCTGTGAAAACTACACCTTCCGGTATGGCCGGAACCCCCTGATGGAGCTGCCGCTGGCCGTCAACCCCACAGGTTGTGCGCGTTCCGAACCTAAAATGAGTGCCCATGTCAAGAGGTTTGTGTTAAGGTATTTTGTTTTGACTTCACATAGTACAGCCCGGGGTTTCTAGGCCTCCTAGTGGTTTCTGTGCTTGACTCGCCTGCTGCTTACAAACCCTGCTGTCCCTGGCTGTGTCTGTGCGGCCTCTGCGCGGCCTCGCCGTGGGCCCCGCTAGGCGGCTGTCCGTGTGTGTGCCTGTCCGCACCGACCTGACCCGCCCGGGACCTTTCAGAGGTGTCTTCAGTCTCCCTTGTGTCCCCCTGTCGGCGTCCGCCCCCCACAGGCCTCACACCCTGAACAGCACCAGCACCTCCAAGTCCTTCCAGAGCACCGTCACAGGGGAGCTGAGCGCGCCCTACAGCAAGCAGTTCGTCCACTCCAAGTCGTCGCAGTACCGGAAGATGAAGACCGAGTGGAAGTCCAACGTGTACCTGGCCCGGTCCCGCATTCAGGTGAGCAAAGGCTGGGTGCCCAGGACGACGAGAGGCAGGCAGGGCTCTCTCAGGGGAGAAGGTTGGCGTCCGGCGTGTGAGACGGGGCTGCAGGCCGCGGGGAGAGACGCCCTGTTGGCTGGTGTCGTTTGAGGCCGGGGCACTGGCTGCTCCATCTGCAGTCTCAGGATGCAGACGTTGTTCTTCCCAAATGGGAGCTGGCCTCTGAACACGTCTTCACATTGTGCTGAGAGCCCGTGGGATGCAGGGAGCGTTGTATTCTCCATGCACGGGAGCTGTGGCAAGCTCACTAGGGCTAAAGGCGCTTGTGAAAAGTACAAATGAAAATGATTTCAAAAGGTGCCCAATTTTGGAAGCCTTCTTTTCATGAAATCATCATGTATTTTCTGATGGTTAGATTGTGGAACAGGTAAAGCCATCTCAAGACGAGTAGGCATTCAAGTGTACCCAGGTCACACTTGCTGAGGCGGGTCCCAGGACCCAGCTTCTCCCCGAGGCTCCTTGTGTCACTGAGTGAGGTCACCACTCCTAGTTCTGTGCGTTGGCCTCAGTGCACAGACCCAAAGCATCGTCAGGGTCTGTTGCCTTTTTCTCTCTGAAGTTGGCTCCGATCTACCGCAGCTCTGTTGGCCTGTTGTGACTGCCCGTCTCACCTGTGGGCACTGTGCAGGCCTGCCCGCCCCTTCTGTGCAGTCCCAGTCTCAAGCCACGCTGGTCCCTCAGGTAGAAGGTGGCCATCACACTGTGTTCATCCACATTCTTCTTCACATGGAAACTTCTAGGATCTTTTCTTGACTCGCTATTTGAGTGTCTCAGCAAAGTGGGCCCATTGCTTTCCCCAGTGGTGAATCCTTTCGGCCTGAAGCAGTGTGGCCGTCAGCCTTAAATGTTTGTGTGCTGATTCTTCTGCGAAGTCCCGCCTCTGTTTCTCTCTCTACACAGACACTGGGTCCCTGAGATCGGGGTCTCGTGGTGTGGCCCCAGCCCCCCAGCACCAGCATCCCCCGGGGGTTTGCCCGAGTGAGCAGGCTTGTGGCCCCTGGCCTCACCGCGTCTGGCCCCCCGCTGGGCCCATGATGGTCCTCGTGCCGCTGGAGGAGACTTCCGTCTCAGCTCTGACCTCTGCGTGGTCTTTGGGTTCCTTGTCCTCACTCTGAGATGCTCCTGCTTGCCGTCTGCACCTTCTTCTCTGTCTTTTCATGTGACACCTTGTGTTCGCATTACAGACACAGTCTCTTGTCTTTGGAGGAGCCTGTCTCAGGCTCCTGGGGCAGTCCCCGCTCCGCTGCTGCTCCTGGCCGTGCCGGCTTCCTCCTGCTCAGTGACCTGTCTGTCTAAGACGTTTCCCAGTGGCTTGTTCACTGCTGCTCCTCAGCGTTGGTTTTATTCCCTGTCATGCTAAGGGTTTTGTAACCACCTGTGTTCAGTCTGTCATCTTTTTTGAGAGTTCTTGTTATCTGATCACCTTTTGCTTCCTCCATTCTGTTACCTCCCTTCCGTCTACCTCCCAGGTCATCATGCCAACAACCTACTAAATATCCTGTTTTTTCCCCTATGCTGCCGTCTTAACAGCACCTAGATGTCTGTGTGCATGTGGGAAGGCAGGGTCATGTTACCTGCACTTTCCTGTGTCTTCTTTTTCTCGCTAGTATTCATACACCTCTAGCTCTAAATCATTCTTCAGTGGCTCTGTTACTTTCTGTGAAATCGATGAGCTATGATAGGTTAAACCATTGCACTACTGCTGAGAATTAATTCTGTTTGGAGTTCTTTCCCGAAACAGCACTACTGTCAGGATTTGTACAAATACCCGTGTAGCTTCACTTCTGTGGGGTGTGTGCCCCCAAGTGAGATTTCTGCATAGAAGCACATGTACTTTTCATTTTCATAGACGTCGTCTGTTTTCTAAACAGGCTGTAATTGTATGCTCTTCTGCAGAGTATGAAACTTTTTCTTGTTTTCCCATTGGGAGTGTTAGGGCCCTTATATATTTTTGCCAGCCCGTTAAGCACAGACTGATGTTGTCAGTTGCCCTAGGTTTTCCATTTGTGTTTGCTTGCTATGAACTGCATTGTATATTCATATCCTTTGTCCATTTTTCAGTTTATAAGAACTTGTACTATTTGGCAAAGATGTATTTTAGGGGAAAATACCTCAGTAAGTGGAATGTTTTTTACTATGAGTATTAATTTTTATACAGTCAAACATATAATTTTCTATAGCTTCTGTTTTTGGTTAAGACTGTAGATTGCATATGTAGTTTATTATTCTTTTTGTTTCAGCGATTTTATTTTTTGTGTTTTAAGACTTTTTTTTTTTCTGTTGAGTAACCAGTTGTGGGAGCACCATTTAGTAATATATAACCCATCCGTATCAAACTGAATTTCAATACCACCAAGTTACTTCACAAAGTGTTCGCGTGTGCCTGACTGCTTGGATTCTCAGTTCATTTCCAGTGATCTTCTGTCTCTTACACTGAACTGGACTCATCTCCATGCAGATTGTTTTTGTATGCCCTGCTTTGTCACCTCGGAGTCACACCTGGAACTGAACACATAAACCGCATGAGTACTTCTTTTCAGAAGTTAATTCTCACCCCAAAGTCTCCCAACAGCCCCTGAACCATGGTACTTGACAAGGCCTGTGTCCAGTGGGAGGGCTTCTGGTCAGTTGAGAATGCAGAAACTCACGTTGTAATAGTCCCTTACAGTTAGCCCTGTTCCTGCTTCATAAGTTTGTTATGTCTTTTTAGAAATCACTGTGGGATAAAATAAATAGCAGAAGCCATTAGCCTGTTTAGTTGGTGGGATCTGGTTGTGATATCACGTTCGGGAGAAGATGTGTGAAAGTCACTCAGTTGTGCCCGACTCTGCGACCCCTTCGACTATATAGTCCATGGGATTCTCCAGGCCAGAACAGTGGAGTGGGTAGCCTTTCCCTTCTCCAGGGGATCTTCCCAAGCCAGAGATTGAACCCAGATCTCCCGCATTGCAGGCGGATTCTTTACCAGCTGAGCCCCCAGGGAAGCCCAGGAGAGAAGATGGCCAGATAGAAACACTTTGTAAAAATGCCCTCAGGGTTTACTGTAAAACAAGACACACAAACAAGGGAGTGATAGCACAACTTTAGGTGGGAAGATCGTCCAGTGTTGAGGGTCCAGATGAGAGTCGAGGTCAGTACAAGGGTCATGTGAGTTCAGGTGGGGTCTTCCTGGGGCTTCTGCTGTGACCAAGGGCAGGACCTTTGCCTGAAGGAGCACGCAGGCCTGTTGTCCACGGAAGCCAGTGGCTCTGAGGCGTGCGTGTGCGTTTCTGCAGGGGCTGGGCCTGTACGCTGCCCGGGACATTGAGAAGCACACCATGGTCATCGAGTACATCGGGACCATCATTCGGAACGAGGTCGCCAACAGGAAGGAGAAGCTCTACGAGTCCCAGGTGAGCTCCCGTCCTCCTGTGCCGTGGGGCTCCTGGGGCCAGGGCTGGGTCTGACCCTGGAAACCGCACCTGGATAGGCCTGTATTTTCCCCCCGTTACCATCTATGAGGCTGTACTGGCATCAGTGAGCTTGGCTTCACAGGCGACCTGCCAGGTGTTGCTTCAGTTCGGGGCGACCGGCTGGGGTGACCGGCTCCCCACCGGGGCGTGGCAGGTGCTGAGCGCTTTGTGTTTCAGAACCGAGGCGTGTACATGTTCCGCATGGACAGTGACCACGTGATCGACGCCACGCTCACGGGAGGGCCTGCCAGGTGAGGCGGGGACCCGGCGGTGGGGCCCTTCAGTCCCGGCCAGAGTTTGTTCTTAACATTTCCCCGTATGTTTGGGAATTCTCTGGCCGGCCGGGGCGCTGAGGTCCTGCAGCCACGCAGCCGTCTGTGTCCGTGGGCGCGTGGGCTGTGAGCGGGCTGGTGGGGAGGGGCCGCGGGAGTGGGGGCCTCGGCCCCGCCCGGCTGTTGGATGGCGAGCCATCTCTGGACTGCTGCCCGCAGGTACATCAACCACTCATGTGCGCCCAACTGTGTGGCGGAAGTGGTGACCTTCGAGCGCGGCCACAAGATCATCATCAGCTCCAGTCGGAGAATCCAGAAAGGAGAAGAGGTAAGCTCCGCCCCTACCCACCGAGGCACTGCCGCCGGGGGTGCGCTCCTCGCCCCTCCTGCCCCTCCCGTGTGGGCCCCCCCCTTTATAAAGGACGCCTGCGCGGAGCTGATGGCCCTGTTGGCGCCTCTGGCCCCGAGGTGACCCTGGGGCTGTGGGCAGCAATTCCGGGGGGCCGGGGGTCCC
The DNA here is from genome assembly GCF_023699985.2 of Odocoileus virginianus. Lineage (NCBI taxonomy): Eukaryota > Metazoa > Chordata > Mammalia > Artiodactyla > Cervidae > Odocoileus > Odocoileus virginianus. The sequence goes on from NC_069674.1 coordinate 5,127,251, forward strand.
AGTTGGGTGTATGCACTTTGAACCAGCACCCGCTCGCGGGTTTCTGGAGAGCTTGGCTGCTCCCTTAGTAGTCCCTTCCCTCCGCCTCGCGTGTCGCCCGTGAGGATGGCCATCAGCCTCTGTCATCGCGTTGATGTTCCCCAACTTGGTCACAGACGTGATGAGCACGTTTTGGGGCTGAAATCAGGGGCCCTGGGAAGCGGCTGCTGGGCAGGTGGGTTCTGTGGGGGCCTCCCCTCTTTACGAGGGTGAGGAGCCTGAGGGTCTTCACTTGGGTGGAGCCTCCAGCCCTGCCCTGAGAGGACGCTTGTATTTTGGGGTCATCTTAACTGGAACGTACTTTTTTAAATCGAGTTGACCCAAGGCTCGTCTTGCACGTCTCACTAACTGGATGAGTAAGAACCCATTTGAGGCCCCGGGCCTGGGGACAGAGGAGGTCCCCCACTCCTGGCCTTGCTGCCCCCAACCCTGCTCAAGTTGTTTGGGGGACCCACTTGACCCCCAAGCCTCTGCCTCATTGTGCAAGGGAGCTGCCCTGAGCCCTCAGGAAAGAGCTGTGGATGGTGGGAGTGCCGTGAGGAAGGGGAGCCCCCCAGGATCATGGGGCACCCCTCAGGGCGGGAGGGTGCTTCCCGTGGGATGCCAGCCGCAGCCGGTCCGTCCTCCCGGCTCGGGGTCCAGGGGGAGGCGGCCCCGCGGGCCCCAGGGTGGCCAAGGACGGAGGAGCGGCCTTCTCACTGCGTGTCTCTGGCCGCAGCTGTGCTATGACTATAAGTTTGACTTTGAGGACGACCAGCACAAGATCCCCTGTCACTGTGGGGCCGTGAACTGCCGCAAGTGGATGAACTGATGCGACCCCGCGCCTCGGAGGGTGGCTCGTCCCTAGGAAGAAGCGAGTCCTCGCACCATTGGAATTTCGCAGACAGAAAAGAGGTTTTTGTTTTCTGTTTTATGACTTTTTTGAAAACTAGCTCCTGGGAGTCCTGATTTCCTCGGAACTTCAGTTAAGTTGGGAGCACCAGGAGGAAGCAGACCAAGGCCACTTGACCCGAGCTGCCGAGGTCGAAGATTTATAGAATGGTCCAGCACTTTTTTTTTTGTTTCCTTTTCCTTCCTTTCTTCTTTCTTTCTGTGGGTGGGTTTTGTTTCCTTTCATTTCTTTAGTCTCACTAAGGAGAAACTTTTACTGGGGCAAAGAGCCGACGGCTGCCCTGCCCCAGGGCGGGGCCTTCCTATGAATGTAAGACTGAGATCACCAGCGAGAGGGAGATGTCCAAAGTGCTGGCCACGGCCTTATCTGAGAAAGGGGCAGGCCCTCTGACTTAAGAGTTTTTTAAAACTAAAGTAGACACCACTGAACAAGGAATGTACTGAAATGACTTCCTTAGGAATAGAGCTAAGGGACAATAACTTGCACTAAAATACATTTAAATACTTGATTCCATGAGTCAGTTTATTGTAGTTTTTGATTTCTGTAAAATAAGAGAAACTTTTTGTATTTATTATTGAATAAGTGAATGAAGCTATTTTTAAATAAAAGTTAGAAGAAAGCCAAGCTGCTGCTGTTACCTGCAAAACTAACAAACCCTGTTACTTTGTACAAACATGTAAATATTTTGAGAAAAAAAAATACAGTATAAAAATAGTTATTGACCAAATGCTACCAGGCTCTGCAGCAGCTCGGGTGCTTATAAAATGTTCATAGGGATGTTACAATATAATTTTGTTATTAAATATGCCATTATAATTATGTAATAACCAAAATTTCCACCTAGAGTGTTTGGGGTTTTTTGGAAACTACAGTCTATTAGTACTTACTTGTTTTATACACCTTACTTCTGATAGAACGGAGTGTATGCTATGACTACAACTTTTATAGCCGTTTTGGTAACTTAAACTAATTTTTTCACATTATATTGTTGCATCCCTACTTCTTCAGTCAGGTTTTTTGTGCTTTTACAATTTGTGATAACTGTGAATAACTGCTTAAAAACACCCCCAAATGGAAGCTGAATTTTTCTTCAGCAAAAGTAGTTTTGATTAGAACTTCGTTTCAAGCCACACACAAAACAAAAATCATGTAAACATACTAGGATCATGTAGCAGGAACTCAAATTGAACTCTCTAGCTTATTTAACACAAAAATTTGGAAAAAAAAAAAAAAAAAAGGAGAGATGTGACTGCTTGCAACTGCAGGACCCCGGCAGTAGGGTTTGGAGGATGTAATTTTAAGATGTGTTTGTATGAACTGTTTGTTTACATTTCTTTAATTAAACACACACACACACACACTGTTTTGTGTTTGCTTGTAGAAACTTAATCAGCATTTTGAACCAGGTTAGCTCTTTATTTTGTACTTAAAATTCTGGTACTGACACTTCACAGGCTGAGTATAAAATGAAGTTTTTGTGTGCACAATTCAAGTGGACTGTAAGCTGTTGGTATATCCAGTGATGCAGTTCTGAACTTGTAATGTATATGGCATGATGTATTTTTATCTTACAGAATAAATCAATTGTATATATTTTTCTCTTGATAAATAGCTGTATGAAATTTGTTTCTTGAATATTTTTCTTCTCTTGTACAATATTCTGACATCCTACCAGTATTTGTCCTCCTGGGTTTTTGTTTTGTTTTCTGTTCTGTATAATAGTATCTAATGTTGGCAAAAATTGAATTTTTTGAAGTATACAGAGTGTTATGGGTTTTGGAATTTGTGGACACAGATTTAGAAGATCACCATTTACAAATAAAATATTTTACATCTATATAAGCTGCCTGAGTCTCTGTTAGTGTTCCGGTCGCAACTCAGAAACCGATGAGCGTTTGAACTAAACCAGCAGACTGGTCTACCCTTTCTGAGTGACTGGCCTGTGGATGTAGTCAACTTGCTTCTCTTTCTTTTTAGATTTAAGTTCATAACTCAGTCCAAACAGAGACTCTTTCTGTGGTTGGGTAAAGAAGGCTAACTTTGGTTTCTTTTTAGGATGTTTTCAAGGCCAAAGTGAAAAATCTTCCTAGTGTTTCATTCCCTTGTTTAAAGTCTGTTTTTATTGTTAAATTCAGTCCACTGATTTTTTTTTGGAAGCAGCTCTTCCAGACTTGCTGTGTGTGGTAGGGGTTTTATTCCTCCTGTTGAGTGTATTTCAGATTTAACTCAAAGGATTGCTAAGGACTAAACTGCCTAGAATTGCACTCAATTCGTACAACAGCTTGTGCTTCGTGAACAGCCAAACAGCTTCTGTACCGCGCCGTTTTACGGCAAGTCTCCAGGCTCCCATCCTGACCGTCGGCGTTTGCTGCTCCTCGGCAGCAGCCCGCGTCTGTGAAGCTGTCCGTCAGGACGGGCCTGGACGTGCTGGTGTCTCGCCGGGCTGGGAGGCCCTTCTTGGGCGGCCATGCCTCCTCGGATCTCTCTCCGGCTCTCACCGCCCAGCAGGCAAAGAAGGAGACTTGGAGGCGCCGCCACCCCGAGGCCCGCCTGGCAGGCGGGCAGGGAGGGCTGTTCAGGACGCCAGTGTCTCTGCCCTGCATGAACCTGGCCGCTTTCTCGGGGCCCCTCTGGTGACCATGTCTTTCCAGGTCTAGAAATCCTCATTGGGTTTCAGAATTCGAGCGTTAATGCTATGTTGGGTTATGTTGTGCTCTTTTAAAAACCGTTCGTTTATTCTGGTGGCAGTTGAGTGACGTGCGTCAATTCGTTTTGAAGTTTGTTCTGGAAGTGTCCTAAGGAGGAGTCTGACCTGGGGGGGCACACGGGTGCCCTGGGTGTTGGGCGAGGGGCCTGCCTTGGCCTGTTCAGGTCACAGCTTCCCACAACTTAGCCTTTCCTTGCAATGTATTCTTGGCTTATTCGCGGGGGGGTCACACTTAGCTGTGGACAGACGGACAGAGCCAGACTCAAGAGACCCATCTGCACATTTCTGGACCCTCTATCTGTGGCTCCTTCCTGCCCCACATTCCTTCCTGCAAATTCCAGTCCGGAGGCCCCCCGGCTCACTCTCCCACCACAAGTGGGCAACAATTCACAGCTTCCAGTCGATCCCTGTTCCCGATCGGGGATCTACCCAGAGGCTTCCTCCTGTTTCCTGTCCCACGTGTCGGTAACGCACGGGCCTCTCAGCGGTTGACTTGTCTAGAGTTGACCTCGTCACCTAGGTAACGTCGTAGCCATCACTTGGTCTGAGCAGACATGGGGGTCCTTTGGGGTAGAACCCCAAAGCTGCACTGCGGCACCTTTTCTGTTTCCTCAGAACCCATCAGTCTGTTTGGTGTAACCATTTTAATGGTATCTGACTGGTTTTAATCTGTATTTCCCTGACAACTGTCCGTGACATTTAACCTTTTTCGTACGCAGAGCCATGCATCATTCCTTAAACGTCTCTGTATTTGTTCATTTTGAAAATCGGTTTAAATTTTTATCTTCAGCAGCGCTGGGCCTGTGTGGCCATGTGCCGGCCGCGCTCCACTCAGTGCGGCTTCCCACTGCGGTCACCTCTCGGGTGCGGGGCTCGGTCTCGTAACTGTGCCGCGTGTGCTCAGCTGCCCCGTGGCACGCGGGACCCTCCCGGCCCAGGGACTGAACCTGTGTCCCTGCACTGGCAGGCGGGGGAGTCTCGAGCACTGGCCCACCACAGACATCCCTTACATTGAGTTTTAAGCACTTTATACAGTTTGGGTACAAATTGTATCTTCTTCCTCAATGCTGTCTTCATCAGAAGCTTTTAATTTTGATAAAGTCCAATTCATTGATCTTTGATGACTGCTTTGAAATAAGTAAAGAAATCTTTGCCTCTCCTATAGGAAGATATTTGTCATTTTTCTCTAAAAGCTTTATAGTTTTCTTTTTCCTATGTAGATCTATGACCATGTTGAGATAAATTTTGTATGTAAGATAGGAGTCAAGGTTCGTTTTTATTTGTAGAAACAGAAAATTACTTCCAGCACCATTTTTATAAAGATCCTTCACTATCTCCGGAGTTTGCTCAAACTCATGTCCGTTTATTTAGGTTTTCTTTAATTTCTCTTAGCAATGTTTTTTCTCACTGTACAAATCTTAAAATTATTTTCATATTTTTCATATGCTATTGTAAATTAGTTACAATCCCAGTTATTTTTTATTTTGAACTGTTGCTATCATGTGCCCAGTTGCTTCAGTTGTCTGAAACTCTGCGACCCCGTGGACTGCAGCCTGCCAGGCTCCTCTGTCCATGGGGTTCTCCAGGCAAGAACACGGGGGTGGGGTACCATTTCCTTCTCCAGAGGATCTTCCCAGCCCAGGGATCAAACCCGGCTCTGCTTTCATCTCCCATACTGCAGGCGGATTGGTTACCATCTGAGCCACCTGGGAAGCTACATAGAGGTACAATTCACTTTTTTAATATGTTTGTGTTTTATTTTTTGGCTGAGCAGCTTGTGGACATAGTTCCCTGACTAGGAGTTAAACTTGGGCCCTTGGCAGTGAGAGCTCGGAGTCCCAACCACCGGAACACCAAGGGAGTTCCCACAATCATTTGTATTTTTCTTCCACAATCATTTCTGTGTTGACATTTGTCTTGTGGTCCTTTGGGCGCCTTTGTTAGAACCGATACACCTACCCTGACACGCGATTCTCACCCCACGTCCGTAGCCGACATGACACTTGACACTTGGTTTTACTCACCCTGTGGGTTCTGACCGCTGTGTCCACTGTGACAGGATCACACACAGTAGTTGCCCTGCCCGTATCTTTCTCCCCACACCCTGCCCCTGGCAACGAGTGATGTATTACTGTCTCCATGGTTCTCCCTTTTCCAGCATGTCACAGAGTTGGAATCACACAGTGTGTAGACTTCAGGTGGCTTCTTTCACTGAGGAACATACATTAAAGGTTCCTCCAGTTTTTTGTGGCTTGATGGCTCATTTCTTCCTAGCACTAAACATTCCATTGTCTAGACGTGGCAGTTTACCCATTCACTTACAGAAGGACATCAGAGTTACTTCCAGACTTTGGCAATTACAAATGAAGCTGCTGTAAACATCTGTGTGCAGGTTTTTGATCATATGATGCATTTAGTTTTGCAAGAAACTGCCAAACCATTTTCCAAGTGGCCATACCCTTTTACATTCCCAGCAGCAGTGAATCAGAGTTCCCACTGCTTATCTGTTTTTAACATCTGCAGAATCTCTAGTGACGCTGCCACTCATTATTGATGTTGGTAATTTCTTAGTAGACAATTTATCAATAATCTTAATCCAGCTTTGGTTTCATTAACTTCTTGTTTTTCATTTCTGTCTAGTATTTCGTCTTTGCTTTTTTATCTCTTTTTCTACTTTAAGCTGGAAGCTTATCATTAATTTTAAACCTTTAGCCTTTTCTAATACAGCTCAGTTCTATAAACTTCCCGTGTAGTGAGCGAGCTACATCCTATAGCCTTTGATATGTTGTGTTTTCATTTTCAGGCAGCTGAAAATAGCCCTTTGATTTCTTTGGTGACCCACAAGTATTGGGAAATATGTTCCTGGTTGATCTTCCAGGTATCCAGGGACTGACTCCTGCAGCAGTGAAAACATGGAGTCCTAGCCAGTGGATGGCCAGGGAATTCCCCCAGGTATCTTTATCACTGATTTCTACTAGTTGTTATTGATTGCTAATGTAATTTGCGTAAGTTGGAATTTATATAAATTTATTGATTTCTTTAATGTCCTGGCATGTGATCTCTGTCGGTAAATATTTCATGTGCACTTGAAAAGGATGAGTATTCTTTGTCAAGCTGGTTAATAGTGTTCATTTATGTTTTCTCTATCCTCCTGTTTCACCCACATGTTTGGTGACACAGTTGAAGTTGTTAGGTTTATAGATGCTTGAGATTGTTCTTAATGAGTTGATGCCTTCATCAGGGGTATTATCTCCAGGGGTATTCTTTGCTCTGAAATCTCCTTCGTCGAATATTAATTTAGCTACTCTGGATATCTTCCAATGGGTGTTCAATTTCCCCATCCTTTCATTTTTAACACTTGTGTCATCTTCTTTAAAGTGAGTTTCTTACAGGCAGCATATAGTTGGGTCCTACATTTTTATCCACTCTAACCATCTCTGCCTTCTAACTGGGGACACTTTGACCTATTTACATAGCTAGTGCCAGCCTGTTGGTGGGCAGAGCAAGGTCCTCAAGTCTTGCTTCCAGGGGTCCCAGAGCTGGTATCAGATTGCTAGTGGGTGGGGTCTGCAGGGCTGTGGTTTTTGACTGGTGGATGAGGCTAGGGCCCAAGGTCTGATGCCTGTGTGCTGGTGTGTGGGGCCAAATCCTGGGCCTTCTGGTGAGCAAGGCCATGGCCAAGGTCATCAATGGTTTTTCTACAAATAGTTGCAATTTAGGTCTGCCCGTGAGAGGAGGCAAGCTTAGGGTCTTTCTATGTCACCATCCTTGCCACTCTCCTCTTAGCTGCTCCAAGATGTCACGGGGTCGGACTTGGTTTCCAAGACTTTGGTGAGGCCACACAGACACTATCTGGGATCAGGAGGACCTGTTTATATCTAACTGTTCAGTGTGTGTGTATACATATATTATCCTGTAACATGTTTCAAATATGGTACTTAAACTTTGTGTTTCAACATAAAATAAGGAAGTTCCCCATGAGATTGTCTCCTGAGATGTACTTTTGGTGAAAAAACTCACTTTATATTTGGATATTTATAATATATACAGATGATTTCTAAATTCATACCTCTGACATATAGCTTCTGAAATCCTGACCTCCTATTTAATAACTCTACCAGGGTATTTCACTGGCAACTTTGAGGCTGACTCGGTGAATCTGAATACTTACAACTCACATAGTTCAAGCTAAGAAGCAAACACTGCTGAGGTTACTTAGGGCTGTGACCTACACCTCACTTATTGGTCCATTAGCCAAACCTCAGTGAACTTACCATGTATCACACACACAGGATAAGTCAGAGCAGAGGCTCCAATACAAGATGAAAGAAAGAGCAGACAAAGAATCCTAGGGTAAATAATCAAAAGGATCCTTTAATGTAAATGTGGGTAGTACCATATTCACCAAAATAATTTATAATAACTCTTAAATATAATCTTATAAATGAATGCCTTCTAAAGTTAAAAGTAATGTGGATTCAGTATATTTAAAATTATTCAGAACATGGTAGTAGAAATTTAAAAATTAACCATCACCTATGAAATCTAAGAAGGGAAATCACAAATTCCTGATCAAATAAACCTGAACAGACACATCAATCTCCTGGACTTTATCCTTCTACACAAACCTGACTCTAGATCTAGAGTTAACACTGCACTCTGGTTTCCTACCATAAGGAAGAAATCCTTAACAGCAGTCCAGAAATGACTTCAACTTCCTGGGGAAGCACTTCTTCAGGCTCTGTGGTGGGGATGAGCATGACAGTCACCGTTCCGACCACAGTGTCCACCTTAAGATTCCAAATGCCACTGCTGTGAGGAGGAGCCGTCACAGATCGCCATGGCAACAGAGCCTTTGCGACTCAGTGGATCGACTGCCCTGAGGCACTGGCCCGCTGACACCTGGTACAGCCGGTTATTCCTCTGAAAATAAAGTGGAGAAAAAACACCACCAATTACTTGCCAATTAAAAAACTTTTACTGCCAGAATATGGTAAAGAAGAGGCAAAAATCTCGACGAGATGTGGAACACTGAAGACGACTGACTTATGGGCTGCTGCACACTCAGGACCACCGGCTACAAGGTAGACTGGGACCCCTCAGCCCTGTCCGGCTCCTCACACCTCCTGTCACCATCAGGCAGGTTCCTCACCCCAAAGGTCCACTGCTGGGATCCTCCGGACCCATGGCACTTCATGAGTCTCGGGGGGTCAGATGAGCGAGTTTCTGACATATCCAGGCAAAGGAGATTATTTAAGACCAACTCATGTTCTTCATTGTAAATCCAAACCTAAGGAAGAAAAAAATAAAAATGTTAAAACCTCCAGTTTTGCTTTAGGTTCTGAAATTCAGATTGCACGACCCTTGGCACATTTCGTGCGGGAGTGGACAGACTGGACTGACGGAAGATCCCACAGTTGTACAGTGCTTTAGTTCTCGGCCTGTGTAAGGACAGCAGGAGCCCAGCGAGGCTGCTGATTTGCCCTGTGTACACAGGAGACTCACAAGGCTCTTATGATGAGGTCCATATTCCTCATCACGTCCGCCTGGAATATTATACTCTAGTCCCAGGGCCCAAGTTCACTGATCATCTTTATAGTCTCAGAGTCTTTTCAGAAAAAACAAAGACCTGAATGTGGCTGAAATGGACAAGTGCAATGAATAACTTTTCTCCAACATGCACCATCGATAAATCTAAAAGGAAGACTTTTTCTCCTATCCTCTGAATTATTTTATTCATTGCTAGTTTTTCATGTGGGTCCAAAACATGTGTGCTGAGTCTGTTAACATGGAGAGAGAGCTCCCCATCAGTGCTGTGATAGAACATCATCTATGTTGTCTGACAAAGGAGCCACCAGCCCACGTGTGGCTGCTGAGAACTGGAAATGGATTGTTAAAATGTATTTCAATTAAATTTCAACAACCACAGGTGGCTAGGGTGTTTAAGTACAATTCTGTACAGTACAATGTAGTATGGACAGGAGAATAACTCCATCTCCTCAAACGTCCTAACGTTGTTCTGGAATGAGTTTCACTAGTCTCCTCACTATGACTGACCACTCCCCTGTCCACAGTACAGAGCTCTCGCACCCAAATGTGGCACAAAATCCTTTTTCAACTGTGTTTTCCAGTATGTTAACATCTTAGTGTGCATGGAGTCCTAGAAATTTCAAAGCGTGCAATCTATCCAAAAAAGGCCCAGGTGTTCTTTCCATTCCTGAATGAGCCCGTCCGCCACGCAGAATCGCTGAAAGGACACACACAGTGTGAGAATAAATTATGTGGATGACATGAATTGAAATTTTGCTAAGGTTCCTCTGAACTACTAAAAATGAGGAAAACTCAGTTCCACAGAAAACTCTGTAAAAGATACTCTGATTCATTCAGTGCAGATTTAATGCTCTTGGCCAGAAAGAAAGTGTACTTCCTTTGCCATTTCTAACAAATCCATATATACACTTCAAATTCATTCTGTATAACAGAGAAGAATGCTCTAAACAAAATACTACAGGAGACAACAAATTAATGACCTATAAAACAACAATTTAACTTCAAGCAGTGTTTGAGAAAGTTCGACAACCCCATGTAAATCAATGAAGTTACACCATACACAAAAATACTCAAAAGTAAGACATGACAGCATAAAACTCCTAGAAGAGAACAAAGGCAAAACATTCTCTGACATTTTAATTGTACCAATGTTTTCTTAGGTCGCCTTTCAAAGTGAAAGAAATAAAAGCAAACATAAACAAATGGGACCTACCCAAACTTGCAAGCTTTTTACACAGCAAAGGAAACCATAAGCAAAATGAAGTGACACCCTGTGTATGGACTGGGAGAAAATATTCACAAATGATGCAACCAGTGACTTAATTTCCAAAATACAAAAATAGCTCATACAACTTAACAACAAATGGGCAGAAGACTCTAAAGAAGACACACCGATGGCCAACAGGCACAGGAGAAGATGCTCAGCGTTGCTCATTATCAGAGAAAATGCAACCAAAACCACAGTGAGCACTATCTCAGTGGTCAGAAAGGCCATCAGTAAAAAGCCTACAAATAACGTGCTGGAGAGGGTGAGGAGAAAAGGGAGCTCTCGTGTGTTGTTGATGGGAAAGTAAACTGGTATGGAAGGTCCTCAAAAAACTAGACACACAGCTGCAGTCGCACTCCTGGGCACATATCTAGACAAAACTAATTTAAAAAGATGCACGCGCCTCTAAGTTCACAAGCAGCACTGTTCACAATAGCCAAGACACGGAAACAACCCACGTGTCCGTCAGCCGATGAAGGGATGAGACGATGCGGTGCGTGTGCTCAGCCATGAGAATGAAGTGATGCCATGTGCAGAGGCATGGATGGACCTAGAGATTATCCTACTAAGTGAGGTCAGTCAGAGGGAAATAGCACACGGTGTCACTTACATGTAGAATCTATAGCAGACACTGGTGAACTTGTCTGTGAAACAGACAGATCCACAGGGAACAGGCTTGTTGGCACGTGGGGAGAGGGATGGGCTGAGAACTGGGGTTAACGGACGCAAACCACGAAGGTGCCACACGGTCCGACCGTACGGCCCAGGGAGCTACATTCAGTACCCCGTGATAAACCATGATGGAAAGGAATATGAAAATACAGATGTGTTCTACTTTCCTGTACGTAGAAATTAGAAGGAAAGTCAGATTAAAACCCTGATGTCTGCCCCACCCTCAAGAGTGAGTGCGGGCATCACTCACCTGGTTTGGGTCACTGTAGTCACATGCCCTCAGCACTACGAGGCCTCCCTTCTCACTCGGGCGGCCCTGGGCCACCAGACACTTGTTGGTCTGAAGGTGATAGAGCTGTAAAAGAAGAGATTGCTCCTGACAATGTGGTACATATGGATGAATAGAAAGGAAACATGAAAATATTTCAAAGGTATGGATTTTCAAGGTCCTAAAAAGGGAAGCATTTCTTATTACTGAATTCTGGCTTCAGCACATAGGATCATCACAACAGTGACTTCAAGGTTATAGGCAATTTTAACAACATATGCAGGTGGTATGTCAAGTAGAAATTCCACCTACAGATGGAAGACTGCTCATCTGTTCCAGGGGAGGAAGGAAATCAAATTTACCATCTCTGCAGTAAAGAACCTGGAGATGACACTGAGTAAACAAAGTCAAAACAGCCAGTATCTAAATTAATATACGTACCTAACTGGAGGTAAATAGAGACTGTAAACGCCACACGAATTCCAAAGATGAGCTACATAAAAGAGTATCTCGTTTAGGCAAAGTGATCAGCACTTGCTTAGTTGCTCAGCCATGTTCGACTCTTTGCGACCCCATGGACTGTAGCCCACCAAGCTCCTCTGTCCATGGAGTTCTCCAGGCAAGAAGACTGGAGTGGGTTGCCGTGGCCTTCTCCAGGGGATCTTCCCAACCCAGGGATCAAACCAGGGTCCTCCCACATTGCTGGTGGATTCTTTACCAGCTAGCTGAGCTAGCAGGTAAGCCCAAAGTGATCATTTTTGAACATTAAAGGTGATTACATACGCAAGGTAATAGTAACAGGGATTTCAACTATGTGGTATGCATCCATTTTTACTTAAGGTAGAGAGAACAAAATGGGAAAAAGGTCTAGGCTTAATTCCAACCACTGAAGAACTGCGGACACTGTGAAAGAACCCAGGACATGGGGCTGTGCAGTCTGCCTGCACACTACCACCTGGACCCGAACCACCGGTTTTCCCTCCTGTCTGCAGCAGCCCCATTTCTCCTTTCATTTTTTTCTGGTCTCTGCCAAATGAATTTTACGCTCATGTACAATGTCTTCATTTATGCCTTCACATTTATAGGCTCTTGGAAGCTAGCACATAGCTTAGAGAAGTTGTGTTTTCTCTAATACTGGCAGGTAAAGGATCTTAATATTAACAGCAAAGATACTAAATATACCTGAATTGAGGAAATTCTCCTAAAAAATATATAATGAAAAGCAAGCTAAAGCCTATCCTTAAATATTCTATGAAGTATACAATTTCATTTATTAGGCAACATTTACTGAAACATTGTGAAAGAATCACTTTCTTACCCTTCCGCGCTGAAGGACTTTGGGGCGCTTTGGCCCTCTGTTGATAAAAATGGGTTGCTGGGGTTTGACATTGGGCCCAGATATCTGCATCTCCGGGTAAATGTTATCCAAATACCATTTAAATGATTTACAATCCAACTTCTTTCTCAATTCAACACGCTCACTGATGTTTCCATAATTTCTGGTTCTCAGATCAGGTCTTAAAGAAAAATACTGCTCCTGAATTTAAAAGAAAAAGTAAGTGAATGGATTTTTTCGTCACCTCAGCCAAGTCATGAGAGGGGAAACACTGAAAGCTGCGTGTAGCAGAGGAGCCTGGCTCTGCAGGAGTCACGGGAGCGACAGAGGAGAAACGGGTGTCCCCTGACGTTGGCTAATTACCTCTCACAGACTAGACACCAGGAAAAGTTAAAGAGGAGCCAGAATAAAAAAAACTGAGTGAAAGCCTGGGTGAAGAAAAGAGGAAAGTGACCCGGACAGAGATGAAGGTCATCAGACAGACACACAGACAGGCAGGAGAGCAGCGGCTGTCCGAAGCCAGGCCTCACCTTGTATTCGTCCAGCCACACGTGTGCCAGCCGCAGGGAGTTATGCGTCATAGTGTCCTGGCCCTCGGGGGACCCATACGGCCGCCTTTTCCGGAAAATGTGTCCAACTCTAGAGCAAGGGATGATGAACAGCTTACCTCCACACATCCAGATCTGGTCGGAAGCAGAACACATGTTAATAGCGCCCACAGTGCTGAGGGTCAGCACATGGCTTTTATGAGGTTAACCTCTACTAAGCAGGTGTCTTATCAGAATGAAGTCAAAGTACATATTTTAAAATTATCTGTCTTTATGATTAAAAAGAAACAAAACCCTAAAAACAATGGGACATTCTTTTACTCTCCTGTGTCTAAAACTGTCTTCTCAGACATGATGTTTTGACAGATCAAGGAAGCTGACCTTCAGGACTTAGGGACAAGGAATGCTTATCAATCCTCTAATCTCAGTTTCACACATACTTTCTCATGAAGCACACACATTTTTAGAAAAATATTATTTTATAAAAAATAGTAAGAATCAGAAGATCTTGGTTCTGGTCTAAATTTTGCCCTTGACTGAGTCACTTTATTTAGTTATTATTAGTCTTACTGTGTAGATAAGGTATTAAAATATTTTATTGCAGCTCACAACTTACAAATTCTAAAGATTACATAGGAAAAACTGGAATTGATACATTTGCAAAAATACAAAACTACATACACAAGGTATTACGGTATCTGAACAGGGATCCCGTGACACACCAGGAGATGGGAACAAGAGCGAGAAACCTGCATTCTGCCCCTTGCCCTCTTTCCGCCTTTTCCAAAGCTGGTGTCCTAACCACTAGCACAACTCCCTGAGCCACAGACCCCACCCACGACCGTCATCTTTCCAGCCTCAGCAATGAGAGAAGAGATTATGAAAGGTGAATTTCCTCTGTAGGTTGGAGCAATCTGTGTATACAAAGGATTCAGCAGTCTATTAAGGGGGCAGATATAATTTATCTGGGCTACTCCTTAAAGTAAATGGGGAGCTATTAATAATTTCCTCAGGAGACAGGTGTGAACAATGGTGACCTCGGGCAGTCAGGAAAATATGACCAGAACTGTATTATCCTAGGTCATCAAATAAGATTAATGGACAAAGGAAAAACAAAAACTCTAGAGTCAATGCACACAAAGACCTCTAAATTTATACCAACTATCACTTTAAAATTCTTATAAAATAAATATAAGGCTTCTCAGAGGCTTTTGCTATTTTGAATGGTATTATCTATATCATAAATTATGGTGAAATAGTAAGATGATTTACAGAAAACATGGGATCACAGATGAAAATTACATTTCACTGCACAGTTAACTGATTAACATACAAAAAAAAATTTACCCGAAAAGATATTTCTAAATTTTCTCCTCCCCAGATATCCATGCCACTGTCATACTGTCCAAGTTCATTGAAATAGTTTCTGTTCATGGCAAACAATCCTCCAGCCATTGTAGGTGACCTAGAAAAGGAGGACAGTTACTGTACCAATTCTATAGTCAACGATCTACTTTTTTTTTTAATTCAGTGCAGTTTTAGAACATTATTAATAAAAACTCATGTCACCAACTCAAAGAACATGAGTTTGAGCAAGTTCCTGGAGACAGTGAAGGACAGGGAAGCCTGGGGGGGTACAGTCCATGGGGTCACAAAGAGTCGGACATAACTGAGTGACTGAACAACAATAAAAACTAGATATAACTATTCTGAAATGTTTAATTTATGAGGGAATGAGCTGGGCTGCCTACTTAAGTTTTCTAGATTGTGAGAGCTGGCAAGAAAAAAGCTACTTTTCTAAGCATCACAAGTCCTTTTTTTATTTATGACTACAGTTGACAGAAATCCACCTGAACTATTTAACTGCTGTTGACAGGCCTACGGAGCCCCCTGGGATAAGAACTGGGCTCCAGGGCCTGACAAGGAGAAACCAGACAAGCCACACTTTGACCTGGATGCAAACGTGGGAGACCAGTGGTGCTCAAGCAAATGCTTCATTAAGTGTGGAAACATTTTCAGCTATCACAGCTCACGGGGAGGAGTGCTGCTGGTATGAGATGGGGTTCAGGATAAACATCCTGAAATGCAGAGACAGCCCCGCCCCTCCACCAAGAAGAACCATCTGGCCCGAAAGGTCAATCCTGCCACAGCAGAGAAACCCTGTGTTTGTGAGAATCTGATGTAGACTGGCTCCCACAGAGACTCCAGCCTGGATTTCAATCATCTCACTTCCTGGAACTCTGCACCAGGAGTCATGGAGTCTAGTCCCGAGCTGCTCCTCAGAGAGATGCAATATTCTCTGCAGGAGAAAACACTATCCCTGTATGACTGTGTTGCTATCATTTTTCATAACAATGTCTACCTTTAGAAATAAACAAGCAAACTAACAAATAACCAGACAATCAAGAAAATATATCACACGGAAGTAAAAAATAAAGAGAAACAATCTAAAAGAAACAGATGCGCAGGAGTTTCAAACAGCAGTCACCAGGCAGAGACTTCCAGCTGCTCAATACGTCCAAGCATAAAAGACAAGGCTGAGAATCTGGCAGATAATTAGATGCTATCAATAAATCAAATTTATGCATATCTGAAAAACACTTCTGACAATGACAGAAAGAAAATGTAAGCAGCTGATGAAAAGAGATTGCCTTCAAAAGAAATAAAAATAAGACAGCCGTTGACATCTCACCAGAAAGTTCTTGAATGATACCTTCAAAGCCCTAAGAATGCATCTGCCAATCTAGAACTGAATATCAAGTAAAATTATTTTTCAAAATAATGATGAAACAAAAGGCATTTTCAGAAAAGGAGGAGTAATCTCACCTGAAGGTCCAGCAAAAACAAACACTAAAATGTGTCCTTTAGTCATAATGAAAATAAATTCTAGGGGGAAGCTTGCAGATGTAGAAAGGATAAAAGGGAAATATAGCTAAACCAAAATGAATAGCGCCTGCATAAAAAGTGGCTTGTGGAGGTTAAACATACACACCCATATTCAACACAACCTGAGGTGGGTAACTGGGGTAGGAATATCTGAGGATCCTTGCTCTGTCTGGAAAAAGTACCAATTTATATTACACTTTGATAAGTCATGGATGAAGGTTATATTCTCTAAGGTACCCACTAAACAAAATGTGAGAATGTTTATAATGTCTAATAATGGGTGGCAGTTGGGAACAGAATAATAAATCGGAATTCAGACCAAAAGAGCAGAGAGAAAAGAAAACAGAACAGATAGAAAGCAAAGAGTACCACTGTAATCATAGACACAAAAATATAAGTGATATTACTGAATGGAATCAAGTAAGCCCTAATTAAAACAAAGTTTCCAACACTGGTTTAGAAATGAAATAACTACCTAACTACCTGTGACACGTAAATATAAGATCATGGGAAGACTGACCACAAAAAGGAAGGGAAGTTATCTAATTCAATCCTAATCAAAACAAAGCTGGAACAGGCACATTAATGTCAGACTATAAAGTGAAAGTTTCACTATTCTAGAAGTATACGGTGAAAGACAATTCATAACAATACATGGTTTTCATTCATCAGGAGATACAATAATTCTAAACTGTCATGCATCTATCAACATGGCCTCAAAGTATATGAACAAAATATATAAAGAAACAACTGATAGAACATAAATTTTTTAAAGAGAGTATTTTTACAACACAATAAACCTTGCCCAACAGATGCTGAATCCCATCTTGACAACTGCAGAAAATACAGACCACAGTGTAAGCTAGGATTAAATAACAACTACAGGAGGAGAAGGGGACAACAGAGGATGAGATGGCTGCATGGCATCACTGACTCGATGGACATGAGTTTAAGTAAACTCCGGAGTGTGTGAAGGACAGGGAGGCCTGGCGCGCTGCGATTCATGGGGTCACAAAGAGTCGGACACGACTGAGCGACTGAACTGAACTGAACAAAATTTCTATATGCCTGTAAAATAATAAATGTACTGCCAAATAAACTACGGGTCAGAGAAAACACAAGGAAGACATTTTTAAATAAATGACAATTTAAAATGATACATCACAATTTGTGGGATGCAGCTAAGGCTATGATTAGGAGAAAACTTACCATCTTTTATATATATATATAAAAGAAAAAAGGCTAAAAATTTAAAAAATCTAAACATACAACTCAAGAAGTTAGCAACCTCGCTATCTTGAGAGTGAAAGAGCTTATCCTTACCATTCAGAGAAGGGTGTCACCTGATGCTGTCAAAAGTCAGAACAAAAAACAAATTTTTTTAAAAAGGTATCAAAAAGAACAATACAGAAACAAAATAACCAAACTGCAACCCTAAGAGATAAGGAGTACCTGGAGTGATGTAAAATGAACTACTTCTTCCTCTTCCCAGCAGAGCAGGTCTGAAGTCAGTGTGATGTTGGAAAGAGGACCACACATACTGGTTACAGTTCAGGAAGTAAGAAACGGAAGACCAGAAAATAAAACTGGTTAAAAGGAACTGCCTCTGGGGGACAGGACTGAGAATGGGGCAGAGGCAGAGTTGGCCACTTCTCATTCTAAATTGTTCTATACTCTGATACGTTACTGTGATATATGCTTTTTTATTAAAAATATTAAAAATTAAACAAATGCCCTGAAGATGATGAAGAAACTGGCCACTGCACTAATACTGAGACTACGGAGCACAGTCTGAGGAGCGTCCCCCTTGCACCGGTGAAGGAGCGCCTAAGGTGGAGTCAGCACGCCATCTGCCTCCAGTCCCAGACGCGGGGGCGCAGATGGAGACACGCACGGTCCCCACGGGCAGCGTGCTCTCCTGAAGGGTGCTCATGACCGTGCTCCCATCGCAGAGCCGGGAGCAGATGGGCAGAGAGCCACACTGAAGGCCCTGGCAGGAAGAAGGGCTGCCAGCGGGTGAAGACACAAGACCGCTGAGAGCTGGGGGTGTCTCATGGACTTCTCAGAAAACTGCCACAAAGTCTAAGAGCAGAAGACACGCCCACCCTGCCAGGAACTCAGGTCAGCAACCTGAGCTGGCCAGGTCTCCATCAGCCTCCCTCCAAGTCGCCTTCGGATGAAAGGAAGCTGGCAAGTACCTGAAGGCCAGCTGAGGAGCCAGTGGCATTCCAGTGGGAGGTGTGGGGAGTGTTCTCGACTCCAAGCGAAGACAGGCATGCCTATGACTGGGCAGCTTCATGCCTGCAAACCAGAAGCCGTGAAGGCTGCTGACAGCAGGTATGACAAAATTCAGTACCTATTTATGATAAAAATCATCCAGAAAGTAGGCACAGAAGGAACCTACCACAACATAATAAAGGCCATGTATGACAAGCCCACAGCAAACATTATTCTCAGGAGTGAAAAACTGGAAATATTTCCTTTAAGATCAGGTACAGAACAAGGGTGCCCACTCTTGCCACTATTAATTCAACATAGTTCTGGAAGCTCTAGCCACAGCAGTCAGAGAAGAAAAAGAAATAAAAGGGATCCAGATTGGAAAAGAAGTAAAATTCTCAGTTTGCAGAGGACATGAATACTACACATAGAAAACTCTATAAAGACTCCACCAGAAAATTATTAGAGCTAATCAAAGAGTATAGCAAAGTCACAGGATACAAAATTAATACACAGAAATCCCTTGCATTCTTACATACTAACAGTGAAAAATCAGTGAAGTTAAGGAAACAATCCCATTCACCACTGCAACAAAAAGAATAAAACAGCTAGGAATAAACCTAGTTAAAGAGACAAGTATATATAGTTTTCTGTATACAGAAAATTATAAGACATTGATGAAAGAAACCAAAGACGACAAACAGATGGAGAAATATACCATGTTCTTGGATTGAAAGAATCAGTGTTGTGAAAATGACTATACTACCCAAAGCAATCTACAGATTCAATGCAATTTCTATCAAACTACCAATGGATTTGTCACAGAACTATTTTTTGTATGGAAACACAAAAGACCCCAAATAGCCAAAGCAATCTTGAGGAAAAAAACAGATCTGGAGCAATTAACCTTCCTGACTTCAGACTACACTACAAAGCTACAGTCACAAGACAGTATGGTATCCACACAAAAACAGAAATACAGCTCAATGGAACAAGACAGAAAGCTCAGAGATAAACCCACGCACCTGTGGGCACCTTATCTTTGACAGAGGAGGCAAGAACAATGAAAAAAAGACAGCCTCCTCGGTAAGTGGTGCTGGGAAAACTGGAAAGCTACATGTAAAAGAAGAAAACTAGAACACTTCTAACACTATACACAAAAATGAACTAAAAGTGTTTTAAAGGCTTAAATGTATAGTGAAAGTGAAGTTGCTCAGTCATGTCCAACTCTCTGGGACCCCATGGACTGTAGCCTACCAGGCTCCTCCGTCCATGGGATTTTCCAGGCAAGAATACTGGAGTGGGTTACCACTTAAGCCAGAAACTATAAAGCTCTTAGAGGAAAACATATGCAGCACAGCTTTGACATAAATGACAGCAAGATCCTCTCTGACCCACCTCCTAGAGTAATGGAAATAAAAACAAAAACAAAAACAAATGGGGTCTAGTTAAACTTAAAAGCTTTTACAGCAAAGGAAACAAACAAGATTAAAAGACAAGCCTCAGTGAAAGGGGAAAAAAAAGACAACCCTCAGAATGGGAGAAAATAATTGCAAATGAAACAACTGACAAAAGATTAATTTCCAAAATATACAAGCAGCTCATAACAGCTCAATATCAGAAAAACAAACAGCCCAATCAAATAATGGGCAGAAGACCTAAACAGACATTTCTCCGAAGACATACAGATGGCCAATAAACACATGAAAAGATGCTCAACATCACTAATTATTAGAGAAATGCAAATCAAAACTGCAATGAGTATCAGTTCACACCAGTCAGAATGGCCATCATTCAAAAATCTACAAATGCTGGAGAGTGTTGAGAAAAGGGAATCACCCTATACTGTTGGCAGGAATGTAAACTGATACAGCCATTATGGAGAACAGTATGGCGATTCCTTAAAAAACTAGGAATAAATCTACCATATGACCCAGCAATCCCATTACTGGGCATATACCCTGAGAAAGCTACAACTCTAAAAGACACATGTACCCCAGTGTTCACTGCAGCACGGTCTACAATAGCCAGGACATGGAAGCAGCCTAGATGTCCAACTGCAGATGGACAAACGGATGAAGAAGATGTGGTTCGTATATACAGTGGACTATCACTCAGCCATAAAGAGAACGGATTTGAGTCAGTTCTAGTGAGGTGGATGAACCTGGAGCCTGTTACACAGAGTGAAGTAAATCAGAAAAACAAATACTGTATATTAACATACACACATACATATATTTATCTATATAGGGGAGGACAGAGGAGCCTATTGTGATACAGTCTATGGGGTCACAAAGAGTTGGGACACGACTTAGAATCGAGAAAAATGGTATTGATGAACCCATTGGCATGAAAGGAACTGGAGATGCAGATGTAGAGAATGGACTTGTAGACACAGTGGGGGAAGGAGAGCGTGGAACAAGTGGAGAAAGTAGCACCGACACACACACTCCATCACGTGTAAAGCGGACAGCTGGTGAGAAGCTGCCATGTAACAGTGAGCTCAGCCTGGCACTCTGGTGACGTAGAGGGGTGGGGTGGGGAGAGGGGAGGGAGGGCATGCGTATGATTATGGCTGATCTGCATTGTTGTATGGCAGAAGCCAACACAACATTGCAAAGCAATTTTCCTCCAATTAAAAAACACACTAAAAAGAATGCTGACAACAGTACTACTGTGTAAGGTGAAAAAATAAAAACCAATTGAAAACAACCCAACTGCCCCACCAACAGTAAATGGATAAATGTTATATGTTAATAATTATAAAAAGCAATAAAAATGATTCAACTACAGCTATGTAAACATGCAGCACAGAGGCTTTTAAAGCAATGTGACTAAAAGCAAGATGAGTCATAGCCTCATTTTCATGAAGTCTGAGAGCAGAGAAAACTGGACTAAATTACCCTGTCTAGTCACACACAGGTGGTAAGACTACAGGAGAGCAAGGAAACAGTGAGGGTCAGCTCTAGGGACAAGGCCTGCGCTGTGACCAGGAGGAGGTACAAAGGGCATGTGGGTGCTATTTCTTCACCTGGGTGGTAGTTTCACAGGTGTTCACATTACAACCATTTATTAAATTGTATGCATATATATACACTCCCACAGATGTGTATTTTTTTTTACATATGCTTTTTTACAAAAAAAAAAGTCTAAAAAAAGAACGGACCCAAGAACTTGAAAAAGTATAAATATAGATAAACATGAGATTGACATGAGAAATTTAGAAGCAAACAGAAATAAGGAGAAATAAGACATAAGAGCAGATTTATAATATTCGAGAACATGGAAGAAAACTGAAAATAGATCACATACTATGACTTGCTGTGGGCTTCCCTTGTAGCTCAGTCAGTAAAGAGCCTGCCTGCAGTGCAGGAGACCCGGGTTCAATCTCTGGGTCGGGAAGACCCCCTGGAGAAGGGAGTGGCACTCGCTCCAGTATCCTTGCCTGGGAAATCTCCATGGACAGAGGAGCCTGGCGGGCTACAGTCCAGGGGGTCACAAGGGTTGGACATGACTTAGTGACTAAACCACCACCATGGCTTTGTGCACTGCTGGTAGGAATCCATCCTAATATCCTAATTGTAGTTATGTATTAAATGTTCTTCACAGCACCACTCACACTAGCAAAGAACTGGAAATGTTAATGACCAACACAATAACCATGGGGTCTGATAAAAACAACACAACACAGGGGGTCCTTCCAGGCTGTCCTACACAACAATTATCCCAGGATACTTTTGACTTCTCCTGCCTTTCTCACTGAGATATAAATCCTGAGAGCATAGACAATTTCTTATCCCTAAATCTTTCCTTAGGTCTTGGCAGAGTACATAAAATTCAGCAAGCACTCAAAAATTCGTCATGGACAAACAAGCCAACACTTGTGCTTTTCTGCCAAGAGAAAGGAATTATCTTTGAGCATGTTTTCTCTTCGGGGAGTTTTTCCGACAGACAGGAGAAGGCTTACTTTATTGGTGCAGTCGCTCCCTCCGGTCCCCCGAGCTCGGAGAGCGGGACGAGGTCCCACTTGAAGTGCAGCCCCCAGTTGAAGCCCCCCCGCACCACAGGGGACGAGCTGTAGGCCAGGGTGTCGGCGCTGATGATGTCGATCACCGGGCACACCACCGTCCGCCGGTCCTCCTGGATGGCGGCCAGCAAGGGCTGCAGCCACAGCACGTTCACCTCGCAGTGGCTGTCCAGGAACACCAGGACTTCTCCTGTGGAGGAAAACCACAGAGGCCCTGAGGGCAGTGCCACTCACGATTCAAGAATGGGCACCAGCTCCAGGGACAACACCTGTGCAGAGGAGAAAGCAGCCGCCACCCTTCCAGCCCCAGCTATCAAATCGGTCCTGGGAGTCAGTCAGCCGGGAAATCCTGCTTCAAGGGTGCTGCCACGGCTGAAGAACATACTCAGACCATAAACCAAGTCTTGAAAAAAGTTACAGACAATTCATATTCTCAGTTAAAAAAAAAAAAAAAAAAGACAGTCTCATGGAAACAATCCAGTTCTCTGACAGCCAGATATGGAGCAGTGCAACAGGAGTGGTCAGCTGTGTGTATTTTTATTACAATTACTGTAATGGATATATTTGTAAATTTACTATGTAACATGTCCCTGCTTCAGCAAACCAAGGCTAGAGGACGTAGCTCACTTTCACTGGTGACTCATAAACATGACCCGTTACCAATTATTTCGACAACAGGACTCTCAGGAGTGAGGGGCATGCAGCCAGCTCATCACGTTGCTGCACGGCTCCCTGCTCCCGTGGATCCACCACTTGACAGCCACGTGACCAGCTCGCCCTCCATTTCCCACCTTTCCTTTCTAATTCCCTCAGTCTCATGGGCCACAGGATACACTTTTCTTCTTGGCAATAAAATAAAAACCGTGAAGATTTTCTCATGCATTTCTAACTCTGCTTGATAAACATGAACAGGAGTGAGGGTTTCTTTGATAACTTAATGGTTATCCCTGAACACCTGAAAAACTCAGAATCTCATCATCAGACAGCATTATTATTATTCCAAAGCTTTATCCATGAAATAAATGTATTGATATAGATTTTACATGGATTTCATAAAGCAACCAATGCATCCTATTTCAATTAACAACAGCAGAACCTCCAGCAAGAAAGTGCTCCAGTATGGCGGTGACTTGGCCGTGTCCTTCAGCACCTGTGAACGACCTTCACAAGGTCACCAGACGTCATTTAATGCAGAAAGGCAAACTGTTCAACCTCTTATCAAGGTTCCTTTGAGGAGAAAATTTAATAGCTTTTCTTAATTTGAAAAATATTACTTTTTCTATTAAAGTCAGTTTAACTAAATGAAGGATGATAATACATGGTCACCCTGAAAAAAAAAAAAAAAATACATGGTCACCCTGAACCTGAGACCGATTTCCCCAAAACTTTTTTTTTTGACAGATCCCAAACTATATTTGAACAAGGACCAACACAACATAAAGGAAAAAACTAGATGACTACTGTTGCCTGAAAAAGAAAAGCTTGCAGTAACAATGTACTGGGAAAGTACAGTGATCTGTGGCACGATCTTGCCGTACCCCACAAACATGCCAGTTTCCTATCTCGTGCCTTCTGTAAATCAAAACAGCCAAGTCAGAGAGTCTTTATTTGACTAGAACTCTATAAGAAGAAAGATCATAAGCCTTGAATTCAGCCTGCGTGTGACTGTGGACTGGATGAAGCGGAGCTGCACCTCATGTTTTGTTAACTGCTTCTGTTTGCTGCAGGTGTTAACAGAGAGGAGGGGCCTCCAACTAATAAAAATAAATGGAAAAAATAAAAATAAAAAATAAAAGGAAAAAAATTTTAAAAAAAAAGGGAGAGAGAGAGAAGAGGGAAGAAGGAAGACTACAAATGAAGTCACAAATAAACCCCACAAACGGGACAGCGGGTGTACAGGAGGGGTGGTGGCAGACAGCAGCGCCAGCCACCGCGAAGCCCAGGACTGCTCATCCTGAGGAGGGCAGCGTGTGGGAAGGCAGATTTTCTCACTACGAGGGGATGCCCCACCAAAGTTTCAGAATTCTAAAGTCATCTTTATGATTTGGGGGGGGATGCATATTTCCAGGTACTACATGAAATATTAGACACCTAATATTTTTAAACATATTCATTTAACTTAAATAAATGTATTTTAAAAAGGAAAAGCTTTTATCCAGATCGTAAATGAAAATTACCAGCACCAGCCTTCCATAGAGATAAACAGAAACCTGAACTGATGCAACACAGCTGAAGAGAATCAGAGAGGCAGACCAGTGAGGATGCCAGAGCTCGCCTTCCTGGGGCCTGGCTTTGGGACAACGGGCTCCACTAGGGAAAGGCCTTTCCAAAACAGCACGAGCCTCATCTCTCCTGCCGCCAGTGCCCACTAAGGCTCCACCTGTCACTGCCTGATGCAGGATCGGGAGGGCAGGAGAACAGAGCTCTCACCACTCAAGAAGAGCCATGCAAAGTCCTACCTGTGGCGTGGGCCGCTCCAATCATTCTTCCTCGAATCAAGCCCTCGCGCTTTGGATTTCTTATCACTTTGATTTTTCCAGGGAGGTATTTTTGGATGTATTCATCTAGTTCTCCTTTCAAATCATCTGAAAATTGAAGATTGTTCAAACCACATGAGACACATGCACAGGTATTTTAGATACTCTAGAGCTGTATCTGGTGCTTGCAACAAGTAAATATTACAGAATCTTCTGCTTTATTTTAAAAGGAGAGCATAGCTTATCCTGGAAGGAAGAAAATGAGGGATAAGAGTTGGAATACTAGCCTAAAGGAGTAGTTACTTAACTTACAGACTTTTTGTATTTCCATAGCAACTAACTCAATGCTTCGCATAAAGAACATTTGAAATGAGTATTTTGAGTGTATGAATGTTCAGCTGACTACATACAAATCAGACTTAAAGAAGAAACTGATATGTAAATGCCTTTTTTTCAAAGTAATTTAAGTCCTACTCTGTTTCAGAATAGTTGAGAAATAACTTGTTTGCCCTACCAAGAATTATATAATAGCAGCAGTAAATATATTCTTATACTAATTTATAATTTAGCATCTTCCATGGGCACTATTTTTTATAAATTCTAGCTCATTTACCTTTAAATTTCATAACTGGAGAGATCATACAAGATCTAATAAGTAATTCTTTCCATAGTTAGCATATAAACGACTGTAACTGATCATGAATTTTCTCTTTTAGAAAAAAATACCCACAGAATGAAAAACAAATCACAGGCTAACTTAAAAAAATTAATTCAACACCAATAAATTCTAGAATTATATTACTTAGCCAATCTTCTACTTGGTCCAGACTCAAATTCTTAGGGTTTTTTTTTAATCACTTATTTTTAAAATTAATTTTTCCCTGTTTCTCCTATGAGGTTTCAATGTTTACCAAGGTTTGAGAATTTTGCTCTTGTTGGTCTCAACGTATATTTCCTCATTTTGTATACTTAAGTATAATGGCATACCATTCTGTTATTAATATATAAGGAATGCTTAATAAAGACTCTCAAGCTGTGAAAAGACATATAACTGGCATATAACTTATCAGTGTATCTCTGGGGCTTACTGTTAGTGAAAAGAGCAGAAAGCTTGAATGGTGGTGGTTTAGTCACTCAGTCGTGTTCAGTTCTTTTGCAGTCCCATAGACTGTAGCTTACCAGGCTCCTCTGTCCGTGGGATTTTCCAGGCAAGGATACTGAAGTGGGTTGCCATTCCCTTTTCCAGAGGACCTTCCTGACCCAGGGATAGAACCTGACTCTCCTGCACTGGCAGGAGATTGGATCTAATTTCAACTCTACCAGGTTACAGCCTGAGAAAATTACTATTTCCTCCCCTGTAAAACGGGAATACCATCTCTCTCACAAGGTTGAGGACTGCCCTCTATCCTGCTCTGTACACACAAAATCACTCTTAAGAAGAGTCTATGCTGAATTAAAGAAAGGTAAGAAGTATGGACTAAAAGATAAAATGCCAGCATTCAGAGACCATCTTAAGAGCCATCACAATGCCACCCACTTGATCTGGAGGCAGCTGATGTGAAAGACTGACAAGACAAACCTAATCCAGAGCACTACATCAAGTTAAAGCTAGTCCTAAAAGGTCACATACCGCGCGACTCTGTTTATATAGCAGCCCTGTGACAATACCGTAAAGATGGAGACAAATCACAGAGATGAGGGGTGCCAGGGATTAAGGGTGTGTGGGGAGAAAGGTGTGTGTGAATACAGAGCGGTGGCAGGTAGGAGATCTTTGGGGTGATGGAGTAGTCCTGTCTGTACCTTGATTACAATGGTGGTTACAGAAATATACTCACAGGATAAAATGGCAAATAACTGTACACACGCATGGTATCAATGTTAAATTCTGGCTTTCAGTGAGTGAGTGAGTGAGTAAAGTCGCTCAGTCGTGTCAACTCTTTGTGACCCCGTGGACTGTAGCCCACCAGGCTCCTCCGTCCATGGGATTCTCCAGGCAAGAATACTGGAGTGGGTTGCTATTTCCTCCTCCAAGGGATCTTCCCAACCCAGGGACTGAACCCAGGTCTCCCGCATTGCAGGCAGACACTTTAACCTCTGAGCCACCATGGAAGCCCCCTGGCTTTCAATACTGTGTTATTATTGGATATAGAATGTAACCAATGGAGGAAACTGGGTGAAGGAGCACACAGGACCTCTTTATAACTCACTGCCAATCTATGATTATTTCAAAATAAAAATATTTTTTAAAAAGGTAAGCCAAGGGAAAAATTTCAAGAGCCTGGACAGTATAGTTTGAAAACAGATTACACAGTTAATGCAGTTTCCTTGAAATTACCCTGGAGTCAGGTATGTAACTGTGGCTCTGTTACAACTGCATTCATGAGGGCCCTCCTGTCTTTCAGGGAGGGCATGGCCAGTGGTCATTACTGCAGTGAGCCAAAGCAGAGATCCCACACTGCCAGTTACAGCCCTCCTCACCGAAGTCACTGTCATCGTCCACGAGGATGACTTCATGAAGAAGCCGGGCGGGCGTGCGGTCCAGGATGCTGTGCACCGTCCGCAGCAAGGCAGACAAAGCTTCATTGTAGAAACAAATTACAATACTAGCAACGGGCAGATCCGCCGGGTAGGACTTGTCTTTACATCTGGAAGATAAGTATCAGAAAACTCTGACATTTCAAAAGGCCCAAATGTGTCAGGTTATTATTCACTAAACATTAACTGCTCCCTTGCTGAACCTCTTCTTTACATCATTAACAATTTTTTTTTAAAGTGGTTAAGGAAACAATGTGGTTTCTTATTCAAGAGTTTTATAATTGTTAATAATTTCTCCCTCCATTTTCTGCTACTCTGCTTATTTTTAAGTCACTTCAATTTTTTAAAACTTGAATTTTTTCTTCTTTGGTAGAGGTTACACAAAAATGTGTTTTTACTGAAATCACTGCAAGGTTTTAATGCAGCACTCGACAGCTGATATTCAGTTTCTTCTCAATGAAGTTTCAAAAGGAAATATGAATATCTGTATTTGAAAATTTTAATTTTTGCTCAATCATATAAAAAGATTTGAGTAAACTATGACATACATCAGGATAATGGATGAGCTTCCATGTAAGCAACTCTTTGATTTAAAGAAGGTTAGGGGGCTTTAAGTGTCCACAATAAAAAAAAAAAAAAAAAAACACCACTGACTCAAAAAATAAAATCTGGAATCCCATGTTTTTCTGCATGGCATACAATGCCTTACGATGTCTGGGCCCCCTACTTTCAGCCTCTTGCCATTCTTTCACTACAGGCAAACAGAACTGTCTCAGTCCCGTGACAAACAGGACATCTCCAGCCTCAATCTGCTCCCACACCGGGGACTACCGTGCGGCATGGTGCTGCTCGGTCCTCCCGCTCTCTGACGCCTTCCCTGGTCACTCTGGTGTGGGGGCCCCACCTCACCCGTTCCTATCACAGCCTTCCTTCTGTGCTACTGTAATTACTCACTTCCTTATCAACCTCCCCTGACGGATACTAAGCCCTGTGAACTGAGGGGCTATGTCTTATTTTATTTCCAGGGCCTAACAGAGTGTCCAGCAAACAGAAGGTGCTGAAACAGATCTGTAGAGTGAATGATTGATTGACATATGAAAGAAAAGCCTTTGAAAAGACAAAAAGAATGAAAACAGGAAAGTGAGATCACGAGTGGAATTCATCACTGATGTGAATTTCTTTTTGTTATGAATCCAATAAACAAACATTTAAAATAAACATATGCTCAGAAGGTTACTTAATTATATGCAATCGGTACCTCCCTCCTTTTTCCCATGATTTTAAATTTCAAAAGAAACACAGCAAGTTCTAGAACTCTGTCAGTACAATCTCAGACCATGTGGCTTCAAGCATAATAAGAGTGGAAATAAATCTGTCTTAAATTTTCTAGCATCCCGAATGATACCGATAGTGCAGCCTAACTGCAGATTATGAACACCACCCCCACGACTGAGTATACCAGCACTGAAAGCACTGGTATTAAAATGCGAGCAGAAACTAGGAAGGAACGTACGCTGCATTCCTCGTATCTGGCACATCTCTGTGGTAGCCCAAGCGGTTACTAATAAGCATATTGAAGGCATGTTTCTGATACCCCAAGTCTCTCAACTCCTGATCACGTTCATTAAAAATCATACCTGCAAAAGAATGAAGTCATGGTCAGTGCATTAAATCTGGAAAAGAATGCTACAATTCCTGTTATGATCTTAAGAAAATCTTCAGGACTTCCCTGGTGGTGCGGTGGATAAGAATCTGCCTGCCAATGCAGGCAACACGGGTCCAACCCCTGGTCCCGGAAGATCCCAGATGCCATGGAGCAACTAAGCCTCTGCATCAAAGCACTGAGTGTGCAATCTAGAGCTCGAGAGCCCCAACTACTGAGCACACATGCTGCAAGTACTGAAGCCCAGGTGCCTAGGGTCTATGCTCCGCAACAAGAGAAGCCATCGCAGTCAGACGCCCACGAAGCACAACCAAGAGTAACCCCTGCTCGCCACAACTAGAGAAAGCCCCAGCAAAGCAACAGTGCAGCCAGAAAAAATGAATAACAAAATTTAAAGAAAATCTTGGGTTTAACTTCTTATAAATAGGTAATAGCCATGTTTCTCAAACCTAGTTTGTCTCCATTTTCAAAAAAACTAAATCGAGGTTTAAGTCAAATTTTCCTCAGTTTAGCTCAAAAAGCAAGTATACCTTAACCCTAAATTATGGCTCATTAGCCATAATTTAAGAATATTTTCAAGAAAAAAAAAAAAAAAAACTTACCTATGACCAAGAAAAAAAGAGACTTAATGATGATTTATACCATAAAGACAACAGATTACAGAACCCCATATGGATCTCAAGAGGCCCCAATTAACTGGGCAAGGGGTTTTTTTGGTTCTGTTTTCTAGAAAAATTTTTTACCCCAAGTTTTTATATGGACTCCTCCCCTAGAAAATCAGACCACTGATAAACCTTTCTGTAAAAAGTCTCCAGTTCCAGACTTTAATCAACTTCACAGTCAAGAAAGTCCACCACAGAGCTGATCAAAATCACCGTAATTTAATACCTTTGCTCTCACACTATCAGAAATCTCCCCTTTACCTGGAACAGTAAGCTTCCTTTTGCTTTCTCTTTCCCACATCAAACATTTAGCCTCTCTCCTCACAAAATGACTCCCCTGTAATAGCATTTCCTGAAGTTGAGCCATGGAAAAGTAATTCCACTGGACGTTAGTAGAGGTTAAAAAGAAAAAAAAGATTTCATGGCCAGATACTCAGGAAAACATCGGATTTTAAAAGTCAAGTAAGACAGTTCCCTGGTGGTCCAGGGGTTAGGACTGAGTACTTTCACTGCCACCTTTTTTTTTTTTTTTTTTGGCATGGGCAAATAATAACAGAAAAAAATTAAAGTTGAGTAGACTTTTGTTTTTAAGAATGCTGATTGTTTTATAGATACACAGGTGTGAGGAGATGAAATACAGAATGCAGTGTTTTCCCAATTTATTATTTGATTTATTCCGAAGATTTCTTCTAAGGGTTTTATGGGCTTTGATCCATTCTGAGTTAGTTTAATACAATATGAGGTAAGGGTTCAACTTCATTCCTTTGCATGGGGGTATCTAATAGGCCCAGTACCATTTGCTGAAAAGACCATCCTTCCACATTAAGTGCTCTTAGCACCCCTTTCTGAAAACCAACTGACCACACATGTTACTTGTTCTTAGGTATTACCATAGATGCTACTGACCACAGACACTGAAGGGTATATTTGTGGATTCTCAGTCTATCCTCCGATCTACGTACCTGTCCTTATGCCAGTATCACACCGTCAGGAAGTTCTGAAATAGAGAAGTGTGTGTTCTCCAACTTTATTCTTTTTCAAGACTTCAGAGCACCCTGCAATTCCTTATCAACTTCAGCCTCAGCTTTTCCATCTTTTCAACAAAGGCCATTGGGATTTTGATAAGGTTTACATTCAATGTGAGTTGCTCTGGGAGGTACTGACATTTTAACAGCATTAAGCATTCTATCCATGAACCTAGGACATCTTTCTGTTTGTTTAGGTCCATTTTTATTTCTTTCAGTTGTGCTCTGTAGCACAACTTATGTACAAGTCTTATACCTCCTTGCCTAGATTTATTCTTAAGTACTTTATTCTTTCTGATTCCACTGTAAATGGGATTGTTCTCTTAATTTTACTTTTGAACTGTTCATCACTAATGTCCAGAAATACAACTGGTTTTGGTGTGTGTATCTTGTACCCTGCGACTTTGCTGAATTCATTTATTAGCTATAATTTTTTGGTGATCTTTAGGATCTTTTATAAAGAATTTAGTGTTTCAGATGGGTAATTTGAGTTTGTCACTTCAAATATCTACAATTCTCCCACTACTTCATTCAAAGGCAAAGTCCATTAAAAATGGCAACCCCAATGTTACAACTTTATAAAAATTTTATAAAAATTACTATAAACAAAAATTTAGAAGAATTTCCATTAATGCTTTTAAAAAGGTCCCAATGGTTCTTTGAAAATGAATAGAAGGTATATTTAACGAAAACTAAAGCAAAAGCTTCCTTTTCCCTCATATAATTCTTAATACTTCTGACCTCCTGTATTAGGAAATGATTAAATTCTAGAAACTGATTTTATTCATTGAAACTATGAAATCTGTTTTTACATTTCCTTTATATTCTGTGGATCTTTCATTCTCTCAGAATCTCTCACTATATGCTTTTACTCTTAAATTACTTATTATTTGATTCTTCAATGAAGATCAAAGTTAAATTTTAAAGACAACCAAAATGGCTCATATAACCCTTAAAATAAAATTTGCTGAAACCAGGACTCTATAACTGCAGTATTCAGTCTTGCTTCCAAACTGAACAGAACATAATTTTTGAAGAATAAAAAAAACTCCTATATTTAATAAATATATTCCAGCACCTTAATAATTCTTGTAAGTAGAAATCTTTTTAGATATAAGTAGTCTCAATTTATTTCTAAACCCAATGGTTTATGTCCTGTCTTAATTAACTCTGCCTTTCAAAATATGTTAAAATAGTCACTTTTCAACCACTGCTTTCCCTTATTAAATAATGCTAGCAATTAAAATCTTCCCACATAAAATCTTCCATCTTCTTTCCAACCACTTAATTTTTCTTCCTTTCTGCCCTCTCCCCTCCCACCACCCCCCCTCCCCAATTCTGGACCTGATAGTTTCTCCAAAGTCTTCATAAAATACTGAAGTCAGAACTGAACAAAATAGAATATAACACCCTACTTTGTCTGCAAAAATCACAGGACCCCAGCTAGTTCAAGAACAAAATATATCAGTACAGAAGAAAGTCACAAGTCTAGTCCTCTGAACAATACATGATTTAAAGAATATTTGAACTTCCAACGATGAAATACTTTGACACATTGCTAGCAAAAATCAGGTACACTTACCCAATTCAGAAGAGAATTTCACATTGCCTCTTTTTGGATCTTCAACGTGATTATCTATCACATCATCAATTTTGTTTGCTTTGAATTGTGATTCTAATACTTGACTTGGGCCTCTAGTGAAACGGGGATAAAATTTTTTGGGGAATGGTCCGTGGGGCCCAGACCCCTTGATGGGCACATTCTTAAGTGGCTGAGTCACTTCACTGAAGTTGAAATAAATAAAAAGCAAAAGCGTCCAGGCTGCAGATGTAAAAAGGCATCCATAACAGAAATATCGAACTGTGACACTTCCCATTATAGACCTAGCATTGCTGAAGGGCCATTTTCAATTTCCTAAAAGAGAAGGATAAATATGTTAGACACTTTAGACACTGAAAAAATCAAATACCAACTTTACATTCACTGTTTTCCAAACTACCAAGTTGCAATTCTAAACAATTTACTTAAGATCCCATGTGTGTCATTAACGAAAAGTCAAATGTAAGAAGATATAGGGATAGCACTGAATAAAAAAAATAAAGGAATTCAACAATTAAAACCACAGACCAGTTGTGTTAGTACTGAGAAAACCAACAGCAGCAAAACAGTTGACTTATTCATCAGCCCAGGTTAATGGATACCTACTTCACCTTTGATCTGGACCACTTTCACTTTGCTCATATTTTCGAGGTTCTAACTTTTCATAAGTAAAACATAAGTACTACACATGTCATGACAGCACATCTAAGGTCCCTTCTAATTATAAAATTATAAGACTACATCTTTTAATCCAAGGATATTAAAATCTGTTATTATAAATAAGCAACTTAAAGTTTTACCTTCCAATCAAAGATTAAACCTGCCCTAATGCCCACTCTAGAGTCAACAGTTTCATTTCAAATTTACAACTGCAAGAGTTCAAATGATCCCACTTTCTGTCTCCGTACGATGCCTTACAAACAACAGGGCACTGAACAGCAGTGTTTTCCTAAGCTTCCTGTAACAGCAGGTCTTCATGGAGGCTTCACACAGCCCCCTCAGGAACTGTTTATAAAGAGCCCACTGCACATATAAAATCATCTCACTGAGCATGACAGCAGAGACACTATTTAAGTCATGTACAAACAGAAGAAATCTACAAAGCAATACTACTCATACATTACTAACTTCTATAGTATAAAATAATTTTTTAAAAAATTATCATGCCTCCCCCAAACCAGGACAAAGCAAATCAGCATCAGTAAGCTCCAATTCAAAAATTAAGCTGTTTTGTACAATTTTATGCCATAAGCCCAGAAGACAGCAAATGGTTCAATTTCTTAACTATCTGCCAACCAAGAACTATTAGTTCTTTCACCACATGTCAATTCAAAAGCTTGAAAAACAGAAGAAAACACCAGTACCCAAACAATCAA
Source organism: Odocoileus virginianus (assembly GCF_023699985.2). Classification (NCBI taxonomy): domain Eukaryota; kingdom Metazoa; phylum Chordata; class Mammalia; order Artiodactyla; family Cervidae; genus Odocoileus; species Odocoileus virginianus. Next base: position 5,160,998 of record NC_069674.1, read on the forward strand.
AAAAATCCCACAGCAGTAACACCAATGGGAAATGACCACTGCACAAAAGGAGAGTCAGACACCAATCAAAGTGCTGTCAGGTCAGCGGCAGCACTTTTTAAGTTAAAGGCAGGCACAGAAAAAGATCCACTTTATTTGAAAGTGGAAGAAAATTTTCTCTAAGCAAAGTGAATGGAGCCATTAAGAAAAATGAAAATATTAAAGTTACAAATTTGTAACTTTGCAACAAAATGTTGCAGACAATCCTGAGTAGAAACATTTAGGTGAAACATTCAGTTCAGTCACTCAGTCACTCAGTCCAGTCACTCAGCCGTGTCTGACTCTTGACTCTGCGACCCCATGGACTGCAGCACACCAGGCCTCCCTGTCCATCACCAACACCCAGAGCTTGCTCAAAGTCACGTCTACTGAGTCAGTGATGCCATCCAACCATCTCATCCTGTCGTCCCCTTCTCCTCCTGTCCTCCATCTTTCCCAGCATCAGGGTCTTTTCCAATGAGTCAGTTCTTTGCATGGCCAAAGTACTGGAGTTTCTGCTTCAGCATCAGTCCTTCCAGTGAACACCCAGGACTGATCTCCTTTACGATGGACTGGTTGGATCTCCTTGCAGTCCAAGGGACTCTCAAGAGTCTCCTCCAACATCACTGTTCAAAAGCATCAATTCTTCGGTACTCAGCTTTCTTTATATAGTCCAACTCTCACATTCATACATGACCACTGGAAAAACCATAGCCTTGACTAGACAGACCTTTGTTGGCAAACTAATGTCTCTGCTTTTGAATATGCTGTCTAGGTTGGTCACAGTGACAGAGTCAATTCCTAGGCAGATTGATAAGAAGTCCAGGATCCCCAAGGAGTAAAAAAGGGTCTGGTGGTCCCGAAGTGGAGACAGGGGTCTGGAATTCTCAACAAAGAGGAAAGGACAAATGTTTTTTTTCCCCTCTACATTTCTTAGTCTTAGTCACATAAAACTAAGAAGAAAAACTTTTTACTTTAAGCCTCGAACTGATGATTACACAACAAACAACTAAGTTTAACTCTACTAAGGATTATACAGTAACAATGTGTCCTGCTTGAGGACAGCTTCTCCTTCCTGAAAACCTTCTGGCTAATCCTGTTATCTTAACATGTAAATTGTGGGTCTAGTAAGATCTTTACAACCTTGAGACATTCTTTTGACTTATTGTAATAACTAATTAAAACAGTATATAATTCCCTTGCTAAGACTAGCAAGAGGGGCACTCTCCGTCCCCTTCTGAGGTCTCTGCCAGAAGGTTTCTCTGCCCTTTTTCATACTTTAATAAAACTCTGCGACACAAAAGCGCTTGAGTGATCAAGCCTGGTCCTGCAACTAAATCTTCTTTGGAGATCAAGAATCTGACACCATTCACCGTAAGCTATCAATAGCTTTTCTTCCAAGGAGCAAGTGTCTTTTAATTTCAAGGCTGCAGTCACCATCTGCAGTGATTTTGGAGCCCAAGAAAACAAAGTCTGTCACTGTTTCCACTGTTTCCCCATCTATTTGCCAGGAAGTGATGGGACCAGATGCCCTGATCTTTGTTTGTTGAAGCTGAGTTTTAAGCCAACTTTGTCATTCTCCTCTTTCATTAAGAGGTTAAGTTCTTTGCTTTCTGCTCTGCACATCTGAGCTTACTGGTATCTCTCCCAGCAATCTTGATTCCAGCTTGTGCGTCATCCAGCCCAGCATTTCACATGATGTACTCTGCATTTTTCCTGTAGTCATGTATGGATGTGACAGTTGGACTACAAAGAAAGCTGAGCGCCAAAGAATTGATGCTTTTGAACTGTGGTATTGGAGAAGACTCTTGAGAGTCCCTTGGAGAACAAGGAGATCCAACCAGTCCATCCTAAAGGAAATCAGTCCTGGGTGTTCACTGGAAGGACTGATGTTGAAGCTGAAACTCCAATACTTTGGCCACCTGATGTGAAGAGCTGACTGATTTGAAAAGACCCTGATGCTGGGAAAGATAGAGGGCAGGAGGAGAGGGTGACGACAGAGGATGAGATGGTTGGATGGCATCACCGACTCAATGGACATGGGTTTGGGTGAACTCCGGGAGTTGGTGATGGACAGGGAGGCCTGGCGTGCTGCGGTTCATGGGGTCGCAAAGAGACACGACTGAGAGACTGAACTGAACTCTGCATATACGTTAAATAAGCAGGGCGATAATATACAATCTTGATGTACTCCTTTCCCAATGTGGAACCAGCCCATTGTTCCATGTTCGATTCTAACTGTTGCTTCTTGACCTGCACACAGATTTTTCAGGAGGCAGGTAAGATAGTCTGGTGGTATTCCCATCTCTTGAATTATCCACAGTTTGTTGTTATCCACACAGTCAAAGGTTTTGGCATAGTTAATAAAGCAAAAGTAGATGTTTTTCTGGAACTCTCTTGCTTTTTCTATGATCCAACAGATGTTGGCAATTTGATCTCTGGTTCCTCTGCCTTTTCTAAATCCAGCTTGAATATCTGGAAGTTCCCGGTTTACACACTCTTGAAGCCTCACTTGGAGAATTTTGAGCATTACTTTGCTAACCTGTGAGATGAGTGCAATTGTGTGGTAGTCTGAGCATTCTTTGGCATTGCCTTTCTTTGGGATTGGAATGAAAACAGACCTTTTCCAGTCCTGTGGCCACTGCTGAATTTTCCAAATTTGCTGGCATATTGAGTGCAGCACTTTCACAGCATCATCTTTTAAGATCTGAAATAGCTCAACTGGAATCCCATCACCTCTACTAGCTTTGTTCCTAGTGATGCTTCCTAAGGCCCACCTGACTTTGCATTCCAGGATGTCTGGCTCTAAGTGAGTGATCAGATCATCATGGTTGTCTGGGTTATGAAGATTTTTTTTGTATAGTTCTCTGTGTATTATTGCCACCTTTTCTTAATATCTTCTGCTTCTGTTAGGTCCATACCATTTCTGTCCTTTATTGTGCCCATCTTTGCATGAACTATTCCCTTGGTATCTCTGATTTTCTTGAAGAGATCTCTAGTCTTTCCCATTCTATTGTTTTCCTCTATTTCTTTGCATTGATCACTGAAGAAGGCTTTCTTGTCTCTCCTTGCTATTCTTTGGAATTCTGCATTCAGATGGATATATCTGTCCTTTTCTCCTTTGCCTTTAGCTTCTCTTCTTTTTCCAGCTATTTGTAAGGCCTCCTCAGACAACCACTTTGACTTTTTGCATTTCTTTTTCTTGGGGATGGTCTTACCACTGCCTCCTGGACAATGTCACAAACCTCTGTCCATAGTTCTTCAGTGAAACATTAGATTTCAACTAAAACAGGCATTATAAATGCCTAAAATGTGTCCTTGGAGGTAGGAAAAAAACAAGCAAATAATAACAGAAACAGAAGCACTAATTCTTCAAAAGGCCATGAAATTCTTTAGTTTAAGACTTAACTGCATGGGCCTTCCCTGGTGGTCCAGTGGCTAAGGATCAGCATGTCATTGCAGGGGACATGGGTTCGATCCCTGGTGCAGAAACTAGGATCCCACATGCCGTGGAGCAACTAAGCGCATGTACCACAACTACCCACACGCCTTAGAGCCTGTACTCTGCAACAAGAGAAGTCACTGTGCAGCCACAAAGAGCCTGTGTGCCCCAACAAAGACCAAGCGCAGCCAAAAATTAAATAGTAATAAAAAAACTACCTGTACAGGTTGCTCTGATTCCATAAAGAACTGTGAATAAGAAGCCAATCTCTTCTTCAACTATATAAGGAGGCTTATATTTAGATTCTTTGCTCAAACCACTCCAGGCCTTCCCACTTCAACCTTGGCCTCCCTGACAGGGAACACAGAAGGGAGCCCCGCCAAAGGGACCAAGAGAGGAAGCCAGTCAACATTTCCAATCACAGAGAAACCAGAGCATGCTAATCAAGGGCTATGCGATTAAGCAGCTCAGGACAACAGGGGAAGGTTAGGGTTCAACAAATGTTAACTTTTTCCTCATTAGGTCTAATTTTAAAATATAACATGAAAGGTAGTTGTGACCCTCTGTTCCTTACAATGACCTACAAGTCCCTATGTAATAGCCTGACTGTATCTCCCACTATTTCCCTCCTCATTCATTTCATCCTAGACACAGTCTCCTTATGGGTCCCTATGTGTGAGGGATTATGCATGGGTTCGTCCCTCTGCCTAGAATACTGTTCATCCCAGCCCAGGTAATGCTAATGGTAAAGAACCCGCTTGCCAATGCAGCAGATGTAAGAGACATGGGTTCAATCCCAGGGTCGGGAAGATCCCCTGGAGGGGGCTTGGCAACTCACTCCAGTATTCTTGCCTAGAGAATCCCATGGATGAGGAGCCTGGCGGGCTACAGTCCATGGGGTCGCAAAGAGTCAGACACAACTGGAATGATTTAGCACACAACTTCACCGCTATTGAATCTTTGCTCAATTATTACCTTCTCAACAAAGTTCTGTCTAGACAACCAAATTTAAAACCGCAATTCAACCACTGAACACTAGTACTTCCCATCTTCCCTACTCCATACAACTTACCAGCTTCTTACATACATTAATTTCTTATTCATTATGTTAATTATTGTCTGTCTGCTCCCTGTTAGAATGTATGCTTCATCAGAGCAAGAGTTTTTTGTCTGTTCCATTTCTTGCAGTATCCCCTGAGCTTGTAACAAAAGCTAGCACACAGCAAACATTTAACAAATATTTGTTGAAATTAATGAAAAAATTTCTGGAGAAGACTCTTGAGAGTCCTGTGGACATCAAGGAGATCAAACCAGTCAATCCTAAAGGAAATCAATCCTTAATATTCATTGCAAGGACTGATGCTAAAACTCCAATATTTTGGCCACCCGATGCAAAGAGCCAACTCATTGGAAAAGGCCCTGATGCTGGGAAAGATCGAGGGCAAGAAGAGGAGGAGGCAACAGAGGATGAGATGATTAGACAGCATCAGCGACTCAAAGGACATGAGTTTGAGCAAACTCTGAGATACTGAAGAACAGGGAAGCCTAGCATGCTACAGTCCATGGGGTTGCAACAAGTTGGACACAACTTAGTGACTGAACAAATGAAAAATTACTATAACGTAGTTATCATGTGCTTGCAAAATGCTGGGATTTCCAAACAAATATACTACTATCCTGTTGGAGCCAAGCAGTACCTTAATGCTATGCATGGAGATCTTATTTCAACCTGACTTCAACAACAGTATGGGCTTCCCAGGTGGCTCAAAGGTAAAGAATCCTCCTGCCAATGCAGGTTCAATCTCTAGATGGAGAAGATCCCCTGGAGTGGAAATGGCAACCCACTCTAGTATTCTTGCCTGGAAAATTCCATGGACAGAGGAGCCTGGTGGGCTACAGTCCATGGGGTCGCAGAGTCAGACACGACTAAGCAACGGAGCATGACAACTAGGCAGGACAATAACCATATTTATTATTAGAAATGGTACCAAAAAAAAACCCCCACCAGACTCTCACTGTCCAATTTCACAAATTAAATAAGGCTCTCTGCTATAAAGAGAGGGGCTACTTTCTACTTGGTTCACTGCATGATTTTCGGCTGCCTCTTGGCTGCCAGCACCTAACGATGGCAAAACGAAAAAAGTTTTCTCCTCACCCATAGGTTTGACCCACTCCATCAAGATTTTTCACATAATACCCCCAGCTCACCCTCTCCGCAACAGCACATCAAGAGTCCTTGGTCTAGACTACAAAGTGTGTTAACTCTCAACAATTTAATGGGTAAATATAATTTTTCAAGCCATATTATGGCAATTTTTTAGAGAATTTTTAATGTAGTGAATTGAGGAACCTATAAAAATGAGGGGAATTGACAAAACCTGGTCATTTAAAAAATATATATTTAATTCCAAATCTTCAGAAGCAAAAGATTTCAGGAGTCTTTTAAACAGGTCAAGAAGTTAACACCCAGATATAAAGAAAGTAGAAACCAATCAGATGCCTGTTATAAATAAAATAACAGGTCTTTAACTGGTTAAGAAATGAAAATATCCAAACAAAAATCAAAAGGCTGAAAACTTAATCTATGCTAACAAATAATGAATCCAGAATCTACACGATAAAAAGTTTTTTGCTTCATACTATCTGCCATTCCTTCTATATAGCCATGGCCTCAATATCCGAGGCTTGAAAGCTTTTAAAAAGAGGGTCAAAACAAACAATTAAGGTTAGTTAATACAAAACAACTAGTGACCAAATACTTTCAATCATAAACTTGAATAGTTAATAAAGCAAAAACTTTAGCAGTTAGATACCAAGGTAATATATTCTTCAAAATGTAAATGAATAAAAGGACATGGAAGCAACCCAGATGCCCATCAGCAGACGAATGGATGAGGAAGCTGTGGTACATATACACCATGGAATATTACTCGCCATTAAAAAGAATTCATTTGAATCAGTTCTAATGAGATGGATGAAACTGGAGCCCATTATACAGAGCGAAGTAAGCCAGAAAGATAAAGACCATTACAGTATACTAACACATATATATGGAATTTAGAAAGATGGTAACGATAACCCTATATGCAAAACAGAAAAAGAGACTCAGATGTATAGAACAGACTTGTGGACTCTGGGAGAAGGCGAGGGTGGGATGTTTCAAGAGAACAGCATTGAAACATGTATATTATCTAGGGTGAAACAGATCACCAGCCCAGGTTGGGTGCATGAGACAAGTGCTCGGGCCTGGTGCACTGGGAAGACCCAGAGGGATCGGGTGGAGAGGGAGGTGGGAGGGGGGACCGGGATGGGGAATACATGTAAATCCATGGCTAATTCATTTCAATGTATGACAAAAACTACTGTAATGATGTAAAGTAATTAGCCTCCAACTAATAAAAATAAATGGAAAAAAAAAAAATAAATAAGTAAATAAAAAATTTTTTAAAAAGGCTATGGCTGAGCTTAGTCACCCAGTCGTGTCTGACTCTTTGCAACCACAAGGACTGTAGCCTGCTAGGCTCCTCGGTCCATGAGGATTCTCCAGGCAAGAATATTGGAGTGGGTTAACATGCAGTCTTCCAGGGGATCTTCCCAACCCAGGGATCAAACCCAGGTCTCCCGCATTGCAGGTGGATTCTTTACCATCTGAGCCACCAGGGAAGCCCAAATAAAGGGCTAACCACCTGTTTGCATGAATTTTCAGTAGACAAGATGGTGTGGTTTCATGTTTCCTCTAGTCACGGTCTGGGAGCTGCCCGGGAACAGATGGCTAGTAAGCTAAGAGTTGGTTTTGCCAGGGTGGTACAGAGGAAGAACGGGGAAAGGTATATGCAACGGGCTGATTAGAATGACAGGCCACAGATTTAAGCCAGACAAGGAGAGATGAGAGGGTCAGGAAGAATGAAGCAGGATGAAAAAATGTGGATGGGCCACTGGGCCCTGGTGTAGCTGAATGACCATTGGAGTTGTTACCACAGAGAGTGATCTGAAAAGATGCATGTTGTGTTGGAAAATGAGAGGCTATCACTCAGATTCTGGAGAGGTACCGTTAATGAGAGAAGACTCCTTTCCAGACACACAAACTGGAGATACCCCAATGAACAATTTGCCTATAGTATAAGCACTGCTATACTTACTGTAAGCAACCCCATGAAGACACAAGCATTTCTGTCTTTTCAAACTCATTATGGTTAGCAGAGCATCTATTGTGAACAATTAAGGTGTATTTATGTTCCAAAAGAAGTTACAGGACACTGTTTAGGTTGTGTGCAATGAGAAGAGTATAATAATGTAAGCAGGGCTAAACAGTTTACACAGTTTCATTAGACATTGTCATTATTTTATTTTTTTATTGAACTATAACTGAGGTATTGTTATACCTTACAAAGTGATCACAGTAAGTTCAGTGATCATCTGTCACAACAAAGTTATTACATCATCGCTGACTAATATTTCTTATGCTGTACATAACTGGATGTTTATACCTCTTCATCTCCTTATCTATTCCGTGCATCCCCCACCCTCATCCCCTCCGGCAACAACCAGTTTGCTTTCTGTATCTATGAGTCTTTTCTCTTTTGCTGTGTTTGTTTCTTAGATTCCACACGAGTGACTTATTTCACTAATAGTAGGTCCAACAGTGTTGTCACAAATGGCATGATTTAACATGATACTAAAATCATTCCACTAATTTTCCAGTCACAGCCTACTAAATGTACTGAACAATCTAATATTTTTCTTCTGAAAATCATTAAATAATTCTAGAGAAAAGGCTAACACTCGAATCATTTAAGAGTTTTATATGCCAGACACCACTCAAGGTGCTAGGGATTGATACTTTAAGTTTTGCTATTATGCTAAAAAAAAAAAAAAAAAATCAGAAAATAATAGGTTGGTGCAAAAGTACTTCTGATTTTGCACCGTTGAACTCTGCTGTTTGATATTGGAATATGGTCAAATAAACGTGGTTATGTTATACCTCATTTTAATGGGCACTTGCCACTTTGTTTTGTTGCTAATCACTTATTACTTGCTATTTCATATATTTATTTTAGAGTAGGAAAATGATGTGAGACAAAAACCAAATTCAAGTGATTTTCTTACTCAAATTCAAAATGGGTTGTAAAGCAGTGGAGACAACTCACAACATCAACAATGCATTTGGCCCAGGAACTGCTAATGAACATACAGTGCAGTGTGATTCACGAAGTTTTGCAAAGGTGACGAGAGCCTGGAAGATGAGGAGCACAGTGGCCAGCCATCGGAAGTTGACAGCGACCAACTGAGACGATCATCAAAACTGATCCTCTTAAAACTACAGGAGAAGCTGCCAAAGAATTCAACGCTGACCATTCTACAGTCATTTGGCATTTGAAGCACACTGGAAAGGAGACAAAGCTCAATACACATGAAAGTGAAAGTGAAGTCGCTCAGTCGTGTCTGACTCTTTGCGACCCCATGGACTGTAGCCTACCAGGATCCTCAGTCCATGGGATTTTCCAGGCAAGAATACTGGAGAGGGTTGCCATTTCCTTCTTCAGGGGATCTTCCAACCCAGGGATCGAACCTGGGTCTCCCGCATTGTAGGCAGATGCTTTACCGTCTGAGCTACCAGGGAAGCCCACACACATGAGCTGACAGCAAATTTAAAAAATTGTCATTCTGAAGTGTCGTCTTCTCTTATTCTACACAACAACAAAGAACCATTTCTCGACTGGATTGTGACGTGAGATAAAAAGTGGAATTTCTATGACAATCGGTGATGACCAGCTCAGTGGTTGGATTAAGAAGCTCCAAAGCACGTCCCAAAGCCAAACTTGCACCAAAAAAAGGTCATGGTCACTGGTGGTCTGCTGCCCGTCTGGTCCACTACAGCTTTCTGAATCCCGCAGAAACCATTACATCTGAGAAGCACGCTCGGCCAATTGATGAGATGCACTGAAAGCTGCAAGGCCTGAAGCCGGCCCTGGTCAACAGGAAGGGCCCAATTCTTCTCCAGGACGATGCCCAACCGCATGTTGCACAACCAACGTCACAAAAGTTGAACAAACTGGCCTACAAAGTTTTGCCTCATCCGTCATATTCACCTGATCTCTCACCAATCAACTACCACTTCCTCAAGCACCCGGACAACTTTTTTTCAGGGAAAACCCTTCCACAACCAGCAGGAGGCAGAGAATGCTTTCCAAGGGTTTGCTGAATCTCAAAGCATGGAATTTTACACTACAGGAATAAACTTATTTCTCGCTGGCAAAAATGTGATTATGATGGTTCGTATTTTGATTAATAAAGATGTGGAGCCTAGTTATAAAGATTTAAAATTCATGGTCCGAAACCGCACTTATATCTGGCCTAATACATGTGCTGAGAAGCTGGAGCTGGTGTACTGAACTAAGAATGCTGAATGAGGAGGCACAAGCCAACCACCTGGAGGCAGCACGGAGCTCCTCTCAGCATCCCGGTCTCACCATGGAGAAGTGACACCCACCGGGCTGTGGGACTGAAGGCACTCTTTTAGCACACCCTCACCAAGGATGGAGGCTCAGGTGTCAACTACAATTGGGCACTTGCCATCTAACGCTACAAGGATTAAATCATGTGCTGCTGCAGCTGCTGATTTTCAGCACCCTCTGAAAGGAGCTCAGGGTGGAAAGCGGGAAAGGAGGCACGCTGTGCTAGGGGAAAAACTAGCAGGACAGGCCTTTAGGTAGTTAGACATCTTCAGGAGCTGATTTTATGAGCCAAATCCTTTTATCTCCTCATATCTAGAAAAGCACTCAAATTCCTCATGGTGACAACTGTCTCATGACTAGCAGAAACCTTCTGGAAAAGCACGTTTGATTGCATGTATGCCCCCCTCACTAAAATCACATATGCGCTGTCCTTCCGCGCTGCCTCTCTGGGGCAGTGTCTCAGTGCTGTTGGAGGCGCTGTCTCCCAGGCTGCAGTCCTCATTTTGCCCCAGATAAAACTTAACTCGCAACTCTTGCATTGTGGTTTTTTTTTTTAAGCTGACATATGAGATGTATTGTTACTTATGGATCCCAGAATTGGCGAGATTGGGGGGGGGGGGGGCACAGAACCACCACCACCTAGGCGAAGGGCAGTTCTCTGTCTGAGGACATCAGCAGGAGAGAGGACAGGGTAGTAAGCGCCTCTGACTGACTGGGGTGGTCATGACTTTCTGCAGGCTTAACGCTAAGAGGCCATTTTAAACGATGCCCTGGGAAAAGCAAAGTGGCAAACTGCCAGCATCCTGACCAGGAGTTGTTATCATGTAAAAGACTCAGACAGCAACTCAGAAAAACAAAGTCGTTTTCCTCAAAAGTTGTCTTTCTAGTCACAATGCAGATGAACAAGAAGTTAAAAATTAAAATAACCCTGAAGTCTATCAATGTTTTGCTGCAAATTCTACTAGTTATTTTTAATCTTCCTACCCTAGCCACAAAATGTTATATTGCTATTTGTAATTAATGAAAAATAAATGTAATAGAAAAATAGAAATATGTAATAGAAAAATAAATGTAATAGTAACACTATAGATAATATTCTATCTACTTTTCTTCATAAAAAAAACATAAAGAGTATGTATTTCTTTAATAATAAGGGTAAAATTTTTCTTAGGAAAAAACTTCCTAATTTAAAAACAAAAACAAATTTGGAGAGGATTAAATATTTTAAGGCTTCAAATGAGATATATGGCCTTTTAACTTCAGAAGCACAGAGATTTTAGCATACTTAAAGGAAGAAATATTTTAAATCCATTAATTTGTCAAAAATTTGACAATAAAATTTGGACACTAAACAAATATTCTAAAAGCATGATTTGAAAAATTACATTTTCTCTATAAATCATTATCTAGTCTGAAATCGGTGTGCCTCTTTCAATAGCCATTTTTTTTTACTACGAGACTAAAGAGACACTTCTACTTAACCAAACAAGACAGCCCTCATTTTCCTTCAGTACCAAATAATTATCATAATATTTAATGAAGTTTAAAATGTTTATCTCTAAATGTTAAGTATTTACCTTTCAGTAGTTTCCAGCTGTTTTCTCATCAGTATATATTCCAAAGGGTCAAACAGTAAACATTTTGTTAGCTTTTTCCATGAAAGAGATTCATATTTTAACTCAGCTGGAGTCAGTACTGATTTATAACAGTGCCTGTCCTACATACCCTGTAAAATTACCAAGTGATGACAACACAAAAATACACACTATTCTTTCCCATTCCTTATCTACTCTGAAGGCTAGAAAGAAAGCTATTTCATAATTACAATTAAGGCAATTATTGAACTAAGAAAGGTTCAGAGCAAATTCCAGACATCACGAGCTCTCTGGGAATAATCCTTTGACCTTTTGATATTTATGAATGTCCTCTCTATAAGAAAATCAAGGAGCATAAACATATGTAAGTGTGTATATATGATATCTCAAATGCAGAGGAAAACTGCATGGCAATGTTGACTGGATGGAGACAAAAGCAAATTTAAACACTAAAGAAAACCAAAAGGATAGAAAATATGACAAATTACTTAAAATTACCACCTGCTTTGTCAGTGAATAAGGGCTGATAGAAGCTAACAAGGCTATTGTTCTTTAATACTCTCTCCCATCAAATGCTCCAGTAAGGAGCAGCTCTCCCTAGGTTAAGACCTACAGAAGACAGGAAGAAGAAAGTGACCACAGGCTCAAAAGGGCCTGCACAACAAACATTTACTTCATGGAATCATTGCTCTCAAGGTCTTTCTAAATCTGTATTCTATTATACATACTAAAGCTTCTTTATTACAACCAGTCATATTTTAACTCGTCTCTGACCCCATGGATCTGATCAAGGTTGCCAGGCATCCTCAAGAAATGCCCTGACTGCAGCTGGCATCTGGTCTTGTCTTCAGTCCCAGCAGAAACAGCCCATATCATGTCAACACAGGGATTTAAACTCAAATGTAGTCAGAAGCCAAGCAAATTATAAAGAGGAAAGAAAGAGAAAATAAGTGTGGTTCTAAGTGTCAGGACATGTCCCCCACCTAAAGCAATTCAAATTCAAAATTCCAAAAGCTGCTGACCAGCCTCCAGATTGCAACTTCCTTTTTTTTTTTTTGGCTGCATCAAATGGCTTGTGGGCTCACTTCCCAGACCAGAGACTGAACCCAGGCCATGACAGTGAAAGCACCAAGTCCTACCCATGAGACCACGCAGGGTACACCCCAGATGGCAACTTCTGATGGAGGGTCATAAAATGAACAGTACATAAACACAACCCCCCAAACCATAAAACTATTACTTCTTGTTTCCTTTCTGCCTATAAGAAGGAAGATTAAGTCAAAAGTATATCAGATAAAGATAAAATGAATGAAAAGGAAAAAAGCAGTTGTTAGAAATAAGTGTTCTGAGATGCACAAATACACAGAATACATACACGTGTACATACATCCCTGGTCAGCACGGCCTCGGCAGCCAGCTCTGCCCCAGGGTCTAAAGCCGTACTAGCAGAGCTGAGGACCCCTAAAACAGGGCTACTGATGGCTTTACTCTGCAAGCACGTCAAGAGTCTCTAGTGGTATACAGGCTGACAGAGTGGTTTATGTACATTAGTCAAGTGTGCAAATTAAGAGGAACAGAAAATAGTCCACGGCGTAAGATAGACAGGAAGAGAACAATGAGTCTTATCTTTTCCCCTCTTAGTTTTAGAGAAATTAAGTAACTTACTTTAAGGATATACAGCTAGTAAGGGGAGAAACTAGATTTGAATCCCAGTGACCTTATGTCCTCTGTTGCTTTGTAACTATCTGGCAAAGAAGAGCCCAGTGATTCTCAATTTGCCATTCCTTAAAAAAAAATAGAAGTCATCCAGTGATTTTCTTTTTTTAACATAAATTTACATTTCTCACAAGAGTCAAGCTATCTATCTGTAACTCACCTCCCAAACAAGATGTCCGTTCACCTCTCTGGATTTCTATCATCTCCTAAAATTGAAACCCAGTAATTCTTTACTACTTTTAAAGTCTCAGGCTTTTCAGGAGCATCAACTATCTTAAAAAAAGCTACCCAGACAGCCATCACCAGAAGCACAAGGCCAGGACTATGTTCTGAACTGTTGCTTTTTGTATTTCAAAGGGAACAGGCTAGGCACCGCTAAAGAGAGACAGGAGAAAACCATACTGTGACAAAATATTGGGTTTTTTTTTCAGAAACTCATTTCTGAATGCATTCTACCACCTCAGGAGGTTTAGAAAGCAAACGAATCTAATTGGCAAACAGCCAGTTTCATTCCTAGCTGCTCCTGTTGAATCAGGCTGCAGGAAATCGATACAGCAGAATCACCTGCACATCCTCTGGGGCCTCACCATCCTGCACGAGGTTGACTTCCAAGCGCCAGCACCTGCATCTCCAGCCTCTGGAGTCCATCTGCCCACCTGCGGGGCGGGCCCACACCCTGGGGGAAGGGCCCTCCTAAGCGGGGGCCCTCACAGCAGGCTGGTAGAAACAGCCAGAGGAACTGCCACCCGTACTCTTCACCAGCCCATTCCCAGCATGACTAGGCTTTAACTGCCCACAGTGGAAACCGGCTTGAAAACACGCCCCTTACTGGCTGGCTTTCCTACCCTCACTTCCTCATTCCCCCACTGCTGTGTCCTGGATTACTCACCGTGTGGATCTGAATTTATATCTCAGGATTTACTTCAGGGGGCTTCCCAGGTGGTGGCAGTGGTTTAGTCTCAAGTCGTGTCCAACTCTTGTGACCCCGTGGACTGTAGCCTGTCAGGCTCCTCTGTCCATGGGATTCTCCAGGCAAGAATACTGGAGTGGGTGGCCATTCCCTTCTCCAGGAGGTCTTCCCAACCCAAGGATCAAATAAGTCTCCTGCATTCAGAAGATGGAGCACCGCAACCAAGAGTAGCCCCTACTCACCACTACTAGAGAAAGCCAGAGCAAAAGCAGTGAAGACCCAGCACAGCCAAAAACTAAAATCATTTAAAAAGTTCTTCTGAACAGTTGCAAGATATTTTTTCAACTAGTAAAAAAAATTTCAAAGTGATAAGTTTCTCCAAGGAAATCAAAAGCTCTCAGGCAACGTAGCTTGAAATAACTGTTAATTAGCAGGTAAATATAAAGAATCAAATGCAGGCAACACAAGCAACTCTCAGATACAACACTGCAGTCCTGAACCTATGCAGCTGGTTCACTCAAGATGGTAAGAAGTCATAAAATCTAAGTTAAAGGCATGCTTTCAGCTCCTATATGAAAAGGGCTTAGAAGCCATCTCTTCTATCTGTACAAAAATAAACCGAAAATCAATGACTTTTGAACCCATCAGAGAACAAAGGTTATAGGACAAACTACCACTGAAAACCTGGAGACACACAGCTGAGATCTGCTTACCTGGAGCAGAAGCTGCACCATAAACTGGCTGAAAAGGGAGAGAATGCAGTCTGGAGCAGGGAGGGGCCGCACCTCTGAGGGTTTTACCTCCAGGAATCCCACCACAGTGTATGTGCAGGCCCCAGACAGATCCCCTCCTGACTAAGGCAGGGGAGGAGGAGAATAATCACTGCAAAACATGAATCTAGCCCAGAGTCTTCTTCCTGACATAGGCATATGCTCCAGGGGGAAAAGACACCAGAGCTTTTTCCAGATTAAAGAAAGACATTCCTCCAGCCCCTCCTAGCACTCCAGTCAAATCTGAGAGGGGAAAAGTGTTAGTCATTCAGTTCAGTTCAGTCGCTCAGTCATATACGACTCTTTGCGACCCCATGAATGGCAGCACACCAGGCCTCCCTGTCCATCACAAACTCCCAGAGTTTACTCAAACCCATGCCCATTGAGTCGGTGATGCCATCCAGCCATCTCATCCTCTGTCATCCCCTCCTCCTCCTGACCCCAATCCCTCCCAGCATCAGGGTCTTTTCCAATGAGTCAACTCTTCACATCAGGTGGCCAAAGGACTGGAGTTTCAGCTTCAGCATCAGTCCTTCCAATGAACACCCAGGACTTACCTCCTTCAGGATGGACTGGTTGGATCTCCTTGCAGTCCAAGGGACTCTCAAGAGTCTTCTCCAACACCACAGTTCAAAAGCATCAATTTTTCAGTGCTCAGCTTTTTTCACAGTCCAACTCTCACATCCATACATGACCACTGGAAAAACCATAGCCTTGACCAGACGGACCTTTGTTGGCAAAATAACGTCTCTGCTTTTTAATATGCTATCTAGGTTGGTCATGACTTTCCTTCCAAGAAGTAAGCATCTTTTAATTTCATGGCTGCAGTCACCATCTGCAGTGATTTTGGAGCCCAAAAAAATAAAGTCTGGCAGTGTTTCCACTGTCTCCCCATCTATTTCCCATGAGGTGATGGGACCAGATGCCATGATCTTAGTTTTCTGAATGTTAAGCTTTAAGCCAACTTTTTCACTCTCCTCTTTCACTTTCATCAAGAGGCTTTTCAGTTCCTCTTCACTGTCTGCCATAAGGGTGGTGTCATCTGCATATCTGAGGTTATTAATATTTCTCCCGGCGATCTTGATTCCTGCTTGTGCTTCTTCCAGACCAGCATTTCTTATGATGTACTCTGCATATAAGTTAAATAAGCAGGGCGACAATACACAGCCTTGACGTACTCCTTTTCCTATTTGGAACCAATCTGTTGTTCCATGTCCAGTTCTAACTGTTGCTTCCTGACCTGCATACTGGTTTCTCAAGAGGCAGGTCAGGTGGTCTGGTATTCCCATGTCCTTCAGAATTTTCCACAGTTTATTGTGATCCACACAGTCAAAGGCTTTGGCATAGTCAATAAAGCAGAAATAGATGCTTTTCTGGAATTCTCTTGATTTTTCGATGATCCAGTGGATATTGGCTATTTGGTCTCTGGTTCCTCTGCCTTTTCTAAAACCAGCTTGAACATCTGGAAGTTCATAGTTCACGTATTGCTGAAGCCTGGCTTGGAGAATTTTGAGCATTACTTTACTAGCGTGTGAGATGAGTGCAATTGTGCAGTAGTTTGAACATTCTCTGGGATTGCCTTTCTTAGGGATTGGAATGAAAATGGACCTTTTCCAGTCCTGTGGCCACTGCTGAGTTTTCCAAATTTGCTGGCATACTGAGTGCAGCACTTTCACAGCATCATCTTTTAGGATTTGAAATAGCTCAACTGGAATTCCATCACATCTACTAGCTTTGTTCGTAGTGATGCTTCCTAAGGCCCATTGACTTCACATTCCAGGATGTCTGGCTCTAGGTGAGTGATCACACCATTGTGATTATCTGGGTCATGATCTTTTTCATACAGTTCTTCTGTGTACTCTTGCCACCTCTTCTTAATATCTTCTGCTTCTGTTAGGTCCATACCATCTCTGTCCTTTACTGAGCCCATTTTTGCATGAAATGTTCCCTTGGTATCTCTAATTTTCTTGAAGAGATCTCTAGTCCTTCCCATTCTGTTGTTTTCCTCTATTTCTTTGCATTGATCGCTGAGGAAGGCTTTCTTATCTCTCCTGGCTATTCTTTGGAACTCTGGATTCAAATGGGAATATCTTTCCTTTTCTCCTTTGCTTTTAGCTTCTCTTCGTTTCACAGCTATTTGTAAGGGCTCCTCAGACAACCATTTTGCCTTTTTGCATTTCTTTTCCACGGGGATGGTCTTGATCCCTGTCTCCTGTACAATGTCAGGAACCTAAGTCCATAGTTCATCAGGCTCTCTGTCTATCAGATCTAGTCCTGACAGATCTAGTTAATCATTTAGTCCTGTCCAATTCTTTGTGACCCCATGGACTGCAGCCCGCCAGGCTCCTCTGTCCATGGGATTCTCCAGGCAAGAACACTGGAGAGGACTGCCATTCCCTTCTCCAGGGGATCTTCCTGACCCAGAGATCAAACCTAGGTCTCCTGCACTGCAGGAAGATTCTTAACCATCTGACCCACCATGGGAAAAAGTAATCAACAAAGGTGAAGGCTTCTAAAAAACAGACTGGAAATTTTGCAGCTAGGGAAGGGAGTGGGTTGCAGGGAGGAATAAAGCTACAGCAACGGAGAACACTTGTGAAGGTCACAGACACAGGCTGAGATTTAATTGGAAGACTACAGAATTCTTACCCTTCCTCACACTTCACCATAATGCCAGCAGGGCTCCAAATAGAATACTGGTGTGTTACAGCTGATACAGGTTTCCCAGGTGGCACTCTGCCCATGCAGGTAGACCTAAGAGACACGGGTTTGATCCCCGGGTCGGGCAGATCCCCTGGAGGGGAACAAGGCAACCCAGGCCAGTATTTTTGCCTGGAGAATCCAATAGACAGAGGAGCCTAGTGGGATACAATCCATGGCATTGCAAAAGCAGGACATGATCAAAGTGACTTAGCACTCAGAGCTGACGCAGACTCTCTCTGGGGAACAGTACTTATAGGAACAGGGCACTAGAAGAATCCGAAGCCTCTGGAACCTGTAACTACTGCAAACATTAAACACTGCCAAACCTCTATTAACTCCTATTACCTGATACAACGTAACAGCCTTTCAAAATCAACAACAAAATGCTTAATAAAAGAGAAAACAGCAACACAAAGCAATCATTAGAACCATAATTAGATGACACAGATTTGGGGACTGGCAGACAAGGAATTTAAAATATCTATCATCAATATGTTAAGGGCTCTAATGGAAAAAGACAACATGCAAGAATAGGATGATAGAACAGTAAGAAAGAATCAAAAGGAAATGCCAAAAACCAACAGCACTGCAAAAGCTATGAAGAACGCCTTCCCTGGGCTCATCAGACTTCACACAGCCAGAGAAAGCAGCAGTGAGCTGGAATATAGGTCAACAGACACTCTGCAAACTTAAATGCAAAGAGAAAAAAAGACTGAAATAAACAGCATATCCAAAAACTGTGGGGCAATTTCAGAAAGTATAACACATACACACTACTGGAATATCAGAAGGAAAAAAGGAAGCAGAAGAAATATTTGAAATAATAATGGCCAAGAACTTTCCAAAATTAACAGACCCTAGGAAGCTGAGAGTACAACCAAACACATTAAGTACCCTCAAAAAAAAAAAAAAAAAAAAAAAAACCTCACTTAGGTATACCATATTCAGACAATCAAAAGGCAAATACAAAATCTTGGAAGAAGCTACAGGGAAGGAAGAACATTTTATCTACAGAGGAAAGAGAATTACAGTGGACTTCTCATTATGCAAGCAAGAGCAGAGTAAACTTTTTAAAGTATGAAACCCCATTACTACCTCAGAATTCTATATTCATTGATATTATTCAAAATGAAGGAGAAATAAAGGCTTTTTCATTAAAAAAAAAAAAAAACTGACAAATTCATCTCAAGCAGACCTGTCCTGCAAAAAAATGGAAAAAAAAATCTTCAAGCAGAAGAAAAATGATATAGGTCAAAAACCTGGATTCACATAAAGAAAACAAGAGCATCAGAAAAGGGATAAATACACTGAAAATAAAATCCTTTACTTTTCTTATCTGACCTAAAAGACAACCAGAACAAGGGCAGAACAAAATAACAGGACAAGGGCATTCCCACTGGCTCAGCAGTAAAGAATCTGCCTGCAATGCAGGAGACACGGGTTCAACTCCTGGGTCTCGAAGATCCCCTGGAGGAGGAAATGGCAACCCACTCCAGTATTCTTGCCTGGGAAATCTCAAGGACAGAGGAGCATAGTGGGGTACAGTCCATGGGGGTGGCAAAAACAGTCGGACAAGACTTAACAACTAAACAACCACACAACAACTGGGTGAACACAGCACACTGTTAAGTGAATGACAACAAGGTCACAGGGGCGGGTGGGAGAAACCTATACATACACCAAGCATTATTATTGTTGTTTAGCTGCTAACTCGTGTCTCTTTTATGACCATGTGGACTGTAGCCCACCAGGCCCCTCTGTCCGTGGGATTTTCCAGGCACAAACACTGGAGCGAGTTGCCATTTCCTCCTCCAGGGGATCTTCTCAACCCAGGAATCAAAACCACCTCTCCTGCATTGGCAGGAAGATTCTTCACCATTGAGACACCAGAATTACGTTACTTTAAGGCAGATTCAGGGGTTAGTTTAAAATGTATATTGTAAACTCTAGGGCAATCACCAAAAAAATTTTTTAAGAAATATGATATGCTATGTGGTAGGCAGAATAATGGTCCCCCAGAAATATGGTTTTTCCAGTAGTCATGTATGGATGTGAGAGTTGGACCATAAAGAGGGCTGAGAAATGAAGAATTGATGCTTTAGAACTGTGGTGTTGGAGAAGACTCTGGACAGTCCCTTGGACAGCAAGGAGATCAAACTAGTCCATCCTAAAGGAGATCAGTCCTGAATGTTCATTGGAAGGACTGATGCTGAAGCTCCAATATTTTGGCCACCTGATGAGAAGAGCTGACTCACTGGAAAAGATCCTGATGCTGGGAAAGACTGAGGGCAGAAAGGGGGGGCAACAAAGGATGAGATGGTTGGATGGCATTACTGACTCAATGGGCATGAGTTTGAGCAAGCTCCAGGAGACAGTGAAGGACAGGGAAACCTGGCGTGCTGCAGTCCATGGGGTCACAAAGAGTCAGACACGACTGAGAGACTTCACTTCACTTACATGATAATAAAGACATCAATTCTCCAGGAAGACATAACAATCTTGAACCTGTGTATACCTAACAAGAAGGAATCAAAACACACAAAGCAAAACATGAGAAAAAAAGTTAAAGACTTCAACAACACTGGCAGTAACTGAGAGATCGAGTAGACAGAAAAATCAGTTAGGAAACAGATGCCCTGAGCAACACTATCAATCAACTTGATCTAACTGAATTAAGAGACAACAGCTGAAAACATTCTTTTCCAGCCCAGTTCACCAATGTAGATCATATTCTGGGCTATAAAACACACCTGAACTGATTTAAAAGAACAGAAATCATACAAAGTATATTCTTGGATGAAGTGGAATTAAACGAGAAATCAGAAACAGAAAGGCAAAAAACAAGCAACCCCCTCCCCCACACCCCCAGATATCTGGAAATTAGAGTCTTGAGAGAAATTTTAACATATTTTGCACTGAATCAAAATGAAAATACAACTTATCAAAATTTGTGTGATACAGCAAAAGAAGTACTTAGAGGGACAGTTGTAGCATCCAAATGGATTAGAGTTCAAGATACCAGTATGTACACGTTTGGCTTAACATGTTAGCTTTAGACAGACTGTCACACATATATGCCCATATATGTTCAGTTCAGTCACTCAGTCGTGTCCAACTCTTTGTGACCCCACGGACCGCAGCATGCCAGGCCTCCTTGTCCATCACCAACTCCCAGAGTTTACTCAAACTCGTGTCCATTGAGTTGGTGATGCCATCCAACCATCTCATCCTCTGTCATCCCCTTCTACTCCTGCCTTCAATCTTTCCCAGCATCACGGTCTTTTCAAATTGGACTGATTTCCTTTAGGATAGACTTGGGTATGGCATAAGCCCTCTTGGAGGAGGTTGCCATTAACCCCACCAGAGAGCTGTCAGAACTTACACAGGACTGAGAAACAGACTCTTGGAGGGCACAAACAGAACCTTGTGCACCAGGACCCCAGAGAAAGGAGCAGGGACCCCACAAGAGACTGACCCAGACTTGCCCGGGAGTGTCCAGGAGTCTCCAATGGAGCTGTGGGTGGGTGGTGGCCTGCAGCAGGGTTGGGGGCAGGGAGTGTAGCAGTACATGCATAGGATCTTTTGAAGGAGGTCGCCATTATCTTCATTACCTCCACCACTGTTTGGCCCCAGGTAAATAGCAAGGAGGGAACACAGTTCCACCCATCAATAGAAAATTGGATTAAAGATTTATTGAGCATGGCCCCGCCCATCAGAATAAGACCCAGTCTCTCCCACCAGGAAGCTTCCATAAGCCTCTTATCCTTCTCCATCAGAGGGTAGACAGAATCCCAGAAAACTAACCAATCTGATCACACGGACCACAGCCTTGAAACTATGAAACTATGAGCTATGCCGTGTGGTGCCACCCAAGACGGATGGGTTATGGTGGAGAGTTCTGGCAAAATGTGGTGCACTGGAGAAGGGAATGGCAAACCACTTCAGTATTCTTGCCTTGAGAACCCTATGAACAGTCCATATATGTACACATATATTTTCTTGCTTATCAGCTGAGAGGGTCTAGAAGAATAACACCCCCATGACAACAAGCATACCTAGTGCCCAAATCTTGGTTTCTAACAGAATTCTCCGATAAAAGGAACCAAAGCTCCTTTAAGGAGTGACTGACTCTTGGACTGGGAAAGGAAATATGGAAGATGAGCCTGAAGTACCTTGCAGTGCCATAAGGAAAGAAAATGACACACAAAAAAACTCCAGGGGAAAAAAAAAATCCCAGAATGATGGCGATATGTTAAAGGAATAGATGGAACGAAATGAAAGAGCTTACAAAGGCCATACCTAAAACAATTTAAGCAACAAAATAAAGTGGTACTGCATTATAATCCAAAGTAAAGATAACTATCCATGAGTCCATAATGACAGAGATAACAAAAAAAACTTGACCATTAATAACTTTTGTACAGTCACTTTTCTTAATGTCTTGAAATTTTGCAAAGTAAAACATTTATATGTCTTTATACATATACACATAAGTGTGTATTGATATATATATATATATATGAAGTGAAGTGAAAGTGGCTCAGTCGTGACTCTTTGCGACCCCATGGACTGTATAGTCCATGGAATTCTCCAGGCCAGAATACTGGAGTGGGTAGCCTTTCCCTTCTCCGGGGGACCTTCCCAACCCAGGGATCAAACCCAGGTCTCCAGGGATCGACCAGGTCTCCAGCATTGCAGGCAGATTCTTCACCAGCTGAGCCACAAGGGAAGTCAGTCAGTCAGTCTGTCAGTCTGTCTGTGTACATATATATATCACCCAACAACCAAATGCTCCTTTGACTCTGTATGTAGGTTGGTTTCCAGGAGTCATTACATGATTAAGTCCTCAACTAATTCTTGTCTATGGAATCGCAGGACACAGATTTGAGTAGTCTGTCCTTATGGGTTGTGTTATTTGTATATATTAACTGTTTTCTCCTCACTGCTGCTTCCTCCTCATAATTTAACACAAGATTCACTGGAGATCAACTTTACAAACTAGCCTGCAGAAAACAGAATGCTCACATGGAAATGCCTGCCGCAGGCTATGTACAGACACAGAGCATCAGAAGGGTGAACTGCCGCACTGAAGTTGGGCTTCTGGCTCCAAGTCCACTCTCTACACTCCAGTGGTTCTCAGCCAGAGCCTGAGATATTTGGCAATGTCTGGGGAAACCTAGCACCACCAGAATCTTTTGGTAGTGTCTGGAAATGTTTTTGGTTGCCACGACCAGGAATCCTGCTAACACCTGCTAGGGAGAGGCCAGGGATGTTGCTAAATCCCCTACAATGCACAGAACAGACCCCAACAATGAAGAATTATCTGGCTCAAAATGTCAACAGTGCCAAGTTTGAGAAACTGTGTTCTGTAACACTGGGGCTGGGACTCTACATGTAACATTTTTCAAACCCTTGAACAACAAGGCAGGTAGAAATGCCAACCTTCCAGGCAGTTGGAAAATCCACTTATATCCCTCCATATCTTCAGTACCTCTGTACAGCAGGGTTCAACCAGTTGTAGATTTTGCTGTACTGTGGTATTTACTGTTGAAAAAAAATTTGCAAATTAACAGACCTGTGCATGCAGTTCAAATCTGTGTTTTTCAAGGGTTAGCTATACTGATAAATGAAACAACTTGGATGAACAGGGAAACACATACGAAAAAGTCTTCAGTCTCAATAATTACTACAGAGATGCAAATAAAAATAAGCTACTATTTTCCAACTCTTGAAAAGTGAAAGTGTAAGTTGCTCAGTGGTGCCCGATTCTTTGTGATCCCATGGGCCCACCAGGTTCCTCTGTCCATGTAATTCTCCAGGCAAGAATACTAGAGTGTGCTGCCATTCCATCTTCTCCAAATTTTCCCCACCCAGAGATCCAACTTTTGGTCTCCTACATTGCAGGCAGAATTTTTACTGTCTGAGCCACCAGGAAAGCCCTTAAAAATCTTTACACCCTTTGGCCAATAATCCCACTTTTTCTAAGAATAAAAATCCTAAAGAAATAATAAATCGGGTGAAAAAGTAGGCATTTCCTAAAGTAAACTCCAAAAAATGCTACAATACAGATATAAACCACAGTATATAGAAACAAGTACAAAGGACAAATTAAATGTGTATATTAAAAAAAAAAACTTAAAAGAAATGCCTTATAGAACTTAAGATTTAAGTTTGACTTTGAAGACTAAGACTTCAGGGGCCCAAAAGCTAAAATATCTCATGCAGAAAGCTGATGTCTAAAGAAACTACAACATGTATTTGTTTTCTGTTTTTCAAACAGAATAGTAGGTAGGATGGTTGGTTACAAGGAATACACACATCTGGTTAAGGTTAGTAGAACTGATTAATTCTATAAGGACAGGCTGGGGTTACGACCCTGAGGGTGAGAATTAACTCACTCTACAAAGCAAAAGGAAGCTAGTGTTTTTAAGCAAATATACCTTAGAAAGGAAATCCTAGGAACAATGTATAAAATGATTTGGGACAGAGGGAAATAAAATCTAGAACCAGGGAGCCAGTTAGAAAAAAAAAAAATTCCATTAAGAGGCATTCACGGTTTGCAATAGAGCTGTGAAAGTGAGTGGTAAGAAGAATCAGAGGCAGAACTGCCAGCACTTGTCAGCTTGACCAGATATGGGACCCTGAGGGAGAAAGGAGGAATAAAAACACTCAGTTAAGTCTTAGTGACAGTAAAGAGCACTTCCAAATGTAGGGTGTGCAGGTTCAATCCCTGGTCCAGAACTAAGATTCCACATGCCTCATGGCCAAAAACCCAAAACACAGAACAGAAGCAATATTGTAACAAATTCAATAAAACTTTAAAAATGGAAGGGGGGGGGTTCTTTAAAAATAAAACAAGTAAAAAAACACATAGATTTACCATATGACCCAGCAATTCCACTCCTAGATATGTATAGCCCAAAGAATCAAAAACGGAGACTCATGCAGACACATGTAAACACATGTTCACAGCAGTGTTATTCACAGTAGGCAAAAATGGCAGCAACCTAAGTGTCCATCAATGGATAAACAAATTGTGATACAGCTGCTCAGCTATATGCATGTATCCAGCCATCCAAAGGAACGAAGTCTGAGATACACTACAGCATGGATGAATCTTGAAAAATTGAAGGGAAATAAGCTGAACAGGGAAAATATTGTATGATTTCAATTCTGTGAAGCATCTAGAAGAAACAAATTCAGAGACAGAAGGGACTGGGGGGAGAGCAAGTGGGGAGTTATTGCTTAATGGTTAGACTTTGTGTTTAGGGTAAAAAACTTTTGGAAATAATGGTTATGGTGACACAATATTGTGAATGTACTTAATACCTGAGTTGTATACTTTAAAAACCGTTAGAACAATAAACTTCAAGTTATGTGTACTTTACCACAATAACAAGAGACTAAAAAAGAAAAGTGAAGATAGAACTCATGCAAAGAACAGCAGAGGAACTGTCAAGAGAAGGCAGGAAGAGCGTGGACTATTTCATAACGTTTAATTTGGAAAACCTCAGCTGATATATATTGAGGGTAGAGAGGTTTTCTGGTTTCGACTTTTTCTCAAGGCAGAGTAGAACTTAACATATGGTATTTATCTAGGTAATAGCAAAGAACTGAGAGGAGTTAAAGGGGGCGGGGGAAGGTCTGGCTTGTTATTTCGGGGGACAAAACTACCACCACACTATTTTACTGGTATTTTATTGGTGCACGGCAGCGTGAGAAGCATTTCAAAGTTATAATTTCATCTTACATTTGGAAAACCAACCAACCGACTGCTTTCCTAACACACAGTAAAAAGGCACGCAGGAGGAAATATCTTCGATGAGAAAAAAAATACACGAAGCTCTTCCATCACAAGCATATTCAAATTCCTTAAAGGGTGAAATCAACCCGAAATGGAGGAGGGTGGGGGCTCGATATCACTGTATTTAAACCACACGTATGTTAAGAGCTTGGGCAACTGTACAAGGAACCCAATTTCTTCAACAAGTGCACTCCAAAGAAACAGAAAAGGCAAACTTCAGATGCTCACCCACCGAATGCCCTGCGAGGACCTGGTCAAAGCCTGAGTGGCACAGCCCAACCATGAAGAAAGCAAAATTGTGTTTTTCTTCAAAAATCTTTCAAGGAACTGTTGCACACTGCTCGAATACTGTGGGAACCGAGAGCTGGGTCCCAGGGGGTGCACTACCCCAGTCGCTCCGGTGTCTAGACGTTTGCGATTCGCCGCAGTCGTTTCTGGGGCACCGCTTTCTCTCAGAGGCGGCCGCAACCCCCGGGACCGCGTTTTCTCAGACGCGCCGGCGGGGCCGGGGGTGGCTCCTCGCGCCGCCCGCCGCTCCCACAGGGCCCGGTGTCTCCTCAGGCCACCCCCGGCCCCACGCCGGGTCTGCGGCCCGATACCCCGCGGAAGCAGGCGGCGGCTGAGGCGGAGGAAGCCACCGGCGCTCGCACCTTCGGGGCACCCGGGACCGCGGCCGCTCGCCTGAGGCGCTGAGGAGGCGGACGGAGGCCGCGCGGGCTCACAAGCCGCCGGACCGCCGCTACTCACCCCGACGCCGTCAGCGCAGCACCCCGGCCTCTCGGGACTCGGGCTGGAGCATCCTCCCTCCCGCCGCGGCCCGACTCCGAGCCGCATTCGCCGCCGCAGCGGGCGGAGCCGCCTGGCAGGAAACGCAGCCCCGGGCCACAGGGGCTTCTCCCCCCAACCCCCACCGCGGGCTCAACCCGTGCCCGCGCCGCAGCCTCGGCCCGAGCGCGCGCCCGCGAGCGCCACGTGACCAGCGGGCCCCGGCCCGCGCTGACGTCACCGCCCGCTGCGGGCGAGCCGCGGCCCAGCCCCTGCCGGTGGGCTGGGGGAGGGGGTCAGTCCTGCTGGCTGCGGGTTCTTAACTCTTGTATACACGGGCTCATTAAGGACAGGTGTCTTAAACATATTAAAAGATGTGCGGTCCCAGTTATGATGGGTTAAAAATGTCAAGGCTGGGCAGAAGCTCGGGTTAAAATCTCAGGAGCGAGTGGCTAGAGTGGGAAAGTAGAGCACACCTGCAAAACAGCAGCAGCAAGGCACTTGGAGAGGCGGGCGGGGAGCTTACTAGAAACGCTGACTCCAGCCACAGAGCGGTGAGCCAAGGGTGTTGCAGTCCTCAAGCCATCACATTGCAGTGAGTCCTGCCGCAGCCCCCAGCCACCTCGCCACCCCCAAACTCTGCACTCCGCCCTTGGGAAGGAATAGCATTCTGGCTCTGGTTTTTGGCTAGGCTGCATATCAGAGGAATGATTTCAGTAAGCCCGGACTCTTGCATCTTCCCGTGCATAGAAAAGCACTAAATTCCTTTCCTTGCAATATCTGATTTTCTTCAACCTTTAAAGTTCCTACTGTCTGACCTTCGTTGCAGAAATTCTTATCTATCCTGGCTCCTCCCTTACCTCTTCAGAGCAGTCTCTCAGAGCTATCTGAGAGACTGCATTCCAGGCTTAAGTCCTTGGTTTTGTCCACTGAATAAATGGTAATACTTAACGTGTAGGTTATGCATTTTTTTCAATCAACAGGCCCCACGCCAGACCAACTAGTAATCAAAATATACGTTTTACCGAGATCTCCAGATGATTTATGTATAAAAAGTTCGAGATCAGTATCCAGGGTACAGTCAGTGCAGGAGACCTGCCAGTGCTCCACCCTCAACCCTTGATGGTATTTAAATATTTGTCCTGATGGGCCTGGAGCAGATCTGTTTCTAGCTCTTACTTCAGATGGGTTCATCCTGTCCCATCAAATTAACATACAACCATACCATTCCAGAAGTTGAAGTTTTCGGTAACTTCAACTGGTGGTGGTTTTGTCACTAAGTCATGTCCGACTCTTGTGAGCCCACGGACTATAGCCCCCACCAGGCTCCTTTGTCCGTGGGATTCTCCACGCAAGAATACTGCAGTGGTTTGCCATTTCCTTCTCCAAGGGGATCTTCCCAACCCAGGAATCGAACCCAGGTCTCCTGCATTGCAGACAGATTCTTTACCAACTGAGCTACAGGGAAGCTCCAATTTTTTACCATTAGAATGACATGAAAATACTTTTTACAGTATGGCATTTAAACCCAGGGTCTTTGAGGCTGGATGAATTAAGCTAGCATATGAACTGTGTTCATTTATCCATAGATAGAGGATGAGATGGCTGGATGGCATCACTGACTCGATGGACATGAGTTTGAGTAGACTCCAGGAGTTGGTGATGGACCAGGGAGGCCTGGCGTGCTGCGATTCATGGGGTTGCAAAGAGTCGGACACGACTGAGCAACTGAACTGAACTGATAGTCTCCAGAGGAAATACAGGAGGCCTAAAATTTAAATTTCAGTTAAAAGAAAGCAATTCATTTGTATATCCCAAGGAATATGTGGGACATACTTATACTATTATTATCGTTTATCCAAAATTCAAATTCACCCCGGGCCTCCTGTACTTTTTCTTTTTTGCTATGCAGCATGTATCTTAAGTCCCTGACCAGGAACAGAACCCCTGTGCCCCTCACAGTGGGAGCTCAGAGTTTTACCCACTGAGCCATCAGGGAAGTCCCTATCTTGTACTTTTATTTGCTAAATCTGGCAATGCTAACCCTGGAGAAGTTCTAACGTTAGTTTTCTGGTTTATGAAATGGCAGTAACAACAGGAACTATTTAGTATCTTAGAAAGTCATGTGGATGAAATGAGATCATCTATGCAGAGTACTTACCAAGGGGCATGAAACAGTGTGAGGGCTCAGTAAATGTTGGCTCTTTTTTTATTTCGTATCTGTGTGTCTTAGGTAAATTCCTGGAAGTATGCTTTTCTTACAGAATTCTCTGGCTAATTTAAGGCTTAAATGAACGGCTACCCACTCCAGTATTCTGGCCTGGAGAATTCCAAGGACAGAGGAGCCTGGCAGGCTACAGTCCATGGGGTCGCAGAAAGTCAGACACGACTGAGCGACTTTCACTGAGCTTTTGGTCATACCCAAAACAGTTCTGTGACAAGCACTGTGCAAGGTGAGCAGATTCTTCTCAACTAGCTCCAGGATACAAATCAAATTTTAAAATTTCTATACAAAAACCCAAATTGCCACCTACGGGCAAGTATAGATTTCCTTTCAATCACACCAAACACTAGGATGTTGATTCTGATTTGTTTTCTCTTCCAGAGTTAGCTGAAATAATATTCAAGAGGAAACTGTTTAGGCAACTTCTACATCATTTCTAAGACTCATTCATGTTATTTAGTACCTGAACTAAATTGCATTAAAAAAACTGAGACAATGTTAGGCCCATGGCTCTAAGAAAAAGAACATTCCCCCCCACCTTGGTTCAGTATTGGTATTTACATCTTTCTTTATGCTTACCAAACAAGAAGATTCTCTGAATTTATACTAAAATTCTCTTTTTGCCTTTGGCTACATAACTTTTATTTTGTATATTACTCTAACTTTAATAGGTTCATTGATTTATTACAATTGATTTTTATTACTTTCTAGAAGCAGCTAAGGTATAAATATGTGCCAAGAATATAATAATAATGTGGCTATTACTTTGTTCTGCCAGATTGACTTTGTAAAAGCTCAATCAAGTCACCCTAACCACCTGTAACAAACGTGTGTTGTGTGTGCTCCGTCGTGTCTGACGCTCTGTGACCCCATGGATTGTGGCCCCCCAGGCTCCTCTGCCCATAGAATTTTCCAGGCAGGAGTTCTGGAGTGGGTTGCCATTACCTACCCCAGGGGATCTTCCTGACCCAGGGATTGAACCTGCATCTCCTGCATTGGCAGGTGGATTCCTTACCACTAGCACCACCTGGGAAGCCCTGTACCATATGGGCACAGGTTTTCCCCATCTCTTTCTAGCTATAGATTTTATAGAGTATTTTGTCAAACACCATGGGTTTAAAGACATTATAAACTGGTTCTTTTTTTTTTTTACACTGTATATATTATTTCAAAGAACACGAGCTCCATGAAGGGACAGATGTTTACCTGCACCATTGTTTGCTGTGTCCCAGCACCTAGACACACATGGCCTGAGCTGACCATTCAGTTGTTGATAGAATGAGCTTAATAGATAAGTTGTTTCCTGCTATATAAAACTACATTTTCTCCAGCAGAAGCTATGTCTAGTGATTCTAAGTCTTCTCCTTTCTACTCCTTTCAGTGTGTTCCTTCCCTCATTTTCTCATTCTCTTTGTTTTTGAATTAAATATATTTTCACTTTTCTAGCTGCGTGCACCATGGTGAATGCCACCGCCATCCCCCTAGCCTGATAGAAGTACTTTAAGACACCCGGGAGTGTGTCCACCCGGCATAGATATGGAAGGTCGTTACTTCTTCCCCAATCCCAGCTAAACAGTTCTCAAGTCACATCAAACACAGATTATCGACAAGGCGTGCGGGCCAAGGAGTGTCAGGAGAGCTGTAGGCCAGAGCCTTAGGAGGGAACAGGCAGGAAAAAGGCAAAATCAGAAGCCAGGAAGAGGGAATGTCTCCGATTAACTGAAGGGCTGACAGGAACAAATGGGGAGGCTGGGCTGGAGAGCTGGGTCATCCAGGCAAGTGGCTGGACATTAAAAACTCAGGAAACCAATCAAGCAAGGCATAAGGATCAGAATCTGCACCAGCAGCAAAAAAAGGAGCTCAATACAGTTGAGCCAAAATTAGTATGGGCCAACCACGGCTCTCTGAGAATGTCTTTCTGGGGAGGTCACTGGCCCCAGTCACCTATCTGCAGTAGGAATTGAGTTGACCATGAGTGGAGCACTCCTTTTATGGTCTACCAGGGCGAAGTAGGCTTGGCAAATGTGCTGTGCTCAGTCATGTCTGACTCTTTGTGGCCCCATGGACTGTAGGCCACCAGGCTCTTCTGTCCACAGAATTTTCCAGGCAAGAATACTGGAGTGGGTTGCCATTTCCTACGATCTTCCCTACCCAGGGACTGAGCCTGCATCTCTTTAATTCTCCTGCTTTGGCAGGTGAGTTCTTTACCACTAGTGCCACCTGAGGCTTGGCAAATAATTGGAAATGATACACTGCATCTCAATTTTGATAGTCTAAACTGTGTGACAACATGCATTTCAAATGTTCAAGGTCTTGCCACTCCATAAGGGGCGAGAAACTAAGTACCCAGAGCCATCATTAAAGGGAGGAAAAAAGGCAATTCTGGTGTCAACCATTCTGGTTGTATTTATTATTGTA
This sequence comes from Odocoileus virginianus, assembly GCF_023699985.2. NCBI lineage: Eukaryota > Metazoa > Chordata > Mammalia > Artiodactyla > Cervidae > Odocoileus > Odocoileus virginianus. The sequence continues at coordinate 5,191,818 of NC_069674.1, forward strand.
TTTCACATAATTTCATAATGGTCCAAACTTGTCCCTTCTCTATGTTGAAGGACTAGGGGACTTTTTAACCCTTTTTTAATGAAAACGACTGGTGTTCCTCTCATGAGATTGTCTCAGATGCCTCCAATTCTGGGAAGATAGTATCCAAATACCACTGAAATGACTTGCAACCCAATCGTTTCCTTAACTCAACACGCTCACTAATGTTTCCATAGGCAGCAGACTTCAGAGCAGGTCTTCGTAGAAAAAACTGTTCCTAAATGGAAAGAATCATTTCATGAAACCAAACAAATCTTTGTTCATCAAGTCATGATATCTAACAGAGCAGAATCTAATTTCATCATCTAACAGAGCAGTATGTATTTTCATCATCTGAACTAAAACAAAACAGTCAACAATAAACCTTTTCCTCTGTGTGGGGAGGGCAGACACATGAGACCCAGGACTCACTCAGCCGCAGCTGTTCACAGGCTGTGCTGTGACCACCGTGATGAAAGCAGCTAGAGGGACTAGGAGACCTAGGTCCTGCTTCTCAAGAGCCCAGAGTCATAGTTACCTGTGGTAGTGTTCCCCCTTTCTCCTGATCTCCCAGTGAGGCTACAGGACAGAACCCCTCACTCCCCAGTCCCCGTCAACACTTTAATGGTTTCAGAAACAGAGGGTGGTGCAGTGGCTAAGGGAAAACTGGCTCTGGAGGAGGGCGTCCTGGCTTCAGTTTCTCCCTCCGCCAGTGTAGACACTGAAGCACAGTTTGGACATTCATCAGGATTTAGGCAGGCACTAATTCATGGCCCATGAGTCCTTGTTTCCAGATTTATTCAAGATATATCTCTACAAATGTGCAAAAAGACATGGGGAAAGGATGTTCATTTCAGCAGAGTTAAAGAATAACAAAAAGCTGAGACGATCAGAATGTTATCTATGGGGGCTGTTTATTAATGGGATAAATTTTAGGAAATCTATTCAAAGGAAATATTTAAAAGAATGACATGTTTATATGTTCTGATTTTAAGACTTTGAAAGTATGTTTTTAAATTATATAAATAAATGGAAAATTCTAAAACAAAATACTGATGCTCAAATCTAGTTATGTAAAAGAAAAGGCTATATACTCCTGTGTGTGTGAATGTAACAGAAACTACAGAAAGTTAGTGATGACTTCTAAGGGGTAGAACTATGGGCTTCAGAAGCTTACTTTTCACTTCATACTTTTCAATACTGTAAGACTTTTAAAAATGCAGATGCTTCACCTTTTTAAAAATAATTTTTAAACATCAGGAAATACAATAAGTATACAAAAGAAGCACATAAAATATAAATGTGCACCTTAATGAATTATCAAAAAAATCAACCTGAATAAACTTGGCTAGGTCAAGAAATAGAACAAAACCAGTTAATTCTTCCTCTTAAGTTTCAAGTGCTATCCTGATTATGTGTTCATTTCTTTGCTTTTCTTTCTAGCATTGATATCTAATTATCCATGCATAAATGATATGGCTTGATATTATGTTTTTAACTTTATAGAAATGGAAAAATACAGTATGTATGCTATTGTGTTTGGCTTCTTTTGTTCACTGTCTTGAAGATTTACCTATGCTGCTGTATGTGTGTCTAAAGTTGGTTAATTTTCATTGCTACATAGAAGTATATCGATTAAACATATCATATTTACCATATTCCATTCCCCTCCTGATAAGCATTTGGGTTGTATTCTGTTTTGGCTAACACAATCAAAGCTGTTTATAAACATTCCTGTTCATCTGTTCTGGTGCACAGAAGCACCCATTCTGTAGTGTCTACACAGGATGGACTTGCTAGATCATGGGATAGTCATTATCTTTCATTATTTTATTCAATAGTGCCAAACTGTTTCCCAAAAGGAGTTTGTAACAATTAACACTCCCACCCACAGTGTCTGAGACTGCCTATGCTTGCCCACACATGATCCTGTCAGGCTTCAAAAATGTTTCGCCCCTCTGGGTGGCTATGTAAAAATATCTCACTGAGGTTTTAATTCATATTGCCCTGCTTACTAAAGAATTTGAAGTATTATTACTTTTATAATTTAAAATATTAATAAAGAAATATTAGATCAAGACCAGGACATATACTATCACAGAGACAGTCTTCCATATTTCTACCCATGTATCTGCAATGAGGTCGTGTGGCTACTGTCCACATCAGTTTGAACTTTCAAATTAAAACAAAGCTGCATCTATATATTCTCTATATGCACATTCTAAAGGTCCTGGTAAGAGGCTGAAAGCATGGGGAGATGCACGCATGAAGGGGCCTGGCTTTGATGTAAAAACCTTTGACCAGAAAGGAAAAGAGGTAGCAAAGATCCTCATGTGTGGCGCTTCAGCCACATCACTTGGGACTTGGTAGCGAGTCGAGGAAGAGAATGCGTGGGGATGGGGACAGAGAGGCGTCTGCTGCAGAGGGGTAATCTTGGGAGTGGGAAATAGACCTGGGGAAGAAAAAACAGACTTCGTGTGTTGGTCGATTTACTCCTGAGAAACCTGAGTTTCCCTAGAGATTAAAACAATGAGTAAGGTGCCAGTGTAGTGGGTTAGAAGGAACTAATCGCAAATAGGGTCTGAAAAATGAGTGGGTGAGGAACTGAAAGGGCACATGTGTGCTAAGTTGCTTCAGTCGTGTCCGACTCTTTGCGATCCTGTGGACCGTAGCCCACCAGGCTCCTCTGTCCATGGGATTCTCCAGGCAAGAACACTGGAGTGGGTAGCCATGCCCTTCTCCAGGGGATCTTCCCAACCCAGGGATGGAACCCATGTCTCTTATGTCTACCTGCATTGGCAGGCGGGTTCTTTACCACTAGCACCACCTGGACCCTAATGTAAGGAAAAGCACAGACTTTGGTATCTGGAAGGCAGTAGAAGGCTTCTTCAGAGCTAGTCCCTCTCTGTTCTGACTCATCTTCCCAAACCAGGAATGTATCCTTCACCTTGTATTCATCTAGCCAAATGTGTACCAGTCTGAGATTGTTATATTCCATGGCTTTTATAACTTCAGAGTGGTTTGTCGTGTGTTGCCTATTGATGTGTCCAACTCGAGAGCAGGGGATTACATAGAGCTGGCCTCCACACATCCAGATCTATAGACATAAGGAAAACAGAAAACGCATTAATGATTAGTGTCTGTTTGCTAGTAACAGGCAACTGCTGAATTAAAACAGAAACAACAGCCATCGTTAAGTGTCTTATTTCATTTAATCCTCACAGCAACCTTACACTGTGATCATCCCCATTCTACAAATGAAGAAACTAATACATAACATTAGTCAAGAAGTTTGCCCAGTAATATAGTGGCAGAGCACAAATTTCAAACTCAAATCTGGCCCCAGCGTCATGGCTCTGAATACTAAGTGGTCCTGCCTTGCGCGTACATGACCAACTCTGAGGCTGATCATATGAAGACTGACAGGATACTTTGTCTTAGGATATTCTCAAACAATATGCCTTTCAGCATATTGTTACTTTCATGTTACAAATGTTACTTTCATAACATTTTCTGAGACTCTTAAGTACTGCTGGCTGTTAGGTTCAGTCGCTCAGGCTCAGTCCTGTCCAACTCTTTGCAACCCCATGGACTGCAGCCCACCAGGCTCCTCTGTCCATGGGATTCTCCAGGCAAGAATAGTGGATTGGGTTGGCTGTTAGTAGGTAACAAAAGAAACATTGATCATGGGTGACTTCAGTTATTCCTCTTTTTTTGTACTTAAAACACTTTATAATGCTTATTTTTAATAACTTTTTTTACTACACAAAAATATATGACCATAGGAAAAATAAGTGTAGAAAAGCAAACAGGGGGAAAAAATCACTTTTTAAAGACTTCATCAGTCAATACTAATCGAAATTGTTGTTTAGTTGCTAAGTTGTGTCCAACTCTTTCATGACTCCGTGGACTGTAGCCCACCAGGCTCCTCTGTTCATGGGACTTATGAGGCAAGAATACTGAAGTGGGTTGCCATTTCCTTCTCTAGGGGATCTTCCCGACCCAGGGATTGAACTTACGTCTTCTGCATTGGTAGGGGAATTCTTTACCACTGAGCCACCAGGGAAACCATCTAATAATCCAAGTATGTATGTGTGTATACATAGATACACAGCAGTAAGATAACTTGCTTTTTTAATTTAATGTTTTGCAAAGTTATTTATAAAGTCTTGTATTATTTGGAATAATACAAGAATATTGGAATGTTGGTAGTTTTAAATTTTTTATTATAGATAACATCACAAAGAATGTGCTTGTAATATAAACCTTACGTAGAGTATACTTACACAACTCTTCCATTTGAGTCAGTGATGCTTACATGGTTCCTAGGTCAGCAGCAACAGCATCAGTAGGGAACTCACAAATGTAAATCCCTGGGCCTACCCAGACCTACTGACCTAAGAATGCTGGGTCTGGGAGCCCAGTATTTCTGTACTTCAATCAGTTTTTTAGGTGATTCTGATGCATTCTAAAGTGTGAGAACCACTGTTCTAATTAATCAAGGTCAAACATCCCAGTTTTATAGATATTTTCTTAGGAAATCCACCTAATCATTTAAAATAAGACTCACTGAAAACAATGCTCAAAAGTATTATGGTGAAAATATCAGACAGTTGGAAAGGATTATGTTAAAGAAAAGGGAAAAGCAGAACTTCTGACGTGACACCTAATGACTGGTACAACAAACTTCCAGGGTTCTTTAGAAATACCCGGAAATATCCAACCAGTCCATCCTAAAGATCAGTCCTGGGTGTTCATTGGAAGGACTGATGTTGAAGCTGAAACTCCAGTACTTTGGCCACCTGATGCGAAGAGCTGACTCGTTGGAAAAGACCCTGATGCTGGGAAAGATTGAGGGCAGGAGGAGAAGGGAATGACAGAGGATGAGATGGTTGGATGGCATCACTGACTCAATGGACATGGGTTTGGGTGGACTCCAGGAGCTGGTGATGGACAGGGAGGCCTGGCGTGCTGTGGTTCATGGGGTCACAAAGAGTCGGACATGACTGAGTGACTGAACTGAACTGATTCCCATAAAATGTCTACAAAAATACACATTGAATGCCTTCTCCAGAATGCATGCCACAGTATCTTCACCTGGCTTGCTCAATTGGTAGAGCATGAGACTCTTAAATGAATCACGAAGGGATTTCCCTGATGGCCCAGTGGTTGAGAATCCAGCTTGCAGTGGGGGGGGACATGTGTTTGATCCCTGGCTCAGGAATTAAGATCTCACATGACGTGGGGCAATCCTCACCACAGGGAGGATCCTACATGCCACAACTGAGACTCAGTGCAACCAAATAAATAAAATAAATTTTTAAAAAATAATAGAATAAAATGAATGACACAGTAGAAAATCCCTTAGAGCAGAAGTCCAAAGATTTAGGTTCTTTTATCATCTTTGCTACATGCTGATGATCAGACATATCCTCTCTGAATCTCTTTTTCACCTGCAATTAAGAACTAAATAGTTGATCATTGAAGCTACTGCTTGGGGGTGCTTTGTTATGCAGCAAAAGCTAACTGATACCAGTCACCTACAATGTTTTAATCTCTTTTTCAAGAGATCTTAAGGAAATTTGGAAAATCAGTAATATCCATTTAATATTTAGGATGGATACAGAAGTATTTATTATTGTTGGTGCAGTCTTATATGTGTGAAATGTTTCTTATCAAAAAAGAGATCTGGCTATGAGCACAAAATAGAAAACAAAAGTCAAGTAACCAAAGTGACAATAGGGAGTGAAAGTAAAACACACACTAAGAGACTTTCTCAAAAAGTCAAATTGAGGATGCAGTCACAGCTTAGCCCCATTTTCACACGGCCCGTGCGGTTGCTCTTCTCCTCTTGATTCATTCTCAAAGGGACACAATCCATCTGGACACGTCTTTTGTTCTGCCCATTGTCCATGTGGGAGATGGTCAGCTTTCTTTCTCGGATACACTGCTGGAAGTAGCCTGTCCAGCTCCCAGTATTACTATTATTATTGGAGGAGGAAGAGGATGGTGAGGAGGGAGAATATCCCATCTCGAGTTAATATAGTGGGACTTCTCTGGTGGTCCAGTGGCTAAGACTCCACACTCCCAAAGCAGGGCATCCGAGTTAGATCCCTGGTCTGGGAACTAGTCCCCACATGCCACAACTCAGCGTTCACAAGACACAACAAAAGATCCCATGTGCTGCAACTAAGACCCAGTGCAGCCAAATAAATAGATTAATAATAATTAAAAAAACACAAAAAAGAGTTAGTATAGTTTAGTACTTCAGAATCCAAACTCAGAGGCCACTCCATGTGGTTCAAATCCCCTATGAGCCATGTGATCTGGGGAAAGTTACAGAAGTTACTCAATCCATTTTTGTCTCAGTTTGCTCATCTGTAAAACGAGAATTACAACAGCACCAGCCTTACTACTGAGTCTGCACACTTCAGAGCCCACCTGCCACAACTAGAGAGCCTGCATGACAAAACTAGAGAACCTAGGCACTTAGAAAGTTTGTGCACTGAAAAGAGAGATCCACAGAAAGCAACAAAGGCCCCACATGCAGCAACTAAGATCAAACACAGCCAAATAAGTAAATATTAAAAAAAAAAAAAAAAAAAAGACAGTACCTGTCTCATGGGATTGCTATGAGCATCAGATAATCTGACACTTGTGAAGTGCTTAGGGTTTGTATTTTGTAAAATGAGAGTGTCTCTGCTGTAGTGAAGTGTGGTAGGTTATAACCACGGCCACATATGCTTTTCATTCCTACCTGCACATCTAACTGCTAAGTAACTCTGTACTCCACTCATCAAGAAATGAGGTTTATTTCTCCATCTCTTGAAACTGGTCTTGGCCTTGTGACTTGCTTTGGCCCAACAGGACATTAGCAAAGGTGATGCTTGAAAAGTGTGTGCAGCACTTTGGGAACCTTTTGCTCTTGGGAACCTTGTGACCACTTCACAGTGAATGAACCTCGCTAGCCTGCCTAACTACGAGAGACAAATGGTCTGGTCACCTCCGCTGCCCCAACACTGGACACTGGCTGATGTCAGACATGTAAATGAGGCCATCCCATGCTCGCCAGCACCAGCTGACCCTCCAGATGAACACAGATGTGTAAGCATCACTAGTAAAATCAGCCCTCCTGGCTGTGACCGAAAAAGCCATTTTAGCAACACAACAAATTTTGAGGAGTAACAGTTGTTTGTTGTTTCAAGCTACTGTATTTTTGGGACAGTTTGTTACACATCAAAAACTAACTGATACACTAAGGAAGTAAATGAGACCTCTTATCCACTTAGCTGCTCATTCTAGAAACTTGGTGTGATTGATGAAAATACTGTTCTGCAAACATTGTCTCGCTCTCTACCCCTCACCAAGGGGCAGAGTATATTTCTCTGACACATTGATTTTGGACTTGTCCATTTGACAAGCCTTGGTCCATGGAACATGAGCAGACACAGTGTCTCTGGAGACTTTAGATAGGCTGTGTGGTTCGCCTTGACTTTTGCCTTCCTACTGTCACATAAGAACATGCCCAGAATTGCTAGTAGAATGACCAGCAAAGCTGAGCAGACTCAGAGCCCAGCCCCGCCAGTGTAAATGCCCAGGCAGAGCCATGCTGGCCAACCCGCAGACATCTGAAAGAAGAAAGTAGATGCTTCTTGTTCTGAATTGCCTGGTTTTGAACTGCTCTGTAACAAGCATCATCATGGCATTAGCTGACTGGTAACTGGGCTGTCCTTGACACCCCTTTTTCCCAGCACCCACCTAGCTGGTCAGCATACCTATGGGACATTCTAATGATGGTAACGTGTAGGCAACTGGTCACACAAGCTTATGACTCAGGAGAAGGAACTGGGAAGGGGCAAGAATTGGTATCACTTGCATCCATCAGTCACGCAAATGTGATCTGGATAAGGTTATGGAGCAGGTGGAGTGAGCAGAGAAAGAGGGACTTGGGGAAACCCTACAGGGTGGAAATTCTGAGCAGATGGGCCAAGAAAAGTCACTGGTCTGAGCAGGGGGCTGGGTGCTGAGCAGCCCTAATCCTTGCCTAATCCTCGAGGTGAAGACACAGGAGAACCCGCTTCAGCCCTTCTCTAGCACAAACCAGCACTTGTGGTTTGCTCTCGAACTGCAACCTCCCCGGGCTGCAGCAACTGTGGGCCGAATCTGAGCTGGCGTCCGGGTCTAAACGCCCAGTCTGGAGGTGAGGCAGGTGGTTCTCCGGGTGTAGAGCAGGGCCCTGGGCCTCGAGGCAGTGTCCTGACCCTTTGGGGTACAGTGGGATGGAGCACTGAGGCAGGGGGCCAGCCAGGGCACAGGCTGCATGCTCTCTCAGGGAAACAGAGGTGCCAACCTGGACCCTGGTTCTGAGACTTATTCCGAGGTTGGAATTGAAGCTGCAGCTCCGAGGGCACCAGCGAATCATCACTTCCCACGAGCAATGGTAATAGTGAGCTCGGGGCAACTAAAGCAAGTTCTGGGCATTGGAGGGATCCAATATATGGCCAGCCTCAGCGAGAAGCCTGGGCTCCCCTGGTGGCTCAGATGGTAAAGCATCTGTCTGCAATGCGGGAGACCCAGGTTCAATCCCTGGGTTGGGAAGATCCCCTGGAGAAGGAAATGGCAACTCACTCCAGTACTCTTGCCTGGAAAATCCCATGGACAGAGGTGCCTGCTAGGCTACAGTCCATGGGGTTGCAAAGAGTCGGACATGACTGAGTGACTTCACATTCATTCATTAGCGAGAAGGGACTTAGAAACCGGGTAAACCGGAGCTGGGGGGCCGCGGGGGCCTTAAGACCTGAAGTTGAATAGATCATAAAAGCCAGGAAGGGACAGGTTTGGAGCACACTGCTTATGAGTTCTGTGAATTTGCCAAGCTATACTACCTCTCTGTGACTTCGTTTCTCCACTCTAAACAGGAGACAATGCGGGTACCTACCTCCCAGGTTTATTGTGAAGATGAAGTGAGCTAGTATCTGTAATATTTCAGAGCAGTGCATGTCACACATGATAACAACTGGAAAATGAAATACATTGTATCCTTCACATCTCACCTAACATGCCACTTCTTCAGGGAAGCCACTGAAGATACACCCCTCCCCCAAGACAAGGCCAGGTTCCCCTTCTATATGACCTCACAGTACTCTGTATTTCTCCTTCATCGCAGTGATCAGAAATACAACTAAATAACTAATCATTTTACTCTACCCCAAAGAGAATGGAAACTTTATGCCATTCGAAACCATTTCCACATTAAGGGCTGCTATACTTTAGCACCCAGTGCAGTGTTTGGCACATAACAGGTTCTCAGTACATACTGTTGAATGAGTGAGTGAGTAAATGAATGAAATGGGATTGCGTCTTCTGAATACCCAGCACGTGGCACAGCCTGATGCAAGAGCTACTCCTTAGATGATGGGTGTGTTGGACCTCGAACTTCACTTGAACTCTCAAGAGAGTCCGAAACTGAGATGACTCTCGTTTAGTCTGAAGCTAAAACGGGACGTGGGTTTTAGCACCACACAGGTGTCAGTTACAGCCACGGAAGCTGACATGGGTATATTAGGAAAAGGATCAACCAGGGGATGGCACAGACACGGGCCAAGGAGAAGAGACATGCTGCTACAAATCCTGGCGGCCCTGGCTCGCCTTTTGACCCCTTTGGGTCCCTTTCGTTTCTGGGTCGTGGAGGGGAAGGCTGAGATGTGGAGAAGGCTGGCATGGTGGACTGCAGGTGGCTGGCTCAGTGGAGAGGTTTTTTCCTAGCAGATAAGGAAACATTGCACTAGGTTAACAACAGGCACGGCTTCACAGGTGCAAAAAATGGCTCCACGTCAGCCCTGAGCCCTGAAGAGCATGTGGGGTGAGGAGCAAGTGTTGTCAAGAAAAGTCTTGGGAACAGCCATGTTTGAGAGATACACAGAAGAATAAATTCCTGGGAAGGAGATTGAGCACAGCTGAGCAAGGCAAGGGGATTTTCTTGGATTTTGCTCTAAAATCCAAGAACACTTCTGGAAAAGACTGAGCACTAGAGGTAATCTGTCTGCCAATGCAGGGGCTTCCCAGGTGGCACTAGTGGTAAAGAGCCCACCTGTCAATGCAGGAGACGTAAGAGATGCAGGTTCGATCCCTGGGTTGGGAGGATCCCTTGGAGGAGGCCATGGCAACCCACTCCAGTATTCTTGCCTGGAGCATCCCATGGACAGAGGAGCCTGGTGGGCTAAAGTCCATGGGGTCACAAGAATTGGACATGACTGAGCGACTTACACACACACAGACACACACACTTCTCAAGAAGCTAAAGCTCAGAGAGAATAGGAATTTTCTCATAAAGGAAGCAGTTTTCTCTACATCTGATTGTCTCTGTTAGAAAAGACACAAAGCAGAGAAAAGTGAGGGAAAAAATGTGAAGGGCAATGACGATGAGCTGACAGCCCACATGTTTATGCACAGTTCAAAGTGATCATTATAAAAATCTATTAGAATTTAGTCAAATGCAAAAAAATGACCTATAATAAACATATGATAAATGTTTGAATTGTCATACCTTAGTATCTTCTTCAGACTCTCCAGGCATATCTACTTTGTACCTTATTCTCCACCCCAATTATTTCATTAAATCTTTTTTTTTTTTTTTTGGTCATGCTATGCACCTTGCAGTATCTTAGTTCCCTGACCAGGGATTGAACCCAGGCCTTTGGCAGTGAAAGCACAGAGTCCTAACCACTGGACAACCAGGGAATTCCCACATTAAATTGTTATACAGTTCTCAGAATGGAATTTTTATTTATTCCTATTTAACAGGTGTAGGCTTCCCTGGCAACTCAGTGGTAAAGAAGCTGCCAGCCAATGCAGGAGACACAGGTTCAGTTCCTGAGTTGGGAAGATCCCCTGGAGAAGAAAATGGTAACCCATCCCAGTATTCTTGCCTGGGAAATTCCATGGACAGAGAAGCCTCGTGGGATAGAGTCCATGGGGTTGCAAAGAGTTAGATATGACTTAGCAACTAAATAACAACAATTTAACAGGTGAGAAAACCTAGAACTAGAAAAGTGAATGACCTGCCAAGCATCTTACAGCAAGTGAGGGATAGGGCTGGGACTGACCCTGATGTCCAATGTTCTCATAGAATTTTTTCTTTCATTTTTTTCTGAGGTTTAATTTTAACTAATGAATTTTTAAATGATGAAGGTAACATCAACCCAAATCTTGAATTATTTGTAATGCACAAACTATTTTTTGTAATTGTAGGTGAAATAGATTATTTTCACCATGGCAATGCCTTCACCCTTATTTATGGTCTTTTTCTTGAGTTCTTTTTCCTTACCAGTTTAACAAGTCACTTCTGGTTTGGCTAAAGTGCAATCCTAGCACAATAATGTTTCAGCTTGCAAGGAAGAACACCCTTATTGAGTTGATAGAACTCCACCAACTGGATTAGATCCGTAAATCTTGTATGTCTCATCTAGGGTGTGGAACATCTCACCACCATCTTCCACTGGTATAATTTGAAAGTGCTTTATTTTTTGTCCATGACTCATTGACAGTACAAAAGTTTTGGGGTTACTCTGACTATCCCATACCAAGAACACTCCATCCACTAGACCTTATGAATAATTAATTGCTGAGCTTCCTCTCTAGAAATTTTGTGGTGAAACCATGGTTAGGACTGATGGATAGCCATGTTTGTGGCAGAGCTCTGTGAAGACGCAGTGGGGCTACCGTGACTGCCCAAGCGTAAACATCCTTTTTTCCTCCAAGCTAGTCCTTCTTCAACTGCAACGGAAAGGGCTTCAGTGGGATTTTCTATAACTCTGGTTTTCTGGCCTGAGAAGTCCATTGCTACCAGGGACTTCTCTGATATACTTCTCATGGGAGATATACTCTGAGAACTGTAGCCACTTCTGCCTTGATATGGATGCATGTAATTCCGGTACAGCTGCATGCCATACTTAAGCAATCTAACCTCGGTCACCCAGCACATCCTACTCTGCTCTTCTTCTGCACAGAGCATTTTCAGGTCTCGGGGCCCTCCTGCTTTGTTAGACTTAAAGCAGAATCCATAGTTAGTCAGTGCTCTGTGTTTTGTTTTGTTTTTTTTCGCCTGCCAGTGACACATAAATATCGCTATTGCCAAATTCGCTGAAAAGCTGCAAATGCCGTGGTTCCTTTGATGTCCCTTTAGTAGAAAAATATAAACCGGATCTTCTTAAAAGGAAGTAAATCCTTTTCCAGGACTTCTTTCCCTGTTCTTTTGAATGTAAGAAGCCATGGATTTCAGGATATGTGCTTGAACTTAGAAACATCTGCAAAATCTGTGTGGGGGATATGTCACCATTGGTTTCAGTTGCAAAAGACACCATATGCTCTGGGAAAAAACAGATTGGGTTTTTTAAGAATTCATATTTGGCATATTTTTTTCTAAAGTATAGCTTATTTTCTTCTTCCATCTCCCAGTTAGATAGCACTTCAGTCACCAGCTCATGGTCTTCTATTGTTCTTTCTAGACCTACATGAGGAAGGTGCTCAAAAAGGGTCTAGCTGTGGTCATCAATGTAGTGATTCTTCAGGATCAACAGCTGGCAAACATCTCGGGCAGTTGTGTCACTGGGTACCTCTAAAGCTCTGCTGGTTTCATCCTCACTGCATACTTTAATTACCTGTTTTTTCCTTGAATTTGCTTTGGGAAACAGGCCTGCTGACAACACAGATGTAAATGGAGAGCAGCATAGCTCAGAAAAGGGTTTGGAATAGGTGGCATTTCCGAACATCAAGATCTTTCTTTTTTCTCCTGTGTGCGGCACAGCCGCGGGTCGCGTCCGGAGCGGGCAGGAGCGCCCGCGCGAGCAGCCAGGGGCCCGGCGCCAGGTCCCGGGCTTCGCCCCTCCCCTGGGCAGGGCCGCACACCTGGGCGGCCAGCGGCGAGTCCCGGCAGGCGCCCGACTCGCGGCGCTCTGCCCATCTTGCAGGGAAGTGGTCATTGTCGCCGGCCGGGGGCTCGGGCGTCATGGGAGACCCGGCGCGGGAGGAGAAGGAGATCGGGCGGCGGGAGGCGAGGTGCCGGTTCGGCAGCCCGAGCGCGCTGCAGATGTGGGGGCCTCGCCGCCTGCGCTCTGGACCCGGGCGGCTCAGACGCTCGGCCGAGCGGTAGGCGAGGCCAGAATTTTTTTTTTTTTTAAGTTAAATCTATTATTTTTATTGGTATAATTTGTACACCACCAGCAATTCACCCTTCTAAAATATATAACTCAGTGATCTTCAGTATTTTCACAAGGTTGCATAATCCTCGCCACCATCGAGTTCCGGGACATTCCACCACCCCAAATAGAAACCTTGTCCCCATCAGCAGTCACTCTCCTCCCCCCGCCCCTGGCAACCGCTAATTCACATTCTGTTCCTGCCGATGTGCTTAGTCTGGACGTTTCATATGAATGGACTCATAAATACATGGTCATTTGCATCTGGGGCTTCCCTGAGAATTCAGCTGGTAAAGAATCCACCTACAATGCGAGAGACCTGGGTTCGATTCCTGGATTGGGAAGATCCCCTGGAAAAGGGAAAGGCTACCACTCCAGTATTCTGGCCTGGAGAATTCCATGGACCATATAGCCCCTGGGGTCACAAAGAGTCGGACACAACTGAGCGACTTTCACTCACTCACCCCATGTGCATTCCGGCTTCTTTCACTTAGCAAAATGTCTTCAAGTTTCATCCATGCTGTAGCAGGTATCTCAAGATTTACGAGTCAGGAGACAACTTAAACATCTTTAACCAAGTCCTCTTATTTTACAGATAGAGAAACAGAGGGCTACCTCAGCCCACATATTTAGTGACACCCAAGTCCTCTCCCTCTTAATCCTGTGTTTGTTTCTACCATGCTACGACTACCAAGAGATTCCACAAACATGAGAAATATCATATTAATTTAACACATCTGATGTTAGAAAAAACATAGGTAAGAAAATCTGATATTTTATGAAAGGTTTTCCATTTCTGTAAGTGAAAGTCGCTCAGTCGTGTCTGACTCTTTTCTACCCCATGGACTATACAATCCATGGGATTCTCCAGGCCAGAATACTGGAGTGGGTAGCCTTTCTCTTCTCCAGGGGATCTTCCCAACTTAGCGATCGAACCCAGGTCTCCTGCATTGCAGGCAGATTCTTTACCAGCTGAGCCACAAGGGAAGCCCATTTCTGTAAGGAATCCCATAAATCATTGACTTGATGTGACACCTGAATAGCACCTGATGTGCCTGTAGGGAAACAGGGCATAGCTGCCACAACATATTATGTGACTTAAAGTTAGATTTTACTTTCTATCTATAAAGGTAACTATTGAAAACATAAGGTTGGAATTACCCTTAGTGAGAGTTCCAAGTTTTCTCCTCCCCACAGATTCATGCCCTTGTCGTACTGTCCAATTTCATTAAAATAATGCCTACTTATAGCAAAAATTCCTCCAGCCATTGCAGGTGACCTACAAAGGACACACAGACATTAGATTGATTCCATATGTGCAGGCGTTACGGATTTTAGCCAAAGTTATATTGAATATAGCGAAAACAGTTAAAAACTAGAAAACACCCATGTTAGCTTCAAAATTATGTTCATATACATTTAAGTATGTACTCATTTAATTCTCATAACAGCATGTGAAATTATTCACCAGACTTATGGAGAAAGAAATAAGGTTCAGAGAGGTTAAGTAACTCTTAGAGGATCACACAACCCTAGCTAAATTAAAATAGAGGCAAAGATGAAGGACTTGCTAGGCTATGGTGTTAGAAAATTGACTCATATAGTTTGTGAAACAAAGAGGGTAACATTAAAGGAGAAGTGAGCCTGGAGTCAAAGTTATTAGAAAATGTGGGAAGTGATCTGGAGAAAGTCTCTTGAGAAACAGCCTCATAAATGCAGTTAGAAGCCCTAACAATGAGATTATTCTCACATTTAGAAATATATTTTCCAAGACTAATATCCAAGGAAAATGACCTTCTTCTCAACCTATAAAATTATAGACAGAAGCCCTTGGATAAATATTTTATATATGAATTTGGCAGACTGACTTTTTCTGGGCTATCCACAGTGCTAGTATTCTAATCATTGATCAACATGCAACTGATCCCTGAGAATCATGTCTACATTTTAAAGCTGGACAGCTGAAATCTGAGGGATATGAACCATGTGGTATTCTGCACCGGGATGAGATGCTCAATTCAATTCAGTTCAGTTCAGTCGCTCAGTCATGTCCGACTCTTTGTGACCCCATGAACTGCAGCACGCCAGGCCTCCCTGTCCATCACCAACTCCCGGAGTCCACCCAAACCCATGTCCATTGTGTCGATGATTCCATCCAACCAGCTCATCCTCTGTCATCCCCTTCTCCTCCTGCCCTCAATCTTTCCCAGCATCAGGGTCTTTTCCAATGAGTCAGCTCTTCACATCAGGTGGCCAAAGTATTGGAGTTTTAGCTTCAACATCAGTCCCTCCAATGAACACTCAGGACTGACCTCCTTTAGGATGGACTGATTGGATCTCCTTGCAGTCCAAGGGACTCTCAAGAGTCTTTTCCAACACCACAGTTCAAAAGCATCAATTCTTCAGCACTCAGCTTTTTATAGTCCGACTCTCACATCCATTCATGACTACTCGAAAAACCATAGCCTGACTAGATGGACCTTTGTTGGCAAAGTAATGTCTCTGCTTTTTAATATGCTATCTAGGTTGGTCATAACTTTCCTTCCAAGGAGTAAGCATCTTTTAATTTCATGGCTGCAGTCACCATCCACAGTGATTTTGGAGCCCAGAAAAATAAGTCTGACACTGTTTCCACTGTTTCCCCATCTATTTCCCATGAAGTGATGGGACCAGATGCCATGATCTTAGTTTTCTGAATGTTGAGCTTTAAGCCAACTATTTCACTCTCCTCTCACTTTTATCAAGAGGCTCTTAAGTTCCTCTTCACTTTCTGCCATAAGGGTGGTGTCATCTGCATATATCTGAGGTTATTGATATTTCTCCCGGCAATCTTGATTCCAGCTTGTGCTTCATCCAGCCCAGCGTTTCTCATGATGTACTCTGCATATAAGTTAAATAAGCAGGGTGACAATATACAGCCTTGACGTACTCCTTTTCCTATTTGGATCCAGTCTGTTGTTCCATGTCCAGTTCTAACTGTTGCTTCCTGACCTGTATATAGGTTTCTCAAGAGGCAGGTCAGGTGGTCTGGTATTCCCATCTCCTTCAAAATTTTCCACAGTTTATTGTGATCCACACAGTCAAAGGCTTTGGCATAGTCAATAAAGCAGAAATAGATGTTTTTCTGGAACTCTCTTGCTTTTTTGACGATCCAGCAGATGTTGGCAATTTGATCTCTGGTTTCTCTGCCTATTCTAAAAACAGCTTGAACATCTGGAAGTTCACAGTTCACATACTGCTGAAGCCTGGCTTGGAGAATTTTGAGCATTACTTTACTAGCATGTGAGATGAGTGCAATTGTGCAGTAGTTTGAGCATTCTTTGGCATTGCCCTTCTTTGGGATTGGAATGAAAACTGACCTTTTCCAGTCCTGTGGCCACTGCTGAGTTTTCCAAATGTGCTGGCATACTGAGTGCAGCACTTTCACAGCATCATCTTTCAGGATTTGAAATAGCTCAACTGGAATTCCATCACTTCCTTTCAATTAAAGAAACAAAACCTACCATGTTCTATTATTACAGACTTTTAGAAACAAGATAAACAATGAAATATTTCTCTTCATGAAGCTTGAGAAATCAAAGTGATAATCTCTGCAGGCTTCCCCCTGCTCCCACTACCTCTATGCTATTTCTCCATTACCAGAAGAAATCTCACCGGATAGGTGTAGTGGGTCCTTCTGGTCCCTCGATCTCATAAGAGAAAACATGATCCCATTTAAATTCCAGATGCCAGTTGAAAGCTCCTCTCACAATAGGAGAGGGCTGGTATTCCAGGGATAGGTAATCAATGACATCTATCAGAGGACACACCACCGTTTTTGGGTCCTTGGCAATGGCATTCAGCAAGGGCTCCAGCCAGACTTTATTCACCTCACAGTGGCTATCCAGAAACACTAGAACGTCCCCTGGGGAGGCAAAAACAGGTGAGTATTAGCCCATGTGTAGGAAACACCTGACAATACAAATTGAGTTTCAATGCAACAAGTATTTATCCAACACTTACTATGAAAGTGAAAGTGAAGTTGCTCAGTCATGTCTGACTCTTTGCGACCCCATGGACTATAGCCCACCATGCTCCTCTGTCCATGGGATTGCCCAGGCAAGAATACTGGAGTGGGTTGCCATTTCCCTCTCCAGGGGATCTTCCCAACCCAGGGATCAAACCCAGGTCTCCCGCATTGTAGGCAGACACTTTACCATCTGAGCCACCAGGGAAGTTTGGCTATTAAGGTGCTTTCAGTTTCCCTAGGAGGAGGTAAGAAATGTATATTTGATACTGTATCAAAAATGCAGGACAGTGTGTGCCACTGATATTCAGAAGGAGCTGGTGACTGTGGGTTAGAGCTGCAGTCCCTAACCTTTTTAGGCACCAGGGATCAGTTTTGTGGATTTGGGGAAGACAATGTTTCCATAGACCAAGGGTGGGGTGAGGATGGTTTCAGGATAATTCTCATAAGGGACATACAACCTGGATCCCTCGCATGCATAGTTCACAGTAGGGTTCGTGCTTCTGTGAGAATCTAATGCGGCCACTGGTCCGACAGGAGGAGAAGCCCAGCGATGGGGTGCAGTTGTAAATGCAGATGAAGCTTCGCTCACTTGCCCACCTCCTGCCGTGCAGCCCTATTCCTGACAGGCCATGGACCGCTACCTGTCCGTGGCCCAGGGGCTGGGAACCCTGATCTGCTTGCTCTCTCACCCAAACACATTGCCCGGGCAAACCCTGCCATCAGTAGAGAGACTAACACAGATGCAAATGTCCTTGGTTCCGCAGCTCTTCTTCCGCCCTTTTGATTCCCTGGTGAGAAGCCAACACCAGTTCATTCCTCTTCCCCCCGGGATGTTTCTGGTTTTGCTGTGCGAATGTTTGAGGATGCGCTGAGCCCCCAACACAGGAAATAATTCACATCAAGTTCCTCTCACCAGGCTTTAGCAAGCAGCTTTATCCAAAAATCCTAATTCTGACAACGTGACTGAAGGTAGCTGAGTTCTCTTACTGCTTCTCAGATATCTATTTCGGAATTTCTTTATGGTACTGTGTCAGACCTGGAGGAGGGCATGGCAACCCACTCCAGTATTCTTGCCTGGAGAATCCGCATGGACAGAGGGGCCTGGCAGGTACAGTCCATGGGGTTGCAAAGAGTCGGACAGGACTGAGCCACGGAGCACACGGTGTCAGACAACTCACCTTGGAATATAATACCTGTTGTCTTCATGCCTCGATCAAAACCGAGCTAAAAAGAGCCTGACACCTTTTTCCAATCAACACTTTGCATTTTTCATTAAAATAGCTTCTATGACATTACATCACACAAACATTTAAAAAATCACGTCAGCTAATTTGATAGGTGAAAAATACCATCTGGTTCTCCAAAGAAGATATACAAATAACCAACAGGCACATGAAAAGATGCTCAACATCATACCTCTTTAAGGAGACGCAAGTTAAAACAGTGAGGTACCACTTCATACCACTTCACATCTATCAGATTTAAAACAAAAAAGAGAAAATAATAACTGCTGGGAGGATGGAAAAATCAGAACTCTCACACGTTGCTGTGTGGTGTGGTAAGTCACTTCAGTCGTGTCCGACTCTCTGCAACCCCATGGACTGTAGCCCACCAGGCTCCTCTGTCCATGGGATTCTCCAGGCAAAAATACTGGAGTGGGTTGCCATGCCCTCCTCCAGGGGATCTTCCTGACCCAGGGATCAAACCTGCACCTCTCACATCTCCTGTATTGGCAGGTGGGTTCTTTACCACTAGTGCTACCCAGGAAGCCCAAAATGGCCCACCTGCTGTGGAAAATAGTTTGGCAGCTCCTCAAAAAGTTAAACAGAATTACCATGTGACCCAGAAATTCCACTCATTGGCACATTTTAAAAAGAATTCAGGGGACTTCCCCAGCAGTCCAATGGTTAAGATTCCATGCTTCCAAAGCAAGAGGCACAGGTTCAACCCTTGGTTGAGGAACTAAGATCCTGCATGCTTTGAGAACAACAAAAAAATTAAAAAGAATTCAAACGTACCCATGTATATGCATATCTATAGCAGTACTCCTTATATTATCCCAAACATGGAAATAGCCCAAATGTCCACCAACAGATGAGTAAAGAAACAAACCACATATACACATACAATGGAATATCCTCCAGCCATAAAAAATGAAGTACTGGTACATGTACATGACTCTCAAAAGCATTATGCTGGTGAAAGAGCCAGACATAAAAGGTCTGATTTCATTTCAGAATAAGTAAATCCACAGACAGATGAAGACTGGTAGTTGCCAGGGGCTGGGAGAAGTGGAAATAAGAAAATTTCCCTATTTATGGGTGTGGGGTTTTCTCTTGGGGTGATGAAAATATTTTCAAACAAGAGGGGGTGATGGTTGTACAACATGGTGACTCTGCTAAATGCTATATGCCCAGATTAACTTCCTAACTTCTCCTGAGAATCTAAAATCACTGAAGGGCCAGAACTTCCCCAGTGGCTTGGTGGTAAAGAATCTGCCTGCCAATGTAGGAGACATGGGTTCGATCTCCGGTCTGGGAAGACCCCACATGCCACGGGGCAACTAAGCCCGGGCGCCATAACTACTGAGCCTGTGCTCTAGAGCACCCTGAGTTGAAACTACTGAAGTCAAAAACTACTGCACTCACATGCTGCAACTTCTGAAGCCTCCACGCCTGGAGCCTGTGCTCGCAAGAGAAGCCACAGCAGTGAGAAGCCTGCACACTGCAGCTAGAGTGTAGCCCGTGCTGGCCACAACTAGAGAAAAGCACGTGTGCAGCAACAAAAATAAACAAACAAAATAAACAGCCAAAAACAAACAAACGGATTTTAAAAAAACAAACACTGAAGGACACTAGTTCAATGGGCCTGATAAAGGATCTTTCCCATCCTTCCTCCTTAAAAAACATATCTGTGAAGTGTTCACAAGTGAATTGCTCACTGAAGTTAAAAGTCAGGAGAAATATTCTTCATCTTCCCTGAGTGGAAGCTTGCTTTCTGCTTTCCTGCAGCAACCTTTGTAGCCGTTGTCCAGTTGCTCAGTCGTGTCCGACTCTTTGCGACCCCGTGGATTGCAGCACACCAGGCTTCCCTGTCCTTTCCCATCTCCCAGAGTTTGCTCAAACTCATGCCCAATGAGTTGATGATGCTATCCCACCATCTCATCCTCTGTCGCCCCCTTCTCATGCCCTCAATCTTTCCCAGCACAACCTATTCCCACAACTTCTCTAGGAATAGCGTTTTGCAAGTTTTGTTTTCATATTTAAAAACAAACGAACAAATGCTGTGTCAATCTCTCTCAATATTTTCAGTCTCTTTCTCCCCTTGTTTCATTTTATTTTCTGCTTTTCCTTAGAGTCAACATTTTTACATTTAAACATTAGTTTGTTGTTGTTCACTTGCTAAGTCGTGACTGACTCTTTGTGACCCCGTGGACTGCAGCATGCCAGGTTTCCCTGTCCTTCACTATTTAATATAGCTCATTATATCTATTTTAAATATTCTCGATTTGGTCTCTAAGGCAATTATTTTTAAGGTATTAAATGTTTTCATTTTTATTAACAATAAAATTGTTGTAAACAATAATATTTTATTTCAGTTTATTGTATTATGTTATGGCTATCTTTCTTAATTTTTTTGTTTTGAGATTGATGTTTAATAATGTGGTGCACAAAATCTAGTTATGGGGAGTTTACAGAGAATCTCTTTGTGCTTAAGTGTATGATAAACTTTTATAAAATATCCAAGCATTTCCACTTCATTCACACCATAAATCTGTTAAACATGGTCATTTGGATTTTGTGAAAAAAATTCAAGTGACTCTGCTATTTGAATTTCTTTTTTTTTGTTTGTTTGCTATGTTTCCATGACCAGTAGTGTGGTAATACTATTCATTGCCATGGAAATCAGAATTTGAGTGTTTGTGTCCTGAATTATGTGACCTGGAGCAGGTCTTTAGTCTTTTGGGGAGATTAGTTTCTCTAGCTGGAAGATAAGGATGATGAGTTCTAAAATCTCTGAGAGACTTCCCACTATGAATAGTCTGTATTTTCATTACTTTTCCCTGTATTTCTCCTACTTTTATTTTACATATTTTATCATTTTGAAGCATATAATTAAATATCTATGTTTTAATTTCTTATTTATTTGTACTACTCACTGTCTGGGCTTCCCAGGTGGTGCTAAGCTGTAAAGAACCCGCCTGCCAATGCAGGAGATATAAAAGATGAAGGTTCAATCCCTGGGTCAAGAAGATCCCCTGGTGGAAGGCATGGCAACCCACTCCAGTATTCTTGCCTGGAGAATCTCATGGAGAGGGGAGTCTGGCAGGCTACAGTCCATGGGGTCGCAAAGAGTGGGACGTGACTAAAGCGACTTAGCATGCACACACGTAATCACTTTCTAATAAGCTATTGTTTAATACTTAATGCTTAAAAAAGAGTGCTCATAATGACCTCATTCAATCATTGCAACAACCATGTTAGTTATATATCTTTGTTCCCATATCATGGAATAGGAATGTGGGGTTCAGAGAAGTGACTTGCCCAAGATTCCAGAACTGGTAATTGGCACATACCAAACTTGAAATGAAGGCTCTGCTTCAAAACCCAGTGCTTTTTGTTCTGTCCTCCATTACCTCCCTTGGATGTTTGTGGCAGAGACTCAGACACTGCCCTCTGCACCACATGAGTAAACATGTTAACAGGTTTTGGGAATTAGGAGGACCTCCTTGGGGAAGGGCATTCTTCTGTCTCCCATAGGAGACAACAAAACCGTCTCTCGTTCTGTGTGATGTTCAAGTGACACCACAAGCTCTCAATGGCGTATTCGGTTTTGCTAACCTGTTGCCTTCAGCATGGCAGTTGAAACCTACACCTCATCTCTGCCCTCTTGGCCTCTTGATGACCATCCAGGCCAATTCAGTGGAAGGGGCTGCATTCTCATTGCCAGACTGCCTTGTATTTATTCCCCCAAGCCCCCTGTTCCACTGTGGACTACCCTTTCACTCTGTCCACAGTTCCCTTATTCAAAGTACATTTCCGGACTACCTTAGTGGTCCAGTAAAGAACCCACCTGTCAATGCAGGGGACATGGGCTCATCCCTGGTCTGGGAAGATTCCACATGTTACTGGGCAACTTTAGGGAAAGAGCAAATTAGCCAGGATGGAGGTGGTCAGGCTCTCTCGCCCCATGCCTCTTGCTCTCACCCCACATTTTGCAGATGCATGGTTTTGTAATAGCTGAGATCACTTGTAGCACTGTGTGTGTGCATCACGATGTCCCTGCTTGGCCACGGGCCACTTTTGTTCTGTAAGCTCCCCCTGAAAGGCCTCTGAGGCTGCATTATGGCTGCGTCCGCTGGGTCAACCATGAGAGAACACAGCGTGTCTGCTGCTGGAGCTGCTGGGCCGGTCAGGAGAGAATAAACGTGTCTGCAGTTGCTTCGGCTCCTTGAGTTTCCTTTCGGCTTCCTTGCCCGCACCTCGCCTACCCTGGCTTCAGTGAAGGGTGTGCACGCTGAGATTCAGCAAGACAACAACTAAGCCCCTGACCAGCAACTACTGAGCCCGTGTGTCCCAACACCCTAGGGCCTGTGCCCCACAAGAAGAGAAGCCACTGAAATGAGAAGCCCACACATCACAACTAGAGCATAGCCCCTGCTCGCTGCAACTAGAGAAAAACCCTCAAACAGCAAGGAAAACCCAACACAGACAAAAATAAGTAAAACTCTTTTAAAAAACAAAACCCTTAAAAAAATAAATTTCCCTGCACTAAGTTCTCCTGCAGACCTCCTTGTCTGATGTAACCCTGACTCTCCCAAGAAGATGCTGTTTCTCATAGAAAGTCTCTCCTCGTCCTCCCTGACCACAAGAATCCTTGGGTTCAGGACAATGCCAGCATTTCCTAGCTACTTATGGCTGCTTCCAAACCATAACATTTCTGCTCCCATGCAAAAAAGTCCCCTTTCCTTTTTATTCAGGCCATCTAATTAGAGCTTCTCTTTCTCAATTTTTCTCCACTTTGCAAAACTCTAGCCTTCGATTTCTTCCTGATGCAGTTAAACCCACCCAGCAGGGGTCATTTGCCCTCCTGCCAAGGACACAGCACAGACTCATCACAGCTGTCTCAGTTTGAGGGCAGCTTCGGTCATCACATAGGCAGCGTCACCCACAAGGGCGAGTGGACAGGCAGCCATAAATATTACCAAGAAAACCCCATCAGAGGCAGGATGATAGAGAAGAACAGGACCTCGCTGTTTTGTACAGGGTGATTTCGAACGGCCTTTCTGATAACATGCCACTGAACCAGAGACCTGAACAAAAGTGAAGTAACAGGTCACGCAGGGGACTGGAGGAGGAACATTCTAGGTGGGAAAATCACACGCAAAGAAAGGCTCTGAGATAGGAGTAAAGCTGGCATGTTTGAGGAGCAGCGAGAGGTCAGTAACACCAGGGGAGCGCAAGGCGAGGTGAGTGATGAGGGCAGGGCTTCCCTGGTGGTCCAGGGGTTGAGAGTCTGCCTGCCAATGCAGGGGACACGGGTTCAATCCCTGGTCTGGGAGGATTGCACCTGCCACAGAGCAAGTAAGCTTGTGGGCCGCAGCTAGCGAAGCCCACAGGCCTAGCGCCCAAGCTCTGCCACAAGAGAAGCCGCTGCAACGAGAACCCTGCCAACAGCAACTAAAGAGTACCCCTGCTCACCACGACTAGTGAAAGCCCAGCAACAACAAAGACCCGTGCAGCCAAAAATAAATGAATGAAATTGAAAAAAAAAATAATAATGCAACGTGAAAAGCAAACATTTTTTTAAAATGTAGAATATCATCAGGATCTTAGAGTAAGGAAGAACTTCTCAAACTAGAGACATAAAAATCATAAAGAAAAATATTGATGAATCTGATTATTTCATTATTAAGTTAAAGCTAGCGGCCATGACTTTTTAAATGAATTTCACTTCTCTCTTCCTTTCTACTTTTCCTTTTAGGTGGCACCATGTGGCACGTAGGGTCTTAGATCCCCCACCAGGGATGGAACCCAAGCTCTCAGTGAGCTCAGAATCTTAACCAGTGGGCCACGAGGGAAGTCCCAAAGCTATTGGCCCTTAAAGTAAACCTCCAAAATGCACAACAGCTCCTATGCAGTCAAAGTTTCTTTCTACTCATTTAGCTCTACCCTCGTCAGCCAGAAGGGAAATACAGAGTGGAGGGGAACAAACCAACTTCCTGCACGCCTTGGTCAGGAAATGTGGCTGAAACAGTCATGGGCCATTCCTACCGAAAGGAAGGCAGGAGAGTCCTGCGCGGCCCTGTGCCCAGCAAGAGGAAGCGGATTTTTTGGTAAACTTCTGTTCAACTTCCCTGGTAGCTCAGATGGTAAAGAGTCTTCCTACAATGCGGGAGACTCTGGTTTGATCCCTAGGTCGGGAAGAGCCCCTGGAGAAGGAAATGGCAACCCACTCCAGTATTCTTGCCTGGAGAATTCTCTGGATGGAGGAGCCTGGCAGGCTTGGCAGGCTACAGTCCATGGGGTCACAAAGAGTCAGACACAACTGAGTGACTAAGACTTCTGTTCAACGCAAGACACCATCAACAAAGATGGGAAGAGCAACCACAGACTGGGGAATGATATTCGCAGTGTATATATATATAACACAGGAGTCATATCACAAAGGCACCTTCAAATCAATAACAAAAGGACAAACAACCCAATCAAAAAACTGACAAAGGATATGAACAGACCAAATTCATAGAAAAATCTATAAACAATCTATAAAAATATGAAAAAATACTCCCTGTTGCTAGTAGTCAAGAAAATGCCAAGAAAATAAAGGATACAGCTTTTTGACCAAAATTTCGTCAAAGACTAGAATGATTGGGCTTCCCTGGTGGCTCAAATGGTAAAGAATCTGCCTGCAGTGAGGGAGACCTGGGTTCGATCCGTGGGTCAGAAAGATTCTCTGGAGGAGGGCAACCCAATCCAGTATTCTTGCCTGGAGAATCCCCATGGACAGAGGAGCCTGGTGGGTTACGGTCCGTGGGATCACAGAGAGTCAAACACAACTGAGCGACTAAGCACAGCACAGAATGATTGGTAATAAATAACCAGTGTCAGCAAGGCTCCAGGGAGAGGGTCCTCTTATACCTTGTGATGGAGCTGTTAATTGGTGCCATCTGTTTTAGGACAATTTGGCACCATCCATCAAAATTTAAAATAAGACTCCCCTTCGGCCCAGCAATTCCACTTTTAAGAATTTATCCCATAGGTGCAAGCATTAATTTCCACAAAGGTGTAAGTACAAAAATTGCCAGTGCAATTTTTTTTTTCAGTAATTGTAAAAAATAAAAGTCAGGAAAGGACAAGTGGCTATGTCAAGGCTGTATATTGTCATGCTGCTTATTTAACTTATATGCAGAGTACATCATGAGAAACACTGGGCTGGAAGAAGCACAAGCTGGAATCAAGATTGCCAGGAGAAATATCAATAACCTCAGATATGCAGATGACACCACCCTTATGGCAGAAAGTGAAGAGAAATTAAAAAGCCTCTTGATGAACGTGAAAGAGGAGAGTGAAAAAGTTGGCTTAAAGCTCAACATTCAGAAAACAAAGATCATGGCCTCTGGTCCCATCACTTCATGGGAAATAGATGGGGAAACAGTGTAAACAGTGTCAGACTTTATTTTTTTGGGCTCCAAAATCACTGCAGATGGTGACTGCAGCCATGAAATTAAAAGATGCTTACTCCTTGGAAGGAAAGTTATTACCAACCTAGATAGCATATTAAAAAGCAGAGACATTACTTTGCCAATAAAGGTCCATCTGGTCAAGGCTATGGTTTTTCCAGTGGTCGTGTATGGATGTGAGAGTTGGACTGTGAAGAAAGCTGAGCACTGAAAAATTGATGCTTTTGAACTGTGGTGTTGGAGAAGACTCTTGAGGGTCCCTTGGACTGCAAGGAGATCCAACCAGTCCATCCTAAAGGAAATCAGTCCTGGGTATTCACTGGAAGGACTGATGCTGAAGCTGAAACTCCAATACTTTGGCCACCTGATGTGAAGAGTTGACTCATTGGAAAAGACCCTGATGCTGGGAGGGATTGGGGGCAGGAGGAGAAGGGGACGACAGAGGATGAGATGGCTGGATGGCATCACCGACTCAATGGGCATGGGTTTGAGTAAACTCCGGGAGTTGGTGATGGACAGGGAGGCCTGGTGTGCTGCGATTCATGGGGTCGCAAAGAGTTGGACACGACTGAGCGATTGAACTGACTGACTGACACAAATTATGAAATCCATATGGAATACTATACTATTCTGGAAACAAAAACTGAGGTAACTATCAGGCATTGTCATGGGAAAAGCTACAAAACATTAAACTGAAATGAAAAGAGGAAGTCTCAGAACAAGAGAGATAGTACAATTCCATATATTTAAAAGCCCTTAAATCTATGTGTGTGTGTCTATGTGTACGTGTGTGTATATATACACATACATATGTACACACACATGCATATTAATGCATAGAATCAACGTTCTGAAAAGACACACATCATTCCATTTTAGTGGTTTGTACTGAGTTTTGGACAGTTCCTACGTATTATCTGGTAGAGGGCTTCCCCCAGTGGCTCAGACAGTGAAAGAATCCGCCTGCAATGCAGGAGACCTGGGTTGATCCCTGGGCCAGGAAGATCCCCTGGAGAAGGAAATGGCAACCACTCCAGTTTTCTTGCCTGGAGAATCCCATGGAGAGAGGAGCCTGGCAGGCTACAGTCCATAGAGTTGGACAGGACTGAGCAATGCAGTTAAGTAAGACAATGTCTCAATTGATCAGGCCAAAATAGACAAAAAAAAAAAAAAAAAATTCCGATTTTGCTTTTAGTTGGCCTTCTACTCAATAAGGAAATAGCCTTGCTAAGGAAGGGAGACATTTCCTCAGATTGCCACATGGCCGGACCCTTAAACATCACCCCTCACCTTTGGTCCTAGGTTAATTTTCTGGGAACAGCCCTCTGATTACCTGGGCTTCCAGGAAGCTCGATCATCGGGATTCCCCTCGGGACTCATTCCCTTGCTGGTATCCCGTGTCTCACAGCTCAGGAACTGCCCTTAGTGGAGGACGGGGCTGCTGTCCCAAGGGATGCCGGAGGCCAGATGGGATCCCCTGCTCCTGGCGGCTGAGACCTCCCTTCACGAGAAGCTGCCCCAGGAGGTCCCCCAGCTTTGGGATCTTCTGGAGTGTTCACTCCAAGGCCACGCCCTCCTGGGGGGCCCCCTGCATGTACAACTCCATCCCAGTGTCTGTACCTGGGGGGCTGGTCCTGTAACAGGAGGCTGAGCTTATGCCTCCCACCCCCCCAACAATGGATAACTTCTATTTGTCTTCTATTTGAAATAACAAATTAACATCTTGAAGCAGAATACTTTCAGAGTCAAAGATTAAAGACTCATAAGACTGAAATATATTCCCACTCTTCTGTTTATGCCATGGAGACACGTGAGGATGGTTTCTACATGGGCAGGAAGACCTCTGGGACACAGACATGGGGTCCTGTCTGGAGCAAAACCTTCATACCTGAAGCATGTGATGCTCCGGTCATCCTTGCTCGAATCAGCCCCTCTCTCTTTTTGTTTCTTATTAATTTAATCTTTCCTCGAAAAATTTCCAAGTGATAGTCGAGTTTCTCTTTCAAATCATCTGGAAAAAAGAGTCAACATTGGACAACTGCAAAGTATATTAACCAGTTTCTCATAATTAAACCACTTTCTCGTAATTATGAGAAATTAAACCAGTTTCTCATAATTTCGATTGATTCTTAAAAACTGCTATTCTGCAGATGTTCCAAACTTAAAAAAGAAAGTTTGATTGAATGAACATGCACAAAATGTGCACAAAACGTGAACAAAAGGAGATTCAGCATTGAAATCAACTGTGAATATTCTTCTGTGTTGCTAGTGAAATACTCCTTTTTTTTTTTTTTTAACATTTTGGCCACATTTTGTGGCATGTGGGCTCTTAATTCCCTGACCAAGGATTAAACCCATGCCCTCTGCATTGGAAGCACAGAGTACCAACCACTGGACCACCAGAGAAATCCATGAAATGCCTCTATTTTAATATATCATTATTAAAATTTTAATAGAAAAAAGCATATATTATGGTGCTTTGGAGCATTCTGACTCTATTTATAACAGTTGTGCCTGGGGGTACTAACCCCCAGGCCGGTTATCAACCACTCAAGTCTTAGCTTTCTCATCAGTGAGAAGGCAGATCTAACATAGTCCTTGCAGGCCTGCAGTGAGAAGAAGAAATATATCACCAAGCACAGAGTCTGACACATAACAGTCACTCAATACTCAGAGGTTAATATGATGACGATAAAGGAGGTCCTTTCCTTCTTGGAAGGAAAGCTATGACCAATCTAGACAGTGTATTAAAAAGCAGAGACATCACTTTGCCCACAAAGGTCTGCATAATCAAAGCTATGTTTTTTTTTTCAGTAGTCATGTATAGATGTGAGAGTTGGTCCGTAAAGAAGGCTGAGCGCCGAAAAATTGATACTTTAGAACTGTGGGGCTGGAAAAGACTCTTGAGAGTCCCTTGGACTGCAAGGAGACCCAACCAGTCCATCCTAAAGGAAATCAACCCTGAATATTCATTGTAAGGACTGATGCTGAAGCTGCAGCTCCAATACTTTGGCCACCTGATGTGAAGAGCCTACTCATTGGAAAAGACCCTGATGCTGGGAAAGATTGAAGCCAAGAGGAGAAGGAGGTGGCAGAGGATGAGATGGTTGGATGGCATCACCGATTCAACGGATGTGAATTTGAGCAAACTCTGGAAGGTGGTGGAAGACAGGGGAGCCTGGTGTGCTGCAGTCTATGGGGTCACAAAGAGTCGGACATGCCTTAGGGACTGAACGACAATGAAGGAGTCAGTCTCTGGTGAGACGGATACCGACGCCTCAGAGGTCAGAGAATCTGGGGGCTGGGGGTCAATACAGGCAGGTTCACTATAGTCTTGGCAGAAGAATAAAAGAAATCTCTTTCGTTGTCTGTGAATAGAGTGCCAGGGCCCTGCTCAGAGGCAGATTGCAGGCTGCACAGCCACCCTTGCAGGGTAGGGGCAGCATCTCAGATCGGATGCCTACAAATGCCCTCCACCGTCCAGGACTCAGAGGAAGTCTGTGCGGCAGCCGTGGGAGGAGACAGGCTGTTCTGGCAGCGGTCCTCACTGATGTGAAGTGGAGGCTTCGAGTCATTCAGGAGATGGCCATGCTGCTTGTGTGCAGCCAAGAGGGACCAGGACTATGAGAAGGGTGGATGGCAGCAGGTCGGCCCTGGACATGCCTCTCGTGTGACTCAATGGAGGTGGTTGTCTAGGCTCTCAGCCCCTGCCATCCCAAGCTGAGGGACTCCATCACCAGTACCCACTGGTATGAGCCAGAAAAGACTAGCTTCAGTTCAAGAAAGTTCTCCTAGAGCCCACAGGAAATCATCGTGGGTTAAGAGTGGGGGTGCTTCAACCCTGAGCACCATCAGGACACCTAACACCCCATTTCCTGCATTTCCTGTGTTTGAGGTTCTGTGTGGGTCCAGGACTAAGCTCCTTGGTGGTGTGGGTGAAATGATCACCCATCAGGTGGCTGTGGATCCCGGAGAAGCAGAGTGTCTGGTCCAACCATCTCTCAGCCATCAGCGGCGAGTCCTCTGATGCCTGAAGAACATCTGGGCAGATCTCCAGGTGTGTCTCTGAACTCTCGGCATAGTTCTGAAAGGCTGGGGCCCCTGGGGAGCTCCTCAGTCCTCCTGGGACTGCACGTCCATGGCAGGATCTTCATCCTTTGGGTGAGATGTTAGACTTCACAGTCCAGCAAAGATCCCCCTGCTGCCTGCTCATGGCTTTACTGGGGCCTTTTGCCCCACATGTGGCCAGATGTGTTGTTCAGCCAGATGAGGAACCTAGCCATCCTTCCACATCCCCTCCCACGCACAAAACCAGAAATGAACAGCACTGGACTCCTCGCATTCAGGTGGGTCCTACACAGTTCAGTTCAGTCGCTCAGTCGTGTCTGACTCTTTGTGACTCCGTGGACTGCAGCACACCAGGCCTCTCTGTCTATCACCAACTCCCAGAGCTTACTCAAACTCATGTCCATTGAGTCGGTGATGCCATCCAACCATCTCATCCTCTGTCATCCCCTTCTCCTCCTGCCTTCCAACTTTCCCAGCATGAGGGTCTTTTCCAATGAGTCAGTTCTTCGAATCAGGTGGCCAGAGTACTGGAGTTTCAGCTTCAGCATCAGTCCTTCCAATGAATATTCAGGACGGATTTCCTTTAGGATGCACTGGTTGGATCTCCTTGCAGTCCAAGGGACTCTCAAGAGTCTCCTC
This sequence comes from Odocoileus virginianus, assembly GCF_023699985.2. Classification (NCBI taxonomy): domain Eukaryota; kingdom Metazoa; phylum Chordata; class Mammalia; order Artiodactyla; family Cervidae; genus Odocoileus; species Odocoileus virginianus. The sequence continues at coordinate 5,222,431 of NC_069674.1, forward strand.
CAGCACCACAGTTCAAAAGCATCAATTCCTTGGGCTCACCTTTCTTTGTAGTCCACTCTCACATCCATACATGGCTACTGGAAAAACCGTAGTTTTGACTAGATGGACATTTGTTGGCAAAGTATTGTCTCTGCTTTTTAATATGCTGTCTAGGTTGGTCATAGCTTTTCTTCCAAGGAGCAAGCATCTTTTAATGTCATGGCTGCAGTCACGATCTGCAGGGATTTTGGAGCCCAAAAAGCATAAAGTCTCCCACTGTTTCCATTGTTTCCCCATCTATTTACCAGTAAGTGATGGGACTGGATGCCATGATCTTAGTTTTCTGAATGTTGAGCTTTAAGCCAACTATTTCACTCTCCTCTCACTTTCATCAAGAGGCTCTTAAGTTCTTCTTCACTTTCTGCCATAATGGGTGGTGTCATCTGCGTATCTGAAATTATTGATATTTCTCCTGGCAATTTTGATTCCAGCTTGTGCCTCATCCAGCCCCGGGATTTCACATGACATACTCTGCATATAAGTTAAATAAGCAGGGTGACAATATACAGCCTTGACGTACTCCTTTCCTGATTTGCAACCAGTCTGTTGTTCCTTGTCCAGTTTTAACTGTTGCTTCTTGACCTGCATACAGTGCCTGGCCAATGAGTGAAATTCCTAAATGGAGCTGACACTAGCTTGAGTTCCATTCCACTTTTTTTTTTTTTTGGCTGCACTGGTCTTTCTTGCTGTGCACAGGCTTCCTCTCTTGTGGCGAGCAGGGCTCTACTCTCTACTCGCAGTGCGCGGGCTTGTCACTGCGGTGGCTTCTCTTGTTGCAGAGCATGGCCTCTAGGCATCCAGGCTCAGTAGTTGTGGCACACAGGCTCGGTTGCCCTGCAGCATGTGGGGTCTCCCCAGATCAGGGGTCAGACCTGTGTCCCCCGCACTGGCAGGTGAATTCTTAACTGCCGAACCACAAGGGAAGACCCCATTTCACTTTTGAGTTGATGCATCTCGGTTGCTTCTCCAAGGGTAAACCTCCTCTTCTTTTCTTCCCTTGCCTGCTCCTCTTCCTTCCATTTCTCCTCCTCTTTTTTCTGTCCCAGCCTGTAGTGGGTCAGATTCACAGTAGATTAGGTAGACCTTTAGGTAGTATCCAATATGCATGCATTGCTTCCATGAGAAAAGAACCCCACAGGCAACCTGCAGACCCCAGAGAGCTTATCCTTTATCTGGGTCCTCTCGGCTTGCCTCAAGTTTGGAATTAAGTTGTAAAATAGACAACTGAGTTCAAATGCTAAACAGAGCTCTAAAGATTTTGTTCTAGTGTTCTAGTTCTTTAAAATCAGTGAACATGAAGGAATAAACCCTGAAGTGTAGTTGGTGTGATTAGAATTCTTTCATGTAAAGCACCTGGGTTGGGTCATTACCCTACATTAAGTCTTGGAATCATTCCCCATTTTCTCCAAATAAAATTCAAACAATGTCTTCATGAGGGGCTACCTTTTTACATTTCTGGTTTTATGCCCACCCCATCCCTCCTAAAACTATGCTCATACATAAATTACGTGAGTCCTTTCCCAGTGATGCAGTGGTAAAGAAATCCGCCTGCCAAGGCAGGTGACCCAAGAGACACAGGTTTGATTCCTGGGAGGGGAAGATCTCTTGGAGGAGGAAATGGTAACCCACTCCGGTATTCTTGCCTGGAAAATTCCATGGACAGAGGAGCCTGGTGGGTGACAGTCCATGGGGCCGCAAAGAGGAGGACTCGATTGAGCGCACACACACACACACACCCTACATAAAATAAAAAACTATTCCAAACTCACCATATTTTCTGTTGCCTCTGGGCCATTTTCTCTGCCTAAAATACTTTTTCCTTCCCCTTCATCTATGTAATCCCAACTCATCTCAGTTCAGATGTCACTTTTGAAAAAAATGTTACTTTCTTGAAGTAGAGTTGATTTACAATGCTGTGTTAATTTCTACGGTACAGAAATTTCTACTGTTAATTTCTACTGTAGTGATTCAGTTATGCATATTCTTTTTCATATTTTTTTCCATTATGGTTTATCGCCAGACGGTGAATACAGTTCCTTGTGCTATACAGTAAAAGCTTGTTGTTGACCCATCCAAGACATCACTTTTTCAACATCATCCATGACCTCTAAAGACCGGCTTGCCCCTACGTTTATCTCAAGGAAGTGCTAGCCACTCCATTAGCCCAACCAGAAGGTCAGGGACCAAACTCTCACATCACCATCAGTGCTCCAAAGTAGTGCCTGCCTCGACACCCACCAAAAATGTTTTTTGTATAAAATAACTCAAGTGCCACAGAGATAGCACTGACTTCAAAGATGATTAGAAAGATGGTTAGCATTCTCTCTTACCAAAATCACTCATGTCATCTACCAAAATAATTTCTTCAAGGATATACTGTGAAGTGAGGGTCATGATGCTGGACAGTGTTCGAAACAAGGCACTAAATTCTTCATTGTGGAAACAAATGATGATGCTGGCAGTAGGTAGTTTGGCTGGGTACGTTTTTTTCCGACACCTGCAGAAAGAGGAAGAAAATGATTCATCTAAAAGCATTAGATGTTTTGAGGACTCGTCGAAACACTTTATACAAATTTTTCCTCTTTATTCTTTTAATTTATGATTATGATGATAAGATGACAGTACTTTTAAAACACAAAAATTAAGATACAAAAATTTCTTTAAACGTCTTATGCTGTTCTAATATTGTCTAAATCATTCCCCCCTTCTTAATGCCTGTCATAATTGCTTTTTCCTGAGACTCTGTTTTGATAAAATTAGTCCTACTTTGAATATAGTATAAACATAAATTATACCTATATTTTCATTTCTATTATAAAAATCAATTAATAAGCTTATACACATTAAAAGGTTCAAATTAACTTTATTGTCCTATCTTCAAAGAAAATCCATGTGCTATTTCTACACTTGTATAGTCTGTTGCAACAAAGAAATGTAATAATGGAGATGGTGTAATTAGATTTCTTCCAAGGATCTGGCAAAAAATGTTTTATTATTTTTTTGTGCACTTGAGAGAAATATGGACTCTGAATTTTAGTAATATTAGTTTTTAGCTATTAAGCATTGTTTGGATTGCTACCTTATTGGGTTGTATTTTGAAATATTTTGGTTGTAAATGATAACTGGAACTAGCTTAAGCTTAAGAAAGAGGTACGCTGTAAAGGGGACCCAAATGTCCCACAGGACCTGGTGACAGGCATGATCCTGGAGCATTGAAGAGCAATTCTAACTAGAGGTTTGAAAGTCAGTCTAACATGCTCCGTTACTGCTCTTGTCTTTTCTTTCTTTAATATTTATTTATTTGGCTTCCCTGGGTCTTAGTTGTGGTGCGCTGGATCTTCAGTCTTCCTTGCGGCATATGGGTTCTGCAGCTGCAGCATTCGGGCATGCAAACTCTTAGCTGTGACGTGCGGGGTCTAGCTGCCTAGGGCTGGAAGTCGGGCCCCCTGCACTGGCTTCCCAGAAACGGGTAGGATCAAAAGGCTGACGTTCCAGTAAGATCACCCCTTGTGCATGCGTGTACTCAGTCGTGTCTGACTGTTTGCAACCCCATGGACTGTAGCCCTCCAGGCTCTTCTGTCCATGGTGTTTTACAGGCGACAACCTTAGCCACTCGAATTCTTAGCCCCAGAATCTTAGCCACTAGATTACCAGGGAAGTCCCGCAGGTGGTAAGTATTCTACAAGGCTCATTATGGGATTCTCAGGTGGCAGAACAGTAAAGAACCTGCCTGCCAGTGCAGGAGATGCAAGGTCAATGCCTGGGTTGGGAAGATCTCCTAGAGTGGGAAAAGTCCACCCACTCTGGTTTTTTTTGCCTGGAAAATTCTGTGGAGAGAGGAGCCCGGTGGGCCATGGTCCGTGGTGTTGCAAAGGGTCAAACATGACTGTGCACACACGCACACAAGTCTCATGATGCGGCTCGTATTCTCTCTCTGCAGCCTGGCTTGCTTCCTGTTCTTTACTCCCACAGAATGGCTATGTCGCTGATGTCAGCATGCCCAATAGTCCAGCACTCAAGGAGAAACTGCTAAGACTTCCTCCTTTCCCCACATTCACAGGACAAGGATTCACTAGCTCAGTTTGGCTCAGGTGCCCCTTCCTGGGCTAATCAATTGTGGCCAGACAGTGGAGTCAAAATAGAAAGTCACTCCATGCGACAACGGGGGTGGGGTGGGAAACACCAGGGAAGGAGGTGCTGGGCAGAAGCCCCACTGGGATCCTGGACAGACCTTCAGGATATTGGTGGATTGATGTCACCATGGAAGAAGAGGACCTTGTCCTGGTCAACGTTTTTATCCAAGACTAGATGAAGATACAGAAGCCGTGCCTACTGGGTGGAAACGGACATCGTGCTGGAAGGGAAGAGAATATGAGATGACAGAATCAAGAAATGACCTGAGGGGGCAGCCAGGGGGGTGAATGCCGTGTGTCTCATGTGGTCCAAATCGTCAGATGAGAAAATGTGGCTTCCCAGAAACAGGTAGGATTAACAGGCTGACGTTCCAGTAAGATCACTGCCTTGTGAATGTGTGCTCAGTCGGGTCTGACTGTTTGCAACCGCAAACAGTTTCAGGCAAAAATACTGGAGTGGGATGTCCTTTCCTCCTCCAGGGGATCTTCCTGGCCCAGGGATCCAACCCACATCTCTTGTGTCTCCTGCATTGGCAGGCGGATTCTTTGTCACTGGTGCCACCTGGGAAGCCTAAGATCACTGCCTCATCAAAGAGTAAAGAGGTGAGAGATGGGAGTGGGCAGGGGGTGAGGGTATAACTCCAAGAATGAGAGAGATGGTGAATTCAGGCTACTGGATCACATCTCTAATATTCTATCTAGTCCAAGTTCATCATTTTGAGAAAACTACAAATTGAGCCCCTTCAGAGGAATGAGACAATGATACTGAAGGAGCCTGAATTCACATCACATGAGTGTAAACAGCTAAGAGAAACCTAATGTGTATGGGTTTCTCCAAAATTAATTGCTGAATGTTGCTGTGGTCTTTCTGTAGAGAAAACCTTTTGGGCCTAAACACGTTTCTTTTCAGGGTGAAGGTCATTTGGACAAGTGCTCGGCTGTCCACAGTTAGCTGATGTTGTGCTTCGCTAACACGGTTCCCAAAGGTCTAGTTAAAGCAGGACTGTTACGGGTTGACTTGCGTCCCCCTACTCCGTATTCACGTATTGGCCTCCTAACCACCAGCACCCCAGAGTACGACCCAATCTGGAAATGGGGTTGCTGTAATGAGTGAGAGGTCGTTCGGGTGGCCCTCATCCAATAAGGCTGATGTCCTTCCAAAAAGGGGACCTGGGGACAGAGACAGACACAGGGTGATGTGAAGACACCCAGGAAGAAAAGGGCCGTCTCTAAGCCAAGGAGAGGGGCCTGAACCATCCTCCCCTCAGCCCAGAAAAGAACCAACCCTGCCGACCAAGGTTTCTGACTTCCCAGCCTCCAGAGACCTGTGAGACAACAAACCGCTGTCATTGGAGTGTGCCAGTTTATGGTACTTTATTACAGCAGCCCTGCCAACCCAGCTGAAGAGTGTTGCACTTTAATGCGCAGAAACATTCCTGAGCTTCTTTCCAGATGCATAGTCTGATTAAGTACGTCTGGGGTCAGGCCTGGCATTCAGGGGGGCTGACACGCTTCTAGGGGCTCCCAGTGCTACAGGTCCTCAGACCACACTCTGAGTCGGAAGGCTCTAGTGGGCACTAAACGGAGTGACAATCCTCTAAGCGTACGATCCCGCACGCTGGGGAGCAACAAAGCCCACGTGCCTCAGCTACCGGGCCTGTGCTCTGGAGCCTGCAAGCCGCAACCACGGGAGGCCGAGCACCTGGGACCCGTGCTCTGCAACGAGAGAAGCCACCACAGTGAGAAGCTCATCCTCCACGACTAGAGAGTAGCCGCTGTTCGCCACAACCAGGGAAAGAACACGCAGCAACAAAGACCCAGCACAGCCAATTACCAAAGAACTGTTTTTTTAAAAAAACCCTAATGTATATAGCTGAATCCTAATCAGAATAAAATGAATACTTACAAATGTGTTATTATCATCTAAGGAAGAGATGAAATAAACTATTTTAATCTTATAGAAGGGCAAAAAGACCACAAAAATACATCAAAAGAAAGAAGAAACAACCCTAGAAAGGCAACTAGAAACTAATGCATTAGAAGACAAAAAAAGTAAAATTGATAAATCAAAGCAAAAGTTTTCTGGACGATGACTAATATATACCCATTTCTATCCAGCTTTTGAAATCGAGAAGAAAAATGTACAATAAGAATGAGAATGAAGGCAAGGTGACAGAAAAGGTGAAAGAGAATTACGAAAACAGGATGTGTGACTTTAAGCCAATAGATCTGAAAGTAGATGAAGTAGATTTTTATTAAAATAGATAGTTCTGAATAGACCCTAGAAATAGAAAGCCTGAGCAGAGCAATCAATAACCTTCGAAAAAACTAAACTTGTTCCATGTCTGACAGCAGAAAATGGAGCAGTGTTTCATAATTACCAGACAAGTTCCATTTCAAAATAAGAAATACATAATGATGGTATTTTAATGATTTTAGAGCATAGAGATATAGAGAAAACATACAAATTCATTTTATGGAACTAGTATAAATTTGATATAAAAATCTGATGACAGTAACTCAAAGAACAAAAACAAAGCAGAGTTTCTTAAACTTGAGTCTTGCATAGGCTCAGAAGAAAAAAACTGTCAGCCCTCCAGGGATGATTTCAGTTACCTTAATGTTTCCCAAATATGCATATGCAAACAAAACTCAATCTTGTGTTTATAAGCTCTTGGAGGTGGTGGTGGTGATGCGTGCTCAGTCATGTCTGACTCTTTGTTACCCATGGACTGTAGCCCTCCAGGCTCCTTTGTCCAAGGAATTCTCCAGGCAAGAATACTGGAGCAGGTTGCCATTTCCTTCTCCAGGGGATCTTTATTACCCAGGGATCGAACTTGCATCTCTTGTGTCTCCTGCATTGCAGGTGAATTCTTTACTACTGGCAGTACCTGGGAAGCCTCTTATAAGCTCTTATATAACCATAAATAAAATTGTTAAAAAAAAATTAGTAAATTACAGCTAAAAACAGTTAAATTATAATTAAACTAATTTTACTTTCGGGTTGTGTTTTGCTGAAATGAAATCACTACATACAACGTGTGTGCTTCCTGTTACAGGAAAGTTTCTTTAAATTAGACAAGTCAGTGCTTGGGTGCTCAGTCACTTCAGTCATGTCCAACTCTTTGCTGCCACATGAACTGTAGCCCACCAGGCTTCTCTGTTCACAGGATTCTCCAGGCAAGAATCCTAGAGGATTGCCATGCCCTCCTCCAGGGCATCTTCTCGACCCAGGGATTAAACCCTCATCTCTTCCACCTCCTGCACTGGCAGGCGGGTTCTTTACCACTAGCACCACTGGGGAAGCCCTGACTAGCCAGTGCTACTAGGTATTATATGACTGCTCACATCTCCAAGGACACAGACTTTTTAAATTTTCACAGAGAAATTGTAGACCTCTGAGGAACACTGATACAAACTAATTAATTTATACAGGTCAAAACAATTAGACAAAATATTAGCAGATCAAATAAAACAGCATTTTAGAAAAATAGTATAACTAAGGTTAGTTTATTTCAGGAATGTAAGGATGGCTCAACATAAGTTATCAATAATTTGATGGAGGAAAGCCATAGTGATCATGCTAAGAAATTATTTGATAGAATTTAGCAGTCATTTCTGATTAGAATAAAATCCTAAACCCACTCTCAATTGACATAGCTTTGGCCAGTCATTGAATATGCCAGAAGTGGACTTTGCTACCAACAGAGCAATTCTGTTGCTCCTCCAGAATCCTCTGGCATTATTGTGACACATCCATGAGAAGAACCATTTTTAAAGAAAGGAAAGGAAAATTAATGTCAATAAATAAAGGAGAAAATTTCAAGTGAAGGGAAAGAAATGTCTTTAGTGTAAGGTATTTAGCAGAAATCAATCACAAACATTAAAAAATTAAATCCTAAAAAAATAATTCCCGACTCATTCTACAAGGCCAACAACACTCTGATGATAAAACCAGACAAGGATGTTCAATAGCGCTCTCACAAACACTGATGTAAAATTCCAAACAAAATTTTGGAATTTCAGCAAAAACAAATGCAATAATATATGAAAAAGATAAGGCATCATGACCAAGTAGGGAATATCCCATAAATGTAGCCTCTATTTAACATTAGAAAATCAACATAATTTACCATCTTTACAAGCTAAAGATACACACATCTCAATGCACAGAAAAAGATATGACAAAATCCAACATCCATCTGATGAAAAACTCTCAACAAACTAGGAAAAGAAGAGAATTTCTGCAACCTGAAAAAGAACATATATGAGAAGCCTAAAAATAACATCACACTTACTGGTGAAAAACTGAGTGTTAAGATCAAGAACACAACAAGGTTGTCTATTCAATGCTGTACTAGAGATTTTAGCCAGTGTGATAAGTTAAGTCAAAGAAAAGCATCCAAATTGGAAAGGATGCAGATGTCACGATCATCTTCGCAGAAAATCCAATGAAAAATTTTTGTGATCCTGGGCTAAGCAGGAACAAATTATAAAAAATATTGAACTCCATTAAAACTAAAAACTTTTGTTTTTCAAAAGGTACTAACTATTGAGAGAATGAAAAAACAAACCATGGACTAGGGGAAAATATTTGTAATCATATATTTGATAAAGGACTTATACCCAAATATATAAAAATTTCCCAAACTCAATAATAAATAAATTCTATTATTATTTTAATTTTTAATTGCCAATTTTAAAACAGGCAAAATATTTGAAGTTTAAATTTAAAATGGGCAAAATGTAAAGAAGATACACAGATAACAAATAAACACATAAATAGATGCACAATATCATTAGGTATCAGGAAAATGCAAATTAAACCTCAATGAGATCCCACTACAGATGCATTCGAATGGCCAAAATTAAAAAGACTGTTCACACCAAATGCTGGCAAAAAGGTGGAGGAATTGGAAACTTCACAGATTGCTACAGTAATCACAGCAGTATGGTACTGGCACAAAAAACAAACAAACACATAGATCAATGGAACAGAGTAGAAAGTACAGAAATAAACCCATACATATGGTCAATTAATTTACATAACAATGAGCTCAAACAAATGAGCCAAGAATATAAAATGTGGGGAAAAGTCTCTTCAATAATTGGAAAAACTCAACAGCCACATGCAAAGAAGGAAATTGGATCTCTATCTTATACCATACCCTCAAGTTAATTAGAAATGAATTCAGTTCAGTTCAGTTCAGTCACTCAGTCATGTCCAACTCTTTGTGACCCCATGAACCAGAGCATGCCAGGCCTCCCTGTCCATCACCAACTCCCGGAGTTTACTCAAACCCATGTCCATCGAGTTGGTGATGCCATCCAGCCATCTCATCCTCTGTTGTCCCCTGCTTCTTCTGCCCCCAATCCCTCCCAGCATCAGGGTCTTTTCCAATGAGTCAACTCTTCACATCAGGTGGCCAAAGTACTGGAGTTTCAGCTTCAGCATCAGTCCTTCCAATGAACACCCAGGACTTATCTCCTTCAGGATGGACTGGTTGGATCTCCTTGCAGTCCAAGGGACTCTCAAGAGTCTTCTCCAACACCACAGTTCAAACGCATCAATTCTTTGGCATTCAGCTTTCTTTACAGTCCAACACTCATATCCATTCATGACCACTGGAAAAGCCCTGACTAGATGGACCTTTGTTGGCAAAGTAATGCCTCTGCTTTTTAATATGCTGTCTAGGTTGGTAATAACTTTCCTTCCAAGGAGTAAGCATCTTTTAATTTCATGGCTGCAGTCACCATCTGCAGTGATTTTGGAGCCCCAAAAAATAAAGTCTGACACTGTTTCCACTGTTTTCCCATCTATTTCCCATAAAGTGATGGGACCAGATGCCATGATCTTAGTTTTCTGAATGTTAAGCTTTAAGTCAACTTTTTCACTCTCCTCTTTCACTTTCATCAAGAGGCTCTTTAGTTCCTCTTCACTTTCTGCCATAAGGGTGGTGTCATCTGCATATCTGAGGTTATTGATATTTCTCCCGGCAATCTTGATTCCAGCTTGTGCTTCTTCCAGCCCAGCGTTTCTCATGATGTACACTGCATATAAGTTAAATAAGCAAGGTGACAATATACAGCCTTGATGTACTCCTTTTCCTATTTGGAACCAGTCTGTTGTTCCATGTCCAGTTCTAACTGTTGCTTCCTGACCTGCATACAGGTTTCTCAAGAGGCAGGTCAGGTGGTCTGGTATGCCCATCTCTTTCAGAATTTTCCACAGTTTATTGTGATCCACACAGTCAAAGGCTTTGGCATAGTCAATAAAGCAGAAATAGATGTTTTTCTGGAACTCTCTTGCTTTTTCAGTGATCCAGCGGATGTTGGCAATTTGATCTCTGGTTCCTCTGCTTTTTCGAAAACCAGCTTGAACATCTGGAAGTTCATAGTTCATGTATTGCTGAAACCTGGCTTGGAGAATTTTGAGCATTACTTTACTAGTGTGTGAGATGAGTGCAATTGTGCTGTAGTTTGAACATTCTTTGGGATTGCCTTTCTTTGGGATTGGAATAAAAACTGACCTTTTCCAGTCCTGTGGCCACTGCTGAGTTTTCCAAATGTGCTGGCATACTGAGTGCAGCACTTTCACAGCATCATCTTTCAGGATTTGAAATAGCTCAATTGGAATTCCATTACCTCCACTAGCTTTGTTCGTAGTGATGCTTTCTAAGGCCCATTGACTTTACATTCCAGGATGTCTGGCTCTGGGTGAGTGATCACACCATCATGATTATCTGGGTTATGAAGATCTTTTTTGTACAGTTCTTCTGTGTATTATTGCCACCTCTTCTTAATATCTTCTGCTTCTGTTAGGTCCCTACCATTTCTGTCCTTTATTGAGCCCATCTTTGCATGAAATGCTCCCTTGGTATCTCTGATTTTCTTGAAGAGATCTCTAGTCTTTCCCATTCTGTTGTTTTCCTCTATTTCTTTGCATTGATCACTGAAGAAGGCTTTCTTATCTCTCCTTGCTATTCTTTGGAACTCTGCATTCAAATGGGAATATCTTTCCTTTTCTCCTTTGCTTTTCACTTCTTTTCACAGCTATTTGAAAGGCCTCCTCAGACAGCCATTTTGCTTTTTTTGCATTTCTTTTCCATGGGGATGGTCTTGATCCCTGTCTCCTGTACAATGTCACGAACCTCTGTCCATAGTTCATCAGGCACTTTATGAGATCTGGTCCCTTAAATCTATTTCTCACTTCAACTGTAAAATCATAAGGGATTTGATTTAGGTCATACCTGAATGGTCTAGTGGTTTTCCCTACTTTCTTCAATTTAAGTCTGAATTTGGCAATAAGGAGTTTGTAATCTGAGCCATAGTCAGCTCCCAGTCTTGTTTTTGCTGGCTGTATAGAGCTTCTCCATCTTTGGCTGCAAAGAATATAATCAATCTGATTTTGGTGTTAATCATCTGGTGATGTCCATGTGTAGAGTCTTCTCTTGCGTTGTTGGAAGAGGGTGTTTGCTATGACCAGTGTGTTCTCTTGGCAAAACTCTGTTAGCCTTTGCCCTGCTTCATTCTCTACTCCAAGGCCAAATTTGCCTGTTACTCCAGGTGTTTCTTGTCTTCCTACTTTTGCATTCCAGTCCCCTATAATGAAAAGAACATCTTTTTTGGGTTAGTTCTAAAAGGTCTTGTAGGTCTTCATAGAACTGTTCAACTTCAGCTGCGATGGACCTCGCAGAAGCATGGCGGCTGCAACGAAACTTGCAGAAGCGCAGCCGAGAAGAGCTACCCCTTGCCCAAGGTCAGAGGCAGCGACCGAGAGTGCAGGCTCCTGCGACGTGCAGGAGCGGCCAAGAGGAGCTACCCCACGCCGGAGGTCGGGGCGGCGGCGAAGAGGAGCTACTCCACGTTCAAGGTCAGAAGGGGCGGCCATGAGGAGATACCTCTCCTTCAAGGTAAGAAGCAGCAGCTACTCTTTGCTGGAGCAGCCATGAAGAGATACCCCACGTCCAAGGTAAGAGAAACCTAAGTAAGACGGTAGGTGTTGCAAGGGGGCATCAGAGGGCAGACAGACTGGAACCACAATCACAGACAACTAGCCAGTCTGATCACACAGACCACAGCCTTGTCTAACGCAGTGAAACTAAGCCATGCCCTGTGGGGCCACCCAAGACGGACGGGTCCTGGTGGAGAGGTCTGACAGAATGTGCTCCACGGGAGAAGGGACTGGCAAACCACTTCAGTATTCTTGCCTTGAGAACCCCATGAACACTATGAAAAGGCAAAATGATAGGACACTGAAAGAGAAACTCCCCAGGCCACTAGGTGCCCAATATGCTACTGGAGATCAGTGGAGAAATAACTCCAGAAAGAATGAAGGGATGGAGCCAAAGCAAAAACAAGACGCGGTTGTGGATGTGACTGGTGATAGAAGCAAGGTCTGATGCTGTAAAGAGCAATATCACATAGGAACCTGGAATGTTAGGTCCATGAATCAAGGCAAATTGGAAGTGGTCAAACAGGAGATGGCAAGAGTGAATGTTGACATTCTAGGAATCAGTGAACTAAAATGGACAGGAATGGGTGAATTTAACTCAGATGACCATTATATCTACTACTGTGGACAGGAATCCCTTAGAAGAAATGGAGTAGCCATCATGGTCAACAAAGGAGTCCAAAATGCAGTACTTGGATGCAATCTCAAAAACGACAGAATGATCTCTGTTCGTTTCCAAGGCAAACCATTCAATATCACGGTAATGCAAGCCTATGCCCCAACCAGTAATGCTGAAGAAGCTGAAGTTGAACGGTTCTATGAAGACCCACAAGAAATGAATTAAATGAATATAAGACCTAAAACTATTAATCTCCTAGAAGAAAAGATAGGCAGTAAGCTCTTTGACATCAGTCTTGAATTTCTATAGATCTGACACCAAAAGCAAGTGTAACAAAAGCAAAAATAAACAAGTGGGACTATATCAGACCAAAAAGCTTCTGCACGGCAAAGGAAACCCTCAAGAAAGCAAAAAGGCAACCTACTGAACAGGAGAAAATGCTTGCAAATCATATATCTGATGAGGTGTTAATATCTAACATATGTAAAGAAGTCACACAATTTAATAGTGAAAAAAAAAACCAACCGGATTTAAAAATGGGCAGAGGATCAGAAGAGACATTTTTTTTTTCCAGAGAAGACATACAGATGGGCAACAGGCACATGAAAAGATGCTCAATGTCACAAATCATCAGGAAAACGTAAATCAAAACCACAATGACATACCACTTCACACCTGTCTGAAAGGTTCTTATCAAACAGCCAATAAGTAACAAGTGTTGGGGTTATGTGGAGAAAAGGGAATCCTTGTGCATCATTGGTGGAAATGTAAATTGGTGCAACAATTATAGAAAACCAGTACTGGAAGTTCCTCAAAAAATTAAAAATAGAACTGCCATATGAGCCAGAAATTTCACTTCTGGGTATTTATCTGAAGAAAACAAAAGCACTAACTCAAAAAGATATATGTACCCCCCACCATGTTCATTATAGCATTATTTACAAGAGCCAAGACATGGAATCAACCTAAGTATTTATGAGTGGTGAATGGATAAAGAAAATATGATCTATACATCTATATTTATCTATAAAATTCGTCCATTAAAAAGGAGGAAATCTTGCCATTTGCAACAACGTGAATGGATCTTGAGGGCATTTTGCTAAGTGAAACAAGTCGGAGAAAGACAAATACCACATGATCTCACATACGCATAGAATCTAAAACAAAGGAACAAAAAACAGTACCCCTCCCCCCAAAAAAAAACAACTTCATGGATCCAAAGAACAGACTGGTGGTTGCCAGAGGTGGGTGAAGGAGATAAGGAAGGTACAAAATTCCAGTTGTGAAATAAATGTCATGGGGATGTAAGGTGCAATATGGCAACTGTAGCTGAAGACACTGTATCGCGTATTTGAAAGTTACTAGGAAAGAGGATCTTCAAAGTTCTCATCACAAGGGAAGAAAAAATTGTATCCATGTATGGTGCTCCTGTGCTGGGCTCAGTCCCTTCAGCCCTGTCCGGCTCTTTGCGACTCTATGAACTGTAGCCCACTAGGCTCCTCTGTCCACGGAATTTTTCAGGCAAGAGTTCTGGAGTGGGTTGTCATGCCTTTCTGCAGGGGATCTTCCTGACCCAGGGATCAAACCAGTGTCTCCTGCATTGCAGGTGGATTCTTTACCTCTGAGCCACTGGGGAAGCCGCTGGGTATGGTGATCAGTGTTACTTAGATTACTGTGATGATCACTTTTCAATATATACAAATATCAAATCAGTATGCTGTATATCTTAAACTAATATGTAATATGTAAAAAAAAATATCAGAGGGAACATACATGACATTCCTGGTATCTGGCACGTTTCTGTAGTGGCCCAAGTTCTTACTGATAATGGGATTAAATCCATATGTTGAATATCCATGTATAAATTCTGGGGTTGAATAGTTAAAATTCTCACCTGAAAGAAAAGGTGTTAAGTCACATAAGTATAGGTTTACCACCGTCACATTGATAAAGGACAATGACAAAGATATCCTGAATTCACTCCTTTTATAACACGTCAGAGTAGTTTTTGTGGAACCTAAACCTGTCACCTGCACCAGATGATAAGGTTAAAATCAAAAGATTCACACACCTCAAAGCAGAGCCCTTAGCAAAACCTGAACAATGAGTTACCCTCAGTCATTCAGTCTCTCCAGAGAAGTATGTGCTCGGCCTCCTTGGTCATATCACGATTCACAACCGTCCTGTGAAGCTATATTGACTGAGGGGTTTAGGGCAGGTGAGAGCTAAAGTCCCTCTTCCAGAACTCTGTTTAAGAGAATACAATAAGATGACCGAGGACAGCCAACACAGCAGTGAGCAGCGGTGTTAGACACTCGGTCGAGTCTTGACTTTCTGTGACCCCATGGACTGCAGCGCACCAGGCTGCTCTGTCCACGGGATTCTCCAGCAAGAATACTGGAGCGGGCTGCCACTGCCTTCTTCAGGGGATCTTCGGGACACAGGGATTGAACCCAGGTCTCCCCCATTGCAGGCAGACTCTTTACCAACTGAGTCACCAGGAAAGCCCATTAGTCGTAACAATAAATAAAGTTGGCAGAAAGTCAAAGAAAGTGAAGTTGCTCAGTCGTGTCTGACTCTTTGTGACCCCACGGACTGTAGCCCACCAGGCTTCTCCATCCATGGAATTTTCTAGGCAAGACTACTGGAGTGGGTTGCCATTTCCTTCTCCAGGGGAATTTCCCATTAAAAGATAAAAACTAAAAAAAAAAAAAAAAAAAAAATGATAAAAACTCTTAGATGGTAATAAAAACCAAAATGAAACCATAAAAGATAAATAAGATGAACTAAAATGGTTAAAAGTGGAAGAATGTTCAAAGAACACAGGAGTCAAAATATTTTTTAAAGTATAGAATTCACTGGAAGGACAACCCAGAAAGTCATTTTATACTTACAATAAGTTACAATAAAGATTTAATAGTCATGATCTTGTAGACATCAAATAATGCTGCAATAAACTACTTAAGGAAAAATTGTTAAATATATCAATATATACTGCCACAAATAAACAGAAATGAAAATTTTTAAGAACAACTGCGAATCAGAGAAAAAGTCAGAAACTTGAATAATGTAAGTAGTTAAGTTTCCTTAGTAGATTTATATTGTGCTCTGTTTATGGGAGAATGAACTGTCTTTTCCATTGCCTGAGGAATGTTTTCCAAAACTGATATAAATTCTATGTTGCTTATAAAGCGGGTTCCTATCAAAAATCAGTGACCCCATTTCTTTTAGGTCCTCTTTCTTACACCTAAAAAAATCCTTGGCATGACACAGCAGATAAGCAAGGGGTTCTCTGAAAGATGGAGGTAAGGGGGCAGATTGGCTAGGGGTCTTAGGAGGAAGGAGACAGTGGGCTCCTGATTTCTTTGTTACCTCCTGTAAATCCCAGACAGTTCGGTTCAGTTCAATTCAGTCGCTCAGTCATATCTGACTCTTTGCGACTCCATGGACTGCAGCATGCCAGGCCTCCCTGTCCATCACCATCTCCCGGAGTTTACTCAAACTCATGTCCATTGGGTTGGTGACGCCATCCAACCATCTCATCCGCTGTCGTCCCCTTCTCAGACAGGGTGCTGTCAAAGCCTGCAAGTGGAACCACTAATAGGCGCAGACAAAACGAGCTCCCAGATAAGCCTGTTCCGCCTAGCCACAGGGCCAGGAAAGGGGACAAACAAAACCGCGGAAAACTTTTGGCAACAGCCACTCTAGTCCAACCAGCACCAACGGGAGAACCACAGCGCCCCCTGTGGCTCCCAGTAATACATATGCGTGCTCAGTTGCTCAATAGTACCCAACTCTCTGACCCCACGGACTGCAGACCGCCAGGCTCTTCTGTCCGTGGAATTTCCGGGCAAGAATACTGGAGTGGGTTGCCATTTCCTTCTCCAGGGAGTAATACATAATGATTCTAAATAGAAGCATGCCAAAAACCAGCCTCAAAATACATGAAACAGCCCAATAGAGTTGAAAGTAGAAACAGAGAAACCCACAATTATAATCAGGGTCTTCAACACCCACTCTTAACAACTGTCAGAACTACCAGCCAGAAACTCAGCAAGGATACAGAAGAACTGAACAATACAATCAACCAACCAGATCTAATTGGGATTTTATATATATATATGAAACACTTCACCTAACAATATCAGAATACAATTTTTTTTTCAAGTATCCATGGAGCATTCACCAAGATAGACCATACCCTGGATCATAAAACAAACCTCAAAGAAACCTAGAAGAATTGAAATCAGGCTCTCCTCCTCACTAAGGAGAAGTAAATTTTGCTTCTGGAATATGTTCTGTGTTCAGTCATGTCCGACTCTTTGTGACCCCATGGACTGTAGCCCACCAGGCTCCTCTGTCCTTGTAATTTTTGAGGCAAGAAGCCTGGAGTGCATTGCCATTTCCTACTCCAGGGGATCTTCCTGACCCAGGGATTGAACCCGCATCTCTTGTGTCTCCTGTTTTGGCAGACGAATTCTTTCCCACTGTGCCACCTGGCTTATTGAATAAAAGGCACCTTTTATTTTATAATGCTTCTTGAATAAAACCCTTCAAAAGAGAATAAAAATGTACAGCATGGTGACTACTGTTAATATGCTGTATTACATACTGTATTGTACACTTGAAAGTTGCTAAGAGAGTAGACCTTAAAAATTATCATCACATGAAAAAAATCTAACTATGTGTGATGATGGATGTTAATGAAATTTATTGTGGTAACTGTTTTGCAATACACGTGTGCATACGTGCCTGCTCAGTCTCTTCAGTCCTGTCTAATCTTTGTGACCCTATGGACTGTATGTAGCCCACCAGGCTCCTCTGTCCATGGGATTCTCCAGGTAAGAACACCAGAGTAGGTTTCATGCCCTCCTCCAGGGGATCTTCCCAACTCAGGGATAGAACCCACCTCTCCTGCATTGCAGGTGGATTCGTTACTGCTGAACCACTGGGGAAGTGCTTGTAATGTATACATATGTAAAATCATTGTTGTACACCTAAAATAAGCATAATGTTATATACCAATTACATCTCAGTTTTAAAAAGAATGAAAAGAGAAGGCACAGACTTGTGCAAAATATTTGCAACTCACATATCAAAGGATTTGAAACTAGAATATATTTTTAAAGTCTTAGAAATCAGAAGACAAACATCCCAATTTAAAAATGGACAGGGACTTCCCTGGTGGCTCAGTGGTAAAGAATCTGCCTGCCAATGCAGGAGACACAGGTTTGATCCCTGATCTGGGAAGATACCACATGCCTCTGAGCAACTAAGCCCAAGTGCCAAAACTACTGAAGTCCTAGCTCCTAGAGCCCGTGCTCTGAAATAAGAGAAGCCCACACACCATAACTAGAGAGTAACCCCCACTCGCCTCAATGAGAGAAAAGCCTACACAGCAACAAAGACCCAGCACAGCCATAAATAAATAAAAAGGTGGACAGAAGACTTGGAGAAATACCTTACAAAAGAAGATGGATGTGCAGCCATTAAGCACATGAAAAGGTGCTCAAAAATCCTTAGTCCTAGGAAAATGCAAATTAAGGCTACACTGATACCTACCATTTCTCACCCATCATAATGGCTAAAATCTAAATATCTGACCATGTCAGCTGTTGACCAATCTGGAGAAAATGGATTCTCCTCCACTGCTGAAGGGAATAGAAAATGGCACCCTTACTTTGGAACACGGTTTGTCATTTTCTTTAAAGCTGAGCATTTTGTTGTGGTTCAGTTGCTAAGTCACGTATGACTCTCTGCAACCCCATAGACTGCAGCAGCCAGACTTCCCTGTCCTTCATTATCTCCTGGAGCTTGCTCAAACTCATGTCCATTGAGTCAATGATGCCATCCAACCATCTCATCCTCTGTTGTCCCCTTCTCTTCCTGCCTTCAATCTTTCCCAGCATCAGGGTCTTTTCCAATGAGTCAATCCTTCACATCAGGTGGCCAGAGTATTGGAGCTCTACCTTCAGCATCAGTCCTTCCAATGACTATTCAAGACTGATTTCTTTTAGGATTGACTGGTTTGATCTCCTTGCAGTCCAAGGGACTCTCAAGAATCTTCTCCAGCACCACAGTTTGAAAGCATCAATTCTTTGGCACCCAGCCTTCTTTACGGTCCAACTCTGACATCTGTACATGACTACTGGAAAAACCATAGTTTTGACTATATGGACCTTTGTTGGCAAACTGATGTCTCTGCTCTTTAATAGGCTGTCTAGGTTTGTCAGAGCTTTCCTACCAAGGAGTCAGTGTCTTTTAATTTCATGGCTGTAGTTAACTGTCTGCACTGATTTTGGAGTTCAAGAAAACAAAATCTGTCACTGCTTCTACTTTTTCCCCTTCTCTTTGCCATGAAGTGATGGGACCAGATGCCATGATCTTAGGTTTTTGACTGTTGAGTTTTAAGCCAGCTTTTTCACTCTCCTCTTTCACCCTCATCAAGAGGCCCTTTAGTTCCTCTTTGCTTTCTGCCATTAGAGTGGTATCATCTGCATATCTGAGGTTGTTGATATTTCTCCTGGCAATCTTGATTCCGACTATGAGTCATCCAGCCCAGCATTTCTTATGATGTACTCTGCATATAAGTTAAATAAGTAGGGTGACAATATGCAGCCTTGACGTACTCCTTTCAAAATTTTGAACCAGTCCATTGTTCTGTGTCCACTTCTAACTGTTGCTTCTTGGCTTGCATACACGTTTCTCAGGTGACAGGTAAGGTAGTCTGATATTCCATCCCTTTAAGCATTTTCCACAGTTTCTTGTGATCCATACAGCCAAAGTCTTTATTTTTTATTTTTATTTTTTGGAGAAGACTCTTTTTATTTTTATTTTATTTTTTTTTCCATTTATTTTTATTAGTTGGAGGCTAATTACTTTACATCATTGCAGTGGTTTTTGTCATACATTGAAATGAATTAGCCATGGATTTACATGTATTCCCCATCCCGGTCCCCCCTCCCACCTCCCTCTCCACCCGATCCCTCTGGGTCTTCCCAGTGCACCAGGCCCGAGCACTTGTCTCATGCACCCAACCTGGGCTGGTGATCTGTTTCACCCTAGATAATATACATGTTTCAATGCTGTTCTCTTGAAACATCCCACCCTCGCCTTCTCCCAGAGTCCACAAGTCTGTTCTATACATCTGAGTCTCTTTTTCTGTTTTGCATATAGGGTTATCGTTACCATCTTTCTAAATTCCATATATATGTGTTAGTATACTGTAATGGTCTTTATCTTTCTGGCTTACTTTGCTCTGTATAATGGGCTCCAGTTTCATCCACCTCATTAGAACTGATTCAACTGAATTCTCTTTAATGGCTGAGTAATATTCCATGGTGTATATGTACCACAGCTTCCTCATCCATTCATCTGCTGATGGGCATCTAGGTTGCTTCCATGTCCTGGCTATTATAAACAGTGCTGCGATGAACATTGGGGTGCACGTGTCTCTCTCAGATCTGGCCTCCTCGGTGTGTATGCCCAGAAGTGGGATTGCTGGGTCATATGGCAGTTCTATTTCCAGGTTTTTAAGAAATCTCCACACTGTTTTCCATAGTGGCTGTACTAATTTGCATTCCCACCAACAGTGTAAGAGGGTTCCCTTTTCTCCACACCCTCTCCAACATTTATTGCTTGTAGACTTTTGGATAGCAGCCATCCTGACTGGCGTATAATGGTACCTCATTGTGGTTTTGATTTGCATTTCTCTGATAATGAGTGATGTTGAGCATCTTTTCATGTGTTTGTTAGCCATCTGTATGTCTTCCTTGGAGACATTTTTTGATTGGGTCATTTATTTTTCTGGAGTTGAGCTGGAGGAGTTGCCTGTATATTTTTGAGATTAATCCTTTGTCTGTTGCTTCATTTGCTATTATTTTCTCCCAATCTGAGGGCTGTCTTTTCACCTTGCTTATAGTTTCCTTTGTTGTGCAAAAGCTTTTAAGTTTCATTAGGTCCTATTTGTTTATTTTTGCTTTTATTTCTAAAATTCTGGGATATGGGTCATAAAGGATCCTGCTGTGATTTATGTCGGAGAGTGTTTTGCCTATGTTCTCCTCTAGGAGTTTGATAGTTTCTGGTCTTACATTTAGATCTTTAATCCATTTTGAGTTTATTTTTGTGTATGGTGTTAGAAAGTGTTCTAGTTTCATTCTTTTACAGGTGGTTGACCCGTTTTCCCAGCACCACTTGTTAAAGAGGTTGTCTTTTTTTCATTGTATATCCTTGTCTCCTTTGTCGAAGATAAGGTGACCATAGGTTCGTGGATTTATCTCTGGGCTTTCTATTCTGTTCCATTGATCTATATTTCTGTCTTTGTGCCAGTACCATACTGTCTTGATGACTGTGGCTTTGTAGTATAGTCTGAAGTCAGGCAGATTGATTCCTCCAGTTCCATTCTTCTTTCTCAGGATTACTTTGGCTATTCGAGGTTTTTTTGTATTTCCATACAAATTGTGAAATTATTTGTTCTAGTTCTGTGAAAAATACTGTTGGTAGTTTGATAGGGATTGCATTGAATCTATAGATTGCTTTGGGTAGTATAGCCATTTTGACAATATTGATTCTTCCAATCCATGAACACAGTATATTTCTCCATCTGTTTGTGTCCTCTTTGATTTCTTTCATCAGTGTTTTATAGTTTTCTATGTATAGGTCTTTTGTTTCTTTAGGTAGATATACTCCTAAGTATTTTATTCTTTTTGTTGCAATGGTGAATGGTATTGTTTCCTTAATTTCTCTTTCTGTTTTCTCATTGTTAGTGTATAGGAATGCAAGAGATTTCTGCGTGTTAATTTTATATCCTGCAACTTTACTGTATTCGTTGATTAGCTCTAGTAATTTTCTGGTCAGCCAAAGTCTTTAGTGTAGTCAATGAAGTGTTAAGTATCAGTTTCTCTGGAATTCCCTT
Source organism: Odocoileus virginianus (assembly GCF_023699985.2). NCBI lineage: Eukaryota > Metazoa > Chordata > Mammalia > Artiodactyla > Cervidae > Odocoileus > Odocoileus virginianus. The sequence continues at coordinate 5,244,090 of NC_069674.1, forward strand.
GCTTTCTCTATGATCCAATGAATGACAGAGGTTCGGATCATGATAAAACCTGGAGCTGACTGTGGCTCAGATCATGAGCTCCTTATTGCAAAGTTCAGGCTTAAGTTGAAGAAAGTAGGGAAAACGACTAGATCATTCAGTTATGATCTAAATCAAATCCCTTGTAATTATAGTGGAAGTGACAAATAGATTCAAGGGATTAGATATGGTAGAGTGCCTGAAGAACTATGGACTGAGGTTTGTAACATTGTACAGTAGGTGTTGACCAAAACCATCCCAAAGAAATGCAAGAAGGCAAAGTGGTTGTCTGAGGAGGCTTTACAAATTTAGCTGAGAAAAGAAGAGAAGTAAAAGGCAAGGGAGACAGGGAAAGATATACCCAACTGAATGCAGAGTTCCAGAGAATAGCAAGGAGAGATAAGAAAGTCTTCTTAAGTGAACAATGCAAAGAAATAGAGAACAATATTATAGGAAAGACTAGAGATCTCTTCTAGAAAATTGGAGATACCAAGGGAACATTTCATGCAAAGATGGGCACAATTAAGGACAGTAAGGCTAAGGACCTAACTGAAGCAGAAGAGATTAAGAAGAGGTAGCAAGAATACACAGAAAAACTATACAAAAAAGTTCTTAAAGATCTGGACAACCACTATCCTGGGGTCACTCACCCATAGCCAGACATCCTGAAGTGTGAAGTCAAGTGGGCCTTAGGAAGCATTACTATGAACAAAGCTAGTGGAGGTGATGGAATTTCAGTTGAACTATTTCAAATCCTAAAAGATGATGCTGTGAAAGTGCTGCACTCAATTTGCCAGCAAATTTGGAAAACTCAGCTGTGTTCACAGGACTGGAAAAAGTCAGTTTTCACTGCAATCCCAAAGAAGGGCAATGCCAAAGAATGTTCAAACTACTGTACAATTGCCCTTACTTCACATGCTCCCAAGATAATGCTCAAACTCCTTCAAGCTAGGCTTCAACAGTATGTGAACTGAGAACTTCCAGATGTATAAGCTGGATTTAGAAAAAGTTAAGCATACAGCTTCCATATGAACCATCCATCCTATACCAAGGTATTTACCTAAGAGAAACAGAATATTTTTATACAAAGACTTATATGTGAATATTCATAGGGGCATTGCAATTCATTCTAGAACAGCTACAAATATGCTTCAAATACATGCTATACTTTGCTTAAAGAAAATGAGGAAGCTATCCAGGGAGGAGGGGAATGGGGTTGAAGGTTTTACTGTACCTATTAAAATTTATTTCTTAGAAACACAAAAAGGTATCTGAAGCAAATATAGCAAATTACTTTAAAATTCTCACATTCATGACGCAAATACATACAAGCCTGTTTGTGTTATTTTCTCTCTGTGGGTATATATATATATATATATATATGAACATATATGAAATACTTCATAATTTACAATTGCATTGCTCTAAAAAGGGTAGTCTCTTCCCTCTTCCCAATATTCAATGTATGGTATATTTTTCCCTTACCATGGCTAACAGAGGAAATCAAAGTACTTACCCAATCTTAGCAACGACTTCGGTTCTGCAGGCTCATCCTCACTTTGCCTCTCCACTCTCACGTTGTAAGCTCTCGGGATGTGCGCTGAATCAGGTTTACTTTGCAGTTTTTCTCCAAGCGACCAGATGAACGGATTTCCTTTCTCCTGGATCTTCGCTTGCTTCTTCACATGATTGTAGCGAAGATAAATACTAAAGACGGCTATCCAGATGCCGAATGTCACGGAGGCACAGAGTAAGCACTGAATTATAACATTTCTCATTGTAAACCTAGCATTTTTGAAGGTCCATTTTAATATTTCCTAAACCAGAAAGATTTACGAGAAGCTGTATTAGATATTTTGATGGTGTGGAGATCGTCTACTTGGCTTAAATTCAATTTACAGTGTTTCTAAAACAGGATCATTTTGACATCAGTGCTTATCTCATACTTTGATAAGATAAAGTGTACCCTTAGAAAAAAAACTCTTAAAACTCCATATTCATAAGATTTCTGCTGGGGTGTAGTTGTGCCATGCAGGATCTTCATGCCGAGGGTGGGCTCTTAGTAACAGAATGTAGGATCTAGTTCCCTGAGCAGGGATCAAACCCAGGCCCCCTGAATTGGGAGTGCAGATCCCCAAGGAAGTCCCCTCATAAGATTTCTTAAAGTCAAAATGTATAACATGCTTATAAAACATACAATATCATTTAAAGTCATTGACCCAAACTCCTGAGATAAAACTAAAGGAAAAAATGTGAAAGAAGGGTTTTTCATCCCTACACATGCTCAGCCCATGTAGGAGTGATAGCATAGGTCTCTTTTAAAAAAGCAGATCTGACGCTGGTCAGACTGTCGCTGCTGCTGGTTAGTCACTTAATCTGTGTGACCCCATGGACTGTCGCCCACCAGGCTCCTCTGTCCACGGGGATTCTCCAGGCAAGGATACTGGAGTGGGTTGCCATGCCCTTCTCCAGGTGATATTCCTGACCCAGGGATTGAACCCAGGTCTCCTGCATTGCAGGCATAGTCTTTACCATCTGAGCCACCAGGGAAGCCCAAGAATACTGGGGTGGGTAGCCTATCCCTTCTCCAGGGGATCTTCCCAACCTAGGAATCGAACCAGGGTCTCCTGCATTGCAGGTGGATTCTTTACCAGCTGAGCTACCAGGGAAGCCCCAATCAGACCGTTAGAAATGTATTAATAAAAACATGCAACATCCCATGGTGGAAAGAAAGTGGGCAAGGAGCAGTGTATGCCCCACTGATGGGACTGTGGAATGCTACAGTCACTTTAAGTCTCGGTCTCAAGTCCACTCCTGGCCACCGGATCAGTAACAAGGGCCAAGTCACATCATAGCATGGCTGGGAAAGTGCAAGACCCACCCCCATGGAGGAGAGTCTGTTCCTGAGATCTGCAGGGCCCAAGCAGCACCACCAGTGGAGTCAGGCCGTGTGTCTGGGAGGAGTCCTGAGGATGCCAGGTAAAGGGCGCGGGTGTGTAAAGCTGGATTCGGCAGTTTACTAACACAGGAGCATTCTCCAAGCACAGAGGACCCAACACCCTCACCAAGATCTTGGTCGCACAATAAAGGTTTGCTGATTGAATGAATAATCCCTTTAAAAATGAAACACTTGATTAAGGAAAGAACTATCAGGATTTCCTTGGTGGTACAGTGGATAAGAATCTGCCTGACAATGTAGGGGACATAGGTTCAATCCTTGGTCCTGGAAGATTCCACATGCCAAGGAGCAACTCAACCTACTAGACTACTACTGAGCTCACATGTTGCAGCTACTGAAGCCCATGTGCCTAAAGCCTGTGCTTTGCAACAAGAGAAGCCACCACAATGAGAAGCCTGGGCACTGCCACTAGAGAAAGCCTACATGTAACCAACAAAGATCCAGAGCAACCAAATAAGTTAATTAATTATAAAAAGAAGAAATAGCCAATGTGTAAGAGAAGAAGATAACTTTTAATGAGGGAAAATGGGCGGATTAAAGGAACTGGAAAGAGAATGAAGCTGTTTGAACATCGTCCTATTTAATGTCATTTTAAGAGGCTTCTGTTTTGAGGTTCTCCAAAACCCAAAAGGAATTAGAAACTAGTTAAAGGGAGGTTAAACTAGTGAAGGGAGGCCACCAAGTTTAATATACAAAATATACACTTGAATTCGTACGACAGAAGTATTACTGGACAATAAATCGACATTCTCTGGAATTCTACTATACTAAGGAAAAGTGGGAAAGAATAGATACGTGTATGTATATAACTGAATCACATTGCTGTATACCTTAAACTAACACAATGTTGCAAATCAACTCTTTGTTGTTTAGTTGCTCAGTCCTGTCCGACTCTTTGTGACCCCATGGACTGTAGCCCGCCAAACTCCTCTGTCCATGGGATTCTCCAGGCAAGAATACAGGAGTGGGTAGCCATGCCCTTCTCCAGGGGATCTTCCCAACCCAGGTACTGAACCCATGTCTCCTGCATTGGCATTTACCGCTGAGCCACCAGGGCTTCCCTATACTCCAATATAAAATGAAAAGATATACATAAAAAGAACACTGGGGAAAGTTTTCTTTAGATGTGACCACATAAAAATCTCTCTCCCTCCAGACTTCTTATTTTACTAACGTAAGTTATCCTACATTAGATTTTCTTAAAGCAGAGGAACACGGACCTCATCTCCCATCCTCCCCACCCCTGCACCCTCCCCGACACTCCCGCAAAACACAGAAAACGTCTCCTACCAAGAGATAGGTCTGTGACTGGCTTTTCAACTCTGCCGTCTCAGAGGAAAATCATGTTCGATTATTTTCTTCACTAAAACTTACATGCTGGAAAAATACAGAATTAATTTGTTAAACCATATTTCAAAGATAATTTATATGTATAGCAAGTAAAATGTTAAGTGCATTAAAAAAAAACCCCTGAGTTAATGAAAAGAAAGCAGTAAAACAGAAAAGAATGCTGCTAAAAATCACTAACACATGCACACATGCACACACACACCAAGAAACCAAAACCCTAAACTAAATCTGTATTTACGGTCATTGAGTTTTAAAATGTAAGTCTCTGAGCCAGGAAAACATGACCATGCTTTACGTAATGTCACAGCTAATTTTTTTCTGCAAATAATCAGTATTTGTAATCCTTTGCTTTCCTAGAACAGTCTTAATAGTGATCTCTGCACAAGATCTTTTCCCTGATGAGGGAAGGGAAAGATGCAGGAGAAGGGGATGACAGAGGATGAGATGGCTGGATGGCATCACTGACTCAGTGGACATGGGTTTGAGCAAGCTCCGGGAGGTGGTGAAGGACAGGGAAGCCTGGCGAGCTGCAGTCCATTGGGTTGCAAAGAGGTGGGCTGCATAAGTCCATGGGGTCACAAAGAGTCAGACACGACTGAGCGACTGAACCCCAATAAAAGGTCTTTTCCAGTGAGTCAGCTCTTCACATCAAGTGGCCAAAGTATTGGAGCCTCAGCTTCAGCATCAGTCCTTCCAGTGAGTATTCAGGGTTGATTTCCTTTAGGATTGATTGCTTCTGATACTAGGAAGAGGTGTTTTTTTTTTTTTTTTCTATTTTGCTTTTTTAATAAGTAGTACTTTCATTTTGTATAAACCTTAAGAAGTACAAAAGGTGTACCTTTGTGGTATACAATGAGAACTGGCCCTGATTTTTAAGAACTAAAGTTATTACGATGCCCAGTAAGACTCTTGGGTGGCATAACCCAGCCTGAAAAATCTGACCTTAATCTTGATCCCCAGAGCCAGCGTCCTATTCAAAAATTCAGAGATTTGATGCACTGCGCTCACTTTTTCTATGTGAAAGGACACCCCCTCCCCATCTTCTCACTTTTCAGCATATGGATCTCAGCCACCTACCACTGAGACAAACACTGGTTGCTATGGAGTCGATGTATTCTCCAAGCTGGGTCATAGGCAGATTTGGGCAGGACTCTATGCTCAACAAATGATCTCAAAGATGGAATTTCGTCCTGAGTGGCTGACTCAGTGGCGCCTGGATTCTGAGCAAATTACTTGATTGTGCCGGGTCCCCTGCCTGCATGGCGGGGCTCAGAACACAGGCTGCCCCAGGCTGCCTCACAAAGCCCTGTGACATCATAGAGGAGCTCGCCAGCCCCAGTGGCCCTGCCTGGGAGCCCCAATCAGTGGGCACGATCCAGGAATTCCAAAGCTGGAAGGGTCTTTCCGGACAGTCTCAGAACCCTCGCTCCTCTGCTGAGGAAATAGGAAAGCCCTTGCTTCGGCCAAGATGAAATCCTAGCCTTCTCTAGGGTTTTGGCGTTTCTGAAATAAACTTAAAAAAAAAATGAAGAAGCCTTCAGAACATCTCAAGAGACTTAAAGATGAGCCAAAGGGTTACTTGGCTGCCTTTTTATTTCTTACCCTATTGCTCAACTTTAGACATTAGTACATGAGTTCAGCCAAACACTTGTGAAATTTCTTGTCTCTTAACAAGACCTGACCCTCCCCCAAATTCAGGAGGCTGACTTAGTGTTTTTCCTTGGACCAGACATCTGCTGGTACATGAGACGAAAGGGCTGAGTTGAGATTTTGATATCTTTCCAGGGGCAGATATAATGCCCCTGGACAACCAATAATGACCTTCAAGCATAACTTCGACTCTCCTTTAAAGTGTAAAGTGTAGTCGCTCAGTCGTGTCCGACTCTTTGCGACCCTGTGGACTGTAGCCCATCAGGCTCCTCTGTCCATGGGATTCTTCAGATGAGAATACTGGAGTGGGTTGCCATTTCCTTCTCCAGGGGATCTTCCCGACCCAGGGATTGAACCTGGGTCTCCCATATCACAGGCAGATGCTTCACCCTTTGAGCCACCAGGGAAGCCCAGAATCTCCTTTAGACAGGCCCAAAGAAAAGGTCCCTTTATCATAATATTAATATTAAAAAGTAAGCTTTTATTTACAATCACCCCCAACTGGAAAGGACCCAAATGTCATCAGTAGGAGAATGAATAAACTGTGACTCTCCATATAATGGAATGCACAGTAGCAGTGAAATGACTGAGCCACAGAGCCACAGAAGAGGGAGAATCCCACATACATAACACTGACACTGAGCAAGACAGCGGATGCTAGGTTGTTTAGGTTGTGTCCTACTCCTTGCGACCCTGTGGACCATAGCCCGCCAGGCTCCTCTGTCCATGAGATTCTCCAGGCAAGAACACTGGAGTGGGTTGCCATGCCCTCCTCCAGGGGATGTTACCAACCCAGGGGCTGAACCCTCATCTCTTACACCTCTGGGCTTTCCAGGTGACACGAGGTAAAGAACCCGCCTGCCAATGCAGGAGACATAAGGGACGAGCGTTCGATCCCTGGGTGGGGAAAATCCCCTGGAGAAGGAGAGGGCAACCCACTCCGGTATTCTTGGGAAATCCCATGGACAGAGGAGCCTGGCGGGCTACAGTCCATGGGGTCGCAAAGAGTTGGACACGACCAAATAACAATAAGATTAGCTTAACCAATGGCCACCCAGCAAGAGGCTACATTCTGACCCCCTCTGGGTCCCTCTGGAACTTTTCCTGGGTGCTTCTTAATCCTGGGAGTGGGTGTGAGTTCCTGGGGTGGGCAGTATTCTTTCCTTGACCAGAACATCTATGCCTTTATCTGATTGACATACTCAGCTTACACTTAAGGCTTAATGTGAGAAAAAAAAAAAATTCTTCATCTAAGAAACCATCTGCAGAGTCAATGAACAATTATATGATTCTGTTCAGTTTGAAAAATGCTGATATAACGTCTCTGAGCCTGGCTGTCTGATCTCTAAAGGGGGAGGGTAATGCTGATGGCCTACAATGTGAAGCATTTGGAGGAGGAGTAGGCATATTGCAATTTGAAGAAAATCCACAAGAGGAGAAGCATTGAACCATCATGGAGAGTCACGGGATAACACTGAAGGACGGTTTTTCCAGGGAAACGTGGTAATGTCCTGGCATGAAGTTTGGTTGAGCTAGTATCATGGGGATGACTGCTGTCGGTTTTAATGCAAACTAACAGTAGCTGCTGGTGGTTCCTTCCTACCAGGCTGTGAGCTCCAGGAGAGGAGGGACTGTTTCTTGTTCATCTTTGAATCTTCTTTTTTTTCTGGCCACACTGTGGGGCATGTGGGATCTTAGTTCCCAGACCAGGGATTGGATCCACACCCCTCACATTGGAAGCTCAGAGTCTTAAACATTGGACCACCAGGGAAGTCCCCTCATTTTTGTACCTTGGACTCTAGCACACAGCTAGGAATTCTGCTGTGAATCCATAAAACATCAGCGTGATTTGAAGTGGAAGTGGAGGGGCTTCCAGGTGGGGCAGTGAATCCACCTGCCGATGCAGGAGATGCAGATTTCATCCCAGGGCAGGGAAGATACCCTGGAGAAGGAAATGGCAACCCACTCTAGTATTCTGGCCTGAGAAATCCCAGGGACAGAGGAGCCTGGCGGACTACAGTCGATGGGGTCACAAAGACTCAGATGACTTAGCGACTGAGCATGCACACACGATTTGAAGTGGAAGCCACCCACTTTTGTACCTGCAGGGAAAGGATGCTAAAGAATCCAAGGTTTACAGCATTTTAAATGGACTATTGTTTTGTCGAGTCCGACTCTTGCGACCCCTCCCCCAATCAACTATACATCAATTAAAAATAAATTTAAAATTGCTGTACAGTAGACATTAAAGCAACAGTGTAAATCAACTAGACTTTAATAAAAAATAATAATAATAAAAAGAATCTAAGGTGTGGGATGGCCCCTTTCTTTGCTGGGGTGAGAGGCGCAGCCCGTCTGAGGAATAGTGAGGGTAAATAACACGGCATGCTTTCCTCACACCCATCCTTTTAAAGCTGATTTAAGTAGGTCTTAAGGACAATCACCATGGTGGGAACTTTGAGGAGAATATCAGCTGGGTAAGCAGTAGGTAAAAGTACTATAAGGAAGGGACTTCCCCGCTGGTCCGGTGGCTAAGAGCCTGAGCTCCCAGTGCAAGGGGTCCCAGCTTCCATCCCTGCTTGGGGAACTAAGTCCCACATGCCGCAACTAAGACCTGCTTAGTTATTTATGCAGCCACATAGATAAATGTTGTTTTAAAAGTAGTACAGGGATGAGAGTGAGAGGAGAGGACAAGAGTGTCTTCCCTGCTGACCTTAGTTGCTGACACCACTGTCCACATATCATCTGATCCGATTATGGGTTGAATGGTGTCCCTGCCTCCCATTCGTATGTTGGAGTCCTAACCCCTTGTGCTTCAGAATGTGACTGTGTTTGGAGACTGGGCCTTGAAAGAGGTGAATAAGGTAAAATGAGGTCTTGTGGGTGGGCCCTAAGAAGAAGAGATTAGGACCCAGGCACATGCAGAGGTGTCTTCACCCTTTGACTCCTGCTAAGAAAACGATGCCCTCATCCACTGAGCTCTTCATGTGCTTTTTTTAAAAAAGGGGTTTCATTTCCACACCACACATTCTGCTTCCTGTCGACATCCTGTAACACTTGCTAACTTTCACTTCTAGTTTGCTTCGATTGTTCTATTTTGGACATCATTTTCTTCTGAAGTAAACAGTAACGACTCTGATAAATAGCCCACATATTGTTGTCTTAGTAAAAACAAAAGCAAGGAAACACCCTAGCGCTTTTCTCCTTTAATTCAAGTAGATGTCCAATATGAGGCATGTCAGGCTCTGATGGGTTTTGGATTACTTAACTCCCACTCTGACTTAAAAATAAAAGGAGGAAGTTTTATTAGAAAATGCACAGAGCCCTGTGCCCCAAAGAACTGGGTCAGACCTACACAGCACAGGCAGCTCGTAGGAGCTCGGAAGCAATTCAGAGCTCCTCTGGGGGCTGAGCAGAGAACAGCTAGAAAACACACTTCCCTGTCCTCTTTCCTTCCACCTGACTTTTATTTCTGTTTTTCTGTTATTTCCATGTCTTCCCTATTGTAAATAGTGCTGCTATGAATATAGGGGTACATGTATACACATATATATTAATATATTTATATATATAATGGAATCACTTTACTGTATACCTAAAATATTATAAATCAACTCTACTTCAATTTTAAAAAATCCCAGTTGGGAATCAATGTGCAGAAGAGGGCTACTTGGTACCCTGAATATCTGTATTAAAATCTACAGACTCTGTCAAATTCTAAGACTTTCTGCTTCAAAGGCCACCTTCAAGATAGTGAAAAGACAACTCATAGAATGGAAGAAATTACTTGCAAACTGTATATGATCCTTCACACCTGTAAGGATGGCTAGTACAAGAAAGACAGATGAGCTAGTTAATTATTAGAGAAATGCAAATCAGAACTACAATGAGGTATCATTTCACACCAGTCAGAATGGACATCATTAAAAAGTCTACAGACACCAAATGCTGGAGAAAGTGTGGGGAAAAAGGAACACTCCTGCACTGTTGGTGGGAATGTTGGTGCTGCCACTGTGGAAAACAGCATGGAGGTTCCTTAAAAAACTAAAAATAGAGTTACCACATGATCCAGAAGTGCCACTCCTGGGCATATCCAGAAAAGATGAAACTCTAATTAAAAAAGATACATGTATCCCTATGTTCACAGCAGCGCTGCTCACCATGGCCAAGACATGGAAGCAACCTAAGTGTCCATTGACAGATGAATGGATAAAGAAGATGTGGTACCTATGTATTAATACAATGGAATGCTACTCAGGCATTTAAGAGAATGAAATAATGCCATTTGCAGCCACATGGATGGACTTAGAGATTATCATACTATGTGAGTAAGTCAGACAGAAAAAGACAAATATCATATACTATCACTTATATGTGGAATCTAAAATGCAACACAAATGAACTTATCTATGGACCAGAAACAGATTCACAGGCATAGAGAATAGATTTGTGGTTGTGTTGCTGTTTTTGCTCAGTCAATAAGTCGCGTCCAGCTCTTTGCGACTCCACGGACTGCAGCACGCCAGGCTCCTCTGTCCTTCACTGCCTCCCAGAGTTTGCTCAAGCTCATGTTCATTGAGTTAGTGATGGCATCCAACCATTTGTCCTCTGTTGCCCCCTTCTCCTGCCCTCAGTCCTTCCCAGCATCAGGGGCTTTTCCAGTGAGTCAGTTCTTCATACAGGTGACCAAAGTGTTGGAGCGTCAGTTTCAGCAAAAATATGTATGGAAAAATCAGACTAATGGTTATCTTATTCTCTCTGTGTGTGCAGCAAAGGAAATACACAGCCCTCAGCTTTATCTATTTTATTTTTTAAAATATCTAAAGTAAATATGGGGTAAAATGGTAAGATTCGATAAAGTCGGTGTGTGGGTGCATGAGTATTTTTATATTACTCTATATACTTTTTATAAGTTTGCAATATTTTGAAATAAAATGAATGAAATGTCCTATTCAGCTCTTAGGATTCACAGAAATCGATTCTTTATTATCTGTAAGATTCTTCACAGTATCTACTAAAAGTAGTTGGTGTGTTCTATTTCATAGATGGCCCACAAGAGGGAGACCTAGAACAATCCAGTGACCTGATACGTGCGTGTGTGTGTGTGTGTGTGTGTGTGTTTTAGTCACTCAGTTGTGTCCGACTCTTTGAGACCCCATGGATTGTAGCCCACCAGGCTCCTCTGTTCATGGAATTGTCCAGGCAAGAATACTGGAGTGGGTAGCCATGCCTTTCTCCAGGAGATCTTCCCAATTCAGAGATCAAACCCGGGTCTCCTGCACAGCAGATTTCTTTACTCTACATTTATTTATTGTCTTTATCTGGTAAAGACATCATTTTGCCTACAAAGGTCATTATAGTCAAAGCTATGGTTTTTCCAGGAGTCATGTATGGATGTGAGAGCTGAACCATAAAGAAGGCTGAGCCCCGAAGAATTGGTACTTTTGAATTGCGGTGCTGGAGAAGACTCTTCAGAATTGCGTGGATTGCAAGGAGCTCAAACTAGTCCATCCTAAAGGAAACCAACCCTGAATAATCATTGTAAGGACTGATACTGAAGCCAAATTCCAATACTTTGGCCATCTGATGCAAAGAGTGGGCTCACTGAAAAAGACCCTGATGCTGGGAAAGATTGAGGGCAGGAGGAGAAGGGGATGACCAAAGACAAGATGGTTGGATGACATCACTGATTCAATGGATATGAGTTTGAGCTAACTCTGGGAGACAGTGAAGGCCAGGGAAGCCTGGCGTGCTGCAGTCCATGGGGTCATGAAGAGTTGGAGATGACTTAGCCATTGAACAACAACAAAGACCAGATGTATCAATGAATATAATGACAGCCGGCACCCAAGGACACATGGCCAGAACCTAGATGAAACCAGGGACTGTTGAGCTCCTGTCTGGCCTCTGTCTAAGTCAGGACAGACATGTTCAGAAATCTGCAGAGCAACCACTCATGGTAAAGGAGACACATCATAGGATGCAGTGCTAAACCAAACGGTGTTTTAAAAGTGCAATTTAATGAGATGTCTGCAGAGTGAAGAGCCCACTGCAGCAAGGGGATAATGGGTTCACAGAGTGCTGGCAGACACGGGGACCCACAGGGTCCTCTGGAGCCTGCAGCCGGGTGCTTGGAGTCTGTTCCCCAGCACAGCAGAGAAAACCAGAGACGTATTCAGTGAACACGGAGAAAGCTGATCTAGCTAGTTTTATTGCTGCAGCTAGAAACTACAGCCAGTGATGAACAGAGCTGTTTGTCGATGTAATTTAAATTCACCATTAGGAGGACCCTTCACAGATTTAGACTGTGTGTGATGATTTGCAGGCTTTTCCACTTCTATTTCTGCTATTTATTTTACTCTGGAAAAAAAATTTTTTTTTTTTAAATTTTTTGGCCATGCTGTGCAGCATGTGGGATCCTAGTTTCCCAACCAGGGATCAAACGCATGCCCCTTGCAGTGGAAGCATGGAGTCTTAGCCCCAGGACCACCAGGGAAGTCCCTTATTTCATTCATTTTGAATCAGGTGCCCAGAGGTTTTAGTAAAAATTGTGGAGGATACATAAATTAAGACTAGTCTCTTCATCAGTGTCTTTGTAAACCATCCCTTCTAGCCATTACAATTTAGCGTCTCATCACCTCTAGGGCTTCCCTGGTGGCTCAGAGGGTAAAGCATCTGCTGCAATGCAGGAGACCCAGGTTCGATCCCTGGGTTGGGAAGATCCCCTGGAGAAGGAAATGGCAACCTACTCCAGTATTTTTGCCTGGAGAATCCCAAGGACAGAGGAGCCTGGTGGGCTACAGACCACAGGGTCACAAAGAGTCAGACATGACTTAGTGACTTCACCTTCACTTTCCCCTCTGGGAGGGCAGGGACCCCCTGGTTACCCCGACAGCAATCTTATCTCCAGCAACAAACCTCATGTCTGCTACATCAGTGGCACTCAAAAGATGTTTGCTGAGTTAATACTAGAGCCAAGTGTCCATCGACAGATGAATGGATAAGTAAACTGCAGTCTATGTAGAAAAGGAATCTTTTTTCAAACTCTGAAAGGAAGGTATTCCTGTTACCTGCTACAACACAGATGAACCTTGAAGGCATGAAATAAGTCAGTCACAAAAAGAAAAATACTCTGTAATTCCACTTTCGTGTGCTACTAGAGTCATCAAATTCATATAGACAGGAAGAAGACTGGAGGGTGCCCAGGTGACGGTGGCGGGGAGGGGAAGAGGAATGGGGTTAAAGAGTCTACTGGGGACAGATTTTCCATTTAGGGAGAGGGAAAAGTTTGGAGACGATGGTGGTGATGGCTGCATACCATGATCGTGAATATGCTTAACACTACGGAACGGTAGGACTTCCCTAATGGTGCAGTGGATAAGAGTCCACCTGCCAAGGCAGGGGATGTGGGTTCGATCCCTGGTCTGGGAAGATCTCACATGCCACGGAGTAACTAAGCCTGTGGCCCACATCTACTGAGCTTGCACTCTGGAGCCTGAAAGCCACAACGACCAAACCCTCATGCGGCAGGTACCAAAGCCCGTGTGCCTAGGGCCCATGCTCTGAAACAAGAGGAGCCACCGCAGTCAGAAAGGAGCACACACACCTCAAGGGAGAGTAGCCCCTGCTCACCCCAACTAGACAAAGCCCAGCAACAACAAAGACCCGCGCCGCCAAAAATAAATGAATTTTTAAACCCATAAAGACACTAATGAACCATACACTTAAAAATGGTTAAAATGCTAAATTTCATGTTATGTATATTTTGAAAGTAAAAGTGTTAGTCGCTCAGTCCTGTCCGACTCCTTGCGACCCCATGGACTGTAGCTGGCCAGGCTCCTCTGTCCAGGGGATTCTCCAGGCAAGAATACTGGAGTGAGTTGCCATTCCATTCCCCAGGGGATCTTCCTGACCCAGGGATCAAACCCGGGGTCTCCTGCATTGCAGGCAGATTCTTTCCTGCCTGAGCCACCAGGGAAGCCCCCATGTATATTTTCAGTTCAGTTCAGTTCAGTCGCTTAGTCATGTCCGACTCTTTGCAATCCCATGGACTGCAGCACGCCAGGCCTCCCTGTCCATCTCCAACTCCTGGAGCTTACTCAAACTCATGTTCATTGAGTCAGTGACGCCATCCAACCATCTCATCCTCTTCCATCACTTCTCCTGCCTTCTATCTTTCCCAGCATCAGGGTCTTTTCAAATGAGTCAGCTCTTCGCATCAGGTGGCCAAAGTATTGGAGTTTCAGCTTCAACGTCAGTCCAATGTATATTTTACCATGAGAATGAGGAAAGAAAAGTAGTGCAACAGAAAGAACACTGGAGAGAGTGAAACTCCCTGTTCAGGTGATGAGCCTCTGGGATGGTTCTAAACTCGATCAATGGGTCAGCCTGTCTCCCATGGTGGGATCTGGGGCATGTGGCCTCCTTGCAGGGGCATGGTACTTCCAGGGGGAGGAAGAGATGGCCTGGAGGTTGCCTAGGTCCCAAGCTCAGGAACCTGGGGGAGGCATGAGAAACTGCCTTGTGAGCAGCACTGTCACAGGTGAGCAGGGTCACAGATGCCAGCAAGCAGCCTGAGGGGTAGAGAGGGAAGAACAGAAAGGCCTTTGTGCTGGAAGCCCGTCAGCCTCCTCTGCCAGGGCACAGAATCACGGTTGCACCTGAAGAAGGATGGGGAAAAGGGAGGAGAGAAGAAAAAGAGAAAGAGAGTGCTGGAGGAAGAGTGAGCACCTAGCACGTCTTCATCCTCACAGACAGAAGCTGGATTCTGCAACTCACACATCCGTGACTCAGATGTCTCCCTCCCGGGTGAGGTCCTGGATCCGAGGACTCAGAACAGAGCACCTCCTCCAAGGAAGATTATCCCAGGGAGAGATCACAGCCCTCCAGAATTCTCAGAAAAGAGCTGCCACCGCCCAGTTCCCTAGAAAAGGGCTTGTTATTACACAATCATGTAATAACTATGACCCGAGAGCTGGCTTTTGTCCCACAGGTCAGGCTATGGCCCTGGGAGGTGATAGAAAATATGTGTCTCTCTCGGTCTCTTGGAGAAGGAAATGGCAACCCACCCCAGTATTCTTGCCCAGTATTCAAGAATACTTCCCAGTATTCTTGAGAATCCTGTGGACAGAGGAGCCTGGTGGGCTGCTGTCCATAGGGTCGCACAGAGTCGGACACGACTGAAGCGACTTAGCATGCATGCATGCATTGGAGAAGGAAATGGCAACCCCCTCCAGTATTCTTGCCTGGAGAATCCCAGGGACAGAGGAGCCTGGTGGGCTGCCGTCTATGGGGTCGCACAGAGTTGGATGTGACTGAACTGACTTAGCAGCAGCAGCAGCTTGGTCTATGCCCCAGGTTCCTGGCACAGACCTCCTGAATCCCATGGGATTCCCTGGATGATGCAGTGATTAGGAGTTTGGAATACTCAGCCCCTGCTCCCCCCACCCACTCTCCTGGGAGGGGAGAGCAGCTGGAAATGGAGCTAATGATCTATCAGGCCTCTGTGATGATGAAGCCTCCGTAAACATCTGCAAAGTGTGGAGTCTGGAGAGCTTCCGGGTTGGGGAATACATGGCAATTCGGTGGGGTTGGCAGCTCTGCAACCCCGTCTATAAACCTTTTCCTGGGCATCTCTTCCACCAGGCTGTTCCTAACTTGTACCCTTCCAACATAAATTGCTAATCTAGTAAGCAGAATGTTTCTCTGAGTTCTGTGAGCTGCTCTAGCAAGTTAATTGAACTTGAGGGGTCATAGGACTCTCCGATATGTGGCTGATGGGCCAGAAATAAGGCGACAGCCTAGGTGGTTGTCTGAAGTAGTGACGATCCTATGGGACTGAGCCCTTAACACATGGTTTCTCACTCGATCTCCAGGTGGGTAGTGTCAGAATTGAGCTCAATGGTTTCCAGTTCAAGATGATGGAGTAGAAGGATGTGCGCTCATTTCCACCTGCAGGAGCATCAAAGTTGCAAACAGGAGGATGCTGGAACCACCCAAACAAGATAGTGAAAGTTGCTCAGTCATGTCTGACCCTTTGCAACCCCATGGACTATACACTCCCTGGAATTCTCCAGGCTGGAATACTGGAGTGGGTAGCCTTCCCCTCTCCAGGGGATTTTCCCAACCCAGGGATCAAACCCAGGTCTCCCACATCCAAAGATACCCCATGTCCAAAGACAAAGAAGAAGCCACAATGAGAGGGTAGAAGGGGCGCCAATCAAGATAAAATCAAATCTCATACCTGCCGGGAGGGTGACCCACAGACTAGAGAATAAGAATACCAAAGAAGTTCTTGCACTGTTATGCATGTTCTGAGCCCCATATCAGGCTTCCCAGCCTGGGGACCCGACAAAGGGACTGGGAATCCCCAGGGAATCTGGCCTTGAGGGCCAGCGGAATGTGATTATAGGCCTTCCAGAGGACTGGGGGAAACAGAGACTCCAGTTTTGGAGGGCACAAACAAAATTTCGCATGCACCAAGACCCAGAGGAGAGGAACAGGGTCCCCACAGGACCCTGAACCAAAACTACCTGCTAGTGTTGGAAGGCCTCCTGTGGAGGCGTGGGTTGGCAGGGGCTCACCACAGGGACGGGGTCACTGGTAGGTCCCCCTTGGCATAAACCCTCTTGGAGTTCACCACTGACCCTACCATAGAGCCCATAGACCCCAGGGCTGGGCTGCCTCAGGCCAAACAACTACCAGGGAGGCAGTGCAACCCCACCTATCAGCAGATAATTAGATTAAACTTTACTGAGCAAGGTCCTGCCCAGAGCAAGACCCAGTTTTTCCCACCATCAGTCCCTCCCATCAGGAAGCTTACACAAGCCTCTTAACCTCCTCCATCAGAGGGCAGACAGAAGAAGCAAGAAAAACAGAATCTCAGAGAGGGTAAACAAAAACTATATTACAGAAAGTTAATCACGGTGAAAAAGCAGAAAGTTGTGTCTCAGATGAAGGGACAAGATAAAACCCCAGAAAAACAACTAAATGAGGTGAAGACAGGCAACCTTCCAGAAAAAGAATTCATAATAATAATAGTGAAGACGATCCAGGATCTTGGGAAAAGAATGGAGGCAAAGATTGAGAAGACACAAGAAATGTTTACCAAATACGTAGAAGAACCAAAGGACAAACAGAGATGAATAGTACACTAGAAGGAATCAGTGGCACAATAACTGAGGCACAAAAAAAATGGATAAATGACCTGGAGGACAGAATGGTGGAAATCAATGCCACAGAACAGAATATAGAGAAAAGAATGAAAAGAAATGAAGACAGCCTAAGAGACCTCTGGCACAACATTAAACAGCCAACATTTGCATTATCAAGGTCCCAGAAGGAGAAGGGAGAGAGAAAGGACCCTGAGAAAATATTTGAGGAGATAATAGCTGAAAATTTCCCAAACATGGGGAAGGAAATAGTCAACCAAGTCCAGGGAGCACAGAGGGTCCCAGGCAGGTAAACCCAAAGAGGAACACACCCAGACAGCAATCAAACTGACAAAAATTAAAAACAGATAAAATACTAAAAGCAACAAGGGAAAAATGACAAATAATATACCAGAGAACTCCCGTCAGGCTATCAGCTGATTTCTCAACAGAAACTCTACAAGCCAGAAGGGAATGGCATGATATATTTAAAGTGATGAAAGGGAAGAATCTACAACCAAGAATACTCTACCCAGCAAGACTCTCCAGATTTGATGGAGAAATCAAAAGCTTTTCAGACAAGCAAAAGTTAAGAGGATTTAGCACCACCAAACCAGCTTTACAACAAATGCTAAAGGAACTTCTCTAAGCAGGAAACACAAGAGAAGGAAAAGACCTACAGAAAATAAACCCAAAACAATTAAGAAAAAGGTAATAGGATCATACATACTGATAATTACCTTAAATGTAAATGAATTAAATGCACCAACCAAAAGACTGAGTGGCTGGGTAGATGAAAACATGTGCACATATGCACTTCCACTTACCACATCACTCTGGTTGCCCGCCCCCCAAATTGTATGCAATTATTTTATATTGTTAGGTTAATCACGTTCCCATTATGGCTTGCAATTATAATTATGTTTTATTTGTTGTCTGGCTATTGATTGTGAAAACTGATAAACATATTTTACTATTGTGATTATGTAACTATTACTCAATATCATTGTATCATGATTGATCAACAGAAAAATAATAGAATTCTATATCACCAAAACTAGGATCTAACAGAAAAACCTGTAATCACTTTTTAAAATCCAGATGCGAATCAGAACTATCTTGAAAGTTTTTGAAAAATACAAATGCCCATGTATTACTTTTTTCTCCAGAGCTCCAGATGTGTTTCTAATAAGCAGTCATGTTTAAAGACAACTGGACTATATGATGATCTTTTACTTTTTTTATTATTATTATTTTTTATTTATTTTAACAAGACCACTCAGATGGTGTTCACTCCCTCTTACTCTTCCAAAGGAAGAGAACGATCATCAATGGCCAATAGCAGCTGCAAAAGCAACACCAAAGACCGGCTTCACGCTCAGGAGAGAACACTGCATCTCTTCCTCGTGGGATCTTTTACTTTTATCTAGTTTGTTTCACTTTTCCTATTTCATATTCAGTGCTCCCATTTCATTTAGTTTATGTTCTCCAATTTCTCCATCGTTTTTTTTTATGTTCTCTCTCAAGCCTTTATCAAGTGTAGTAGAAAAGCTTTCACACACACATAAATATATATATTTTAGAAAACTTATGAACTTTTGCCTAACTAAAAAAATTATGACATTTTGATTTCGCTTGTTTGACTTAGTATGAATAGAATGCCAGATTTCTAATTAAAAACTAGATAATGCAACAAGTCACGAAGGTTTACTGTATATAGCACAGGGAACTATAATCAATATCTCGTAATACCCTATGCTAGAAAATAATTTCAAAAATAATGTATGTATTATTCAAAAATATATGTATTATTCAAAAATAATATATGTATATACGTGTATTTGTATAACCTTGCATGTGTACCTGAAACACTGTAAATCATCTATACTTAAATAAAATATATATATTTTAAAAATAATTAATTAGAAAACAAAGAGTTGCGCTCAGCTGTAGGCCACTTTGCTGGTGTGACAGAGAACTGCTCAGCAGGACACGGCCCCCAGCATCTGGCATCACAAGCACTGTGAGTGGATCGTGAGTGTGGTGGGGCGGTGAGAGCAAAGGAGAGACACAGGAGGCAGGCTGAGGTTTTCTAAAACACACCCAGAAAGAGGAGGGGGCCGTGTCTGGCCACCTCTGGAGGATGGGCTTCCTACAGGAAGTCTAGGGTCTTCACCCAAGACAGGGCCAGGAAGCAGGAGCAGCCTTAGAAAAGAGCAGGCTTCTCCCCTCCCTTAAAGGAACCAGCGTCGAATGGCCAAGTTCTAAAAGAATGGAGAAAACCTGGGCACTTAAGTCTGGTTCTCTCTCTCTGCAAGGCAGTTCACAGAAAAGAAAGCATAGACTTTCAACTAAGACAGGCAGTGCGTGTGAATCCTGGTTTCACCATTTACCAGCTACATGGTCTTCAAAGTGAAAGTCTCTCAGTTGTGTCTGACTCTTTGTGACCCCCTGGACTATACAGCCCATGGAATTCTCCAGGCCAGGATACTGGAGTAGGTAGCCTTTCCCTTCTCCAGGGGATCTTCTCAACCCAGGGATCGAACCCAGGTCCTCTGCATTGCAGGCGGATTCTTTACCAACTGAGCTATCAAGGAAGCCCCACAAGGTCTTGGGAAGGTTAATTAACCTCACTAAGATTCAGTTTTCTCTCTTCGTAAAATTAGGATAATATTACTTGGATCATGTGCTGGTTACTCTAAGAATGAAATGAGTACTAGTAGAGTCTTTCATTTACTGACTCATTTATAAGAACCCACAGTCTACTAGGGCAATGATCTGCCTCATAGATGTCAGTTTCTTTTTCCTTTCCTCTAAATTAGGAAGAGAGGAATTTGTTTCATTACTACCATCCTGTAGAAGACATGATAAAAATTTTTTTTTCATTTACATGGGTACTCAATATTATTTTGAGAAAGATATTTGTATGTATGTGTATATAAACATGTATAGATTTATATATCATATTTCATATAATATTTTAATCTGGTTTCTAAAAAGGATTGCATCTATTTAAGGAAAAAACAGGGCTTCACAGGTGGCACTAGTGGTAAAGAACCTGCCTGCCAATGCAGGGACATAGGAGACCCACATTTGATCCCTGGGTTGGAAGGATCCCCTGGAGAAGGGAACGGCAACTCAATCCAGTATTCTTGCCTGGAGAATCCCATGGACAGAGGAGTCTGGCAGGATATAGTCTATGGGCTCGCAAAGAGTCAGATACGACTGAAGCAACTTAGCATACAAGAAAAAAACAAGAGAGTTGAAAATTATGCAGTCATTTAAATATTTTTTTTCTGCTGGTGGTAGTGCCAATTAGTAAAATGTTTTTGAAATGCATTTTACTATATCAGGAATCTTAAAATCTTTTAATATTTTGACCATTTCTAGAAATATATCCTACATAAGTATCAGAACTTAAATGAAGATTATGTTTTAAAGGCATTTATTACAACCATTATTTATAAGAACAAAATCTGGAAAATGCCCACATGTTTAACAATTAAAAGAGAAGGTAAATAATTGAAAATGACATAGCATTAAGTGAAAAATCAGGACACAAACTGTGTACACAGTATGACGGCAACTATGTAATAATACAGAGTCACTGTTGTCTGCTCAGTCCTGTCTGACTCTTTGTGACCCCAAGGACTGTACCTGCCAGGCTCCTTTGTCTATGGGATTTCCCAGGCAAGAATACTGAAGTGGGTTGCCATTTCCTACTCCAGAGGATCTTCGTGACCCAGGGATCAAACCTGCGTCTCTTGTGTCTCCTGCATTGGCAGTTGGATTCTTTACTACTGAGCTACTGGGGAAGCCCGATTTATAGTTACACATGTGTAGAAAGCCTCTTATCCTCATCCATCAGAGGGCAGACAAGGAAAAACAGGATCACAGAAAACTAACCAAAATGATATAGACTGTGGGGTCTGGCTGCTTGCTGCTCAACAGCCAATAAAGAGGCAGGGTTGGTGGAAAAAGAAGCTCGCTTCACTTAAAAAGTTTTTAGAAGTTTATTATTTACGATTATCATTTTTGGCTGCACTGGGTCTTCGTTGCCATGGATGGACTTTCTCTAATTGCCGCGAGCAGGGGCTGCTCTCTAGTCGCAGCGTGCACGCTTCTCACTGCGGTGGCTTCTCTTGGGGGAGAATGGGCTCTAGGATGCGTGGGCTTCAGGAGTTGTGCTGCACGGGTTTAGCAGCCTCTGGCACGTAGGATCTTCCTGGACCCGGGATCGAACTCGTGTCCTCTGGGTTGGCAGGTGAAGTCTTAACCACCGGACAACCAAGGAAGTTCCAGTTCGCTTTATTTGGGATGCTGGGAACTGGGGGAAGGGTGGATGCCTGTCCAAAGGCCAACTCCCTCCAGTGACAATCAGGGGGCAAGAGCTTTCATAGGCAGAGGGAGAGGGTTACGTGCAGGAACAGCCCAGGCCGCTCTGACAGTCGTTTTGAAATTGATCATTGATGGTCTGATCCATGTCATCTTGACTGTCTTAACTACAGTCACACCTTCAGTTCCAGGGATGGTTTGTTCCCATTTCCTTGAGACTAATTCTCAGGACTGTGGTGGCTTCTGTCACGGCTGCTGCTAAGTCGCTTCAGTCGTGTCCGACTCTGTACGACCCCATAGATGGCAGCCCACCATGCTCCCCCGTCCCTGGGATTCTCCAGGCAAGAACACTGGAGTGGGTTGCCATTCCCTTCTCCAATGCATGAAAGTGATAAGTGAAAGTGAAGTCGCTCAGTCGTGTCCGACTCTTCGTGACCCCATGGACTGCAGCCTACCAGGCTCCTCCGTCCATGGGATTTTCCAGACAAGAGTACTGGAGTGGGGTGCCATTGCCTTCTCCACGGCTACAGTCTGGTAATCATGTAGTTAAATTCTTCCACTTGGTGGGGGTTTCAGTATCTATAGGACAGCTCACAGGACGTGGCTCAGAATATTACAGCCCTTAAGGAGGAAATAAAGATCCTTGACTTTGTTTAGTGACTAAACTGTTATTGTTTTGTTCTGTGTGTTTTCCTTTGTTTCTGTATTTCCTCATGTCTCTAATTAGACTTATTCTTTAGCTAAAGTTTTTCCATAGACAAAAGGCAGGCAGAGGACATGGGCTGCGGGGAAGGACCATAGGATCCTGCTCTGTGTATTTTTTGTCCCCCTCAGATTCACATGTTGAAGCTGAGTCTGAAATATTAAATTAGACACTTTTTGGACACTGCTGTTATTGCTATTTAGTCGCTAAGTTGTGTCCAACTCTCTGTAACCTCATGGACCAAAGCATGCCAGGCTCCTCTGTCTTCCACTATCTCCCTGAGTTTGCTCAAATTCATGTCCATTGAGTTGGTGATGCTATCTAACCATCTCATTCTCTGCTGGCTCCTTTTCTTTTTGCCTTCAATCTTTCCCAGCATCAGTGTTTTTTCCCCAAGGAGTCTGCTTTTTGAATCACATGGCCAAAGTACTGGAGCTTCAGCATCAGTCCTTCCAGTGAAGGTCTTTCTGGACGTAGATTCCAACATTGCTTGGTACTAACTTTGACAGTCCTTGGACTGCAAAGAGATCAAACCAGTCAATCTTAAATGAAATCAGTCCTGAATATTCATTGGAAGGGCTGATGTTGAAGCTGAAACTCTAATACTTTGGCCACCTGATGCAAAGAACTGACTCATTGGAACAGACCCTGATGCGGGGAAAGATGGAAGGTGGGAGGAGAAGGGGACGATAGAGGATGAGATGGTTGGATGGCATCACCAAGTTGATGGAAATGAGTTTGAACAAGCTCCAGGAGTTGGTGATAGACAGGGAGGCCTGATGTGCTGCAGTCCATGGGGTTGCAGAAGAGTCAGACATGAATGAGCGACTGAACTGAACTGAACTTCATCCCCACTGTGATGACATTTGGATGGGGGGGGGGGGATGGGAGGTGACTAGGTCACAAGGGTGGAGCCTCAGGTGTGGGCTCGGAGTCCTTGTAAAGAGACCCCAGAGAACTTCCCCTCCCTCTCTGCCATGTGGGGACACAGCAAGAAGGCAGCCATCTGTGAGCCAGGAAGTGGGCTCTCACCAGACAGCAGGTCTGCGGCACCTCAATCAGGAGCACAAGGCCTCCAGAGCAGGGTGGAGTAGGGGTCTGCTGTTGACAAGCCCCCTCCCCTCATCTCTGCATCTGGTTAGAGTAGCCGAGGGGACTAAGACAAGGGGCATCTCTTTTCCTGTCACTTCTCCTCAAATGACCCTGGCCAGGCTGGGTCTGGCACCTCCATCATCTCGTTTGCCCAGACCTGCAGGGTTCCCTGGTGGCGCTAAAGGTAAAGAACTTGCCTGCCAATGCAGGAGACATCAGAGATGCAGGTTCGATCCCTGGGTCAGGAAGATCCCCTGGAGAAGGGCATAGCAACTTACTGCAGTATCCTTGCCTGGAGAATCCCATGGACAGGGGAGCCTGGCAGGCTACAGTCCCTGGGGGTGCAAAGAGTCAGACACGACTGAAGTGACTTAGCAGGCACACCTGCACGCAGGGTGTGGAAGGATTAACATTGCTGACGGAAGCAGACATGCATTGTGAGACCGAGGGACAGACTGAATAGGGCAGAGCCTCCCCTCAGCCATCCAGCACAGATAGAGCGACGTGGCCCTTCCCAGGACTGCACGTCCAACAAGACAGGGTCGACTTCCCAGTGGCTCAGAGCCTGCAGGAAGCTCCCAGCTCCAGGACACTGGACTTATATAACCACCTTCACTGTCCCGCTCCAGTTAACAACATTTTAAGGCTGTGTGCTTTGTACAAAATGTCCAAATCTCAGGGGATTAAAACAACTGCCGGTGTGATTCGGGTTGATTACACTGGGCTGGGCGTCCTCTTCCATTCGAGGTCCATCAAGGCTCTGGCCACCTCAGGGCTGGCCTGCACTGGAGCCTCCAGAGGCTGGAGGGTCACCTGGAGGGTGGGTGGAGCTGGGATTTGGAGTGGCTCTTCTCCAGGCCTTTGCACATGGCTTCTTCCTGCGGGTTTGCTCATGGGCAACAGACTTCTTCCAGGATGCTGCAGAGCATCCCTGAGCACAAATGAGGAGGAGGAGGCTCCAGGTCTCTGATGGCCAAGCACTGGACCACAGCATCACTACTCGAAGGTCACAGGAGATGCCCAGATGTGGAGTGGGTGAGGCCACACTGGCATAGAACACGGGAGGGGTGAAGACCTGGGCCCAGGGAGAGGACTGTCGCTTGAGCTCACAGCTGGTGAGAGCTGGTATCTTTGCCAAGGTTCAAGATCCAGACTCAGGCCCCCCACTAACTTTAAACCCATGTTCTCAAGGCCGGCTAGGCTAGTCATAACCCAGGACCCAACAGAGGAGGGGCGGGGCTAAGCCCGGGTCCAGAGAGCTTCTGGGCCCCACTCCCCCTGCACGAGGGCTCATGGCTGGTGCTGGGTCAGCCTCCACAGCAGATTTCAGTCGTGCTCGTAGAGCGGGAGGCCTCCCTGCTTGGGACAGATGGTGAGATTTAAATTTAACAGATGAAAGCACCAGAGCTGCTGAAGTCTTCCTTGGCTTCCCTTCGTTCAGGGACCGTGGTCTTCAAACCAGCCCAAGGCAGGCTGCGTGAGGCATCCGACGTTGAGTCAGAAGATGTGGGGTTTGCCAAGTTCTTCCCCAACCAGCTGCTCTAATGGGAGCAAACCACATCTACCCTCTGAGACTCTGGCCTGGTCCCTGAGAGGAGGTGAGAAAAAAAAAACACACACACACAAGCACGCAGGGTGTTCTGAAGGTTCCACAAGATGATGCGAGCATTAACGGGGACAGACAGCCTGGATCTATCAACAGCACAGAGCTAGGCTTGATCCACCTGAGGAAATCTTACCCCATGACTCGCTGTCATATTGCAAACTTAACAATCAAGTAACGCCAGGGAAAAATTTGCTCCCAGCTTAAAATCAAGAGCTGGCAGGGCCTCAGAGTTCTTAAGCTGGGTTCAAATCCTCATATAGCTCCATCATTAAAGCATCTGCCTGCAATGTAAGAGACCTGGGTTCAATTCCTGGGTTGGGAAGATCCCCTGGAGAAGGAAATGGCAACCCACTCCAGTATTCTTGCCTGGAAAATCCCATGAACAGAGGAGCCTGGCAGGCTATGGTTAATGGGATCACAAGAATCGGACACGACTTAACGCTGTCTTTCTTTCTTTTCAAATCCTCACTGGTTATATTAGGACATTGAGTAGATGAGTAGAACCCCTGTTTCTCCCATCCAAGTACTAACCAGGCCCGACCCTGCTTAGCTTCCGAGATCAGACGAGATCGGGCACGTCCAGGGTGGTATGGCCGTAGACATCCCCTGTTTCTCTTAACCATTTCCTTCTGTTAACATCTGACTCCTTCCAGGCTAATCTCATTCTCATCTCAAACTGCATTTCAGACTTTCAGAGGGGTGGTCTATTTCTGTTGGCCCATCCTCCCAAATCACTGATTGTCCCCACTGCCCCAGGCTTGGCTGGACCCCGTCTTCACACAAATGTCCTGCAACCTCACACATTCTTTCAACCTCCCCTGACCCCATCTCTGCACCCCACTTCCAAGTTTCAGAAAAAGATATCTCTACTTTCTGGTTTTATTTTTTCACCGTCCCCACTCTGACTTCAACCCAATCTAACCATGCTTTTGCCCGACAGTTTCATTGAAGAGAGTCTTAGGTCAAGTTGTCCATTATTTCCATGTGTCCAAAGCCAAGCAGTCAGGCGTGTCTCAGCAGCGTGTGGTCAGCGGGGCTGGTCACTCCCTCCCTCCGTGGAGCAGAGCACCCCTCCTGCCTCATGGGACCACCCTGCCATGCCCTCCCTGCATCCCCTCCCAGGCAGCCCCTTCTCCTCTCCATTCTCCCAGCGTCAGAACTCAAAGCTCTGTGCCCATCAGGTCTCCCCTCCGTCCCTGGGTGACTGTCCGGGGTTGAACCGCGGAATCTGTGAACATGGCCTCATTTGGAAACAGGGTCTTGGGAGACGTCCTCAAGTTCAGATGAGGTCACACTGGGGGCGGGTGGCCTGAATCCAGCGATGGGGAGGGAGACGTGTGCACAGACAGACACATGGAGGATGCCCAGTAATGATAGGGCAGGAGCTGGCAGCGAGGCAGCTGCTGGCCAAGGAACGCCCACGACACAAATGGTCGACCAGATGCTAGAAGGCGCCAGGGTGGACCCTCCTCTGCAGCTTACAGAGGAGCAGCGTCTCTGTTGTTCTGAACCAGGCAGTTTGAGCGGCACTTTTTTACAGAAGCCACAGGCAACCCAATCAGTAACCCGACCCAGTCCCACGTCTCCCTCCACCCACCATCTCTGCTCTGATGATTCTGAAACATCTAACTCCAGTCCTGACCTGGGATCTGAGTCCCACACAGGACGACCTGACCATCTGCTAGGAGTCACTTCTTAGGAGTCAAAAGCACACTGAACTTACATGGCTAAAGGAAAACTACTGAATGCCCCCCAACCTGCTCCCTAAGTGTCCCCTCTACTCCACAAATGAAATCCACCCAGTTTCCCAGTCTAAACTCACTAAGTTTTCTCATTTAACTTCAACATCTTTAATGATAAAACATAAATGCAGGTCACCACTGTCACTCAAGTGAATCACCTTGCCACCCCTGGGCCCTTCCCCTTCCCTGGACCTCCCCCTTCCCTGGACCATCATTCATACCCTGGACCACTTCCTGCATCCCAGCTTCTGTTCTTAGTCTGCACATACAGGGCATCCCATATACAGCTTCGCAGGTGATTGTTGGACAGAGAAAATCAGATTTGGCTGCTCTCAACACCTCAGATATAGGGATGATATCACTCTAATCACAGAAAGCAAAGAGGAACTAAAGAGTCTCTTGATGAAAGTGAAAGATGAGAGTGAAAAGCTGGCTTAAACCTCAACATTCAAAAAACTAAGATCATGACATCCAGTCCCATCACTTCATGGAAAATAGAAGTGGAAAAAGCAGAAGCAGTGACAGATTTTATTTTTCTTGGGCTCCAAAATCACTGTGGCAACTCCAGGTTTAGAAAAAGGCAGAGGAACCAGAGATCAGATGGCAAACATTCCTAGGATCATAGAGAAAGCAAGGGA
Organism: Odocoileus virginianus; assembly: GCF_023699985.2. Classification (NCBI taxonomy): domain Eukaryota; kingdom Metazoa; phylum Chordata; class Mammalia; order Artiodactyla; family Cervidae; genus Odocoileus; species Odocoileus virginianus. The sequence goes on from NC_069674.1 coordinate 5,271,333, forward strand.
ATTCCAGAAAAATATCTGCTTCACTGACTATACTAAAGTCTTTGATTGTATGGATCACAAACAACTGTGGAAAAATTCTTAAAGGGATAGGAATACCAGATCACTTACCTGTATCCTGAGAAGGTAAGGGACAAGAAGTAATAGTGAGAACTGGACATCGAACAACTGATTGATTCAAAATTGAGAAAAGGGTACGTCAAGGCTGTATATGGTCACCCTGCTTATTTAACTTATATGCAGAGTACATCACGAGAAATGCTGGGCTGGATGACTCATAGCTGGAATCAAGACTGCCAGGAGAAACACCAACAGCCTCAGATATGCAGATGATACCACTCTAATGGCAGAGAGTGAAGAGGAACTAAAGAGTCTCGTGATGAGAGTGAAAGAGGAGAGTGAAAAAGCTGGCCTAAAACTCGACATTCAAAAAACTAAGACAGCATCTGGTCCCATCACTTCATGGAAAATAGAAGGGGAAAAAGCAGAAGCAGTGACAGATTTTATTTTCTTGGGATCACTGTGGATGGTGACTGCAGCCATGAAATTAAAAGGTGCTTGCTCCTTGAAAGAAAAACCATGACAAACCTAGACAGCATGTTAAAAAGCAGAGACATCACTTTGCTGACAAAGGTGTGTATAGTCAAAGCTATGGTTTTTCCAGTGGTCATGTATGATGTGAGAGTTGGACCATAAAGAAGGCTGAGCATTGAAGAATGGGTGTTTTTAAACTGTGGTGTTGGAGAAGACTCCTGAGAGTCCCCTGGACTGCAAGGAGATCCAACCAGTCCATCCTAAAGGAAATCAGTCCTAAATATTCACTGGAAGGACTGATGCTGAAGCTGAAACTCCAATACTTTGGCCACCTGATTGGAAGAGTCAAGTCATTGGAAAAGACCCTGATTCTGGGAAAGACTGAAGGTGGGAGGAGAAGGGGACGATGGAGGACGAGATGGTCGGATGGCATCACGGACTTAATGGACATGAATTTGAGCAAACTCTGGGGGTTATAGTGAAGGACAGGGAAGCCTGGTATGCAACAGTTCATGGGGTTGCAGAGAGTCGGACACGACTTAGTGACTGAACAACGACCACCCCCTAGACAGGCCTGCGCTCTGCTGGACAGAAGGTCCCCCACATCCGTTTGCTCACTGCTGGATGAAGTCCATTTTGAACACATACTGTGGAATCAGACATACCTTTGAACATGCTGTTCCATTTGAAGAACAAGAAGAAAAACTCTGCTAGCACAGTGTTTTCCCGGACTTTGACCTCCAGAAGAAATGCTTCCTCTAAGAGTCTCCAAAACTAACAAGATAAAGCCCAGGCTGTGCACACTCAAGGGTATGAACGCCCTGTCTGGTGGGCAGTACGTGCAGCCCACACCTTGCCCACAGCATCAGAGATGGGGTTGAAAACAAGGGTGACCCTTCTCCATGAATGAACCCTTTCTCCTGGGTCACTACCCAGCATTTACAGGGCTCTCAATGTGTACAAAGTACTTGGTTCTATTTTATTGACAGCAGCAAGGTCCTCAGCAAACACACACACTTAAGATACAAATGTTGAATCAGGAAACCTTGGATTTATTCCCAGGTTTGCTTCTGACTTTTGTGATTTTTATAAAGGTCGTTTGATTTCTCAATGCACCTAGAGGAACGCTTGCCCTTGCTTTTCTACATGGAGAGGTTGCAAAATCAAATAAGGCTGTTTGTGAATTGTCCCAGGTACTTACAATCACAGGATGTAGTTTCAGCCTCCTGTAAAGCATCACCAAAGGTGTCAGTATCGATGAAACCACTTTATAGAAGAGGAAACTATGGCAACCATAATGTGAATTCAGCCTGGAGAGGCCGTGGGCGCTTTCTTTTGTAGTGATGGAGAAGGCTGGGGGAGGTAAATAGGACCCCAGGAGTCCCGTACTCCGCAGCGCAGATTCAGCTGTCCACACCCACATTTTGGATACAGTCTTGACACACTCCTCTTTCTTGACCATGTCCTGCTTGTTTCTGTTTCTGTACCAGTTTCCCTTTGTCCCTTCCTTTTCACTCCACGTGGTTACTCTCTTTTCTTTTTTCATTTGGGGCGTCAGGTCTTAGTTGCATGACGCGGGATCTTGCATCAAGGCTGTAGTTGCGGCTTACTAGTGGCACGTGGGATCTCAGTTCCTCAACCAGAAATCAAACTGGCGTCCCTCGTGTTGCAAGGCGGATTCTTAACCACTGGACCACCAGGGAAGTCCCTCCTGGACTTCCGATGTCTCTGTAACAGAATACATGGAAGCAAGAGGTCCCCTGCCTGTGACCATTGTTTCCATACATCCCGCCCGATACCACAACATTAACATTCCCCTAACACTGCCTGCTGAGCTCCTCCCCAGCCTAAAGCCTTCTGTGGCTCCCCAGTGCTTCAAGGATAAACTCCACACTCCCGAGGGATGACTGTAACCTGGACGTGAGCCTGCCTTTCCCACTGGATCCTATTTCTCCACCTTCTGCGTTTCCACTCCTGCTCTCTCTCTTCTCAGTGACCCTCCTCAGCTCCACCCAGATGGTATCCATCCAGCCTGTATTTCAAGGTCCAGCTGCTAACAGCACTTCCAGACTCTCAAGCACCCAAACCCTTGCAGCTCCTCTGAGAGTCAAGCAGGCACCGCCTCCCGCTGTGTGTGTGTTTTCTCCCCAGGAAGATCACAGCTCTTTAATAGGAGACATGGGGCCTCATCATCAAACCTCAGACACACCTCTTTTGACATTCTGTGTGCTTGGTCGTCGCTCAGCTGTGTCTGACTCTTTGCGACCCCATGGACTGTAGGCCACCAGGCTCCTCTGTCCATGGTGTTTCCCAGGCAAGAGTACTGGAGTGGGCTGCCACTTCCTTCTCCAAGGCATTTTAACAGCTGTGAAATCAGGATGCATCTTACAATTGATAAGCGTCACGGTTTAACTGCCAGGGCATTTCTTTCTTGACGGTAAGTATAATAATGGTCTGCTATCCAAGCCACTGTGTCTTGGGTTCCATGCTTCTCTGCATCGCCTGCAGCTCCTACCCGAGTCTCAGATGGTGACTTTTATGAGTCTCACTGGTTGTCTGATGAGTGGATCTATCAGTAGCTTCAGGTGAGCCGCAGAGGTGCAGGTTCTGGAAACACGAGAGCCACACACACCAGCCACTACAAAGCAACTGTGCTTCAAACTGGAGACGCAAATGAGGGCATAAGGGAGCAGGGATTTGGGGCTGTGGCCGCTCTCTCAGCCTCGCACATTCATTACAGCCCTCGGACCAGGCGCCCACCTGGTCACAGAAGGACAGGGACACCCGGGGACTGTGCGAGCCAGGCAGGACAACAGATCCAATGCAGCTGAGATGCTGCCCGAGAAGCCAGGGGCTGGGGCTGGGCCAACGCCATGCAGATTCACGGCGGTCCAGGAGGCGGGAAGAGTATGCTGGCAAGACCCAGCACGTGAACGCTGAGTGCCGACCGAGCTCCACACCTCAGGGTTGTTTAGCAAAGCTCCAGCCTGGTCAGGCTAATACATGAAAGGCCATCAGATGAATTCCTGCTGTCATGAAAGGGGACTCAGTGATCGAGGGTTTAGGAGAGACACAGGCTTCAGAAGGAAGCATCCTCTGACCAGGGATGCATGTTGGACCATCGTCTCCACAGAGGGAGGGTGTTCTGCGTCCCGCCATGTGTCCCTGAGCCACCTGATAGAGAACAGCTCTCCTACTGAAAGAGGGTTTTTTTTTTTTAAACCTGGACTTCCCCAGTGCCGTTAGTGGTAAAGAACACGCCAACCGATGCTGGAGAACGCAAGAGATGCAGGTTCCATCCTTGGGTTGGGAAGATCCCCTGGGGAAGGGCATGGCAACTCACCTCAGTATTCACGACTGGGAAATCCTATGAACAGAGGTGGGGTACAGTCCATAGGGTATCAAAGAGTCGGACACAACTGAAGCTACTTTGGACGTACAACCTAGACAGTGTGCTAAAAAGCAGAGAAATCACTTTGCTGCCGAAGGTCTTATAGTCAAAGCTATGGTATTCCCAGTGGTCATGTACAGATGTGAAAGGTGGACCATAAAGGAGGCTGAGCACCGAAAATTGATGCTTTCAAACTGTGGTGCTGGAGAAGACTCTTGAGAGTCCCCTGGACACCAAGGAGATCAAACCAGACAATCCTAAAGAAATCAACCCTGAATACTCATTGGAAGGACTGATGCTGAAGCTGAAGCTCCAATACTTTGGCCACCTGATGCAAAGAACTGACTCACTGGAAAAGACCCCAGAGCTGGGAAGGATTGAAGGCGGGAGGAGAAGGGGATGACAGAGGATGAGATGGTTGGATGGCATCACCGACTCAACGGACACGAATTTGAGCAAACTCCGGGAGTTGGTAATGGACAGGGAGGCCTGGCATGCTGCGATTCATGGGGTCACAGAGTTGGCACTACTTAGGGACTGAACACCAACAAATCTACTTACTCATCTGGCTGTGTTGGGTGTTAGCTGCAGCAGGATCTTTGTTGCATCAGGTGGCATCTTTCTTCGCAGCACACAGAGTCTCTAGTTGTGGCATGTGGGCTCCAGAGTGGGCAGGCTCAGTAGTCACAGTACAAAGGGCTTATCTGGTCCACAGCATGTGGGACCTTAGTTTCCTGACCAGGGATTGAACCTGCATCCCCTGCATTGCAAGGCGGATTCTTAACCACTTGACCACCAGGGAAGTCTTTTAATGAGGTCTTTAGTAGGTGCTGCCAAGGGTAAAAATTACCTGAGCAATTTCTTTGAACAATAACAGCTATTATTCATGAAAGTGAAAGTGAAGTCGCTCAGTCACGTCCCACTCTTTGCAAACTTATGGACTGCAGCCTGTCAGGCTCCTCTGTCCATGGGATTCTCCAGGCAAGAATACTGGAGTGGGTTGCCATTTCCTTCTCCAGGGGATCTTCCCACCTCAGGGATTGAACTTGAGTCTCCCATATTTCGGGCAGACTCTTTACCATCTGGGCCACCAGGGAATGCCTCTATTATTCATAGTACTTTATAATTTACAGATTATTTTCACGTGCAGTGTTTTCTTTCAAATTTTAAAACAATGCTTTATGTGGCTCAGCTGGTAAAGAATCACCTGCAACGAGGGAGACCTAGGTTCAATCCCTGGGTTGGGAAGATTCCCTAGAAAAGGGAACGGCTACCCACTCCAATATTCTGGCCTGGAGAATTCCATGGACTGTATAGTCCATAGGGTAGCAAAGAGTCGGACACGACTGAGCAACTTGCACTTTCACTTTGTGTGGTATTAGCTTTGGCATGGGGCTCCCTAAATTCCATCCTTCAGCCATCCCCAACCTTCACCCCAAAACTGGCCCCAGCGGACTTGAAGTTCAGGATGCCCCCAGCTTCCTGCCCTCCAATGCCTACAGACCACCAAGGAGACAGACAGCAGGTCCTTACCACACCTAAATAAATAATAAAGCCAGAAGGCTGCCTTGGAAGGCAGGTGTCCCCTGGAACCAGAATGATGATGAGGGAAGCACTGTGATGGCCTGCTTCTATTGAAGAGAAGGAGGTATCCTGATTGTTCCCAGCTGCAAAGTCAGGTGGGCAGTGTTCTGTGTGCTAGGACCAGCCAGAGATCAGCTGGATCTACACCCCAGGGTCCCACCCTACACAGGGACCCATCCTTTGTCCTGCTAAGGAGTGACCCTGCTAATCCCTTCTAGTTAATTCAGTGGGGGAGTTCTGACTGGCTCCTTCTTCCTGTGCACATGCTAAGTTGCTTCAGTCGTGTCTGACTCTTTGCCACCCTATGGACTGTAACCTACCAGGCTCCTCTGTCCATGGGATTCTCCAGGCAAGAATACCGGAGTGGGTTGCCATGCCCTTCTCCAGGGAAACTTCCCAACCCAAGGATCAAACCCACGTCTCTTATGTCTCCTGCCTTGGCAGGTGCGTGATGGCTCAGTTGGTAAAGAATCTGCCTGGAATGCAGCAGACCCGATTCGATCCCTGGGTCAGGAAGATCCCTCGGAGAAGGGAATGGCAACCCACTCCACTATTCTTGCCTGGAGAATTCTATGGAGAGAGGAGCCTGGTAAGTTAATTATTGTCCATGGGGTCTCAAAGAGTCAGACACGACTGAGCGACTAACACTAGCTCAGAAAACGCATTTAGAGAGGTACAGAAAACTTTTGAATTGTGTTGGAGAAGACTCTTGAGAGTCCCCTGGACTGCAAGGAGATCAAACCAGTTAATCCTAAAGGAAATCAACCCTTAATATTCACTGGACAGACTGATGCTGAGGCTGAAGCTCCAATACTTTGGCCACCTGATGCTAAGACCCAACTCAACGGAAAAGACCCTGATGCTGGGAAAGACTGAAGGCAGGAGGAGAAGAGGGTGACAGAGGATGAGATGGTTGGATGGCATCCCTGACTCAATGGACATGGGTTTGAGCAAACCCTGGGAGATGGTGAAGGACAGGAAAACCTGGCATGCTGCAGTCCATGGGGTCACAAAGAGTCAGACATGACTGAACAACTGAATAACAATAGAAAAGCACAGGTTAATTCCTCCAAATACCACCCCTCCCTCTAAATTCATGAATAAAAACCCAACAACTATTAGAGTCTCTAGCAATCGATTAGACTGATCTGGACTTTGAAGAAGAGATGAAGGAGGAGAAGAGGGGTCACAGATCAGGGAGGGGATGGGGAGGGCATTTGGGGCCAGAGCCAGGGGTGAGCTTTAGGAAGCAGAGGTGAGGAGGCTGGACAGGCAGGGCGGAGCCTCAAGCGCTGGAGGTCTTCACACCGGGTGCTTTAGGTAGTGGGAAACCAAGTTAGGTTTTAAAGCTGGGAATTCCTATAATACAAGCAGTTTTTTAAAACAAAATGTAGTGGGAAAAAATAAGGGCTCTGAAATTAGAACCAGGTTCAAATGCTGGCTTTCCCACTCTCCAGCTGTGTGACTTTAAGGAAATTGGTTAACCACTCTGGGAATTAGGTTTTCTCTGACTATAAAAAGGAGATCTCAGGGGAGTCCCTGGGAGAGACATGTCTTTGAATATATAATACTTTTGCGTGCAGGTGCGCTATATTGCTTCAGTTGTGTTTGACTCTCTGTGATTCTATGGACTATAGTCTGCCAGGGTCCTCTGTCCACGAGATTCCCCAGGCAAGAACACTGGAGTGGGTTGCCACACCCTCCTCCAGGGAATCTTCCGACCTAAAGATCCAACTCATGTCTCTTACATCGCTTGCACTGGCAGGTGGGTTCTTTACCACTAGCTTCACCTGGGAAGCCTTGAATATACTTTTGGATTTTTCCAAATTCCCCAGTAACAACAGGCAAAGCAACCAGATAGGAAAAACAAAAACAAAAACAAAAACCCTCTGCATGGGACTTTCCTGGTAGTCCAGTGGTTAAGACTTCACCTTCCAATGCAGGAGGTGCCAGGGTTCAATCCCTGGTTGGGGAGCGAAGATCCCACATGCTTCCTCACCAAAAACAGCAAAACATACTACAGAAGCAATACTGTAACAAATTCAATAAAGACTTCAAATATGGTCCACAGGGGAAAAAAAGTCTTTAAAAACAGCAACAAAAACCCTTTGCCTGACATTTACGAGCTAATTAGATGCCAGAGTGTCTCCATAAACACCAAAACACAAGCAGGTGTGACAAGCCACTGGAGCCCCAAGGCCTGCACGGTACTAGCATCCTCATGGGAGGTTGCAGAGAAGGGAGGGCACCCAGCAGTTTGACAGGTAGAAGCCGGCAGACCGACCTGCACACGTGGTTTGGCCCATTTCAGTAGAGACCGAGCCTGAGGGTCCTGCAGTAAAACCTCGAAGAGTTGGATTGGTCCCACTCTGTGAACTCCTGAAACCACCCCCCTGCCCCATCCCCCAGGCTCTCTTCCTGGACGGGAAGAAGGAGAAACAGCTTGGAGTAAAATCAAGACTGAGGTGCACAAGGATGAGAGAAGTGAAGAAGAGAGAACGTTCAGATAACTGAGAGCCAAGCCAATACATGTCCTTAGCAGGCTGCTCATTGAAAACAACAGAAGGATCTCTGTTAACTTAAAAAATAAAAAAGCTATTAGCACTAAGCCTTCTCATAAAAGTTCAGGGAAATGAACTTCGTATAAAAATCAACAGCAGAGAAATATCAAGGCCAAATCTCATACAAAGATATTGCTCAGAAAAAGAAGGAAAGGGGCAGAATCACATCCATAGAATAACAGCCGGTGCAAGGAAAGACATGCTCACGAAACAGGGCGACACTGCAAGGCACTCTGTCCGTTTTCTGCTGGTGCAGAACCAATGTCCACACTGAGCAGCTTAGAAGGAATCAGTTTTCGTGCAGTTTCTGTGGGTCAGGAGCCCAAGCACAGGTCAGCTGGTCCTCGGTGAGGGTCTCAGAAGGCTGGAATCAAGCTGTGGGCTGGAGCTGGGGTCTTCTCTGAGGCTCAGGGTCCTTCTCTAATCCCAGTGGTTGCTGGGAGGATTCAATTCCTTGTGGTTGTAAAACTAAGACCTCTGGTGGCCAGAGGTCGCCCGCTGGTCACAGCTCCAGGCCCTCTCCACCAGTGGCAGTGTGCCTTCTCAAGGCCAGTAGAGAGAGTCTCTGCTACTTTGAATCTTTCTCCTAGATTCTCATTTAAATAGTCTCCTGGTTAGCCCAGGCCCACTCAGGACTCTCTCTCTTGTTTACCTTAGAGCCATCCGATTAGGGATCTTAATTATATCTGATAAACACTCTCACATTTGCCAGGTAATGTAGCCTAATCATGGCGACTATATCCCTTCTTGGTCCCAGGCTCTACCACACTCTGGGGAGGGGATCATGGCAAATAGATGGGGAACATGTGGAAGCAGTGACAGATTTATTTTTCAGGGCTCCAAAATCACTGCAGACAGTGACTGCAGCCAAGAAATTAAAAGATGCTTGCTCCTTGGAAGGAAAGCTATGACAAACCTAGATGGCGTATTAAAAAGCAGAGACATCACTTTGCAGACAAATGTCCAACTAGTCAAAGCTATGGTTTTTCCAGTAGTCATGTAAGGATGTGAGAGCTCGACCATAAAGAAGGCTGAGCACCAAAGAACTGATGCTTTTGAACTGTGGCGTTGGAGAAGAGCCTGTGGTTTGCAATAAGGAGTTACTACAATGAGAGGACCGTGGACCACAACTAGAGAGCAGCTCCTGCTCGCACATCTAGAGAAAGCCTTCACACAGCAATGAAGACTCAGAACAGCCAAAAATAAATCAATAAACAAATTTTAATAGAATAAAGAGGAAGGTAAAAAGATTAGAGACTGTGCCAAATATTGAAGGCAGAAAAAGAATATCCAACACATGGTTAACAGGAATCCCTGAAGAAGCAAAACAAAGCGAGGGGTCAGATCGAATATTAAAAACTGTAATTCAAGAAAACATTTCTAAAATAAACATTTAAAACTAGGTACTGCAAGAGAATGGGGCTTCCCTGGTGGCTCAGGTAAAGAATCTGCCTGCAATGCAGGAGACCTGGGTTCGATCCCTGGGTGAAGAAGATCCCCTGGAGGAGGGCATGGCAGCCCACTCCAGTCTTCTTGCCTGGAGAATCCCACGGACAGAGGAGCCTGGCGGGCTACAGTCCACGGGGTCACACAGAGTTGGACACGACTGAAGTGATCGAGCAGCAGCAGCATTGAAAGAGAACAACATGAACCTGAAAATAATGACCTGCAAAAATCAGCACCAAAGCATGTCCTAGTGAAATTACAGACTTTCAGGGAAAAGAAAAGATAAGCCTGGAGTATCTAGAAAAAAGAGAAAGTGACTTATAAATAATACTGAATTATCACAAGGCTTTTCAATAGTGATGCTTTATAAAGTGATGGTAATATATTTCAGGTATTCAACAAAAGATGGGAGCCATGGAAATTATATTGAGCAAAAAATACTCTTAAGCATAATGAGGACACATTCTTATCAGTATCCAAGCTAACAAAGAGCATCGGCATCACCTGGCAGAGGAGACCACCGAATAAGGTACCACACAGCGCCTCCTACCACCTGCACCAAGTTAACTGTCAAGGCGCGTTCAGTTCTGTTCAGTTCAGTCGCTCAGTCGTGTCTGACTCTTTGCAACTCCATGGACTGCAGCATGCCAGGCCTCCCTGTCCTTCACCAACTCCTGGAGTTTACTCAAACTCATGCCCATTGAGTCAGTGATGCCACCCAACCATCTCATCCTCTGTCATCCCCTTCTCCTCCTGCCTTCAATCTTTCCCAGCATCAGGGTCTTTTCAAATCAGTCAGCTCTTCGCATCAGGTGGCCAAAGTATTGGAGTTTCAGTTTCAGCATCAGTCCTTCCAATGAATATTCAGGACTGATCTTTAGAATGGACTGGTTGGATCTCCTTGCAGTTCAAGGGACTCTCAAAAGTCTTCTCAAGCACCGCAGTTCAAATGCATCAATTCTTCAGTGCTCAACCTTCTTTATAGTCCAACTCTCACATCCATACATGACTACTGGAAAAAATATAGCTTTGACTAGACGGAAAGGTCAATGTGCATTATAAAATGTTATTTACAAAAAATGGTCTGGTGGCTTTATGTAGCAGGGGTTTCTCTCTGCCCTGCTTCCCACATTCTGTTTTCCAGGAGTGGGAACTATGTCAAGCATGGGCCAGGTCTTGATTTTCCAGCGGGTGGGCCCATTTGTGGGGAAGTCCTGTATCTGTTCGCTATTCCTTTGCTATTCCTCAAGAACAACTGAAAGGTTAGACAGTTCTTGATCCTGCTGAGAACAAACATTTTCCCCAGTGGCCTGGTGTCAACCTTCGGAACATCACAAAATAAGCCTGTTCCTTTCTCCATCACGTAGGTGCCCAGGTAACTGGTAGTTCTTAGATTTTCTCTATTCACGACCTTGCTTTTGCCAAAGGAGGTGCAGGAACAACCAGACTTTTCAAAATGTGCAACAGGTGGTAAGCGGTGTTGCTAGGCAACAGAAGCTGCTGCCTGGTACAACCCTCCCCCTCCCCCTCCCCTCCCCCACACTATTCCCTTCCGTCCTGCTAAGACTAGTATTAATATAATGATGTTTTTAGGTGCTAACCAACTGAATTCATTCGTTCCCCACCCAGCCCTATGAGGTAGGCACTATCACTATCATGAGACCTCGGGAAATCGAGTTGAGTGGTCAAGCTAAGATTCGAGCCCAGACTCTAGAAGTTACACTCCAAAGCCTGTGTTTCACTACTACCTGTGGCTGCACGCAGTCCTGGTACCACCGAGATTCAGGGCTGGGCTTCAGAGAGGTGAAACAGGCCAGGCCTCATAGCCCACTTGAGTCAGAAAACTGAATAACCAGGAATATGGAATGCTTTTTCCAGCCCAGCTATAGAAGTCCTCTGCAAGGGATTAGGGAATCAAGGCAAGGTCACCACTGGCCTTGTCATTTCCTTTCTCTCTGGATGTAAATTTGTTGTTGTTGTTTAGTTGCTCAGTTGAGTCCACCTCTTTGAGACCCCATGAACTGTGTGGCCCACCAGACTCCTCTGTCCATGAGATTTCCCAGGCAAGAATACTGGAGTGGGTTGCTATTTCCTCCTCCAGGGGGGTCTCCCCGACCCAGGGATCGAATCCCACTTTTATAACTGATCCAGTTCCCAAGGTTGGATCTTCAGTGTCTGCTGACAGAGAGAAGGATCTGGTGCCACAGTTTTTAAAGCACTGAACATGGGCACCAGTGATCTCAGACTAGCAAAGTGCTTGACAATTATCTAAACGATGGCAGCTTTCATTGCAGGCTTCCCTGAAGCAGGCCTGAAATATTAGAGGCAATTCACGGGAAATGATGTATTTAAAAGTTCTTTCTGAAAATGTTGTGTTTTTTTTTTTTTAATGGATATAATATCACCTGCAGTAGCATTTGTAACATCTGGCCTGGGAATACCCCTGGGAGATAGTCTTTGAAATATTATGACAAAGCAAAGAGGATGGCTTGCAGTAAGGGGCGGAGACCCTCCCCACAAAGTGTCCTGCATCCTTTAACACAGGCCCTCCACACGGCAGATTCAGGCTTATGAAAACGCAGACCCTTCTAGGAGGCAGGAACGCTGTTTTCCCAGATGTGATAATGACTTCCCAGCGGTCCTTCCGCAGATTAACTTTGATGGAAGAGAAGAGTGTAAGCTGCCACCAGAGTGTCTGTTTCATCTTCGAGGATCCAGAGGTTTCCTGGCCTCTCCTTCCTTCCCAATCCCATGACCCACTTTGGAAGGAACTGGAGAAACACTTAGCCTGCGGAAGTCGTTGAATGACAGCAGCCGGTGTAACCTTCCCGATGGCACTGTTGTATAAATCACGTGAATAGTCGCCCACCATGGAAAATGTCACAGTCGTCATCTCTTCCCTGATTATTTGGGGTTTCGTGGACCTGCCTGCTTCCTACGGTCCCATTAATGCGCTGTCTTTTACTAACACTGTGTAACTGTGTACCATTCCGTCTGCTAAAGGAAGTCTCCTCCCCTCATCACACGTTCTGTCCACCCAAACCACTAATGGCTCTTCTCCTATGCGTATCCTTCTCGAGGAATTTTAAAAGGACGCATCACAGTGTTTGAAAATCCTTCGAGGGGTGATGAGATTGGATTCTGCCCACAGTACTCCAGGAGGTGATGGGGGCTTTGCTATCAACACATGGAGCCTCCCTTTGTGCCAGTGGGACCGCCATCCAGGGCACATCCCTTTCTTTCTCTATTTCTGGCCATGCTGGGTGTTTGCTGCTGCCTGGGCTCTTCTCGAGTTGTGGCGAGGCGGGGTGGGGTGGGGGACCCCTCTCTGGTTGTGGTGGTCAGGTTTCTCATTGCGGTAGCTTCCCTTGTTTCAGAGGACGGGGTCTAGGCCACATGGGCTCGGCAGTGCCGGCTCCTGGGCTCCAGGGCGCAGACTCAGCAGTTGTGTCACACAGGCTCTGTTGCTCCGCAGCACATGGGATCTTCCCCGACCAGGGATCGAACCGGTGTCTCCTGCGCTGGCTGCCGGATTCTTGACCACTGAGCCATCAGGGGAGTCCTGCACATTGATTTTTGCGAACCACATCTTCCCTCCCTTTAGTTTTCTAACTGGTTTCTTATTACATAAGAAAACCATTGAGTCTTGAGTACTTTCCAGCCACTCAGGTCATGGAATCACCTTACTTGTTCTACGCATTTTCAGTCGATTTTAATTTGTTAATCTAGGTAGGTGATTATCAATCAATCAAACGAATTTGTGTCTCCTTTTCAACATTTATAATTCTTAGTCTATTTAGAACTGATTGAAAATACTTCTCTTGTTTCAGTGATTTTGTTAAGGATTTTTCATCATGGTAAGGAAAAACGTAATAAAAGTAAAGTGATGCTTGATGACTCTTTTACTATCAGTTCAGTCGCTCAGTCGTGTCCAACTCTTTGCAACCCCATGGACTGCAGCACGCCAGGCCTCCCTGTCCATCACCAACTCCCGGAGTTTACTCAAACTCATGTCCATCGAGTCAGTGATACCATCCAACCATCTCATCCTCTGTCATCCCCTTCTCTTCCCACCTTCAATCTTTCCCAGCATCAGGGTCTTTTCCAATGAGTCAGCTCTTCACATCAGGTGGCCAAAGTTTTAGAGTTTCAGCTTCAGCATCAGTCCTTCCAATGAATATTCTCCAACTCTCACATCCGTACAAGACTACTGGAAAAACCATAGCTTTGACTAGAAGGACCTTTGTTGGCAAAGTAACGTCTCTGCTTTTTAATATGCTTTTGCTATGGATTTTCTTTATTTGGAGAAGAATTCTGAATAGTGATTCAGATGAAGACTCCGTAGCCAGACTTTTGTGTCAGGTCTCAGGGAGCAGGTGGAATATGAAATGCTGTGCGTCAGGAAGACAAACCTATCAATGAGTAAGAATGAGTAAGAAGACATTTAAACTTCTAGGAAATTTCAGTCATTATAAAAATTTAGATTATCCCAGGTAACCCAGGGCGATTCCAAGGTGGGATTAATGGCGTGCTCCTCAGCCACCACTTGCCCAGCAGTCACCCTTGCCCTTCCTCTTCATGCCCAGCCATGGGGAATGCATTGCCCAGGTTCCTGTGAGCGCCGGCTCGGCGCTGGCCTGGCTAATGAGAGCACTGGAGAAGGAGTAGAAGCTGGAGGCTAGGGGAGGCCAGAGTCTTTCTCCTCCTCATTCCCTGTCGCCTGGGGTGTCCCTGGAAGAAGCTGGATGACCTTCTTCTGTCCACTGTCATTGAACCGTCCACTTCTGATGGCCGGGCGACAGTCAGATGGCCCTGGTTTGGGGGGCTTTTGGTAGAACCACCTCAAACCCGCCGCCCCCCCTTGCCATGGAAGCCCAACCCTAAGGGTAGCAGCAGGCAGGTGGGCTTCGTGGGCCTTCCAGCCACGCAGCTGCGTGGAGACCATGCTGGGTTTGAAGACCTGTATTAAATTCTCTCTGGCTGAAACGGTGCAGCTGGCGCTGAGCGGGCAGGTCACCCCAGTCCACGTGGTTGCTGAGGACTGCCCCCTCCAGCCCGGGTCCCTGACCTCTGCAGTCGGCTTCCTGAGCATGCCTCTCTGTCCGTCTGTGAGCGGGCAGCCTCGAGTCCTGACGCCAGAACCACTCCTTTCCAGACCTGCCTGCTTCTCTGCACTAAGAGGACTGGGAAGAGCTGCTGTGAACCCGCCCTGCCTCCTCAAGCTCCACACCCACAGGGTGCATGGCCGCTGGGCTCTAGAGGGGCCTTTCCATGGAGCACCTGCTACAGGGAGAGGCCGGGCTTTGGAGCGGGCGATGGGCTCTCCCTGTTACGGAAGTCGTGTTGATAAATGCGCCAATCGCTTAAGGTTTCTTGCCAGCAGCCTGACCACTATGCTGGAAGCAAAGCCAAGTCCAGTTTTAATCTGGGCATCAATCAATTCTTTTCCATGATCCCTGACATTGCCTTTGTCTTACAGGCCATTCCCCTTCCACTCTGTTCAGCTGGAAAAAGAATAACCACTACAGTGGTTAAGAGCTTGCTTTTAAATCCAGCTCTGCCTCTGACTAACTGTGTGGCCTTGGGCAAATTACTTAGTTTCTCTTAGCCTTAGTCATCAAGTACCGATGTGAGAGCTGGACCATAGAGAAGGCTGAGTTCCCAAGAATTGATGCTTTCAAACTGTGGTGCTGGAGAAGACTCTTGAGAGTCCCTTGGACTGCAAGGAGATCCAACCAGTCCATCCTAAAGGAGATCAGTCCTGAGTGTTCATTGGAAGGACTGATGTTGAAGCTGAAACTCCAGTACTTTGGCCACCTGATGCCAAGAACTGACCCTGATGCTGGGAAAGATTGAAGGCGGGAGGAGAAGGGGACCACAGAGGATGAGATGGTTGGATTGCATCACTGACTCGGTGGACGTGAGTTTGAGCAAGCTCTGGGAGTTGGTGATGGACAGGGAGGCCTGGCGTGCTGCAGTCCATGGGGTGCAAAGAGTCAGAAACGACTTGGCGACTGGACGACAACAACAAAGTGGGATTAACAGCAGCACCCACCCTTCCCCAGCTTCAAATTTCTATCTGACTCCTGCCAGCCACCAGACAAAACCCAGCGCCGGGGGGTAGAGCATATGGAGGCCCACACCCCCCGCCCCCCGCCTCTGCCCCACTGTCTGCTTCTGTGCAAGACACTTGCACACATCTGACCTCGCTTGGTTCTCAACACAGATTTGCACAGCAGTATTACGGCCCCTATTTACAGACGAGGAAAGCAGCTTAAGATGGTTAAGGAACCTGGCCCCCCACCCCGCCCCCGCATGGGAGAAAGAGCTGCGTCAGCCATGTCTGCAGGACCCAGAGTCCTCCCCGCTCAGCCCACACCCTGAGGTCCCCACGTGCTCCAGTCCAAACCCAACTTGCTGCTGTTTCTTGAACAGGCTCCATCTTCCCTGCTTCTTTGCCTACACACCGTTCTCTCCGGTGCATTTTGAGAATTATGAGTAAGTGAATTAGGCAAAGCCAAGTGGTGTGGACTTGCCGGAGTAGGGAGAGTCGATCGGAGCGGGTGGACGCCAGGGCCGGAGAGAGGAATCCAAGTTGCAGTTCTATTTCTGAGCATGCGTGGGAATACACACCCCATGCCCTCCTGCTCCTGAAGGGGGCGCTGTGGTTTTCTGCTTGGGAGGCAGACACCAACACCCGAGTCAACACTTCAGGCTGCGGTTGAAAAGGGCTTGTCTGCATCTGATTGACTTACACCAAGCTTCGCTTGGAATGGGGGAGCAGTTTTCATGGCGATGTGTAATTACCAGGGCACTACTGGAGACGGGGCCTTCCCAGGGGGCGCAGTGGTAAAGAGGTAAAGAATCCACCTGCCAATGCAGGAGACTCAGGGGACACAGGTTCGATCTCTGGGTCGGGAAGGTCCCTTGGAGGAGGAGATGGCAACCTGCTCCAGTATGCGTGCCTGGAGAATCCCATGGACACAGGAGCCTGGCGGGCTGCAGTCCATGGGGTCGGAAAGAGTCGGACACGACTGAGCAACTGACCATGCACATGCTGGAAATGGGAATAAGCACCCCGTCACTGACCGTCCATCTGACCATAGACCTGCACAACCGTTGTTTCTTCCCCAACACGACATTCCCTCCAAGACAAGTCCACCCACGAGAAACCCCTTCAGGCTGACCAGAGTCAGAATCCTCAGTGTGTATCCCTCTTCATCTTCTTCGCTAGGGCCAAGAGGAAGAAGTGGGGAGAGTGTGTCTCCAAAGGTAGCTAATGACAAGGGCCTGACAACTTGCTGCAGCCCCCAGACATCCCAGGGGCCCCGCCCCTGACCCTTGGGCTCAATTCCCACCCACAGACATTCCCGCTTCGCATCCCAACTCCCTGACCCTGCTTTGGGCTTGACTTCTCCAGGCTCTGACCTTATGCTACCTCAGAGTCAAGCTCTGCAGAAATAGTTCCTAAAGTTTTACAAGTCTTACAGTTTATCTCAACTATATTATTATTATTTCTATTAAATTTTACCCTTCTTTCAAGGCTCAGCTTCAGTCTTCATAAAGCCCTCCTACCACCAAAATTTAGAAATAATCCTTGTGGAACCTAACCCTGGTATTCCTCCCTTCCTGATCCCCCATAGCTTTTGGTCTGTATTACATTTATTCATTCAACAAACACTTATTGACCATCTAAATGCCAGTGTCCTTTTCATTATAGGGGACTAGAATGCAAAAGTAGAAAGTCAAGAAACATCTGGAGTAACAGGCAAATTTGACTTTGGAGTACAGAATGAAGCAGGGCAAAGGCTAATAGAGTTTTGCCAAGAGAATGCACTGGTCATAGCAAACACCTTCTTCCAACAACACAAGAGAAGACTCTACACATGGACATCACCAGATGGCCAACACTGAAATCAGATTGATTATATTTGCAGCCAAAGATGGAGAAGCTCTATACAGTCAGCAAAAACAAGACCGGGAGCTGACTGTTGCTCAGATCATGAACTCCTTATTGCCAAATTCAGACTTAAATTGAAGAAAGTAGGGAAAACCACTAGACCATTCAGATATGACCTAAATTGAATCCCTTATGACTATACAGTGGAAGTGACAAATAGATTTAAGGGACTAGATCTGATAGACAGAGTGCCTGATGAACTATGGATGGAGGTTCTTGACACTGTACAGAAGGCAGGGATCAAGACCATCTCCAAGAAAAAGAAATGCAAAAAAGCAAAATGGTTGTCTGAAGAGGCCTTACAAATAGCTGTGAAAAGAAAAGAAGCGAAAAACAAGGAGAAAAGGAAAGATATACCCATCTGAATGTAGAATTCCAAAGAATAGCCAGGAGAGATAAGAAAGCCTTCCTCAGCGATAAATGCAAAGATAGAGGAAAACAACAGAATGGGAAAAACTAGGGATCTATTCAAGAAAATTAGAGATACCAAGGGAACATTTCATGCAAAGATGGGCACAATAAAGGACAGAAATGGTATGGACCTAATAGAAGCAGAAGATATTAAGAAGAGGTGGCAAGAATACACAGAAGAACCGTACAAAAAAGATCTTCATGACCCAGATAATCACGATGATTATTCCAGATGTCCTGGAATGTGAAATCAAGTGGGCCTTAGGAAGCATCACTATGAACAAAGCTAGTGGAGGTGATGGAATTCCAATTGAGCTATTTCAAATCCTGAAAGATGATGCTGTGAAAGTGCTGCACTCAATATGCCAGCAAATTTGGAAAACTCAGCAGTGGCCACAGGACTGAAAAAGTTAGTTTTCATTCCAATCCTAAAGAAAAGCAATGCCAAAGAATGCTCAAAATACTGCACAATTGCACTCATCTCACACCTTGGTAAAGTATTGCTCAAAATTCTCCAAGCCAGGCTTCAACAGTACGTGAACCGTGAACTTTCAGATGTTCAAGCTGGTTTTAGAAAAGGCAGAGGAACCAGAGATCAAATTGCCAACATCTGCTGGATCATCGAAAAATTCAAGAGAGTTTCAGAAAAACATCTATTTCTGCTTTATTGACTATGCCATAGCCTTTGACTGTGTGGATCACAATAAACTATGGAAAATTCTGAAAGAGATGGGAATACCAGACCACCTGACCTGCCTCCTGAGAAATCTGTATGCAGGTCAGGAAGCAACAGTTAGAACTGGACATGGAACAACAGACTGGTTCCAAATAGGAAAAGGAGTACGTCAAAGCTGTGTATTGTCACCATGCTTATGTAACTTGTATGCAGAGGACATCATGAGAAATGCTGGGCTGGATGAAGCACAAGCTGGAATCAAGATTGCCAGGAGAAATATCAATAACCTCAGATATGCAGATGACACCACCCTTACGGCAGAAAGTGAAGAAGAACTAAAGAGCCTCTTGATGAAAGTGAAAGAGGAGAGTGAAAAAGTTGGCTTAAAGCTCAACATTCAGAAAACAAAGATCATGGCATCCGGTCCCATCACTTCATGGCAAATAGATGGGGAAACAGTGGCTGACTTTATTTTTTTGGGCTCCAAAATCACTGCAGATGGTGATTTCAGCCATGAAATTAAAAGACGCTTGCTCCTTGGAAGGGAAGTTATGACCAACATAGACAGCATATTAAAAAGCAACGACATTACTTTGCCAACAAAGGTCCGTCTAGTTGAGGCTATGGTTTTTCCAGTGGTTATGTATGGATGTGAGAGTTGGACTATAAAGAAGACTGAGCACTGAAGAATTGATGCTTTTGAACTGTGGTGTTGAAGACTCTTGAGAGTCCCCTGGACTGCAAAGAGATCCAACCAGTCCATCCTAAAGGAGATCAGTTCTGGGTGTTCATTGGAAGGACTGATGTTGAAGCTGAAGGTCCAATACTTTGGCCACCTCATGTGAAGAGTTGACTCATTGGAAAAGACCCTGATGCTGGGAGGGATTAGGGGCAGGAGGAGAAGGGGACGACAGAGGATGAGATGGTTGGATGGCATCACTGACTCGATGGACATGAGTTTGAGTAAACTCCAGGAGTTGGTGATGGACAGGGAGGCCTGGCGTGCTGCAGTCCATAGGGTTGCAAAGAGTCAGAAACGACTGAGTGTCTGAACTGAAGTGCCAGGCATTGTACTAGGTCCTGGACTTGGAACAAGACAGGTGGACATCTGTTTGTATACAATAAACACAATATATATAAGTTATGCAGTGAATTAGGAGGCGACATGTGCCAAGGAGAAAAATGAGCCAAGAAGGTAGATGGGGAGTGTCCAGAAAGGGGATTTCGATGTAAAAGCAGCGGCCTGGGAGGCACTCCCTGAGTCCCTTGGGGTGGACAGCCGGAGGAATGGGGAGAGTAGATCACTGGGACCCTGCAGGCAGAGAGCAGCCTGTGCAAAGGCCTCGAGGTAGGAGGACACGTGGCTGCTAGAGCACAGCTGGGCACATGGCTGGCTGCACCAGGGCAAGGAGTGGACAAGGGGTGGGAGACAAGGCCAGTGAGGAGTGGAGGCAGGTCACTGTGGATCCGTGGGCGTTCGCTGAGTGAGATTGGAGCCTTTGGGGGTTTTTGGCAGAGGATCACTCTGTTGTTTTGAGACTAGACCATGGGGACCGGGGGTGGAAGCAGAAAGCCGTTACCAGGTGACAGATGATCCACGCTGGAGCAGACTGGCCCTGAGTGGGTGGTGTGATGTGGTAGTTCTGGCTGTGCTCTGACGTTAGGGCCACCTGGATTTGATGATGGGATTGGACATGTGTACGGGAAAACAGGCAAAGACATCTCCGTTTCTGGCTTGAATAACAGGAAGGCTGGCAGGGCTGTGGTGAGAATGGAGGATGGTGAGAAAGAACAGCTTTGGGAGGGAGAGGAAGGGCAGAGCTTCAGCTTGGGGGGCTGTTCAGTTTGAAACCTGCATCTGTGGACATGCAGAGGAGATGCAAGTAGGTATTTGGATCTGCGCATCTGGAGCTTGGAAAGAGGTGTAGACCAGAGGCGTCCACTTGTGACTCACTGGGGAACAGACGAGTTGTAAAGCCACAGGACGGGATGAGCACACGAGGGAGTGAGAGGAGGTCCCAGGACGGAGCCCTGTGCCACCAGCATGAGTAGATCAGGAGGAACCAGCGGCTGAGAATGAGGATAAATGGCCAGTGACGGACAAGGCAAGCCACGGCATGATGTCAGCGGGGGAAGGAAGAGACGGACAGTCAGTGCTGCTGGAGCTGAGTGTGATCAGGCTGGGGCCCCACATGGTCCAGCAACGTAGCAGCCCAGTGCTTCCAGGTGGCGTCAGCTTCAAGGACAATTGCAGGAAAGTCTGAAGGAGATCAAACCAAGGCCAACTGCATGAGGGTCTGCAAGGAGATCCAACCAGTCCATCCTAAAGGAAATCAGTCCTGAATATTCTTTGGAAGGACAGATGCTGAAGCTGAAGCTCCAATACTTTGGCCACCTGATTCGAGGAAATGACTCCTTGGAAAAGACCCTGATGAAAGATTGAAGGCAGGAGGAAAAGGGGACGACAGGGGATGAGATGGTTGGATGGCATCACCAACTCAATGAAGTTTGAGCAAGCTCTGGGAGTTGGTGATGGACAGGGAGGCCTGGCATGCCACAGTCTATCGGGTTGCGAAAGAGTCGAACGCAACTGAACTGAACTGAAGAGGAATGTCAGGGGTCAAAGCAGGGACCATAGGGCTTGACAGCTCTTTGGAAGAACTTGGTTGGGAAGGTGGACGTGGTGGGAAAGAGCAGCTGTCCATGAGCTGGTGGCGGTGGTGGGATCGGCAGGGAAAGCTCACTCCTGGTGGGGTTGCAGGCTCCTGGGAGCTCAGGTCTCCTGATGCCTGGAGGACCCCAGGCCACTGAAGTCAGAATCTTAGGGCCCCTTGTGTGTTTTGTGATTCCAACCTGTAGCCAAGGTTAAGAACCACCGCACGAGAGAAAGAAAGACTGACGGAGCAGGAAAGGGATCATTATTTGAGCAGAGCAGGGGGCATCTGGTGAAAAGCAGGGAGCGTCTTTCATGGGGCGGGAGGGGAGCGGGCATGGTGTGCCTCTGTGGGTGTCACTGCTGGTGGGGGGCCACGGTGGGAGTTCCCTTCTGATGGGCCCTTTGCTGGAGAAACAGGCGAGAGGTTATCAGGGGAGGCAGGGAGGGGGGCATGCTGGAGGCTTGAGGAGGGTGACGAGAGCTTGAAACGTCACCCAGGGGGATGGGAGAGAGAAGGCTCTCTGGAAGGATCCTGTGGTCCCAGGCAGCGCCTGTAAGGGTCTCTTAAGCTTGTGCCCAGTAATTGAAAGTGAGACCACTCAGCCTGGAGACCCTCTTCCTGCACCCGCTTCGGGGCCAGCAGTCCTGGTTGAGGCCCTGTCGCTTGGGGCTGTGTGACCGTGACCATCTTAGTTAATCTACCGAGTCTCCATTTCTTAATAGTGAGCCCTCCACTGAGGACCCAGGCACCCCGGGCTGAATCCCCCGCTTGCTCCCACACCGTGCGCTCGTGGGCCTTTGCCGCTGCCTGTGGGCCTCTGACTTGTCCATTCCAGCAGGAACATGGGTCCTTCCTTCCAGGGCCTTCTCTGATACATGGGACATAACATAATAGGAGAGGACTTCACACTTTACAAAGGGCTGTGACATACACACCCTCCTTCAGGTCTCAGAATAACGGGTCAGGTGGGGCGGACGCCCACTGCCCAGGTGAGGAAGCTGAGCAGGCCAGGCCCACCCTGCTCATGGGGAGGGGGCTCAAATCCAGGACCTGACTTGCTGTGAGCTGGTTGAGGCAGTGAGTCAGCTGACAGAGGAGGCGAGGGTGGGGGCCCCGGGCTTGGCCAGCATCTTCCTCAGTGGAAAGGGGTGATGAGAGCAGAGGGCTGCTGGGTCCCCCAGTTCTGACACCCCAGGATCCTGTGACAAGGATTATTCTCACACACTCAGCTCACACATCAGAGGTCGGGATGAGTCCTTGGTGTGGCACCACTGAGCCACCGGGCGTCACGAGGCAGAGCTCGTCTCCAGGAGGCCCTGCACCCCCAGCTCTCTCCGCAATCCGCCGGATTTCATGGTGTGTCACGAGAACCGATAGTTCTGTGGCCTTGACTGGAGATGAGCCGAGTCTCTTCTTCAGTAAAATGGAAGCTTACGGGCATAAATGCAGCCGCTGCCACGCTCCATGCAAACTGCTTTGATTAGCATTTGAAATAGGTCCCCTGGCCCCTCTTTTGTGCATTAACTTTCATGTGGCAAGGTCTGGAATCTCATTTGTTTTCCTATCGAGAGGTACTAATGGACTTGGGGAGTCTGAGACTTGTTGCTGTTCAATCACTCAGTCATGTCCAACTCTTTGCAACCCCATGGACTGCAGCACTCTAGGCCTTCCTGTCCCTTACTATCTCCTGGAGTTTGCCCAAGTTCATGTCCATTGAATCAGTGATGCCATCCAACTATCTCATCCTTCTTCTCCTCCTGCCTTCAATCTTTCCCAGCATCAGGGTCTTTTTTGGTGAGACAGCTCTTCGAATCAGTTGGCCAAAGTATTGGAGCTTCAGCTTCAGCATCAGTCCTTGCAATGAGTATTCAGGGTTGATTTCCTTTAGGATTGATTGGTTTGATATTCTTGAAGTCCAAGGGACTCTCAAGAGTCTTCTCCAACACCACAGTTCAAAAGCATCAATTCTTCAGTGCTCAGACTTCTTTATGGTCCACCTCTCACATCCACTCGTGACTATTGGAAAAACCATAGCTTTTAGGCTTTTGTTGGCAAAATGACATCTTTGCTTTTTAAAACACTGTTTAGGTTTGTCATATCTTTTCTTCCAAAAAGAAAGTGTTTTCTAGTTTGAGACTTGGGTGAGTTTAAATTCTGCTCAAACCCCTAACTGACTGTCTTCTTGTAGCTTTTGCTGGAGTCCGGCTGGTCAGATCATAGACAGTCAAGGCCTTCAGAGAAGCCTGGAACTTAGAACTCCTGCCAGAATGTGGTGGAGCTGCTGTCCATCAAGAGTGGGGAGATGGACATAGTCGGGGTGCAGACAGTTTGGTTTGTACGAGGCCTGCACCCAGGAGGTGTGGCCGCCCCTCTGGGCAGGCCCTGAAGACCTCGTGTTGAGGCTGGCTGTGTGCTGGGCTCTGAGGTTAGAGACTGACTCCAAAAACATTTCAATCAGTCTTGAAAAAATAAAACAAGTAAACCTTTCGGCAAACAAGAGGAAGTTGCCTAAAACCCTTAGTTTCCTAAAATCCTTGCACGGAGCAAGGTGAGATACACGTCAGTCCAACAGGGTGGTTCATCCTAAGTGCTGAGGGGTGTGATGCGACATGTAAGAGAGGCTGTGAGCTGAGTGGCTGGGCTGCCACATGTCTCTCTGGGGACACGATCCAACCCACACAGGTGCTTATGGTCACAGAGCCCCTGAGAAGAGCCCATGGTGGCCCAAGACCAGCTGCAATGTGGGGGGCTTCCAGTCACCCCACCTCCCTCCGCTTAGTCCCCTCCAGACGAGAGGCCCAGGAACCATGGGGGAGCTGCCCCCCAAGCAGGCACAGAAAGGTGGGCTTGTATGGTACAAAGCAGGACGCAGTGGCCATGGAGGTGACACCCACTCTCCTTCCAAATGACCCGCGGCAGACGCACCCCTGATGGACATTCCGGACACCACCCCCTTTGGGGTTCACGCTGCATTTGACCTGAGGTCCCGCTTTCCATGGCTGTCCCCACGCAGTCACAGAAGACGCGGGGGCTAGGAGGGTCCACAGCTGCCCCTTCCTGCCTCCCAGGTTTTCCTCTGATGGCTGACTTCTGCTTGGAGAACTCCTCACTGGTCTGTAAGAGTTTGCCAGAACTGTGTGGTCTGG
Organism: Odocoileus virginianus; assembly: GCF_023699985.2. Lineage (NCBI taxonomy): Eukaryota > Metazoa > Chordata > Mammalia > Artiodactyla > Cervidae > Odocoileus > Odocoileus virginianus. Next base: position 5,295,696 of record NC_069674.1, read on the forward strand.
GGCTTTTCCTACCCAAGCCTGCCTTCCTCAGCTCTGAGCACAGGTGTCAGACCCACACTTGGTCTGAGGCTCTCCCCACCTTGATCCCTCTATCCTTCACCGCATTTCCCCCCAAACATCTCTTGCACGTCTAATCCCGTGTGGCTACGTTCCCAAGGATCCCCACAGACACAGACACAGTGGGAAACAGCAGCCTCTGAAATTGTACAATAAGGGAGGGAGATACACTGAGTAATCCCTGGGATGCCAGTAGTTCCACCTGAAACAGACCCCAGTAAAAGTCGTAGGCTAGTGAGATGTGGACAGAGACTGTGACAAAGAAATTGCACTTTGACCTGCAGCAGAAAGTTCCACTGGATTTTTTTTTGGGGGGGGGTGCTGTGCCACATGACATGCAGGATCTTAGTTCCCCGACCAGGAATTGAACTCTTGCCTCCTGCAGTGGAAGCACAGAGTCCTAACCACTGGACAGCCAGGGAACTCCCTCCGCACTGGATTCTTTATGCACCACTTCCACGCTAAGGATTTTGCCTGGTACTTTTACAAATATGCCATCATAAATTTATCAACATGGAGACTTTTTGTTCTTTGCACCTCATCAATTGGCCCGAAATTATTTTTTTAAAAATAGTTTCAAAATATTTTGAGCCGTGGGAAAATCATTAGAAAAAATACAGATCTTCCCAATGGACTATTATAAAAACCATTATTTTTGTCTGTTACCTCATTCTTGAGCAAAGCGAAATAGTGGTAGAATACAAGGTGGGGTGCTTTGCCATATCATGTGGCCCTAGGATCTGCCATTGTGTGAATCTGAATTTAAAAATAGAGATACTAGGATCCAAAGAAAATGAGGATGTGGTAAGAGTAAACCAGAGGAAAGTGGATTCTTTTGCATCAGATCTGAGTAATTTTCTGGACTAGCAATCTGACCATGTATATGAGCCCAACAACCTTATTTCCCCATTACTCAGTCTGTTCCCCAGCCTGGAAGTATCTGGTTACAGTGCCATGGGAGTTTAACCAAAAATAAAGAGAACTGAATTATGCCCGTCAAGGCAAATGCCCGGCATATATGTGATGATGCTGAGCTTTAGCTTCTAAATCACTACTTTTTTTCCTGCTCAGGTAACTTGAAAAACTACTAATGGACATCGATAATCCCAGTCATTAGTATACTTTAATCGGGCTGTCTCCAATTACAAAGGGAAAAATTCTCTTTTTATAAAAGATTTATGGACTCCAATTCCACAAACACCCATCAGAGACACTCATCTGAATCTCCAGGCTAACAAGAACACCCAGGGCTTCTGCCTGAGCTGAGCCTCTGACAATGGCCCTGGCAGCCCACGAACACTGGGCGTTACAACCACCAAGAGCTCCATTCTCAGAACGGGCGTGGGGATACACATGCTGGGGCTTGCAGGCCCTCCGGGAGATCCCTGGTCAGAAGGGCCACCAGGGCTCCCTGACCACAGTGAGGAACATGTCAGGGGTGGCCGAAGGGCAGAGAGGTCAGGATGTAACAAATCACAGGTAGTGGTGAGAGTTATAAACGCTGCTCCTACAGCCTTCCTTTTCTTTTCTTCACCCTTCCTGCCTCCATTTCCCCGCCCCTCCCCCTTGCCTTGTTCTAGAAAGAATAACCTAGATAATACTGTAAAAAATAATCATCATCTTGTAAAAAATACAAGATTAACTAAAAGTGAGAAGTTACTTAGTGAGGACTCTCACCTTGCAAGAGACAAAAATCCAGGTCCATCTTAAGAAAAGATGGAGAGGGAGGAGGAGCTGGTTTTTGGGATGATGGGGAGCAAGGCATTTGCATTCTCCCCCTCCTATGGGGATGAGAGAAGGCTATGTTCAACCTCTCAGGCTACTGCCCTTCAGAGGGGTCAGCCCCAGTTAGAATCCCAGAGAAGGGCTTTGATTGGCTGCCCAGGACCACGCCCCCAAGAGAAGGGCTTATGATTGGCTGAGCTGGTGGGCAGAGACCAGAACCCAGAGTCAGAGGTGCAGCCTCTACCAGTGCGGGAAGCAAGTCTCCCCAAAGGAGGATAATGCTATTAATGGACACCATGTGTGTGTGGGGGTTACAGTTTCCAAGCTCTGTGTTCTGGCCAGCCTTGAAGACAACTGTCAGTCCCCATGTCCACAAGGAACAAATAAACCAAGAGTTCAGGAGAAAGGTAACTGTTCCTGGTTTTAAAACTAAACAGGACTTGTATACTTGGGGTCTAAACCCAGGTCTTTTTTATGATTCAAATGATCAGATCCCCAAGTTGATCAGCCACACGCAGCCCCCGGCCCTCACAAATATGAGTCCTCGCAGACACAGCTCTGGTTGGAGCAGTTCCAAGTAGAAACAGTTTTTCTACCAGGGTCCCCCACCCTCCTTCTTGGAACCTGAACCCCACATAACTCTCTGTTCCCCATCTTCTGGGCCGCCAGTCCAAAGTCCACCACGCCTTCCAAAATCCAGTGCGATCCCTTTTTTGCCTTAATAAAAACTCTGCTTTCCATCTGGAAACAGTATCCCATCTTTCCATCTTAAACAGTATCCCATTTCCAGGTCTCTAACTCATTCCCCTGTCATTCACTCTAAAAGTCATTCCAGAAAACATGTAGAAAATCAGTAACGCTAAACCCACATTTGCACCTCCTATGACATAACCTCTCTTCAGCCAGCGTCTGGTGCAGATGTTTTGTACGTAAAATGCAAAGGGGATGTGAGTGGGCATCCCCTCCCCCACCTTCTACCCCGCTGGGAACGTGAACTTCCAGGCTTTCCACCCACACAGCCAGGAAGTCGGCTCCCTGGGAAACAGTGTGCTCTCCTGCCTGGTGATCCCGAGGGATGGGGCTATTCTCCAAGGACATCCCCCAAAGCCACACACCTTCTGGTGACAGGCAGGCATGGCACCGGCTCTTCTCTTGGCAGGAAAGACCACGTGTGCAGGCGTTTTTGTCTCCAGAAGGAGACCAGGAAACTCCTGAGCCACTCTGAAGCAAGTGCAGGAGGACTTCTCTGTGAGAAAGAGGAAGGTGGCTCCATCTCTGAGGAGTCAGGCCCTGGGACCCACGGCAACTCTGGAGCAGTGCTTCTGGGAAACGAGCTCTCCTCCAGGGTGGACGTCACCTCTGAGTGCGGGCCAGATAGACCTCAGATGGCAACAGGACGTGTCAGGAAATGGTGGACTTTTTGCAATTTTCCAGAGGAATTCAGGGAAGCAAACAGCACTGACTGTGTGACTGCCACGTGCCTGCTTTGGGGACTGACGTGGGGAAAAGAAAGGAGCTAACTTTGGTTGGTTTTTTTTTTGAGGCTTTACACTTTTATTTAAGAAAAGATTGAGCCTGAAGCTATGATGGTTCAATCTAAGGCGTCCCTCTTTCAATAGTGGAGTCAATTTAGGCAAAACATTTTTTCTCTACTATGAAAAGCACATTGAACAGCATTTTGATTATAAGAAAATAAAAATATAAAAATATGAAATACAAATACGTACTTTAAACTGGTCAATCTGCTCTACCATAAAAGAAATAGGATGCTCTTTCCCTTTCCTTCTTGCATCTTCCATGCCACATGCACTCTCCCAGGAACATCAAGATTGACCAAAGACACTCCTTGGGGGTGGGGGGTGGTACTTCCCAGGTGGTGCTAGTGGTAAAGAAGCCACCTGCCAGTGCAGGAACCTAAGAGACAGGGGTTCAATCCGTGGAGGAGGGAATAGCACCCCACTCCAGTATTCCCACCGACAGAGGAGCCTGGCAGGGGCTTTGTGCTGGGGTCACAAAGAGTTGGACATGACTGAGCATCTGAGCATGCCTTCGCCAGGCAGCGGCAGAGGCAGGTCTGACTTCTCTCACTGCCCTTCTGTAAACAGGATTGAAAACCCCAGGAGCCATACAGAACTAATCAATAGAACAAACTACACAAAAAGGGGACAATCCTGAATGAAAAAAGGGCACAATCCTGAATGAAAAAGGGTAAGATAAACAAAGCCAAAACACAAACAGACTGGAAAGAAAAGTTTGCAAACCACAGTACTGACAAGGGGCTAATTTTTTGCATATAAAAAGTTCCTAAAAATAGATAAGACAGGCAAAGGGGCAAAGAGTAGAGACAGATAATCACAGAAAGGGAACCGTAAAGGAAATACAACTGTACAGAAAGCTGTTCACCCTCATTCACAACAAGAAAGACACAGAAAAATACAGAGACACCACTGTCACCCAACAGTTTGGAAAATATCAGAGCTAGAAACTATCCTGTATTGGAGAGGGCCTGGGGAGATGGATGTGTGCACACGCTGCAGGTGGGAGCCAAGATCGGTGGACTGCTGAGAAGGACCAATCTCCTGTCTGTGGAAATGAACAAGGTGCACACACACACTCGGCCCCAGCAACCCCCATCTGAGCACGAACGCTCACACCAACTGCCAAACGTGTGAAAAGATGGGTGTGTAAGCATTCCAGCTCTGGAAACAGCCTACGTTTTCATCAGGAGGGGATGGTTTAAACGCACATAATGTGATTAAACCATAATTGCGACTAATCGGGTACATTTGTACAATGGAATGCCATGAGGCTGTTCCCAAGGATGCCGCAGGGCTCTGTAAGCAGACATGCACGATGCTCCAGACGTGTTCCTGAGTTAGAAGCAGCACAGAGCTCTCCATCCCACTTGTGGGGGGAACGTCTGCAAGAACCACCCTGCCACTCCCCACCTTTCCTCTCTCAACATCCCCCCGCCCCCCACACACACCTCTCCCCACCCTGTCCAGTAGTGGCATCGCTTCCTAGTCCCGAGGAAACTAGAGGTGGTCAGGAAGACCTCCCCCCACCGCTCTGGTCTCAAGCTGGGCTGCCCTCTTGTTGGCACACAGCACCCTTCCTGCCTGTCCCAGCCTTTCGCTCCCACGTTTCTCCTCCTCTTTTCTGCATCCTCAATTCCTGCCCCCCCCCACTCCCGACAGAGACAGAATCATGAGGAGCACGCCGTGACATTCTCCTTGTCCTTAAGACAAGGCAGCCCCTCTCCTGACCCCCATTCCTCTCCCCCCACCACCTGTCTCTCTGCTCCCGGGGAGGGAAGCTCCAGCAACAGTCGTCCACTTTGTGCTGTGTCCACTAACTGGTCCCTCTCGAACCCACTCCATAGGGCTGCGGTCCCGGCCAGTCTGAGCTCTTGTCCAGGCTTCCAGTGGCCTCCGTGTCACCAAACCCTACGGTCATCTTTCTTTTCCCTTAACTTTAAAAAAAAAAATTTAAGTATGGTTGACTTATAATGTTGCTAGTTTCAGGGGTACAGAAGGGGATTCAGTGATACACAGACATGCATCTGGGCTTCCCCCGTGGAGCGAGTGGTAAAGAACCTGCCTGCCAATGCAGGAGGCGTTAGGAGATGCTGGTTTGATCCCTGAGTCAAGAAGATCCCTTGGAACCTTGAGGAAATGGTAACCCTCTCCAAGATTCTGGCCTAGAAAATTCCATAGACGGAGGAGCCTGTCAGGCTACGGTCCATGGGGTCGCAGAGGCGGACACCCCTGAAGTGACTTAGCACACACACAGACATGCATCTGTTCTTTTTCAAATTCTTTTCCCACTTAGGTTGTTACAGAATGTTGAGCAGAGTTCCCTGAGCTACACAGGAGGCCCTTGTTGGTGACCTGTTTTACACACAGCAGTATGTGCCCGCGGTCATCTTGCGTCCCACTGTCACTCACAGAGCACTGACTGCTCCTCCCCTCCCCGGGCGCTCTGTCTAGTGGTCTCTGCATCCACCTCTCCTGGTCGTCTTCCTAATTCTCGACTGCTCCCTCATGGGCCCTTTGCTGGTTCCTCTGTATCTCCCCAAACCTCTCCCCGGGAAGGCCAGCCACGCATTCCTCACCCTTTCTACTGCTGTCTACACTCTTGCCCAAGTGTCTTTCTGCTTCACAGCTTGAAACGCCAACCTTTGGTTGATGACTTTTCAATGCGTGTCTCCAGCCAGATGTCTCCCTGGTGTTTTCCCTCTGGTGTTTCCCCGGGTGTCCTACAGGCATCTCAGATCCATTGCAGCTAAAAGCAGACTCTCCACTTCCCAGCCCCTCCCGGGAGATGGGATCGTTCCACTCACTCAGACACCCCTGAAGTGACTTAGCGCACACACAGACTGTTCTTTTCCCATTCTTCAGAGCCATAGGGCACGCTTTCTCTGCCAGAACTCACATCCAGCCTGTCCACACATCCTGGGGATTCTGCCTTCAAAAACCTATTCGGAAGCAGCGACTCACCACCCCGCTGCTCCCATCCTGGCCTGAGCCATGACTATCTCTGGTCTGAAGGTCAGTGACAGGTCCTCACTGGGCCGCCCGGGTCCCTCCTGCCGCTTGGTACAGCGTGTTCACGTGTCGGCCGGGCTGGTCCTTCTAGTTGGCCCCGTCTCGTCTCGGATTCAAGTCTCCGAGCACCAGCCCCCCTGTCCTCTTGCCCACGCTGGCCCCCCTGCCCTCCGGAGTCCCTGTAGCATCTTCCACCCCAGCTGCCCACTTCGTTCACCCCCACGGCTGCCAGATTTCTGCTCAGGGGTTCAAGGTCAGAGCCGTAGTCGAGGCCGCCTGGTGGCAGCTGGACCTGGTGGAGCGGGAGCCACGGAGGACGGATACACTATCCAAGACGCCACCCGAGGCAAAACAGTGGGGGAGACGAAGTCCCTCCTACCCTCCAGACTCCTCCACCACCTCCTACTGGCTGAGTCTGGCCAGACACCGGTTGGCCGAAGATCCAGGGCGTGCCCTTCCTGGAGACACAGAGGAGGCTGGAGAGGGAACCTCTAAAAGTAGAGGCAGTGACCCCCCTCCTCACAAAACACACCCCCATGGAAAACAGCAAGTCTCCAGGAAGGCTGCAGCATCAGAGTGAAGGAGAGGTTAAAAGGCACAATGCCCTAGATGCATCGGTTCTTAAACTTGGAAAGATACACCAGAGATTTTGAAACTACGGTTCTGTGCTATGGAGACGTAGGTGCTCCTTGAAGCTCAGCTGGAAAGAGCTGCTCTGTCGGCCTCCAACCACAAGGGTCATGGACAGCGTGTTGGCCTCAGGGTACAAGCCCTGGCACCTTGGCAGTGAGCCCCGCCCGCCCCCAACCCTGCACTACACGCCAGGACCCTGGGTGCCCAGAGAAGCTGGTTGCACCCACCTCCACCAGATGCTGGGAAGCCCTGAGCCATGGGTGAACGAGCTACAACCGCAAGAAAAATGTTCTCTCAGGCTGGTCAAAGAACAATGAGCACTGTAATTATGCTTTATTTTTTGACCTAGAGGGTAAAGGGCCACAGTGAGTGGGGAGAGGAAAAACAAGCCAGTCCTTTGGCACCAAGATGCTGCCAGGAGTGTGTGTTGCAATGATCTAACAGGAGCTGACGCAAGCCCTCGCTCAGCACGGAGTTTTACTTGGAAAACCGCTCTCTCCCATCCTCTCCCAAGACCTCATGCAACTCTCGGGAGTTATATTTAGGAACATTTTTACAAAATGCCGCTCTGACCCACAGGCACAAGGAGGGCTGTGTCAAAACCCCTGTGTCCTTGAGAGTCTGCCAGTCCATCCAGAGCCCTTGGACCGAGCCTCTTACCGCTCTGTCTGGGCATCAGAGGGGCACTTATTGATTATGGAATAAAGTGCTACAGGACAGGGACAGGGGTAGAGGCTGGCAAGGTGAAGCATGGGTTTGCCTCTGGGTGTGGCTGGGCCCTCATAGGAGGAACATGTCTAAGAGCCAGATGATAACCGTGGATCGCAGTGGGGTTCAGAGGTCAGCAGGTCTGAACACACCTGGAAATCCAGGCTCCAATCTGGTGCTCTGTTCCACAAATGTGACCAAGCCTAAAAAACTGCAAATACATTTGTTCTGGAATCTTGTTGAAAAGCTGTAACTGGCACTCTCTTTCTTTTTTAAGATAACCTCCCAGCATCTTTTCTTTGGCCACACCATGCGGCATGCAGGATCTTAGTTCACTATTCAGGGATCGAACCTGTGCCCCCTGCAGTGGGAGCTCGGAGTCTTAACCACGGGACCACCAGGGAAGTCCCTGTAACTGGCATTCTGGAGGCCAGGTCTGGGCATCAGATGCAAGTCACATGAAGGGATGGTAACAGCGGTGCTGGGAAGTGGCCCCCTGTACAAGTTCACATTCAGATTTGAACCTGCAATACATGAGGTTTGGGGCCAGTCTAATTCCCCAAGTGATTTCATCTGCTTGGAAAATTATTATAACTGATAGATGGGTGAGGTAGAGGTCAGGAAGTCAGTTTTGAGCCTCAGTCAGATAATAGTGGTAAACTGATGCTTTTGACCTGTGGTGCTGGAGGAGAAGCCTCTAGAGGGTCCCTTGGACTGCAAGGAGATCCAACCAGTCCATCCTAAAGGAAATCAGTCCTGAATATTCATTGGAAGGACTGATGCTGAAGATGAAACTCTAATACTTTGGCCACCTGATGTGAAGAGTCGACTCATCAGAAAAGATCCTGATGCTGGAAAGATTGAGGGCAAGAGAAGAAGGGGGCAACAGAGGATGAGATGGTAAGACAGCATCACCGACTCAATGGACATGAACCTGAGCAAATTCCGGGAGACAGTGAAGGATGGGGAACCTGGTGGGCTGCAGTCCACCGGGTCATAAAGAGTCGGACAGGACTTAGCAACTTAACAACAAACATTTCTCAGGATTAATCTGTATGGTTATGGCGTGTTCAAACCTCAGCACTAGGTTGAGAATGAACACAAACAGATCTTTAGTCAACTTCGTTGGCCCAGGGAACCCAAACCCACTACCCTGATGGGATGTAATGCCAGATCACTGGGACAAGTCACACAGAAAACTGTAAAGCAGCCATTGGCGGGACCCAAGACTTCATTCCCAACTAACGCTGTTTACATGTCGATTACCTACAGTCAAGGAAAGGAGCATAGTCGCTGGGGTTACCTATCCTTTTATTCAGCAAACAAACCCTTCCCTCTGCACAGCACTGCATGGGCACACAGACCCTGCTTGTTTATCTGCCTGTGTGCAGGCACAGGGCTGGGCAAGACATCAGGCAACTCTCCAGAGAAAAGACAGGAACAACAAGTCTGCCCTTGGGAGAATATTGCCACACAGTCTACCTTCACCTTAATCCACCGTACTTCTTGGATTCCAGGATTGGGACAGCCTCGTGGTCAGAACATTGCTTTACAATATTGCGTTATGGGTGAAGAGCAATCTGGAACACAGATAACAGAGCGGCTTGCCTGGGTCCTCCCCAGAAAAGCAAAAGGGACCCAGGCAAGGGCTGTCAGGAGAGGTGACGTCACAAGACTGCCCCATCTGCGGTCCTGAGTGCCTGCCTCCTCTCCTCCCCGCGGATGGAGAGTCACAGCTCATCTGCACCAGGGAGCACAATCTGTCACGAGGTCACCCGATCAGTGGCCAAGTTTAAAAGGGAAATAAAAACTGGAATGTGACCCTCAAGTCTGGTTTTCATGATTAGATAACACCCGCCCCCCTCCTGGAATCCCATCAGTGATCAGAGCATTTACAGAGTCCTGATTCCAAACCTCAGGGCTTCACTTTCCCTAGAGTTGCTTTTGCCCAGAACTGAGTCACTGGTGTCCTGGGCTATATAGACCACCATTCTCCCCCCACTCTATGTCAGAGGCATAGAAGCTGATGCCTGACGCCTAGCTAAGATGCTCAATCACTTGTCCAAGGTCACCCTGAAGGAGGTTCCTCAGTAGTACTCAGTCTTGCGCAAAGCTTTTAAAAAAGGAGGGGCCACATTTTTTAATGTCTTCCCAGAGGATACAGCAAATTAAGACCAATGGACAGAAGTTAAATGGACAGCTAAGCGAAGCTGACAGCAAGTCTCAGTTTCCCTCAGCTGTAAAATGCCAAGGAGAGTTTTCTTGGGGGATTTTAACAGAAATAGGTAAAATAATTAATATGAACTACCTAAACACAATGTCTGCTATGTAATAGGTAATCAAAAAGTCCATTCCTTTCTTCCTCCTGACAGTGGAATATAACACCACTGAATACAGAAATCCATCAAACACAGAAGTTCATCCGTCTACACACCCTTCACTATTGATCTCCAATATCTCCTTCACTATTACATTCTAAGTGTACAGGGCAGTCTTTTTTTTAAATGTATGTATTTGGCTGCACCAAATACATTTGGGTCTTAGTTGCAGCTTGCGAACTCCTCGCTGGGGCATGTGGGATCTAGTTCCCTGATCAGGGATTGAAGCCAGGCCCCCCGAATTGGGAGCGTGGCGTCTTAGCCACTGAACCCCCAGGGAAGTCCCTACAGGGCAAACTTGAAATCCATGAGTACACCACGGATGCTAAGACTTTCTAGGCTGTCAATGCTCTACTAAGATGACTCATGGTTTCCAGAGTCATTTCCATTTACATGGGATATTAATAGACCAAATGGAAAAAAAAAAAAAAAAAAGCAGGGGTGAGAGGCTGGGTAGGGAATAGTTAATCTAGAAAACTAAGCCCAGTGAAATTAAACATCCCGTAAACTCCTTATCCAGGGTTTGTTCTGTGCTGACTTGTACTCGGTGTGTTTCACTTCTCAACTAGAGCGTCGGTGTCCTCGGGGCAGCATTTAAGTGATCTCTGAATGACATGCTGCTCTGGCTGGGGAACAGGTGGCACCATCACGGTGGCCAGAGTGAGGACCTGGAGCCCTGGAGGGTACCTCAAATGTTCAGGGGATGTTAGTCTGGGGAGTCAGTGGTGGTGCAGCAAGTATACCAACACGTGTTAAAACAGGGTTAATAACATCCTCTCCCCACACATAAAACACCCTGGCAATGGCACCTAGTATTAACCAGAGGACCCAGTGAACTCACTCAGTCACATCCAACTCTTTGCAACCCCACGGACTGTAGCCCACTAGGCTCCTCCGTCCATGGAATTTTCCAGGCAAGAGTACTGGAGTGGGTTGCCATTTCCTTCTCCAGGGGATCTTCCTGACCCAGGGATCGAACTGAGGTCTCCCGCATTGCAGGCAGATGCCTTACCGTCTGAGCCACCAGGAACACCCCTAGTATTAACAGGTGCCATGGATCTGAAACTCTCACTGCGAGCAGCCCAGACAAGTCATGCCCTAAACGGACACATCTTCAAAACTCCAGCTTTCCCCGAGAAGCTCTCTCTTAAACCATCTGTGGGGGAAGGACCAGCGGTCTTCTGTTTGCTTGTCTGCTTTAAATTTTCAATTCATCACGCAATACTCTGAAAAGTTCAGTTAAAAAAGGGACTTCCGCAGACATAGAGAACAGGACACTGTGGGAGAAGGAGAGGGAGGAATGGATTGGAAGAGTAGCCCTGAAACATACACATTACCATATGTAAGACAGATAGCTGGCGGGAATCTACTGTATGAGGCAGGGAGATCAAACCCAGTGCTGTGACAACCTAGAGGGGTGGGATGGGGTGGGAGGTGGGAGGGAGGGTCAAGAGAGAAGGGACATGTGTATACCTGTGGCTGATTCATGTCAATGTATGGCAGAAACTAACATAATATTGTAAAGCAATTACTCTCCAATGAAAAATATATATTTACAAAAGGGATTCCTAGAGCAATAAAATTAACCGAGACCTATAAAATGCAATTGGGACAAAATACATGCCTCCATTAAAGAGGCCTTAGAAATCTTCCACGGGCAATCCCACTCCTTACAGAAGAAAGAAAGTGCCCTGCTCACAGCCACACCACTTCTCAGTGGCAGGGCTGGGGAGGACTCAACTCTTTCTCTTGGGACAGGGAAGCTGGTCCCCTGACAGCCCATGACCCTGGCTAACCTCTGCTTCTCACCCTTCCATCACACGAGGATGAGGCAAATGAGGCTCTTGCCCTGGGTGTGAAATTTAAGGAGGTGCCCCCAAATCAGTCATGAAGATAAATAATATTTCAATGTAGTAATTTTTTTTATAGGCAAGTCTATGCTGTGATAACAAATAATTGCCAACATCTCAGTGACCCCATAAACTGGCTCCTCTATCCATGGAATTCTCCAGGCAAGAATACTGGACTGGGTAGCCTTTCCCTTTTCCAGGGGATCTTCCCAACCCAGGGATCAAACCTGGGTCTCCTGGATTACAAGCAAATTCTATACTGTGTGAACCACGAGGGAAGCCTACAAAATGTCAGTGGCTTAATACAATTGACTCAAGTCAATGTAAGCTCAAGTCAAGGTTGCCCTCCTCCATCTCACACGGAACACGTGGCCTCCAAGATCACAGCAGGAGGGAAAGGGGAAATGGGGGAGACATACTAACTCTTCACTGCTTGACCCAGTGGTAACACTACTAATTCTACTTACATTTCTTTGGCCAGAATTAATTACATATTCCTACCCTAACTGCCAGTGCATTAGAAAATGTAGATAATCATATCTATTATGTAGATAATCATAGATATTTGGTGACCACTAAGAGTCTCTCCTTGATCTGGCGGGGGGTGGGGGGGGGGGATTATGTCTATAAACTTCATGTTATACCACCCCCCAAGTTAGAATTTTACATAAAGACAGGATCGTTAACAGTGCTAAGATGAGCAATACTGGACCCTACAGCAAAAGGTAAAATCAGTAATGCTGCCTTTACATAAAATGTTTCTCTTTGGTTCAGCATCCATTTGATTGTATTAATTCTGCAAAGGGAGTCATAGGTCAGGGTGTTCAGAAACAGTTGATGTCAGGGTCATCACAGTGAGGCTGTGGTTTGGGCATGCCACATTTAGCTACCGGCTAAAACAACTGTGCAGCCAGGTGAAGGAGAGAAGGGGTTCCAGGAGGCACCCCAACACAAATCAATCACTGTGCTCCTTCCATTCTATGTACAATTGATAGAATTTATGATTGATTATACATTTTCACTGATTGGAAGATGTATGATCAATGAATTAATTGCTTTTCAGAAGGAAAAAAAAAAAAAAGACAGGTAAGGGACTTTCCAGGTCGTCCAGGGGTTAAAAATCCACCTTGCAATGCAGGTACTTGGGTCTGATCCCTGGCTGGGGAGCTAAGATCCAACATGCTGTGTGGCAACTAGTGAGGCCGTGCGCCTCCAGCAGAGAAGCCCACAGGCCGCAATGGAAAAAGATCCTGCCTGCCGAAACTAAGACCTGATAGAGCCCCAAATAAACGAACACATGTTTTAAAAATGACTGGTAAGCTTCTGACACCAACTATAAGAAACACCCAGGGACATTCCTGGTGGCAGAGTGGATAAGAATCCACCTGCCAACGCAGGGGACAGGGGTTCCATCCCTGATCTGGGAAGATCCCACATGCCGTGAAGCAACTAAGTGGGAGAGCCATGACTACCGAGCCTACACTCCCAAAGGGGATGCTCTGCAACAAGAGGAGACACCACAATGAGAAGCCCCTCATACCGCAAGGAAGAGTAGCCCCCCCAACCTGCCACAACTACGGAAGTGAGAGTTGGACCATAAAGAAAGCTGAGCGCCGAAGAATTGATGCTTTTGAACTATGGTGTTAGAGAAGACTCTTGAGAGTCCCTTGGACGGCAAGGAGATCCAACCAGTCCATCCTAAAGGAGATCAGTCCTGGGTGTTCATTGGAAGGACGGATGCTGAAGCTGAAGCTCCAATACTTTGGCCACCTGATACAAAGAACGGACTCACTGGAAAAGACCCTGATGCTGGGAAAGATTGAAAGCAGGAGGAGAAGGGGACCACAGAGGATGAGATGGTTGGATGACATCACCAACTTAATGGACATGAGTGTGAGTAAGCTCAGGGAGTTGGTGATTAACAGGGAAGCCTAGCGTGCTGCAGTCCACAGGGTCGCAAAGAGTCGGACATGACTGAGCAACTGATGTAAACTGAACAGAAAGCCCAGGCAAAGCAACTAAGACCCAGTATGGCCAAAAATAAGCAAATAAAAAATTTTTTAAAAATCCCAGATTGAAAAAACAAAACAAAACATGTGGAACAACAACAAAAAAAGGTGGGGGGACTCTTAAAATGTAGGCAATACAGTAAAATGTTTTAAGATTCCCAGGCAGAAAAGTCAACACTCCAACCAAACTCAGAGAGCAAATGAATTTTATTAATGAGTGATGGGGCAAGCCCATGGACTAGCCCAACAGGATCCTCTGTCCATGGGATTCTTCAGGCAAGAACCTTGGAGTGGGTTCCCATGCCCTCCTCCAGGGGATCTTCCCAACCCAAGGATTGAACCTGCAGCTCCTGCAATGCAGGTGGGTGTTTTTACTGCTGATCCACCCCGGAAGTCCGAAATGCTGGGGCATAGTTACTCAAATCAACAGACAAAAGTACCTATTCTAACAATCCAGACACAGCCCATTAACCATGACAGGCCTCAGGCAAAATGCTCAGTGTGAGTAATAACAGGGCAGCCCTCATTCTGAATGGATCCCAGGAGGGCCCTCCCCAAGGCTCCCTGATTTCCCTCTGCCCCTCCTTCTCTCCTTCCAAAACCAGTTCTCAGCAAATGGAGTCATTCCCTTGCCTTGGCCAGTTATTATTGTGACAGGGATTAAAATATTAAACTGAAGAGATGGAATTTAAATGACAACTGGAGAGTCACTCTGCGTGGGGTGGGCTTTATACATCAGGTAGGCTGAAGGCCCACCCTTGTCTCTTTCTAATTAGTGTTTCCAGCGTTCAGTGGAATAAGGCAGTCATCTCCCTGGGTCTCCGGAAATCCTCCCCCGCAGCCAGCCGTTCAAAAAAGGTCAAGGCGAGAAACTCCACACCTGATGGCCAAGTGGCTTTTGAACCCAGTTGCGGGCCCCTCCAGGGCACTGCAAACGTCTGTCCATAAAGCTCCCCAGGTGGCGCTTGTGGTCAAGAACCCGCTTCCCAGTACGGGAGACTCTAAAGACGCGAGTTCGATCCCTGGTTGGGGAAGATCCCCTGGAGCCGGGAAAGGAAACCCACTCCTGTATTCTTGATTGGAGTGTCCCATGGACAGAGGAGCCTGGGAGGCTACAGTCCATGGGGTCACAAGGAGTTAGACACGACTGAAACCACTTAGCGGCAGCAGTCCAGAAAGCACGGCTCTGGGACAGGAGGGTCCTCAGCGCCCCCTCTCCACTCTGGACTGGAGAGCCGGGAGGGGAAGGAACCTTCCAGAAAAGCCCTGAAACGGGCTCAGAACGTCAGAACCAGGCACCACCCAGACTAGGGGGGATTTCACACAAGCGGAGGAACTCGGACTGGAGAGGGAAGCAGGAAGATAGGCTGGACGAGGGTAGCTTGTAGCTGGGTGGGGGGCACCGCCTGCGGGGCGTCCCTGAAGCGGGCCCACCTTCCTTCCCGGGGGAGACCTCTGTGAGGTCTCTGTGAGGTCCCTCCAGGAGGGAAGGCCATCTCCTCACAGCCCCCGGGGCGTCCCCAAAGCGACCTGCGTCCTCACACCACTGATGGCCGGCCGGGGGCAGGAGAACTGACGTCAGCGTTCAGGGCGCTCGAGTGACTTTGGGGGCCACCCTGTCCTCAGAGCCGCGAGCAGGAGGGCAGGCGACTCTCTACCGAGGACTCGCCTCACTTCCAGCCGGGGTGGGGGAAGGATCCGGGCTGCGCCTTGGTTGGGGTGGGAGGGGTCACCCCGCCACCCCCAGAGAACCCCCGGCCGGCCCGGGGCTACGCGTGGGGCTGAGACCGCGGCAGCACGTGGGGGCCTCGCCCCGGGTTTCCAGCCCTCGGCCCCCACCATTTCCTCCGCCGTCTTAGCAACCCCGCGTGCCCCGCGGCGCCGGCCTGCGGACTCCGCGCCCGACCCTTACCGCGGATCCCTTGGTGAACCTGAAACAGCCGGGGGCGGGGGCGGGGGGGGGGGGGTGGCAGTGAAAACCCGCACTCCGCCTGCGACCCCGAGTCGCACCTGCTCGATGCGATCTCAGCGCGCACGCCGGCGGGCAGGGCCCCAGTTTTCCAGACGCACGTGCGGGTCAGCGCGCATCCCACCGAAACCCCCACGCTTCCGCCGCCGCCGGGTCTGCGGGCACGTGTGCGTGTTTCAGAGTGTGTGTGTGTGTGGGGGGGGTCATGACCGACAGTGGGGGGGTGGTCTCCCGGGGTCAGAGTGGGTCCCGCGCCGCCGCGGCCGCAGGGGACCCCAGCCCCCCGGGCTACAGCGCGCGGTGGCGAGGGGAGCGCGCGGCACGCCGTGCACTTCCTGTTCGAAGCGCGCCGCCGTCCACCGCCCCGCGCCGCCCGCCTGCGTCCTGGCCAGGCCCGGCCCTTCGCGGAGTCCCGAGCCCCGGAGCTACGGAGGCGGGGGGACGGAGCGGGCGCCCGGGCCTCCGCTCCCCGCGGGGCTCCCGCGCGCTCTCCGGCCCGCCGCCAGCAGCCGAGCTCGCCGCCGCGCCGCGGTCCAATTGCGCAGAGTCTCCGCGTTTGCACCTCCTCTTCCCCTCCTCCTCTTCCCTCCCTCGCCCAGAAAGGGGGACGGACCTCGCTCCGGGCTGCGGGCTGGTTTATTCTGCGGCCGAGGCTCACGTTAATATATATAGCGTCTCGCTCTCGCCAGATCTTCCGCTCAGGCTCAGGCAATAGGAGGGCTGCTTCTCAGTGTTTAACTGCACCTGCCTGTCCGATTACCTCTGGGAATCGGGGAGTGGCGGGGAGCCGGGAGGGTGGGAAATGTTGCCTCGCCTTGCCAAAGGAAGAAAATTTTGTCACCCGGCGGGAGCCCGCTGCCACGCGTAGCCCGAGCCAGGACGGCCTCGGGCTTCGGTTCTGCCTCGGACGATCCCGTAGGAGGAAGCGGACACGTGAACCCGGCGGTCCCGCCGACCGCCACCCGCGGCGGGCCCGAGGTCCCTGCCCCACCTCCCTCCCGCGGAAGTCCCCACGCGGTGTCTTCAGGCGGGAGGGGACAGTAAACAGCGCCTGCGGCCGACGGCGGGGGCCGGGCACGGGGAAGGAGAGGACCGAATTCCAGGAACGGGTCACCCGGAATTAACTTCGGCTTAAAGTTATGGGAAGCGCGGCCATGGACACCAAGAAGAAGAAAGATGTTTGCAGCCCCGGCGGGAGCGGCGGCAAGAAAAACAGCAGCCAGAAGCGGCGTTCGCTGCGGGTGCACATTCCGGTGAGTCCGGCCCCACGGTGCCTCCCGCTCGCCGTCCCCCGCGGCGCTCCGAGCCGGCGCGGAAGCGGTTAACGCGGGCGGCCCTGCCGCCGTGCGCGCCCCTCCTGCCGCTCCGGGGACGGCTGACGGCGCGGGGCCGAGCTGCGCCGCCCGGCTGGGGCTCCCTCTCCCGCCCCGCCCGCGTGCCGCCCGGGCCGGGCGACCCACCGTCTGCGGCCGGGCGGGCTGGGCGTAGCCCGGGATCCCGCCGGGTGCGGGTGCGGGGGGCGGTGCGTAGGGTTGTTTTTGTTGAAGGAGGACCGTGAGGACTGCGCTCCGGGGAGGTGGAGCCGCGCGCCGCGGCTGGGGACCGACGGGAGGGGCGGTGGGTGGGGACAGCGGGGGAGGGGGGCAGTGGCTGTGTAGCTGCGCCCTTAAACGGACCCCCCCCTCCACCCTGCTCCCCAGCACCCAGCTCCTCATCTTCCCTCGGGTGTCTCTGGACCCGGGGCGGGAGGCTCCTCTGCAGCCGGCCCCAGTGCCTGACCCCTGGAGCACATTTCAGGCATTTGGAGGCTCCGGACCCCCTAAGGCGTGCAGGGCCCTCGCGAACTTCAGCCCTGGCCACGCCGGCCGCCGGGCCGGACTTTGGCGACATCGATCAGTCTGCAGCTTGACTTTGTCCAGTTGGAGGGCGTGGCGGGCTGGGGTCGTGCGCCCACCCTGCGGTTTGCCTGCCCCTGGTCCCCCGCAGCCTTCCCTAGCCACTCTGTGGGTGGGTGGATGGGGGGTTGGTCTGATGCTGAGCCCTGCAGCCCTTACCTGCACCTGAAGGAAGCCCCCAGCTGGGTCACACCGCCACCTTCACTAACCGAGTACACGTGTGTCCAAACACACACACAAGAGAACTCCGTGGAGGATATAATGATGATGGGTCTTGGGCATAGGGTGGTGGTGGTCCCACCCGCCCAGGGCTGCCTCCCACCTCACCTTGTTACAGACACCTGGAAGCTAATCTTTCCTGACAGCCGCTGGGGTGGGGGCGCAGTGAGGCAGGGGAAGGTGGGGTGCTGGCCAAGCATTTTCTGCTGTGAACTGTCTCGGGCACTTCACTCAGGTGTTTGCTGACTGCGCTTCCTTCCCAGTCCTGGGTGCAAACACTGGCCAGGAAGGTCAGGTACTGGGGGAGCCCCAGACACCTGATGGGTACTTCAGGGAGCAGCCCCAAGTTGGGACAGGTGGCCAGCCCTCTCTGGCAAGGAAGAGCTGAGGGAGCAGGTGACTGGGCCCAAGCTTGCAGTGTGACCACCAGGGTGGTGACCCAAGCTTGCAGGAATAAGCATGCCTTTGAAAAAATAAACTTCCTATTTGAAAATGAGATAGTCCTGTTTACATTCCTAATGTGAGATATTTCGAGCCATATTTGTAAATGAAAAGTTAGACACCAGTAGGCGACGCCTCCATCTGGTAGTCTTCGCTTGACGGAGCCATTTAACCACTGAGCTTCTCCTGTTTGTCAAACAGATAATAACTTTGCTTTGTCCCCCTTTCAAATCTGTTGATATAAAATAACTCGCAGGAAAGCTCATACCAGTGCAAACTGTTATATGAATGTGTGGCTGTTACACTTAGATCAGAGCATCTACTTTAAAAGAAAAGAAAATGACAACTAGTGCCCAGGCCATATCCTATTCAGGCTGGTCTCAAATGGGCACACGTGTGTGGGGCGTGCTCCGGAGGGGTGGAGGGCAAAACCCAGAACCCCGAAAAGGACTGAGCGGCCAAGGTGTGACGGCGGAAAAGCCACGATAGAGTTGGAATCCTCTCACCAGCCCTCCTGCTGCTGGTGATGACTTTGGCTGCTTTAGACGTCGTTCTTGGCCTGATGCAGCCCTTACAGAAAGTACCGTTCACTCAGTTATTCCACAGCACGTGTGCTGCGCTGCTTGATGGTGAGATCCAGGGGGAAAGGAGAGGGCCTCTGCCTGTGCTTTCACAGGGCCTGCATTGACTGTGTGTTTGGGGGCAGGGGGCAACCAAGAGGGTGTTGTCACTAACAACTAGTGGGTCCCTGGGTGAGAGTTACATGCCAGCTGGGAGAATGTGGCATTCAGACGGATGTTTGCAGACAACCCGAGGGTACAGGTTGACCTGTGCAGGCGGTACCTGCTTTCAGAGGGGAGAGAAGGGAGAGATGGCAGGGCATTGACATGTTCAAAGAGACTCTGCGCCCAGAGGTGGTAGGCAGGACAGAGAAGTGTCAGAGGCATGGCGGGGGATCACCCCTGCCAGGGAACCAGCTTGAGCCCCCCTCTGGAGTTGGGATGTGTGGGGCTGTTTCCAGATCTAGCGAAGGACCCCGTTTTCATGGACGAAAGGGTTTGAGAAATCAGGGTAATCGGAAATATGTCAAGGTCAGATCAAGGAGAGCCTTGTATCGGCCTTATAAGATTTAGCAAGTAGAAATACTAAATGCCCAGTTAAATTCAAATTTTAAACACTGAACAACTTCTTAGTATACGAATGTGCCAGGCACCATTTGGGATAAACTTATACTAAAAGAAAAACCGTCCGTTGTTACCCAAAGTTCCACTTTAACTGGCCTCCTGTCTCTTCTCTGGGAGTGCTTCCTGGGAGTTAGGCCCAGGAATGAGGATGCCCCCCCTGGAGCCCTTGGGAAACTCAGTAGATGTGATGGGTGTCCTTCCTGCGGTGCCCAGAGCCCACCCGGGGTTCTCTGCAGCCTTGCTGGACAGCTCCACTCCACACCACGGCTGCTCACTGTCTCTCTGCTCCTCGAGAAGGCCTTGTGAATAGTGGCAACTCGCTCAGCCTGAGTACAGGCTGGAGTGGGAATGTCAGGGTTGGGATTATGCCCTAAATGGGCAGCCCTCACTAAGGAGGAATGCAGGCAGGGGGAAAGGTTCTATCTTGGGTTCTGTGGAGGCCTCCAAGGGTCCCAGCAGGACCCAGCCCCGGTTGCCCAGAGTGGTGGACTAATCAGTCATTCACGCGCTCTTTCTGTCTGGCCTGACCTCCTTGCCTCGCCTCCCCCACTCCCTGGGATAAATTACTGAATCCAAGTCATTGTCTCACTGTTTTGAGGGGGAATTTCAAGTCAGAGGCTTCCCTGGTGGCTCAGAGGGTAGAGCATCTGCCTGTGATGCAGGAGACCGAGGTTCGATCCCTGGGTCGGGAAGATCCCCTGGCGAAGGAAATGGTAATCCACTCCAGTATTCTTGCCTGGAGAATCCCATGGACAGAGGAGCCTGGTGGGCTACAGTCCATGGGGTGGCAAGAGTCGGACACGACTGAGCGACTTCACTTCCACTTTAAAGTAAGAAGTAATTAAAAGTGATGATGACACCACTTCGCGGAGCAGAGTTATGGGGACTGGGCTGGTGTCAAGGGAAGTGATCAAATGCTTGGGTAAAAAACCCAGAGAATAGCGTTTGAGGGCTTAAACTGTAGTAATGATAAGAGAAAACAGACAGAGGCAAGATGGAAGATGGTCAGCTGTGGTTTCTGATGGATGGCAAGGGATTGAGCTGACCTTAGGATTGCAGGACGTTTGGTATCAGGAGTCGGTTCTTGGGGGAAGATTGTGAGTCTGTCACAGCCCTGGTGGACTTGAGCAGCGAATAGAAGGGCATCACTTCTGCCGCCTCCCCCAACACCTGGTGGTCATTGGTGTTCGTTTCCCAGGACGCTCGGGATTCTAAAGAGCGGCTCCTGGAAGATACCGAGGCTCTGGCAGTCCAGTGGTGGGGTCCTTTGGTGGTAGCCAGTGACCCTAACTGTGGTGTCCAAAGCAGCTGGGCTTTTTTTTCTGAAATGGACACGACTGGACTCAGTCTCCAGCCTCACATCTGTTGCGTAAAGAGAACTATGACCAAGGATGTCAGGGGAGATAATTGCAAACCTCCATCCTAGGCTCTTTAATCTAAATCTTTCTTTTTAATTTATTTTACTTCTTTGTTTTTTACTTTGTAATTTTTTTTGGCTGCACTGGGTCTTAGTTACTGCAGGCAGGCTTTCTCTGGTGATGGTCAGTGGGGGTGTCTCATTGCAGTGGCTTCTCTTGTTGGGGAGCACAGACTCTAGGGCGTGTGAGTGCGGTTGTTGCAGCTCGTGGGCTCAGTAGTTGTGGCTTCTGGGCTTAGTTGCTCTGAGGCACATGGGTTCTTCCCGGCCCAGGTATTGAACCAGTGTCCCCTGCACTGGCAGGTGGATTCTTAGCTACTGGACCACCAGGGAAGTCTTTTAATCTAGATCCTTAACCCTCTTTAATCCTGCTGCCCTGCCAGCAGCATAGCACATGCTATGCCCTGAGATACTGGAAAAGAGGAATCAGCTTTAGGGGATAGACTAAGGGCTGAGGTGACTGGGTGGTGGAGACCCACAGTTACTAACTAAAGTAATTCACTAACTGAATTCTGCTGAAGGGAGAATGGCCCCTGGGCCTGATAGAGGGTGTTGCCTTGCTTGGTTTCGGTCTTGGAGTGGGTCATCTTTGCGGGGGACCCTCTTAGATCTTGTCCGGGCAAAGGGGAGGAAGGAGAGGAGAGGAACGCCTGTGTGCAGGCTCCGCTGGGGCTGCCCTGGGCCTTTAAAAGTAGCAAGACAAAAAAAAAAAAAAAAAAGTAGCAAGACAAGCATAGCGTTCAGAGTCGTGGTGTGCTGGCACCTCGCCTGGGTTCTCGTTCCTCCGCCTTCATCCCTAATGGAAGGCAGGAGCAGTCATCCAGGTGGTGGGAATGCTTTTAGAAAAGAGCTCATTAGAAGCCTAGCTGTGCCTGGCGACCTGCCAGAACCCTCTGCCCGAGCAGCCATCGCTGGGAGTTACCATGTGCTTTCCGCCTTTCTGTCCGAGAAAAAGAATGTGCCCTGTTAGTGTGCAGCCTTACTGTAAGTGGTGACCGCTGGCTGTCTTTTTGACCATCTTGTGGGACCCTGGGACTGTTCACGGGCCAATGATGGGGCAGGAGGCCGGGGGGCAGGGAGGACTTTGGAGAGAAGGACCCACGTGGGGGCCCGTGGGGACACGGAGGCAGCTGGGGGAGGTCAGCCTCGGTCCGAGACAGTGGCCCGATACTTACTGCTGCCAGAATGCCCAGCCCCTGCGTCTCCTGGGAGAGGGGCAGCAGAAATCCGTGTCAGTCCCCAGAGACAGCCTAGAAATAGAGCCAGGAGCAGCTGGCCGGCCTCAGAGTTCATGGGGACCCAGCGTGGCTTGGGCTGGTCGCTGGGGACGTCTTTGCTTGTGGTGTCTCCCGAGGGAAGCCTCGCGCTGCCTGAAGCCCAGTGCCCTTCTCCTTGTAGATGGACCTGGGACCAGAAACCTCCATCCAGCCAGATTCGTTCTACTGGGCAGGGCGTGAAGGAGGGCGCCCCGCCCGGGACTGGGAGCTGCCTTCTGCCCCATGCAGGACTGCTCACTGCCCACCTCGCCGCTGGAACTTCCTGGACTAAAGCCTCGGTGAAGGGAAAGCGGGTGCCATGCGGCAAGGTGCGGGGGTGTGTCATCTTTGGCCTTGACCTTGGTCAGCATGTACCACCTTGAGCAAGATGCGTTAGGGTTTAGAACAGTGTTTTTCAAAGTGCAGCTCACAGACCAGCCTAAGTCGATCCTCTCAGTGTTTGCTTAAAATGTACATCCTAGGGCTCAGTCCAGAGCTGCTGAATCAGTGTCTCTGGGGCGTGAGACCTGTGGTTCTTTGTTTCTGATAAGTTTTCTGGGTGACTCTCAGGCCTCCAGGGATTTAACGAAGAATTGCTTTCCAACTTCCTCAGTGTGTGGGCTGTGACTCTTGCGTGTGCTGAGTCGTGTCTGACTTTTTTGCGACCCCATGAACTATAGCCAGGTGCCTCTGTCCATGAGGTTTCCTGGGCAAGAGTCCTGGAACAGGCTGCCATGTCCTTCTCCAGGTGGATCGTCCTGACCCAGGGGTTGAACCCATGTCTCCTGCATCTCCGGCACTTGGCAGGCAGATTGTTTACCACGTGAGCCACCGGGGAAGCCCCCTGCCCCCATGTTATTCTTTCTGTCAGTCTGTCCATCCCCCCATCTGAGTATCCGTGTAGCCATCCATCCATCTCTCTAGCATCTGCACCCTTCCACCTGCCGCTGAGAAGAGAGACTCTTGGCTGCTGACGGGAGAACAAGGGCAGAGTAGTTCTGGCTCCCAGATAAAGATGAGTGTCCACACAGGCCCCCAGCCTGAGTACCCGCTGGTGGTCCAGCCTCTTAGACCTCACTGCATTGTTTCCTGACTTCGCCCCTCAGTGGCTTGATGCATTTTGGGCACCCTGAGCACAAGCTCTTACAGGGCCCAGAGCGTGGTATTGGAGGAGGCAGGGGAGCCAGCGAGGGAGCCCCTGGAACTGTACTGTGGCTCCGGGGTTTATGAACGAGGCCTGGATGTTTCTCTGCAGCTCACGGGGTGTCGGCTGGACTGACTGCCGGTGGGCTTCATGTAGCACGTCAGCTGAATGCATGGCTAAGCACAGTCCAGCTCTGGGCCTGTGGGGGGCACGGGTAGGCAGATAACGGATATAGGGGTACCCTTCCTTGAAGATCCCACCCTACAGACTATGCATGGACCTCCATGGACCAGCTCACCTAGTGACCTAAGCAGAGCACAAAACACGTGGATTTGCAGAATCACACATCCAGTGACTCACAGGCTGGATTCCCTGTCTCATCTTCTTGTCCCCACTTTACAGCTTGTCCCCAACTGAGAACAGGTGCATCCCCCATCCCATGGTTGGTGACCCTATCGTCAAGTCTAGCCTCTGCTGCCCTGGGCCCACTCTTTCCTAGCACCTGTCTGTGGAGGGTTCAAGGTCCTTGGTAAACCGGGCTCTGAACACTGCCTTGTGGCCTCATGATAAATGCGATCGTTGATATCCTGGGTCATTATTGCACCAAAAGGACATCGTGAGTTCTGTGGTTACAGCAGCGGCAGCGGCGGCCCCACACATGTGTGTTCAGGGTTGTGTCTTTCCACGCATCATAAACTTGATCTGGTTCTCAGCACTTCACCGGTATCTTTCCCTGCCTGTTTCCTCCTCCAGTAAAAATCTAGCAAAACTGTCCTCTATCACTGATCTGCCCCCAGGGGTTTCCCTTTTGACCCAAGTCTGACTCCGGAAAAACTGGAAGCACGTCTTAACTTGCCAAAGGCTTTTCACCTGCTCAGACTTCATTCTGTTTAACTTCAGCACTTCAGCTTGTGTCTTCTGAAACCATCCAGACACGTAATTGTACTCTTCAATGATGCTGTTTCTTTTTTTGTTTGTTTTTTGATGTTCATTTATTTGGCTGCCTCACGTCTGAGTTGCGGCACGTGGGATCTTGGTTACAGCAGGCAGGATCTTTTGATATGGGGCACAGACTCCAGTTGTGGCACGGGGCCTCGGTCGTCATCTCTCGGGCTGAGCTGCCCTGAGACATGTGGGGTCTTTGTTCCCTGACCAGGGATCAGACCCATGTCCCCTGAATTGAAAGGCAGATTCTTAAACCACTCAGCCCACTAGAGAAGTCCCACATGATGCTGTTTCTTAACTGTCTTGTTTTTCTTCTACTTTTCCCATCTTGATATATTTAGCTCACTGCCAGCAATGTCTGCTTCTGGGCACTATTTCACTTTTATGGGGTTACTCAGGTCACCAAACAGACCACAGACCCTGGAAGAGCTGGGTTAGAGTCTGGCCTTCCTTCCCCATTCTCCCCCATCCACTACCCCCGCTCTGACCCAGAACAGTGGGTATCAACACATGTGAATGCCCGTGACTCCCACCTCTTTCCAGACGGTGGCCCAGTCCATCTTGTTATCCCTGGACAGCAAACCGAATGTCAGCATGTGGTCAAAGGCTTTAAGATAAGGGACAGACAGTGGCCAATGCCGTGCTGAGCACTGGAGGTGAAGAAGTCCTTCATTTGCTTGGTCAGTCGACCGTGACCTTGCTGTCAGACGGGTGTGGGAGCCTCAGGGGAGAGGCTGCGTCCCCACGGCTCAACCCCGGGGAATTCTTAGAGAGACCCCACTGTGCGCTGTGTGCAGCTGAGCAGAGGAAATGGTTGAGGGCTTGTCAGCCGGGCTTCCCCTCCAGGGAAGGCTGGTTTAGCCCCGCGTCGGAACGGTTAACCCCAATCTCGCTCATCTCTTTCTTCCTCTGCCTGCTTTGAAAATGATTTGATCCGCATCCTTCCCTTCCTGTTGACAGGAAGCCCTTCTCTGCCAGCTCACGGCTTGTCACACACCCATCAGATATCATCCGGGCTTTGGGGCTTGTGCCAGAGCCTCCGTGTGTTGATATACTCTGACCTGGCAGCAGAGTTGCTGATGAATGGACGACAAAGACCACTCTGCTCTGGGTCACCCCAGGGGTCCAGCCTTTCTTCCAGTGGCTGAGGCCGGGTCTTAGCTGTGGGAGGCATGCAGCCCTGCCCACCTCCTGCGGGGACCCGTCGGGGGCTCATTGCAGAGCTGGGCAGGTGGTCCTGTGGGACCTCACTGGTGCTGGGGGGCGGGGGGACTGGAGGAAGGATATGACGGGGCCGGAATTTTAGGATGGGGGGGCCAGCTTCTCATTTGGAAGGAAATAGGGAGGTAAGTTGCTGGGAGCATATTTACAGCCGGGCACCTTTAGAGCTGGAACTGGGAAACCCGTGAGCCCATTTCTGTCTGCTTCCCAGGTCCCACGCTAGGCGTTGAGGATACAGAGGTGAACGGGATCATGGATGACTTGTGTCTCCTGAAAGATGATGTAATCCTAACCTCTGGTAGCAGTGACTGTGACCTGATTTGGAAGTAGGGTCTCTGCAAATGGAATGGCCAAGTTAAGCTGAGGTCAATAGGGCTGGTGTCCTTATAAAAAGAGGAAAATATGGATACAGAGGGGCTTACCCCGGCGACACTAGTAGTAAGGAAGCCACCAGTCAAAGCAGGAGATGTAAGAGATGCGGGTTCGATCCCTGGGCTGGGAAGATCCCCTGGAGAAGGAAATGGCAACCCACTCCAGTATTCTTGCCTGGGATAATCCCATGGACAAGAGGAGCCTGGCGGGCTACAGTCCGTGGGGTTGCAAAGAGTCGGACACGCCTGAAGTGACTTAGCACATGGATACAGAGACACAGAAGGAAGATCATGGGAAGACAGGCAGAGGTTACGGAGATGCTGTCATAAGCCAAGGATCCCTGGGGCTGCCGGGGACTGAAGAAGCAAGGGAGAGCCCTCCCCTGGGGTTCCGAGGGAGTGTAGCCCTGCCCACACCTTGATTTCAGCCTCTGGCCTCCGGAACTGAGAGAGAATTTCTATAGTTTTTAAATTTACATTGTTTGGGAATTTCCCTGGCGGTCCAGTGGTTGAGTTTGCCTTCCAATCTATACTGGGGTGTGGGTTCCGTCCCTGGTCAGAGAGATAAGCTTCCACAAGCCTCAGGGCCGAAAAACCAAACCATAAAATAAACAATATTGTAGTAAATTCAGTAAAGACTTTAAAAACAGTCCACGTCCAAAAAAATCTTTAAAAAAAAGTCAAATAGACTTAAAAAAAACACCCACCGTTTGTTTGTGGTACATTTTGGGGCCCCAGGACCTCATCCAGCAGAGTCCCTGCCTTCACAGCACTGTTGGGGTCAGTGGTCATTGCACGGTCATCCCCGGGCATTCTTGTCCACAGGATATTGTGAGCACACCAAAGCACTTTCTTCCTCCTAGCAATTTGGACGGTCCTTGATGGGTAGTTCCATTTGTGATCAATATTACTGATGATCAGATACCCTGTGGGACGACACATTGTCATCAGATTTAGCAATACTGATGGAGCACTTGCTCAGGATGCCAAGTGTGTGCTTGTATATAAGCTGACTCTGTTTATCTCCGAAATAACCCTGTGAAATACTATAACCATCATTATCAGTGTTATTTTCCTTATCACAGAGAAGGCAGTTGAGGCTGTCCACAGCACCCACCTGTTCTAGTACAACCTGCCAAGAAAGCCGTGTTGTGTTTAACTGGGTTTTTGCCATCCCTGCTCTGCCCTGCCCCCGCCCCACGTTGATGCCCGTGAGTGGTCCAGGCAGCCTGGGGTGGGAGGCAAGACTGCCGGGCAGGACGGACACCAGCCCTAGGATGGGCACAGGGAAGATGAAAGATCTGGTCTGCCTTCCACAGGTTTGCCCTTGAGGTTGACCAGGTGTTTATTTGCTCCCTTTTACAGAAGGACATTGAAGCCTGTGATTTACCCGTCTCATCTAGAAAATAATCTGCCATTTATAATTTCATAGATCTTATTTTGTAGTTCTTTCTCATTTTGTCATTTTTTTAATAAGAACTGAATATTAGGATAAACAGCAAAGCAGGAATCAAGACCTTCTGTGCTGGGTATTCTGTCAAACGGCTGCAGGGCTTCTTACTGAGTTACCAAACGTTTACCAAAAGCCCTCTGTCTGCCAGGCACTGGGCAGGGCTGAGAGTAAAACTATAACCAGGACAGGCTCAGCCCCCACCTCACAGGCTTAGCGCCTACATCGGGTGCTCCGGGCACAAGTCACCACGCAGGCTCACTTTTGCCACCAAGTACCCCAAATCACACTGGCTTAAAATAACAAGTATTTATCCTTCTCAAACATATATAAATATATACATAATCATTAATAATGTATGCAATAATCAATGTTAATCTTATTACTATATATTTATATACTATATGTTGTATAGATATAATTATATAATGTGAAAAGTGAAAGTGAAAGTCACTCAGTCATGTCCGACTCTTTGCGACCCCATGGACTATACAGTCCATGGAATTCTCTAGGACAGAATACTGGAGTGGGTAGCCGTTCCCTTCTCCAGGGGATCTCCCCAACCCAGGGATCAAACCCAGGTCTCCCGCATTGCAGGCAGATTCTTTACCAGCTGAGGCACCAGGGAAAGCCCAATTACATAATCTAATTATAATTATTTGCAATATAGAATAACATATTGTACTTTTAATACATTAGAACAGTAACTGTTAATTAAATATTATTTTATAATATACTTATTACTATATTAAGATCTTAAAGAGTTAGTTGCTCAGCCTTGTCCGACTCTTTGTGACCCTATAGACTGTAGCCCACCAGGCTCCTCTGTCCGTGAAACTCTCTAGGCAAGAATACTGGAGTGGGTTGCCATTTCCTCCTGCAGGGCGTCTTCCCGACCCAGGGATTGAACTCAGCTCTCCTGCATGGCAGGCAGGTTTTTTTTACTGCCTGAGCCACCAGGGAAGCCCCAGATCTTAAACAGGTTGATGTGTGATAGTATTATTGTTTAATAATACGTTATTAATTGTACAATTGCTAAATAGTATTAATAATATTCTATGTCGTACATACTACAGAGGATTGCAGTCTAGGGTCTACGCTTGGCTTGGGCACCAGGATCGTTTGGAAACTGCTTCGTCCCCAGGACAAGTGAGCACCCAGGAGCTGTGAGTGAGGGTGAGGAGCCCAGGTCCCCCCGGACGCTGGTATTTGATAGCGGCCCCCCAACCCCCACCATCGGCTTTCATCACTAAGGAGAGGTGAGCCTCGGGGGAGCTCCTTTGCCCTTGGGGAGGGGCCAGTGCCAGGAGAAGGGAGAGGTAGCTTTTCACCACTCTTCTTTGCTCGTTCGGTGTATTTTGAGATTTCTGAAATGACCTTGGAGCACAGGTAATAGAATACTCTCGGCTCCAAGACAGAGGGAAATGCCCGGGCAGCAGTATCCACCTGGGTTAGAGGGGGAGCCGGGCAGGGAGACCACCCCAGCAGGCACGGAAGCGGCCCGGAGCCTGCGCGGTGGTCCGGAGCAGAGAGGTCGCTGGTCACTGCTGCGGACCACGGAGGAGGCAGGCCCCAGCGCTCCAGGATGGGCCACGGTGGCAAAGCAGGCAGCAAAACTCGGGTTTTCTCCTGGAGGAATGTCAGGAAGAGAGGAAGCCCTCCGGGCAGGTGGGCCCTCGGCACAGGTGAGGGTGGGGGGCGCTTCTGGGGAGCCTGGTCCCAACTGCCTGGCCTGCGTGGAGCTCTGCAGGGGTGTCTGCACCTCGGGGTAGACAGAAAATGTTTTCAAAGCAGCTCTGTTTTGCGCTGGCTCGAGTCGAGGCTGCGGGCAGTGATGAGCGATCGTAGAGTCCTTTAAGCGCAGACCCAGGCTCCAGGCTTCCACTGCTGTCTGCTCTCCTCCTCTGGACGTGGTGACCTCTGTCTTCAGGGAAGGCTCAGAGCACAGCTCCGGAGGCTGGGTGTGTGGGCACTGCATTTATGACCGTAATAAAGTATGAAGAAAGACGGAAGAAAGGAAGATAGCGCTAACTCGTGTCCGACTCTTGTGATCCCATGAACTGTAGCCTGCCAGGCTGCTCCGTCCCTGAGATTCTCCAGGCCAGAATACTGGAGTGGGTTGCCATTTCCTTCTCCAGGGGATCTTCCCAACCCAGGAATTGAACCCAGGTCTCCCACATGGTAGGCAGATGCTTTATCAACTGAGCTACATGGGAAGCCCCAGTAGAATATGAGTTAAAGTCAAATGGAGGCTTCCCTGGTGTTCAGTGGTAAAGAATCCACCTGCCAATGCAGGAGACCACAGGTTCGATCCCTGGTCTGGAAAGATTCCTCGTGCCACGGAGCAACTAAGCCCATGTGCCACGACCACTGAGCCTGCGCTCTAGAGTCCATGAGCCCCAGCTGCTGATGTCCATGCTCTGGAGCCTGTGTCTTGCAATGAGAAGCCCATGCATTGCAGTGAAGAGCAGCCCCCCACTTTCTGCAACTAGAGAAACCCCAGGTGCTGCAGTGAAGATCCAGCACAGGCAGAAATAAAATAATAAACCTTTAAAAAAGTGAAATGGACATTTAGGGTTATATTCCTTGTTTAATGGTGAGCTACCTCTCAATGATGTCTCTGACCTTCACCTAAAAATTACTTCAGCCAGTGCATCTGTGTGCTGCTTCTCGCTTTGGTCCTTCTGTGGCAGGGAAAGGAAAGAAAGCTGATGGGGCCGGGGGAGAAGCTGGACGCTGGGGCAGTCACAGCCAACTCCAGCTGAGCTCCTTGGGATGGGGATGGCCCTTCAGGGTTGGCCAGGATCGGGGCCACGTGGGGGCCAGACCCTCATCTCCTTAGCTGGACCACGTGCTCCTTTGAGAGCAGCGTGCACCTGCGCCTTCATCTCCCAGCCCCAAGGAACCACTTCGCACAGGGACACCTCTGCCTTGATGTTGGTGATGAAAAACTGCAGACGCCAAACAGCGAGGCCAGAAGGCTGCTGGGAGAAGATGGTGGGTGCAGATATGGAACCTGGCAAGCTCCTCCTGGAGGTTGGGACACCCCCTGGGGGCTCCCGGAGTCTCTCCTGCCTCCCCCGCTGCCAGAGGAGTTGCTGGCCCCGGAGGGTGTGTGCTCCCCTGGGTTGGAATGCGACCACCTCGGAGAAGGTGCTGAGCTGCTGGCCTGCTGGGGTGAACGTGTGTGTCTGTCCTCACCCCCTTGGGCACCCGCCGCTGAGGCTCGCCCGGGGATTTTGTGCTTTGATTCCAGAGAGTGTGGAGGGCCTTCGGGGCCCCTTGGGCTTCAGGTGGGGTCGGGAGCTCATCCCTGGGTGAGGTGGGATCAGGGTTCTGTGGTCATGGCCTTGGATGCCCTGGGCCACTCTTGGGTGAAACCTGTCTGTGCTTCTGACTGCCACCCCTGCTATTGAAGGCGTGGGCTGGAACCCACTGCGGGAAGGAGGGGAGGAGGAGAGATGGTGATAGAGCCAGGGGAGGGCGGGACGGCCGGGGGTGGGACGGAGGAGCCCAGTGGGGTCACAGGTGGGGTGCGGAATTGGGGGAGGAGAGTGGGTTTCTGTAAGTTCTGGTTATGCCCTGTCGCAAAAGAGGAAGGTGAGATGCTTTTTTAGCCTGTTTTTGCTGTGGTTGTGTTTTAAAATTTTTGTTGGAGTATGTTAGTCCCTCTTTTCAGTTCAGTTCAGTTGCTCAGTGGTGTCCAACTCTTTGCGACCCCATGGACCGCAGCACGCCAGGCCTCCGTGTCCATCACCAAGTCCCAGAGTTTACTCAAATTCATGTCCATCGAGTCAGTGATGCCGTCGTCCCCTTTTCCTCCTGCCTTAAATCTTTCCCAGCATCAGGATCTTTTCCAAGGAGTCAGCTCTTCGCATCAGGTGGCCAGAGTATTGGAGTTTCAGCTTCAACATCAGTCCTTCCAATGAATTTTTTACGTAGTAGTGTGTATGTGTAAATCCCAGTCTCCCAATTCATCCCATCCCCCTTCCCCCTCTTGGGGTCTGTGTGTTTGTTCTCTACATCTGTGTCTCTGTTTCTGCTTTGCAGATAGCTTCCTCTGTCATACAGAGTGAATTAAGTCAGAAAAGCAAATATCGTATAGTAATGCATATACATGGAACTTAGAAAAACGGTTCAGATGAACCTGTCAGCCCATGTTTCTGTCTCCTGGTTCCGCGGGTCTCTCCTAGAGCTGCTGGACATGCCAGCCTCTGCCTCTTGCCTCCCTCTCGAGACTGGGGTCTCCTCCCAGGCTGTGCATTAATAGTTCTTCTTTAGGGAGGGGAGAAAGCATTTTATGGGGGTAGATGGAGCCTCCTCAAGGGCTGGTAGGGCCCTCCCGGGGCTCGCATCCTGTGATTTTGTGATGCCTGTGGACACTGCAGGTGCCTGACCTTCGACCTTTCCTCCCAGCCCTCATCGCCAGCAGCAGGGCTAGGGCCCACTGTGGGAAGAGTCTTGGGCCACGTGGCAGACGGGGGCATTCCAGCCCCAACCCCGACATGGACGAGTCCTGTAAGCCCAGAGTCCCTTCTGCTACATGAGATGGCTGTCTAATTGGGCACGTCATTCGCATGTGCTGAACCCTGGACTGAGGCACGGTGCATGCGTTCCTGGCACGTCAGCCCACTGTCCTCACCCGGAGCCAAGAGGGGTCAGATGACATTGGTTTGGAAGACCCAGACCCTAAGGAGACCAGAGGGTTGCTTTATCAGATGGCATCTTTCTCCCGCAGTCCTGAGATGGAGTCTTGCAGCAGGAGGCTGGCACCCCTCACAGATCTGTGCAGCAAAAGGCCGAGAGCGTGGTTCCTGAACAAGAGGGGTTGTGGGTTTGGGGACGGGGGTTCACTCAGCTGGTTAGTGGCTGAGCCAGCGCGGCGGAGAAGAAGCGCCAAGTGTCACAGACCCTCAGCATCTGCCCGAGCGAGGCCAGCTCCGGGCTGGCCGCCCTTCTGGGCACGAAGCTGGGGTACCCCTGGGGTCACCCTCTTCCCATCCCAGGGCCTCGCCCTGCAAGCCCTGCCAGCAGCTCGGCAAAGATCCGGAGGAGGGCTTGGCTCCACTTTCAAGGTCAAGGTCGCAGTTTGTGGCTGCCCCTTGTTTTCCTTTCCTTGTTTCTAAGAGGATCCAGTGTCTTCACACCCACTCCACACGCAGCCCTTCCCGGGGAGCAGCTGGAGGCCTGGATGGCGGTGGTCTTGGTCTTGCTGGGGGGCCCCCCTCAACCACCCCCCAGTTCAGCTCAGGACCAGCTTTGTCCGTGGGTCCCGAGTGAGTGCTCACTGGTGCAGGGGGGAGGTCTGTGAACTGGTGCAGCAACCCTCCCCCCTGCAGCGTCCTCCACACCCTGCTGTAAGCCTCAGGGGTCAGCTTTTCCCGAATCTGTTCCGTGACCGACGTGAGAGGTGCTGGCTGCTGTCTGGCCCCTCCTCAGCGGACGCCGGTTCCCCGAGCTTTCTGAGGCCTGTTGTTCAGTCGCTCAGTCGTGTCTGGCTCTTTGCAACCCCATGGACTGCCGCACGCCAGGCCTCCCTGTCCATCACCATCTCCCGGAGCTTGCTCAGACTCATGTCCGTCGAGTCCGTGATGCCATCCAGCCATCTCATCCTCTGTTGTCCCCTTCTCCTCCTGCCTTCAATCTTTCACAGCCTCAGGGTCTTTTCTAACGAGTCGGCTCTTTGCATCCGATGGCCAAAGTATTGGAGCTTCAGCTTCAGCATCAGCCCTTCCAGTGAGTATCCAGGGTTGATCTCCTGAGCTTCTGAAAACTCCCCTGGACTGGCGGGGGCTGGGCCTGCCGCTTGTGCCCCAGTCTTGCAGGAAGAGGGGTCCTATAGCGAGACAGAGGCTGGGCTCCTCTCGCACTCCCCCAAGCTCCTTGGGGGGAATTTCTGTTCCATTAGCCATTCTTCAAAGCGCCCAGAGTGTCTCCTACTGCGGACACTCCCCACACAGCATTCTGGCTTCTACCAATGCACCTTTGAAGCTAGAAGCGAGCCCATCTCACCTTTAGAAAACTCTGAAGTCGCAGGACCCCCGGCAGCATCCCAAAGGAGTTACCGCATCGCCCCGCCTCCCGTGGGGGTTGTTGTGGTCCAGGAGCACTGCGGAGGCAGGACTTTGGTGCCTCTTCCTCCCCTTCCCCCCACACTCATGGGAAAGGAGCAGGCAGAGGAGGAGGGGAGGGGTCATTTAGAATCTCAGTGTTGGGAGGGGCGTGACTTTTTCAGTGTCCCCCGAGGACCACCTGGTCCAGTCCCAGGAAAGTATCATTAAATACCTAGCCTTTGAAATGGCAGGAGGCGCCCAGGCACGCATCCACACAACTGTTGTACTGTTCCCATCTTTCTTGAAGATACAAGCAAGCGTCAGCTTCAACCGCATGCTCACCACGTGTCCTGTGTTGGGCTTCTGGGTGAGCGGACGCGGGTGGAGGTGTGCCCTGGGGATGTGGCTCACACACAGGGGAGCTTAGGGGTCAACTCCTGGGGAGGGAAGGAGGCAGGATCAGACAGGGGAGGGGCGGAGCAGTCATTCAGTCCACACCCCCAGCTGGAGCTGGGGTGGTCAGTTGTGGAACTGATGAGGGCGGTGGGCCTTGGGTGAGGCAAAGCTTGCAAAGCTGCTAGCACTGCCAGCAGCCGGGAGCGAACCCCCCACCCCTGAAGAGGGGCCCCGGAGGAGCACCCAGCACAGCAGACCCTCCTTGGAACGGCCACGGGGCCACCTGCTACCCTTCATCTCCCATCCCTTCCGGCCCAGGGACGAGAAACAAAGGTCAGGGCGGTGCTGAAGGTGGAAGAAGGCATCGTGTCCGCCTCCACGGCCCCATGGAGGTGGCACGTGGTCCGCGCGATTCTCAAGGTCAGCCTGGAAGGGGAAGGACGGAGGAACAGTGACTCACACTGCTGCTAAGTCACCTCAATCGTGTCCGAGTCTGTGCGACCCCAGAGACGGCAGCCCACCAGGCTCCCCCGTCCCTGGGATTCTCCAGGCAAGAACACTGGAGTGGGTTGCCATTTCCTTCTCCAGTGCATGAAAGTGAAAAGTGAAAGTGAAGTCTCTCAGTCGTGTCCGATTCTTTGCGACCCCATGGACTGTAGCCTACCAGGCTCCTCCGTCCATGGGATTTTCCAGGCAAGAGTACTGGAGCGGGGTGCCATTTCCTTCTCCAAGTGACCCATACAGATAGCCGATATTCACTGAGTTAGCCTGCCGGGGTACACTTAGGTGGCGGCTTACCTGAGCCCCATCTATGAGGCGATGCGGCTGATGTCCCCATTCTCCAGGTGGGGAAATCTTTGCAGCAGGGACCAGCCTTCTAAGCCCAAGCCATCTGGCACCCGAGTCCCCAGGCTGAAAAGCCATGCCCCACAGCCAGCTGACGCCGGGAGGCAAAGTGGGCCCTTGAGGACTTGGACGGCAGGGATGGGGGTGTTTACCTCCAGCCTCTGACAGGCAGATCGTGGACACACGAGTCTGTGGTCTTGCACCTGCAGCCAGTGATGAGGCCACCTTGGGCACAGCTGCACCGTGACGGGCGGACCCTCAGCGTGGAGTTCTGGGGACCTCAGTGGTCTGCAGGGAGTCAGCGATGAGGAAAGAAGGATCCTGAATGTCAGCGGCCAAGGGAGATGACTTTCCCCTCCTCTGAGTCCTCCCGTGGACGTGCCTGTGATGCCCCTCTGCCCAGGCCAGGCCCCGACTTTCTCACCCTCACAGCCTCTGCTTCTGACCTCCCCTCATCCTCAGCACACGCTCTTTCACAGCCATCATCAGCCTTTGGCTCATTGAGACTTGCTGGGGCTTCGGGTTTTCTCCCCGCCGGGGCTTCCCAGGTGGCGCTAGTTGTAAAGAGCCTGCCTGCCAGTGCAAGAGACACAAGAGACATAGGTCCGATCCCTGGGTCGGGAAGATCCCCTGGAGGAGGGCATGGCAACCCACTCCAGTATGCTTGCCTGGAGAATCCCATGGACAGAGGAGCCTGGCGGGCTGCAGTCCATGGGGTCACAAAGAGTCGGACATAACTGAAGCAACTTAGCACCACACACTCAATGCGGTGTTTTTTATTTTCTTAATGTTGTCTTCCAAAAATTCTACTGGTTGGGGTCTTTGGATTCCCTAAGAGACTGTCTATCACAAAAGTCGAAGAAAGTGGACTGATGCTCAAGACTCTTGGCTGCAAAATTGAGTTTCTCTTGTTTTTTCCCTTTTCCTTGTTTTGTCTCCTCCTTTGCATCTCTTTTTTGTGCCTTGTTTTCTTCTGTCTCCCTGTCTTCTGTCTCTTCTCATCCTTTTGTTTCTTCAGACCTGGATTTCACCAGGCTTGAAAAACCTGCTCTCTGACCTAATTCCCTTCCCTGCGGCCGCCGCCCCAGCCGAGAGGCACCAGCCGCGTCCCTGTGGGGACGCTGTCCCTCGTGTTTCTTGTTCTCAGACCGTTAGGTCACCTTGGGATGGAATCGTGACGTAGGCGCTTCCCAGACAGTGTGTGAGGTGCTCCGCGCCACGGCAGTCTCGCTCATGTGCTTTGTCATTTAACTCTTCATCCGCTCCGCCTGGCTCGAGTGATCGCACCCATTTTCACAGCTGGGAAGGCTGAGGCTCAGGTAGGCTGAGCAACTTGCACCAAAGGATGTGGCCGGTGAGGGCAAGGCCAGCGTTTGAAGCAGGCGGGGTTGAATCCCAAATCCATGCTTTCTCTTGCAGACTTTTCTTGCTTTTGCTCCAAGTCCTTATGGGGTGGAGCAAAGACAGACATGCCCTCCCAGAAGCTGTCTAAAGTTCCAGGAGGCCCGCCGCTCCCTGGCGGACGGATGCACCTGTCCCACATACGTGCTCTGAGGACCTGGCTTTGTAACGATGGTAACAAGGAGCTGGGGTTCTGCGACCTCGGTTTCCCACCAGGAGCCTCCTGGCATCCCTGAACCTAAGTTGCTTTGTTTGTAAAATAGCACCTGAGGCTGATAAAGGGCCTCAGAGGACCTGGCATGTTGCAAACTGGAATGAATCAGTTATTCTGGCATCATCCTCTCCCTTCTCTGGCTGCGGTGTTGGAGAAGCCCTGAGAACAGGCCAGGGTGCCGGGCCTACCGGCCGGGGGACCAAGCTTGGGGTACAACTCGTGCCGGGCCTGCCCTGCTTGTGGCGGCTGGTTTTCCTTCTTGTGTTATTCCTTTCATCTGACTGCGTTGCAGCATCCTTTCGGTGGTGAAGGCGGGGTGTGAGTCAGTATCCCTGGAACCTGATAAATTCTATTTAAGCAAGCGGACAAGTCTTCTCGGCCCGTCTGCTGGGTGGGGGTGTGGGGCGGCCCGTTCCCCGTCCCCTTCCTTCTGCCTCCCATCTCCCTCCCTCGTCCTGCTCCCGCCCTGATGGTACAGCCCACGCGCGCCTGGTCTTCCTGCTGCTTCCTTGGCGAGCGCGTCCGCCCCGTGGGCAGTGGGTGTGGATGGTGGTATGTGTGGGTGGTTTCTGTGGACAGTGGTGTGTGTAGATGGTGGTGTGTGTGGGTGGTGGAGTATGAACAGTGAGGTGTGGACAGTGGTGTGTGGGTGGTGGGGTGTGGACAGTGGGGTCTGGGCAGATTCTGCTGTGGTTTGGGGGCCAGAAGCCTCATGGTTTTGCAGAAGAGCCTGCATTGGGAGCTGGACAGTCTTGGTTTGAGTCGCATTCATCCCATCTCATATTTATGTTTTGATGGAGCAGCATGTGGGATTTTAGCTCCCTAACCAGGGATTGAACCTGTGGGGTGTGGACAGTGGGGTGAGGGCAGTGGGATGTGGATGATGAGGTGTAGACTGTGGTGTGTGTAGATGGTGGGGTGGGGACTGTGGGGTGTGGACAGTGAGTGTGTAGGTGGTGGGCATGTGGACAGTAGGGTGTGGATGGTGGGGTGTAGACAGTGGTGTGTAGACGGTGGTGTGTGTAGATGTAGATGGTGGGGTGTGGACGGTGAGTGTGTAGATGGTGGGCCTGTGGACAGTGGGGTGTGGACAGCAGTGTGTGGGGGTGGTGGGGTGTGGATCATGAGTGTGGACGGCAGGGCATGGACCACGGGTGGCCAGGACCCCAGTGGGCGGCCTCCATCTTGGGGGAGCAGAGTCCCGGCCATCACGATCTGGCAGAGAGGCCGTGTCCTGCTGGGACCCTGCCCTTTCTTGCTGAGAGCCCCGCGCATCCCTGGGCTCCGTGGGCTCCTGGGCTCTGGGCTGTCCCTTGAGGCAGCGGTTTGGGAACCACAGGTGGCGGGGCCACGGCACAGACAGTCCTTGTGCGCCGAGAGCAGGAAGAAGGGCTCTGGGCGCTGGGGGCCGAGAGAGCTCGGCTGTGCAACCTGAGACCCCCTGTGCAACCGGGAGTCTCACTCCACCCGGACGTTAAGGTCCACACAGCCCGGGGGCTCACGCATTGGGGGTCCGCCTTCGTCCTCCGCTGACCGAGGCTGGATCCCCCACCTGACCCTTGCAGGACTGGCACGTGGCCTTGCCTCCGCAGGCCCCTGGGAGAGGGTCCGAGATGGGTGAGGGGCCCAGGCGTGGGGGGCAGTGCTGCGCCTTGGGCTTCCCGGGTGCTGCTGCTGGAGGTCGGGGCACACCCCCCAACCCCAGCCTCACAATCAGGCACCCGGGAGCATGTGCTGGGCCTGGGCCTGGCTTGTGCTGTGGTCTGGGGGCCGGCAGCATCATGGTGTTGTGGGAGAGCCTGGATTGGGAGAGGGACGGTCTCAGTGTGAGTCACACTCGTCCCTTTTCATGGTTTTCTTTTGATGGAGCCATGTGTGGAGTTTTTAGCTCCCCGAGCCAGGATCAAACCTGTGCCCCCTGCAGTGGACCCTTGGAATCTTAACCCCGGGACCTCCGGAGCCATCCCATCCCTTCTCTTTTCTGTGTCCTGTTTCCCCCGTGGCAAAAGCAGATGATAACATTAGGTTAAGCAGTAGCAAATAGCCAGTCTTTCACCCTTTTTTTTTAACTGAGAAAATGATAATTTTACAGAAGTCACCCTAGCATCTGACCTGTCCACTGTATAAAATAGTTGAAATTTTCATGTGAAAAATGTATTAAAGATCCGTTTTCAAACAGCTGGTTTCAGAACTGAATTCTTTCATTGGCAAACCCCGTCATTTTTATTTTTTCCCCCTGTTGCTGAAGCAGAGGGTTTCTCTTCCTCTTTCTGCAGCCTGGCACAGCCTCTTTCTCTCCTTCGCCAAGATGCGGGGTCCCGGGCCCAGGGCACGGCAGGCCGGGGCCTCTGTCGGCCTTGGGATGGTCGTCACCTGTTTTTCAGAAGTTGGAGAGGAAAGGTTGTCATGTCTGCATCTCCTAGTGCAAGCTCTGCA
The DNA here is from genome assembly GCF_023699985.2 of Odocoileus virginianus. Taxonomy (NCBI): domain Eukaryota; kingdom Metazoa; phylum Chordata; class Mammalia; order Artiodactyla; family Cervidae; genus Odocoileus; species Odocoileus virginianus. The sequence continues at coordinate 5,334,461 of NC_069674.1, forward strand.
GACATGAAGGGCCGACTCCGGAGACGCTCGGTGCTCGGGGCCTTTGAGGCAGCCGCTCCCCCACCTCCAAAGGGTGGAATTCAGTCTAGTTCAGAGTTGGAACAAGTGGTCCAGAGCCCCTTCCTTCCTGAGTGGCCCGGGCTCCCTCCTCACATCGCATGCCTCCTCCTGGCCGTGACGGATGCTACGTGGGGTCCTGAGCTGGGGACTGGGGACTAGCCTGGGGTCCTAGCTTCCTGGGCATGGGGCTCAGGATCTGAGCCGTTTCTCCGATGGCTGATGGCCGAGTGCCTCTCCTGCGCCTGTCCCCATTCTACAAGGCAGGAGTGCTTCTAAGGCGATGGCATCACAGGCGAGGCCTCCGGTCTCCAGGTCAGTGTGTGCTCCTGGGACACAGTCTCGGTCCTCAACCTGGCTCCTCGGGGCCCCATGCCTCCATAACCTGCATCCCATCGCCTGTGATGGAGCACTCCCCCGCGCCCTGGGACGGGGCTGGGCCCTGGGAGCTGCGGTGGAGGAGTGGGGGTCCCACCACTCCCACACCCCCAGGGGCTCCAGTCCCCCACCTGTGTCTTTCAGGAGCCCCCGCTCGGTCTGACCCGGCCCTGGCAGTCTGCAGGCTTCGTGTGGGTGCCTGGAGTCTGGGCCATCCGTCTACTCCCCTCGGGGACAGTCGCTTAGACGGGGAGGCTCAGGAGACCGGGGAGGCCCTTTTCCGTCGGGCCCCACGTGGGGCTGAGTGGGAGGCTCCTCTGAGCTGCCTCGTGGTCGTCCCGCTGGGGAGAGGGGAGGCTGACCCCTGACCCCGGCGGATGCAGAGGGGTGCATGGCCCCAGGTCCCCCCATGTCCACACCCCTGGGGGAGCTGAGGATTTCAGGGTAGAGGGAGCAGGATTGGAGTTGCACTCGGTTCATGGAAGAGAACCAGGCAGAGCGAGACGTTTGGATGTGAGTGCGGGGTGGGGGCGACCAGTGAGTGGAGGACTTCCCATCCTTTTTTACCAGAAGTATCCACTCCTGCTACTCTTCACCCCAGAGCTCTCCCAGCATCCACAACCCAGCGCTCCAAGCTGTTTCCTCTAGGGCTCTGCAGGACGCCAAGGGTTAATGGTTAATGGCTTGAGAGAGTGATGATGAAACCAAAGGCCTGTAATTTTTGCTGAACAGGGGAATACGGAAATTTCCATTTGTAGCCGACTCCGGAGAGAAACATAACATCAACTTCAGAAAAAAAAAAAAAACAGCTTGCCCACAGCTGAGCTGTAGCGATGGCCCATCCCGGAGCCGGGCGGGGCGGGACGGAGGCAGGGAGCGGCTGTCATTGGCGGAGGCCGCTGCTGGCCAGGGGGGTGGCGAGTGGCTTCCAGAAAAGGGGAAGCCTCTTGGCCAAAGCAGAAGCGACTTGTTTGCCCAGGCTCCGAGCTCACCGGCCTCAAACGGGGAGGGGGAAACTCGTTCTTAGCAAAATGCATGCCCGAGCGCTTTGACAGCAGGAAAACTCACTCAGGCTCCGGAAAGCTGTGGGCTGGCCTTTCACAGGAAGAGGCACCGTGCATTGTCATCACCAAGCCGAACCCTGGCGCTTGCTAGGTTTCTGTTTCTTTGCTTGGCCTGTGTGTGTTTTCAGTATTTTCCGATGAGGCCATTAGAAACCTGTCAGATGTCAGTTGTTTCGGGGCGGCGGGGGTTGGGGGGGGGAAGATCTCAGACGCAGACGTGCGGGGCAGATAAAGTGTTTGACAGGATGCCTGGCTCTTGTCCCTGGAGGGACCTGAACTGATCTGGTCCTTTCTGGCTTCTTGGGGTGGAAGCAGGTGGCGGTCACACCCTTGGGGGGCTGAGCACCTGGCCTGAGGTTGAACAGTGGTGGCTCCCCGGGGATTCTGTAAGGGTGTCAGTGGCCTTGAAGGTCAGGCCTCACCACGCATCCTCCCTGCTCTCAGCACCAAAGGAGACAGTGATTCACATTGATGGTGTCTGTGTGTATCGCTGGGCTTCCCTGGGGGCTCAGTGGTAAAGAATCCACCTGCCAATGCAGGAGATGCCGGTTCGATCCATGGGTCGGGACCATCCCCTGGAGGAGGGCGTGGCAACCCAGCCTGGTATTCTTGCCTGGAGAATGCCTTGGAGAGAGGAACCTGGTGGGCTACAGTCCATGGGGGTCACAGAAGAGATGAACACAACTAAGCCATTAAATAGCAGCAACCACGGCGCTTCACGGCAGATAACCAGGCGAAGTAGATAGACGGGGGCGGGGTGAAAGGGGCTCTTCAGGCGCAGGACACAGGATGTTGGGGTGTGGGGAAGGAGCACAAGCCATCTGAAGGGTCTTGGAATCTGACTACCCAAGTTCAAGCCCAGGCTCAGGAGGCCTTTGCTGAGTGCCGTACCCAGCAAGAGGGTCACTTCCCAGCTTCAGCTTGCTGCCTCCAGGTGGAGAAGTGTCCACTTTAGGCGATCTGAGCTCAGGACAATTGACCTTTGGCCTGGGTTCCTCCTTCCCTTTCCATGATGAAGTAATACCGTATTTGCTAATCATGTCTTCACAATTTAAATAAACGGGTGGATCTGGTCCCTTCTTCCAGGACAGGCTTTCTGATGGTGGTGTGGATTCTCAGCCTCACTGGCACGGCCCCCGCCCCCCAGGACCTGCCCACCACCTGCCAGAGCCTGTGCTCCCAGGGCCAGGTGCTCTGTGGCCCAGCGATTCCCCTCTCTGAGACGGCCACACTATCCTCTGGGAAACAGCGAGGTGCTGGGGGGTGGGCCTGGAGCACGTGCCCCAGACCAGAACACACTCACAATAGTAGGTATTAGGCGCTGAAGCCTGTGTCCCCCAAGTATGTCCACATTCTCACCTCCTGCTAATGGGGCCTCATTTGGAAACAGAGTTGTGGGCAGGTGGCATTAGTTGTGATGAGCTGAGCAGAGGGATGCTCATCCAAGATGACTGGTGTCCTTATGAGAAGAGGGGAGAGGTGCCCACGGAGGGGAGGCCCTGTGGGGATAGAGGCAGAGGCTGGACTGATGTAGCCACAAGCCAAGGATGCTGGCAACACCGGAAGCTGGAAGAGGTGAGGAAGGACTGTCCCCCCCAGGTTTTGGGGGAGCTCTTTGTTGTTGAGTCGTGTCTGACTCTGCAACCCCATAGACTGTAGCCTGCCAGGCTCTCCCGTCCCTGGGATTCTCCAGGGAAGAACACTGGAGTGGTTGCCATTTCCTTCTCCAGTGCATGAAAGTGAAAAGTGAAAGTGAAGTCGCTCAGTCGTGTCTGACTCTTAGCAACCCCATGGACTACAGCCCACCAGGCTCCTCCATCCAAGGGATTCTCCAGCCAAGAGTACTGGAGTGGGTTTGCCATTTCCTCCTCCAGCAGATCTTCCTGACCCAGGATTGGAAACCGTGTGTCCTTAATTGCAGGCAGATTCTTTATCACTGAGCCAGCTGTGGGACCTGGGGCAGTATCCCTGCTGACACCTTGACTGTGGACTTGCAGCCTTCAGAACTGGGAGAGGACACATTTCTGTTCCTTGAAGCCACCCCGTTTGTGGTGCTTCTTTAGTGTGGCCCCAGAAGGTGAAGCAGCAAGGCTTCCTGCTCTCCGCTCATCTAGACAGAGACTTGGAGAAACTGAGGCTCGGGGCCCAGACCACGGCCTCCCCCACCAGGCTTTGCAAATCCTGAGATCACTTGGATTCTTGTGGATGGTAGGGGGGGTGGAGAAGAGTTCAAGGAAAATGGTGCGTTGCCAACTGCCTGCACGGCAAGCGCTGGGCAGCCAGGAAATGTCCCCAGGAAAGCCCATACCTGCACAGCTCTGCTCCAGGCCTGGGAGCAGAGACTGGGGGTGTGTGGGGGGGGTGCCCCGGCCTGCCCACCCGCTCAATGCAGCCATATCACCTGTCTCCATCAAGGATCCCACAGAGCTTCCTAAACAGTAATTAATTGTCATCCAGAACTCCCCCGAAGAAGCCGCTGGGAAGAGGGCCCGTGGGAGCAGGGAACCAGGGCCCTGGGCCTGTCTGGACCAGCTGTGCGCAGCCTGAAGCCCCCGCCCTGCCTCATCTGCCTGCAGGTGAAGATCAAACAGGATGAGGGTGCAGGCTGAATTCAGACTGACCCTTCAAGTCATTTCTAGATCTCGTTTATGGATCAAAAAATAAAAGAAGGTGTTTGTCCAAGCACTCGTCCGGGCGGCCAGCATGCAGCAGGTGTGTCCTTCAGCCTCGGCTCTGCAGCGGGGCTGGGGGTCTGAGGGCCGCGGGCTGCAGCGGGCGGTCAGCACTGGATCGAGGAGAGCAGCCCTGACCGGCCCGGGGTGCAAGTGCTCCCCCCGCCGCCCGTCTTCATCTCTCTGAGATGCTCACCTGTACCTCTTCTTCGCATGCCCTGGGACCCAGAGGAAGGAAGCGTTGCGTGGGATGGGGTGGGGCTTAAGAACCACTGAAACAGCATCCCGGAGCCCAGGGACTTCCCCGATGTTAAAGCATCTGCCTCTAATGCGGGAGACGCAGGTTCGATCCCTGGGTCGGGAAGATCCCCTGGAGAAGGAAATGGCAACCCCCTCCCGGACTCTTGCCTGGAGAATCCCATGGACGGAGGAGCCTGGTGGGCTACAGTCCCTGGGGTCACAAAGAGTCGGACAGGACCCTACAGCTTGGCTTTCTTTCACTTTCCCGGTGCCCAGGACGGGGAGGGCCTGGCCAGCCCTCCCAGAGCACTCGGCGCTTGGCTGCTGGCGTTGACTGACCTCATCACTTTGGGAGGAGACGGGGTCTGAGTCGTCAGGAGATGATCGGGCTGGGCCCGGGGGAGCGGGGAAGGGAGGCCCAGTGGAGGCAGAGCCTGAGCAGAGCCGCCTCCGTGGGGCCGAAAGGGAGGAACTGGACCAGCCCCTCCCCTCGCAGAGGCGGGGGAGCACCCGGAGGCCACCGCCCCACGAGGACGTGGCTCAGAAACAGGAACAGAGCTGACACGCGGAGGGAAGGTCGCTGGGGACAGACGCGCCTGGTTTCTGTCTCACCCGGCTGGCCCCTCGCCCCGGCCAGTTAACTCCAGCTGCCCCCGGCCAGAGGGGGAGCCCCAGCGGCTCGGGGGTCCCGTGGATGCTTTGCTGGGAGGAGTGTTCCTGCCAGCCCCAGCTCGGTCGACTGCCTGGTACAGCTGGCGTTCCCCGTAGGATGCTGCTGTGAGCCCAGCGTGACACCAGACACCCAGGGGCCCCAGCTCAGGGCCACAGCCTTCCTGCAAGGTCCCTGCGGTTTCCTTTTCCATAACCATTTCAACCCACTTTTTTCCTCAAAGGCATCCCCGCTGTGGGCACGGGCTGTGTACCCAGCCGTCTCCTCCCCAACCTTTTACCCCTGTGGCCGCCCACTTTTACTGGTATGCGCCTTGATGATTTTCCTGAGAACAATTTTGTTTTTTTATTGGAGTATGGTTGATTTATAATGTCATGAAAGTTCAGGCGTACAGCAAAGTGATTCAGTTATACATATATGCATGCTTTTTTAGATTCTCTTCCCATAGAGATCATTACAGAGCCTTGATTCAAGTTCCCTATGCTACACAGTTCAGTTCAGTTCAGTCACTCAGTCGTGTCCGACTCTTTGCAACCCCATGGACTGCAGCACGCCAGGCCTCCCTGTCCATCACCAGCTCCCAGAGCTTACTCAAACTCATATCCATATAGTCTGTGATGCCATCCAACCATCTCATCCTCTGTCGTCCTGGTCATCGCCTCATCCTGTGCTACACAGCAGTCCTCATTAGTTGTCTGTTTTATATATAATTCTGTGTGTATGTCAGTCCTAATCTCCCAGTTTATCCTTCACACCCCCTCCTTTAACCTGGTAGCCGTAAATTTTTTCTCCACATCTGTGACTGTGTTCCTATTGTGTAAATCTCTTGGTCCATCCATGGTGCTGCAGTAGTAGTATTTCATTCTTTTTTATGGCTGAGTAGTATTCCATCACACCACGTCTTCTTTACCCATTTTTTTGTTGATGGACACTTAAGTTGCTTCTATGTCCTGGCTACAGTGAATACGGTAAATAGTGCTGCTGTATGTTTTTCTGCAGATATATGCCCAGGAGTGGGATTGCTGGATTATACTGAATGAAGCAAGTTATACAGACAAAGACAAATGCCATATGTTACCACTTATATGTGGAATCTACAAAAAAAAAATTGTACAAATGAACTTATTTACAAAACATAAATAGAATCACAAATGCTGAGAACAATTAAATAAGCAGCTGGGGACTCACGTTTGTGTCATTAAAACACAAAGACCCTTGAAAACCGTTTGGCTCTGGTTCCCAACTGTGGGCTGCCCTGCTCCGTGGGCCCTCCTCGTTCAATGGCCACGCTTCACAGACCAGTCCTGGAAACATCTTAGAAGCAGAGTTGGGAAAAGTATCAATGTGTAAAGTGCGTCAGAACATACTGTTTATTGATACCTGTGGTGATTATAAGAGTAGGATTTATTTTACAAAGTTAACTAGAAGGATGCTCACTTAGTTATGCATATACACCCCCCCACACAGGTACATACACAGGTATGTACACATACATGTATGTACACATGTACATATACAGGCGTATACACACATGTGCTTCCATACATGGGCTGAAATGCCACCTCCCTCCAGCATCCTGAGTTAGTTACCCCTCAGGGAATGAGAGGCAGCTTTGCAGAAAAGGCGTATCCAAAACTGCAGCAATTTGCACCTGCCCAGTTTTTACCCCTGCCAACACAGGAGACACAAGAGATGGGAGTTTGATCCCTGGGTTGGTTGCTATCTCAGGTTAGCGCCCTCCGATTGCCCTCAGGGCATTCAGGCCCGGTCCTTACCCTAAGCAATGCTGCCCGCTCCTCTCCGTTCCACCCCCATTTGCTGGTGGTGGATGCGGGCATCTGGGTTACTTTTCTGCTGGGAGTTGCTTTTAGACATGTAATCTGTGGGTTTTATTTATTTTTCCTCCCAGTTAGGTTGCCCTCTGAGATTCGAAAACTTCCCCCAGACCCGCCAGCGAGAAGGTTTCCTGGTGTTTGGAAACCTCCTCCACTACGACTCCCTTCCCGGGACGGGTCTCCGACCCCAGCTCTTTTGTCTCTCTTTTTATCTTTTATATTTTGTCCCATCTCCTTTCGAAGACAATGGGCTGCTTTTCTGGGCGCCTTTTGTCCTCTGCTAGCCATCAGAAGTTGTTTTGTAAAGTTTGCTCAGCGTTCCAATGCTCTTTCGATGAGTTTGTGGGGGAGAAAGTGGTCTCCACATCCTATTCCTCCACCATCTTGGCTCCTCCCCTGATCCCTGGGTTGGGAAGAGCTCCTGGAGAAGGAAACGGCAACCCACTCCAGTATTGCCTGGAGAATTCCATGGGAAGAGGAGCCTGGCAGGCTACAATCCATGGGGCCGCAAAAAGTTGGACGTAACCGAGCATACACATACACACAGCAGTGGTTTTTGACCGAAGTCTGTCCTTAATTGAAAGACCACAAGACTGGCAGAGATGGAAAACCATCATGGTAAAAACCAATCCGTAAGCACGGGTGACTGGTGTCCATCAGGGCATCACCTGACATCATCTCGTGGGCGTCCCTGCTCTGTGCCTGAGCTGGGGGCCTGTCTCCAGAGACCCTGCTGGCCCTGCGACCGGAGGACAACTCTCCTCTTTGCTCTGGTGGCCACATGCGTGGCTCTTGGGAGAACATGGCCCCAGAGTGAAGGGACAGGGTCCTGATCTGAGACATTGGGGTGCTGCTGGTGGTTCCAAGGAGACGAGCTCGAGGGCCCTGCCACTGGGGCTTTGGAAGGACTCTGAGCTCTTAGATGAGTCCTTTTGCCCACCACTGTGTTTTGGTGAGTGCCTCCCCACTGTGCCCCCTGAGCTTGGTGACTGGTGGATTGGCCCCCTCCTAGAGCTTGGGCCCACAACAAGAGAAGCCACCGCGATGAGAAGCTCGTGCACTGCGATGGAAAGGAGTCGCTGCTTGCAGCAGCTGAAGAAGGCCCGTGCACAGTAATGAAGACCAAGTGCAGCCAAAAGGAAATAAATATTTTTAATCTACTATTTATTTGTTTCTGGCTGCCTCGCCCAGCTTGTGGGCTTTTAGCTCCCCGGCCAGGGATTGAGCCCATACCTTCGGCAGTGAAAGTGCAGGGTCCTAAGCCCTGGACCACCAGGGACTTCGCCAGCAGATGGTGATCGTGGGTTTACCTGCTGCCAGGGACTGTTTTCAATGCTCTGGCTGTCAGCAAACAAAACTGTCAGAAGCCCCTAACTCCGGAGCTCCCATTCTAGTGCAGAAAGAGAGATAATCAGTAACAAAAATTTGTGCATTTCGAGCTGTAGACCATGGCCTACAATAGAAATAATGGCAACACAACAATAACTTACTTATTTAGTGCTAACTTTGCGCCAGGCACTGTGATATTTTCTCTTCCATCCTATTTCATCTTTAAAAAACTGGTGTGGGTGTGGCCACTAAAAGTGGGTGTGGCCCACTTTAGATATGATGTAATTTTGTGATCCCCTGATACAGATGCCACTGGACTGGCCTCTGGAAACCCCTGAACTCTGGCAGCCTCACCTAGGTGGAGGGCTTCTCGCTCTCATCCGACCTGCCTCTCTATCCACATCCCGCGTCTCCTTCAAGTCACAGCTCCTCTCTGATTTCCAGCTACGGACGTCACAGAATGGCAGGCCCGGGAGCTGGAGAGATGTTAAGAGATGAGATGTTAACTTCATGCAATCTCCCCATCTTACGGAGGAGTAAGCTGAGGCCCAGAGGTCACCGGGAGGCTCTTGAGTAGTGCTGCCTGAACTCCCAGACCCTTCTTTTCCCCACTGTCCCCATCCCGTCCCTGGGCATGTCCATCCTACAGAGTGTGATTCTTCGGGGAGACCTGGGGAAATGGAGGGGTCGATTTCTGGGCTCAGTCTTCCCTGACCTCCCTCTACCTGCACCCCCCCATCTCCCCCGCCAGCCTACAGACCCCCAGCAAGAGTCAGAGGTCCAGGTTCAGGCCTCGGAATCTGAGTTGTTGAGAAGTTTCCCAGTGATCATGTCCACGGCCAGACGTGGGGTCGAGGCCTCAGGTTGGAGTGCCTGGGTGGTCACTGCCGCCCCTCCGCTGGCTCTCCGTGGCTACTGTGAGCCTCCCGGGGTCCCTGTCCCTTTCTCGGGATGCCCAGCCCGGCTCTGAGAGCGCCTGTGACTTTAATCCTGGCCCGACCATGGACAGAGATGTGGCTGGGTGAATTTCCATCTGCTCCTAACCCTTCAGGCTTCCGTCCAGGTGTCTGAATTGGGTCCAGGTCTTCCTGACTTTGATTTTGCAGTCTCCCAGTGAATTTGTTAGTTTGTTTGGTAATAAGTGGTTTCAAGTTCCAGCATCAGCTTTCTTGGGAGGCCCCACCCCAGTGTGGCTGGAGACAGGCTGCGTGACCCCAGCTCTGGAAGAAGAACTCTGTTTCTTTTCTGTGCATCTCTGTGGATGCACACCAGCAAGATAGCAAACTCTGCCCCAGAAATATTAGTATTTTGATGACATAATTTAATAAACTTTTGGGGACGTGACAACAGGGCCACACAGTTGAAAAACCTAGTAGCAGCTCAGCCCCTGGATTGCCCAGCCTCTGACAACTTCAGGCCACGGTCCCTAGGAATGGCAGGCATCCGGATTCTTCTCAGGAACCCCAGAACATGAGTGAGGGCCCTGCTCAGCCTGTGCTGCCACATGGCATCCCCGGGCACCGGTCCCCTGCACAGGCTCCAAGCAGGCGTCTCTCTGCAGGACAGCATCCCCCCCCATGCTCAGTGACGTTGCAAGTCTAACAGCGTTCCAGCCAGGAGCGTGGGTCCAGTCATCCCTCTCTTGGCAGGAGGCAGCGTCTCGCTTACACCCCTGTTCCCTGGTTGAAGGAATACATAGTGTATGCATACACTATGCATATTCCTATGAAGGAATACATAGGTGATGCATTTGGTAAACTGCAAAGCAGGGTTAAAACACAAGACATGAGTAAGGTACGATGAAACCTTTTGAAATTGCAAGTGCTGGTATTGAATTTGCTGAATGAGAAGTGAGAAGTAGCAGGTTCGTGGATAAGCCTCATTCTCTGGGGAAACTGAGGCCCCAAGAGCTAGGGCAGGGGTCATGCCCAGGACTGCAGACAGGGCGCCTTGGCTGCAAACCAGGGTGAGAACTGCCCCACCCCCCACCATGGCTTTCCCAGGCCTCCTGCCTCCAGAGGTGTCCCCTGGGTTCTTCTTTCTTTATATTTTCTTTCTCGCCTCCGGTCTGGCTCATGCCTGAAAAAAAGTCATGATGTGTTTGATTCTTTTTAAAAAACAAGTGTTTTTCTAGGTAGATCTTGGTCCGGGGAGTGCTGGGTGGGGCTCAAGCACAACATGTCCCGCTCCTGGAGGTTTAGGGAATGACCTGATTAATGTGTCTGGTGGCTGCAAGGCTACAGACTTGGCGCTCAGACAACCACTCTCTTTTCTTGGTGACCTTGCCTCCAATTAAGTCAAGCAGGACGTGTCCAGGGACCCCGCCTGCCTGAGACCAGGGAGACAGCTTGCGACTGCTCGGGCCCAGTGTATGGTGGGGACAGGGGGCCTGGCGGGGCCGAGCCTGGCAGAAAGGCTGTGCCCAAGTCCAGGGACCCCAGGTGCTGTTTGGCCCAGGAAACCATGCTGGTTGGGGGTACGGGGTGCCTCAGCCCCGCCGACCCAGCCCCGGGACACCTTGGAGGCAGAGCTGGACTCCAGCCTGTCCTGGGGGTCTGCGGTCAGCGTGTCATGATCATTGCTTCTAGAAGTAGAGGAACACCGGCGAGGAGAGAGGCGGGCAGGTGAAGTTCAGGTTCTAGTGTCTCCTACCCTCATAACCCGCCACTGCTAACTAGCCCAGGCTTTCAGAGTTCATCGCGAATTACCATCCTAGTCGTGCCCTCACCGACATCTCTCCTGTCTCCACTTTGCCAGAAGATGCGCCATTAGCGCCTATTAAGTACTGTTGCAGGGAGGTGGCGGGGAGACCAAGAGCTCCATTCCTGGGAAAGTCTCCCATTGATCAGCTTTACGGCTTTAGCAACCCCTTTCCCCACCCCACCCCCACACGTCTAGCCCAGGGGGAAAAATGCCTCTCTGCCCTGTCCCTCAAGGCGGGGGCCTTCTGAAGGCAAGAGGATCGAGGGACGTTAGCTACAAATAGCTTCATACATTCGGTTCAGTTCAGTCGCTCAAGTCGTGTCCGATTCTTTGTCACCCCATGGACTGCAGCACGCCAGGCCTCCCTGTCCATCACCAACTGCTGGAGTTTACTCAAACTCATACCCATGTAGTCGATGATGCCATCCAATCATCTCATCCTCTGTTGTCCCCTTCTGCTCCCACCTTCAATCTTTCCCAGCCTCAGGGTCTTTTCCAGTTCTTCGCATCAGGTGGCCAAAGTACTGGAGCTTCACCTTCAGCATCAGTCCTTCCAATGAATATTCAACTGATCTCCTTTAGGATGGACTGGTTGGATCTCCTTGCAGTCCAAGGGAGTCTCAAGAGTCTTCTCCAACACCACAGTTCAAAAGCATCAATTATTCGCTGCTCAGCTTTCTTTATATTCCAACTCTCACATCCATACATGACTACTGGAAAAGCCATAACCTTAACTAGATGGAACTTTGTTGGCAAAGTAATGTCTCTGCTTTTTAATAGGCTGTCTAGGTTGGTCATAACTTTTCTTCCAAGGAGCAAACATCTTTTAATTTTGTGGCTTCATACATTAGCAGCATCTTAAAGGGAAACAATCAAGGTATTAGTGCTTCAAAGCTCATGGCCAACAGGGTGGAAAAAAGTACAGCATTTAGCTCTTTCCAGAACCCTTCTCAACTTTCCTCTCTCTTCCCTCCTCCCAAATTTGCGGTTGCCCCTCTTTCCAAAATGGCTTTCTCGTTGTTTAAAAAAAAAAAAAATCATTTGATGCTTTCTGTGTATGTGAATTCTGCATGGACTGTTTCTGTGTGGCTGTTACCAATGTCTCCGCGTCAGCCGTGGAGCACTGCAGATGCTCTGGGAAGCCGGGCTGCGGGTACCACCAGCAGATCAGGAGCCTTGTCTGGGTACCATCAGCTCCTTGCTCCCGGAAGCTGCCTTGTTTTTCCCACCTTTTTCTTCTATAATTACATCTTCCTGCCCACTTTGTTCCTTCCCCCCCGTCACCCCTGAATTCGCTCCCACAAGTGACTGAAGGCCATTTAGAAACATTTGTGGTACTGTTGGAAAAAATTCAACTCTCTCCTTAATTAAAAAACATTCAACATCTCAGCCCCAGTTGGAAGGGGCGTGGACCCTCCTGGAGCTGTGGGAGGGGCGTGGCGAGGCCCTTATGTCACGTCATCCGTCTGTCTTTTTATTGTTGCTGTCGTCATTCGGTCACTGAGTTGTGTCCTGCTGTCTGCCACCCGAAGGACTGTAGCACGCCGGGCTTCCCTGTTCTTCAGTATCTCCAGGAGTTTGCGAAACTCACGTCCGTTGAGTCGGTGAGGCCATCCCACCATCTCCCCCTCTGTCATCGCCTTCTCCTCCTCCTCTCAGTCTTTCCCAGCAGTGTTGCAATGAACATTGGCATGCATGTATCTTTTGGAATTTTGGTTTTCTCCAGGTATATGCCCAGGAGTGGGATTACTGGATCATATGGTGGCTCCATGTTTAGTTTTTTGAGGAATCTCAATCTGTTTTCCATAGTGGCTGTGCTAATTTACATTCCCACCAACAGTGTAGGAAGCTTTCCTTTTCTCCACACTCTCTTCAGGATTTATTATTTGTAGAATTTTTGATGGTGGCCATTCTGACCAGTGTGAGGTAATACCTCATTGTAGTTTTGATTTGCATTTCTCTAATAATTAGTGATGTTGAGCATCTCTTCATGTGTTTATTGACCATCTGTATGTCTTCTCTGGAGAAATGTCTATTTAGGTCTTCCACATATTTTTTTATTAGGTTGTTTGTTTGTTTGTTTGTTTGTTTTTTATATTAACTACGTGAGCTGTTTGTATATTTTGGATATTAATCCCTTGTCAGTTGCTCTCTTTGTGAATATTTTCTCTCATTCTGAGAGTTGTCTTTTCATTTTATTTATGGTTTCCTTTTACTGCAAATCTACAGGAATCGAGACAATGTGGTACTGGCACAAAAACAGAAATATAGATCAATGGGACAGGATAGAAAGTTAGGAGATAAACCCACACACCTATGTCCATATGATCTATGATTTCGCAACATACAGTAGCAAAAAAGTCTCTTCAATAAGTGGTGCTGGGAAAACTGGACAGCTACGTGTAAGAGAGTGAAATTAGAACACTCCCTAACACCTACACAAATATAAACTCAAAATGGATTGAAGACCTGTCATGCCAGACACTATAAAACTCTTAGGGGAAAACACAGGCAGAGCATTCCTTGACATAAATTACGGCAAGATCTTTTTTGACCCACCGCCTAGAGTGATGAAAATAAAAACAAAAATAAACAAATGGAACATAATTAAACTTAAAAGCTTTTGTGCTGCAAAGGAGATCATATTTATTTTTAAAGGGACTCTCTCACTCCTGGACTAAAAGTCCTATGTAATTACGAGGTATTGTGGCTCCTGCTGTTGCCGACTGAAGGATCTGGAATTAAATCTATTTTAGCTTCTCCTGTTAGAGTCAGGACGGCCTGATCTCAGGATGTACGTGAAGTGCTGTTTTTAACATTTTACAGACAAGACTTGGGCACTCCAACTAGGGCTGCAGATTGAGAACTAAGTTATTATGATATTAAGTGTCTCTCAGGGAGACAAAGAAGCATAAGAAACTTTCTGAGAGCTGCTGTTCGGGGTTGAATTGAGCCATCTGGTATGTTGGAGCCCTGGCCCCCAGCAGCTCAGAACTTGACCTTGTTTGGAAATACAGTCTTTGTGGATGTGATCAGTCAAGGTGAGGTCACGGTGGAGCAGGGTGGGCCCCTAATCCAATATGAGTGTGTCCTTATAAAAGGGGAGATTTGGAGACAGGACGGGTGCCGCGTGAGGATGGAAGCAGAGATGGGGGTGATGCGTCCGTAAGCCAAGGACCAGGGAAGATTTGAGCGGCCTCCAGAGGCTAGGAGGGGGCCTGGACCAGGTCCTCCCTGAGTCTCAGAAGGAAGTAACCCTGCCGACACCTCAGTCCTGGGTTCCTGCCTTTAGAGCTGGGACAGCTGTGTTTCTGCTGTTTGAAGCCACTATCACAGTCAGTTCTAAAATATTTTCATCTCTCTGCTTAGAAACCCATTATATATATTTGCTCAGTTGCTCAGTCGTGTCTGACTCTTTGCTTGGTGGACTGTAGCCCACCAGGCTCCTCTGTCCATGGGATTTCCCAGGCAAGAATACTGGAGTGGGTTGACATTTCCTCCTGCAGGGGATTTTCCTGACCCAGGGATCAAACCCGCCTCTCTTGTGTCTCCTGGATTGGCAGGTGGATTCTTTACCACTAGCGCCACAGACAGGCCTCAGGGCCTTTGCATGTGCAGTCTCTCTGCTGGAAAACTCATTCCTGAAAGAATCCACATGATGAAGTAAGGGACAGATCCAGTGTCTGACTGCAAGGGAAGGAAAATCCTCTCCTTTGCTTCCACAATCACAGCTCGTCTCCCCAAACCCCCTCCCGACCACTTCCTCCTTCATTTTGGTTTCCTGTTTCTCCTTTGCTCTCTGCCTGACAAGGGCTGCGGCTGGTCTGTCGTTCAGTGCCTCCTTGGGTGGCTCCGGGGTCCTCAGCCAGACGGGCGGTGTGTGGCCCGCTCTTCTCCTGAGCCTGACCGATCTGTGCGCTGGGGGTGGTTACGGGTGAGCACACACCGGGGACACAGCTTCCACGGTGAGGAGGCGCCTATGCACGAGGCACGAACCCTGGTGCAGGCGCGCGTCATCGGCCGTGGCCCCCGCGTGCGCGGTGCACAGAAATGTGCTTCTGTTTAGGCGTCCCTGGGTTTCCCCCCGGGAGGGTCTCACCCATCTGCGTGGCCCCCAGCAGTGGATGGGAGCACCTGTTTCTCTTAGGCCTGCTGACACCATGCCGGTGTGCGTCTTCACTTTTGCCAGTCTGGAAGGTGAGAGATGGTCTCAGCATTGTTGCTGGTGGTGTGGTTTCGATGGCCCTCTTACACCTTCTCTCTCCCTCTAATAAAACGCTTTGTTGAGATACAGCAAAAATTTACTCTATGCACAAGTCACAGAGTTGTGCAACCAGCCCAGTAAATTCTAGAATAGTCTCATCTCCCCCAAGAGAAACCCCTTACCCTTTATCTCTTCTCCGTATCCCCCTCCATGCCCCCCACCCCCAGCCCTGAGCAACTCTGTCTCTGTAGATTTCTCTCCTCTGGACTTTAACGTAAATGGAAGCATAGAACATGTGGTCTCTTGTGACTAGTTTCTTTCCCTTACAATAATGTTTCTGAGGTTCATCCATGTTCTAGTACATCCGTCCCTCAGTTTCTTTGGGGGGACTAGTTGCAGGACCCCCTTCCAACACCAGAATCTTTGGATGCTCAAGCCCCTTGTATAAAATGGCACAGTGTTGGCATCCAACCGGTACTCATCTTCCTGGATATTAGAGATGATACTTATGGTACCTAATATGATGTAAATGAAGATGCAAATTCAGGTTTTGCATTTTGGAACTTGAATTTTTTTCCGAATAATTTTGAGCCGCCACTGGTTTGATTTGTGAATGTGTGTGTCTGTATTGCTTTCCTTTTGTGGCTGATCAGTATTCCAGTGTGTGGATGATTGTACATCATTCTGCTTATCCCTCCATCAGCCGAAGGACATTGAGTTGTTTTCAGCTTTTGGCCTTTAGGGATATTGCTGCCATAGACATTCATGTTTAAGTTTCTGTGCTGCGGTTGTTGTTCAGTTGCTCAGCTGTGACCTGCAGCACACCAGGCTTCCCTGTCCTTCACCATCTCCTGGAGCTTGCTCAAACTCATGTCCATTGAGTCAGTGATGTCATCCAACCATCTCATATTCTGTTGCCCCCTTCTCCTCTTGCCCTCAATCTTTCCCAGCATCAGGGTCTTTTCCAGTGAGTCGGCTCTTTGTATAAGGTGGCCAAAGTATTATATCTTATTGTGGCTTTGACTTGCATTTCTCTAATGACTAATGTTAAGCATCTTGTCATATGTATTTAGACATTTGTAAATCCTCCTCGAAGAAATGTCTATTCATATCCTTTGCCTTTTAAAAGTCGGGATATCTGTTTATTATTGAATTTAAGAGTTCTTTATATATTCAGGATACAAATCTCTTATCAGATATATGATTTGCAAATATTTTCTTTCATTTTGTAGGTTGTCTCTTCACTTTTTTAGTGGTTTTTTTTTTTTTGAAGCAGGCAAGTTTTTAATTTTGATGAAGTCCAATTCTGTTTTTTCTTTTGTTACCTATACTTTTAGTATCTTATCTAAGAATCCTGAGAACACATCAGAACACCCCAAGTGACTTATGTATTGGTAATTTCATATTAAAATTTAATGAAGTCAAAAACCCTGAAGGGAGGGTGAAAGAGTTGAGATAAGGCCATTGTCAGATGTAAGTTCCCTAAATCTGCAGAAATTCCTTTCTTTCCCTCATATTTGCTTTCCCATGTTTTCTAGCATTGTTTCCTCAGGGAGATGGGCTTTTTGGGTCATTCTTTTTTTTTTTTTTTCATACAATAAACTAGATGAGATGGTTGGATGGCATCACTGACTTGATGGACATGAGTTTCAGCAAATTCTGGGAGATGGTGAAGGACAGGGAAGCCTGGCGTGCTGCAGTCCATGGGATGACAAAGAGTCATATACGACCGAGCAACTGAACACAAACTCATTCTTTCAGCAAGCTTTTGCTTAGCATTTCCCATATGTCAGGATCTGGACTGGATGCATTAAGTGTCAGTGCCGCTTTCTGAGACCCCCAACCACACTTGTTGTCTGGGGCTTGATGTTCACCCCCGTGCCCGATCGAGACCCCTGAGAGGCAGGTCTTCCTCACAGAAGTGTGGAGACCCGTGGACGTGGGGCCGCACTCATTCCAGGCTCAGGCCTCCTCCTGGGCAGCAGGTGCTGGTGGCTCCCTGTTGAAGGAGTTGATGACGCCCAGAGCCCCGGGACCCACTGACATCCCGCCTCTGTTCCAGCGTGAGCTTGGAACACATCGACCTGCACTGTTACCCCTGTGTTTTCTGGGCAGGATGCCCAGAGAGGGAAGCGGGGTGAAGCTGGTCCGTCACATCTGTTGCAGGACTGGAACCCGGCATAGCCCGAGGCGCGTCCGAGGAACTGCGGTACTGACCTTGTCTGCCCTGGGGTCCCCGGGAGACCCCTGGACACAGGGCCATCCAGGTTCTACTAAGGCCCTCTCAAGACATTTCTCTTGGAATGTGTGCTTGGAAAAGCTGAGCTTCGATCTAGGAACTGATTTCTATGTAAAACGAACAATCTGTAATCCATTGTGCTTTATTCTTCTTGGTCTCCAGCAGTGACTCAGCCTTGGCTGCTCATTAGACTCACCCGTTGCTGTTCTTGTTTAATTGCTAAGTCGTGTCTGACTTTTTGCGACCCCATGGACTGTAGCCTACCAGCCTCCTCTGCTCTGTCCATGGAATTCTCCAAGCAAGAATACTGGAGTGGGTTGCCGTTTCCTTCTCCAGGGGATCTCCAGCATTGCAGGTGGATTCTTTACTGTCTGAGCTACCAGGGAAGTCCCGGGACATTTTAAACTCCCAGGACCCAGCGGCAGTAATTTAAATCCATTAAATTAGAAACTCTGAGATTGGACATTGGGGTTTTGTTGTTTTTTAATTGCCCAGGTGACATGCATCTGGGATTGAGAGCCAGTGGCTACAGGACGTTTGGAACCAAAGGTCCCGTTTGACTTCAGTTCTCGCCTGCACACCTGCTTTCTCTGGTTCTCTGGTTTTAGTTTTCCATCTTCAGTTGTTTCTCATCCTGATGTCTCTTGGCCAGTGGACAAGGAAGGTGGCCTTTGACTGAAATATGGCCTTTCCTGGCTGTGGGCTCTGCCAAGATGCACATTTGTGATGTTAGCAAAACACTCTGCTGAATGAATGGATGAGTGAATACAGTAATTAAAAAGCAGGAGACTAAATGGAGTAGCAGTGAGGTTTTATCTCCAAAGTGGCGTTTTATGAAAAGCAGGTTTGATTTGAGGAAGAGGAAGAGGTACATGGAAAAAATGTAAGAAGATTCACATGAGGGTTTATGAAAACCCTCAAGGGGCTTCTAGACATCCGCCGTATATTCAACTCCTGGTATTTATGTTTAATTTCATCTTAAAACTTTTATCTTCACTTATAGCAATTACTTTTTCTTTTTTTTAAAAAAACATTTTTTCTTTGAAATGCTTGTTCTTTATTTTTTTAATGTCTTTTTGTTGTGGGCCTTTTTTATTTTTTTTTTTTAAGCCTTTACTGGATTTGTTACAATGTTGCTTCTGTTTTATGTGTTGGTTTTCTGGCCTGAGATATGTGTGATCTTAGCTCCCTGACCAGGGATCGAACCTGCACCTCCTGCATGTAAGGTGAACTCTTAACCACTGGATTGCTAGGGAAGTCCCTATGTTTTTTTGATAAACACAAATCACTGGCTTCCTTCTTATTTAGTGATTGTTGCTGTTCAGTCATGTTGGACTCTTTGAGACCCCATGGACTGCAGCACGCCAGGCTTCCCTGTCCTTCACTATCTCACAGAGTTTGCTCAAACTCCTGTGCATTAAGTCAGTGATGTCATCCAAGCATCTCATCCTCCGTCGTCTCCTTCTCCTCCTGCCCTAAATCTTTCCCAGCATCAGGGTCTTTTCCAATGAATCGGTTCTTATCAGGTGGCCAAAGTACTGGAGCTTCAGCTTCAGGATCAGTCCTTCCAATGAACATTCAGGACTGATTTTCTTTAGGATGGACTGGTTGGATCTCCTTGCTGTCCAAGGGACTCTCAAGAGTCTTCTCCAACACCACAGTTCAAAAGCATCAATTCTTCAGCACTTGGCCTTCTTTATAGTTCAGCTCTCACATTGATACATGACTCCTGGAAAAACCATAGCTTTGACTAGATGGACCTTTGTTGGCAAAGTAATGTCTCTGCTTTTTAATACACTGTCTAGGTTGGTCATAGCTTTTCTTCCAAGGAACAAGTGTCTTTTAATTTCATGGCTGCAGTCACTATCCACAGTGATTTTGGAGCCCAAGAAAATAAAGTCTGTCACTGTTTCCAGTGTTTACCCATCTATTTGCCATGAAGTGATGGGACCGGATGCTATGATCTTAAGTTTTTTGAAAGTTGTTTTAAGCCAGCTTTTTCACTTTCCTGTTTCACCTTCATCAAGAGGCTGTTTAATTCCTCTTTGTTTTCTGTCATAAGGGTGGTATCATTTGCGTATCAAAGGTGATTGATATTTCTCCCGGCAATCCTGATTCCAGCTTGTGCTTCATCCAGCCCGGCATTTCACATGATGTACTCTGCATATAAGTTAAATAAGCAGGGTGACAATATGCAGCCTTGACGTACTCCTTTCCCAGTTGGGAACTAGTTCTTTGTTCCATGTCTGGTTGCTTCCTGACCTGCATCCAGGTTTCTCAGGAGGCAGGTCAGGTGGGCTGGTATTCTCATCTCTTGAAGCATTTTCCACAGTTTATTGTGATCTACACAGTCAAAGGCTTCAGCTTAGTCAATGAAGCAGAAGTTTTTCTGGAATTCTCTTGCTTTTTCAATGATTAGGGTAAATTTTTACGTTAGAAATGAAACAGAAAGAGAGGAACGGAAAGTGTGAGGGGATTTCCTTAGCTACCAAAGAGCTGGGAAATGGAAAGAGGAAATGGGTGAAATGAGTGGGTCTGGAAGAGGGGAGAGACACAGAGGAGGGCGTGGATGGGTATGGAGCCGAAGCCAGGGTGGTGGATACACTGATGTGCCCAGGACCTTGCAGGGCGGGGGGAGGAAGGTGGAGGGCAGCAGGAGAGGTCACCTACCTTTTAGGGTGACCCTCTGTCCTGATTTGCCTGGGACCGAAGGGTTTCTAGAGATGCGGGACTATCTGGTTTTATTTTTTTCCATTTATCTTTATTAGTTGGAGGCTAATTACTTCACAACATTGCAGTGGGTTTTGTCGACTATCTGTTTGAAAACCAGCACAGTTCTTCTAGGCAAACCAAGGCTGGTTTGCCCAAACCAAGAGCACCTACTGGTTGCCTGGTTACTAATTTTTGTTTGGTGGCATTGGGGACAGGAAGGAGCAGTGCAGGAAGTGTGACCTGGCTTCTAGTGACACAGATTTGTAGCTCCAGTGTCTACAGTTCTGGGCATACCTTTACCTAATCTGTTGGTTCTTGGGGAAGGATGTCCCAGACAGAACCATAGTGGGGAGCGTGGGCTATGAAGGAATAGGGGTCCAGAGGAAATCCACAGAGAGAGCAGGGCGGGAAGCGTCCTGTTCCGAGGCAGCAGGCTTAGGCCTTTATTTATTTATTTGTTCTTATTTATATTTTCCGTCTTTTTGTCTGTGCTGCATGGCCTGCGGAATCTTAGTTCCCCAACCAGAGATCGAACCCATGCCTCCCACAGTGGAAGCACAGAGTCTTAACCACTGGACCACCAGGGAAGTCCCAGCTCTTGGGCCTTTTAGACAAAAATTCTGTCGCGAGTGTGTTTTTCCTCGACAAGGCCTTGTGGAAGAGCGGACTTCGCCTTTTCTCCGTGTCCCCCTCAGCTGTGTGCCTGGTACACAAGTGTCCAGCGCGTCCTTGTTGAGCTCGCCCAGCCGAGTGGAGGTCCGACACAGACAGTACGCGTTCTGAGCAGTCACAGAAGGATCGGCGCCGCCTTACTTAGGACATCCTTGAGGGCTTCCCTGGCGGCTCAGTGGTAAAGAATCTGCCTATCAACGCAGGAGACACGGGTCCACTCCTTGGTCCAGGAAGATCCCGCATGCTACGGAGCAGCTAAGCCTGGTTGCCACAGCTACTGAGTCTGTGCTCTGGAGCCCGGGACCCGCAACTGCTGAAGCCCGCACGCCCTAGAGTCTGTGCTCTCCAACAAGAGAAGCCCCCACAATGGAAACCCTGGCACCACAACTTGAGAGTAGTCCTTGGAAAAATCCTGAGCAGCCACGAAGGCCCAGCACAGCCAAAAATAAATAATTTTTTAAAAGGTGTCATTGAAGATACAACACATACGAAGTATTAACACGTAGGGAATAGCATGAAATGAATTTGTTGAAGAAAACCAAAGCTGTGTTGTGTTTGGGTTCAGGGCTCGCTCTCAGAGGACCCCTCAGTCCAAGTGGATTCAGATAGCACAGCAGGATGTGCAAGCCATGCAAAGCACTTGAGAGTACAGTAATTTCCACTGAGGTTTTATAGGAATAGAGAGTACATGCAGAAAAATAGAGTGTGTCGGCCGAATACCCTGGAGTGACACATGACTCCAGCCCCAGCCGTGAGCAACGGCAGACATGCATTTCACTCCCATCTCTGCGTCCAGCACGGGCAGCCGTGGTTTCCAGTTTGTTCTGGGAACCCAGGCGGAAGACGCAGTTCCTGTCTGAGTCCTTGTCGTCAGAGGGATGAGGGGCTATCAGAACTCCGGACGGCTCCTGGAGCTTCCCTGGGGAGGGACACGGCAGCATTTCTGGGAACGGCAAGCTGCACAGCTGGCCTGCTGTCCCGGGTGGGGGCTCCACAGGGAGGCGGCTGTGATGTTAGCGCGGTCTGGTCACAATTTCGAGAGCACTGGCCACGCGTTATGAGTTAGCGCTCTCTCCCTTGGGATTCCGGTCTTCTGACATCGCACACTTGTCTGCAATCTATTTCACACACCTGATGTAACGCAACCACTGTAACCCAAACACATGTGTACCTTCTTAGAATTTGGATGTTGGGATTCAGGCACAATGACACGCAGCGGGAGGCCAACTAGGACACATTGCAGCCTGTATTAGGCGCTTTGGCCCTAGCCTGTTACCAAAGCTTCCAACTCAGAGGTTTTCCCCGTCTTATGGACTGTACCATAGACTCTTAATTAGGGTGTGTCTCAGTCCCCCCCCGACCCCCATTCTCAGCCCCAGACATTCCGATTCAGCGGTTCTAGAGGGGCCCTGGGCAGCCATGTTTTGAGAAGGCGCCGCTGCAGACCCCAGTGTGCCCTCTGGGGTAGGAGCCGTTAGACCAGGGACTTAGCTGGGGGTAGGCTCCACCTCCCTTCCAGCTCCCAGCCATGGGGGAGGGGGTCCTCCAGGCTCAACCTGGGGGTGGGGTGGGGGCCGGACCACAGCATCAGGCTGAGGAAGGCTTGAGAACCAGACCGAGGGTGTCATTTCTTCCCAGCCCCCTCCCCAGCCTTGCGTGTCGCTGAGGCATGAAATTTCCGGGGAGACAAGGCCTGTGATGGTCTGGAGGCTGAGGCTCCATCTCCTTGGGCTCTGCTTTCCTGTCTACATGGAGGGGTTGTGTCCACCATGCACCTGGCACGTGGCGGGGGCAGCGACTGCAGACAGAGGCCAGACTGGGCTTCGTGGTTTGTGTCATAGAGCCTGCAAGGGCAGCCCCTGCTGCTGGCTGCCCCTCGTCCCCGCAACACCCGCGTGTCGTTTGGGTGTCCACATCCTGGTCACTGAGCCTGATGATGACTTTGGGCCCCCGATATGTGACCTTCTCCCTCCTCGTGAGCAGGGCCGTCGGGCGGTGGGGAGACTACCGTGGGTTCAGGTCTCACGGCAGCTTGCAGTTGGGTCCCCAGCCCCACATCACAGGGGGTGGATGGTGAGCTGGGTGGTTGGGACCTTGAGGGTGGTGGTCGGGCTCTCTCCTAGAGAAGGTGGAAGATGAGGAGTCTCTGGAAACGAGAGCAGCTTTAGAAGCTAAGTGTGAGGCAGGAGACAGAAGAATCCGATCAAAGCTGTCATTGTTTGTGCTGTTTAATTCACAGAAGCCAACATTAGGCTACTTCATGTAGAGCCTTTTTCATCAACTATGAGAAAGTGCAGCGCTTTGGGGAATTCCGTGAAAGGGTTCCCCCTCCAGGACTTACCTGCCCCGGTATCCCTGACTCCACCTCTGTATTAGATGATGCATGGCCACCCACGCCAGGATTCTTGCCTGTAGAATCCCCACGGACAGAGGAGCCTGGTGGGTCCATGGGGTCACAAAGAGTCGGACACGACTGAGCGACTAAGCACTTAGTAAGTGGTGACTTGTCTTCAAGGCCTGAGAAGTGGACTGATGGTAAAGCCAGCGGTGCCAGGCCCGCACACATGTGGTCACTGAGTCATCGCTTGGCTCTGAGGCTGCAATTGTGTCTTTATAAAGGAAGGGACTCTGGGCCAGGTTAAGTAGGAGGTCATTTAAGGTCGCAGAACCAGAGAGTGGGGAACAGATCCAACTTCGATCCCGAGGCCAGCAGGTCCCCACACCTCCCCTTCCCTCTCCACCCCATCTCCCATCCATCCCCCTGACCCCGCAGTATAGTGCTGACCTCTTTAAATAGCTGAGTTATGTTCTGTTTAAGAAGATAAGGAATTCAGTCAAAAGAGACCACAGGGTGAATAGTTCCATTTATAAGAAGTGTTTAGGGATTTCCCTGGTGGTCCAGTGGTTAAGACTCTCTGCTCCCAATGTAGAGTGTTCAATCCCTGGTCAGGAAACTGGGTCCTGCATGCTGCAACTTAAAAAAAAAAAAAAAAAGATACTAAACACAGGAACGAAGATCCGACATGCCGCAACTAAGACTTGGCACAGTCAAATAAAAAGGAGGGGTGGCACTTAGGTGCCCAGTAATTGACTATTTAAAAAAAAGAGGTGTTCACAAGTGGCAAGTCCACCAATACCCAATGTAGATCCGTAGTTGCCGTGGGCTGGGGGAGGAGAGGAGTATGGGAGTGACCCCTAGTAGACACGAGGCTTCTTTGGGGTGATGAAAATGCTTTAACATTCATTGTGGTGGTGGTCACACAGGTGTGTGAAAGACTTAAGACCATTGATCGTGCACGTAACTGGCTGAATTGTATGGTATGTGAATTCTATCTTAATAAAGCTGTGAAAAAATGAAAGAGCAAGTGGGTAGCTGTCCTGGGGCTGCCATAGCAAAGCATCACAAACCCGGGGCGGGGGGGGGCTCGGAACTGCAGACATTTATTGTCTCCCAGATCTGGGGTGGGAAGTCTGCAATCAGGGCATGGGCGGGCCATGCTAGGGGTGAGCAAGACCAGGCTAGGGAACATCTGTTTCAGACGTCAGTCCTAGGTTCACGGCGGTCGTCTTCCCTCTTTACATGTCTGTGTGCGTGCATGCTCAGTCACTTCGGTCATGTCCAACTCTTCTGCAACCCCAGGGACTGTAGCCCGCCAGGCTCCTCTGTCCATGGGGATTCTCCAGGAAGGAATACTGGAGTGGGTAGCCATGCTCTCCCCCAGGGGATCTTCCTGATCCAGGGATCGAACCTGCAGCTCCTGCATTGCAGGTAGATTATCTTTCACTGAGCCACCAAGGAAGCCCTACATGTCTGCATCTGTGTTCAAATCCCCCTTTTTATAAGGACACCATCATAGTGAGCTCGGGCCCACCCTAGTGCTCTCACTTTAACTTGATTGTTTCTTTAAAGGCCCTATTTCCTAATAAGGTCCTGGGGATCAGGGCTCCCATGCATCTTTGAGGGGTAGGAGAGTTCCATATGATGCTTTCCAAGAGACTTCTTTTCAGTTCAGTTCAGTTGCTCAGTTGTGTCTGACTCTTTGTGACCCCATGGACTGCAGCACACCAGGCCTCCCTGTCCATCACCAACTCCCAGAGTTTATTCAAACTCATGTCCATTGAGTCGGTGATGCCATCCAACCATCTCTTCCTCTGTCGTCCCCTTCTCCTCCCACCTTCCATCTTTCCCAGCATCAGGGTCTTTTCAAATGAGTCAACTCTTCGCATCAGGTGGCCAAAGTATTGGAGGAAATCAGTCCTTCCAATGAACATTCAGGACTTTAGGATGGACTGGTTGGATCTCCTTGTGGTCCAAGGGACTCTCAAGAGTCTTCTCCAGCACCACAGTACAAAAGCATCAATTCTTCAGTGCTCAGCTTTCTTTATAGTCCAACTCTCATCCATTCATGACCACTGGAAAAACCATAGCCTTGTCTATATGGACCTTTGTTGGTAAAGCAATGTCTCTGCTTTTTAATATGCTGTCTAGGTTGGTCATAACTTTCCTTCCAAGGAGTAAGCATCTTTTAAATTTATGGCTGCAGTCACCATCTGCAGTGATTTTTGAGCCCCCCAAAATAAAGTCAGCCACTGTTTCCACTGTTTCTCCATCTATTTGCCATGAAGTGATGGGACTGGATGCTATGATCTTTGTTTTCTGAATGTTGAGCTTTAAGTCAACTTCTTCACTCTCCTCTTTCATTTTCATCAAGAGGCTCTTTAGTTCTTCTTTACTTTCTGCCATTAAGGGTGGTGTCATCTGACTTCTTTTAAAAGTGTTAAATGTGTTCTAAGTTTCAGCTCAACTTTTAGTGTTTATTCCATTTTTAGAAAAATTAATTGACAGGGAATCTTTGTAGCCAACAAATCTGGGTACACGAACCTTCCTGTTCCTACATCTTTCATAGGAATGCCTGCAGGCGGGGGCCTGGGGGCGGGGAGACGTAGGATAGCAGCATCTGGTTTACAAGGATGAGGAAGGACATTGGGAGATGAGCCCAGCTTGTCTAAGAAGGCGTGCTCGAGGACCACGGTGACAGAGGGCGCCCTGGCCAAAAAATTGTTTTGTGCCCAAGGTGATTTGTGTTGGTTTCAATTAAATCAGGAAGATGGGGGCCTATTTAGCCCTAGCCTGGCCTTCCATCACCACCTGAGCAGCCCAGACCATCTGTTCGGCAGTGCCTTTGAGACAGTTTGAGGTCACTGGCTTCCAGAACTGGAGCATTTTTGCCTGAGTCTAGCCAAGCTCAGCCTGTCAGCCCCTTGACTGTGGATGAGCCAAGTCTACCTGGCGTCAATGGAAGATCTAGTTTCTGGAGCCTTCCAGAGCCTTCCAGAGCCTTGGCAGCACATCCAAGACGTATTAGTTGCCCAAGTGGTGTCCTACTCTTTGCAACCCCAGGGACTGTAGCCCACCAGGGTCCTCTGTCAGTGGGGATTCTCCAGGCAAGAATGCTGGAGTTGGTTGCCATTTCCTCCTCCAGTCCAGGGACCAAAGAGGGAGCCTGACCAAACGCCAGGACCCTCCAGGGCCTCTGTTCACTTGCTGCTTCTTAGCTCTCCGCCTCAACCTTGCTCCTTGCATGACGTACTTCTGTTACGGCTTCCATCCAAAGCAGCCACTTCCTTCTGGACACTGTTATGGTGGCCACTGTCCACACGGCATGAGGTGCTGCAACGACCCTCGGTCTGCTTATTCCTTGTCTCCATGACCCTCCCGGCCAGGACTGAGGTCCACGAGACTGGGGAGTCTCATCTCCTACTTGTCTTGTGTCCCAGAAACCCAGCCTGAGGCTGACATGTGTTTGAGGGTCCCCTGGGTACTCGTTGTGAGGAGCGGGGAGGGCCTCGGAGAGATGGAGCTAGAGCTGTGGTGGACGGTGGAGACCCCTTGCAGACGGGGATCTTTTGCGAGTGCATCCTGTGTGTTTAACTGCAGAGTCAGAGAGGAACACGGGGGGCTTCCTCAGTGCCACGCTGCTCCCGTGAAGGTGAGCACGCTGTCCTCCCGGACAGCGGCCCCGCTGCGTCTCAGATCTGAGTAGCTTCCTCCTCTGTCGGCAGTGATCTGGATGAAACATTCAGGTGGAGACTTGCTGTGTTCAGAATCGTGTGGACTCCCCTGGAGCCCTGGGCTCGGGATGCAGGCGGGAGGAGCCTGCAGGAGCCTGGGTGGGAGGTCTCTGTGGCCGGCAGGGGTGGAGGTGGGCTTCGCAAAGACCCCGTGAGCCCGAGAGGCCCGTGTCGACTGTGACAGGTAAACACCTAAGCCTGTGTTGCCTGTTTACCCCCCAGTCCATCCGCGCTCCTTTCGTGTGCCTCGTCCTTTCTGGCTGCCAGCAGGAATGGCAGATCCTTTCCCGTTTAGCCTGCCCTCTGCACCTTGCACACCTGCACTTGTCTGGACTGAAGTTAGGGGAGAGGCCACTGCGGGGCCGTGTGAACAAACCCGGTGTTCCAGCAGGTGGGGCTGAGCTCCTTCTTGGCAGGTGCAGGGGGTCAAAGTCCAGAGCACCCCAGTCCTAGGCCTGGGCCTCTGGGCACCCAGCCACGTGGCCTCGGGCAAGTCCCTGCCCCGTGTGGGCATGCGATTTGGAGCTTGCATGGGGTGTGTATGTTAGTCTCTCAGTCGTGTCCGACTCTTTGTGACCCCATGAACTGTGTCCTGCCAGGCTCCTCTGTTCATGGAATTCTCCAGGCAAGAATACTCGAGTGGGTTGCCATTCCCTTCTCCCGGGGATCTTCCCAACCCAGGAATTGAACCTGGATCTCCTGCTTTGCAGGCAGATTCTTTACCAACTGAGCCCACACCAGGGAAGCCCGGAGCTTGCACATGTTACTCGTTACTTGATGGTGGTGACCCTGTGATCCAGCAGGTGACGTGCTCCAGACACAAGCGCTGTAACACGTGTGTGTGTGTGTGTGGTCAGTACCCTGCTCAACGTGCACGGCTCGGGGGAGCTTATGACCCAGAAGCACGTCCCCCTGTGGGGCTCCGGGGGTGAGTCTAAAGACCTTCGAGAGTCCAGGACGAGGCTGTGAAAGATGGAGAGACTGTTACCCTTTGGGGTTGGGGTTGGTTTGTTTCTGGTTCCTCTCCATTAAGATCAGGGCATGAGATCCCGCTGATTCCAAACGTCTTTGCACTTCAGGAGTTCTGGAACTGCTGGTTCTACCTAGATGGAGGTATCAAGGGAGTGGCTGAGTGGCTAAGGGCACTGAGCCAATTTGGCTGCTTAGGAAACACCTGGGGACTTTGATAACTATCAGTGGTCTCTGGTACTGGAGGTGGATAGGGCCATGTGTTCCCCCACCACCCCCATCCTGGCAGCCTCAGTGCCGGGTGATATGTTACAATGAGAGGAAATCTTTGATCCAAGTTTGCTAAACCCTTACGGATGGTTAGGAACTACCTACTGCAGCTTAGAGGCAGTCCTGCTGCCCTTCAGTAGATTCACTCTGAGCAGAACTCAGAGGTGTTCTTGGGGCACCTAGGCCGACGTAACAGCAGAGTTCAAGCATCCAAGGCACAGTATGTGGGCATTTTGGCCTCGAGGGCTGTGGTGTGTGTGTGTGTGTTTGTGGCGGGGGCGGGGGGCTGGCTGGATTCTCTGACTGCTTTTCTCCAGGCTGCTGCAGCCCGTCCCGGCCTCCTGAGCCAGCCCTTGCCTTGACACCACTCATTTCGCCAGTGAGAAGGAGCTTTAACCCTCCTTGAGCTGATTAATATGTCCTCTGCCATAGATGTCAGTAAAGATGTTCCAGGTCCCAAGTGGCCCTCTTCTGCATGTCGATTCCTCATTGGGGTATTTTATTGTACTTTTTTTGAAGTAGAGTTTATTTACAGTGTTTCAGGTGTGCAACGGAGTTGCTGTTTGGTTGCCAAGTTGTTTACAACCCCTTGCGACCCCATGGACTCTAATCCACCAGATCCTCCTGTCCTTGGGATTTCCCAGGCAAGAGTGCTGCACTGGGTTGCCATTTCTTTCTCCAACAAAGTAATTCAGATATAGGTAAATATAGATAGATATATGTATTCTTTTTCAGATTCTTTCCATTATAGGTTATTACAAGATAACTAAGTATATCATAGTTCCCTGTGCTATACAGTAGGTCCTTCTTGTTAATCTATTTTATATAAGGTAGGTCTTTCTTGTTTATCTATTTTATATATAGCAGCTTTTATCTCTTCATCCCAAATTCTCAATTTATTCCTCTTTCTTTGGTAACTATTAAGGTTGTGTTCTGTGTCTGTGGGTCTATTTCTGTTTTGTAAATAAGTTTATTTGTACCATTTTTTAAGGATTCCACCTATAGATGATATTGATTTGTCTTTCTCTGTCTGACTTACTTTACTCAGTAGGATAATCTCTAGGTCCATTCCATGTAGCTGCAAATGGCATTATTTCATTCTTTTTATGGATGAGTAATTCCATTGCATATATATATACCGAATCTTCTTTATCCATTCATCTGGTGATGGACGTTTAAGTTGTTTCCTTGTCTTGGCTATTGTAAATAGTGCTGCTATGAGCATTGGGGTGCATGTACATTTTCAAATTAGAGCTTTCATCTTTTCTAGACACATGCCCAGAAGTGGGATCGCTGGTTCATATGGTAGCTCTGGTTTTTTGAGAAACCTCCTTACTGTTCTCCATGGTGGCTGCACCAATTGACATTCCCACCAACAGTGTGGGGGCTTTCCCGGTGGCTGTCGGGAAGATCCCCTGGAGAAGGGCATGGCGACGCACTCCAGTATTCCTGCCTGGAGAATCCCATGGACAGAGGAGCTGGTGGGCTAAAGTCCCTGGGGTTGCAAAGAGTCAGACACGACTGAGTGACTTAGCACACATACAACAGTGTGGA
This sequence comes from Odocoileus virginianus, assembly GCF_023699985.2. Classification (NCBI taxonomy): domain Eukaryota; kingdom Metazoa; phylum Chordata; class Mammalia; order Artiodactyla; family Cervidae; genus Odocoileus; species Odocoileus virginianus. Next base: position 5,364,101 of record NC_069674.1, read on the forward strand.
AGAGTTCCCTTTTCTCCACGCCTTCTCCGGCATTTATCATTTGTAGACATTTTGATGATGGCCAGTCTGATTGGTGTGAGGTGGTACCTCATTGTAGTTTTGACTTGCTTTTCTCAAATGACTAGCGATGTTGAGCATCTTCTCATGTACCTCTTGGCCATCTGTATGTCTTTTTTAGAGAAATATCTCTTTAGGTCTTCTGCCCATTTTTTGATTGGTCAACTGGGAAGCCACAAAACTCCCCTAATGTATTGCATAGTGAGTAGATGCAGGAGCACTGGCCACAAGCTGTGTGTAGAAATGGGGTTCCAAAGTCAGATGTCACAGCACTCACATCCCTGCTTGATCTAGAACATCTCAGATGTCATTGCCGGTGGATGGCCAAGCCAGTGCCATTCCAACACCATGCCATACCAGTGGATAGCCAAGCCAACACCAAGCCATCACCATGCCATGCCAGTGGATGACCAAGCCAACACCAAGCCATCACCATGCCATGCCAGTGGATGGCCAAGCCAATGCCAATCCAACACCATGCCCTGCCAGTGGATGGCCAAGCCAGTCCCAAGCTAATACCATGCCATGCCAGTGGATGACCAAGCCAATGCCAAGCCAACACCATGCCATGCCAGTGGATGACCAAGCCAATGCCAAGCCAACACCATGCCATGCCAGTGGATGACCAAGCCAATGCCAAGCCAACACCATGCCATGCCAGTGGATGACCAAGCCAATGCCAAGCCAACACCATGCCATGCCAGTGGATAGCCAAACCAATGCCAAGCCAACACCATGCCCTGCCAGTGGATGACCAAGCCAGTGCCAAGCCAACCCCATGCCTTGTCCCCTCTTCTGGCCCCCCCGCTTCCGAGTGAAATACAATTGTGGTTAGTGCAGCCAGGAGCCAGGCCCTTGGCCGAGGTTGGACCTTTGCTCCTTCTTAAGCGTTCTGATTGACGGGCTGATTTTTGGTTGTGCTGGGCCTCTCTTGCTGCACAGGCTGCGGCAGTGGGGGCTGCCCTTCACGCGGTGCACGGGCTTCTCCTTGCAGTGGCGTGTCCTGTTGGCGGAGTACAGGCTCTAGGCTCGTGGCTTCAGTAGCTGTGGTGCACGGCCTTGGTTGCTCCGCGGCATGTGGGATCTTCCTGGAGCAGAGATCGAACCCATGTCCCCTGCACTGGCCGAGGGCGTGACACACAGGCCCAGCGCTGGGCAGATCTGGGCTCGGGGCTGTGGGTCCCTTTGCTGTTAGGGCAGGCGCTGCCCTCCTGCAGTGGCGCCCGGTCACAGGACTGAGTTTGCACGCAGCGTCTTGAGTTTCAGACTCACGGCCCAGGATGGAGTGGGGCGCGGCAAAGGGCCTGTGTTAGATTACAGAACGCTCAGACTCTAACCCTGGGCTGTCTCGTTGGGGCTGGGTGGGGGCGCGCTGACGTGTGTGTGACGTGTGTCTCCAGCCTTCTGTGTCTCTTACAGGGTGAGGCGATGCTGTGCCTTGTCTGCTATTCTCCGGCCGCATCCCTTACGTCGCTTGCTTCTTGGACGTTGCCACGGTGGTTTCCTCACAGCACCATGTGACCCTGTCCAAGCAGCCGCACTCACATGGCATCTGGGCCTCCTCTTTGCTGCAGACGCGCCTTGTGCCGAAAGCTTTTTTTGCAGTTCAGATTTTCTTTGGGATGGACTCCTCAAAGGGGAATTCCCGACTTTAAGAGTACAAGCTAATTCTGCTTATTTTTAATTGCACATGTCATAGACCTATGTCACAGAAATGCCAGAAGATTCAAATGACCAAAAGTAAACAGATCAAAATGGGGTGGAATGTGAACCTGTCAGGACTGGAGGGAAATACGCCAGTCACTGAGTCCCAGTGTTGTCACTGGTTTGTCTGTAACCTTGGCGTCTCAGCCTCCCTGAACTGCATTGTCCTTATTCGTACAATAGGTAGTGTTTTACCCAGTTACCTCTTATGCACGTTGAGATAGCTAGCTCTTGAGAAATCAGTTCCAGGAGACAGGCCAGGTCGTAACTTATAGATGCTGGCGAAGCCTGTGGGGGATGGTGAGGTCCCCTGAGGCCCCTGGGTGACAGGTCAGCCCAGCCCACGAGGTCAGAAGGTCGGATGGCTGGTGGGCCTGGCCCAGCACCCTGGAGACCCTGGGTTTGTCTGGTAGGTCATAGGGAACTTGTGTTTGGGGAGGTTTGCTTACTTTTGGTTTTGGTTTGTCCTTTTGGATCTGGTGAGGGTGCTGAGAGTAAAGTTTGGAAAGAAGTGTTTAGGGAGATTGATTTGGGGGCAGAGAATCGTGGGGTGGGGGAATGGGAGACAGGAAGGAATATTCCGGAGACCGGCCATGGGGCTGACTAGAGTCTTCCTGGGTCTTCCGGCCTTGCCAACATGGTCCCCTGAGGCTCCTCCTTCCAGAATGCTGACCTCCACCCTCTCAGGAGAGTAGGTGGGAAACCTCAGAGCCTGAAGAAGTGTGAAGGGTCAGTGGAGATTTTTGGAAGCGAGAATAAACACAGGTGAAGACATTGGCCATGTCTGTTTCAGCACCTTGGCAGCCAGAGCAGAGTGGCCTGTGCCTCTCCATCTCTTAATGAATATTCCAGGTTCCTGAGACTCGGGCTGGCTGATGATCAGAACTGCAGAGAGTCACCCGCGCCCCGTAAGTTATTTGCAGGCGCTTGCCTCCAAACGTAGCAAACCTTTGGACATTTTTGGATGGGGTAGCCCATTTCCCTGCCATCGCCAGCTATTCCAAGCAAAGCTAATTAGGCGTTTTTGCCTCAAGCTTGTTTGTATGCTTTGGAATAAAGCACACAGAAAATAAAACAAGCCCAGCTCACCCAGCGAGGCTAGTTCCAGAGCCAGCTGGAGAAAATATTGTGATTGGCTGGGTCTCCAGGGGACCCCTCGTCCCCGTGCCCGGGGAGGGGTGGCCGCGGGGCTGGCTCCAAAGCCACCGAAATGGCACCAGCTTTTTGCTAAACCGCGAGTTTACGCTGCCCTCTGGTTCCAGAAAAAAAAAAAAATCCCTCCCACCCCAAGCTGATGCTTATTTTTGTCCAAATGCTTGCTCACCCGTTGCCCCACCAGCAGCCCTGGGAGATGCGGGGAGCAGGCGTGTTCCTCAGAGGAACGGGGCCTGGGCTGCGGTCGCGGAGTGTCCATGCTCAGGTCTGAGATGGCCTGGACGTCCTTCGGGGGACACCAGTGTGACTGCCACCAGGCAGAAGGCTGGTATACTTGTGATCCCTGGAAACAGGAGGGCCCCCCCCACCCCCCCGGCACATGGGGGAAGCATGGGCGGGTGAGGAGGCAGCAGGAGCCGGGGAGAATGTGGGCAGGAACCTCCCCAGTGGTTTCTGTGGGAAGGAGCAGGCGGGGCAGGTGAGCAAGCAAAGGGTTGGTGAGTTTGAATCATTTCAGCTCCGGGTGGGGGGGTGCCTCTGGGTGCAGGGGCCGCCCCCTCGTTGTCTGGTACCTGTTGGAGGAGAGCCGCGGAAGAGGTGAGGGGTGTGGGCTTGGCGTCTCACTGGTTTTGACATGAAAAGGGGGAGTGTTTTGCTGACTCTAGGAACTGACGGAGCCCTGAGAGGGCCCTTCCCTCCAGGGTCAGCCAGGCCCCGGACGTCAGAGCATCAGAATGACAGGGAAGCAAGTAGACTCGGTTGATACCTGGCAGGGACCACGTGGCCTGCAGGATGTGGCTTTGCAGCTGGTCTATCAGGGCTGGGGCTCTGGGGTTTCCAATGGGAATTCCACTTGCAGGGCCTTTCGGAAGGGCCTCAGCTCTAGGTAGGGGAAGGGACATTTGGTTCGGCCTGGAGGTGTTTCATCGACTAAGAGGCTTCCCAGGAACAGAGGGAGGATTCAGCATCCGTCTACTTGCCAGAGAGAAATAAAACCGGCATTGTCCGTATCCCGAGGGCACGACCCCCCAGGGGCCCAGGTTCCTGGAGCCATGGTGCAGTTCCCCCCACCCACCACCCCGAAGGGAGACAAGAACCCTGCAGGGGCTGCACTGGGAGCGGACCTGGAGCTCAGGGCCACCGACTGCAGCATCCATCGGCAGTCTCCCCCACCTCCCTCTGTCCGCTGCCTGTCTTTTTAAAAGACCTGGCTGAGTCTTCCCTCCCTCTCCCTGGACCAGGGTAGTGAGGAGTCGCCTCCCTGCATGCTCCCCCCACCCCACCCCGACGCCGCGGTGGTCATGACAGTTTGCTGCAGTCCCGTCAATGGGGGGACCTGCCCCGCGCCGCCTGTGTCGTGAGCCGCAGCGCGGGCTCCAGCCATCACGCCCGCCGCCCGCGTGGCTCCGGGGACTGGGGACACACCCAGCCCGCTCCGTCCCCATCTGTTGCAGACGTGCGCCTGGCGGAACCCTAGAAATCGCCTGCGCTGAGGGGGTTGGGGAGCCCCCTTCTCTGCCTGTCTCTCTCGGGGAACCTTGGGAGCCAGCGAGGAAACACGATTTTTTTTTTTTTCTCCCGAGCTGGGGGCGCTGTGTCTCCCCCATCGCTTGTCAGCCGGCACATCTCCCCGCGGCTGGCGATGAGCACCCGGGAAGGGGAGATCTCCTGGACCGCTCGGAGCTGAGTAAGCAGACCTCCGGAGGAGCTGGCTGTCTGAGTGCGTGCTGGTCATTGCGGTGCCTGGGTGTGCGGCTTTTGCTCTCTCCTGATGCTTTGTCTGCTCTGTATGCAAGACGGATGCCGAATTCTCGCTTTGTTCCTGGGGAGCCTCTTATTCAATTAAACACCTCCAGGCCGAACCAAATGTTTCCTCCCCTACCTGGAGCTGTGTGTTCCCTCCTTACATAACTTTTTCTTGGAGGTTTAGAGAATAACTCGTGAAGGTGGCGTGTGTGTGTGTGTGTGTGTGTGTGTGTGTGTGTGTGTGTTTGTATTGCGGGGGGAGCGGGGGAGGCGAATTCATCTGTGTTCCTCCTCTGAGTTTGGTTCCTCCTCCCCACCCACCTGAGTGTGGGGTCTCCCCTCCCCCCTCACTCCCCTCCCATCCACCTTAAATCTCCCTGGCTGAAATCTCAGCAGGGTCTGACTTCCCTCCCTGCCCTGAGTCACCGTTTATTGAATCTGTCCCAAAGGGAAAAAGGGTCAGGGATGCTCGGGGACTCTGGGGCACCTGCCCCGTGGTCCCCTGGAAGGCTCTTGACCACATAACTCGGTCGGTCGGTCTCTGGCTAGTGGAAGGTGAGCTGTGAAAACTGTACTTGTTGCTTTTAACTTCTGGGAAAGACATTAAAAAAACAGAAAATAGGAGGTGAGGGGGGTGACCAGGAAGGGGGGAGGAAGAGAGGAGGGACAATGTCTTCACCCTGGTCTGAGCTAAGACTGGTCTGTTCTCTTCGCGAAGGAGGAGGGGGGAGGCTGAGAACCCGATGCCTGGACTGTGGAGCCACAAGTGGAGCTCCGGGCTGGAAGGGGCTGGTCCGGAGACACGGCCAGCTGGCCGGGGTGCACTGCTCCGAGGTCGCCACTGCTGTTTTTGTTTGGGGGTCCCCCTTCCCTAAGGCAGAGGCTTCACGAGTTATGTGTGGACAGAACTTGAACTTAGGGTCAGTGATGGCTGGTGACTGGAGAGATGGGTGGGGTGGGGTGGGGGGCGAAACAGAAAGAAGCTTGAGCCCCTGCTTCTGTGTTTACAGCTGAATGGGGAGGAAAGTAGGCATAGGAGGTGACTGGCAACTCTGGGGCTTTGGGGAGTCAAGCCCCAGGTCTCTGCCGATTCGGTGATGAGAGGGCTGAGGGGCGGTCTGCACAGTTGGGAGAGTGACTTGGCAGGTGCCCCCTGTGCCCGGGGGTGGGCCCAGGGGGTGCAGACAGAAGGGTTCGGCCAGGAGGCTCCTGTCCAGGGGCAGGGGAGACCCCGAAGCATAAGCGGAGAGGACGCTCAGGTGCTGGTAGGTGTGACCAGGTGACAGGCCTGCAGGAGCGGAGGGGAGGGAAGGCGGGTCGTGCAGGACGCCTGCTGGGAACGGGGGAGCCGGGAGAAAATGGGAGAGAGGGAGGCAGTGAGCTTGAACCAGCCTCCGTGGGCTCCGTCCAGCCCCCTTCACCAGTCCAGGGGGAGGCATCGACCCTCAGGACCCCGGCGCCCCCTCCCCCACCATCTCCAACTGCTTCCTCAGTTTATCTGCAAACTGCCAAGGGCTCCATCAGTCTAAGGGGTGGGGGGGGGGGTACTCTGTTTTTTTTTTTTTACCCAATACTAGGCCTATGAGACAAGTTATTCAGCTCCTTTTTATAGAAGAGGAAAGGAAAGGTTAAAAGATTAAATTCATGCAGGGAAGATAATTGAAAATCTAGGATGTTTAAGGTTCTTAATCTTCTCTCATCTGAAGTCACAAGGGTGGAACTGGCATCTCTTTATTGAGGAGCTGGTGGGGGGGTGGGGAGAGGGAGGGTGTCTGGGAGACGGAGGCTGGGTTGGGGGGACCTCATCATAGGCTGTGGGGTCCTCCTTAAGGCTGGTCCCCTGTCTGATATTAAAATAAACTTTAGTGAGATAACCTCTTGAATCCTACATGCCAGGCACTGGCCATTCCGAGATGAGTAAGGCATGTGGTTGTGATGTTATCAGTTCATGGTGCTGGACAGCCAGGGACCCTGGAATGGAGGTGCGAACTTGGGGTTCTCACTTCAGCTCAGCTGTTTTAGTTTTCTGGAGTAAATGCACTTTTTAAAATTGAGATATAATGGGCATACAACATTATATTTGTTTTAGGCGCACAGCACAATGATTCAGTTATTTGTCTGTGATGTGAAGTGATCATCACAGTAAGTCTAGTTAACATCCATCACCATTCATACTTACAAGAAGTTGTTTTTCTTGTGATGAGAAATGTCAAGATCTACTCTTAGCAACTTTCAAATATGCAGTGCAGTATTACTCACATATAGGCTCCCTTGTTAACTGTTGGAATCCTTCTTGGATTTTTCCAGTCCCTCACTGCTCTCCTAACAACAGGCCTTCTTCTTCCTTTAATAGTCTTCCAGTCTGTCCTCCGACCAGACACGCATCTCCTCCTGGGAAGCCCCTGAACCTGCCCTCGTACTGTGCCCATGGGCTAGTATAGGTTGATGCCTGTACTTTTGTTTTTTGCCTTATTTTGTGTTAAGTTGTATTCATATAGTTCTCCTAGGTTGACTTAATTGATAGCACCCATTGGTCAGCTAGAGATTTTATTAGAAGGATTGTCTTCATCAGTCAGTTCAGTTCAGTTGCTCAGTCGTGTCCGACTCTTTGCGACCCCATGGACTGCAGCATGCCAGGCCTCCCTGTCCATCACCAACTCCCGGAGTTTACTCAAACTCATGCCCACTGAGTCGGTGATGCCATCCAACCATCCCATCTTCTGTCATTCCTTTCTCCTCCTGCCTTCAATCTTTCCCAGCATCAGGGTCTTTTCAAGTGAGTTAGCTCTTCACAGCAGGTGGCCAAAGTATTGGAGCTTCAGCTTCAGTCCTTCCAATGAATATTCAGGACCAATTTCCATTAGGATGGACTGGTTGTCTTCATATCACCTCTTAAACTGCTAATAGCTGTTTACATTTTGGGAAATATTTGTTGACTATGTATTAGGCGCCGGGCACTGTGTTTGACATTTTCATGGATGTTCACGATATTAAATCTCATGACAGTCTTGGCCTCATTTTACCCATGAGGAAACTGGAGCTCTGTGAACTTGAATCATTTACTGAGGTTGCACGGCTAGTACATGGTGAACCAGGGTCAAACTCAGGCCCTCTGACTCCAGAGTTGCCCCCTCCTCCTTCTGGTGCTGTGTGGGCCCTGTCTCCCACTATGGGGCCCCATCTCGGCTCCCATCATGGGCAGTGACTTGAGCAAGAAACTGAGGCAGGACCTACAGGCCAAGGACTTGCTGGAGAAGCCAGCTGCCCCTCCTCCTTCCGCCCCATGTCCACCTGGACCAGACTTCTTTCCCATGAGCAACTTAAGGTCCCGGAGTCCTCCAGGCAAGGATACTGGAGTGGGTTGCCATTTCCTTCTCAAGGGGATCTTCCTCGCCCAGGGATCGGACCCACATCTCTTATGTCTCCTGCATTGGCAGGCAGGTTCTTTACCACCATCTGGGAAGCCCAGGCAGGTAATAAATGCTCAATAAACAGCAGGCCCCTCCCTCTAGGCGGCGGTCAGTTGTGGGTGTCCCCGCTGAGCCCGGAAGAACATCTCCACGACAGGCCTAGAAGTGACCTGGTTTTCCGAGTTCTCTGGGTCTTTTCGATCGGATTTTTCATCAGGAAGTTGAGGCTGGAGGGCTCTGGGTTCTGTTGTGTTCACGCAGTTCCCCCGTGATTCCTGTCCGGCCCCTTCTCCATCTGTCCTTGGTGACACGGGTGCCCAATCCCTCCCCCTTCCCGCCTGTCCCATGTGGACAGTTGACGCCCTCGGGTGGGTCATCTGGGTGTCTGCCCGGCTCCCCTGAGGGTCACGGTGGCCTGCTTTTCCTTGAAACTTAATTCCTTCCTTGAGTTCCTTTGGCATCTTTCATCCTAAGATACAGCCCAGTGGGAGGTGGGGGGAAGGTCAGAGAAAAGAAAACCCGGACCTGGCTTTCTGCTCTGATTTTACTCCGCGGGCGAGGTGTGTGCTGGCATTTCACTGTCTCGTCTGCTTCTCAGGGCGTCTGCCATCTGCCTGTGCTCGTGGCTCCAGCTCCTTAGAGCCTTGCTGGGCGGGTCCCAGGAAATAGGAGAACAGAGACCCGGGCAGGCGGCCCCACAGCACCCCGCGTCTGCAGGCAGCCCCTGGAGGGTTAGGGGTCCAGGCCACCCAGGGCCAGGGAATCGGGGGTTAGCGCTGGCCTCCAGCCAGCTCCTCCTCCTCTTCTGGGTCCAGGGCTCCCACGACAGGGTCTCACCGGCTTGAGAACCAGACACGGAATGGGGGCAACTCAGCAGACTCGTACCCCGCACAGCAGGCGTCCTGGACAGGCAGCTGCGTTGACTCAGTCATGTTCAGAGTCACGTTTTCACGACTGGAAGTATACTTGGAGCTGATGCTTATGGGCATTTGGGGTGTTCTGAGATGCCCACCGTGGAAGGAGGAATAGGGTGGGCTGTGCTGGGGAAAAGGTCATAAAGAAACAAACAGAATGTTCTCCTGACTTAGGGTGTGGGTGTGCCTGTGTGTGTGCGCATGCTAAGTCACTTCAGTCATCTGACTCTTTGCAACCCCGTGGCCTGTAGCCCACCAGGCTGTTCTGTCCATGGTATTCTCCAGGCAAGAATACTGGAGTAGGTTGCCATGCCCTTCTCCAGGGGATCTTCCTGACCCAGGGATCGAACCTGTGTCTCCTGCAACTCCTGCCTTGCAGGCTGGTTCTTTACCTCTGAGCCCCCGGGGAAGCCCGGGGACAGTGCATGACCCTCCAAATAACTGGAACCAACAAACAGACTCTTCCACAAACCGTATTGGGTGTGAGACCCCCTCAGGAGGGGAAAAGGAGGGCAGAACATAAGGGGCGATGCAGCAAGGCCAAAAGGCTCCCTTCCACATAGAAGCGGGTCTGGCCCTGGGACCAGGGTCGGGTCTCTGCGGCTTGGGCTGTTTGAAGTGGAGGCTCCTTTGCTTTACAGAAACCGTGGGCCTCTGCCAGGTAAATCCTGCCCACCTGTTCTTCTCAAAGATGGGAGACGTGGGAAGGCATTTCTAGAAATACTTTCACCAGTAAGGATCAGAAGGGTGATTCCTCTTTATTCAAAAATCAACTATTGATTCTTTACATACCGTTGCTAGTACCAAACCCTTTCCTGGCTCCGTGGTACAGAATCCATCTGCCAGTGCAGGAGCTGTAGGTTTGATCCCTGGTTGGGAAGGGTCCCCTGGAGAAGGAAATGGCAACCCACTCCAGTATTCTTGCCTATAGAATCCCATGGACAGAGGAGCCTGGCTCGTTACAGTCCATGGGGTCACAAAGAATCAGACACGACTTAGTGGCTAAACTACAATACCAACAGCATCAAACCCTTCCCTACCCAGCTTTGGCAGCAAACATGCAATTCTCCAAGGTGAGTTTCTGGATAATGGAAACTCCTTCCCAAATAAAGCACTTGACCAGCCAGGTGAGCCCTCCTGTGTCAGAGTCAGGGCTGAGCTAGAGAAGGGGGGTCTGGAGGTGCCCTTGGAGGGGTGTCTGCATTTTACCAGCGAGTGAGACAGATGTGCTTTGATGGCTGGGAAGACGAACATGGGAGGGAAACTTCCAGAACCTGATGCTGGCGAGAGACCTCCAATGGGGGGTGGGGGTCAGGTAGGGGGGAAGGATGAGGGATGGGGGTGGACAGGGCAGCCACGGATCCTGAACAGGGCTGGGCTGATGGCCGGGAGTGCCCGGGGCTTCCTGATGCAGCAGAGACTTGAGGCTGGGTACAGGCGGGAAGGGGCCGGATGGGGCTGGGGGTTCATCCGTTTTGAGTGGGCTTTCTGCTCGAATTCCCTGAGCCTCTTGGCCCCTGGTGGGGCTTGGCCCTTCCCGCAGGCCCTGGCCGGGCGTCTCCCCAGCACACCACCGGCTTGGCTTGGAGCTCACTGCAGACATCTGTCACCACCCACTCTCTCTGAGTCATCCACACTTATCTGCTTAAAGCACAGAGCCTTGAAATGCGCTTTCCAGGGGGGCCTTCCAGCACAGATCCAGCGAAGAAGGAGGGTCCTGGGGAGGGGTGGAGGGACGTGGGTTAGGGGTCCTGAAAGCCCCTTTCTGCTTTCCTTCCGTGGGGTAGTGTCCAGTCGCCCCCCCTGGCCCCTCATGGTCTCACTAGTGGCCACCTGGCAGCCCTCCCCGAAAGACTTGCTCCCCTTCCAGGCTGGCTGCCTGCACAGGGGGCGCTGGGCCTGCCTGGGGGGCTGTCAGCCCGACTCCCACCCCCGGGAGAGGCTCTGGGGGAGGCTTCGGGGGGCTGGGAGGGGAAGGGGGCAACAGCGGCTCTCATTCTGCAGTCCTCCTCACCTTGGCCGTCTTCACTTCCAGACCCCCAGATTTCAGCCAGAGCCCCAAGTGTCTCTCCAAGTGTGCCCCGCTCCTGCATGGGGTCTCTTGGGGGCTGGCCCCGCCTGCTGAGTGGAGGTTACCCGCAGAGTCGTCTGCGCCCTGAGGACCAGCTTTGCAGGAGAGGAATCTGGGTGCATGAGTTGGAATCAACGTCTCTCCCTCCTGCTCGTTTATCTAAAAAGAAGATTCTAGATATTGCCCGAAGTCCAGCCTGGCGGCAAGTCTAGCGGTTCCCTGGCCCTCCCCTCAACTCCCACCCCCATCAGTCTCTAATTTCACTCAGGGAGAAAGATAAGGAAATCACTATCAAAGTGCCAGAACACAAACAAACAAACAAAAGCAAAAAGGCAGAGTATTTTTTCACTGATTCTAAATGCCTGCGGGTTAAGCCAGGGTCCTGTCTGAGCTGCTGGCCATGCCTCCACTGGATCCTAACTGTCAAAAAAACTGGCGTCTGGTGACACGTCTTGAATGGTGACACCAACCTGACGTGGCCCAGGCTGACCCCAGAGGTCCTTCCTGACTTATCTGGGGTCCAGTGAGTGGAGATGTCAGGTGGAGATGAGCTGTCTGTGGGCGTCGCTCTTCACGGGTTTAAATAGCCACGTGTTCTTGGTGTTCGGTGATCCCTACACTTCGTACTTGGCGGGCGGGGAAGGTGTGGTTTATGGAGTGGGGAGTGGGGAGCCGTGGCCTCAGTCCCAGAGAGCCGCCGAGCACCCCTTCCCCACTCCAGGCCTCCCCAGCTAACCTCACTCAGGCACTTTTCCTGTCTCTCTGTCTCCATCCCGTTCAGATTTCTCTCTTTTATCTCCTAGGCCTTCAGGGTTTTCTGCTGATTTGTTGCTGCTGTTTGGCTGAGTTGTGTCTGACTCCATGGACTGCAGCACGCCAGGCTCCTTTATCCTCCACTGTCTCCTGGAGTTTGCTCCAATTCATGCCCATTGAGTCAATGATGTTATCCAACCATCTCATCACCTGTCATCCCCTTCCTCTCTCCCTCTCAATCTTTCCCCGCATCAGGGTCTTTTCCTAGTCAGCTCTTCCCATCAGGTGGCCAAAGTGTTGGCGCTTCATTATCAGTCCTTCTGATGAATATTCAGGGTTGATTTCCTTTAGGATTGACTGGTTTGATCTCCTTGCACTTCAAGGGACTCTCAAGAGTCTTCTCCAACACCACAATTCGAATGCATCAATTCCTTATGCTCAGCCTTCTTTATGATCCAGCTCTCACATCCATAGGTGACTACTGGAAAAACCTAGAGATTAGCTAATCTTCTGAGATTACCAACTCAGAGAAGGGAGTAGTTTAGTGAGTTATCTCTCCTGGTTATTTGAATGCAGCCTGGACCCAGATAAGGGTCAGTTTTCTCTAATTTCACTGTTTTGAGATCCATAGTTAGGATCCAGCTGAGGCACGGCCAGCAGCTCAGACAGGACCCTGGCTCAGCAGAGTCCCCAGGCATTTAGAATTAGTGAAAGATACTCTGGCTTTTTGTTTTTGTTTGTTTTCTGGCACTTTCACAATGATCTCCTTATCTTTCTCTCTGAGTGACATTAGAGAAAACTGATCTTTGAAGCACCTGTTTCGCTTTGGGACATCTCGTGCTTGGGGATTTACCCTTTGGGAGAAATGGACTCTTGGTGTCCGAGGGCGCTTTCCTTCCATCTCTGTTTGTGGCTGCTGTGTGTTTGAGCGGGTCCTGGAAGGTGGAACGCTGGTCTTTCAGGTCCCAGGTAAGGGAAGAAGGGACAGCTGCACCCTCTCTGATCTGCGTAGCAAGGTGCTTTGGCATCAGGAGGGCCACTGGATCCGGAGACTTTCTGCTAGAAAATCATGTAACGGGTCCATAACACAGAGCACAGTGCTTCCTGGAAATTCTACTCCCGCTGCCTGGAAAAGCGTATTCCGTCTTCCAGGCTTGGCAACGCGGACATCTTCCCTGGGTCCTGGTGATTGCTTGTCTTGCTTTTTCTCCCCTATGGTATAGGGATGGCTGGTGGTTCGCCGGTCACTTTTTGGCCAGCTTTCATGACCTGTGGTTTAAATACAGTGAAATCCGCCCACTTTAAGTATATAAGTGGGTTGAGGGTCAGTATGCAGTCACGCGACTACCAGAGCGATTGTGGGACAGGACACTCCCATCACCCCCTGAAGCACCCCCAAAGGCCCTTCAGGTCCCTCTGCAGCCTGCCCCTCCCCACCCAGACTGAGGGTGGCTCTGTGTCTTCCCCGTGAATGCCTTACCTGTGTTTCCAGCGCCACCCCCGACACACAGGGGCTTCTTAATGGACGTCTAAATGGATAAACACACCAGTGACTCTAACAGATACTTGATACCCTCCCCTGAGACTCCTTCTGGTTCCTCCCCTTCGCCCTCAGTTCTGAAAGACGGTCTAGCAGGCTTTCGTTAATAAATAATTTCTGCATTTAGTCATTCCTGATCTCAGCCTTCTGATCAGCATTAGATAATCAGTGTTCCCAGAGCTGATGAAATTCCAGCTAAAGGCAGAGACACGCTGTTCTCATGGCTTGGGCTGTCAGGGGCAAATGTGTGATTCCCTTCCCATTCTTCAGAAGACTGGACGCATTGCAGGAGCATCCGTGGCTGCTTTTTGTCACCTCCCATCCTAGACCGGAAGTCACCGACCTATCTCACCCCCCCACCTTCCTTGGTTTGGGGGTTTTTTGTTCATAAAGAGGAAGCTAGCACTTGAGCGATTTAGAGACATACCCAGAGAGCATCCCCAAAGACTGCTTCAGTTTACAGGGACTTTCAATTTCCCTAATTCATCACCAAGGGGTCAGAGCCCCTTCATCGTGCCTTCCTGAACTCTCCTTTCTCCTGTAAGTTCGGGATGGATCTTGCCATTGTAAGGGTGCTGTTGAATCTGTCCCTTTCCCGTAACCAAAGCTGTGAGGAAGAGGATTCCATGGCCTACCCAGTGGATTCAGTGTTGAAAACATTTTGCCCCTAAATATGATAACATTTACCCATAAAATCAGTCATTCATTTTAGAGTAATAGCTAACAGTTTCCAAGTGATTGTCATGCATCATTATAATCTCTTTATTGCTGTTTTGTTGTTTAGTTACTCAGTTATGTCTGATTCTTTTGTGACCCCATGGACTGTACCCCACCAGGCTCCTCTGTCCATGGGATTTTCCAGGCAAGGATACTGGAGTAGGTTGCCGCCTCTCCTCCTGGGGATCTTCCCAACCCAGGGATCGACCCCATGTCTCCTGCATTGGCAGGTGGATTCTTTACCACTGCACCACCTGGGAAGCCACATAATCCTTTTCTATGTTAGTACAAATGTACTGTGTTTACCTCTTTATGAGTCTGAGTAAGCTCTGGGGGTTGGTGATGGACGGGGAAGCCTGGCGTGCTGCAGTCCATGAGGTCGCAGAGAGTCACACACGACTGAGCGACTGAACTGAACTGATTTATATGCTCACTCATCATTGCACAGGAACCCCTGTGACTCCCATTTTAGAGATTAGAAAACTGAGAAATTAGCTGTCGCAAGATTATATAGTTTTCTGGTTATCTGTTGCTATTTCATAAACCGCCCTGATTCTTAAGGCTGTGGTCTGGGATCGCCCGGGTCTTGGGGCCGCCTCATCAGCCCAGCAGTTCTCCTTTGGGGTTCCTCAAATATTTTCAATGCAGTGGCCCTTGGGGCAGAGTTCTCAAGGTTTTTTCACTGCCCCATCTGGTGCCTGGGCCGGTTTCACATCCCTTTCTCCACGCTGCCTCTCCACGTGGCTCGCTCGAACTTCCCCAGAGCATGGTGGTCTCGGCGCAGTGGGACTTATAACACAGCAGCTGGTTTCCCTCAGGGAAGAGTCCAGAGGATCCAGGGATAAACTTCTTATCACCTAACTCAGAAGCCTAACTGACCCAAGTTGTTCTTCTGTGCTTTCATGTTGCACCAAAAATTGTGTGTGCTTAATCGGTCAGTCGTGTCCGACCGACTCTTGGACTCCATAGACCATAACCTGCCAAGCTTCTCTGTCCATGGGATTCTCCAGCCGAGAATACTGGAGTGGGTAGCCTATCCCTTCTACAGCAGATCTTCCCAACCTAGGAATCAAACCAGGGTCTCCTGCATTGCAGGCGGATTATTTACCAACAGAGCTATCAGGGAAGCCCAAAATAGATGCAAATAGAATAGGTGCAAATGTAGGTTACTCAGATGCAACTTTTCACTGATCCAGCGAAAGTTCACCGATCTGACAGCCTTGCCTGTTGGTGATGAGGCTGTGGGGCAAACAGATGCTGGCCTACACCCCAGTTAGGAGAATGGAATGGTCCAGACCTAAGGAGGCCTATGACGGTTTCTGTCAGGAATCAGGGATGCAGTACCCTTTGAGCAGCGGTCACATGAACCTAGAACCATGAAGAACGTACAGTTTTCATTGCAGCAGCCTGTGATATTGACAGGGCCTGGTGAAACTAGAGTGTCCCATGCAGATGGACACACCACAGATACCAGAAAACCCTGCATGCTGACATTGAAAGATCCCTAGACAGATAATGTGATGGACAAGGTGTGGAGCAGAATATATAATATACCAGGGAGCCCCTTGTATTAGAAGGGGGGACTATACTTGGTATTTACACTTGCATGAAGACAGCAGCTGAAAGTGGTCCCTTTGGATGCACGCTGTGGATGGAGACAAGGGTGGAAGAGCCCAGCTTTTCAAGCCTGTGTCACTTTGTTCTGACTTTTGAATCACTGTGAGTTTTTTTTTATCCATACACAAAGAATCAGTCGGATGACATAGCTGTTGCCCTCAGAGTGTTTATAGCCTTGACAGAAAGTTTGTAACAACAGATGGACAGTGCTTGAGTGGGTTGATTTTATTTTCCTATTTTTTAAACTTTTTATCTTGGAGTATAGTTGATAGTATATAACTTGGGATATAGTTGCAACCATGTTTCAATAGTTTCAGGTGTACAACCAAGTGATTCAGTTGTCCAGATACATGTGTCTTTTCTTTTTCAAATTTATTTTCCCAGTTAGGTTGTTACATAATTATTGAGCCGAGTTCCCTGTACCTGTCCTTGTTGATTATCCATTTTAAATATAGCAATGTGTGCATGTCAGTTGAGTGGATTGATTTTATAACCTTTTTAAAAAAAATAATTTTGTTTATTTGCTTACGGCTGTGCTGGGCCTTCTCTGCTGCCTGTGGGCTTTCTCTAACTCTGGTGCGTGGGGACTACTGTCTAGTTGCAGGCTTCTCATTGTGGTGGCTTCTCTAGTTGCAGAGACAGGCTCCGTGGCATGCGGGCTTCAGTAGTTGCAGTTCCCGGGCTCTAGAGTGTAGACTCAGTAGTTGAGGCCCATGGGCTTAGCTGCTCTGTGGCACGTGGGATCTTCTGGACCAGAGATCGAACATGTGTCTCTTGCATTGATTGGCAGGCAGATTCTTGACCCCTGAGCCACCAGGGAAGCCTGAGTGGGTGGGTTTTAAATGCAGCGGGCTGAGAGGTCATTTACAGTGGACTGGACCGCCAAGGCCTTGTGAATCTGTCAGACCCACGTTCTTTCTAAAGGAGGAAGAGGCGATGAGTGGGTGAGAGAAGGGCAGGTCAGCCCCAGCCAGACAGCCTGGTGCTGGCCAGCACCTCTCAAACCCCAGGGTGGAGGAGGCAAGCCAACCCGCTGGCCCTGACGGTGGCTCCCTGAACTCCAGCGTGAGAACCGCTGGCTTACAATTGTATTCCCATCGAAGTATTTTTAATTGCAAATTGTCACCCTCCTCCTGTCGTTCCTACAGGAGCAGCTGGGAACCTGCAGTCTAGCTGAGGGTCTGCCCGGGGCTCTGCCAAGAGGCCCGTGGTCATCGGTCCACACTGGGACAGGAGCTGGAGCGGTCACTTCATGCCTCGTCCACGGCTCTGAGTCCTTCCTGAAGGCCGGGGGCCAGCAGCCTGGCACATGCCCAGACTCGGGGGCCCTGAGCCCAAGGGGATCTCAGGCAGAAAAGATAAATGAGGCGAGGGAAACCTGGAGAAGGAACTGCGAGCTGAGGTCAGGAAGCAGGAGGGCGGGAGGGAGGCGTGCAGACCCACATCCCCTCTCTCAGGCCAAGCCGGCCGTGGGGTGCTGGCTTCCTGACTGCTACTTTTTAAAGATGATTTGTATATAATAACCTTGAACTTGTGGGGGTCGTGGGCCCGGTTGGAGGTGAGGGAGGGAGAGAGGAGTCCCAGGCCCGGTGCAGGCTGCAGAGTAACCAGGAGGAAGCGGATGGAAGTCTGGGCGGTGGCCTCGGTGCCCTGGACACCAGGTGATGAAAATGACACCTCCCTCCCCAGGCCGGAGGGGCCACAGAAGGTTTCAGCCAGCAGGGTCCCTGCTCGGGGCTGCTCCTTTGCCGGGGCCAGGCACGCAGCAGAGAGGACTAGCACACATGCTCTTCTGACTGTGTCCTTTGAACCACGAAAGCGGGGCTGCATGGAAACCAAGAGGGGACCACGTGGAGCCTCTGAAAGCCCCCCGCAGCTCTGGGTACCCCCACCCCAACCTGTGGCACTTCCCACTCTTCGTGGACCTGCCTAGGGATGAACCAGTCAGTTTACAACAGATCTCTGAGAAGCATCAGCTCCCCACGTCATCCTGGAAGGCCAGAGTCCACTCACTTTGGGCCCAAAGACCTGGGACGTGAAGACCTGTGTTTTGCAAGCAGGGGGAGGTGTCCACAAGAACTTATAGGTACAAAAGGCAGAGATACGTCCAGAGGCTTCCAGAACCAAGTGATCAAGAGTGAAAATGGAAGAGCTGGTGATGCCCGGAGACACGCAATCCCAAGGGGTCCTCTGGCTTGAGGAACCTGACCCAGAATCTTCCGTGCCTCTCTTAGTGAGAAATAAAGATCCCAGGCCCCCGACCCCCTGGGTGGCCTGGGGGGACACATCGCAACACACGAGGACACACTGGGACCAGGTCTTCCTAAGAGATCATGGCTTTTAACCTAGTTCCTAAGATGTGGGAAGCAGGCTGTTTTTTCCCCTCCCTTGAAAAAGCAAAGCTGCAGACAACCCCTGTGTTTTGTACCTGACTCCCTGCCGCGGCGGCAGCTGATCTAGAAGTTTCTGCTTCCCTGGTGACTTTGGCCCCACACCCAGCATTTTTCTTCCCTCTCCTCCTTACATAACAAGCCCCCCTCTCTTGAACAGAATGGGTTTGTTGGCAGCAGAAACAGAAACCCCAGCAAATCCCTTGTTTGGCTCTGTTAGCGCCGTGGTCTGTATCCTTGAGTCCCCGACCGGGAACCACTGGTTACTCAGTGCCCACGGGGTCTCCAGCCCAGCCCTGGGATCTGTGCCCCCCACTCACTCCCTGCTCCAGACATCCTGAGGCTGCCACCAGCTTCCATCTGGAGCCTGCTGGCCAGAGCCCTCTCTCCAGGGTCTCCATGGCCGGCTTGGCCTGAGAGAGGGGATGTGGGTCTGCACGCCTCCCTCCCGCCCTCCTGCTTCCTGACCTCAGCTCGCAGTTCCTTCTCCAGGTTTCCCTCGCCTCGTTTATCTTTTCTGCCTGAGATCCCCTCGGGCTCAGGGCCCCCGAGTCTGGGCATGTGCCAGGCAGCTGGCCCCCGGCCTTCAGGAAGGACTCAGAGCCATGGACACAGGATGAAGTGACCACTCCAGCTCCCATCCCAGTGTGGACTGATGACCACAGGCCTCTTGGCAGAGCCCCGGGCAGACCCTCAGCTAGACTGCAGGTTCCCAGCTGCTCCTGTAGGAACGACAGGAGGTGGGTGATCAAGGCCCAGAGCGGGTTGGCAGGCAGAACCGAAGACATCTCTGCCTGTTTGCTGCTGTTAATTTTTTTTTAATTAATAGACTTTTGGGTGGCAGTTCTAAAGTTACAGAACAATTGAGTGAAAAGTTTAGAGAGCTCCGTGTACCCCCTTGCCCTCCGTGCCAGCATCCCCTGTTGTTAATATTAGTGGTGCATTTGTTACGATTGATGAGCCTTTATTAATACACTATTATTAACTGAACTGGAGAAGGGAATGGTAACCCACTCCAGTAATCTCGCCTGGAAAATCCCATGGACAGAGGGTCCTGGAGGGATACAGTCCATGGGTCGCAAAGAGTCGGACACGACTGAGCACATTAGCTGAAAGTCACAGTTCACATTGGGCTCGCTCTTGGTTTTATACATTTTATGAGTTTTGATGAATTTATAGTGACACGGGTTTCCCTGGGGGCTCAGCTGGTAAAGAATCTGCCTGCAGTGCGGGAGACCTGGGTTCGATCCCTGGGTTGGAAAGATCCCCTGGAGAAGGGAAAGGCTACCCACTCCAGTATCCTTGCCTGGAGAATTCCATGGACTACAGTCCACGGGGTCGCAAAGAGTCGGACACGACTGAGCCACTTTCACTTTCAGGGTTCAGGCCCAAAACACGTCCTATCTTGGAGGAGGAAACTGAGGCCAGTGGAGGGAAGTGCCTTTTCAATCAGCGCAGCTGGCTGGAACTGAAATCTATATCCGGGCCTTCCTCAGAGAGGGTGTGGGCTCGGTTCAGCTGCTTTTTTTTTTTTTTTTTTTTTAGCAACAGGAGCTCAATTAGTAAAAAGGACCAAAAAATACATTTACAAAAGAGCTAGCCACTTGGCCATTTTGAGTGTCATTACTAACCTGCCCTGTGTCGGGGCTTCCCTAGTGTCCAGCAGCTCAGCCTCCGAGCTCCCCGCGTAGGGGGCCCAGACTCAATCCCTGGTGAAGGAACTAGATCCCACAGGCTGCCGCTAGGAGCCTATATGCCGCAACTGCAGACCCCACATGCTGCAGTGAAGATCAAAAATCCCGAGTACCAAAGCTAAGAGCCGGTGCAGCCAAATAAATAAATAAGCAAACCCCCTACCTAAGGTAGAGTCCTCAAACACTCCAGGGCCACTGGGTTCTGTGTGCCCCCAACACCCACTGTTCCACCTGAGAATGCTGGTTTCCCATGTGGGGTGGCAGGACGTGTGCCTGGCGCGTGCTCGATGGGGCCCTGGCAGGCCCTGCCCCAGAAGGAAGGGGAAATGGGCAGACACCCTCTGCGGGACCCACTGGTGTCCACATACCTGCCGCACTAGGCTCTGATGCCAGCGCCTGGAACCCTTCTCTGCAGGGCGCCCGCCAGCCTTCCGTCGGCAGGAGGACACCGAGGTTTTTGTGGTTCCCGAAAGTTCCAGGAACAGCTGCTCACCCTGATGGCTGTGGCCACAAGTGAGAAGGGATCCCAGAAAGTGATAAAGCCACACGAAGCCAACAGTGACAAAGAAAAACCTGGAACGAGAGCTTTGTTGCTGGATGCCAAGTTGCCAAGAGAGCTTAAGTTAGAGGAGGAAAGTGGAAAGTGAAAGTGTCCGTCGTTCAGGCCTGTCTGAGTCTCTGTGACCCCGCCAGACGTCTCTGTCCATGGGATTCCCCGTGGACAAGGCAAGAACACTGGAGTGGGTGGCCATTCCCTTCTCCAGGGGATCTTCCTGACCCAGGGGTCAAACCTGGGTCTCCTGCACTGCAGGCGGATTCTTCACCACCTGAGCCACCTGAGAAGTCAAGTTAGAGAAGCGACTTGTGTAATAATTATAACTGACACCTACCCATGCGCAGAACAGCCAAGCCCGTGCCGGGGGCCTCTGTCTGCACGGTGACTCTGTGGGACAGCTGATACCTTTTTATGTGACGGAACCATAAACTGGAAGGTGAAAAATCAGCTGGAGAGCACGGTGTGATGGAGAACTCGGCTCAAAGTGGCGCGACCAGGAGGCGGTTCTGGCTGGCTCGTGACTCTTACCACGTGGCTTTGAGTAACCCACTCAGCGCTCCCTGGACACCTGTTTCCCCACCTGTAGTGGAAGGGGCCTGATGGGGAAGATTTCTGACCTTGTCCACCAGCAGCGTCCTATGACTGCATTATTTCCTGGGTTTAGTTCTTTTTTTTTTTTTAATAGGTTTAGACCCTCGGGAGACCTGGGGTTCTGCAGCAGGCCTGGGTCAGGAGGGCACAGGTGCTGACGGATGCCACTCTGGGAGGGCCTGGTGGGTGATTGCTCCCGGGGCCGTAACTGCTGTTCTGGGTCTGGGGTAGCCCGAGGGTGCTGGGGTTGGCAGCACCCACGGTGGGTCAGAGCAGCAGTGCCCACTGCTCAAGGCGCCCGGGTAGGGATGGATGGGGTTGGATGAAAGGAGAGGTGGGGAGGCGCCTGCTGCCCGTGACCATCACCAGATGTGGTTCTCTGTCTCTGTTCTTTCTGCATATTTCTGGCCATAAGGGACATAGGTCAGAGGGCTTCAGCCAGGACAGAGGGCAACAGATGGTGCCATCTTTGTCCACCCTCATGACGGCTAGCAGGACAGGGCTCGGCCACTCTCTGAACCCTGCCCACGCTGCTTCAAAGCTCATGCAGCACCCGATTATTCAGACATTTTTGGTCCACAGTTCGTTAAGACGTGTGTTTTATCCAGAGGTCACGTGTGCCTATGTGTGAATAACCGAAACAAAAATTTTAACAATAAGATGCACTCTTTATTTTATTCTAATTTATATTTTGGCGGTCGTATAATCCACTAAATTGATGTCATGATCCACTGATGGGTTGGGACTATTCGTTAGAAAACGGGCTAAATGCTTCTGGAGTGGTCAGTTCAGCTCAGGCCGAAGGTGAGAGTGAACAAATAAAAGCACCCTGTTTGTTATGCTTGCTTAGTACGCAAGGATGCTTCCTTGTGGTTTTTCTATTTTTCTGAGTCTCTGGTGTTTGCTGCTTCCTGCGAACTCCTTGTACTTTTCAGTGTATCGCGTGGGGTCATGTGGCCGGTGGGGAGACACAGGATTGAGTGGGCGAACCCTTGGGCACCTGTAGGAATGATCAGGAAGAATCTTTTGATAAACGGTTTTATAAATATAGACGTTGGATGTTCTCAAGATTCTGAGCTTAAAAGCTGTGTGGACTTTGGCTCCTGGGCCAAGCCCCGAAGCCACACTGGGTAGGTGGCTGAGAGCAGAAACTAGGTCTCTAAACCCTGACTCTTGCGTAAGAGCCCCCTGCATGGGGGAGGATGTGTCTCGGAGCCACCAGCAGCGCTGTGACCTTATAAACACGTCCCCCGAGTGCATCGTGTTATTCTCATCCAAATTTTCCATCTTGGGCTTCCCTGGTGGCTCAGCTGGTAAAGAATCCACCTGCAATGTGGGAGCCTTGGGTTTGATCCTTGGCTTGGGAAGATCCCCTGGAGAAGGGAAAGGCTGCCCACTTGAGTATTCTGGCCTGGAGAATTCTATGGACAGTATAGTCCACGGGGTCACAGAGTCGGACACGACTGAGCGACTTTCACCAGTGTTTTCCATAGTGGCCGCACCAATCACCAACAATATCAGAGGGTTCCCTTCTCTCCATACCCTTGCAGTGGTTATATTGTAGCCTTTTTGTTGATGACCATTCTGACCAGCATGAGGTGGTGCGTCACTGTAGTTTCAGGAAGGACCTCCTGTGGTATCATCTGATCTTGTCTTCACAGCACTACCCGGTGATACAGAAGGCCCTGTAGCCTCATTTTACAGATTGAAAAATGAAGGCCCTTGGAGGCTAAAATGATTTGCTGCACACCAGAAGTGAGGGGCTAACTGAGGGGAGAATGGGGGACTCTTGATCGCTCTGGTCTAGGGCTTCTGGAGCTCCTTGGTGTTGAGAAAAGAGTTTGCTGCCTGCTGCTGCTGTGGAGCTGGAGACTGCGGGGGGCGGGGCGGGGGTAACTCCCTTGAAGGGGGGCAGGCGTCAGATTTCTGCCTTTCTCATGTCTCAGGGCTTCTTTCTTGGGAGGAAGGCCGCCGCTGCTGCTGCTGCTAAGTCGCTTCAATCGTGTCCGACTCTTTGCGACCCCATGGACTGTAGCCCACCAGGCTCCTCTGTCCATGGGATTCTCCAGGCAAGAACACTGGAGTGGGTTGCCATTTCCTCCTCCTCCAGGGGATCATCCCCACCCAGGAGTCGAACCCGTGTCTCCTGCGGCTCCTGTGTTGCAGGCAGATTCTTTACCAATGGGCCACCGGGGAGCTCTGCCCGCTGTGCGGCTAAAACACGCTCCCTCCTTCGGCAGGCGCCAAAGACCCAGGGCAGGGAGGGAGGCCCCAGGCAGCTGCCCGGATCTGTGGTGACCACCAGGTGAGGGGAGGAAGGAGGGTGCCCGCAGGAGGAAAAACTCGTGGCTTTCTTTTCTCTTTCACATCGGGAAGTCTCTCAGACTGCAGTCAGAAGCCTTGATGTGCTCTGTGGAAAATAGAGTTCTGGAACTTCTCCCAGAGTCAGGTTTAGGCTTTCCCCCTCGTTTGACCTCTGATCTGCCCTTGTTAGGGTTAGGGTTAGGGTTAGATGCTGAAGCTGAAACTCCAGTACTTTGGCCACCTGACGTGAAGAACCGACTCATTGGAAAAGACCCTGATGCTGGGAAAGATTGAGGATGGGAGGACAAGGGACGACAGAAGATGAGGTGGTTGGATGGCATCACCAACTCAATGGACATGAGTCTGAGTAAACTCCGGGAGTTGGTGATGGACAGGGAGGCCTGGCGTGCTGCAGTCCGTGGGGTTGCAAAGAGTCGGACACGACTGAGTGACTGAACTGAACTGCCCTTGTTGCTGAGTTCCAGCGATTCAGGGTTTGTTCCTTATTTTTCTGAAAGTTATGTGACTGTTCCCAGAGGCTGTGTGACCATGGCTGTGGTCACCACCTCCTACATTAGCACCAAGAGATGCCCATTCGGTGGACGGAGGAGGGATGGAGCAAAGTCAGTCCTTGTGGAGAGGCCTCCCTGGAGCCTCCCACCTGAGGGGCTCACCACGGCCTTCATCACAGCCCCGACAGCTCGGGTGCAGATGAGGCTGGTGGTGTGAGCACCGCCTCTTTGTGGGTGACAGGAGGCTGGGGGCATAGGCTGGGTAGGGAGCCGGGTATCCGTGGCTCTGGGGAGGCCACTCAAGCTTTCCAGAGCTATGCCGAGTGTCCGCTGGGATGCCCCCTGACATTGGTACTAGTGACCCGGGTGCTAAAGATTGAGCGACCTGAGGAATCACTTGAAAGACAAGAGGGTTAGTATTCAAGAAGCAGATGAGTCAGAGCACACACAGTTAGAAAGCCAGAGCGTTTCTGGTGGGAGGAGGGTTTGGAGGAGAATGAAAGTGATGAAGGCGTCCAACTCTTTGCGGCCCCATGGACTGCAGCTCGCCAGGCTCCTCTGTCCATGGAATTCTCCAGGCCAGAATACTGGAGTGGGTAGCCATTCCCTTCTCCAGGGGATCTTCCCAACCCAGGGGTTGAACCCGGGTCTCCTGCGTTGCAGGCAGACTCTTTACCATCTGAGCCACCAGCTGTAGATCCGTGTATATATATGTCTGAGTCCCTTTGCTGTCTGCCTGAAATTATCACAATATTATTAATTGGCTATACTCCATTATAAAGTAAAAAATTCTAAAAAAACATCAAAAGCCAGAAATGCATCTGGATTGTAACCTGTTCAGCTATGAAGCATCACTAGGGAAGCAAGGGGCACCCCCTCAATACCCCCCCCCACACACACACACTGAGTCTGGGGACCCTGCCCTGCGCTGGGAGGGCAGTGGAGAATATCTGGTAGTTTGAGAAAAGAAGAAAATTATTTTGACAACAAGCCCTGGAAGATGAGAAGCATTTTATTCTCAATCTAGCAGTAGTCCCTTAAAACTCTCCTGATCCCGCCTGCTGTTTAGCTCCACAGATAAGAACAGAGCATGTCAGCGCTAACGAGCATCTTCTGAAATTATCTCGTTAAACCCTTCATTTGAGAGCTGGAAGACTGGGTCCAGGCGTGCCCAAGATCCCCGGTTCCCCAGGTAGTAAACCACAGGACAGGGCTGGAGCACCCAAGCTCCACCTCGTGAACAGGTCATGTTCTTACGTGCCCTAGGGATGCAGGCTTGTCAGGCCCAAACAGCGCCCGGGGCCCGCTGACCGCCCGGGTAGCGTCAGATGCCAACGACGCTCTGTGGCTTCAGGTCTGCTCGGCAGGGAAGGAGCACGAGACGGTCTTCCATGTGTGCCTTCCCCGGGAGGAGTCAAGCCGCTGGAAACTGCATGGGAATGTTCGGTGACGACCCTGATGTTTAAAAGCCCCAGCTGGCCCTCAGGTGCAGGCCGCGGCCCCTGGCCTGGGCGGCCTTTCTGTTTGTCCTGTGTGTGCGCTTGCATCGGGGCTCTTTCCGGGGGAGCCCAGCTGCAACAACAAAGAAGTTTCGTAAGATAAAGCATTAGAAATGCTGAAAGGGCAGAGCTGCGTCCGATCGATAACATGCTTGCCGTCAAGGCTCTGAGACATCAGATGGTTGTCAGCAGTATGGGAAAAGGTTGGGATGAGTGGCTGGGGGAGTGGGCAAGCTGTAAGTGAGACCCCAGACTGTACAAAATGGGGTGATCGTATCTGGTGGTGGGACGCTTGATACTTTTCAGTCCTTTGCAACATCAGCATGAATAACTTTAAAAATCTTCTGTTGAAGTACACTTGATTTACAGTGTTGTGTTAGGTGAATTGCTTTAGATTAAGACGGAGTAGACCTTAAAGAGACAGTATCACACACTGCCTTGGGAGTGAACCACTGAACCGTACCAGGTCTCCTCCATCCTTGCTTTTCCCTGGGACCTCACTGTGCCAGGGACACGCACTTTGCACAGAAGAGCCCTGTATGTGCATCCCTGAAGAGCCCTGGGTATCTTCTGACACCCAGTTGTTTTGTCCCTGGAGTGGAGTCATCCCAAGGAGGTGGGAGGGTGTAGGTAGAGCTCTGAGCTGGGAGCGGGTGGACCTGATTTATAGAGCCTGTTTGCCGTGGTGCACTTGTCTGCCTTGGGCAAATGGCTTCGCCTTTCTGACCCCTTACTATCTTCATCTGTAGACTGGCGTGAAACCACTTGCCTTTCCTACTTGTCTGGGCTGCTCTGAAGACCATATGAGGCAAAGACTCAAAGTTTTTAAGGACGTGAGAACGAGTGAAAGTGTTAGTCGCTCAGTCGTGTCCGACTCTTTTTGACCCCGTGGACTGTAGCCTGCCAGGCTCTTCTGTCCGTGGTATTTTCCCGGCAGGAATACTGGAGTGGGTTGCCATTTCCTCTTCCAGGAGATCTTCCCGACCCAGGGATCGAACCCGGGGACACACCAATGGCAAATCAACGACAACCCTGCTGCTGAGATCTTTGGCTTTTGCCCCTGAAGAGGGGCAGGGATGGGGGATTAATAAATAAGCTACTTTTCAGGTCAGCTCGCATCCTGGGGATTTTCTCAAACCTGCGACTTTCCTCTTTTACCCTGTCGTTTTTGCGACTGGTGACTTTATCAGCCCAAATCCTGAAAATGCACTTTCCCCAGGGACCTCGCTGGTTCTCTCCAGGGCACATGGTCAGCGTCTAAGATACGTGTGCAGCCGGGGACCATCCCCGAGGACAGAGCCGTCTCTTGGTGGCTCAGTGAACTGGCCACCCCAGTGCCCAGGGAGGGTCTGAGCTCCTGCTGATGGGGAGAAGAAATTCAGAGATGGCCAGGGGCGGCCACAGAAGTGAGACCCAGAGCTCCAGTGGGTGTTTAAACGTTTAGAAGCCCCGGGCAAGCTCCTGGAGCCTGGCCTCCTGGAACTTCACCCGAGCTAAGTGACCAGGTCCCACTCACGCACCGGCCAGCAGGCTCGTGGTCACAGGTGCAGTGGGAGATTTTCCCACACCAGTCTCCAAGGCGCACCCTGTTTCCTGGTAAGCTGGGGGAGGTGAGATTAGAATCGTGGAATGTGGGGCAAGGGAGCCTTCCAGCAAAGCGCGCCACGGATGCCAAGAGGCTTAGCTATGGGGATGCTCGACCGAGCGAAACACCCTGCGTGTTGCCGCGGTCGCTCTGTGAGCCTCTCCTGGGCTCACTCTTGGGCAGGACGGGTGGTGAGGGGCGCAGCCCGGGGGGGGATGAGACCCCGTCCTGGCCTCAGCTGTCTCAAGACTGTCTTGTCACGAGTCACTTCACTGCCAGGGCCTCGGTCACCGGCATGTGATGGTTCTCTGAGGAGTCGATGGGCATGTGCCCGCCTGGCGTCTGGGGACGGCCAGGCTGAACGAGTGTCCCAGGGTGATGGTTATTGGAAACCACAGAGGAATGTACTCATTAAAGGGGGAGGTAAGCGCCCACACCTGGTTCCTCTTCCTCACCCGTGAGCTGTGACCATGAGGCCTGCCCGCCAGCCGGCTGGCCCCTTGGCACAGCCGGGCAGCCCCCACGCGTGCTGCCCAGGCAGGGGGTCCTCTGTCTGGGAGGTGATTCGGAGATGCCTGCCCACCCGCTGCACAGGGCAAACGTAGGGCACGGAATTGCAAGATGAAGACTTAGCCCTGGCCCTGGACCGTTAACAGTCCGGTGAGAAATAGACTGATAAATGATCGTAATACAACGCCGTAAGGCCTGCCGTGAGGTTCAGGGAGCACAGATAAGAGAATAATGGATTCTCCCTGAGGGTGGGTCCCGGCCGGACCAGAGATAGCGGCTGGACTGGGCTTTGCAGGCTAGTAGGAGCTCACCTTGTGAGCCAGGATCGGGGCTGGCTGGGTGGCGAGGAGGAAAAGGCTTGGAGCTTCAGAGGCTGTTGTCAGCTCCATGCTAGAGGCTGTCTCAGCCCTGCAGGGGCCCAGGTGAGACGGGGTCTGTTGTCCCAGGAAGGGAGTTGGCCGTTGGCGAAGGGTGACCTTCAGCTGCCATGTTAGAGGGGTTGAGATGGTACTCCAACATGTCCATACATACATAGCCTGTTTAAAACACCATAAAGAGCCTGCCTGGGTGCCTGATGAAAGGAGACAGGGTACAGAGTGCATCAGAAATCAGGCTGTGGAGGTTGGCAAGTCCCTCCAGGCCTGGATTAGAGGCTATGGGGCCCGGCAAGATCTCCTGACGGTGAAACACCCGTGGGAAGCCCGTGGCTCCTGCCTGGGCAGAATCACCGTGAAGCCTGCCCCGCACCGCAGACCAGCCGACTCACCCATGCGGTGGGACCCAGGCTCCCCAGGTGACTCTAATGTGCAGCCCGCTTGAGACGCTGAAATGAACCACCCCAGAGTGGGCTGAGTCTGGAGTCTGGAGTCTGTCTCTGTTCTTAGAGACTGCCAGCGTGTCCCAGTGGACTCACTGTGGGAACCACTGGCTTGGCCAAATTGGAGTGAGTGGAGGCTTTAGGGGAGGGGCCCGCATTATGAGGCCACAGTTTTAGGAATCACCGTTCTGGCAGAGGTTTGCAGATGGCTTGAAACTAGCTAAGTTGAAAGATTTGTTGGAGAACAATGAGCAAACCCAAAGGAGGGCTGGGCAAAAGGAGGTGCAGACCTGGACCCCTCAGCAGAGCCTGGGGAGGGTGGGAGGGCTTAGAAAAGCAAGGGTGTGGGGGGATTGGGCAGTTTTTCTCCCGGCCTCTCTCACCTTGCCTTCTATATTAATGCTGACTTTGAAAACAAGATTTTGTGAAGCAGGATTTCTGTTCCCAAAGTAAGAGCTAAGACAAGAAAGGAGGAGGTCAGAGGGGCAGGTAGGTGTTGATCGCTTCAAGATTCAGATGGAAGTCTAGTTCTCGCTGACCAGCTCCGGGTGTGATACTAGAGAGCTGACCCTCTTCAGGCCTCGTCCCTCGTAACAAACCATATATTTAGAGAGGAGACTTCTCTTCTTACCAGAACATTCCATTAGTGTAAGGGCTTTCTATAGAAAGGCTTTCACTTTTGGGTTCCTTGAGTTTAAAGGATGACTTTTTATGAGCCACTCTTTGTTTTTCTCCCTTAATGTAGATAACATTATAAGTGTACATATAATTCCTAAAACAGTAGAAGTGAGTTCATTTTGAAGACTGTGAAAAGATTGAATTTCATGCACTACTCATTATATCAGTTTATTCCAATATGTTCATGTTCATACCAGGATGAAAAGAAAACCAAACCTCTATGTAAAAGGTAAGCACATTTTTAAGACAAAAATGTTGTATTTCTTCACTGCAGACTTATTATAAATACCTTATAGAACCGAGTCTTAACCTGTTTTGATTTTTCTGTTCCCTGAAAGTTATGCAGTTGTTGAAGCTTCTAACCAAGGAAGAACTTGAAGGACTGGGAGATTTGGTCCCCTTGTCTCCAGGCTGTGACTATAAGTTCCCTCCCTCCATCCCCTTAGGTATTGTTAAATGTAGCAAAGGGATTTTTAGCTTTTATAACCCAAATGAAGAAAGTGGATTTTTTTTTTTGTTTGCTTGTGGATTTGTGTAATCATTGATGGCTAAGTTTGGCTGATTGTGATACGAAGAACAGCTTCTGTTTTCTGTATTTATTCATGCACCAGAAATAGTGTATATTATTATATAAAGACTATAAAAGTTTTCATAAGCCTTTATATTTTGAACTCTTTATTTAAACGTTGTTGGAAAATGTGGCATAAATCTGTGTCATTATTTAATAAACTGTAGTAATATATACTAAAAAAAAAAGAAAAGCAAGGGTGCTGTGCTTAGCTGCTCAGTAATGTCCGACTCTGTGACCCCAGGGACTGTAGCCCACCAGGCTCCTCTGTCCATAGAGATTCTCCAGGTAAGACCAGTTACTGGAGTGGATTGCCATGTCCTCCTCCAGGGGATCTTCCCGACCCAGGAATCAAACTGGGGGTCTCCTGAATTGCAGGCAGATTCTTTACCAGCTGAGCTACCAGGAAAACCCCAAAAGCAAGGGTAGGTACACAGAAAACTATAAAATGTTGCTGAAAGAAATCAGAGAAGACGAATAAATGGAGAGACATACCATGTACGTTAATTGGTAGACTTAATATTGTTGTCAGTATCACCCAAAGTCATCTACAGATTCAATGTCATCCCTATCAGAATCCCTGTTTCAGATATAGAAAAGCCATCGTTAAATTGGTATGAACTCTCAAGGGACCCCAAGAAGCCACACTATCTTGAGAAAAAGAAAGGAGCAAAGTCTCACATTTCCTGATCTTATTACAAGGCTACAATCATCAGAACACTGTGGTACTGGCATGAAGACAGACTTACATGTCTTACATGAAGACATCAGCTTACTCAGAATGGCATGAGATTCAAAATATATGAATTGCTTATTTCTGGAATTTTCCATTAAATGTTTTTGGACCCCAGTTGACCTCAAGTAACTTAGAAATCTTGGAAGGTGAGACTGCTGATATTGGGGGAGGAGCTTCTGTAACTCAGAGTAGATCAATGACTTAAACATAGGAGCTAAAGCTATACAACTCTTAGGAAATGGAGAGAGAAATGGCAACCCACTCCAGGATTCTTGCTGGGAAATTCCATGGACAGAGGAGCCTGGCAGGCTACAGTTGATGAGGTCGCAAGGAGTCAGACAGGACTTAGCAACTAAATAAGATCATGCTAAAAATATTTTCAGGAGTAAAGGATATTTTCTTACCTCCATTGTTGCTTTAAAAGTAGCATTTTAAAAAGATGAAACTAATATGCCCGAACTTTGTTAATAAAAGACTAACTAAAAGTTATTATATGTCTAGGGCTTCTCTGGGAAACAAACATTTATTGGCTTCTAATTCAAAATTATTCATTTTATCAAATATGATTTGACTTTGGTTGGCCTTTTATAGTTTACATAAAATAAAGTTGATTTTCCTCAGTTCTGTGATTTTTATATTTCCCACACTGAGCAAATAAAAAAGTTTGAATTTATTTTTTTGAAAAAAAAACTCTTAGGAAAGAACATAGAGGAAAAGCTTCCTCTATGACGTTGGATTTGGTGATTTCTTGGACATGACACCAAAGTGAAAGTGTTAGTCGCTCAGTCGTATCCAGCTCTTTGTGACCCCATGGACTGTAGTCCACCAGGCTCCTCTGTCCATGGGATTCTCCAGGCAAGAATACTGCAGTGGGTTGCCATTTCCTCCTCCAGGGGATCTTCCCAACCCAGGGACCAAACCCAGGTCACGACGCCAAAAGCAGAGGCAGCAAAGTGAAAACAGAGAAATTGTGCTACATCAGAATTAGAAACTTCTGTGCAACAAAAAACACAATCAACAAAGTGAAAAGGCTACCTACAGAAGGAGAAAAAACACTCGCAAATCATATATCTGATAAAAGGGTCATATCTAGATTATGTAAAGAAGTCCTTTCAACTCGACCGGCCAGCAGCCTGGTTTAAAAAATGGTCAAAGGACTTCTTGAATAGACATTTTTTCCAGAGAAAATGCACAGATGGCCAACAAGTATGTGAAAGAATGCTCAACACCAGTAACCATTAGGGAAATGCAAATCAAATCCTCATTGAGATACCATCTCACACCCATTAGGATGGCTAAAACAGCAATAACTAAAACAAAGCAGAAAATAACAAGTGTCCAGTGAGGATGTGGAGAAATTGGCACCCTCGTGCACTCTTGGTGGGAGTATAAAATGGTGCGATTGCTATGGAAAATATGGGGGTTCCTCAAGAGTATTAAAAATAGAATTACTGTATAGTCCAGCAATTCAACATCTGGGTGTATACACGAAAGAACTGAAAGCAGGGTTGCAGAGATATGTGTACACCTGTTGTATTAGTTTGCTAGGGCTGCCGTAACAAAGTGGTACAGACTGGGTGGCTTAAATAGCAGAAATTTATTTTCTCGCAATTCTCAAGGCTAAAAGTCCAAGGTCAAGGTGTTGGCAGAGTGAGTGACTTCTGAGACCTCTTACCTTGCCTCATAGATGGCCATTCTCTCTCTGAGTTCATATGGTCTTCTTTCTGGGTCTATCCTAATGGTCTCTTCTTCTATGGACACAATCATATTGGATTGAGGTTTTATGGAGGGCCCACCGTATAGCTTCATATTATCACAGTTCAAAGACTCTACAAGTACAGTCACATTCTGGAGTATTGGGGTGGTGTAACTTCAAACCTATTCATTTTGAGGGGCACACAATTCAATCCATAGTTCCTGTGTTCATAGCAGCATTAGTCATGGTAACCAAAAGGTGGAAGCAACCAGTTCAGTAGCTCAGTCATGTTTGATTCTTTGCCACCTCATCATGGACTGCAGCACGCCAGGCTTCCCTGTCCATCACCAACTCTCGGAGCTTGCTCAAACTCATGTCCATCGAGTCGGTGATGCCATCCAACCATCTCATCCTCTGTCGTCCCCTTCTCCTCCTGCCTTCAATCTTTCCTAGCATCAGGGTCTTTTCCAATCCCTTAATAGATGAATAGATAAGCAGAATGTGGTCTGTCCATACACTGGAACATTACTCAGCCGTTAAAAGGAAGGGAATTTTGTCACATGCTATAACATGGATGAAACTGAGGACATGATGCAAAAGGGAATAAGCTAGTCACAAAAAAAGACAAATACTGCACAATTCCACTTCCATGAGGTCCCTAGAGCTGTCACATTTATAGAGACAGAAAGTAGAATGCAGGGGGAGGGGTTGGAGGAGGGGACTGGGGAGTGGTTGTCAAATGCCTATGGAGTTTCGCTTTGCGGAAAGGAAAGGGCCTTGGAAGCTGTTTGCGCAGCGATGTGAACATGCTCAAGTCCACTGAGTTAAAATGACTAAGGAGACTAAGATGGCAAATCTTGTGTTTGTTGTTGTGTAGTCTCTAAGTCATGTCCAACTCTTTGCGACCCTGTGGACTGTAGCCCGCCAGGTGCCTCCATCCATGGTATTTCCCAGGCAAGAATACTGGAGTGGGTTGCCATTTCCTTCTCCAGGGGATCTTCCCAACCCAGGGATCCAACCCCCAGCTCCTGCATTGGCAGGTGGATTCTTTACTACTGAGCCACGAGGGAAGCCCACATCTTGTGTTATGTATTTTACCACAGTTAACAAGGAAAAAAAAAAAGAAGGTTCAGGATGCGGTCAGTTTCTCCTGGGAGAGGGCTGCCCAGGTGGGGTTTCTGCCTCGAGTGGAGGTGTCCACCAGGCAGAAGACAGGAGGGGGGAGGAGACGGTGAGGGTCTCATCGTTTCAGACACGATGAGTCTGTGGCAACTACCCGCCCCCCCCCCAACCCCCAAAGGACACCTCTCGGGCCACGATGTCATCAGGTTTTTCTGAGCGCTTTGCCCCAGCAGCCAGCCCCCAACACACAGCCCTGTCCTCTCCCCAGGAGGACGCACATCCTCGGGCCACGTTCGTGCCAGGAGATGGCGTCTGGCCCATCAGCCACTCCCCAAAGCGGCCACTGGGCTCTCCCTTCCCTCCCCAGCCTTCCTCCTTCGCTCTCTCCCTCCTGCCCTGCGGTCCGGGTGTCTTCTTCCTGCTTCTTCCCTGGGGGTCGAGAGGGAAGGTGGAGAGCGGGCTGGATCCCTGAGGGGGGCCCAGGGCGGGCGTCTCCAGTGCCTCCTTCCACCTTCGTGGCCGTCTGCCTCCCTCCATGGTGGCTGACATTCGAGGAGGACTCAGCGAGGGGCTGGGGATACACCCGGAGCCCCACGTGCGGCCCCAGACATGGCCAGGTGGGCCCCCAAGGGTCCAGGTCACTGACCACATGCCCACTTTCCATCCTAGGACCTGAGTTCCTTTGCCATGCCGCTCCTGGATGGAGACCTGGAGAGTTCAGAAAAGCCTCCATCTCGTAAGGTAAGGCTCCCTTCCTCCCAGCTTCTCCCAGCTCACCGGAGGTGCCGCGGAGGCCGGACTCGCTCAGCTCGAGCCCGAGACAGACTTCTCCCTGCGCCCCTGGCTGCAGCTGAGCCCACCCTCTCCCTCCAGGCTTCACCCCTTTCTCTGCCCTTCCCTCGGGGCTCCTCCCTGGTCCCTGGATGCCCCAAAGCGGGCGGAGGTGATGCTGAAGAGTTAACGTTGAACTCAGTGCCCCGAGTGCCTGAGATGCTCACGGGCAAAGAGAAGAGATGGAAAATAACGGAAAAGCGGATCATGGAGCCCAGATGTCTCTCCTCTTTGCAGGCAGGAGTCCCTCCTCCCACCTCTGCCGCCACCTTCCCTTCCCCCACCCCCGCCCCCGGCCCTCAAGTCCTTCTCTGCCTTTCGTCCTCTTTCCATCTTTTCATTTCCTCTCGTTCACCTGCCTTCTCCCCTTTCCCACGGGTCCATTTTTCCTGCTCAAGGTCGGAGGAGGGCCTGGGATGGGTGGGGTGGCCGTGGCAGGAACAGGGAGGTCGAGGCAGCCTGCAGTGGGGGTGAGTGCGGGGCAGAGGGCTGGCGGGAGGCCCAGCTATCGTGCCTTTGGGGGAAGTGCTGCAGGCGGCGTCTTGAGAGCAGAGGGTGGTAGACAGACTTTCCCCCAGTCCTCGGGCCACCTCACAGCGGGGCTGGGTCCAGTCTGGGCTGCCTGGCGCTCACTCCAGTGTCTGCAATGCTGCGTCCAGACCCCGTGCAGTGGGACCGGCGGGCAGGCCGTGCAGGGGAGTGTCCCGGCAGGACAGGTCCTGCACCTGCCAGCTCATCTCTGCATCTTTGTGCCCTGTGACCGAGATCCCCGTCTCCTCAGGGAGTTGAGCACCTTCCGTGGCTGCCAAGCTGAACGTGGACGGGACCCAGGGTGGCCTCCTCCTCCATGATCTAGGGGCTGTGGGTGAGCTCCCCTTTCTGGGAGCTCTTGGCTCAAGGATGCCAGTCCCCAGGCTCCCAAGCATCAGTTGAGATGGGAGTCTGTCCGCTCTCCCCATCAGTCCCCGGGCCTGGTTCCCCTGCCCCCAGAGGGGGCAGCTCTTTGTCACAAGAGACATCTCAGGATACACGGGCTTCTGTTCCCCTCGACTCTGCCCAGCTCTCTGTGCAGCTCCCAGGCCAGTATTGAGAGGAAGGTCAGTACCTTTGACGTCCCCGGATCATTCAAGAGCACTGTGGTCACTCTGGGTCAGCCAGGGTGGCCAGGGCCTGGGGAGCCTGTGGAATGCCCGGCAGTCCGCCACCCCCCACTCCCCCAACAGGTGACCATGAACTTTTCCTGTCTGTGCCCCTTGATCCTGGGATGAGGAGCATGGCCCCCCTGTTAATCTTTCCTGGCAGCTTCCCTGAGGTGTGACCTGGGACAGGACCTTCTCTGTGAACCTGTCTCCCTATTGGCAAACCCAGGTCCATGACAGTGCTCACCTCCCTTGTGAGGATGAAACGAGCTCGTCCGTAGAGCAGACACACCTGGGTGCCCGGCCCAGGGCAGGTGCTCAAGGGCGGTCTGGGAATGCGGCTGTGATTCCAGACATCCCCGCTCTGGAGCGCTGTGGAGGGGTGCACCCACGTCCTGTTTATCTGAGCCGTGGGGAGCATTGCACTCAGCCTGGCCCTAGGCTCCTGTCCATCACTGGCTGTGTGCCACCTCTCTGGCACCTCTGCTGAGAACACCGGCCCCCTTTTGTCTGGAGCACACGGGGGCTCCGGCTGGGACACCCCACCAGCAGCTTGCTGGACGCGGCCTCTGCCTGCCAGGCCCAGCCTCCCCACCTCCCTGGCCTGAGTTGGGCACCAGGGGAGGGTGTCCCCGGCCTATAGACCCTCCCGTCGATGTTTTGTTTCACTCAGCCCCACTTTCTCTGGCGCCCCTTGCCTGTGATGTCCTTCATCCATGCCCGTTTCCCACAAGCTCCGAAGAGGCCCCCAACAGTCAGCTGTCAGTCACCACCAGGCCAGCCCTGCCCACCCTTCACCTTCACCCCTGCACCTCTCTTCTCCCCTCCTCTGCGTCCTTGGGACACAGCTGAGACCTGAGAGTCGGGGGACTGGGCCCTGCCCCACGGCCCCCCCTGCCGCCGTGGACAGAGGTGGGCCTGGCAGCCCTACCCACAGCGCCCTGAATTCCCATCTGTAGCTCTGAGAAGCCAGCAGGCATTCAGGAGGCGCTGGGTCCTTTGTTCATCCAAACCCAGGGAAACATGCCATTGCGTTAGCTGCATCTTAGTACCATCCTAGTAAGAAAGTACCATCTTGGCTGCATCCTGCTTGAAGGCACGGGCTCTGTCCCTAGGGTTCTTACCCCCACCCGCCCTGCAGGACGCAGACCCAGAGGCCAGGTCTGCACC
The DNA here is from genome assembly GCF_023699985.2 of Odocoileus virginianus. Classification (NCBI taxonomy): domain Eukaryota; kingdom Metazoa; phylum Chordata; class Mammalia; order Artiodactyla; family Cervidae; genus Odocoileus; species Odocoileus virginianus. The sequence continues at coordinate 5,400,183 of NC_069674.1, forward strand.
TGCCTTCTCATGGCCATGGCTCAAGACCAGTCCTTACCCTCCCCGTGGACAAGGCTGAGCTGGGGCACCATTTTTCATCATGTTGGGGGGAAGGTCTGCTTTCTGGGGCCCCCTCCTCAAGCTGACGGCTGAGGCTTGGTTCTGGCGGCCTGGAATTCTGAGCATAGGATGGAATCCCATTGTGGAGAATCCTGGGGCTCCACTTGCCCTTCAGATAGGGTTCAGGCTGGCACCCGGGCCCTTTGAGACTGACCGTCCAGTGGCAATTGGCCTAGCTTTCCCCCGTGAGCTGTCTGTGGTGGCCCAAGTGAGTGATTGTTTGTCCTCACAGCTCCACCTCCTCTTTCCCCAGCCCGGGGACGTCTCTGGCCCTCAGCCTGTCCACAACCCATCAGCTCTCAGCACCTTCTCTGGTTTGGGGCCCCGTGACCCACAGTGTCCCCTTTTGCAGACTCTTCCCTTTCTGGTTCACTCCCAGGCAAGCCTCATCTTCCCTGCTGTTCTCCGTGGCCTCACAGGGACCCTAACCTTCCCCACATCTTGTTCTCTGCGTGGAACGAACATCAGCCTTGCTCAGCCGTTCCTTGTCCCCAGGCCGAGCTCACCGTGCAGTGTGGAGGGGACATCTGCGGGGTTAATGTGACCCTGCCTCTGTCCTCACACTTGACCGCGACTCCTCTTCTGTTTCACGTTGCCAGGCTGCTCCCACTCCTGGCCATTTCTGCTGCTCCCGGGAGGTATGTGGGGCAAGGGGCAAGGCCGTGGGCCTGAGGCCCCACCCACCACTGACCAGCGTTGTGGCCTTCACTCTGTCCCCAGTTGGTGCCTTCTCAGAGCTCTGGGTTCAGGGGTACCCAGGGGGTGATGGTGACCAGCCTCCAGCATGTCGGCCCTAAATGACTGTGCCAGCCCCGTGCTGCAGACCCTCCGTGATGCCCCCTCTAAGGAGGCTCAGGCTCTCACACCCCGCGTGGAGTGAGTGAGTGAAAGTCGCTCAGCCGTGTGCAGCTCTTTGCGACCCCCTGGACTGTATAGTCCATGGAATTCTCCAGACCAGAATACTGGAGTGGGTAGCCTATCCCTTCTCCAGCAGATCTTCCCAACCCAGGGATCGAACACAGGTCTCTCGCGCTGCAGTGGATTCTTTACCAACAGAGCTATCAGGGAAGCCCCACCCCACGTGGAGCCTCTCCCTAAACCAGCCCTGCCTCCCTGACTGTCCTCACCTAACCGAGGGTCTATTTGGGTCAAATTCATGACAATGAGAGCTGCGTAAACAGTCCGAGGCACGTGCTGTGTGCCAGGACCTGAGGCGGGTGCTCCCCGTGTCGTGTATCCGGCCGTCTTCCTGGCCCTGCAGGCCGGCCTGCCGTCCCCAGTGGACACACGAGGACGCTGACAGTAGACCTCTTGTCACTGCTGGAACCCGAGCTGGTGTTCAGCTCCTGTGTCTGTGTCCAGATTCCTTGCTCGTACCATCCTGCTGTGGGGTCACCCTCTATCCCTGGGCCCGCGTTTGTGACACCGCCACCCCGTGTCCCAGACACACGCCACCCACCGCTCAGAAAGCTGCTCCATGTGAATTATTTGTGGGATTCAGAAGATCTTCGGGATGCCTGAGCCCGTAGGTCGGTGGGTAGTGGCTGAACCCAACACTCTGGAGACATTTGTGCTTTCTGTGTCACATGGTTGGAAAAAGAAACCCTTGAACTTCTCCGTAACAAGCAGAGCTTGAGTTGCATGGCTCTGGTGAAGCTCGGCCTCTGCCTGTGAAGCCCACTGGGCAAGAGGATTCTGCACTGCCCTCCATGGCCACACCGGTCCTTCATTGCAGGGCAGAGGGTCTCGGGAAGAAGGGGGCGTGTGGTTGAGAGTCCCCACAAGGGCATCCCTTCCTTTAAGGGACCATAAGCCCAGCTGAAGCTCCAATTCTCTGGCCACCTTATGGGAAGAGCCAACTCATTGGAAAAGACCCTGATGCTGGGAAAGATTGAGAGCAGGAGGAGAAGGGGGCAACAGAGGATGAGATGGTTGGATGACATCACTGACGCGATGGACTTGAGTTTGAGCAAGCTCCAGGAGATGGTGAAGGGAAGGCTGGCGTGCTGCAGTTCATGGGGTCGCAGAGAAGTAGACACGGCTTGGCAACTGAACATCAAGCCCAGACAGCATATTAAAAAACAGAGACATTACTTTGCCAAAAAAGGTCCGTCTAGTCAAAGCTATTTTGAACCACTGGTTTTTCCTGTAGTCATGTATGGATGTGAGAGTTGGACCATAAAGAAAGCTGAGCACTGAAGAATTGATGCTTTTGAACTGTGGTGTTGGAGAAGACTCTTCAGAGTCCCTCGGACAGCAAGGAGATCCAGCCAGTCCATCCTAAAGGAAGTCAGTCCTGAATATTCTTTGGAAGGACTGATGCTGAAGCTGAAGTTCCAATACTTTGGCCACCTGATGCAAAGAGCTGACTCATTGGAAAAGACCCTGATGCTGGGAAAGATTGAAGGCAGGAGAAGGGGATGACAGGGGATGAGATGGTTGGATGGTGTCACTGACTCAATGGACATGAGTTTGAGTGAGCTCCGGGAGTTGGTGATGGACAGGGAGGCCTGGCGTGCTGCAGTCCACGGGGTCGTAGAGAAGCAGACTCGGTTGAGCGACTGAACATCAAGCCCAGCTCAGGGCGCCCTCTAGTGGTGAAAGCGCTCACAGGGTCCCGGGCCCGGACAGGCGCCCCAGGAGGACAGAGACACAGAGGCCGCCCTCTTATCTCCCTTCTCAGCATACCTGGGGTCCACCTGCCTTGCAGAGCCCGGGGTCTCAGCCTGCTAGCCAACTCCCGCCAGGCTTCGTCCTTGCCCCAGCACCCAGCGGACAAGTGGTTTTCCTTTCCTGCGGCAGAGCTGGGTGGCCCGAGGCCCTCTGGCTCCTGTTGCAGGCTTACCCAGGGGACAGCAGCAGGTCATGTGCAAAGGTGATTCCCGTGGGTCGGGTCTGGCTGGTGCCCCTTCAGACGGCCCTGAGGGGCGGGGCAGGCCCCCTCATTCCACCCGGGAGGAGACCCAGGCTTAGCGAGTCTCAGGAACTCCTCCTGGTAGCCCAGCAAGGGGTGAGCGGGTCAGACACAGGCGCTCAGATGGGAATGAAGTGAAGTGAAGTTGCTGAGCTGTGTCTGACTCTTTGCAACCCCGTGGACTGAATAGGCCAGAATACTGGAGTGGGTAGCCTTTCCCTTCTCCAGGGGATCTTCCCAACCCAGATCTCCCACAGTGCAGGTAAAATTCTTTACCAGCTGAGCTATGAGGGAAACCATAGAATACTGGAGTGGGTAGCCTATCCCTTGTCCAGGGGATCTTCCTGACCCAGGAATCAAACTGGGGTGTCCTGCATTGCAGGAGGATTCTTTACCAGCTGAGCTGTGAGGGAAGCCATTCAGATGTGAACACCAGTTCCTAAACCCACCAGCAGGGCACGTTAGAAATCCCTCCAGTCCATGAGTTGCGTGCGTAGGCTTGAAGACGGAGTCTAGCACTTTTTCAAACCATAACTGGTGGTGATTTCAAGTCATGGCCCAAGTGAGCCTCAGAGGTTTTCAGCCTCATTAACTTTTTCCCCTAACCTCTGCGGTCACTCCAACGTGGAAGCTGCTTAGAGATGAAAACTTCGTCCCTTCCCACACCAGGACAGAGCCCCGGACCGCCTGACTCTCAGGTCATGGGGGTCTGTGCTCTTTCCTTTGAGGAGGGGCTGGAGAACATTATTGCACGGCAGTCAGACCTCAAGGACAGACGCGTGTTCTTGAGAAGTGAAGGGCAGGAGACGGGGCTGCAGATAGGACAGGGGGGAAGAGGCCGTGTTTCGAGGCTTCGCGGTTGCCCTGGCTGTCCTCCCTGCTTCCAGGAAGCCCCCTTGCAGAGAGCTGGCTGGAGGGAGGCCGGGGGGCTCCCGGGGCGGTGCGGCCCAGCCTGTGGATGGGTCGTCCCTGGGTCCCGTCCTGCCCGCCCCCCGCCCAGGCAGCCCCTTGTCTGTGCGAGAGCCTGGTGGGGCTGTTTCTCAGTCTGGGTGCCCTGGACCCTCCAGCTGGGTGGCAGGGGACAGCAGAGGGGGGCAGGTCCACACAGGCTGCGTCTAGGCTCCGAGGGACCTCACCTGTCTGTCTGTCTGTCTGTCTGTCTGCAGGTGGACAGCCCCTTCGGCTCGGGCAGCCCCTCCAAAGGCTTCTTCACCAGAGGCCCCCAGCCCCGGCCCTCCAGCCCCGTGTCTGCCCCCGTGCGCCCCAAGACCAGCCCTGGCTCCCCCAAAACCGTGTTCCCGTTCTCCTACCAAGAGTCCCCGCCGCGTTCCCCACGTCGCATGAGCTTCAGCGGGATCTTCCGCTCCTCGTCCAAAGACTCCTCCCCCAGCTCCAACCCGTCCACCTCGCCGGGGGGCATCCGGTTCTTCTCTCGCTCCAGAAAAAGTAAGGCATTGATGCTTTGGTTCCAGGTGGGTGCAGGGCTGCCGGGGGAGCCGCTCTGGGCCACGGGGGACGCCGCCACTGGGGTGGCTGTAGCAATGGTGCTGAGCGCGCGTCTGGGTCCATCCCCCAAGAACAAGTTGAGCTCTGGAACAACGGGGTTCCCTGGGGTCCCTTTCTTCCTGCGCTGACCCCCACCCATTGGGCGTGGTTTGCGGGGGTTAATGCAGACATCGCCATCCTGTCGGGCTTAAGACAGCCACATGGAATGGTGGAAGTCAGGAGTGGTGTGAAGCTAAGATTCAGCCTCGTACCCTGCTGTGGTCTGCCCTGGGGTGGACCACAAGCCACAGGGATTTGGGTCTTTGGGACTCAAATTTGGTACCACATTTGAGGGATTTGAGGCTTACTTCTTTCTGGCACATCCTGACTTTGTTTTGGGCCCTGGGTAGCTGGGGTTCATCTGTTAGAGAAACTGGGGCAGGAAGTGTGTGTTCAAGAGAGAGTTCTTTAGGCTCATGAGATTTTGTGCTCTAAGGATAAACTATTCTCCACTGAGCACCGTTGATTGTAATTGGAAATATGGCAAACCATAAAGTTGTTGTTATTGTTTAGTTGCCACGTTGCGTCAGACTCTTTGTGATCCCCGTGGACTGTAGCCCACCAGGCTCCTCTGTCCATGGGATTCTCCAGGCAGGAATACTGGAGTGGGCTGCCATTTCCTTCTCCAGGGGATCTTCCCCACCCAGAGACTGAAGCCATGTCTCCTGCATTGGCAGGCAGGTTCTTTACCCAAACCATAAAGCAGGTGGTTCATTTTTGCCTCTCCTGTGTCTCAGGGCATCTCCCTACTCGTTCCGACTCTCTGATGACAGAGGAAATTCTTGTTCAGGAAGACGGTGATTTGGGACACATGCCTGCCCTTGGGCGTCGGGTCTGGAGTGGTCCTCCTGTGTCTCTGGCTGCATTTGCAAGAGGACCTGCAGTCCTCGGAGTACAGTCGGAGCTGTACTCTCTCCGCAAGGCCAGCACCAATGCGGTTTTCAGTCTCTTTGACTCACAAGGAAAGGCGGGGGCCTCTTCTTTGGTGGTTTGGGGTGTTGCTCCTAGCACCCCTGAAGTCATCCCCATGATGACTGAGCTCACGCGTAACTGTACAGATGGCCCGTGACGCGGTGGTCCTCATGCAGACGATGCGGGCCATGTGTGGTGGGAACCTACATGTGAAGCCAGAGAGACAGGTGTGTTCTAGCCCTGATGTCCCAGTGCCCCAGAGCACATCCCCAGTTTTCTCGACAGGGATCCTGAAACTCTCAACTACTCTCAGAGGAGGGCGGTCAGACCAGACCTTCACCAGGTGTCCTATTTCTCGAATCGGGCCTGGGTTGGTTACAACAGAACGAGGTTGTATTAATTTCGTGGGGGCAGCGATGACAATGTACCCCAAACCAGGTGGCTTAAACAACAGCAATTTATTCTCTCACGGCTCCAGAGGACAGACGCCAGAACCAAGCTCTTAGCAGGGCCGTGGTCCCTCTGAAGGGGCTGGGAAAGAGTCTGCTCCAGGCCCTTCTCTCAGCTCCTGGTGCTGCCAGCAGCCCTTGGTGTTCCTTGGCCCGCGGAGGCGACACTCGGCGTCTGCCCCCATCGCCCTGGGCATGTGGCCCGCTCCCGCTGGGTGTCTGTCCATGTCCACGGGCCACTTCCCTCCTGAGGACCACAGTGCTTTGTATGAAGGGCCATCTGACCCCAGGATGACATCCCCCAAATCCCTCACATCTGCTGTAATCTTGTTTCCACTTCAGTTCCCTTTTTGAGGTTCCTGAAAAATACATGAATTTGGCAGGTGGGGGTGGGACACCTGGCATCTCAGACAGTAAAGAATCCGCCTGCAATGCGGGAGATGTGGGCTCAGTCCCTGGGTTGGGAAGATCCCCTGGAGGAGGGCATGGCAACCCACTCCAGTATCTTGCCTGGAGAATCCCCACGGACAGAGGAGCCTGGCGGGCTATAGTCCACAGGGTCACAAAGAGTCAGACACGACTGAGCGACTATGCATAGCACACACAGCCATCCCACCCAGCACATGGTGACATCAGAAAAGCCAAGACCTGCAGTTCACCTCACTGGCTGGGGAGTGGAGGACTGACTGACCTGTGGGCATAGGATGGTCATCCTGTTAAGACCAGGGTCACTTCTGAAGGCAGAAGGGAGCAGCCAAGATGCAGTCTGGGAGGTCTGGGGGAGCCTGCAGGTGGAGGCATACCCAACCTTCAGTTCCTGGGCTGCCAGGAGTCCATGCTGCCCATTTCTGGTCAGTGATTTTAAAGACCACTCGGTGTGCTTGGCTAGAAAACGTGCATGCCTGGGAGCTAATTTGCTTCAGTTGTGTCCGATTCTTTGCAACCCCATAGACTGTAGCCTGCCATGTTCCTTTGTTCATGGGATTTTCCCAGCAAGAATACCGGAGTGGGTTGCCATTTCCTTCTCCAGGGGATCTTCCCAGCCCAGGGATCAAACCCAAGTCTCTTGTGTCTCCTGCATTGGCAGGCGGCTTCTTTACCAGTAGCGCCACCTGGGTAGCCCAGTAGAAAACACTCGGCTGCAGAGGCGTCTTATTAGCTCTGCGCACCACGTGTGGCTTGTTAAGCCTTCTCTGCGTCTGGCTGCTGTCTGCGGCTGGGGCTCAGGAAGGTGTAGAGTGACCTGTGTGAAAGTGAAAGTTGCTCAGTCGTGTCCGACTCTTTGCAACCCCAGTGGACTGTACAGTCCAGGCCAGAATACTGGAGTGGGTAGCCTTTGCCTTCTCCAGGGGGATCTTCCCAACCCAGGGGTCGAACTCAGGAGTGGCCGGGGCTGCTGGTACAAAGACTCTCGTTGATTAGGTCGGGTGCGGGCTCAGCTTCCTTAGAGACACGCTCTGGGGGGCGGGTGTTCGGACCAGGGACAGTAGCCCGTGCTGTTGCCTTTGAAGCACAGAGCCCACGTCCTTGACCTTCCCCAAATGGAAACCAGCCCTGTCCAGCCTGCTGATAAAGCCCGAAGGTCGCGGTCCGTATGCAGGCAGAGCATGTCCTGCTTCACGGGGTCCTCCCCGTGGGCCCTGGTTCCCTGGTTTCCCCATCACACTTGGTGTGAGGCTTGCGTGGAGGGCATACAATCTGTCTACTCTTCCTCCTGCTCGAATCTATGCCCACGTCAAGGTGCCCGGACTGTCCATCGCTCCCACTGCCCCGGAGCTGATTTCGTAACCCTGAGCTTGAGAGTAATGCCCTCGGGCTGTGTGAAGGGTCCTGTAAGCGGCAGCCCGTGGAACGTGCTGTGAGAAGGTGGAAAGATGTCGTGGAGACGCTTTGTCACACGAGGCCCCTGGGAGAAATTTCCCGTCTCGGTACCAAGAACAGCTGTCCTTCTGAGCAACTGGATGGCTTTTGTGTGTCATAGACCGTGATGGTGTAACAACCCCATTTCCCGTCTGCATTGTCTGCTGGGACTCTTAGAACCAAGTCTGTACCCAGGGCGTTAAGAGAAGTGTTTCTAACCTGGTTTCTGAATCCATTTTTGGCCTCCCCACATCCTTTTACTGCCCCCCCCCACTTAAAAAAAAAAAACAAAGAAGACAGTTTATTGGAAGAATTTGAGTGTATTTATTCAGAATTCAAAGAGGAGCTGAATGCCTGCGACTTAGGAAGGGTAGGAACCAGGCTGGTTCTGGGAGGTTCGGTGGCCAGAATTCATGGAGATGCAGAGAATTCCTAGTCTTTGCATCTCTCCACTGACCGCTCCAAATGCCTCATCCTAGGATAGCTGATCAGCCCAGTTGGGATCTTTGAACCAATAGGGTACTGTTGAGGGGAGAGCTGGGAGGCAGGGTCAAGCAGCTAAAGCAGAGTGACCAGCAGCCCGCCCTGGAGGTGGGCGGAAAGTTCCAGGAGGAGAGGCCCAGTTGGCAGCCAGGACGCACCCACACTGCTCTCTGCGTCCACTGCCCGGCCTGTGTGCTCACGCAGCCTCCCACGTCCACGAAGATGCCCTCCCTCATCGAGTCACCCCACACACGGCGGTCAGCAGCCCCCTGCTTCCCTGATCGTGTCTGAGTGTCACCGCTAAGGATGTGGGTGTGATGGACCAAGCTCTCCACCTCAACGTGGTGAGACGCCCGTTTCTCCTCCAGAGCTGTCCCCGCCCTATCCTGTCCTGTGACTTACGGGAGAAAGATAAGATTCTCCACATTAAGAACTGTAGCAGAATTCCTTTGCTGTCTTTCTCTATCGTCTGTTGACCAAAACCTAAAAGTCTGTGTGATGACACAGGATCTAAAAGTGCAGCAGACTCCCCAAGTGACCCTCAAGCATGGTAAACATCATTGTTATTCAGAAAAGGGGGGAAGATAGAAATCCTGCAGAGCCATTTTCAAAGGGAAAGAAAGGAAAAGGATTCAGTGACACATTAAGAGCGAGAGAAGATGGCAGGGGCTTCTCTGGGGGTCCAGTGGCTGAGACTCTGTGAGCTCCATGCTGGGGACCCAGCTTCAATCCCCTGGTCAGGGAGCTAGATCCCACATGCGGCAACTAAGACCCAGTGCAGTCACATAAGTAAATAAAAAATATATATATATTTCTAAAGAGAGAGAGCGAGGAAATGCAGACAGTGGCTATAGTTCTGAGTGCTCCGTCTGCTGTCAGGACCAGCGAGGACCTCGGTTGGCTGGCGTGCTCTCCCCAGGAGGAGAGCCAGCCCTTTGCTCCGCCAGGACCCTACCCCTTGGAGGGGTTCTTGAATGCCGTGGCTGTAGCCTTCCCCTGGGCTCCTGGCCCAGTGGCGTGTTGATCTCAGACTCGTCCTGGGGACGCTGGGGTTTTCATCACGCTCAGCCCAGCCCCACGGTTAACTGGCAGCAAGCCTAACTTCCTTGGAGGATCAGGGTCAGCCACCCCCAGCAAAGCAATAACCCACTATCCGCCTCTTCCTCTAGGAACAATCGATAGCCGGGACAAAATCCAGCCTGAAATCTTTCTTCGTTTTTGCACACTAATCACTGAGATACAGGCACGCCCTCATTTCTCTCCTGTGTGGCTCTTTGCATGTGCAGCAGCAGACTCGAGCTGCTGTCTCTGAACCACGTGCCCATAGGGCAGAGCACGTTTACATCTTGTCTTCAAGTGAAAGTCGCTCAGCTGTGTCTGACTCTGTGACCCCATGGGCTATACAGTCCATGGAATTCTCCAGGCCAGTATACTGGAGTGGGTTGCCTTTTCCCTACCCCAGGGGATCTTCCCAACCCAGGGATCGAACCCAGGTCTCCCGCATTGTAGGTGGATTTGTTACCAGCTGAGCCACAAGCGAAGCCCCACATCTCGTCTAGTTCCCAAGAAGTCTTACGTGGCCATGAGGCAGTAGAAGCTTCCAGAAAATACCGAAGCTTATCTCCAAAAGGAAAACAAAGATTTCTTACAACTTGGCTGAGGATGGCCTTGCTTTTGAAGGTGAAGAAAGGGAAATGCATGTCCATCTGTTCATGAACTGCAAATAATAAGGTGAAAGTCTTAAAAAAAAAGAAAAGCAGTCTGGCATGGTCAGCAAGGCAGGACCTCAAGAAGGACTGAATCTCACGTTACTCAGCTTCACTCCCTAATCATTGCTAGTAATTGTCCTTGTCTACTGTGCTGTTCTCATCGAACGTGAGCACTGGGTTTTGTTCTGACATGTGCATATTTGTTTATTTTACTTATTTGCTAGTTAATACTTTACTGATACATTAGGTGCATCAAAAAACACACACAAAAACTTAAACATTTAAAGGAAAAGACAAAAGTAAGCAGAAGATACAGTTGCCACACTTCTCTTTGCACATCCAGGGCACCATTTGGCACGCACTCTGGGATGCAAACACCCCAGCATGGAGACTTCAGTGTCCCAGGTGTCAACATTCAGGGTTCACTTCCTGGATGTGCAGACAAGAAAAGCAAGATTCTCTAGATTAGACACTGTAGTGAATTTCCTCGGTTCGCTTTCTCTGTCTTCTGTTGGCCAAAACCTAACAGCATTTCCACATCAGACAGTTCCTCCTAGTTCAACACACTGCAAACACAGAATCCAGGACAGGATGTGCAGTGGCACAGAACGTGTCTATGCCCTCAGGCTCCTGTGAGACCAACTGGCAAGGCTCCAGGGGCGGAATTGGTCATAAACGGGGCACGAAAGCAGGGAACGGCAGAGAAAGGACAGGAGGAAGTTCCAGGCAGGCCAGCAGACCACAGGCTGTGGGGAGACAGAAAGCAACTTTCCTGGGCTGCAGGAGAGACGCTGCGCTCTGAGAGCAGAGCAGAGGTGAGGAGGGCAGGTGACCCACGTGGGGTGACACGGGGCAGCCTATGCTGGGAGAGACCGAAGGCCAGCGGAGAAGCGAGCAGCAGAGGATGAGACGGTTAGACAGCATCACTGACCGAATGGACATCCGTCTGAGCAAACTCCAGGAGAGAGCGAAGGGCAGGGAAGCCTGGTGTGCTGCAGTCCACAGGCCGCAAAGAGTCGGACACGACTTAGCAACTAAACGCGTCACCATTAAAAACTTCAGGTTGACCGCAGAACAACTAACAACCCTTACAGGCCTCCATAAAGGGAGTACGGACCAAACTGATGCTTGGAGAATATTATTAGGGCCGCTCGTGCAGAGAGTGAGATGGGCTTGTAAGGGAATTAGGCCACCGTCCTAGTCCAAGGTGGCTTGGGACCCAGACGAGGAACTCGGAGCAGTGGAAGGGATGGTAGGAACAGAGAGGGGTGGAAAAAGTATTAATGATGGGACTCCCCTGGCAGTCCAGTGGTTAAGACTCTGCCTTGCAATGCAGGGCGTGTGAGTTCAATCCCACATTCCTCATGGCCAAACAACATAAAGTAGGAGCAGCACTGTAACAAATTAAATGAAGACTTAAAAAGAAATTAACGGTGTATAAAGGATGGGGAGAAAGAGGGAAATGAAAGCGTGAAAGACAGAACCCACACCTTGCGCATTCTCGCCACTCGGGGCTTGTTCGCTGATGGTAGTTATCGGTACTGACAATGCAAAACAGCGGCTCCTTGTCCAGGGCTCCCCACAGCCTCCTCTTCAGGGCTCTCTCAGCTTGGGGCTGCCACGCGCCAAGAAGCCGGAGTGTAGACAGATGCCCGCGGAGGTCAGCACCTCCTGGAGCCTGGCGATTTCGTAACAGCCATGGCCAGCGACAGGAAGCATGACGTGTAGCAGATGATGAGGAAGAAGGCAAGCGGCTGCAGGGCCACGGTGTGAGCCCCAGAGCTGGGGTCACGCAGCGAGAACATGAGCGAGAGGGTGGACTCCAGGGGCAGGAGGAGCGGAACCGACCACCGGAGAATCACATGGGGCAGAACGAGGTACAGACAGATGGTCCATCGTCTGTCAGCCGTGGTATGGTTTCCATGGGAACCCTGGGTGGCAACCATCTGCCTAAGGACCGGAAGCCTCGTGGCGGATAAGATGATCGACGGGCTAGACAGGATTGGGGCACCCAGCAGAAGCCGGGGCACCGACCAAGAAACCATCCGCTTCAGCCAGAAGAAGACGGGGTGTGAGAAGGAGGCGATCTTGGCACAGCAGAAGACCGCAAGACAGGCGGTCAGCCAGGAGGTGAGGCTGTTGATGAAGCTCCAGGAGATTTCCAAAGAAGTTTTGAAACTAACACCAAAGGAGTTTGCAAGGAGTTGCAAGGTTGTTCCACACCCTGTGGAAAAGACCCTAATGCTGGGAAAGATTGAGGGCAGGAGGAGAAGGGGATGACAGAGAATGTGATGGCTGGATGGCATCACCGACTCGATGGACATGGGTTTGGGTAAACTCCGGGAGTTGGTGATGGACAGGGAGGCCTGGTGTGCACAGTCCATGGGGTCGCAAAGAGTCCGACATGACTGAGCAACTGAACTGAACTGAACCCTGTGCAGAAAGAACTGGGAGGCAGCCAGGCAGGCCACGATCGTGTCACCTGCGGGCAGTGCCCAGCATCGCACGCGTTCCCGGCTCAGCACCGTAACTATGAAGCCATCCTGCAGTGTGGCAGCCAGCGACTCCAGGACAAAGCTGACCTTGGAGATGGGCGTGGGGGAGGGCAGCATCTTCTCCAGGCACTGGGACTCACCCACGGGGAGACACAGCCTCCCTGGTCAGGCCACGCTGTTGAGACTACACGCCCAGAGGTACTCCCCTGGGATTCAGGCAGACATGCAGCAAACGCTCCCCATCCCCACCAGTCCTCCAAGAATTGAGAAGAGGACCTCTGTGATTTCCCTGAGCAGAGAAATCCCTCCCAGCTCAGTGATACCCCCGTGTCTGTTTGCATAAGCTGTATTTACCTGCTCTTCATCAGAGCCAAATGTAGGGAAATATAACAGAAGAGAAGCCATGGGGTGATTGAAAATACCGCTATGTTGCCCTTTATTTCTCACCACACTGTTTCTTTCCTAGTATTAGTCACTCAGTTGTGTCTGACACTTTGCCACCCCATGGACTGTAGCCCACCAGGCTTCTCTGTCCATGGAATTCTCCAGGCAATAAGACTAGAGTGGGTTGCCATGCCCTTCTCCAGGGGATCTTCCAGACCCAGGGATCGAACCCAGGTGTCCTCCGTTGCAAATTCTTTACCCTCTGAGCCACCAGAGAAATCCATTTGTTTCTTAACTTTTTCCTTAAAAGTTCACCAGGGAGGGTGACTGGGCGGGGAGGCAGCCGTGTGTGCAGCGGGGGTGGGCTGGGGGTGGCCGATGCAAAGGAGGACCAGGCCTGACCCCACCCTGGGGCCCTCGGGTGTGGCAAGATGAGGAGAGTGGAAACTAGTCTGTGTGCAAAGTCTGGACCATCTATGCTTCCTTTCACGGCGAGGAACAGTAATCCCTCCCGCTTTTGAAAGTCTTCTTTGAGAATGGCCTTCAGAGCCACGTTCATTTTTTAAATATTCTTGGTGATGGGCAGTCTTTGCCTTTGGAAGATGGATTTCCTTTTTGTAAAGAGATCTCTTTGGGCCGGTAATGTTTGGGGTCAGAAGTTGAGATGAAGCTGCACTGGTAGAAACTCATGAGCCTGGCGCTGGGTGGGGACAGGACACAGGCTCACCGCGGGGCGTGAGGCCAGGGCTTCACCCTCGGCTCCGCTCACGGCTTTGGCTGCAGCAGCTGCTCATTCTTTCTCCACCCTGGGTGCTCAGCGGCGTCCTTCTGACATGACTTTACCATCCACACAGTGAGGTCCGGGACAGTTAATGGTTTTCCTGCTTTGACTCCAGTGAAGGATCAAAGGTAAGACACTTGGTGGTGGTTGTTCAGTAGCTCAGTCGTGTCTGACTCTTTGCAGCCCCGTGAACTGCAGCACGCCAGGCTTCCCTGTCCTTCACCGTCTCCCAGAGCTTGCTCAAACTCATGTCCATCGAGTCAGTGATGCCATCCAACCATCTCATCCTCTGTCTCCCCTTTCTCCTGCTGCCCTCAATCTTTCCCAGCATCAGGGTCTTTTCCAGTGAGTCAGCTCTTCGCACCCGTGGCCAAAGCATTGGCGCTTCAGCTTCAGCATCAGTCTTTCCAATGAGTATTCAGGGTTTATTTCCTTTAGAATTGATTGGTTTGATCTCCTTGCAGTCCAAGGGACTCTCAAGAGTCTTCTCCAACATGTTGAAAGCATCAGTTCTTTGGTGCTCAGACTTCTATATGGTCCAACACTCACATCCATACCTGACGACGGGGAAAACCATAGCTATGACTATACAGACCTTTGTTGGCAAAGTGACAGACATTAATAGAGGATATTTCTTCAACTTGGGTCCTGCTTCCTTTTTTCCCTCCCGTTGCGTCCAGTGAGCAGAGTTGGGCCCAGGAGGACTGCAGGACGCCCTGCCCGTTCCAGGCAGCTCTATAGGGTTGGCCCCAGACCTGCTAAACACATTAAGGCATTGCTGCCCACACGGGTCTGTCCCTTCCCCTCCAAGGCCGTCTAACCTGTTGGTGTTCAAAACAAGGCCCAGCGCTGGGCCTCTGGGCTCAGAAGAGGGTCCTGGCCTGAGCACCAGTGGCACCTTATCCTTCAGGTTAGGTTTTGGGGTAACCGTTTTGCTGAAGAGTGGGTTCAGACATCCCAGGAGGGGCAGGAGTCTCTGGCCCTGGCTGTTTACCACCCGGGGCAGGAGCTTGTCCATCTAACTGGCCTGCTCCTGCCCCCCAACCCCACTTCCTGCCCCGCCTCCCGACTGCCAGGGCACTGCCCACCAAACATGGACTATTCAAACCCAGTCCACTGGCTCTCCTGTCAGCTGAGGTTCTCAGGGAAACCCTGGGCCCTTTCTTTCCCCGGCAGACGTTTTGGCTCAGAGTCCTGGTCTGTGTCCAGCAGAGACGGCTCTGCTCCTCATCCTGGGATGCTACAGATGGGCGTTAGCAAGCATGTGGGCTGCGGTCACTCTAACACTGCCCTCAGACAACCAGCAGGGACCCGGCTTGGAAGAGAACCCAGTGCAAACCACCCAGGGTGAAAACTGCTGACACTGGGAGGACGAAGCAGTTTCCTGGAAAGTGGGCCTCACTTCTCATGTCCACACCACCCTCCCTCGGCATCCCACCCACCACCACTTCCTCCAGGAGGTCTGCTTTTAAAAGAGCCGTCCTGCCAGCCCCCTCCCACCCCAAGAAGAAGCAGGTGGATTGTGATGCGTGCTCTTGTTTGCAAGAGAGGTGCTGGGAAAACGGAGCCTTCAGGTACCACCAGCTGCCTTCCCACCCTCCACTGAGCTCATGTGAGAGGCGATGTCGGCATCTCAGTTCTTCCAGATGTTGGTCTGGGCTGGGGGCTATGCTTGGATTTCCATAGTGCTGTGACTGACGTGGCATCCCAGAAGGAGATGAAGCTGAGTCTCAACTTGCCGCCAGGCACAGCTCCTGGAGGCCCATGGACACCCTGTAGGCGCTGCACCCGACGAGACACTCAGAGCCGTTATGGCAAGACTCATCCTCCGAGGCTAGGAAGGCACCTGGTCGTGGCCCTTGTGGTCGTGGTCAGCATCAGGTTAGCAGGTCGGGAGTGCAGCAGTCACGTAGGAATTCAAGGCAAGTTAGCGGGCCAGGGCTTAGTTGGGGAACTGGGAAAGATAGCCGATTTCAATCTAGAGACAGTCATCCAGAGTGACGTAAGGCAGAAAGAGAAAAGCAAGCATCCCATATTCACGCATATACGCGGAATCTAAAAAAATGGTACAGATGAACCTATTTGCAAAGCAGAAATAGAGACACAGGCGTAGAGAACAAGCATGCAGACTCCATGGGGTGGGGGGAGAGAGGGGGCATGAACTGGGAAGTTGGGATTGACACGTGCACGCTACTCTGCATACAGACCTAGCTGATGAGTGCCCACTGTGTAACACGGGGAGCCCTGCTCGGCGCTCTGCTGTGACGTGGAGTAGACACACGCGTGTCTGTGTGGACACGTGGCTGAGTCACTCTGCTGCGTCACAGCAGAAGCTAACGCAACACTGTAAAGCACCTAAACTCCAATTTTTAAAAAAACTGATTTCAGACACGGTTAGATGGATCATAAAGACGTAGAGTTTCATTTAACACTTCTAGTAACTGTTGTGGGTTTACCTGTGTCCTCTCAACAAAGATACATTAAAGTTTCACAGCATTTGGGCCTGAGGGTAGGCCAGCTTGTGGCAGGGTCTCTGTGTTCACCCACAGCCCCCAGGGGGCTCCAGCCCCTCCTGGCCCCTCGCTGAGGCCGCGTTGGGACCACGCAATGGGCTTTCCATCAGGGGCTGACAGTTCCGGGCAGATGGGAGGTCTTCCATCTGCCGCTGCAGGGCTGGGGGCACAGAAGGTGGAGGTGATGGGGCTGCAGGAGGCGAGAACACAGATCTGTGGCCTGGTGGAGGGGGGACACGGTCAGGCCCACTGCCTTCCTTGTGTGAGACTGTGATATCAGCAAGAAACCCTTCTCAGGTCACACTGCCGAGAACCCCAGTCTCCGGTCCTGCTGTGCAAGTGGGGCCATCCTGACCCGGGCGGGGGGACGGAAGCAGATGGGCGCCAAGGGCTGGCTTCTTTTCTTCGCTACAGGAGAGACCTGGGTGCTCTTCTAGGCAGAGCAGAGATGCCGGGGCCTGTGAGTCAGGCCTCCGGGCTTGAGTTGTAGACAATCTGATAACCCAGTGAGAACATGCTGGCTTCCACATCCCTGGCCTCAGGGTGAACCAATGAGATGTAAGCGAAACCCTGCAAGGGATCAAAGCAAAGGCGCCTCCTCCTGCCCACAAAGAGCGATGTCCACGGGCTGATTCCCTCCCCTCTTCCTTTGTGGTGAGAGGCCACGACTTCTTAGCCATCTAGGGACCACGACGGACACAGGATGGTGGGCCGCCAGGGGGGCAAGGTCACGGAGCTCTGTACTTTAGATAGTAGATGTCCTGGTAGTTTAGTCTGTTTTACGTTGTGTGTTTCGGTTATGATGTCATTAAAGTGCCCTGACTAAGCTACACGTCTCCTTGGTGACAGAGGTAACGTTTGTCCAGATGGCAATTAAAGCAAAACTGGAATATTCCAGGATATTCCAGACCCAGGGCTGAGTGGGGATGGAGGCAGATTGGAGCTCAGACAGGCTTGAATCCCTCACCCCCGTGGTAAGAGGGGAAATGGGACACTTAAGGAGGAGGTGGGGGCGAGATGGTTTGGGGCAAGACGTGGTGAGGGATGAATTCTGCTAAGTGACTGAGCCAGAGGAGGGGCCAAGTGCAGGTTAGCAAAAAAGCCTCATTATGCATGCCAGCACCCTCCCCACCCCACCCGCCAGCCTTTTACCTCCAAAACTCTCCCTTGACCCGCTAAATAAGCTAGCAAGCTTATCAGGTCGCCTTTGGGCGACGTCTTAGATCTGAGTTCTGCCTTCTATAAATTCACTTTTTCTCGGTTTTCTCTGTACCATTCCTTCCATGTCATTTCTTTCTTTTTTTAATTGTTTTTTGATGGAGACAAATGAGCTTCTTTTTGGTCTATTTGTTCGTTGATGGCTCCCCAGGTCTTTGTCGCTGCTCTCAGGGTTTCTCCCTAGCTTTCTCTGCTCCCCAGTGGTGGTGTGTGGACGTCTCATCGTGATGCTCCTCCCGTTGCAGAGCACGGACTCCAGGTGTCTGGGCATCAGCTGTCGTGGCTTGTGGGCTTGGCTGCCCCGAGGTAGGTGGGATCTTCCCTGTCTAGGGATCGAAGCGGTGTCCCCTGCATTGACAGGCAGATTCTTGAGCACTGGACCACCAGGGAAGTCCTGCCTTCTTTTTTTTTTTTTTTCAAGTTTACCTTTGAAAAGCTTTGATGACTTGAGGCTCTGATGGGGTGGCCGTCCCCGCTCCGTGCGGATTCCCCTGGGGGCAGCCGGTCCCCCAGGAAGCACTGAGCAGAGAAAGAAGGTCCACGTTAAATCTCTCCCACATTCGAGACAAGACGGGGTGAATGTGTGTCTGTCCTTCACCTTTCTCTCCTGAATGTTTCTTGAAATCTGATTTCCCGCAGAAAAATGGGGGCGGGGAGCAGCTCTGGGTCCCAGGGCAGGGGGCCCCGGGAACAGCCCTGCAGCCTGCAAAGCTCCGGGGCTTTTCCGGCTTCGTGTCCAAGTGACCGCTAGAGGGCGATAGAGCCCCGTGTGTGAACCAGGGGACGCGGCTGGACCTACTGTTCCTGCCTGCGGTTCCCTTGTGCTTAGTCACTCTCGTGTCCGATTCTCTGCAGCCCCGTGGACTGCAGCCCGCCAGGCTCCTCTGTCCACGGGGATTCTCCAGGCAAGAATCCTGGAGTGGGTTGCCATGCCCTCCTCCAGGGGATCTTCCCAACCCAGGGATCGAACCCAGGTCTCCCGCATTGGCAGGCGGATTCTTTACCATCTGAGCCACTCCCAGACAGAAAAAAAAAAAGGCGGACGTTACAGAGCAGGCCCGCGGACCTCACCCCTGGCCAGCCTGACCCAGCCTTTGGTAGGGGAGCAGTCTCACACTGAATATTCATTTGGTCATCATTTGATGAGAGTTTGCTGAGATCCTGGACACCGGGGACAGTACACGGGTGAGGGAGATGCTGAGACAACTGTTGTTCCAAGAGTGAAACAAGGGCAGAGGGGATGGCTCTTTAAAGCAGGACCTTCAGGAAAACTGATACAGGGGCATCTGAGCAGAGACGGGACGGAGCCAGGTGTGGCTGGGCAGGTGCACGAGGCAGGTGTGTGGGGCAGATAGGGGGGTGTGACAGGTGTGCCTGGCTGCGGGGACAGCAGTGGAAGTGTCCAGAAACTGGGGTGGCCTCCGAGCCTAGAGGGAGCAGGAAGTGTGGCGGGAACCATGTGGGGAGGGACCGGGGGTGGGGGGCGGTTGGGGTTGGGGGTGCAGGCCAGCCCGGGACCCTGCGGAGTGGTCCATGGGGGTGTCGGTGGGGGAATGACTTGCTCCACGGAGGGGCTCGTCTGGCTGCTGTGCAGAGAGAGATGGTGGACACAGGGTGGGGTGCCCAGCCGGGGCTGCTGAAATAGACTGGGAGGTCAGCGACCACGTCCTCTGAGGCCTCCCCTCACCTGGCCTTCTCCAGAAAGCCTCGCCTGACTGTTCTCACCTGGAGCAGTCTTCCAGGCTCTCAGATAAAACTTAAGTGATATCTTAACTTTCCCCGTCACCCTCGGGCTTGGACCAACTCTCGGGGAAGGTTCTGGCAAAGGTGGTCCAATACTATGTGCATTAAGGACGTTCAAGTCTGCGTCCTCTGGAGTCGCTGGCTCGTTTAGTGCATAAATGAGAAGGGGCTGTGGCATCACAACCAGGGGCAAAGAAGTCCCTGGCGGTATAGTGGCTAGGGCTTCCCCTGCAGGGACACAGGTTTCCTCCCGGGTCAGGCAGTTAAGATCCTATGTGCCTCTGCGCGGCCAAAATAAAATAAAAGTTAATAGTGATTCCAAAAAGTGAAAACAAAACAGATGCGACAGGTGCTTTTTTTGGAAGCAGTGGTCTTCCCAGAACCCATGATCGATCAAGCTATGTTAGCTGCTGGGGTGAGACCAGAGGTGCTTTTACTAGCTGCCCCACCCCCACTGAGCAAGAGATGGAGTCATGTCCCATGTGGGCAGCTGTCCACCCCGAGTGACCACGGCTGACGGAACTTGGCCCCACAGGGCACTGGGACATTTATCTTTGTCCTGGGCTGTGCTGTGCTAAGTCGCTTCAGTCGTGTCCGACTCTTTGTGGCCCCGTGGACACACCAGGCTCCTCTGTCCACGGAACTCTCCAGGCAAGGATACAGAAGGGGGTTGCCATGCCCTCCTCCGGGGGATCTTCCTGACCCAGGGATCAAACCTGGGTCTCCTGCATTGGTAGGCAGGTTCTTTACCACTGTGCCGCCTGAGAAAAATGGTGTTGAAAATCACAGACTTGGACAGCCGCCTACTCTAATGACCCCGAGAGACTACTTCTCTCAGTCCCAACTGCGGGGTCTATAGGACAGACAGGCCAAGAGGAGAAGGTGCAGCGTGGACCCTGGGACCCGGGGCTGGTGCAGCCCAGCGGGGAAGCGGGAAGCCTGGGACGTTCAGTGAGGCCATGAAGCATGGTCACAACCCTGGTCTGAAGCTGCTTTGTTGCAGCCTGCAGTCAGAAGGACATTTTATATCGTAACCCAGCACAGTCACATGGACGGCTAAAAACCATTTCTCGTGAAACAATATTTACCCTGGCCTCTGTGCGCTATTTTCCACTCGACTCTCATTGTTGGTGGTACCAGCATGTCGTCTCTGACCCACACGGCGGGGTGCCCCAGGGGGCAGGCATGAGGCTGTGCTTACACTTTGGGAAGTGCCACCCTAGAGGGTCATAAACAGCAGGACGGACGTGGATCGCCTGCCCACAGAGCGAGGAGTCTGGCTGGGAACTTCGGGGCCCAGAGAACCAGCAGGGTTGGAGGGACGTGCTGGGGTCTTTGCCAGAGATGCCAGATGCTGGACGTTTGAACTTGTTTCTCAGACCAGCTCACAGCTGGTACCCAGGCCATAGGTACTTCGAACACCCCAAATACATTACATTTAGTTTTCTCTTCATAGTTAAAATATGAACATTCTATTGTGGATGACTGTAATTCTGGGTTATTTACATCTCGCTTCTTTAAACCCCCGCTCCTGGTGTGTGGGTCTGATCAAAGGATGTACTGAGAGCCGTTTGAAATGCGAATGAGCTTCCCAGGAGGTTTACTGAACTTGTAAAACTTGTGTGCTTCCTCACTCCTCTCCCCGTTGGATCACAGACCGCTCTTCTTTTCTCTCCCAGCAACTGGAGTTTATTTTTCAAATAAAAGTCTGTTTTCCCATAAAATGCCAAGAGTTTTGCACTGTGTGTGGAGGAATGAACTTGGGCTTTTAAGCTTTTAGTTTGGAGCCTCTGAGTCTCCGATTCACATGCCAGGGCTTGGGGCCCATGTGCCCCAGTCTAGAGCAGGGTCAGACGTGGGGGATTTGGTCCCTGGTACTTGGGTCTGGGCATTGAGGCTGGTTACCCGTCATCCAACCCGTTACGCTGACATCCATGCCAACACCAGTCCTCTCTTGGAGAGGCTGTTTCAGTGACCAGCAGGTTGGAACTTCTCTATCAACCTGGCTTTGACGACGCCATCAAGTTTTTACTTAAAGTTGGTTTGAATAGGACGCTTAAAACTTGTTAACTCAAAACACAGTTCTTCATGGAGGTTTCTTAATTAAATCCTTTTTAAAAGGCCTATCATAAGTATCCCAAATCACTGCAGATGGTGACTACAGCCATGAAATTAAAAGACTCTTACTCCTTGGAAGAAAATTTATGACCAACCTAGACAGCACATTAAAAAGCAGAGACGTTACTTTGCCAACAAAGGTCCGTCTAGTCAAAGCTGTAATTTTCCTGTAGTCATGTATGGATGTGAGAGTTGAACTATAAAGAAAGCTGAGTGCCAAAGAATTGATGCTTTTGAACTGTGGTGTTGGAGAAGACTCTTGAGAGTCCCTTAGAATGCAAGGAGATCCATCCTAAAGGAAATCAGTCTTGAATGCTCATTGGAAGGACTGATGCTGAAGCTGAAACTCCAATACTTTGGCCAGCTGATGCAAAGAGTTGACTCATCGGAAAAGACCCTGATGCTGGGAAAGACTGAGGGCAGGAGGAGAAGGGGGCGACAGAGGATGAGATGGTTGGATGGCATCACTGACTCAACGGACATGAGTTTGGGTAAACTCCCGGAGTTGGTGATGGACAGGGAGGCCTGGTGTGCTGCGGTCCATGGGGTCGCAAAGAGTCAGACACAACTGAGTGACTGAATCAAACTGATCAAAAGTATCAACTTTATTATTAATTTTTTGTAATGCTTGTAATTTTTAAACAGATGCAACTGAATGATGATGTGATTATAAGGGTGAGGGAGGAGCTGAGAAGCCAAGCTAGAGTTGGGGGGGTAGGGCATCCAGGGATTCATGATGACCCCTCTGCATCCCTGGTGGGAGAGGGGCTGGGAGTGACCCCTGTCTGGCAGGGTTGGGGTGTGGGGGGGGGGTCAGATACGCTGCCCAAGGCCTTGCCCTCCCCCAGCCAGAAGCCAAGGGTCACCCCCCTGAGCACCCAGCAGGGCCGG
This sequence comes from Odocoileus virginianus, assembly GCF_023699985.2. NCBI lineage: Eukaryota > Metazoa > Chordata > Mammalia > Artiodactyla > Cervidae > Odocoileus > Odocoileus virginianus. The sequence continues at coordinate 5,422,297 of NC_069674.1, forward strand.
GCCCAGTGAGGAGTGGGGAGGGGTGCCAAGAGCGAGGTGCCAACCCCACAGATGCCTCTGGGTGATGTACGTGCCGAGGCCAGGATGGCAGGGCAGACCGCCCAGGCCTGTCCCCCAGCACCACGGTGAGGGAGCTCCCCGTCAGGGCACAAGAGACCGAGGTTCTTAGTGGAAACTTGGTGTCACCCCCACATACAGGAATCAGTTCTGGAAGGACATCCTCGTCATCCACCTAGCCCACGGCTTCCTTCACCCAGATCCCCATGTTTGATGCTTTCTGAGCGGGGTCTTCATGCCCACGCCAGAGAGCCGGGAGGGCCCCGGGGGAGAAGATGCTGGGAGACAGAAGGCGCCCTGACCGCTGCCTCGAATCGGCTCAGAGGTGGTCAGCAGAGAGTTTCACCCAACAGCTTGGCTGTGCTGAGTCGCTTCAGTCTTTGTGACCCCATGGACAGTAGCGCGCCAGGCTCCTCTATCCATGGGATTCTCCAGGCATGAATACCAGAGTGGGTTGCCATGCCCTCCTCCAGGGGATCTTCCCGACCCAGGGATCAAACCTGGGCCTCCTGCATTGCAGGCGGATTCTTTACAGCTGAACCCCCGGGGAGTTGCTCAGTTGGGACCCACGGATCGAAACTTAAATCTCTACCCTCCCAGCCCCGTACCAGGACAGGCAGCCTTCCCCTTCTCACCCATTTCACACCTCAGTTTTCCGGCCCGCCCTCTGACCCGTCCTCTGGCCTCCTGGACCTGACGTTCTTTGCTTCTGCACATTTTCTTCTCCTCTAAGTCGGCAACCCTTTGGGGCTCTTGGTCCCTCCTGGTATAGGCGCGATCCCAGGCCTGGGCTCCTCCCTGGGGGCCTGGCAGCCTCCTGGGAGTGGCCTCTGAGCATTTACGGGTGAGCGTATGCAGGTTTACACTAGTGCAAACCATGTGCGCTCAGCCGTGTGGCTAAATGCTGTAGACATGGGGGTGAGAGCTGGGGAGGGTCTTGGGGCTCTCGAACTCCGTGGGAGCCACCCCTGGAGATGATGTGGGGAGGGGGTCTTTTAAAGCAAGGTTGGTAAACCAGTCCATCCTAAAGGAAATCAGTCCTGAGTATTCATTGGAAGGACTGATGCTGAAGCTGAAACTCCAATACTTTGGCCACCTGATGTGAAGAGCTGACTCATTTGAAAAGATCCTGATGCTGGGAAAGATTGAAGGAGGGAGGAGAAGGGGATGACAGAAGATGAAATGGTTGGATGGCATCACCGACTCAATGGGCATGAGTTTGAGTAAATTCTGGTGGGAGTTGGTGATGGACAGGGAGGCCTGGTGTGCTACAGTCCATGGGGTTGCAAAGAGTCAGACACGAATGAGTGACTGAACTGAACTGGTAAACTCTTCCTATAAAAGGGACGTGAAAGTCGCTCAGTCGTGTCCCCGTGGACTGTAGCCCTCTGTCCAGGCTCCTCTGTCCATGGAATTCTCCAGGAAAGAATCCCTGGAGTGGGTAGCTTTTCCCTTCCCCAGGGGCTCTTTCCCGCCCAGGGATCGAACCTAGGTCTCCCGCATTGCAGGCAGATTCTTCATCATCGGAGCCACAAGGGAAGCCCCTTGCTATAAAGGCCAGATGGGAAATGTTTTAGGCCTTGTGGGTCACCAGGTCTGTGCTGCCAAGACTCAGACACAGACAGAATGTAAACTGTGTCCCGTGAATGCTCATTTACAGAGGCAGGCGGTCAGCAGGGTTGGCCCCCGTTTTAACAGATGGCGGCCATCTCGTCCCCTTTCTGACCCCTCAGTGCCTCCCCGATCCGCTCCAGTGAAAATCTGGTCTTGCCACGCCATCCACGCTCTGGCCCTGGGCTGGCACTGACCGCAGCCTGTACTGCCCACCTGCCCGCTGGGTCCTCAGAGGTGCCTGGCTGTCAAGGACCAGCCCCGCAGCCCACTCTGGACAGCTCTGAGGGTTGTCCCCACTCCAGGCTTTCTAGGTGGGAGGGCCTGGCTGGGTCTTCGTGGCCTCTGCACTTGGCCCCGGGGCCAGTCCTCCTCCTCCCGTCCTTGTGGGTGTTGATCTGGAGAGCGTCCCTAAGGCACACCCGCCGCTGTCCATCTCAGGTGCTGCCCCGCCCTCCGCTCTCGCCCTGATGTCCCACTTGACAGTGGCCGTTGGAGGGAAGGCAGGGCAGACTGGATGCACGGATGAACAGGTGCACGGGCCTGGAGACCGGGTCCGGGCTCAGGGTGAGGCTGCCCGTGAGCTGGGAGAGGAGGCAGGCCCCGGGGCTGCTGCGGCCACTGGTCCCCACGGCCCTGGCCCGGCTGGTTGTTTGCAGTCTGGAGCCACACGAGTCCTACCCTGCGCCCCGCTGAGCGAGATCCCCCCCCCCCGCCCGATCCCGGGGCTCAGGGCCCCATCCTCGGTCCACCGCCCAGGCGAGAACCCTCTGGATCCGAGCAGCTGCTTAGGTCCCGATCCCGTGGCTCTGCAGACTTCAGAAAAAAAAACAAAAACGTGACTCATCCTGCCTGCCCGCAAAGAAAGGAAAAGTATGTGTGGCATCCGAGTTTCCTGAAAAGTTCAGCCAGCGCATGGCAGAGCTATGTGGCCGGGCACCCGTGTGGTCCCTGGCGAGAGCGCCCTCTGCTGGCCACCACGCAGAGAAACACGGACCAGCCCACTTGGGTCGGGCTGCAGGTCACTGCCTTCAATGCTGTCATGGGGAGAAGCTTCGGGGAAAAAAAATCTCCTTTCCCTCAGCAACCTCTAGAGCTCTCTGGTCCTCTCGGCGCTGCTCTGGCGATAATTCTATACCATGCGACACAGTAAAAGTAGATGCCCTCAAACACTGGATTTTTTTTTTTTTTTAGATAACACTTCTTTTAATTTATTTATTTTGGCTGCGCCAGGCAGCATGCAAGTTTTTAGTTCCCCAAGCAGGGATGGATCCAGTCCTCCTTGCGTTGGGAGCATGGAGTTTCAACCTCTGGACCACCAGGGAGGTCCCCACATTCTTGCTCTGCTTCTTTTAAAAAAAAAATAGTTTTGTGTATTTATTTTTGGCCCTGCTGCGTCTTCGATGCTGTGAGGGTTTTTTCTCTGATGGAGGCAAGCAGGGGCTGCTTGCCAGTTGCGGTGTGCGGGCTTCTCACTGCCGTGGCTTCTCTTGGCTGGGGAGCACAGAGATCAGGGATCGAACCCATGTTCCCTGGCGGCTCAGCTGGTAAAGAATCCGCCTGCAGTGCGGGAGACCTGGGTTCGATCCCTGGGTTGGGAAGATCCCCTGGAGAAGGGAAAGGCTACCACTCCAGTATTCTGGCCTGGAGAATTCTATGGACCATGCAGTCCATGGGGTCGCAAAGAGCCGGACATGACTGAGAGACTTTCGCTTCACTTTCCTGCATTTGCAGGCGAGATTTTTACCACTGAGCCACCAGGGAAGCCCATCTCTGACTATTGGTTAATTTCTCTTTAAAAATCATGTTTTCTTTTGAAAATCTCAAACTTACATAAAAGTTACAAGAACAGTAGAAAGCGTTCTCCCACCCCTTTCATCTAGATGCCCCAGTGTTAACGTTTTGTGACCACATTTGCTTATATCCGCTCCCACTTCTCAATCAAATATATATTTGTGTGTGTATAAGAAATCTGAACCATCAAGAGGAAGCTGCAGTCACAATGTTCCCGGCCCCTAAATACTTCATGTCTTAAAAACAGGGACATTCTTCCAATTGCAGTTTAATTATCAAAACCAGGAAGTTAACATTAATACAACTGTCTTCACTAAGCTGCAGACTTTATTCTCGGTTCACAGATTGTCTCAGTTATGTTTTCAGAAGAGGAGGCCCATGTCCCACGCTGGTTTGGGTGTCCCGTCTCCTCCATCCCTCTTGATTTGCTGCCCCCAATCTTGCCTTTGTGACATTTTTCAAGACCACACACAGACTGTCCTTCTCTCTGGTTTGTCTGATGTCTTTCCCTCTGGTTTGTCTGATGTCCTTCACTGTGGTTTGTCTGACGTCCTTCACTGTGGTTTGTCTGAAGTTTCCTTGGGATTCAATTCAGGTTGGCTGGCTGGCACGAGGCCATGCGTCCAGTGTCCTGTGCTGGCCTCACTGTGGGGAGCGTGGGATGCCATGATGATCTGTTCTGGGTGACACTAACTGATCACTTGGTTAGAGGAGGTGTCTACCCCAGTTAAGAAAGCTATTCCTTTCCCCCTTGTAAGCAGTAAAGATTTCATGGAGATCTCCTTTAGAATTAGGTAAATATCTTCTTTCTCATCCAGCTTTTACTTGCTGATTTTAGCATCAGTCATTTATTCTGCCTGAATTATTACTGTGGTGGTGGGCGGGGTATTTTCTTACATGATCATTAGTTCTACATTGGTTGGAATTCCTATGAAGGAAGAAATTTTTCTTTTTGCCTTATGTTTGTAGGCACGTACATGATCATGGGCTCATGTTTTAGTCAACAGGTTGCAGTTTGTCCTATCATATTCTGATGTTCAGATTGTCCTGTTGGCCAGCAGGAGTCCCTTCAGGCTGGTCCCTGTGTCCCGGGACCCCAGGGCACATTCTTGTTGTTCAATCACTAAGTCATGTTAGTGCACATACTTCTTAATTTCTGCAGCAAAACCGTCCAGCCTCACCTGAACTGTCCCTGCCCCAGTCCTCCAATCAGCCATTTCTCCAGAGAGCCCTTGTTATTTTCAGGTGATGAATAGTATTTAGAAATAAGGGCCGAAGTATGTTCATTGCAACTGAGATATCACAGCTTCTAGGCCTTCTCAGCAGACATGCTGGAAATACGCTTAATTTAGAAGAGTACTTAGATAAGATAAAGAAGGTGCATCCACACGGTAGAGTGTTATATCGCTGTAAAAATATATGAACATGGTATCTTTGAGCTGATATAGCAAGAAACATGAATAGAAGATTCTCAGGAGACATGAAAGTGGCCCCTCAACAGCACTTAGACATCAGTAGGAAATCTTTCCCTAAACCCAGGTTGTATTGGGTTGGCCAGAAATTCCATCAGGAATGACAAGAAGCCTCTTTTCACTCACATACATGTCTTCTTTGGAAAAATGTCTTTCATTTTTAACTGGGCTATCTTTTTGTTACAGGAAAACCTGAATGAGCTTTTTGACCAACCCAATAGAATTTACCATTCTTTTCCTCTAGTATCTACTGTAGTTGAACTCTTCTGTTCTAAAACTTTTTCATCACCCCAGCAGAAACCTCGTACCAATAACCATTGCTCCACACTCACCCTCCACTCAGCTCCTGGCCACACAGATCTGCTTTTTGTCTATGAATTTGCCTGATCTGGAATTTTTGTTTAAATGGAATCACACAAAATGTGGCCTTCTGTGTCTGGCTTCTCTCACTGAGCATATTGTTTTGAAGATTTGTCCATGGTGTAGAGTATGTCAGAACTCCATTCCTTTTCATGGCTGGATGATATTCCATCCTGTGGACAGACCATGTGCTGTCTATCCGTTCTTCCATTGGTAGACACTTGGGTGGTTTCCTCCTTTTGGCTTGTGTGACTAGTACTGCTATGAACAGCCACGCATACATACATGTTTTGTTTAGACACCTGTTTTCAGTTCTTTTACGTAGATACCTAGGAGTGGAATTTCTGGGTCATTTGATTATCCTGGTTAACGTGGTAAGGAATGATGTAACTGTTTTCCGCAGTGGCCACACCATTGTACATCCTCATCAGCAACGGATGAGGGTTTTCACCTCTCCATATCCGCTCCGACACTTGTATTTTCCACCTGTTGCCGTTACTAGTATTATTGCCTTCCTAGTCGATCTGAAGTGGCGTCTCATTGTGGTTTTGATTTGCTGTTCGTTAATGACACTGAGCATCTTTTCACGTGCATGTCTTCTTTGGGAAAACATCTATCGTTTTAACTGGGTTGTCTTTTTGTTGAATTGTAGGAGTTCTTTGTATATTCTGGATACTAGACACTTATCAAATGTATGATTTGGGGATATTTTCTCCTTTTCTGTGGGTTTTTTCACTCTCTTAATAGTATCCTTTGATATGCATAAAAATGTCTTAGTATTTATTTATTTGACTGGCCTGGGTCTTAGTTACGGTACATGGAATCTTTTATTTATTTATTTGACTGCACTGGGTCTTATTTCCAGCATGCGGGGTCTTTAGATGCAGCTTGGGGACTCTTAGTTGCGACACGTGGGATCTAGTTCCCTGAGCAGGGATGAAACCCGGGCCCCTGCATTGGGATTGCGGAGTCTTAGCCACTGGACCACCAAGGAAGTCCTAAAAAATTTTTAATTTCAATGACAGCAAGGTTTTGGTGACCAGAATTACTTAATGTGCTGCTCCTTGGTACCTGGCCTGTAGAGACCCTCAGACTTGTTGGTGTGAAGAATGGGGAGCAGGACCCCAGGAGGTGTCTGGGGTCAGGTGGCCCCTGACCGCGGGTCACTGATTCCAGGAATGAGCCTCTCCAGGGAGGCTGAGAGGCCAGGCCAGGCCGGTGGACGAGGGCATTGTCGCAGGGTCACCCGCCTCGTCAGGAAAGGCCGGCTGAGGGTCTGGTGGTCCCGTAAAGCCTTGAGTGAGGGAAGAGAAAAACCAGCAAGGTCTCTGGAGCATCTGTGTCTGGGTTTCATCTTCTGACCCTTGAAGTTCTCCTGCTTGACCGCAGCGAGTTGGGTTTCCTCCCAGCATTTCTGTTTGGTAGAGAGGGCTGGAAGGCCTCCTCCTCTGCCCATGCCGTCCTCCTCACCCGCTGACCCCGGAGGACCCTCAACCCGCTCCAGGTCACCTAAAGGCAAGGAAGCTGGGCTCTAGAACACTGGTGAATGACAAGTTCTCCTAGGTCATCCCCAAGGACAGGTTGGGGTAAAACGAGAGCCGATGGCCCGGGAGAGGTGCTGGTTCCAACACTGTCCCTCATCTTTGTTTTTTTAAGCATTTGCTAAAACAATTGCCTTAAGAGGTGCTTTGCTGATTTTTTTTTCTGCTGAAAACACTAATTGCTGTTTGTTAGATTTTGTTGTTTTTCTTTTGTTTTCTCCTCTTTACATTTTAGTTTTCAGTGAAGTAGTTCAATCACATGGTTTTTTAAAAAAGAAAATCAAGGAATGCAAAATGATCGGTATGGAAAGGTCCTAGTCCCACTCCACCAAAAGCCATAAAAGACCTCTTTAAATTATGTACATCTTCAACTATGGTACAGTTTTTTGGTGACAAACCTTGCATGTGGTCTTATCACAGTGGGGGATGAATACTGTCTTTCCCACATCTTCCTCAATTTCCCTCTGTTTTCTTTTTTTTTTTTAAATTAATCAATCTTTTCTTTCTATCACCCCATCAGGAATCTTTTGAGGCATTTTAATCACCCCCTTACAATTTTAATAAAACAGATATACTACATATTATTGTGTTGCATGAAACTGTGCTTTATATATAAAAAGAGGCTGTCCGCCCACCACCCCAAAGTCAGTTTTCACCACCTTAGAGACAATATTGCCCTCAAGGAGAATGATGCCGTCAGCAGGGTTTGAGGTGAGAGATGTCAGTGATTATGGTAAGATCTGATTCACTGACGGTGAGGCCCATCTGAATCAGCAAACGACCTAAATTATAGAACATCTTTTTTATATTTGGTTAACCTTGAGAACCAGCACGGAAATGAACTTCCTAGACATCAGAAACATAGGCCTTTGAGCACCCAAACCTGCATCTTTTCAAGTGTTTGGTGCCTCAGACACTTTGCAATTTTCTTATTCAAAAGATACTAAATATCATCTCACTCTTTATCAACGACCTGGGGTCCTTACCAGATTCCCTGGGATGGACGCATCGTGCTGCCCCTGAGGTGTGAAGACCGTTTGCAGACTTACAGACTGAAGGGCCTTTTTTTTTTGGCTGACTTTTGGCCACGCTGCATGGCCCATGGGATCTCAGTTCCCTGACCAGGGATGGAACCTGCACCTCCTGCCTGGAAGCGGAGTCTTAGCCGCTGGGGTACCGAGGAAGGACTGAAGAACTTCTGGCTACCCTGCCCCAGGTCCTTCCTTCCGCGTTCCTGCTGCATGCTTTGCGGTGGAATTTTGCCTTGAACAGCAGCACCCAGGCTCTCCCTGATCAAAACGCGCTGCTAAGAAACCAGGGTTCTTTGTGCGTGTTGTTTGAAACGAGTAAATGATCAGGAGGAAAGTCCCTTGGCTCCCCATTCGAGAAATGCAGTGCCTTTGGCTCGTGAGCGGGGGTTCTGTGCGCGCGCCTCTGACTCAGTTCAGCTGGAAGAGGAACTGCAGACACTTGGTGCTCCCAGTTCACGTCCAAGTGCCCCACACTGTCCCCCTTGCAGAGCCCGGGCAGCCAGCCCTGCGCCAGCCGCCGCGGAGCAGAGGCGGCCTCGGAGACGGGCTCTCCAGGTGACGCCCTGTGAGCCCCATGGCAGCCCTCTGGGTTGGTTTAAGGTCCTGACCATGCTGTTTGGTGTTTAAAACGCTCTGCGGCTGACAGGGTGTTTTTCCTACTTTATCTCATTTGGTTTCCTGAAAACCCCTGTGACATGGGCTCAGGCTTTATTGTGATTTTTTTTTCTTATGGGAAGAATGAGGGTGAAGAAGCAGAGCGGCTCAGAACTGATGCCGGTAACTGCGTTGCGGTGCGGTGTCTGACCCGAGTCTTGTAAACTTTTCTGCGTATCATCTCGTTGGGGCATATATGTCACGATTCAGAAGGGGCAGCTCAAGCAAATCTCCACCCAGACCTCATATTCTTTTTTTTTTTTTTTTTTTTTCTGGTAACTCCTCCTTTTTTTTTTTTTTTTTTTTTTCCATGGATTTACATGTACTCCCCATCCCAGTCTCCCCTCCCACCTCCCTCTCCACCCGATCCCTCTGGGTCTTCCCAGTGCACCAGGCCCGAGCACTTGTCTCATGCACCCAACCTAGGCTGGTGATCTGTTTCACCCTAGATAATATACATGTTTCAATGCTGTTCTCCTGAAACATCCCACCCTCGCCTTCTCCCAGAGTCCACAAGTCTGTTCCATACATCTGAGTCTCTTTTTCTGTTTTGCATATAGGGTTATCGTTACCATCTTTCTAAAGTCCATATATATGTGTTAGTATACTGTAATGGTCTTTATCTTTCTGGCTTAGTTCGCTCTGTATAATGGGCTCCAGTTTCATCCATCTCATTAGAACTGATTCAAATGAATTCTTTTTAATGGCTGAGTAATATTCCATGGTGTATATGTACCACAGCTTCCTCATCCATTCGTCTGCTGATGGGCATCTGGGTTGCTTCCATGTCCTGGCTATTATAAACAGTGCTGCGATGAACATTGGGGTGCATGTGTCTCTTTCAGATCTGGTTTCCTTGGTGTGTATGCCCAGAAGTGGGATTGCTGGGTCATACGGCAGTTCTATTTCCAGCTTTTTAAGAAATCTCCACACTGTTTTCCATAGTGGCTGTACTAATTTGCATTCCCACCAACAGTGTAAGAGGGTTCCCTTTTCTCCACACCCTCTCCAGCATTTATTGCTTGTAGACTTTTGGATAGCAGCCATCCTGACTGGCGTATAATGCAGACCTCATATTCTAAGCTAGTGGTTTCCAGCTGAAGGAAGTGCTGAAGCAGGAGGGGTTCTCCTACATGATCAAGTTGCTTCAGTCGTGTCCGACTCTCTGTGACCCCCTAGATGGTAGCCCGCCGGGCTCCTCTGTCCATGGGATTCTCCAGGCAAGAATACTGGAGTGGGTAGCCATGCCCCTCTCCAGGGGATCTTCCTGACCCAGAGATCGTACCTGCCTCTCTTGTGTCTCCTGCACTGGCTGAAGACAGATTCTTTACCACTGCGACACTTTTCAAATTTCTCCTGAAAGCCCTGGATTCCAGAAAATGGAGATGGTGCTTGGTTGCCTGGGAGACAAGGGCCTGGGTAGACCACACTGTGGCTTTCTGCCGAGCCTGTGAGTCCACAGGTCTTCACCCTTGCACAAGGGTTTTACACATTCCGGTAGCCTTCTGACCTCCCTAAGACATAACTCAGAGGAAGAAGTAAACAGAAAAGCCAGACCCTCGACCTCTCGACCCTATGGAATCTAGTGTTTGCAAGCCCTTGCTCTGTGGCCTTGAGTGCGGGCTTCACCCTGGGGCCAATTTGAAAGCTGGAGTCAGAGCAAACGGCATCAGCTCTTGTCTTTGGCACCATCAGAGCCTTTGGCCTGGCGAGAGACCCCTGGGGTACTGCAGGGCCCACAAGAAGGGATTCAGTGAGGCACGCACTGGGTCCTTCCGTGGGGCATTAGATTTTAAGAACACCTGGGGATTCCCTACTGTTGGGGTGCTGTACTTTGGCGTGCTAAAAATCATGACTGCCATTGGTTTTTGCTTTTTTCTGTCCTTTTCGGTATTTGTTTAAATCAAGCTACCCCTGATGTCACTGGGTTTAGATGCCACTGACGTGACTTGAACTATTCCAAGTTGAGGTGGTTTGTCTTTGCCAAAAAAATCACCCTCTTGTCGCTCAGAGTTCCAGGAGGAGCCGGGAGGCGTGCGTGACAGTGGGCGTGCAGGGCGACACGTGGGCATCTGAGTCGGGGCAGGGACGGTCGCCCAGGAGCCTCAGCCTCACAAACAGCTCTGGGGACGAGGAGAGGAAGCCCTGGGGAGGTGACACACAGTCTCACTCAGAGTCAAGTGCCGCGGTGACCTTTAGAACTTTCCATGAAACCCGACACGGTATTTTGCAACCAGCCGAAGAGCGCCAGCAGCTCTGTGCTCCCTGGTGTGTGGCCCGCCTGGCGCTCCGAGGGGGCCCCCCCGAGAGCCTCTTACATAACTGGGGTTTGGTTTGGCCTGCGGCCTCTCAGGGGTCCTGTGCTTTTCAGGTACCGTCACGTGACTCGCAAAGCTTCCGAGTGCATTGGCAGTGGGTCCGTCTTCCTTTTCCAGCATCGAACCCAGAAGAGGCAGCCTGGTGGGGTGGGGTGGGTGGGTGGGGGTCCCAAATGCCATGAGATGAAAGTGAAAAGGTGAAATCACTCACTCGTGTCCGACTCTTTGCAACCCCATAGATTATACAGTCCGTGGGATTCCCCAGGCCAGAATACTGGAGTGGGTAGCGTTTCCCTTCTCCAGGGCATCTTCCCAAGCCAGGGATCGAACCCAGGTCTCAGAGGGGGAGCAAACTGGCGGGGTGCCAGCCCAGCTGTGCTGCTGGTCCCTGGGGGGGATCTTGGTCTACACGGGGTGCACCTGCCTGCAAGCAGCCCTCCTCAGCCCTGCAGGCCTGGACCGGGGGCCCAAGGTGAGGGTGTGTCTGGACACGGGGTGACAGGCAGGACAGGTCTGCGCGGGGTCTCAGCCCCCCACCCCAGCCTTGCATTCAGGACTCCGGTGAATGTCCTGGTGAAACAGAGTAAACGGGCTCCACCCAGCTTTGGCTGCTGACCCGGGAGTCCCGTTCCCACAGCACAGGGGACAGGGGCCGAACCAGGAGGCAGCTCTGTCCCAGTAAAGGGGTCCACCCTGGGCTTCCAGCCGGAGCCCCGGCAGGACTTGTCAGCTGTCCTTGTGGACACTGTGGTCGATGTTCAGCACCCTTTGGCCCCTCCACCCGCCTGCCCCAGCGTGTGCACAGGAGGCCCTGACTGCAGAGACAGCAGCTGTGGAGACAGACCCACTGTCCCCCACCCCCATCAGAAGGCCAGGCCTGCCAGGCTGCCCGAGGAGCAGTCCACCCTCCCCTGGATTTCCGGCTGTCTCCTAATAATAACATAAGGAGGAATGAGAAACGTTCAAGGCCTGAACCTTCCTCGGCAGTGGCACCTTCTCTGAGTGCTGCTCTCCCGGAGTTTGCTCAAACTCGCGTCCATCGAGTCAGTGATGCCGTCCAACCATCTCATCCTCGGCCAGCCCCTTCTCCTCCTGCCTGCAGTCTTTCCCAGCATCAGTGTTATCTCCAGTGAGTTGGCTCTTCACATCAGGTGGCCGAAGTATTGGAGCTTCAGCTTCAACATCAGTCCTTCCAATGGATGTTCAGGGCTGATTTCCTTTAGGATGGACTGGTTGGATCTCCTTGCTGTCCAAGGGACTCTTAAGAGTCTGGTCCAGCACCACAGTTTGAAAACTGCCCTCATTACATGGTCCTATTCCAGGCTTCCCGGTATAGCACCAAGCAAGAGAGTGATTTGTATAATATACTCCAGCAATACATTTTAAACACAGTTTCCGGGACTTCCCTGGTGATCCAGTGGTTAAGATCCCACACTTCTGCTTCAGGAAGAGTGGGTTTGATCCCCGGTCAGGATACAAAGGTAAAGTGCCACATGGTGGGGCCAAACAAAATAAAACACAGTTCCATCGTGGAAGCTAGTTCCTTCTTTTTCAGCCCTTCCCTTTAAAAAATCCCCCAAGGGTGGAAAGCATTCCATGAGGATGTGTTCTTGCCGGCTGAGTCACGATCCCGTGAAGGGCTTCACCTCTTGTTCATTTGGGACCATCAGCGGCGGAAACCGTGACAAAGGGGTGTTTGGTCTTCCTGACAGTGGCCGCCACTCCCAGCCCCGAGGTCAGATGTCCTGAAGGAAGGGTCCTCGTCACTCAGCCTGCAGCCTGAGTGTCACCTCACCATGTGTGGTCTGCACGCATCTCAGTTGTGCAAAGGTGTTGTCCCAAGTTAAGGAATTTCAGGCAAATATGAGTCGAACAGGGAGACGCAGTGGTGAGAGAGCTGATTGTAAAATGTCTGGGAATTCTGTAAGCCCATCCGTGCCCCGTCGGTACCCTGAAATGGACCAGGGCGGGAAGTTTGCACCACAGCAAGTGGCAGACCCTACAGTTTCGTCCTCCCTGCCCCCCACCCCACCCCAGGGCTGCCTGATCAGCCTTTCCCGCACACCCTGCACCTCCACCCTGGAAGTCCAGTGTCGCCTGCCGCCTTCTTCTCTGCTCTCGGGTGAAGCTGACCCTGGAAAGAGCATTTTGAGTGAGATCAAAGGTACATGTCAGTGAAGTCCGGATCTCGCTGGGGCCTTGTATCTGTAGTCAAGGTCGTCATGTCTGGCATCATTTGTTTTGTTATTGTTGTTCAGTCGCTCAGTTGTGTCTGACTCCTTGTGACCCCATGGACTGCAGCACACCAGGCTTCCCAACCCTTCCTCATCTCCCAGGCTTGTCTTAGAGCTGCATTTAACCCTGCTCCTCAGCTCCATCCATCCAGAGCTCCCCAGGGTCCGTCGTGTGGGACAGAGAACTGCTCTGGGCCTCAAACGACTTTTTGCTCGATCAGGCCAGTTCTACTGTGTCTTTCCAGAATATTCTGTAGCCATCTCAGTCACAGAACCTTAACCCTGAAGGACCCAGGGATTCTTTCCTCCACCCTGCCTGCACTGCATGCCTTGACTCTCCTCTCCGAAGGCATCAGATGTTCTGACGAATCCAGAGGGTGTGGAGCCCCGAGCTGGGCAGAGGCAGTGGGCTCTGGCCCTGCAGAGACTTACTCAACTTTATGTGTTTATTTTTTTATTGGCGTATAGTGGCTTTACAGTGTCGTGTTAGTTTCTGCTATATAGCACAGTGAGTCAGCTCTGCGTGTACACGGATCTCCTCTTTTTCTCGTTTCCTCCCCACCCCGTCTAGGTCACCACAGAGCACTGTAGCATTCCCTGTGCTACGGTAGTTTCTCATTAGTTATCTGTTTTATGTTGTTCAGTCGCTCAGTCGTGTCCGACTCTGAGACCCCGTGGGCTGCAGCACGCCAGGCTCCTCTGTCCTTCACCATCTCCCAGAGCTTGCTCAAACTCATGTCCATTGAGTCGGTGATGCCATCCAACCACCTCATCCTCTGTCGTCCCCTTCTCCTCCTGCCCTCAATCTTTCCCAGCATCAGGGTCTTTTCCAGTGAGTCAGCTCTTTGCATCAGGTGGCCAAAGGATTGGAGCTTCAGCTTCAGTCTTTCCAGTAAATATTCGGGGCTGATTTTCTTTAGGATGGACTGGTTGAATCTCCTTGCTGTCCAAGGAGCTCTCAAGAGTCTTCTCCAGCACCGCTGTTCAAAAGCATCATCTCTTCAGCGCTCAGCCTTCTTTAGTGTTGATAGGGTATATATCTCATTCGCAATCTCCCAGTCCGTCCCATGCCCTCTTGCCCACTTGGAGCCCATACGTCTGTTCTCTGTATCTGTGTCTCTATTTCTGCTTTGGAAATAAGTTCATCTCTACCATTTTTCTAGATTCCACATGTATGTGTTAATATACAATATGTGTTTTTCTGACTTCACTCTGTATGAGAGTCTCTAGGTCCATCCACGTCTCTACAGACGGCACAGTAAAAGTAATTCAACTTTCAGTAAAATGGTGTTAGTAATACTTGCCCCATAGGTTTCTGGCGATGATGGAATAAATTCATATTCAGCACTCCAACTGACATATGGTAGGCACTCCCCAAACAGTATTTATTATCGTACTAATTAAAATATAATTCTTAGAGGACAGGAATGTCTGAATTTTTCATAGCACTAATCCCCTCCATCAGTATCTGTCCTGCTCATTTGGTAGAGGTTTAATAACTGCTTGGTGAGTGAACGGCTGTATAAACTATGTACAGAATCATTGGACGTGCCCAGGTTGCTGTTTATTTCCCTCACGAACTTAAACTCATTCTTCCCTTTTAGTCGCTAGACTTTGAAGTGTTTTCTCCTTCTACATAGTCTCTCATATAGTATAAGAATCTTGTATTGTTTTAGACAAAGCCTCTCATTTTTCTTTTAATCAAATATGGCTCTTTCTTACTAGAATTCTTGTTTAGCAATCTTTTCTAAGGAAACTCTGCTTTGTTTCATTTTTAAACCAGAAGAACATTTCCATTTTTTTTTAAATGCTGAATTGATTTTTTAATTTTTCAAAATATTTATTTATTTGTTTGGCTGCACTAGGTCTTACAACACATGGGATTTTTAGTTGAGGCATGTGGGGTCCAGTTCCCTGACCAGGGATAGAACCTGGGCTCCCTGCATAGGGAGTGCAGAGTCTTAGCCACCGGACCACCAGGAAAGTCCTTGAATTGATATTTTTAAAAAGTGAAAGTTGCTCAGTTGTGTCCAACTTTTTGCAACCCCATGGACTATACATACAGTCCATGGAATTCTCCAGGCCAGAATACTGGAGTGGGTAGCCTTTCCCTTCTCCAGGGGATCTTCCCAACCCAGGGATCAAACCCAGGTCTCCCGCAATGCAGGCAGATTCTTTACCAGCTGAGCTACCAGGGAAAAGTTAGATTTCCTCTTTTAAAAAGAGAAAATCTAAACATGAAACTTCGAAACCTACCTTCTTAGACTTTTTCAGAGCTTAAGTTTGGGCTACCGTATTAAACACAGATAAGTCTGGGCTACCGTGTTTAACACAGATAACAATCCACTACTCCACTAGAGATCCCAAGTGGAGGTGGGTTTTGGGACTTGTTCTGTGACTTGTCGGTTCCTCCACAGGTGCAATGCTGGCCCAGCCTCTCCTCTCTTCTCCAGACCCCCCAGCCCTCAAGGCCAACTCAGGCTCTGCTTTCCAAGCAGGGTCATGTGATGGCCCCTTTCTGTCTATCCATTTGTGCTGATGACACTGTCCATTCTGGCCACTGGCCATTGAGCACATTTCGCTATGTTATGCAGTTAGTATTATAATTTTATCTTTGTCTCTCCCAGTCATTTTCACATAGCTTGAGGGCAAACCTATTTCCTCCATTCCTTCAGTGCATGCTGCTGCAAAGATTTGATCACTGGATCTCCGTCAGTCTCAGCAGAAGGAAAACGCAGGACAAAGAGCCATTAGATGTTCAGACTTCCGGAAGGAGATGAATTCCTAACATGAGCAGGTTTTGCCTAGGTTTGAGGAGGAAGCTGGGACCAGAGACGAGGATTGACTTTCTCAGGGTCACAAAGCTAATTAGTGGCAGGTCCCTTTAGTCTAGTGAAGGTATCAGCAAAAGGAATTGAACATTTTTTCCCTGTCTTTTTAAAGTTTTATTTTTAGTTGCAAAACAGATGCACACTAGAAGTTTTTTGTTTTTATTAGGTCCGGGGTTTGGCTTAGGGGTCAAGGAAGTTGAAATTCTAACCACTGGCTACAGGACTTGGAGCAAATCATACCCCCTTTCGGAGCCTCGGTATCCTCATCAGTCATGGAGGGAGTTGGATCGCATGCTCTCTAAAGTCCCCTTGGGTTCTGTCATTCTGCAGTTCTTAGCAAGTCCATAGCTCAAACTGGACATGAGCTTGAGACCCTCCTGGTGGGTCCCTGGAGACCCCGTGTCCCCTCCTCAAAGGCTTCTTTCATCTCAGGGAGCCGCGAGGGGAAATAGATTCAGGGACTTGCAGCCCCGGCGACCTGCGGCTTCTTCAGCGAGAAGCAGCCGGAGCCTGCTGACCCCAGGGAGCCCTGGAACACATGAATCAAAATAGTTGTGTGATGTCATGTCATGATGGGAATGCGCTGTGGCCAACCGGTGCCAGGAATTGTCTGGACCGGGTGGTTTCCTTTTACAGTCTTTTTAAAGGGACCTCGGCAGACCTGCACATGACCAGCCGGCCTTGCCCTCCTCCGATTGCCTAGCTCGTCTTCCCTCCCTTTTTTTTTTTTCATTTTCAGGAGGAAAAAGCCCTAGCGCCTGAGTGTGTGGCTGACCTTAACTATATAAACAGACCTGCCTGGGCTTCCGGGGCAGCTTCTTGCCTACCTAAGTGCAGCGGCTGCTCCAGCTTTGCCGCGGCCCCAGTGGGTGGGTGCAGAGGTGAGCACCACCCGGCCTGTCCGGCGGCTGCTGGCCCCGCGGGCGACCCCTCCGGCGTTGGCTGGGGGACCCCAGGCTGTGGCTGGAGCCCGCGGGTCGCGTCTCTGAGCTCTCGAGCCCCACGCCTGCCGGCCCATGCGGCGCCGCTCCTGGCCCCCAGGCACCCGGGGCTGACGCTGCCCCCCGCGAGTTCTGGCATGCTCACCCGGCCCGGCTCCCCATGAAGCGGTTTGGCAGCCTCAGGGGCAACAGAAAGCACAAGGACCCAAGCCGGAGCACCGCGAGGCGGCAGTCGGAGCCCCATGGCCTTTGCGGTAGGACACTTCCCTTTGCCCAGTCCTCTGCTGGTCGCCAGGGCCAGTGCGCGCGCGTGTGCGTGTGTGTGTGTGTGTGCACAGCCACCCAGGTGACAGCTGTGTGCGGGTGTGACTGTCAGGCAGAGGGGACAGATGGGGACGTGTGTCCTTACGGACAGTCCTGCCCCCTCGCTGTCCTGAGCTGCTCAGCAGTGCTTTCCCCAGGCTGTTTTCTCTAACTGGCCCTGATGAGGGTGAGTGATCAATGGGACTGGCGTTCATTTCGGCAAAAGCAGCGGCCTGGGGAAAAGTAAGAATGGACCGAAACTGTTGTTGGCGGCTGTGAAGTACCAGATGTGCGTGTGTAGAGAAAACTAGTGCTGGAGATCACTCGCCTCCTTGGCCCCACGCCTGTCATCGGGTGGTCAAGGGTTAATGTGGGAGGGAAGGGTTAACTCCTGCCTTGATTTTTGTCCCCGGGGCTGGGGGTGGGGTGAGGTGAGGGGGGGAGAAGCTCCTTGTGTGATCTCTCTGGCTTCTGGGACCTTCTGCAGCCTCTCCAGGCTCTACAGGGGGTCGGGACCAGTATGCCTGACGCGTGGGGTGAACCATCTACACTTCAGTTGTTACAGTGACCTGAGGGTTTGAGGGAGGCACCCTGTCTGGCTCGAGTCGGGCAGGTGGGTTTCAAAGCAGCCAGGGCTTCCCCGAGGGCTGGCTCAGGCCTGCCCGCTCAAAAGTAGGTGGTGGACTTCCTCAGAATTGGGAGTTTGCCTGCCCTGGAGGCTGCTGCTTGTAGAACACAGAATATTTCTGAACACTCCATCCTAAGACAGAATAGCAGCCCCACTCACACAGCCCAGTGGTAGCAAAGATGGGGAAGCTGACAGGTGCACCAAATTGTGTTCCTTGGGTAGAAGGCAACATGGTAAGTGGCCAAAAATAATTGTTTTGTATAGTAGGGAAATGACTTTGGCAAAACTTCTTGGCAGTACATGGAAACTGGAATATAGGCTTGCATGCATGTTCAGTCTCTTCAGCTCTGACTCTTTGCGACCCCATGGACTGTAGCCCACCAGGCTCCTCTGTCCATGGGATTCTCCAGGCAAGAATACTGGAGCGGGCTGCCTTGCCCTCCTCCAGGGGATCTTCCCAAACCAGGGATCAAAGTTGGGTCTGCCTGCATCTCCTGCATTGCAGGCAGATTCTTTACTGACTGAGCCAGCTGGGAAGCCTGGAATATAGGCATACCTCATTCCATTGCATTTTTCTTTTCTTTTTAATTAAAGGCTTGTGGCTCCCCTGTGTTGTCAGATGATGACTAGCATTTTTTTTAAGCAGTGAAGTATTTTAATTAAGGGATGTACATTGTTTTCTAGACATAATGCTATTGCACACTTAGTAGACTACATTATTGTATGATCATATATGCACTTGGAAACTGAAAATCCGTGTGGCTCCCTTCACCATTCTGATATTCACTTTATTGCAGTGGGTTGGAAACTGAACCTGCACTATATCCAAGGCAGTGCCTGTAGTAAGAAAAGAAAAAGGTAAACATAAGACCTACTGACATCACTTGCTACACCCAGTTTACAATTACTTCCGGAAGCTTCTAATGGACCTGGTGTGCCACTGATAACCCCGGGGAGGATAAGCAAAGGAGACAGCAGCTCTGAAATTCAGGGAGTTTTCAGTCTCGTGAAGGAATTAGAGAGCAGTGCCTAATTGCACCGTGTGCAAAGGTGAATTGCTAGAGGAGAAGAGTGCCTAGCCTGACATGGCGGGGGAGGAGGTGGGGGATGACAGACTCCCTGGGCTTAATTGCCGTCGTTCAGTCGCTCAGTCGTGTCTGACTCTGTGACTCCATGGACTGCAGCACACCAGGCCTCCCTGTCCATCACCAACTCCCAGAGCTTGCTCAAACTCATGTCCATCGCGTCGGTGATGCCATCCAACCATCTCATCCTCTGTCATCCCCTTTCTCTCCTGCCCTTCGTCTTTCCCAGCAACAGGCTCTTTTCCAATGAATTGGCTCTTTGCATCAGGTGACCAAAGTACTGGAGCTTCATCTTCAGGCTTAATTAGATGTGGTTTGAAAAGAAGACTCTTCTTTTAAATAATAAAGTGATAAGCATTCATTTACTATAGAGCTAAGTCTAAACCTGTTATTTAACTAAAAGTCTGGTTTTGGTCATGGGCATGGGTGGGCCCATTAACAAAGAAAAAAAAAGCCTATTATTTGCCAGACAGTGGTTTCTCCCTTGTGTTTTAAATCTGTCATCCTGTCTGTTCTGCTTCCGAAATCAAAAATAATATTTGCATGTTGACCAGGCTTTACAAGTGCTCACATGCAAATACCAGCTCTGACCGCAGGGTCAGGAAAATCAGAGTGTCTTCTAGAACCTTCCTCTGGGATTTGGGATACAGCCCATGTATCTAGTTTTCCTTTTGTTGGAGTCCCAGTGTGAGAGCAGTTGAGCAGGCGCAGGCAGCAGGTGCTGGCGCCTCAGTCATGTGTGGTGTGGATACATCAGAGGAAAATAAAACAAAGCAGAGAATGTGGACCAAGCATCGTCCCGGCTCCCTGCCTGCCGCCTGCCCCTTCCCCAAGACCAGACTGAACCACTCCTATCTGAAACCTTCCCAGCTGCCTATTCAGTGGCCTCCGGGCTTCTTAGGACAAGGGCCACATCCCCAAGGAAGCTTTCCATCCGTCTTCCAACCCTGACGCCTTGAAGCATCACAGGTTCTCACTAGAGAATTGCTGCTTATGGGGTGGATTGAAATGGGGCCACTCCACGGTTACTCCTGGTTCTCCAGCAGCGTTGTTTCCAGATTTTGCTTTCTTTTCATTCCCTTCCAGCCGATCCCTTTCCTCCCTATAGTTATCCTTATGTGGGTGCGTAGTCGCTCCGTCGTATCCAATTCTGTGCGACCCTATGGACTGTAGCCTGCCAGGCTCCTCTGTCCATGGAATTCTCCAGGCAGGAATCCTGGAGTGGGTTGTCATTTCCTCCTCCAGGGGATTTTCTGGACCCAGGGATCGAACCCCCATCTCCTGTGTCTCAGATTCTTTTCCTGCTGAGCCACTGGCAAAACCCTGGAGTTTAAGAATTTCAGAGAAGTCTTTCTTCTTTTAAGAAAGCTTCCATGAGGGCTGTGAGAATGTCTTTCACCCACCCCCCGTCCTCCCTAGATCAAGGGAACATAGGTGGTCGGCCGATTCTGTGTGCTGTTTGGCCACTTCTGTGGCCCCGTCAGTCTTTTCCGGGAGCCACTCCCTGTATCCTCTGTTCCAGTTCAAGGTGGGGTCGTTCCTCCCACACGTGCATCTCCCTTGTTACACACAATTGCACACACACACACAGCCATTCTTGTAGCCTCTTTTCTTTCTTTCTTTTTTTTTTTCCTTCTAATTTTAGCTGGGCTGGGTCTTTGTTGAGGCACGTGGGTTGTTGTGCATGCATGGGCTTAGTTGTGAGCCCATGTAGTTGTAATGCATGGGCTTAGTTGTCCCGCAACATATGGGATCTTTTTTCCCTGACCAGGAAATCGAACCCTCGTCCCCTGCATTAGAAGTCAGATTTCTTAACCACTGGACCACCAGGGAAGTCCCCTCCTAGGCTCTTGAGCAGCCAGAACAACCACAGGAGGGAAATCAAGGCTCAGCAGATCGGCAGTTACTTAATCCATATATGTTTGCCCCTGGCTGGCATGTTTGTTTGGAAGCGTGTGGCTCTGGTTGGAGTTTTAAATACTTCAAGCTTTGGAGTTTATAAACACTTCAACAAAATGCCCCAGAAAGTTCTGATTTACGAGAAGCTTGCCCCTTTTGGCCCAGAGCTTAGGGCCCGCACAGCCCCCCACCCCCTACAAAGCTCAGTAGGCGCCTCCCAGTCCAGGTGTCATCCTCTGTAGGCGAATCCAGCGATGGTTTGGAATTAAGCCTTCAATTTCAGCCTCTTTGGTCAACAGGGGTCCAGATGACATGGACAAAGAGCGTGTAGCAATAATAATAAAAATGTGAAAGGCAGATTAGGAAGGGATTTTGCTCATCAGTTCAGAAAGCTGACTGTAGCAACTTTTCTGCCCTCTGTAGTGAGAAGCGAGTAATTAAACAAAAGCCACCTGGAGCCTTAAGAGGACCCTTCTGAGGGCCAGCACTAGAGCCAGGAAGCCCCTGGGTGCATCAGGAGGGTGTGTCCCCACGCGGCTGGGGTCCAAGGGACACTGGAGACCAGAGCCCCCGACAAGTCTTGTTTTGCACTGAGCCTCCTCCTCCGGTTAGCCCTCCTTGTGATGAATGTGCAACCACTTCTGGAATGAAGCTCCAAAGTTCCTCCTGCCTGAGTTCACGCATCACCCCAGCGCTGCCTGTCCCAGTCTCTCATCCCCTGTTAATGCCAGCGGAGCCCGCAGCGGGCTGTGTCACTGCAGGGACTGTGGGTCATCTTTGCCTCAGCAGCGGGTACGGCTGTTGTCCTGCCTCCCCCCAGTGTCCCCCCACCCCGGGACCCTCTGCTCCCTGCCTGGCCCCTTGTCATCTCCGTGCTGCTTCTGGCTACCTGCCTGCCCACCTGGATTCCGGTGTCCAGATTGGGGTGGCTTTGAGAGAGCCTAGTATTGTTTCGGTTACTCATTTGAATATATGAATTTAGTTATTTATGATGGAACATTTCAAGCATCCACAGAAGGAGGGAGAATGGAGGAACAGTGTCCATTTTCAGGCTCAGTGGTGAGAAGCGCCCTGCCAGTCGCATGGACAGAGGAGCCTGGCGGGCTACAGTCCACAGGGTCGCAGAGAGTCAGGCACAACTAGCGATGAACACTTCCACTTTTGCTTCACTTTCTGCCAGTCCCACCAGCGTCTGAGCGGCTGGGTGCCAACACTGGGGGTGCAGACACCAGTGCGCCCTCCCGGGGCAAACCACCAAGGTGGTTCTTTAAACTGTGATAAAATACAGGGGATGAGATGGTTAGGTAGTATCACTGACTCAGTGGACTTGAGTTTGAGCCTAACTCTGAGAGAGTGGAGAACAGAGGATCCTGGCGTGCTGCAGTCCCCAGGGTCACAAAGGGTCAGACACAACGACTCAACCACTGCAACAGAACAGACGGAACGTAAGACTTACCACCTTACCCATTTTTACCCATACTCTTCACTGGACTTAAGCTCGTTCACACTGTTGAGCAGACCATCACCACCTGCATCTCCAGAACTTCCCAGCGTCTCCAACCAAACCTCTGTCCCTTTTAACAGCTGTCCATTCTGTCTGCCCCCTAGTCCTGGAACTCCCCCCCAACTTCTCCTTCCTGCCTCTCTCAAGTGACCGCTGCGGGTGCCTCGAGAGTGGAATCACGTGATGTTCCTCCCTTGTGTCTGGCTTGTTCGACAGCTGAGCGAGTGTTCCTTTGTGATGCCGGGCCGTGGTGAGCGCTGTGGAGGAAAAGGCAGGATGGGGGGTCGGAGGGGACAGGAGGAGGCGCCGTGCGGGCCCCCAGGGCAAGTCCCTCCAGACAGATGGAAGGCCCAGGCCCTGGGGAGGGAGACCCTTGGGTCCAGGGGCACCGAGGGGCCGGTGTGACTGGACGGCAGGAAGCGGGGCAAAGCCCTTAGTCGGGGCCCCAGCAGGAGGGGAGGAAAAGGCAGGTGAGGGGTGAGGGGGCATGAGATGAAGACCCCAGGGGTCTTGAGCCAGCGCTGCTGAGCTCTGGGGGCTGGGGCCTTGCCCAAGGCCATGGAACAGTGAGGGCAGAGCTGGGGTTATGAGCCTGTGTCCCCACCCCTCCGCAGGCCCGATGCCCACCCAGAGAGGCCGGCCCTGGCTTCCAGCCTCTCTGCCGAACCTGCGCCCACACAGGAGACCCCGGAGAGCCTGCAGCTCGTCTGCAAGGAGGGGGTCGGGGTATCGGACTCTGTGATGTCTGGCAGAGGCGTTTGGGATTCAGGATCGGTCATCCGGGCTAGAAGTCAGAGAAGGCTGGCTCACCGCCTCCCACCCATCGTGCCCACCCCAAGCCTAGCTGGAAGGGTTCATCTTCCTTGGCCCAGTTTTCCTGTGCGTGGCCGTCACCACGCTACGTGGCGGCCCTGGCCCGGCCTCCAAGGATGACAGGTGGAAGGAGAGGCCCAGGCACGGGGCTTCGCGGGGAAATCTTGGTTAGGCACTTCTGGCTTCATCCGCCCCCAGAGGCCGCGCTGGATCACTGGTGAGTGGGCCAGTCACTACCTGACAGGCGGGCACAGAGTGGCGGGGTGTGCGTGTCCTCACTGCAAGCCTGTTTCCCAGCCGTGCCCCCGCCTCCCCGGGGTGGAGGTGAGGATGGAGGAGACAGTGGCAGCCGGCCTTCATCTCAGTGCCCCTTCCTTCCCCAGCCCCCAGCGGGACAGACTAGGAACATTCTAGAAACAAGGCCCGAGTGATGATGGAGACAATGAAGTGGGTACTGGTGGGCTGCCTGGAGGAGGCATGGTTCTGGGGACTCCTGCTTCTGGGCAGAGAGCCTTGACACCAGACATGGCGAGTAATTCCAGGTCTGAGGGTGTGTGTGAAGACCGGGGGACCCGATCGCAGAGCCTGGTGGAGTGAACAGAGGAATAAGGGAGAAGGAAGCAAGGTGGGAGGGGGTGGACCTCACCAAGTGACACCGCTCGGTGATGGAGACGCCTCGGGGCTGGAAAGCCTGGCCGGGGTCAGACGACACCTGCTGCTCTGTCGCCCAGACCCTCCTGCTGGGACCTGGTCCAGGGTAAGACTAAGGGCCCAGGGGGTTGGCACCCAAGAGTGCATCATGTGGGGCTTCCAGCATCCAGAGCAGATTGAGAACCTGGGACATTTAAAGAGGAGGTGATTTCTGTCCTCAACTCACTTGTTGAGGTTGTTCAGTCACTGAGTCATGCCTGATTCTTTGCAGCCCCAAGGATTGCAGCACACCAGGCTTCCCTGTCCTTCACCATCTCCTGGAGTTTGCTCAAACTCATCCCTATTGAATCAGTGATATTGTCCAACAATCTCATCCTCTCTCGTCCCCTTCTCCTGCCCTCAATCTTTCCCAGCATCAGGGTCTTTTCCAATGAGTCAGCTCTTCCCATCAGGTGGTCAAAGTTTTGGAACTTCAACTTCAGCATCACTCCTTGCAATGAATATTCAGGACTGATTTCCTCTGTGATTGACTGGTTGGGTCTCCTTGCAGTCCAAGGGACTCTCAAGACTCTTCTCCAGCACCACAATTCAAAAGCATCAGTTCTTCAGTGCTCAGTTCTCTTTATGGTCCAACTATCACATCCATACATGACTCCTGGGAAAATTGTAGCTTTGACTAGATGGACCTTTGTCAGCAAAGTGGTATCTTTGCTTTTTAATATAGGTTTGTCATAGCTTTCCTTCCAAGGAGCAAGTGTTTTTTAATTTCAAGGCTGCAGTCCTGTCTGTAGGGATTTTGGAGCCCAAGAAAATAAAATCTCACTGCTTCCACTGTTTTCCTCAACTCCTAGTTTGTCTTTAATGATCGAGAAGGAAAACACACATGGTCCAGACCCTCAAGCACCAGGACACCTCTGGGACCGCTGCTGCCCTTGGCCCTGGCCTGCTGGCCTCGATGGGTGTCTGCTGACCGTGGTGGTGGGCAGGGGGTAATCCCCAGGAGGGAGGGTGTCCCCTCCCAGGGAGGCCCCAGCTCAGGCCTGTGTGTGGCCTGTGGAATCCAGGGTGATTGGTGTCCCCAGAGCTGTGCGGGGAGGTATGGTGTGGTCCTCCAGCAAACCCAGGCTGGAAGCAGGGACACGGCACCCGCCTGGGCACCGGGGCCAAGGGCACTGCTGAGACACGTGGAGGGCTCAGAGGGCGTTTCAGTGACTCAGATGACCACAAGGCTTTGCCGAAAGAGGTAGCACAAACCAGCTAATACTAGAGACTTCACAGATGCCCAGCAGATGCATGAGAAAACTGCCAGGGCTTATCCTCAGCTGCGTTCGGCTGTCCTGCCGCTTTCATGTCCATAATCCACATCCCTGGGCTTGGCTGCTGGCTCAGTGGCAAAGAATCCGCCTGCCAGTACAGGAGATACGGGTTCGATTCCTGATCTGGGAAGATCCCACGTGCGGCGGAGCAGCTAAGCCCATGGGCCATAGCTACTGAGCCTGTGCTCTGGCGCCCGGGAGCCGTCACTACTGAAGCCTGAGTGCCCTGGAGCCTCTGCTCCAAAACAAGAGGAGCCACTGCAATGAGAAGCCCAACCACGGCATCAAAGAATAGGCCCCTCTCGCCGCCACTAGAGAAAAGCCCAAACAGCAGCGAAGACCCAGCACAGCCAAAAAGAAAGAAAGAAAGAATTTGTTGAAGAGTTCGAATGCCCCCAACCCAAGCGCCTGCCTCCTAGAGACGTTTGGCTTTGTGGGGAGACAAGGCTGAGAGAAGGAGGACAAGCCGCTGCCCGCTGAGTTCCGAGCCCCAGGCCTCAGGCCTCGGGTTGCCTGCCTCCCTCTGCGCTCATTCCTGGGAAATCAGTCAGGTGCACCTGTGCTTCTGTAAGGGTTTCTGAGAAATGCCCTGTTAGTCAGAATCAAGTGCATGTTTTTCCTTGCAGCTTTTCTGTAGACAAAAGATTTCGTCTGGATGGGTATGGGGAGCCCTTCTCACGTCTGCCAGTGCAGAGCAGAGAAAGGAAAAGACCTAGTGTAGAGGATGGGGAGGTGTGTTTTCATTTTTTGTTCATTAACTAGTTTATTTTTGGCTGCTCTGGCTCACGGGCTTTCTCTAGTTGCGATGAGCAGGGGCTACTCTCTAGTTGTGATGCCCAGGCTTCTCACTGCCGTGTCTTCTCTTGTTGCAGAGCACAGGCTCCAGGCCGTCGGGCTCAGTAGCTGTGGCACATGGGTTTAGTTGCCCCTTGGCATGTGGAACCTTCCCAGATCAGGGATTGAACCCATATCCGCTGCATCGGCAGGCGAATTCTTAACCACTGGACCACCAGGGAAGTCCCAAGACAATGGGGAGGTGTATATTTAAATGTCGATTTCATTGTTACTCAGGTACCGTGAGGCTGACAGGTCAGGAGTGGACGCCACGGAAAAGCCGTTGGTCACTCCCAGTTCCCAAGAGGAGGGAGCACAGCCTCCCCACCCCCACGCCCTGCAGGACGCGGGGAAGCTCCAGGGTCAGTGGAGGGGGTGGAAGAAGCCAGGGGAAAGCGTGGACGGGAGCCTTCATTGTGGTTTCCTCGGGAAAGACAAGGCCAGGCAGAGTAAGCAGGGTTGGGATGGACTAGCTGAATCATTTCAGCAGGCGCTGGGGTCTGGGGGCTGTCTGTGGTCTGGGACCTGCCCCTGGGATGATCAGGCAGGGGGAGGTGCCTCCTAGAGCGTAAGCACCAGCTGCAGGAGGGCGCCTCCCAGTAGGCTCCCAGTAGCCCTCCCAGTAGGACTGTGGATTCACTTGTTTGCATACGAAAGGCAGTTTCCCTGCAAGGGAGGGGCGGGCTAATCCCGGGAGGGATTTTCTTACTTTCTGTGTTCTCTATGGTCTGGCAGCCAGGCCCCAGATGCCAGACCATAGAGAACACAGAAAGTAAGAAAATGCAGTCAGTACAGGATGCTACTACCCTCATAGTTCTCACCTGTTTTCTTTGCCCATAATTTCAAAGTGTTTCTGCTTGCACTGGGGGGCGACCTGCCTGCCCCGAGACCCCAGCCCCCAGCATGAGGGGAAGAGGGGCTGGTGTCCCCAGGTCCAAATGCCCCGGACTCCTAGTCTGGCACACCCAGCAGCTCAGGCCCCCGAGCAACAGGGTGAAGGGCTCTCTGTGCCTGGCGGGTCTCCTTCGGGTCCTCCATCCCATCTCCAGACCTCAGAAAATGCCTGTGAGTGACTGCAGACCAGCTTATGGGTGCCGCCTACTCCTCCCCACCCCCTCCCCACACTGGTCATCAGGGCCGGTCCATCAAACAACCACGTGCCCACCTTCAGTGTGGCCGATGGACGCACGGCAAGTGGGTTCCGAACACACATGCTGCCGGGGATGCTCTGTGGTCACTTCTGCGTGGAGTCTGGGAGTCCCTAATCGTGGTCGTGTTTCTGGATGAAAGTGACGGGAAGGTGTGGCCAGGCCGGCACAAGGGTGCGCTGGGGACTCAACATCACCGGTGAGCCTTGGGAGGCCCGCAAGTCGCCCCATGCGGGAGTCGCCCTGGAGCAGAGCCCCACTCACGATCTGACACCCCTGCCCAGGGTCTGCCCACCCCCAACGCTGCCCCGGGTGTCCTCTCTGCCTGGTTCTGCACCCACCTGGGCCTCAGACGTGAGCATCAGACCCTCTGGGCTCCCACCTCCTGCTCTATGTCTGTGGCTCTCTCTGACATTAAGGTTGAATTCACCGAACACGCCTATTAAGCTCCTACCTTGCGTGTGGGTGTAGCTGCTGGGGACCGTGGGGAACAGGATAGGTGCTGAGCAAACACGCGTCCGTGGTAATTAAAGTGCATAATGAAATATTAAAGAGTAAGCTGAGATATCGGGAGGATCGGTTTCGGTGTGCAGAAAGGCTGCTGTAGACAAAAACAGGCTCTGAAGCATTAGATCGCAGCCAGTGGGGAGGGGAGGAGAGGGAAGAGGGGGCAGAAGGGATCCAGGTGGGAGAAGCCGCGTGCAAAGGTCCAGGGCAGGTCTGGCCTGGCATGTGGAGTGCCCCAAAGGGGTTCCCAGAACCCGGGAGGACTCGGAGGGTCTCTGACACCTGGAAGGCCATCCTCAGCAGGTACCTCTCAGCCCAGCATCGCTCTCAGACGTTCGGGGAAAGTGGTGGCCGTCACCGCCAACTGACCGCCCTGCTTCTGATGTCCCTGCTGAGCTCAGTGTGGCCGTTGCCGAGGCAGGCCCGCCTTTGCAGAATCTACCTGACTGGTGACTGGTTTGTCGGCAGGACTGGGAAGGGAGCAGATCCACTCCCAGAAAAGCAGGTTTTCTCTCAAACAAGGCGCACTGGCCCTCTGCCGCAGGTTCTCCCGTGCAGCCCTGGCAGCTGCCAACACACCTCTGCTTCTCGAGTCTGCCCTCGTTGCAGGCTTCTCTGGGTCACGTGGCTGAGAGGGGCCTTCTGGATCCACGATTATCTTCAGAAGATAAAGAGAACCCCACCGACTGTACTCTTCCTGCTGCTTCTCCTCGAGTTCCACAGCCCTGGAGATGTCCTCCTGCAATCGTGCCTGGGCTCTCCAGGACCTGCCTTGAGAAAACTCAACCCAGAGCCTGATGAACCTGGCTGGGCTGCTCTCGTTAAACTCCTGGGCCGCAGAGACTGTCTCATTCTCTCTACTTGTGACAGAATCTCTCTGATCGTCACTCTGATTCCTGCTCCCCGTCTTCCTCAGTCGCAGGACCTCGGTTTCCTTTCATGCCAATGCGTGTGGCTCAGTAGGGCAGGTGACAGTGATTCAGTGAGCTATATGGGCAAGTGTTGTTTTCATTTAGAAAACTCTTAAAAAGGGGGAGAACTGGGGACTTCCCTGGTTGTCCAATGGTTAAGATTCCAAGCTTCCACTGAAGGGGGCGAAGGTTCGATTCCCTGGTCAGAGAGCTAAGATCTCACAAGCTGCTAGGTAGGACACAAAAAAAAAAAAAAAAAGAGGGAGGAGAAGTAAATTCCCTTTTGTTCCTTTTACCTCCCTCCTGCCTTGAATGTAGATGTGAGGGTTGGAGCTCTGCAGCTGTCTAGGATCATAAGGTGACTGCTAAGGATGCAAGGAATAAGGTTAGTGGAAAATAAAGATAGAAGCCTGGGTTAACATTGTGAAGCTGTCATACTAGCTATGGACTGCCTGTTTTTCAGACATCTTTTTTATGTGAGAGAAGAATAAACCTCTTTCTTGCTGAAGCCTCTCTTATTTTGGATTTTGCTGTTAAATAAGGACAAACTTAACCGAAACTGATACAGCCTAAGATGGAACTTGATCCATACCAGGCCCTCGGTAGCTAGGACCAGGCAGGAGATCTGTGTGGGTGTGGCTCCTTCAGACCCAAGATACTGAGGCCCAGGTGGGTGAGGGCTGCCGAGACCGGGAAGAGGACGTGTCTCTGCGGTCATCCTGTGGACCTCTGTCCGGCTCCATTTCCCCTAGAGCTGTGTGTTCCCTGCACTGCAGGAGGACTCTCTATAAGGAAACGCTGATATTCTAAATTTAGACTAAAAAAATTAGGCCTGTGGGTGCTTTATACAAATGGGCCATTTCTTTAAATTGCTGCGTCCCTTTCTGTGGACATAGTTCATCTTTTAAAATATGATTTCGTTTGAGACGGTCCCACTGCAGAGAGAGATGGATGAGCTATTCCAGCTGAAGGTGTAAAGGCAAATTCACACCCAGCTTTTGGGCCACCGTGGCGAGCTTGAGAGCAGCCATGAAGTCTGGACTCTGTACCAACATGGCTTTTTAAAAGAAAATTATTACAGTTTACCGTAGACTTTTTTTTAATGTGTACTCACTTGTTTTTTTTTGGCTGTGCTGAATCTTCGTTGCTGTGTGGGCTTTTCCCCAGTTGTGGCGAGCAGAAGCCACCTCTGGCTGCGGTGCGGGGGCTTCTCACTGCAGTGACTTCTCTCGTTGCGGAGCACAGGCTCACAGGCTTCAGTAGTTGCCTCATTACCTGTGGTGCACGGGCCTAGCTGCTCTGTGGAATCTTCCCAGACCAGGGATCGAACCCATGTCCCTTGCATTAGCAAGCAGATTTTTATCCACTAGGGAAATCCAACCATAAACTTTTTAAAATCAGAATACAGTTGGCATTCAGCACTGTATAACTTCAGGGTGGACAGCATACATCATGAAATTACACAGTAAGTTTAATGAACATCATCACGAATAGACACAAAATTTAAAAAAGTTTCCGTGTGATAAAAACTTTTACGATTTCCTCCCTTAACGACCATCATATATAACATCCAGCAGTGTTAATTATATCTTCTTTTTTAAAGATTTATTTTTTAATGGAAGGATAATTGCTTTATAGAATTTTGTTGTTTTCTGTCAAACCGCAGCATGAATCAGCCATAGGTATACATATATCCTCTCCCTCTTGAACCTTCCTCCCATCTCCCTCCCCATCCCACCCCTCTAGGTTGATACAGAGCCCCTGTTTGAGTTTCCTGAAATGAGTTATATTTTTCTCATAACTGAAAGTTTATACCTTGTGGCCATCTTCATCCAACTCCCCTCCGAGTTTCCACCCCCGCCTCTGGTAGCCATCTCTCTGATCTCTTTCTGTGAGCTTGTTTGTTGCTGTTGTTTTTAGGTGTTTATTTGTTATTTATTTATTTGACAGCCTTGAGTCTTAGTTGAGGCTGTGGGATCTAGTCCCCTGACCAGGGGTTGAACCCAGGCCGCCTGCGTTGGGAGAGTGGAGCCTTGGCCTCTGGACCACCAGGGAAGTCCTCATTTCTTTGGTTTTTCTGTTGTTCAGTCGTTCAGTCACGTGTGACTCTCGGTGACTCCACGGGCCTCGGTCGGCAAAGTAATGTCTCTGCCTTTTAATATGCTGTCTAGGTTTGTCGTCGCTTTTCTTGCAAGGAGCAAGTGTCTTTTGATTTTGGTTTGGAAGTATAATTGCCTATAGCACTGTGTTAAGCCTGATGTAGAGATTCACCATTTCTGTACGTTTTTAGGTGAACCCCCCAGGCCACCCCGGCCTTGGCCTTCCTTGCTGTGCTGTGTCTCTGGGCCCATCAGTGGATAAGCCAGACACCCACAAGTTAGCCCCTCTGATAAGTGTTATTTATTGCACATGTGTCAGGCTGGTCTGAGAACGACGTGAAGATGTTGGAGGAGGCTCAGTGGCTTGCACATAGGCAGAGGTGAGGGACGCTTGCCTGGAGGTGGCCCCCAGGACAGGCACTGGGACTAAACACTCAGGGGATCAGGTGTGAGCCAGGGGTGGGGGGCGGTGTGTGGCATCTGCTCTGGACGCAGGGGTGAGGCTAGATTGGTGGAGACCAGAGTGGGGGGGTCTTGCCTAGTCAAGGAAACGTCTAGAAAGAGAAGATGGGGCCAGACTTTAGAAAAACCTAGAACGCCAGGCTGGAGGGTGAGCTGGGAACAGGGGCCCCCTGGGAGGGGGTGTGAGCAGGGGCGTCGTGTCAGGGGTGGCTTGGGGAAGGGGCTGGTGAGCTGAGACTCCACTGAGGGGAGCTTGTCCCTAGAGAACAGAGCCCTCCGGGGCCTCGGCTGCAGCTCCCCTAGCCTCCCCAGGGGCTGCAGGGATGTCAAGCCCTGAGGCAGCCCCCCCTCCCCGCAACGCACCCGTGGGCAGCCCTGTAACTGTGAGCCTGGCCTCTTGCAGGCGGGTATCTCCCAGAACCGGCCAGTTGCAGACGCAAGTCACCCGCCTAGAGAACCGGACCTGAGCAGCATCTAGGGGAGAGCGGAAGGCCACGTGGGAAGGGGCTGCCCTGGCCTGGGGGGTTGGGACATCCCCGTCGTGAGTTATCTGTGTTGATGTCCCTTGCGTAGCTGCCTTGACATTTCATGTTCAGTCACTCTGTTAGGGCAGGAGGCGGGGCGCAGTCCTGCCCAGGGAGAGACGGGCGCCTGGCGCCTCAGCCACCTCCAGGCATCATGCCCCTCCCGCTGCTGACTGTGGGGGGGGACCACACCCTCCCTGCTCCCCTGCAGGGCCAGCAGACCATCCCCTTCTCCCCCACCCCCCAAGGCTGCCCCCCACCCCCCCGCCACCTGCCGTGACTCCTGGAGAAGACTGAGCCCAGAGTCCCCTCTGTTCTACCTGCGTCTCATTCCTGGGTGACTCAGCCACTCACGGAACAGCCGGAGCCGATCTAAAGGGACAACAGAAGTGGCCGAGCCTAGAGGTGGCCTCTGAGCAGCTGTGGCTGCGACCCTGAGGAGGTGCCCCAGAGAGTGGGGGAGGTGCTGTGCCTTCAGGCCGGCGCTGGTGGACCGAGCACCCCCAGGTGTGCTGAGCCTAGGCCTTTCAGGGTCTCTCTTCTGTAGGATCATCCCCAGCGGGGCCCCAGTGGTGAGCGTGCAGCACTTTGGAGTCCACCCGTCCTGATATCTACACTCGAATTCCTCCAGCACCGAGTGCCTTTGACACCACCTTGTTGATTCTTGACTAACAATGCAGCAAACTTGTAAAACCTTGTTCATGTAAATTTTGCTACGTGTATGCCTGCTCAGTCGTGTCTGACTCTTTGCGACCCCGTGAACTGCAGCCCGCCAGGCTCCTCTGTCCGTGGGATTCTCCAGGCAAGAATACTGGAGTAGGTTGCCATGCGCTCCTCCAGGGAATCTTCCCCACCCAGGGATCGAACCTGGTCTCTTGCATCTCCTGCGCTGGCCGGCGGGTTCTTTACCAACTGCGCTGCTACCACAGACGCTTACAGAATCATGTCCATCGTAGGTGGTGAATTTGCACAGTCCACACATACTTGTGTAACCAACATTCAGACTAAGGGACAGAACATCACCAGCCCCCCAGAAGCTTCTCCAAGGTCCCCGAAGGCACGCCCCACCCCCAAGATGAGCCTTGTCCAACTTTGACCTTTATGTGATGGATCCGCACAAGGTTTCTGTCTGGCTTTTCACCTGAACGCCAGTGATGCGGCCCCGCCCACAGCATGGCTGAAGTTCATTCACTTTGTTGCTGGGTCCCTGCTCCGTCCTCGGCGTAGACCACGCCTCCTCCACCCCCACCTGCAGGTGGGTGGACTCTGGTCTCCAATCTGGGGCTCTGATAATTCCCGCTGCTGCTGTGCCCCTTCTTGTATGTCCTCCTGCCTTTCTGTTGGACTCACGCCAGGTCTGTGGCAGGAGAGCACGCGTACGTGCCGCCTGGTGTGCCAGCCTCCTCTGCCCATCGCCCAGCTCCACGCCTAGGCAGGTGTTGTCCTCACCTGGTAGCTGACCTGTAGCATCCCCAGGAGGCCTCCTGGGGTCCCCTGAAGGCTAGTGCCCGGCGCCCCACACCCTGATCCGCTTCCCCAGCAGCAGGGACTCCGGCCCATCTTGTTGACTGCACAGGGTGAGGGCAGGGCAGGCCGGGAACCGGTGGATCGGGAGGAGCTGTGGTCTCTGAGGCCCCTTTCTTCCTGGGGCTCACCGTTCGGGGTTTATTTGTGACAGGGAACTGCAGCAGGACCTGGCCTGTAACCACCAGCTGTCGCTATGGCAACTCTCCACTTACACCACTAAAAATAGATGCTCTTCATCCCTGGGACAGAAAAAAAATCAAAGAAAACCCAAGTAGGGTAGGGCCTGTCTCCTCAGCTGCGGGCCCCCAAGACGGATTTTGAGGTGCAGCGATGTAGCTCTTGGGGTCCCTTTAACTGCCCACCTAAGAGCAGAAAGGGCTGGGGGCCGGGGGGTGGCAGGTCCACCCTGCTGACCTTCTCCAGGCGGTGGGGACACTGGCGTCGCCCCTGCCCTGACCTTGTCTGTCTTCTCCTTTATAGGCTGAACCACAGAAGTTAATCCGTAATTATAAAGTCATTTCTCTTGGGCTTTATTCGCTGTCTTAATCTTTAATCTCAATTCTTCTATGGGATTGTAAATATTTTTCAGGGTCAAGGACTTAATTAGTAGGGTGGTATGAGAACTCGAAATGCTGTCCTATGAGAAACAGTTGAAAGAACTGGACATGTTGGCACGGGCAGAGGGACCTTGGGAGGACCGGGTGGGAACAGTCTTGAGATATTTGTCCTGGTGTCAAGGGACTTCCTTGTTCCTCTCATGTCCCAGGAACGCAGAACTCAGCTCCATGGATGAAGAAATATCCCCCCTGTGAAAATATGTATCTTTCTTTCTATTGCATTTTTTAAAACCATGAAAGTAAAAGGGCAGTTCAAAGCGTTTCTGAGCTGGGGCAAGTCTCCATAACGACAAGCCTGCACAGCAAGTGGCTTTGTGGGTCTCTAAGGGGCACAAGGCTCTGGGGTGGGGGGTGATGCTCCGGGCGGGTGTGCCCAGTGTGGACAGGGTGGGGCCCAAGTCAGCTGCACTCTGTCAGCCTGCTGGGGTGGCCATCCTCGAAGGGGGCTGT
This sequence comes from Odocoileus virginianus, assembly GCF_023699985.2. Lineage (NCBI taxonomy): Eukaryota > Metazoa > Chordata > Mammalia > Artiodactyla > Cervidae > Odocoileus > Odocoileus virginianus. The sequence goes on from NC_069674.1 coordinate 5,456,419, forward strand.
GGACACTCAGGGTGTCGTCCGGGGCTCCCTGCCCTGCTCCCCGTCGGTGCTCAACTGCGTGCGTTGTTACCGCTGGGAGCGTTCCAGCTGAGGGTGAGGTTTCAGACGGGATGGGAGGTTTATGGAGACGCTGAGGTCCTAGCTACGTGATTCTGGTGGCAGTGGAGCACAGATGTGGCTGAGAATGAGTGATCAGCTGGAAGTGTGGCATGGTGGTGCAGAGAGTAGCCCCCGGTGCAAGGGTTGAGGCCAGGCAGGGGCACTCAGGAGCCTGGGCTTGGGCCACTGCTAGGGAGACTGCCCCCAACTCTGCTCGAGTGGGGCCCTGACTGCCTGGGAGCCACAGACAATGGCAGGCGGTGATACAGCCACTCCTTTTTCTTCAGGCTTTGACTGTAGCCAAGATAGCGTAAAATGCACCATCTTAACCATCTTTAAGCGTCTGGTTCAGTGGAATTAAGCACTTTCACACTGACGTGCAACCATCACCACCATCCATCCTGAACCTTGTCACCTTGCAAAACTGAGACTTCGTCCCCAGTTAAACAGCAGCTCCCCATCCCCTGTCCGACCACCGTTGTTTTCTGTCTTCATGAATTTTTGACTGTTCTCGGAAACTCGTGTGGGCTTCCCCGGTGGCGCTAATGGTAAAGAATTGGCCTGAGATTCAGGAGACGCAGGACTCGGGGTCAGTCCCTGGGTGGGGAAGACCCCTGGAGGAGGGCATGGCAACCCACTCTGGTATTCGTGCCTAGAGAATCCATGGACAGAGGAGCCTGGCAGGCTGCAATCCATGGGGTCACAGAGTCGGACATGACAGATGGAGCACGAGCTCAGTATCCTCATACAGCGTTTGTACTTTTGTGACTGGTGGTGTATCATGTGTCAGAACGTCCTTCCTTTTTTACGACTGAATAGTATTCCATTGTACGTAACTGCTGCGGTCCCTGACCCATTCATCTGCTATGGACGTGGTCTCTCCCCGCCTTGATGGCTAGCCCCTCGAGATACTGACGGCCTGCTCCTCTCACTGTGGACGAGCTCACTTCCTGCGCTGGCGAGCCCTCCTGGGGCTGCACGTGGGCCCACGCCGAGAGGGCCTCATGCCTCCCCTGATGGGTGACGAGGAGGTACTGCTGGGGGTCAGCCCCCAGGGGACCTTAGGGGAAGCCCGTGCCGTGTGATCGGAGGACAGCAGGCACCCCCAAGACCCCTCATCTGATTTTCTCAAGGTACCAGCTTTGGTCCCTTAGGGCTCAAATGGTGAAGAATCTGCCTGCAATGCAGGAGACGTTGGACCCAACCCGGATTTGATCCCTGGGTCAGGAAGATCCCCTGGAGAAGGAAGTGGCAACCCACTCCAGTGTTCTTGCCTGGTGAACTCCGTGGGCAGAGGAGCCTGGCGGGCTACAGTCCATGGGGTCGCAAAGAGTCGGACAGGACTGAGCGACTAAATTTCACTTTTCACTTTGGCCCCAGCGTCACCCTCCGTCCCATCGACCTGTCCAGAGGCTCTGCGTTGATAGCCTGTGCAGCTTGGCGCCAGCACCCACGCAGGAGCTGGCTTATCACACTGAGCGATGGTGATGGGTGAGGACTGGTTATTTGGGCAAGGAACTGCAGCAGTCGGGAGTGCTGGGCTGGGGAGCTGATCTGAGGGCACAGGGCTCTTAGAAAAGATGGCAGAGAGGGCCCAAGAAGCCAGGAGGACTTCCAGGAGGAGGCAGTGGGCCTTGGAGACCTGCCTGGTGTTGTCACAGGAGAGTGGGGACCAGCCCAGCCTTCTGAGGGGTCTAGAGGGTTTGCCTGGGCCAGGGAGGGGCTCCAGGCAGCACAGCTGTCGGGGAGTCACCTCTTCCCCAGGTGTGATGTCCTCAGGGGCAGGACAGAGCTGACGCACCGTGGACATCCTCAGTCCTGGGCTTAAGAGGAAGAGTAGGAAGCCCTCCGAGGCCAGAAAGGCCAACACTTTATTTGGTTGGGTTGGTTGAATCGTGGTCATTTATAGAGGAAGGTCTTCAAAGGCTTGGGGAGATTGGAAAGTTAGCCTAGATTCTCATGTAGGACCTGCTCTCTCTCTCTCTCTCTCTCTCACACACACACACACATGCACACGCAGACACATGCGGGAGGGTCCAGAGGACACCCCTTTCAGCAGGACCACGACACACGGTTTGTAAGGGAAGCCCCGCCGCTTGGACACGCTCTGCAGCCGCTGTGCTGGAGATCAGAGTTTACAGGCGCACCCGTAGCCACTGCACTGGGAATCCTAGATGCAGTGCCGATCCCTGGACCCCGGGCAGCGGGCCACATGGCAACACTGAAGCCCCAGAGACAAGACGGGCATGATGACCGTAGAGACAGCAGAGTCAGGTGCAGTGAAAACGCTCTGACTCCGCCAGACTGGTTGATCTTGGCGGTCCTAGAGGTGAGATTGACGGGGGCCTCAATTCTTACTTGAAAATAAGTGACCAGTGAGCTCCAGGTCCAGTGAACAACAGTCTAACTTGAATCATAAAAAACAGAGCATCGTGGCCTCCTCAGTTAATCCCGAGGCTTGCTGCTGCTGCTGCTAAGTCGCTTCAGTCGTGTCCGACTCTGTGCGACCCCATAGACGGCAGCCCACCAGGCTCCCCTGTCCCTGGGATTCTCCAGGCAAGAACACTGGAGTGGGTTGCCATTTTCTTCTCCAATGCATGAAAGTGAAAAGTGAAAGTGAAGTCATTCAATCATGTCCGACTCCTAGCGACCCCATGGACTGCAGCCTACCAGGCTCCTCCTTCCATGGATTTTCCAGGCGAGAGTACTGGAGTGGGTATCCCGAGGCTTGAGCCAGTTTTAACAGTCGCAGAGCCAAAAACATAGACTACTGTCCTTTCTCCAGCCTTCCCCAAAGCTGCCTGTGGCTTCTTACCAGGGCGAGCACATTGGCAAAAAGGTGAGAATTAGACTCTTCAGAGGTGAGTGGACACTGAGCTGACGCGAACCCCAGGAGACCCAGAGCGCTGCTGTGTCCCACCCACTCCCGGCCGGAGCTTAGGGGAGGATGAGGGCTGGGTGACTCCAGCAGAGAATTTCTGCCGTTCCCTCATGGAGGGTGAAAGCCTTTCCCCTTGGCAGACCTCAGTTTCCCCGTTTCTGGAGGCGGAGACCTGGGAGAGGCGGGAAGGGAGGGTGTGGGGCTGGGGCTGTTGGAGGCTCAGAAGCAGGAGCTGTTGGAAGGTTCAGAGGCGTTTGGGGAAGTGAGGAATGTTCTGTAATCAGAACCAGAGGCCCGCGTCTATCTAATCAGCGTGGGTGCGTGTTAGCAGCACATCCAGAATAAGAATGTGCCCATGAGGCAGTCCTGGTGTTGAACTGCTGGCTGACGGGGGACCCGAGGTGCCCGCTCTCTGTCCCTGACCCTCACTGACATAGAACCGCGAGAGCATCTGTCTGTCCCCACCAGAACCTTGCTGCTTTCAAGAGGACGGATGGAATCCCTCCGCCCCTCCCCCCAGTTCCTATCTGTCATTCATTTATGAGCCCCTAAGAGGGGCCGCTGGGAGGGAGAGGCTGCGAGTGACTAACGATACATGCCCGTCCCGGGCAGGTGTGATGCCCAGGGCAGAAAAGGTGCCCTGGTGTCTGGGGGAGGAATAGACGGGCCAGTGCAGGCAGGAGAAGGAGCAGTTTTCAAGCAGTCCTACCACCTTGATGACCCCGTCAAGCGCAGGTCTTTAGCCCCCCCGCCACAGGTAGGGAGCAGCATTTAGCTGCTCGTGCCAAGGACAGTCTCGGGGCCCCTGGCCAAGATGCACAGCCTTTGTGCTGTGCCCACAGGAAACTGAAAGTGTTAGTCGCTCAGTCGTGTCCGACTCTTTGCAACCTGATGGACTGTAGCCCTCCAGGCTCCTCTGTCCATGGGATTTCTCAGGCAAAAATACTGGAGTGGGTTGCCATTTCCTCCTCCAGGGGATCTCCCCGACCCAGGGATGGAACCCAGATCTCCTGCATTGTGGGTATGTTAATAGAGCTCAGAGCAGAAGGAATCTAAAAGGCCTTCATCCCAGCCTCCAGCTTTCTAGGAGGTGCAAGATCAGTGCACCTTGTTTACAAATGAGGCACCTGGAGCTCAGATTATTTGCACAAACACCAAGCATCTGAATATGCCAGAGTCCCCAGAACAGTTTCAATCTCTAGAATAATATTGTTTTGTTTAAATACATATGCAACTGAATAGTTAATACATGTTCAAGTTTTGTTGTTATTCAATTGCTATCATGTCCAACTCTTTGTGACCCTCTGGACTGAGGTACGCCAGACTCCTCTGTCCTCCACTATCTCCCAGGGTTTGTTCAAAGTGATGTCCATCGAGTCGGTGATGCCATCCAACCGTCTTATTCTCTGTCATCCCTTCTCCTCCTGCTTTCAATCATCCCCAGCATCAGGGCCTTTTCCAATGAGTCGGCTCTTGGCATCTGGTGGCCAAAGCACTGGAGCTTCAGCATCAGTCCTTCCAATGAATATTTAGGGTTGATTTCCTTTAGGATTGACTGCTTTGATCTCCTTGCTGTCCAAGGGACTCTCATAAGTCTTCTCCAACACCAGAGTTTGAAAGCATCAATTCTTCAGTACTGAACCTTATTCAGAAAGCACAAAGGCATATGGTAAAAAAGTAAGCATTCTTCCACCCTGGACCTGGTCCCTCTGCCCAGAGCCAACAGTTGCTTCATGTCCTTCAGAGACAGTCTATACATTGTTGAGTTTTTGTGTTTTTGTTTCATTTCCACCCCTTGGTTTTAACCCCTCCGCAGTTCACACTGGCAGTCCTTGGTGGCACATCAGGAGATGCTCTGTTCGTTTCCGTGGTTGTGGGGTGCTCTGTTATGCCCTGAACTGGTCCTCCATCGATGGAACTGTTCTCAATCCTTTGTGGTAAAAAACAAAACAAAACAAAAAAACCTGGCAGCAAATATTCTCACGCATGTGTGTAAATATATCTGTGATAGAAACTCCTAGACGTGGAGTTTCTTCCCTGGTGATCCAGCAGTTAAGACTCCAAGCTTCCACTGCAGGGGGCTGCAGGTTCGATTCCCTGGTCAGGGAGTCAAGATCTCACATGCCGCCAAAAAAGAAAAGAAAGAAATGCTCAGGAGTTTGTTGGGTCAAGAGTGCATGGATTCCTACTGTGAGAGCTCTTGCTGATCGCCCTGCGTGGAGGTCATACTGCATATTCTCTGCTAGCGCACCTTCTGCCGACATCCTCCGCACACGCGAAGATGGGTGCTCCCTGATCTTTGTCGTCGGGTGATTCCAGAACTGAGCTACAATAGATAACCTTGGTGCCGGGATGGGGGCAGAGATACCATGTGCTGCGGGGCCAACCCCTCACCAATAGATAACCTTGGTGCCGGGATGGGGGCAGAGATACCATGTGCTGCGGGGCCAACCCCTCACCGCAATCATGAGTTTCTGGGTGTCACAGCAGAGCTGCCCCTCTCTGTCGTGCGACAGCTCCTGGGCTACTGACGTATTTCCACACGTGTTGCCCCCACAGATCCGCCCAGCACCCTGCCCTCTCCCCCCACAAAGGAGGTGGTCCAGGGATTCCGTCTCTTGTCTTTGACCTGAAACACTGCAGTCCTGGAAACTCCGTGAGCTGAAGGCAGCACCCCCAATGTCAAGGGCAGACGCAGGAGGCTGCCCACGAGCCCGTCACACAGTCTGCCACCTGCAGGACACTTCGCTGCTCCGCCTGCCATTGCGGGTCACCTGGGATCTTCCCAAAGGCATGGATACTGAGGGCTGTAGAAAACTCTACAACCCAGCCTCAGGGGCTCAACCTTCCCCTCCTACCTCCATTGTTCTTTAACCCGGGCTGCAGGCTGCCTGGAATGCCCTACCATCCTCTATGTGCCTGGGGGTTCAGGGACTCCCCCCCAGGTGATGCTGCCTGAGTCCAACCCAGCCCCCACTTTGGCACTTTTGGCCCCCCCCCCCGGAAGCCATGCCTCCCCGTACCCTCGGCCTTCCTGCCGGCCACCTATGGCGCTCCTGTGCTGGGGTTTGCTCTAAGGTGTCCCCATCACTGGAGTCCTCCTCTGTGCCCCCCACTCACCTGCTAGATCCTTGTCCACCTCCCTTCAGCCCTGAGACCCTCGGGCAAACGTTCAGGGAGTAAATAAACAAGGGCTCCTTCTGCTCCAGGAAATACATCCTGCTGTGGATCCCAGGTCCCTGTCCTCCAGCTTGGGCTCAAGGAACTTGGGGGACTCTGGAGATTCGAAAGTTTCTAGTCTGTTCTGTGGAATGTTGGTCCTGCATCAACACAATCCCCTCTGGTTACATCCTTCATCTCAAGGCCCCCCGAGACCTCGAGCCACTCAGCCCCATCCTGGCCTCCCTGCCACATGTCCCCACTGGGGAGTTGATGCCCACTTCACTGTTTTATGTGCATGAATCTTGCTTAACTTATGACGGGGTATGTTCCAATAAACACACCAAAAATCAAAGTGCATTTAATACTCCTAACCTACCACACCTCACAGCTTAGCCCAGCTCATCCTACACGTGCTCAGAGCACTCACAGTGGCCAATAGGTGGGCAGAATCCTCTAACACAGAACCTAATTTGTAATACAGTGTTGAATATCTCATGAAATGTATTGGATGCTGTACTGAAAAGGGAAAGCAGAATGGCTCTCTGGATCCAGAAGGGTCCTCCATGTATCTTGGTTTCACCTGTTGACCGAGGGACTGACTGGGAGCTGCCCTGCCCAGCATCACGAGAGAGGAGTGGACCACAAAACACTGTCCAGGAAAAGGGCAAAATTCAAAACTTAACGTAAAGTTTCTACTGCGTGTGTATTGCTTTCACACCATCATGAAGTCAAAAAATGGTGAATCAAACCAGCGTTAAGTCGGAGATTGTCTGTATTCACGGCTATGTATCCAGCACTGCAGTCCATTTTAGAACATTTTTCATCACCGCATGAAGAAAGCTTGGGCGCCTTAGCCAGCACCCTGCCCCGCAGCCCTCAGCACTGCAAACCTCACTTCCCATCTCCAGGGATTCCCCTCTTCTGGTCATTTTGTGTAAATGGAGCCATTCTCCATGTGGCCTCGGCTACTGCCTTCTTTCACGCACTTTTCAAACTTTTTCACTCTTTCCCCAAGGCCAGCCTTGAAGGTAGGGCTGATCAAGGCTGGGCATGACCAGCCAATGTCCCCTGAACTTAGCTCCCCAGGAGAAGGAGGGGCACCAGGGAAACCAGAGTTTTCTACAAGAGCAAAATGAGAAGGTCCAGTGCCATCACTTAATGGCAAATAGATGGAGAAACAGTGGCAGACTTTATTTTGGGGGGCTGCAAATGGTGACTGCAACCATGAAATTAAAAGATACTTACTCCTTGTAAGGAAAGTTATGACCAGCCTAGACAGCATATTAAAAATCTGAGACATTACTTTGTCAACAAAGGTCCGTCTAGTCAAGGCTATGGTTTTTCCAGTAGTCATGTATGGATGTGAAAGTTGGACTATAAAGAAAGCTGAGCGCCAAAGAATTGATGCTTTTGAACTGGAGTGTTGGAGAAGACTCTTAAGAGTCCCTTGGACTGCACGGAGATCCCACCAGTCCATCCTAAGGGAAATCAGTCCTGAGTGTTCATTGGAAGGACTGATGTTGAAGCTGAAACACCAATACTGTGGCCACCTGATGCCAAGAGCTGACTCGTTGGAAAAGACCCTGATGCTAGGAAAGATTGAAGGCAGGAGGAGAAGGGGACGACAGAGGATGAGATGGCTGGATGGCATCACTGACTCGATGGACATGAATTTGGGTGGATTCCGGGAGTTGGTGACAGACAGGGAAGCCTGGTATGCTGCAGTTCATGGGGTCACAAGGAGTCAGACACAACTGAGCAAATGAACTGAACTGAAAGTAGGAAGGAGACCTCTCTGCCCTGCTGCCTTAGTTGGGTCTGAGTCCACACTGGTTATACCGGGATCTAGGGATCCAAGAGATAACCAGCTAGTAAAAATAGGTATTCAGAGCCGCTGGTGCTCCAGCCGCTAGGCCCGACCATAGGAGGCATGCCAGCAGGGTTTTGTAACATGGGTGATATTAACAGACAGCACACACAGCGGCCAGCTCTCCACCAAGCGCTCCCGCCAGCGCTTGAGGAATTCCGCGAGGGTGACAGGTGGGTGCATGGAGTCAAGGGGCGATGCGGGGATGAGGGGGCGGCCCAAGAGTCAGGCCTTGAAGGGGCAGCAGGGCCAGTCAGCAGAGGAGGGGAAGACTTCATGGCTCTGCTGCGTGTGGTGTTTCTGCAGGCTTGCCGTGGAGACCAGGGAGCCGGGGGCTCCAGAGGAATGGTCAGGCCAGACCACATCTATGAGAGCAATTGAAGCAAATACAGTTGCTTGTCAGTGAGTGATGATGGGCCACCAGCCTGTGGCTGGGTATACTTCACATTCATCCACCCCCAGACAAACTCAGCTTGTTCTTGGGTCTTAGAGGTGCCCGCCCCGCTGTGCCCAGGCCCTCCACGGCAGATTGCTCCAGATGCCCGCTTCTGGCTACGCGCCGTGGAGTATGCAGCATGGCAGTAGCACCGCTTCTGCTGGTGCTGGCGGTCTCCCTGGGCCCCCAGACAGGAGGGAGTGCCCTTGGGAGCCAGGTACAAAGGTCACCTCCAGCTGCATGGCCACACGACATCGCTCTGCTGGCCGCTGGTGCCGGCCCTGGCTTCAGCTGGCGCTCAGTCCTAAAGGGGAAGCCTTTCCTGAAAGAGATGAGAGGGTGGTGGGAACAGGAAGGGTGCATTTCTGAGCCAAGGAGGCAGGGTGGGGGAGGGGGGTCAATCAGAGAGATGGCAGCTCTGCAGGGCAGGGGCTGATTGGGAGTGAGCGGATACAGGGCTGAGTCTAGGGCTCCATTCCTGTGCCTGGTGGGGTTGGGGCTAAGGCCTGGGGAGGCAGGAGACCCAGGAAGGGGACTAGGAGCGAGCGGATGCCTGCCAAGGAGCCAGGACCAGGGGGTGGCAAGGGCCCTGAATTGTGGGCACAAGGGACACGGCCCCCCTCGGCTGCCACCCCCGCCCGGGACACTGGGCCCTCCCAGATGCTCTGAGCTGTTTGTTCTCCGGCTGGTATGTTTCCAGTTGTGTCTTTTTAATGATTGGATCCTGTGCTGAGAACAACAAAAACCAGATTCTGCTTCTCTTAGTCAGGACAACAGGGACCGAGAGGATGTGGGGCAGGCTTTTCATTTGGAAGACGACCTCAGCAAGAAGGGAGGGAGGGGGGCCGGGGGCAGAGGGAGGGAGGGGCTGCACAAGAGCATCACCGTGGTCACCAGGTGGGCTTGGAAGATGACCCCAGGGGGTGTCAACCCCCGCCCCCCGCGCTTCAGGGCTGTGGACTGAACCACGCTGGTGGCTTCAGGGGGCCCTGTCTGCATGGGGGCCTGTCCATGACAGCTGCCCTGGTGTCAGAGGTGGCCCGGTGGGGGGACGCCTGCGTCCACACACCCCACCTCACCAGGAGAGGCAGCCTTGGGGGCCCTCCTCGTCCCCTTCAGCCAGTCTCTTCCCCGCTTCTGTCACCGCTGTCCCCTTTTGGACCGGGTTCCTGGATCTTTCTTACCAGCACACATCTAGAGCCTGACCCAGCTTTGCTTTAAAAACGGGCACTCTGAGTGCATGACTTGAGCGTGTCAGGTCTGTTCTGAGTTATCTGTTTTAGGAAAATTGCTTTCCACAAATTGCAGAAAAGACCCAATTTGTGTCTCACATACACACACAGAGAATTGTTTTCCACAAACTGCAGAAAGAACCCAGTTTGTATCACACACACACACACACAAAATTGCAGAAAGAACCCAGTTTGTGTCTCACACACACACACACACACACACACACACACACAATTGCAGAAAGAACCCAGTTTGTATCACACACACACACACACAAAATTGCAGAAAGAACCCAGTTTGTGTCTCACACACACACACACACACACACACACACACAATTGCAGAAAGAACCCAGTTTGTATCACACACACACACACACACAAAATTGCAGAAAGAACCCAGTTTGTGTCACACACACACACACACACACACACCCCCGTGTGGGCTCCCTCTGAAGGCCCGCGGCGTCGGTCTGTCAGACAGAACCTCCCCCTTTGGGGCTTGGGGCCTGTTAGCAGCAGAAAGCCTCACTGCCTGGCTTGAACAATAACAACACTCGTCTCGGGACAGGAAGGCCTGGGTGCGGCTGTGTTCTTTCTGTGTCCACTTGGTCGGCGGCTCCCTTCCCTGGAGGTCACCGGTACTGCCAGCAGCTGTGTCGCTGACCTGGGAGGAGGGAAAGGAGAAAAAGGGGGACCCCCATCCTCGACCTGAGGATGAGGCCCAGCCTCACCCTCACCCTGGACCAGGAGGAGTTGCCAGGCCCTCCCCCACTCCCAGGGGGTCAGCCAAGCCAGCCATCCTGGGTGGGTGCTCTGGAGCCAGAGAGTCAGCGGAGGGGTCGGGGGTGGGGGGCGGGCAGTGGCCCCTAACTGGCCCTTGGGCAGAGCAAGTCCAGCCAGCCGGGGGCACTCTGAGCGGTGGCCCAGGCTGATGCCGTGACCCTCTCCCGGAAGTCATGCCAAGGGTGCCAGCTGTGTCACAGGCGAGATGGAGGGTGCCCAGGAGGCCTGTGAAGCCCAGCACCCACACCCCCTGCCACTCCCGGGTGGAGACAACGCGGAGCCCCAGGCCCACGGAGGGTCTGGTCTCCAGGACGCGGGTGATGGCGCGGACAGCGGGACCCGTCCCACAGGCAGAGGCCGGCTGGGAAGTGGGGGCCTTGATGTACTTGAGGAGCAGATGGAATTCAGTGTACCAGGGAGGCTTCGGGTGACCTCCCGGGAAGGATAAAGTGAGGGAGCGGGAGCCGGCCCAGAGCCATGGGCAGTTCACAGGACTGACCCCAGGGGCCAAATGGTGGGGAGACGGGGTCACGAGAGCCCCAGGGGGCTGGCTGGTTCCGAGGAGGTTTCGGCCAGGGGAACAACGGGTGCTGCTGCGTCACTTCCTGCGTCCCACCCCATGGGGTCAGGCCTCCCTCCGTGCCTGCTGTGGCCCAGAGCGGCCAGCGGGAGCTGCAGGGGCTCGGCTTCTGTGTGGAGTGGGCTCCTGTGGTCCCCGGCAGGAGGCTTGAGCCCCGCATCCTCCTGCCCATGGTGACAGCCTGTAGGGGAGTCTGGGCCCCGGCTGAGCCCGGGGACGGGGTGCGGAGTCCTCTCCGAGCCGGGGAACTCTGCCGTCTGGCACTGAGTGCTCCCCCGAAGACCCCTGTGGGCAGGGGCGATGTTTCAGGTGTCTCCGTACCTTCCATTTCCCAAGTTCAGGGCCTTCTGCTTAATAGGCCTTGGGGACTAGTCATCGAGGGGAGGGACCCACGACATCCCTGTGCCCGGAGAGAGCAGGAGTCCCCCGTGGATGAGAAACCCCCTGGTCACCCGGTGGGCTGGGAGCTCAGAAGGCGGAGGGGAACAGGGCAGCCCTTTCAGACTCTAGCAGCTGATGCAGAAAAGAGAGAGGATGCGAGTTCTTAAACACAGGTGTGGAGGGAGGGGGTGCAGGCCCATGCTCGGCTCAGTGGGTGAGAACTGGAGAATCCCACTGGGACGTCAGACTTTGGACTCCGTGCAAGGGGGTCCCATTGGGCTTGGCGTCAGTTGGCCTTCCTACCAGCCAGCCTAGAAATGAGATCTCCCTTGTTGAAATGGACCCCAGAATTTATTAAAAGGTATTGAAGGACTCCTCTGGCACTCCAGTGATTAAGACGCCACACTTCCAACTGGGGAGGGGGAGTGCATATTTGATCTCTGGCCAGGGAACTAAGATCCCACATGCCATGAGGCTAAAAATAAAAGAAGGTATTGAGTAGCTCACAGAATCCCCAGCATGCAAAGAACAAGGCTATATCTTCCCAAGAAGTGCCCAGAGTCCAGAGTGGGGACACTGGACTCCCACACAGACCTGAACGCAGATACGGTGACCGTCTGCCAGGCCCTGGGCACACCATTGCTGAGGACTGGGTTGTGTCCTTCCCCACTCCCCGCTCCAAGTTCATGTGTTAAAGCTTTAATGGAGTGGTATTTGAAGACAGGGCTTCCCAGGTGGCTCAGTGGTAAAGAATCCGCCGGCTAATGCAGGAGATGGGGGCTCCGTCCCTGGGTCGGGAAGACCCCCTGGAGAAGAAAATGGCAACCCACTCCAGTACTCCTGCCTGGGAAATTGCATGGACAGAGGAGCCTGGTGGGCTACAGTCCACGGGGTTACAAAGCATCAGACACGGCTTAGTATCTAAGTGACAACAAAATTTGAAATAAGGCCCTTAGGAGATAATGAAGGTTAAATGAGGCCGTAGCATGAGAACCTAATCCCATAGGGTTGGTGGCCTTATAGCAAGAGGAGGAGAGAGATTTCTCTCACCAGAACTTGACCGTGTTGGTACCTGATCTTGGACTCCCCAGTCTCAAGAACTGTGAGAAAATAAAGTTCTGGTGTTCAACCCACGCAGTCTGGGGTGTGGTGTGAGGGCAGCCTGAGCAGACTAAGTCAGCCCCTGCCACCTCTGGAAGCCAGAGGGTCCCACTCTGCACCTAGCTCTGTGCAACTGAGCCTGGCCCAGAACATCCAGCCATCATTCTGGGTCCCCCGGAGACTGGAGAAGGGAGTCTGTGAACCCCTTCCATCCATTCTAGAGACCAAGCACAGGGAAGGTGTAACAGATGCTGGGTGGGCAAAAGAACTGACAAGCACCCACCCAGCATCAGGGCAGTGAGTATGAGCAAGGTTGAGACCCAAGGTTGCCCAGAGACATGGTCTCAGGATGGGTGATTGGCTTTGTAGGCTATAAAACCTCACTGTCTTCTAGCACACCAAGAGCAGATCTATTTCTTGGTTCAAGAGCTAAGGCTCTGTCATCTGTGAGGCACAGATATCAGGTCCATACGTGGACCAGCGTGTGTACACTACACTCTACCAGCTGGGCGACAGGGGGACCCAGTCCCTCAGCTGCAGAGGGATTGCAAGAATGATACGCAGCGGGACTGGAGCCCCGCCGCGCTCCCCACAGGCCGAGGGTGGAAGAGCGTTTGTGCCAGTGGATGAACATTTTCCCTCCATTCTCTTCTCTTGGAGTGTCTTCAAAAAAGTTTCTTCTTACTAAATTAGAGTAAGATATTATTTATGTCTCCCTGCAGGTGATTCAGGTCACTTTGAGTGGAATTACGGGTGCTTCCAAATTCTTAAGCCACATAATCTGTCTCTTGGTTAGCACTCATCGGTGGTTAATTACATCTTCTCTTTATGTTTTTCAAAACTTAACTTTATAAGGGCAACATCGTTCCTTCTTCTGTTTCCCCAGATTGTTATGGAGCAAGTCACTGCTGCTCTAGCTTAACTGCCAACACTTATTTCTAGAAAAGGTTATAGTTGCTGAAGGTGTAGCTGCTGTCCTTCCCGCTACCCACCCCCGGGTCAGTACGTGCCCTCACCTGCCCCGTAGAGGTTCACATCTTTGAATCAGTTGCTTGCCTCAAGTCTGCATGTTTTCTGGAGTGTTTAGAAACTTTTCCTTAGGGAAATTCAGACCACTGGCTGATAGAATCTCAGGGCTTCCCTGATAGCCCAGCTGGTAAAGAATCCGCCTGCAATGCAGGAGACCCTTGTTCGCTTTCTTGGGGTGGGAAGATCCCCTGGAGAAGGGATAGGCTACCCACTCCAGTATTCTTGGGCTTCCCTGGTAGCCCAGCTGGTAAAGAATCCGCCTGCAATGCAGGAGACCCCGGTTCACTTTCTTGGGGCAGGAAGATCCGCTGGAGAAGGGATAGGCTGCCCACTCCAGTATTCTTGGGCTTCCTGGTGGCTCAGCTGGTAAAGAATCTGCCTGCAAAGCGGGAGAGCTGGGTTTGACCCCTGGGTTGGGAAGACCCCCTGGAGAAGGGACCGGCTACCCACTCCAGGATTCTGGTCTGGAGAATTCCATGGACTGCATAGTCCATGGGTTCGCAGAGAGTCAGACATGACTGAGCTTATTAATCCCTAAACAAATAAGTAAATGTTAGTCGCTCAGTCATGTATGACTCTTTGAGACCCCATGGACTGTATCCTGCCAGGCACCTCTTTCCATGGAGTTCTCCAGGCAAGAATACTCAAGCGGGCTGCCATTCCCTTCTCCAGGGGATCTTCCTGACCCAGGGAAGGAACCCCTGTCTCCTGCATTGCAGGTGGATTCTTTACCATCTGAGCCACCTGCCTTGCAAAATGAATTTCTGTGGAGCCACATTGCAGGCTTGGTTATCAAAGCTTCAGTGTCCACATCGTCCCTAATGGGAACCATGTCCCCCGCCTGCCTTTGTAACTGATACGTGTAGGACTGGGCTGCATTCGAGTCATGCTTGGTGGGCTCTGGTGTTTGGAGCCCTGAACTGATGAGACCAGGGTTGGTGGGTTCAGTCCCCATCTGGACAAGGGGGGCTTGCTCTGTCCGACCCCTGCTTGTCTAATGAACGTCCTGGGTCACAAAGGGGGCTGGAATGACCGGGCATTCTTACCAGAGCAAGGTCTTTATCTGTTGCCTTGGGAAATGTATTCAATATCCAACAGTAAACATTTCCACTTGGATTCCCCTTTGATCTCTGAGTTAAAGGACAAGGGAACCTTGGGTTTGGTGCCACCTCTGACAACTGGGAGTTAATATCAACCTGCTTGTGTACTGTTTGTCTCTCTGTTGGTCAGTGGCCCAACAGAATCGCATATGTCTCTATGTTCACACCAAGAGATGGCTGGGCTCATGGGTTCAGATGAAGCCTTTCTCAGAAGCCCTTACAAAATCTTCAGCTTAGTCTCCATTTTCCTTGGGGCTTGGAAGCCAAACAGAAGTGAAGGATGTTAATAATAGCGTTAGGTGTGTTTAATGAGCATTTACTGTGTGTCCGGCACTTTTCTTACACTGTTTTATTTATTCCTCACAACACCACCATCTTATCTATATTCAGATGGAGACGTGAGCTGATAAATAAGAGACTTGTTCACGTTACCCAGCTGGTGAATGGCAGAGCAGGGACCAAGGCCAGGGTTCTCTCCCCACACTTGGTAAACCCTTCTCTGTCGACGAGCATCCTCTAGGGGATGGATGGGGAAACTACAGATTCTTGGACTTGACCCCCTTCAATGGTGATATACTTGGTCTGGAGTAGGGTCTGGGAGCTTGCAGTCTTTAAATTTTTTATTTATTTATTTTCGGCTGTGCTGGGTCTTCGTTGCTGCCTGGGCTTTTCTCTAGTTGTGGCGAGCGAAGGCTGCTCTCTAGCTTCGCTGTACGGGCTTGCCGTTGCAGGGCCTTCTCTTGTTGGGGAGCACGGGCTCTAGCGCACACAGGCTTCAGTAGTTACAGCTTCCAGGCCCTAGAGCACAGGCTCAGTACTTGTGACCCACAGGCTTAGTTGCTCCGAGGCATGTGGGATCTTCCCGGATCAGGGATTGAACCCATAGCTCCTGCCTTAGCAGGCAGATTCTTTACCACTGAGCCACCAGAGAAGCCCCGGGGTTTGCATTTTTTGACAAGACTTCTAAGTGATTCCAGTGTGGGCGTGAGAGTGATGACACTCCTGTACCATCTTCGTGAGTTGATAGTTGCGGACGGTGGCTGATGGGAAAATGAAATGTCAGGATTCATATGTTTAAATTCTTCCACACCAAAAGGTAAAGAAACAATACTTCAGTACACACGTGCGGGAGACAGGCACTGCGGCCTTTAAAAAAAACCTGCTGATTCACAGCCTGGCTTGCAAGCCAGGGGTGTGTCCTGTGAGACCAGCATTAAAGGATCAAGGCTGCCTTGGTGGAGGGATCAGGGCAAAAGACAACAAAGTCCACAGTTCCCTCCACTCCCAGAAGAGGTTTAGGGCATTTAGATTTGCCAACCAGCCTGTCTGGTTTCTGAACTGTCGGGTTCAGAACGCTTTCTTCACTGACCACCCTCCCCACCCCCCACCCCAGCCCTCTTGAGACTTTTGCACTTGAGTCTTCCTCCTCCAGGTTCAACACGTTCTGTTATCCTGCCTTGATTTAATTATCCAGCCACAGAAAGAAGAAACTGGAAACCTCTTCAGCTCTAGCAGGGTGAAGAGTGTTTGCAGAGGGCACACCCAAAGCCGCCTGCACCCCTCCTCCAAGGCATGAACACAGGGAGGCCCCAGGAATACAACGTGCTTTGGTTGCTGGGAATCTGCTGCAAATACCCTGTACCCAAATGAGTGATGGAACACGTAGAACGAATTTGCAGGGCTAGAGTTTTTGTCTCCTCTGACTCATCAAACTGTACGGAAATCGCCGCAAAAGATGAAAGATTGAGGAGCATGTTGTCTCACCTGCCATTGGCAGTCGGACCGTAGCTAAGTGCGTGGTTGACTCTAGTTTTAAACAGTCACCATAAAGCCCTTTTCTAAGGCTTCCCAGATGGCACTGGTGGTAAAGAACCCGCCTGCCAATTCAGGAGACACAAGAGATGCGGGTTCGATCCCTGGGTGGAGAAGATCCCAGGAGAAGGAACTGGCAACCCACTCCAGTATCCTTGCCTGGAGAATCCCTTGGACAGTGGAGCCTGGTGGGCTACAGTCCATGGGGTCGTAAAGAGTCGGACACGACTGAGCGACTGAACACACACACGAGCCCCTTTTGGGGATAGGAGCCTGATCTTCCCCAGGGATTCCTCCTGCAGCCGGCAGCCCTAGGAACCATCTCCAGTCAGGCCAGCAGCTGTGGATGAAGCCGGGTCCCAGGTGGCTGGTCCCACCCTGGTCTTCTTAGCTGCCTGTCACCTGAGAGGCAGCCAAGCCCCTGGGTGAGGCTCAACGTCACCCTGGGCGCAGCACCAGGAAGCCTCAAGGCTGCGGCCAGCCCCGGGTCCCTCGGGGAAGGTGGGGATTCTGGGGGCGGGGGCTGCTAGACCCAGCCAGTGGCTCTCACTCCACCAACACATGGCCTGCGTCCCAAGTTCAGGGTCACCACCTGGGTGAGGCAAGGAAGAGTCCTTGGATGGGAAGATTTCTAGAATGCAGACAAGAATCCACAGACAGGCCAGCAGCTCTCATGAAAATTGTGTCTGATGTTTTCATCTCCTCTCAGGCACCTCAACAAGTAGTCTTTGATTTCTGTTTCAACATTTCTTGTGATGGGTTGTTTGTTTGTTTAACAAAGATTTATTAACCTTCTGCAGGTTATTTACCTTCCCTGTGCCTCAGTTTCATCATCTATAAAACAGGTATAACTAGCTCATCAGTTTTGGCGGTGGGGGGGGGGAGGAGGTGGGTTTCAATGAATTGTCTTAAAGTATTTCAATATGTTGCTCCATTGACTATCAATGTAAATGTCTTCTGGAGTGCATGTACCAACATGCTCAATAATTACTAACTGGGAAATTTTTTTAATATTTGAATTTATTTGTTTTGTTGACTGCATCAGGTCTTAGTTGTGGCATGCAGGAGCTAGCTCCTTGACCAGGGATTGAACCCTGGCCTGCTGCACTGGGAGCAGGGAGTGTTAGCCACTGAACCACCAGGGAAATCCCACTAACTGGGAAATGGGTGTTAAAATGCCATTATTGTTTTTACTCTCTGGCTTGGGTTCATCCTTCTAGCCTCATGACTGCTCTTTGGGGCTCCAAGGTAAGCACTTTTCCTCCTGGAAGCCCCTCTGAAATGGAAAGTTCCCCCCCCCACACACACATTCATTGTCCCTTGTCCTGGTCCCCAGGGCCCAGAACCGAGTGTCTCTTGCCTGCTGGGCTCGGCTCAGAGCAGAGAAGTGCTGTTTGTAGATCTCCTGTGGGGCTCTGGGTTTAACCAGTGCCCACGACTCTGAGGGCTGCCCTCGTGGCTCACGGGGAACTTGAGTTATTGGCATCGCTTAGAAGGTCCCATAGATGTGGTTCTGAGCCATTGCTGGACTAGTAACTGCACTAGTCCAGTTACTTTTTCATGCTGTTTCCCAGTAGAATTTCCTATGGTATTCAGACATTTCACCTCTCTTCTGCTCACCGCCAGCATTTCCTGGATAATTTTGATGGTGTTGTTTAGTCACTTAGTCACCAAGTCGTGTCTGAATCTTTTTGCGACCCCATGGACTGTATGTAGCCTACCAGGCTCCTCTGTCCCTGAAATTTCCTAGGCAAGAATACTGGTACGTGCCTGCCAAGTTGCTTCAGCTGTGTCGGACTCTTTGCGATCTTACGGATCATAACCTGCCAGGCCTCTCTGTCCATGGGATTCTCTAGGCATGAATACTGGAGTGGGTTGCCCTGCTCTCCTCCAGGGGGTCTTCCTGACCTGGGGATCAAACTTGTGTCTCTAACATCTCCTGCATTGGCAGGAGGGTTCTTTACCACTGAGCCACCAGGAAAGCCCAGTCTTGGTGTAAAAAGAGGGAAATGCATCCAATGGGAAGAGTCTTCTCACCAACTCTGTGCCGAGGCAGAAATGTGACCCCTGGGCTCCCATCCCTTGCCCGGGTTCCTCACCCGGCTAACTTAGCACCTTAAAATCTGTCATTGCAAATGCACTCCCCTGCTGAAAAGAGATGATCACAGATTGAAAACATTAATGCCCCTCAGAAGATAATTCTGTTCTCCAATTTCTATTTCCACAACTCTCCTTAGTGGCAGACAGGGCTCAGACCAACACAGGAGGACCCAGAAGCTATGGAACGCCTTCCTGAGCGGTTTTGCCAAGGGTGAGCCTGGCTGCCAGCAGTTAGTAGAATTCTGAGTACATTAATTAGGCCTCACTGGGCCCTGTTGAAGAAAGCAAGAATAAGAACATTCGTCCTACTTTCCCTTCACAATATTGAATAGTGGTTGGCTCCATGGAGAGTGGATAGAAAAACAAAACAACTCCAATTGAGCTTGGAGCCAGGTAGTCGTGGGTCCAGGCCAGCTCTGCCCAGTGACCTTGAGTAAGCAGTGCCGTCTCTCCGCACTGTGGTTTCTCAACTTTACAGCACAGGGAGCGCCACGCCCCGCGACAGGTGATGGCCAGGGTCTCGACCCTGGGGCGTGTTCACGGTGCCTTGCCAAGGTCGGAGCTCTGCACGTTGTTCCTCCACGCCCTTACCCCGCCCTTTCAGGGCGTGATGAGAGTTTCCTGACTTAGTATGACCCTGCTGGCTCTTGGGGCTTCTCATGCTCTCCGGCCTGAGCTGCCTGATGCAGAATGTGGGATCTTATTAATAGATCTCCAGCAAGGGGGTTGAACCCATGCCCGCTGCACCTGGAGCGCAGAGTCTTGATCGCTGGACCCCCAGGGAAGCCTCTGAGCCTGGGCTCTGAGTTGGCCCCTGGCCGGCCTCCCTGGAGCCCTCTGTGGCCCCGGTCTCTGGCTGGCCTTGTCCAGCCTGGCTACTGGTCTGGGGCTTGGTCCTCTGTGTGCCCTGTGTTTCCCAGTGTGGGGCAGGGGCGGGGGTGCGCGGAAACCTCTTCCAGACCCTGACCCGTCCCTTGGGCTCCCAGGGGCGGAGTTGCGGGATGGAGTGGGGCGACAGAAGGATGTGCTTGTTCCAGTCACTTCTTAGCATCCCCTCCACCAGGCCGAGAACGGCTGGCCTTGGTGTGTCTGCTGCTGACCAAGAGGCAGTAGCCCCACCCCCCTTCCACCTCCACCTCCCTCACTTCCCATTGCCTCTCTGTACCCCTCTGCCTTCCTCAACCCCCTCCATCCCGCTCACCACCACCCCACCCCCTGCCTCCCCGTCCCCCCTCCTCTGTTCCCCATCCCCCTCCCCTGTTCCCCCTCTGCCTCCCAGAGCACTGGGGATCCTTGGGAAGCCAGCATGTGGGCCGGGGCGGGGGGGGGGGGGGGCGTGAGTGAGTTTCTTGGAAGGTCACTCTGGTTCCAGGAAGCCGCAGCGCTTTTCTAGCTGCATGGCAGCAGCAGCTGCCCTGCTATACCCACCCCCCCACCTCGGGCTGCTTGCAGACCACCACCCAGGGTTGGCCCATCAAGGTCGAGTGGATACTCCATTACCGCCCGGACAAAGCCCCTTTAGTCTGGGGCGCATCCGAGAGAGGGGGCCTGGATTTCAGAGACACGACCCCATCACCCAGCCCCTGCTGCGACTCCCACTGAGCATTCTGGGTGACTGAACGACCCTGGCCCCTCCCGGAGTGGTTCCTTGTGAGATGGGGTGACTGAGAGCGGGGGCTCCCGGCAGCTGTCGGTGGGGAGGGATCCCTCTGGGCATCCTGGGGCGGAGGCAGGGCTGGCCTGATGGCCTGACCCTACCTGTAGGTGAACACCTCAGGGCTGAACTCAGCGCCTGTTCCTTGCTCTCCCAGCTGAGAGGCCGAGGGAGCCCGTGGCCTCATGGTCTGGTCTGAGCAGCGGAAGCAATCGCATAGGTTGGAGGCCGTCCGCAGGGAGCGTGGGCTTGAGCTGATGTTGCTGCCACAGCTAGCGCCCAGGCCAGGCAGGTCCGCATCTTTCTTGTGAATGCACGCCTTGGAAGCAAGTGGGGACGACTCCAGCAAGTGACATTATGGGCCCGCAATTTGCCTGCCAGGGTGTGTCTTTGTGGAGCACATGGTGGGCTGCTGCACATGCTCTGGCCCCCGTCCCCCCCATGGTGGCTTCCTGGGACTTGTCTTCACCGTCCACCACTGACCCTCATGGGACTGATGCTCTGGCCCTTTCAGAACCAGTTTCATGGCCTGGGGAGACTCGCGAAGGGGACGTTTTGAGACTCTCACTGGTTAAAAGCAATGGGCTTCTCAGGTGTCTCAATGGTAAAGAATCCACCTGCCAGTACAGGAGATGCAGGAGATGTGGGTTCAGTCCCTGGGTGGGGAAGATCCCCTGGAGAAGGGAATGGCTACCCACTCCAGTGTTCTTGCCTGGAGAGTCCCATGGACAGAGGAGCCTCGCGGGCTGCAGGCCACGGGGTCACGAGGAGTCGGACACGACTGAGCATGCGCACACACTGGTCAAAGGCAGGGTGAGGTGGGAGCCTGACTTCTGGTCCAGGGCTGTGAACAGGTTCTCCGACTCCCCCACCTCCGGCTCAGAAGGCTTGGTGCCTGAGGACTAGGAGGCAGGAGAGGCCAGGGACTCAGCCTGGATGAGGGGCCAGATGGCATAGGTTGACTGCATAGTTGAATCCCAACTGCTTGGACCCTCAGGGAAGCCATGTGACCCCCCACTGCACCCTGTTTCCTCATCTCTCAGGGGCCACAAAACCTCCCTCAAGGGGTGTGGTGAGATTCAATCTGTTTGCAAATCGCCCTAACCGATGCCTGGTACGAAGAGCCACTGAATACAAGGCTGGGGAGTTATGCTTTCTCGTCAGTGAGTTTTCAAAAGAACTGAGGCTTACCCTTCGAGGGCACCATTCTAACAGCGTCTTTCCGGAACATGTATCCCTAATCATCCAGGCAGGAAAATTCCCTTCTCACTGTAATAAACCTGTTTTTTTTGGGGGGGGGGCGCTGGGTAGGGGGGCTTGCTGAGTCTTTGCTGGGGTTCGATAGTTGCGGCATGCAGGATTAATTGCCCCATGGCATGTAGGATCTTATTGCCCCGACTAGAGATTGAACCCACATCTCCTGCATTGGTAGGCTGTGTCGACTTAAAACATCACACTCTAAAAGTTGAAAGTTATGTTTTATTCAGTGGGAATTTTTAGGGCTTCAAGCCTGGGAGATAGCATCTCAAATGATCCAGAAAGAACAGCTCTGAGGAGGCGAGGGGAGGAGTCAGGTTATATAGAAGTGTTGCAACAAGGGGCAGGTAGTCTGAACATCAAAAGAGTATTGTTAACTAAAGGAAGTCAGATATCCCAAGTTGAGCAGTTTAGCACTTTGCTATGTATGGGAAAATGCAAGAGTCTGGGCTCACTGAAATCATTCCATTCATATGTATATCAGCTATTCTGCGCAGAATCCTATGTTTTTTTGCATCCTTATCTCCTTTGCAGCTCCCCGTAGGGAGTGGCTGCAGCCTGCTGGCTGCTAGATCACTTCCTGAGTGCCCTTAGGGCTCACGAGCTCACATTGGTGGTGATGGTGATTTAGTCGCTAAGTCATGTCCAACTCTTGTGACCCCATGGGCAGAGGAGCCTGACAGGCTACAGTCCATGGGATTCTCCAGGCAAAAATACTGGAGTGGGTTGCCATTTCCTTCTCCAAGCTCACATTGGAGGGCTGTAGTTGTTGATGACTGTGGCATCCTTGTTTACTATCATGTCATAGGCAGGAAATGTTCCATTTCTCTTTAATGGATTCTCAACCACTGGACCACAGACAAGCCCCTGCAATAAACCTTCTTTTCATGCCTCAGCAGCACCACTGTGAGTGGCCGTGGCCGAGCCTGCTCCTGGCCTGGGTCTCCTGTGGGCAGCTCCCCTCCAACCTCCCTGGGCCCCTCTGGTTTCTGCCCCTCATACACCACAGCCAGGACACCAGCTGCAACAGGCCAGGTGGCAGCTGGTATCAAGAGCAAACCACCACACAGGCCCAAGGATGCGACTGCACCAGGCGCTCTGTAGCATCGTAGCCCGCCGTCATGGCTGTGGTTGCAGAAAGGTGGCGGGCCAAGGGTGGGGCTGCCAGGGAGGCCGCTAAGTCACACCCTGTCCCTGGTCCCCTACTGATGGCCTGGGTCATTCTCCATGGAGTTTGCTCTGTCGGTTATGTCCCTGGGGGTCATCAGGAAGGCCAGACTTGTCTTGACCAGGCCTTGGTGGCTAGAAGTTGCTGGTGAGCAGGGGCTCCCATTGTTGGATCCAAACTCGTTTGGGCAGGTTTCCCCTGTGATGGGGATATGTGGTATTCACCAGTACTGGGTGAATATTTTGGTATCTCACCTTCCTCCAAGAAAGATGCCGTCCGTGTCTGACCTGCTGACAAGGCGGTTCCTTGGACCTCGTTTCATCTTTACTCTCATCAGTAGGGCTCAGGAGACCCAGACTCCAGGCTTGAAGTCCTGTCCTGAATGACACTGATCTTGGGAATTAGGGGGAAGACCTGGGCTTCTCAAGTGACGCTAGTGGTAAAGAGCCTGCCTGCTAATGCAGGAGACGTAAGAGACGAATGTTCGATCCTTGGGTCAGGAAGATCCCCTGGAGGAGGGCATGGCAACCCACTCTAGCATTCTTGCCTGGAGAATCCCATGGACAGAGGAGCCTGGTGGGCTACAGTCCATAGGGTCGCAAAGAGTCGGACATGACTGAAGCGATTTGGCATGCATGCATTCGTCCTGAACCTGGTGTGTGGTGGTATCTAGTGAAGAGGCAATAGGGGAGGCGGTGTGTGAGGCCAGCCCAGTCCTCACACCCCTGTGGACCTGGTGCTGACTTATAGCATGCCCTAGGGGAGCAGGCAAACCCTCAGCTCTTGCTGTAACTCTAGACCAGCCCCAGAGCCTGGGCACCCAGAGCCCAAAATTCACTTGGATTCTTAGAAGCTCCAGGAGGACCTCAGAGAGCTGATCTTTTGGCCCACAGACTGTTTTCTCTCTGGGCCCTTGTAAAAACCAATCGCACAGACTCTCACATCTCCTATCTCTGTGAAGTGCCCGTTTCCCTTCCTGCTGCCCACAGCTGCTCCGTTAGCCAGGCACAGCTGCGTGCCGTGGCCCCTTACGTAAGATCAGGAGCTGGCCTGGAGGGGACACATGCCTGCTAAGTCAGGCTCCCAGCTTAGGGGTCGCAGACAACTCCCCCACCCTAGTCTCGTCCCTCCTGGGCAGGGAGTCACCGCCTCTCCAGCGAGAGCACAGCGCAGTGCGAGAAAGCTGCAGAACAATCTCTGGTGCGTTCACAAGAGCTTAGTAGGTCTCTGTGTATCAGCTCAACAGCCCCCCACCACCTGTCTCCCTAAGGAGTGTCTGCTGCAGACAGCTTGGCTGTGGCAGGAACTGCACCCAGCGGTCCCCAGGGCCAGTGCCCCTTGATGAATGGTCCCCAGGGCCAGTGCCCCGTAATGGATGGTGCTGGCAGACGATGCCGCTGTGTTCAGTCTGCTGGATTAATCCTGTGGGGCTCAGGGGTGGACAGCCAACTTTACTGGCAGGATCAACTTTGGATTCCTGTTCATCTCTGTGTGCGTGTGTGTATGTTTTATGACCAGGGTGAGCAAAGGGAACAAATGCAATAATCCTTTGTTTCCTTGGTGTTACTTAAAAGGAAGTGGGCTCTTCTCTTATCAGCGGGAATGAGAAGGGAACCTGCCATCCTCCTCGGACTCTGATACCCGAGCTTGATAACAGAGCATTTCATCATGTGTTTCAGACGCCCAGGCCCCTGGTCAGGGCAGCCGAAAGTTCAGCCTGACCGCTTTTACATCTTATCAGAACCTTGAGAAAGTCTCTTTAGCCTGCTCGTCATCAGAAATGCATTTGGCTGTCAGTTCAGCCGTGTATCTGACAGGAGATAGTGGCTGATACTCAAAAATAAAAAAGCTCTCATTCAGCTCAGGGTTTTCTGTTTGCTGCAGCTGAGGCTGCCAGGGGAGGACCATTAAGCGCTTACTTTTGGGGACACGCTCCACCCGCTGGGTCCGAGGTTTGGGGTTGTCAGGCTTGGGTTCAGAAGCTGGTCCCCACCACGTCCCAGCCCGACCTCTGCCGAGCCTTCCTGCCTGCCAGCATCTCTCTCTCTAGCTCTGTGTGTCTCTTTTCTCTCTCTCTCTCACTCTCTCTACTCCTCTCTGTCTGTCTCTCTTTCTCTGTCTCTCTTTTTCTCTCTCTGTATGTCTCCTTCTCTGTCTTCCTGTCTCTCTCTCCAAGTCTTGGCACCCCTGCGTACAGAGGGCTAGCTTCCTGCCTCACAGGTGGTGCTGGGCTCCCTTAGATGCGATGCCCAGCATGCTGCAGAAGTTCACAAACGCTCCAGTGCTCGTCTCTGCCTCACTTCTCTCCTGGGGGATTATTGTGTGTGAATAAAAACCTCAGATAAAGGCAAGCAGAACCCCCAGTGAACGTACACGTGCCTTTGCTGAACACGTGTATGCTGTTCAGAGGATGCTATTCCTAATCATCCCAACACAGAGACTCCGCGGGTGCCCAGAGCAGTCAGGATGATGAAGGCGCTGCAGTGAGCTCAAGGATGGAGCATCCTGCAGCCACGTGTGGCGAGTGTGGTGCACACATTGCACACACAACGTGAGGAAGAGGAGCCTGGTGTCAAAGAACATAGACACAACAGGCGGGACTCCTGGATGATGTTTGAATCCATACAGGGATCTTCCTTGGAGGTGGGTGGTGCCTCCGAGGCACCAGGAGTCAGTACCGTTCTGCACCTTTTACCTGAGCGCTGCTTCACTTTGTGCCACTTCGTCCAGTGTTTGCTAAAAACTGATGCATTTTTCTCTATTGTTGCTCAGTCACCAAGTCATGTCCGACTCTTTGCAATCCCATGGACGGCAGCACGCCAGGCTTCTCTGTCCTTCACTGTCTCCCAGAGTTTACTCAAACTCATGCCCATTGAGTCAGTGATGCCCTCCAACCATCGCATCCTCTGTCCCCTTCTCCTCTTGCCCTCAATCTTTCCCAGCATCAGAGTCTTTTCCAGTGAGTTGACTCTTTGCATCAGGTGGCCAAGGTATCGGAGCTTCAGCATGAGTCCTTTTCTGTATTAGGCTCCAATAAAGCACTTCTCAAACCACGAGCAGCAAGATGCTGCGGGAGGAAGGACACTATCGAGTTCATTTCATTGATTAAACAGATGGAGGAGAGTGGCAGAGCCGTGGAGACTTGGGGCCCCACCCGGGAGCAGAATTGCTGCTGTCCAGGAAGGAGATGCGAGTGGGGTCGGGGCAATGCTGATTCATGTAAATTTCAAACTCACTGGAAGAGCAGATGGGGAAGCTTTGTGAACAGACTTTCTTGCTGAGAGCAGCTGCAGCGTGTTATTCATGATGGCAGAGAAGAGCCATCTTTTCCCTTCCCCTTCTGTGTCTCTGGGCCCCACTGACGAGTGAGTCAGAGAACTCAAAATGGCATTAAAGAAGGATGAGCGGCTCTCAGCCTCTGACACGGGCTGGAAGGGAGGGTGGGGTGGGCGGGGACTTTCTGCCTGGTGTTCCATTCCTTCATTTCCCTTTCCCTTTCTCTTTCTCTTTGGGCAAAGTGGTGTGTGCAGCCCTGGAGGAGGTGAGTGGTGCTCAGGACATGTGAAAGATTGGAGGCCACGTTGTGCCTTTGACAGCTGGGCCTCAACCTTACTCTGTTCTGGTTCTCCAGCTGTAACCTCCAGCTTCTGGCCTTGGGGGGCTCGCCAGCTGCTTTAAACTTGGGCCTCTCCCAGGATACCTCTGGTCTGGTTCTCCCCTCCTTGGCGTCTTCCTACTCCCCTGGTCACGCCCCTCAGGCCTTCGCATGATCATTATTAATTCATTCTGTTGTCTTATTCAGGGCTTCCCTGGTATCTCAGTTGGTAAAGAATCTGCCTGCAATGCGGGAGACCTGGGTTCAATTCCTGGGTTGGGAAGGTCCCTTGGAGAAGGGAAAGGCTACCCACTCCAGTCTTCTGGCCTGAGGAATTCCATGGACTCTATAGTCCATGGGGTTGCAAAGAGTCAGACATGACTGAGCAACTTTCATTTCACTCACTGTCTTATTTATCTACTTGGCTGTGCTGGGTCTTAGTTGCAGCATGCGAACTCTTAGCTGTGGCGTGTGGTCTCTAGTTCCCCAACCCAGGGATCAAACCTGGGCCCTCCCGCGTTGGGAGCTCAGAGTCTCAGCCACTGAACCACCAGGGAAGCCCCCCATGCTGCTGTCTTATTAGCCAATAATGGGGTATTTTAACTTGGGGTTCTCGGGACTGTGAATGCTCCATCCTAAGGACTACGTTACTAGCAGGTGATTGATGAACTTGAGACTTGGATTTGTCTGGGCACAGAGTGGAGATGGCTTGCCCTTGGCAGGCTTACTTGCAGATGAGGAGAGACCTCGAACCTACAGAAGAGATAAGTTACTAACAGATGGGGGTGGCTCCCTCCCTTTTGAAGGACCGGCCCTGGGGGTATTGGGAGTATGGAAGACGAGCTTGGGCTTGCTCCACAAAGTTGACTTTTTCTGAAAATCGGACCATTGATCTTTGCTTCTGTCTTAAAAAGACATGCAGTGGAACAGCACCATCCAGCAGAACTGTGTGTAGGGATGAAAGTGCCCCATGTCTGTGCTGACCAGTGTGGTAGCCACGGGCCACGTGTGGCCAGGGAACACCGGCAATGTGGACAGGGTTGCTGTAACAAGACCGCCAAACGGGCAGCTTAAAGCAATAGACATTTCTCTCTCGGTTCTGGAGGCTGGACGTCTAAAATCAGCGTGTCAGAAGGTGTGCTCCTTCTCATGGGCCCTGCAGGAGAATCAGCCCCAGGTCTGCACCCCAGCCTTTAGCATCCTTGGTGCTCCATGGCTTGCGGCTGCCTCCCTCCTATCTCTCTCTGTCTCCATTCTCACGTGGCCTTCATCTCGTGTGTCTGTGTCCAGATTTTCCTCTTGGCTTCCCTGTGGCTCAGACGGTAAAGAATCTGCCTGCAGTGCAAGAGACACAGAACATGCAGGTTCAATCCTTGGGTTAGGAAGATCCCCCAGAGGAGGAAATGGCAACCCACTTCAGCATTCTTGCTTGGAGTATTCCATGGACAGAGGAGACTCGCGGGCTACATACAGTCCATAGGGTCGCAAAGAGTCGGACACAACTGAGCGACTAGCCCAGTA
Source organism: Odocoileus virginianus (assembly GCF_023699985.2). Taxonomy (NCBI): domain Eukaryota; kingdom Metazoa; phylum Chordata; class Mammalia; order Artiodactyla; family Cervidae; genus Odocoileus; species Odocoileus virginianus. The sequence continues at coordinate 5,484,180 of NC_069674.1, forward strand.
AATGCTTATCATCTCATCAATTGATTATTTCAAAGCAAGAACAGCTGAAAGGCCCCTTTGCCTTGTCTAAGTGAAAAGGAAACATCTCCTGTGGGATGGGGAAAGCTCTTTATACCAGCCTCCTTCACAATAAAGGCTGCAAAGGAAATGTTGCTGGCTAGGGAATGTTTCTACCCTAGGGAATCAGAGGCACCAGGCTCCCCACGGTAACCCAACACCTCCCTCTCGCAGGGGGTTGAGACTGTACCCTTGACCGTATCCACCCAGGCCAATCTTGCTGACATCTGTTGGGAGATCAGCCAGCAGCAGCCTCGCCCAAAGGAGGAGGGCAACCTTTGTGGCAGAGCGGGGCACCCAGGCAGGAACTCTGCCCAGAGATCTTAACTGCTGCCGAGCCCTCGTGACAACCGTGCATGTGGCTTCTCAGGCGTGTCCTACTAACATGAGGGTGAACTTTTTACAGCTGACACCTCAGCCGTCAAGGGGGGACAGTTCCACCCGAGGGGGAAGAGGAGATCAAGGTCAGAGGAAAAGGGGTGGCCTTGAACATCCCCAGGGCACTTAGGGGTACTGCTCGGGGTTGCCGGGAAGGCTGCTGGCTTGCCGATCGTTTCCTTCTAACTGAAACTCTTGTTGGTGTTCAGTCACGCAGTCATGCCCGACTCTTTGTGACCCCATGGACTGCTGCATACCAGGCTTCACCATCTCCCGGAGTTTGCTGAAACTCATGTCCATTGAGTCAGTGATGCCATCCAACCACCTCATCCTCTGTCGTCCCCTTCTCCTCCTGCCCTCAATCTTTCCCAGCATCAGGGTCTTTTCAAATGAGTCAGCTCTTCACATCAGGTGGCCACAGTATTGGAGTTTCAGCTTCAACATCAGTCCTTCCAATGAACACCCAGGACTGATTTCCTTTAGGATGGACTGGTTGGATCTCCTTGCAGTCCAAAGGACTCTCAAGAGTCTCCTCCAACACCACAGTTCAAAAGCAGTGATTCTTCGGCACTCAGCCATCTTTATGGTCCAACTCTCATATCCGTACATGACCACTGGAAAAACCATTGCTTTGAGTATATGGACCTTTGTTGACAAAGGTGATGTGTCTGCTTTTTAACTGAAACTCTACCGAGACCATTTAAGCTTGGTCATCATTGCACTGCAGTGAGTTTTCACAGGGACATACGCTGCATCTCTGGGTGCCCGGGGACAGGAAGGAGGCCAAGGTCCAGACGTGCACAGGCTCTCATCTCAGAGATGACGGCTCGGGGACAGGAATCTGCTCGGGTTCACCTGGACCCTTTGCACGCCCCAGCCCCTCTATTCTGGTGCTCTTGGGCCTTTGTGTGAAGAAAGTAGGGAGGCCAGGCAGAGAGCAGGTCCAGTGTGGTGCCATGTCAATAGCTCTGATGTTCCCATCTGTCAGGACCCACACCTGCCTTGGCCTCGTCTACCCCCGGCTCCATTCCTTGCTTTGCTGCGCCCATGGGGAGTGGTGCTCCCTGGTGGGAGGCATCCCATCCAGACGTTCAGGTGTGATCTGCCCATTTCCCTGATGGATAAATGGAGGCTCAGATTACACGGGAGCAGCCCTGTGGGTGACAGAGCTAGAGTGCACACTGAGGTTCCTGCAGAATGACTGGAAAGAGGGCAGGGGCCGTGTTTCCCACCAGGATGTTTGAAGCCCCCGGCACAGGGGCCAGCTGGACTCCAGTGAACACATGTGTGAGCGAACCCACAGAACCACCCACGTCACCTACGCCCGCCGGGGAAGGCATGTCGTCTCTGGGCATCTCCCAGACAATCCACACCGGGCCTCTGCCTGATCCTCCCCGGGAAGTTGGTGGGTGTTTTCTGGAATGGTGTTCTCGGGGTGGGGGGAGGAAAGAGAGGCGGGGGACCCCCAGAGGGGACGGGCTTAGTGAGTGCGGTCACGTTGGAGGGAGCGGGTTGAGCCATCACACGGCGGGAAGCAGGTGACCAGTGCTCGAATTTACACAACATGGAGTCAGCGGACTGTGCCCAGCTGCGGGCTCCGTGCCCGGGGGACACACCCCCTCCCGCCCTCCCCAGTTATGTCACTGCGGCCGCCTCCCCGGGTGTCATGTAAATGTCACATTACCCTTGGCGGGGCTGCCCAGATAGCACATCGGAAACTTGGCTGTGGGAGGCAAGGGCTGTCTGACGCCGCTCTGGCCTCCCTCCCACTGCCAGCCCGGTGACCCATTCTGGGTCCTGTGACCACGGCCCTCCCCACCCCACACACACCCAGAGCCGCGGAGGAAGGGATGGGCCCTGGCATGAGCTAATAAGACAGATTCTGACCGGGAGGGACAGTGGGACGTCCCCACGGGATCTTTGGGAGCCGCGTGCACGTCACACGCCCCGAATCCCTGTTCTGGGCCCTTGTGTCCCACGTGTAGGGGCGCGTGGAAGCCAGACTATTGGTTCCAAGGGGGCTGCTGACTCCACGGAAAAGGGCTGTCAGCGAGCCAGGAGGGAACGCAGAGCAGTAGCAACCCTGGGCAGGGGGGAGAATTTTACAAGAAAGCAGTGTGTGGTCTGGCCATGCCCTGGAATATTGTGTGTGCTGTGTGCTCAGTCGTGTCCGACTCTTTGCGATCGCACGGGCCGTAGCCCACCAGGCTCCCCTGTCCACGAGATTCTCCATCCGCCCTGGTATATTATTCAGCCTTGAAAAGGAATAAAATTCTGTCATAAAATTATGACAAGGAGGGACCTTGAGAGCGTTACACACAGGGAGAGAAGCTGGCAGAAAAGGACAAACACTGGACGATCCCACATTCACGAGGACCCAGAGGAGACAGATTCGTAGACACGGGAAGTGTACGGTGGGGGTGAGGCTGCGGGGAGGGAAGCAGGAGACAGCATCTCACAGGGACAGTCTCAGCTTCGGGAGATGAAAAGGTCAGGACCCTGGGTGGCGATGAGGGTTGTACAGCAGTGTGGGTGTTTTAACCCCACCGAGCTGAATGCTTCAAAACAGTTCGGATGGTAGACTTTCTGTCTTATATATTTTACCACAATGAAATTGAGTTTTTTAGAAAAGATGAGAAAGTTCTGATCAACAGGTTAGCTTTTTCAGAAAGTCCTCCTAACGTATCTGTCAGCTGTCCATGAGCACTCGTGCACTTGGCACTTGGGTTTCTAAACAAAGCAAAACCGCAGTCCCTACAAATGCAAGACAGAGTAAGGTGAGCTCTGACCGGGTGGGGACACGAGGCCCCTCTGCAGGCCTGGAGGGTCTGTGTGGACGGAGCCGGCGAGGGGGCAGCTGGCGGGAGAGACCTGGGTCTGGGAGGAAAGGTGCACGTCCTCACTCCCGCGGTAGTGGCTCTGGGCCTGCAGCCACCTGGCGAGGGGGCTTCCCCTGACCCCTCTGCTCCAGACCCCTGTGCAGTCCTAGGAGAGCCCTGGGGCCTCCTGCTCTGGCCCTGGACTTTTCTGGGAGCTCAGTCCTGCCCGGAGCCCCGGGAAGAGACGTGACTTGTGGGTCTGCGACGAGGCTCTGGGTGAGGCTCCTGTCTGCCCGAAGGGCACGGAGTGTGAGGCCTGCCTCTCCCGCTGGCTCTGCGGGCCTCTCCTCCCCTTTCGTGGCCTGACCTTCCCAGCGGCCTGGAGGGCGCAGGCTGGCATGCAGGGGGCTCCAGGGCCTCGGCCTGGCTCTCCCTGCTCAGCAGCGGTGGCTCCGGCCTGTCCCCTGAGATGTACTTCAGGGCAGTGGGACGGGATTCCAGCTGCTGATTTTAGTTGAGCAGGTCTCGGGCCCCCGGCCAAGGTGGTGCTTCTGTGGGAATGCTTAGGGGTGACCCTCAGAACCCACCCGTGTCCTGCAGGGCCCGTGGGGAATGGCCCCGCTAGCCCAGGCCACACAGTTGTTGTTGAGTCGCTCAGTCCTGTCCGACTCTTTGTGACCCCATGGACTGTAGCCCGCCAGGCTCCTCTGTCCATGGACTTCTCCAGGCAAGAATACTGGAGTGGGGTGCCATGTCCTTCTCCAGGGGATCTTCCTCACCCAGGGATCGAACCGTGTCTCCTGCACTGGTCGACAGCTCCTCTACCACTGAGTCACGCTCAACTCACGTTAGAGCGCTTTTGTGAACCGTCAGGTTTGTTTTGGAGTTTACATGCAGTAAAATTCACCCTTTTTAGTGTACAGTTCTGTGAGTTTTGTCAAACATATGCAATTATATAATCACCATCATCCGTAAAGAGAGGTTCCCCCATTGACTCAAGTGATAAAGAATCTGCCTGCATTGCAGGAGACACAGGAGATGTGGGTTCGATTTCTGGGTCAGGAATATCCCCTGGAGAAGGAAATGGCAACCCACTCCAGCATTCTTTCCTGGAAAATCCCGTCAATGGAGGAGCCTGGTGGGCTACAGTGCATGAGGTCGCAAAGAGTTGGACATGACTGAGCACACATTCACATACCATCATTAAGATAGGGAACAATTCCATCACCCCCAGTTACTCCCTCAGGCCCCTCTATAATCAGCTTCTCCCCACACCATCCTCAACCTCTAGCAGCCTATAATTTTTTTCAGTCCCCTGTAATTGTTCTTTTTCCAGAATGTCATATAAATGAAAAATTCCAGAATATAGCCTTTGGGAGTCTGGCTTTTATTTAGCAAAATGCATTTGTGAATCATCTATATTATTGCATATATCAATGGTTCTTTCCTTTTTATTACGGCAAGTCCCTACATGTGAACAAGTCTCATTCTCTGAGAGTGTGTTCATAAATCCAATTTGTCTATAAGTCCAGCAGAGTTAGCCTAGGTACCCAACTAACACAATCGGCTGTATATGACTGTACTGTAATAGATTTCTAATACTTCGTACACAAATAATACATAAACAAATAAAATAAAACATTTTAAATCATACATTGCAGTACCTTGAAAAGTCCAGTAGTCCAGGACAACAGCTGGCATATGGGGGCTGGCACTGTGTGAACAGGCAAGAAGAGTGACTGACTGGAGAAGGAGGGGAGGTGGGAGTTGGTAGAAGGGGCGGATCGTCAGGAATGAGATGGAGGGCGAGCTGCAGTGTTGCTCACGCCTGAAGCTGATGGTACAGGTTCTGATTCCTTGCTAGAACCAGATGCACATTCACAGTTTTTAAAGTTTGCAGCTTGAAGGTTCACGCGGCGGGGGCTTACTGTACTGAGCAGTGTTTCATGGCATGGACGCTCTATAGTTTGTTTTTTGATTGACCAGTTGGAGGATATTTGGGTGGTTTCCATTTGGGGACCATGAGTAAAGCCAGTATAAACATTTGCATCAGGCTTTTATGTGAATACAGTTCACGTTCATGGGGTTCTCGCAGCAAGAAGACTGGGGTGGTTTGACTCTGGGAAAGACTGAAGGCAAAAGGAGAAGAGGGTGGCAGAGGCTGAGATGGTTGGATGGCATCACCGACTCAATGGACGTAAGTTTGAGCGAGCTCCAGGAGTTGGTGATGGATAGGGAAGCCTGGTGGGCTGCAGTCCATGGGATCGCAAAGAGTCAGACATGATTTAGCCACTGAAGAGTCAATTTGTGTGACCGTAAGTTTTCCTTTACCCGATGAATGGTGTTGCCAGACGATATGGTCAATGTACATTTAACTTTGTAAGCAGCTCTCAGACCCCTTCCCAGCCTGGCTGCACCATGCTGCAGTCCCACCAGCCCCTGAGAGTTCCCACTGCCCCACACCCTCACCAGCACTTAGTATCGCCAGTTTTTAAAAACGTTTCCAGCTAGTCTGATAGGGGTGTAGGGGTTTCTCACTGTGGTTTTAGGGTGCCAGTCTCTGATGTTGAGCATCTTTTACTACGCCTGCCATCTGTATACCTTACTTGGGTATAAGTGTCTGCATCATCTCCTGGCCACCTTTTTTTTAATTGAATTATTCGTTCTCGTATTATGGAATTTTGAGAGCTGTTTATATATTCTGGATACAAGTCTTTTATCCCATGTATGTTTTGCAACTACCTTCTCCCTGTCACTTTTTTTTTTTTTCATTTTCTAAACAGTATCTTTTTTTTCATCCACTCAACGGACATGAGTTTGAGCAAACTCTGGGAGATAGTGAAGGACAGGGAAGCCTGGTGTGCTGAGGTCCATGGGGTCACAAGGAATTGGACTGAGTGACTGAACATCAACAATATCTTTTCTTTTAACATTTTATTTTGTAATAAATAATGTTTTATTTTTTTCCGTTTATTTTTATTAGTTGGAGGCTAATTACTTTACAATATTGTAGTGGTTTTTGCCATACATTGACATGAATCAGCCATGGATTTACATGTGTTCCCCATCCTGATCCCCTCTCCCGCCTCCCTCCCCACCCCATCCCTCTGGGTCTTACCGGTGCACCAGCCCTGAGCACTTGTCATGCATCCAACCTGGGCTGGCGATCTGTGTCACCCTTGATAGTATACTTGTTTCAGTGCTGTTCTCTCAGAACATCCCACCCTCACCTTTTCCCACAGAGTTCCAAAGTCTGTTCTGTACATCTGTGTCTCTTTTTCTGTTTTGCATATAGGGTTATCATTACCATCTTTTTAAATTCCATATATATACGTTAGTATACTGTATTGGTCTTTATCTTTCTGGCTTACTTCACTCTGTATAAATAATGTTTTAATTTGCCATTTCCTTACAGCCAATTAGGAGAAGGAAATGGCAGCCCACTCCAGTGTTCTTGCCTGGGAAATCCCATGGACAGAGGAGCCTGGTGGGCAACAGTCCATGGGGTCTCAGAATCAGACACGACTGAAGCAACTAAGCATAGCCAATTAACAATGTTGTGATCGTTTTAGGTGAACAGCAAAGGGATTCAGCCATAGGTAATACATGTATCTATTGTCCCCCAAACTCCCCCCGATCCAGGCTGCCAAGTTACACTCAGCAGACTCCCCTGTGCTGTGCTGTAGGTCCTTGTTGGTTGCCCATGTTAAACATAGCAGTGTGTACCTGTCCATCCCAGACTCCCTAACTATCCCTTACCCTCATCCTTCCCAGGCAACATAAGTTCATTCTTTAAGCCTTAACAGTATCTTCGTAGATGCTTAAGTTTCAAATTTAGATGAATCCAGTGGATTCACTTGTTCTTATATGGACTGTGCTTGTTGAGCATTTTGTTGAACAAGGCGGGGGTGACACATGAGTCCTGCGAGTATTTACTGAGGAGAGACTATGTGCCGGGTGCCTTGCGCGCTGGGGCCTGGACAACCAACAAGACTCACTGCCGCTCCCACTTAGTGGAGAAGAGGGACTCTGTAAAGATGTAACTGCAGCATCCTGTAACTGTAAAAGGGGCTTCCCTAGTAGCTCAGTTGGTGAAAAATCCCCCTGCGATGCAGGAGACCCCGGTTCGACTCCTGTGTCGGGAAGATCTGCTGGAGAAGACATGGGCTCCCCACGCCAGTATTCCTGGCTTCCCTGGTGGCTCAGCTGGTGAAGAGTCTGCCTGCGATGCGGGAGACCTCTCCCCTCCATGGCCTCCTCCTCGTCTCGTGTGTCGTAACTGTGGTCCCGCCAGCCTGCAGCAGGTTGGCCTCGAGGGACAGGGGTGGCATCTCTCAGGTGAAAACAGTGTGGAGAAAGGGGAGCCTGGGGCATCGAAGAGATTGATGGGGCAGGTCTAGCATGTGGAAGCGGGGACCCAAGAGCCCCCCGGAGTCTGGCTGAACTCGGTAGGGGGCCCCGCACACAGGGCTGCCTTCTCCCTGTCTGTAAAACAAGCTCGGACAGCGGTGGGTATCGTGGGTCAGACGCAGAAGGTGAGGAATGCTAGGCTCCCTGGAAAAGGCGGCCCCTCTTCCAGCTGGCTCTGGTGGGGCTGTTCCCTCTCTTCTGAAAGCACAGAGGAAACTCAGGAGTGATGCTGTGATCTTTTACTGGGGCCTGAACTCCCAGAGCTGTTCTTGTGCTGCTGTTGTCTGAGGCTCTGGGTCTTTCTTTATCTATGTATTTTTTTACATATTTATTTGGCTGTACCACATCTTAGTGGCCGCACATGGGACCTTTTAGTTGTGACACGTGGGACCTCGTTCCCTGACCAGGGATCGAACCTGGGGCCCTTGCACTGGGAGCACGGAGTCTTAGCCACTGTACCCACAAGGACGCCCCTGGGTTGTCTCTAGAAGGACGCAGCCAGGACGTGTGTTTCCATTTGAGATGCCTGGTTTCCTTCTAGCAGCAGCTTTCTCTCCTCATCTCTTCCTCCTCCATGGAGAGCGCCCCGCCCCCCACAGCTTAGTTAATCCCGGGCAGAGGTGGGGTGGGGGGTGGGGGTGGGGGGTTGGTGGGAGGTGGGGGGAGTGGGATGCTCTCCGCTGCTCGCTCCGGGGGGTGCATGAGGAGGGCAGGGAGTTCAGGCCGGCTCCATAGACACAGCCCGGGCGGCAGAGGCTCGGCCTGGGTGCCCGCCCGGCCCGAGGCCACCCTGGCCTGGCACGCCCGCCGGCCAGCCTGAGTGGCACCTCGCACCCCAAAGGCCCGGCGGGCGGTGTCAGGTGATGTGTTGAGTCAACAGAATCACAGGAGAGCCCTGCTTGGAGTCCTGAGGCCGCGACCGCCGCCAGCACCCGGGAGGGGTGGGGATGCCCCCACTGGCCGGCAGCCACCTGGCCCGTCAGGCGCCCAGCAGAGGGAGGCCAGAGCCGGCGTCACACCCCCTCACTAACCCGCTGCGGGCCAGGCCCCGGCCTCCTCCGCCTGCTGTGCTGGGCGAGGTTTTCCAGAGAGGTGTTTGCGAACTGCTTCTGGGCCCACTGGCCACCCAACAGCCTGGCAGGCCGGTACGCTCCGGGTGCGTGGAGGGCTGCATGTCTGGACGCGACCTCAGGCACCTTGGGGAGGGATGGGGACGCGGCGCCCTTCCTAGACCCCACGGCCCACTCCATGCTGAGTCCAGCGTGTGGAAGAGGGGATCAGATTCTGGCTAAACAGCCCAGGATCCACCCAAAATGGGGCAGCCAAGCGCAGCACGAGGAGCCACGTTCCACGAGCTCTGGGCTCCTGCAGTCCACGCCGGTGGGGGCTGCTGGCATCAAGGGTTCTCACTGGTTCCTACAGACAAACCGCAGAAAGTGCAAGAATAACTCAAGGGACAATTTCAGACTTTATAGAGTCTGCCCCGGGAGCTTCCGAGTGGCAGGTATCCCCATTAGCTGGAATAATAAAGAGGTGATGGACGGTGGACAATCAGGAATTCCAAGGAGGGGCTGGAGGCAGGGCAGGGAAAGCCTTGGGGGGTTGGTGTCCCAGTCAGCAGTGAGGGGGCGCCTGCATGCAGAGGCTCTGTTGCTGGAGACCTCTCCCGGGAGGCTACCCCCGGGGTGGGGCAGTCCCGCCCCTGCCTGTACAGTAGGGTCGTCCCAGTTCACAGGGCCAATGCCAAGTGTGCCCACGTCCCAGATCCACCGATTTCCATCACAGCCAGGTCTGCCAGTACCAGGCAGGCTGGCTTTGCCAGGACAATCTGCCTGGACAAGGCTGTTACACACAGGCAGCCCTGCGAGGTCAAGGTTAGGAAGCCTTGTCTGAACTGACATAGAAATCCGGTCCCGACCTCAGGGCACGCCTGAGCAGGGCGGGGCCCTAGGAGGGCTCCTGCCCGGAAATACTCTGGCCCCACCTGCGGCCAGTGTCAAAAGCCTTGCCCTACGTTGTCAAATCCTCAGTAAACTGGGTTTCAGAAACCGTCTTATATGGTAACTGGATTGCTGTAGAATCTCCCTCTTTTTTTCACTAGTATGTATTTATTTTGGCCGCGCTGGATCTTCGTTGCTGTGCAGGCTTTCTCTAGTTGCAGAGACCTGGGGCTACTCTCCAGTCGCAGAGTGTGGGCTTCTCATCTCGGCGGTGTCTCTTGTTGCAGGGCACAGGCTCTAGGGTGGTCGGGCTTCAGGAGTTGCGGCTCCCCGGCCCTAGAGCTCAGGCCCAGTAGTTGTAGCTCATGGACTTAGTTGCTTCCCAGCATGTGGGATCTTCCCGCACCAGGGATGGAACCCGTGTCTCCTACACTGGCAGGCGGGTTCTTTACCACTGAGCCACCGGGGAAGCCCTAGAATGTCTCCCTCTTACAAAGCAGCTGAGGGTTTTTTCTTTTTCTTTTTTCACCTCCCTTCCGGGAGAATTGCCTTTGAGCCTTTGAGCTTCAGCATCAAAAGGCACATAGGCTCTTATCTTATTGCGATAGTGAAGTCGCTGGGGTTACACTTGGGGGCCACGAAGCAGGACGCAGGCCTCCAGAGGAACTCGAAGAGGACACAGCTCCTCTGAAGACAGTCAGATGCCAGAGGTCGGCTCACCCTGCTGGGGCCGAGCCAGAATCACCTCTGTGAGTGCCCATGCCCTCCCCCACCACTGTTTCTGTTTTGTTTTCTTTTGCCGGTTCACCCATGCCAAAAGTCAACACGCTAGAGCCAACCACTTAATAACCAGGTCCAGAATCCTGTCGGGTGTACGAGCCGCTGTGAAACTGCACCTCTTCCTGCGTTCCTTCTAGGAGAATAAGAACCTTAGAAAATGTCCTAAAAGAGTTGGTTTTCTTAAAGAATTTTTCACCTACTGCTTTCTCATCAAAAACGATAAACTGACTGCAGAACAACTTGGGTCTCCAACAGACTTTGAATAGTTTCTGTTACAAAAGCTTGTAAAACAGGCTCTTTGCGTCTATAAGCAAAACTTGCAGCCCCAAACCTTATTCCAAATTAATATATGAACTGAGAGGAAGCTCCAGCAGGGCCAGAGCCAAAGCCATCAGGTATAAAGTTATCCAGGCCCATTTCTAGAGAAAGTGTGTCATTCACTCAGTCGTGTCCAACTCTTTGTGATCCCACAGACTGTAGTCCGCCAGGCTCCTCTGTCCATGGGATTCTCCAAGGGATCATCCATACCCAGGGATCCAGGTTGTGTCTCCTGCGTTGCAGGCAGAGTCTTTACCATCTGAGCCACCAGGGGAGGGAGTCCAGAAACTCTGTCTTTGGCTGCAGGAGGAGTAATTTCCATCAGAGGTCAGGCAGGGAGCCTGGAATTCAGGAGGAAGAGAGTTTGCTGTCAAAGAAGGGGGCTGTGAGAGGGAGGGCTGAACCTGGTGCCACGTGGCCACCAAGAATGGGAACTAGAGTTACTTTACAAGTCTCCTATCTGTAAAATGAGGAAGCTGGTTTGAATGAATGGTTCAAAACTTGTCTGGCCACCTGAATCACCTGAGGAACTTCCAAAATGCAGGTTCCCAAACTCCACCTTGGACCGTGGTAAGGAACACGCCTGCCAATGAAGGAGATGTGGGTTCCATCCCTGGGTCAGGAAGATCCCCTGGAGAAGGGAATGGCAACCCACTCCAGTTTTCTTGCCTGGAGAATCCCATGGACAGAGGAGACTGGTGGGTTACAGGCCACGGGGTTGCAGAGAGTCGGACACGACTGAGCGGCTAAACACACAGGCTTCACCTTGGACCCATTCAACAGAATCTTTAGGCTCTGGGATGGGGTATTTTCCGAGCTGCTGGGTGATCCTGCTAGGTCAAGTTTGAGAATTGTGGGCTGAAACCATCTCAACTGGCCAGGTGACTCAGACGCCCTGCCCAGGGTGTTGGGTCAAACTCTGGGGATGCAGACTGAGGACTGCAAAGACCAGTGGTTTTGAGAAAAGCCTTCCCATGGGAAAGGGAGGCAGAAAGGTACCCAGAGTTCAGTGAGAAAGTTACGGGGACTCTTCACGGGTATTCTGCCTAAAGCCTGAGAGCACATCACTGTCTGGCTGGGACAAACCAGGACCACACACATGCTGGCGGGGTGGGGGAGCTAATCCATCTTCCTGAGCAAAGAGGAGCACCTGCTTCTTATTTTTTTAAATATGTATTTATCTGGCTGTTGCACCAGATCTTAGAGTCTTAGTTACAGCACACAGGATCTTCCGTCTTCAGTCGCGGCACGAGGGATCTCTAGTTGTGCTGTGCAAACTCTAGTTGCAGCAGGTGGGATCTAGTTCCCTGACCAGGAATGGAACCTGGGCCCCCTGCATTGGCCCCATAGAGTTTTAGCCACTGGACCACCAGGGAGGTCCCAAGAGCACCTGCTTCTGCACTGAGGGAGACCCCAGCCCACTGAGGCCAGAGAGTCTGGTTCCCCCTCACAGACCATTCAAGCCCCAGAAAGTCCAACTGCCACCAGAAGGGCCATGGCTGATCCCTTGAAGTCAAGAAGGACCAAGGAATATCCTATCAACGCTCAGACCTCAGGTTGGTCTGTGCCCAGAATGCACTGGGGTCTCAGGCTTGGGCCCAGGTTTGCCGATGACCCAGCTTCGTGTTTCGACATGGAGCTCACACACCTTTGTGTTTCCAATCTCTCATGGGTTACTCTGGGAGACCCCGCAGGGAGCAGAGAGGGGAGATTACCTTTCCTTCCAGAGTCCCCACCTTGGGATATCCTCCCATCCCTGTAGCTATCCTGCCCTGTTGAGTCAGTTGGCGGCTCTGGGCTATATTTCACCCCGTCAGGCACCGAGTGGGCACAGGCCATCTGGACGGCCAGAGTGGAGGCCTGTGATCCGGGGATTTGCAGAAGCAGGACAGGTACCCATCCGCGGGCCTCGGTGCCTCTACCTGGACCGTGACTGGTTGTCTGGAGTGTCGTAGGCTTGCCTCCCGGAAGGGCCTGGCTCAAAGCAGCCGCTCCCCTCCTTCCCCGCCACATCCTCTGTGCTTGAGTGGCAGATGCTCGGGCCGAGGCTGGTGAGGCCTGGAACAGCACCTGCAGATGAGCTCCAGGGAGCCGGCCCTGCTTCTGTGGCTCTTCTTCTGCTTCTGGTGTCTCATGGACGTCAGCCCTAGGTGAGGGGTAGAACCCTGATGGACGTGTGTGCCCTGTACGCGAGGACCACTCCCCACAGGGGAGACTGGACCCCGGCATGTGCTCAGCCTGCTTGTCTTCCTTCTATTACCCGGGGCCTTCTGTCCCCTCTGATGTCCTTATCCATGGCCTGGCTCCTTAGCAGCAGGGGTCCCTGCATCTCCCTGGCCGGGGCAACTGGTTTGACACATACTGTTCATGTCACCATCCCCCCATGACCCTCATCACCATCCCTCCAAAGTCAGGAACAACTGGACTTCCCTAGTGGCCCAACGGTAAAGAATCCACCCGCCAGTGCAAGACCAGGGTTCAATCCCTGGTCCAGGAAGAGCCCACATACTCTAATTAAGCCCACAGGCCTCAACTCTAGAAGCCACCACGAGAGGAGGCCCATGTTGTGCAACAGAGTAGTCCTGGTTGCCACAACTAGAGAAAATGCACACAGCAACGAAAACCCAGCCCCGCCAACAACAAACAAATAAATGAAAGTAGTACTACGATAACTGAATAAACTTTTTTTTTTTTTTAGTGTCTGGGGGAAATAACTGTTGTTGTTGTCCCTCATCTCTGTGATGAGTCGTTAGTTATTTTAAAGGCCACATGTCAGCAAACCGCCACGCGAGGCAAATCGAAAACTTGTGCTTCTCACTCCAGGCTCTTGGGACAATGGTCAGCAAGGACATTTAAGATCAGGAAGAAAATGAATTTTTTCATTTTGGTTTTATATGTTTCTGGGCATTTCAGACCATATGCATGAGGAAGGTTGGTGCTGCCCTGCAGGGGAAGGGGAACACCATATGTAGGGGGTGGGGGGAGGCACACCACACAGTCATCTGGTCGACCTGGCTTTTTTTTTTTTTTTTTTTTTTTAACCAAGCAGGGGGTTGGCTAGTACGTGGTGAAACTAGGCCTAGAACTTGAGGCTCCCGAATCCAGGGCTCTCCTCTGCACCCTTCTGCTGCCCTTGTTCACTTCCTTCCAGCGGCCCTGCCATTCTCCCCTCTCCCCTCCTCTCCAGGCGCGGCTCAGGCCGGCATGGCCCAGCCCCGTGAAGTCACCAGCTCGTGGCTCCCTGGTGTCTGGTGTGGCTGCCAGGCGTCGCCTCTGTTCACTCACTGAGCCTATTCACTGGCCCTGGCTGCAGCCCCAGGAGACGCAGGGGCATTGTTCAGTCTCGGAGGTGATGGCAGGGCGAACAAAGTGCTCGAGGACCGGGGGAGTTCGGGAGCGCCTTCCCAGAAGAGCAGGACGGGGGAGCCTGTCGGGGCTTCTCGGTTATGTCACCACAGCCCTGTCCCGTGTGGGGCCCTTTGAAAGCCGCCTCGACTGGGGTCCGATCCGCTTCCGTCTGGAGTCGAGCCCTTCCCGGTGTTTCCGTGGGGCCTCCCCACCCCTCCAGTCTCCTCCCTGAGCTCCCCCTGCTCTGGGCTTGTGGGCACTTGACTCTCAGCACTCACCGCATGGTACTGTTGCCATGTGTTGCGGTTTGGGGCCTGTCCCATTTCTTCCAACCGGGCTGGAAGGTGGGACTCATCCGCTGCACCTTGACCTGGCCCAGAGCCGCTGGCCATTCAGACACGGGCTTCTCCTGGAAGTCCGAGCTTGGCAGTTTATCTTATGATTTAGAAAATAAATCGGTCTGTTTGATGGTAATGGAGGATTGTGTCAGCATCACCCCATTTTCCTCTTTATGAATGGTGTCACCAATATTCAAAAAAGGGGGGGGAAAAGTTAGGAGTATCATTCTTACCCACCCTCTTCCTTCCTTCCATTAGACAGTTTTCCCCTCACTGGTGAAAGTGAGAGAAAGTGTTAGCTGTTCAGTGGTGTCCGACTCTTTGCGTCCCCATGGACTGTAGCCCGCCAGGCTCCTCTGTCCATGGGATTCTCCAGGCAAGGATACTGGAGTGGGTTACCATTTCCTCCTCCAGAGGATCTTCCTGACCCAGGGATGGAAACCAGGTCTCCTGCATTATAGGCGAATCCTCTACCGTCTGAGCCACCAGGGAAAGGGGCATAAATGTGATCAGAAGACCCCTCTCTGTTGAAATTCTCTCTGCTCTTTCTGGTTGGCACGGAAGAGAAAACCTCTTTGAAGGCGCCCATCCCCACCCCACAAGGCCGCCCCGCTCCCCTCCAACAGCAACCCTACCTTCCCTCCAGGCACTCAAGCTTCCCAAGCTCCCCTTCCTCTTAGCCTCTGAAACCCCACTTTCTGGAAGAGTGATTCACGCCCCCAAAGTGTGAATCTAAGTCTTTGTGTTCTGTCTCTGGGTGATTTCCCAGTGTCATTGTAGCAAAATGGGACCTCTGCCATTCACTCACACCAGTGAGTGATTTCTCTCGTCCCCAGTTGCTTCACCTGGGAAGTAGGGTCGTAAACCCGCCCCCTCTCTCTTGGGGGTGGGGGGCAAAGAAAGCAAGAGTGGACCCCAGCACTTTGTGACCGTAAGACTCTACCCTGAGAGGTGCGGCAGCTTGCAGTGCAGAGAAGGGGCATGTTTTGGGTTCTAGCAGAGTTCTTGCCCTGTGCCCTAAGCTACACACATTCCTAACCCGCACATCATGTTACCTGTCTCCTCCGCCGAGACTCCCGCTCCTGGCTCTGAAGTCCAGGTATCATCCTGTATCCCCCACAGGACTCACCTCCTCTAGGAATGGAGGAGAGCCCTCAGGAAGGTCAGGTGGAAGGTGGACGACGAACCTCTTGACGTTAGAAAGAGTTCCATGAGAGGAGCTTTCTTGAGGGCCACGAGTTCCCTTCAGTTCCCCTGTTTGCACCTCCGGATGGCAAGTCCGCCATCTTCTCCTCAGCGTGGGCGGCTCCGCATGGTTGTGTCGAGGGCGCGTCCTCTGAATGTCCCTCTTGTCCTCCGTGGGGACCCGGTCACACTCATCCCGTGCTCACGTGGGACGAGCCCCAGGGGACACAGAAGCCACCATCTAAGCTTTAAGGACCGCCTTCTAACTCCTTACACTTGAGAAGGGACCACACTATCTCAAAGAACTAGCCAGGAGTTTCGCCAGCCCTGAAAGTCCCCCTGCAGTGCAGGGGAGGCTTATCCTGAGGACTGGATAAGCCCAGCCCAGTCTAAGCAGGACAGCATCTCAGGGAGAGAAGGGGAAGTGGGGGGCGTTGGCGAAGCCTGGAGGGAGCGGCCCTGCCCTCCATCCTTTCCATGGAGACCCCCGTCAGTTCTCCAGCACACACCCCAGAGTGCAGGGAACACCCCAGAGAGACACAGGAAGGGCCTTGTGTCCAGGGGCCCGGGCCAGAGCGGGGAGCAGGGACCGTGACACTTCTCAATGGACCACCGTAGCCCTGGGAGCCGGTCCGTTCCAGGCCACGTTGCCGCAGCCAGTGAAGGACACGCCACCACCCCTGGGGCCCGAGGGCTTCCACACACAGGACAGCACAGGTGCTTCCTTCTCCCGGTCGGTCCACCTGGACCCTCTCTCCTCCGGGACTGTGGGTGTCATCCACTGTCCGCCCCCTCCTGCTTTCCCTGGAGCTCCTCCCTGGTCAGCCTGGGGACTGGGATCTCCGCTTGGCGTGGTGGCTCCTGGGACATGGGGGTCCCTGGAAAGTGACCTGGTTACTCCCAGTGCTCCCGTCTAGGAAGTGTGGGAGGGAAGGTTCCAGCCCGGCTTGAGCCTTGGCCCTGCCCCCTCCTGTCTCCCTGCCTGTTGGGTGAGGACACCGACCACGCACCTGCCCCCCGCCCGGACCAGCGCGGGCAGATGATGAGTGGGGGCGGGAGGAGCAGCTTACACATGCTTCCCGGGTGGCCCGCCTGCCGGTGCAGGAGACACGATTCAATCCCTGGGTCGGGAAGATCCCCTGGAGGAGGAAATGGCAATCTCCTCTCCTGTTCTTGCCTGGAGAATCTATGGACAGAGGATCCTGGCGGGCTGCGGTCCACGGGGTCACAGAGCTGGACATGACTGAACAACTCAGCATGCCCGAGAAGCTCACCTGCTTTTACCCGTTTTGGTTTGGCGTGAAGCAGCCTGTTGTTCACCGGTAGGCCAGGCGAGATGGGCTGAGGCTCACAGGGCCGCAGAGTCAGGAGTGGGGGGTGGGAGGTGGTCTGGGGGGTGAGGACGGAAGCAGAAGGAACACAGGTGCCCAGGGCTGGCGAGTGGAAGAGTCTGGACGGGGCACAGAGCAGCACAGGGTAGGCTCGTGGCTTGTAGGCCAATCAGTCTTTGTCAAGGTCAGAGGGAGCAAGAGGGTGGCCCCTGGACCATGTTTACTGACGTCTTTGGCTTGCATGCCTGTTGTATTTTTGAATAATTTAAAAATTATATTCAGTTACCTATAAATGTGAGAGACTGGACCCAAATCCAGAGTCCCCCTCTCTTGGAAACAAATCAATATCAGGCAGCATTATTGTATTGTTTCCTAGAGCTTCCATAACAAAGTAGCCCAAACTGGGTGGTGTAAATCCACAGGAGTTTATTCTCTCGTAATTCCAGAGGCTGGAAGTCTGAACCAACGTGTCAGCAGGACCACACCGGGCTCTGAGACTCTAAATAGCCTCCCACCTGGCTGCCTCTAGCTTCCTTTTTCCTTTTTCCAGTTTTATTGAGAAATAATTGATGTGCATCACTGTGTATGTTTAAGGCATACAGAATGATACTTTGAATTTCTTGTATTGTGAAATGATGATCACAGTGAGTGAGCTAACATCCCCCATCTCTACAGAAACAAGAAAAAGAAATGAAAAAGAAGAACTTTCTCCTTGTGATGAGAGAGCTCTTAGGAGTTCTCCTAACTTTCCTGCGTGTCATACAGCAGTGTTAACTACGGTCATCATTTTGTACATTGCATCCCTGGTAGTTAGTTATCTGATCACTGGAAATTTGGACCTTTTGACCACTCTCCTCCAGTCTTCTAGCTTCTGATGGTTGCTGGCAGCGCTTGTCATTCCTTGGCTCATAGAGACATCACTCCAGTGTCTGCCTCCGTCATCATGTGGCCTTCTCCTCTGCTTGTGTTTGTGTCTTCTCCCCTTATAAGGGCGCTACACATGGGGTTAAGAGTCTAGCCTGTTTCAGTATAATCTCAGCTCGATTCTGTCTACAAAGACCCATTTCCAAATAAGGTCACATTCATAGGTACTGGGGGTTCGGACTTTAACATATCTGTTTGGGGGATTCTGTTTAGCCATAACTATGATCTTACAGTGTAATCAGACAGGTGTGAGTGACAATCGCCTGCTTCAGACAGGCCTCCAGGATTGCACAAATCCTGTGGACGTGGACAGCCTCTCACTCTGGGCAGATTCGTGTCCGGGTCTCCTGCCAGTTCTTTGTCCCCTGCGTCCCACCCACTTCTTCCTGGTTCCAGTCCTATCCAAGTCTTCACTCTGCAAGACCTCTCCTTCCCAAAGCCACCCCAGCAACCATCTTCACAGTGATTCTAGCTCTTTGCACAGCCACAGTGGTGGTTTTCACATCACACATTTTGACAATAACAGCGTGTCTGGTCTGGTCCTTGGTATAGTTATGTGACTTCTGACCTTCATCTCTGCTGAATGTGAACTTCCCTATGTCTTATCCCAAGGACTACGGGCTCCACTCCACATGCTCTCGGCACCATGCTTTGTAGGGGAGGGAGGGGAGATCCCATAGTCTTGGACTAAACTTGAAAATCACGTCTGGTAAGTGTGTATAAGTCTTATCACCCAACAACTTCTGAACGGTCCCTGTCACGGCAAGGGGGACTCTGCCCACGACTCAGGTTGGGTGGGGCGGGGATTTCTGGACACAACCAATTCTAAGGGATTAGAAGGATTGTACTCAAGCTTGTCCCCAACATTCAGAATTGAATCATTTAGATTCTTGCTGTGTGAGACTCTCAGCACTTGCAGCTGGGAGCCCTTTCCTCCATGTCAGCAAATCGCTCATGCCCTTTGTGGTTCCTCTTCTGCCCCAGGCCTCTCTTCCTCTCCGTCGACACCCACCCAAGTGGCCAAGCAGCACACGTTCCCCCTCGAGTCCTACAAGCACGAGCCTGAGCGACTGGAAAATCGCATCTATGCCTCCTCTTCGCCTCTGGACGCAGGCCAGAGGTTCAGCCCGTCCTCCTTCCAGAGTGCAGCCAGGCCTCCGTCAGCATCGCCGACACATCCTTCTCCCTCCAAATCTGTAAGTCTGGGCCTTCTCCTGGGGGCCAGGCCGTCAGGCGTGGGAGGGAGGGCAGAGTCTGGATGTAGCTGAAGCTAAGGCTGGGCACTCCTGACATCTTGGGTGTATTTTATCATAAATCACAAACTAAGAAAAATGTAGCAAGAGCACAATTGCTGTTGTTGTTCGGTTGCTAAGTTGTGTTTGACTCTTTGTGACCCCGTGGGCTGTAGCACACCAGGCTTCCCTGTCCTTCACCATCTCCTGGAGCTTGCTCAGACTTGTCCATTGTGTTGGCGATTCCATCCAACCATCTCATCCTCTGTCGTCCCCTTCTCCTTCTGCCTTCAGTCTTTCTCAGCATCAGGGTCTTTTCCAGTGAGTCGGCTCTTTGCCTCAGGTAGCCAAGGTATTGGAACTTCAGCTTCAGCATCAGTCCTTCCAATGAATATTCAGGGTTTATTTCCTTTAGGATTGCCTGGTTTGATCTCCTTGCAGTTCAAGAAACTCTCATAAGAGCACAATAGGCAAATGGAAATCAAATGAACAGTAGCTTCTGGAACATGGCCAGGAAAACTTTTTTGCTCTTTTAGCTTCATTTTAAAAATCAGTTATTAAAAGCTTTATTTGAATTTGTCATGATTGGGGCACTAAAGTAAAATGTCATAGGCAAAGCAAAAAAAAAAAAATTGTTTTTTTATAGAAATTTTATTCTAAAAAAAAAAAGAAAGAAATTTTGTTCTAGCTTTTTAAGATTTAGAGTCTGACATCACTTGACTTGGGAAGCAGTCTTGGAAAGGTGAGCCTTTCAAAGCAGAGTGGGTTGGTGAAACAGGTGTCTTCGCATCCTTCAGAGGATCAGGACTAGTGGATATGAATGGAGGAGCTGGCTTAATGGCAGCACTTAAACACTGTGCCTTTTAACACCGTGGGCCTGAAGTGTGGGGACCACCATCACCACCTCTAGTTCATGCGGGGACCACAGACATGCACTATCATTCCCGTGCCCAACAAGGGTGTACAAACCGTATCGCTGAAGTCTTTGCGTATGGATGTAACCAGTCTGTTCAGTGTGGTGTTAGTTTCCAGCAGCTGCTGTAACAAAGGCGCACAAACTGGGGGCTTGAAACAACAGGAAGCCATCATCTCATGTTCTGGAAGCTGGGAGCCTGAAATCAAGGTTTCGGCAGGACCGTGTGCCCACCGAAGTCTCAGGGGGGAGCGGGGGGGTGGGGATCCTTCCTTGTCTGCCCAGCTTCCTGGAGCCCCAGGGTTTTCTTGGTTTGTGGCAGCTTTCTTCCAGTCTATGCTTGCATCTTCACATGCTGTCTTTCCTCGAACTCTGTTTGCGTCCAGATTTTCCTCTTATAGGAACTTCACTCATATTGGATTAGGGTCCAACCTGGTGGCTCAGACGGCAAAGAACCTGCCCGCATTGCAGGAGACGTGGGTTCTGTCCCTGGGTTGGAAAGGTCCCCCAGAGACAGGAATGCCAACTCACTGCAGTATTCTTGCCTGGAGAATCCCATGAACAGAAGAGCCTTGTGGGCTACAGTCCATGCGGTCAGACACAACTGAAAAACTAATACTTCCTCAGTATGGCTGCTTTATACATAGATAGATGTATCCTTGGCCACGCCAGGTCTTAGTTGGGGGATGTGGGATCTAGTTCCCTGACCAGGGATTGAACCCAGGTCACCTGCGTTGGGAGTGCAGACTCTTAACCACTGAACTGCCAGGGAAGTCCCTGGATTTTTTTTTTATATTTATTTCTTTATTTTTGTCTGTGCTGGGTATTTGTTGCTGCACACGGGCTTTCTCTAGTTGCTGTGAGAGGAGGCTGCTCTTCGTTGTGGTGTGTCGGCTTCTCATTGCGGTGACTTCTCTTGTGGAGTGTGGTCTCTACATCTCTATAGTTGCAGCGCACGGGCTTTAGTTGCCCCGAGGCATGTGGGATCTTCCTGGACCAGGGATTGAACCCGTGTCCTCTGCGTCGGCAGGCAGGTTCTTAACCGCTGGACCACCAGAGAAGCCCCGCTTTTTAAAAAATATTTATGTATTTGGCTGCCCCGAGTCTTTGTTGTGGCATATGAAACCTAGTTTCCTGAGCAGGAGTTGAACCCAGCCCCCCGACATTAGGAGCACAGAGTCTTAGCCATTGGACCACCAGGGAAATCCCAGGACGACCTCTTCATAACTTAATTACCTCTGAAAAGACCCGATTTCCAAACAAGGTGGCATTTCATGGGTATCGTTGGTCAGGACCTCACAAAGCTTTTGGGGGGACACCATCTAATCATAACAGTTGCTGCCTTTGGGAAGAAAGAAGATGTGTTAGTCTGGCAGAGAACCTACCATGAGTCTTCTCCTTGTTTGTCCCATGATTACTTTATTAGATGTAAGCTTAGTAGAGTATTGTTTTAAGTGCTGAAGGATAAAATGTAAGGTATTGTCTCTGCCCTCTAGGGCTTACAGTCTTACTGGGAACAGAATAACATTCAGATAAAGCAGTTAAATCAAAGCGGAAAGTAGGTTGGGTAGGGATCAGGTGGGAAACGAATAGTCAACACTGCAGGGGGGTGGGAAGGGGAAAATACTGATGAGGGTAAGGAAGGAAGACTTGGGTGACTGTAGGGTTCAAATCAGCAGGAGTGGTGGAGATAGGGCCTTCTGGAAGGAGTGTGACTGTATCTTGGGGTAGGAGCTGGCAGGGAAACTGGGGGTGCTGTCTGGGGGGTGCTGGTGATCTGGTGGAGCTTGGAGGCGGGAAAACCAGGAGACCCCTTAGCGCTCCGGGTCCAGGAGGAAGGTCATCCGTGAACTTGGGTGTGAATGAGAAGAGATCTTGAGGTTTGTCCCGGGCATTTAGCAAAGAGACTTGGTCATAGAGATTCGAGAACAAATGTGTCCAAAGAAAGGGATCATGAGGTAACTGAAGGTTATCAAAAGCAGGGAGCTGCTACTCCCCTTGGGCTGGAGGGATGGGAGGGGACCCCATCCGGCGGGAGGTGGGACCAGCGTGTCTGCCTGGCAGGAAGGAGCTGGGGCCGCAGAGGAGGAGCAGCCCCTGGCCTGAGCTGCCGTTGAAGGCAGAGGGATAGGAAGCCTGGCATCTCCGTGGCTTCCTGCCCTCCACGTGTGCCCAGCCTGCCGAGAGGCTGGCAGGCCCAGAGACCTGACGGGGAGCCAGGAGGGGGCCAGAAAAGGGAGCCAAGAGTGACCGCCAGAGAGGCCGGGACGGAGGAAATCTGTTCAAAGCATCGGCTTCTTCTCCCAGACCCGGGATGACTAACAGGACAGCCCCATGGGAGAAAAGACGCTGGTTTGAAGCGGAGGTGGTTGTTTGGGCTTTAGATCATTTGAAGTGATGGTGCAGGCTCAGACACGGGGTTTTTCCACGATTTCAGAAGTTCTGTGCGCAGAACGAGCCCACAGCCTTTCCCAGCTTAAATGAGAGAGAATTCAGAGGATGTTCTAAGTCTACTTTCAGTACCCCTTCCCTGACCCCTGATTGTGAGTAGACAGTGATATATATTTTTTTAACCTTTTTTATTTTTTAAACTATGGTAATATGATAACACATTTACAGGAAACTTGGTAAATACACAACAAAGTTACATATAGTTTCACAATATATTACAGTTGTTAAGTAGATAAAGATGCTTAGTTGCAGTTTCAATATCAAACTCTCAGAAATTAATAGAATGAATGTACAAAGAAGTAGCAGTGCTTCCAAGGTGACTCAGATGGCAAAGAATCTGTCTGCAATGCAAGAGACCTGGGTTCAATGCCTGGGTTGGGTAGATCCCCTGGAGAAAGGAATGGCTACCCACCCCAGTATTCTTGCCTGGGAAATCCCATTGACAGAGGAGCCTAGTGAAAGTCACTCAGTCATATCCGACTCTTTTAGACTCCATGGACTGTACAGTCCATGGAATTCTCCAGGCCAGAATCCTGGAGTGGGTAGCCTTTCCCTTCTCCAGGGGATCTTCCCAACCCAGGAATCAAACCGGGGTCTCCGCATTGCCCACGGATTCTTTACCAGCTGAGCCACAAGGGAAACCCAAGAACACTGGAGTTTGTAGCCTATCCCTTCTCCAGCAGATCTTCCTGACCCAGGAATCGAACCAGGGTCTCCTGCATTGCAGGCAGATTCTTTACCAACTGAGCTACAAGGGAAGCCCCATATGTATATTTTACCACATTTAAAAAAAAAAAGATCCGGTCAACAGTACAATGTTTATACAGTTTGAGCTTCAGAAATTCAGGGTGATCACCCGAGATTTCCCACTTGTGTTTTGAAATGATATGTTTCAAATTGGAAGATAACGTTCCACTGGCTATGAACATTAAACAGGAGCCTTAATCATGTTTAAGTTTTATCACCCAAGGCCTCCAGGGGCTCCTTCAAGCTTACTGGTCACAGCCCCTGCAGCTGTGTTTGGCCCTGGTCTCTGCTTTCAGCAGCCCTTGGCAGGAGGGCTGGTAATGGATTCGGGTTCATCTCAATGTTTCTTTATAATGGGATTATGTTGAATGTCCTCTTGTGCTAAATTCCTTAGAAACTTGGCTGATTTCACGCATTTGGTTACCGGCAGAATCTTCATAGAGGAATGTGAGTTGCTTAAAGGCTTCTATCAGCCTGAAAGTATTTAGATATAATTTACCTCTGCCTTTTGGGATACAAAGACGCTTACTGTAAACATCGACCATGAAGATCACTTTTATAAACTTTGTTCCCATGAATTTTATTCTAAAATTAGAAAGGGGATGAGGGTAATGAATTCGTCTTTGTAGAAGTACTCATTTTATCATTTATTTACTCAGCAACTGTTTATTAAGCAACTGTTGGGTGCCAGAAACTGGGATCGGGAAGGCTGATGGGTTGACAAGTGTGAGTGGCTCTCATGAGGCAGGGATGGTGTTCTCTTCATCTGTTAGCAGCACTTCATGCTTGGGAGGGGTCTGATAAATAGCTCAGAACTAACTGAACAAAGGGTTTCTCTGGTGGCTCAGCTGGTAAAGAATCTGCCTGCAATACTGGAGACCTGGGTTCTATCTCTGGGTTGGGAAGATCCCCTGGAGAAGGGAACGGCTACTCACTCCAGTATTCTGGCCTGGAGAAGTCCATGGACAGAGGAGCTTGGCAGGCTCAGTCTGTAGAGTCACAGAGAGTCAGACACAACTGAGCAACTTTCACGGAACAAAAGGAAGGAGATTTTATCTCTGTTCAGTCTCTCTGTCACATCCAACTTTTTGTGACCCCATGGACTGTAGCCCGCCAGGCTCCTCTGTCCATGGGATTTCCCAGGCAGGAATACTGGAGCAGGTTGCTGGTTCCTTCTCCAGGGGATCTTTTCGACCCAGGGATCAAACTTATGCCTCCTGCATTGCAGGTGGACTCTTTACCACTGAGCCACCTGGGAAGCCCAACTAGGGGGAAGGGGGTATAGACAGATAAATAGTTATAATAGAATCTGATAGAAACTGTGCATGGGAGAAAATTCCTAGTCCAGTCTTAGGGAGTGGAAAAGCCAATCCCGGAGGAAGGAAGTAGAAATTTTCTTCAGAAGGAGAGAGCAACAATCAACTCTGCATCTTGATGTCCCTGTGGTTGGGTGTGGAAATGAGACCGGATGTCGGTATAGCAGGAGTTCAGATGAGATGCTGTGTGAAATGACCTGGGCCTGGTGGCAGCTGACGGTGGAAAGGGGAGGGGACTGGTGTTAAAATGTAAAGAGCTATTTAAGAGGTCAGGTTGAAATGGATTTGGTATGCAGTGATTGATTAGTTGAGGGGACAAAAGAGAAAAATCAAGGATGCATCCAAAGATTTTGCCTTGGGGAACTGGATGGATGGCAGCTGCATTTTCTGGGATAGGGAACAGAGGAGGAGGCAGGCTGTGTGCAGGTGTGTACGTGTATAAGTGCACACACATGTGTGTTAGCTGGTGGTGGTACAAAAAGGTCCCCAGGGGATAATTAAAAGGAGGTGTCCAAAGGGCCACTGGATGTGTGAATCTGGATCTAGAAATTAAGATTTCTGCATATGTGTTTTTACTTATTTGTTTGTTGGCTGTACCACACAGCTTGCAAGATCTCAGTTCCCCAACCAGGGATTGAACCTGGGCCCTAGCAGTGAAAGGCCTAAGCACTAGGCAACCAGGGAACTCTCCTGGAAATTAAGATTTTTTTAATCATCAGAATGTAAATAGTAACTTATGCCATGATAATAGATGAAATAATCCAGAGAGATGTATCACAGATGAGAAGAGAGCCAGAAAAACGTGGGTATTTGAAGGACAAACAAAGGAAAGGATTCTGAATTGCCTGGAAGATAGGCAGAAAACCAGGCAAACACAGCATCGTGGAAGCACGAGGACTGTGTTTCGTGGTGTATCACGCATTTGGAGGGCGTGGTCAGTGACGGTCCTGGTCGTGGGACATAAGGACTGAGGTCATCTGTAACCTTGGCAGGAGTACTTCCAATGGCAAGGTCAGGAGCAGACGCCGTGTGATGTGGGTGAACGATTAAGAGCTGAAGACATGGAGGCCTTAGTGTAGAAAACTCTTCCCAGGATCCTGGCTTCGAAGGGGAGGAGATGGGGCTACAGCTGGAAGAATGAAGGTGATGGTTTGTTCCCTTAAAGGGGAATAGATTTAAACACCAAGAGGGATTGGGTTAGTAGGAAGCGAGCACTTAAAGATAGAAGGAGGGACTTCCCTGGTGGTCCAGTGGTTAAGACTTCCAATGCAGGAGGTGTGGGTTCTACTCCTGATCAGAGAACTAAGATGTCACATACCAAAGCATGGCTTAAAAGAAAAAAAAGGGGGGGAGGGAAGCAAGCATGCCACCTATGCTTGTGAATGAAACAGGTGAATTTTCTTAGGAGGTGGGAGCATGTGATGGGGGTATTTGTCTTGAACCGAAGGAAGAATCCGGAATCCCTGGTGGCTCAGTGGTAAAGAACCCACCTGCCATGCAGGAGACACAGGTTCCACCCCTGGGTGGGGAAGATCCCCTGGAGGAGGGCATGGCTTCAGTATTCTTCCCTGGAGAATCCCATGGACAGAGGAGCCTGGTGGGCTACAGTGCATGGGGTCGCAAAGAGTCAGACACAACTTAGCGACTAAACCATCCACCAAAGGAAGAAACGTCTTTTAGGGGGTAGAAAATTTGGTGTGCAGGCGTTATAGTGATCGGTACTTACCCAATTTCCTTTCTATAGCAGTCACTCCATGCACCCCCTGTTTTCTTCTATGGAATTTCACCCTTGACTTGTGTCTCAAATCAGAGTCCCTAGAAGCAGAGCCTGAGACGGGGCTTCAGATGCAAGCCTGTTTATTCATTACAGAGAGCTCTCAGAAGAAAAGTCTAAGGAGCCAGGAAGGGAAGGGGCAAAGCAATGGTGTGGCTTCAGATGAAGCTGAGCCTTCGCGTTTGACAGGGGAGCTCTGCGGTGTGAAATGCCCCCGGAGGTGCTCTGCCTCGAGGCGAGGAAGCTGGGCTTTTATAGCTTTTTTTTTTTTAATATTTATTTTTATTTATTTGGCCGTGCCAGGTCTTAGTTGTGGAACATGGGCTCTTAAGTTGCAGCATGTGGGGTCTAGCTCCCTGACCAGGGGTTGAACCCAGGCCCTTTGCACTGGGAGTGCAGAGTCTTAGCCACTGGACCACCAGGGAAGTCCCCCTCTTTATGTGGAATGGTTGCTGTCAGCTCTGGGACGCCCTGGGTGAGGGAAATGCACCTGCCGGCTGGGGTGATGCTTACAGGACGTTCCTGTAAGGAGGTTGCAGGTTTGGGCCATTAGCAGCAGCCCCCTGCCGCAGCCTGGAGTCCCAGCCCGCCAGGGCCAAGGATCCCAGGACACCTGCCGCAGCCTGGAGTCTCTGATTCCCTCTTCTCCCGCCTGCTCGATTCCCGTGGCCAGCAAGGTTGGGTCCTGCGTCAGTTTGTCCACCGCTGCATAACAAACCTCCCCCACGCTTAAGACAATAGCCATTGATTTAGCTCACCGTCCTGTGGGTCAGCAGTTGGGGCCAGGCGTTCTTCCGGCCCCGACTGCTTACTCACCCATCTGTGGTCACTTAGCAGGTCACTTGGGGACTGGCTGGACCAGAGTGGCCTCAGCCAGAACAGCTTGTGTCTGTTCCTTGCGGTCTCCTCCTCCAGTCGGGTAGACTGGGCATGCTCTCATGACCGTGATGGGGCTCCCCACGGCAGGGAGGTCCATCCAAGGCTTCCTGAGGCCAGCCTCAGAATCGGGGCTCTGTAGCCCCTCCCATCCTGGGGTAGAACCTATGTCCTCTCCCCTTGGGTCTGGGCCTGTGGATTCCTTTGGCCGACAGAGCACATCAGAAGTGACCATTGCATGGCAGGAGGCTTGGACATAGGGTGCGGGCCAGTTCTGAAATCTACCTTCTTTCTTATCCCTTGATTCCAGCAGCTGGGTCTGCAGGTGAACACGTGACATGCTTGAGTCTAAAGGCTCATGTATCTATATTTAAGGAGTCTAATTTAGATGCCGTACCTCGCTGAGAGTAACTTCCTGTTAAGCAGACTGCTGCAGTTTGTGTTCCTGGAGAAACAGAGGCTCTGTGGTAGAGATTCCTGTGCAGGATGTTTATCGGGCTGTCCTCTTAGGATTGACACCTGTGGGAGGAAAGGAGGGAGGAGGATGGGCAGAGAGAGAAGCTACAATGCGGTGCCGTCTCAACACAGTCCTCCCCAGACCTCGGGGAGCACCTCCCAGTGACCCCAAGTTGGACCGAAGGAGCCAGACCTTTACATGCTCATCACCGGTCATTAGATGGCAGCTGTCCTGGAAGAGGCTCCACCCCAGGCAAGGCAGCCCTCTCTAGCCAAGGACTGTCCTTGCTGATAGTTGAGGGTCGACTGTTGGCAGGTTCCCAGCATCCAGGGGAAAATCCTTCATTGTTGCAAGGGGACCAGAGTGGTAGAGGTGACCCTAGAGTAACACAGATTTGAACTGCATGGGTCCACTTGGATGCAGATTGTTGCTGGTAGTAAATCCTGCAGTACTGCCTAACCCAAGGTTGGTTGAATCCTTGGATGCGTGACCACAGATATGGAGGAACCAGGGAGAGCTGACAGTAAGTTACACTGGGTTTCCCACCACGTGATGGCTCAGCACCCCTAACCCTCAACTGTGCATCACAGCCTCTAGTACATGGACTTATTCCCTATTTTTCCAATTTATTTCTATATTTCTTGTATAATTTTATTTATTTATTTATGGTGGTGCTGGGTTTTCAGTGCTGGGCCCAGGCCTTCTTCCAGTTGCAGCAAGCAGGGGCTGCTCTTCATTGTGGTGTGGGCTCCTCACTGCAGCGGTTTCCCCTGTTGCAGAGCGCGGGCTCACTAATTGTGGCCCACAGGCTCAGCTGTTGCCTGGCGTGTGGATTCTTCCCAGACCAGGGATCAAACCCACGTCCCCTGCCCTGGCAGGTGAATTCCTATCCATTGCACCACCAGGGAAGTCCCTGTTTTTAGAATTTATGACACCAAAATTCTGACAGTTGAAAATAAGTGCTGTCATATTTCTCTTTATGATATAGTTAGTGTGTATAGTTGGCATGTAACTAAACTGAAGGAGAGGGTTCAGGATGACTGGTTGAGACTGAATCAAAGAGGTTTCCTTAGGCCCAGAGGGAAAGGGACTAAAGGCCCCAGCTGACAACCATCACCAACATCCCAGCAGCAGGCATAAGCCACCATGGAAGTGGATCGTCCGGCCCCGGCCAAGCCTTCCGATGAGACCACAGCCCCAGCCCATACCTGCACCAGGACCACCCACTGAGCTGCTCTTGAACTCCTGACCCGCAGAAACCATCAGACATCACATACTAGTCTTCTAGGGCTGCCGTAGCAAACTATCACAGACTGGGTGACTTACACTGCAGAGATTTATTTCTCCGGTTCTGGAGGCCAGAAGTCCAAGTTCAGGGCGGGTTTGGTTTCTCCTAACGGTTCTCTCCTTGGATATAGATGACCGCTGTCTCACTGGGTCCTCACTTGGCCTCTCCTCCATACACACACACCTCTGGTGTCTCTTCCTTCTTACAGAGACCCCATCCTATTGGATCAGGGGCCCACCCTTATGACATCATTTGACCTTAATTACTTCTTTAAAAGTCCTATCTCCAAATAAAAGCCCGTTGAGGGTTAGAGGTTCAACATATGAATTTGGAGAGCAGGGGGAAAACAATTCCGTCCATAACAGATATTAAAATGTTACTGTTTTAAGCCACTGAGTTTTGGGGTGATCTGTTACATATCAAAAGGTACCTAATACTTGTTTGATCATGTATGTGGGAAGAAACAACTCAGTAGATTCAGAAAAGATAATAAACTCAGGAACTTTGGGTTCTTTTTAAAAACTGGTCATTCTCCCCACAAATCACTCTCCAAGGTCCCTTGTTTTTCTAGTTTGACTATTTGGGAAGAAATTGCTAACCAGTTTTCAAGACTGCTATTTGGAATAATTGGCCCCTTTTTAAACATCAGCAGCCCTTTAAACATCTGGAACTATTTCAGATCACTTGACATCAAGGAGTAAAGATTTTCTATTTACTACTTTATTTTGTACTCCCGTCTGCCATGTAAAATAGCAAGTTATAACCTAATAAGGTCTTGACGTTAAGACTGTCTGCCCAAGAATGGGAAACTAACAGTTTCATCATCTGTTACTCACAACAGATTAGATAATTTAAAAATAGTTTGAAAAAATTCACATTGGGTCAAGGAGTAGGAGCTGCAAAGAGACCTGATTCATGATGGGGTTGGTTATCATGAGAGCTGGAGCTCGGACAAGTGCCGCCTGTGTGTTGAAGAGGCAGGCAGGGAACATCTCTTCTCCCAGCTGTCAGGAAAAGGTATCATAACTGGCATTGTTCCTGGGTTCCTGCACTGTTGGAATCATGACTGGATGAGCGGAAAGAAGGCAGAGCCCCAGTAAGAGAGATGTACTTGGCTGAGAACTTGGTGCGTTTCCTGAGCTGTGGCCTGAGTCTGCAGGATCCTCATTTACTCTGTTCCCCGAAGATAGCTGCAAGGAGAAGGAGATGACAGAAGACGAGACGGTTGGATGGCATCACCAACTCAATGGACATGAGTCTGAGCAAACTGCAAGAGATAGTGAAGGACAAAGAAGCCTAGCGTGCTACAGTCCACGGGGTCGTAAAAAGTCAGACACGACTGAGCAACTGAACAGCTAGGGTAGCCGAGCTCCAAGGAGAAGATGGTGGATCTTCTTACCTCAACATTTTTTTTAATATTTATTTATTTAGCTGCTTCGGGCCTTAGTTGCAGTACATGGAAACGTCATTGCGTCATGCAGGATCTTTCCTTGTGGTGCACAGACTCTAGTTGTGGCGAATGGGCTCAGGAGTCTCAGTGCTCAGGCTTAGTGCCTCCATGACCTGTGGGATCTCAGTTCCTCCATCAGGGATTGAACCCATGTCTCCTGCATTGCAAGGCAAATTCTTAACCACTGGACCACCAGGGAAGTCCCTCGGCATTTTTTTTTTTACAGCTTGATAAATGCCCCCTCTCGAGAATCTCCCAGCAAGAAGTTAAGTCCTACAGAACCAGGACCCTGAGCTAAAGCACTGAGGGGCACCTCCCACTTCTTTACTCTTGGGTCACAACCTAACAGATGGCAGGTCGGTTTTGAAAGACTCACAGGTCCCACCACCTTGCACACGGCAGTGCTGTGGTCCCAGAGACGCAAGTGTGGGGTAAAAAATGTAAATTTCCAGTGGTGGATTATCTGACTGTCTTGACTGATGGAGCCAACGGTTCTCGTGGTTAAATCTGCCATCAAGACAGTGGCCACCTTAGGGCGCACCCTGGGGGAGCACCCCTGCCTTCAGCCTGGCAGAGGCAATGGCTAAAATGTTGGGCTGTTCACTGGAGTTTATCACGGGAATCTACAAAAAGTACCTGTACCCAGGGGCCGAGTCCATCACGGTCATCTTTTGCCCTCACATGGGATGGTATGAGGAACATCACCTGAATAACAGACTAGACGTCTCTCTGCTGAAGAAAGGGTCTCCCGTCACTGATGTTGCGAAGCTGGGGGCAGAAGCCAGCTTGCAGAGGGTGGCTGAGTGGGTATGAGATGACAGAGGATGGATGGAGAATGTGGACCATGTTGTCAGGAAGTTTGGTGTGAAGAGGAGTCATGAGTAAGGACTGTGCTGGAGGGGGCATCTAGAAGGGCATTTCTTCTAAAAGACAGGTGTGTCTTGAGCATGGACGTACGCTGGTGAAAGGAGTTACAAGCTGCTGAATTTTCATGGCTTCTCTCCCCGTGTTTCTGTTATAGAGGAATGTGGGGCTTACCT
This sequence comes from Odocoileus virginianus, assembly GCF_023699985.2. Classification (NCBI taxonomy): domain Eukaryota; kingdom Metazoa; phylum Chordata; class Mammalia; order Artiodactyla; family Cervidae; genus Odocoileus; species Odocoileus virginianus. Next base: position 5,515,552 of record NC_069674.1, read on the forward strand.
CACAGGATCATGATGAAGATCAACTGAGATAATCTGGGTAAAGTGACCCAAAGACTCCTGAGCTAGCCTTGAATTATAACCAAGGCAACTGGGTTCCAAAACCCACATTCTTACTGTCTTATCACTAAGAAGTCTCAGAGTTTGCAGCCTTGTCCACCACACACTGACTCAGCATCGTAGCCTACATCCCTCACTCGGGGATGGGCACCCCCTGGCCCATGGACCAAACCTGTTTTTGTCATGAACGTTTTATTAGCATGTGACCACAGTTATTCATTTACGCACATTCTCTCGCTGTTGTCATCAACAGCAGAGGTGAGTAATTGCAGTGGAGACTGGGTGGCCTGCAAAATATTTACTTCCTGGCCTTTTTTCAGGAAAAATAAAAGCCAGCTTCTGACTAATCTGTGCCAGATCCCTTTGCTGCCACTCAGTTTGTTGCTAAGACATCCTATGCAGAGTGGCAGAACGAGACTGGTCTCCAGAAAGGCAAGAGAGAGGCCGTGGAGCTTTGCCCCCACCAAATGCATGGGGTGTGTCCCTCTGGGGAGAGCGGGTGGGTTAGTCACCAGTTCCGCCCGCAAGAGGCCCAGAAATTAGAACGGTCAAAAAGATGACAAACCAGCAAATAGTCCTGTAGAGCTGGGACTGAAGGGTTCAAATTTTCCTGCCCCTCTGAGCACTATAACATGATGCAATCTGCTTTTGGACTGAACTGGGGATGTTTGAAATAGTGTGAGCTAAAGATGGAAGGGCCCTTATTCTTCCCCTTAATCTCTTTGAGTTAAGAAATGATCAAATTTGACACAAGCAGCACACGTGAGCATCATAGACTTTTCTTTTTTATGATTTTATTTTTCGGTGGCACATGGGATCTTAGTTCTCTGATCAGGGATCGAACCCGCACCGCCTGCCTTGGAAGCAGAGTCTCAACCACTGGCCTGTCAGGGAAGTCCCGAGCATCATTAACTTCTCATTGGCCACACTGGCAGTGGTTTTCAGAGGAGTGCATTGGTAAGGCTTGCATTTTAATAGAAGGATGACTCCAGTGATGAGCTGGAGGTTGGATTTCACGGGAGAAAGACAAAGCAAGCTGATCCGTCAAGAAAGTGCTACAAGAGTTCAGTAAGAGATGGCCAAGCACTGAATTCAGGCCACAGGAGTAGAGATTTGGGGGAAGGGATTAATTATAAAAGAATCTAAGAGATAACGTGGCGTGTGGAAGGAAGGGTCTAGGGTGACTCTCCAGGTTTTGGCATGAAAGAATGGATGGCCATGTCATCAAATTAGGAAGAGGAAATAGATCTGGGGATGAAGTTCCACCTGGGTCACTCTCTCTTTGATTCTTTTGGAACATCAGATAGAGTTGTCAGGGGCCTGGATATAGAGTCTGGGGTGGAGAAGGAGAGGTTAGAAAAATGATACTCTTTGTTCAATTTATTCACCATTTATTGAGTCAAAGGACTCAAGATTCTGAACATCTTTACCTGTGTAGCTGCTGGTGCCGGGAAGAAAACATAGTTTCGTCCCATAAGGGAACTTCACCAACACAGTTGTACAAAAATGCATTTTAAGGGCTGAGCATTCAATGGTGGAAAAATTACTGTACCTAATCATGCATTCTCAACCGGCCTGTCTTGATTTGCATTTAGATGGGAATTCCTTTAGCTCAGGACCAAGACTGTCCCTAACTCACGGTATTTAGAAAAGCATTAACTTCGGCTGGTAAAGTACCACTGGTACAACAGTAACACAGACCGTAACACCAGTATTAACAGTGTGCCTTTAATGACTCAGTGGGAATTGGCTGCTGGAATCGGGGAAGAAAGGTTTAGCACAGGCCTTCCTTGGCATCTCTCTGAGAATGGAGTGCCTGCCCAGTTAGTGCATGATGCCCAAATTCTCCAGCAGGGCTGGAGTAAACCTGTTTCAAGGGGGTGTGTGTTATAACATTTTTTTCACTTTTTTTTTTTTTTTTTTGGCTGCTCCACTTGCATGGTGTGTGGGATCTTAGCTTCCCAACTGGGGATCGAACCCAAACCCCCTGCAGTGGAAGCACAGAGTCTTAACCACTGGACCATCAGGGAAGTCCCTCCACTGTTTTCCACGAGGCTTTGCATGAAACTCTAAACCAAGAATAATATCTGCTCATCTTGAGCATGATGAAATCAGAGGATATTTTATTTACAGAAAGGGAAATTGAAGCAAGTAGTTCAATAAAAAGTCCTCTGAGGAACCACAGAGGGTAAGTTCAAATACGATTTTTACATCTCGGCTAATGCTTTCCTCTCCACACAGTGTCTCAAAAGCAAGTTAAAAGTCCATTGCTTGTGATGTTTTCATTCGCAAATTGGTAAGACTATTCAGTGATCTTGGTTTGGCCTGATTAAGCCATTCCGTGTACTATCTTTGCTTTTAATTTTAAAAATTAGGTGCATCTGGAGAATTATTCTCCCTTAAAATACCATTCCTCTAAGAAGAAGCATTCTGGAAATTGTTGCATAACAAGATAAATGTACTTGACACTACAAACTGTGAACTTAGAGATGGTTAAGGTAAATTTTATGTGTATTTTACCACAATTAGGGTAATATTGTATAAAAGCATTCCTCTAATGATATAAAGAGAAGCATAAAGAAGAGAACAAAAACTTCCTGTAGTCCTACCACTTCAAGACAGTTAAATGGTAGCGTAGCAGTCTTTGCTTGGCTTGTGTTGTTTCTTTATACATAGATATAAAAATAGACTGTGCAGCAACTTAGCTTTTCACTTAATATTATATTAATATTAATTAATAATATAGTCAGGCCCCTGTCTTTGGTTTCCATAGTTTGGTTGTTAGGATGATGACATTTTAAAAAGTCTCCTGCTTGTAAAACTTGATGGTTCCACAACATTTGTTGTTGTTGTCCAGTTGCTAAGTCACGTCTGACTCTTTGCAACCCCATGAACTGCAGCACACCAGGGTTCCCTGTCCCTCACCATCTCTCAGAGTTTGCTCACATTCATGTCCATTGAGTCAGTGATGCCATCCAACCATCTCATCCTGTTGTCCCCTTCTCCTCCTGCCCTCAATCTTTCCCAGCATCAGGGTCTTTTCCTATGGGTTGGCTCTTCCCATCAGCTGGCCGAAATATTGAGCTTCGGCTTCGGCATCAGTCCTTCCAATCAATATTCAGGGTTGATTTCCTTCGGGATTGACTTGTTTGATCTCCTTGCTGTCCAAGAAGAGTCTCAAGAGTCTTCTCTAGAACCACAGCTTGAAAGCATCAGTTCTTCAGCACTCAGTCTTCTTCATGGTACAGCTCTCACATCCGTACATGACTACTGGTGCACAACGCTAGCGTGTTTTAAACTATTTGAATTGTGAAGTACACTGCTGGGTCTGGTATAGTAAACAGCAGATGCCACAGATAGCCTGGAGCACGTATATAACACACCCAAGCCCTCAGACAGAGACCACATTGATATTTGTATACAAAGTAATGCAATTTCAATAGAGTTACTAGTGATCAGATTTCTTTGAGACACTGAGTGTGTGCATGCTCAGACACTCAGTCGTGTCTGTCTCTTTTGTGACCCCGTGGACTGTAGCCCTCCAGGCTCCTCTGTCCCTGGGATTTCCCAGGTGAGAATACTGGAGTGGGTTGCCATTTCCTTCTCCAGGGAATCTCCTCGACGCAGGGATCAAACCCAGGTCTCTTGCATCTCCTATGTTGGCAGGCAGGTTCTTTACCACTGTGCCACCCGGGAAGCCCAAAACACTGAATATGAATATAGAATACATCAGTGTCTGGAGGTCAGAAGAGTTTCAAGCTATTTGCCTGCCTGAGACTCAGCAGCTAGTTTGAGGGTCAGGTGAGCAGGGGGATGAAAAGAACATGTTTTACCTTAAGATCTGTCCTCATTCCATGTTCCTGAGTCTGGCCTTCCATGTTTCTTATGTCCAGCAATGAAGACTGGTTTTGGGGATCCCCAAATACCAATTCATGTGTTCATTACCCACATTTCATGGCCCTAGAATTGGGTCATAATATCAATATTGTTTATCTTTTCAGGATGTAAGAATGAGTTGCAGAGATAATTTCTCACTGGTTATGTTTAACGTGGTAGAACATAGCTGGTGGAAAATATCTACTTAATTCTTTCAGGGTTTTTCCTTGGAGGCCCCTCCATGAAGCTGTATGTAGCACTCCGTGCTGAAATAATCAAGGAAATGGTTTTCAAACAAGAGACCTGGCCTTAGTGGTTCAAAACCTTGTGCTGGGGAAAGGAAGGGAGGGTTAGGGAGTTTGAGTTGGACAGGTACACACTGCTATATTTAAAATGGACCTGCTGTTTAGCACAGGGAACTCTGCTCAGTGTTAAGGGGCGGCCTGAATGGGAAGGGAGTTTGGGGGAGAATGGATACGTGTGTATGTATAGCTGAGTCCCTCTGCTGTGTACCTGAGACTATTACAGCATTGTTAATCGGCTATACCCCAATCAAAGAGAAAAAGCATTTTAAAAAGACCCTACACCCTTGCGCAGTCAGGACACGGTTCCTCGGATGGGACTGTTGTCACACTGCCGGTCCACTCGTTCCTCTCACAAATGGGCGATTAAAGAAAATGTCTGTTTCCCACTTGGCCCCAACCACCAAGTGCATTCAGTTGTGCGCCTTAGATCTGCAGACGTGGTCAGTGACCGTGCAGGGACCCCTGTGTTAAGGTATCTGAGTGACGAGGGGAAAGCCTTAACGTCAGCACAAATCCTCATCCCCTGCCTTTTTATAAGGGGGTGAAAGCAAACATAAAGGCTTTTAGAGGCAGTAGCCGCAGGACTTAGCGTGTGGTCAGCATTTAGCTTGTTGGCCTGACTTTAAATGGAAGGGTGTACACACCACAGCCTCCCCTGAACAAAGCAAAGCCAGTTTAAATTTATTTTTTCTGAGAAACAGAGGGAGGAGGCAGCAAGAGCAGTAGAGCAGGGACTATCCTGCCTGGACAAAGCAAACACAAATAATGAAAGAAGGTCTATTCAGAACAAAATTAGAGGGAAAGAGCCTGCTTTAAATAAACCACCAAGACCAGTGCGAGAAGATCAACTTGTGCTGATATTTATAAATATGTTCAGTTGAGCTCGTAGAATCAGGTCAGATTTTATTTCCATTCAAACAGCACTGGAGGGACTTCCCTGGTGGTCCAGTGGCTAAAGAATCCACCTTCTGATGCAGTGGACACGGGTTCCATCCCCCACAACGACTAAGCCCGGGCACCACAACGAGAGTCCTTGTATAACAACAGAAGATCCCGCAACAAAGATCTCTTGTGCCATAACTAAGATCCGAGGCAGCCAAATAAGTAAATATTAAAAAAAAAAAAAAAAACAGCACTGTAACAGGTTGGCTTAGACCCAGGTTGCTTGCTGGGTCACCAAGTCCCTTCACTACTTGAGTCAAAAGTCAAGCAGAGCCTTCATGCAATTCATTGTGGAACCAGGAATTCTTTAACCATCCTATCTCATTCTCTTCCCCTCCAGCCTTATTGAATTAAATTCTGGATTGACTTAGAAGATCAGCAGAACCCATTAGGAGATTCTGTGTCTTATTACCAGCTTGGTCCTTTAATACAGAAGGGCCGCAGTCGAAATAATATAAACCAGCTCCCTGTTCATCTACACCAGAAAAGACATTAATGGAATGATCACAGCAATGTTCTAGATGTTTAGTGATGCTAGCTGTAGGTTAGTTAAAAAGCATCTTTCTCAGGAAATTCCCTGGCAGTCCAGTGAACTTTGCACTCTCACTGCCCAGGTTTGATCCTTGATTGGGAAACTAAAATCCCACAAGCTGCATGGTATGGCCAAAAATATTTTTAAATAAAAATAAATTAAAAAAAAATTTTTTTAAAGCATCACATGTTCCTCATTGACACTCTCCAAGACATTGGCATCCCTTTACTCAGATCCTTATAAATGGGTCTGGTCCTTCAAAGATTTCTGCTCATCTAAATATATTGTTGGCCTAAGGATACTTGCATGAGAAATAAACTGTTTTTCTCATTGACATGTATTAATAGCATATTTTGTGTTGTCCTCTGTTTTAATTTTTTAGTGTTTTTTTTTTAATATTGATATATTTGACTGTACCAGGCTTTGGTTGGGGCATGCATGCTCTTTTAACTGCAGCATGTGGGGTCTTTAGCTGCAGCATGTGGGATCTAGTTCCCTGACCAGGGGTTGAACCCGGGGCCCCCTGCATCAGGACCACAGAGTCTTAGCCACCAGACCACCAGAGAAGTCCCTGTCCTCTGTTTAAAACTGCTAGTTAGTTCGTTTTTCTTGATTCATCAGACAGCACATCATTTATATTTCTCTGTGGTCATGATAAACAATGATGTACTTATCATTTTTTAAACTTAACCACAAAAATGAAGCACAATATGGTACTACCAAGATTATAGGTTTAGCCTGAGTTTTCAGTCATTATAGTTTATTCACTGAAAAAAAAAAAAAATCCCAGGGTTTAAAAAGCACGTCATCATTGGCAGGTAGCTATTAACCAGATTTATAAAGTTGGGTTTGTCTGTTGGACCATATCACAGAGAACTGGCGGACTGTATTTTCATCACATGTGGGTAATGTGTTGAGATGGTCTGACGTGAAGTGTAGGTTGTATGGGGATGTGGTAGTCATTTCTCAAGTTCTTGTTAGATGCTGGTGTCGGTGCCTTATGTATAGTAACATGCATATTCCTTGCAGCCCTCTGAGGTAGGTAGTTATGAGTCCCATTTTACAGATGGGGACACTGAGGCACTGGTGGCTGCATGTTGTGGGACCTACGCAGTGACACGGGAAAGAGTATTAGTCGCTCAGTTGTGTCCGACTCTTTGCGGCCCCATGAACAGATGCCCACCAGGATCCTCTGTCCGTGGAATTCTCCGGGCAAGAATGCTGGAGTGGGTTGCCAAGCCCTCCTCCAGGGGATCATCCCCACCTGGGGATCGAGCCCAGGTCTCCTTCACTGCGGACCGATTCTTTACGGTCTGAGCCCCCAGGGACACGTGGCCCTTGCTCAGAAGGGCCCACTCCTGGTGCAGTGCCCTGTCGTGTCATCGTGAGATGCTCGATTCTAGTTTTGCCCTGGGCCTGGCAAACAGTGCAGCCAGTGCTGGACTTTAAACCACGTTCACGTGTGAGAGCCGGGCTTAGGCTCCAGTGTCCGCTCCGGAACACACCCTCCTGGCCCGGGCTCGCCCGCCTCTCGGGGGACGTTGTGTCCAGCAGAGGCTGTCTGGATGTCTTCTCCACTCTGCACCCCAGCAGTTCTCCGTGGAGCGCATGAGGGCGCAGCCGTGAGGAGTGAGGGCTTCCAGACGGTGAACGCCTCCCGGGAGGAATCAGCGGGTTGTCTCATCCTCACGGGGCTGATTCCTTCCCGTGGCAAGTCAAGGGTGCCCTGAGATGGGGCCTCTGACTCCTCGGGCTCTGAGCCCTTGACGAGCATAAAACTGCGGCTGTTCTTTTCTAAAGAAAGCCCCAGGACACAGCACATGAGGAGAAAAAGAAAATATTATGACCTGTTCATGTATTTCCCGAGTAATTCCTACAATTTGGGCAGCTCTCCTGAGATTAAATGTGGGAACAATTTCCTTTTCAAGAGTGGATCAGCAGCAGTAACACAGCCTGAGTGTCTCTGACCTCCCCCGCCCACTACCACCACCACTGATTTTTCTCAGTTCCCTGTCTCTGACACGGTCACAGTCATCAGACCAAGGGCAGGGAGAGTTTGGGGGAGAAGCAACAGGCACAGCGGGCGGCCCCTTCACGCTACAGATGCCGGAGTGAGTTCCTCTTGGTTCATCTGTGGATCATCCTTCTGCTTGAAAACCTAAGACGCTGCGTGTGTCCTCATGTTCTCGGTGGCAGTCATGGTTGAGCCATCCTTTCCTCTGCCCCCTCCCAAGCCCGTGTCACCGTGTCTGCAAAGAGCCTTTCCCAGCACCCAGAAAGCAGGAGCTTTGACCCATCAAGTTTAGGGAAGAAAGAACAGGGCAAAAAGGTTCTGAGCTGCTGGGGATAAGGAAGCTTTTTTTTTTTTTTAAATCTTGTAAATTGTTGTTTAAAGCAATAAATAAAAAGCTTTGAACAGTATTTAGGACCACTGAAGGAGAGCATTGCTAATCAAAACTTAATTTTCAACTTGCATGCTTTTTTTACATATAATTTTTATTGGCGTGTAGTTGCTTTACAATGTTGTGTTCATTTTGCTGAACAGTGTCGTGAATCAGTTATAGGTATACGTATATCCCTTCTTTTTTAGGCTTCCTTCCTGTTCAGGGCCCCCCAGAGCATTGTGTCGAGTTCCCTGTGCTCTACGCTAGATTCTCATTAGTCGCCTATGTTATAATACAGTATCAATCATGAGTGTATATATGTCAACTCCAATCTCCCAGTTCGTTCCATCACCCCCCTTTCCCCTCATGGTGTCCATACTTTGTTCTCTATGTCTGTGTCTCTATTTCTGCTTTGCAGAAACCTGTACCATTTTTCCAGAGTTACAAACAGAACAGTGTACTAAGACTAAGCCTCTAAGCCACGCAGGCACTGAAGAGGTATTGGCAGAGGCCTTGATAAATAAGCTTGTAACTCCCTGGAGCTTTTGAATGAAATTTACAGCCATGCTGCTCGTCTTTTGTGACCCACTCCACTTTCCTTTATTGGCTTTCTTTCACTTCCATAAAGCCTTCATGGTGGTATTTGAAGGCTTCTTCTGATGAATCCTCCTAGTTTTAATTGTCGCCCTTCTTGAAAAACTCACCTTCAACTGAAACAGGGGGCTTGGGGACTCTGGCTAAAAGACTCAGGGACCTCTGAAGGCTAGGGTGTAAATTTGTTTGAAAGTTACCATACAGACATCTCAGATTGTCACCCTCACAAGAAGATAAGTATGCTTTCTGAATGCCTGACGGGGAGTACAGGCTCTGAAAACAGAGATTAAGTAAAAGCCTATATACAGACTGGTGAGCTCCCTGCGAGCCCCCAACCTAGCTCTTGAGAGCATCCCTATTAGATATGAATCCAAGGAAAACCAGACTTGGAGGCAACTCTCAGCTGTGAAAGACAAAGACAAAAAGCAAACAGAATAAAAGGAACTTGGAGAAAGCAATTAAAGGGAGGAAAAGGTACTATAGCCATGAAACAAGATCAGGATGCTATAAAAAAAGCGGGGGGGGGGGGTTGTATTCCATGATCAAGAGTCCTAGGAAAATAAAAATATGCAAATAGATATGCATGGATATTTACATGGGCTTCCTTGGTGGCTCAGATGGTAAAGAATCTGCCTACAGTGCAGGAGACCCGGGTTTGATACCTGCACTGGAAGGTAAAGTTGAGCACATCTCCCAGAAAGTAGACAAAAGGCAGACATTAAAAATTATTTTATAAAAAAAGAAAATGAGAGCATCTGTCCAGGAGGTTCAACCTCTAAACACTAGGAGCCCAGAGAGGAAGAACTAGGGAGACAGGAGGAGAATCAGAGGAGAAAAAGTCCTCACCCATGAGGAAAGAGCCCGACTTTCCAGACTAATGCCCAATACAAAATGAAACAAAGCAGAAATAAAGGAAAAAAGAGGGAAAAGAAAGAAGACCTACACCAAGACACAGCATCATGACATTTCAGAAACGACAGGGACAAAGACAGGATAAATCTTCCAGAGAGGAGGTGCAAACAAAGTTTCAGTTCAGTTCAGTTGCTCAGTCGTGTCTGACTGTTTGCCACCCCATGGACTGCAGCACACCAGGCTTCCCTGTCCATCACCAATTTCTGGAGCTTGCTTAAACTCATGTCCATCGAGTCAGTGATGCCATCCAACCATCTCATCCTCTGTCGTCCCCTTCTCCTTCCACCTTCAATCTTTCCCAGCATCAGGGTCTTTCCCAGTGAGTCAGTTCTTCGCATCAGGTGGCTGAAGTATTATTGGGAGTTTCAGCTTCAGCATCAGTCCTTCCAATGAAAAGGCAAGCAAACTTTAGTTTTAAAAAAACAGAATTGTGACTCAGAATGGTGTTAGACTTTAGAACAGCAGAAGCTAGCAGGCAGTGGAGTGGTACTTTCAAAATGGAGGGGAAAAGATTGCAAATTTGGTAATTTGGCAGGGCATCCAATTGAAAACCATTATCAGACATATAGGTTCCCCCAGAATTACCTCCCCATGCACTTTTCCTCAGAAAGATACTCAAGCATCTGGTCCCTCATATGTGCATGCATGAGCAGTTGCTCAGTCGTGTCCAACTCTTTGCGACCCCATGGACTGTAGCCCACCAGGCTCCTCTGTCCATGGGATTAACCAGGCAAGAATACTGGAGTGGGTAGCCATTTCCTACTTCAGGGGATTTATCATTCCTATCGGGCGTAAATTAAGACCCAGACATTAGGAAAGATGCCCTTCCATCAGAGGAAGTACCTATGGGCCCACCATGTGGAGATTTTGATGGGGAAACTGGAGAGCCTGGAAAGGTGCCTCCAAGAAAAGAACAAAACCCACAGATCACCTAAACGTGTCTGATCTCAGTAGTAGCCAGAGGTTACAGAGCTTGATCATATCGGTAAGTGAGAGTAACTAAATTATTTATGTTCTGTTCATTATCCAGAACTCTTTTTATAAGGCCCATTTAAAAAGTGAATGATTCAAACTATAGCAGTTGACACTGAAATAGCTAAAAATGCTTTGCAGTTTAAATATACATATATGTTGAAAAGCTGGAGAAGGAACTGGCAACCCACTCCAGTACTCTTGCCTGGAAAATCCCATGGACAGAGGAACCTGGCAGGCTACAATCCATGAGGTTGCAAAGAGCCAGACACGACTGAGCGACTAAGACACACACATACACACGTTGAAAAGCATTTAGGCAAAAACTTATCATTTTTTTCCTACAAGCAAATTTCATAGTAATTTCTAACATTAAAAAATGATGGGGACTTCCCTGGTGGTCCAGCAGTTAAAGAATCTGCCTAGCGATGCAAGGGACGTGGGTTTGATCCCTAGTCAGGGAACTAAGATGACATATGCTTCGGAGCAGCCAAGCCGGTACACCACGAGTATGAGCCCGTCTGCTCTGGAGCCTGCGTGTCACAAGTAGAGAGTCTGTGCACCGCCAAAGAGCCCGCATGATGCAGCGAAGTTCCCACGTGCCCGCAGCTAAGCTCCAACACAGCCAAATAAATAAGCAAATTAATGTCTTTTGAAAACAGAATTTAAAAAGCGATGAATGACATGACTGGGATAAAGAGAACAGGACTTCTTGGTTTACAAAAGGGAATATAAATTTGGAGGGGGGTTTTGGCTTTTTAAATTGAAATATAAAAAAAATTAATTGAAATATAGTTGATTTACTATATTAGTTTCGGGTATACAACATAGTGATTCACTATTTTTCAGTTTATACTCCATTAAATGTTATTACAAGATAATGGCTATAATTCCCTGTGCTATAGAATCCACCTGCAGTGTAGGAAACTCGGATTCAGCCCTGAGTCAGGCAGATCAGGAGGAGAAAATGCCTACCCGCAAAATCCAAGGTCATTAATCCCAGAGGAGAGGATGAAGGAACATCCCCTTTAACTTGTGCTAGACAGTGAGTTGTTTCCGAGCTTTTGGGTTTTGCTCCCTTGAAGTTCAGCGGTTTTCAACCTTGTTGATCTTAGGACCCCTTTATATTCATGATTATTGCGGACCCCAAGGGTTTATTTTTCATGGGCTTCATCTACTGATTCTTACCATATTAAAAATTAAAGCTGAGCAATTTTAGTTATTAATTTATCTAAAAAGATCAATAGTAAACTCATTACATATTATCATTTTTTTAATTTTTAAAAATAATTTTATTTATTTATTTGTGGCTGTGCTGGGTCTTCACTGCTACTCAGGCTGTTCTGTCGCTGCGGTGAGCAGGGGCTACTCTCCAGCTGCAGTACGCAGGCTTCTCATTGCGGTGGCTTCTCTTGCAGAGCGTGGGCCCTGGAGTGCGCAGGTCCTGGAGTGCGCAGACTTCAGCGGTTGCCGCACGTGGGCTCGGGAGCTGCGGCTCCGGGTCTCTAGGGCGCAGGCTGTTAATAGTTGTGGAGCACAGACTTAGTTACTTAGGGATCATCCCAGATCAGGGGTCGAACCCACGTCTCCTGCGTCGGCAAGTGGATTCTCTACAGCCGGGAAGCCCCTCATAAATACATTTTTAATTAAAAAAAAAAAGTAGTGAGAAGAGTGGCATTGCTTTGCATTAATGTGAACCTTTGTAATGTCTGGTTTAGAGACAGTGGGATTCTCATACCTGCTTCTGCATCCATCCTCTTACCATGTGTTGTTTTGGTGGAAGTACATGAAAAAAACCCAGCCTCACACAGGTATATAGTTGGAAAAGAGAGGAGCATTTTCTTTTTCTTTATTTATTTGTTTGGCTGCTCCAGGTCTCAGTTGTGGCATGCGAACTCGTACTGGTGGCTTGTAGGATCAGTTCCTGACCAGGGGTCGAACCCAGTCCCCCTGCATTGGGAGCAGAGTCTTAGCCACTGGACCAGCAGGGAAGTATGAGAGGAGGAAATTGCGAGTAGTCTTCTTGACTAGTAGTCAAGACTACGACTTGACTAGTAGTCGTTTCTTAAAGATAGTTGCAATGTGGAATCGGAAACCATATTAATGAATTTTCATTGTCTATTTCACAGAGTCTGTTCTATCACATTAAAATCTGCCCTTCTGTCTTACACTTTGAGTGAATCTTTAACCCATGAATGATTTTGTAACGTCATTCATTGGTCATTTGGAAAATTTCAGGTCAATGATTTGTGCAGATCATCCAGATATTGGCATGTTTCATTCCACAATACCCAGAAAAGCAAAATCATGTTTATTAATGACACCACCTGTGTTCCCCAGAAGACGTCCCACTAAGTAAGTGGGAAGCTGTCAAGCTCACTGTGGCAGATACGGCTTCTCCAGAATGCCCATTTTTCACTTGAAAACTCAAATGTATCATCGGCAACAAGTCCCATCAGTTGTTTTCCTTGAAGCGACAGACTCACCTCATTCAGTTTGGACAAAACATCTTCCAGACACCCAAGTCTGAGAACTCACGGTTTTTCGGGTTTTCAGTGTTTTCTTTTAAAAGGCAGCTCAGGCCCACCAGAGCCTTTGCAGCATGTGACGGAAGTGTTCTGTGTGTGCTTCTTGTTTCATTACTCAGGATACTAAGAAGACATGTACTCGAGGGTTGAGAGTTAATCAGAATACACTTTGCTGCATCATCAAGGGCATTCTTAGGAGAAAAGGCTTTTGCCCCGGAGCGGAAGTTTGGTTAACTTTGCTGCTGACTTGCTGTGGATGCGGGGCTAGGGTCTCCCAGTGACTGATGGGAGGGGGCACACACAGTGATAGCTGAAAATCACATGATGCCCTAGGGTTACCGTGAGATGGCGTGTCCTTGGGGGCCTCTGAAAATGTTGCTTGACCCTCAGGAGTCCTCTGACCACACTTTAAGATGGTTGTAGGCTCTGCTGTAATCCACGGGTTCCCTAGGATGGCTAAATGACAGACTGCTGAGCCTCAGAGGGTTTATGAGCGTAACCTCATCCCCAATTCTGGTCCCAGTCCTAACATACAAACCATCCCCTAGAGAGAACGTTCTCTCAACCCCCCTCTTCCCAGCAGGAAAATAGTGAACCATTACCACTCTTAAGTTCTTGATGTCCAGGGAAAAAGTGGAAGTAGCAAGTAGTCATTATTCTTTACTAGTGTCTGTCTGTCTGTCTGCATTTGCTCCCAGATATGCAGATCGAGCTACCTGAATATTCCTTTGAAAAGCACCAACCAGCATCTCAAGGCAGTTTGGTGTGCACTAGGTTTTCTGTGGGCTTCCCTGGGGGCTCAGATGGTAGAGAATCCTCCTGCATGCAGGAGACCCAGGTTCAGTCTCTGGGTTGGGAAGACCCCCTAGAGGAGGGAATGGCAACCCACTCCAGTATCGCTGCCTGGAGAATCTCATGGACAGAGGAGCCTGGTAGGCTACAGTCCATGGGGTCGCAAAGAATCGGACACAACTGAGTGAATAACACTTTAAATTTTACTTTCTTTTTAGGGTTTCTGTATTACTTTTACTGTATTACTTTCAACTTAAAAATGAATGAGTTGAAAGCATTTTTCCCTTAGTTCTTCCCAACACTGCCCACTTTTCTCTTGGGTGGAAGGAAATTTGACCATTGTTCAGTTCAGTTCAGTCACTCAGTCATGTCTGACTCCTTGTGACCCCATTGACTGCAGCACGCCAGGCCTCCCTGTCCATCACCAACTCCCAGAGTTTACTCAAACTCATGTCCATTGAGTCGGTCATGCCATCCAACTGTCTCATCCTCTGCTGTCCCCTTCTCCTCCCACTTTCAATCTTTCCCAGCATCAGGGTCTTTTCCAATGAGTCAGTTTTTCCCATGAGGTGGCCAAAGTATTGGAGTTTCAGCTTCAGTATCAGTTGTTACAATGAATATTCAGGACTGATTTCCTTTAGGATGACCTTGTTGGATCTCCTTGCTGTCCAAGGGATTCTCAAGAGTCTTCTCCAATACCGCATTTCAAAAACATCAATTCTTCAGTGCTCAGCATTTTTTATAGTCCAACTTTCACATGCATTCATGACAACGGGAAAAACCATAGCTTTGACTAGATGGACCTTTGTTGGCAAAGTAATATCTCTGCTTTTTAATATGCTGTCTAGGTTGGTCATAACTTTTCTTCCAAGGAGCAAGCATCTTTTAATTTCATGGCTGCAGTCACCATCTGTAGTGATTTTGGAGCCCAAGAAAACAAAGTCTGTCACTGTTTCCATTGTTTCCCCATCTATTTGCCATGAAGTGATGGGACCGGATGCCATAATCTTTGTTTTCTGAATGTTGAGCTTTAAGCCAACTTTTTCACTCTTCTCTTTCACTTTCATCAAGAGGCTCTTTAGTTCCTCTTCACTTTCTGCCATAAGGGAGGTGTCATCTGCATATCTGAGGTTATTGATATTTCTCCTGGCAATCTTGATTCCAGCCTGTGCTTCATCCAGCCCGGTATTTCACATGATGTACTCTGCATATAAGTTAAATAAGCAGGGTGACAATAAACAGCCTTTACATACTCCTTACCCTATTTGGAACCAATCTGTTGTTCCATGTCCAATTCTAACTGTTGCTTCTTGACCTTTATACAGATTTCTCAGGAGGCAGGTAAGGTGGTCTGGTATTCCCATCTCTTTAAGAATTTTCCACAGTTTGTTGTGATCCACACAGTCAAATACTTTGGCATAATCAATAAAGCAGAAGTAGATGTTTTTCTGGAACTCTTTAGCTTTTTCGATGATCCAACGGATGTTGGCAATTTGATCTCTGGTTCCTCTGCCTTTTCTAAATCCAACTTGAACATCTGGAATTTCATGATTCATGTACTGTTGAAGCCTGGCTTGGAGAATTTTGAGTATTACTTTGCTAGTGTGTGAGATGAGTGCAATTGTGTGGTAGTCTGAGCATTCTTTGGCATTGCCTTTCTTTGGGATTGGAATGAAAACTGACCTTTTCCAGTCCTGTGGCCACTGCTGAGTTTTCCAAATTTGCTGGCATATTAAGTGCAGCACTTTCACAGCATCATCTTTCAGGATTTGAAATAGCTCAACTGGAGTTCCATCACCTCCACTAGCTTTGTTCCTAGTGATGCTTCCTAAGGATCACATTCTTGACTTCACATTCCAGGATGTCTGGCTCTAGCTGAGTGATCACACCATCGTGATTATCTGGGTCGTGAAGATCTTTTTTGTGTAGCTCTTCTGTGTATTCTTGCCACCTCTTCTTAATACCTTCTGCTTCTTTTAGGTCCATACCATTTCTGTCCTTTATCGAGCCCATCTTTGCATGAATTGTTCCCTTGGTATCTCCGATTTTCTTGAAGAGATCTCTAGTCTTTCCCATCTATTGTTTTCCTCTATTTCTCTGCACTGACCACTGAGGAAGGCTTTCTTATCTCTCCTTGCTATTCTTTGGAACTCTGCATTCAGATGAGTATATCTTTCCTTTTCTCCTTTGCCTTTCGCTTCTCTTCTTTTCACAGCTATTTGTAAGGCCTCCTCAGACAACCATTTTGCCTTTTTGCATTTCTTTTTCTTGGGGATGGTCTTGATCACTGCCTCCTGTACAATGTCATGAACCTCCGTCCATAGTTCCTCAGGCACTCTGTCTATCAGATCTAATCCCTTGAATCTATTTGTCACTTCCACTATATAATCATAAGGGATTTGGTTTAGGTCATACCTGAATGGTCTAGTGGTTTTCCCTGCTTCTTCAATTTAAGTCTGAATTTGGTGATAAAGGAGGTCATGATCTGAGTCATAGTCAGCTCCCAGTCTTGTTTTTGCTGACTGTATAGAGCTTCTCCATCCTTATTAGTGACAAACTTAACATTTCCTGTAACTACACTCCCATCCATATGACTAAATCTTTCAAACAAGAGGTGTCAGAAGGTATAAACATCTTTTTTCATTATCTAGTCTATGACCATGCATGTGTACATGTCAAGTCACTTCAGTCATGTCCGACTCTGTGTGACCCTATGGACTGTAGCCCACCAGGCCCTCCTGTCCAAGGGATTCTCCAGGCAAGAATAGTGGAGTGGGTTGCCATGCCCTCCTCCAGGGGATCTTCCCAGCCCAGGGATCGAACCCTCATCTCCTATGTCTCCTGCATAGGCAGGCGGGTTCTTTATCACTAGCACCACCTGGAAACTATGATAGAAAATCTTGGCCCAGTACTCAACATACATATAGATAATTAAGACAGATTTCTTGAAATGATAACTACCCTCACCAACCTGCAATGCAAAGTGTTATTTCTATATTATTTCATTTTAAACGAATGTAGTCCTGACTTCATTAAACTGCCTTCACGAGTCATGAATGGGTCCCAGTTTACCATTTTAAAACCTTTAATTTAGACTTGCATCCTTATCTCACATTCAATAATATTGAAAAAGAGAGGAAAAAGAAAAAAAAGAGGCTTGCATTCTCAGCACCTGCTTTGGCCTGTTCCAGGTGGAGTAGATGTGCTTGTGGGGCCATTCCAGGGGCTGCTTCTTTTTAATACTTCCGATTCCTCTTATTGCTTCAGTAAGAGGACCTCATCTCCCCCACTGAAAGTCTCACTTTGCACTGTGAACACCAGCCCCGGGTCTCTGGCTCTCCGTACCAACTCCTCGTCCCCCTGGACCAGTTTTCCCAAAGTGCAGGGGGAGCCACTGTGTCTTGGCAGATGACTTCAGGGCAATATGAGAATGAACAGCTTTCACAGCAATGTATTTGTGAATGGGGGCGGGGGGGGAATATCAAGAATATCCAAACTTATGGCTTCATGGAATTTTGGCTAGTTTTTTTAAGTCAGTTTAAGTAATTGTCCAGGGACTTCCCTGGTGATGCAGTGGTTAAGATGCTTCCAGTGCAGGGAGTTCAGGTTCGAACCCTGGTCCAGGTGCTAAGAGGCTACATGCCACGCAGCCAAACATAAATAAATAAATGTGTAGTTTGTATGGGGACACGACAGAAATCACAAAAATGGCACCAGAGCTGTGCTGTGGGTCACACAGCTGATGAATTAAACCACCCACTCCTCCTTTCCTGCAGAGCCACTTACCCACAGCTACCCTACTCACATCCTGAAAGGCGCTTCTTGGCCAGGCAGTCAACATCTGAGGTTTAACAGCTTCATCCCCGCATTTTCCCTCCTTGTTACTTCAAATAGGCTCATCCTGCCAATTTCCCCCGATATTCTAGCCTCTTTTCTATTTATTCCCTTTCCACTGAAATACCAAGCCCAAACTATTTTTATCTCTGTGCTACTCCTCAGACTTGCTGAATTTCTTCATTGTACAGACATCTGAAATTTTCCTACTGGTTCCCCTCTTCCCCTATCCAACCCTCTCCACTCCACGCAGATATTAAAATCTTTTCATAGCACCAAGAACAGTTTGAGGAGATTGACATTCACTCCTTAGAGCCTGCATTTGAAATCTGATTTCACCCCTTAGCTTCCCATGGTCTCTACTGATCTTTCTTTAACTTCTCTGCAAGGACACCCCACCCTCTACAAAGACCTCCTATACAGTACAGGGAACTATACACCATGTCTTGTAATAACTTATAATAGAAAAGAATCTAAAGGATAACCTGTGTGTGTGTGTGTGTGTGTGTGTGTGTGTGTGTGTTTGTATAACTAAATCACTTTGCTCTATACCTGAAACTGACCCAACATTGTAAATCATCTGTGAAAGTGAAAGTATTAGTTGCTCAATTGTGTCCGACTCTTTGGGACCCCGTGGACTGTAGCCTGCCAGGCTCCTCTGTCCATGGGATTCTCCAGGCAAGAATACTGGAGTGGGTGGCCATTCCCTTCTCCAGGGGATCTTCCTGGCCCAGGGATCGAACCCGGGTCTCCTTCATTGCAGGCGGATTACTTACCATCTGAGCAACAGGGGAGCCCCTGATAAACACTCTACGCCACTGAATACTGTTGGCCTGCTGCGTCCTGCAGGTCTTTCCCTTCAGGGCACTTGTGCCCTGCCGCGGCCTTTCTCTGAGATGCTCTCCTTTCCCTGCTTCCGTCAACATCCGCCTCAGTGCATCTCTCTAGGGACTTCCCCGGTCACCCAGTGGCTAAGGTTCCGAGTTTCCAATGCCGGGTGCCTAGGTTCGACCCCTAGTTGGGGAACTAAGGTAGATCTTAGATCCCACATACCTCATGGCATGCCCCCTCCCAAATAGCATCTCTTTAGGAAGACTGCCTCTCAAGTATTTCCTTCCTTCTTAGTATTTGTGTCCACTAAGCAGTTGCTAAAGTACTCTGTAAGGTTTTTACACTGTTACATATGCAGAAATGTACAGTGAACAGTTAGAAATAATCTTTACTGAATAGAATATCATCTCCTGAGGGCAGGGCCTGTATCTAATATAATAACCAAATATCACCTAGAATGTTTTGGCTGCAAAGGAACAGAAAATTCCAACTCAAACTGAGTTGGAGGACAAAGACGTCTATTGCCTCGTATTACAGATCCAGAGGTGGGTCAGGCCCCAGGCAAGGTGGGACACAGGCCAGCTCAGTGATGTCGCCAAGGACCAAAGCACTTTCTCCCAGCACTGGCTTCCTCTGCAGACTGGTCCTCAGTAGCCGTCAGGGTTCCAGGCTGTCTGTGGCAGGAATCGGGGTGGATGGGGACATGGACACGTGCATGTGGGTGCTGGTCTCTCCAACCTTAAGTCCTTTCCTTTAGTCTGGGATTGAGTCACCATCATGACTCATATAAGGAAACAGTACACACTGTGACAAAATTAGTGGGGTGTTCTGGACACCCAAGTAGGCAGCCAACAGTATCCACTACAGTTTAGTACAATCCGCCACACACTGAGGGCTACATATTGCCAACAATTGAGGCTAAGCTGGGGAATACACACACATACACATATATACACACATATATTCATGCATGTCATTACATATGTAATACTTAAACCTTACACATATACATGTATAGGTTACATACATGATGTCATGCAGAATAACAAATGTCTTTTTTTAATAAAGAAACGTAAGATGATATATTTATGTAAGAATCAGTGTATGAATAATATACTTTACAAATAATAATTTACAATGTTGTTCTGCTGTAGCAAAGTCATTCACTTATATATACATATACACTCCTTTTCATTTTCTTTTCCACTATGGTTTATCACAGGATATTGAATAGAGTTCCATGGGCTATACATGGACCTTGTTGTTTATCCATTCTATATATAATAGTTGGCATCTGTT
Organism: Odocoileus virginianus; assembly: GCF_023699985.2. Classification (NCBI taxonomy): domain Eukaryota; kingdom Metazoa; phylum Chordata; class Mammalia; order Artiodactyla; family Cervidae; genus Odocoileus; species Odocoileus virginianus. Next base: position 5,535,410 of record NC_069674.1, read on the forward strand.
AATCCCAAACTCCCAGTCCTTCCCTCCCTCATCTCCCCTCCCCCTGGAAACCACAAGTCTGTTCTCTATGCGTATGAGTCTATTCCTGTTTCATAGATAGGTTCATTTGTGTCATATTTTACATTTCATATACAAGCAATTGTCACATGATATTTATCTTTCTCTGACTTATTTCACTTAGTATGATAATCTCTAGGTCCATCCATGTTTGTGGCAAATGGCAATGTTTCTTTTTTATGGCTGAGAAGTGCATGCATGCATGCTTAGTCACTTCAGTCGTGTCCAACTCTTTGTGACTCCATAAACCGTAGCCTGTCAAGCTCCTCTGTCCATGACGTTCTCCAGTCAAGAATAGTGGAGTGGGTTGCCATGCCCTCCTCCAGGGATCTTCCCAACCCAGGGATCAAACCCATGTCTCCAGCATCTGCATTGCAGTCAGATTCTTTACCACTGAGCCACCGAGGAAGCCAATGGCTGAGAAGTATTCCATGGTGTGTGTGTGTGTGTGTGTGTGTGTGTACTCCATCTTCTTCATCCTTTCGTATGTTGATGGGCATTTAGATTGTTTCCATGTCTTGGCTACTGTGATGTGGTTAGCTGATTTTAGATAAAGGTGCTAAGGCAGTTCAATGGGGAAAATAAAGTCTTTTTAGTAAGCATTGTGGAACAACTGGAGATCCGTATGGGAAAAAAGAATCTAACCTTACCACACATCATAATACAAAATTAAACTAAAACAGATCATTGACCTAACGTCAAAGTCAAAATGTAAACCTTCAATAAAAAAGATGTAAAGTCTCTAGGAGGAAACACTAGAGAAAATCGTCACAGTGTTGGAGGAGGCAAAGATTTCTTAAATAGGACATGAAAAGCATGAATCATAAAAGGATGGATTGGATCTCATCAAAATTTTAAATTTTGCTCTTTGAAAAATATGGTAGGAACATGAAAACACAAGCCACAGAATGGAATGAAATGTTCACAATACATGTATCTGACAAAGAACTTGAGTCCTAACTATATATATTTATATATATATATATATAAACTTGTTGCATCATCTGTTGGTGCATAACATACCACCAATTAATCAGTTTAAAGCACGTATTTATGCTCTCACACTTTCTGTGGGTCAGAAGTTCAGGCGCAGCTTAGTTGGGTCACCTGCCTCCAGGTCTTTTATGAAACTTCAGTCAAGACGTCAGCCAGGGCTGAGGTATCATCTGAAGGCTTGCTGGGGAAGGAGCAAGTCTACTAGTACAAGAGAAGCCATAGTCTTAGGTAGCTTCATCATGGACATGATAGCCCATCACCTTGCTGTGTTCTATGAGAAGCAAGCCACTAGGTCCAGTTCACACTCAAGGGGAAGAAGGACCAGGGTCTTTCCAACAGTTCCAGAAACATTAAGCACTGTGACACATGTTATCTTTTATCTATTTTTAATACTCCTCTGTTTTCACTCTTAGTAAATAAGCTTGTAAAATCATATAATTGAACCAGCTTTAAACTATCGTTATGCCATTATTTTTTATTATCTGAGTGAAATTACTGAGGCAGGTATTGCATGAACAGCCGTAATATAATTAAACAGATGTACTATGCAAAAAAGAGTCTCTATGCCACATTCACACAACCCAACATGGACCCAAAAAATCCAATTTGAAAAATGGGCGAAAGATTTGTATAGTCACTTCACAAAAGAAGATCTATGAATGCCCAATAAACAAGATATAAGTAGTCCTCAAGGAAATGTAAATTAAAACCACAATGTAAGAAACCATTATACACCCACTAGAATAACTAAAAATAAAAACATATTTTAAGGCTAACCATATGCCCAGTCATTCTACTCTTTACTGTTAATCCAAGAGACATGAAAATGTGTCCACACAAAGACTTGACCATGTATCTTCATAGCATTTTTAATTGACAATGGTCAAAATTTAGAAATTTCCCAAATGTCCATCAAACAAGTGAATGGTGATGCAAAATATGGCACATCCATACATACAATGGAATACTACTCAGCAGTAAAAAAGAAAAAACTACTGATACACTGAACAGTGTGAATGAATCTCAAAATCATCATGCTAAGTGAAATAAGCCAGGTGCAAAAGAGTGTGTGCTCTAGGATTCCATGTCTATAAAATTCTAGAAAATACCTATAGTAACAAAAAGTAGATTACTAGTTGCCTGAAACTGTGGACAAAAACAGGGATGAAGCACAAAGGAGCACCAGGAAACTTTGGTGGGGGGTAATAAAAATGTGTTGTATCTTGATTGTACTACTGGTTTCAGGTTGACACAGTTGAACATGGATGCAGTTTATCACCAGTAAATTGTGTCACAGTAAAAAGGAGATGTAAAAGTCTTTCTCAAAAGCTTGACACCCTGAGGTCCTACACGCGTATTTAGCTGGCTCTGTGAACCCGGTTCATCCTCATAGGCTACACAGCACCAAAGAGAGTGAAAAAGATCACACAATTCCCCGGGGTCAAGTGGAGAGGGTGCCGCAGAGCGGGAACAGGTCCCTTTAACTTTCCTCTTGATCCCTTAACATACACCAAAGTGGAACAAAAATGGAAGCAGTCTCAATCACTTTTGTAACTTTCCACCAGTTTCTGGCCAGTTTCCATAAAAAGGGGATACAAAGAGCTGGAAAAACGATTAACGGTAGTCTGTTCTCAGAAGGGTTAATAATTGTAGGGGAGAGAGTAGAGAACAGTGAAGAAAGACTTCATATCATTTGAGGGATTGCTTTATAAGAGGAATATAAGTTTCTATGTGTTTTGAAATAGAGATTTCAAAGCTTATGGCTTGATGCAGTAAGAACCGAAAGATTAATTGAATTGGCTGAGCAATATTTATTTTTTTAATTTGCTAATTATGGGATGTATAGGATAATAAGAGTTGTCAACATAATAGAAGGTGTTTAGTTCCCCAGTAAGTCCTGTTAAACACAAACTTGATAAGATTTCAATTAGCAAAAAAAAAATTAATTTGGATTTATTTGTGAAAGGAGAAAGAAATGCATATTCTAGACCCTGAGTAATGAGTTTCACAGATCCAGAATTTGAAGAGTAGACAGATTAAACCTATATATGTTTAGGGTTCTTACTTCGTATCTTTGATGTGAATTTCTCATCACACCAGATATTTAACTGACTCACCTTTTGTGGTTCTTGGCACATAGCAGATGGTAAATACTTGCTTGAATGACTATCTTCAAAATCTTAACATTGTCTATTTTTTGGAAATTAGAAGAAAATTTAACAGAAGTCAGACAAAAAGGATTTTTTTTGGGGGGGGGTTAGTCTGTTTTCTTAATCTCTTTGTTTGTTAAATATTTATTTTTATTTATTTATTTGGCTGCACCAGGTCTTATTTGCACCATATGGGGTCTTCATTGCAACAGATGGGGTCTAGTTCCCTGACCAGGGATCAAACATGGGCCATCTGTATTGAGAGTGCAGAGTTTTAGCCACTGGACCATCAGGAAGTCCCTCTTCATCTCTTATTTAATGATACCTCCTTTGAAACAGTTTTGAGCTGACTTGTTGAACTGTAGAAATTGGTTACCATACTCTCTGAAACGATTCTGTGAAATAAATTCTCTTTAAAGGAAATCATGAATAAATGTTAGGAAGGAACTAACTTTATACTATCTGAAATTGTTATTTAGAAAACTGTTGAAAGGAACAAAACCTTTGTCCCAAATATAATGATTAAAATCGATCAGAAGGATTAATAGTTACGGTGTTAAATATATTTTAACATATAAATAGTTTCAGTTTTTATTTTATATATCAGTTTTTTATTTAATATATCAGTTTTTATTTTTATTTTATAAGTAAATATCTTATATTTTAAGATATAAATAATTTGAGTTTTTACTCAGTTTTTAACAGTTAAGCAGTTTCAGTTTTTATCAAATTTCTACAGCACTTTAAAAAATCAATTGTTCTTACTCAAGAGAAACTAAAATTGTAGAGAGATGATAAGAGATGGCAAAGCTCTCCAGCGGTATCCAAACCAGGATGTGCTGTCCACAACCTCTAGTCCTCAGACCGAGTCTATTAAAATAAAAATGCTGCTCCTGTTTCTTAGCACCGTCACTTTCTTTTCCTCAAAATACCAATTCCAACGCTCAAGGGGAAGTGGGTGTAATTATTTCTAAACAGAAATGAGGCCCCGGAGAAGCAAGAGTGAGTGGAAGTAAATCACCTCTGAGCCCATTTATGCTGTTAAAATCATCTGCTCGCCCACCGTGTTTTCCACTGATTTGCTAATAACGAACAATTCATTTCACCCAAGTATTTTTGCAATGCCTACTGTGTGTCAGGCACAGGTGATATAAAATCAAACAGGGTCATTTTTTCCCCTTCAAAGAGTTTATGGGATTTAGGGGAGGACAGAAAAGTGAATCCCAGTCTTATGCTACGTGCCTTATAGAAGCCTGTGGGTTCAGAGAAGCAATTCACCAGGTAAGCTCTTAGAAGAGGTCAAGAATCAAGAAAGGCTTCCTGGTGAAACCTGAGCCACCTTCTTAAGACTCATTCTTTTCTTTTTTTAATAGGCAAACCTTGAATTTATTTTAGATCACTTTTTTCCAAAGAAAAACTCCTAATGGAAATTTTCTTAAATTAAGATCCCAGAGAAAAATAGAACCAAATGATAAAACCTCTGAGGAGTATGAGGGTCGATATATATATATATGTATTTTGGCCCTGCCCCACACCTTGCAGAGTCTTATTAGTTCCCCGACCAGGGATCAAACCCTGGGCCCAGGTAGTGAAAGCACAGAGTCTCCTAAGCACAGGGCCACTGTTTTCATTTTTTAACATTTATTTATTTGACTGCACCGGGTCTTAGTTGCAGCATGTGGGATCGAACCCCAGCCCTCTGCATTGGGAGTGCAAAGTCTTAGCCACTGCACCACCAGTGAAGATCCAAAGAGTATATACTTTTAGCATCTTTTTTTTTTTCCTGGACTAGTTCTTAATATGACTAAAAAGTTTTTCTCATCATTAAGACTCATAAAGAAGTGAGCAAGAACTAGCCCAGTGGCAGAAGTAGGAAAGGGGGGCAGAATATTCAAGCCTTGGGGCTCCAGTGTAGGGGACGCAGAGGAGCTTGGCCAGAGAAGGTGAAGAAGTAAAATGACCAGGTCCTGCTCAGGGCTGGGGAGTTGCACTACATCCCTAAAGGGTCCTGAGAGTCACTGGGTGGTTCTAAAGAGACTAACAAGAACAAGTCTGTGTTTAAAAGGAGCCCTGGCTCCAGGGTAGAGAAGGGACTAGAAAAGGATGAGATGGGAGAAACCAGAGCTGAGGAGTGTGATGGAGACAGAGACACCTGGGACAGCCTCCAAGGATGCTGAGACAAAGTGAGAGGACCCAGGGACTGTTTGAGATGGATGAGTTTGAATTGCCTGTAGATTAAAATGCAGATGACCAGGAGGCGGTCTGGAGCTCAGGAGAACTGAGGGCTTGTGGCTGAGGCTTGAAGGCCAGCAGCACATGAGTAGGGGTGAGGCCTGGCTAGGAAGCGCAGAGTGGCAAGTCGAAGAGGGTGCATCGCATCGCCGCCCGCACTGGTGGGAGCTAACTATCCCCCCTTTGCTTCCACATGGAGGACGTCTTTGTCGAAAAGCAGACCTCACGGAAGACAGCAGGGGAGAAACATCGAAGCTGCTAAATTATTCAAGAGTTCCTTATCCAGTATTTAAGGTTGATTGATTTCTTACAGTAGCTATTTAGGACTTTTTTTTAAAAGGCAAAGTGAACTCACATCCGACCTCGTTGCATACAGGAAAGCTTTTTTGGCCGTTGTTTTATGATTAAGTTTCCAGGCTGATGTTTGCCCTTCCAACAATCATTCAAAATACTGGGCCTAGTTATGCAAGATGGTCCTTAATAACTTAGCATTTTGCAGCAACCAAAAAGTCACACTTGTAAGGGCTCCATGTTTCTCAGGCATTCTTTCAGTAAAGTTCACCTCCGCTCCCTCCCATCGCACTGAAGTCCAGTAAGCCCAGACTGGCCGCAGAAGCGGATGGTGGAAATAGCACAAATCTACACAAGGTCTAGGGAGGGGAACCGGCGCCTCCCTAGTATGAGAGGCACCAGGTATGAGGTCGCATCAGTCCGAGCCCCTTTTCTTTGCATGTGCAACATGGCCGGAACCCTCCCTCTCGGCTCTCCTCCACCCCTGGCTTCCCCGCCAGCCTGAAATAGCTAAAATTAAGTCTGGCGTATAAGTCTGTTGAGACTTTAAGAAAACATCACCATTGAAAGGGCAGCCGACGACCACCAACTTCAGATGATCTGTCCGAACCCATCCATCACTCATTTCAGCCTGTCGACATGTCCGTGCACATCTGAAAAGCGTCTGGGGCCTTCACCTCCCTGAAACTGACCTTGTGTGTCATAAAACAGAGTCATCTGCCTCCTTTGTTATCCTCTAACTGCATGACTTTCAAAGGAAGAAAGTGTGAGATGTCTTACAAAGTGAAAAAATAACCTGTGGAAATAAATTCAGCCTCACTTGCGTATTCGATAGAGACATTTTTATTTTCGTCTACTCCTGTACCCCCACTATCAAGTGCAGTAAAAGTAAGAGACTCACATTAATTTGTCTCCATCTCTATTCCCACACATGTCGACGGGCACAGGACTTTTGGGTCTGAGGACCAGTTTTGCGGAGTTCACAGCATCCAAATTCGTACTCCCACTGGCTGCACAGTTCTGCCTCCCAGTAAACAATCTCAGGATTTCAGGGAAATTGATGACACTCCTACTGAATATCAATGATGGATTTTTTTTTTAAGTATGCCAAGCTGCCTGCAGGAAATTGAAATGTAGACTTTTCCAAAATCAGGATGATTGACATCTCCACTAGGTACTACCAAACTTTTTTTAATTAAATTTATTTTGAGATCATTGTGGATTCACATGCAGTTGTAACAGATAATAGAGAGATCCTGTGTGCCCATCACCTAGTGTCCCCCAGTGTAACATCTTGCAAAATCTACAGGACAGGAGAAATCGGAACCTTCGTACAATCCTGGTGAAAATGTAAAAAGGTGCAGTCACTGTGGAAAACGGTTTGGTGGTTTCTCAAAATTTTAAATATAGAGTTGCCATATGACCCAGAAATTCCATTCCCAGATCTACACCTAACAGAAATGAACATGTACATCCACACAAACCATGGTACATGAGTGTCTACAGAAGCAGTATTCATATTATCACCCAAATATCCAGCAACTAATGAATGGATAAATAAAAGGTAGTCTATCCATTCAATGGAATGTGATTCAGCAATAAAAAGAAATTAAGTGTTGATAAAAATTTTACAACATGGATGAATCTTGAATGCATTATGCTGAGTGGAAAAAGTCAGAGACAAACACATATTATATGATTCCATTTATGTGAAATGTCCAGAATAGGCTAATCTATAGAGTCAGAAAAGAGATTAGTAGTTGCCTAGGACTGGGCGTGGGGGTTAAGGAGGTTAAAGACAGTAATGGGTACAGGGTTTGCCTTTGGGTTAATAAAAGTGTTGTAAACAGATGCTTGCACAACCCTGTGCATGTACTGAATCATATTTTATGGTACGTGACTCATATCTCAATAAGATTTTTATAACATTTTCTTCCTTTTATACTTATTTATTCATTTAAGTTTTGGTTGGGGTTTTTGTTGCTGCACTCACGCTTTCTCTAGTTGTGGCAAGTGGGGGCTACGCTAAAGTTGTGGGGCTCGGGCTTCTCATTGCAGTGGCTTCTCTTGTTGTGGAGCACAGGCTGTAAGCACTTGGGCTCAGTAGTTGCGACTTGCTGGCTCTAGGGCGCTCGGGCTTCCGTAGTTGCACGCAGCACATGGGCTCAGTAGTTCGGCCTTGAGAACTTAAGTTGCTCCCCGGCATGTGGAATCTTCCTGGACCAGGGATCAAACCCATGTCCCCTATATTGGCAGGCAAATTCTTATCTACTGTACCACCAGGGAAGTCCTCAATAAAGATTTTTTTCTAAATGAGCCCCAATTGTCATTTCCTCCACACAATTAAATCAGCTTGGCTTGACTTGTGGGAGAAAATACAATATGATATCACAAGCAGATCTCAGATATGCAGATAACACCACCCTTATGGCAGAAACTGAAGAACTAAAGAGCCTCTTGAAAGTGAAAGAGGAGAGTGAAAAAGTTATCTTAAAGCTCAGCATTCAAAAAACAAAGATCTGCATCCGGTCCCATCATTTCATGGCAAATAGATGAGAAACAGTGGAAACAGTCACAGACTTTATATTTGGGGGCTCCAAAATCACTGCAGATGGTGACTGCAGCCATGAAATAACAAGACACTTACTCCTTGGAAGAAAAGTTATGACCAACCTAGACAGCATATTAGAAAGCAGAGACATTGCTTTGTCAGCAAAGGTCCGTCTAGTCAAAGCTATGGTTTTTCCACTTGTCATATATGGATGTGAGAGTTGAACTATAAAGAAAGCTGAGCGCTGAAGAATTGACGCTTTTGAACTGTGGTGTTGGAGAAGACTCTTGAGAGTCCCTTAGACTGCAAGAAGATCCAACCAGTCCATCCTAAAGGAAATCAGTCCTGGGTGTTCACTGGAAGGACTGATGCTGAAGATGAAACTCTAATACTTTGGCCACCTGATGCAAAGAGCTGACTCATTTGAAAAGAACCTGATGCTGGGAAAGATTGGAGGCAAGAGGAGAAGGGGACGACAGAGCATGAGATGGTTGGATGGCATCACCAACTCAATGGACATGAGTTTGGGTAAACTCCAGGAGTTGGTGATGGACAGGGAGGCCTGGCGTGCTGCCATCAATGGGGTCGCAGAGTCGGACATGACTGAGCAACTGAACTGACTTACTGATATTGACTTTGATACAGTTAAGAATCAGAACAGTTCTATCAGAACTTTTATGGCCACAGGTACCTCTGTTCCCCCACCCCAATCCCTGACCCCTAGCATTTACTAATCTGTTCGCCATTTCTGTCATTTTGTCATTTCAAGAACATTATACAAATGGAATCGTACAGTGTATAATCTTTGAAAGTGACAGTGAAGTCGCTCAGTCATGTCCGACTCTTTGCGACCCCATGGACTGCAGCCTACCACGCTCCTCAGTCCATGGGATTTTCCAGGCAAGAGTACTGGAGTGGGTTGCCATTTCCTTCTCCAGAGGCTCTCCCCAACCCAGGGATTGAACCCAGGTCTCCCACATTGTAGGCAGGTGCTTTTACCATCTGAGCCACCAAGGAAGCCTTTAAGGACTGGCTTTTTTCACTGAGATACTTGCCTGGACATTCATGCAAGTGGCTGTATGTATCAATAGTTGATTGCTTTTTACTGCTGAATAGTACTCCACTGTATAGATGTAACATTGTTGAACCACATCTGTTATTTCCAGTTTTGGCTGTGACAAATGATGCTGTTTTGAACATGCATACATAGGTTTTTGTGTAAACATGTTTTGTTTCCCCCAGGATAAATGCCCAAGAATGCCATTGATGTATCTATCATATGACAGTTGGGAGGTTATTTCCTGAAGGAACTGCCAAATTGTTTCCCAGAGTGATATGAGTTTGCATCCCCACAGCAGCACACAAGAGACTGTTTCTCTGAATCCTCGCTGGCATTTGGCGTGACCACCATTTTTATTCTGACCAGTCTTCACAGGTGTGAGGTCATCGCTTATTGTGGTTTTGATTAGCATTTCCCTAATGGCTAATGATGCCGGCCTTACTTTCATGTGCTTTTTTGCCATCTATACATCTTTTTCAGTGAAATGTCTCTTTGTATCTTTTGCCTATGTTCTGACTGGATTGTTTTCTTTTTATGCTATTGAGTTTTGAGAGTTCTTTACATATTCCAAATACTGGTCATTTGCTGGCTTTGTGGTCTGAAAATCTTTTTCTCCCACTCTGTAGCTTGTCTTTTTATCCTCTCAACAGGCTCTGTCACGGGGCAAACATTTTAAATTTTAATGAGGTCCAATTCATTAATTTTTTATTTTACGGCTCATGCTTTTGATGTCAGATCTAACTCTTTATCAATAGGTCCCAAAGGCTTTCTCCTATTTTTTTCCTAAAAGTTTCATAGTATTACATATTTATAAGTCCTTGATCCAATTTTAGCTCATTTTTGTATAAGGTGTGAGGCTTATATTAGGGTTTTTTGCCTGTTGATGTCCAATTGCTCCAGCATCATTGTCTTTGCATCTTTATCATACATCAATTTGCAGTATTTATGTGGATCTATTTCTGGATTCTCTACTTGTTTCTATTGATCATTGTGTCTATCTCCCTGCCAAAACCACACAGTCTTGATTACCGTAGCGCTGTGGTAAGCTTTATTTTTTGTACTAATAATTATCTGTTTGGCTGCACTGGGTCTGTGCTGCACACGTGGGCTCTCTGATCTTTGCTGTGGCATGTGAAATCTTTAGTTGTGGCGTGCAAACTCAGTTGCAGCATGTGGGGCCTAGCTCCCTGACCAGTGATTGAACCTGGAACCCCCTGGATTGGAAGCCAAGAGTCTTAGCCACTGGACGACTAGGGGAGACCCTGTATAAGCTTTAATATCCATAGAGTGACTCTTCCCACTTCAATTCTTCTCTTTCAGGCCTATTTTAGCTTTGCCTTTCCGTGTAAATTTGAGAAGCTTGTCTTGTCTGTGAAAAACCTGGTTGGGATTTTGATGGGTATTGCATTCAACCTGGAGATCAGTCTGGAGAGAGAAATGATGTCTTTACTATGCTGAGTTTTCCGATCCATGAAGTACCTCTCCACTTATTTTAGTATTCTTTCATCCACACATTGTAATTTTCAGCATACAGATCTTGTGACATGTTCTCCCAAGTGAATACCTAAGTATTTAATTTTCTTTGTGGTGATCGTAAATAATATTGGTTTTTCTTTTAATATTTATTTATTTGGCTGCGCTGGATCCTAGCTGTGGCACAAGGGATCTTCAGTCTCCCATGTGGCAACATGTCGGGTGTTTAGTTTCGACATGTTGTGATCTAGTTCCCTGACCTGGGATCTAGTTCTGCCTGCATTGGGAATGCAGAGTCTTAGCTACTGGGCCACCAGGGAAGTCCCAATAATATTACTTTTAATACCAGTTTCCCCATGTTCATTGTCAGCATACACAAATATGATTGACTTTTATGTATTGATCTTGTATCCTGTAACCTTGCTGAACTCATTAGTTCCAGTTTTGGTGTTCTGGGGGTTTTGTGGGAGGTTTTTTAATTAGTAGATTCCTTGGGACTTTCTATGCAGACAATCATATCACCTGCAAGTAGGGATGGTTTTATTTCTTCCTTTCCAACTTGTATGTCTTTTATTTTTTCTTGCCATATTGTAGTGGCTGGAACTTCCGGTACTATGTTGAATAAAAACAGTGTGAAAGCAGACATCCTTATCTTCTTCTGAACTTAGAGAGGAAGCATTCAGTCTTTTACTGTTAAGCATGACACAGCAAAGGGTTTTTACCACCTCTTACAAAATTATTTTTCTTTTTCTCCCCCCACATTTTTAAAGGCAAAGATTAAGACTAAGAGATTGGTAGGACATAGGGGGATCCAGTGGTTAAGACATCATGCTTCCAATGCAGGGGGTGTAGGTTCAATTCCTGGTCAGGGAACTAAGATCCCACATGCTACAGGGTGTGGCAAGAAAACAAAAAAAGACTTAAATTGGCCCAACTGAGACGACAGAGCAAAAAGAAGGCATAAAGATATGAATACTTCCTCCTCCAGGCTAGGCTTGCAATAATGACAGAACCAAGTTCCTGGGGGGGGGGGGGGGGAGCCTTAATCAGCGCTGGCCAGCTAATCTCTTTATCACGGTGCTTGCACTCTCCAGTTAGCTAAAGGCCCTGTACCTGGGGCAGTCATTGCCTGTAACACAGGAGAGGGGTGCCTGTCGCCTATTTGGCTACCCTGCTCTTCCAGGAAGCTCTCGGCTGCCAGGCCCCGCCGCCTGCCAACCTGAGCTGGCGATCGGAGAGTCTCAGATACCTAGATCCAGGGTAACAGAAGTGGCCAGAGCCAGATTTAGAATTTTATGTACTTTTTGGCACTGGCTCTCCAAAGAAGAGAATGAGATACGAAGAGAGGAAGCAAGAGTTTCATGGCCGGGTAAAACTGATAGCAACAGTGCATCTACAATACGTGTATTCCAGGGGAAAAAAATTTTAATAGGGGGAAAAGGGATGGGCTTTTTTGTTGTCTCCGACTCCTCGCAACCCCATGGACTGCACGCAGGATGCCGGGCTAAAATTTAAAAGAAAAGCAAGCAAGCACGTCCTCATTCACACCGCCCCCCGCCCCCCGTCTGCAATGTCATCTCCCCTGGGGTCTCGCAGGCTCCATCACCCTCTCCCGGGCACACCGCCCCGCCCACCGTACCCCCACCTGGCTCCGCACCCCTCGGGCCCCACCCCCTGGCCGGCCGAGACCACACCTGCGCAGGTTAAACCTGCGGGGACGCGCTTCCGTGGGTGGCTGGGGGAAGGTGAGCGGGTGTGAGCTAGGGGGTGGGAGGACTGGCCGAGGATGAGAAGAACGGCCTCGGCGAAAGGCGGGTCGGCGGCCGGAGCCGGGCGCCCACACCGCCCTGGCGCGGACCAGCCCCGGTCCCCCGGGGTCCTCTTCCCACGGTTCCCTCTCGCCGGTCCGTACCAACGCGCTGGGCGCGGAGGGGGCGGGGAGCAGAAGCGGGCCGTTCCACTCGGGATGGCGGGGCGGCAGGTCAGGCCCCGGCCGGCCTGGGGCGGGGAGGGGGGGACTGGGCCGCGCCGCCGGTTCCCTGCCGGGCCCCGGGAGCTGGGCCGCGCTGTGCCACCCCCGACCCACCCCCGTCCTGCCAGCTGAGCTGGAGGCCCCCTTCTCGGGGCGACCCGGCGCCAAGCGAGGCCGGAGCGCCCAGCGGGGCAGCAGAGCCCACCCACGGCACCGCGGCCCCGCCCCCACCCCCACCCACTCCCGCGCCCCCGCCCCCGCCCCCACCCACTCCCGCGCCCACCCAGGCCGCGCCCGAGCGCCACCGTACAGCGGCCCCGCGGCCCCCGCGTTCCGGCCCCGCCCCTGGCCCCGCCCCTGCGGCCTAGGCCCCGCCCCCGTGACACTGCCGTTGCGCTGCGGCCCCGCCCTCTAACCCCGCGCCCCGCCCCGTCCCCGCCCCCCGCCGCCGTACCGCGTCCCGGCCCCGCCCCTGACCCCGCCCCTGCGGTCTCGGCCCCGCCCCTGCTGTCCGCCCCGTGCGGCCCGCCCCCGCTGCCGTACCGCGGCCCTGCGGCCCCCAGCGTCCGGGCTTCGCGTCCAGGCCCCGCCCCTGCGGCCCCGCCCTCGCGGCCTCTCCGCGGTACCGCGACCCTGCGGCCCGGCCCCGCCCCCGGCCCCGCCCCTGCGGCCCCGCCCCCGCGGCCCGCCGCCGTACCGCGGCTCTGCGGCCCCCCGCGGCCCCGCCGCGCCCCAGTCTCCCTGCACCCCCGCCCTCCGCCCCCGCGCGCCCCCGCCCGCGCGGCCGGGGACGAGCGCCGCCGAGCGCATGCTGATCCGTGTCGTCCTCCTCCTCCTCAGGCGGCGCTGGCTGCGGCCCCGGGACCCGCGGAAGCCGGCATGCTGGAGAAATTCGAGTTGGAAGAAGAAGGTGAGTGCCCCCCCCCCCCCGCCCACCGCCCGCCACTGGATCGCGCCTCCGCCGGGGGCCGGGAGGGGCCGGGGCGCGGGGACAGCCGGGTCTCCGCCCCGGAGGCCGCGGGTCCCCGCCGCCCACCGCCCGTCCAGCCTCGGCGGGGGCCGGCGAGGGAGACGCGGGGCCGGCGGAGCGCGTCTGCAGCGGCCGGAGGCGTAATCGAGCTGGCTCCAAGGGGAGCCCGCAGTCCGGCCCTCGGAACGGATGGTCGGTCCTTTTGTCCTTACGAGCTGGACTCGGCTGAGAGCAAGGTGACATGCAGTCGTGATTGTTTGTAATGCCACGGTACGCAGGGAAGTCGCCCCAAATTATGTGTATGGTCCGTACCTTTAAATAACACACACGGCTTCCCTATCTGTACTTGTGAAAATACCACCAGCAGGGTGTGTCTTCTTGTCTTAATAGGGAAAGTTCAATAGGAAAACCGGAGGCGGCTCAGCGAATGGGGTCTTGAGTTCAGGTGACCCTGTCATTCCTTCGTTTCTGTCGCCTTTTCTCTCACTCACTTTTTCATCTTCCTGGCTCCTTTTCGCCTTTCTTCTTCTTACTTGGATGTTATTTCGAAGCTGTGAAAATGTGAGGGGATGGATTTATTTTTCCTTTGGCAAAAATGAATATTTAACATGGAATTTGGTCAGCTCTTACCTGAATCTTATTTTGAAACTGAAAATTTGGAGGGGATGCGCTTGTTCTTTGGTAAAATTAGTTTTTAAAATGGAATATGATGAACTCAGAGTTGAAAAAGAACTTTGTATAGGATGTTTGACAATTTGAGGAATGTAAAAGACCTCCACACTGCCTTGTGTTCTTCCATTATTCATTTAGTGACTTCTCTTTTTTTCCAAGAGTATTGATGGAATAAAGCTCCGGGAACAAAGCATGTGCCATGTGGATGCTGTGCCTTGTGCCAACTTTAATACTTCCGTTCATTTACAGTCAGGCAATTACTTAAATAAGCACGCTCAGCCAATATGAGAACGGTTCAGTCGACAGTATTAGGCCAGGGCCTAATTTTTTAGGCCTATGTTTATTTTACCTTTTAGAGTTCCTGCATTTCACAGACCTGTTAACCAGAAGATAGTGTATTCATAGTAATTATCATCAAAAGTCTGCAGCCATATTTACTATTAACAAGCAGTTACATGATACATTTCAGAATTTTACTGGGACTTAATTTTCATTCTGTCTTACTGAAAAATAGTCCAGTGTCTTAAGTCAAATCCACCTAACTATTCCTCGTTTTTATTGCATTGCACGTCAAATTTTGGGCATTGTCCAAAGGGCACTGCCCCCCCCATTAAGATTTTGAATGTCGAGATCCTAAGAGTTTTCTTTGTCCCTGATTTTAGTAACAATGGGAGTCCATTACATTTTCATTATTTTGCGATTTACATGGGGGCAAAAGGAAAGGCGAGTAGATGCTATTAGAGAGGTGCTTATAGTTAGGAGCTTCCCAGGTGGTTCACTGGTAAAGAACCTGCCTGCCAATACAGGATATCTGGGTTCAGTCCCTGAGTCGGGATGATCTCCTGGAGGAGGAAATGGCAACCCACTCCAGCATTCTTGCTGAGATAATCCCACGGACAGAGGAGCCTGGTGGGTGACAGTCCATGGGGGTCGCAAAGAGACTGATCAACTGAGCACACATGCACCCCCACATAGTTATCATTAAGAGCATAAGGCCCAGCTTCAGATCCATAACTTAACTTATTAAGCCGTGTGACCTTGGGCAAGTTATTTAACCTCCCTGTGCCTTAGTTTTCCCATTCATAAGGAGCCAATATCAGAGTGTTTTGAGGATTAAATGAGATAGTCCATATAATGCTATTTAGTACACTGTAAATTCACAGGAAGCACTGTGTAAATGTTGCTGTTAATTTTAAGCACCATTTACTATTGTACTGAACTCATATACTTTGTAAGTTTTTATCAATGAATCTTCCATAGAGATTCTTCTCAACACAGGTTAGGTTTTTTTTTCCTTACTTGAGGTTTATTAATTATGTTACATTTTTCAAAGCAGATATATAAGCCTTTTCTCTTTTGCATTGTTTCTGCCAATAGAGTGAATGTAAAATGTTAAACCTAAGCATCTAAGGAAAGGAATTTCCCATTTTCACCCATCTGCTTTTATCTATATTGCTGTCATTACTTTAAAGCATGCTGAACCCCACAAATAACCCTGTCAAACTTTTCTAGATTCTTAAGGAGGCAAAATGTTAAATAGCAGTTTCTTGGAAGCTGTCAGCCGAGCTGGAAGGGATAGTGTTGGCGTGGTCGTCTCAAACACTGCTTTGTTTCTTTTGAACTTCAGATTGCTTATTCATCCAAAATACAGAAAAATTGAGTATCAAGCAGAATCTTAACGTTTATATGGGGGGAAAGTGAGTCCTAACACACATTACACCTTTAAGTATCCTGTGAGCTGACTTGTTAGCAGCCTCCATAATACATGGCTGTTGAGTAGATCCTCATTTAATCTTCCAGCTCCCTTTCTATTCACCTAATGTCATCCTTTGTGCATTATGATCTGGAAGCTTTCCTTAGATGGAGATACATTTGGGATACATGGAGACACTTGATTACTAGTGTTTTCCTTACCAAGTATTTTTCTCTTTCCTAATAGATTATAACAGATACTCTGTTAGAAACAAAATTGGCGACATTAGTGAAGCTGGAGTCATCTCTTAAAACATTCTTTGCTTCTGGGAAGAAAGAACAAATTGGACCTCATTCTCCCCTGTGTTGTTGTTCAGGTCCTCCTTTGCCTAGGTTCTGACCCCAGCTGCCCACCCATTTCTTAACGCTCATGCCCTGACAGAGGGACCTTTCCAGAGCATGAATTGACAGCCCCATTCCTTTACAGGAAAAATCTTTACCACTTTTCTGTGTCTATATATAGAATACAAGCAGACTTTTCATCTGCAGCCTCACCGCCTCCTCCCAGCCATGCACACGAGAAACTGGAGAGCTTGCTTTCTGTGCGTAAGAGAGGTTTTCAAAAGGCAGATTCTGCTTCTCTGTGTCGGGGAGTGGGGGGTGGGCCTGGGAGTCTGCATTTCTGCCAAGCTCGCAAGTGTGGCTGTTGCTGCCTCACAGATGGAGTAATCAGGCTATAGAACCAGCCTCAGCAATCTCGTTCTGTCAAGAACTAGATGGGCTCCATCTCTGTCTCTGTCATAACTCCTTAACCGCCCCCCCCCCCGCCCCGCCCCCGGGCCGCCGCAGAGCAGCACCACGGTCCCACTGGCAGGGCTGGTGTTCCAGCCAAACTTTGTTTACAGAAAGAGGCCAAGTTGGGCCCACAAGCAGAGTTGGCCAACCCCCAGTTCTGATGACTACTCGCAGTCCCAGTGACTCAGGGTTTACATCCTTTGGAGGGTGAGACCTTCTCTCGCTATGTTCTCCAGCTGCCAGCGTTACCACTGTGTACATCCTGTTTCATACCACCACCATCACAGCTAGTCCAGGTCTCAGCCTCTTAAAGTCCCTCCCTAAAGCCCTTCTGTGCGCATGCTTAGTCACTCAGTCGTGTCCGACTTTGCAACCCCGTGGACTGTAACCCACCAGGCTCTTCCGTCCACGGGATTCTCCAGGCAGGAGTATTGGAGGGGGTAGCCATTCCCTTCTCCAGCGGATCTTCCCAGCCCAGGGATCGAACCCAGGTCTCCTGCATTGCAGGCGATTCTTTGCTGTCTGAGCCACCAGGGAAAACCAGAGCCCTTCTGTACTTCTCCACAACCCCTCCTCCCCTTCCCAGCCCAGGACACCGTGGTGCACCGTTGGTGCTCAGCAGTATTCTGGCGACTACACCCAGGGTTTATGGTTCCTTTATGGGAGCAATGGGAGGATGGGATGATTCAGTATCTGCAAAGTGATGAGAGCGGCGCCTAGTGCTCAGCAGTCACATTATGTGTTCGCTTTTCAAATGTTATATTACATCAGTCGTACCTGTTTGCTTTTATCAAGGTTAACTGTCTAGAACTTATTTAACGACAAGACCAAGCACCGCCATAAGCACCTGAGCCCTCGAATGCTTTCTCCAGTAGATGATGATGTTGCTGTTCAGTGGCTCAGTTGTGTCTGACTCTTTGCCACCCCATGGACTGCAGCACACCAGGCTTCCCGGTCCTTCACCATCTCCCAGAGCGTGCCCAAACTCATGTCCGTTGAGTCGGTGATGCCATCCAACCATCCCACCCTCTGTCATCCCCTTCTCCTCCCGCCTTCAATCTTTCCTGTCTTCGGGGTCTTTTCCAATGAATCATCTCTTCGAATCAGGTGGCCAGAGTATTGGAGCTTCAGCTTCAGCAGCAGTCCTTCCAATGAATATTCAGGGTTGAAATGTATCCATGATTAATAAACCTATGATTCTTGTACCACGTCAAGAATGTTATAGCCCCTGGAAACTATCTGTGTTATCTCCTCGCCCTCTTCTCACCGTTCCAGCTGTCGCAGCCTCTCCAGTTATTTCAGGCTTTCAGTAGCTCACTGTGTGGGTTTGTCCCACCGTCTCACTTCTGTCCACTCGCCTCTCCTCTGTTCCCTCACTGTCTGCCTGCTTCCTTCACAGTCCTCTGTCTGAGCTATTCCTTCTTCACCTGCAAAGAATTCCTCAAAGGATAGTATTTTCAAGACTTGCCTCCAAACTCATTTTCCTAGCAAGACTGATCAACCCTAGTCTTCACGATGAAAACTAGGTAAGAAGTGGACATGGAAAGTAAAAGCAAGAGGGAAAGTACTATTTTCAGTCAGGAGTCTGGTAACCTGAGGCCCCATTCTGTAATGAGGCAGCTGTGTTCTTGGCTGATCCGAGTCTCTCCAGGTGGTGTTTGTCTGTCTCGTTGTCATTGTCACTGCTGTGGGTTTTCTCTGTAGAACGAAGCCCAGCACTTGGCAAACTTGTGCTTTTCCTTCCAGCCTGAAAATATGACCTAGAGCAACCAGCAGGCACTCTGCAGAAACCAGAAATGTACAAACACTCAAACTCGCTCATTCTCAACTGAAGGATGTTGCTGTGATGCGGATGTCACTGTGATGTGAGCAGAGATTGGTTCTTGTTGGGGGACAAAAAAAATCTTAGATATTATAGTGGTTTCTGGCTCTCCAAAGGGCCCTGAATGGATATACGTGTGTTTGCAATATTCAAGTTTCATGGGGGTAGGACGGGGGTGGGGGCGCGGGTGTGAATAATGAGAAGCACTGCTCTGACTTTCTTAGGGAAGTCCTCCTGTGCATTTATAACCCCTCATCACTTAGCCTTGATAGCAGATCGCCCGGGAGGCTTGGCTGCATCCACTCGGTTTGCTGACTGTGGTGTGAGGGGTGCTGACCTCTGGTGGTGACAGGTTGATGATCACAGCTCAGTCGCTGGCCGATCGCCTCGTAGTATCGGAAGGCTCTGATGACCTACCATTCAGACTCTGCCCTTCCCTACTGAGCCTGCCACTTACCTTCCACAAGAGAGTGACTGTGTCTTGATTATAAAAATAGTTACAGCTGTATGAAATATTAACAGTGAAACATTTTCTCTTCTGGCTGGCCCCATATTTGAAAGTTTGCCATATTTAGTAGATTTTAGGTGTACATTTTAAAGCCTCTGAAGTCAGGCTATAACTTCACACTTGATGGTATCTTAGATTTGATGAGGTAGAGGAGCGGAGGTTTTGTTATCTGAAATGTTAAGACCCCCGATGCCTTTAAACAAGAGGGGAGTTCACAGCAGGGTTTGGGGATCTAAAAGCGGACTGGCCACCAGGCTTCACAAGTAACTGGGGAGTCACCAGGAGCCGAGGCGGGGCTGAGTCATCTGCGGGATGAAAGGATCGCCATGACCTTCCCTCTCAGGACTGGCTCTGTCTGCTCCATGGTGGGCGCCCAGCAGCCCCAGCCAACAGCTGGCCGGAGTCCAGGCCGGTGAGTCAGACTGTGTGCTCGCTGGCCGGGTGGTTCCATCCTACAGCTCTGCAGTGGGGGCGGAAGAACGCTTGTGAAGTTGTCATACCAGGACCCCGGGGACTTTCCATCTTACCTGTGAAATGAAAAGTGGAAGAACATTTGTGTCCTTTTTCTGTTTTATAGTAACTGGTGTGTACTGGGTATATTAAGACACTGTTGTAAATCTTTTACGTTGATCTCATCTAAACCTCTAAGAGGTAAATATTTTTATCATCCCTGTTTTATAGAGGGGGACATTAAGAGGGTGAGAGGTTAAGTAAGATACCTCAGGGGATGTATCTGGGAAGGTGGGGTCACCAGGTTTCAAACACGGTCGTTAGGCTCACCGCACGGGCTCCAAGCCAGCCTGCATTCCCAACAGGAAGTAGTCCCTTACCCGGAAACCCACTTTCCACCCCCTCACCTCCCATCTCTTCTTCAGCTCCTTTCCACCTCTTCACCCAGGCTCCCAAGGTGGTCCTTTGTGGCTCCGTTCTGCAACCTCCAGCAGACACTTAGTCCTCTTCTCATCTTGAGCTCTTAGTAGCCGTCCCCAGAGACAACCTCCACCCCCTTTGCCCATGGAACACTCTGGCTGCGCTCCTCGTCCCTGTCTCCTTGGTGGTTTTCCTCTTTTTCCTTTTTTGGTTCGGTTCTGTTTTGTAGTAGCAGGTGGAGTGAGGTCTGACTCACACGGACATTAGATATGGGACTTGCTCCTGGCTCTGCCCAAAGCCCCCCTTGTCTTCTCCTCCTGTCCTCTCCCCTAGACAGTCCTACTTACTTCCAGGGCTGTAATTACCCCCTGCCTGTTGCCCAGTGTTCTAATCCCGTGTATTTAATTACAGGATGCTTTAATAACCGATGACGCTCCCGCAGTTATCTCCAGCCACATCTCTCCCAAGTATCCAGTTGCCTATTGGATGTCTCCACGTGAGGCACCACCACCTCTCTTGCCCAGCCTCCTGCTCCCCTCTTCTGTTTCTCCCCCAGCCTGATTCAGTAAATGGGCACTGTGACCCCCTGGTTTTTTATTTTGTATTTTAACAAGAATGATGTTGAGCCTTGCCTCTCTCACCCACCCTCCCCACATCCAAGCCGTCCCTCCTCTCCCTGTCACCTCCTGAATCCCTCCCATCTGTCACTCTGCCATCATCACCTCTCTGCTGACTGTTAGAACAGCCTGATCACCCAGCATCCACTCTGGCCCCCTTCAGTTAACTTCACATGCTGCAGTTAGCGATACTTTCTGAAAACATGTGTCTAATGGCGTCATTTCCACACTTAAAAGCCTTCTCTGGCTTCCTCTGCCTTTGGGCAGGAGTCCAGTCTTCTTCCCGTGTTCTCTGCCCCTCCGTTCTGCCTGCCTCACCTCACACTGCCCTTCTCCAGGCCTCCTGCACATTCCTCAGCTTTGTTCTCTGCACCTTCTGGACTTCAGGCGGGCTGTCCCCTCCCCTGGTTCTTCCCTGTCCTCTGAGCCACCCGCTGGCTTTCTTCAGGTCTCAGCCTAAATGTCACTCCCTCAGGAAGGGCGACTTTCTGGAATCCCCAGACCAGCCTTCAGACCTTATGTCACGACCCTATCTGGTTGACGGGGCTGTTTAGGAGAAATGTATTTGTTCATGTTTCCTTGCCGTCATGTAAGCCGTGTGAGGACGGGGCTGAAAACTTGCTATTTGCCAGGCCTCAGAGGTATCATGATAAACAAGACCTAGTTTCAGTAAATATTTGTTACATACCTGAACTCATAGTTTTTGGAGCTTTAACTTTTACTCTGGCACGTGGTCTCAGTGTACTTTGGTGGTTAATGTTACTTCTTATGAGGAAATAAAGGCATTTCTATTAAAGGCAGTGAGAGGAAGCCCCCTTGCCAGGCTGATGTGTGCTAATCCAAGAGCAGTGACTAGGAAGAGGTGAGATGACCTGGGTGTGCCTCCCAGGTGTGCTGAGACTCCCGCTCCTGAACGTGAGGTCAAGGTGGACTCTGTCGTGAACAGCTTCAGAGGCAGTCACGGTGGATGGAAATCTGATGACTTACTCCCATAACCTGGTGTCCGAGGAAAAAGTCTCTTAGATCTTTTGTGGCTGTGACTGCACTTGTGCTGGTGTTAGGGGAGAAGTCAAGCTTCACTCAGATGCTCAAAGGAGAAGGTCCTTTGGGGAGGAAGCTAATTTGGGAATGTTTTGGCCAAATTTTAGTCACATCTTAAATCTTTTTACTTGCTGCTTTTGCCCCAGTTAGAGCTATTTCCTGTGTATCTGAATTTATGTCACATCATTGAGGTTCTGAACTTTGTAGTACCTGATTCATGTTGTTTTAGGTTATACTTTGGTCATTTGTTTCTAATAGTAAGTTGTTGTTCAGTTGCTCAGTCATGTCCGACTCTTTGCGACCTCATGGACTGCAGCATGCTAAGCTTCCCAGTCCTTCACTATCTCCCGGAGCTTGTTCAAACTCATGTCCATCGAGTTGGTGATGCCATCCAACCAACTCATCCTCTGTTGTCCCTTCTCCTCCTGCCCTCAATCTTTCCCAGCTTCCGGGTCTTTTCTAATGAGTCAGCTCTTTGCATCAGATGGACAAAGCATTGGAGCTTTAGCTTCAGCATCAGTCCTTCCAATGAATATTCAGGGTTGATTTCCTTTCGGATTGATTGGTTTGATCTCCTTGCTTTCCAAGGGACTCTCAAGAGTCTTCTCCAATACCACAGTTAGAAAGCATCAAGTTGCTACCAGTAGATTGTTTTTCATAGACCACGTGTTGTGGAATGTGTACTTGTTTCAGTAAGACCAGGAAGACAGATGTCCCTTCGTTTGGCTCTTCCTTTCACAGTGACTCCTTGAGCTTTGATTCTTATGCATGTGGCCTGTCCCCTCCCGCTTTAAGTTGCATGTGTAATTAGTGTCAAGTAATCAAGAGCATGAGTCAGACCCAGGTTGGAGTCCCACTTCTTCAACTTAAGAGCTATAAGACGTTAGGCAAGTTATTTCAAACTTCAGTTTTTCCTTGTGTAAGCAGGAAGTAATCATAGCACCCAGCTAAATAGGATTATCCATGCATTAAATAACCTGAATGTAATGTACTTGCCCTGTTGTATAGTCTCCACAAATATACTACGGTGATGCCCCTGGAAAGGACCAGAAAGGCAAACGAGCTGAAAGGTAGAATCAGGCCACCATCAGTGCTTCATCCGGTGACTGCCGCTAGCCCAGTGATGACTTAAGGGTCAGACGTCTCCGCATGTGACTATTATATGAGTACCATCCAGTCAGCAGCGCCTGTGATCTGTCCCATCCCTCAGAATCACTGTGCAGGAAAGATGGTGTCCTCCCCATTTTACAAACAAAGAGATCCAGGCCAAGGGGATGAAGGAACTTGCGGAGCATCCCGCAGAATGTGATGGCAGTTCTGACACAGATCTGCTCTAGACATGCCCCATTCGTTCTTCTACACAGGCTCCCACAAGCACCCGAAGTTCCTGTAGCCCCTGCAAGGGAGGCGCGTGCTCCCTGACGTACTGATGTACCTGACGTACTGACGTACCAACGAACTGACGTACCGGACGTACTGACGTACCCACATACGTACTGATGTGCCTGGCGTACTGACGTACCCAGGCCTGTGGGCTCAGCAGGGGAACCATGTGTCCTCCCTGCCTGACTCTGCGAGTCACTTGTCGCGTTTAGGGGTGAAATTGTGACTCTGGGCAGCACTTCCGCGTACTATAGAAGGATGCTGCGCTGTGTTAGAGGTGGCATGAGGACCCATTGTGTTGCTAAACCCCGGAGACGCGCTCGCGTTTACAGATGTGTTAAAGCGCTGGTACCTGAAATATGTCAAGGCGTCTCCGAACCGTGTTCTAATCCAGATGTCAAACAGAAGCACGCTGGTGGGGACAGGGTGACAAGCCTGTCTGAGCCGTACCTGACCAGTTCACTGCACTGCGTCCCACATTGTGGTTCAAGGTGGTTTGTTGAATATGTCCATGTCTCTCTCCTCCCTGCCCCAGAAATGCTGTTGAAATGTCAGCAATCCATGAAATCGAATACAAAAAATAGTATTGCTCAACAAAAGCTAAAGCTTAATTCTTGGGAAAAGACCAATAAAATGGGTAAACCTGTGTCAAGTCTGTTCAAGAAAAAATAAAAATAAAAAAGAGTGAAAATGCCTGGTGTTAGAAATGAGGACTTCTTAATAATAAATGCAGAGATTTAGAAAATCACATTGAAAGAAATCTGAATATATCAAATTATATCAATACATTCAAGAATCTTTTCAGTCACTTTTGAGTAAGTTTCACCAGTTTGTATTTTCCTAGTCGATTATCCCTTTCATCAATCACCATAAAAGAAATTAAAAGCTAATTAATTGAATTATACTCTTCACATGGGTGAACTT
Organism: Odocoileus virginianus; assembly: GCF_023699985.2. Lineage (NCBI taxonomy): Eukaryota > Metazoa > Chordata > Mammalia > Artiodactyla > Cervidae > Odocoileus > Odocoileus virginianus. The sequence goes on from NC_069674.1 coordinate 5,559,486, forward strand.
TATAGATATGAATTATCTCAATAAAGATTTTTTTTGTTTCCAGGAATTAAAGGGCGTTACCCTTTTAGGGCTCAGGAAGGGACAGCAGGGTCCGTGCTCCTTCTGTGGGGCTCTCTTGATCCGAACATCAGAACCAGACGGTAGCTCACAAAGCAGAAAACAAACGATTCGCCTGGCATTTAAAGTATGGGCAGGACTCCCATAAAAACATCGGCACAGTGAGCTGTGCAGTCTGCAGTGACCAAACAAGGTCTTGTCCTACAAATGCAAGATTGCAGTTTATTAAGAAATCCACCAAGGAATTAATGTCAGCAGATAAAAGGAGAGAAACCTCTGGTCATCTCAGTAGATACTGTAATAGCAGCTGATAAAATTCAACCTATGTTGCATTAACAAAATCCTAAAGAAATAAGCTGGAGAAAGCAGGAAACTCCTTTGGGTTGCAGGAGCTGGCTGGGGTAGCCCCAGGTTGTTTCTGGCATCAGCACTCTCAAAGGGTTCTTTAATCTCCTGGCTGGCTGCTGCTGGGGGCTGGATCCTTATGTGCTAACCTTGGTCCTCACTGTTGCTTCAGCTCAGAAGTTGGGCACTGTTTCCTGAGAAGGAAGAAACAGTAGCTGTGGTAGATGTTTGAGCCATGTAGTTCCAAGAATTTTCAAGTGGATGGGAATCAGTCATTTCAAGGTCACAGTCTTGTTTGTGACATTCCTTAGGCATTTATTGCAACTAACCTTTAAATTTTATTTTCTTTTATTATTTATTGTCTATTTTGTTTATATTACTGTTTATTTGTTGCAACTAACTGATTGGGGAAACTTTGTGCCTTTATTTACATACACTTTTCCTACTGTATTAATAACTCTTTGTCCCCTTGTCTGGAAGAGCATCTATATCTCTGTCTTCAGTGGACCCTTTTGCCCGCAGCACACATGAAGCCAAGCGTTGAAAGGGAAAAACAAAAATTAACACACTTCATTTATTCTGCTATCTTGTAAGTCCTGTACAGTTACGTTTGAACTTTGACTTTGTTAATATCCATGTATCTAAGCATTTCAGGAAAATGTCCACAAGAGTTTAATCTTTTCCATATACTTTAAACGTTCATATTTCCCTTTCTGCTTATTTCTTGCTCAGCTATTTTAAATGGTTTTTGCTTATTTCTTGCTCAATTATTTTAAATGATTTTCTAAAAAGAAAAGATAGGACTTCCCTGTAGCTCAAATGGTAAAGAATCTGCCTGGGATACAGGAGACCAGGGTTTGATCCCTGGGTTGGGAAGTTCCTCTGGAGAAGAGAATGGTAGTCCGTTCCAGTATTCTTGCCTGGAGAATTCCATTGACAGAGAAGCCTGGTTGCAAAGAGTTGGACGACTGAGCAACTAACACACACAAAAAGCAAAGATACTGTATGAATATAGGAAACTTACATTTCCAAATGTAGAATAAAGTATAAAGGACAGATGTTAAAATGACTAACCTATTGAGTCTTTTTCTTTATGGAATTACAATGAAAGATCTTACATTATGTTAAAATTAATAGGAATTGGAAATAAGGAGTTGGTTTTTTAATTTGGGTTTTTTTGTTTTTAGTGCTGTCTGGGTGATGTGTAAACTTTGTTTTAAAGTGCTTCTCATCCTACACCCTCGGGGCTTCCCTGGTGGCTCAGATGGTAAAGAATCTGCAGTGCAGGAGACCCAGGTTCAGTCCCTGGGTTGGAAGATCCCCTGGAGAAGGGAATAGCTACCCACTCCAGTATTCTTGCCTGGGAAATTCCGTGGACAGAGGAGCCTGGTGGGCTACAGTCCGTGGGGTCACAAAGAGTCAGACACGACTGAAGTGACCTAAACTTGATTGCAGCCTTACAGCCTCAGCTCTTGAAGATGGGGGTTGGATCCTTCCCGTGACCCCTGCCTTTCCCTGAGGTGTCTGTCAGCGCCATACCAGTTAGCAGGTGTGAGCTTGTCCTGACCCACTTGAGGAACTTGCTGCGTCTGCAGCTGCCATCCGCCGCGGATGTCTAACTGGTACGAGAGTCGTCACGACTGTGTGAGGGCGTTCCTCACAAAGCCCCGGTGGGGGCATTGGCAGTGGAGGGGGTGCTGGTGGCTTGAGGGTCTTTGAGGAAGGCGCTCTGGGCCTGTGAACTGAACTAGGAAGGCGGAGGAGGCTCCCAAGGCCGCTGGGACCCAGTGCTGCACGCCTGGCGGCCGAGAACAAGGGCCCTTCATCCTCCTGCAGTCGGGAGGCCAGATATCTGAGCCCAGGAGTCAGCAGGGCAAGCGCCTTCTGGGGGCTCCAGGAGACTCCGCCCCAGGCTTCCCTCCTGCCTTCTGGTCTTTGCTCGCCCTCCTCTGCACTGGCAGTGTCACTCTGATCTCTGCCTCCACCCGACATGGTCTTCTCTCTGTGCGTCATCTCTCTCCTGTAAGGACATGGGTAGCTGCATTTAGGGTACAACCTCGTAATGCACCGTGGTGGTGGTATTGTTGTAGTTCAGTCTCTCAGTCGTGTCCGACTCTTTGCGACCCTGTGGACTGCAGCACGCCAGGCTTCCCTGTCCATCACCATCTCCCAGAGTTTGCTCAAATTCATATCCATTGAGTCAGTGATGCCATCCATCCATCTCATCCTCTGTTGTCCCCTTCTCCTCCTGCCGTCAACCTTTCCCAGCATCAGGGTCTTTTCCAGTGAGTCAGCTCTTCACATCAGGTGGCCAAAGGGAGCTTCAGCTTCAGCATCAGTCCTTCCAATGAATATTCAGGACTGATTTCCTTTAGGATGGACTGGTTGGATCCCCTGGGAGTCCAAGGAACTCTCAGGAGTCTTCTCCAACACCACAGTTCAAAACCATCAATTCTTCAGTGCTCAGCCTTCTTTATGGTCCACCTCTCACATCCATTCATGACTACTGGAAAAACCATAGCTTTGACTAGATGGACCTTTGTGGGCAAAGTGATAATCTGCTTTTGAACATGTTGTCTAGGTTTGTCATAGCTTTTGACCTCCCCTCAAGATGCTTGCCTTAAGTACACCTGCAGAGAGCCTTGTTTCCAGAAAGGGCTTGTTTTGTCATTCCAGATGAACACCATTCAGAAAGGCAGGTAGGGTTGCAGTGGCCCCTACCTGGGGCAATGCACTGGGCAGAGGCAGACACAAGGACGAGGTCCCAGAGCCGAGAAACTGCCTTTGAAAGGAAGTGTGGATGGGATCCTAGGGTGTGAAATTCCTAGGGGGTGTACGTGGCGGCTGAGTGGCATGGCTGTGCTGGGAAGTGAGGATGTGTCAAGGGTGTTGTGTAATCAGATCTGCTTTCAGGGAGGGACATACCATTTCGTGTATAGAGTTGTTCCCATGTAAGCTTAGATATCGCAGTTTCCAGACTGTTCCGCTAACCTTCATAGGTAAACAGTTCCAACATATACTTTTCCTAGATGGCAGTAGTCTCCAGTCGCTCCCTTGGACAGTGGCTTTTGGTCAGCTTGTGATGGAATATGTAACGTCCATCCATCCACGATGGGCAGCTTTCACAGACTACGACTTGGGTGCCAGTGAAGCACCCTTTAGTCCCACTTTTCCCCAGGGACCCTGTGATGCTGTCCTAACCCCGGTTACCTGTTGAGTAACGAGAGCTTGAGCCGGCTTTCCCAGGAATTTTAGTAACGTATTCCAGACAGCCTCGTGTGGTTGAATGGTTTGGGGGGTTTGGTTTGGGTTGTTTTTTTTTTTTTCCTTTTTGGTTTAACTCCAGTTGACTGTTTATTTCCTGTTTCAGTGCATTTCTTCCTTCAGGTACAATTGGAGACTTCATCATAATGGAAATAAAATAAACGGTGCCCTATTCAGAAAGTTTTACCAAAGGTGGAAAAGCAGTGACATTTCATAGTATACTTTATTCTCCTAGCTTTAGAGGCTAACACTGCTATTAGCAATATTACTACATCATTAGTAATCCAGCCTTTGTAACAAACCAAAATTCAATTTACTATCATGTTTTACATATTTAACATTTTGCTTTATTTGGTCAAGCTTTGTACATTACAAAAAAAAGGTTACAGACCTGCCTCAAAGCCCAGAAGTGCAGGCTAAGCATGAGAAAAACATCAGACGAATTCCAATTGGAGAACCTCATCCTAAGTACCTTCCCAGTGGCCCTCAGAATTACCAGGGCTGGCAGGTCAGGGTCTGCGGAGCCTAAGGAGACAGTGAGGTGCTGTCCCGGAGGGGTGACAATTAAGGCAGTTGAGTAATCGTGACAAACACACCCCACTGATGTTAGCTGTTAGTGATTGAAGGCTCACCACCCACCCACCAGGGAAATGAGGGAGCCCCTCTCACAGCGAGACCCTGAGGGCCCAGCTCCCCACATCCCGCTGGCATGGGGACTGCATCCGTGAGCAGGGACACCACAGGGGGGCTGGCAGGGACACCACAGCCCCGGTGGGCTCCGGGAATATGGGCCACGCCCCGAGCACCTCTGTCTCTGTCCTCTCTGTCCTCGAGAGGGACCCTGCCACCCCGAGCACCAGTCCTAACAAGCTGTTGGATTGTGACTCAGAGAATGAGAGAGAGAACCATGCGTCCACACTGAGATTAAAGTGTGAGTTTTTAACCATGCGTCAGTCATCACTGTGATTCGTTGGTCATGACAAACACGCCAGCGCATCCTTTAGGGGAATGTTATCTTAGGAAATTGCTGCTGTTCAGTCGCTCAGTCATGTCTGACTCTTTATGGACCGTGGACGGCAGCACGCCAGGCTCCCTTGTCCTTCACCATCTCCCGGAGCTTGCTCAAACTCATGTCCATTGAGTCGGTGATGCCATCCAACCATCTCATCCTCTGTCATCACCTTCTCCTCCTGCCTTCAATCTTTCCCAGCATCAGGATCTTTTCCAGTGAGTCAGCTCTTTGCATCAGGTGGCCAGAGTACTGGAGCTTCAGTGTCAGTCCTTCCAATGAATATTCAGGACTGATTTCCTTTAGGATGGACTGGTTGGATCTCCTTGCTGTCCAAGGGACTCTCAAGAGTCTTCTCCCACACCACAGTTGAAAAGCATCAGTTCTTTGGTGCTCAGCCTTCTTTATGTTCCAACTCTCATATCCACACATGACTACTGGAAAAAACAGCTTTGATTACATGGACCTCAGATGATCCCTATGGGGGAAACCCGATGTGGGGAATATAAGGAGCTGCTGTGTCTTTACAGCTTTACTATAAATCTAAAGCTATTCAAAGTAAAATGTTTATTTAAATATTTTTTAAAATCAGACAAATTAAGATGGTACCCCAACATACGCTTAGCACACAAAACTTATAGTTTTGGGAGCTGATGCCATGGGTAACTCCCCTGCATCCAAGTTCTCTTATCTGAACACCTCTACCTGAGGGTATTCTTTGGTAGCTGGACTTGTGGGTTCGAGGCAGGAGCAATACCTTAGGGTGACCCCTATCCGAAGCAGTCAGGGTGGTCCTGATGAGGAGGCATGCACAGCCTCTCCGGGGTCCCCAGTAGCTGCAACTGCATGGAGCTGTGACCTGCCGACTAGAGCTCCTCTTTTTTTTTAATTATTATTTTTTTTTAGTATTTTTTATTTATTGATTTGGCTTCACCAGGACTTCATTGTGGCATGCAGGATTTTTGTATCTGTTGCTGCTTGAGAACTCTTAGTTGCAGCAGGTGGGATCTAGTTTCCTGACTGGGGATCGAACCTAGGCCCCCTGCATTGGGAGCGTGGAGTCTTAGCCCCTGGACCACCAGGAAGGTCACTGGAGTTCCCCTTTTTAAAAAAAAAAAAAAACTAATTTACTTACTTTAATTGGAGGCTAATTGCTTTACAATATTGTAGTGGTTTCTGCCATACATTGACATGAATCAGCCATGGGTGTACATGTGTCCCCATCCTGAACCCCCCTCCCACCTCCCTCCTCGCCCCATCCCTCAGCGTCATCCCCGAGTGCCCTGTCTCATGCATCGAACCTAGACTGGCGATCTATCTCACATATGGTAATATACACGCTTCAATGCTATTCTCTCCAATCATCCCACCCTCGCCTTCTCCCACAGAGTCCAAAAGTCTGTTCTTTACATCTGTGTCTCTTTTGCTGTCTCACATACACGGTCATCGTTACCATCTTTCTAAATTCTGTATTTATGTGTTAATATACTATATTGGTGTTTTTCTTTCTGACTCTTCCTTTCATCTCACTTCCCCTGGTCTCACGGGTCAGCTGTGGGAGAATCCACACTAAGACCATCTGCAATAAATAGGTATTCATGGATTTAATTAACATAGTAAATGGGTAAGATTCTGACCATTCAGAGAATTTAGCATCCAGGAAGAGAAATACTGGAGCCGTGCAGATCACACCCGGTTCGCCCAGTGAGGAGCCATGGGACGCACAGAGTCATCACGAAGCCTGCCCTTCCTGACTTGGGGGTGCTCCCGCCCGCGGCCTCATGCGGTCCAGCACCTCACCCATCGGGGGACGCACATCCTGGAGCCCTCGCTGCCCCCGACAGCTCATGTGCTGGGAGGACACCCCAGGTATCTGCACACCGGGACGGCCAAGCAGCTCCACGACACAGATTGAAACCCCACTCCCATCACTTCCTAACTTCTGACTCTACCCTGTTGCTGAGTTGGCTCACACATAGAGCAAATCCAGGCACACCGTTCAAGGTTGTCACGTAAATTGCAAGAGGTCACTTCCTGTAATACCTGGGATCACAGCACAGAAACAAGCACTCAGACAGTCAGTGCCCTTGTGGAGAAGATGGCATTTGAAATGGGGCAAGGAAGTGGAGAGCAGGACGTTTCCATTACAGCAGAAGGAACGACTGCCAGAACGTGAGATTAAGGACTGCAGGGAGCTTGGCCAAGAGAGCTGTGTGCCTGGACAGAACAGGAAACGGGCAAGCAAGGTCACGGAGAAGCCAGGTCCGTAAGCCTGAATGCCAGCCAGAGTCGGCTGACTTTATTCCACAAGCAGGAAGGGAAAGTGGGAGAAGGGGGCTGTGCTGGAGGTGATGGGAAAGACGGGCGTTTGAATTATGAGTTACAGTGCCCCGAAGAGAGGTCAGTGTTGGAAACAGGCTTGGGAGTAGTTCACTAAATAGCTTATCATGAAATTAGCAAACCACCCAGCATGGCCTCTGTTCACCACAGTCGGAAATAGAATGACGGGCTTCTTGACATAGTCAGGGAAGTTGGTTCCTGTCATGCCATTTTACACTTTCAACTCTCATCTTGGTAATTCTGTTGTCATCGTTTAGTCGCTCAGTCATGTCCGATGCTTTTGTGACCCCATGGTCACACCAGGCTCCTCTGTCCATGGAATTTCCCAGGCAAAAATACTGGAGAGGTGTGCCATTTCCTTCTGCAGGGTATCTTCCCGACCCAGGGATCAAACCCATGTTTCCTGCATTGGCAGGCAGATTCTTCACCACTGAGCCGTGAGGGAAGCCCCATCTTGCTAATTAGTATGTATAATAAAGTGAAATCTTGGGCTGAATGAACCACAAGTGGAAGTCAAGATTGCTGGGAGAAATATCAACAACCCCAGATAGGCAGATGATACCACCCTAAGGTAGAAATCAAAGAGGAACTAAAGAGCATCTTGATGAAGGTGAAAGAAGAGAATGAAAAAGCTGGCTTAACATTCAGCATTCAGAAAACTAAGATCATGGCATCCAGCCCCAACATTTCATGGCAAATAGATGGGGAAAAAAATGGAAACACTGACACATTTTATTCTCTTGGGCTCCAAAATCACTGCGGATATTGACTGCAACCATGAAATTAAAAGATGTTTGCTTCTTGGAAGAAAAACTGTGACAAACCCAGATAGCATATTAAAAAGCAGAAACATCACTTTGCCAACAAAGCTCCATCTAGTCAAAGCTATATTTTTTTCATTAGTCATGTACAGATGTGAGAGTTGGACCATAAAGAAGGCTGAGCGCCAAAGAATCAATGCTTTTGAGCTGTGGTGTTGGAAAAGACTCTTGAGAGTCCCTTGGACAGTAAGGAGATTAAGCCATGTCAGTCCTAAAGGAAATCAGTCCTGAATATTCATTGGAAGGACGGAAGCTGAAGCTCCAATACTTTGGCCACCTGATGCAAAGAACTGATTCACTGGAAAAGACCCTGATGCTGGGAAAGATTGAAGACAGGAGGAGAAGGAGGCAACAGAGGACGAGATGGTTGGGTGGCATCACTGCCTCGATGGACGTGAGTTTGAGCAGGCTCTGGGGGAGAGTGAAGGTGTGCTGCAGTCTGTGGGGCCACAGTCAGACACGACTTAGCCACCGAACAACAATAATAAAGCGGTTTCTTTTCCTCCCTGGATACCATCCAGGTAATCTAAATCTTCCCCAAATGCAGAGGTCGGTGTGGGCTGCGAGGTGTGGAGGTGTGTCCCGTGAGTGGACCAGGAGATAGGAGTGAGGTCCTTGCAGGCGGTGGGCCCTGGGCCGCCAGCCACAGCCACAGCTTTGGAGTCCAGCACCTTGTCACTCCTTTTGCCAGTTGTCAGTTTCTACAGGAATTGCAATAATAGAGATGACGTTATGCATATTTGTTCGTTATGCATATTTGTTCATGCAGTTACTGTTTTCAGGTATCCTTATGTAGATCCTTATTTCCATTTCATTTTTATGTAAATGATGCCTTTAACTTTTTCAGATTTCCAGGTGTTCCTTGCTAGTATGTAGAAATACAGTAGCATGTGTCTTTTTTGGTTTTTTACTTACTCATCCATCTGTGACCTGCTAAACTTTTTTTTTTTTTAAGATCTGGGAGATTTTTTTGTAATTCTTTGGTATTTTCTATGTAGAAAATCAGATAGTCCACCAAATAAAGACAGTTTTGCTTTTTCCTTTTCAGCCCAGAGGCTTCATCTCTTCCCTTGCCTTCTTGCATCAACAAGCACAGCAGGGTTGAGTGGCATGTGCTTCTCACTCTTAGAGGGAAAAATATTTATTTTCCATTAAATGTGTTAGCAATAGGTTTTTCATGCGTACTCTTAATCTAATAGAGGAAGTTCTTTTTTATTTATTACTGATACTAGCCTTGTTTTCTCCTTTTCAGCAGAAGACTCAGAAAGTGGCGTTTACATGCGATTCATGAGGTCACACAAGTGTTACGACATCGTTCCAACCAGCTCCAAGCTTGTCGTCTTTGATACCACATTACAAGTGAGTGAGCCCCGTTTCCCTGAGTCCGAGCTGTGTTATTTCAGTGGCTGCTCTGTCAGGTAATTTGGACCCAGTCCTTTCCGCATGTCGAGGCCTGTGCTGAGGTTTACGGTCTGAATTCTCAGTCGTCATGGCAGTCTTCTAAGGAATGCACTGTTGAACAGATAAGGAAACTCATTATCTAGAGTTTACTTATTTTTTATAATTTGAGAACTTGGTCCACAGACCCGGGGAGTCATGAGGTGGAATCGGAACTCAAGTCTCTGATGTGTGTCGGCCTCAGCCCCTCCTCGGCACATCCTGATGGCCTGTGTTAGTTACTGAGCAGAGTCAAGTTGAAAAAACTTCAGTTATAAAGAAAAAAATTAATCAGGTGGATAATCTCTTAAGAGAAAACTGTCGATCTCTTTCAGCAGAAAATTTGAGCCTGATTATTATGGTATTAAAATTGTGCTTACTGCAACTCGTTTTATACCCTTATGACTTACAATTGTATGTGAAAAGCTCCAAATAATACATTCAATATAATCAGATTACAACCAGTGTAATAAGTAAGATATGTGTGCATACACATGTATACATGTGCGCATGTAAATTTATGCGTAAGTCTTTACCAAGAGGATTATGTTCACTTGCGTTCCCCAAAAGTAGCCTCCAAGCCAGGAATTCTTGGCCGGGTTGGCGCTTTATAGAGGGCTTCCTCCCGGGGAGCCCCCGAGGGGCTGGGGGAGAGTGGGGCGGGGCGGAGGCCCTACGGGGGCAGCTCTCAGGTGAAGCCCACTGCTCCTTCCCTCGGTGGGACCCCAGTGGGCGAGCGCATTCACCCGGGCTGCTCAGCTCCTCGTCCAGCACAGTCCTGGGAGCCCTGCCCAGCCCTCTGGTCTGTGGGCCCCCAGGGACACCCTGTGGCTCTCTCCCCAGGACGCCTGGGCTCTGGGAGACCACTCTGCCTGCGTTCAGCCTCAGTGCCCAGAATTCTCAGGAATGTGAAAATCACTTTGTCCTTAATTTCATTTTCCAATTGTTTCTGATTTTTTTTGTAAATTGGCCTGATACCCTGTGACTTTGCCCAATTCACCTGGGCCCAGGCACCCTTCGAGTCCCCTTCTCCAGCTCTTGATTCCTTGACTCAAGGAGAACAGAGTGGTATCCAGAGGCGGGATCTTAAGGAAGCAGACAGTAACTTCAGGAAACCTTCTCTACCCCTGTAACTACAGACTGCAGTAGTGAAGTACCTGGAAATTCTGAATTCCCCAAATGAAGAACTAGATCACCCCGTCCCACCCTCACTCATCCGCCAAAGGCCGATGGGAGGTTTTTCAGCAACAGAAAAGCAAGTGATCCCAGGTTTCATTCTTACTCAGCTTTTCCTTCATGAAATGGACTCTTTTCTGATGTAGAATTTAGCCAGAATGAGTGATACATGAAAAATGTGATGCTTTATGGATCTTCGGAGGTCACTAATCCAATAACTGTCACCCCCTTGATTAATAGAAGCTGCCTGAACCTCGTCTCCTGGAAGTCACGAATCCTGTGGGCTCCACGCTTCCAAGGAGCTAAAACAGGTTACCATGGAAATGGGGGTGACTCTCGGCACTGGTGACAGCAAAGTTAATTATGTGTTTGAAAGGCTAAGCAGACCGTTGTCTAGACACAGTCTGCATGGTGGCCGTGGACATGTCCCGAGGGCGAGGGAAGCAGGCTGGGGGCTGCAGCGTGTCCGTCCCCGAGACACATGATGGTCATCCTCCTTGAAAGATCGCAGCCTGGACAGCTCCCAGTGTGCCCGTGGTCGGGCAGCATGGAGCCGTCGAGACGGGGAGAATTTTGTCCAGGATGTGTTTCAGTTAAAAAAAAGTGTATTCCGATCAAGTCATTCTGAGGGTATCAAAGACATTGCTGGTCTGGGGAGCCAGGGTCAGCCGTCTACACGTGAACTGAAAATGGGGGTCACAAAAAAACAGAGGCGACTAGAGAGGCCTGAGAAGGGCAGGGGTGTAGGGCCTCCGCTCCTGCACCTGTACCCTTGGCCTCTATGAGGCTGCGGGCCTCCCGAGGGTTGGGATGTGATGCCCCCCGTGTCTCATGTCCGCGGACATGCAGTGCCTGGCTCCTGGTGCCCTGGAAGCCAAGTGCACGTCTCAGAGTCCCGTGCTCTGCGGCAGCTCCTCGGGCCAACTGGTTCTCCCTCGAGGTCAGCAGTCGTCACAAGCTCCTGACGGTGGTGTGACTAAGGTGGGGGTGCTGCCCGGTACCCCCTACTCCCTGGAGGGCAGGAGCCTCCCTTAGATGACTCCAGGGCTGGAGGTGCGGACGGGCCAGCACTCGGGCTAGACAGGCCCGATGCCACCCTCTCGGGGTGGGCGCTGGCCTTGCACAATGGTCCCCCAGCTTTCAGCTGAGTTATTCTTCCCCTACCAGGCCCTGTAGGAAGCCAGGAGCCATTTCTCAAAAGGAAAATAATGACCTGCAGAAGAAGATGTGGGTTTTTTCTGCAGTCTTTTTCCCGCCCCCAAACCAGTGACTCGCCTGTTGGTGCCTGGTGGCCATTCATCCAGCAGCCCCAGCTCTGCCTCTGGGGGTCGCAGGCCCGGGTGGACAAGGGGCCCACCCTGCTGCAGAGCCGTGCCCTGCTCTGGGCCCTCTGAAGCCCGCTGTCACTGGCCACTCAGTGCACGGGTCAAAGCAGTACTCAGTCAGGGGCGTGTCCTTCCGAAGGCCCGAGAGGGGGCCGGGGGGCAGGGGGCAGGTGGAGCCTCACGGGATGAGACTCCCTGATCCCCCCGACCTGATCCCTCAGGCTTGCAGGCATCATTCTGAGGCATCTATAAAGCACTGCTCCTCCCTGCCCATCAGACCAGCCAGCCCGGTGTCATCTATGTCACCATGCGTGACACGAGGCCTGGGGGCAGGTCATCATCTCTGCAGATGGTGGAGTCAGAGAGTGTGGGAGTGGGCTGTGCGTGCCGAGGTGGCCCGCACCTCGGGGACCAAGTACATCCGTCCAGAGAGAATGCACGTGCAGGTGGCAGCTGCAGGGCCCAAGATGCTCGATCTGGAGTCGCAGGAATCCAGCTGCATGGGCAGGTTCCCTCCAGAGTGTGATGGTCAGCACCTCCATCTCTGTGCTTCCCCAGGATGCCCTGCTGCCCTTGGCTTGCCAACCTGTGGTTTCAAGGGGCGGCCTGCCTGGCCATAACATCCCACGCCCTGTGGGTCCGAGAGCCAGAGTAGGGTCCCCAGTGCTCCATTCGAAGACTCGGGGGTAGCCAGTGTGGCATGCAGACCCCTGAGCTCCGGGGCTTGACCTTGTCTGAGACTCTGTCCCCTGGCGACCATTTGCCCCTCTTGACTGCAGCCACAGTGGCGTTGGGGGTGCTCAGAAGTGGCGTCTGTTCAAGGCCGGTGCCTGGTGACCCTGAAAGGTCTGCACTCAGCCGTCCTGGAGAAGCAGCAGTCCTGGGTAGGGCACCCTGCTCAGGGGACCCTGCCCTCTGACCGAGTACAGGACTCGGGTCTGGGAATGGTGGGCGGATGGAACCGCACGTTGATGACTAAGGGGGGGTTTCGGCCCCTGGGCTGAGAGTTTTTCTGGCTGTGTTTATCAGGGAACATTTCAGAAGCCAGGCATCTGCCTCGTGCCCAGGGATGCTGTAACCGGTCAGCCATTACCAAGGGCCTGCGGGTCAGAACCCTCTCACCCCAGCCGGGCGCCTGCTGCCTCGTCCTTGGCAGCTCAGCGCAGCCCTGTCCTCCCCCAGAGGACCCTCACCCACGCGCATCAGCGAGGTTCACATGGGTACGCCCCCTGCAGAGTGCCACCAGCACGCAGCTTCTCAGGGTGGAGGGTCCCAGCACGCAGATCCGGGGAGGGTGTGACCTCTGGGCCCTGCTGGGGAAGTGGGCTGGGGGCTGGGCGCACAGGCGCACGTGCCAAAATCTCCGTAAGCCCGTGGGTTCACTCTTCCTCCTCAGAGCACCAGGGTTCTGGCATCTCGGCATTCCGCAATGCCCTACATTCAGGGCCGTCAACTCGGAAAGCTTTCGAGCCTTCCCAGCGGCTGCCGTGGACATCACGTCCACACTACCGGTAACTCCACCAAATCCCATGTTCCCACACTCACTTCCCGGGTTTCTGCAGATAGGAAGTGGTGAAGCCTTGCCCCAGTCCCCACATGTGAGCCCCTCGCTGGGGCAGGCTGGGGTCTGACACAGGTCTCGGGGTGGCAGGGGGTGGCTGCAGTGGTCTGGGGAATGAGTGACCCCAGGTGTGCAGGGCATCAGCCCAGGAAAACTTGTTCCTGGGCCTCCAAGCCAAAACAGACAGTGCTGACACCAGCCCTGTCGCTGTGCTGGGTTCTGGGGTTGAGCCAAGTCAGCGCCCAGGCTTTCACATCTGAGACGCGGGGAGGCGGTAACCTCTGGAGTGGTGACGCTCCATCCCCTGCAGAATTAACACCATGTGTTTGATTTGGGAAATCTTAGCCCAGTAGCTGCAAGGGAAGGGCTCTTTGGGGGCTGCCGTAGAGCCTGTGTGGTTCTCAGTGACCGCAAGTCCCCTGTGTGAGCCCCAGCCCTGACAGGACTCTGCCCACACCAGAACCCGAGTTCCTTTCGCTGCAGTGACTGCATCCCTGGCTCTGGCTCTCCTCTGGCACCTGCAGGCTGGGGCAGGGGCGCCACAGTCACGGGGGACCCTGGTTTCCTCTCAGGGCTCCCTGCCTGGGACCACGGGATCTGGGCCCCACTGACCCAGAGCTCAGCACTGTATTCAGGCCCCAAGATACGAGCCCAGTCCCAAACCCTCGGTCCCCAAAACCCTCCCTGGTGCATTTCTGATCCACTGGGGTCCAGTCAGGACACAGAAACCACAGCAGTCGTTGAATAGAAAGCTAACATATATTGGCATTAATTGGATGTAAGTTATCTGTGTAACTGACAGGGTAAATGCTGACCTCTAAACCGTCCTTCTTGATGAGGGTGAAAGAGGAGCGTGAAAAGCCTGGCTTAAAACTCAACACTTAAAAAATAAAGATCATGGCATCGAGCTCCATCACTTCATGGCAAATAGATGGGGAGAAAGTGGAAACAGTAACAGACTTTATTTTGGGGGGCTCTGAAATCACTGTGGACAGTGACTGTAGCCACAAAATTAAAAGATGCTTGTTCCTTGGAAGAAAAGCTGTGACAAACCTAGACAGCGTATTGAAAAGCAGAGACATCACTTTGCCAACAAAGATCCGTCTAGTCAAAGCTATGGTTTTTCCAGTAATCGTGCATGGATGTGAGAATTCGACCATAAAGAAGGCTGAGCACCAAAGAATTGATGCTTTCAAACTGTGGTGCAGAAGAAAAGACTCTTGAGAGTCCCTTGGGGAGCAAAGAGATCAAACCAGTCCATCCTAAAGGAAACCAACCCTGAGTATTCATTGGAAGAACTGATGCTGAAGCTCCAGTACTCTGGCCACCTGATGTGAAGAGGTGACTCATTGGAAAAGACCCTAATGCTGGGAAAGATTGAGGGCAGGAAGAGAAGGGGACGACAGAGGGTGAGATGGTTGGATGGCATCTCTGACTCAATGGGCATGAGTTTGAACGAACTCTGGGAGTTGGTGAAGGACAGGGAAGCCTGGTGTCCTGCAGTCCCTGGGGTCGCAAAGAGTCGGACACGACTTAAGGATTGAACAACAACACCGGGATGAGCCCCACTTGCCTACTTTAGAAACGAGAAAGATAAGGGTTCAACCTGTTCCCAAAATTCATGCTGCAGGGGCTAGTAAAGAGGAAGAGAGATGTTTCAGCTCATTTTGTGCTTTTTCATCATCAAGGACAATGATCTTCAAAATGGAAGAAGTGCAATAAATGGTGATTAGAAGAAGCTAAGTCCAGGGTAGATGTGGACTGTAGGAGGGTGCCTGTTTGCTTTCTGGCCCCAACATGTGCAGTGGTGCTGGAGGAATTGTGGAGACCAGGTGAGCAGGTCTGAGGCCTGATGCCTGAGGCCAGAGGTAAGAGGCAAAACAAGATTCCTCAAAAAACAGTGGAACACGCGGTGTCCATCCCAAGTAAGGTATTTGAATGAATCATTAATAAAAGTAGTAGTCTCTAGAAACCTGTCGTGGCCTGACCCCAGAAAGTCAGGGCGAGGAACCCAGTATCCTCTTTGGATTGTTTGTAGCTGTTGTAATACCATGAAGGAAAGGCCAATCTGGGGGCTGACAGAGCCTGGCGCAGCGTCCTGACGGATAAGATACAGAAGCATATTTAGGCAGCTCAGCGAATTAATGGCTTGTTATGGACAGAGGATGAGATGGTTGGATGGCATCACCGACTCAATGCACATGAGTTTGAGCAAGCTCCGGGAGTTAGTGATGGACAGGGAGGCCTGGCGTGCTGCAATCCATGGGGTCGCAAAGAGCTGGACACAACTGAGCAACTCAGCTAACTGGTGGGCCTTAAAAGAACATCGGTGAAATCTCTGTCCCCTGGAGCGAGGCGCCTGGCTATTTTGGGTTCCTCTCAGGGACCAAGCCATCTGTCACTCCAGCCAACCTGCCTCCTGCAGCCTCAGTGGGCAGCACCCTGCCTCAGGAACCAGCGGGGGATGAGCAGGTGGGTAAGCGCCCCTGCCTCTCCTGCTCTGGGGGGGGGGGGACAGTCCTCAGGAGGCCCCCAAGGGGAATCAACCCCGTCAGGCCAGCTTGACCACCCACCCCCCTCTTCCCTGCAGGCCTGTGTCACTCCTACTCCTGGGGTTGTCTTCTCAGATAAGCCACGGGTGGGCCCGCTGTACTTTCTGGGAGGACTTACCCAAGAAATTGTTGGATGCCTTAAGGTTCTTTCCCTCTAAGCCCATCAGCGTTTGGAGCAGTGACTTGAATATTGATTTCATTGGCGGCATCATCTAATTAACAGATGACTTGAAACCGAGAGAGACAGAGAAAATAATGACCGGCATCCAGAAAGATTCCTCAATGAGCTAAATGATCCCTGGGACTAATTAATAAGTCCCCGCCATCCAGAACCGTGGGAATTAGAGCGTATCGGTATTCCAGAAAAGACTTAAGTGGTCAGAACCTTGATATGAGGTTGACCCGACCTGGGGGGACTCACGCAACAGCTGGCGGACTGCTCGCAGGAAGTACAGGCAGTGGGCTTTACATGTCATGTCGTCTAGAGGTGGTGCAAAAAGGCCTCTGTTCCTCCTCACCCCTTCGTCGTATTCCCAGAAACAGCAGTTCAGCTGTCAGGCCTGGCATCACCGCCACCTTAGCGCGAGTCGCTCATTTTCAGGCACTTTTCTTCTTTCTACCTTGGCTTCCTTCCTCCCCTCACCGCCGCCCCCCCCACAATTAACCATGTCTCAGGGGGTGTTTTCACGCATCTGACTGTGTCGTGTTATCCCGTGGTCATATTTCCTATTTGTTCAGTTCAGTGTTATTCCTGGAGCTCGGAACCCTTCCGCTTTTAATTTTCTTTGATCATCTAAGGCTTTTCTCACCGTCTGACCTCTCAGTAGGATTTCCTGTGCAGTCAGCTGGGCCCGCAGGCTTGCAGCCCCGCACAAACCCACCCCTGCTGCTTCTGCGTCTCCTCCTCGGTCGTCACCATCACCCGAGACCCTCACAGCTTCACGCCGTCAGTGCCCCCACCCTCTCCTGATAACCTGAACGTAGGCTTTTCTGCGCTCTTGATTTATCCCTTCTGTTTTGGTGGAGCACTTTCCCCTGGAGCTTCCTGCCTCCGTCCACTAGGGCTGCGTGACAAAAGCCCGCAGACCGGCGGGCTTCGTTTCTCCTGGCTTCCGGTCCTCTTAGCTGGTGAGGCCTGTCTTCCCGGCTTGTGGACAGTTGCCTGGGGAGCAAGACCACTCTCAGTCTTTCTCATGAGGACAGTGATCCCACCCTGATGACCTCCTCTAACCCCGTTCAGCTCCATCACACTAGGGGTTGCTGTTGTTCAGGCGCTAAGTCCTATCCAACTCTTTGAGACCCCATGGACTGTAGGCCGCCAGGCTCCTCTGTCCATGGAATTCTCCAGGCAAGAATACTGGAGTGGGTTGTGATTCCCTTCACCAAGGGATCTTCCCTACCTAAGGATCGAACCCATGTCTCTTGTATTGGCAGGTGGATTTTTTACCACTGAGCCACCAGGGAAGCCAGGTCATATTAGGGTTCAGTTCAGTTCAGTCCCTCAGTCATGTCCAACTCTTTATGACCCCATGGACTGCAGCACACCAGGCCTCCCTGTCAATCACCAACTCCCAGAGTTTACTCAAACTCATGTCCATTGAGTCGGTGATGCCATCCAAGCATCTCATCCTCTGTCGTCCCCTTTTCCTGCCTTCAATCTTTCCCAGCATCAGGGTCTTTTCAAATGAGTCATAGTGGGGTTAGGAGGATTCAAACATTGGTACACTTCCCAAGAAAAGATACATGAGAAAGTAGTTACTTGAAAAGTTAAACATTCCATACACTCAATCTGTAGACTATGTACAGAATTCCATAATGTATATTTCGAATGTTGAAGGCTTTGTTCCACTACTTCCAGCTGCCTGTGTTGCAGAAGAGAAAGCAGTTGTGCTTTTTTCTTCTTGAATCTCCGTCTTGGATGTGTGATTTCTTTTCCCCCTCTGACGCTTTTGGGGTTTTCTCCTTATCTCTGGGGCTCCTGAATTCCGTGCCTCGCGCCTGGTTGTGGGGTTTTCTGCTCGTGAGCCGGCACCTGATGGGCCATCGAGCCTGACCTGTCACTCCGTCTGTGTTCGTGCTGTTTCTTCTGAGGTCACCTTCCTGCTCTTCCCTTTCTTCTGGAACTTCAGCCAGGAGATCGTGGGCCCTGAATTGCTCTTTAGCATTCCTATTACATCCCCTTTTTGTTCTGTTTCCTCACCCGTCTAGTGAGACGGATGTCAGGCTAGAACTTGTACAGCCTCAGTGTTCGAGGCTGTGCAGAGTGGCGCACAGTTAGACGGGGAGCACCCTCAGCTGGAGGAGCACGCTGTTCACATGGGGCTTCCGCCTGGTGCGTCTCACTCAGGAGTCGGGCCAGCTGTCTTTTCCATTGGAAGCGCCCAAGTGTTCATCTTTGTGCATTTTATTTCTGACGCAGTTTCTCCGGAAAAAAATAGTCCTTTGATGGTTGGATGTGGTTATGATCTGATTTGAAACAATCTCCCTGCTTGTTTCCAGACACGCCCAGGCATCCGGAGCCTCCAGTCCTGGGCTTCCCTCCACACCTGACTCTCCTCCCAATTTCTGACTCTCTCCCTCACGCCTATTAAAATACAGATTTTTTTAATTGGTACCCGTTTAAGTAAATTGTTCATCAGGTGAAAAGAAAGAAATTTTTCAAAGGTACTCAAGGCCCCTGACGTTTTTCCCTGAAGGCTGGAACTCGATCATGCCCATCTGCTTGTATCCTGTCTCCGTTTGGTGATTGGTGACACCCTGTGCCTTCTATAATTGTGAAGCTTTCTAAGTACAGTTTCAAAGGACTCCGCACACGCGGTGCCAAGGAAGCAGGTTTAGAAGGTCTCCTGATGGTGCAGAAGCTGCGGCCAAGCCAGAGGAGGGACAGGCAAGGCTGCTGACCGGCCACACCAACACACACCCCCTCTCAGGGGCTGAGAGCACCTCCTGTCCACTCCAGGGGCTTCTGTCCAGTCTCTGGAGGGGCGAGTTGTGGCCCCCACCCTCCGTGACGGGTTGACATGTCAGCATGTCTGTGTGGCTGAAGTTAAGACAATAAATCTTTCTCTGCTTCTGGTCTGGTTTGTAGAGACTGGAAAATTAAAAACTTTCTTCCTTTTTGACTCTTACTGCTGAGCATCTTCAGAGCAAGTCTGGTTCATCCAGTCACTTGCGGGAACTCCCTGGTGGCCTAGTGGTCAGGACTGCAGGCTTTCACCGCCGAAGGTCCAAGTTCAGTCCTTGGTGGGGGAACTGAGATTCAGCAAGCCATGTGGCATATGGGCCAAAAAAAAAAAACCATGCGCTTGTGAGTAAAACGTTGTCTGTCAGCCCCTTGTGTGGCTGAGAATGTCAGGACTCAGAGAGGGCGGAGGACCTGAGCCAAGGCAAAGCCGAGGTCAGCCTGGTTGGTCCTGCGGCTGCGCTCCCCCTGAAGGCAGCCGGAGGCGCTCTGCTTCACTCCGAGCGTTTTCCTCAGCGCCTGGCTTCCCTGGTGGCTCAGCTGGTAAAGAATCCGCCTGCAGTGCAGGAGACCTGGGTTTCATCCCTGGGTCGGGAAGATCCCCTGGAGAAGGGAAAGGCTGCCCACTCCAGCATTCTTACCAGGAGAGTTCCATGGACAGAGGAGCCCGGCGAGCTCCAGTCCATGGGGTCACAAGAATCAGACATGACTGAGTGACAAACACCTAACAGCTTGTAGGTAGCAGGTCAGGCAGAGAAGTTATTGTGGAAAAGTGCGATATTTTTCTGTTTCTGGAAGGACAGTCGCCTTCAGAGTCTTCAGGGTCAGGCCCTGCTTCTGTTGGTGTCCCCATCTGTGCTTCTTGCTTCTTTGAAGGTTAATGTCCTTTTTCCCTCTGGTGTGATTTTCTCTTTGCCTTTGATTTCTAGCATCTTACCTCTGATATGCTGGGTGTGGTTTTCTTTGTATGTTTCCTGCCCTCATTTTATTTGGCTCTTTTTGATAGATTACAGTTTTCTATTGAAATTCACTGATTTGAAGATGATTGGAAAAATGCCTTTGGAAAAAATTCCAGAAGGATTATGGAGCTCAGTCAGTGTCTTTTCTCTCAATAATTGTGGCTCCTTGAATCCTGCCTGTGTGGTTCCCGCCAGCGCTTTCCCATCGGGGTTTGCATACGGTCTGTCCAACTTGTGTAGTTGTTTTCAGCTATTTCACCACGGCGAAACCATAACTTTAATGGCTGTGGTCACTCAGTCTTACGTGAATGATCCTCATGAATGATTTGTATACTGGTTTTTCTGTGCTAAATCTCTTATTTTAGAAAAAGCAATGAGCAGTTTGTGGTTTTAAAAGTGCCCCCACTCCCTGCCTACTCCAGCCAGTTAGAAAAACAAGCTAAGCAGATATTTAATGTGTCTCAGAATCTATGTGTCCGTGACTTTCCGCCGTATCCTTTGATGATATTTTCTAGGCCCGCTGTCAAGGATTCCCAGATTCCCATGGTCCAGGTAGAAACAGACCATTCACCCCCACTCACCACCCCTGGATGCCGTTTAGTTCCACACCCTGTGAATGTGTTGTGACCCTTGACACAAGCTGTGGTTCGAAAACCGTCTGACCAGTTTGTGGATGCCGTTCAGTCCCCGCTTGACCCTCATGCCCTGGGGTTGGCTCTTCTCATCTCCTCTCCCCCGTCCCCTGCCCATTTGTCCAGCAGGCTGATGGGGTCCCTGCAGTGCTGAGGACAGTGCCAGACTCGGCCAGGACAAGTGTGGGAAACGGCCAACGAGAGTCCCCCTTAGCTCCAGCCGTCCTTCGGCTCCTGTTCTGATGAGCCAGGCAGCTCCACTAGTCACTCTTGTTCAATAAATAAAGGCAGAAACTGGTGCCAACCCATTACTCTTCCTCTGACATGAAGCTTTCGGTTCCTGTAATCCTCCCATTTCTTTTCGCTGTTACGTTAACAAGGGGTTGGGGAACATAGTGAATGAAAAAAGAGCCTTTTTCTTTCCTGGTTATAAAGATAAATATAACACAGAATAAAAAAATTTTTTAAGACATGCACTTTCGCTGCTTCAACTCCTTAGTATAGAAGTTTAAATTTTTTTGCTTCTCTTTGAGCTTTTCTGTTTAAATACATGTTTTATGTAATTATAATGCATAATTTTATAGTCAGCATTTTCACTGCCATAAACCTTTTTTTTCCCCCCCACTTCAACACAGTCTTCGCACTTATACTGTTTGGTACTTTTTTTTTCTCATTGGTATGCCAGTATTTAACAAGCTTGCGGGAGGCAGATCTTTTTTCAGTTTTCTGTAGTAGAAATAATGCCACACTGAACATTGTCAATTCAAGAATCCTACTCCTAAAATTTTTGTGTAACTAATTTGACAGAGGAAAAACTGGTACACAAACAGTATTTTCGTGATTCTTGATACAAGCTGTTGGTCAGAAACTATTCTAACAATTCATGATGCCACCAGTGGTTTTACAGCCACACCTGTGTTAGGTGCTGTAAATTAAAAATATTGGCTTATTTAGCAGCTTTAAATGATATCTTTAATTTGCTTTAATTTTCATTTCTTAGATTATCAGTAAAATTGAGCCATTTTCCAGATGCCCTTTGCTCTCTGTATTTAGAGGTCATTGTCAGCACCTCCACCACCTTCTTTCCCTGCCATGGTATCTGGGAGGGTGTTGGTTTTGGGGGCTCAGAGAAATTCTGCATGTGAACTACTCTGAACAAGACCCAACCCACGATGGGCATACGGTGGTGGGTGTCCATCTCAAAACTGTATAAAAGTATGTGTATATTATGTCCTTCATTCCTTCTCTTTCTCACCCTCAGGGGAATAAAGGAGGTGTGCTTGATGTTTTGTTATTAAATGCATGAAAAACAGATTTTCATTTCAAGTACTTTGATACAGCTTCAGTGTTTTCAAATGAATTAATAACCACCTATAAAAGAGATTAAACTCTGAAGTTTAATTCTTTTATGTGGTTTTAATTATATGAAGTCTATATGTATTCAAGACACTTTAAATACAAGAAAAAAATTTTTGAGGTTAATTGCCTTGTTTGTTTCAAAAAAATAATCTCCAATCCCTGTATACCTTGCAATATAATACAGAAGCATATTGCTTATGTTAATACATTCAGTTATTTTTAACTTATCAAATTTACAAAACTCAATGTTGAAGATAACTGGTAAGATTAGGTTGAATATTTTAATAGGTTGGTGCAGACGTAATTAGCATTTTCAGTCCGTGAATTTTAAATCATTATAACTAGGCTCAAACACATCTTTATTAATCAAAAGAGGAACCATTACAATCGACACATTTTTGCCAGTGAGAAGTTTATTCATGGAGCGTAACAACCCGTGATTTCGGATTTGACAAACTCCAGGAAAGCATTTTCTGCCTCCTGTTAATTGAAGAATCGTTTTCCCTGCAAAAAGTTGTTGAGATGCTTGAAGAAGTAGTGATCAGTTGGTGAGAGGTCAGGTGAATATGGCGGTTTGAGGCAAAATGCCGTAGCCTGATTCCTTCAACCTGTGAGGTGTTGGTTGTGCGACATCAGTCCGAGTCTGTCGTGGAGAAGGACCGGCCCTTCCTGGTGACTGGTGCCGGCTGCGGGCCCTGCAGCTCTCAGTGCCTCTCTTCACCACCGTTTTGCCGAGCGTGCTTCTCAGATGTGATGGTTTCTCCGGGATTCAGAAAGCTGTAGTGGACCAGGCGGGCAGCAGACCAAGCAAACAGTGACCGTGGCCTGTTTTTGGTGCAAGTTTGGCTTTGGGACATGCTTTGGAGCTTCTTCTCGGTTTCGTCACTGAGCTGGTCGCTGCCGGTTGTCGTATGCAGTCCACTTTTCGTCACACATCACAATCCGATCGAGAAACGGTTCGCCGTTGTTGAATTGAACAGGAGAAGATGACACTTCAGAACGATTTTTTTGATTTTTGGTCAGCACATGAGGCACCCACTTACGGAGTTTTTTCATCTTTCCGATTTGTGTCAAATGCTGAACGACCACAAAATGGTCAGCATTGAGTTCTTTCGTAACTTCTCGCATAGTTGTAAGAGGATCAGCTTCGATGATTGCTCTAATGGGTCACTGTCAACTTCCGATGGCCGGCCACCGAGCTCCTCATCTTCCGGGCTCTCGTCTCCTTTGCAAAACTTCTTGAATCACACTGCACTATATGTTCATCAGCACTTCCTGGGCCAAATGCATTGTTGATGTTGTGAGTTGTCTCCGCTGCTTTACAACCTATTTTGAACTCACATATTCAAGAAATTGCTCGAACTGGCATTTTGTCTAACATCATTTCCATAGTCTAAAATAAACATAAAAATACACAGCAAGTATTAAGTCATTAGCAAAAAGACATAAAGCAAGAAAGGAGCATTAAAGTGATATATAACGTGACCACATTTAAGAATGTATTCCAATATCAAATGGCAAATTTCAACATTGCAAAACCACAATTACTTTTGCACCAACCTACTAGTTGAAGGTATTTTTCTCCCTGCATATGTATGACTAAAAATGTGTGTTGTTTCTCTTGTCTTAGGTTAAAAAGGCCTTCTTTGCCTTAGTCGCCAATGGTGTTCGAGCAGCACCTCTGTGGGAGAGTAAAAAGCAAAGTTTTGTAGGTAAGCAGTGTGGGCCTGGGGAGAAATCTGAACACCCGAGGTGTTGGAATCCAGTCTCGTAAACACATTACCAAGTTGAAAAAAGACCGTTGCTTTTTACATCCTGTGAGGTGGGGCTGCTAGCAAATTCAAAACACTTATGAACCTGTACTGGGTTTCTTTTCATCCAGCACCTTTTTGGCTCCAAAGGTTCCTCTGGGCCTCTCCCGGTCCCGTGAGCCCCAGGAACGGGGTCCCCGGCCTGAGGCCCGCCCTCTGCTGGGTTACCGCTGCAGGGCACCCCCGTTTCCTACTGGGTGAACGTCCTTCTGACGCGGTAGAGGAAATGATGGTGACGTGGTTGGTGCCTTTGCTCAATCATTGTCACACTGTTAAAATCGCCGCTGGCTCACAGGATCTAGGCTCCACAACGTGTCGTCCGAGGAATCGCAGCGGACTCGGGTGTTGCCCCCTCTCAGCAGGCGCTGCGTGGTCTGGAATCGACTCCCTGTGTCCGCCTCCCCTCGGGTGCAGCTTCATCGGGGGAGTGCTCCTTGTCTTCATCCCTGTAGTCCTGATGTCCGGCACACAGTGGGCCCTTCATAAATCATGCCTGAGAAAGCTGTTGTTTCTAGAAGGATTCTCAGAAAACCATCCACGTGCTCCCAAAAGTGCCATGTCTCTAGAGCTTATGGCACACTTGATCTAATCTTAAAGTATCCGAAATTATTTGTGTGCAGATGCAAGTCTTTCGTGATGTTTTTGTAACATTCAGAAAGTTTTCTCTCAGTAAATTGCCAAATACTGTGATTAATTCCATTAAATACTATGTGGCTTTAACTTCAGTTAAATTTGTGTATCTTAGTTTGGGGTAGATAATTAACAGGTTAATAGTTTTAAATAATTTATTAAGGTGTGCTGTAATCATTATAGTATAATTTAGAAGATTTTCTAGTAAATAAATACTTCAGGTCTGCTTATCAC
Source organism: Odocoileus virginianus (assembly GCF_023699985.2). NCBI lineage: Eukaryota > Metazoa > Chordata > Mammalia > Artiodactyla > Cervidae > Odocoileus > Odocoileus virginianus. The sequence goes on from NC_069674.1 coordinate 5,583,960, forward strand.
GTGAAATTTTCCTTTAATGTTTTCATAGTTTTATGTTTAATATGTAATTCTTTCTTCCAGGAATGCTGACAATTACAGATTTCATTAATATACTACATAGATACTATAAATCACCCATGGTAAGTGCCAGAAATCATTATGTCAAGTAAGTGGAGCTGTGTATGTCTGTGCATGCATACAGAACTGTTCGTGTGTGTGTGTTTTAACATTTTGTGTGTTTTTCTTTTTTGGTACTGGGCTGACAGTGCTGCTGGTCAGTTTCCCAGATACCCACACACACACACACACACATATATGCATGGGGCCTCCCAGATAGCTCAGTTGGTAAAGAATCTGCCTGCAACGCAGGAGACCCCGGTTTGATTCTTGAGTCGGGAAGATCCGCTGGAGAAGGGATAGGCTACCCACTCCAGTATTCTTGGGTTTCCCTTGTGGCTCAGCTGGTGAAGAATTCTGCCTGCAATGCAGGAGACCTGGGTTTGATCCCTGGGTTGGGAAGGTCCACTGGAGAAGGGAATTGGTTACCCACTCCAGTATTCTGGTCTGGAGGATTCCATGGACTGTATAGTCCGTGGGGCTGCAAAGAGTCAGACATGACTGAGCCACTTTCACTTTCATATAAATATATATATGCAGGAAACCTCGATGTAAATCAGTCTGATATTTGAAGCTTGAAGAAAGTAGTCTCAGGAAACATAGAAACACAGCCTTTTTATTCAGCTTTCAGAAATCCTCAGATTAATGGGATTCTATGTACTTATTTATTGCCTGTGTGCTAAGTAACTTCACTCGCATCCGACTCTTTGCGATCCTATGGAGTGTAGCCTGCCAGGCTCCTCTGTCCGTGGAATTCTCCAGACAAGAACACTGGAGTGGGTTGCCGTGCCCTCCTCTGGGGGATCTTCCTGATCCAGGGATTGAACCAGGGCCTCCTGGCCTCCTGCACTGCAGGCGGATTCTTTCCTGTCTGAGCCGCCAAGGAAGCCCCTGTTTACTGCATAGACTATCCTCTATTGTTTGTCTAGTTGCTCAGTTGTGTCCAACTCTCTTGTCACCCCATGGACTGTAGCCCGCCAGGCTCCTCTGTTCACGGCATTTTCCAGGCAAGGATACTGGAGTAGGTTGCCATTTCCTTCTCCATTCCCGACCCAAGGGTTGAACCCTGCGTCTCCTGCATTGGCAGGCAGATTCTTTCCCACCGAGTCACCAGGAAAGCCCCTACTATAAATTTCACTAGATTTGTGCTCTTTAATGGCATTATGGGCATGCTGTGGCATTGAGATCTACCTGGACGCGTGAATGAAGGAGGCCACTCGTACGCCTTTGGACCAGACGGCTGTGCCCAGTGAAGCCTCGCAGTATGTGAACTGACACAGGATTTACCTTCCAGGCCTGTGGATGTTCATGCAGTTTATTGCAGTTATTCCCAAAACTCCACAACAAGGACTACATGGACACAGTGGTTTTAACAAAGTAAAAATTAAAGTTAGAGAAATTCACTTTTGACATCTTTCTACTGGCTAATTTTAGTGATAGAACTCCCTGGTCCAGTCCCACTGTTTTATAAGCGCATAGTTGGAAACCCACATGTGGCCTTTATCTAACTCTGTGATTTTCGTGATTCTCCCAACTTGTTTGGTTTTTGCTGTTTTTCTTGCTTTATTTCATTGTGAGCCCTCCAGTACAGTGCTGACATCATGAAAGCAGACCTCCTTGCCTCATGTGCCCTCCTAGAGGGAAAGTGTTCCGTATTTCACAGTTACTTTGATGACAGCTGTCGTTCTTTCATAGATGCCCTTTATCACGTTGAGGATGTTGCTTCGTTTTCAGGTTTGCCAGAAGTGTTTCTCATGAAAGGATGCTGAATTGGGCCAGATGCATTCTGCAGCTGTTGAGATTATCGTATTCTTTTTCTCCATTCTCTTAGACACCATTTCTTCGAGCATTTTTGTGTCCCCTCCTCCACTTTCTAGGATGCTAGTTACTCAACTAATACTCTTGCAGCATTTTTCCCAGTATTTCCTCTCTGGGCTTCATTTCAGATATATTTTATTTCTATGTCTTCATTTCCACGGTTCCTTTCCTCCACAATATCTTACCTACTATTTTTTTTTTTTTCCTTTCAGATAGTATGTTTTCTGTCCTGGGAGTTCCATTTGGATCTTTTTTATATTTTCCATTTCTCTCTCCCTGTAATGTTTATGTTTTCCTTTAAATCCTTGAACATATTATGTCAGTTGTTTTATATGTTTCAGAATCTGTTTCTTTCATCTCTGTTCTGGATCTGATTCTAGTGACTGGTTTTTCTCCTGTCATGGGTTGCATTTCTGCTTCTTACAAATTGCTAATTCCTAATGAATGCTGAATATTATATATCATATAATATTGTGAATATTATAACATTATGTGGTTGAATATCTGTATTGTCTTCCTTTAAAGAGTATTGGGCTTTGGGCAGGCAGTTAAATTACTTGAAGATCCTTTATTAAAAGCAATTTTGTTGAGATATAATTTGTGTATCTCACAAATTATACACAAATTGGGTATATACACAAATATACACAAATTGTGTATATTTCACCTAATTAGAGTATGCAGTCCAATGGTCTTTAGTATATCACAGAGTTGTGCAGTCATCACTACAGTCAATTTTAGAACATTCTCATTACCCCAAAAAGAAACTTCACACCTCTTAGCTGTGACACACCACCATTCCACCATGACCTCCAACCCTAGGCAACCAGTAAGCTACTTTGTAGATCTGCCTATACTGGACACCTCATGTAAATGGGATCACACAACATGTGGTCCTTTGTGACCAACTTCTTTCTCATAACATAGTGTTTTCAAGATTCCTCCATGTTGTAGCATGTATCAGTACTGCATTTCTTTTTGTTGCCGAATAATATTCCATTTTATGGCTATATCACATTTTACTTACCCATTCATCAGGTGATAGACATTTAAATGGTTTCCACTTTTCAGCTATTAGGAATACTGCTGCTATGAACAGACACATCCAGGTGTTTTTGTGGATATCTGTTTTCATTTCTCTTGGGTATAGACCTCAGTTTAGTTCAATTGCTCAGTCATGTTCAATTATTTGCACTCCATGAACTGCACCACGCCAGGCTTCTCTGTCCATCACCAACTCCCAGAGCTTGCTCAAACTCATGTCCATTGAGTCGGTGATCCCATCCAACCATCTCATCCTCTATCATCCCCTTCTCCTGCCTTCAGTCTTTCCCAGAATAAGGGTCTTTTCTAATGAGTCAGCTCTTCGCATCAGGTGGCCAAAGTATTGGAGTTTCAGCTTCAGCATCAGTCCTTCCAATGAACACCTAGGACTGATCTCCTTTAGGGTGGACTGGTTTGATCTCCTTGCAGTCCAAGGGACTCTCAAGAGTCTTCTCCAACACCACAGTTTAAAAGCATCAATTCTTCAGTGCTCAGCTTTCTTTATGGTCCAACTCTCACATCCATACATGACCACTGGAAAAACCACAGCTTTGACTAGATGGACCTTTGTTGGTAAAGTAATGTCTCTGCCTTTTAATATGCTGTCTAGGTTGGTCATAACTTTTCTTCCAAGGAGCAAGCGTCTTGTAATTGCATGGCTGCAGTCACCATCGGCAGTGATGTTGGAGCCCAGAAAAGGGTATAGACCTAGGAGCAGAATTCCTGGGTCACACTGTAACCTGTTTAGCGGTTTTCCACAGTGGCTGCAGCATTGCACCTTCCCACAAGCCGTGTGTAGCGTGCCAGTTTCTCCACACCCTCGCTGACACCTCTGACTCTCTCTGATGACAGCCTTTCTCGTGTGTGTGAGTTGGTACCCAGTTGTTTTGCGTTGCATTTCCCTGATGGCTAATGATGTTGAGAATCTTTTCACGTGCTTCTTTCAAGGCTGGCTTTTAAGCTTTGTCAGAGTGTTAATCATTCCTCTGGCTGGTTTAGCTCTCCCAATACTTCAGAGGTCTCTGTGGATTTCCCTGGTTGTTCGGCAAGGACTTTCCACTCTTCGGTCGGAAGGCAAATGTCCTTCAGCGTACGTCTGCCAGGGCTCACAGAGCATCATCCCGTGCATGCCTGCCTAACGTTCCATCAGAAACTCAAGGAGCTCTGTGCAGCCTTCTCTTTTTCTGGACCCCCAGCCCGCTTTGTCTAGTGGTCCGTCCTGCAAGTCCCACGTGGCTCCTTCTGTCTAGACTTTGATTTCTGTGTCCTCAGCTCAGCATGACATGCTCTGCTAGGGGTCAGCTGCCCGCATCAAGGTCTCGCTGCCTCTAAAGCAGGACATGGCGGTCACAGAACTGCTTGCCTCCCTTCTCTCGGGGACGACCGACCTGCCCCGCCTGTTGTCTCATGTCTGAAAGCAGCTCCACATATTTTTTTCCCCATTTCTGGTCATTTGCAGCAGGAGACTTAAGTGTGGTCTCATCTGTTGCATCAGGGCCAGTAGAGCTCTTTGACTATCTCAGACATACCTTTTGGCACGGTTTTTGCTGTCTTGTGGTTGCTGTTTGCATTTCACTATCAATTTTAACTTAACCACAGTCCATTTAGAGTGAATGTTGGTGTTGTGTAGAAAGTATACTTCCATTTAATCTGCCCCTCACGTTTTTATTTTAAACAAAATGAGTAAAAGCAAAAAAAAATTAGTTTTTTATATTTACCCACATAGATACCATTGTGGATCTGAGTCACCATCTGTTTTTATTGCATTTGAAGAACACCCACCACCATTTGTGTGGTCCACATCAGTGATGAATTATGTTAGTTTTTGTTTGTCCGACAATGTCATTATTTCATCTTTTGTTTTTTTTAATCTTGATTTTGGAAGGACAGCTTTGCTGTTTCATAGAGATTGAGCTGTCTGATTTTGTTTGTTTTCTTTAGCTCTTTGAGTGTGTCGTTTTGTCGCCCTTTGCCTCCCAGTGCTTTTGATAAGAAGTCGGTGGAAATGGCTGTCCTTGTGTCCTCTTGGTAAGGCACCAGTTCTGCCTGACTCAAGGCTCTCTCTTTAACTTTGATTTCAGCTGTTGACTCCAGTGCATCTTTGTATTCATCCTGTTACGGGTATGTTGAGTTTCCATGATCTTCTAAGTTGCTTTTCTACCTATTTTGGGGGCTGCTGTTTCTTAAAAAGAAAATTTTTTAAAAATCTCATTCTCTCTCTCGTCTCCTTCTGGGACTTGTATTCCTTGTATGTTAGACCACTTGATCCTGTCCTCTAGGTCTCAGTCTTTAGCGCCAGGGATCTTCAGGTAATATCTGTTGATCTATCTTAAACTCACTAATTCTACCTGGGGTGATCTCCAGTCTTACTATCAAACCTTATTTCTTCTGGATGCTTCTTTTCAGTGGGACGGGGACTGTGACTGTGAATGATTTTGTAGCTTCTCTGGAAGATTTTCCAGGCTGATTTTTCACCAACTGGAAACAGCAATTTTAAGTTATCATTTTTATGTCTGTTATAGAAAGAGCTGTTCCTGATGATGAGAGCCACGGCCGCTAGTTTTCCTATTAACCACTGTATTTACACAAGTGGGGGTCCCGGACAGCCTGTTTTTTAAAGCCCAGTTTTGTTCGCAGGCAGTGGTCTCTGGCTTCCTCCCCGCCGTCCCCAGAGCCGGCCGGGGTGCTGCTCACGCCGGCAGTGGCGGGCCCTCTTGCTCCTCGTCTCCTGCCAGCCTGTCCGCTCAGGCCCTCCTCTCCCTCCCCGCCGTCCCCAGAGCCGGCCGGGGTGCTGCTCACGCCGGCAGTGGCGGGCCCTCTTGCTCCTCGTCTCCTGCCAGCCTGTCCACTCAGGCCCTCCTCTCCCTCCCCCGGACCCTCCTGCTCTCCCCGCCCCGTGGCTTCTCTTCTTTGGAGATCTGAGTCCACGCCCTCCACGGGCATTCTCCTTCAGGCCCTCGGTCCTTGCCGGTTGACACCGTGGTCTTCCAGAACCCTCCTCAGGCACCTCCTCCGCCAGGGTGAGCTCCCTGTTGTGCCCCTGGAGCGGATGAGTCCCCATTTCAGTGCCCCCCACGAATTACTCAAGCGGCACTTTTCATGTTGTGTTCTGATTTCGCCGAGGGCAGGGTGTCTCGGCTGGGAGTGATTTTGCCTCCCCCAGGGACATTACGTCTCCTGGCTGGGGAAAGGGTGGGCTGGTCCAACTGGTGTGGAATGGGCAGAGGCCAAGGATACTACCGAACACAGCGCACAGGACGCCTTAAAACGTCTGTCGTGCCAAGGTCAAGAAGCGCTGTCGTTGGGGTATCTGAGGTTCTTGTTAGGTCGTTGTTAGAGGTAGCGACTCTGTCTTCCGCATGTTTATACCTTATACACACACACCTTCCCATCGTACTGGGGCCAAACGCCCCCAGTTCGTAATAGACCGCCGTGTTAGCCGAGCATGTCCACGCTGCCGACGCAGCTAGAGCCCTGAGGGGTCGTGCAGGCAGAAAGCAGGGAGGCCCTCCTCTGCTGGGCTCAGGCTTCACCTCAGAACCGCCTGCGACAGACCAGGATGTTCTGCTTTCAGCTGTGAAAGCCAGAGGCTCATCGTCCTCGTTTAGGAAGCTGACTCCTTCCTCACCCTTCTCTGTGTCCTGGATGCTATCAGTCACCTAGCATCAACATCGGGAGGGGGGGGGCTTCTCATTTATCCGTCTGTCTCTGTCTCCCCTCCTTCGTTCTCCTCTAAACCTTTTAATTCTTCTCCCAGTGGCCCCCTCCGTCCCCACAGTCACCATTTCGAGACCCAACCTCCGCAACGCTTGGTCTTTCATCTGACTCTGGTGCCGTCCCGTGGGCCCTCTGCTTAAACCATCAGTGCTGCCCTGGCCTCTTCCCCCCGACACAGAGCCCGCCCCGGCTTGTCAGTCCCCTGGCCCCCGGCTCTGACCCCCACCCCGTCCGTCTCCTTTCTGTGTTTCAGGAACGTGAAGAAGTCCTTTTCTTCTCCGGGCCCTTACTTGGGTTTGAGTTCTGGGTTGACGAGAAGTCCACCCAGCAGGCAGAGCCTGGCTGAAATCTGCCTCCTAAAGGTCTCCGGGTCTGACCTCTGACCTCTGCTCATCCCTGTATCCCCACGATAAGCCCTGTGGAGTCTGCTTCCCCCTCCAGTCAGTGGCGGCTCTGCTCAGGACTGTCTCAGTGTCGCCAGGCTGGGTTGGGAGCTCAGAAAGAGGCCAGGCGTTCCTGCGGCAGGGCTCCAGGAGCCCCCCGGGGTAGCGAGCGCTGCAAGAGGCAGCGCCCCATCGTCCCTCACATAGACCTCACAGAGGCTAGTGTGGATGGCCTCCCACCCCATTGTTTAGGGAGGGACGCAGACTCAGAAGCCTTAAGTACTTTGACCGAAAGCAGCAGCCAAGATGCGGTGCTGCACGTGCTGATGACTCCGGGTGATGGCTGCTGTCAAACCTGGTCTACCTTGGCGAAGACGCCCGCCCGGTCCAGCATAACCTGATCCAGCAGCTTAACTAGCACGCTCTAACCAACTGCCCCTTTAAACTAGAGAGGCTAAAAATCTTATATATCCTAAGAAGGAGTGTGTGTTTATATATGTTTAAAATTTGTAGTTAGTATAAGTTGTATATTAACTTTATAGTATAAGTTTTAAATTTTAAAGTGTATCCCAGGTTTTCAAATTAAATTAATAATATTGTGTTGGTTTATGTTTTAAATTTATACATTTGTCTTCAAAGAAATGCAGAGCACGCTTTATGTCTCTCATTTATATTTCTACTATTTCTGAACTACCTTGCTTGTTTCCCTCTGTTGAATTATGGGACTCAGCAGTAGTTGTGAAATAGTAGTTTCTTTTTTTCCTTGTCTTGTATATGTTAACATTTGCAAATAAAAATTTTCCTTATTTCTAGGTACAGATTTATGAATTAGAGGAACATAAGATTGAAACATGGAGGGGTAAGCAATATTGAGTGTTAAAAAATCTTTTTAATAACAGGAAAAAAATATTCTACTTAAACATAAAATGCTTAGTTTCACAGATCCTCCTCTCCACTGTATAAATCTACTATATTAATTAAAACATTCTTTTCTATCTTAATTTTGATACTGTTGTGTGCCATATTACTATAAGTGTTATCCATTCTGTTCAGTACACATGTACAGAGAACCTGTAGCAAGTCTTTATATGAGGCTGGGATGTAAATGAATAAGGAGCAGTGCCCGAGTCTCCGCCCTTCAGTGGGGCCACCATTCACCACTGCGTATTACCTCCCAGATTTTTGTCTTTAGATAGAAAATGCACAAAAGGAATGCCTGAAGTTAACTAAAGCAAGGATCTGTTCCTACTTAAATTTGACCATTATTTCTCTGCAAATTATGGAGAAACATAGAACAAATGAACCTTAAACTAGATGATTTGAATTAAATCACAAGAAAATAACTTCAAGATTACTTTCTTTTGCAACATTGGATTTCACCCTCTGTAATCACAGTACCCTTTTCTGAAATGGAGCCATTTTAAAAATTGTAATTTCAGGGCTGTGAAATCATTGTCTTTAATGAGACCCGTCTTGCTGGGTTGGTACAGCGAGGCCAAAGGGGCAGTCAGCAGGAATGGCACAGCTAGGAGCCAGGGGTGGGCTTCGTTAAGGAGGGATCCTTTGTAGGTGTTCAGGGAGGAGCCTGGATGGAAACAGGGACCCGCTGAAGGTAGTATTTTAATTTAAACCTGAAATTTAGCTTTGTACTTCCCGTTATCTGCTTGGTTTGAAAAGCAACCTTTAGACTGGCTGCAAAATCTGAACATCCGTTAGAATTCTCTAAAGGGCTGGGCCTCTTTTAATCCTGTATGGACGTTTCATTGAGTGATATATTTGATTTATGGTGGCTTTATCACACCAAACCAAAGTGAGTCAACACGGAATCCACATATTAGCCTATTATGCAGTGAATGTATATTTTAACAGTCGGACAGATACTTCTTAATAAATTCTACTGTTTAAGTAATGTTAGACCAAGGTTTAAGTATATTTATGTTTTGTGTATTATATGGCATTTGGTAGTAATAATAATGTCAAGATTTTCTTGAATGCCTTCTCTATAGAAACCTCAGTAAAGCAGTTTATCTTTACAAAGATGATTTCTGCATACTAGAAAGATCCCCAGATATGGTAGATGTGAGCTTTGGTGTGGAAAATAAAACCTAGTAACATTTGAAGAACAAAGTTTGTTTCAGCTTTTATCTTTTAACTTATGAAAATTAGCTTTAGGGGGTATCACACTGAGCTTCGTTTCCTGAGGGCGATCATGACTTGGCAATATTCTGGTGACCTCTGCTGGTACTGCTCTTTTACTAGATTTCTTGACTTTTCTGGTTTTTACAATATCTATGGTAATATTGTTTTTAAATACTTTTCCACAAAGACACCATCTGAAAAACAGTGTGGAACTTGTTTAAAATAACCATAACTATCATTAACACAATCGTTTTCAGTAAGTTAATTCAGTTTGGGTTTTTAATCCTTCTAATCATTGTCTGTAAATGGAAGGATATTTTAACTTAATAATTACAAATAGCAACTATGTTACTAATTACATATTTTCTTTCTATAAATACAGAGCTTTATTTACAAGAAACATTTAAACCTTTAGTGAATATATCTCCAGATGCAAGGTAAACGTGTCAAGTTTTTCTCCTTTGAAAACATTCATTCATTCAGATTCATCCATTTTGTGACCATGGGTAACAGGTTATTTTTGTCTAGATGGGGGCCAGCCTTTAGTATTAAGTTCAGTAAACTTAAGAGACAGTGGAAATCACCGCCACTGTCAGTCCAGAGGGTTGGTGATGGACTAGAAGGTGGTCGTACTAAGCAGCTAGAGAATCCAGATCACCTGCAACAGAAGCCAAGTGGGGAGCTGTTTAGTTATTAGAGCTGCCGATCGCTGAGCTGTCCTCCCAGCCTCGCAGACCAGCCTTTGAAGGGTGTCGTGCCCGGGAATGTGCATTACAGCAGCTCCCCCAGGGGTTCTGATGGGCACTGAAGCTGAGCAGTCAGCCTCCTCAGGCACTGGTCCAGAGGTGGTCAGAGGCAGGGCTGCCCTCAGTCGTCCTGCTGGACGTCCCACTGTCCCAGATCCAGGAGCTTCCCAAAATTAAAGGCAGACATGAAACCACAGGTCCAGGAAGTTGGCAACACGTGGAACCAACCAGGCCTCCTGGGAGCGTCTCAGAGACGTCTCTACGTTCGTATAAAAGCATTCTTAAAACTAGTGCTCTAGTGAGGAAAGCGTGGGCTTCCCTGGTGGCTCCGACGGTAAAGAACCTGCCTGCCAATGCAGGAGACCCAGGTTTGGTCCCTGGGTCAGGAAGGTCCCCTGGAGAAGGAAATGGCAACCCACTCCAGTATTCTTGCCTGGAGAACCCCATGGACAGAGGAGCCTTGCGGGCTACGGTCCATGGGATTGGAAAGAACAGGACACGACTGAGCACACACACACACACACGTGGTGAGAAAAGGTGGAATATTGATTTTTATTTCCAAGACCTAAAAAAGCAGCTCCACCAGCACCCACTCCTTGTCTGCAGTCACAGGAGAAGCCAGAACAGGACGTGGCCAGTGAGTGAAGTCAGGGCAGCCATGCCAAGCCCACCACAGTGCCCTCTGTTCCCAGGGCTGTCCATTAGCTTCCCTGGGGGGTAGCTTCTGTCCTTTCAAGAAGTATCAACCCTGCTATTATGAAAACTGCTCTCCTAGAGGTTTGTTGCTTACATTTGGGTTTGAGGTTTTATATCAACACCGATTGTGGAAGATCAAAAATTTTGCTGAAGTTTGCAGTCTAAAACTTTTCCAGAACACTTTAATGTCTATCAACCTTTTAATAATTGTTACTGAAAGGCATTGAAGATACATTGAAAGCAGGGGTGGTCCACAGTTTTCTAATTCTTCTTTAAAGCCTCCTAACAACTGTAATGGCTTTTCCCGCAGCCTCTTCGATGCTGTGCACTCGTTGATCAAAAATAAAATCCACAGATTGCCAGTTATTGACCCCATCAGTGGGAATGCACTTTATATACTTACCCACAAAAGAATCCTCAAGTTCCTCCAGCTTTTTGTAAGTAGTTTTTAGTGTTTCTAAAGATGTAGTTGCATCTGCTTTAACTAATTTACTTCAAGTAAATTGACTCCCTGTTACCCTCATAGAAGAAATTTGTTAGTTTTGAGGTCTCCGTTTCTAAACTTCCATTTCTCAGCTCACTGCTATTCGAATTGCACATTCTCAAAGTTGATTCCAATTAAAAAGCAATCCCCTTTTAGCACAAGTATCAAAATATTAAAAACACTTTGAATTCTCTATTTAAATAAGAATATTTTTATCGCTTGAAATGAGGGGACATAAAGCAATTTGCAGGTCAGTCTAATTAAGGATAGACCTAAGATAACGAGCCAGATTGCCTTATTAAGCTTTATTGGTATCATGGTTTTGGAAATATATTCAAAAAGTCTTGTCCCCCAGATTATCTTATTATTATAAGTGCAGCAGTGATGGAAAAACCCAAAGCAAATAAAATTTTGACCAAGAGAATACCATGTTGGTCCAAATGAGGGCTATATTTTCTGTAGGTTTTGCCAGCTGTGTTTGAAATAAGATGGCTTCATAATCAGCAAAAACGTAGAACCTCTTTGCTTCACAGTGTTAAAAAGAGGCTCAGAGGACCAGAATGTTTACAGAAGGGCTTTAATCTTTTTTTCTGTCTAATTATATGCACTGAAATTGAGGTTATAAGTAATTGGTCAGCTGGAACCAGTAGGTGGCCTCATTCATGGTTCAGAAGAGATCATATTAAGAATCATTCTTTAAAAGAAGGTAAAATCTGCATGAGGTTAGCTTTGGCGTCTTCCTTCCAGCTTCAGATAAGGAAGTAATGTAGCATCTGGTGTGACACGCAAGAGCTCAGCTGCTCTTGGCACCTGCCCCCACCCCCCAAACCCCTTGCCAGACAGCAGCACAGAGAGTTTAGTGAAGACTGGGAGGGAAAAACAAAAGACTGGGAGAAACGCCTTGTCCATCAGAACAGCCCTGTGTTCTAGTAAGTTTGTGTAAATGCAACCCTCTTCATGCTTAAATGCATAGCAAGAGTAGGAAGGAGAAGAGCTAATTTACAAAAAAAAAAAACAAAACATGAAGTTTGGTAGAGACAGTCCAGGGGAGAACTGCAGAGGCATGGATCTTGATGGTCAGACTCCCCGTCTGCCGTGGGCTGGATGCAGTCCCCTTGGCTCTAGCTCCAGCAGGACCCCGGGCAGGGGCTGGGCCAGGCCCTTCGCCCACGTACCCCTCAGAGTCATCATTTAAAAAGAATACGAATCAGGAGCACCAAACACCACTAAGCACTGACACTGCGTCAGGCACTTCACATGATAAACCTGATCCCCGCCACCACCCTTCTCAGGTAGGTATTTTTACTCATCTGATTCGTAAGCGATACAGTTCAGCGAGGTGGTGTGGCTTCGCCACGGTAGCCCTCGCTGCCCCCGCCCCCCTCGGGAGGTGGCTCGGGTCCTAGCGCTCAGGGCGCCTGGCTCACAGACCCAGACCCCGGGTGGCCGAGCTCCAGCCCACTTCCATGGCCGCGCTGTCGAGGAAGAACCACCCATAGTCAGAGACTGGCCTTGGGCGGTTTTTCTCTTCTATACAAAGGAGAGGAGGTTGCCTCTGCCAGTCCTGCCTTCTATTTGGGCCAATATGGTCATTACAATCATGCTGTTAGAGTGTCCAGCTAGGAATTTCCAGATAAAAAATGAAGAATTCTAAAGCCTGATTCTTACTGACTTGAAAGCACTCTCAGAAGCAGTAGCATTGCCCCTAGAGACATTTGCCCATTAGCCTGAGTGGACAGTGTGGATCAGGGGTTAGTGATCCTGCATCGAGATGGGCTAGGTGACCTAATAGGCCTTTCTTTTTTTTTTTTTCTCTAAATTTCTAGGATTCTCATGATTTGAATATTGATGAACTCTTTGACTTGAACATTTTGTTTCTTCTAATTGTTCATCTTTTCCTGATAATTATAAGGTACACCAGGAGGACGGAATCAACTGTGCCCTTTATAAAAGGTGGATTTTTGAAACCATAGAACCTTGTTTTGTTTTAGTCAAACGTGACCCTAGGCTTCTCTCTTCTGACTTCTCCCTCCTCCTCTAAAACAGCCCATGAAAAGAAAAGTTAACTTTTAAATGTTCTTCTAATTCTATTCGGTTGGCTTGTTCTTGTTCCTCATAGACAAAAATTGAAGTCCTCCAAAGGAGAATTCGGGATGTTAGAGGTGGGATGGGGTGAGAACTGGCTTAGCCGCTCAGCTAGCCACCATCCAACACTTCGGGTTTGGAAGCGTGTGGCTTCTTAGTAACTGTTACTTAAAGATGACAGCAGGACCACGAATTTAACAGGAATAATTTTAAAAGGTTCTTGGTGGCTGATGGGCCTTAATATCCAAACAGACTTGTTCCCTTCTGTCCACTTTCCCAGTGAATGAAGAGGAGAAACTGTTAGTTTTACTAAGTACTTAAATAGAAGCTTAGACATACAGGCTGGTTTGAACAAAGACACAGTCCTTATATGTAACATTTTCATATTAATTCAGATTTCCGAGTAGATTTCTAGAAAAGACTAATTTGTTGCACATAGTTTTTCATCAAGTGTGGACATGTGAAGGTTAACAGGGTGTGTCTTGGCTCTCGAGCATCTGTACTATCTTCCTGTCTAGATGTCTGATATGCCAAAGCCTGCCTTCATGAAGCAGAACCTGGACGCACTTGGAATCGGGACCTACCATAACATCGCCTTCATACACCCGGACACTCCCATCATTAAAGCCTTGAACGTTTTCGTGGAAAGACGAGTGTCGGCCTTGCCCGTGGTGGACGAGTCAGGTCTGTGTGCCAAGCCATACCTGTTGTCTCCTTAGGGTAAAGTGTGTGTGTTAGTCACTCAGTCGTGTCTGACTCTTTGCGACCCCATGGACTGTAGCCCGCCAGGCCCCTCTGTCCTTGGAATTCTCCAGGCAAGAATACTGGAGTGGGTCGCCATTTCCTCCTTCAGGGCATCTTCCTGACCCACAGATCAGACCTGGGTCTCCTGCATTGCAGACAGATTCTTTACCATCTGAGCCACTATGGAAGTCCCGCTTAGGGTAAAATTATTGTTAAATGACCTGGCATATCAGATAAGTGGGGAAAAGGAAAACTTAGATCAGGGAGCACTCAGCATAATAAGCATATTTTCCATTAAGATATGATTTCATATCTGTTTTTAAACAGACAAATTTATTTTGTTTAGCAGTATTTAATTCCTAGTGATTATCTAGTTAAAATTGATATTAAATGCTGTTTTTTGTTTCTAAGACTTTTTCTAACATATATTTTTATTTTTAGGAAAAGTTGTAGATATTTATTCCAAATTTGATGTAATTGTAAGTATTTTTAATTTTGTTAAACCTGTCGTCTAAAATTCCCATGAAGCATATTCATTACTCTGTTTTTGTGATTTTTCCTAACTTAATAATTCCTGGCTTATTTGAGGATGAGGATCTTATCAGAGAATTCCATAGACTCCCCCATAATAATTGTACTTTTATTGGTATTTTATTCATTGATTTAGCAGTGAATAGCATACTAGCAGCATTTTATAATTCTTTTTCAGATCAGCCATGACTTATCTGTTACTATAGCATGTGTGTATATTAAGTGGTCATGTTTCTCTGTGGGAGACAGTAGTTCATTCTGCCAACAGGCATGGGCCTAATACACACGTGGATCCCTGGGTACACATATACCCCACTGCTTGCTGATTGGCAGCAGCTGTTCTAAAGAGGACAGCAAACCTATTACATAGCGTTATATAAAGATCTTCTTTAATCCCTGGTTTATTATTCTTTAATCCCTGGTTTAAATTTACTAGATTGATTTTGGTGCTACATCCTTCCACTTGGTGCTTCCCCCCCCCCCCCCACCCCGGCCCAACTCATTTAAATGCATTTCCTTAGAGTTTTACATTAATTCTAAGAAAGGGAACTGAAACTTTGATAGCCCCAAACATGCACATCTTTTTTTTTTTTTTTTGGCCACAATATTGACTGCAGCATTTAAGTATTCTTTTGTAGCTGTCTCAAACCCTTATGTTTCATCCTGTTCCGTTTAACATATTAGACAGCATAAAACAGGCTTACTGGAATCTGGCTGGGTGGGACACCTCTAAGCTGAATCAGAGCCTTAAGAACCGCTCAGATCTACAGGACTTCCTCCACGAGTGCTGGGCCCTGACGGCTCCCCACCCCCACGCCTTCCTGGCAGAAACTTTCCTCCCCAGCCCTGGGGACTTCTCACCATTGGCAAATGTCAGTCCACCTCTCAAAAGACTCTATACATCAGGGAACAGCCTGTAGAGTAAGAGGGAGAGGGATAAATTAGAGTTTGGGATTAGCAGATACAAATTACTGTATGTAAAATAGATGAAGAAGATCCTACTGTAGAACACAGGAAACTATATTTAAGATCTGGTAATAACCTAAATGAAAAAAATACATATATATGACTAATTCACTTTGCTGTATACCGAAGAGTAACACTACCTTGTAAATCAACTATATTTCAATTAGAAAAAAAAAGAACCCTACTGGGTAAAAATGGGGGACTCTTCCATAGGTCACACAGTCAGAATTTAACACAATTGCTTCATAGTAAAAGTATACCTTACAAGCTTTACTGTTGATAAGATGATGAAATAACAGAACTGATGGCATGTGTTAAGCTGGTACCATGGTACTAAATTAAGATGAAAATTAATGTTTTTTTAAAAATCAGGTTGCTTTGAATTTGCTTTGGTCATTAATGTGAATGGAAACAAGGGATATAACTCACTGCTACTTGATTACAGAACCTTGCTGCTGAAAAAACGTACAACAATCTAGACATCACAGTGACCCAGGCCCTACAGCATCGGTCGCAGTATTTCGAGGGTGTAGTGAAGTGCAGTAAGCTGGAGATACTGGAGACCATCGTGGACAGAATCGTGAGAGCAGAGGTGAGGCGGCTATGCTCACACACAGACACACACACACACGTCCCTCCCACCTCCCTCCTTCCTTCCCTCCACCAGCGCTAACTAGGAAGCGGGGCCCCAGGAATTCCGAGTCACAGGAGCAGCCCCTGAAGCAGCCTTCCAGTCCAGTCACGTGGCAGTCTCTTGCTGTAGAGTGTATCGCGTGTCTCGGCACTTAGTAGGTCATCTGTGAAAGGCCACTGAATTAAATTTATAAGTCCTGATGTCATAGCCAAATCAAGTAATTGGGTAGGCTACTTTCATGGTTTTAAAACTTAAGAAAACAGAAGTCCCAAGAGCTTTAAGTTTCATTAGGGTGTTAGTGAATTTAAAGCTATAGATGTAATTATATGGTTTTAACAAAGTAAGTCAATAAAACTGTGCTCTGATCTTTTACTGAGTTAGAGTAATTGTCTTCCTATCAGTGTGGCTCTTCCTGATTTAAACTGTAAATGGTCAGTCCATCTCCTGACCCTCAGCCTCATGTCCCCTTTTATTTTACTGCTTGCAAGATTTTTTAATATACTTTCCATAACACTCTAAATAAAAGATGCACAGGATCACCCCCATAGTGTATCGAATACATTAAACCCATCCTCAGATAATTTCTTTCCTTTCTTGTTAGGGATAGGGAATTACCCTCTTTATCAGTCTTTAGGACTGAAGCATTGATGTGACTGTGTTCCTCCTAACCCTTAACTGGGCAAAAGCCGTTCATCAGTCTACTCAGATTTATATTTAAATGCAAGGATGCAGTCCAAGAAGAAAAGTACCTGAGTGTTTTCAGGCTTATGGCGGGTGACCTCAGCGTGCTTTCTGACTCTTGCCTGTGACATGGTGTGGAGTCTGGAGTCCCTGTTCAGGAGCCAGCGGCGCCCAAGCCCACCAGCCCTGCCCGTGTCACACGTGTGAAGAGCCCCACTGCCCTGTCTCGGGGCCGACGCCCCAGCTTCAGCCGCCAGGCTTTACCCTGTTTCCCTAGCCTCAACATGAAGGCGTTCCTTTTTCTACTTGACTTTAATACCCATTACTAGTTTTCCAAAGGGCTTTAAGTGGCTTAGGAATACATCTAAGCTTCCTATTGTTCTTTTATGTGCCTTTTGAAGATCATAAGAAATCCCTCCGTAATTATAAGGACAATGGACCACATCCATCTGAGGGACTCCTTTATAATGATTAAGGATCATGTTAAAGGAGGATGCTCTTGATATGGAAAAACAATATATTGCCAAGTAGAAAGGCCAATATAAAGCGTAATCCTTTGTGTGAACATAACGCTCACATGCATAGAAAAGAGTCTACAAAGACTTGCACCTCAGTACTAACACGGCTGTTTCTGGGGACGTGAGGACGTGGGGAGTGCCAGCACTCCTGCGTATTCCCACGCCCCTGTTTAAGCGTGTGTTACTGTCACATAAAAGGAGAAAGTGATTGGCTCGTCCTGGAAGTTCATCAGGTGAGCAACACAAATTTCACTGTAATGTGAAATAGATCATTGAGGAAAATAAAAACATAATTAAAGTTTTCTGGTTACCCATCTTGACTTTTTTCCTCATTAATTATTTTCCACCAAAATATGTTGAAGCTGAAAACTGGGGACAAAGACCAGTTTTTAGCATCAACATATTTTGTTAGGAGAAGGGTATACATCAGCAATGAATATATCCGTGATGATTTGCCTTATTTATATAATGAATATCACACTAGCTTTTAGAAAAGGAACATCTGTAAGTTTAGACTCACCAACAAATAAAATACTTTTGGTGCAACTAATTCTAAGTGAAATGGTTTCCCCTTGACCTTTAGTAGTTCAAAAGAGAGTCATTTACCATTATTAAATATTAACAACCAACTGTGTCTAGTATAGAATATAAAGCATTCTCTGACCCTAACTGTCAAGCATCAATTTATGATCACAGTTAATAGATAACTGTGTTATATCACAGGGTGATTGAAGAACCTAAGTTGTTCTAGAGGAGCTTTTAAAAGAAATGTACAATTAGCATGATTAAGATGACAGAGTAATTTCCTTTTTAACCTAAGAGCAAGCTATGATGTCAGAAGTGTCACCAACACAGTATCATTCGAGACAGACTTTGAAAAGGATGCCCCTCCTCCCTCCATCTCCTTGCTGTGCTCCCCACCCCTGATTCTGCACCAGCCAGGGTTTCTGTGGTCAGCATGAGGAAGAGAATCTCCAAGCTGGCCGCCGGCATGTGGTTGCCTCAGGCCTGAATCCTAAAGCTCATACATCAGAGAAGCTCTATGCTCGCCCTCTCTTTCCTGAGGACACCTTGTTACAGTAATACCTCAAACACTGTCCACTTATAAAAGGCTTTCAAGTAGAAAACAGGACATGAATGTAATTTATTTCACTGTATTATAGTTGATTATCCTCTGTTATTCTTAATATATGAACTTCATAGAGAAAAAAGAAAAAATAAGCATAGTGACCTTTTAGTTTTGCTGTTTATTTGGACTTCTCTGCCATGTAAAACAGTTATCTGATAGTTACTAGAAACCAAAGTACAACGGTAAAAAAAATCTAAAACCATTTAAGAGATTATAGCTACATGAAATAGCTACTGCTACACTTCATGTTTTGAGTTGTATCTTTCATGTATTAATATTTTGAAAATAGAAAGCTTAGCCAGACATAGCCAGCCAATGTTTCTCGTGTGCATGAGGGCTAAGTTGTTTCAGTCGTGTCCGACTCTTTGCAATGCTTTGGACTGTAGCCCTCCAGAGGATCTTTCTGACCCAGGGATCAAACCCAGGTCTCCTGCATCGCAGGCAGATTCTGTATTGTCTGAGCCACTAGAGGTTGTTACTCACTGTATAGTACGTGAAAGATTTTCTTTCTAAGGTTCACTTTAAAACTTGACTTATTTCAGCTTTCACATGTGGGGCCTCCTCTTCTCTCGTTTGCAGGTCCATCGGCTGGTGGTCGTCAATGAAGCCGATAGTATTGTGGGAATTATTTCCCTGTCCGATATCCTGCAGGCCCTGATACTCACCCCCGCAGGTATAAATGCTAGTGTCTGACCTTCACCGTAAGTACATGGCAGGGGGTGGGGGGTAAGCAGTAAGCCCTTCCCTAGCACCTGCCAGCCGCAGCCTTCTCTACAGTAGCTCATCAAGCATTTTCATTTTCATTGTGGTTTTGAAGTTTCACTGTCCTACTTGAGAGAGAAAAGTTTATAGAAAAGTATTCTGACTTAAAAGCATCCTATCGATACCCAGTCCTTGAGTAATCAAGGACTTATTGCCATGTTCATCATAACCTTTTCCTTTAAAAAGAGTTCCTCGGTTTTGCTTTATTTTAGGGCTGCTAACTGGAAATCAGGAAAGAAATTCTTTGGGATCCACCTATTGAAACCATCCTTGGGTTCAGGCCCTGGGTTGGGAAGATCCCCTGGAGAAGAAAATGGCAACCCACTCTAGTATTCTTGCCTGGAGAATCTCATGGACGGAGGAGACTGGCAGGCTACAGTCCATGGGGTCACAAAGAATTGGACACGAATGAGTGACTAACACTTTCACTTTCACCCTTCGAAAAGAACTTACTAGTAGTGACTATATAAAACAAATGAGCTGCACAAACTTTTCCATTAATAGTATATTAATAGTTAATTACATTAACTGCCAAATGATATTTGGTGACTAAACTCATTTTCTCCCAGATTCACTCTAAGCAAACCCTCAGGTCTCAGTCAGGAGCCTGCAGGACTGGGGAGGGGACTTGTTTTTTGGAGGGGGGGTGGAGGGGGCTTTAGAAGAGAGAAGTTGGTGTTTCTTCCATGCCACAGTTTATTAGATGGGTCCTAAAACCACCACCCCCGCCTCTACCCACCCCCACCCCCCATCCTACCGTACTAAGCATTTACAGGTAGGCCAGCCTCAGGCTTCACAGATCAAGGCCAAGACCTGAGAGTAAATGATATGCCCTTTGAACTCTTAAGTTAAACATTAAAATTTGCATTTACTAGGGTATTGATTTTCCTTTAGTTCAGAATCAGACTGGCTACGACCAGTTTTTACAATTGGCCTGTGACCTGAATTGGCCTGTGACCTGAATTGGCCCTTGACCTGAAGATACCCGCCCTAAAGGACCCCCACCACCAGCAGGAAGCAGACCCCACTACGCGAGGAGGGCGGGGGCGGGAGCTTGGCCCCAGGGCCGGGGCTCGCAAAGCTGCAGCAGCACCTGGCCGGTGTTGGAGAAGTCCAGGGGGCCCAGCCTGCGTCTGCTGAGTCGAACCTCTTGAGATGGGGCTTGCCGCAGTCATTTTCAAATCTCGGACATTACAGAACTTCACTTTAAGGACAAGTTTCAGGACAGCGTTAGAGGTCAACCTCTGCACACACCACGAGCGATCAGCCTTCAAGTCCAGCCACCACCGTGCAGCTGACCCCTCACCCATGGCACTGCTCATCCCCCTTTCCTTCTGGAAACCAGTCCTCTGTTCTCCATGTGTTTTTGTCATTATTTCATTAGTTTTGGCTCAGGGTTTTTGTTTTGTTTTAAGATTCCACATATGAATGAAATCCTATGGTATTTATCTTTTCCTGTCTTATTTCATGCTGAAATAAGTGAAAGATCCATCCACATTGTCAAAAATGGCAGGATTTCATTTTTTTCCAGCTCATGATAATCTCTATAGTCATGAAATGAGAAAAGGACTAAAAGAATGTGAGATTGTCCATAGCATTACTTACAGCAACCTAACACTGGGAATAACCCAGACATCTTTGAGCGCAAGAATGGACAGACAGCATTCTGTCCGTTGGTGGAATGGATGGATGGTGAACGCACAGCTGTATCTGACAGTGGACGAACCTCACAGACAAACCATAGAGCGAGGAAGCAGGGCCAGTGTGGAGTGTGTGGTTCCACTGGTGTACGGCTGACCCTTGAACATTACGAGTCCACTTCTACGTGGAATTTTTTCAGTAGTAAAGACCGCAGTCCCACACGGCCCATGGCTGGTTGAATCCACAGAGGCGCAGCCAAGGATGCGAGGGGAACGTGGGTACAGAGGCCGAGCTGTATGCAGCGCCCCGGCCCCCTATGTTCACCAGCCAGCTCTACAGCGCCTCCATGCTCGTGAGGGAAAGGACTCTCCTCCACTCAGCCTCATCCCCACGGCCACGTCACTTGGCACCTTGACAAAAAGACACCCCTTTTCTAGCCGGCTGGCCCTGGGCCAAGGCACACAGCTTGCTGGGCAGAGTCAGGCCAAACGTCAGCTCACTTCTGTCCCCGAGGCCAAGATTCTTTGTGCATCACAAATTCACAGTAAGCAATTCTTGATCCTGTCTGTGCCTTGGCATCACAGACCAGAAGAATGAGAATGTTCATCTGGGCGAGTTTAAATTTCCATCCAGATTGGATTTTTTTTAAAATTCTAAGTCACTGATGCAAGTCAGCATTAATGAGATTGCAAGTAGGAAACCTGGGCCACAGCTGGATTTGAAATGTATGTTAACACAGAAATAGCATTATGAAGACAGGGATAGTCAAATTAAGAGTTCTTTCTAGTACAGTGGATGTAACACTGTTTATTTAAGGACGTGCCCTGTGCTCCCAGTAACTGGATTATCCGTGAGCCTTGGGGGCAGAGCTCTCTTGGAATGGAGGGAGCACCTCCTTCAGACCAGAGGTTCCCACGCACTGGTCACAGTGTGGTGGGAATGTCAAACCAGAGGTCCCGCTTGGGCAGCCAACCCCGCTCTCCGCCTGCTCTCCCCCAGAGCTGTAAAGAGTGTGGGCCAGCTCGAGGCTCCCCTGTGCAGCCTCCACCCCTTCTACAGAATGAGCAGCCAACACAGGCCTCCTGTCCCTCCTGAGATCCGTACCCTGATTGAAACCACACCGCGAGGCCCCACGCCCAGGATGAGCACTGTGCTGTGGATGTTTAGGGAATAATGAGTAAGAGATGCTTTTGAAAGCATCACTATTATGTGAAGAAAAGGGCAGTTCAGTTCAGTTGCTCAGTGGTGTCCAACTCTTTGCCACCCCATGGACTGCAGCACGCCAGGCCTCCCTGTCCATCACCAACTCCCAGAGCTTACTCAAACTCATGTTCATCGAGTTGGTGATGCCATCCAACCATCTCATCCTCTGTTGTCCCCTTCTCCTCCCGCCTTCCATCTTTCCCAGCATCAGGGTCTTTTCCAATGAGTCAGTTCTTTACATCAGGTGGCCAAGGTATTGGAGTTTCAGCTTCAGCATCAGTCCTTCCAATGAACATTCAGGACTGATCTCCTTTAGGATGGACTGGTTGGATCTCCTTGCAGTCCAAGGGATTCTCGAGTCTTCTCCAACACTACAGTTCAAAAGCATCAATTCTTTGGCACTCAGCTTTCTTTATGGTCCAATTCTCACATTCATACATGACTACTGGAGAAACCATAGCTTTGACTAGACGGACCTTTGTTGGCAAAATAATGTCTCTGCTTTTACCAGTAGTTATTCTTTTCACTGGATAATGGACACAGTTCCCCATTAAGGATACTGATTTGATATATAACATTTTCTCTTGTTGAAAAAAGTTTTAGCTATAGTTCATTGTCCAGCTTATCTCAGATGTTTCAAGTGAACTTAAGTATCTACACATGCAACCAGTGAGTCAACAGCCCAATCGCAGTAGCTACAATCTTTTAACCCCTTATTTTTATAGATTGTTAATCTCTTTCAAAGTGAACTGTCTTCTAGTGTCTGATGAGAAAACAGAGAAGCTGTTGTAATGAAAAATAAAAACAACTGCCCCTTCCCAACCCATTTAGAAATATCCTGGCCAGATGAGAGTAGGTGTTAGGTGCAGGTACTGTCAACATGTTACAATGTGGTTTTTTTTCATATTTTTTTGTAAGTATATACAACGGAAGTACTTTGCACCTTTGCTAAAACTTAAATACACATTTCTTTAAAAAATTTTTAGCAGCAAAACCCTCTTCTTTTCAAATTAAACCTTGCACAGTTAGAGTTGCAATATGCAGTATGGATTAAAGGCATGCTGCTGCCATGGGGGGCAGGGGGTGGAGCCCGGACCCACCTGCTCATTGCCCACAACTCGTGAGGCTCTGCAGGTGAGGGTAGGAGCCGTGGGGTGGAGAACCACCTCTGTGCGCACCTAGGACCGGTGCAGCGGCAGCATATTCTTACATTGCTTTGAAACCTCCATTTCCTATCTCCTGGCAGGTGCCAAACAGAAGGAAACGGAAGCCGAGTGACCCCCGTGAGCGGAGGAGCCCTCGCAGGAGGACTTGAACAAAGATGCTGGGTCACGCTTTGCCTCATGAACACGGACCGCGATGAACACAGCAAAAATGGCTGAGAACGTGTGGTATCAGGGTTTATCGATGGGTTTTTTTTCTTTCCCAGTGATTTTGACACGAAGCATAAAAAGAGAAAGCTTGTATGTGTTTGAAGATTTCAAGCTTGCATTAAAAGACTGTTCTCAGACCATCGTCTGAAAGATTTCAAATGCTGTATGTCATTAAAGTGCACTGTGTCCTGCGTTTTTATTCTTTTTCATGTTAAAGAAGTCACTGGTATCTTAACAGGCAGCATGACATAAGGCAAGTGTGTGGCCTATTGAGAACTAGTGCCTTATGTCGGAACAGCGGCCCATCATCCCCGCTGCCCGCAGCGGCCAGAACATGTCCTGGCGAAGCGGCACTGCTGGAGTGTGAACGTCTCTGAACCTGTACCAAATCAGTTTGTCTTCATTCAATTTGTTGACTAGCTGTAATCTGAATATAAATAATTTACTTTATATAAAATTTTAATGATGGTCTTACGTTTAAGTGTTCCGTTCTGAACCATAGTGTAAAACAAGGCTGACTTACAGCAGCTTTATTTATTTTTTACTTCCATGCAATTTTTTTACACATCTTTTTGGTGGGTAAACTTCACCATACCCATGAATAAACCATTGGTTGCTACTTTGAAAGGGCAGATTTCTCGTCATTTCAGTTCAGACCTGGAAAGGATAAGACTTCTCAAAGAGCCAGTGTTGGGTTTTAAAAGCTGACATTTCTAACAGCATGTGTGGGAACCTGCTCTGCAGGGCTGCAAACAAAGTGCCCGGAAGATGTCTATTTTTTTTTTCTTGTGTTTTGACATGAAAATCATGATGTCTGTATGACTGCTGATGGAATTGTTTTGTAAATTTTACTGTGGCATATACAGTATTGTCATATGGTTGAGGAGAAACACAATGTTTCCTAGTGTAAGTGCTCTGAAAATGTTGACACTGTGTGTGTGTGTGTGTGTGTGTGTGTACACACACGGGTATAGTTTGGTTTTTTGTTTTTGGGTTTGTTTTTTTTTTTGCAGATTGAAAACTTAAAATAAATCTTACTATCTGCCGTCTTGTTAAAGAAGTTCTTTAAAATACTTTGTATTTGAGCACACATTAATTAAAATCCTACATGCAATTTCCCACTTAGATCTTTCTCCCCAAATAAAGGAGAACATGCATTCTCCTATTCTTTTTTACATCAACAGGAAAGAAAACCTTAATGATTTGATTCGTAAACTTTATCTCTCTCCATTATTAAATAAAACATTTCATTTAAAATTTCCATGCATATTTTTTTATGCTAGGGATCAATTTTTTCATCTAACAGGCCAAATATGAAAGAGTTTGCCTGTTTTCCCCATAGAAACAGTAGTGTTTGTGATTTAGGCTAATGGTAAATCTTGGAGAACAATGAAATATCAGAGAAAGTTAAAAAAATACTGGGTAATAAACCTGACCAAGAAGATATGCTAAGAACTGTAAAACACTGATAAAGGAAATTGAAGATGATTCAAAAAAATGGAAATATATCCCATGCTCTTAGACTGGAAGAATTGACATTGTTAAAATGGCCGTGTTACCCAAAGCAGTCTATAGATTTAATGCAATCCCTATCAAGTTACTCATGACATTTTTTACTAGAACAATAATACTAAAATTTATATGGAAACACAAAAGACCCAGAATTGCCAAAGCAATACCAAGCAAAAAACAAAGCTAGAGGCATAACCCTCACAGACTTTAGACACTACTACAAAGCTACGGTAATCAGAACAGTCTGGTATTGGCAAAAAAAAAAAAAAAAAAACAGACATATGAATCAGTGGAAGAGAATAGAGTCCAGTAATAAATCTACACACTTACACTCTTCAACAGAGGAGGCAAGAATACACAATGGAGAAAAGATTCTCTTCAACGAGTGGTGCTGGGAAAGCTGGACAGCTGTATGTAGATAAATGACGTTCAAACACACCACACAATACACAAAAATAAACTCAAAATGACTTAAATACAAGACATGATACCATAAAACTAGGACATGGGCAAAGCATTCTCTGACATAAATAGTACCAATTTTTTTTTTAGGTCAGTCTGTCAAGACACAAGTAAAAGCAAAAATAAAGGGGACCTAATCAAACATTAAAAGATGCTTACTCCTTGGAAGGAAAGTTGTGACCAACCTAGATAGCATATTAAAAAGCATAGACATTACTTTGCCAACAAAGGTCCATCTGGTCAAGGCTATGGTTTTTCCAGTGGTCATGTATGGATGTGAGAGTTGGACTGTGAAGAAAGCTGAGCACTGAAAATTTGATGCTTTTGAACTGTGGTGTTGGAGAAGACTTAAGAGTCCCTTGGACTGCAATGAGATCCAACCAGTTCATCCTAAAGGAGACCAATCCTGGTGTTCATTGGATGGACTGATTCTAAAGCTGAAACTCCAATACTTTGGCCACCTGATGTGAAGAGTTGACTCATTGGAAAAGACCCTGATGCCAGGAGGGATTGGGGGCAGGAGGAGAAGGGGACAACAGAGAATGAGATGGCTGGATGGCATCACCAACTCGATGGGCATGAGTTTGAGTAAACTCCAGGAGTTGGTGATGGACAGGGAGGCCTGGTGTGCTGCGATTCATGGGGTCGCAAAGAGTCAGACACGACTGAGCAACTGAACTGAACTGAACTGAATCAAACATACAAGCTTTTGCATGGCAAAGGAAACCATAAACGAAAAGCCTACAGACTGGGAGAGAATATTTACCAACAATGTGATCAAAAAAGGCCTAATTTCCAAAATATACAAACAGCCCATATAATTCAATAACAATCAAAAAATGGGCAGACAACCTAAACAGACATTTCTCCAAAGAGGGCATACAGATGGTATGAAAAGATGCTAACCATCACTAATTATTAGAGAAATGCAAATCAAAACTACAATGAGGTATATTGCCTCACCCAAGTCAGAATGGTCATCATCCAAAAGTACAAAATATGCCTGAGAGGGTGTAGAGAAAAAGGAACTCAAACTGTCTGTGGGAATGCAATTGGTGCAGGCACTATGGAGAACAGTATGGAGGATCATTAACTAAAAATAGGGTTGCCATATGATCTTGCAGTCCCACTCCTGGGCATATAGCCAGAAACTCTAATTAGAAAAGATGCATGTATCACAGTGTTCATAGCAGCACTATTTCAATAGCCAAGACACAGGAAGCAGCGTAAACATCCATCAACAGATGAATGGATAAAGACGTACAACAGAATATCGCTCAGTCAAAAAAAAAAAATTATGCCATTTGCAGCAGCATGGATGAACCTAGAGATTATCATATAAGTCAGACAGAGATGGACAAATATGATACACTTACATGTGGAATCTTTAAAAAAAAAAAGGTACAAATGAACTTATTTACATCACAGAAACAGACTCACAGACATAGAAAATAAGTGCATGGTTACCAAAAGGTAAAGGGGGAGGGGTGGTGGAATTAGGAGTTTGGGATTAACAGATACACTACTATATATAAAATAGGTAAGCAACAAGGACCTACTATATAGCACAGGGAACTATATTCAATATCTTGTAACAACCTACAATGGAAAAAAACATAAAATATAGATCTGTATGGGTGTATATACATATATATATACATATATATATAACTGAATTACTTTGCTGTATACCCAAAACTAACATTATAAATTTATAAACTATACTTCAACCTGGGCTTCCCTGGTGGCTCAGATGGTAAAGTGTCTGCCCGCAATGCAGGAGACCTAGGTTCGATCCCAGGGTCAGGAAGGTCCCCTGGAGAAGGAAATGGCAACCCACTCCAGTACTCCTGCACGGAAAATCCCATGGACAGAGATGCCTGGTAGGCTACAGTCCATGGAGTCGCAAAGAGTCGGACACAACTGAGAGACTTCACTTTCACTTTCTTTGCATACTTCAATTAAAAAAGGAGAATACTTGGAGAAAGGGGAGAAGTCACAAAGCTGCTAGAACACAGTTTTGAAACTCCAAGTATCTGTCCTCAATCTGCCCTTGCTTGTGCAGCACACGCAAATGTGCATAGATGGCCCATGGTGTGTAGGAGGCACACTCTGTGTCCTCTGCTTCAGAAGACAGTTTGGGTTCTTAAAAGAACCATGTCTCTTCCCACGAGGCACACGCGTGTCCTGTAGGTCTTTGACCCACCCCCAAGCGTACTTTTTTGTTTGAGGGTTTTGAGTTGTATGATCGGGCCAAGCACATCAGGCTGTGGAGCCTAAGGAAGCAGCCCCGTCTAGTGGTCAGGTTACAAGTAACCAAGTTCCATTATCCTTCGGTTTCCATCGAAGTGTTATTTGTTCCCAGCAAATGATCAAGACTGGATTACAGTAAACATGTTTCTGGGTGCCCTTCTAGAAATAAGGAAAAGTGGGACTTGAAGGCCAGGTGAAAGAAGGATTCTAAGGGGAAACATCTAAACAATTTGAGAGGTGGAGCTCACCTTGGAAACCCTTGTACCAAGATGCTGACAGCACCTCCAGAACAAAAGTGTGAACAGAAGTGACTACTGTGAAAGCAAGAGCATGTCGGCAACACCATGTCTGCTCCAGAAATGGAGGGCACCGTTCTACTGTGTCTTCTAATCTCTAAGAAAAACTTACAGACATGGTGAGCTGATAACATTTCTCATGACTGTCTTAGAGAAACATCTTTGCATGGACAGACAGTCCACTTAGACCACTGGTTCTCACTCCAGAGAGATTTCCATCCTAGAAGACATCTGGCAACGTGCAGATGTTGTGGCTGTCACCACTGGGAGTAGAGAGAAGGGCTGTGTGTCTCGAAACACCTCACTGCACACAACAGCCGCCACGACAAAGAGTATCCAGCCCAAGATGTCTGTAGGACGGAAACTAGAAACTCTGCCCTAAAAAATCAGTATTTTTTCTTGGTATTTTGATTATATTTTTGAAATATAATCCTAACTGAATCCACCTGTCTTTGGAAGAAAAACCCAGCAGGCAGCCTTTCTGGGAGAGGAGACAACCGAAATAATACACAGGTGAATTCCATGGGTCCACATGACCCTCATCACAATTTCCTTCCGAAGCATTTTCACCAGAAAAAGGAAATGTTTCTTTGCATAATAGCAAGCACTCTAAGGGGAAAAATGTTACCCATAGGGAAATGCTTGGAAAGTCAATTGGGCTCAGTTATCTTATTTTCTTAAAGAAATGTAGAATAGGCTCCAAAATTGTTTATCATGTAAAAAATTTTACATGTGAAAATGTTAAAAAAAAAAAAAAAGTTTTTTTCACCTGCGCAGCTGACAGAATAAGTTCATGTGTGAAGCACACTTAAGGCAACTTCAACTGAAATTCCGTCTCAGTGTGAGTCACGCCATCTTACTTCTTGGACTAAACACACTGCATAGAACAATCACTCAGCTCTCAAAGCAAACTGAGTTTCCAACCTGCAGGGAGAAAATCAGACCCAGTTCTCTCTAGACATCTCTGCGCCGGAAGGGGGCCGACCTCCACACCTCACAGGTCAGGACCTGAAAACTCATTGAGATACCAGGCCTCTTAATTCTGTGTCTCCCTCCCTGGCACACCTGCATCCCCATTGCCAGGTTTCCTTGGCAACCAGAGCCCTAGGGATACCGGGTTCTGGCACGCTGAAGACAGAGGCCTGGGGTCAGGGTCCTTCCTACCCGCCAAGGTCAGGACTCAATTATCCTGCCCCTCTTGCTTCTCCCGGCCCTCAGGACACAGGACGGCAGAGAACCTGGACCAGCGCTCCCGGGGGCCCCAACACTCGTTGGCCATAGGCCAGGGGGTCCCCCTTGCTCATTCCAATGACCCACTGGTCCTGGGAGCACTTGAAAGAGAAATGCATTCCACCATCTAGGGGCAAAGCCGCCCCCCTCCCAGCTGGGGCCGGTTCCCTCCGCCTCCTCCTGGCTCCAGGGCCCAGGGTCCAACAACCGAGGCCTCAGTCTCCCACATCGGCACACCTGAGGCTCTGGCCACCCTCTCAACTCTCTGCCCATGTCCAGGCCGCCCGATTCGTGGGCTCGGCGGCCGGGGGCGGAGGGTGCAGGGGCTCCCTGCGGGGAGTGGCGCCCCTCACTCCATCACCGCCCGGACGTCCCCACCCACACCCCGCCCCCTGCGCACAGACACGCTGGAAACCTCTCGCCTCCCGTCCAGTCCCTCGAAGACATCACACAACGGCAGCGTTCCTGACAGCTTCCGGGCGCAGTCAGGTCCATAAACCCGAAAAGGTGACCCTTCCGACATTCATCCATCACAGTGATCACACTGCCATCTTCACCCAAACCTCTGTTCACCTCATTTCACTGCTCAGAAATCATCAGCCCCCTACCCCCCCGCCCAGCCTGCGGGATCCAGCTGGGCCTCCTCGCTGGGGATGGGGCCCCTCCCACACCTGTCCACCTGGAGACAGTCGGCTCCTCTCTCCAGGAGTTCACCAAACGCTGCCTCCTCTGTGAAGCCTCCCAGGACTCTCCCCACCCGCCAACAGCCACCTTCTGCCTCCCGCCTCACTTGACTCAGGATACGCTGAGAGCTCTGCGTCTGAGTTTCTGCAGTGTCCTGCCTCCTTTCCAGAAAGCAGGGAGCAGGCTTGGGCCCACCTGAGGTCCACAGGCTGCTGTAAAAATCCTTCAGGGCTCCGAGTCCTGTTCCCCCTCTGCGGAGATAAATACATGTTATAAATACATAAATCCACTGAGAGGGATAAATACATGTGTACACGGGGCTAGGAGGAAGGGCGCTCCCAAAAGCTCAAGGACTATGTAAAGTCAGAGCCAGATGCTATCGCAGTTGCCACAGTGGTTGCCTGGGTCCCTGGGAAGGTAACAACACCCTATTTGTCTCTCCATTCGTTATCCTGGCGAGTCACTGGCACCTGGGAGGTGCTTCCTGAGTGCTCCTCCAATGTTTGATGAATGGTTGGTAAAGGCCGGTACTTGACTAGGATCGTGGGCTGGTGTTGTGCTCTGCTCACAAGAGTTCTTCTCTCTAAACTGCGGGTTTCCTTGGTAAAGTTAGAGAAATGCCATAGAAGATGGAGCGCCATCCCCACACACTCAGAGGCAGCCCTCCCCTCTGCCTTGACAGTGAAAGTCGCTCAGTCGTGTCCGACTCTTTGCGACCCCATGGACAATACAGTCCATGGAATTCTCCAGGCCAGAATACTGGAGTAGGTTGCCGTTCCCATCTCCAGGGGATCTTCCCAACCCAGGGATTGAACCCGGGTCTCCTGCATTGCAGGCAGATTCTTTACCAGCTGAGCCACCAGGGAAGCCCCCTCCTCTGCCTTAAGCTGCAGAATTGAGGGCCGACATGGAGAAGGAAATGGCAGCCCGCTCCAGTATTCTTGCCTGGAGAATCCCATGGACAGAAGGAGCCTGGTGGGCTACAGTCCCTGGGGTTGCAAGGAGTTGGACACGACTTAGTGACTAAACCACCACCACCTCTGTGGGGCTTCCAGAAGAAGCTGTGGAAGGAAGGATCCCGAAGATAAGGGCCTTCCTCCCTTTCCATCACAAAGGGCACCTACTTATCAGAGGGGTGGGTGCAGATGCTCGTGGACCTCCAGACAGCACCCGAGGTCAGAGTGGAACAGACAGAAGGAGGTGAGTTTAGGGCCAGCCCCCTCCCCTCCAGAGAAGGTGCAGAGGATCCAGTGACCCTCTGGCAAACTGGGAGCAGCCACTTGGTGATGTTTTGAGAAGTCAAGGCACCATCTTTCTTTGCCCCTTTTCTCTTTGGCCAGCTCAAACAATCTCCAGGAACCAAAAGGCACTGTTTAAGGAACAGCCGCAGATGAGTCCCAGTAGGAAGTGTGGCGTGGAAGGAGGGACCGGGCAGCAGAGCGGCCCCCGGTTTGCAGGATTCCAGGAAGCCGGCCTGGGGAGAGGGCCACGTCACCCCTGGTACTTTGCAGGACCACGGCGAAGAGGAGAGGCGCTTCGTCCTGATCGACAGAGCGGCAGCATTAATTCATTTACTTGGCAACAGCTGCACTGGGCACAGGGCACTTGCCTGGGCCACACCCGTGGCCGACATCCTCCTGGTCTGTTCCATCCACTCCCAGCTCCTGAGGACAGTCTCGTTTGCCTGTCTGAGCGGGTACTGGTGTCCTTTCCTCATTCTCCTTCACTCGGGGCCATTGTGTTCCCTGCTCCTGGCCCGCTGTGCCCTCCAGTACCCCGTCCTATGAGGGCAACAAATCCCTTGGGCCCTCCTGGGGGCGGGAAGGTGGTGAAAGGAAGGAGAGCAGCATTGGGGGTCTTAGGGTTCTTGTTCCAGATGCTTTCTCTCCCTGGAACCCCCACCCCAGATTCCAGCTCACCAGATTCCCTCACGGCTTCAGTTGTGCTGACATCTCACCCTCTTTGGCGAGGCCTGTTTTGACCACGTTCTATTAATAATTATGAGCAATACAAATAATAACGCAAAGCACATCAGTGAGAGGAGAGCCAGCAAGGAGCTAAACATGTTTCTCCTATGAGCATAGTCCCCACACACCATTGGGAGCTGGTCTGCATCAATACAGAAAAATTCACAGGCCCAGGTTCATACTGCTTCAGATTCGAGGATATTGAGCTTGGATAACAGTCTTGTCTAGTTCCAAAACCCGTGCCCTGAAACCCGGTTCTCAACAGCTGTCATGGGGGAGCTACGTTCCCCAGGAGGGTCTGCAGAAGTCCTCATCCTCAGGACCTGCAAATAGGACCTCACTGGGAAGCAGAGTCTCTGCAGATGTCACCAAGTGGAGCAGAGCGGGCCCTAATCCTATCCTATGGCTGGTGAGATGAGGAGAGTGACACAGAGACAGACGCATCAACAGGCCAGGCCAGGTGACAGCAGACTGATGCATGCGACAGAGCTAGGTGCTTAGTTATGTGTTTGAAATGTTCCATACTAGGTGTTCTTAAAAATTCACAAGATGTTTTACAAAATTAAAGTTATCTTTCCTTTTAAAGTAGTTTTATCTTAACCTAGACATATTAAAATTAAAGTAAGTGATAGGAGATATATAGCTGAGAATTAAAAAGCAGACAAAGCAGACACTTGCGATTTTTCAGTGACAGAGATTCATTCGATTTCCCGGTACGTTGACATGCCTTCATTAGAAGAAGGCTATTCATGCTACTTCCTGTTATTAGTACATTCAAAGTTGTCACTCAAAAGTAACCATGTTATTGATTCCAGACAACTTAACACAATGTGATGAATAATTTAGGTTTGTTCATTATACACGTACACCTGAAAGTTCTATTTATTATACTATAAATTCATTGATCCCAATGCTCTTTTTTGAAATAGTTTTTAAGAAGCACAAACAGTTTTTAAAAGAGAACAGAACGTACTTTCCTCTATTATTTGCAAATTGTCTTTGAGAAGAATGCTCCCACCTCTGTTTGTGAAACAGAAATGAAGGTGTAAGATCGTGGGGCGCACACCTTGCAGGGACGTGAAATGATGGGGAACTGCCGCCCACTCCGCCCCCAAGTTCATCAGCAGCCGCCAGCCCTCCTGATGGTCCATGGTCATTTTCAGGTAGGGGCTCACCGACCAGGGAAGCAAGCCTCCTCCTCCCCCAGCCCCGGGCCTAGGGCCCTGTGAGCCTCCCAGGGGTGGCTAGCCCACAGCCTCGCAGCCCCCGCTGTCTGACCCTCCTGACTCCCTGCCCTCCTGGTCCAGCCTAGGTCCCACGCAGACACCACCATCCCGATGCCCTTCTCCTGAAAGACCGCAGCTCTGGATGGCCACACGTACCGTCTTGGCTGGCCTCACCCATCACTTCTTCATTTGCTTAGATTTCCATCCCCTGTCATTAATTCAGCTCCCAAACTCTCAGCAAGAAGGACTTGTCTCTTCGCACGGAGTTCAGAAACATGCCATAACCCATTTGTTTCTTTGTCCTTAGGGTCAGCTCTCCTCAGCTGGCCATCCTCCTGCTCAAACTGAACCAGTGACTTTTCTAGGCCCACTATCCAGCCAGATGCTTGTCCGTTTTACTAGTTCTTCCCCAAACCAACATCTTCCTTTGTTGGTAATATTTACTTTTTGCTTTGTATATTTTTAATTCCAGCTCTTTATTTTTCCTTCCTTCTGATTTCCTTGAGTTTATTGTGTTCTTATTCTAAGTTGTTATCCTAAATTCATTAATAGTCAGCCTTTTTTGCTGTTCTAATGTAAGCATTTAAGGTTAAAAATTTCCCTTTTATGGCATCCCATAAGCCTTGATTTTAGCGGTTTTTGTAGCATGTCTATTATCAGTTTAAATATTTTCCAATTTCCTTTTTTATTTCTTTTTGACCCATGACGTATATAGAAGTCTGTTTCCTGTTCCCCAAATGTGTGGGGTTCTCTCTGTTTTTGTTGCTGACTTCCAACTTAACTGCACTGTGATCAAAGAATATGGCCAATGAGAGAAATTCTTGAACATCTGTTGACTTGTTTCATGACAGGAGACATGGCTTCATAAATGGCTTGAATGTATTTCTTTTCGTTTGTTGAGAGCAATGTCTGATAAACGGGCATTATCCAAGTTTGTTAATTTTGCTCCTCAAATCTTTCCTCTCAAAAAAAAAAAAAAAACTTTCCTATCCTGATTTTTAAAAACTATTTCACCTACCAGTTACTGAAAGGTATTAAAATATCCTATATGATTTCCTTCTCTCCTTGTAGTTTTGTCAAGTTTTGCTTAATATATTTTGCATAAATAAAATGTTATTGCTTATAGAAGTTTGGAATCATGATATGTTTCTAAGTATTTAAACCTTTTATAATTTAGAGACTCTCTATTCACAGTAATGCTTTTGCTTTAAAACCTATTTTTTTTTTAATCAATGCAGCTTCACAAGTTTTCATTTGGTCAATGTGTGGTATGTCCTTTGTAACATTTACTTTCAATTTTTTGTATGTTCTAGATGTTTCTCTTGTAATCATCACACGGATAGACTTTTTTAAAATCCATTCTGTCAATTTTTGTCTTCAGAACATTTTATACCCATTTGTTGTAATTACTGATTTATTTGTTTTTGGTTTTATGTTTTCTATTTGCATGGCCTTATTTTATGTGTCCTTTTCCCTATTTTATTTTTTCTCATTCCACTCCATTTCTTATCCCATTTTCTCCTTCTACTATTTGGAATTTTTGCATATTTCAGCACTCTCTCAGATAAATAGGAATTTTTAAGACATTTAATTATCATACGATTATCTCAACTGAACATAATTAACAAAATCCCTTACTATCACATAATACCCTCTGTTCTCAAACATCGCCAAAGCAACATACATTTAGTATGTTCAAATCAGGATGTAAACAAGATCCATATGTTGGAGTTGGCTTATTTCTTTCTCCACTTTTTTAATCTGTATGTGCGTGTTCAGTCGCTTCAGTCGTGTCCAACTCTTTGAGATGCTATGGACTGTGGCCTGCCAGGCTCCTCTGTCCATGGGATTCTCCAGGCAGAATACTGGGGTGGGTTGCCATGTCCTCCTCCAGGGGATCCTCCTGACCCAGGAATCAAACCTGTGTCTCCTGAATTGCAGGAGGATTCTTTACCCACTTGAGCCACCTGGGAAGCCCATTTTAATCTGTAAGAGTTTCTCTACCCCGCTCCCTTTTTCCAGGTCACTTGGTTGTTGAAGGAATCAGGAGGCTTATCCCATAGATATCTGCACACTCTGGATTGCTGATGCTTCACTGATGGCTTGCTGATGCTTCATTTAACATGTTCCTCTAATGTGACTTGGGGCTTCTTCAGACTCAGGTTTAATTTTTAAGCAAACACATTTCAAAGATGGGACTTGTACTTTCTACTACAAGTCAATCAGACGTTGTGTTTCCTGACATGATGCGATTCAGCATACAAGTCAGAAAGCAAATGCCACTCAGAAATAATAGTGTCAAAAAGCCTCAGAAATATTACACGGATGCTCCAGTCTGGCATAAATACAAAAAATTCACATTCCAGAATCTTTAGTCTTATTTTAGACCATCCATTTTCATCTTCCATTTATTTGAAAATAATTAAATGAGAATCATATTAATGGGGCTTCCCTGGTGGCTCAGTGGTAAAGAATCCACCCTCCAATGCAGGAGACAGGGGTTTGATTCCTGATCGAGGAAGATCCCACATGCTGTGGAGCAACTAAGCCTGTGAGCCACAACTATCGAGCCTGTGCTCTGGAGCCAGGGAGCCGCAACTACTGAAGCCTGCGCGCTCCAGGGCCCGTGCTCCAAAACGAGAGAAGAGGAGCCCCTGCTCACCACTAGAGGGGAGCCCGCACAGCGATGAAGACCCAGTGCAGCCAAAAAATAAATAAATAATTTTTTAAAAATAGAATAATATTTAAAAAGAAATGTTTCTTTTGTGAAATAGGATAAAAACGTTCCTATGTGCTCTGTGAAAGGGAAAAGTATGACCACACAATGCTAAGACTTATCAGTCCATCTTATCAAAGGTCCGTCTAGTCAAGGCTACGGTTTTTCCAGTGGTCATGTATGGGTGTGAGAGTTGGACTGTAAAGAAAGCTGAGCGCCAAAGAATTGATGCTTTTGAACTGCGGTGTTGGAGAAGACTCTCGAGAGTCCCTTGGACTGCAAGGAGATCCAACCAGTCCATCCTAAAGGAGATCAGTCCTGAAAATACATTGGAAGGACTGATGCTGAAGCTGAAACTCCAATACTTTGGCCACCTGATGCAAAGAATCAGCTCATTGGAAAAGACCCTGATGCTGGGAAAGATTGAAGGCAGGAGGAGAAGGGGACGACAGAGGATGAGATAGTTGGATGGCATTGCCGACTTGATGGACATGAGTTTGAGCAAGCTCTGGGAGTTGGTGACGGACAGAGAGGCCTGGCGTGCTGCAGTCCATGGGGTCGCAAAGAGTTGGACACAACTGAGCGACTGAACTGAAATGATCAGTCCAGCAGCTAGCATAAACTTCTACTTTTTGCTCTTTGGAGGTAAGAAAATTTAAACATTTTAAAAGATGACACAAAAATGATTAAAATACATATATTTTACTATAATTTGGTAAAATGGGTTTTAAGTGCCATTTTGAACAATGCACAGTATTAAAGAAATATCAAGTTTTGCCCTTGAATTTTATCCAATATATGCTGAAAATTTGGGTGGCTTAAGAAATTTTTTTCGGCTATATTAAATAGAATCAGCTTACCTATCATACTGCTTTGGCTATTTACAGTTCTTTTCTTTCCATTTTATGAAACAGCTGAGAGATGAGTATTGAGAGCAGTTGAAAAGAATTCTGTTCTGATAAACTGTTTTTCAAAGCTGGTTCTTACATATACTCTTTCCGATCAATGCTCTCTTTGCTTTGCTCTCATGAAACTCTCCCTCAAAATGGATCTATATTGACAACCACCCAGGGACAGAAGAAGGAAATAAATGAAAGTTATCACTCTCTCCACCCCTTTCTACTCTATTCCTGAATATCTCAACTGGGGCCGAAACACCTCCCTTCTGACCCCAGGCTTCAACCTTAACATAAATGTGTCTAAGAAGGAGGAATATAGGAAACCCCAGGGGCTTGTGCTGTTTCCATTAATCACTCAAGGAGTTCTTCCCTTTATCTGGCAGCCTTTGGTTGTACAGATCTATCCAGTGATGGTGAGTAATCCTGACTGCCTCCACTATTTACCCAATTTACAAAAATTACTTAAATGGGGAAGGGAAATCACAAGTGAAAAATAAAAACTGCAAAGCTAAAGTTACAAAATGACAATTGTCATAATTTGCTGAATGAAACTCTACTTACACAATCTGAAACTTGAAAAGTCACAAGTTAACCATAATTTCTAAGATAAACCCTCCACTTTTCCAGAATTTATGTACCCCTGCCCCCTGATATTTTTTAAGACCACATTCCCTGATATTTTTCAGGGACTGAAAAGACATATTTTTCAAGATCCGGCCCCTCGGCCTCTCCCTCTGTAAGTATTATGATTAAATACTGACAACAGGCAACTCTGTTCCAAGTTCACTCAAGGACATGAGAGCTGCTCCTGAGAACCAGTCAGTTAAGAAGCAAAGGGCTTGCCTTTCGTCCTGGGCTCCTCAGAAAAGCTCCAGGCAGGCTGATCACCTTGGTGACAGGTTCTACTGACAGTGAGACGGAGGGAGACCTCCACCGCGCACACCGGCTCTGGGAGACAGCGCTGCTCCCTTCTGACTGAGGGGCCTTCCCGGGACAGGCCAGCCCATCCCCTCTGCCGGAACACCTCTCTGAAGGACCAGCCTAACAGGACCTGATGCACGTCACTTCAGTTGTTCCACAGGTGTGAAAACCCCACCAAATGAAGACGTTAACTACTTGAGGACCAGGAGCACCCAGCTCCTGGGTCTCTGGAGCCCAAGGACTGATCCTGTTAACCCTTGTGACACCACCCTGTGTGACCTCCCCATCAGCCAGTCAGAAGCTTGTATATGAACTGATCCCAGACTCTAAGACCCTCCTTCCTCACCCAGCTTTTATTTATTTTTTAAAATTATTTAGTTGGCTGCACCAGGTCTTAGTTGCAGCGTGCAAGACCTTCTGTAGCTGCAGCCTGTGAACTCTTCCTTGCAGCATGTGGGATCTAGTTCCTTGACCAGGGATCAAACCCGAGCTCCCGACATCAGAAGTTTTAGTCCTAACCGCAGGACCACCAGGGAATTCCCTCAGTTCAGTTCAGTTCAGTCACTCAGTCGTGTCCGACTCTTTGTGACCCCATGAACCACAGCACACCAGGCCTCCCTGTCCATCACCAACTCCCGGAGTCCACCCAAACCCATGTCCATTGAGTCGGTGATGCCATCCAACCATCTCATGCTCTGTCATCCCCTTCTCTTCCCGCTTTCTATCTTTCCCAGCATCAGGGTCTTTTCAAATGAGTCAGCTGTTCGCATCAGGTGGCCAAAGTATTGGAGTTTCAGCTTCAACATCAGTCCCTCACTTGGCTTTAAAAAAAAAAAAAAATCCTTTGCTGAAATCTTTCGGGGAGCTCTGGGCTTTTCAGGGCATGAGCCATCCGTCTCCTTGCCTGGCCCTACAGAAAACCTATCTCTACTCCATCCTGCAATGCTTTGGCGTGTTTGTTCTCACGCTCCCACTCGGGTTCTGCTGCCCCTTAAGTTGCACCCTTTCTCCTTGTGGCATCCCTCTCTGCTGCATGGTCTTCAGCGGCTTATGGCTCCTGTTTCCCTGTGTCTTTCGGCTTCTACCCTGCTTCCAACTTGACACATCTTACGTGCAAGCCCCGAGCAGCTGGGGCCACTGAGCCAATCAACAGTACAGCTCACCCTTCAGAGCAGAGCCCTGAGCAGGCCACCCTTGGCTCACATGCTTGTCCTGACCCAGCCAGCGCTGGACCAAAACCGTCCTGTCACAGACCATGCCACCCTGTGAAGGAAGAAACCCTCCAGCAGGGCCCTGTGGATGTGAAAAGCCTTCCAAGGTCTCCCCAGAAAGCAGCTGTGGAATTAAACCAGCAAGCATCCTGCTGGCCTGCTCAGGAGAGCTGAAAATAAAACTATCCTGTTCAGACTCGATGTTCTAATGTAATGACTTTGACCTAATATTAGCTCAAGTTACTAATGAGTTCCTACATTTCAGCAAATGCTGAGACAAAGCTATACTCCAAATCAGGATGGGCTATTTCAGTTCAGGATTTAGGTACTGTTAGGTGAAGTTCTGTAAGGTACACTGTTGTTCAACTGGGGCACAAAGCTTATTCCCAAAATTCTCCTACTTGAATATTTTTACTGTTTAGTATATGGTATACTAAATGACACATTTTCTTGAACTCTTGACAGCTGGCTAATTTTATGCTTGCATTAATCTTAAAAACTATAATTCTCATGGAAGGAAATTCACAGCCAAATTTTCTTACACACCATCAATTCAAGCTTCTTTCCTGTCGTTTATCTGGGCACATCACCTTTTCAACTTTTTTAATTTATTTTTTAACTTCCAACCCATTTTGTAAGTTTCCTCTCTGACCCTGACCTTGGTCATGCTGACCATCCCCCTAACAAAGGAAACTTCTGAACCAAGCCTGGTGCTGCCCAGCTCAGGGAAGACCTCTGTCTAGCACGTTTCAGTCAGATCTCTTTCTTCCACCAGCCAAGTGCTGCCTCTAAGGCTTTTCATTGGTTTGTCTCCAGCTGGCTGTTCCCCTCCCCTCTTAACTACTGTAGCTGGTTTTCTCTTCTTCCCAGCCACCTTCTTCAAGGTCAAGCAAAAGAGCCTTCCCAGCTTTAGAAGTTCTGGGATGGGAACCTTTTCAGCTCATGGAAGCATTCGATACTCCTTTCATGTTTGTGTTTTGGTTGACTCGCTTTAATTTTAAAAGACTTATGTAGCTAATCTCTCCTCCATCAAAATCAAAGGAAAGTTGGCCTTTCCTTGGAGATGAAATCTTCAACAAAAACCACATTAAAGAACAAGTAACACAATATGAACTGATATTATGAAAGAATTCAGAGAAAAGTAGATATCATAGAATAATTTGAAAACAAGGCTATGAGGAAAGTTTATATTCAATGCCATCTCATATACTGCATGAGAGAATACACACTGAAGACAGAATCAAGTATTTAATCCAGTCCCAAAAGAGAAAAGAAGGAATGCAAAGTAAAGGGCAAGAAGACAGGCAAAGCCTCCCCAAGCGTTTGTTGGGGAGCCTCACCCGGCCCATTGCTGGACTCTGGAGGCACAGGGAGGTTGTGTGGCTTGCTTGGGGCTGTGCAGATTTTATGAGGCAGAGCAGGAGTTCAAGCCCTGGAGTATTTACTCAAAACAGAAGTCCTTGCCTTGTTGATAGGCCATTTCTGGAATAAAACTGGCATACCAATGTTGTTTTTTTTTTTTTTTCAAGATGATTTCAGATACAGACATCTCTTGCTAAGGTAGGAGAGTCTGAACCAACTGTATCTTGTCCTCAAGCAAATAAACACCACACTTCATGGTGAAATGTGTACTGCTTACTCCCCAAGGTCAAGAACAAGACAAGGGTATCTGCTCTCCCCACTTCTATTCAGGATCATAGTGCAATAAGACAAGAAAATTATACAAAGCATCTGAAATGAAAAGCAACCAGTAAAAACTATGATCATCAACACAGAAAAGCTAATGGACTTCTACAAAAAGATCTACTAAAACTAGTGAGTTTAGCAATGTTTTAGGATAAGAAATCAGTAGTCAAAAATCAACTGTATTTCTGTATACAAGCAACAGGCAATCAAAAATAGAAAAACTTAAATCCCATTTATGTGTGCCCAGTCACTTAGTCACATCTGCTTCTTCGCGACCCCATGGACTGTAGCCTGCCAAGCTGCACCGTCCATGGAATTTTCCAGGCAAAAATATTGGAGTGGGTTCCATGTGCTCCTCCAGGGGATCCTCCTGATCCAGGGATCAAACCCACATCTCTTGCATCTCCTACATTGTCAGGCAGGTTCTTTACCACTAGTGCCACCTGGGAAGCCCCCTCTAGGGATGTTATGAAGGTTTTAAAAGCTCAATGAGTTAATGCCCATAAAATGCTTAGGCCACAGTCTGACGTGTAGTATATTAAGTACTACATGTGTGCATGCTTAGTCGTGTCTGACTGTTTGGATCCCCATGGACTACAGTAGCCCGCCAGAATCCTCTGTCCACGGGATTCTTCAGACAAGAATACTGAAGTGGATTGCCGTTTCCTACTCCAAATCCCATTTATAATAGCATCAAAATATGAAATACTTAGAATAAATCTGATAAAAGATACATATAGCCCATACACTGAAAGACACTAAATACTGCTGAGAAATGAATAAAGACTCAAACAAGGGGAGTGATGCACCTTACTGATGGGTCAGAAGACTCAATACTGCTAAAATGTGAGTCCTCCCAAAATTGATTATGGATTATTCCAACAGGCGTTTTTGTAGAAATTGGCAAACTGATTCTGAAATGCACATGAAAAGACAAAGATCTTAGATTAGTCACAACAACATTGAAAAAGAAGAACAAGGTTAGAGGGATAAAACTACTGTAATATCAAGATTCATTTCATCCATAATGGCCACTATAAAATATAAATTAGTAG
This sequence comes from Odocoileus virginianus, assembly GCF_023699985.2. NCBI lineage: Eukaryota > Metazoa > Chordata > Mammalia > Artiodactyla > Cervidae > Odocoileus > Odocoileus virginianus. Next base: position 5,625,468 of record NC_069674.1, read on the forward strand.
ATGTGAAAAGAAACAAACAAACAAAAATGACCTATAATCAAGAGAAAAGTCATTCAATAAAAGCAGACCTATGGGACTTCACTGGTGGCACAGTGGATAGAATCCGCCTTGCAATGCAGGGGACAGGGGTTCGATCCCTGGTCTGGGAAGATTCCATATGCTTCAGACCAACTAAGACCATGTGCCACAACTACTGAGCCTGCGCTCTAGAGCCCTGGAGCTGCAACTACTGAGCCCAGGGCTGCAGCTACTAAAGCCCGCATACCTAAGGACTATCCTCTGCAACAAGAGAAGCCACCGCAATGAGAAGCCCGCACACCACAATGAAGAGTAGCCCCTGCTTGCCGCAACTAGAGAAAGCCCATGCGAAGCAATGAAGACCCAGCACAGCCAAAATACATAATTTTTTTTAAAAAGCAGACCTATGGCAAATAGATGGGGAAATTGTGCCAAGAGTGGCAGACTTTATTTTTTGGGCTCCAAATTCACTGCAGATGGTGACTGCAGCCATGAAATTAAAAGATGCTTGCTCCTTGGAAGGAAAGTGATGACCAACCTAGACAGCATATTAAAAAGCAGAGACATTACTTTGCCAACAAAGGTCCGTCTAGTCAAGGCTATTGTTTTTCCAGCAGTCATGTATGGATGTGAGAGTTGAACTGTGGTGTTGAAGAAGACTCTTGAGAGTCCCTTGGGCTGCAAGGAGATCCAACCAGTCCATCCTAAAGGAAATCAGCCCTGAATGTTCATTGGAAAGACTGATGTTGAAGCTGAAACTCCAATACTTTGGTCATCTAATGCAAACAGCTGACTGATTTGAAAAGACCCTGATGCTGGGAAAGATTGAAGGCAGGAGGAGGAGGGGACGACAGAGGATGAGATGGTTGGAAGGCATCACCGACTCAATGGACATGAGTTTGGGTAAACTCTGGGAGTTGGTGATGGACAGGGAGGCCTGGCGTGCTGCAGTCCATGAGGTGGCAAAGAGCCAGACACGACTGAGTGACTGGACTGAACTGATGAGGGATTCAGACATTACAATTAGCAAAGATTTAAAAATAACTGTGATAAGTATGTTAAAGAACCTACAGAAAACAGGTATATGTTGGGGAGAGATAGGAGAACTTCAGGACAGAGGTGAAAATTGTAAGAGGATCAAATGGAAATCCTAGAACTGAAGACTATGTTACCCCAAATTTTTTAAATTATTAAATTAGAAATCAGAAAAAAAAAATAGATGAAAGAACAAATAGAGGCTTAGTGACTGGTAGAAAACTATCAAATTGCTTAATATGTGTGAAACTGGAGTCCCAGAATAAGAGAGAGAATAGGGCAAAAAAATACTTGAAGAAATGTTGGCTGGGAAGTTTTCCAACTTGGATCAGAAACAGTAACTCACAAATCTAAGAAGCTGAGTAAACCTTAAACAGCATTAAAGCAGAGGAAATTATACACAAACATATCACAGTAAAACTCTAAACACCAAAAATAAAGACAAAATCTAAAAAGGAGATGGGTAGCAAGGAACATAGGACATAAAGGAAAAAACAAGATGATAGCTGATTTCTCAACAGAAAAAATGGAGGCTAGCAGAAAAGGGAACATCTTTAAATAGTAAAACACACAGAGAGACACATACACACACATACCACTGTCTACCTAAAATTGTATATCCAGTAAAAAAAAAAAAAACCTTTCAAAAATGTAGAGGGATAAAATAATATGAGGGAGATCTTTGTAATGATGGGACAACTCTGTATTTTGATTGTGGTTTCGGTAACACAAATCCACAAATGTACTAAAATTGAACAGAACTACACACACACATGTGGATGTAAAATTGGTGTACTCTGAGTTCTGTGGATCATACAATTTCAATTTCCTGGTTTTGAAATCACGCTGCATTTACATAGGATTTTCCATCATGAGAGTGTTACACAGGACCTCTCTGTACTATTTTTTCCAGTTCAGTTCCATCGCTCAGTCGTGTCCGACTCTTTGACCCCATGGACTGCAGCACGCCAGGCCTCCCTGTCCATCACCAACTCCCGGAGCCTACTCAAACTCATGTCCATCAAGTCGGTGATGCCATCCAATCATCTCCTTCTCTATCCTCCCCTTCTCCTCCTGCCCTCAATCTTTCCCAGCATCAGGATCTTTTCCAATGAGTCAATTCTTTGCGGCAGGTGGCCAAAATACTGGAGTTTCAGCTTCAGCATCAGTCCTTCCAATGAATATTCAGGACTGATCTCCTTGAGGATGGACTGGTTGGATCTCCTTGCAGTCCAAGGGACTCTCAAGAGTCTTCTCCAACACCACAGTTCAAAAGCATCAATTCTTCCGTGCTCAGCTTTCTTTACAGTCCAACTCTCACATCCATACATTACTACTGGAAAAACCACAGCTTTGACTAGATGGACCTTTGTTGGTAATGTCTCTGCTTTTTAATATGCTGTCTAGGTCATAGAGGTCAAAGCTGGTCATAGCTTTTCTTCCAAGGAGCAAGTGTCTTTTTATTTCATGGTTGCAGTCACCATCTGCAGTGATTTTGGAGCCCCCCCCGCCCAAAAAAAAAGCATCTCACTATTTCCATCATTTCCCCATCTATTTGCCATGAAGTGATGGGACTGGATGCCATGATCTTCGTTTTCTGAATATTGAGTTTTAAGCCAACTTTTTCACTCTCCTCTTTCACTTTCATCAAGAAGCTCTTTAGTTCTTCTTCGCTTTCTGCCATAAGGCTGGTGTTATCTGCATATCTGAGGTTACTGATATTTCTCCCGGCAATCCTGATTCCAGCTTGTGCTTCATCCAGCCCAGCATTTCTCATGATGTCCTCTGCATATAAGTTAAGTAAGCTGTTAATCAATAATTATTTCAAAATAAAAAGTTAAAGAGAGACTTCCCTGGTGGTACAGTGGGTAAGAATCTGCCTGCCAATGCAGGGGACATGGGTTCGATCCCTGGTCTGGAGAGGTACCACAGGCTGTGGAGCAACCAAACCTGAGAGTGCCAACTACTGAGCCTGGGTGCTGCGATTACCAATGCCTGCATGCCGAGAGCCTGTGCTCTGCAACAAGAGAACCACGGCAATGAGAACAGTAGCCCCCACTCGCCGCAAACAGAGAAAGCTCTTGAAAAGCAGTGAAGACCCCGGCAGCCAAAAAAATTATTTAATTAAAAATAGGGGAAAAATCCATTTTTAAAAAGTTAAAAGAAATAAAGACAACCTTCAGATAAATAAATGCTGAATTTGTTGCCAGGAGACTACAAGAAATGCTAAAAGAAATTCTTCAGGCAGAAGGCAACTAAGGAAAAGCATAACTTGACTCACCAGTCCCTGAAGGCTGCATAGTGACCCCCTTCCAAAGAGCACAGCATGGAAGGGGAGAAAGAGGATCTCACCCGTGTGGAAGCCAACAGTTGCCACCTTGGACAGGCAATCCAGGACAGCATCCACAGTGGCAGGTCACATGGGCACGATCCACCCTTGATGAGATGAAAATGGCATGTCACCTCTGTGGTCTTCCTCCCAAAACCCGCACAGCCCTGTTCATGTCTGAGACAAACATCAAACAAATCCCAATTGAGGAACAAGCTACAAAATCATGCCTGAGAGCATGCCTCGTACTTTCAAGGTCATCAAAAACAAGAAAAGTCTGAGAAATGGTTATGTCCAAGGGGAGCCTAAGGAGGCATGACAATTCATTGGAACAGGGTATCCTGGAAAAAGTGCATTAGGGGACAACTGGGAAATCTGAATAATGTATGAAATTTAGTCAGTAAGAAATAACTAACCTGTATTGATCATTGTAACAAATAGTACCACACTAATGTGAGCTATTGATAATGGGGGAGAGGGAGGAGACTGAGTCTAGAATATGTGGGAATCCTCTACATTATCTTCCCAATTACCCTGTACATCTAAAAGATAAAGTTTACTTTTAAAAAAAAGACAAGATTTAGTAACCAATTGCATCATATGAACTTTAGATTCTGATTTAAACAAACTGTAAAAGAAAATGATGATGCATTAAGAGACATTGGAATAGTCTGGCTGTTTGGTGGTACTAAGGATTCCTTAATGGGCTTCTTTGTTTTTCAGAGTGAAAATGGCTTTTTTTTTTTTTTTAAGAGTCATCTTTTAGGGACTTTCTTGGTGGTCCAGTGGTTTGAGCTCTGCACTTTCACTGTGGGCCTGGATTCAGTCCCCAGTAGAGGAATTAAGATCACACACACACACACACACACACACACACACAGAGTCATCTTTCAGAGAAAATACTTAAATGAATTTGAAATGGTATGACATGTAGGACTTACTTCAAAATAATCCACGTGTGGGAAAATAGTTGACAGGAGTGTCCATGACCTGGTAAATACTGAATGAAGCAGGGGATGGGTGGTCTGGGGTTCATTGCACTAATCTCTCTACTTTTGTACATGCTTGAAATTTTCCAAAGGGGAAAAAAAGTTGCAGAAAAATTTGTAAAATCTGCCTTAGTGTTTTGGATGCTCAGTTTTTTTAACATCTCACTATTTGTTAAGGGAATATTTACTACATTATTAGCTAATATCAAGGTGTAATTATGCTGTCATCATTAACGATAGTGGATATGAATTCATATTTTTAATGCTCCTGTCAATTTTTGCACGAATTTAGTTGCTAAGTCGTATCTAACCCTTTGCAACCCCATGGATTATAGCCCACCAGGCAACTCTGTCCATGGGATTTCCCGGGCAGGAATACTGAAGTGGGTTTCCATTTCCTTCTCCAAGGGCAGTTCCCAACCCAGGGATCGAACCCAGGTCTCTTGCATTGGCAAGTGGATTCTTTACCACTGCATCACCAGGGAAGCACCTTGTCAATTTTTACCTTTTTGGAAAAATGATCATTTTTTGGTAAGATATTAGGTTAGTAAGATTTGGTAAGATTAGGTTACCATGTTTACCTTTAACATTGTTGGCAAAGAGCCCACACAAGGAAGAAGTGCAGCCTGTTATTTTTCTTAGTGTATACTTACATTGCATTTTTATTCTCATCAATAATTCATGGGCTTTTTGAGTGGAAAACTTTTTTTTAAATTTTTTAAAATTTATTTATTTTAGTTGGAGGCTAACTACTTTACAATATTGTAGTGGTTTTTGCCATACATTGACATGAATCAGCCACAGGTGTACATGTCATCCCCATCCTGAACCCCCCTCCCACATCCTTCCCCATCCCATCCCTCCCCTCTGGGTCATCCCAGTGCACCAGCCCTAAGCACCCTGTCTCATGCATCAAACCTGGACTGGCAATCTGTTTCATATACGATAATATACATGTTTCAATGCTATTCTCTCAGATTATCCCACCTTTGACTTCTCCCACAGAGTCCAAAAGACTGTTCTATACATGCGTCTCTTTTGCTGTCTCACATATAGGGTTATTGTTACCATCTTTCTAAATTCCATATATATGTGTTAGTATACTGTATTGGTGTTTTTCTTTCTGACTTACTTCACTGTGTATAATAGGCTCCAGTTTCATCAACCTGATTAGAATTGATTCAAATGTATTCTTTTTAATGGCTGAGTAATATTCCATGGTGTATACGTACCACAGCTTCCTTATCCATTCGTCTGCCGATGGACATCTAGGTTGCTTCCATGTCCTGGCTATTATAAACAGTGCTGCGATGAACATTGGGGTACACAAGTCTCTTTCAATTCTGGTTTCCCCGGTGTGTATGCCCAGGAGTGGGATTTCTGGGTCATATGGCAGTTCTATTTCCAGTTTTTTAAGGAATCTCCACACTGTTCTCCATAGTGGCTGTACTAGTTTGCATTCCCACCAACAGTGTAAGAGAATGGAAAACTTTTAAGGCCCATGACCACTCTGTGAGATTCAGTTTAGCAGAACCGAGGTAATACGTTCTGCAGTTCCTCAGAACTATACAGGTGAAAAGGAATCCATTACAATATTTTATACACTGAACAGTGAGGGCAACATGGATGGCCCCTCCCCATTGTGGAAACCCCACTAGGACACCTCTTATCCCAGTCACAACACGTTGCCATGAATATGCCATGGTCAATTCATATATTACATAGGTTTTTTTTGTTCAGTCACTAAGTCATGTCCCCATGGATTGCAGCTCACCAGGCTCCCCTGTCCTTTACTATCTCCTGGAGTTTGCTCAGATTCATGTCCATTGAGTCAATGATGCTATCTAACCATCTCATCCTCTGTCACCCCCTTCTCCTGCCCTCAATCTTGCCCAGCATCAGGGTCTTTTCTAATGAGTCGGCTGTTTGTATCAGGTGGCCAAAGTATCGGAGCTTCAGCATCAGTCTTCCAATGAATATTCAGGGTTGAGCTCCTTTAGGATTAACTGGTTGGATCTCCTTGCAGTTCAAGGGTCTCTCAAGAGTCTTCTCCAGCACAATCTGAAAGCATCAGTTCTTCCATGCTCAATTATTTTATTTATAAATAAAAACGTTAAAAAAAAAAAACCTACAGGAAGTTCTTTTTTTTTCTCCCTGCACAATAATGTTAGAAAGTCTCCAGGTCCCAAAACGCTGGATAAAGCCCAACACTGAGAACACTTCACACAGGAGGAGGAACCATGGTGAATGGTCCCTCAAACCATAATTATAACTTTCAGTGGCTTATAAGCATGTGACTAAATTCCACATCTAAGGTACACGTGAAGAGCATACGTAGTCATAATCAAAGCCTTGCTGGCCAAGCCATCACATTTTATTGCAAGGACCTGGCCTCCTGCTGTCCCGGAGCATGCCCGGGTACTGCTGTGCCAGCTTTTAGGAGCATGGTGTTCCCCTTCTGTCATCGTGCCCGATGACCACACAGGGACCCTCAGGACTTGCTCTGCAGGACAGCTAGCACCCCGCCTAGGGAAACACTCCCAGGAGGTGCACGCTGGCTTGGTGTGTTGGGAAGGAGATCAGTTTCATCCACAGCCTGGCGGAAACTAGAGTCAAACTTTAAATGAAAGTCTACTGACAACTTGAGGGCTGGTGATGGGTTCTTTTTTCAGGGCTACTGTTAACAAGGTACTGTAAACTGAGGCTTATTTTCTCACAGTTCTGATGTCTAGAAGTATAAACAGCCCCCAACTTCAGAGGGAAGCAGGGCTCGCTCCCTCTGAAGTCTCCAGGGAGGGGCATTGCTCCAGCCTGCCTCCATCGTCACATCGGTGGGTGGGTGTGTCTGTGTGCGTGTGTCTCATCTTCTCTCTGAGGAAACCAGTCACGTTGGATTAGGGCCCACTCTCTTCTAGTCTGCTGCTGCTAAGCTGCTTCAGTGGCGTCTGACTCTTTGCCACCCCATGGACTGTGGTCCGCCAGGGTTCGTCTGTCCATGGGATTCTCCAGGCAAGAATAGTGGAGGGGGTTGCCATTTCCTGCTCCAGGGGATCTTCCCCACCCAGGGATCAAACCTGTGTCTCCTGCGGCTCCTGCACTGCAGGTGGATACTTTACCACCGAGCCATCATGGAAGCCCACTCCAGTTTGACCTCATCTTAACCAATTATATCATCAACAGCTGTATCCAAATAAGATTACATTTTGAGAGGGTTAGGACTTTGACATATCTGTGTGGGGGACACGTTCTGAGATAGACTGGGACCTTGGACCCTTTCCTGCAGTGCCTGCGCCTGGACAGATGTCTCCTCATCTAACAGAATACAAAGAAACTACAGGAGACTAAAGATAGTTGCATATTAAAAGGCGGACAGCATATTGAAAAGCAGAGACATTACTTTGCCAACAAAGGTCCGTCTAGTCAAAGCTATGGTTTTTCCAGTAGTCATGCATGGATGTGAGAGTTGGACTGTAAAGAAAGCTGAGCACCAAAGAATTGGTGCTTTTGAACTGTGGTGTCGGAGAAGACTCTTGAGAGTCCCTTGGACTGCAAGGAGATCAAACCAGTCCATCCTAAAGGAAATCAGTCCTGAATATTCACTGGAAGGACTGATGCTGAATCTGAAGCTCCAATACTCTGGCTACCTGATTCGAAGAACCAACTCACTGGAAAAGACCCTGACACTGGGAAAGACTGGAGGCAGGAGAAGGGGATGACAGAGGATGAGATGGTTTGGATGGCATCACCAACTCAATGGATGTGAGTTTGAGTAAATCCTGGGAGTTGGTGATGGACAGGGATGTCTGGTGTGCTGCAGTCCATGTGGTGGCAAAGAATCAGACCTGACTGAGCAACTGAACTGAAAGATAGCTGTACCTGTGCACTGTAGGGGAGAATTATCAACAGTGAGGGACAAGAAGGCCAAAACCCAATGGTTGCTTCTGAGTGTCAGGAGGAAAAAAAGGTGATCCCTGCACCCATCATCACCAAGGGGATGGGCAGATCACCAAGCCACCCCTCCCCCACAAGCAAGGGCACTTGTTGCTTTCTCTCTCTCCTTCCTGCCGCAGCAGGAGCCCCAATAAGGCCCTGCCTGCATTTCCCATCCGGTCTCTTATATGGTCTGGCAGCCGTCAAGTATTTCCAAGTGAATTCATTCATCAATCCCAAATATTTCAGGTCATCTGAGTCATTTCTTAAACCAAGGAAATTCTCCCCATTCTGGAATAAAGGAATCTTCAGAACTCCAGGGTCTGGTCTTAAAGGGCTTTAACACAACCGGAATATTTCGTGAATGAATTTGTCATTTACAACTGCACTTCTCGGTCTGGACTCCTAAGTCTGGACTTCTCAGGCTAGGGCGGTGCTTTCAAACTTTTGGGGGCAACACATAGAAATACATATTACAATGGAATGCAGTACACATTACATATATACATAGCATATATAAACATCTGCACACACACAACAAAAGTGTCATGAAACAGTACTCACCATTACTATGCAAGGAACTATTTTCTATTCTATTCTTCTATTTAAAAAAAAAAAAAACACCACTAAGCTGATTTCACAACCTACCAGGGAGTCTGGTACCATTAGTTCGAAATAATGTAGTGGGTACTGGCTCAGTCACACCGCAATCTATGACTTCATGGACCGTAGCCTGCCAGGCTCTTCTGTCCACGGAATTTCCCAGGCAAAAATACTGGAGCGGGTTGACATCTCCTACTCCAGGAAACTTCCTGACCCAGGGACAGAACCCGGTGTCTCTTGCTTCCACAAGCAGATTCTTTACTACTATGCCACCTGGAAAAAGTACTGCAGGAGAGGCACCCAATTCACAGGACAAAAATTTATACATTTTCCTGGCGAGTCCATTTTAAGGCCTGAATTGTTTAAATATTTCAACTAATTACAGGGCTGAATGCAAAAATCAATTAACATCAAAGACAACTTGAAAGGTTTTCTCGTGTCCAGCTGGTGGCCTGGGGCTTCAACTGTAAGACCATACCCCCTCAGGACCTGAATGTGCACTCGCCCTCTCCAGTGAGTACTTAGAGGGACAGTGGAAGGATTCTGCCCCAAAGTCGGTGTTCTAAACCCAACACCGCGACAGTCTAGGGACCGTCACCTCCAAATCTTCCTAACCCAGGAATCCTGCCCTTGCCGCTCAGTTTCCTGGGGACTTCGCCTCGGTGCTCACTGGGCGAGGCCAGGACCAGAGAGCAGTGGTCCCCCTTATCCAGGCAGGTCAACACTGCCAAACAGCCCGAGGATGACAGAGGGACTGTGGTCCGAGTAGCAGGTATCTGCTTCTTCAGCAACCTCCATGGACAAGTACACCTAGCATGATAGAAGGCTCTAATCGCATCCTATTTTCTTGGGCCCGGTTTTCATCTTCTTGTCGCATGATCCAGGCCCCCTGAGCTGGTGTCCCTCCCTGCACTCCAAGACTGGTGCTACCCCCAGACACCCTTCACCAGCACCACTGAAAACGGGGTTGTCAGGGCACCTCTGGAGGGAAATACAGCAGCGTTCCTTCTTCAGCGGAGAGGTCAGCCCACGCCAGAGCCCCGGCTCACCGGTCTTAAATCCCGCTGGAAGGACAGTTCTGGTGAGTTCTCAGCCAACAACGGCGGGTTAAGTCTGCCTTACTTTCAATTAGCCACGCAGGCGTTGACAGTTAAAAGCTGCGTCGACCCGGCGCTGTTCCTTTCCCGTGAGGTGTGCGGCCTCCGCAAACGCCAGGGTTAAGACCAGAACTGAGGAGATGCATGAGAACTGAGGAGAACGCTTTTTTCATGAAACCCGTTCACATTTTCAATGAACGCATCCTCCGTTCTTCCCATTGTCCTTCACCCATGGCTGATGCTTCGTCATCACCTACATCCTCCAACCTAGATTCACGAAAGCCAATGCAGCAGTTTTAAAACAAAAACAAATAAACACACACGAGGATGATACTGGGCAACCAACAGCCCAGCAAGGCACCCGCCACGCGCCTCGTGCCTTTTAAGAGTTCAGCTGCCCACCAATCACCGCGCCTCCCACGCGTAGCCACGCCCCCTCCCCGCGATCTAACCAATCCCTGGGGAGGTAACTTTTCTCCGCCCCTCCCACCTGCCTCCAGCCCTTCCAAAGTTCGAAGCCTTCAAACTTCACCCGCGCCCAGCCGCGCGCTCCCAGTCGGGGTTTATTTTTAGCTCCCGGGCAAAGCAGCCCCCGCCTCCGGGCCCGCCTCTTCACCGCCCGCCCCCCCAATGGGAGAAGGAGTTTCCGTCGCGTCACCGCGCGGGCGGATGGGAACTGTCCAATCAGCGCTCGGAGAGAGCTTGCGTCATTAAAAAGCGGCGGAAGACGGTGGGCGGGTCATGACGCAGCGAGTTTCAGTCGTGACTTTTCCAGGGGCATCTCGGCGTCCCCTTTTTTTCCCTTTAAAGTAAAACGCCTCCCGACGCACACCCCTTGCGTTTGGGGCAGGGGGCGGTGGCCGCGGGAGGGCGGTGCTGACGCGAGCCGCCTGCGGCGTCGCGCGGTCACGTGGGCGTGTTTGGGGGCGGGGCCGCGCGGCGGTTCCGGGCGGTTGGGCGCGCGAGCGAGGAGCTGAGGCAGCCGCGCCCGCCCGCCCCGCCCCGCCCCTGGATGCCGCTGTGCCCCGGCGCGGCCGCCGCCGATCGCAGCGCAGGAGCCGCCGCCGCCGCGGTTGATGTGGTTGACCCGGGGCTGAGGAGGCCGCCAAGATGCCGCAGTCCAAGTCCCGGAAGATCGCGATCCTGGGCTACCGGTCTGTGGGTGAGTGGCGGGCGCCGCGCGGCCTCCTCGCACCCCGGGCCCCGGGCCTCGCCCGGGGCCCGGCCAAGTTTGGGGCCGGCGCGGCCATGTGGCGGCCGCGCGTTTCGTAACCGGCCGCCCGCCGCCGCCACCTCCATCTTGGAGCGGAGGCCGGCGGCGCGGCCGGGCCCGCGGGGCAGCGAGGGGGACGCGTGTGGGAGGCCGCGGGCGGACGGGCGCTCGGCTCGGGTCGGGCCGGGCCGGCGGTGCGGGTTGGCCGCCGCGCCGCCCGCCGCAGGGCCCTCCACAGCCCCGGAGTCGCACCTGTCCCCCCTCCCCGCGGCGAGCAGTCCGTGATTGTTGCTGGTGGCCTTTTCCACCCCAAATTAAAACCAGTGGGGCTTCAACAAAGGACGTCTCACCTTAGCCGTAATTTTTCTGTCTTGTGAAGTTTCAACATTTTAAAGCACACCCGGGAGCTCAGAGGACGTTTGGCTGCTGAGGGCCAGTTTCCTAGGAAGAAACTCGAAAGAGCCCTCCCCCAACCTCCCGCTTCGGAAGCCCCCCGATCCTGCCAGCGACCGAAGTCGGAGGGCAGAGAAAGGGAAATTTCTGCCCTCTTGGTGCCCTGTATTTTCCTTTGGGGGGAAAAAATAAGGTCAGATACTTGTAACTAGAATGTCGAAGTAATTCAAAAGTACCCCTTGCCACCCCCGCCAAAGGTTGACTTATATTTGAAACTGAGAGTGGCTGTCGCTTTTTCCACCCCGAGCAGAGGTGGTCTGGGGTGGGAGGTGGTAGACAGAATGCCGGAAAACGAGGGAGAAAACAGAACCGTTGAACTTAACCATGCTTCAGGGTGAGGTTTTTATTGTCTTTGGCAACCGGAAGTCTGGAAAAATTACTTTTATCTTTCTGTGTTGTTTTTAAGAAGCAGCTGTCCAAGGAAAAGGGCGCACTTGACCACAGTGGGGTGGGGGTGGCGAGGGCAGGGGTTCGGAGTCTGTGGTGACTGCAGAAGGAGGTGATACAAATTGCCCTGGGAAAGCTGGTAACTGCCTGCTCATTGGCCGAACTCCCCGACTTCGCTTTCCCTTCTGCTTCTTCACCCCCATTTTCCACAGTCGGTGCCAGGGTCTGTGCTCTTTGACCAAGATCAGCTGCAGCGTGCTTACTCATCCTTTTATCATCTCTCTTTGTCAAAGTGCTTGGGGGGGGGGGGCGGATATCAAAATGAGAGGCTGAGAGACTCCTGTGTACAGATAAGGGGCGACAGGAGCCCTGGGGGTAACTCCTGTGAGATGCGGTAATCCTGGGGGGGAAGGAGAGGTGACAGTCTTAACAACCGCAGCCGTCAAGTCACCGGGCGTCAGATGGAGGCTCTTCAAGTCTAACAGCCCTGAATGCCCATATGGAACCACCGCATCCCACCTTTATCAACAGTCTGTATCTCAGAGCACTTGCTTCTCTGTTCTCGTTCTTTTCCTCCTCTGCATTGTGAAGAGTGGGACTCGGACATATCCTGTCTCTTGAATGAGTTATATCTCCTCAGAGTGCCCACTAGTTAAAGGTACCAGTGTCTGAATAATCAAGTTACAGGTGACATGAATTACCTGGGCTGCCTGCTTTCAACTGAAGAGAATATCCCAAACGTCCTGGCTTATTTACCCCTTGAAATTCTTGAGATGGTGATTCCAGTCACCAGTAATCTAGTCTAGCATTTTATCAGTGTTTGTTAAAGAAGTTCTTTAGGTCCAGTTGAAACCAATTGTGTCTTACCTGCCTTCTAATCACATCCTCTTGAAGACCCAGAGGTGACACATCACCCATTTGCTTTCACTTCACGTTTATTTTAAACCACTCTTCGTGAAATACTGCGCTGGATTAGCCTCCAGGGGCACCCAGAGTAGGTCCAGTCCCTGTTTTCCATGCCTTCCTACTGTTAAACCCTGCTCCATTGTCTCCATGTTTATTTTCATACGTGGTGATGATTCAAGTGAAATCTGTTTTGCACAGATTCAGTGACTACCAGTCTTTGCATTTGATTTTACAGTTGTTTACCTTTGTTAGGAACCAGGACTTCTTGTAGTTTGTGGGTTCTTTTGTTTTGCCAGCATCAGAAATGGAGATAGCTCCCTGATTCCACATCCTCGCCACTCTGCAGAGAATTACTCAGACTTCTGAGTTCACTGACATGTCTGCTTGCCAATGATGCTAGGGTAGAGAAATCTGAGTACCTGTGTTCCTAGGTTGTGTTACTGTGATGCTAAACTGTAGTGTCATATTGACTGGGGGTAAAAGAGTCTAAGCCAGAAACAGTATCTTTCTTAGAATGTTCTCTTGACTAAATATCGTATGCCAGTTTGACTCATAAAATATCTGTCGTTTTGAGTTTATTTTAAAAGTTTGCCTTCAGATGAAACTACTAAGTGCAATGACTGTTTTACTACTTGGTGTTCAAATTTTGTATTTTTTTAAAACACTGAAAAAACTTACCAGTGAGAAAAACAGAATTCTCAGATCATTTACACAACTTTTTTTTTCCTGAAGGACTTTTCCTGTTATTTACAGTGTTAAGCTTTTAAGGACACGTCACCTGTAGCACAGGCTGGCTTGCAGGGAGTGCTTTGTATGAGTTGTTTTGGTGGTAGCCAAATGTGCCAGCTCCCTGACGTCCATTGTTCTAATACAAATGAGTAGTCCCGTGATAGGAGGTAATTGAATGAGTAGTCCTGTGATAGGAGGTAACTGTACTTAATCTGGCTAAAGTTATAGTGTCAGGTTAACAACTATCTTCAAATAAAATCGGGCACATTTTTCACAGGAATGTTCTACAGAGAGGTTTGATAATTGAGTTTACCATTAGACCACAACAATCAAAAGATTGTCATATATTACTCTCGGAGGTTAACAAACAGGATGGGATCAAAGGAGTATGAAAGATCTTAAGAGAGAACATGAAAAAATTCTGTGGTGTGGTAAAAGGCATTTCAGTAAAAGTAACTCAAATTATTACCCTTCTTGTAAAAATGTTTTAAGTAGTAAGGAACATGCATCCTTTGATTTGGCTACTTCATAGGGAAAGATATCATTAAATTTGTTCCCAATAGAATATCATCCAATTGTATGCTGATTTACTGTATATTTTTAAATTACCCTATCCTTTTCTAACACATTGCATTGAGGAATTGTAAAGTTAGACATTGTTTGCCATGTATAAAATGTATTAGTATGTGAAATTGTATGTTCACGTGCTTTATAACATTGTGAAGTTGTGTACTTGTGGGTGAGCATAGTCCTGTAGTGACCACCTTGTGCTGAAGCTTGAAATTAACTTTTCTTTCAGTGCCATTCATTGTTCTGTGCAAGAAATATTCAGAGCTTGCATTTGTAATTTTGACTTTCCAGTGCTTTCTTTTCTTGGCTGTGCAGGGTCTTTGTTGCTTTGCGTGCGTATTTTCTCTAGTTGCAGTGAGCAGGGGCTTCTCCTGTTGTGGACCACAGACTCTAGATGCTTGGTCTTCAGTAGTTGTGACTTGGGACTTAGTTGCTCCATGGCATGTGGAGTCTTCCCCGGCTAGGAATTGAACCTGTGTCCCCTGCGTTGGCCAGGTTGACTCTTATCCTCTGTACTACCAGGGAAGCCCCTAGATTTTTTTTTTTTTTAAAGTATAGTTGGTGTATCATATTTATATAAGTTACAGGTATACAGTAGAGTGGTTCACAATTTTAAAGGCTATTCTCTGTTTACAGTTGCTATAAAATATTGCCTATATATTCCTCCTGTTGTACAGTGTATTGAGCTTATTTTGCACATAATAGTTTGTACCTCTTAATCTCATGCTCCTGTATTGCTTCTCCCTACTTCTAAACATCAGTTCTGTATATCTGTGAATCTGCTTTTTTTGTTATATCAAATGTTAATGTGATGTCACTGCGAGTTATGGCAATCCATGCCTCCCTTCATCCCCCCAAAAGATACTCCGTACTCGGCAGCAGTCCCCTCCCAACTTCTCCTCACCTCACCCGCTGGCATCACTAATCTTTCTGTTTCTACAAATTTACCTATTCTGGACATTTCATATAAATAGAATCATGTATACATGGCCTTGCATGCCTAGCATTTTTCATTTAACATAAATATTTCTAAGGTTCATCCGTGTTGAAGCAGGTATCAGTAATTCATTCCTTTTGGTTGCCAAATAATAATCCATTATTTGAATATACCACATTCTATTTATACATTCGTTAACTGATGGCCATGTGGGCTGTTTCTACATTTGGGCTAATATAAATAATGCTGTTACGAGCATTCCTGTTAAATATTTTTTGTATGTGTAATTTTTGTGTAGACATGATTTTTCTTCTTTTGGGTATACCTCTAGGAGTATAATTGTAATTGCTGGGTCATATGGTAATTGTATGTTTAACATTTTCAAGAACTATCAAACTGCTTTTCAACCAGTTTACATTGCCAGCTAACAATTGAAATTGGTTTCAGCTTCTCCACATCCTCACCAACACTTCTAATCATCTATCTTTTTATTTAATTTTTATATTTTCATTATCTTTTAATTAAAAAAAAATTTTTATTGCCATATAGTTGACTCGCAGGGCTTCTCTGGTGGCTTGCAATGCAGGAGAACTGGATTCAATCCCTGTGTTGGGAAGATCCCCTGGAGAAGGGAACGCCAGCCCACTCCAGTATTCTTGCCTGGAGACTCGCGTGGACAGAGGAGCGTGAAGGGCTGCAGTCCATGAGGTCACACAGTCAGACACAACTAAGCGACTTCACTTCTTTCACTTTTCATAGTTGACTTACAATGTTGTGTTTCTGGTGTACAGTGAACATTGACTTATACATACCTATATATTCATATTCTTTTCCATTCTGTTTTATTACCAGATATTGAACATAGGTCCCCATGCTATATAGGATGTGTGTGTGTGCCATCAGTTGTGTCCGACTCTGACCCCATGGACCGTAGGCCACCAGGCTTCTCTGTCCATGGGAGACAAGAATACTGGAGGGGTTTGCCATTTCCTTCCCCAGGGGTGCTATATAGTAGGAACTTGTGTATTTTATATTTAATATGTAATAATTTGTATCTGCTTGTCCCAAACTCATGATTTATCCCTTCCCCACACCGCTTTACCCCTTTTTAATGGTAAATTTGTCTGTGAGTGTGTTCCTGTTTCATAAATAACTTCATTTGTGTCATATTTACGATCACACATGTAAGTGATATCCTAGAGTATTTGTATTTCTTTGTCTGGCTTAACTTCATTTAGTGTGATAATCTGTAAGTCTATCCATGTTGCTGCAAGTGCCATTATTTCTTTCATTTTATGGCTGAGCAGTATTCCACTGTATATGTGTATCACAACTTCTTTATTCATCTATCAATGGACATTCAGATTTCTTCCATGTTTTTGCTATTGTAAATGGTGCTGCTATGAATGTTGGGGTGCATGCATCTTTTTGAATTAGAGTTTTTGTCTTTTGAGGGTATATGCCCAGGAGTGCGATTGCAGGATCATATGGCAACCCTATTTCTAGTTTTTTAAGGAACCTCCGTAGTGTTTTCCATAGTGGTTGCACCAGTTTACATTCCTACCAACAGTGTAGGAAGCTTCCCTTTTCTCCACACCAACGTTTGTTCTTTGTAGATTTGATGTCCATTCTGATGGGTGTGGGTGATGCCTCATTGTAAAGTTGATCTGCGCTTCCCTAATAATTATCTAAATGCAGAGTTTCAGAGAATAGCAATGTGAGATAAGAAAGCCTTCTTAATGCAAAGAAATAGAGGAAAACAATAGAATGGGGAAAACTAGAGATCTCTTCAAGAAAATTGGAGATACCAAGGGAACATTTGATGCAAAAATAAAGAACAACACCATACACAAAAATAAACTCCAAATGGATTAAAGATCTAAATGTAAGACCAGAAACTATCAAACTCCTAGAGGAGAACATAGGCAAAACACTCTCCGACATAAATCACAGCAGGATCCTCTATGACCCACATCCCAGAATTTCAGAAATAAAAGCAAAAATAAACAAATGGGACCTAATGAAACTTAAAAGCTTTTGCACAACAAAGGAAACTATCAGCAAGGTGAAAAGACAGCCCTCAGATTGGGAGAAAATAATAGCAAATGAAGCAACAGACAAAGGATTAATCTCAAAAATATACAAGCAACTCCTCCAGCTCAACTCCAGAAAAATAAATGACCCAATCAAAAAATGGGCCAAAGAACTCAACAGACATTTCTCCAAGGAGGACATACAGATGGCTAACAAACACATGAAAAGATGCTCAACATCACTCATTATCAGAGAAATGCAAATCAAAACCACAATGAGGTACCATTATACGCCAGTCAGGATGGCTGCTATCCAAAAGTCTACAAGCAACAAATGCTGGAGAGGGTGTGGAGAAAAGGGAACCCTCTTACACTGTTGGTGGGAATGCAAACTAGTACAGCCACTATGGAGAACAGTGTGGAGATTTCTTAAAAAGCTGGAAATAGAACTGCCATATGACCCAGCAATCCCACTTCTGGGCATACACACCAAGGAAACCAGATCTGAAAGAGCCACATGCACCCCAATATTCATCGCAGCACTGTTTATAATAGCCAGGACATGGAAGCAACCCAGATGCCCATCAGCAGACGAATGGATGAGGAAGCTGTGGTACATATACACCATGGAATATTACTCAGCCATTAAAAAGAATTCATTTGAATCAGTTCTAATGAGATGGATGAAACTGGAGCCCATTATACAGAGCGAAGTAAGCCAGAAAGATAAAGACCATTACAGTATACTAACACATATATATGGACTTTAGAAATATGGTAATTATAACCCTATATGCAAAACAGAAAAAGAGACTCAGTTGTATAGAACAGACTTGTGGACTCTGGGAGAAGGCAAGGGTGGGATGTTTCAAGAGAACAGCATTGAAACATGTATATTATCTAGGGTGAAACAGATAACCAGCCCAGGTTGGGTACATGAGGCAAGTGCTAGGGCCTGGTGCACTGGGAAGACCCAGAGGGATCAGGTGGAGAGGGAGGTGGGAGGGGGGACTGGGATGGGGAACACATGTAAATCCATGGCTAATTCATTTCAATGTATAACAAAAACTACTGTAATGATGTAAAGTAATTAGCCTCCAACTAATAAAAAATAAAAAAAAAAATAAAGAACAGGAAAATCAAGGACCTAACAGAGGCAGAAAAGATTAAGAAGAGGTGACAAGAATACACAGAAGAACTATACAAAAAAGGCCTTGATGACCTGGATAACTTATGATGGTGTGGTCACTTGCCCAGAGCCAGACATCCTGGAATGTGAAGTCAAGTGGGCCTTAGGAAGCATCACTACAAACAAAGCTAGTGGAGGTGATGGAATTCCAGCTGAGTTATTTCAAATCCTAAAAGATGGTGCTGTTAAAGTGCCAGCAAATTTGGAAGACTCAGCAGTGGCCATAGGACTGTAAAAGGTCAAATTTCATTCCAGTCTCAAAGAAGGGCAATCCAAAGAATGTTCAAACTGCCCTACAATTGCGCTCATTTCACATGCTAGCAAGGTAATGCTCAAAATCCTTCAAGCTAGGCTTCAGCATTACTTCCAGATGTTCAAGGTGGGTTTGAAAAAGGTAGAGGAACCATTGCCAACATCCATTGCATCATAAAAAAATAACAAGGGAATTCCAGAAAAACATCTGCTTCATTGACTATGCCCCATGGACATGAATTTGAGCAGACTCCGGAAGATAGTGGAGGACAAGAAAGCCTGGCATGCTGCAGTCTCTGGGTTTGCAGAGTTGGACACTTCTAGTGACTGAACACTAATTAACTAGGTCATCTGTATTTCTTGTACTAGCCATCCTTATGAGTTTGTGAAGAGTCATATACAATTTGCAAATCATTTCTTCCATTCGTGGGTTCTTTTCACTTTCTTGAAGTTGGCCTTCCTTTGAAGCAAAAAGTTCTCAATTTTGACAAAGTCCATTTTATTTATATTTTTATTTTGTCACTTGTACTTTTGTTGTCATATTTTAGAAACCACTGCCTAATTCAGAAATATGTAGATTTACTACTATGTTTTCTTCTAAATGTTTTAAATTTTTATCTCTTATATTTGGGTCTATTATCTATTCAGAGCTACATTTTGTGGTGGGAGATAGGAGTTAAACTTGATTCTTTTGTATGTAGATATCAAGTTGTCCCACCACCTTTGTTAAAAGACTGTTCTTTATTGGATTGTCTAGACGTCCTTGTCAAAACCAAGTGATCCATCTCAAAATGGAAGTACTGTTTGCAATGGAGAAGAAAGCCCCACCCCTTTATCCCTCTTCCCTCTGAAAAAAGAGGCACAAGGTGGTAATAGAAACTGATTTCACATCAAATAATAAATTACAAAAAAGAAAAACCCCAAGTGATCATAAATATATGGTTTCTTTTTCTGGACTATTCCTTTGATCTGTGTGTTGGTCCTTGTACCAGTATCATACTATTTTGATTACTATTTTTTTATGGTAAGTTTCAAAATAGGGAAGTGTGAACCCTCTAACTTAATCCTTTTTCAAGATTAACTTCTGAGTTCTTTGTATCTCCATAGGAATTTTAGGACTGGCTTATCAATTTCTGCAAGACAAAGACAAGTGGGATTTTGTTTTACAAATGTGCAAGTGTCTTCAATACCTGGTTTAAAAACACTTGAATTCTCTTATCTGCTTCTGAGTTCCTTCCATTGCAACATATAACTTTAATAAAGAATATAAGAGAAATCCAACCTGCCAGATAGGTACTTGGGAAACGGAGGAGTATTTTAATACTGTGACATTAAATTACTAACACAATACTTTTGTGGGTGATTGTGGCTGTTCTCTGATACTTACGCTTCCCAGGTGGCACAGTGGCAATGAATTCGCCTCCAGTGCAAGAGACGTGGGTTCAGTCCCTGAGTCGATAGATCCCCTGAAGTAGGAAATGACAACCTGACTGGAAAATTCCACGAACAGAGGAGCCTGGTGGGCTGTAGGCCATGGGGTTGCGAAGAGTTGGACACAATTGAGCACCTGCGCATGCCCACACACAACACACACTCTGATACTCACGAAGACCCCGTAAGTGGTAGTTTCTTAGAAGTTAGTTGTAATATCTGCAATCATATGAAGTTTTTTGTTGTTGTTGTTGATGGTTTTTACTCTGTTCCATTGAACTCCATTGACTTGATTGCACTTTGTGTGGATCTTCTACTCATACCTGATTTGGGAACATGGTACCTTATTGTTCAGTCGCTCAGTCGTGTCCAACTCTTTGTGACCCCATGGACTGCAGCACACCAGGCTTCTCTGTTCTTCACCATCTCATGGAGCTTGCTCAAACTCAGTTCCATTAAGTCAGTGATGTCATCCAACCATCTCATCCTCTATTATCCCCTTCTCCTCCCGCTTTCAATCTTTCCCAGCATCAGGGTCTTTTCAAATGAGTCAGCTGTTCGAATCAGGTGGCCTAAGTATTGGAGCTTCAGCTTTAACATCAGTCCTTCCAATGAACATTCAGGATTGATTTCCTTTAGGATGGACTGGTTGGATCTCCTTGCAGTCCAAGGGGCTCTCAAGAGTCTTCTCCAGCACCACATTTCAAAAGCATCAGTGCTTTGGCGTTCAGCCTTCTTTATGGTCTAACTCTCAACCTATACATGACTACTGGAAAAACCATAGCTTTGACTAGACAGACCTTTATAGGCAAAGTAGTGTCTCTGCTGTTTAATGTGCTGTCTTGGTTGGTCATAGCTTTTCTGCCAAGAAGCAAGTGTCTTTTAATTTCATGGCTGCAGTCAGCATGTGCAGTGATTTTGGAGCCCAAGAAAATAAAGTCTCTCTCTGTTTCCATTGTTTCCCCATCTATTTGCCATAAAGTGATGGGGCCAGATGCCAGGATCTTTGTTTTTTGAATGTTGAGTTTTAAGCCAGCTTTTTCACTCTCCTCTTTTACTTTCATCAAGAGGCTCTTTAGTTCCTCTTCTCTTTCTGACATAAGGGTGGTGTCGTCTGCTATCTGAGGTTATTGATATTTCTCCCAGCAATCTTGATTCCAGCTTGTGCTTCTTCCAGCCTGGCATTTCTCATGCTGTACTCTGCATAAGTTAAATAAGCAGAGTGACAATATACAGCCTTGATGTACTCCTTTCCCGATTTGGAACCAGTCTGTTGTTCCATATCTGATTCTAAGTGTTTTTTCTTGACCTGCATACAGATTTCTCAGGAGGCAGGTAAGGTGGTCTGGTATTCCCATCTCTTTAAGAATTTTCCACAGTTTGTTGTGATCCACAAGTTAAAGGCTTTGGCATAGTCAATAAAGCAGAAGTAGATGTTTTTCTGGAATTCTCTTTTTTTCTATGATCCAACAAATGTTGGCAATTTGATCTCTGGTTCCTCTGCCTTTTCTAAATTCTTCTTGAATGTCTTGAAGGTCTCAGTTCACATACTGTTGAAGCCTGGCTTGGAGGATTTTGAGCATTACTTTGCTAGCATTGTGAGATGAGCTCAGTTGTACAGTAGTTTGAACATTCTTTGGCATTGTGATTCTTTGGGATTGGATTGAAAACTGACCTTTTCCAGCCCTGTGGCCACTGCTGAGTTTTCCATATTTGCTGGCATGTTGAGTGCAGCACTTCAACAACATCATCTTTTACGATTTGAAATAGCTCAGCTGAAATTCCATCACCTTCGCTAGTTTTGTTCGTAGTAATGCTTCCTAAGGTCCACTTGACTTCACACTCTTAAGATGTCTGGCTCTAGGTGAGTGATCACACCATGGTGGTTATCTGGGTCCTTAAGATTTGGTCAATTGGAAATACTGGTTCACTCTTTTGCAGATCTTGCCATGTTTTGACACATTTCAATATACAATTATTTCTTTAAATGACATCTTGTAACATCACCACCCATCTCAGAAAAATTAAATATTGGGAAGATGTTAGGATCACCCTGAGTGATGTAGATTTTCCAGAATTCCTCTTGAAAGTTCAAATTTGATGGTTGGCAAAATGCTACCAGTTTTTCCTGAAATGGGAGTCTCATTTCTTTGATTTCCACGAAGGTGTCTGCCAGAGACCCGAATCTGGAACAGCAATAGCTTGTTGGTCATCCACGATCAAGCTGCCTGTTTCAGACCACTTCCCACACCCTCACACGAGTGCTTTTCCCCAGGCGACGCCGTGCTCGAGTGTGTAGCAGCCACACTATATGCAAACATCCCATTCAGCGTGTAGAATATTCAAAAGACATGGATTAAAAGTCAAGATTTAATAAATTAATTATTTGTACTGCTTCCTCAAGGACACTATTAAGTAAACATGGCCTTTTCTGTACTGTGCGCGCATAATGGTGAAGAATACAGTGGCCGTCCCCTAGTCTGTGCCCCGTGCCCTGACTGTGCCGAGGGGCACGGAGCTGCTGTCTTATCACCATTGCCCTTGTATCATCAGCACGCGTGGAAACCGTGGAAAAGGCAGCTTATACAGTGAGTCCTCAGCGTGGGAACAGGGCCCCTCCTGAGAGCCCGCCCTTGTGTGTGTGTGTAAGTCTCAGTCCTGTCTGACCCTTTGCACCCCCATGGACTGTAGCCTGCCAGGCTCTTCTGTCCATGGAATTCTCCAGGCCAGAATGCTGGAGCAGGTAGCCATTCTCTTCTCCAGAGGATCTTCCCAACCGAGGAATTGGACTGGGGTCTCCTGCATCGCAGGTGGATTCTTCACCAGCTGAGCTATCAGGGAAGACCCTTAAGTCCAATTTTTTTCTCAAGTCCAACAGAGTTGGCCTAGGTGCCCAGCTAACACAGTTGGATATACAGTACTGTTCTGTTCTAGGTTTATAATACTCTTCACACAAATAATACATGAAAAACAAACAAAAAAAAAGCCATCTTTACTCTCGCAGCACCTTGAAAAGTACAGCAGTAGCGGTAGTACAGTACCGCAGCTGGCATTCTCACCTGTGAACCTTTGTGTGTAGGGGACTTGCTGTGAAATAGTTTGACTTCGGAGCCCCCTGAGAGTGTCTCCGGGGACCCCCAGCGTTGTGCAGACTGCACTTGGAGAACCATGGTGCACAGGGTCTGGCTAGACTGCTGCTTGGGGGCTGCGGTGAGCAGTCTTAGAGGAGCCTTCCAGAAGAGGCCTGCAGCATTGGCAGAGACCAGGCTGGTGAGCTGGGAAAGAGCTTGGCTTGCTGAGAAGGAAGGAAGTGGGGGTGGCTGGGCTCCGCGAGGTGGGAGGGGGAAGCAGGGTTGGAAAGGTAGGCAGGAGCTGACCAGGCAGGGAAGGGGAGCGCACCTTCCCGTATGGTGTGCAGTGAATCACTGGAGCCTGGGGAGAGCTAGGCTGTCTGCATGCCACTTGACTTGGCCTCTGATGGTTGTGCAGCCAGGGTGAATGCTTGGTTCTCAACCTGGTGCCAGTGAAGCTCCCGAAAGAGAAATAAGAATTGCCATGGTGGCGGCACCCCAAGACCTATATGCTAATTATGTGCTTTTCAAGTCCAAATATCACCAGCTTTATCACACAATATGAAATGGCCATCTGTACCTGGGATTATGAAGTCAGAAAGGTGCAACAGTTTCCTTAGCTTAAGGTCTGGAAGAGAGCTGGTAACTTTAATACTGTCCACAAGTGGATTGTACTTACTTACTTAAATAAATCAGAACTGAACTGGGACGTGATTGTGCAAGATAAAGCGTTATGAAATCTTTAGTGCTCACAGTTGAGAGAACCTTTATTCTTAGTTCTAATTTATTTTGAAGTACCAAATTAAATCTTAGAGTACTCATAGTCTGTCTTAAACTGATAACTGTCAGAATGCAGACTGTTGAGTACCTTTGACATGAATTGCGTGATTGATTTAGAAATATAATTTAATATCTGAAACACAAAGGTCCCAGGATGCTATTTTAGTGTTCTGATAGTTTTAAATATATATTGGGCTTCTGACAAAAGAGTTCCACATAGGGCATCAGAATTTGAAGTCTAAATTGGTGTTAGTTTAGAACAGAAATGCAGAAAATCTTGTACTGTACTTTGTAGGCAAGTGAGAGCAAGGCAATTTAAGGATACCAATATAGTTAACTCCTCTGTGTCCTTGGTTGGTTGGTGTCCTAGCCATGATGGAATTGAGTTCCCCCTTACTTACCTGCTTCCCTCCCCCATATTTCTTTTTGTTGTACTTTCACGCTTGCAGAAAGAGTCCTCTGGGACTTTTGAAACAGAAATAAATATTCTAGCAAGTCGTGTTACGATCCTACTCTTCGCAAGATTCAAAGTTTAATGTTAGCTCCATGATGGCATAGTGAATAATTTGTGAACATGGAGATGAAAATACTGGCTTTTACAGTTCATATAGTTTTAGGAGATGAAAATGCTTTTCTTGGACTAGTATGTCTTGAGTATAAATGCATCTGGCCAGTATTTTGCTCGTTTTCAAATCTAAATCACTTTCAGAATTTATTTTAAAGAGGAGATTTTCTAAATACAGGCTCTTTTTAGTCTTGTTCATGATTTGAGTGAGTGAATAAACAATGTAGCTGGCAAAATTCAACCATGGTGGCTGAATTCAAGATGGAGGAGGGTTCAAAATGACCTTGCCAGACTGGATGTGTGTGCTAAGTCGCTTCAGTCATGTCTGCCTCTTTGTGACCCCATGGACTTCATCCTGCCAGGCTCCTCAATCCATGGGATTCTCCAGGCAAGAATACTGGAGTGGGTTGCCATTTCCTCCTCCAGGGGGTCTTCCTGACCCAGGGATTGAACCCACATCTCTTATGTCTCCAGCATGGCAGTCGGGTTCTTTACCACTCGCACCACCTGGCTCTCCATGGCAGGGATGGAAGTGGGAAAGCTCATTTCTAATCCATCTGTGCTGTGCTTAGTCGCTCAGTTGTATCCACCTCTTTTCGACCTCCTGTAGCCCACCAGGCTCCTGTGTCCGTGGAGATTCTCCAGGGACGAGTACTGGAATGGGTTGCTGTTTGCTTCTCCAGGAGATGTTCCCAACGCAGGGATCAAACTCAAGTCTCCCACACTGTAGGCAGATTCTTTGCCCTCTGAGCCACCAGGGAAGCAAGCCCTCTGGTCACTTGCTGGCGAGAAATTTGAGTGTGACCCTGAGTACCCTCGTGCAGGCGCACCTGATGCGGAGGAGAGCTGTGCAGAAGTTCGGAGCAGGGTGCGCTGGAGTGGCTGCTGCAGGAGGGGTGAAGTCTTGCGTTTACATCTCAGAAGAAATCTGTGCGCATCCAGGCTGAGAGACTGGGTTCATTTTCTGAGCAGTGCAGGTGACCGGTTCTCGTCATGAACTCGTGAGACTTAACATTTAGTTGTTCTCAGTTCTGGTGCCCACTTAGAATGGTGGTTCTTAAACTTGGACTTCAGGAGTTTAGCCTGAGACTGTGTGAACATCCTCTGGGGAAAGAGTCCAGGGTTTAGTCAGCTCCCCAGAAGATTTCAGTCCCCCAACAGATTGAACTACTGAAATGACTGGTTGATGAGGACAGTGTGTGGGTTAAGTGTACCACATGTTATTCAAATGTTCATTAAATGTTTGAGTCAACTATGTCCCTTCCATGGACCAGGCACTGTGTTCCGCTGCCGGGGAACTTCAGTCTAGTGAGGGAGCCATAGCAAACAGATGTATCACTGCCGCTAATAATCATTGGCTGGTATTCTTAAAACATTTACTGGTATGGGATGCCTTAACCTCCAGGAGGTACCTCAGGAATAATGAGGACCTGATTGGTGTTAAGACATGGGGTCAATGCAGATGTTTAAAGAACTTTTGAAGAAATAATCTGTATCAATAACCATTTATGCTGATTGATAGGCTCTATTTCATGTCTTGATTCATTTTCCTCACTTTTTTGTTATTACTAGTTTTAATCAGTCTTAAGCTCCATGTGGTTGTTAGGAGATTGTGTTATGATTTAGGAATTTCTCTCCTTTGCTTTTCTGCAGCTCTTTCCCACCCTGACCCCCAACCTTCTCTCCAGTTTTGGCCCCGGATCTAGCAAAATTTATTGTTCATTGTTGCCAAACATTTAATTGACTGCAGTTTTTCGGTTCTATTCCCTTGCTTTCCATCTTGGCTTTATCTATAAATCATTCCATAGAGATGAATATCCTGTTCTTGAAATTTTGAGGGAAGCAGTTCCGTGGCGTTTCTCAGCAGCACTTTCTTTTCTTCCTTTTAGTTCAGTAGCCCTAACAGGTAACAAAACTCTTCATTTATGCAACTCAGATTTTCATGTTACAATATTAAATACAGACTTATTTCTCTTAGTTTCCTCAGAGGCACGTGTCTGGTTGCATGTATGCTCTGTGTGGCTCAGTCGTGTCCGACTCTCTGCGTCCCCCTGGACTGTAGCCCGCCAGGCTCCTCTGTCCATGGGATTCTCCAGGCAAGAATACTGCAGTGGGTTGCCATTTTCTTCTCCAAGGGATCTTCCCAACCCAGGGATCAAACCCACGTCTCTTATGTCTTCTGCATTGACAGGCGGATTCTTTAGCATTAGCTTCACTTGATGATAGTAAGCACCCAGTAAGCATTTGAATGAGTAATAATTTTATGAACCAGTTTTACATTCTCTTTGTTGTGATAACTGCACCTTAATTTTTTTCTCTCCTAACACCCAGTTTTTGAAAATTAGTAAGGAAGTGTGAGAAACAATAGGTGATGTCAGTCCTGCTTAATTCATAGGAACAAGTGATGTAATTCACCTGAAAATGTTTTGTAAACTCTTTAACACGGTGTCTCACTTGTAGCTTCTGGTGAACAATTAAAATCTGGCTTATCTGCATCACATGCCCTCACATGACCCTCTGTGCTGGAGATGTGGGGATGAGTGTGCCTCTTAGACTCCAGGGAGCACTCGTACGAAACACACCGGAACTCCTTAGACACCCTTTTTAAAATGAGAACGGTGAGGTCAGGGTTTGTATTTTTCAAAAGGCTTCCTTGGTGACCCTGATATGTATACATCTCACCTTGCCCCCTCAAAAGAGCAACAATAAACCAATGCTACTATTGACAGAACTACACCTTTTTTTTTTTTTTTACTAAAATGGGTGTGTACTTTAATAAGCATGTAATTGATACTGTGTATTGTGTGAGGAACACGTTGTTAAACAAGCCTTCATACAGTTCATTGTTATTTTAGCCTTTTTAATAGCGATGATACATACCCTCAGGTTGCCGTCCCGTTTATGACCACGGCTGATCCTGCAGTCTTTCTCTGCTGTTTGCAGACCTGGTCCCCTTTGTCCGTGTCCTCCTGTCAGTGGCTCCCAGAGAAGCTCCTTCCTGGTACCTCTTTGTGTCTTGGCCCTGCCGCACGTGTGGCCAGCGGGGCGCTGCAGAGATGACCACGAGCCAGTGTGAGGCTTCAAGCCATAAGAAGCTGGCAGCTTCCAGCAGTTCTGGGGGGACACTCGGGAGAGGACACGTCGGGAGGGAGAAGGTCCAGCCCTCCCTACCGAGTCTCCCACAGCCACCCGCCCGTTGAGGGATCCAGCCAAGCCCAGACTTGCTTGTAGAATCTGGAGCAAATGAAATGGATGTTGGTTTCAGCCACTTAAGTTTTGAGGTGTTTGTTGTGCAGTGAGTGATAACTGAAACAGTAATTTTCTGCAGTAGTGTGTGTGTGTTTTTAATTGATATTTTTTCATGTGAGTTTGAGAATTTAGCTTCAGTAACTGTTACTGTATATAATTTTCTTAGCCAAGTTAATAGAGATAATTATTAGAATGTTGGCTAGGATTAAATGTCTAGAATATGTGGTTAGGTAATAAGTCCCAGTAACTGTCATTATTATTACATACCAGATATTCAACATTATTTTCTTTTAATCCTTACAACCATCTCTAAAGTAGGTACTATTATTGTCTCTGTTTTACAGTGAGGAAACAGACCGGGAGAACTGCCTACTGTCACTTACCTCATAGTTACCATCCTATCCTGCTTGGTGAAAAAAAAGTCAGTGTATTGTCTTCCATTTGTTGTGCATTTTTAAAAATCAAGTTTTGTCTTCCTCTGCCCGACTTCAGTTAGCATAATATCCTCCAAGACAAATACTCTATGATGTATCTCTTATTTGTGGAATCTTAAAAAGTACAACAAAGTAGTAAATATAACAAAAAAGAAGCCAACTCATAGATAAAGAGAACAAACTAGTGGTTACCAGTGGGGAGAGGGAAGTGGGAGGGGCAAAATAGAGCTGGGAGATTAAGAAGTACAAACTAGTAGGTATAAAAAGGGGAATATAGGCAATATTTTATAGTAACTGTAAATGGAGCATTACCTTTAAAATAGTGAATCACTGTATTATACATCTCTAACTTCTGTAATATTATACATCAATAAAAAAGAAGCCAAATTTTGTTGAGGTTTAATTTGTGTATAATAAAGTATCCATTTTAAGTGTAAAGTTAGGTGTGAGTTTTGGTAGATTTATTCACCTGTTTAAAACCACTGCTGCAGTCAGAATAAGAAACATTTTCATCATCCCCCTTAGTTCCCTCATACCTCACGCCACTCCCAGGCAAACAGTGATCTGCTTTCCATTACTATCAATTAGTTTTTCTTGTTCTGAAATTCACATAAATAGAATCATGCAATGAATACTCTTTGTCTAACTTCTTTCAATGAGTGTAATGTTTTTGAGAGCTATTCATGTGGTTACATGTGTAAGTTTCTTCTTATTGCCAAGTAGTAGTCGGTTGTATGGACACACCTTGATCTGTTTCTCCAATCACTTGTTGTTTCCAGTCTTTCACTGCTAAGAATAAAGCTTTGATGAGCATTTATTGTGTCTTTGTCAACATGCAGTCATTTCTCTTTGGCGATTATCTTGGAATGAGGTTAGGGTCACATATGTATTGAGTTTATAGTTTTCTGAGCAACTACCAGTTTCAGCTGCCGTTTTACACGCCCACCAGCAACAGATGAGACCCATCCTCATTGCTACTTGCTATCGTCAGTTCTTTTAACTTTGGCCATCTTTTAACTTTGCTGTTACGCCATGGAAATTTGAATTTCCTGATGACTACTGACTTTGGACATCTTCTCATATTCTTGTGGTCATTTGTATATCTTCTTTTGTGAAACGTCTGTTCAAGTGTTTTGCCTTTGTTATTGGGTTCTTTTTATTGAGTTATATATTCTGAACAAAGTTGTTTTTCATATATATATAATATTTTATCCTAGTCCATGGCTTCCTTTTCATTTTCTTGTGTTTCGTAGAACAGAAATTTGTAATTTTGGTAAAGCCCAATTGATCAGTTTCTTTGTTTATAGTTTAGTCATTTTTTCTAATCACATACGGAGTCTTGGCCTACCTGAAGATCATATTTTCTCATTTTCTTATGTTTACTTCTAGAAGTTTAATAGTTTTAGCTCATAAGTGTAGGTCTGTGATTCATTTCTAGCTAATTTTTATGCATAAGGTGAGGGTTAGAATTCTTTTTTAAACTTGAAGTACAGTTAGATGCCGTAAAATTTATCCGTTTTGGTGTGTGGCTGTTTTAGCAAACACAGCTATGTAACCACACGACATGGAGCAGTTTTCTCTCAGTCCCCAGAAGGCCCATGTGCCCCTCATAGTCAGCCCTTGCCCCCCTTGTTTGCTGTCCCTGTAGTTTTGTCTTTTCCAGAATGTAATATAAATGGAATCCATTTGAAGTTTATTCATGTTGTTGGGTCTGTCAGTCTAATCCTTCTCTCTGGCCGAGTTGTGTTCCTTTGTGTGAATTTCATATAATTGTTTATCCAATCACCTGTTGAAGGACTTTTGGTTTGTTTCCACTTTGGGGCAGTTATGAGCAAAGCTGTTAATGGGTAATGCTTGCAAGTTTTTGCGTGACCTTAGTTTTCATTTATCTTGTATAAATGCCTTAAGAATGGGACTGTTGGGTCATCTGATAGATGTATGTTTTATTTATTTATTTTATTTATTTTTTAAAAACCTTTTCCAAAGTGACACTACCATTTTGCATCCCTTCCAAACAGATC
The DNA here is from genome assembly GCF_023699985.2 of Odocoileus virginianus. Classification (NCBI taxonomy): domain Eukaryota; kingdom Metazoa; phylum Chordata; class Mammalia; order Artiodactyla; family Cervidae; genus Odocoileus; species Odocoileus virginianus. Next base: position 5,655,689 of record NC_069674.1, read on the forward strand.
AGTTGCTCCTCTCCAGTACTGGCGTTGTCAGTATTTTTTATGGTAGGCATTTTTAATTAGACATTTTAATCACTGTGATTATATTTGCATTTTCCTAATGAATAATGATAAGCATCATTTCATGAGCTTACTTGCCATTTGAACATTTTCTTTGTTAAAGTGTTCGGATCTGTTGTTCACCCACTTAATTGGGTTGTTTTCTTACTGGTAAATTTTGAGAGTTTTTTACATACCCTGATTCATGCCCTTTGTCAAATAGTATGTTTTGCACCTGTTTTCTCCAGGTCTGTGGCTTCTTTTCCCACTCCCTTAACAAGATTTATCGCTGACCATTTTTCATTTTGACAAAGTCCACTATATCCTTTTTTTGTTTATGGATTGCACTTTTGAAATCTCGACTCAAAGTCACAAGGATTTTTCTCCTGTGCTGTCTTCTGGAAGTTTCATAGTTTAGGTTTTACAGTTTGGTCTGTGATCCGTTTTTTCATCCTCGAATTTGATGTGAGATGCAGCGGGTTCTTTTCTGTTATAACATTGACATCCGGTTGTGGCAGCACACTTCTCTAGAAAAGGTTCTTCTCCCTTGAATTGCCTTGCATCTTTATCCAAAATTAGCTGAACATTTATACATCTGGGTTTATTTCCAGGGCCTGTATTTTGTTACATTCATCTGTATGTTGTCTTTATGCCAGCCAATACCACACTGAAGTTTTTGTTTACCTTACAGATTAATTTTCTCTTTTTTTACCCCCTTTTTTGGTTTGTAATACGTACTTACTTTGAAGCAGGTTAAAATCTGCATTTTTCATTTCTAGTGCATTTTTCAGAATTTCATCCTGATCTTCCTGGTCTTTCACCTTCTCACATCCCTCTTATGACTGGAAATTCTCCAGTTTTTTTTTTTTTTTTAAGAGGATTAAGTGGAAAATCTTCGGTGGTTCCTTTTTAAAAAAAATAATAATAACAGCAACAACACTCTCCAGTCCTATGGAGGGTGGGTGGGTGTACTTTTCACATGGGTGCTTTTCTCTCTATCAAGGTTACAGGATCCTTATAGGTGGCAATCAGGCATATCACACTGACGTCTTTTTTAGATTGTTACAGAATCTTACTATGGTGATCATAATTTGGGAAAAGCTTTATTGACTTTGGAATGCTATACTAGAGTTTAGTAATCATTTATAGGTGATTACTATAATCATCTATGCTTTGTAGTTGTGATTTCAAGTAATCATCATACACGTGAGAGTTTAGGGCCAAGCAGCATACTGGGGCTCACACCATAATCCGAATTCAAATCCTGAGCCTTAACCCACAGTGCTGTTTCTACTCATTGTTTCCTTGTTGCCAGGATTTACAGTTACTAGCGCACTCATCAACCCCTGCCCCCGAGACTGCGGTTAAGAGATGATGTTTCTCAGAATAAGAGGAGTCCTGGAAGTGGAAGAGATGATTTTTCAGTGGTGAATGCTTTTTGCCTTGTAGATATAACCACAGTTATTCCATTATTTCCTTGAAATGTATTTTATGTGAACTAGAAATGTATTTCAAAAGATGTTACCTAGGGTTTTTTTAAACAAAGTGTTTGTGAAAAAGAAGTTTTTTCATAAGTCTTTGTTTATTTTGGCCGTGCTGGGTCTGCATTGCCGCATGGGCTTCTCTCTAGCTGCAGCAAGGCTCCCCACACGGTGGCTTCTCTCATTGCAGAGCGCGGGCTCTAGGCACGCGGGCCCAGTAGTTGCAGCACATGGGCTCAGTTCCTCACGCCTGTAGGGTCTTCCTGGATCAGGGGTCAAACCTGTGTCTTCTGCATTGGCAGGAGGATTCTTTACCCCTGAGCCACGAGGGAAGCCCCTTTTTCACAAGTTTTTAAAAGTAGAAGTGATGCCTTGGATAATCTCTGGAAACTCTTGGCATATTTTTGTTAGTCTTTGTAAGATTAATCTCAGCTATTCCAGTTGCTCTGATGGATGTTTTTTCTTAGCAGTGAGGGTTTTTGTGTGATTAGGAATTTGGGATTGCAGGTTGGTTTAAGAGTTGTTCTCCTCTTACTTCCTCTGCCATCCATCTTTACCACTCCTTTCTTTGGGGTTTTTCTTTAGCCTTCATCTGGCCCCTGTCCACAACCCTCTCGTGAGGCGCTTGTTTGATTCCTGGTTCAGTTCAGTTTAGTCGCTCAGTCGTGTCCAACTCTTTGCAACCCCATGGACTGCAGCACTCCAGGCTTCCCTGTCCTTCACCAACTCCCAGAGCTTGCTCAAACCCGTGTCCATTGAGTCGGTGATGCTATCCAACCGCCTTATCCTCCCTCAGTCATCCCCTTCTGCCTTCAGTCTTTCCCAGGATCAGGGTCTTTTCCAATGAATCAGTTCTTCACATCAGGTGGCCAAAGCATTGGCGTTTCAGCCTCAGTATCAGTCCTTCCAGTGAATATTCAGGACTAATTTCCTTTAGGATTGACTGGTTTGATCTCCTTGCAGTCCAGGGGACTCTCAAGAGTCATCTTCAACACCACAGTTCAAGAACATCGATTCTTCAATACTCAGCTTTCTTTATAGTCCAGCTCTCATATCCATACGTGACTACTGGGAAAACCATAGCTTTGACTAGACAGACTTTTGTCGGCAAAGTAATGTCTCTGCTTTTAGTATGCTGTCTAGGTTGGTCATAGCTTTTCTTCCAAGGAGCAAGTCTTTTAATTTCATGGCTGCAGTCACCATCTGCAGTGATTTTGGAGCCCAAGCAAATAAAGTCTGTTTCTGGTTCCTGGTAGGGAATCTGTGACTGTGTCCTGTCCTGCCCCTTTGCCACCCCCACCCCAGACATGAAGACTATGGACTCCACCACCCATGCTTGGTGGGCAGCTTTCTTTTAAGTTTCTGGCTCGGATCTTCTGAGGGTCATTCAAGACAGTTACTAGAAGGCATCACTGATGTTTGCTTCTTTTACAAAGATCTAAGTTCCTTGAGAAATTTTGCTTTCAGGTTCTGTCAGTTACGAGTGGGTGTAGAGTCAAGTGATAAGTAATGTTTCTTAAAGCGGAAGAAGACTCCTATCACTCTAAAATTGAAGTTTATCAAATAGAAGAGTAGTGATCTGAGTGATCTTCAAAAGAAGATACTTAAGTTTTCACTTCTAACTGCAGTAATATTGGCAATCAGTTAGGATGATTTGACTGCAAAGTAATTTATCTTGCACTGGCTTAAAGAATAAGAAAAGGGTGCCTGTGCGTGCTAGGTGGCTTCAGTTGTATCTGACTCTTTGCGACCCCATGGACTGTAGCCTGGTAGTCCGTTAGGCTCCTCTGTCCGTGGGATTCTCCAGGGAAGAATACTGGAGTGGGTTGCTATCCCCTCCTCCAGGGTTTCTTCCTGACCCAGGGATCGATCCTTCATCTCTTAAGTCCCCTGCATTGGCAACTGGGTTCTTCATCACTAGCGCCACCTGGGAAGTCCAAGGAAAGGGTATTCTTCCATATAAATGGAAGACTGGCTGTTGATTGAGCGGTCAGTCAACTCAAGAACAGTTTCTTCCCTCTCTCTTTCTGCCATCTTTGACCTTGATCCAGTGGTTCTCAAAGTTGTGGCCCATTAGAATCACTCAGAGAGCTTTTTAAAATCCCCACCCCCAACTGCGCCTTTACTAACTTGATCAGAATTGCTTGGGGGTGAGGCCCCGCCAATAGTTTTGGAATTCCTTAGGTAATTCTGGAGTGCAGCTAAGATTGAGAACCAGAGTTCTAAACTTTAGAGCTTGGTTTGGAGATCAGTATCACCAGGGAGCTTGGTAGAAATGGAAAATCCCACACCCCACCCTAGATCGAATAGATTAACAATCTACACTTTAACATGGTCCCTGGAAGAACTCCTTGTTCTTCAACATTAGGGAAACCCTGCTGATTTTCATACTTCAAACAAGCTGGAATTCCCGGAGGAGTTAGAAAAATACTGACACATGGGCCCACCCCAGGAAATTCTGATTCGTAGGAGTCCTGACATGTTACCTAGATCCTGGGTTTTGCTGTTGCATCCCATAGGATTCAAGGCATTCATTTGTCCTGTTATTTCCTGTAAATTGGCAATTAAATCTAACAGTTGGGTTAATTTAGGTGGTTTGTTTTCCTTTTTCCTTCCCCAACCTTCTTAAAATTGCTTCCAAGTTAAAGGTCTCTGTTTGCATCAGGAGACCCATAATACCTGGTTATTTTTCTTTTTGTGGCATTAATAGCTGCTCCTTATTGTTGCTTAGATCCATTCATTCATTAGTTTAAAAAATCATGGTAATTGTTGATTTTATCCTTTTGTTTACAAAGGCAGATGCATATTTTCTCTAAATTTACTGCATTTGTTGTGCTTATCTTTTTTTTTTTTTTTAATGTACTTCTCACTGTTAGAACTTACATACCCCAGAAAGGTTTCTGTCTGTTTGGTGATAGATCCCAGTGCCCACAAATGTGCCTGGAATGTGTGTGCCCTCTGCTCAGTCGTGTCCGACTCTTACAGCCCGCCAAGAGCTGCTTAATAGATAATTTGAGTAAATTAGTGAATTAACCCATAGTCAGGGCTTTGAAAACTCGGGCTTCAGAATAGAACGAAATGTCATCAAGCTTGACATCGTAGAAAATACAACTGTTTGGACGCAGACCTGGGAGGAAAAAAGGTGTTTGGACACGTTGAGGGGCACACCTCCTTATTTTACAAAGTGGCTAGTCCAGCACTTCTGTCTCTAACTGATGAGACTGGAAATCAAGGTTTCAGTGCCGATTGTTGTAGTTGGTCGCTCAGTTGTGTCTGACCCCCATGGGCTGCAGCACGCCAGGCTCCTCTGTCCTCCACTACCTCCCGGAGCTTGCTCAAACACATGTCCATTGCATCAGTGATGCCATCCAACCATCTCATCCTCTGTTGCCCCCTTCTCCTCCTGCCTTCAATCTTTCCCAGCGTCAGAGTCTTTTTCCATTGAGTCGGCTCTTCACATCAGGTGGCCAAAGTGCTGGAGCTTCACTTTCAGCGTCAGTCCTTCCAGTGAATATTCAGCGTTGATTTCCTTTAGGATGGACTGGTTTGCTCTGCGTTCAGTTGAGGGGTCCTCAGGGGTCTTCTCCCGCACCACAGCATGAACACTGTGGCAGTGGCACCGTCTAGCTCTGGGAGTGGGCGGGGGAACAGAGCGCCTGCAGCTGGGTGGCCGTGCAGCCTCTGGTCCTGCAGAGACAGACATGCAGCAGTCCCAGCCTGGCCCAGGCCAGGGGGCGCTTGGAATTGTTCTGAGTTGCAGGCTTCCGAGTTCCTTGATTTCTTTTTAAAATGAAACCACTGCTTCTCTTCCTTCATTGCTTCCACAGCTTTAGCCTCTGTTTCCCTGACTTTTAACTAAAAGCTCCTGACACCAGAGGCTACACAGATTTTGTCGGGTATTGTGGTCAGATGATGACAGGACATACAAGTCACACGCGTCCCCACGGTGGTGTTTCCCTTGGGTTAGTGGGTAGAGCTTTAAGTCACAGATCCTTTTGTGTCTCGCGCACTCATCTCTGGTTCAGCAGACAGCACCCGACAGCTGCAGCGCCCAGCCAAGTCTCTCCAACCCTGAGAACAGAAGGGGAACATAACTTAGAATATACTGCCTGGGATTTTTAAACAGACTTAATAAGTATTTCAGAGGCATGTGAAAAACCAGATGGATTGGAGCAAACCAGTGGAGAAACAAAGAGTGAGTTTAGAAGTGTTTGAGGAGGCCAGTGTGGAGAAGACCAGGAGAGGATGGGATCTAGAGCCAGGAGCTGGAATTGCTTTGTGGAAAGGAGGGTGTGCTAACCGCACACCTTAGCCTCGAGGTGACAGTGTGAAGAGGGCCGGGCAGAGGGGCTGCCTTGCACAGCCCAGTGCTCCCTGCTCACTGTCAGATGTGCGCGGAGCCGAGACGAGGGTGAATGGAAGACCATGGGGTCACGGCTGTTACCTTTAAGGCTCAGCCCTGACTGGTAGTCATGGGTGTATCCTAGTTCCCAGCCGAGCATGTGTGTGCTTTAAATGCTTCTGATCTCAGCTGCTGGGAGGAACTGGAGGAGTTGGGAAGACCCTTCAGGCTGGAGGAGGTAGTTGATTTGGAATGGTCAGATATGAACTTGTTGCCTGGGGGGCGGCGGGTATTAAACTTCAGGGTGCAACAAATGAGAGGGGGGGGGGGTTGTTAATATTCTCATCTGGGGCAGGAGGACTTACTTCCTGGTGGTCCAGTGGTGAAGAATCCACCTTTCAATGCAGGGGATTCGGATTTGATCTCTAGTCGGGGAGCTAAGACCCCACATGGCACGGGGCAACTAAGCCCCTGAGGCTGCAACCAAGATGCCACTTGCAGCAACCTGATGCAGCTAAAAATAAATATATAAAAATATATATATATACTCCTATCCAGGAGGTTTGGATGGGCTCAAGAATTTGCATTTGTAATAAGTTACCCTGTGACACTGCCAGAATCACACTTGACTGCTTTGCTAGGGAAGGGACACCCCAGAAAGGATTCCTAAAGAGGGGACCGGGGGAGGGGGGCGCAGCTGGAGAGTGTTGCCAGCCTACACAGCTGCAGCTGAGCTCGACAGGCTCAGGAAAAGGCCAAAGATTAGATTGAGATCAGAGGATTTATCAGCGAGCCCAGAGAAAGGAAATAAGTGGCTTCTGATAAAAGAGCCTTGCATCGTAGTGCATAGTGATTTATCTTGGGGCTTAAAGCGTAGGGAAGGAGGCGAGCCGTGGTAGAGATTGGAGATTCAAGAGAATCAGAGAGTCATGTGTGTCTAACTTTTTTTGGCTTCAACCTGTAGTAAGAAACACATTTTACCCCAGTCATAAGTGTTTTTTAACTGTTAGTTTCATGGCAACTTTATTATTTGCAGTCCACGCTGGTGTGCCTGTTTCTTTAAAAACAGTGCTGGTCACAGCTCTGTTGAGTATATTGATTTCATGATCTAGTGGGGTTATGACCCCTAGTTGGACAACATTGCTTTCAGAGATGGGCTGGATTACGTGATGAGAGTCAGAAGGTGAGGGCGCTTGGGAGGTGCAGATGTTGGAGGTGGAGTTATCTGGGTGTTTCTTGGCGTGGAGATGGTTATTGGTGGCAGGACCAGTGAGCTTGGACAGCTTGTATGCATGGTCATCAAAGTCCTGTACGGTGAGTTTAAGGACTCGGGGGGAAAGTGAAAGCAGTTCTTGGCATGGGTTGTGTCCCAGATCCATGACTTTGGTCCTCATGGACCGTTCTTCCAAGGACTTGATAGCCTAGCAGATTGAAACCTACTCCTCCCCGTTTTATCCCCGTGATCTCGTGACTGCTATTCCAGAGGATGCTGGTTTAGGGTCAGGGAGGGGATAGAAATGATACCTGTGTTTTTCTTTTTGGAGAATAAACATAGAAAGTCATTCAAAATTAATCTGAACTACTAAACATTTGTATAAATAGTGCCCATTTTGTAACAGTCATGAAGTGTGAGATTCAATTAACAACCTTGAAGGGTTTATCTTCTGTTGTGAAAATACTGGGTGAAGAAACTTAGTATGCTGAATCACTGTTGCAAAATACATATAAATATGGCAGTGCTATTTTTGATCTGGTTAAAAAGTTCAGAAGACACTTTTTAAAAATAATTTTTATGATTTTTAAAACAGGTCGTTCTTAGTTTGGAGAGAAACTATTTGGAAGATAGTTGTGGATAGTATTGAAATATGTTATTTTCAGACATTTTAAAGATAGTATTGTTATAAAATGAGTGATTTCTGTCTCTGTATTGATAAACCCTCATCTGGGCACGTGCTGCTTTTTCTTTTCTCTCAGATCATGCCTGTATTGTTTTCATACAACATTTCTCCGAAGAGTTGATCTGGAGTTGAGATTCTCTTCAGATTTAAAACTTAATGCACGTTCTGAGAGCCTGACCATTGTTGAACCATCTTCAGGAAATAACTAGTGTTTCAGAATCTGAATTGGATAAGGACAAAAGCCAAAGTAAATTTTTGAACTTATTATGGGGGGAGACTTTGAAAGGTGATCAAGTAAAGAACATAGTTTGCTGTAGATTAGCCAAGTCTCTTGAGGCTGCTTCAAGCAGACTGCTTGTGAACTTGATCGAGGATCTGAATGGCTGGTTTGGAGGATGAGGTTGGTGAGGGCACCTCTCAAAGCTGGGAGTGACTAGAACCAGGACTGATAGCATGGAGTAGTGGGTTTTACTTACAGAGAATAGTTGTCGTTTAGTGCTGACTTGCAAAGGCTTTAGCCGTAGTTATCTTATAGTTCTACTTTTGAATGGAAACAGTAGACCCCTGTGTCAGGTCTGCAAATAGGACATTCCTCTTCCTTCTTAATATAAGTATTTAATGATCTCCCCTTAGGGGAGAGTCCAAGGATGAAAGACCCAAGGGAGACCTAGCTTTTCCTCAGTCCCACTTCTGCTCATGAATAATCCCCTTTTCCAGTGACCATTCTGAGTGGAGTCCGGCTTGCTCCCTGGGGAGCTGGGGTGTCAACTCTCGTGTCCCACTTACTCCAGAAAAGCAGAGTTTGCCATCAGCCTCCCTGTGATCTGAGTTGAACTACGTTGTCTGCTTTTGTCAGAATAATTAATTGTGTTTTCCAGTTAAATGTTCACTTAGCCTAGTAACTTATGCCCTTTATAAAGATATAAATAGGGGATTTTCACTGGATATGTGCCAATAATTATATTTTTTCAGTGTGGTCCACTGGTCATCTATACCTGTGTTTTTGCACTTTACTCATGCTGTCTTGTCTATTGTGAGTAAAACAAGTGAAGAAGTGCTTAGTCGCTCAGTCGTGTCCAGCTCTTTGTGACCCCATGGACCGTAGGCCATCAGTCTCCTCTGTCCATGGGATTTTCCAGGCAAGAATACTGGAGTGGGTTGCTATTTCCTTCTCCAGGGGATCTTCCCAACCCAGGGACTGAAACCCGGTCTCCTACGTCGCAGGCAAATTCTTCACTGTGTGAGCCCCCGGGGAAGCCCTTCCTGTGTGTGACTCCTTTCACTGTGGTCGTCACTTCAGAAATCGACTCGGAAATCTCTGAGGCTGTTCCCCACCCCACCCCACCCCTGCAAGTAAGGCTGGTGAGACTTATCTGGTGCCAGCACATTATGGTTTATGACTATCTAATCCAGTGTTTCCTACTGGTTTCCCTCTTTGGGGAAGCTTAACATGTATAGCATAGCATACCTTCTTTCTTTCACTGATTTTAATCTAATTCTACTTTTTAAGAGTTATAAAAATTATTTTTGATTCTTTTTTTAAAAATCCTTCAAAATTTTTCAGCCTCGCTAACTTATAAAAGAGGTGTTTGGTTTTCTTCCTTCTTGCTGCTTTCATTGCATAAAAGAGTTTTGTTATATTTTGAGCTAAATGTTCCTTTAAGGGGCTAGTATCTCACCTAACCTAGGCTAGGTGTTACCATCTCCCTCATCAAAATTTTCTCAAAGTCAAAACATTTCCTCCATGGACATATGCTTTCCTCTTAAAATGCGAAATCACAACTGAGCTAAGGCTGGGTTGTGTGTATGTCCCTTGAGGAAAAACAAAGCCAAAGGAAAAAACGAACATACAGAAACGCAGGGCAGTAGACACATAGTGCGATCCCAGTAGAGCACGCTTTCTTTTGACCGCAGCGCGTCTGAAGTGTGTGGCGTTGCTGGACGACCACCGCAGCTCTGTGCCACAGGCCGCCGGCACTCGGACACCAGCAGAGGCTAGACGCATCTTTCTTACTCGGTGGTGCAAACATAATTGCGATTTCAGATCATGAATTTTAAATCATTATAACTAGGCTCGAACACATCTTATTAATCAAAATGGGAACCATTACTGTCAACACATTTTTGCCAATGAGAGCTAAGTTTGTTTATTCCTGTGGCGTGAAAACCTGTTCTTCAGGATTTGATGAACTCATGGAAAGCATTTTCTGGCTCCTGCTGGTTGTGGAAGCGTTTTCCCTACAAAAAGTTGTCCAGATGCTTGAAGAAGTGGTAGTCGGTTGGCGAGAGGTCAGGTGAGCGTGGCAGATGAGGCAAAACTTCGTAGCCTGGTTTGTTCCACTTCTGAAGTGTTGGTTGTGTGGTCGGGTGGCGTGGAGAAGAACCGGGCCCGTCCTGGTGACTGGGGCCGGCTGCAGGCCTTGGAGCTGTCAGTGCATCTCACCAATTTGCCGAGCATGCTTCTCAGATGTGACAGTTTCTCCGGGATTCAGAAAGCTGTAGTGGACCAGACGGGCAGTGGACCACCAGTGACCATGACCTTTTCTGGTGCAGGTTTGGCTTTGGGACGTGCTTTGGAGCTTCTCAGTCCAACCACTGAGCTGGTCACTGCTGGCTGTTGTATAAAATCCACTTTTCATCACACATCACAACCCGATAGAGAAATGGCTCGTTGTTGTTGCATAGACTTAAGACAACACTTTAAAATGACAATTTTTTGAATTTTGGTCTGCTCATGTGGCACCTGCTTACTGAGCTTTTTCACCTTTTCAGTTTGTTTCGAATGCCAAATGACCATAGAATGGTCAACGTTGAGTTCATCAGAAACTCTCATGTAGTTTGGAAGAGGATCAGTTTCAGTGATTGCTCTTCATTGGTCCTTGTCACCTTCCGATTGCTGGCAACTGTGCTCCTCATCTTCCAGGCTCTTGTCTCCTTTGCGAAACTTCTTGACCCACCACTGCACTGTACGTTTGTTAGCAGTTCCTAGGCCAGATGCGTTGTTGATGGTGCAAGTTGTCGCCACTGCTTTAAGACCCATTTTGAATGAGAAACCGCTTGAATTTGGTTTTTGTCTAACATCATTTCCCTAGTCTAAAATAAATATGAAATAAACAGTGCATAATAAGTCATTAGTAAAAAAGCATAAAGCAAGAAACACACGTTAAAATGATGTATAACATAACCATATTTATTTAAGAATGTATTCCAGTATCAAATGGCAGATTCCAGCAGTGCAAAACCGCAATTACTTTTGGACCAACCCAATAGTTTCTGTTGACCTGTTTCCTAGTCATGTATATAAATTGACATCTTTTGTGGTATTAGTGTGGGCGTGCCCTTCAAAGGTCTGAGCACATGTGTCTGCAGTATGTCAGGCACTGCGCTTGTCTAGGTAGACTGATTAATGAAAGAAGATCCTTTCAGACAGCTTTTAAGCACAAAAAAGAAAGAAAACAAGACAGCTATGAGACAGTGACTGGCAAGGAGTGGGTGCCACCTCCAGTTGGGCGGTCTTAGAGAGGGATGTTTGAACTCAGGCCAGAATAACAATAAAGTGTGTACATTCAGAGATGGGGGTGGGGCGGCCGGGACAAAGGCATGAAGGCGGTAGGAACTTGGTGAACATGGAAGGATATGACTGGAGCTGGGGGTGGGGGTGGATATAAAGATGGTAGGATGCAACCTAGCTTCCCTGGTGGCTCAGATAGTAGAGCATCTGCCTGAACCGCGGGAGACCTGGGTTCCATCCCTGGGTTGGGAAGATCCCCTGGAGAAGGAAATGGCAACCCACTCCAGTACTCTTGCCTGGAAAATCCCATAGACCAAAGGAGCCTGGTAGGCTACAGTCCATGGGGTCTCAAAGAGTTGGACATGACCAAGTGACTTCACTCCTTGGGGGTGGGGGTGGGTGCAGCAGGTGCGGTAGGGATCCCTGGTGGACAGAGCCTGGGACCATGGGCTGTGGTTTCGAGGCAGGGCTTATTCTGATGGCAGTGAGGGTTTTAAGCAGGGCAGTAACATTTAATTTTCAGAAGCTCTTGTAGACTGCTTTGTAGAGAACAATCTCAGTTTTAAGCCATCCTAAAGATTCTCTGAACTGTGCTTACTGCTCATGCATCCAGAGAGGCCTGCCAGCTTGGGGCTTTTATCGTCATCTCCCACAGCCCCGACTTTGAAGCTCCTCTGTTTATTAGTTGGAGTGTGTGGGGACTGCCTTTGGTGTGAAAGTTTGAGCCACACCTCTCTGTGGTCTGGAGGGAGGTGGGTACCACCCAAACCCCAGAAGTGTGAAACACGTCTTGCAAACTTCTCTCCCTGGCCCTCCCTGCACATCCTTTGAGATGGAAGTTCCATGAGATACAGCAGGGCCCATAAGGTGGGCGCTTAATAACGCTCTGAAAATGTGAGAGAAGGAAGGGTTTGCAGTGAAATTAGGGAGGGACCACTTCCTATTTCCTGCCGATAAAATCAGTCTGCCCTCCATATGCAGGTTCCACATCCAGGGGTTCAGTTAACCTCAGATGGAAAATATTGGGTTGGGGGGCGAATTTCAGAAAGTTCCACAGAGCAGAACTTGAATTTGTTACACACTGACAACGATTTACATGGGATTTACTTTGTATTACTGGGTATTACAGGTAATCTAGAGATGGATGTTAGTTTCAGGTGTACAGCAAAGTGGTTCAGTTTTATATATATATATATATTTTTTTATCATATTCTTTTCCATTGTAGTCTGTTACAGGATATTGGATATAATTCCCTGTGCTGTACAGTGGGACCTTATTGTTTATAGTTTATATCTGCTAGTCTCAAACTCCTAATGGATCCCCTCCCCCCCCACCTTCCCCCTTTGGTAACCATAAATTTGTTTTCTATGTCGGTGAGTCTGTTTCTGTTTTGTAAGTTCATTGATACTGTACCATTTTACATGAGGGACTTGTGTATCTTTGAGTTTTGGTGTCTGAGGGGAGTCCTAGGACCAATCCCCTGGGATTCAGCAGGACAGCTGTAATGTGGCCTTGCCCTCTTTGTTCACAGGGTACCCTGTTCTCAAGTCCCCCAGTAGAAATTTATTGACAGTAGAGGAGTGAGAACTTAAGGCTGGTTCTTGATTTGTTAACGTACAGGCGCAATTATTACTGGTGATTTTGTGAAGTCAGAATATTTCTTAATTTTCTTCTGTGTGCCAGGCATTACGAGGCCTTCAATGTTGAATGATTTAGAGAGAATTTCTACCTTCAAAAAGTTTTTAAAATAGACTTTTATCACATATTTTCAGATGTGTGTGTGTGTTAGCCGCTCAGTCATGTCCAATTCTGTGTGATCCCATGAACTGTAACCCACTAGGCTACTCTGCCCATGGGATTCTCTAGGCAAGAATACTGGAGTGGGTTGCCATTCCCTTCTCCAGGAGATCTTCCCAACCCAGGGATTGAACCCGGGTCTCTTGCATTGCAGGCAGATTCTTTACCAGGGAAGCCCATTTTCAGATTATCCTCTTTAAAAACTATACTTGATAACACTTATAACATCCATAAATTAAAGAACTCAAACTAATCATGCTATATTAATTTTATGTTCAAAATTAATAACCAGATTTCAGGGACACCAGAGGAAATTAGCTTAGACCTTATTTAAAGGTTTGTTTACTTTTAACAAACTGTGTGATATGCTTATTGGTCAGTACTGTTTGTTAATATCACAGACGTGTTTAATTCATAGTAGCTTCATTGTTTAAATTCCTATTGTATATATGGAATATATTTCCTCTTAGACTATTTTTGGTAAAATAGTAAAATTGAAGTTTTTTGGTTTTTTCACCTTAATCTGCCAATCCATACTGAGCTGTTGCTCTCTTTTATAGGGAAATCCTCGTTGACGATTCAGTTTGTTGAAGGCCAATTTGTTGACTCCTACGATCCAACCATAGAAAATAGTAAGTATTGTTTTCAGGGATTTATAAGCTGAGAAGCCTGCTTTTTGCTTATCAGCAGCCACTGTGTGTTCCTGGAGGCTTGGATTGCAGAGCATATTCAGTTAAACCTATAGATCTCCAACCGGGGGCCCAGAAAAACTTCTACAGCTTTACCCATTTCACAAGGAATGAATTTTACTTCACACTGAATGAGTGATGTCCAGATCCCATTATCTCGAAGTTGTTACTCATTTCCATAGGATCCAGTTCCACATTGGAACCTCTTATTAGAGATGCTGCTGTAAGTGAAGAGTATGCAGTCTTTTCTTTCCTCTTCTCAACGGTAGCCCTTTCCAGTGATTCCAAGCTTGAAAGGATGAAAACACTCCAGATCCTTTGACCCTTACTCTTGTAGACGCGCTAGTCCCCACAGCCCCTTCCAGCTCTAAAGACTTGAGAGGAGGCTGTGGAGAGTGAGCTGTTTCAGGATTGGAAAGAGCCCTCGCAGCGTTTTCTGACAAGTTGCATCCAGAGCTCGTTGGCATTTCAGGCCGTGTGCAGAGAAGAGCCCCCAAGACCAGAAACGGCCTCGGCCTTTACTTTGTCCAGTGTCAGTCTATGGTTTCAGAATCTTCCTGAAGGATTCTAGGCCCATGACACAAGCCTAGATTGCAGGAAACAGGGAAGAGAATCTGGAACACTTGCAACTGGGAAGCCGGTGTTTTGGACGCTGGTCTTATTCCTTGCTGTCTTAGAACTCTAGGTAGACACTGGAACCAAGTCTTGAGTTTCTTAACACCCGGACTTAACTAGCCTCTCCGCAGGAACTTACAGATTTAAACCTGAGATTGTCAGAGTCTGATTGGCATGTTAGACATGAAGCCAACTTAACAGCTGGGTTCATGACTCTTACCAGCTGGATTTGTAGACTTCTGCCCACAACCTGCTCGAGAGAAATAAAAACAAGGCTCACGACGGGTTTGATAGATGATGGCCTGCATGTCACAAAGGCCTCACTACCTGTTTGTACAGCTCTTGAGCAAAGAATGATTTTTGCATTTTTTAATATTTGAAAAAGTCAAAAGAAGAATAATGTCAGTGACATGTGAGTGTTGCATGAAATTCAGATTTCAGGATCCATAAAGTTTTATCAGAACATGGCCCTGCCAAGACGGTGTGCTCCACTGTCTCTGGCCGTCTTAGCTGTATGATCGCAGAGCTGTTGAGTGGCTGCCTCAGAGACCATCTGGCCCGAAGAGCCTGAAATAGTTACTGTCTGGCCCCTTTCAGACAGAGTTTGCCAGCCTCTGGCTTAAAATACTCAACTGTCCTTTGCGTCCCAGCGTGCTGGTGGCAGGGAAGGAAGCCTGTCGGTTGCTGAGCTGACTCCGGGCAGAATCGAGTTTGAGGTAACCCCTGCCAGTCTCTGGAAGGAGGTGTCCTGACTGCATCCTGTGGTGATGTGTTTCGCTGGCATCGACTAGTGTGCCAGTGTGGGGAGCAGATTCATCCAAATACTACATGCACAAGCTTGGTTGCCTCAACGTCAGAATAAGGACAGAATAACCCATGACGTTGTCCTTAATATTTGCTATACATAGCAATTTCGCAGTTTGTCCTTAAAGAGATAAGGCTCATTTGGGAATTTTATCCATAGAAGACAGTTTTCATGGCAAGCTCTGCCCTAAAAGTGCTTCCTCTAATTGTGCCATTTAGAATTGAGTTGGAAGGAAAGTCATGTTGTATATAAATACATTTTCTTTGTATGTAAGTAATGGAACTGGTGAAAGTGGGACTTTCTTACCTTGATGCTATCTCAAAACCAGAATATAATCCTGCCTTGAAGGCTGTCAGCATCGTCTTTAATCACATTTTTAATATTTTCCTAACACTTAGTGTTCCGTAATAAAGATTGAATTCTCAGTATTTATTAAATCTTTTGGCAAGAGCAGAAATGACTGTCATAGTATGAGTCCCTTTAAAGTTCCTGAGTGGGGCCTCCCTGGTGGCCCAGCGGCTAAGAGCTCTCCTGTGAGCACAGGGGACACGGGCTCGACCCCTGCTCCGGGAAGACTTCACAGGCCACAGCGTGGCCGCCGAGCCCTTGCCCTAGAGCCCACGCTCCGCAGCAGAAGAACCCCACGCACTGCAACCAGAGGGGAGCTCCTGCCCACCACAGCTCGAGAAAGCCCCTGCAACAGTGAGGACCCAGCACAGCCAAAAAAGTTTATGAGGCATACACAGACATCATGTTCCGTATATGAGGCTTCTGACCAACTAACAGTGAGAAACCCTCCACCTTTTCCCCCACAATGTAGCAGAAGAAAATTGTTCAGAGAAGACAAGGAACGAGCAAGGAAATGGTTCCCATAAACTTGTTGGTAGCATCACAAATGAATGTGTGGTTTTATGGTTTTAAAAAACAGTACTCTAAATCTGGGAACCGCTACACCTAACTTTATAATCTAGTCCAGGTTGTTGCTAGCAAACATTCAGTAGTAACACATCTCTGAAGTATCACTGCAAAAGCAAAAATTCTGGGACTCGGTCATCTTTTAACAGGGGTTTAAGAAAATAGCATCAATAAAACCATGGTAATATTTTCTAGTTTGAGGAAATTTCTAGACCAAATACTACTCTGCCATTGTGCTTTCTTATATACTGTAGTGTTACTCCCACAACTCACTTCAAACTAGATTGATACAATGAAATGTAACGGTGGTGGTTGTTCAGTTGCTCGGTCGTGTCCGACTCTTTGTGACCCCACGGACTGCAGCACACCAGGTTTCCCTGTCCTTCACCATCTCCCGGAGTTTCCTCAAACTCATGTCCATTGAATCGGTGACGCCATCCAATCGTCTCGGCCTCTGTCATCCCCTTCTCCTGCCTTCAATCTTTCCCAGCATCAGGATCTTTTCCAAGGAGTCAGTTCTTTGCATCCCATGGTCAAAGTATTGGAGTTTCAGCATCAGTCCTTCCAGGAAATATTCAGGATTGATTTCTTTTAGGATTGACTGGTTGGATCTCCTTGCAATCCAAGGGGCTCTCAAGAGTCTTTTCCAACACCACAGTTCAAAAGCATCAATTCTTCGGTGCTCAGCTTTCTTTATAGTCCAACTCTCACATCCATACATGACTACTGGAAAAACCATATCTTTGACTAGATGGACCTTTGTCAGCAAAGCAATGTCTCTGCTTTTTAATAAGCTGTCTAGATTGGTCATAGCTTTCCTTCCAAGGAGCAAGCATCTTTTAATTTCATGGCTGCCGTCACACCTCAATTCAAACTAAATTGATATGAGGAAATCTCACAGTGGTAGTTTATAATTTAAAGGAAAAATAGCAGCAGTTCACAGTTTCTGCCATCTGGAGGTAGCACTGTTGGTGAGTTAGTACAGCTCCTCACCGAAAGTTGGGAGATTCTTCTTAGGCGTTGTACCACATCACCGCGCGCTGCATGATGGGTAACTTGTCCAGCAGACTATGAATTAGGAGTTCTCAGCACACATTAGTAACACAGATCTTACTTTGTGAGTCCCTCATTTTAGAAATCTTTATTAATATGCTGCTTATTTGCTTATTAGGTTTAACTTTAGCTCGTAAGCAGCGGTTCACCTTGCTTGCGGCAGTTTCAGGGTTTGAGGTTGGAAATTGGAGGAATTTCTCTAGAGATTAGAAAAGGGAGGGAGAGAGGAGAGCCCAGGTAGAGGCTCGCAGGAGCCGGCTGCCTTCCCCTTCTGCACCAGGAGGTCGTGTCGAGTCTTCCTGGGCTGTGGAACCCACAGGCGTGCCTCTCACTGCACTTCCCTTTTTTCTGTAGTAACAAGAAGAGGCAGTGTTCTCTCAGCAGATGGAAGGTCTTCAGTTTCATTTCACTGCTGTGTGTAGGAGGGTTTACATCCTCTTCCTAGGGAATGAAATGCTAAAACACTTATTAATATCTTGTTTCTTTTCTGTCTCTCCCCTCACTGGCCAGTACTTCCTCTGTTCCTTGGTTGAATCTCCTGTCTTTCTGACCCGGCCTCGCAGGTGCCCCCGGCGCTCAGACCCTTGCTCTCTCATGACCCTGTCTCTCGCCTCAGCTCAGCTGTTTCAGCTGCCGCCGCTGCCCCCTGGATGTTTCCTGGGCTTTCACGCGGAGCATAACTAAACCCAGCCGCACCGCGCCCACGCCTCCTCCCGGCCTCTCTGCTGATGGCTGGTGACTCGGGCCTCGAGTTGCTCGGGCCAGAAGCTCAGGAGTCATCCTGATCTG
This sequence comes from Odocoileus virginianus, assembly GCF_023699985.2. Taxonomy (NCBI): domain Eukaryota; kingdom Metazoa; phylum Chordata; class Mammalia; order Artiodactyla; family Cervidae; genus Odocoileus; species Odocoileus virginianus. The sequence continues at coordinate 5,673,621 of NC_069674.1, forward strand.
CATTCTCTCACACCTGCTTCCAGTCCATGAGAAAACCCTCTAGCTGTCCTGTGCCCTGTGTCCAGAATCCGCCGTTTCTCAGCCCTCCAGGCCAGGCCCCTGTCCTTCTTAGATCATGATAGTCTAGATGGCGTCTCCCGGTGTCCCTCATCCATTTTCGTCCCATCTCATTACTCATGGCATAGCCAGAGTGATCACACCAGGTTACTCACCACGTCCTAGCGTGTTCATTACCTTGCCCCTCTCCCCACCCCCACCCTCCCTGTCCTCGCGGTCTCAGTGGCTTAGTCTTTCTCACTTTTCCTTGACTTTCTTACGTTTTCACTTGCAGTTTCAGCTCTGCCTGGATGCTTCTCATAGAGAAGCTGATTGTGTGTGTCTGTCTCTCCATCTGCTTCTTCCTCCTTTTCCTGGGTGTCAGCTCACCGAGGTCAGAGATGGCAGTATCTTGAACACTTGGAACAGTGCTGGCGGTGATCACCAGTCCCCAGGAAAGAATTCCTGAGCAGTGAATGTTCTGTCTCGGTGATCTTTTCTGGGTTTCTTGCTCACCAGCGTCCCTGCAGAGCTGCCGTCGGGTCTCAGATGTGCTTCTGGTCTCACCTGACTGTGATGGGGAGGGGGCAGGTCTTCACACAGGCACACCATGACTGCCCCCGGCTGACAGGCATCAGGAGCACAGTCAGTCCGCTCTGCACCCCAAATTCAAGCTTACAGCGTAGGGGAGGAGTACAGTAGCATTTTTCTCTTAGAAGTGATGAAAGCAGTTTATCTTGGGTACTCCCTGTCTTGATATATTCTGATTCAGTTTTCATCTAGTGTGACTATTTAACTGAAGTGATGGTTTTCAAAAAAGAGCACAGGAATGATAAAGTGTGGCAGTTGGCTTGAGTAGTCTGCTCTGTGATTCTCACTTCCCTGATTCTAGCCCCGCCCTGGTCGCATCAGAAAAACTTGGTGCTAGGAAGAGTCTCTTTGATTGTCGCATCTGTTGGGGGCCAGCCTTTCTCTCCCGGGAGAATTCATCATTGAGCTAAGATCTCTCCTCCTTGTCACGGCTTTCTCTCAGGATTTTCATCAGTCACTTTTTGCTTTCTCTTTCGTCTGTGGAACAGAGTGGCAGAAGTGGGTCCTCTCTCAGTGGAGCAAGGAGTGGGTTCTGTTGGCCAGCTCCAGTCAGGTGGGGGGCCAGACAGGAGATTGAAGACTCAGGCTGAGTCAAGATGCTGGGCCTGGGGTGTGCAGAAGAAATCTGTTCCATTTATTTACCAGGGGTTCATATCCTATTACTATTAATAGTTCTCTCCTCTTTCATCTCTATTTGTTTGCCGTCTTTCTCCTTAGAATTATGAACTTTCCCTAAGTGACTTGAGTCTGATTCCCACCCACCCCCCTGATAGGGAAAAACCAGTTGTGACAAATTGCTTCCAACCTTAAGCCAAGTCAGAGTGGTGACTTCACAAAGAACATCTATTCTGTGCCGTTCTATTTCTCGGTAAAATTGTTAATTTTTTATGCACTGGAAGTTCTTAGCGCTTCAGTTAATATTAGCTGTATATGTTCTGACACCAGACTTGCTGTAAATTAATGAAAAGTTGTGTGCTTTGGGTTCATTCTAGACCTCAGACTTTATATGTTGTACTTTTTCACAAGAGGACTGTCCACAGAGCATTCATACGGCTTTTTATAAGATACGAAGTGTTGTCTGCTTTCAGTTTCTTTGACTAAAACCAATCAGGCAAACCTTGAACTATTTTCAGTCGCCACTGCTGAGTTAGATAATGGAAGAAGGGAAGAGTCTATTAACTCAGACATTCTTTTTTGTTTTCTGGGATCATTTTATGAGATTATCAAGGACTCTGCTTAATTGCTTGTCATTGTTCAAGCTTTCAGTGATCGAAAGTTCATCTATTTCTAGCTAACAAATATTTTAATTCCTTTTTCACTGTAGCTTTCACAAAATTGATCACAGTCAACGGACAGGAGTATCACCTCCAACTTGTAGACACAGCTGGGCAGGTAAGTGTGTCAGAATCCCGCACAGCGTGCCCGGCGTGCTGGCCCTGCCATTCGTAGGCACGAGGACGCCGCCGAGAAAGCCATGTGATCATGTGTGTTTGGACATCAGCAGACTGTCTGCTGTGTCTTTTCAAAGAGACTTATGGGAATTTTTTCAAATAGCTTGTTTTTCTACTTCAGAATTTGTTTTAAATATATTCATGGTGGCGTTGTAAAGTTCATATTTATTACAGGATAGTTTTCTATTTTCTAAACATTGATTCCATATCAGAGGATCACATCAGTGCTTTTCCTCCCTTTGAAATACATCTCCTTTTACATTAAGAACAAAAGTAGATCTTCTCCAGGGGAAAAGGCATGGGAAAGGTATAAGGCAGAAACGAGCTGGTTGTTTGGATTTATTATATGATTACAAGATTAAAGAGTGTCAGTTTTTTTGCTAGACAGTAATTGCCAAAGGTAAGTAACCCCTCCCCCCAAAAGATATTCACAGGTTAATGTGACAGTGATGGTGGTGAGTGGGTCGCCGGCACCAGTGGTAAAGAACCCGCCTGCCAGTGCGGGAGAGATGGGAGTTGGATCCCTGGGGCAGGAAGATCCCCTGGAGGAGGGCATGGCAACCCACTCCAGTATTCTGGCCTGGAGAATCCCATGGACAGAGGATTCTGGCAGGCTGCAGTCCATGTCACGAAGAGTTAGGCGTAACTGAAGTGACTTAGCATGCACGCAAAAGATAAAAGAAACGAACGTCAAAGGAACACAGAGAACCCTTTGACAGCTCATTTTCCCCATTACATGTCACCCAGTCCCACTTTGGTTAAAAACCGCTTTGTTCAGCTGAACTTAACGACTGTTGACCGAAGGCTGGGACCTGTAAATAGACGCTGGGGTGCCGCCTTGTGTCTACCTGTAAAGACGCTGGGGTGCCACCTTGTGTCTTAGAATCAACAGGGGATCAGACAGGTGAGAGTCAGGTAGACGGGTCTGCCATGTTAAATGGAGGCTTTTTTTTCTGGACCTGGGAAAACTGGGATAGACCTAGAGGGATGTGGCCTGCCTTCTCGGTTTGGAATGAATTCCCTCTGCTTTATATTTTGAAGTGAACAAAGAAGGAAAGTGTAACCGCTCCCCCCCCCCCCCCCCCCCCCCCCACCGCCCACCCTGCCCCCCGGCCAGTGAAGCGAGAGAATAACTGTATTGAGTCATTTTGGCGGTGCAGGGAATCCTGGAGTTTCCTTTCTGGAAGCTTCAAATACAGCAAATGTGTGTGTCAGAGAGCTGTAACACCCAGCTCGTTCTCTCAACGTCCGTGTAGATTTGCTGGGCTTTCGTCTTCAGGCCTCATGGGGTTTTCTTACAGCGGAGCCATTCTAGGCTTTCAGTCAGTGGGGTCCCTGCGCATTGCAGAGTGGGAGCCTACTGGAACAACAGAAATCTCCACCAGTGACCTGCCTCATAGACGACTGACCGTAGATGACTGATCACGTGGCTTCAAGACCAGTGTAGAAAGCCCGTGGGATAGGCCCTTATTCTGGGTGTGTTCTACGAGGTTTTGTTTTGCTCTAAAGCATAAACGTACACTTTGCCATTAATTGTTTTAATGAGCGGGTGATACAAAGAATGGCCCTGAAAGGACCAGAGTTCTCAGGGACTGCGTCCGGTGTGAGTGTGACAGGAGCGTGGGCTAAGTCCTGAGCCCTGCTGTCTTGCTCCCTTGGATTGTGTTACCACCGGCTCAGAATATGTAGAGAATTTCTGCACAGAATATACCCAGATTAGGTGCTTTGAATAACTTGTTCTCGTTGCAGCTAATAGCTCCTGAAGGCTGTATTCATGTTTGGGAGACCATTAAAGGCTCTGCTGGTGTTCATACACCATTCAGGATGGCACAGCGGGGCGGTACTTCTTGCACCCTGGTCCCACCCTCATTCTGTAGAAACTAGATGACGTGGCACTTACATTTACTGCTCCAGGAGCTGTTTTTAAATTGGATTCCTGTGGGCTGGCTCTGGGGTTAAGACCGTGGTAGCAAGGAAGAATGATTAAAGGGCAGTTTCCTTAGAAGCAGTTTGTAGTAAATTTGTTCATTCATGCATTTGAGGAGTAAAATTGCATGTAATCAATTACTGTATAGCAGTATATGATAGCAAGTACTGTTTATGTAGTAGTTTATTTTATGTAGCTGATTTAATTGCCCAGCTAGGGATGGTGATGAACATGGTAAATACAAGTTGGTTATTTTTAGTTTGCATGAAATATTTTGTTTTGGTCTAATTTAAGTAAACTCATGACAAGTGAGTCAGATACAGTCAATTTTAATGTCAAATTCCCACTCCCCCCCCCTTTTTTTTGTCTTTTAAGGTCATCTAAAAATAATAATACATGTACATGTTAATAGAAATAAAATAACGCAAAGAGGTAAATAGTCAAACTCAAATCTTTCTACTGTAGCTGTCTTAGCTTCCTTCTGCCAGCAGTAACCTATTGTAAGTTTTTAGTAAATACTTCCAAGTTCTTTTATACATGAACATGCAAATATATTTCATTTTAAGTTTTTTTCTTTTATTTTCTACACAAAAAGTAATGTGTTTCTATATCTCCATCTTGGAGATTATTTTGTATCAGTACAGACAGCCTGCCTGGCCCTGCCAGGGCTGCATAATAGCCCATTGTTTGGATATATCATTTGTTGTTTAGTCAGTAAGTCGAGTCTCTTTGCAACTCCATGGACTGTAGCCCACCAGGCTCCTCTATCCGTGGGATTTCCCAAGCAAAGAATACTGGAGTGGGTCACCATTTCCTTCTCCAGGGGATCTCCCTTACCCAGGGACTGAATCCACATCTGCATTGGCAGACAGGTTCTTTACCACTGAGCTGCCACAGAAGCCCAGGATACATCATAATTTTAACTGTTGATCAGCAATTAGGTTGTTTCCAGTCAGGCCGCCACCAGCAGTGCTGCAGTCAATATCTTGTGTTGTTCTAGAAAGATGGTTATATCTGGCACATATATAAGAAGATTTCCTGGGTGGGGGGCTACTGGACCCACAGGGTCACCTGCTTGGCAGCAGTCAACAGGACTACCTATTTCCCTGTAGCCTCACCAACACGGTGTGTGGCCAATTTTTTTTTATATTTGCCAGTCTGCTGGGTGAAAAATAGTATCCCAGTGTCATTTTAATTCTTTCTTCTTAAGGAATTTGATCTTATTTTCCTGTGTTTGAGGACATCTGTATTTCCATTCTGTGAATTACCTTGTCTGTTCACGTACCTCACCCTTGTCTTTTGGGAGGATGGTCTTTGCTTGCTGATTTTAAAGATCCCTTAATATGTGAAGAAAAACAAAAAAAGAAATATGTGAAGAAAAGTAGCATTTAGTATATGAGCTGAGCTTTGAGGTTTTATTTTCAGTCTTCCTTTTGTTTGAAAGACTTTTAGCCCTGAAGAACTTCTTCATTTGCATAGAGTCGAGTTGATTAACCCCTTTTTAGCCAAGACTGTTGTTGCTGTTTTTTAATTCTCCCATCCACTGCGTGCAGTGTCAGTTTTCATCTTCAAATCTTTCTTTCCTCTGGAATACACTTTTGCTAAGGTGTGAGTTAGAGATCCAGCTTCGTCACTTACCCCCAGGTGGCTCGCATTTGTTCGCTGTAGCTTGTTGAGGGTTACCTTTCATCCTTAACTGATTTGAAATGCCAGTGTTATATGCCTACTTCCTGGATCTGTTTGGGGCTTCACAGACTTCCCAGTCTGCTCCATTCATGAGATGTAGTCCTGCTCTGTTTTAATCTCTAGCTTTATAGTTTCCACCTACCTGCTGTGCAGTTGCTGTTCTTTCTCAGGAAGTATACTTGTCATCAGGAGTATGTTACATTCATGTATAATTTAGGATTAATTAATAGATATCCTTACGAGTCTGCATATTCTTGCTGAAGTCTGTGGCACACTCTTTGGCTGATTTAAGTCTTTTTATCTTTTAGGACTATTTTAAGATTCTCTTCAGCTGGACCATATATTACACTTCTATTTTCTTAGGTTTTATTCCTAGGAATTTTGTCTTCTTTGGTCATTGTTAAAGCTGAGGGTCTTTTTTCTCCATTTTACTTTGACTAGTTTTTTCACACTGTGCCTCTTGAATATGATTATTATTTTCTTTTTTCCCTTGCCTTTGCTTCAGGGAAAATATAATTTTTAACTTTGAGTCTGCTGTAGCTGAACTCTCGACTAAAAGCATTTGAAATTTTGTTTTAATCTGCATAGAAAGATCTGTCATTCCATTAATAATTTGATTTTCAACATCAACACTAAAGTGAATTAAACTTAATCATAATTGTACTAATAATTAATGGTTTTACTTTGCACACATAGTAAGCTCTGTGATGTTGAAATGCTATTTCCTGATTAATGTCAGAGCATTGATAGTTCTCTTTTTTTAAAAGACGCATTAGCATGGGGCAGTGATTCAGGGCCATCGTCATAACCACACTGGAACTGCACAGTTAACAGACAGTTACTTGATGCGAGGCTGGCTTGGTGTGATTCTCCTACAGTAGAGCTTGGGATGGGATGGGATAGTAACAGCCGTGTTTCAGCCGAGCAGGAAATGTTTGTACCAGACAGTGGCACTCTTGAATCCTGCATTGATGGTAGGCACTTCCGTGTGCTTTAAATAATTGTGTGCACAAAGCACCAGCGTTCCTCAGAAAGCTTTACGGAACTGGTCCTAATGGGCGGTGGCATAAGGTGTGCCTTTACTCCCTAAAGCTGCTCAATAAATAGCTCGTCCAACCCTAAAGCGTCTGAGTGTGCGGACTTGGGTCTGGCGTGTGGCCTTCTCAGTCACCCTCTTTTTTCCAAGTGCTGGTAGCAACCCACTAACGACCCATGGACTGGGCCCAGGCCATTGTGACTCATGTGTGGGAAATAGGTGAAAATACACATTTATGGCATAAACTAGAGCACTCGTAAATTTTCTTTGAGGCCTAAAGGACTCTGGGCTTTATATCCGTAAAAAATGTGGTGGTGCTTTTCCTTGACACAGGATCATGGAACCTGTCTTTTTCATTCCTTCTCTCTCACAAACTGCAGTAGACGTTAGCCATCCCTAGAAAGTCTTAGACTAGCCTGAGCCATTTATTGGCTTAAAGCATATTATTGCCCTCAAAACCAGCCTTAAATCTTGGGTGTATAAAAGCTATGTCTCTAAAATAATAATCTACTTTGCTTTGATTTCTTTGACCATGTGATAGTCCAGATTGCTTGTTACCCTATATAAAGACTTTGTTGTTGTTTAGTTGTTTAGTCGTGTCTGACTCTTTTGTGACTCCATGGACTGTAGCTGGCCAGGCTCCTTTGTCCATGGGATTCTCCAGGCAAGAATACTGGAGTGGGTAGCCATTTCCTCCTCAAGGGGATCTTCCCAATTCAGGGATCGAATCCAGGTCTCCTGAGTTGCAGGCAGATTCTTTAATCACTGAGCCACCAGGGAAGCCCCATGTGAAGACTTTACTCAAATGCAATTATTTTTTCTTCCACAGGATGAATATTCCATCTTTCCTCAGACATATTCCATAGATATTAATGGTTATATTCTTGTGTATTCTGTTACATCAATCAAAAGGTAAGGCGTACTTCTTCTTGCTTGAGTTTATTTGCCGTGCTTAGGTGACATTAATCCTTCTGAGGGATTATGCCAGAATTGGCAGTAGTAACAATCAGACTTTAATGGTTTTTAGTGGTTGTCTGGTGGAGCAAACAGGTTGTTAAGGGAAAAAATTATCCCATTCAATATTCTCTTGCACCAGTGGAATAAAAAACTATGTTTTTACCTCAGACTGCCCAGAATAGTGAATGAACATGATCTGAGCTTTCCTGCTAATTAAAATGGGAAATACTTAATTGACTTATTTTTCTGTGTTTTTACCTTATTAGTGTGGAGCATGGGCTGATTGCTAAGGAACATTCTACAAATGTTTTATTCAGAGATTAAATCAGCCCAGTTGTAAACGTTCCCATTTAAGTATCTTGCCTATTCCATCTTGAATATTCTCAGTAAGGGCTAGGAGTGTTGAATACATACGCATATGAAAAAGAATGCTAGGAAAAAATAAAGGAATTCCTTGTGTTCAGTTTACTTTATATTAAAAATGGTGAGTCTATGACATTTTTTATTGTTAGCAATATAAATATTGATAACAACCATTTTAGAATGTCACCACTAAAATGGATGTCTGATTTCATGCTTTTTGTTTTATAGTTTTGAAGTGATCAAAGTTATCCATGGCAAATTGTTGGATATGGTGGGGAAAGTACAGTAAGTAGCGACCGTTTATCTCTTTTTTTAGATGTACTAGTATCATCTGAACAATCAAATAGGGCACTGACCAGTGTACTTTGGCTTTTTTCCCCTTGTGTTAACAGAATACCTATTATGTTGGTTGGGAATAAGAAAGACCTACATATGGAAAGGTATGTAGCTTCTAAATACTGCTGTATAAAGTGATGTAGTCACTGAGGTTCTGTTTTTAATTGTTCTTAAAGCCAGAATATTTTTAGCTGTAGCATTTCTGTTTTCAGAAGTGTGGCGATGACTGCATAAGAGAAACAAAACTGCAGTAAAAAATCTCACCCATCGTGGAAAATGTTTCCTCTAAAAAAGAGGGCACACTCTGTAGAAAATTATCTTCAGATGCTTTTACCATTTTGCACAAAGCAGACTAAAAAGACAATTGTAGTGCTGGTTTAGTCAACACAGTTTCTGAGCACCAGGCTGAGGACCCTGTTCTGGGGAGCTCAGCATCTGGAGGAAGACCTAGATGGGAAGACTCAGCCCGTGGGCAGCAGGAGGGCCCCATGGGCCCTTTCAGAATTGCCCGTCTCTGGGGGCTTACAGCTGAGCTGCTGAGAAAGTAGTTGATTGTTGCGGAGGCCGGAGTCCTATTCTCCAAACCGTAGGGGATTTGCAGGAGCTGGGCGGCCCCATCAGGCAGTGTCCGCTCTGCCCCAGCTCCGGGTAGCCGAGACTCTGCGTGCACTCTGGATGAGACCGAGCTGACTGCCTCATCTGTCAGTTACACATACCTTACGTGATAAAGAGCAAAGCATTTCAACAAGAATTTTCTATTTCTGTTAGGGTGATCAGTTATGAAGAAGGGAAAGCATTAGCAGAGTCTTGGAATGCAGCATTTTTGGAGTCTTCTGCTAAAGAAAATCAGGTACGTGGTTTTAAAAACTCATATTGCCCCATGTCCCTCAGTGGTGGGCGTGTGTTTTGCTGAGTCAGCATCTCCCTGCCATCTTCATCACTCCTGTTCAGTCTTCCTCCTCCCACCACCTCGAGTATCCAGCTCTGCATTGCTTTGGGAAGATAAAAAGCTGTTGATACTTTAATTCAGTCAGTGTTCTAAGTATGATGGGACCTAGAATATTTGTATGATAAATAGAAATTAATTAATGTAAAGGCAGTACTTCCTTTGCCAACACGCAGTCTTATTTTTGTTTCATGCTAAAGGCTGGTACAGAACTAAGTCCAGGTGTAGAAAAGAAACAAGAATGATTTGAAATCACTTTGGCAATAATTTTGTTCTTGTACCTCCTCCCTTTTTGTGTTGGGTAAACTGAGTTATATGTATGTGTTGTTTTTAAACATAGAAACCAGCAGGAACCATTCCACAAGCATGTTTCACCAGTGTCAGCCCTGCAGGTAGATGCTTCTTTATAGGCATGTGTGAGGAGGGATGTCAGTTCTATGTCAGCAGGCTTCCTGTGTCCCCTTTTCCCTTTCCTTCCTTTAGACCCAGAGCAGCCCAGCTTGCCTCCGGCCTCCACGTGCTCACCAGTGTTTCTTTTCGCTGCAGATCAGATGATGTCACTCACGTAAAAACTGTCTGTGGGTTGCCCGTTGTCTGTCGAACAAGCCCCAAAGCGCTCAGCATGGTGATGAGTGCAGGGTGTGACTCACACTCTTCCAGTTTCTTTCACCGCATCCTGTGCTTGGCAGGCCCACCAAGCCCCTCCCACTCCCCTCAACACCATGGAGCTTGCAGATGCCTCCCCTGTGTCCTCATGTCTCTCTAGTGAGAAACGCTCTTTCTCTGATTGGCTGCATACTTAGTCTTTTCAACATGTCATCTTGTCTGATCCTCAGATAAAACGAATTGGCTTGCATTTTTGTGAGAAACTACAGTTCAGGGGTGGGGAGTGGGGCTTGTGGTCGAGGACAGTGGGCTGTCCTTCCCCAGCTCCGCTCCCTCTCCCCACCAAGACCCCTGCCCTTGGAGCCGCTACTCAAATCCCACCTCCTCCTTGGCCCTCAGGAGTCTTCCAGCCAAAATTAGTGTCTTCTCTCTGATCCCCTTTGTTTGATCCTGAGATTCAAGGACAGTATCACTGAGCTTCGTATTCTCCACACTGTCCAGCCACTGATTCTGTACATACAGTGGTTTTGTTTCTAGTAGGTGCCTGATTAACCCAGGGATCCCCTGACAGGCAGATCTGTTTGTCCCTGTGTCACCAGGTGAGGGAACTTAACTATGCGGTTGCCTCCTGGGTTGTAGATAGCAAGACATTTATCTGCAGTGTAGTTTCTGAGTGCAGACCCTGGTGGCTCAGACGGTAGAGAATCTGCCTGCAATCCAGGAGACCCGGGTTTGATCCCTGAGTTGGAAAGATCCCTTGGAGAAAGGAATGGCAACCTACTCCAGTATTCTTGCCTAGCAGTTCAATGGACAGAGGAGCCTGGCAGGCTACAGTCTGCAGAGTGGGACACGACTGAGCAACTAACACACACATCCAGACAGTGAGAATCCAGTTGGGATAGTAAGAGACACCTGTATTGTCTATAATTGAATTAAACCAAACATTGAGTGTCTTATCTACCCTTAAGATCATCTAGTTAATCTGTCTCATTTTAGAAGTGAGGCATTTAAGATCCAAGAGCTGAATAACCTTTTAAGATCACTCTGTACTGCAGGTGGTGTAAGAACTTGGACTGAATTTTGAATTTAACCCAGATCTAGTCCTCTCTCCTCTGTACCTTGCTTTCTGATAGATGAGAAGACCGGTGCCTGACCAAAGTGTCATAGTGATGAAAGTTCCTGAGGGGGAGAGGGAGACTGTTCTGTATTTAAATATCTCTCTGAACCTTGAATGGATCTGGTCTAAAATGGCTAGTGTGAAAGACATTTCCAGTCAGTTGGAGAGATTTGAGTACATTTTGGAAATGATTGTCTTAGGTGTAGTGATGGTGTTGGGATTAGGAGAGACTATATCCTTACTCTTAGAAAATGCAAACCAGAGTATTTAAGGGCCAAGTTTCATAATGCCTACAACTTAGTTTCAGATGAAATAAATAGGTAGATGGATAGAGGGAAAGCAAGCAGATACAGCACAGATGTTAACATTTGTTGAACTCAGGAGCAGAGCCCAGTGGTTACAGTTGACCCCATTTTTCTTTGTGCCTGAAAATTTACATTATCAAGATTTGAAGGGGTTAGAAAGTATACAGGTTATAAAATAAAGAAATCTTGGGGATGTGATATACAGCATGGTGACTATGCGGTTTATTTGAAAACTGCTAAGAAAAGAGTGGATCCTAAAAGTTCTCATCACAAGAAAAAACAAATTGTGACTGTGAACCAGACTTAGTGCAGTGATCCTTTCACAATATGTTCTTACATTGAGTCATGATGTTGTACACCTGGAATATATGTTTGTGACAGCTGTATCTCAATTTAAACATGTTTTGGGGTGAGGAGTGCGGTTGGATGGCCCTCTGCTTTCTTTGGTCTGTTTACTGACTTCCCTCTGTTTTGGTTCTTTGATGAAAATCTGAGGATCCAAGAACAGTTACGCTTCCCAGCTTGACAATTATGCAGGCGTCAGCCGCTGTCATTCTTCTGTGGGTGCCCATGGTCCCTCTGCTGTGTGTGCGTGTGTGCACTGTTCTGGACGCGTCTGGCAGTTCCTTTATTACTCTTACCAGCAGCCCTCAAAGGTGTAGACACTTCATGGACCCTGCCTCCATGTAATCAAGAGGAATTGCCTAGTAAGCCTCAGGCTAATTTATCTTCTGAGAGTTACCTAGGGTTGTGGTCACTGAGAGTGGCCTAGTTGGCTTAGGATTTGTTACTGAACTACGATTTGGTCTGAGGATGCAGGCCTGTCCTGTCTAGTTTATGTTATATAGCTTAAGATTCTTAATACAATTCTGAATAGATTTACTCTTTAACCTTTCAGTTTCATTTAGAAGATAGTAGACTACTTTTTCAGTGTCTGGAGGAAAGATGGAATTGTGCTCAAGGCTTAAAGTTAAAATGAAAAAATACCATCAGCTGAAACTCTTAAAGAAGATAAGGGTGCAGTATGGTGGCCTCAGACATCCCAGACAAGCTCAAGGGTCAGATGAACCAACCCACCGTTGCCTTGGTTGCTTGAGCATCTTCATCAGATCAACAAACGCCTTATCAGACATGAAATAACCCATTAAGGTAGAAAGATTTTTGCCCCCTCGTTAGGTACATACAGTGATGGTATGCGTATCCTTGGAAAGCCGCAGTCCTCACAGTTGTGCAGACTCTTCTCAGCCCTCGCTTATGGCTCCTGGGACCTTGTCTCACCTTGTTGTCGAATCTGCTTCCATCAGGTGGGGAGAAACCAAGTCCCTCTGACCTCTGTACGTGAGAGGTGTAGGTGATTCTGGTCCACACAGATACTACATACTAGAATGCTCACTACTCTTGGTCTGTGTGTAGGAAGAGAGAGAGACTTCCTCATCAGTAAGAGATGCCTCATCAGTAGTCACACGATTAGAGACCGGTCTGTGTAAACTGCCGGAATTTTTTATTGATAAGTTTTCAACGGTAGCTTCATACTACTTACCAAAATCCAGTATTTTAAAATAAACTGTCCTCAGTGGAATTGAGTCAGATTTGTTGATAACAAAATACACAGTGGTTTAAAAAAAAAAGAAAAATTATCAACTCAGTGTGAATACTGCACTTGGACTATAACTAAACTATGAGATCTGTTTGCAGTTTTGGCTTATTTTCTGTGGAGGCCTTCACAAACTGTATTCCAGCAGTCTGATGAAAGAGAATTCACTTTGGCAGAGTCAGACCACACAGGTAATCAAAGAGAGTGCTAAGATTTATCTAGAAAACCAGATTCCAGGCACACTGTACTCTCTTTGTAAGACTTTGGCATGCGTCTTTCCACACATTTTTCTGTGCATTTTTCTTCAGTCGCTCAGTCGTGTCCCCGACTCTTTGTGACCCCATGAATCGCAGCATGCCAGGCCTCCCTGTCCATCACCAACTCCCGGAGTTTACTCAAACCCATGTCCATCAAGTCAGTGATACCATCCAGCCATCTCATCCTGTCGTCCCCTTCCCCTTCTGCCCCCAGTCCCTCCCAGCATCAGGGTCTTTTCCAATGAGTCAGCTCTTCGTATGAGGTGGCCAAAGTATTGGAGTTTCAGCTTCAGCATCATTCCTTCCATTGAACACCCAGGACTGATCTCCTTGAAGATGGACTGGTTGGATCTCCTTGCAGTCCAAGGGACTCTCAAGAGTCTTCTCCAACACCACAGTTCAAAAGCATCAATTTTTCGGTGCTCAGCTTTCTTCACAGTCCAACTCTCACATCCATACATGACCACTGGAAAAACCATAGCCTTGACTAGATGGACCTTTGTTGGCAAAGTAATGTCTCTGCGTTTTAATATGCTATCTAGGTTGGTCATAACTTTCCAAGCAGTAAGCGTCTTTTAATTTCATGGCTGCAATCACCATCTGCAGTGATTCTGGAGCCCAAAAAAATAAAGTCTGACACCATTTCCACTGTTTCCCCATCTATTTCCCATGAAGTGATGGGACCAGATGCCATGAGCTTAGTTTTCTGAATGTTGAGCTTTAAGCCAACTTTTTCACTCTCTTTCACTTTCATCAAGAGGCTTTTTAGTTCCTCTTCACTTTCTGCCATAAGGGTGGTGTCATCTGCATATCTGAGGTTATTGATATTTCTCCCGGCTATCTTGATTCCAGCTTATGCTTCTTCCAGCCCAGCGTTTCTCATGATGTACTCTGCATATAAGTTAAATAAGCAGGGTGACAGTATACAGCCTTGACATACTCCTTTTCCTATTTGGAACCAGTCTGTTGTTCCATGTCCAGTTTTAACTGTTGCTTCCTGACCTGCATACAGGTTTCTCAAGAGGCAGGTCAGGTGTTCTGGTATGCCCATCTCTTTCAGAATTTTCCACAGTTTATTGTGATCCACACAGTCAAAGGCTTTGGCATAGTCAATAAAGCAGAAATAGATGTTTTTCTGGAACTCTCTTGCTTTTTTGATGATCCAAAGGATGTTGGCAATTTGATATCTGGTTCCTCTGCCTTTTCTAAAAGCAGCTTGAACATCTGGAAGTTCACAGTTCACATATTGCTGAAGCCTGGCTTGGAGAATTTTGAGCATTACTTTACTAGCGTGTGAGATGAGTGCAGTTGTGCGGTAGTTTGAGCATTCTTTAGGATTGGAATGAAAACTGACCTTTTTCAGTCCTGTGGCATTTTTCTTAGGATGAAATAAATAAATAACATGCCTGCTTAGTCATGGCAAAGGAGGGGAATGGATAATGTGGAAAGAGGGGTGCTTGCTGAAGTCAGTGGCCTTGATTAGACTAGAGTGCTGGGCCTGGGGCTGGCTGGGGCTCGCCTGGGGCTGCCTCTGTCATTCCATCCTAGGTAGGAGTGAGCCAGAGTGGATGAGCCCAGACTCAGGACATGGTCATTGGTGGACGAGTTCGCTTATGGGTGCTGCTTCTGTGTAGAACGCAGTCGTCAGCCGAGGGTGAGAACAGGACAGAGGTTCAGAGACCCTGGTGGAAGGAGGTGTGACCCCTTCATCCCGGGGTGTGACCCCTTCATCCCGGGGAAAGGGTGGGTGGGCGCTGGGACTCGGGGCCCTGGGGGAGTGTCCCCTGGCTGTGTCCGCTGTGTGGGTGCAGGCGGACGGATGGCAGGGCGGGGAGCGGAAGGACAGTGACTGCCTGGGGCCTCTGCCGGCCCGGGAGAGAGGGCAGGGAAGTGTGGTTGGATTGAGGAAGCAGGCTGAGGGGTGCTGGCCAGCAGGATACTGAGTGGAACTGAAAAGCACGATGGGGGGCTGGTGCCTGGTAATGACAGGATGTAGGTGCTACCCCACGAGGCTTTTGAAAACGGGCGTTTCGGGGTTATCACAGTGACTGCCCCAAAATGACGGGGACTGACGGCTGCCCCGAGTGATGGCTTCCCGCCCTGAGGGACAGGGGCTCCTTGAGAGGGGCCGGGGTGCTGCCACCCCAGAGGCGGGGTGACCGTGACGGGGTTCGGAGAGGACAGCCTCAGAGTCAGAGCTGAGGGGGTTAAGGAGGTGGGAGGGGAGAGGGTGTGAAGGGCGGGGTGCGGTGCGAGGCAGGAGGAGCCCCTGCCCTGATCCAGTCCAGAGCCCCGGGGGTGAGGGGGTGAGGGGTGTGGAGACGGGGCTCTAAGGTCAGAGGGGAGCGGGCTGGAGCCCGGGGGTGACGGATGAAAATGGGGGTCTCCAGAGCAGGTGGAAGCCCTGGTTCCTGCGGTGCTGGGGCACCTCCAGCCGGTGGCCTCCACCCCTGAGCTCCGAGCGCAGGACTGGGCAGCCGGCCGTCTCCTGTCTGGCGGCAGAGACCGCCTTCGTCCTGGTGTGTCTCGGTCGCCGAGGCCTGTCTGACTCTCTGCAACCCATGTTGGTCACGGCTCCACTTTAAAACTAATGCCAGTTGGTTTTCTCTGTGTTTTCAGACTGCTGTTGACGTTTTTAGAAGGATAATTTTGGAGGCAGAAAAAATCGATGGGGCCGCTTCACAAGGAAAGTCTTCCTGCTCGGTGATGTGATTCTCCTGCAGAAACGGGACGCTGGGGCCCAGTCCCGCCTGAGGAAGCCAACTGCCCGTCATCCTTTACGATAAACTGCTTCATTTCTCTTCTGTTAACCTGAAAGATTTCATTTGGGTCAGAGATTCTCCCCCACCCCCTCCTTTCAGATTATGTTCAACTCTGACTCTGTCCAAATGAGTTCACTTCCATTTTCAAATTTTGAGCAATCATATTTTCAATTTATATATTGTATTTCTTAATATTATGACCAAGAATTTTATCGCATTAATTTTTCAGTGTAGTTTGTTGTTTAAAATAATGTAATCATCCAAATGATACATATTGTTACACTACTATTAACTAGGCTTCGATATATCAGTGTTTATTTCATTGTGTTAAATGTATACTTGTAAATAAAATAGCTGCAAACCTTCATCTTTGTGCTTCTCAGTGTGGCTTGTAAAGAAGAAAGCTGTCCTCCTGAGGGCACCTCTCGCAGCCTCCCGGGAGCCTCTGGGTTGGATTGCAAGGAGCCGCCGGGGGCTGTGGCCACAGACAGAGGTGAGCGGCCCACCTGGCAGCCATGGGCAGTGGGGTAGAGTGCCTGGATGTGGGGGGTCTCTGACTGAAGTCGAGTGGCCTTGGGGGAGATCTGTGAGGGGAGTTGTTCCCCAATGACGACTGTGTCCCCCGTACCCCACAGAGCTCCCCTCTTGGGTGGAGTGTTTCTCGCAGGTGGGACTACGGGCTTCCTGAGGGCCTTCTGGGCTCCCTCTGGCTTGTCCCTTAGGAGACGTAGGGAGACACTTTTGTACTTAGCTTGATGTCCATGGCAGGCAGGATCTCAGGAAATTGACCGACCTGTCACCATCCCAAGCCTCCAGGAGTGTGAAGGACAGGAAAGATTGCCTGGTCAGTCTTCTGTGTTCACGAACCTCCCGCAGACCTGGGCCACGGATCTCCTGCTCTGAAAGCAGCAGCTTGGAAGGACAACCAGAGATGGAAACTGCCTGGTGTCCGTCACCTCAACTCTAGCTTAGTTGACTAATGTGTTAAATGCTGCCCTCTCCCAGGTAAAATTTCATAGGGCCATTTCTAACATTTAAGGAAATGTTACTGATTCTGTTGATCAAATATAATTTTGCTTTGTAACTGAGTTTTTAATGAAAAAGTTATGTTTTTAGAATATGCCATTATTTTGGACCTTTGAAGTGTTTTTGCCTCATCATTCGAGGATGAAATTTGAGCCTTAGAAGAACTTCACCAAATATTTTTTATTTAAATAAAGATACATTTTAGCAATGTAGTATCATTACTTATTAACAGGGTTTATTCTTAGGTGTAATATTATGTGTCAGTGCTCTCACTGGATGTGGAAAAAAAAGAAAAATGAAAATGTTAGTCACTGAGTCATTTCCAGCTCTTTACAACCCCATGGATGGTAGCCTAACCAGCCAGGCTCCTCTGTCCTTGGGATTCTCCAGGCAAGAATACTGGAGTGGGGGGCCATTTCCTTCAGGGGATCTTCCCGACTCAGGGATGGAACCTGCGTCTCTCGCACCTCCTGTGTTGGGGGGCAGGTTCTTTGCCAACTGAGGCACCAGGCGGGCCACATTAAACCTGGATCCAGTTCATCCAGGCAACCTTTCTCGTCTGGTAAGTTATTTCTGTGTAAATGGAAGCTTGGAGCAGTGTATTCGTGTTTTTTGTTTAGTCACTCAGTGGTGTCCAACTCTTTGTGGCTTTGGCCTGCCAGGCTCCTCTGTCCATGGGATTCTCTGGTCTTCCAGCTCACCATCGCCACTGAGTCTCCTTGGCTGTCTCCTCTATTAACCTCTCTGTGGGCCCTTCTCCTTGATTTGCTGTTTCCTCCAATTCAGTCACTCAGTCGTGTCTGATGTCTGACTCTTTGCGTCCCCATGGACTGCAGCACACCAGGCCTCCTTTGTCCATCACCAACTCCCGAAGTTTACTCAAACCTCAGGTCTGTTGAGTCAGTGATGCCATCCAACCATCTCATCCTCTGTTGTCCCCTTCTCCTGACTTCAATCTTTCCCAGCATCAGGGTCTTTTCCAATGAGTCAGGTCTTTGCATCAGGTGGCCAGAGTATTGGAGTTTCAGCTTCAATATCAGTCCTTCCAATGTATATTCAGGACTGATTTCCTCTCGGATGGACTGGTTGGATCTCCTTGCAGTCCAAGGGACTCTCAAGAGTCTTCTCCAACACCACAGTTCAAAAGCATCAATTCTTCAGTGCTCAGCTTTCTTTATAGTCCAACTCTCACATCCATAACATAACTACTGGAATAAACCATATCTTTGACTAGACAGGCCTTTGTTGGCAAAGTAATGTCTCTGTATTTAGTATGCTGTCTAGGTTGGTCATAACTTTTCTTGCAAGGAGCAAGTGTCTTTTAATTTCATGGCTGCAGTCACCATCTGCAGTGATTTTGGAACCCCCCAAAATAAAGTCTGTTACTATTTCCTGAAGACCAGAATTCATTTCTTCCACCCTCACCTCTGTGGGCTCCAGGCTTGTCTTTTAGACATCTCATAGGCACGATCTCACATTTATCATGCCCCAAGTTGAATTCTTTTGATTTTCCCTATAAACATGGTCTTCCAATGGACCCTGTTTCGGGAAAAGGCACCACTAGGTGCTAAAGCTAGGCTTTGGGAGCCATCCTCGGCCAATCCGTCAACAAACCCTAAAGGCACTGCCTTCAGAAATCTTACATTTTCCCTACTTTTTCCATCTTCACTGCATACTATCCTCCTCTAATGGCACACCCTCCAAAGCATTTATACTGCAGCCCAAGTCAACTTGTTTATACATTGTTTATGTTACTCCCTTGCTTAAAATCCTTTAATAATAAATGTGCCTATTCAGGGCCACGGGCATCTCATTTTCCAACTTTTCTTGTGAAAAAAATTAAGAGCTTCCTTGTTTACATTTGCTGTGACTCAGTTGGTAAAGAATCTCTGCCATGTGGGAGACCTGGGTTCAATCCCTGGGTTGGGAAGATCCCCTGGAGAAGGGAAAGGCTACCCACTCCAGTATTCTGGCCTGGAGAATTCCATGGGCTGTATAGTCCATGGGGTCTCAAAGAGTTGGACACGACTGAGCAACTTTCACAGCATCAAATAAATTGCCACTGATTGCTTTTGACAAACACCCCTGGGGAAAAGGGAGTCAGGTCAAAGACAAGCCTTGCAGAGGGGGTTTTCCAGGGAACTGCAGATGATGACATTCTGAGCTGAGAAGTCAGCAATCCCAACCTGACCCTTCCTGCAGCTGCTTAAGGAGGCACCTGGCAGTGGGGCAAGTGGCCGTGCCTCGAGGAGCTCGCTGGGCTGGGAATTGGCCGGTTTCCCTAAACAGCCCAGGACTGGTGCGAGCCTTTCATCTCCAGACCTATGAAAAAGCTGATACTTTTGGACAATGTGTTGCCAGGGTTTTCACTGATTTCTGAAGGTTCTTCCTGCATGCTCCCCAATGGTGACCTTCTGGAGCCTGCAGGCAGCTGTTTGTTGAGTGGATGAGTAGCAGACCCCTGCCATGCGCTGCCTTCTACACAGGTTCCCTGGAATTTGGCCTGTGTCTGCTGCAATGTGGAGGAACCCCTCACCATTCACACAGTACGCTGGGATGGGCTTTAATCAACCTCAGGTCCACCCCTTATCTAACAAGGAAGGAGTGACGGTCTTCTCTGGTGGAGCAGTGGCGAAAAATCCACCTGCCAGCCAATGCAGGAGACGCAGGAGAGTTCAATCCGTGGCTCGGGAAGATGCCCTGGAGAAAGGGAATGGTAACCCACTCCGGCATCCTTGCCTGGGAAATCCCACGGACAGAGGAGCTTGGCGGGCTATAGTCCATGGGGTCACAAAAGAGTTGGACACGACTGAGCAACTAAACAACAGGGAAAGAGTGATGCTCTCTTAACAGGATGTCAAAGGACCACAATAAGCACTGTCTTTAGGTGATCATCTAAATGTAGAAAAGGTTTAATGATTCTTGGAGAAGTCTGGACTTCTGAGAAAACCCTTCCAGCTCCTGTGGGCTCTGACCACACGTGAGCGGCTTGCTGGCGGAAGGTCTCCGGCTGCCCTGGTTACTCCGTTGACCGAGACTGTTGTGTGGGTGAATAGAGGCTGCCACAAAGGCCATGTCAGCAGGAAATGAGGACATCTTCATAAACGTTCTCATAAAACTCTAAACTTCTAGAATTTTCATCTTCGCCCCACTCTTTCATCTCCCCAGGAGGGAGAGTTACACATCAGGTCAAAAACCTTGACGTGAGTAAAGCTTTTGTGTCCCGTCCTTATTACCCTTTTTACCTCTGGCAGCTTCCTAGCCTGACCCAGGGAAGTCTGCTCTGCAGTTAGAGCTGCAGAGACGCTAAGAGCTAACCTAACATGTTATCAGAGGAGGGGCCGTTAACATCTGTTATCATCTGATAACATCTGTTATCAGAGGAGAGACCCCCACCGTCCCGCCCATAACTCAGTTCTTTGGTGTTCGCACTACACCACGTGTGAATGTGACCCCAACACACAGGGAACCCCCCAAATGAGTGGCGCGTCAGACGAAGACTTGGCAGTCGTGGTCCCAACTCTGCAGCTAATGTCTGTGTCTCAGCAACTCCTTTATGGCCTCTGGTCCTGATTCCTGTACCGAGAAGACCTCTCTGCTGCGGACTGTTGTCATGGCTACAGGAACGAAAACCTTGGCTGTTTCCAAAGCCCAGCACCAGTGCTGACCACTGTCCTTCAGATAACGAGCTGATCAGACCCCCGGGCTTGAGCTCTCCCACCTCGGCAGGGCCTCCACTGCTGCTGCAGCTCCGAGGTTCCCAACCGGGCGGCTCCCGCCGCAGTCGAAGGCTCCGAGCTCCAGCCGTATCGCCGCCTCTGGGCTGCACGTCCCAAAAGGGCAAGATGGAGAGTCACAAATTCCTCTACAAGCAAGTTTGCCAGGAAGTTTCCTGCCAGTCCGGCCCGAGGTATCAAGAACACAAGATGATAAGACATGAGTCCGCCAGAGTTCACAGGTCACGAGCACCGGAGGTCCGTCTGGTCACAGCACTCAGTCCGCACACACCCCATGGACCCCTGTGGTTGCTCAGTGGATGAGCCCTGGTCAGGGGACAGAGAGTGCATTCCCTCGGACTCTAAATGGAGACATCAGTCCTTCCCCTGAGGTCATCTCACACCTCCAGGTCCCTCCAGCTCCCACATTCTGCTGCAACCTGGGAAATGCACTTGGATCATCTTTTTTTTTTTTCTGCCTTTTTTCGGCTGCGCAGCTCAGCTTCCTGGGATCTTAGTTCCCCAACCAGGGATTGAACCCAGGCCCTCAGTAGTGTCGTCCTAACTTCAGGCCCACCTGGGAATTCCTGGGTCATCTTTTTTTTTTGGTTTAATGGATACAGACATGAGTTTGGAACCATCAACATTAAGTTCCTCGTTTTATTATTTAGTTGCTAAGTCCTGTTTGACTCTTTTGCAACACCATGGACTGACTGTAGTCCACCAGGCTTCTCTGCCCATGGAATTTTCCAGGCAAGAATGCTGGACCTAGCTCATCTTTTCCTTTAAACATATCTTTTGTTTTTATGCCTTTTGTTTTATTTTCTGACTGCTCCACGTGTCATATGGGATCTTAGTCCTCCCACCAGGGATCAAAACCTCACCCCCTGTGTTGGAAGTGAAAGTGAAAGTCGCTCAGTTGTGTCCGACTCTGCGATCCCATGGACGATAAAGTCCATGGAATTCTCCAGGCCAGAAGACTGGAGTGGGTTGCCTTTCCCCTCTCCAGGGGATCTTCCCAACCAGGGGATCAAACCTAGGTCTCCTGCTGAGCCACCACGGAAGCCCCATTGGAAGTAGAGTCTTAACCGCTGGACTGCCAAGGAATTCCCCGGCTCATCTTTTTAAGGCATGAATAGGATTCTGGAAACATCATGGCCTCAGGAGTCAAGATCTTTCACCCAGTTCTTGCTGCTGCCCAAGAAAGGCCTGGGCAGAGCTTTGATTTATTACTTCCAAAAGCAAAGCGTCCCTGCCTGGCAGCCACGCCCACTGGGAGGGCCGCCTGCTGCGAGTCGCTGGCTTCCTGGTGTTCTTATCATTTTCGTTTCTCCCTCTGCTCCCATCATTAACAGACCAACGAAGAATCCAAGTAAACCCACACGGTCATCTGGCTTTTCCGTGTGGTGCGGCTGTGAGGGTGACATGCCCTGAACTTTACCCTAAAAGGCTTAAGCGGAGGGCCAGCCTGGTGTTGACAGCTGGTGCAGCTGGAAAGGTTACATTCCTCGGCTCTGACGTGTGCATTGTTATTATCCCAGAGCAGAAATCATTCAGAGGCACAGCCTTTTCTGTGCCTGTAACTGGAGCACCGTCGCGTGAAATTGTAAAATGACCAGCGGAAGAGCTCTGGGTCGTCACTGACGCCCCTGCGATGCCTGCGGGGGCAGCTCCTCCGCTGACCGCTGGTTCTCAAACCCTGACCCGTTCCAGAGTTGCCTGGAAGGCTCGGGAAAACACACGGGGCTGGGGGGCGGGGGGCTCACCCCCAGTGTGCTCAGCTGTGTCTGACTCATTTGCGACCCCCTGGACTAGAGCCCGCCAGGCTCCTCTGTCCGTGGGATTCTCCAGGAAGAACACCGGAGGGGGTTGCCATTTCTCCTCCAGGGGATCTTCCCATCCCAGGGATCGAACCTGTGTCTCATGTCCCCTGCATTGGCAACAGGATTCTTTACCACAAGTGCCACCTGGGAAGCCTCAGAGTTTTTTTTTTATTTGACTGTGTCAGGGTCTTCGCTGCATCGTGGGGAATCTCCCATCATGGAACACGGCAGGTGTGGCGCCTGGGCTCCAGGGCCTACAGGCTTCAATAGCTGAGGTGCACAGGCTTAGTTGCTCCACAGCATGTGGGAATCTTAGTTCCCTGACCAGGGATCAAACCCCTGTCCCTGCCTCAAAAGGCAGATTCTCAACCACTGGACCACCAGGGAACCCCCACCCCACCACCGCCACCCCCAGGAGTTTCTGATTCTCTGAAGACATCTGGATTTCTGGCAAGTTCCAGGGCTGCTGTTCCTGCTGGTGGTGGTCCAGGGACCACATTTTGAGAACCACTGACCTAGGCAATGATACCTCAGATTAAGGGGGGGGGGGGGACACAGGTGGGAGTTGTATGACTGCAGGACTTCAGAGTATGCAGGCTGACCAACCGGCCCAGATTGCCTGGTCCTTGAGGGGCATTGAGCTCTGACCTCCAAAGAGCCGTGTTGTAGCCCTGATCCCCAGCCCCTGTGCACATGACCTTATCTGGAAAGAGAGCCTCCGCAGATGTAATAAGAGTAGGGTTGGTTAACGACCAGTGTCTTTATGAAAAGAGGAAATCTGGATTCAGAGAGACAGATAGACACAAGGAAGAGCGCTGTGTGAAGACAGAGGCAGAGACTGGAGTGACACAGCCACGTGCCAAGGGGTTGTCACCACCCCCAGAAGCGAGGAGAACGTGGAACAGATTCTCCTCGGAGCCTCCAGAAAGGAACCTAGCCTGCCAATGTCTAGATTTCAGACCTCTGGAACTGGGAGAGAATGCATCTCTGTTGTTTTCAGCCACTCCATTTCTGGTACTCGTTGTGGCCACGCTCAGGGGTCCTGCAAGGCTGGACTCTGAAAACCAGGACAGTCCCTGCCAAACCGGGAAGAGCTGGTTGTTGTAAGCATGAGGAAGCTAAGTAGCCGGGACGCTCAGGCTTACAGCGGGGAACTGATGCTCAGAGAGGCTGTGACTGCTCTCCGGGCCCACTCGGGCTGGGCTAACACAGCACCACAGACCCAGCCTCCCACCCCCTTTGGAGGCTGGGACGTCCAAGATCAAGGCCCTGGCAGCCTGGGTGCCAGGACAGGCCTGCTTCCTGGCTCACAGACACAGTCCTCGTGTGGTCCAAGGGGAGAGGGAGGTCCCCGGGGTCTTTATAAGGCACTACTCTCACAACTGCCCCAGTGGTCCAGTTGGTAAAGAATCTGCCTGCAATGCAGGAGACCCATGTTCGATCCCTGGGTCGGGAAGATCCCCTACAGAAGGAAATGGCAACCCACTCCAGTATTCTTGACTGGGAAAATCCCATGGACAGAGGAGCCTGGTGGGCTACAGTTTGTGGGATCTCAAAGAGTCGACACAACTGAGCCATTAACTTTCATTTTCACTTTCGTGACTAGTATCTCCTGAAGACCCCACGTCCTTGTGTGCTAAGTTGCTCAGTCCTGTCCAACTCTGCGACCCCACAGGCTCTGAAGCCCACCAGGTTCTTCTGTCCCTGGATTCTCCCGGCGAGAACACTGGAGCAGGTTGCAGTGTCCGCCTCCATCCCAGTCCTCACATCTAGAAAAGCACTATCTCCCTTCCCGGTGACATCAGCTCCTCGTGACTAGAAGAAAACCTTTCGCAAAGTAAGCGCTTGATCGCATTGAACTCCCCCTTCACCAAAATCACATATATGGACCTCCCCCCATGACCCCCTTGGAGCAGTCTGAAAGAGGTATCTGAGGTGCTTTCTCCTGGGCTACCGTCCTCATTTTGCCCCAAATAAAACTTAACTCACGACTCACATTGTGCCTCTTTTTAGTCAACACCCACCTCCTAACACCACCACCCTGGGAATTAGGATTTCAACCTATGAATCTGGGGACACAAATATTCAGTCTATGACCCCAAGCTGCCCAGTGTCACCTCATCTCTGTGTGAGAACCAAGACTAGGACCACAGGGTGTCTAAGGGTCCCCCATGCCCCCTCCACCCCAGACGCTTCACACACACATGTATGTGAACACATGTGTACACTGCTGGGCTGCACCCCGAGGCCTACAAGGCTTGGGTTTCCCCAGCTTCGAGGCTGAAGATCGAGCCTGGAGCCAGCAACAGAGACAGCTGTTTCATGGACGGGGAAGCTTACACGTTGGAGGCAAGGTCCTGAAGTGACAGCAGATATGACATGGCGGCAGGCTTTGCTTCCGGTGGGGAAGGCGAGTCACAGGGCAAATGTCACGTTGACTCATCAGTTACCCGGGAAACAAGCAGAGGGGCAGCCACCCACTGCCCCTCTGATGAGAACAATCGCCAGCCGGGGCCTGGGGTAAAGACGCAGGAGGGGCCGTCGGGTGAGTAGGGTGTAGGTGAAGGCGGCCTTGGTCGGATACAGGATGGACGGAGAACAAGAGAAAAGCCACCATCCCGAGTGGCCTGACCACAGAGGACACGCGGGAGAGTGTGACCCTCAGGGCGACCTCAAGGTGGGGGCGAGGGGTGCTTCACGCAGGTTCAGGCTCAGTCTGAGGTTGAGACCTAGACTTCCCATTCCTGATGCTGCTGAGTTGGGGGCGGCAGGGCGGGGTGGGGAGCACACTGCCTGCTCTGTAAGCCCCTGGGGAGGATGCAGCCCCTGGAATAAAGAAGTGGTCCTGGGCCGACTGCTGGGAAAGACAGGGACCCTCTGTCTTGACCTCCCTCTGCCGCTGGCTCAACAATTCACCTTCCTCCCTCTCTTTTTTCCCCCATCTGCAAAATGAAGATGCGTTTGAACTCAATTGGTTGTTTCCAGTGATGCCTGTTTCTCGAGTTGCATCCAGGCGTTCCACGACAAAATGAGAAGTTCCCAACTTTCAGACAGAAAACAAAACAAAACATTTCTTCAGTCTCGAGGGGGTACTTCCTAACAATTTTTCTTACCCAGGTAGCACCTGCAGCCGGTTGTCCGTGCCCATGTGACTGAACCCCGAAGACCATCCGTCGGGTGAGCCGAATGCCGGGCCAGGCGGAGAGCAGACCCCCTCCGCGGGCCGGGTTTGCTCCGTCGCCCCCTGGAGTCCGAGCGAGGCGCGGCCCCCGAGCCCTTGCTACATTTCTGGACCAGCCGCAGCCTCCAGTGGGGTACGGGAGAGTGGAAGCGGGAGCCGGGCTACAGGTTGGGGAGTGGGGCGGAGGCCCTGCCCGCAGTCCTCGAACTAGTGACCCGCAGGCTTGTCCGTGGTTTCTTCTCTCATCCTCCGCGCGATGCCTTCTCTGGTTTTCGGAGTGAAGGGAGATCCGAAAGCGGGGCGGCGGTGGGGGCGGGGGTGATGCGAGAACAGGGGGCGGGAGGGGGTCCCCAGGAGAGGGAGGGGGCGCTCTGCCTGGTGCTCGGCCTGCTAACATCTCAAAGCTCCTCCGGGGCGCGGGTGGGGGGACAGATGGCACCCGGCGTCTCGGGCCCCAAGTCCAAGTGCACGCGCCCGTCTGCCCTTCCGCTAGCCGGGGATCCCGGCGGGGGCGCATCGGGCCTGCGTCTCCCTCTCCGGCTCTCCACCCACCCCGCTCCCCGCAACTTGTGGGTGCCTGGCCACCCACAGCTCCCGTGTTACCTCTCCGGGGGCCCCAGGGGTGCCTGGCCGCTGGGCTCCCCACCCCCTCGAGGTGCCAAAAGTGCCGGTCGCCTGGCCTCTCCATCCCTCCTGTCTGCGGGGGTGCTCTGCGAGGAGCCACCTAGGCCGGAGCTCCCTGATCAGAGAAGCCCCGTGAATGCTCTGTTTGGGAACGACTGATCTGCCCGATGGGCGCCCCGGCTTCCTTTTCTGGGATGCTGTGAGCAAGGCCAAGGAAACAGGAACAATGGAGGAAACCATCTGACTGCTGATTTAACTCCCACCCACCCCCACCCTGACCTGGGAGATGCTGTTGCCTGAAGGAAAGCGGACAGCACCCACTCTTCCCACAGTGGGAAAACACTCCAACCTTGGGAGGGGAGAAAGGGCCACCCTTCATCTTTTTGGGCTCATATGAGGGCACCCCTGGGGGGAGAGGGCAGAAGGGAAAGCAGGTTCAGAGAGAAGGACTCAGATTCAATCCATGCGGGAAAGGATCCAGGGCCACACGCAAGTGTCAGGTAAACTTGGATTTGAATATCAGCAGTGCAAAGAGGTTACCATGGCAGATAAAACATTTAAAAATTGTAAATAGCCCTGCAGGACAGCAGGGACTGCTCCGGGGGAGCCAGGGTCAGAGAAGACCCCTGCCCCGCCCACCAGCTCTTTTCTAGCCATCCCCTGCTGGGGGCGGGGCTGTGTTTGGCTCAGCTCCTCTGCTGGGTGGTCGCACAGGTGTATATATGTTTTGCACGTTGGCCAATGACTGTACATAGTGTATGAAAGTTATTTAAGCTCCTGTTGTACATTTCTGTTCCCAGACAGGATGTGACAGACAGGATGTGAGTGTTCTAAGAAGCTGTTGTGAATAAAATGCGAATGGCCGCTGGGGGAAAAAAAATTGTAAATAGATGCTATGAACTCTGGTGCTCCTGCTGAGTCACTTAAGTCATATCTGACTCTTTGTGACCCCCATGGACTATAGCCCTCCAGGCTCCTCTGTCCATGGGATTCTCCATGCAACATGCTGGAGGGGGTTGCCATGCCCTGCTCCAGGAGATCATCCCGACCCAGGGATCGAACTCGCATCTCCTGTGTCTCTTACATTGCAGGCAGATTCTTTACCACTGAGCCACAGGGGAAGCCCCTATGAACTCTATATGACAGTAAAACTGAAATTTTAGGTGGATGGCCTATAGTGAGAGGGTATAAATTACCAAAAATGACCCAGGAAAAAAAAAGAATGCCTCAATGGAACTAAAACTGTTAAAAGAATTGAACCCATAGTCAAAAAAAATCTAGCAACATGAAAAGCACTAGGCCTAAAAAAAAAAAAAAGAAGAAGCACTGGCCTAGACTGTTTTAAAGGCCAGTTTTAGCAAAACCTCCAAAGAACAAACCCTCCAGAGAATGGAAGTAGACAGTTCCCCATCATCTTTATCTGCATATCTGAGACTGTTGATATTTCTCCCAGTAATCTTGATTCCAGATTGTGATTCATCCAGCCTGTCATTTCACATGTTTTCTGCATAGAAATTAAATAAGCAGGGTGATAATATACAGCTTTGACATACTCCTTTTCCTATTTGTAACCAGTCCGTTGTTCCATGTCCTGTTCTAACTGTTGCTTCTTGACCTGCATACAGATTTCTCAGGAGACAGGTAAGGTGGTCTGGTATTCCCATCTCTTTAAGAGTTTCCCACAGTTTGTTGTGATCCACTCATAGCCTTTAGTGTAGTCAATGAAGCAGAAGTAGATGTTTTTCTGGAATTCCCTTGCTTTCTCTGTGATCCAGGGAATGTTGGCAATTTGATCTCTGCCTCCTCTGCCTGTTCTAAACCCAGCTTGTAAGTCTGGAAGTTCTCAGTCACGTACTGCTGAAGTCTACCTTGAAGGATTTTTGAGCATAACCTTATTAGTAGTATACGAAACGAGCTCAATTGTACAGTTGTTTGAACATTCTTTGGCATTTGCCTTTCTTTGGGATTGGAATGAAAACTGGCCTTTTCGAGTCCTGTGGCCACTGCTGACTTTTCCAAATTTGCTGGCATATTGCGTGCAGCACTTTAACAGCATCATCTTTTAGGATTTGAAATGGCTCAGCTGGAATTCCATCATCTCCACTAGCTTTGTTCATAGTGATGTTTCCTAAGGCCCACTTGACTTCACATTCCAGGATGTCTGGCTCTAGGTCAATGATCACACCATCGTGGTTACCTGGGTCATGAAGATGTTTTGTGTAGTTCTGTGTTTTCTTGCCACCTCTTCTTAATCTCTTCTGCTTCTGTTAGGTCCTTACCATTTGTCCTTTATCGTGCCCATCCTTACATGAACTGTTCCTTGATACCACCAATTTTCTTGATGAGATCTCTAGTCTTTCCCATTCTATTGTTTTCCTCTACCTTTTTAAATTGTTCTTTGAGGAAAGCCTTCTTATCTCTCCTTGCTGTTCTCTGGAACTCTGCATTCAGTTGGGTATATCTTTCCCCTTTCCCCCTTGTTTTTCACTTCTCTTCTTTCCTCAGCTATTCGCAAGGCCTCCTCAGACAACCACTCTTCCTTCTTGCATTTCTTTCTCTTGGGGATGCTTTTGGTCACCGCCTCCTGGACAATGTCACGAACCTCTGTCCATAGTTCTTCAGGCACTCTATCAGATCTATTCCCTTGAATCTATTTGTCACTTCCACTGTATAATCAGGAGGGTTTGATTTAGGTCCTACCTGAATGGTCTCCTGGCTTTCCCTACTTTCTTCAAATTAAGCCTGAATTTTGCAATAAGGAGCTGATGATCTGGGCCAGAGTCAGCTCCCGGTCTTGTCTTTGCTGGCAGGGTAGAGCTTCCCCATCCTCCCTGTGCATGCGTGCTAAGTCCCTTCAGTTGTGCCTGACTCTTTTCGACACTGTGGAGTGCAGCCTTCCAGGCTTCTCTGTCCATGGGATTCTCCAGGCAAGAATACTGGAGTGGGTACCTATTCTCTTCTCCAAGGGATCTTCACGACCCGGGGATCAAAGCCAGATCTCCAGGATTGCAGGCAGATTCTTTACCATCTGAGCCACCAGGGAAACCCATTCCAGCCTCTCTACCTGGACGGTTTCCCTGGGAAAGGGAGGTGTAGTTGTTGTAACCACCTCTAGGGGTCAGGTTTCAGCACCTTTCACCTTATGGGCTCAGTATTTGAGGATAGGATTGGGTGTGGGAGGGACAAGGGGATTCTTCTAGAACCTAGGCTTCCGGCCTTTGCGCTCCCACCCTTTCCTTCCCTGTCGCAATCTGATGCTCCCCATGGAGACATCTGACCCTTCTTGTGGGAGAGAGATGTCTTCTGGTCTCCCAAAAGTGGATTTGAACTAGGGCAGAGAAGGGCACCCTGGTCGGTAGGGCGGGACACTGAGCAAGCCAGATGATGTCTCACCCCTCCACCAGGCAGGTTCAGGCTCCCGCTGGTCCACAGACAGGCTGCCTTAGCAGAGCACAGGTTCTGGCTAAAGGAGGTCCCTCCGTGCCTGTCCAACGGGACCCCGGCCAGTGGTCTTAAGCCACAGATGGGGAAAGATCTTTATAATCCACGCACACCACCAAGGGATAGAGAATAGGTTAGACGGCAGGTTGAAACACACATGGACACAAGGGAATAGATAACAGGGTAACATACAGATGCGAAAAGGATAGGATAACAGGCTGATAGACAGACCAACCACAAAGGAATAGGTAATAGGTTTAGGTTAACATGCACACACCAGTCAGGAAGGACTCGGGCAAGGTGGACAAAGGATAAGAATAAGCAGTAAACAGCGGAGCAGACGCAGATGTGCAAATGTACTGATGGACGATGTTGAGCAGCGAAACACAAACCCACGGGTTGGGGGGCCTCTCCTGCATCCCATGGAGCTGAAGGTGTGCTCACGCTTGTCCCAGCAATTTCACTAACGTTATGAACCTCGAAGGTGGCAAGAATGGTCCCTGGGATCATTTGGAAATTTGAAGGTGCTTGTTAGAATGACAGAGGAAGGGAAGCCTTCAGTTGGCAGGGCCCAGGGGTGTTTAATACCCTGTAACTGGCAGTGAGCAATTGTCCCATTGTTGTTTAGTTGCTAAGCTGTGTCCGATTCTCTTGTGACTCCACGGACTGTAGCCCGCCAGGCTCCTCTGTTCATGGGAATTCCAAGTCCAGATTACTAGAGTGGATTGTCATTCCCTTCTCCAGGGGCTCTTCCCGACCCAGGGATCGAACCCATGTCTCCTGCATTGAAGGCAGATACTTTACGGCTGAGCCACCAGGGA
The DNA here is from genome assembly GCF_023699985.2 of Odocoileus virginianus. Taxonomy (NCBI): domain Eukaryota; kingdom Metazoa; phylum Chordata; class Mammalia; order Artiodactyla; family Cervidae; genus Odocoileus; species Odocoileus virginianus. The sequence continues at coordinate 5,704,223 of NC_069674.1, forward strand.
AACCCCAATTGTCCCATGGTTTTGCCCATAAACACAGTATTCATGGGACTTCCCTGGTGATCCAGTGGCTAGGACTCCGGGCTTTTACTGCAGGTGGCTTGGTTTCAATCCCTGGTCAGGAAACTAAAGATCCTCCATGCCACTCACTACTCAGCCAAAATTAAAAAAATAAAAAAGAAAGAGGTCAGTGGTTTCTGAGAGTTGGGGCACAGTAGGGAAGAGCAATGAATAGGCAGAACCCAGAGGATTTTTAGGGCAATGAAAATATTCCATATTTAAGATGCTAAGATGATAAATACATATCATTATACATTTGTCAAAACTCGACACCAAGAGTGAATTATATTGTAAACTATGGACTTCAGGTGGTAATGATGTATCAGTATAGGTTCATCAGTTACAAGAAATGTACCATCCTGGCTAGACGCTGATGGTGGAAGAAGCTGTATCTGTCAGGCTGGGAAGACATGGGAACTCTCTATACTTTTAGTCAATTTTGCTGTGAACCTAAAACTATAAAAAATAAAGTCTATGTTTAAAAAAATAATAAAGGGTTTAATTTTCCCAGTTGAATACAAGGGAAGAGACCTCCCTTCCTTTCTCTTCCAGAATTCCTTTCTCTTTTTCTCATGTATATGCATCAGTTTGACGGCTAAAAAAGCCTCTTGCCAGCCTAATACTCTGAAGGTTTTTCCTCTAGCAGCTGGGAGCTATCTCTTTGAAACAATAACATCCCACCTCCCAGTTTCCTGGGAGGAGAAGGGCTTAACTTCAGCCATCACCTTACTCTGAATTGCAAAGCCTATCTCTGGGCATACAGATATGAGAAAATTAGCAATTTTACCTTGAGCACATGTACATGTACATAATGAGAAAGTCTGCCTGACTGTATGAAGGCTGAGAGGTCCCTGTCTTTGCAGTCACTGCTGCAGACTGCCTGGGAGGCATCACTCTTTGGTTTAATGTCAATAAGACTGTTCTTTCTCTTTAACCTATATGGACGGGCTTTCTGGGTTGGGAGAGCTTGCTTTTAATTATATTCCACAACAGGGCCTGTATCCAAAGGCAAATGTTAGAATGTGTGGTTTGGCCAGTGTGGATGCCTGTGGGGGGCAAGGGTCAGGCCTGGGCCCCCTGGGGGGCCTGACTTTGGATGCAAGGTGACATGCGGGTTGTAGCGTATGTACTACACGTGACAGCCTCCCAGAGCAGGGGCAGGGCCCCCCTGAACCCCCAGAATCCATGGCCTCTTTTTCCTGAACCTGAAGTGTCTCGTCCGTGAGATGGCGGTAACACCTGCCTTCCCGCGCCCACACGCGCTCCTCGCCACACTGTGCCCTGGGAAGCCCCCGAGGTGCCCCCTGCTCCAAATGATGTCTTTCCTTCGAGCTCCGGGTTGGCCCTTTCCCCAGCTAGTGGCCCCGCGTTGTTTCCTGTGCTCCCATCTCATCTCTCCAGCCACTGAGGGCTGCACATCTTGTGGCCTCAGTGTTGACTGTTCACTCCGCAAACTCTCTCCAGGCCTCTGTCATGGGCCAAGAACGTCCACGCCCTAGAAAGCCCCCTGAGGAGGCGGGCTGTGTGTTTCTGTAAACCCGTCCTTGCCATCCGGGATGGTCTGGGTGCCGAGCCTGCGGCTCATTGGCAAGGGGTGGGGGGTTCAAGTTGGGGCAGGTGACACATCGACAGATTGAGGGTGAGCATTGACTAGGGGTGGGAGAGGACAGGATTCCGGTAGCAAGACAGAAGTGGAGGCTTCAGGACCACCACCAGACATGGAGATGTGTGTGTGTTGGGGGATGGGGGCGGGCAGACCAGGGTGCTACTGGAGCAGAAAAGATCCAGTGGGGCTGGGAGCTAAGACCAGTGTAATGGAGCAGGAGCCTAAGGGGCCTTCCTGGGACAGACCCCCTCCTCCTCCCACGTCCCCTGCCCGCCTCTTGTTTATAGAAAAGCTGTTGTGTCCCAGGCCTCAGCTGAGTCACAAAAGCCTGTCTCAAGAAGTCATGATTGGGGGACTTCCCTGGTGGTCCAGTGGCTAAGAAGTCGCCTTCCAATGCAGGGGACGCAGGTTCAATCCCTGGTCAGGGAACTAAGAGCCCACATGCCCAACCAGAAAAGGCCTATGGATACAGCTGAAGACCTGGCACAGCCAAAAATAAATTAATTAACTTTAATTAAGACTCTGATGCTGGGAAAGATTGAGAGCAGGAGGAGAAGGGGGCAACAGAGGATGAGATGGTTGGATGGCATCACTGACTCAGTGAACATGAGTTTGTGCAAACTCCAAGAGATAGTTAAGGACAAGGAATCCTGGCATCCTGCAGCTCATGGGGTCTCAAACAGTCGGACACGACTTAGTGACTGAACAACAACAAATTAATTAACAAAAAAAAAGAATTAGTGATTGGAAGGATGTGAACATGTAGTGATAAAAATGGATAGTAGTTGGGCCAGGAGAACTGGTAAGAATTTGAAGAGTACATCAGCCATATGGCAGTCACAGAATCTTCAGTTCCTCCCTGAAGTACCTAGGTAACAATGTTTGTGCACGTTTCCTGAGTTGTTTTACAGATGCTAAACTAAAATTCCCGCCAAATGGAAGAAGTTAATTATGTGATGACTGTGAGCACTGTAGCCCCCAGACCTACTGGCACCTGAGGACTGATCATCTTAACCCCTGTGACACTGCCCCATTGCCTCACCATCAACCAGAGACTTGCCCCAGAGATGATCAGCGCACACCCTGTGATTCTCCTCCTCACCTTGCTTTAAAAACACTTGAAACCCACCCAGGATTTGCAGCCTTTTGAGCATGAGTCGCCTGGTTTTCCTTTGCAAGAACCCTTTCTCTGTGCCAGAACCCTTTCTCTGTACCAAACTCCAACCCCGGGTTCATTTCTCCTCACTGTGGGTGGGGTGCACAAATCTGGCTTGGACAAGAGAAGAGGGCAGGGAGCAGGCAGGGACTGTCATCTGTGCCCTCTGGAGCCTGGGGTCCATCCTTCACCCAGAGAAGGACTCAGTAACAGGCTTAGCCCGGTCCAGGTGGGAGAGGGGAGTGACCATCTTTCTGTCCGGGAAGGCTCAGGGCTCGATGGGGTGGCGGGGGGGGCGTGGAGGAGGGAAGCCTGGAGACCCCCGCCCCAGTGGCGGGGCGGGGGTAGCGGGGGCGTGTGGTCCTGACTCAGCAGGGCTAGCAGGCAGGCTGAGCCCGAGAGACAGTCGGCCTTGGGGGCTGAGCTGGGCTCGGTGACCCCCATGAGCACCAGGGAGACCCCCCAGACGGGGGCGGGGCGAGTCCCACCGGCCGGGCGGCCCCTCGCGGGCTTAGCATGCCCGACAGCACTAACCAGCCGGCCCAGCAAATCTTTTGTCGGGGCGGCGCTGAGCCAGCAGGGCACCGCCCGCTATATCTGGGGCCCCCTGCACGCCCGCGGACCCGCACTCCAGGCGCCCAAGGTGCACCATGGCGCAGCGCTCAGGGAAGGTGAGTGCCCGAGGTAACCGCTGGGCCCCAGGGCGGGGCCCAGAACCCCCTTCCGTGGCTCTTGATGCTCTGGATGGGGGCTGGGGGTGGAGGGTGGCAAATTGCTGCTTTGTGTCCTTTGCATCTGACAATCCTAGGGTAGCCTGGCCCTGGCTGAGGGCCTCTGTGATGTGGGGGTTAGGAAGTACCCCTATCACCCCCTCTAGACCCTCCAGCAAGCGCTGACTCTGGGGCCCCAATCTCCACCCCCAGCCAGGAACAGGCAGGGTGGTGAGCTGTGAGGGGTGCCTGGGTTGCGGTGGGGGACCCCTGCCTTGCCTTGCAGGCCCTGGGCCCCTGCTTCTTTCCCTGAGGCTGTTCTAATGTGGCTGCTCCTTCCTCAGAATCTGCCCAGGGGCACTTGGGACTAGTTATCTGCACAACCATTTAGATCTGAGGGGGCCTCCGAATTCTGTGGGTGACAAGTTGTCCTTGAATATCTGGGGGTAGGGAGAGCCCTCAAAGAGACTTGTGCAGGAAGGAGGGTAAACTTGGACCTCCTCCCTCTTCACTAGCTCCCTGTCTTTTGGTCTCCAGGGGCTACATTCAAGGTTAGTGAGTCAGAGTATTACTGCATCCGTCTGCGCGGGCTAGGTTATGCCTCAGTAACAAACAGCCCCAAGAGCTCCCCTCCACCACGGTCCACGGTCTCTGTGCTGCAGAACGACACGCTGACAGCGGCAGAAGCAGAGGGAGAGAGGAGAAATGAGGAGTTTTCAGAGCTTCCGAGTCCCCACACGTCCCTTTGGCCAAAGCCCGTGGCTTCACTTAACGCCGAGGGGCCCAGAGAGGCAGTTGGACCATCAGTGACAGCACACAGACATGACGACTGCCGTCACTAGGCCCAGGTAGCGTTACTTTGTCAGGCCCCTTCTAGGAACCCAAAGTATTAGTTGTTCAGTTGTGTCCAGCTCTTTGTGACCCTGTGGACTGTAGCCTACCAGGCTCCTCTGTCCATGGGATTCTCCAGGCAAGAATTTGGAGTGGGTTGTCATTCCCTTCTTCAGGGGACCTTCCCCACTCAGGGATCAAACCCAGGTCTTCTGCATTGCAGAGGCAGACTCTACCATCTGAGTCCCCAGGGAGAGTCACCCTGAAGAGTCATCGAATGGTTGGAACGTTAGGTTCCTCTGCAGAAAGGGAGTGAGTTTGAGGTTGATATGGTTCATGTTTTTGTTTTTTTTTTTTTTTTTTTGAAGTACAACTGACTGACAAGATTGGCTTAGCTTCCGGTGTATGACGTAGTGACTGGATATTTTTATCCCTTACCAGATGATCATCAATAGGTCTAGTTATCATCTGGTTCACGGTGTTCAGTTTGAGGACACCCTTCAGTGCTACATCACCATGGCACACGGTGTCTGAACTGACCGCTGGGTTAGAAAAGCTCCAGATCTAACACATGCATGTCACCCGGAGGGGTGGCCTAGGGCACAAAGGGACAGGGCTACATTGAAAAAACCTGCTTTTGAGCTGTTAATCCCGCGCCGGGCCCTGACTTGGCTCTGTTGGATTCAGTCTGTCCGGTGAAGCAGACGGATGCCAGAAACCTGACTTTCTGAAAACTGAGTATTTGGTTATAATGGTGAGTCCTGAGTGAAGTGTTTTCTCTTGGAAGTGTTTCCTTGGATGTTGTGTTTTAAAGATGAACAAAAATTGAATTTAAAATCTGCAGTGGCAGTTTGAAAAGAGCCAGTTTTCACAGGGGCCCCTGGACAAAGGGGAAGTGCCTGTCTCCTCGGATCTTCTGAGATTTGTCTGCTCAACCATGGGCCCCTGGGGTGGGGATGGCCGGGCACTGTGGCTGACCTCAACCTGACATCCATGTGTTCTTTCACCCGATCAAGAGACAGGGTTGAGCAGCTAGTGTATGCAGCAGATCTGGGCCTGGGAACTCAGGGTTCAGTGGGGCTGTTGGACCCCACCTGTCCATTCCCGGAACTGAAAGGAGAGGCGCGCCCGACCCTTGCCCTCTCACCTGGCTCCTCTAGATCACACTCTACGAGGGCAAGCACTTCACAGGCAGGAAGCTGGAGGTCTTCGGGGACTGTGACAACTTCCAGGATCGAGGCTTCATGAACCGGGTGAACTCGGTCCGCGTGGAGAGTGGGGCCTGGGTCTGCTTCGACCACCCTGACTTCCGGGGCCAGCAGTTCATCCTGGAGCGTGGCGACTACCCTGACTTCTACCGCTGGAATGGCCACAATGACCACATGGGCTCCTGTCGGCCCGTGAGGATGGTGAGTGGGCCGGGGTCCTCCACCTGGCTGGCTGGGAGGCTTCCTGCTGGAGTGATCCAGGGCTCCATGAGTCTGCTCAAGACATGGAACAGGTATTGGGAGGGGGGTGACCCTCCCAGCTTTAGGAACGGGTGAGACCATGGGATCTTTAAGACGGCGAGATGTCCTCACACAGACCTAGCTGCTCCCGTGCATGGGGACCTAATCGGAGAGCCCCTGGGAGTTTTCATGCCCGCGTTTTCAGCCATGTATCAGCTTCAATTTCCGATGCCAAAATCTTGCTGAGTTTTCCACTTAAAATGCTATTGGAAACATCAGAAGTTTGGATTTGCAACCAGATGGGGGAAGCAGTCAGCTAAAGTAAGGCTCATGTGGGCCTAGTGTGTCCACCAGCCAGGTCACCTTGTAGTGCTTTTCGGGAGACTTCGATGGAGCAGCTGATGGAAGAAGCTTAGGTATCCTTGGCCAGGCAGCGGGAACTAGGGGACAGGACCCAGCAGACAGCTGCCACTTCACAGGGCGGATGATGAGGGGTGTCACTCCTCCTCGGCGAAAGACTGTGTGTGTCTGGTTGTCCCTAGTGTGGGGACTGGGCGTTCCTACTCCTTACGAGTCACCCAAGTTCAAGTCCTAACCGGCCTGCTGTGAGCTCTGGAAGCTAGGGTGGGACACAGCTGGTTCCTGAGAGCCAGGCGAGCTGCTCATGGGGCATCTCAGGCCTTGTGTCTGCAGGAGCGCCTCCCTGGACAAGCATCTGAGGACCCCCGGGGAGGGGCTTCTGAGTGGAAACCCCTCAACCTCTCTCTTTTCTACATGGGCTGCAAACCCAGCTGGGTTTTGGCCTCTCAGATTGTAAGAAAACTTTCTTACACTTCCCATCAGGTCACAGACATTTGGAAAAAAGGAATTGACATGGCTGGCCCTGGGTCTTGCATAATGCTATTTGTACGAAAACTATCCCGGGTATCTTTTGAATGCTGTTCTCATAAAGAGCTGTCTTTGGGGCCAGCTCTGGCGAAGACCCAGCCCCCGCCGGCGCCAGAGCCCAAGGGGAGCTGGCCCGCCTCCGGCTTTTGGAAATACAGGGGACTCTTAAGAGGGTATGTCCTCGGCCCAGTGAGCCAGCAGGGATTTTAGCAAATGAGATCTCTTATTTGTTTTAGATTTTTGGCTTCATGTTTTAATAAAAGGTTCTGTTACAGTTTGTAAAATATTATCGTTTAAAAGCTGCCCATGGCCTGCATCCCGGGGCGGGGCTGGGGGGGTGATGGGCACAGGAATGCGGTGGTGTGTCTGGGCAGGAGGAAGCCCAGTGCCCCAAGCGGGTCCGAGGGCGGCCGCTGTTCCAGACGGGCTGGCCCTCTCTGGATCCTGGGTTCTTTAGTTGAACAAAGGGGAGAGTAGACTGATTTGAGGCCCTGAATCTTTTTAAAGAAATAGATGCCTTTCATCCAAACGAATCTTATCTGCAAGTTCTGGGCTGAGGGGCGGGTGTTGGGCCTGGGAGGGGGCACTCACTAGCTCTCCAGTCCAGGAGCTCTTGGGTGCCCCCAGGGCCCTGGGTGAGATTCTGCTCCCACCCACACGTGGGCACTCCCTTCACCCTCTTCCCTTCCTCGCTCTCGGTGGGGACCCGCAGCACGGGGAACACTTCCGCCTAGAAATCTTCGAGGGCTGCAACTTCACGGGCCAGTGCCTGGAGTTCGAGGAAGACTGTCCCTTCCTTCAGAGTCGGGGCTGGACCAAGAACTGTGTCAACGCCATCAAGGCGTACGGGGACGGAGCGTGAGTAGAACCCACCTGGCTGCCGCCCACAGGTCCCCACCTGCCAGGGTGGGTCAGACCCCCCAGCAGAGGGGCAGCCTGTCCCCTGCCCCGAGACCCTTTCCCTCCCTCCCCCAGCCACCTCCCTGGCCCAGGAAGGCCAGGTTGAGGGGACACGGGGCTCCAAAGGGCCCCCACCCACCCTCCCTGCACAGGGCAGGGAGCCCTTTGCAGATAGTCATTCTCTAGGATTGGGCTGGGCTCTGGTTTGCTTGAGCCGGGGGAAGCCTGTTCTGGGCAGGGTGACCTTGCCCACTTGCCTACCCCTCACTGACCCTGCACTGGACCTCTCTCCTACCAAGCGCCCAGCCCCCCTAGGCGGGCCTCCCTGGGGAGATGCACCTCACTTCTGGTGGACTGCGTGGCTGACTGGGTTTCCCTGCACGCCCAGTTCCTTCCACCAGCCGAGGCAGGCTGTGCGCCCACTGTGCATGCCCATCGGGCCAAGTTTCACAGCCCCTGTGTGCACCCAAGCTGGCCATCTCCTCCCCATCTACCTGGCTGGGTGGACCGTGTGTCCCCATTTTACAGAGGAGCAAGCTGAGGCCCAGAAAGTTATCCCTACCCTGCAGTGAGTGGCCCTGCTGGGATGACAGCCAGGCCTTTGGCTCCAAGTCAGACTGTCCCTGCTCTGGAGCCGGGGGTCTCCCCAGACCTCAGCCCCAGCCCCCAGGAGAAGAGCCCGAAGACATGGGTCCCAGGAGCCTGGCTCTTGTCACAGCGTCTATGGGATCCCTTAAGGCACAGAGTCAGGGTGCCAGGGGTGGTCATGCCAGGGACTGAAGGAAGACGCTCCCCACCTTTCCTGGCATAACTGATGTTGGCTGCTGGGTCCTGGGCCCTGACCCAAAGGTCCTTCAGAAATTCCAGATTTGCCCCAAGCTGATGGCACCTGGGGTTCTGGGGGTAGAATTCCAAAACAACCATTTGCTGGCTAAATTGTGTCTTGTGAGGCCAGAGTCATACCTTTGGGTAGAAAGTGTCCTGAGCCCTGAACCCCAACCTCCACCCACCCCTGGGAGTCCCAGGGGCTTGTTTAGAAAAGAAGGCAGGGAGGTAGGAGCTAAGATTTGATATACGGACTTCAGGCCTCTCTTTACTTAAGAGGGGGCGAGGCTCAGAGGGGTGAGGGGGTCACTGGAGGCTGCCCGTTGTGGATGCCACATCCGGCTCTGGGCTCTGCTTGTTACCCATGGAGCTTTCATCCTTTGTCTCCTGTGACTTCAATTTGAAAAAGAGATATGTAAACCGGTGGCCAAGACATGCTGCCTGATGACGCCCCAGGATATGTAGTCTGGGTGGGGAGCAGCGTGGGGCGGCGGCTGTGGGTCAGGGGGTTTGTGGGGCTTCAAGTACAGGATCTGGTCAGCCCCGGTCCCTGACCCCTGCCCCCCTCTACCCAGGTGGGTTCTCTACGAGGAGCCCAACTACCGGGGCCACATGTACCTGGTGGAGAGGGGCGACTTCCGCAGCTTCTCCGACTGGGAGGCCCACAGCGCGCGCGTCCAGTCCCTCCGCCGGGTGGCCAACTTCTAACTGCCCGCCCGCCCGCCTGCCCACCAAGGTCTGGCCGCGACAAGGAGCTGCTCCCCCAAGGAGAGGGCCAGTCCCCTCTGCCCACCCTGGGACCGTGGGGAATAAACGTCCTAAAAGCCAAGCGCTGAGTGACTTCTCTGCCCTTTGTGACCAAGGGACAGCGTTGGGATAGGTGGGTGGGTGGGGGCGCCCCAGGCCCTGGAGGGACCGACCAGAAAGGGTGGAGAGGACGTGGTGAGGCATCTGCTGGGAGAAGTCAGGGCTGGAGGGGACCTGCAGGTTGTGGAGTCCAACCACGTTGTTTCACATGTGAAAAGTCAATGACCCACATGGGGAGGCACCACCTTGGATCTAGGATGGGAAGAGGTGTTTCCACCACCTGAAATGCTGCCCCGGGCCAGCCAGGGGAGAAGGGGAGGGGGGGTTGTGATGGGGGAGGGTGTGATGGGGTGGGGGAGGGGCAGGGGGAGGGAGGTCGTGACGGGGGAGGGGTAAGGATGGAGGAGGTGATGGGGTTGGGGAGGGGACTGGGTGGGGAAGTGGGGAAGGTGGGCAGGGGGAGCTGCCAGGCAGCATGGTCTGCTCCACTCCACCACCAAAGCCTGACCCAGGGCCCCTGAGTCGGCATCTCGGGGAGAATCTTGGCCTCAGGGATCTCATCGGGGAGGACCTTCTGAAAGGATGGGCTGGACCACAGGGGCACATCACCCCTTACAGCCCATATGGAGAGAGAAATTGAGGGGCTTGGAAGAAGGGGGCATTGTTGCCTGATCAGTGGGCTCTGAGGAGGGGAGGGGAGGAGACAGGAGGCGCCTTCAGGGCTGAAAGGCGGGGGAGCATTCACTCCCCCACCCCTAACTCTCACAGCGCTGCTCAACCCAGGACCCCCGCTCTCTTCACCCCAAGGAGAATTCACGGAGTTTCTCTGTACCGTGGGCCCTCTCCAGGGCAGTGGGCCCACCTTGGTGGGCTGAGCTTGATGGGAGGGGCATTCACACACACACATCCCCCCCAGGGGACAGGGAAGGAGGAACCTGGCCTGGGAAGGAGTGGGGTTTCCAGGAATAAGAGACCACCATGGCTTCCCTGATGGCTCAGTGGTAAAGAATCTGCCTGTCAACCCAGGACACACGGGTTCCGGGTTCCGTTCCTGATCTGGGAAGATCCCACAAGACTTGGAGCAACAAAGCTCCACTAAGCGCCGCAGCTATTGAGCCTGTGCGTTAAAGCCCGGGAGCCAAGGCTGCTGAGCCCCTGTGCCGAAAGGACGGAAGCCCGAGCTCTGCAACAAGAGAAGCCACCACAACGAGAAGCCCGCAGACTGCAACCAGAGAAAGCCTGTGTGCAGCAGCGGAGGCCCAGCACAGCCAAAAATAAATCAATTAACTGTGAAAAAAGAAGCTCCCGATCCCTCCCCGCCCACACTTCAGTGTCCAGCCAACCCCCGTACCCCGGCCCCGCCACTTCAGTGACCCAGGTAACGTGGTCTCCTGCCCGCGGCTGACCGCCAGAGTCCTGCGCTCTCTCCATCCAAACCAAGCACTTGAAGAAACTACCATGAAACTCACCGCAAACCAGTGCAAGACCCTGAGCCCACAACGCCTCGCCTCCTGTGGGTTGAGAAGAGGGTTTGCCGAAAGCCATGCACTTGGGTTCTCTGCTGGCTTGTTTGGGGAGGCGGTCTCTCTGGTCAAGCTCAGCCACGCTTGTCTCCAGGTGTGGGAGGCCCTGCCTGAAGCCAGGCCCCTGTGCCTGCTCAGCTGATCTTTCCAGCAACTGTCTGACCCCTAGAGCTCCACATCAGGCCTAGGAGAGGAGGGGTCAGCAGTCCAGCTGGCCCCCAGCCTGCAGGACCTCACACTCTTTTCCCCAATGTTGATGCTTCCATTGAAGTTTTTATTTTATGCACTGACTTGATGCCGGGCTCTGTATGAGTGGAATCTGTGTCATTTTACTTACGTACGAAAGTGAAGTCACTCATTCGTGTCCGACTCTGTGACCCCGTGGGCTGTAGCCTATGAGGTTCCTCCATCCATGTAATTTTCCAGGCAAGAGTACTGGAGTGGGTCGCTGTTTCCTTCTCCAGGGGATCTTCCCGACCCAGGGACTGACCCCAGGTCTCCAGCATTACAAGCAGACAATTTTACTGCTTGAGCCACCAGGGAACCTTACGTACAATAACACCATGATCGTGATAAGCTTATTATCACCACTGCAAAGGAGAGCTGGACACAGACAGGTGAGGCAACTTGCCCAAAGGTCACACAGCAGTCAGGGTTCAAACTGGGCCTGGCCGATAACTTTTGTTCCTCATCACTGCACCAGACTGCACACATATTTGCATATGTGGGTGTATTTCACAAGAGTTAAGGTAACAGTAGTCCACCCAGCAGCAATCACACATGCAGAACCATAGTCCCTGCGTCACCTCATTCAAACTCCCAGTGATCCGTGAGGAAGGGGGTCAGGAAGAAGCAGGATCTGCGCGAATTGGGAGCAAAGTCGGTGCGGGGCTGGGATAATGGAAATGTTATGCCTGATGTCCGAATCCCCGAGCGGGAAGAGAGAAGGCCTCCAAGACAATGCAACCCGCAAACAGGGAAGTTTATTGCTGACTCGAGTCAGGGCTCCTGCCGCATCCAACGCAGTGGTGCGGGGTCAGAGAGCCCCGAGCCCAAGCTGTTACACAAATTTATAGGGTGAGCACATGCCGTTGGTAGTTGGTTTAAGCAATTTCATTGGTCAAAACTTTCGCGCGCAGGCCTTTCCCGGGGGTTTCCGCCCCATTCCTAATTGGCAAACAGCGGTCAGTGTTAAGCTGATTGGTTGTATCCAGGTGACCTGATAATCACCCAGAAGTAGGAAGGCCTCCTCCTAATCTAAGCTGTCTGCCATGGCTTTACTTCTGCTCGCCTCATAGAAACTGTTCTCTCATAGCTCCGGAGGCCAGAAGTCCGAGATCAAGGTGCTGGCACCTCCGGCATGCAGGTGGCTGTCTTCTCCCTGTGTCCTCACACGGCCTTTTCTCTGTGTTCCCCATGTCCAAAGCTCTTCCTAGAAGGACACCAGTCATACTGGATTAGAATCCAACCTAACAACCTCATTTTCATATAATCACCTCTTTAAAGACCCTCTATCTCCAAATGCAGTCACAATCTGAGGTTCTAGGGCTTCCCAGGTGGCGCTAGTGGTAAAGAACCCACTTGCCAACGCAGGAGACCTGACTTGGCTTTGATCCCTGGCTGGGGAAGATCCCCTGGAGGAGGGCCTGGCAACCCACTCCAGTATTCTGTCCTGGAGAATCCCACGCACAGAGGAGCCTGGCAGTCTACAGTCCATAGGGGTCGCAGAGTCAGATAAAACAGAAGCTACTTAGCACGTACGCACATTTGAGGTTCCCATATGAGCCTGGGAGAGACATGTGGCAGCCCGTAACTTGAGCCAAACAGCCTCTCTGGACCTCAGTCTCCTGCTCTACGACACACGCTCCATCACGTCTGTTGTTCTAGCTGTATGCTTGCGTGGGTGCTCAGTCGCTCAATCGTGTCCTACTCTGCAACCCCATGGACCAGAGCCCACCAGGCTCCTCTGTCCATGGGATTTCATAGGCAAGAATACTGGAGTGGGTTGCCATTTGCTCCTCCCGGGGATCTTCCCGACCCAGGGATGGAACCCCCGTCTCCTGCATCTCCTTGCATTGGCAGGCAGATTCTTTACCACCGAACCACCCGGGAAGCCCTGTTCTAGCTGTTTACGCAGCTATAAAAGCCAAACAAGTAACTCTGAGAAGGTGCCGTGTGAATACTGGTTATTAGCTGTAAGGGACGCACTCAAGGTCATCCAGGACCCCGGCAGAGCAAGGGTTAAGGGCCAACTTGGGGTCTCCACCCTGATCTTCTCTCAGTCCCTCACTAGGCTGTGTCCTGGACAAGTCACTGCTCTGCGCCTCAGTTTCTCCAGCTGTATGGTGGGAATAATCCCTTCCCAGGGAATTAAGGGAGACTTGCCCATGGCCAAGGAGCTCGCGAGGTCCAGTCTGGGGAGCCTGGCGAGGGGCCAGGCCTCGCAGCCCTTCCGGAGTCCCAGAGGTCTCTCTGAACTCACCCTGCTGCCCAGCACCTCATTAACTGCTGATTTCGGGCCTCAGCGATAGGCCTGTGCTCCTGGGTAGCCTCCCGCCCCCCGGCCCTCTGAGGCCTCATGTGCCTGCCAGCCTGCTTCTCAGGCTCAGGAAGAAAAACAGGATTCCCAGCAAAGTGCTTGTGGGCAGGCCTGTAATTTGTCTGAAGTCAGGCCAGGGGGCCAGTGGACCGAGGGCCAGCGCCTTCTGAAGAGTCACACACGCCTCACATACTTGTGTCTCCGCTCTGTGGCTTGGAGAGCGAGGCTCTCACCGGCGCCTCTCGTCCTCAGCTCTCCGGCCCCCCCACGCCCCCTGACCACCAGGAACCGCATTTGCTGTGTAGCAGGCCTGTCTGACTCCTGGAAAACATCCCCTCTGAAATCCCCACCGACGCTCCCCCCCTCCTCCTCCCAACCCTCCCCCCTCCTCCTCCCAGCCCTCCCCCACCCTTCCCTCCCTCACCCTTCCCCCTCCCCCAACCTCCCCTCCCCGCTGCTGCCCCGCCTCCATCCTGCTGCCCCGCCTCCATCCTGGTGAGTCCCAGGATCCTCTGCGACCCTGGAGAGCACCCCCACCATGTTCCCTGAGACCTCCTCTCGTCTCTACCTCCAGGGCCCTACAGATCTGTGTTCCCCTCAAGAAAGCACAGAGATTTATAATTTTTAAAAAAACCTGTTGAATGAGAGAATTTAGATATGTAGCTCAAAACAAAAAATGTAGTTCCTCAGTTTCTGTTTGGGAAGATGAGAAGGTTCTGGATGTTGGTGGTGGTGATGGTTGCCCCCTGAAAAACGTCAAGGTGTTTAATGCCCGGGGCACGGGAAAACGGTTCAGAGGGGTGAGTCTTCTGTCCTTAACGTGTTACCCCAATGAAGACACGCGGTCTTTCTCGTTCTTGGGGGGGGCTGGGGGCTGTCGGGAGGTAATCTGCACATAGAAAAGCCTTCCGGATTTCGGCGGACGCCATGGTTCCACCTGCCCACCCCTCCTGGCACCTGAGGAGTCTCTCAGTCGGTCTCCTGGTCCCCCCCGCCCATGGAACCGGAAGTGCGGAAGGGGACGGCCAGGGTGAGGGCCTCGGGGGAACCCCCCACCTCCCCCACACATACACCCAGTACCGGGCGGCGGCCACTGACCGAACCGGAAGTGCGGAAGGGGACGGCCGGGGTGAGGGCCTGGGCTGAACTTCCACTGCCCGAGCCCTGTCGCTGCCCGGCCACAGCCATCTGCGGAGCCCGATGACCCCAGAGGGAGTGAGTGCACTGAGGCCTGCAAGCCCAGACCTGTAAAACGAGCTTTGTGTAAACAGGCTCCTGGCCTCCCTGCTGACTGCGGCTGAAAGCCCTACTCTTCGGAATCAGTGATTGAAAACATCCGAAGTGTAGAGAGGACAGACGTGGAGCCTCGGCCGGGCCTTACCGAGGGGAGCCGGGCGGTGGCTGCCCTCGACGGGCCTGTGGGTTTGGAGCAGGTTTTGCTGGACGCCCTTGGTCAGGGCGGGTCACGGGGAGCTGGCTGAGCGGGAGATGAGAACCCTGCTCCTGGCCAGGCGGCCCGCCCCCAAGGCTACCAGTGCCTGGGAGAGCGACCATCTTACTAAAATAAAACGAGATGGGAAAGGAAAGTGAAGGCATCTTTGGAAAAGGTAGGACAATGGTGAGGCCAGGGTAAGGTGAGCGTCCACAGTATTCTGTGCAGCAGAGCTCTGCCTCTCGGCCCGAGTGAGAAGGGAAATGCGTCCTGTGATGCTGAGTCTGAAAGATAAACCCGTTTCCCAGGAGGAGCTCAGTGATGCCTGGGACTCGGGCCAAAGAGGAATTTCTTCCCACTGGGTCCTCAGAACCCGTGCTGAACATCACAGGCTGCCTTTTCAACAGATCTCCCCCACAAAGAAAAGAGCAAGTTTCTTTGGATTTTTTGCTAATCACATCCAACAGGGTTAGGCCAGTGGCATTACGCCAAAGTAAGCTTTCCATGGGGGTAGAAGATTTAACATCACTTGGTTACATAGGAACTTTTAGCAAATTCTAAGAGAATCTGGGCCACTGAAGCAGGGCCTGGCCATCCTTATTGTTCAGCTGTTAGTCGTGTCGGACTCTTTCTGACTCTTAAGAACTGCAGGACACCAGGCTCCTCTGTCCTCCACTATCTCCCAGTTTGCTCAAACTCATGTCCATTGAGTCAGTGATGCCATCCAACCATCTCATCCTCTGTCATACCCTTTTCCTCCCAACCTCGATCTTTTCCAGCATCAGGGGCTTTTCAAATGAGTCAGTTCTTCACATCAGATAGCCAAGTATTGGAGTTTCAGCTTCAGCATCAGTCCTTCTGATTAATATTCAGGACTGATTTCCTTTAGGATGGACTGGTTGGATCTCCTTGCTATCCAAAGGACCCTCAAGAGTCTTCTCCAATACCACAGTTCAAAAGCATCAATTCTTCGACTGAGATAAGCATACCTTAAAAATATTCTTCGTTTCATAAGTAGTATAGGATTTTGGTGTCTGATTTATCACTTAGTTCATAGGTTATAGAATATTCAGATGGTATCTTGATGGGGAGTGAACATGAGTCATGCTCTTGGACTCAGAGGCCAGCCACCCTATCACACCACTTCTGGGCATGGTACACTGGCAGGGGCGGCTGGGGTTTCAGTTGGATTGTCCCCCCATTGGGAGTGGGGCAGTGCTCAGGTGGTACCCACGGAGTGGTCCCTGGGGCCTTTCTCCTCAGCAACCACGGAGACAAGGGTGTTTGTGTGTGAGCCCTGGGCAGGCACGGGTTGGGGGCAGTGAGCGACTTGGATCCACGACAGTTGCTGTGGGTCCAATGAGGCGGCAGTCACAGGGTACTGCTCCCAACCAAGTGAAACTCAAGGTGGGGATTGGACTGTCTCTTCTTGGGAATGATTTCTGGTGCCAAGTCACCCCGGGAGAGGAGGAGGCCGGAGCCAAGTGCACTCACAGCCTCATCCAGACATGCATTCCTCAAGTCCTGGCTGCCAAGAAGCAGGCTTTTCCTGAGTGCTTGACCTTCTTTAACCTGGGTGTTCATCTCTCTTTCACTTGCTCTTCTTCCAGTAAATCCCCCTTTCTTGCTTAAACCCACGAAACTTAGTTTCTTTTGCAGCAGCCCAAGAATGCCGACCTCCCCCTCCCAGTCGACCCCTCCTTTCTGCTCCCAGGAAAATAAAGGCAGGTGTGGAGTTAGCGGTCCCCTGGACCTGGCTTCCACCTGAAAGGATCTGAAATTCATGTAAATACCGATTGTAGGATTAGCAGCTCCGGTACGAATTACCCTTGGCTTCAGAATCCACACAGAGAACAAGCAAATACATGGTTTTGTGGGCAGCTAGAGATCTTCTGGAATGAGTGAAAACAGATGTTGCTAACCAGGCTCCCCCATTGTCCCTCCAAGTCACACACAGACACACGCACGCATGCTCTCTAACCAGGGTTCCTCGCTGTGGCAGATGAGGCAGAAGAGAAGAGGCGCCCGCAAGCAGAGGCTCTGAGGTCTCTGCCCCGAGGGTGGCTGTCAGCTTGCTTGTCTCATCCCCAGAGAAATGCTGGGCCAGCGGCATCAACGGACCCTCTTCTGAATATTCAGGCAAAGGCACTCTTGCTAGATCTCCGCCCAAGGTCTCGGGAAATTCCGTGGGACTGGACAGAAGGTTGACCCATGAGCCTCCTGTGCATTGGCACAGAGGTGGGCTTACTCCTTTCAAGCCACTGACTGTCATTTGACGGACAAGTCCTTAGACTTGGTGTGAACAGAGCTGGAATCTCAGATCTCTCCACTCACTAGCTGAGCCACTTTGCTTAACTGCTCGAGGCCCCAGTTTCCTCATCAGTAAAATCAGGAAGATAATACTACCTTGAGTTGTTGTTATAGAAGCTAAAAGTTATTGAAGTGAAAAAGTGTTAGTCTCAGTTGTGTCTGACTCTTTGCCACCCCATGGACTGTAGCCTGCCAGGCTCCTCTGTCCATGAGGTTCTCCAGGCAAGATTACTGGAGTGGGTTGCCATGCCTTTCTCCAGGGGATCTTCGCAACCCAGGGATCCAAGCGGGGTTGCCTGCATTGCCGGCAGATTCTTTACCATCTGAGCCACCAGGGAAGTATAATTGTACCTGCCTCGTGATTGCCACTTGATTACAGTGAAATCATATAAAAATTCCAAAACGTAGGAATTTTTGTTTCATGCTATGGGGGCGTGTGTATGTGTGCATGCGTGTGTGTGTGTAAAATCTGTAAGAAAGCTACCCTTGGCAATGGTCACTTTCCTATTGGCCGGTGAATACAGAGACCTGGCTTTATCTCTTCATAATCTGTTGCAGACAAGATGCTGTTGAAGAGTGTGAGTGATGGGTTAGTTTCAGGTAACTATTAATACTTGCAAGGAGTTGGCAGAGTTGGCCTGAAACCAGAGATGGCTGCCACCTGCACTGGGGAAAAATGAGGATGCTTAGGAAGGTGTGTGTGTGTCAGATATTTCTCCCTGAGGCCGAAATCTGGAATGTAGGGAAAGACCCTCTCTGCCCAGCTCCACCCCTACCCCACCCCTCGTCCCCTCCACCCTCCTTCCTCACTTAACAACAAACAGAAGCCTAGTTATTCCACTTGAAGAAGAATTGTGAGATGTTTAATTGTTGCATAATAGGAGGGACCCTGTGCTGGGGGCCAGAGAGGGTAGAAAGGATCAGACCAGGGCCCTGAAGGAAGGACAGATGGACCCCTTGGAACAATAGGAATAGGTGGGCCCTCTTCCTAACAATAGCAATAGGAATAGGTGGGCCCTGCAGGCCCACCGCCCCCCACCCCCTGCTCCCCTGACAACAGAGTGGCTGCTGAGGCAGCATTTGCTCAGCTAAACCCTCGAGTGGACAATTCGGGTGTTTCCAGTTTGTGAAAACTGCAAATAGAGCTGCTATGAAAATTCACGTGTAAGTCTTCATATGGACGGATGCTTTCATCCTCCTGGGTAAAGGAGAATGGATGAGTCATGTGGTAGGTGTATGTTTTACTCTCTAGGAAATTGCCAAACTGTTTTCCAAAGTGATTGTACTGTTTTATATTCTTATCAGATGTGCAGGCATGCCTCTGAGATACGGGTTCAGCTCCAGAGCACAGCAATAAAGTGAATATGTCAATACAACAAGTCACACAAATGTGGGGTTCTCCCACTACACGTAAAAGTTATGTTTATACCATAGTGTCCTGTGTGCAACAGCATCATATTTTTAAAAAGTGGTGGGTATTAGTCCTAAGTTGTGTCCGACTCTTGTGACACCATGGACTGTAGCCCACCAGGCTCCTCTGTCCATGGAATTCTCCAGGCAAGAATACCGGAATGGGTTGCCATTTCTTTCTCCAAGGGATCTTCTGGACCCAGGCAGGCTCTTTACCGACTGAGCTACTTGGGAAGACCCTTTTAAAAAGTGCACACCTTAATTTTAAAATGCTTAAATATACTTTACTGCTGAAAAGTGCTAACGACCATCTGAGCCTTCAGCAAGACCTCCTGATAACATCGAAGGTCACTTATCACAAATCAGCGTAATAAATACAATGTGCCCTACCTACGAACCTTCAAGTTGTGAATTTTAGAAGATGTGAATGTGGAGCTTATGAACGAAGACCTGATGGAATTGGAGGTCCAGGGAAAGGACGAAGAGAGGCAAGAGGTTCACGACGCCGGAGATGGCAGGGAGGTTTTCTTTCTTCGAGGAGGCACTGTTGGGTTTTGAGGTGCAGAACTACACGAGGGTTGCCGCAGCTGTGCAGAAAGCATTCCAGTGCTACTGTGTTGTCGATGATGGGAAGAAAAGAGCTACTACCCAGCCACCAGCGGATCTTTGTTTCAAGAGGGTCGATAGCTTTGGATCCAGCAAGAGCCTGTGGCATTGATATCAGGTGTGAGCGACTTTGCAGCTTGCCCTCCCGTCTCCTGTTGCAGACGATCCTTCCGCTCTACCAACTCCCACCTCCCCTCCTTCTCCCGTCAGTCACTCTTCTTGCCTGTTCACGCAGTGCCAGCCCCCGTATGCCAGCTGTTGTCCTCGACTACTATACTTTTCAAGGTGCTGACCAGTAAGATTAAAAATATTTTTCTTCTTTTGTGTGTTTTTGTCTTTTTAAAGTGTTATTTGTGTATAAAGTATTATAGACCTCTTATTGTCAGCACCATATAGCTGACTGTGTTAGTTGGGTACCTAGGCCTACTTTGCTGGACTTAGGAACAAACCGAACTCACAAACATGCTCTCGGAATGGAACTCATTTGTAGGTAGGGGACTTAATGTAGGATAACAGTGAAAAAAAGAGGAAATATTTTAAGAATTACCAAAATGTGACACAGAGACATAAAGTGAGCAGCTGCTGTTGGGAAAATGGGGCCGATAGACTTGCCTGACACAGGGTTGCCTTGAAACTTTAAGTTTGTGAAAAGCAGTATCTTCAAAGTGCAGTGAAGGGCAATAGAACAAAGTGTGCCTGTGCATGAAAGTTCATATTCTGGCCAACAAGAATTCTTGGTATAAATAGGCTTGTTCGTTTTAACGATTCTAATATGTGTGTAGTGGCACCTCATTGTGGCTTTAATTTTCATTTCTCTAATGACTCGTGATATTGAGCATCTTTTCATGTGTTTACTGGTACTCTTCTTTGGAGAAATGTTCAAATCCTTTCCTCATTTTTAAGTTGGGTTATTTGTATTTTTATTGTTGAGTTGCAAGATTTTTTTAAAAAGTATATTCTGAATATGAAACCCTTATCAGAGATATGATTTCCAAATATTTTCTCCCATTCTATGGACTGATTTCTCACTTTCTTGATAGTATATTTTGAAGCTGCTGCTGCTACTGCTGCTAAGTCGCTTTAGTCACGTCCGACCCTGTGCGACCCCAGAGACGGCAGCCCACCAGGCTCCCCCGGCCCTGGGGTTCTCCAGGCAAGAATACTGGAGTGGGTTACCATTGCCTTCTCCAATATATTTTGAAGCACAGAAGTTCTAAATTTTGATGAAGTCCAATTAAAAAAAACATGTTTGCTTACATTTTCAATGTCATGTCTAAGACATTATTCCCAAATCCAAGGTCATGGAAATTAACACCAATGTTTTCTTCTAAGAGTTTTATAGTTTTATCTCTTACGTTTTAGGCCTTTGATCCATTTTGAATTAATTTTTGTATATAGTGCGAGGTAGGACGTCCAAATTCATTCTTTTGCATGTGGCTGTCTAGTTGTCCTGGGCTTCCCAGGTGGCGCTAATGGTAAAGAACCCACCTGCTGTGGCAGGAGACTAAGAGATGTGGGTTTGATCCCTGGGTTGGGAAGATCCCCCGGAGAAGGACATGGCAACCCATTCCAGTATCCTTGCCAGGCAAATCTCCATGATCAGAGGAGCCTGGTGGGCTACAGTCCATAGGGTCACAAAGAGTTGGACATGACTGAAGTGACTTAGCATGCATGCACACCTCTATTTGTCCCGGCACCATTTTTTAAAAGGATTGCTCTTTCTCTCATTGAATTGAATTTCTCTCAAGACTTGAAATTGAATTTCAAACTTGTTGAAAATGAATTGACCATACTTGTATAAATTTATTTCTGGTCTCTCAATTCTATTCCATTGGTCTGTATGTCTCTTCTTGTGCCGTAAGTGTTAGTTGCTCAGTCATGTCTGACTCTTTGTGACCCCATGAACTGTAGCCTGCAGGTTCCTCTGTCCATGGAATTCTCCAAGCAAGAATACTGGAGTGGGTTGCTATGCCCTTCTCCAGGGGATCTTCCCAACCCAGGGATTGAACCCAGGTCTCCTGGATTGCAGGCAGATTCTTTACCATCTGAGCCAGCAGGAAGCCCATCCATGTGCCATCAGTTCAGTTCAGTTCAGTCACTCAGTTGTGTCTCTTTTTGACCCCACGGACTGCAGCACGCCAGGCTTCCCTGTCCATCACCAACTCCTGGAGTTTACTCAAACTCATGTCCACCGAGTCTGTCATGCCATCCAACCATCTCATCCTCTGTCATCCCCTTCTCCTCCTGCCTTCAATGTTTCCCAGCATCATGGTCTTTTCCAATGAATCCATTCTTCTCATCAGGTGGCCAAAGTATTGGAGCTGCAGCATCAGTCCTTCCAATGAATATTCAGGACTGATTTCCTTTAGGATGGACTGGTTTGATCTTGCTGTCCAAAGGATTCTCAAGACTGAATGTTAAATCAACATTGAATTCCTGGAGTAAATCTCACTTGCTGTGAATGTTGTATGGTTTTTTATATATTGTTTATTTTAGAACTTTTGCTTCTATGTTCATGATGACTACTGATACGTTATTTTATTTTCTTATAATGTCTTTGATTTTGATATCAGAGTAATACTAGCCTCACAGAATGAACTGATAAGTACCCCTTCCTCTTCAATTTTCTAGAAGCATTTGTAGACAATTGGTCTTTTCTTCCTTAAATATTTGGAACAATTTCCCAGTGAAGCCATCTGGACCTCAAGTTTTCTTTGAGGAAAGGTTTTAACTACAAATTCCATTTTTAAAATAGACACACGCTTTTCAGATGGTATTTTATTCTTGGTGGAGCTTATATCTTTTGCATTTCTTATGTATGGAATTTGGTGAGTTCCTTGGATCTGTGGATTTATAATTCTCATCAAATTTGTAAATGTGCAGCCATTATTTCTTCAAATATTTTTTCTCCTCCCTTTTTTCCTCTTCTTCAAGGGCTCCTTGCTGTTGTTGGTCAGTCCTTAAGTCGTGTTTGACTCTTTGTGACCCCATGGACTGTAGCCCGCCAAGCTCCACCATCCATGGGATTATCCAGGCAAGAGTACTGTAGTAGGTTGCCATTTCTTTCTCCAGGGGATCTTCCTGACCCAGGGACCAATATATAAGGCTGCCTGAAGTTGTCCTACAGATTATTGATGATTTTTCCATTTTTTGAATTCTTTTTCTCTGCTTTTTGTTTTGGATAGTTTCCACGGCTACATCTTCAAGTTTGCTAATAGTTTATTCTGAAATGCCCACTCTGTTGTTAACTCCATCCAATGTTGCTGTTATTTAATTTCAGACATTGCTTTTATCTCTAGATGTTCAGTTGGGACACCGTGCTTCTATATCACCTTTTGAAAACCTGGAACACAGTTGCAATAACTGTTTTCATGTCCTTGTTGCACCACTCAGCCCCATGGGGTGTGGGTTGGGTACAACCCCTTTCCCCCCTTGAGTAGTTACGTCCCATGCCTGAGTGGCTCTGTCTCCAGTTGCGGATGGAAGAGGGGCCTTTCTTAGATATCCAGGGGTCTCTGCTCTCTGGGACTCTATCCAGTCAGCTCTAAGCACTTCATTCATCCTGGACGCTCAGCTGTTTCTGAAACTCAGGGAGTCCACTGGGCTCAGTCCAAGCTCCCCCTTTCCTGTTCTGAGGTCTGGAAATTCTCTCAGAGCAGTAAGTGGTCCTCTTGCAGAACTCCCCTCATCTGTCCCTGTCTCTCAGGAATTACTATCCTTGATTGCCAGGTGCCCAGTGTCTTGCAAACTGTTTGATGTTTGGTTTTTGGCTGTTTTGGGCTTCCCAGGTAACGCAGTGGTAAAGAATCCGCTTGCCAATGCAAGAGGTACATGAGACACAGGAGAGGTGGGTTCGATCCTTGGGTTGGGTCGATCCACCCCAGTATTCTTGCCTGGGAAATCCCATGGTCAGAGGAGCCTGGCGGGCTACAGTCCGTGGGGCCATGAAGAGCCGAACATGATGTAGCACGCATGCATGCACGCACTGCTGCTCGTTGTTCTAGGTAGCAGGCGGGAGACTAAACTCCATCCCTGTTACTCTGTGTCAGCCAGACTTGAAGTCAAAGCTAGTGAATTCTGAAAGCTCTTTAAAAACTGTCTTCCCTTTGTCTTGTTAGCCCCTGATATTTCTCTGAAGCTGCCAGGAATAGTCTGTGGGGGAGATAAAGTGAAATTTGGAGGGCTGGGATGTCTTCCAGCTGGCTTTAAAACTTCAGCATAGGCATGTCTTTGCTAACACAGCCCTGGTGAGACACCCAGGAAAGAACCAAACATCCCAGTACCGGACGTGGAGTGAGCTTGAGAGCCGTGTGTTTGTTGGGTCTCTGGACTTCCCTCGGGGCCCATCTCTGAGTGGCAGTTCTCTTACCCAGAAGGCCTGACTCCTGACTTCTCAGGCCAGCAGTTAGAAACTGTGGCCAAGAGTGGCCTTGTACAAAGGAGATTTTCTTGGCGTGAGATGGGGATTCGGGCTTCTAGGCCTGCTTCTTTTAAAATCTTGACCCTTTCTGGAAGGGACAGTGACCTCTTGGAACAGATTGGATGCATGTCGCCCTGGGAGTGATGGGGGTGGGGAGTGGAGTCCGGTGGTCCAGCTCAGCACCCCTTGTTCAGAGACTAGGGACTCTCTGCTGTCTCTTGCGGGTCCTTCTCTCGACTCTGGCAACACTCCCAGCTTAGGACACATGTATATACGGCGTTCTGAGGGTGTTTGGGCTTCCCAGGTGATTCAGAGGTAGAGAATCCACCTATCCAGGACACGCGGATTTGATCCCTGATCTGGGAACATCGCCTGGAGGAGGAAAGGGCAACCTACTCCAGCATTCTTGCCTGGAAAATCCCATGGATGGAGGAGCCCAGCAGACTACAGTCCATAGGGTTGCAAAGAGTCAGATACAACAGAGCACGCAATGCAAGGGTTTGTGGCCATGTTTTATTCTCCAAATAATTTTAATTCTCTGGCTAACATTAATTATAATAGTAATACTGAGGCTTCACAAAAGCCTCTTTTTTTTTTTTTTCAATGATATGTTTTGTGTTTTTGTGTGGTAAAATACCCGCAATAAAAGTTACCATTGTGACTACTTTAAATTGTTCAAAGTACCTTCACATTGTCATGCAACTGTCACCACTCTTCACACTTTTTCACCACCCTGTATCCAAACCCAGTGCCCATCTGCCTTTCTTGATGCCCGCAGAGGCCCCTGAAGTCATTCTTTCTCGCAGGTGGGATTGTGGCTGTTTGTGTGGCATGTATCTGGGCACCCCCAGCACAGAGTGGCCTCCTCCATTGCTCTTAGTGCCAGGAGTGCCCTGCCAATCTTCAGGAAATCTTCCTGTTTCTTCCATCAGGGCTCTGGGTCCTCAGAGGGGTCTCTGGAAGACAGTTAAGGATATGATGTTTCAGGGGAATTAGGCATTGGTTTTCCTAGTAGTCCTGTATGGATGTGAGAGTTGGACTAAAAAGGCTGAGCACCAAAGAATTGATACTTTAGAACTGTAGTGCTGGAGAAGACTCTTGAGAGTCCCAAGGACTGCAAGGAGATCAAACTAGTCCATCCTAAAGGAAATCAACCCTTGAATATTCATTGGAAGGGTTAATGCTGAAGTCTCCAATACTTTGGCCACCTGATGCGAAGAACTGACTCATTGGAAAAGACCATGATGCTGGGAAAGATTGAAGGCAGGAGGAAACGGGGACAACAGAGGATGAGGTGGTTGGATGGCATCACCGACTCAATGGATTTGAGTTTGGGTTAACTCCGGGAGTTGGCGATGGACAGGGAAGCCTGGTGTGCTGCAGTCCATGGGGTTGCAAAGAGTCAGACACGACTGAGCAATTGAACTGAATGAAGGCGTTGTTTCCTGACTTTGCCACCTTCTCGCACTCCTATTAGATTTGGGCAAAGTTTGCCAAAGCAGAGTTGGTAATGCTTGACCTGGGAAGAGAAGCCGACTCAGGACAGCCTCTTTATTGCACATGCAGACACCCCACCCCATCTCACACACATGCTCTCCCCACACCCATAAGGAAGTAGACGGGCTCACTTACCCCCCCACCGGGGGCACCACTTTGTGCCAAACCAACACTGGGGGAAGAGGAATAAAGGAAAAGGGCAAGAAGGACAAAAACTGTCTCAGCTTGGGCAGAGGAAGATGGTGGAGGCGAGCAGTACTGGACCTTGGCCAGCGGACGTTGCGTTGACATTGTCAGCCCGTGTGAATGGGCTGTGTACTGGGAGCTGGGGGGGGCAGGTTTGTGTTGGTGGTGGCTGAGGAACTGAAACTATGCCTCCCACCTTGCTCATTAATATTGTGTGGCCCCCTGATAGTTGAGCTTTTCCCAAACCCTAGTAGACGGGCTCCTTGAGGGTGTGGCTGTGGCCATCTCGCCCTGCCTTGGACCCCCACTTCTCGAACACCCCCTCCTCTGGTGTCCAAGAGAGCAGATGCCTCTGCAGACCATTTGGGTCTCCCCTGACTCTTTTCCTTTGTCTTCTCACTCTTTATTTATTTTTGCTTTGGCTGTGCCTGGTCTGATTGCAGCCCTCAGGATCTCTGTTGAGGCGTGTGGGATCTGGTTCTCTGCTGCTGTTGTTCAGTCACTAACTCGTGTCCAACTCTGCCACCTCATGAACTACAGCACGCCAGGCTCCCCTGTCTTTCACCATCTCCTGAAGTTTGTTCAAACTCAAGTCCATTGGGTCAGTGATGCCATCCAACCATCTTCTCCTCTGTCGCCTCCTCCTTCTCCTGCCTTCAATCTTTCCCAGCATCAGGGTCTTTCCCAATGAGTCAGTTCTTCACATCAGGTAGCCAGAGTATTGGAGCTTCAGCTTCAGCATCAGTCCTTCCAGTGCTGGGGCGCCCGGCCTCGGGAGTGTGGAGTCTCAACCACTGGACTGCCAGGGAAGTCTCTGTCTTCTTGTTCTTCACCTCATCTTCCCCAAGGGCTGCAGCTCCCAGGCATGCCCATGACTCCTGCCCTCTCCCCAGCCTCACTGGTAGGCCATACCTGTACAGCCAGATGCCATTAGTCTTTGAGTCTGCATGTTGCAATGGCCCCTGTAAGGACACAGGTCCCAAAGTGAACTCGTGAGCAGCTGGTAGAAGCATCTCTGAGCCTGTGTCATCGGCCACCTTCTACCCGGTCTCTCTGCACAGTGGGGACCCCCAGAGTCCTTCCTTCCTCCTGGTGGGCATCTCCTTTCTGAAGAGTCCGTCTTGGGAACATCCCTGCCCTTTCCACCTTCCTCTCTCCTGATGGTGCCCAGCAGCCTCCTTCCTCCTCTTTTCAATCCACCCCATCAGTCTTCCAACAATTTCCAATCCTATTCCAAAGCCCCCTTCCAGACCCTTCACTAGCCTCCGGCTCTTAGGGAGTAAACTCCCTCTTCTTAAGCCGAGCTGCACTGTGATTCAGAAATCTGGGGAAAGAAAGAACTGGTTTCCTCCGGTTTTGACCACTCGGAGAATAAATGGCCCTGTGCGCCATGGGATCCCATTCTGGGGTTTTCTTTCGGAGTCTGGACACGGTGAATCATTGGGAGAAGGTCTGGAGGTTGTGATGAGTGTTGGGTTTCCAAAGCCACCTCACTCCCCGCCCCGCGTCCCCCATATCACACAAACACAAATCCGATCTGAAATTTTCCGGGCTAGATTCTTTAAAGGGACCCGGAGAGTTCGGGAAATCCTGCTACCTCTAGGACCTGGAGGATTCGAGTAGGGGGGTGACCCTCCCCGCCCCCCGCGGAGCAGGCGCCGGAACTGCCTAAGGGGAACCAGCAGAGCTGCGCTGCAGGGGGCTGCGCCGGCCCGGGTGACGCGGGGACGTGGAATCCAGACCGAGACCTCGGGGGGCCAGAGGAGGCTGCCGATCGATCCTGGGAGCGCTGGACACTCCCCGTCCCCTTGCGGGACTTCCTTAAGATTCGGAGTTTGCACACGATTCCCCAGCAAGCGCGGACTAAGGGCGCTCTCCAAGGAGGACGGACCCCAGGTCCCCCAAGAGTGCCTCTGCAGGGTCCTTAGGGTCCTCGAGGAGCTTGGAGGAAGCCGACTTGCCGCGGGCCTGAGTGAGCTCCCTGTGTGCGGGTCCCCCAACCCTGACCCTGCAGTCCACCTTCTCCTCGTCGTCCCGGCCTTTGGTCCAAGCAAGGGCGGCGAGGGCGGGAGCCTTGAGGCGCGGGCCGGCAGCCCGGACGATCGCACACGGAGCGGTCCGCAGCGTCCCCGGGGTCGGGCGCGGGGACCGCGGGCTAAGGTTGGTCCTGAGAGATCAGGAGCGGCGGTCGGGGTGGGTGCTGCGGAAGGGCAGGCCCGAGAAGTGGGAGGGGACAGGTTGAGGGGTGGTCTCTGAGGAGGAGCCTGGCTGGACTGTATTGTTCGCCACTCTGCCGCCCGGAGCGCGCGGCGCTGGCCGTGGAGGGCGCGCGGGGCGCTTCACTCCCAGGGTTCACGGGTCCCCGGCGCCCCGCGCTCTCCAGCGCTCCCGAGACAACCGTGCGCAGGTGGGTGCGGTCTCGGGGCGGGAGTTTCCGCGCGGGTGGGGCTGCGGCTACTTCGCCCGTTACGGAGACTCCCAAGGGGGCCCGCCCTCTGGGGCGCAGCCCCCGGAGGGTCAGGGGGCTGGGAGGCCGGGTGGGCGCACGGTAGCGAGGGTCCCTCGCCTTACCCGCGACGGGTGCCTTCGCAGGAGCCCGGAGCCAGTGGCCCCGCGATGGCCTCGGGACACAGCCGCAGGGAACCGCCGCGAAGACACCGAGGGGCCCCTCCCTAGCGGCGCGCACCCTCCTCCGAGGTCCCCCTCCACCCACGGGATGGGGGGTGGAGGTTCTGCCCTGAGGGTCTGCGCCGACCACCGCGGGGGCATCAACTGGCTCAGCCTGAGCCCCGACGGACAGCGCCTGCTGACGGGCAGCGAGGACGGCACGGCCAGGCTCTGGAGCACCGCGGACGGCACGTGCTGCGCCCTCCTGCAAGGTAGACCCGCCCGGCCGACCGCTCGCTCTGCCCTCCTGTACGCCGTTCGCCAGCCTCTGACCTGTCCGTAGACCCCTTCCCCCCAAGTCCAGCGCGCGCCCACCGTGGACCCTCGTGGAAGAGCCCCCCCGGGAGGGGGGTGAGGGTGGGCGTGCAGAGAGGCCGCGATCCCGGCCAGCAAGGCCAGGAGCGCGGCGGCGAGGGCGCAGTGTCGGGTCAGCAGCTGGGTGAAACCACTTCCATCACCGCAGTGGGGACAAGCGGAAAGAAAGAAACCGCACCTCTGCCCCTTGAGCTGAGCGTCGCCCTGCCTCCTCTCTCGCTGGCCTTGCGACGTGTGGCCGGACGTTCCCTGTCCCCAAGCCTTTGGATACAACAGGGGCTGAGTCGGCGA
Source organism: Odocoileus virginianus (assembly GCF_023699985.2). Taxonomy (NCBI): domain Eukaryota; kingdom Metazoa; phylum Chordata; class Mammalia; order Artiodactyla; family Cervidae; genus Odocoileus; species Odocoileus virginianus. The sequence continues at coordinate 5,732,647 of NC_069674.1, forward strand.
CCTGGGCACTGCGGCGGAGGGGCTGCTGTTCGCATGGTGTAGTGCTCTTAGCCCATTTGTGCAGGCAGGGAGACTGAGGCACGGAGTTAATTAAGTAGCAGGCCGGCGGTTTACGTAGCCCCACCCCGCGGGGAGGGGGGGCAGAGTCGAAACCCCCCCGCCCCACATTTGGCCGCCGGGCCGTGCTCTCTCTTGCTTCTTGGTCTCATCAGCAATTTGGACTCGCCGTGAAACAGCAGGAGGTACATATCGGCATAAGTATTACTTCATAAAAGAGCCCTGCTGGTACATCCGTACCAATTTATATTTGTGTACTTCCTGGAGGGGAGGTGGATGTCCCCCCACCCCAGGGACGTGTCACAGGCCTGCAGCAGCGGACTGCCAGGCCCCTCCCCTCTGAGTGGCCCCTGTAGCCCCTGGCAGAGGCACTAGGCTGCCTGCCGGGCGCGCAGTTGTTTGTCACCGCCGATTTTTCCACCACAATCAGCAAATCCTGGGTGGCCTACCCGGCCTCCCGCTTCCTGTAGGCACGGGGAGGAAATTAGCTTCAGGACTGGCTGCTCCTGACCCTGCTGGTTTCAAACAAGAGCAGTGAGGGTAAATGTTTCAAAGCTCCGGAGGGGTGCAGTTTGGGGCTGCCTGCTCTTTGGGAGGCGGTGTGGATAGTGGGGAGTTGGCCACCACTCGCAGACAGTCACACACTTGGCCAGACATAGATCTGTTAGAAAATTTAAATCCAGTTGGTATTGTTTCCCAAGCGTGATACTTTTATCTGGAGGGCTTTCAGAAATGCAGATTCCCACGTCTGGGTTTCTTGGAGCCCTTGGGGTGGGACTCTAGAATTGGCATTTCTCTATTTTCTTTTTGATGGTGTTGGCCTTCCTAGGTGGCTCTAGTGGTAAAGAACCCACCTGCCAAGGCAGAAGACGTGGATTCCGTCCCTGGGTCGGGAAGATCCCCTGGAGGAGGAAATGGCACCCCACTCCAGTATCCCTGCCTGGGAAATCCCGTGGACAGAGGAGCCTGGCGGGCTACAGTCAGTGGGGTGGAAGACAGTCGGACGCGCCTGAGCAACTCGGCACACACGCAGCCCGGGTCTTCCTTGCTCCTTGCGGGCTTCTCTCTAGGTGCAGCCGTCAGGGGCTGCTCTCCGGTTGTGGTGCTCGGGCTTCTTGCTGCTGCGGCTTCTCTTGTTGGGGAGCAGGGTCTCTAGAGTAGACCGCTTCAGTGGTGGCCCTGTGACATGCGGGATCCTCCCGGGCCAGGGTTCAAACCCGTGGCCCCTGCATTGACCGGTGGATTCCTTACTGCCGGGGCCACCAGGGAAGCCCCAGAACTGCCATGTCTGCAAGGTGGCGCTGATGGTCAGCTGGCCTGGGGAGCCCCGGGCCTGGAAGCCCCTGTAGGAGCTCAGGTAATAGGCCAGTTTCTGCTCCAGGAAGCTCCGATCCTTTCCAGAGTGATTCTGGCCTCGTGGGCTTTGCCCCCAGGGCCCACCGTCCTTGCCCAGCCCTGCTCTGCCCTACCGTCCTCCCTAGCTCTGTCCTGGTGGCCCCCCCGCACACCCTCTTTAGTGACCCTCCCGGCAGGACACCAGCGCGGCTCGTTAGTGAGGTCACCGGGACTCCGACTGCGGGCTAGGTGGGGCATCCCACTCGATAGGAAAACGCTGTCAGATGAGAAAACTGCTGCCAAGATCCTTTCCATCCCGATCGAGTCTTCTGTTATAAAGGTTCGCACTTCAAGAATTGTCAGGGACAGAGGGGACTTTCCTTTTCCCGCAGTTGCGCTCACTGACTTGACTTGTGAGAGACTCATTTTGAGTTTGTGATGATCCTTGTGCCCACCCCCCACCATGGAAAGCAAGCGCTTGCCAGCCCCACCCCCTACTTTAGGATTTTTTTTTTTTGGATCACTGAAGTGTTAATAAGATGTTGTGATATTCTAGTTTCCTATATTTTATCAGCACTCTTCTAAGTACATATTTTCTTCTGTTATCAACACTCACAATTGTGAGGTGGTTAGAATTGACACCAATTTCTTTATTTATTGGCTTCGAGGCGAGGCATATGGGACCCTACTTGCCCGACCTGGGACTGAACCCACACCCTGGGCAGCAGAAGCTCGGCATCTCAACTGCTGGACCCCCAGGGAATTCCATTTATTAATTTTTAAAATTTTGTTGAAGCAAAGTTGGTTTACGATGTTGTGCTAATTTCTTCTGTACAGTAAATTGACTCCGTAGTACATATATAGACTTAAATATATTCCTTCTCATTTTCTTTTCCATTATAGCTTGTCACAGAATGTTGACTGTAGTTTCCTGTGCTACAACATGACCTTGTTGTTTAGCCATCTTGTATATAATAGTTTGCCTCCCCAATCCCAAACTTCCATTCCTTTGCTTCTCTACCTCCTCTCCCCTTTGGCAAACACAAGTTTGTTCTCTATGTCTGTGAGTCTGTTTTTAGTTTCATAGATATGTTGATTTGTGTTGTATTTTAGATTCCACATATATGCAATTGCATATTGTACTTGCTTAGTTTGATAATCTCTAGGTCCATCTATGCTGCTGCCAATGACATTATGTCATTCTTCTTTTTTAAAAAAGTTTCTTGGCCGTGCCCCGTGGCATGTGGGATCTTAACTCTCCTGAAAGAAAGGGAAAGTGAAAGTTGCTCAGTCGTGTCCGACTCTTTGTGACCCCGTGGACTTGGAATTTTCCAAGCCAGAATACTGGAGTAGGTAGCCATTCCCTTCTCCAGGGGATCTTCCCAATCCAGGGATCAAACCCAGATCTCTCGCATTGCAGGCGGATTCTTTACCAGCTGAGCCACCAGGGAAGCCCCCCTATCAGGATCGAATCCACCCCTCTGCAATGGAAGTGCAGAGTCTTAACCCCTGGACCTCCAGGGAAGTCCTAAATTTCATTCTTTTTATGGCTGAGTAATATTCCATTGTATGTATGTACCACAGCTTCACCCATTCATCTGTCGAGGGACACTTAGGCTGTGCCCTTGTCTTGGCTATTGTGAATACCGCTGCCGTGATGACCGCAGTTTATTGATGAGACAGACGGGAGCTGCAGATATTTACCAACATGCTACACGTTCTAAGTGTTTTCTGCACACTACCTCGCGAGGCAGAGGCTGTTGTCAATATCTTCAATGCACATGTGATTGCAGTGCTTGTCCGGGGTCACACAGCTGGATGGGGAGGCTTCTCGCCCTTGGCCCTACTCTTGCCAGGACAGAGCTGTAGGACAGCCATGCCCTCCCGGGGCCGTGCGGCTGGTCAGCAGCAGCCTGATCCCTGGAGGTCTCCTGACTCCAGATCCAGGCTCTTTCCACTCCCGTCCTGGAAGCTGCCGCATCAGGGAGGGGACCAGCTCCCTGCACAGCCCTGGGCCCACCGAAGGCAGCGAAGGGGCAGCCCGCTAGGGCACCCTCCTGGGTTTGTTGGGCAGAACAGCCTGGGTTGGCAGCTCCTGCCTTGTGTTTCCTTCCGCAGAGAAGCTCATGGCGGCAGAAGCCATTGGGGGCCAGAGGCTGTTCTGTGAATCTCGCAGGGTTTAGGGAGCCTGTGCCAAGGGGTGGGAAGAGAGGAAGGGTGGGGCAATACCTGGTGGCAGAGGCGCAGCGGGCACACTGTCACCCATGGGGACCCCTGGAGACTAGGCTGCAAAACCAGTCCCCGAAGCTTCCCTCCCGCAGCAGCTCTGCCCCAGCAGCTCTGCCCCTGAGAAACTGTGAACCCCTGAACTGGCTTTCAAATGTAATTGGTGAGCTCCTAGTGAGAGAGAAGGTTTAATTGCCTTCTGTAAAGGGAGGAATTGTTTTTACTGTAACTCTTCCCCTTTGCCTCTTCTTCTCCTTTAGTCTTTGGGTACCTACTTCCTTGGGGCACTTCACTGGATCGGTGGGACCAACAGCGTTTCCCCCGGGGGTGGTTCCTTTCCTGCCCTGTTCTCACTTAAGTAAGGGACCCAGCCTGAGGTTCCAGCCTTCAATGGCTGTTCCCCTGCAAGCTTCCTTCAACAGCACCTTCTCACGTGATGGGGGTGGTGATTGTTTTCCGTTCCGTGTAAACAAACAGCACACTCCTATCTACTGGAAGCCTGGTGGCCGCCTGCCCATTTAGATGACCCCTACTTGCTACCAGGGAGCAGAAAGAACAATTGACGGTCCAGAGTCTGAGCTCTGGAGCCAGGCAGAATCCGGGCTTGAATTGGGCTTGAATCCGGTTACATAACTTCTCGAGCCTAAGTTGCTTTATCTGTGAATTGGGGATGATAAGAATAGTTACCTAACCTCAGAGGGTCGTGGTGGGCACCAAGCCAGTGAATATAGAGCTCCTAGCTCCTTGCATTCACTGACTGGTACCCTTCATGCACAAAATGAGAAACAGCATCCCTTGGGCACTGAACCGTGCCAGCTCCAAAGCTCTTCCGCATTTGCTTCTCACAACCCTGTATCATCCCATTTTGCAGATGAGGAAACTGAGGCTAGCCTGCCCTCTGTGCTCCTCCCTGTGAGTCCCCTCACCTGCCTGTCGGTTTGACCGCACTGAGTGCCTATGTCGAATTCAAAGGTGCCAGAGACTTGGACCCAGCCTGGGGAGTTTGCAGATTAAATTGCTTAACTGAGGGGCTATGTGCTTGAACTTCAGACAAGCAGGAACTCGGTGAGTTGGGCCAGTTAGGGTTCACATCTTGTCCCAGGTGGGCCCGGAACTGAGACAATTTTTAATTGTTATTAAAAAAACATGTAACATAAAGTTTGCCATCTTAACCATCTTTAATGTCCAGTTCAGAGATACTAAACTTCAAAAATGTCATGCAGCCATCACCCCCACCACCTCCAGGACTTTTTCATCATCCCCACTGAACAATAACCCCCCTTCTTCCTTCCCAGCCCCTGGCTCCACCATTCTGCTTCTTCCTCTGGGAACCTGACTCCCGTGGGTTCCCTGTGTAAGTGGGATTTGTCTTTTTATGATATTATTTTATACATATTACTTTGTCATTTGTGACAGGTGCGTTTCCCTCCACTCAGTGACCCTAAGGCTGTGACACGGGGCAGAATGTCCCTCCTTTTGAAAGCTGAACCCTCTCGCCTCGTATGGATCTAATTCAGCTTCCTTATCCTTCATCCGTCCACAGACACTTTCATGGCTTCCACTGACTTTGTGAGTGATGCTGATGTGAATCCGGATGTGCAAATCTCTCTCCCAGGCCCTGCTTTCCCTTCTTCTGGGTGCAAACCCACAAGTGGGATTGCTGAGTCATCTCATATGTGTTTTTAAAAGGGCACGTAGGAGCCCAGGGAAGTCGCTCAGACAGAAACAAAATCGTTTGTAGCTTTGTCCTGGTCGAGGAAGCGTTCCGAAAAAAAAGCAGCCCTGGGTTTTTAGCACGGATGGGAAGGAAGCCCACACTGGCGATTCATTCTCCAGCCCTGTGGAGACCACCGTCCTCGGGAGGAGAGCTCCCCCATGGGAGTGGATCAAGGAGAATGGGATGGAGGCAGACAGCAGTTTGGTCGAGGTCGAGGGGCCAGACAGGCTGGGACTGAGGATGGGACTGAGGTGGCAACAGAGACCAGCGTGGGGGTGGGAGTCTGGGGGGCGTGTAGCCCAAGCCGGGGTCCCCCACGGCTTTGTCAGCCCCCGTCCATTCCGGCCAGAGCCTCCATGCTCGGGCAGCAGCAGGAAATCAGTGGCGTCTCCGAAATGGTCACTCACAGAGAGTTTCATGAAGGGGCTTCGGAAAATGTGGGCAGAGGGTGGGAGACTGCAGAACCTGGGTCTCAGCAGGGCTGACCGTCCCCAGGCCTGAAGGGGGCGGGGGGTGGTCACTGAGGCCCGGAAACGGCCGTGGCCGCGGAGGGGGCTTCGTCCAGGGAGGCGTGAGCCTGGTTTGCGGGCCTTGGGGGACACGTCCTGAACTAGAGGCCCCTCCGGGAATTCCCGACTGTCTGGGCCCTGAGTGCTGCGAGGGGCGGGGCGACAGTAAACCCCCGGAGTGGGGGGACCGGCAGCCCACAGGGGCGGCAGGGAGCCCCCGGGGGTGGGGGGCCGCAGAGAGCAGCCTGGAGAAGAGCAGGGGGCCCCACGGCGCAGACGGAAGACTCCAGGGGCAGCAGAGCTTGTCATGCTGAGCTGAAGGCGAGCTCAGCTGGGCCGTGCCCGCCCCGGGCCCCTCTGCCCCTGCAGACCCTGGCCTCCGGCAGGGTGAGCCGCTCCTGCCCACGGAGGGGTTACTTCGACTCTGAACCCCCCAGCAAGTCCAAGGGTGTGCGAGCCGGGAGGCCGGGAGGGCCAACTACCTTGGCAGGAAACCCTGAGCCTCAGCATATTCTCTTGAACAAAATAACCGCATTTTATCTGCATTCTGCAGCCCTTCAAAAATATTTATTTTTCGTTTGGCTTTCTTGCTTATTCTGCACAATTCCAACAGCTCGTGGCCGAGGCTCTGTGGTCCCCGGGGACGCGAGGGCCCCTCCCGCCTGCATCCTCGGTGACCCTGCCGGGGTGATGGGGTCCTGTTGTTGCTCTGTGGCTTCTTGTCTGTGGGTTACAGTCAGGGGCTCGCTCACAGCCCCCAGGGCCCCGGTACAGCAAGGACTCCAAGCCTGGAGGGCTCCCTTGGGTGTGAGATGGGCGTGCGGTGCCGGAGAAGGGGCGTGTGCATAGAAGAGCCTTGACCAATGCAGGGACCCCCGCCAGCCCGGCCAGGTCCCCGAGAGGGAGGAGGGTCAGCCTGGCCCAGCTTCAGAGATGAGCTTTTCCACACTGAAAAACTTCTTTTCGTTGTTACCTCGTTTCTTCAAGCCTTTGTTTGTGCTTCTGTTGATTTGCAGTCAAGTGTCCATCCTTGTTTCAACTTCTGCAAATCAGGGGAGCGGCCCCGCTCTCACAGTCTTGGCCTATGACTACAGTTCCATCGAGCTGAGGTGCCAGCCTTGGGATTTCAGTGCTTCCCTTGGTCTGGTTGGTGGGTCCACTTGCACTCTGCTTTCCTGCTGAGACCGGACGGAAGGAGCTTAGAGTTTGGACTCCATGCCTTAGTCTTAGTCTGGACTGGGGGTGGTCCCTAGGGGAGACTCTCCTAGCCTTGGTGGGCTTTGCGGGACCCCTATCTCAGTGCTGAGTGCTCCCAACCCCTCCTGACGGCAGGTCTGGTCTCGGGGAGAGCGTGTTGACAATCCTCAAATATTATATAAACATTCTGGGGTTGGCAGAAAGCTGGGCTGCGTTTTGCCAAACACATTTTGCCCTCAACTTTTAAACTGCCATGCACTTTGATGGAGACAAACTCATGTTTACTTAATTCACAAACGTTGATTTCCTAGAGGCCTGGTATATGCTATCCAAGAAAATGTTTATTTCTTACTTAAAAAAAAAAAATTCTCTTTCTTAGAACCCAGGAAGTTGGGTTCCTTCAAGAGTAACTAAGCTTGAACCCCAGGCCAAAAAAAAAAGTGAGAATCAGTTCAAAACTGCTCAGGAGGTTCTAAATCCTTATCTAATTGATACCAGACATTGAGAGGAAATTTTTAAAATCCGATCAAAATCTTTAATGTCATAAATACATCCCTCACATCGTTCTTGTTTTGAGTTCATCACTCGCCTTGTCTGTGACATAGCTCTGAGGTCTCACATTCCTTTGATTCCATTGATTTTTCTGGTCTCTGAATTCTCCTCCAGTAGAGTCGGCTTCAGTTTACTGTTGGACGTGGTTATATTCGAGATGGAAACACTTCTTTTTTTCTTCTTTTAAACTTTTGCTTTGTATTGGGGTATAGCCAATCGGGAAAGACTGAGGGCAGGAGGAGAAGGACACAACAGAGGATGAGATGGTTGGATGGCATCACCGACTCGATGGACATGGGTTTGAGTAAACTCCGGGAGTTGGTGATGGACAGGGAGGCCTGGAGTGCTATGGTTCATGGGGTCGCAAAGAGTTGGATACGACTGAGCGACTGAACTGAACTGAACTGATAGCCAATAAAGGCTTCCCTGGTGACTCAGATGGTAAAGAATCCACCTGCAATGCGGGAGACCTGGGTTCGATCCCCTGAATCAGGAAGATCCCCTGGAGGAGGGAAGGACTACCCACTTCAGTATTCTGGCCTGGAGAATTCCATGGACAGAGGAGCCTGGGGGGCTACAGTCCACGGGGTTGCAAAGAGTCAAACAAGATTGCAGCGAGTTAGCATGCATGCATAGCTGATAAATAAACTATTTTGTGAAAGTTTCAGGTGAACCTCAGAGGGATTAAGCCATGTATATACATGCAAACCTTACCTGGAAAACAAACTCTTTTGTGTCCAGGGATCAAGGGTCCCCAGGGCTGCATAATAAGGCTCAAGGGTTAAAGATCAGCCCCACAGCCGGGGTGAGAGCCGACAGATCAGAAAACTGCCCTCTGAGGGGGATGGCCAGTGCACTTGGCGAGACCCCGCGCTGCATGGCCCTCGCTCTGTCCCAGACCGCCACCCTCGCTCCGCCTGCTTCATCTACCATCTCTGCCGGGCGCCTGAGTCCTGGCCCCCAGGGCCCCTCCTGCCGCCTCCTCACCCAGACACTTCCCCTTCTCCGGAGAGACACCGCAGAGACCCTTCCTCACCTCCCACACCCGGCGTCTGCTCTGCTGACCCTCATCACGCACTGTCCCTGCACCCGTCATGCTTGGCCGACTGTCCCTCCTTCTGGGCCGGCTGTTCTCCTGGAAGGCAAGTTGTTGTTCAGTCGCTCAGTCATGTCCGACTCTGCGACCCCATGGACCGCAGCACGCCAGGCCTCCCCATCCTCCACTATCTCCCGGAGCTTGCTCAAACTCATGTCCAGCAAGTTGGTGATACCATCCAACCATCTCATCCTCTGTCGTCCCGTTCTCCTCCCACCTTCAATCTTTCCCAGCATCAGGGTCTTTTCCAGTGAATCAGTTCTTTGCATCAGGTGGCCAAAGTATTGGAGTTTCAGCTTCAGCATCAGTCCTTCTAATGAATATTCAGGACTGATTTCCTTTAGAATGGACTGGTTGGATCTCCTTGCTGTCTGAGAGACTCTCAAGTGTCTTCTCCAACACCATGGTTCAAAAGCATCAATTCTTCAGTGCTCAGCTTTCTTTATGGTCCAACTCTCACGTCCATACAGACTACTGGAAAAACCATAGCTTTGACTATATGGACCTTTGCTGGCAAAGTCTTTGCAGGGGACGTGTCTTGCTTATCCCTGTATCTGTTTCCTGTGGGTGCTGTGACTGGTGATCCCACTGGGTTTCCTTGAAACAAGTTTGTTCTGGCACAAGTTTGGAGGCCCAAAATCAGTGTCACTGGGACGAAATCCAGGTTTCCTCTAAAACCTGCAGGGAAGACCATGGTTACCTTTCCAGCTTCTGGTGGCTGCTGCATCCCTTGGCTTGTGGCCGCATCGCTCCAGATTTACGGGCCAACAGCCACACGTCTCTGCTCCTTCTTCACCACGCCTTCTCCATGTCCTGAGCCCTCCCTCTGCCTTCTTATGAGGATGCTTGTGAAGGCGTGTAGGGCCCATCCTGATATCCAGGATCATCTCCCCATCTCAAGGTCCTCCTTAATGAGTTGCATCTGTAAATGTGCCTTTTTCCAAGAAAGGTAACATTTCTAGGTGCCAGCAATTAGGAACCAGCTCTCTTTGGGGCCAGTGTTCTGCCTAGCAGGGTCTCTCCCCAAATGTGAGGACGGCTCACAGCTAGTGTTTACACACCCTGCACGGCGGTCCCCTGACTCGGGCAGCGGCAGTCTCCGCATTTCAGGTGAGGAAATCGAGGCACAGAGAGGGGAATAACTTGCCCACAGGCAGCAGCAGCACCAGGCTGATCACCTGGGCATCCTGGTTCCAAAGACCATGCCCCTGGCCTCTGTACTTCCTGCCTCTGTAACATGGGGCTCCTTGAATGACTGAGTGAATACAAGCAGCTGAAATTTGAAGAAAAGGAGGGACTTCCCTGGTGGTCCAGTAGCTAAGACTCTGCACTCCTAGTGCTGGAGGCCCAGGGTTCCATCGCTGATCAGGGAACAAGATCCCACGTGCTGCAACTAAGGCCTGGCACAGCCAAGTAAATAAATATTTTCTTTAAAAAAGACCAAAAGAAGATGGTTAAGAAGGAGGAGGGAAGGAGAGAAGGGAGGAAGGATTCCGGGGAAGGCTGAGTGCTCCCTGAATTGCTCCTGGCTCCCCACGATTCCTGAGAGTCTCCCAGAGTTACAGCATTGTTTCGAGGTCCCTTCTGGATTCAGCCCAAACACTGCCCGCAAGCTGCTTTCTTCCCTTCCTCCGTGTCTCAAACATGCTCAGGGAGCATGCCTGCCCCGCAGTGCTCACCTGTCCTCCGCTCGTCTGCAGGACACGAGAGCTACGTGACCTTCTGCCAGCTGGAGGACGAGGCCGCCTTCACCTGCAGTGCTGACTGCACCATCAGGAAATGGGATGTGCTGACCGGGCAGTGTCTGCAGGTGTTCCGGGGACACACGTCCATCGTGAACAGGTTAGCAGGGCCTGGGGAATGAGGACAGGGGACCGAGATGTAGGCTGTGGGCCCCCTGCCCTGGAGGAGCTCAGCTTCGCTGGGGAGCACGTGTGGACTGGTGGGGAGGCGGCCAGGAGCACAGGGCAATGGAAGCCCCAGGACAGAAGCGTCCCTGGACGTGACAAGTGCCCACTGCCCAGGGCTGCAGGCCTGTGTGTGTTGGGGATCGGGGGGGTGCAGATTGGGAGGTGGAGGTGCGGGCCGAGAGGCATTGCCAACCCTTAGACTAGTGCCTGGACATCCTCACGGGCCCTACAGCACAACCGCCCCCAGCTGGGCGCAGGGAAGAGGCCTTGGAGGCTACAGTGCCTACCGATGGGAGCAGATTCCAGAGGAAATGGCTTAATTGGTGCCTGATGCTGGACCGGGCGCCTGGAGGAGGAACAGAATGGGACTTGTTCTGCAGAGGGCATTGAGGGTATTTTTCAACCTCTCCTTTCCCTGTTGCTGTTGAACATATCCCAGCCACTCCTTCTCATGGAGGTTTGAGTTTTTCCAGAAACGTATCAAGTTTGGGTCTGAGCTGAGCCATGCAAATTCCTTGCTGATCAGATTGGTTGGACAGTATTTCTGTAACTTGGGGCCATCTCAACCCCCCCGCCACCCCCACCAAGGGACTCCATGGTAGGAGCAGGAGTCTGGGCACCTGCCCCTGGGCCCTCCTGACCTCAGGGCCCGAGAAGGGCGCCTGTCTGGGGAGTTGACTAGGCGAGGAACGTGCAGGCAGGTGCCATGGGGGCCGTGGTTGCAGGGCTTTGTGAAGCCTGGGGCCGGGTGGGACCCATCTGGCTGGCTGGTCCTGCACACTGTGGGTGGAAATGGTGGGCTGGCCTGGTCATTAACTGCGGCCCCCCCCCCCCCAATGGATGGATACTCCCACAGGGCAGGAGAGAGGCTGAAGTGTCACACTGACTCGGGATGGCGCTGAGTGGGGAGGGACCCCAGAGGGGACCCTGGGAGAGTGCCAGCCCCCACCTCCTGCAGCTGAGCTCTGATCCCCCTCCCCCCAAGCCACCACTCCCCTTAGCCAGAGCAGGTGGGGTCTGGGGACCTGGGAGGCCAAGATGAGGCAGGCAGGGGTGGAGGAGGGCTGGGATGAGGACCCAGTTCTCAGCTCCTGCCAGCCTCTGCCCAGCGTTCTGTCCTACTTATTTATTTAAAAAAATATATATATATATATTTTGGTTTCGAACCTTGAAGAATCCTCATTCACCAACCAGGGATCGAACCCGGGCTCTGGGCAGTGAGTGTTCGGAGTCCTAACCACTGGGCCGCCAGGGAATTCCCAGCACCCGTCTATCTCGAGAAAGCAGTCTGTGACCGAGGAAGAGTGTGGGCCTGGGGGTGACTCCTTTGGTGAGGCTGGGTGCAGCTGGAAGGGCCGACAGAGGAGGGGGAAGGTGGAGAGGGTCCCATCTCAGTTGACCAGCCGGCCCTCAGATTGTAACCAACCGCTCCTCAGAAGTGAAAGTCGCTCAGTCGTGTCCAACTCTTTGCGACCCTATGGACTATACAGTCCATGGAATTCTCCAGGCCAGAATACTGGACTGGCTAGCCTATCCCTTCTCCAGCGGATCTTCCCGACCCAGGAATTGAACGAGGGTCTCCTGCATTGCAGGTGACTCCTCAAAAGTAAATCTGCACAGAAATTATGCTCTGCCGAGCGCACATGTTCACACGCAAGCACATGTAAGCACTCAAGCACAGACACACGCCCCCAGAGACTCCTTCGGAGCAGTTGGCTGTTCTGAACATCTCCGGGTGTGTATTTGCATTGTTACATAGCTGTGCTCACAAACGTTCGGTGTCCCTGGGTGAGGACGTGGACTTTGCTTTTCATGGTTTCAGAGCAGGGCCAGGTGTGTGAGCTTCTGGGGATACCAGCCCGGCCTGGCGTCCCTGCCATCACAGGCCACGCAGGCAGGACTCAGGCCCCCGGACCATCACCCAGGGTGCCAGATCGTCACTTTCCTTTAGAAGCACCCACGCGGTGAAAACCGCACCTCCCGGCATTAGGGAAGAAGCTAGCACCTATTGAGAGTGTGCAGGCTGCTTCCTTAATGACTCATGGGAGGGAGGACCGTCCTGGGGGAGAGGCGGGTGGAGGGTCTGCTCCGCTCCGAGTCCATCTCTCCACCTGCCGTGCTCGGCTCACAGGTGAGACCTTTTTATGGTTTTTTTTTTTTCTTCCTTTTTTTTTTTTTTATTAGTTGGAGGCTAATTACTTTACATCATTGCAGTGGTTTTTGTCATACATTGAAATGAATTAGCCATGGATTTACATGTATTCCCCATCCCGGTCCCCCCTCCCACCTCCCTCTCCACCCGATCCCTCTGGGTCTTCCCAGTGCACCAGGCCTGAGCACTTGTCTCATGCACCCAACCTGGGCTGGTGATCTGTTTCACCCTAGATAATATACATGTTTCAATGCTGTTCTCTTGAAACATCCCACCCTCTCCTTCTCCCAGAGTCCACAAGTCAGTTCTATACATCTGAGTCTCTTTTTCAACTTTTACATTTTTTTGGCAGCACTGACCAGCATGAGGGGTCTTAGTTCCCTGACTGGGGATGGAACCCGTGCTCCCTGCAGTAGAAGCTTGGGGTCCTAACATGGGACCACCAGGGAAGTCCCCAGGAGAGACCTTTTAAAAGAGGGGGCGTGAGATGATCAGCCTGAGTACATGCTAGACGGGAGGCCCCCACTTGCTGCAACTAGAGAAAAGCCCGCAGCAACGAAGGCTCAGCACAGCCAATAAATAAACAAACTTTTTCACAAAGAGGGGTCACAAGGTTCCTCTGACTCTGTGATGGGGGCGTCCTGACCCCTCTGTCCCCACATAGACGACACACCCCATTCCAGCTTCAGGCTTCTGCCTCTGGGGGTGAGTGTGTAAATTAGGCTCCACTCTCATGCCCTTTGAAGTTGCATACAGAGTTCTGGTGTATTTTCTGCGGAGAAATTCTTAGCGTACATCAGAATGGGAATAAGAATCAGGAATATTTACTGCTTGGGAGGCTCTACTCCCCTGTGGCCTCCCCCGGCCGCCTCACTGTCCCTTGAAAAGGGGGTTCGAGATTCCCTAGCCTTTGAGATTTTCTCCAACTCGTTTCTCCCAATCTCTGGGAGCATTTCTGGTTTCTCATCCATCTCCTGGGCTCATTGAACACGTCAGACACCAGCCGCAGGGGACCCCATGCCGGCCTGCCGGGCAGCCCTTTGCCGCCTGATCCCTGACCCTTCCCGTCTCACCACCAGGATCCTGGTCGCCGACAACCAGCTCTTCAGCGGCTCCTACGACAGGACGGCCCGCGCCTGGAGCGTGGACAGGGGGCAGGTGGCCCGGGAGTTCCGGGGTCACCGCAACTGTGTGCTGACCCTGGCCTACGCCGGGGCGCCCTGCGTGGAGGAGGCCGTGGCCGGGGGCCTCCTGGTGACGGGCAGCACGGACGGCACTGCCAAGGTGTGGCAGGTGGCCAGCGGCTGCTGCCATCAGACGCTGCGGGGCCACACAGGCGCTGTGCTCTGCCTGGTGCTGGACACACCGGGCCGCACGGCCTTCACGGGCAGCACGGATGCCACCGTCCGCGCCTGGGACATCCTGAGTGGCCAGCAGCTGCTCGTGTTCCGGGAGCACCAGGGCTCCGTCATCTGTCTGGAGGTGAGACCTGCCTGACTGCTGGCGCTCCCCCTGCACCTTCCCTGGGTCATGCTCTGAGCTGCAGCCTCACCCTGTGTATGAGTCAGCTCAGGCTGTGTAACAAAGTAACCGCAGATGAGGCAGCTGGAACAACAGACATTGGTTGGCTCACTGCTCTGGAGGCTGGAAGTCCAAGAGCAGGATGTGGGCAGGGTTGGTTTCTTCTAAGGCCTCTCCACCACTTGTAGATGGCCCTTCTGTATCCTCATGTGGTCTTCCCTCTGCATCCGCATTTCCTCTTCTTGTAAGGACGGTAGTCACACTGGCTGAGGGTCCACCCTAGTGCCCTCATTTTAGCTTAATTACCACTTTTAAAGTTACTGTTTTTGCTCAGTTGCTCAGTTGTTCCCGACTCTGCAACCCCATGGACTGCAGCACGCCAGGCTTCCCTGTCCCTCACCATCTCCCAGAGCTGGCTGAAACTCATGTCCATTGAGTCTGTGATGCCATCCAACCATCTCACCCTCTGTTGTCCCCTTCTCCTCCTGCCTTCAGTCTTTCCCAGCATCAGGGTCTTTTCCAATGAGTTGGTACTTCACATCAGGTGGCCAAAGTATTGGAGTTTCAGCATCAGTCCTTCCAATAAACATTCAGGGTACTTTTTAAATTTTTACATCTATGTTGGCCATGCCCCATGATGTGTGGGATTCTAGTTCTCCAATCAGAAGTTCTCCAATCAGAGATCAAACTTGAATCCCCTGCAGTAGAAGCATGTAGCCCCAACCAATGGACCACCAGCAGGTCCTAATTGCCTCTTTAAAGACCTATTTCCAAATATGTCACATTCACAGGAATAGGGTGAGGGCTGTTGTCCACGCATGAATTTTTGTTTCCTTCCTTGTGAGATGAGGATCAGGTCTACCCACAAACTGTGGTCTCTGCATGCGTGCATGCTCAGTCACTTCAGTTGTGTCTGACTCTTTGCAACCCCATGGACTGTAGCCCACCAGGCTCCTCTCTCCATGGGGTTCTCCAGGCAAGAATACTGGAGTGGGTTGCCACGCCCTCCTCCAGGGGGTCTTCCCCCCTTGGGGCTTAAACTTGTGTCTGCCTGAGTCTCCTACATCACAGGGGTATTCTTTACCCACTGAGCCACCTGGGAAGCCCAACTGTGGTCCATAATTCCTAAATCCAGAAGTTCCCAAAAGAAATGAAATTTTTTCCTTAGACTTGGCATCAAAACTCACTTGGTGGCAAAGCCTGGCCTGAACAGACTTGAGACTGGCGGTAGGTCAGTTCGTCCCACTTCCTGGGAATACACACATATACTTTGCTGTGGAAACACGAGGGTGCTCCTCGAGTCCAAAAGCTCCCGAAACACCTTGGTCCCCGTGGTCTGGATCAGGGATCACGGACCCGGCACTGTGCCTCCCCTGGGCGGTCGTGAGGATTTCCTGAGTCGACGCAGACACGGCGCCTGCCATGGAGCCTGTTCCTGACCCCCGTCAGCCATGATACTTGCTCTGAAGCATCTGAGAAAGCGCTGGCCGCACTTAGCAAGTGCGTCTGCTGGATGTGGCCCCTCCCTCTGTCGAGATGTCAGGGTCTGGGTGATCCTGGTCCCGGTTGTGGCCACGGCCTCTTCCCTTCTCCTGGCCGGTTCCCACACCCGAGATGAGCAGGTTGGGGTTCAGGGCTTGGTAAACTGAGGCTCTAGGACCAACCAGGGCAGCGGTGGGGGTGCCCTCGAGGTGACAGGAAGCAGTGGAGAGCCGGGCCAGGAGGCCCGTTTTTGGGTTCTGGGGGTGAAGGGCAGCCCTGGGACCCCAGGACCAGTGGAGTAGAGAAGGTCTCCGCTCTGTGTGGACAGAATGACCTCTGACCCTGGTGAACCCCAGAGTGGCCATGTGTCTTTGGTTGTATTAATACAAATGGTGTCTTTCTAACTCACATCCTGCTTGAGGAAGAACTTGGTGATGGGGGCGTGGGTGCTGAGTTGAGAGTTGGCTGCCTGGTATCTTTTTTTAATTAAAAAAATTTTATTGGCGTACAGCCCCCTGGGGGGCTGCCTTGTGCACCCTCTTCCTGCTCAGGTCCTTCTGTGTGTGGAGATACACATGTGGGCCACCCTTTCAGAGGCTCGGAGAACAGATGAACCTGCCTCTGAGCCATGGGCCTGCATGCATGTGGTACCCACCGTAGCATCCTCCGCCCACAGCCCACTCAGAACCTTCTGGGAGCAGAGGCAAGGCCCGAGAAATCGGCCAAGCCCCGAGAAATCGTCCAAGCCCCACGGGGCCTCTGCCTTTCCCCTTCACTAGGGGACATGTGTCCAGGGTCAAGCAGGCTGGCCCCAGAGGGTTCCAGAAGCCAGGTCGGGGTGGAACCAGGTGTGCACGGGCCTCCGATGGAGAAGGTGGGCCAGAGCAGAGGCCAGGGCTCACTTCCAGGTAGCAAATTCAAGGTCAAGCCTGCCGACCACCAAGGGGGACCGCTCCCTTACCCCCACTCTTCCCAGAAGCTCCCAGGGTCTGGACTCAGGCGGGTGGTCCTTGTGAAGAAAGAGAAAGTGGAGAGTCTTTCCTGTCCCTTCATGTGTTATGCTTTTTAAATGTTTAGTTGTGAAATATTTGAAACATGAAGCTTAGCAGACACTAAAACAGATTCTGTGTAGCCACCTCTGAAATGAGATATTAACATTGTGTCATGCTTAGTTGATGTGTTTTTGAAATACTTTAGTCTTTTTATATTTAACTTTTTAAAATGTAATACACACAAAAGTGCACAAAATGGATTACAATACTTCATCTTTTTAAAGAAATATTTCAAAGACAATCAGGGAGGGACAGGAAAGATGCTGTCAGGCGTGGGGCAGTCCAGGGGTGCTGGGGTACCTGCCTGATCATCCGTGGCATCACTAGGGGTGCTCCGTTCTTTTTCAGCAAAAGCCCCTGGGCAGGGGGTGTTTGGGGGCAGAGGGTGCTATTGCCTTTTAGGTGTACATTCCAGCTCCTGGGTTCGACCAGGCTGCCGACATGATTGAATTGATCCTCACGATGGAGATTAATTTTTCTCATTTGGTACACGAGGAGACGGAGGCTCAGCGCAGGTTAAGCAGCTTGCCCAGGGTCTCCCAGCTGGTAAGGTTAGAGGCAGGATTTGAAACCAGGACTGAATGTGAAACCAGGGCTTTTAACAAGCAGCTTGTCAGGGCTTGTCGGGCTCACACGATGCTCTGCCCCTGGCCCTGCGCACGGCCTGGCCCAGGGGCTTCTCTCCCGCTGCTCCGGTAAAAGCCCTGTCAAGAGCCGAGGCAAGGGTGAGGCCTGCCCCCAACCCCAGGGCCTTGGGTGCGGATCCCCAGGCCTGCGGGCCTAGACCTGCCCTCCGTTTGGGCGATCACCCCGCAGGGAGATGGTCTGCAGGTCCTGTCCCTCGGAGCGGCCTTGGCTGCCGCGAGTCTCGCGAGACTGGCCTTTGCGACTGGCCCTCTCAGGTTCCTCCTGCTTTCTCCATCTGCCGGAGCCTCCCTGGTCTCCCCCGCTGCTCCCCATGGGGGTCCTTTTGGGAAACCAGGCCAGGCGAGCCATGAGGCGTCCGCCCGCTTAGCAGCCTCTGGGCTCAGGGTTTGTGCTGTGAAAGCGTGCTGCTTGCCGGTTCCTTTTTTCTTTAATTAATCACGTGTTTATTCTCAGTTGGGCTTTGATGCTCCGCGCGGGCTCTCACTGTGCTGAGCCCGGCTGCTCTTCCGTTGAGGTCCGTGGGCTCCTCATTGCTGTGGGGCACAGGCTCTGGGGCACGAGTGCTCAGGAGTTGTGGCTTATGGGCTTAGTTAGAGAAGGGGACGACAGAGGACGAGATGGCTGGATGGCATTGCTGACTTGATGGATGTGAGTTTGAGCAAGCTCCGGGAGATGGTGAAGGACGGGAAGGCCTGGCATGCTGCCCTCCATGGGGTCACAAGGAGTTGGACATGACTGAGCGACTGAACTGAACTGATGGGCTTAGTTGCTCCACGACAGGTGGAACCTTCCCGGACCGGGTATCAAATCCGTGTGCCCTGCGTTGGCAGGCGGATGCCCATGCACTGCGCCACCAGGGAAGTCCCTGCTTGGCGGTTCTGGGGCACATGCGCCAGGCTCTGCAGCATGAGGACCCTTGCTTTGAGCAGGAGGCATCCTCCCTTCTCTGCGGCCTCTCTGAACACTCCGTGCCTCCTTCGTGGACCGGAGGTGACAGAGGTGTGGAGGCCGCAGGGCCCAGATGCACCACTGGGATCTCCGCCTCACACACTCCCCTTGAGAGGTCTGGGAGTCCCAGTGGGCAGCCTGGAGAGTGTGGTCACTGGAGGTCTGGGGCTGCCTCTGGGAGGGGTGGGGGACAGTCAGGAAACACCGGGGCCAGTGGCGATCGGCCGGGGGGCAGGAGGCAGATGGTGCTGGGCAGCGCGAGGAGGGACCCTGGAGGGCAGAGCTCCCACAAAGAACGAGGGGGATCCACCGGGGGGCACCTCCTGGGCAGAGAGGACTTTTAAAAGGGAGGGTGGTGTGTGTCCAGGGTCCTCTGAGGACAGTGAGGACACAGGAGCCTGGGGAAGCCGGCCACATCCCAGACTCAATGTACAGGGCTAGGGGGCCCCCCAAAAGGCCGAGAGCAGGTGGGGGTGCCAAGCAGGAACCCTACCCCCATCAATGGCGGCACAGATGGAGGGAGGACTCGGGTGAGGTTCTGGATCCCGCTGGAGCACTCAGGCACGCGGATGTCACCCTTGGTCCTGTCCTCGGGGAGTGGATGCCAGTGAGAGAAGCCAGAAGCCAGGCTCCATCGACTGGCCCAGTCATAACCCCAGTAGGACTGCAGGGCAGGGCCTGGGAGGCACAGGCCAGGCTGGTCGCCCACCTGGTCCACAGGAAACCCCCTGCAGCCTCTGTCTTAGTGATTTGCCCAAGGCCTACTCTGGCCTGTGCGGTGGCTGGGGTGGAAAGTGGAGCCGGGCCAGAGTCCTATCCTCCGGGACTTAAACCAGGAGATAATAAGGGGACACTGGGTCAGGAGTGGGCGGTGGCGGAGTCGGGAGCGTGTGCTGAGCTGGGAGGACTCTGGACCACTGCTCCCCACTCTAGGCCCACCACCCATTGTCCCTGGAGAAGGGCCTGCTCTTTCCTGAGCCTCCAGGGGCTCCAGGCCCCAGCAGTGCGGTGCCCAGCTCTCTCCAGGCCTTGTTGCCTGCCCCCCTCCTCCTGGGCCCTGCCGAGTGGGGGAGACCTGGCGCCATAGCCAGCTGATGGCAGCTGGGAACCCGCCCGCCCGCCTGATTCTCTGTCGTGAATCAGAAGGAGCCTCGTGAAGCCAGCGCTGTGCTGGCTGTGAGCTCTGGGGGCTTCATGGAGCCTTCCCTTGGGGGAAATTCGCAGGGCTGTTTCAGTAGTCTTTGGGCTTCCCTTGGCCTAGTACACTGTCTCTCCTGCTGGGGGTGGGAGTCGGGGGGCACCTCCTCATGCCCCCCTGCCCTTGTCTCCCCGGCCTGTTCCTCACCTCCTGCAGCACCCACTGGGGGTGTGAATGCCACTTCAGCGGGTGGGGCACGCAGGAACCAGGGAAGCCTGTCTCCAAGGGCAGGGGGCCAGGACCCCGTGATGGCCCCTGGGTGTCCAGCTCTGTTCCCAGCAGAGGGCTACCTCACACCTACCACGGCCAGTCAGGTTATTTCTAGACCTTTCTCTCTCCTGTGTGCCCTCCCTGGAGCGGAAGTCCAGCGTGCATGCCCTGCCCTGGGAGCCCTTTTCTCAGCTGGGACGATCCCGGGACCTGCAGTAGCTACAGTTGGATTCCCAGGCTGCTCTTCAGTGGGAAACTGCTAACGAGAAACGCCTGGCGGTGATGGTGGGAGCGGTAGTCGACATTTCCTGGCCCCTGCAGTTAGGGTGCTGAGTGCTACGTGGTTGGGTCTGAGCCCCACGAGGAAGGGGCTGGCGTGGTCCTCACTGTGGGTGAAGCTGCTGAGAGTAGTCAGTGACTTGGCAAAGGGCCAAGGGCCAGTGAGGATCTGCAAGCCCGCCTGATCCCCACTGCCCTGCAGAGGGGGTGGGGGGTGGGGGGTGGGCAGCATGACCTCGGGCGCCAGAGCGGGCGGCCGGGTGGGAGCCCCGGGCAGGGGCATTTCTGGCCTGTCCACAGTTTCTCCACTAAGAGCTGCACGTGCCCCTCCCCAGTTACACAGAGAGGCTTGGAGGGGCTTCTGAGCCGGCCGGCTGTGTCCGGGGCTAACCCTCCCCCCTCCCCGTCCCCTTCCACAGCTGGTAAACCAGCACGTGTACTCGGGCAGCGCCGACAGGACGGTCAAATGCTGGCTGGCAGACACCGGCGAGCGCGTGCGCACGTTCACGGCCCACAGACACAGCGTGAGCGCCCTCAAGTACCACGCGGGCACCTGTAAGTGACCCCCGCTCCCCGGAGCCCTGGCCTGCCTGCCCCCGCGCGTCCGCGCTCACCCAGGCCCCAATGCTTACATTCACTCCACTCTACCCTCCTTGAGCCGCAGCTGCAGCTCGTTTGGGTGGCGGCCAGGAGCGGCGGCCGTGCCTCCTCTGTGCACATGTTTGTTCCTCCAGCCAAATGAGTTCCAAGTAAGGATGTGGGGGGCCCTCCCCACCTTTACCCACTAGGACCTACAGCGACCTGCGTGTTCAGAGAACCTCAGGTTAAGAGTGGGTGTCAAGGACACATTCTAATTCTCGAGTGAGACAGTGACGCTGCTTAACTCCAGCCAGACTTGAGGGGCACATGGGTTTAGCTTCACTTGACATTAGGTTTGACTACAGATAAGAGAAAATCCAGATAACGGAATTTAAATGAGATCGTGGTTTATTCTTCTCTCAGGTAGAAGAATTTTAGAGACTGGTAATCTAGGCTGAAATGGGTGGCTTCACAAAGTTGTTAGACACCCAGATTCCTTTTTTCACTTTGCTTCATCATCCTTAGTTTGTATCATCTATCTTTAAGGGTGCGGGGGGCGGGGGGAGCGGGTGGCTCGTGGTTCAAGAGAGCTGCTGGTGTGCCAGCCATCTTATGTTTTAGGCAGGCAGGAGGAAGAGGAGGAGAGGGCAAAAGGATGTGTCTTCTAGATGAGTAGACCCCTTTAAAGATCTTTTCTGGAAATTCCACCCAAAGACTTCTTGCATACATCTCTCTGACCACTGCCTACAAAAGAGACGGAATAATAAAACCTCTTACTGGGGATACTGCTGTCAGGACTCATCAGGGTTATTTTGGAAGAAAAGAAGGGTAGTCAGCAAGCACTCTGTCAGATCTCAAACCCACACATCTGGGCTTTCCTGGCTCTGTCCAAGCGGCTTGCCATGTTTACAACCCAGACACACCCAGAAGACAGGCATTGTGCTGGGAAAGCAAAACGCACAACCTGACCACACCTACCTGGGAGTGGGCCCACCCCCTCCCCCGTTCCTGGACATTTCTTTCCTAAAACGACCCCCAGTGTTACATTTTTCCACCAGCACCCTGCTTTCCCCAGTTATTCTCTCTCTCTCTCTCTCACACACACACACAGCAGCAGCAACAGCCAGAAGCCAGCCCCACGAGGAGCTGAGCCTGAGAACCGTCCTTCTAGCGCAGGAATGAGAGAGGAGACTGGGGCAGAGGAGGAGTCACAGTGGAAAATTCAAGTGGACTTCACAGCACAGGTGTTAGATGAAGATAGAACGGATTTCCAAAAATAGTGCCCAAGATGCCTTCAGGACTTAGGTGTCTGATGCAGAAAGATAATTTCTCCCTCCCGTTTCTGTGTCCAAGGCGCTAAGTGTGATTAGGGCTCTGCTCCTGCCAGGGTCTCTAATTTACAGAGAAGAACGTTGCTCAGAGCGCCTCCCTGTGGCAACAGCTGGAATGAAACCTGCCGCTGCAGCAGATCCCATAGACCCTACTTGCTCGCGGTACCGGCTGTTAAGGAACTTGGCCTTTGGTCTTTGCCATCAGGCTGCAGGATAATCAGACCAAATTCCAGACCCTCTTCCCACACTCAGGATGCCCAGTAACCAAGTGCACTGGTGGAAGGGAAGGCGGGAAAGGAGCTGAAAAGGCCGGCAAACAAAGCTTCCCTTTCAGGCCCACATTTCACTAGTAGCTTTAGCAGAAAACCTGGGAATGGGCAGGTGAGGCAGGAAGCGGGATAAGGAGTAGACAGCCCAAGAACAGGGAGCCCCCCCCCGAGGGTGCTTCCTGCGGCTCACTCAGGCCGCTGGGTGGCTGTAGCAGGTGGTCTGGGTACCACACTCCGGGCCACTTCCTGCTGCAGCACTGAGGTCCTCTGGCCGAGGACGACTAGGTGTTGATGGAAAAGGAGCCCGGTGCCCTTGTTCCCGGGTGGGACAACTCAGACACGGGCCAGCCCTCCTCTCAAGCACGCCAGCAGCCACCGACCTGCTCACTAACACACCTTCCTGGGGAGTCCTTCCTTCCTGTTTCTCTCCCCGCTTCTTGGAATGCCCTGCCAGATGAACTGTTTGCATTCAAATCCTAGTGTCAGGGTCAGCTTCCGGGAGAACCTAGGCTAAGGTAGTAAGTGGACAGGGGAGTTCCTCTGGCCAGCGCTCTCAGTGGGATCCCTGACCGCCACCTGCATCCCTAGAAGCTGGTTAGACAAGAGGGTTCTCAGGCCCCGCCCCAGACCTCCTTAAATCAGAAACTCGGGTGGGCCCAGCCATTTCTGTCTCAACAGGACAGGGCAGGCTGACCCGAAGCCCAAGGGCGGTGGGGCCTTCGCAGCTCTTCAGAGCCGGCTGCGGCCCACACGGGGCGCCTCGGGACCCCGGCTCCCCACGCTGACCTTGAGGGAACGTACTAAAGATCGTGAAGGTGCCGCCTCCTTCCTTTCAAGGGGCTTGGGCTGTTTGCCATTTGCAATTACGACCTCCCTGGGAGGCGAGCGGATGGGGCCGGGAGAGGGTCCCTGTCGCTCTCTCCGCCCGTCCACACCCCCAACACCCCGCCCCGCAGAGCCCCGAGGGGACGTGAGCCGTGAACCGTGTGTTCACAGTGTTCACGGGCAGCGGGGACGCCCGCGCGCGCGCCTTCGACGCCCAGTCCGGAGCGCTGCGGAGGGTGTTCCGCGGCCACGCCTTCGTCATCAACTGCATCCAGGTAGGCGCTCCGCCCTCTCCCGGGGCCGCGGCTGGTTGGCAGTGGTTGGTGGAGCGCCCTCGGAAGGGAAGGGCTGAGGGCCCCCGACCCCCACCTCCTGGGCAGCCGCGCGCCCCCGCGGGCAGAGCCTCCCCGGGCCGGGCCGCCCAGGGCTGAGCCGTCCGCTGGCGTCGGCCGGGGCGGGCCCGCATCCAGGCGACCCCGGAGCGGCGGGGAGGAGCCGGGTGGGCCTCCCGCTGCCGGCCGCCCACGCCCCGCGCCCGCAGGTGCACGGCCAGGTGCTCTACACCGCCTCGCACGACGGCGCGCTGCGCCTGTGGGACGTTCGCGGCCTCCCGCCGCCGCGCGCCGCCGCCCCCAAGCGCAGCCTCTCGCGCCTCTTCAGCAACAAGGTGGGCTGCGCCGCCGCCGCCGCGCCGCTGCAGCCGGCCTGAGACACCCCGACGGCGCCCCCGACACCGACCCGCGAGGAGCGGGGCGCTCCCGCCCGTCCCCGGGGCCTCGAGGCACCGGCCGGCGCGGTGGGTGCTGCTTCGTCCCCGCGCCGGCGGCCTTCGCCGAGCCGCCCGCCCATCCGTCCGTCCCTCCCGGGACCCTCCCACGACTCTCAGGGTCTCCAGCCGCCCGGGCCCCGGGGGCCCGAGGTCCCCGGAAAACAAGTCTTTTCCTGCTGAGCGAGACGGACGCTTCAAAAAAGGCACGGACTGGGATTTTCCCCTGGCAGTCCGGTGTTTCTGACCGGGCGCTTTCACGGTTGGGACCCTGGGTTCAATCCCCGGTCGGGGAGCTAAAGTCACACGAGCCGCGCTCAAGACAAAACCCCACGGACTGTCGTTATTTTGGCAGATTGTCCGCTTGTGAAGGATGAAATACAGGTCCTTGAAAGTGCCTTGCGGTGCATCGCCTTTTGTTCCGCACACCGAGTCCCGCTCCCTCTCAGAGGAGAGTGCCCGCGAAGCTGGGGCCTGGCCCACCCCCGGGGGTGGCGTCCTCTGCCCCTCCAGTGTCACTGCAGTGTCCTGAGTGGGGGGTGGCAGGGGGGAGGCCAGGGTCCAGGAGTCAGCCCCTCGGCCTGCCTGGGTGTCGCGGGGGACCCGCTGTTTCTCCCGCCGGCACAGAGGCGGCCCCTTCTCTCAGGTGTGGGCAAGGCGGGCCCTGGGGGTGTGCAGAGGAGGCCGCTGGAATACCTGCCAAGAGGGGGTGAAGGGAGAAGTGGGGCTCAGGCTCTAAAAGACCCTGAGAGGAGCCGCCCTCAGCGGCCCCCGCACACCCGTAGGGGCCCTCTTCCAGCCCCTCCGCTGGGGCCCACATTCTGCATCCACAGTGCCCTCCAGGCCCGGCCTTGGCTGGCTGCCCGTGCTGGAAGAGGAAACGCTGCAGAAGACAGTGTCTGCTCTTCAGAGCTGAGAAGTGAAGTCGCTCAGTCCTGTCCGACCCTTTGCTACTTTATGGCCTGTGGCCCGCCAGGCTCCTCAGCCCATGGGATTTTCCAAGCAAGAATAATGGAGTGGGTTGCCATTTTCTTCTCCAGGGGATCTTCCCTACCCCTGGGATCGAACTCAGGTCTTCCACACTGCAGGCAGACTCTTGACCCTCTGAGCCACCAGGGAATCCCCTTGAGAGCTGAGCATCTTGCTAAAGGCAAGCCTCCCAGGGCAGAGGCAGCCCTTGATGCAGAGAGGTGGGTGTGCCGGTGTCTTGATGCCAGATGCACCCCTGGGTGCCCAGGTCCATGCCTGGTGGGTAAGGACCCTGACCCTCTGGCCGCATGAACAGGTTAACAGTACTGACTCCAGGGGCGGTAGAAAGCGCTGTGGTACCTCTGTGACTGTGCTCTGGGCCACACCCTCAAACTCTGGGAAGCCAGGGGCCTCTCCAGGAGAACAGGCTGGCTGGTGAGAAGAACCCGCAGAAGCAGCATCACCCTGCCTTCTTCAGGTGGGATGCGGCACCCAGGAGAGGTGCTGCCGGGTCTGGGAGCGCTCACTTCCCAGTGGTTCTCCAGGGCCCTAGGCTGCAGCCGCCTAGGACAGGCTCACCCAGTCCTGAAGTGCTTTCCGGGAAGCTGAAGTTCCTTCCAGGGAGGGCGGACAGAGAACCCCCTTGAGTACCTGCGCTGATGTTTAGTCACCTTGGACTGTGTTGCTAACAGGCAGCGTGAGTGACCAGATGCTCACTCCTTGGTGCTCACAGCTGATGCTGCTTGGACAGCGAGCGCGCGCACAGCGTCTTATCAAACCACATGCATCTTCCTGTACTCTACCCCGAGAAACAGCCCCTGGGCGCAAATCCTACAGTGGGCTGCTGCATTTGTTTTTCTCCAGCCTGCCTCTGCAAGAGAAACAGTAAGAAATGGAAAACCATTTTGCATGTATACAGCATGATGTATTTGGGTAAATTGTATTTCAGTAATTTTTGTGTGTGTGTGCTCTGTTTAGTTTGGGCATCAGGGTGATGGTGGCCTCAGAGAATGAGTTTGGAGGTATTCCTTCCTCTGCAAGAAGAGTTTGGAATAGTTTTCCGAAGGACGGGTGTTAACTCGTCTCTAAATATTTGGTAGAACTCGCCTGTGAAACCATCTCATCGTGGACTTTGTTCAGTCAGTTCAGTTGCTCAGTCATGTCCGACTTTGCGACCCCATGGACTGCAGCATACCAGGCTTCCCTGTCCATCACCAACTCCTGGAGCTTACTCAAACTCACGTCCATTCAGTTGGTGATGCCAAAAACACTTGGTTGGGTGTTTTTAAATCACAGTTTTAGTACTTGTAATTGGTCTGCTCGTATTTTGATTCTTCCTGGTTCAGTCTTGGGAAATTGTACCTGAGAATTTGTGCAGTTCTTCTGGGTTGTCCATTTTATTGCTGTGCAGTTGCTTGGCGTAGTCTCTTACCATCCTTTGTACTTGTGTAACTTTTCCCTTTTTATTTCTAATTTTACTGATTTGGGTCCTCTCCCCTTTCTTCTTGATGAATCTGGCTAAAGGTTTATCAATTTTATTGAGTGATTTTCATTTTAGCAACCTGAGAGGGCTTTGCTAGATGTTGAGGAAGCTATAAAGACCAGATAACCACAGGTTGTTTCTTTGCCTTTGGTAATATATTCTTGTCTCTGATAAATCCCTTTACTTGGTAGGGGAAGGACAGGAAGTACTTACAGGATATATGGGCAGGAAAACAGGAACAGGACATGGTGGTGTCACCAGAACCGAGAGCAGGCAGAACTTCATATAAGTGATGGGATCGGATCTGACCATAGGCAGCACGCTCTGGCCACAGTGTCCCACAGCCTCCGGCTGACCCCCCTGGCCTCACAGGCCAGTGCATCCCACTCCTGCTTAGAGGCCTCCACAGCCCCACTAGGCACCACTCACGTCTAGACCCCTGCCTGCCTTTCAGGGTACTCTGTAACTGGACTCAGCAATCTTTCCAACCTGTCTCACGCCCTCCTGTGGGCCTAGGACAGCCCCTGTGATTTCATGAACATGGCACACAGCCTGTTCCACCCCCACTGGAATCTCATTTGTCCCAGGTCCGCAGTGTCCTTTCCCTGACTCTCCAAGGAGAGCCACCCACCGCCCCTCCCCAGAGCGTGTCTCCTCTGTGACTTCAGGCTCAGCACCCTTCCTCCTGTTTAACAGCTTTTTCATCACAAATGTCCTTTGCTCTCTCTTGCATCCCAGAGCAGGGAGCGATGCTCAGTCACCGCCTGTCAGGTGTCACGCGACCAGCTGGCACACCAGGCCTAACGTGTGCAGATGGGCGGCCCTGCTGTCAGACAGTGCACAGCCGTGCTGTCCTGAGCTCGAGAACGGGCGTCTCTGTGTCTCTTCACAGGCAAGTGGAGCACGAGCCCTGCCAGTGTGGCTTGGCTCTGTTAGCCTTTCCCATGATCATTAAACAGCAACCGGGGAAATGAGAAGCTACACGGCCATGCCCAGGGCAGGGGCCTGTGAGCCAAATGCTACAGCCCAGGCCCCAAATCCAAGCCTCACTCGGTCTTACATGAGGCCAGGACCCTCATGCAAGACTCAAGGCCTTGGCCCTCAGGCAAGGGAGCATCCCCACCACCTCCACTCCATCCCTGCGTCCCAGGGCCTCTGTACACTTGACCTTGTAGTAACTGTCACTGATGATCCTCATGGGAAGTCAATGGAAGCTGACATCTTGAATCTAAATGAAGCTCTAGACCACCCGGATATTGTCATCAAACAGTTTGGGAATTTGAGTAACTTACTGCAAAGGTAGGCTGACAATTTTGGAATGTATCTTCCATGTTTTATTTTCACCTGTTATCATCCATTTTTGAAAGAATGACAAGAAAAGATTTCCACCCACTTACACTGGCCTGCTGTCCAAGCTTTATGAAGATGATTTCTGAAAAAGCGAAAGCACTTCAGCCAGCCCCTCAACAGCAACCGTGTGACCCATCTGCCCTCAGTCACGGAGCTTCCAACAGGGCAGGAAGAGTCTTGGGAACACACCTGGCACGTGTTTCTTTTAACACAGGCTTCTCCTAGCTGTGTCCTGGTGCTGGAGAGGGTCTTCATTTAATAACACGTTGACAGAGGAAGGCATGGTCAAGTGAGAACGGTTACTTGAGCCGTTAAGAGGCTAATAACTATATACCTTTAGAAAGATTTTCTGTATTATACCCCCCCCCCACAAAGACATGAAGAAAATATATCTTAAATCTCTGATAGGCATCTCAGCCAGCAATGGATTTACTATGACAGCACTGTGTCTAAGAATGCTAATTAAAAGTAAGTTGCTTTGGCTGGCATTTAAGACTTTCCTGTTTAATAAAAGATTTTATATCTGTAAAGAATTCTGAGTACATACACATTCTGAATTTCCACCTGGAATTTCAAGTGCCTACTTTGCTAAGCGTTAGTCGCTCAGTCGTGTCCTCTTTGTGACCCCCCAGACTGTATGTAGCCTGCCAGGCTCCTCTGTTCATGGGATTCTCCGGGCGAGAATACTGGAGTGGGTTGCCATGACCTTCTCCAGGGAATTTTCCCGATCCAGGGATTGAACCTGGGTCTCCCACATCGCAGGCAGATTCTTTCCTGTCTGAGCCACTGGGGAACTTCTCCTTAACTAAGCTAAGCACAAACAACACTGCTGTTTCAAGCTGAAGGCCTCTGCATAGGCTGGTGCGGCTGCTACAGCCGACGCCTTGTCTCTAAAAGGCCCCCAAAGCGCTTAGAACAGTCGAGGATCGAAGGACACGTTCAGGACGCAGCAGAGGGTGAAGCAGGAGGCAGGGCTGCGTCGTGGGAAGGAGGGGCCAACCGAGCAGTGGGTTCCCGAGGGCAGGCGCGCAGGGCAGAGGAAGAGCGGGAGACACGGCCACCCTTCCCTCCCCAGCCGCTTCCCCTGCAGCCCTCCCCGGAGCCACACGAGCAGAACCTGAAGGCAGCGGGCGACAGCAAGGTCAGAGGCGGCTCAGGTCCCGAGGCCACCCCTGGGGAACCTGGGATGACCTGTCCCACCCCCCGCAGTCTCCCACTCTCTACATCCCTGTCCCCTGCCTGCCCCTCCCACACCCGAGGAAGCAGCGCTCTGCAACAAAATCAGTAAAAAGGAAGAGGAAGAAGACCTGCATTACACCTTCAAAACGATAGAATATTTATAAGCAGAAACTTAAAAGTTATTTCTGTTCATCGCTTAGTTTTTCTTTGCTGCTTTTATGTTCTCTACATAGGATAAGTACTCTGCAATAATAATCTCTTCGTCTTCCAGAGTTGAGTCAAGGTAGTCTTCTTCATGTTCTGGGATGTCTTCCAGGATCTCATTGACAGCCTCTGTCTCCATGTCTTCATCTGTTGAGGCACTGGAGGTGCCTGCAGTAAAAAAAATGTGGGCAACGAGGACTCAGGGAGAAGAAAAGAAAGGAGCGTCCAGGGAGAGACAGCTGACCCTCAGTTGCACCTTCACTGGCCACAGTGCCAAGCGGCCCACGGGGCGGACGTCCGGGGACGCCCTGCTCAGGCCCTGACGAGGCACCTCCTCCACCCGCTGGCTCCCACTCGGTGTTCTGAGACCCCGGGCCCACCTGCAGAGTCGGACGGGGATGTGGACGGCGTGGACGAAGAGTCTTCTGCCGAGAGCTGCAGGTCGGGAGGAAGTCTTCCTCCGTTGTGGACCAGGGTCTGCGCTGCCAGCTGGACGTTACCCCTGAACACCCTCAGGGCTGCCTTGGCCGCGACCGCATCAAAGCCCATGTACACCAGCTAGGGGGACAGGGAGGCGGCTCTGCAGAGGGCCCGCCCACAGAGCGGACGCGCCCCCCACAGCGCCCCCACGCGGGGCCAGGGGAGTCTGATCCTGATGGCGGCGGTGGGGAGGGGCTAAGTTTAAAACCCACTGCACGCCTGGACCACTGGCTTCCTGCACTAACGTGTGCATAGGGCAGCTTGGGAAGGAAGGAGGGGGACCTGCACCAACCATGTCGGGGCAGTCACCTCGGAAAGGCAGCCAGCTCGAGTCAAGAGGACGTGCCGTCCGTCCACCTAGTGACCAGGCTCATTGGTTAAGTGTTGCCGGCAGGCTAATGGGACGGGGGGCTAAACCGGACAGCATCACCACAGTGACACCCTTGCAGGTCACAGGCAGGGAGATGGGCGGTCAGACGTGTCAACGCACAAAGAAGCGTGTGTACAGAAGAGGAGAAAGCCCGAAGGACACCTTCGCATTGCTTCCTGGGTGTCCCGCTCTGAAGGGAAGGCCGTGCTCTGCTCCCCTGGGGTGGGCCTGGTCACACCTGGAGCCCGGGAGCCAAGGACTCGGCCCTACCGGGCCACCAACCTCGACGCCCCAGCCAGTCCCACGCGAGTCTGTCCCTGCGGAGGGGGCGCACTGCACTTTCACTTACTTGGTCAATGTTTTCCCGAGAAGGACTGTGTTGACGGCTGTTGCTTTCCGGAGCTGAATCATTTAACCACCACATCTGAGGATTACGGAGAAGAATCTAAAAACACACAGGAATACCCTTTGCTCATCACTAACATCTGCTCAGTCCCTTGGGCACAGACTGCGCGCCTGTCATGTGCTGAGCAGACACAGCTTAGGACGCGCAGACAGGTGCAGGAAAATGTGGCAAACGGGGCCAAGGGTGCAGAGAAAAGGGACCCGCGACCAGGTTGGGGCTGGGGAGGAGGCTGCTCTTCAGAGAAGGCTCCTGCCAACGGGCCCGTCTGAGTCGAGGTCTGAAGGATGGATAAGATTATTCAGGCAAAAAGGTCTCATCTGAGGAAGCAGGAAAGGGTTTGAGAGAGTGGGCAGGAGGATCCCAAACAGAAACAGATGTTTTGTTAGAGCTTAGCCTTAGGGATGACAAGGTCGTAAAAAGCTACAAACGGAAAGCTATCCAAGCAGTCTACGGTAGCCTGCTAATGTCATTTCTCTCTGGAAGATGACATGCTCTAGGTTTAAAATGTCATGGAGAAGAGCAAAGGTCTTCAGACCTGGATTTCTGTCACATGATACTTACTCTCAACCTCATAAAGCTCTTTTGGGGAATTTGCCTTTTAACCTAAATAGTTTTACATTGAACAAGTGTATTTATGTCCTATATGTGTAATTAAAGGAAAAGACCCTGATGCTGGAAAAACTGAAGGCAGGATGAGAAGGGGATGACAGAGGATGAGATGGTTGGATGGCATCACCAGATCGATGGACATAAGTTTGAGCAAGCTCCGGGAATTGGTGATGGACAGGGAGGCCTGGCGTGCTACAGTCCATGGGGTCACAAAGAGTTGGACACGACTGAGCCACTGGACTGAACTGACACGATAATTAAAAACTGGTTTTGAGCCCCATCAGTCACTCCACGTATTCAAAATATTTTTTATTTCTCTGAGAAGTCAGAGAAATGAAAGTGCTTCAGCCCTTCAAGCTGCCCCCACTTCTCCTCCACCTGCCGGGCCCCCTCCCATGATCCCCACCCCCCAGCCTGCCGCCCTGCTCCCCTAAGATGCCGGGGGTCCCACACGGTTGCTCTGACCCCGCTGTGCTCTCCATCCGTCTGTGGGCTCCCCAAGGGCAGGCGGGGCTTCACCCCACTTCACCTTTGAGAATCAGCACAGTGCCTGCCCTCACTAAGTACCCGTCTGCTCCGTGAACACAAATCAGGAAGGATATGGACCCAGGCAGAGTTAAACCACTCATCTGGGCCCCAAGCTTCTGAGTCACTGCTGAGGAGTTCTGTAAAAGGCCCCATTGCCTACACGTACTACTGACTACATAATAAAATCAGATACTCAAAATAAAACATTTTAATTCAAAAAAACTACACTGAAACTTCAACCACCTCTCTCTTCTTCCATGTCACTGTGAAGCTCCTTCTGTTGCAACCAGAAACCTCACCCGAGTTCCCGCCCTGGGAGCCCTGCCGCATCAGGGACGCGCCCCCAGCTGGGTGGGGGCACCATTCTGGCTCCGCCACTGGGTGCACGAGCAAGAGCTCTGACCCTCGGATCCAGACCAGGGATGAGGAGCCAGGCCACAGCGGCGGGGCTCCAGGTGTCATGAAGGACCAGGGAGCCACTCAGATAAGCAAGTGGAGGAGACAGCACCTGGGCCAGGAGCCAGGCTGCTCTGAGAGGCCAGAGGCCAGGGAGGGTTACCTTCTGGGCCTCCTCCAGGTTCCCGCCGGCCTGATGGAGTGCCTGCTTGGCTGCTCGCGTGGAGTAGCCCATTCCTTTCAAATGGTTAATGTTCTCCAGGCGGCGTCTTTTCTTCTCTCTTTCCTCCTTCTTTATTTGGTCCAGTTCCTTTTGGAAAACAGCAAAGTCACGTTAGGGATTGTGATTTTGTAGATCAGTGGATTCTCCTCTTCCCACCTCAGTCCTAATCAGGAGGGTTCTGAGTTTGTTTTAAAAACAAGTGTCATTTTATTTTTATACATGTATTAAAAAAATTTTTTTTGCACGTATTTATTTTTTTGGCCAAACTGTGGGGCTTGTGGGATCTTAGTTCCTCGACCAGGGACTGAACCCAGTACTGGCAGTGAAAGTGCAGAGTTCTAACCAGTGGACTGCCAGGGAATTCCCACAAGTATCATTTTGAAAGGATTTCTGCTGCTTGAAAAAAATAATATGAGTTCAAAAACCACTAACTGAATCTAGCCTCATCATTTTGCCAATAAGAAGACAGAAATTTCTCAAGACAGTTGGGTGACCCGGTCAAGGTCATCACTGACCGCAGAGCTGGGAGACGGCCTCTTGTACATTCTAGATGTGGTCGGTCCTTGGCCCAACGTGGGGAGGACAGCAGAGAAAACAGCCTTTTTTTCTCCTCTGACGTATCTGTTCCTACCTCCACGGCTCAGTCCAAGCATAAGGGTCCCGTCTACATCTCAGAGCAGGATCACAGCTTCACTGCTCAGGAAGAGAAGGGAATCCGCACCCCAGACCAAGCATTCCCAGCTGGCAGCAGGACCAGGAGGATAGAGTGACTGCCCCAAACGTTTCCAGAGATGAAGACCACCCCTGCCTGTTTTCTCCTGGTTACACCACCAGAGAACCTGCCTGTGAACAACGGGGCCAAGGATAGCACTGCAGCTCTGCAGAGCCGCGCCCCCACTGCACCTGGACGCTGTCCGCACCCCACCACGTCCTCTAACGCCTCCTCCAGGCTATCGCCCCCACTCCACGGCCTTCTGCACAGGCCTGTCAGCTCTCCCACCACTCAGAACCCGCAGTGGCACCCCCTCGAACCCAAAGAGGCAGCCCGGGCTCCCAGACTGCAGCTCCGCCTCCAAGCGGACCTCTCCTGCTTCCCCACAAAACCCACCCGGGCGAGGAGAAGTATTCTTATTGCTCACATTTCAGCTTGCATGCACACATACACACCGTGTTAAATGCCTTTACCCTGTTTCATCCTCTGCTTTCAATTCCAGCTTCTTCCATTTATATTTCAAAGGCTAAGAAGCATGAGGAACCTTCAAGCAGAGGAAGACGCAGATAGCCAGCCAGCAAACATGGGCCTCAGGCATCATCTCTCTCAGACCTGACACAAAGCTGGGGCCTTTCAAAGGAAATCCTTTTCCCTTAGTTACAAATGTCTAAGTCAGTTCTCTCTTAGCCACACAGATACACGATATTCCTCTTTACACTAGGATTAGGAAAATAAACCAAGGAAATGATGAGTATTGATTGCACTGCAATATTCTGGAGACACAGTAAAGTCAAACGTTACGACAGAGACCTGGATTCTAATGTCACGGTTACGTGCAGGCAAACGAGTGCACATCTCGTGGGAAGGCTGTCACGCCGGCTCTCACAGGCTCTTCACACATCAGCGCTGTGACCTTGGTTTCATTAGTCTGCTGCTTTTGCCAGATGAGAAGCTGGCCTGAACTCAGGGCCAAGGAGCCCAAGAAAGTCAAACTTCTAGGCATCACATATTACCCTCAACTCAGTGAGATGCTCAAACCCAGAGCTTCAGGAGCCGAGAGGACGGCAGATTCACCAGAGCTCACATTCTGTGGGCCTCGGGGCACCTCTTCCCACCAGCTACCCTAGCGCGCCCAAGGGTGTGGGAGGCTGACCAGCTCCCCGCAGAGGCCCTGACCAGCCTAAGTGACGGAGACATGCACAAACAGGTCTTGGCATGCCCCTGGCCGTGGCAACTGGCTCCAGGGTGGCCGATTGGTGAGCAGCTCAGGAGGTCTCTGAGGGCCCCGGGAGCCGCCCTGCTGTGACAGAATGACCCTGCTAACACGGAGGAGGTGGAGACAGGACAGGGCGAAGCGCCCCTAAAACTGGCCAGAAACCCAGCCCGCCTCTGGCTCTTCACATTTAAGCAGGCCAGTACGCTTCTCCCACACCCTCTTCACTGGGGTTTAAGCCAGTCTGAATTTGTTGCCTTCAACCAAAAGCATCCTAACTACATATTCAATGGGTGGAAGAGTATGCAAGGTAAACTGTTACATATATACACTGTTGTTTTTATTTTCTCCAAGGGCTCATAGTTTAATTCATTAAATGCACATCCGACAGGACACCACTATTTAAAAAAACAACTTGTTTTTGCTACTTATAAAAAGTTAGGAAGTGAAGTGGTTAACTTTTACCACTTTTTATCTCTTGGCTTTTCAGAACCTCCTGTAAGAACTCAGAACGCTGTTCTCATGTGGGAATTAGAAAGTACAGGAGAAATCCAAAGCCACAGTTCAGGTTTTGCCACTGACGTGATCCATGACCCCAGAAAAGTCCAGCCCTGAGCCTGGCATTTTCCTCATTTGTAAAACCAGCATATTAGACATAGTAAAACTCCTTCCAACTCCCCAAACCCTAAAGTCTCTTTTTTTAAACTGTACTTATTTCTAATTGTTTTAAATGATTATAATTTTGAATCTTTGCTTTCATAACATATTGTAAATTGCTCACATGATTTGACTCATTGTTCTAGGCAAGAATGACATCCTGAACTGTAAACCGTGGAAAACACAGCCCCCTTTAAAGTGGTTTCCAGAAATACACTATGCAAAAAAGAGAGAGAGCAGACTGCTTGACTGTCGTCATTAAGACCATATCATGAGCTATCTGCCACCACAGCAAGAGTAAAACGAAGGACACTGTACTGTCTGAAAACTGATGCAAGAAAAAAGACCCATTTTTCCCCTGACTTCCCAGTCTGAACAGCTAAAGATCTCCTTGTCACTAAGCCTGCTCTGGAACTGTCTGTGTCTGTCCTTTCACACCCGAGAGCTCAGGCACTCTGGGTCACACCTACTCAAAGGCTCAGGCCTCACCAAGTGCTGCCAAGACTGTGTCACCGTACCTCTCTGCGGTTGGTAATGTGGACGGCCGCATGGTCCACGTTCCCATCACACGCCCTCAGGCCAAGCCGAGCTTCCTGGGCACTAAATCCCAACTGCATCAGATTGTGAACTTTTGATGGATCAATATATAGCTCTTTGAAGAGCTGACATGCCTACGGACAGAGAAAACATAAGGATCGTGTAACCATTAGCAACATTAAAGCTGAACACAAAGCTAACACTTAAAGGAAACTGGGTTGTACCCAATGTGAATTACGGTTTAGATAAAAACTCTAAACTGGACCTACTGTCAACCAGTGTGAGTACAGACAACACCCTTTCTGCTCACGGGACTTATACACAGGGTAACATGAGAAAACAGGCCAAGGAATGTGGGAGGGGCTGGGATCCATTCCCTCCTCTTTTTTTTGGTAATAAAGTCCCCTAAAGTGGAGCTGGGTGCAGCCAATGGCCTTGTAGCAGAAATGACCAGGCTGCCTCGCTGGAAGCTCGGCCTGGACTCTCCTGCGCCCCCTGCTGGCCTGAAGAGGCTCTGACAGGAGCCGCCTTGGTCGCCACACCAGCAGCTCCCCGGCTCCCCTCCACAGCCAGCTGAGGACTGGGAACTTGGAGCCAGTAACAGACACTGCCTCGGTAAGGTTTCCTTATTACAGCATCCTGCCTGCACTCTCACAGACACGAATATGTTCACGGCGTACGTGAAGGAGAGGGAGGCGGAGGGAGACGCACATCCCTCACGAGTCACACACCACTAAAACACAAAGCAGATGAAGGCAGTTCCGAATTTGGAGCCCTCTTTTCTTACCTTGTTGAGATATTCATAAGCCTCCTCACCATTTCCACTATGGTAATTTCGGATGCCTTGAAGCAAGTAAAGTCTTAAAAACAGGACTTTCTCTTTCCCACAATTTCCCTAAAATTATTGGGAGAAAAAAAGGATAAAACTATCTAATTTTTCAGTACAGGTTTATAATACATTTATAATTCCCTTCATCTCTACAGGGGCAAAATGGCGTTACTGAACTGTTTCTACCTTCCCTGTTGATGACGGCAAAAGTACAGCTCACAGGGGACAAGGGCACTAACGCTGTCCCAAACAGAAGCCCTATATCCAGGCACACAGGCCAGGGGACCCGCTGGGCAGGATGAAGTATGCAGAATCCCAAAGCAGGGATATCTTGTGTTGCCCTGTGACTCCCAAGTAGAATTCTGATAACCCGTGGAAATCACCTGAGAAAAGTCCTTCTGTAAAGCCCAGCTCTGGAGCCGCAACTCACTCATGTGAGCTGATCCTGTTCAAAGTGTCTGTTTTCTGCATTTAAATCTTTCATAAGACTCTACTTAATACAGCCACCAGTTCTCTCGGTCAGGGTGATCCATGGGGTCCTGTGACTAGAAAACTCTGTCACTTCTGGGCTAAATGCTGCACAGACCAAAGTCACAGGCTAACTTTTAAAATGCTTATCAATCCCCTTAAAATATAGCTTAAGGGGACTTCCCTCGAGTTCTAGTGGTCTAGGACTCCGTGCTGCCAATGCAAGGGGCATGGGATGGGTCCCTGGTTGGGGAATTAAGATCCCATATGCCCCATGGCATGGCCAAATGATACAAAAATAAAATAAAAGAGCTCGCTGCATACTACTATCACTTAATCACCTTTGGCAGCAGTCTAAATACTTTAACAGGAGTAAAATCAAATTCTAGAAAAGGGCTTAGTAATACCTAAAACGAAGTACAGCAACGTACTTTTATGTGGACCAGTCTCTGGTGATTTTCTCCGTAACACTTTTTGAAGCATTCCTGGGCCAACTTTAGTTTCTTCTCCGCGTCGTCCAGGCACTCCAGCTGTCCCAAGCGGAAGTAGCACCACACTATGTCCAGCTGGAGCACCGCGTAGTTGTCCACCGTGTCCAGCAGCTCTCTGCAGCACTCGCTGCCAGAGAGACAGGCTTTCAAAACCCTTTTCTGTCAATTACTGGAATTTTTTCCCCCAGTTGTTGGTGTATTTCCAAAGACTAAGACAGAGATCCCAATGTTTGTGAAGGGAACTCGATGTATAATCTGAATTCTTCAATGAGCAAACAAAGCAGTGAGGGTTCAGAAACAGAAGCTCAACACCATCTGCCTTGGGAGGGGGAGAGAAAGACATACGGACACACACCCCCTCACTATGTGGGGAAAGAGGCCTGGCAGGAAGTGGAAATAAGGGCCACTGGGTCAGAACCCCTCAGCAAACATGGGGAGCCCATGCTTCAAAGCAGTGGTTTCCAACTCTGACTGCAAGTCAGAATTACCAGGATATGAGGAGTTTTTGTTTCCTTTTCCATTTGTTTTTATCTTAAAAACAACAACAACAAAAAATTGATGCTGGGACCCCACTAGATCAATTATAACAGAACCTCTGGAGGTGGGGCCTGGTTGTTGTATTTCTAAAATCCTCCTCCTGTTGTATTGTTTAGTTGCTCAGTCATGTCTGACTCTTTGCGATCCTATGGACTGTAGCCCACCAGGCTCCTCTGTCCATGGGATTTCCCAGACAAGAATACTAGGGTGGGTAGCTATTCCCTTTCTCCAGGGGATCTTCCCGAGCCAGAAACTGAACTTGCACCTCCTGTCTCCTGCGTTGGCAAGTGGGTTCTTTACCACTGAGCCACCGGGGAAGCCTAAATCCCCGTAAGTGATTCTAATATACAGCCAGAGTAAGAATCAAGGCTTTAAAAAGCACACCAAAAAAAAAAAAAAATCCCCCCTTACTATGAATGCCTCAACCGATGAAGACTGACAAAAGCATTCCTGTCCGGTCACATTAAGGTGGGAGGAAAGCAATCCTGAAAAATGCCAGGCTCTGAATGCCTCGCTGATCTTGGGGCCCAGAGCTGAACCCAGATACAAAGGGAGCAGACAGACAAGGTGATGGAGGGCTGACGAAGATGGACTGTGAGGTTATTTATTTTGACTTCAGACTGTGATTATGTTAGAAATTCATAATGCAAATCTAGATCTCAAGTTTGAACCCCCTTCGGCAAGAAAGTAAAACATATGGAACCATGCACTACATTCACTACATTCACAAACTGTAGAGATCTCATCTGTTTTTGTTGATCTACTAAAAATGAGACTGCTTCACATCTTGCCCATCAAAATCTGCTTGGGAAAAATGAAAAAACAAAAGCACTCTGTCATTTATGTTTTAAAAAAAGCAGAAGTCTCCTCAGTGGAATGCGTGCACTGGACACACTGAGTGCACTGGATAATCCACCGGGGCATAACAATAACCGCTCAGGGCAGGGTTTTCCTGTTTGCCTGTGGTTGCTTTGCTGGATCATTTCATCCTTGTGAATGTTCTGTAACATACACACCATCTTTTACACACAAGCCTACACACATAGCTATTTGACCAGGTGAGGGCACCTTCTCTGAGTCTCTGCTTGCCTGAGAACTTGACATTGAGGGGAGAGGAAGAAGTTCATGGGCCCTGAGTGGCCTAACCTTTCACTCCAGGTGAGACTGACTGACATCGCCCAGCAGAAGACCCCGGGGTGCCCTCTGCACTCACCCATGTCCTCCCCCAGGCGGCTCCTTCCTCCCTGAGCTCCAGCTGGTGCACAAGGGGGAGACCGGAGGCCCTGCCTGGACTTCTCCTCCCCACACTGAGGTCTGGGAACTCCAGGCAGTGAGCTGAAACAATCCACAGACGCCCCTGCATTTGCTTCCCCACTTCAGGGGCCACTGTCCTACATCGCCAGCCAACCACTGTTTGTATACAGTATGCCCCGTGTTTCAGTTGAGGCGGGGGAGAGTAAACCAGTCCCTGTCACTCCATCCTGGCCAAGAGCAGAACTCCCCGTTCTAGTTTAAAACAGGGGAGAGAAGCTGCTCTCGGTCCGGCTATGCACCACACCCCGAGATGTGCGACAGAAAGCTGGGAGAGAACTCGAGCTACTCGGAGAAGGCAGGAAGACATCCCGGGGGAAAGGAAACAGGGGACGTCTCTTCCATCTCCATGCTGCCCTGCGTTACAGTGGGTCCCCTTGACGAAGAGGGGGAACTCGCACAGAAATTATGCTAGTAAGCTGGCCTGAATAAACAGATTCCCCAGAAAATAACATTTTCTACTTTAAAAGGCACTGATTGTTATTATTGGATTATTGTATCTACTACTCACTGAATATGTGAATGTACTGTGAACTGAAGAGAGAGTTGTTATTGTTTTTCAAGGGTTCCCTGAGACCTGAAAATGATTTCAAGGGTTTTTCCAGGGTAAAAAAAAAACAAAACAGAAAGGTTCATATAGACACATCAAGATCGACCGTGTCTTGATAACTGCTGAACATGAATGAAAAGTCTATGGGAATTCATTACATTAATTGCTATTTTTGTATACGTTTCAGATTTTCTGTAACAGAAAGAAACAATTGTGGAAGGGAATAAAAAACTGTATCTGAATTTAATGACCTAACTTACAGCCTGCACCACCTGTAGCAGAAGAGAATAACACTGACGCTCAGATAAAAGCAGAGACAAAGAGGCAGGGGAAGAAAACGGCAGAGGCACCAAGCCCTTGTTCTGGTTATTCCCTGCCTCCCAAATACTTTAGAAAATAAAACCCCCTTTCTGCCTACGTTTAAGCTGGTTCACTTAAAATGCAAGGTGCTGGCTGCACAGTTGGCAACCTAAATGTACTAATATTTATCTTCTTGAAGTATACTGTATATATTGGGAATTTCTCAAAATGGAAAAGAAAATAACACTAAAGCCATTACCTTTTGACCGCTGCAAACATCAAGTCTCTCTCTCAAATGTTTCACCTGCCTGGATCACAGCATCTCAGTATTATTTCCCATTAAGAGGCACCACAGCCTTTGAGAAAGGACTGGGGCAGGAGTCAGCCAGGGTGAGTCTGGACCAGCTTCGGGCAGCAGAGAGCAGCCTACAAAGACCGCCAGCATCAGGGCAAAGGGCTGCAGGACACCTGCCCACTGCAGACGGCCAACATAAGCACTGAGGTGTGAAACACACCAAACATCACAGTCCATGAGCTCAGGCTGACACTTCAAAAAACAAAAAGGCGGGCAAGCCTCACCAGTGATGTCATCTTTAAGGAAATAAGGAGAAAAAACCAAGCATTTTGTTCTGTCTTTCTGTACAAACTACCTCAGGAGAACCAAGCGATTGAGGAAAAGTATTTCTCAAATGAATTCCAGCAATAAACTCAGAAGGAATAATGAGCTATCACCATTCTGAGGCCCCATGAAACAATGGATTTGGAGAATGATCACCAACATATATACCAAAACCATCAGGCGAAAAGCTGATGGGGACTGCAGAGTCAGTCGTAGTTCAGGCGGGCAACACATCGTAAGAAACAGACATGAAATCCTACTGCTTGTTGTAAAAAAAATTAGCACATAAGTTTGTAAAATTCTTTAGCGATCAATTAGAAATACAATGGGGAGGAACAGTTCACCAGTCAGTCTACATCATAACTATTCTTTTACATTAACCATCTTGGGGGAAAACCTGAAGTCTGAAGTGCACAGGGGTGGGGAAGGTGCTATGTGTAACTGCCACCCTCCTTCAAACTGGCATCCACCAAGGACAAAAGTGCCTACCAGAAATATTTGTCAGCGTCCAACAGACATGGCAAGGCTATTCCATATTCTTTTCTTTTCAGGAAAGCTCTGCCCTTCTCATGATATCCCATAGCTAACATAAGGGCCTAGGGAAAAATAAGGATTTAAAAAAACCATCACTTTAAACTATAATAAAACAAATTATATTAAAAGCATATGAAGTCTAAAGAAATCAAAGAATGTGAAAGCAAACAAACAAAAAACCCCAAGATCACAACTGAATCTAAAAGCCAAAATTAAGGAAGACAGAATTAAAGCTTCATCTCATTTAAACACTGAAGCAAGAACTCCATTTAATGGGGCTGTCCCTTTGTTTCCACCAGTTTATTTCCGTATCTGCTGATCTGGGTTGATTTCTAGTATCCATAAGACTAAACAAATTAAAAAAACAGCCAGTAATGACTGTATCCTTTTTAGAAAAGAACATTCATTCATTCATTTCACTTTCTGTTCTTAATTGGGTTTTTCTCTGAAGAATCTGTCAACTGTAGCATTTCTGAAACAATTTTTGTAAGACAATCCAAATTTCCTTAAAATTTATTAATGTTTTTAGATTTGAATTTTTATATAAATATGTAAAGGTTTCCCACAAAGATCTAAACATTATCATTTATTATGATAATATAATACTTGCAGTGGGAAAATAATTACCATAAAAAAATCAACTGAACAGGAGTTACCAAGTTCTCTTATTAAAATTTAACTTTAAACAATGTAATCCATATAGTGAAACCTAGTCAAAAATGTCCTTTAAAGACTGAAAAATTAAAATCAACTTGACCCCCAGTCACTAAAGCTTTTCATGTAAGAAACTACTGGATTCCAGCTCAGAGACTGAGTCTCACGGGGCAAGCTGCAGATGCGGCTAGAAAGACCCCCTTGGATACCTCAAAGGTAAGGCCGCGACCCTTACTCCAATTAGAGAGTGGGGCCGTGGGGCCGCGGGGCCAGAGGGAAGAGGCGGAAGAACCATCTGTCACGCTTTTCCCAACTATGCAGCCCCTGTCCCCCATTCTGATCCATCCCCTAGGGAAGGTGACCTTCGAGGAAAATAAACTACACCAAACAACACCACAACAAGCACTGCCACAGGAAGCCACTGCTCCAGGACAGGGAGATCCTGCCACTCTGCACTGAACTCACCGGATGGGCCAGCCGGATGAGATGCTCATTGTACGTAGGTTACACTCTCCATTTATCAACTGGAAACAGAAAGCTGTTTCTAGTCCTTTATGTAACATTCCAAGACAAAATAAGTAGAATCCACTTCTGTTCTGACAGCAAATCAGAGAGCAAGCCACATGTTTCTTACAGAACTTACCTTTCTCTCCGATGGAGGGATTCTGATCGATCTGCCCGTCTGGTTAGCTATGTCTAAGTATGGTGTGGCTTCCGGATCCACCACCATCTCAGCTACAGAAACCCAAGAGGAACTCCATTAGTTCAAGGTTAAAAAGCAGTGATGGGGACATAAAAAATGTGAGACTGTTGGGAAAGAAAGGCCAAGGAGAAATGTGGTACCCCCAGCCCTCCACCCCTGAGCCCAGCCCATTCTCGCAGCCCCCTCG
Source organism: Odocoileus virginianus (assembly GCF_023699985.2). Lineage (NCBI taxonomy): Eukaryota > Metazoa > Chordata > Mammalia > Artiodactyla > Cervidae > Odocoileus > Odocoileus virginianus. Next base: position 5,775,005 of record NC_069674.1, read on the forward strand.
AGGCCTTGAGTGGACAAGCCTGAAGCTGTGCGCACCTCTCTCCGCGAGGATCTCCAGTCCTCTCCTGGTCCTCTGAATCCTCCTCTCCTCTAGTCTGGCCTCGTTCTGCTTTCCTTCCTCCACCTGGAAGTGCCTCCTCGCGTCCTCTTCAGACTGCCTTAATTCCAGAACCATAGCTTTCACATTGTGGGCCACTCCCTGCTCCGTAAGGGTCTCCCCTGTCACAGTCAGAGACGCACGTCATAACGTGAGTCACTAAATGCACTGCCTAACAGGCCATTTCCTCTGTCACATGGAATTCTTCAGCCTGCGTTAGCACTTGCAAACCACCATGCCACGATTGCTGAGAATGTGTTTAAATCTGGTTGTTTTACTGCGTTAACTGTTAAGCATGGGTTAAAATCAGTCAGTGAAAATGAGCTGACTATATTAATCCTTTTCAATATTTTTTATTCCCATCCTAAAATCAAACTAAAGCAATCACTTTCTGAGAATCTACTCTAGAGAGAGCACTCTGCTAGGCAACATAAGAGGAAAATGAGGAAGTCCTGCAGTGAATTCTCCTACCTCCAGCTAGAGACATAATCCAGTGCTCAGCCATGGGCCAGGAGCCGAGTGCAGAAGCGCACTGGGAGAGGGGGCTGACTGAAGCGGTAAAAACAAACACCCTTGGTTCCACCCCTTCTTAACACTGTGGCCCTGAATAAACCACTCATCATCCATGTTCTCAGACACAAGATGGGAGTAAAGACAGAGGGGAAAAGTCAATGAAACAGAATGAAAGAGAAGATTAACAAAATCAAAAGCTGGCTCTATGAAAGGAATCAATCAAACATACAAACCTAACAAAAACAAAGTCAAAACGCAAATAAACAAAATGAAAAAGTGTAAATACAAATCACAAACATTATAAAATAATGAAATAATATTATGAACTACAAACATAAATTTGAACATTTCTGGAAAAGTCTACTTGAACATACCTTCATACACATACATACATACACATACGATTTAGAAACTCAACAACCATTCTAACATTTATACTGAAAAATAAAGATCCATCAGTGGAAAAATTACCTTGATAAAGAAGAGCCACGAGGGATACTCATTTTACTGGGTTTTTAAACGACAACAAAGCCACAATAATTAAAGAACACATAAACAACCCTACGGTTCTGGCTCAGGAATAAACCTACAGGTAAATGAAAAAGACAGAAAGTACAGAAGCATAGCCCTAATAAGGGGACACCAAAAAATAAGCATGTTTACTGAAGACATGTTCAGTAGGAGATGCTGGGAGAAAAATAAAGCTGGAACCTAGCTTTTACATACAGAGGGAGACTCTGAATAGATTAAAGACTTCATATAAAAAATCGTAGAAGACTATCCACGTGGTCCTGTGGTTGGGGAAAGAACTTCTTAAAACACCAACAATGAAGTGAAAAACTGATGGATTTGATAACATCAGAATCAAAGATTTCTCCACAATGAAGGATACCACAAACAGAACTAACATCAAGACAAGATACCAGTGAAATGATCTCTAATGCAGGCCACAGGAATGGCTGGCAAGAATGCTGGAAAGCAAAACCAGGGCTGGGCTGGGAAGGCTGTATTTCAACCAGGCTGGGATGTGGACCTCACTCTCTGGAGGCCACAGGAACCTCCTGGAAACCAAACAGACACAGCACCTGCCTGAACTGCTCCAGAAGCTAACTGGGCTCCCCAGTCCATTCATGTCCCCTTCATATCCACTGCCCTACTGCAGAAAAAGTGACCCCTGAAACACAAATATAATTGTGGGCCACTCCCAAGCATCAGTGGCTTTCTCCCTCCCTAGAGAGAAACACTAACATGAATGAGGTTCGAACCCAGGCTTTCTCAGCTGTACTAGTGGCATTGTGAGCTGGGTAAGCCTTTTAATACTTATTTTTATTTATTTATTAGCTGTGCCAGCTCTTAGCTGCAGCATGGGAACTCTCAGCTGTGGCACGTGGGATCTAGTTCCCAGATCAGGGACTGAACTCAGGCCCCCTGCATGGGAAGCACAGAGTCTTTCTTAGCCACTGGACCACTACGGAAGTCCCTGGATAAGAGCTCTTCTGCACCATCCCTGGTCTCCTCCCATTGACGGTTAGGAGTACAGCCTCCTTTGGCCCCCTGCTACCAAGTCATGACAACCAAAAATGTCTCTATGCATGTGTGCTAAGTTGCTTCAGTCCTGTCCGACTCTTTGTGATTCTATGGACTGTAGCCCACCAGGTTCCTCTGTCCATGAAATTCTCCAGGCAAAAGTACTGGAGTGGGCTGCCATTTCCTTCTCCATGGATCTTCCTGACCCAGGGATCAAACCTGTGTCTCTGACATCTCCTGCACTGACACTAGCAGGCAGGTTCCTTATCACCAGCACCACCTGTCTCCAGACATTGCCAAATGTCCCCTGCGTGGCAAAATCACCCTTGGTTAAGAACCACCACTATTAGCTTTAAAACGTGGCCTCTGCCTGCTCCTCCATCCTTAAGAAGCACTAGTCTCTCCTCACCGTCCACACTCAAAGACACATCAGACCTCTTCAATCCCTCAAGTTCACATGACAGAGCTCTACCTGAGGCTCTCTGAGGGAGTGCTCCCCACCACAGCCCCTGCCGTGCTCACTCAGATAGAGAAGAAGTGCTATTTCCCTTGCAGCACACCCAGACTTCCGTCCTGCAGCATTCCATCAGATCTGTACTGAGCATCAAACTCTAAAATAACTGGTTTTACATTATATATATGATAAAGCCCCCCAAATTTTTGAACAGAGGAAGAGTGAGGGGGAAAATGATACAAAGTCAGTATTTCTCTAGTAACTTGATTTTAGAAATTCTGCATAGTGTGCTGTAACATACCCAGTTGAAGTTGTTTCTTATTTATGACAATTTTGATGTAATTTTCTTGAAATCCGAAGGTTTCAGCTATTCTGTAAAATAAACCAGAGAACTATAGATATCCCAATTTGTTATGTATTTATCCACTAAACAGATTTTTTACCGTGACAGCTATTTTAGACATTCTTCTCAGAAACACCCAGTATTCCAAATTCCTGATGCACAAACATTACTTCAGATAGAGCGTGCTTACTAGATGGGTATTTGAAACTGTGTCAGAGACCATGTCCTTTTGTAAACTATCTGCTTTACTGCTTGTTTCCTCGTGAAGCACAGACCACTGGTGCTGTGGATCCACTTGAACAGGAGGGCCTGAGCTGCAGGAGAGGAGAATGCCCATCCCTGACAGCTCCTGTGGTCTCCCTGCAGGAGCCCCTAGTGGGGCAGTTGTTCATACCATCTTCCGTGCCGAGTGGACGAGGCTTCCTGAACCCAGCCCTAACGGCCCTGATGCAGACCAAGGAAGAAAATGAGAAAAATCAGCTGGGGAAACACAGACTACCGACTACCTAGCCCTAGAGGCAAACACTTACCAATGAGAAATGTTCAAGGAGATCAAACAACTGACCAGGTCTCAAAAGTCAGATTTTCACTAGAATGTGACGGGCTGGTATTTTTCTTTTCTTTTTACAGATGGGCCAACAGCCTGAAACTGGCCAAACTACTTCACTGAACATCACAGCAAGCCATTAGTGCATTAAGGCATAAAATTCAAAACTAATGATCTAGCCAGTACCAGGCTGCCTCCTATTTCTATCACTCACTGATTCAAACATGGACCAAGTGCAAGCATCCAGGGTTCCAACCTGCTCTCAAGTCACACTGGGAAGTAAAGGAGACTGGTACACGTCCTGGCTTTGCCCTTAAACGCCAGTGTGAGCCTCAACAAGCCCTTCAGCCTCAAAGCCTCAGTGTCACCTGCACCAGGAGATGAGACTCACACCTGCCTCACGGGGAGGACCAAAGGAGCGCCCCTGGGCCACAGGCACATGGATACTTACTTAGATCTCAGTTCTCTGCCAGTGATGTGCAGGTGGGTCTCCAGCAAATTCTTCCTGTCCTGCATAAAAGTAAGACAGAATGCACCTGAACTTGACACTTTTTGGGACTATTTCTCTGCCCATAAAACCAGACAAGCTGCTATCAGACGACGCAGGTCTGATACACAGGTCTCTCTGGTTAAGGACTAAAATGATGCATGCCTGGCAGGAAGCTACTGAACAAAACCTGCCCCTGTGACCTGGAAGTCCTTGCGGGGGCAGCAGTGTGGGCCACAGGCAGGGCTTCCGCCTCTGGGGAGAAGTCAGCTGCTGGGGGCGGGGCAGGTCCTGTTCTACTCCAGGGCGCTGCCTCTGCTCCATGAGGACCCACCCCACAACCTCGGCACTAGGACCACCCCGGCGAGCGCTCACCGCACCCACCGAGGAGGGACCGGCAGGACAGCTTTCGGCATCTTTCCTTCCCCGACAGCTGGGCCTCAGAAGGAAATATGGAATCACTAGGGCCACCAAGGACGAGACCGTGCAAGTCATCTGCTCGGATTCCACACTCACCAATCAGCTTTCTGACCGGTGGTCTGCTTTCCCAGGTCCCTGGTACTAGCAGAGCAGTCTATACACATACTGCCTTTTAAGCTCATGAACTGGCATTCTGAGATAGATACATATATAATGTCCTTTTTCTCATCAGGTTCTTTATTCTTCCTAGAAATTTTTAACAGCTTTATAGGGATGTAACTTGCACATCTTAAAGTTCCCTGTTTAAAGTATAAGAGTCGAAAGTTTCTTGTGTGTTTACAGAGTTGTACGACTGTTACCATAATAAAATTTCAGAGCATTTCGCCACCTCTTCACCAAACATACCCTATCCTCCTAATCCCTCCCGTGTCCCATCCCAGACAACCATGAACATATGTTCTATCTCTATGGATTTGCCTATTCTAGATATTTCTTATAAATGGAACTACACAGTATGTGGTCTTTTGTATCTGGCTTCTTTCAAAATGTTTTTGAGTATCGCAGAGTATCAGCACTTTGCTCCTTTCATGGCTAAATGACTCATTTTATGGGTGCACCCCATTTATCTAACAGGCATTAGGGCTGTTTCCACCTTGAGGCCACTGTGAACTGAGCTGCTACAAATGCTCTGGTACAGTTTACGTAAAGATACAGTTTTCACTTCTCTTGATGTAAAACAGCTGGGTCACAGGGTAATTCAGATACACACTTGTTTTCTTCTCTTCTGAGACTAATGAACACTGATCAGCCCTAAGAGGCAGCCCGGTGGGTGTCCTGCCTCGGTAACACTTCTGGACTTCCAACTGCTGACCCGTGCCTGGGACACAAGATGGCTCCGGTCATGGCAGCCCCGCCCGGGTACTTAGCTGACCGCACTCTGGCTTCCACCGGCAAAGAAAAAGAAAGATGAGTTCCTGTGTGATGTTTCCTACTGTCTGCAATTTCAGAAAACCTGAAGTAATCTTTTATTCCCCATTTTTGCTAAATGTTCGTTCAAACTCTAGAAAAGGTAAGAATGTGATGCATAGCTCTGTGATGCCTGGAGCCCAGGCTACCTTGTAGACGTTCCAGCTTCAAGAATCCATAAAATTAACTTTTAGATTTATTAATATTCAATATGTTAAGTAACTTAAAAGAATTTTATCTTTGGATTGTAACTTCAAAAACAAAGCACTCATTACTTATTTAATCACGTCACTAAGGTAACAGCACGAATAACTGTAAATTTGGGGAACCCACTCACTTTTTTTAGCCGTGCAGGTAGAAAGACTTCAATTGTGGCAATGCCTGTTGTTTTATAGTGCTCATTTCCTGTGCCACGCTCGATTGCTTTGCAACGTATTTCTTCCATTATCTTTTCTACTTCATTTTCACAACATTCTAGCTTGTTAGAGTACTTCTTAGCAAGGTCCTATGAAGAAAAATTGAAAAACAAAAAACACAGATCGGTATAGTACCAACTCAAAGAAAATCAAAATACAAAACAATGCACCCAGAATCTAAGGCAAAAAAACTGATGAGTGGTGTTCACCCTGATTACAGTGAAATTTAGATAGTGGCTTGACATCTTGAGAGGCATCCAGGAAAAAATCCAGTTTAGAGAGGATTCAGGAAAAAAATAAAAACAAAGGATAGGAAAACAGGCCCCCTAGAGAAAGTGAAAATAGTTGGGATTACACTGGGGGAAAAGAAAGGCAGGCTGCAACTGATGTGACTGCAGTATACATCAATACAAAATTATATTAATGAATACTGAACTGTTCACCACTGCAGAATGTGGGGGAAAAAAAACCAGAAAACCTTCTAACTTTTCTAATTTGTGAGAACAACTCAGGTTAGATGATGGTCTAAGTATGTACTTATATTAAGGGAGATGTTCTTGATATATAAAAGTTACAAAACAGACCAGAATATCTTTTAAAAAAATTAATATAAAACTATTTATAATACACACTTTAAATAAACAATCACATAGGAAATGACTGGGAAAAAACACCAATATTGGTGATATGTATAATGTATTTTTGAAAACACACTCTTTATCATTTTTGTAGTTAATTATATACATACAGTTTTTTCAACCCAAGAGTATACATTATTTTTAAACTCTGGGAAACACAGAAGCCTTTTCAATAAAATATTTTTAAAAAACTTTCTATAATTCTCTAGAAAACATAAACATAATTACCTTGTAAAGGTTTCTCCCCCCTTCTGACACCGATCAATTCTGACACCAACTGGATATCCTACAATTCAATTCAACTCTGTTCAACAACGAACGATGGAGTTAGTTAATCAGAGGCAGACGCCACAGGCTAAGGGCTCAATCCCACAGGTCTGCCCTCGTTTCAGGCAGCAGGTAAGCAAGTCCCCAGCTTACCCACACTTCTGTCTGACTGGGCTGTGCAGTTGAGGGTTCCTATAAGCCCCGCCCCTTCAGGTTTGGTAATTTGCTAGAACAAACTCCACAGAACTCAGGAAAATGCTCCCCTTATTTTTATAACTTATTATAAAGAGAACGAATGAACACCCAGATGGAGATGCACGCATGGCAGAGCCTGGAAGGGTCCAGAGCACAGGACTAGAGGACTTTGGTCCTCTGGGTGTGCTCCTCTCTGGCCAACAGGCATGTCTGCCCATCTGGAAGCTCCCGTGATCCGTCATTTAAGGGTTTTTACGGAGGCTCCATTATACGGACATGATCCCTGCTGACCAGAGTGATCCCCTCTGCCCTCTGGCCTCCCCAGAGGCTGGAGGAGGGTGGGGCTGAAAGTTCCATGCTTCTAATCAAAGTTTGGTCTTATAGGCAAGTAGCCCCATCCTGAAAGCCCCCATCACTCTGGTGCTGTGCTTAGTTGCTCAGTCGTGTCCAACTCTTTGTGACCCCGTGGACTGTAGCCCGCCAGGCTCCTCTGTCCATAGGGATTCTCCAGGCAACAACACTGGAGTGGTTTGCCATGCCCTCCTCCAGGGGATCTTCCCAGCCCAGGGATGGAACCGAGGTCTCCTGCACTACAGGCAGATTTTATGCCAGCTGAGATACCAGGGAAGCCCATTAACAGCGGTACTTACATCTAATAAACATTAGCCAGGTGCTGGACACATATCCTCTCAGACACTCACAGCAACCTAATGATGGAGGTACCACAGCCCCCATTTTGTAAGTGATGAGAGTGGGACCAGAGCTCTCCTGCGACTCGCTGAGGCCCAAGGCAGCAGCAGAGCCACGCGTGCATGCCTCAGACTCAGAGCCCAGGCTCCTTCCTCTGTTTGGAGCCCAGCTAGGCAACCAGGGAGTTCCTTCTGGGCAGGAGAACACAGGCCGGGTCACCAGGGTACCTGTGCTTGCCTGATTCAACTGTGTAATGTTCCTGTGGGACAGAGGGCCTTCTCGAGGATGATAATTATAGCCCTATTAAAACAGGCTTCGCCTTCAATTATGAGCTATCTTCAAGTGCACTGGCTCCCACGTCAGCATTTCCTTACTCCTCAGCCTTTCTTTTAAGTGGTCAGGGTCTGTTAAAGATATTTATACAAGAAGAAAGGCAAATTTAAAGAAATCCTTCAGTGAATCCCTTTGTAAATTAGAAAATTTAAAAAAGTGAAGAGCAGTCTATATTTGACATCTCCAACCCCTCTGAATCTCTACTCTCCGCTGGTCGGCTTCCACACGGACACTCTGAAGTTCTTGTCAAAATCACTCAGTGTCTCCACCTCACCAAGAAAGTGAAACTAAAGTGGCTCAGTCATGTCCGACTCTTTGCGACCCCATGGACCGTAGCCTACCAGGATCCTCCGTCCATGGGATTTTCCAGGAAAGAGTACTGGAGTGGGTTGCCACTGCCTTCTCCAGGGGATCTTCCCGACCCAGGGATTGAAGTCGGGTCTCCGGCATCATAGGCAGACTCTTTACTGTCTGAGCCAGCAGGGGAGTCCACCACCAAGCCCCCTCCTCAATTACCTGAACTTGACTTGTCAGTAGCCTTGGACACAGAGGACTCCTCTTCCTCCTCACTTGGTTTCTACACCCCCTCCTCCTTCCTTCCACCTGGACTGCTTCTTCGCTGCCCCTTCCGCCTGGCTCCTCTCATCTCTCCAAACTCTAAACACCAAAGCGACCCAGGACTCAGCCTTTAGCCACCTTTCCCTCCTCTACTAGTTTCCTTAGTAATGTCAGCCAGGCTCACTGATTCATACCACATCTGTACACCACCAACTCTCTCCAGGACACCTCTGGCTGAGACCTCAACCTTGAACTCTCAGACTTATTTTGCCCAAAACTAAGCATTTGGTCTGGTGATGGAAGTAAAGTCCAATGCTGTAAAGAGCAATACTGCATAGGAACCTGGAATATTAGGTCCACGAATCAAGGTAAATTGGAAGTGGTCAAACAGATGGCAACAGTGAACATCGACATTTTAGGAATCAGTGAACTAAGATGGACTGGAATGGGCGGATTTAACTCTGATGACCATTATATCTACTACTGTGGGCAGGTATCCCTTAGGAGAAATGGAGTAGCCCTCATAGTCAACATAAGAGTCCGAAATTAAGTACTTGGATGCAATCTCAAAAACAACAGAATGATCTCTGTTCGTTTCTAAGGCAAACCATTCAATATCACAGTAATCCAAGTCTATGCCCCGACCAGTAATGCTGAAGAAGGTGAAGCTGAACAGTTCTATGATGACCTACAAGACCTTTTAGAACTAACACCCAATAAAGATGTCCTTTTCATTATAGGGGATTGGAATGCAAAAGCAGGAAGTTAAGAGATACCTGGATAAAAGGCAAATTTGGCCTTGGAGTACAGAATGAAGCAGGGCAAAGGCTAATAGAATTTTGCCACAGGAACGCACTGGTCATAGCAAACACCCTCTTCCAACAACATAAGAGAAGATTCTACACATGGACATCACCAGATGGTAAATACATAAATCTGATTATATTCTTTGCAGCCGAAGATGGAGAAGCTCTATATAGTCAGCAAAAACAAGACCAGGAGCTAACTGTGGCTCAGATCATGAACTCCTTATTTCCATATTCAGACTTAAATTGAAGAAAGTAGGGAAAACCACTAGACTATTCAGGTATGATCTAAATCAAATACCTTACAATTATACAGTGGAAGTGACAAACAGATTCAAGAGATTAGATCTGATAAACAGAGTGCCTGACAGGAGGCAGTGATCAAGACCATCCCCAAGAAAAAGAAATGCAAAAAGGCAAAATGGTTGTCTGAGGAGGCCTTACAAATAGCTGTGAAAAGAAGTGAAAGGTAAAGGAGAAAAGGAAAGATACTCCCATTTGAATGCAGAGTTCCAAAGAATAGCCAGGAGAGATAAGAAAGCCTTCCTCAGCGATCAATGCAAAGAAATAGAGGAAAACAACAGAATGGGAAAGACTAGAGATCTCTTCAAGAAAATGAGAGATACCAAGGGAACATTTCATGCAAAGATGGACACAGTAAAGGACAGAAATGGTATGGACCTCACAGAAGCAGAAGATATTAAGGAGAAATGGCAAGAATACACTGAAGAACTATACAAAAATAATCTTCATGACCTGGATAACCACAATGGTGTGATCACTTACCTAGAGTCAGACATCCTGGAATGTGAAGTCAAGTGGGCCTTAGGAAGCATCACTACAAACAAAGCTAGTGGAGATGATAGAATTCCAGTTGAGCTATTTCAAATCCTAAAAGATTATGCTGTTAAAGTGTTGCACTTAATATGCCATCAAATTTGGAAAACTCAGCAGTGGCCACAGGACTAAAAAAGGTCAGTTTTCATTCTAATTCCAAAGAAAGGCAATGCCAAAGAATGTTCAAACTACCACACAATTGCACTCATCTCACACGCTAGTAAAGTAATGCTCAAAATTCTCCAAGCCAGGCTTCAGCAGTATGTGAACTGAGAACTTCCAGATGTTCAAGCTGGATTTAGAAAAGGCAGAGGAACCAGAGATCAAATTGCCAACATCCACTGGATCATCAAAAAAGCAAGAGAGTTCCATAAAAACATCTACTTCTTTATTGACTACACCAAAGCCTTGACTGTGTGGATCACAACAAACTATGGAAAATTCTTAAAGAGATGGGAATACCAGACCACCTTACCTGCCTCCTAAGAAATCTGTATGCAGGTCAAGAAGCAACAGTTAGAACTGGACATGGAACAGCAGACTAGTTCCAAATCAGGAAAGGAGTACATCGAGGCTGTGTATTGTCACCCTGTTTATTTAACTTATATGCAAGTATATCATGCAAAATACCAGGCTGGATGAAGCACAAGTTGGAATCAAGATTGCGGGGAGAAACATCAATAACCTCAGATATGCAGATGACACCACCCTTATGGCAGAAATCGAAGAACTAAAGATCCTCTTGAAAGTGAACGAGGAGAGTGAAAAAGGTGGCTTAAAGCTCAACATTCAGAAAACTAAGATCATGGCATCTGGTCCCATGACTTCATGGCAAATAGATGGGGAAACAATGGAAACAGTGACAGATTTTATTGTTCTGGGCTCCAAAATCACTGCAGATGGTGACTGCTGCTGCTAAGTTGCTCAGTCATGTCCGACTCTCAGCAACCCCATTGACTGCAGCCCACAGGCTCCCCCGTCCATGGGATTTTCCAGGCAAGAGTACTGGCGTCGGATGCCATTGCCTTCTCCGCAGATGGTGAGTGCAGCCATGAAATTAAAAGATGCTTGCTCCTTGGGAAAAAAGCTATGATCAACCTAGACAGCATATTAAAAAGCAGAGACATTACTTTGCCACCAAAGGTCCGTCTAGTCAAAGCTATGGTTTTTCCAATAGGTGTGTATGGATGTGAGAGCTGGAAAGAAAGCTGAGCACCGAGAAATGGATGCTTTTGAACTGTGGTGTTGGAGAAGACTCTTGAGAGTCCCTTGGACTGCAAGGAGATCTAACCAGTCCACCCTAAAGAAAATCAGTCCTGGGTGTTCACTGGAAGGACTGATGCTGAAACTCCAATAGTCTGGCCACCTGATGTGAAGAACAGACTCACTGGAAAAGACCCTGATGCTGGGAGAGACTGAAGGGAGGAGAAGGGGACAAAAGAGGATGAGATGGTTGGATGGCATCATTCACTTGATAGACCTGAGTTTGAGCAAGCTCCAGGAGTTGGTGATGGACAGGGAAGCCTGGCGTGCTGCAGTCCATGGGGTCACAAAGAGTTGGACACGACTGAGCGACTGAACTGAAATGAGCACTTGGTCTTCCTCCCCACCTCCTTTGGGCTGTCCTACTTCAGTCCACGGCAACTGTACTCCACCAGTGGCTCAAACTGGGTGAGTCAACCCTCTTTCCTCTCTCATTCTCCACATCCAATCTGCCTGCAAAACCTGCTGGCTCTACTTGGAAATACATCCAGAGTCCAATCACTGCTTGCTACGTCCACGGTGACTCTCCTGGTACCAAACCACTGCTGTTTCTAAATGAGCATACTGCAGCAGCAGCTGATGGTTTCCCTTCTTCTTTTGCCCCTTACATCAACCTCGCCACTAGGGAATTCCAAGGGTGTTAGAAGCTCTGTGCCAGGAGCTGCGGACAGAAGTCACAGCCCCACCTAGTTCCTAAGTCAAGAGACTGTAACAAGCAAATTCAGAAGAAAAGGTCTGTAAAGAGAAGGGTTGCAAAAACTTATAAACAAAAAAAAAAAACAAAAACAAAAAAACGGGAGTCCTGTCAGGAACAGGAGAGCGAGAACTCCAAGACCCTGACACAGCGGTCACCTCCCGAGCGCGTCGCTGTGTCACAGCACAGGACAGTGCGATGCCCTCCTGACAACCCTTACTCCCTGACAGAGGTTACAGTTTACCACAATACACTCAGACTGAGAAAACAAGAGGAGTGTGTTCTAGGACATTCCAACGTAGTAAGCTTTCCCTCAGAAATTATTATAATGTTCCTCAGCTTAGAAAAGCAAGCCAACCTCAGTTTCTAGAAATTTCAGTTAGGAAAAGTGAGGCCATTTTTGATGAGACCATAAAAAACTGAGGTACGGTTACTAGGAAAATGTATTTTGGAAAAATGAACAGATAGCCAACAGTGTAAACAGCCAGGGAGGGAAGCAGCGTTCCACAGCTGAGCAGCTAACCAGGAGGGCAGAGGGCAGCCACAACACCAGCCCGAACACACCACACACAAACCTCCTGCCTCCGGCACTGCCCCGCCAGCACGGATGCCCAGGTTAATAATCTTAGGTGACACTGTTAAGCATTAGAAATGGCACATGCCAAAATAATCAGATAAGCATTCTCATATAAATTAAATCTTCTTAAACAAAAATAAGCTTGCCAACTGCTAGTAAAATATGGGAACCTGTTTATCACCAGTGTTTCTGGTTATACTGAAAGCCTACCTGTTTGTGTCTGGCAATTTCCAGGGACTTCAGAATCTTACTTACCAAGGAGACTTACAACAATGTTAATTATTAACATCTTAAAAGAGAAATACCTTCAATGCCAAACCAACTTCTTTATTTTCATCTGTATATGGAGGTTTCCAAAGTTGGATTTTGTCTTCCCTTAAAAATTGGGTCAATTTTGATTGGAGATATTTCTTTTGTGCCATCCTTGAAAGCAAAACAGTACATCAATGATACTCCACACTACAATTCAAAGTGTCTTATAAGTTACCTAACACACTGCTGAGTAAGAAAGAGGTCTCCTCCACTCCTCCCTGTCCAGTTTAAAGCACTTTAGACTAGGTCTTCACTAGCTCCAAACTTCTCTAAAAGATACGTGTATTACATACAGACTGAAATATGTATCAGATATCCAATTATATATGTTACATAAGAATACATGTTTCAAAGTTGCTAATATGTAGTAAGTAATTTTTCTATTTCTTGGGTGTGTTGTGTGTTTTAGATAGCTAAGTCATCTCCAAATCCTTTGCGACTCCATGGACTGTAGCCCACCAGGCTCCTATGTCCATGGGATTTCCCAGGCAAGAACACTGGAGTGAGCTGCCATTTCCTTCTCCAAGAGAATCTTCTCGACCCAGGGATTGAACCCACATCTCCTGCATTGGCAGGCAGATTCTTTACCACTGAGCCACCAGGGAAGTCCCTTCTGTTTCTTAACCTGCTATCACTCTCTAAGAGGAAGGATAAAATAAGAAAGATAAATCCTTAAAGTAGCAAACTTAAACAACTCAACACAGTGGCTCTGTGGTAAAGAATTTACCAAAATACAGTGGCTCTGTATGTTGGCTATTTTAACACAAAAGAGCAATCACCCTGGCAGGTAAATATGAAGAAAAGCTAGCTTGAACCATGAACTATCAATAATATGCATCTTCTATACCTGAAATTTTAAAATTGAAAATTTAGGGATTTTTTTGTTGGTCCAGAGTTACGACTCCATGATCCCAATGCAGGGGGCCTGGGTTCCATCCCTGGTAAGGGAACCAGAGCCCACATGCCACAACAAAGTATCTGCATGCCACAACTAAGGCCTGGCCCCACCAAAATAAATATTTTTAAAAGTAATAGAATTAAGTTAAAAATTTAGTGTTTACAGTGCTAGAAAAGTTTTGCATGATATTTTCTGACAGAAGCATAAAAGCAGATCTACACGTCCTATTCAAATCAATACTGGCTGGGTCACCGTTTTACACACGAAAAACCATAGCCCAAGTTTGTAAAATGACTCGCTCAAGGATGAAAGATTAGGCAGCACCATAACTAATCCTGGGACTCATGCCCACTACGCTGGATCACTGCATTCTACCATCTCTCACAAAGTCCCTGCCGCTTCTCTGCCCTGGGCTCACCCAGCAGTGGAGTCTTTTACACCTCCCTCCGGCACTAGCATCTCAAAGGTGGGCGAGGCTGCCAGACAGTCAAACAGCTGATGGGAGGGCGCAGCCGAGTCAGAAGAGCAGTGAGCAAAGTCAAAGGTTATTAGCCCCTGAAGGGCGGAGACACAGTCCCGAGAGCGAAAAAGCAGGTAAGAGTTAACACAACCTAGATGAGCAACTTTCTTTTTCCTATTCAGGGCCTTTATTCCACACTCCCCAAAACTCAATTCACCTGATTTCTAAATCAAGTTTGACAACTTAAGAGTATTCTGTAAGCAAGGGCTTTAAAAAGAAAGTTCAAATCCACTTTATATCAATTTGGGGACAAGAAAGTGGGGAATCACGACGGGGGGAGAAAAGAAAAAGGAGAAAACACATCAAAGAGGGGGATGTGTGCATCCAGGTAACCTAAGAAAGAACCCCAGATTTTCAAGCACTAATAAACTGCGTCTCACACATAAAACTGGATTGTAGTCCGCCAGACCCCTCTGTCCGTGTAATTTTCCAGGCAAGAATACTGAAGTGGGTTGCCATTTCCTCCTCCAGGGGATTTTTCTGACCCAAGGATCAAACCCACATCTCCTGCATCTCCTGCACTGGCAGGCGGATTCTTTACCACAGAGCCACTGGGGAAGCCCCGCTCATAAATATTCAGGAATTTCCAATTAAGTATCACTTGTGAGCGGATGGTAACCATTTCATGGGCCATTCACGGAAGTCAAGCTATTTTAGAAGGCACAGCGCTCTGTAATCCAAGTAACTACAAGCGGAAGTCTCAAAGGGTTTCCTAAACCTAGTGTGTGGTCCACCCTCCACCCACCAGCAAATACACAGCAAGGAGGGTCTCCAGACCTTGAAAAAAAGATTAAACCATTGTCTTGAAACTTACAAAACTTCACTCATGGGCAACAGAAAAAAACGAGGATATGTATTTTAACTCAAATCAAAAGGGGAAATGGTTTAATAAATCAGTTTTCAATGTTAACTGGAAAACTGAAAGTTTCAGGCGTGCCGCACAATGTTCGGTGTCACACAATGTTCGGTGTCACAGCCCCCGGCAAAAGCAGAAATTCATTAATACCACTGCTCTAAACCGAAAGTGAAAGGGCATAAATAATTCCTGTAACATTTCACTTTCATTTCTTAAATAAATCGATCTACGCTGCCTTTATCCAGAGGTTTTCAAATATATATATACACACACACACACATATATACTTATTCAAAACACAGTACTTTTTCTCTTAGACTATTACAAGAATCTTCTATTAAAAAATAAGAGTGTGGGAAGACGTTGAGAAACATACAGAATCAGATCGTCACGGCTGGAGAAAATAAACCACGTTTTCTCATTAAACAGCAAAGAAAATCTGTCTTTGATTGCAAATAAATCCCAAATGGCATATTTGGAAAAACAATGTTACGACTCAAGCTTTTTTATGGCTAGTGAGTAATTTTAACATATACATATGTTTCTCTGCCTCCCTCCAAAAGCAACATTTCAATCTTTCGTTTTAAATACCCACCACCCGCGTCAGCCCAGAGCAAACCCAGGGCCGGGCGAAGGGCCCGGCGCGTCCACAAGCCCCGACCGGCCGCCCCCGGTCCTGGCCGAGCCTCCGCGCAGGGCGCCCACCTCCCGCCGCTGCCCGGGCGGGGTCGGCGTCAGGGTCACGCCCGGGGGGAACTGGGGCTACAGGCGGCGTGGCTGAAACCCGGGTCAGGGACCGGACGCTCGGCCGCCAACTCCTCACCTGCGCCACAGCCGCGGCAGCCGCGACCCGCCGAGTGCCCGGATGCGGCGGCGGCCGCCGTTTGTTTTCATTCCGGGTGAGGCCGGCCCCGCCCCCGCCCCCGCCGCCGAGGCCGCCGCCGCCGCCGCCGGGCCGCCCCGCCCCGCCCCCGCGCGACCGAGGAGCAGGGGTGTGGGCGGGGCTAAGAGGGGGCCGGACGGGGTTGTGGGTAGGCTGTGGGTGGGGATAAAGCGGGAGGGCGGGGCACAGATGGGGCGGAGCTGGGGCGAGGGAGGAAGGGCGGGGCAAGGATGGGTCGGAGGTGGGCCGAGGGGCGGGGCGAGGCGGGAGGGCGGAGTAAGATGGGGCGGAGCTGGGCCGAGGGGCTAGGCTAGAGCCTGGCGGGGGTCAGATGTGGGAGGGGCAGAGGGGAGGGCGAGAAGGAGCCTGGGTGCAGACCGTCCGGGGGACTTGCCGGGGGTCGGGGGCGGGGCTGGCGGGAAGAACACCGCCCCAGAGCTGTGGGAAGACTCAGCCCGCAACCCTGGGGACCGCGGGCCGCGCCCTTGAGGGCCAAGGCGGTGTTGGGCGGGACCGCTGGCCCGGCCCAGTGTACCTGACTTCTGAGGAAATTGAGCTTGGCTTCGTTCCTCCAGAATCCTCGAAAGAGGCTAGAGCACCTTGCAGCAAGCCCCTTCCCCCCCCACGGCGGGAAAGTCTGGACTTAGTGCAACTGGACCCTCCCCCGCTCCCCCACCCCGGGACTGGGCCTAACGTGATGACCTGTCTAAAAGTCCAGCTTTTCATCCGCCGTGCATCACACGGCCCAGGCCTCCGCTTTGGTGAGCTTCCTGGCCCCTTGCCCTGGTACTCCTCTGCCTGTTTTACTGGCCCTACTGACCCTGTCTCCACATGCTATTGCTGACAGGACCTGTGATGATCTGCCCGCTCCCGAAGCGCTCTGCCCACCCCCGTACTCAGTCATCTAACCCTCTGGCCTGGCCTGTGTCCGGTGTCTAGGTGAGGACATAAGACAGGGGTGTTTAGAACTAATGGATCGCAGAGCCCGCTGGTTGAGCACAGTCGTAGCATAGCTTCCAGAGATGGTTAGATCCGCCTTTGGTAGGACCAGACCGAAGAATGGGAAGACAAGATAGAGCCCACAACTGACCCCAGAAACTTCTTGCTTGGATGAGACTGTTGGTCCTTCCGTTCCAAACCCAAGGCCCGAGATTGCTTGGGCAGCACATTAACCAAATCCAAGGCCCATCCTTGGACCTGCTCTAGCACTGTCCTGGGCCCTGCATGGGGCAACTGGCTTCAGCCCTGGGGATCTAGGCAAGCTGCGCAGCCTCCACCTCAACCGGGAAAACAATATCAGTGCCCCACCCTCTCCTTAGCCTGAACACAAAAATTTCCTGAAACAAAGTGTTGGGTCTAGAATCACCCTAGGAGCTGCAGACTGTCTGTAAGAGGCTTTGCAACCTCTCTGACACCCTCCACAAGGAGAGGGAGGCACGACCCCTCCTCCTGGTGCCCTTCTGCCCCCTGGAGGAAGAAGCCTTGGGTGGGATGTGTGCCTAAGTCCATTTTAGGGGAGAGAAATGTGTGCAAGATCAAACCAGTCAATCCTAGAGGAAATCAACCCTGAATATCCATTGAAAGGACTGATCCTGAAACTGAAGTTTCAATATTTTGGCCACCTGATGGGAAGAGCCAACTCATTGGAAAACACCCTGATGCTGGGAAAGGTTTCAGGCAGGAGGAGTGAAGAAGGAATTCATAGGGCCTGGACTCCATCTCAGGCCTGTCCGTGCTGGTCGTGCACGGCCACCTCTCCAGTGGACTCTGAACTCTGTGCTTAGCGCCTGTGGGGATGACAGTGGAAGGATAAGACCCCCTCTGGGCAGGGGAGTCTTGAAGACCACATCCAGGTTACTCATTGCCTAAGAGAAAACAGACACTAATCACCCCTGCTTCTGGACAGTATCTATCAGAATGTAACCGTAGGCTAATCGATTATTAACTGGTTGGAATGTAACCTCAGGCTTATTGATTACTAACTGTTTGAACACATAACACGTGAATGATGGGGTTATTGTGATTGTATTTACCCTTCCTTTGTAAGCCTCAGGGGATGTGGGCTGGTGGGTTTGGACATGTACACATGGGGTATAAAAGATTTTCACAAATGCTGGTCGGGGTCCTTGGCTAAGAGGAGGCTCTGCCTTGGACCTGCCGGTGTAATAAACTGCACTCCACTATCTGCATTGTCCTTCAGAGTGAGTTTGTTTCCCGGAACGCGTGGCTATAACAGGAGAAAGGGGCAACAGAGGATAACATGGTTGGGTGGCATCACCCACTCAATGGAGGTGATTTTGAGCAAATTCCGCGAGTTGATGACGGACAGGGAAGCCTGGCGTGCTGCAGTCCATGGGGTCACAGAGTCGGAAACAACTGAGGGACTGAACAACATGTTCCCGAAGAGGCCCTGTGTGCCTGTTTTCCTGGCCCCCGCGGGGAGGACTCTGTCCACACCCAGAGCAACTCTGTCCCCCTTTTTTCCTCCTCTGACCTGCAGATGCTGTCCGCTGGCCCAGCGGTGCTTATTAGGAAGCTGGCTGACGTCTATGTCTTTCTGAATAAGAGTCTTGTGGCTCTGCAGCCTCCTCTGAGTGCACAAACACTTAGAAATCTTTGAAATGAAAGTTCTTTACCTTGGGCCAAATCAACTTCTCAGTTAAGGCAAAAGACAAACAGCAAAATGGGGGGAAATGTTGCCTTCCATTTCAAAGGCAAACATTTGAGAGTACTTGAAGAACTCTCACAATTTGGTAAGAAAAAGACAAAAGCAGAAAACTGGGCAAAAGCTACTAAAATATGATTCACAGAAAAGGAAACAGAAATGCTTTGTAAATATGCAAAAAATTACTCATCTCGTTCATATTGAGACACTAAATATAAATTAAAACTACACCCAGGGACTTCCCTTGTGGTCCAGTGGTTAGAACTTGCCTTTCAGTGCAGGGAATGTGGGGGTTGATCACTGATCAGGGAACTAAGATCCCATGTGACATGCAGGAACTAAGCCCACATGCAGCAACAAAGAATCAATGCAGCCAAAAATTTTAAAAATAAATACAATTTTAGAACTTATACCAAAATTTCACTTTTTACCTCTCAGACTGAAAAAGATGGATAACGTGTTATGATGACAAGGCTATGTAGAAATAGCAATCTTCATACCTTCCTTGTGGAAGGTTATGTTGGTACAACTCTTAAGAGGGCAATTATCTGAGACCGGTGGCTCAGATGGTAAAGAGTCTGTCTACCAAGGCAAGAGACACAGATTTGATTCCTGTATCAAGAAGATCCCCTGGAGGAGGAAATGGCAACCCACTCCAGTATTCTTGCCTGGAAAATCCCATGGACGGGGGATCCTGGCGGGCTACAGTCTATGGGATCACAAGAGTTGGACATGACTGAGCATAGATCACGCACACATAGCATATCTATCAAAATTAAAATGCGTATTCTCTTTGACCCAATAATTCAACTTTCATTGTTCTGACTATTCTTTACTAATCTGCCTCCTTTCTGTTATTCCTCATACTGACATTTAGTGACTTCAACTGAAATTTCTTGAGATGAAGAATTCTTAAATTGTGTTTGCATTTTGGTTACTGTAGGTTTTGTGGTGATAAAGAATCAGGGCACTTCTGCATAACTGGTCTTACTTCTGATGGAATAAAACCAGAAAATCCTTAAACATTCTTTGCATGACCATGAGATTTAACACTAAATGTTATCAATTCTTCCTAGAAAAACCAAAAAAAAACAGGAAGTTTTGGCAGTTCAGCTTTATTTATAGTTGTTTGGCCCAGAACAATATACATGCATTGGGTTAAATTATGTAGTTAACGAATTTTTTTTATAAATGGGAAGATGGATTTTAAAAGAAGATAACTTCATTCTTGATTTTTTTCTATTTATAAATGGAAATTTCTGAGTGGTTATAAACTAGAATTTGGGGGGAATTTCAGTGATGATTCACACTTTGGTCTTGTAGGTTTTCAGTTTCACTGCTATTTGGAGATGTGGTCTTTTTATTCAGCATCTTGGGGGGATGAGAAGAAAGCAGAAGGAGCAGAGAAAACAAGCAGGTAGACAGGGAGCTTTGTTCCCATCCGATTGGGAATACATAATTTCGTTCATCCTTAGAAATGATAGGAGCTGTAAAAAGGTATGGAGAGATCAGATAAGAGAGTTACCCTGATGCTCAGGAAACATGGGCTAGGAAGATGGATCTCAGGTCCTATTAGAAAGTGTGAAACAGTATTATAATTAAAAGACCCTCCAACCAGCCACTGTTCACCATCCTCCAGTGAATACCATGGTCATGCAGTATCACATAGGAAGATCAGCATGTCTTCTTTAAGTTCTGGGGGTCAAATCTATCCCAGTTTTTCAGGATACAGTTCAAAGGAGTAAGGCTGGAATTGTTAACTCCCATCTGTAAGAGAGAAAAAAGCAACATCCAGTGCCTTTGCTCTTTTCCACCAGAAGCGTCCCTCCCTGCTCTAGATAGGGGTGGAGACAGGTCTTCCACCTAAGCTTCCTTCCCTGGCCAGAGTTAACCTGTCCCTTACCAGCACAGCTGTCCCATCATCATCCCTCCCCATTCTACCACTGAGGTGGGGTGGAGATGCATCAGGGGTAGACCTGATGGTATCCCACCCAGACTGATGTCCAATTCCTCACCATTAAAACTTTTGCCTGCCTCTGATGTCACCCAGGGTGCAATCAGAGTAACCTTCCAGATTGCTTCCCGTGCTAAGACTGCCAGGAGAAACATTCATCTCCTGGGTGCTTGTGCATGGTCCTGACTATATTCCTGACCACAATAAGACTGGTAAATCATAAGGGGACCAACATAAAACCACGAGGTCCCTTCTGAGCATTACCACACCTGTATAAGTGATAGCAAAAGAGTTGGTGAAGGCCCGGCCAGGGAGGAAGAAAAAATGATTTTTGTCTTCGAGTTATTAGGGCCAGTCCTTCCAGTTCATTTCCACAGATTCAACAGAAAGAATACCTAAGGAGTTGAGACAAAAACTACCAGAGCCTCCTCTGGTCCACTAAGAGCTAGTGTTACCAGAGGAAGAAGCCTGCTGTACTTCCAATCTGAGTAACTTTTAGCCTGAAAGATGCTCTTGGAGCTAGAGCGCCACCTAGCTTCGGAACGTGCTCTTGTAAATTTCAACTAGGCTAGGCGCTTCCCGATTCGGAGAAGGCAATGGCACCCCACTCCAGTACTCTTGCCTGGAAAATCCCATGGACGGAGGAGCCTGGTGGGCTGCAGTCCATGAGGTCGCAAAGAGCCGGACATGACTGAGCGACTTCACGTTCACTTTTCACTTTCATGCTCTGGAGAAGGAAATGGCAACCCACTCCAGTGTTCTTGCCTGAGAATTCCGTGGACGGGGGAGCCTGGTGGGCTGCCTTCTATGGGGTCACGCAGAGTTGGACACGACTGAAGTGACTTAGCAGCAGCAGGCGCTTCCTGACTACCAATCTAAGCTTGGGATCTGAGTCAAAGTGCACAGTAACAGCATAGATCACAAGTCCCTTGAAAGTTTATGATTCGGCAGATTAGGTTAGTATTTTCAATTTCCAACGCTGTTATGAAATGGTCAAAGAGACCAGGAGATGTTGACTGAGAAAGGAAAGTTCAGTCCACATGTTTTGCCCATTTCTGGCCACTCCCCTCACAGAGATGCTGGATGCCTTGTGGCATCAGCAGGTTGGTATAAACCCCCAACAAGGCTCCCCTTTTGGGGCTGCCTTCAGTCATTACGAGGCATCACAGAACCTCAAAGCAGGGCTCAACACTCGCTTTGTGGTCAATTCCACATCTCTTTGATGCTACTTTCACACAGACAGGCACACCGTAGAGTTAGTAAAGTACAGCAGAAAATGTGTATAATAGGAGAACAAAGAACTAGAGCGTCAAGCATACTTACCTGTCTTAAAGATCCTGGATGAGCCCCCAAGATGAAAGGTTGTGGCTGCAAGCTGTGAGCTATGCCAGGGTTTGTGACCTCTGGAGGAGACGATTTCGATCCGGGGCCAGAGTCGAGGCTTGACTACTCAAAGCTTTTGTGTAATAAAGTTTTATTAAAGTATAAAAGGGATAGAGGAAGCTTCTGACATAGATATCAGAAGGGGACAGAAAGAGTGCCCCCTTTGCTAGTTTTCAACAAGGAGTTATATATCTGTTAGCAAGTTGCTAATCAGATAAAGTGAAAGTGAATGTCGCTCAGTTGTGTCCAACTGTTTGTGACCCCATGAATTATACAGTTCATGTATTTCTCCAAACCAGAATACTGGAGTGGATAGCCTTTCCCTTCTCCAGGGGATCTTCCCGAACCCACATTGCAGGTGGATTCTTTACCAGCTGAGCCACAAGGGAAGTCCAAGAATACTGGAGTGGGTAGACTATCTCTTCTCCAGGGATCTTTCCAACCCAGGAATCGAAGCGGGGTCTCCTGCATTACAGGAGATATCATTGCAACTGCAATGATAAAGAATCACCTCGAAACTGAGAGAGTTGCATCAGGCCCTTCTCCCACAGCATACACTTTGAGATAGCATTGGCACAAGGTGAGTCATTGCCAGCCATAAAACAATTACATGAATCTTAAAGAAAGGCAATTTTCCAAGCAAATGCATAGTTTTATTAACACAGCTTAAGAGAACATTTCTATGAAGGAAAGTGCATTGGTTAGCTCAAGGTTTGAAAAAAGTTAAGTTCAGGCAGAAGCAGGTGTTGTCATGACAACACAGAATTTAAAAGAAGCCTCCTTTTAATTTTGTATAGAGAAGTAAAAAAAAAATGTCTGCCACTTGCAGTTTATTTCCTCTGCCTGGAGACCTCTAGCCGTCCTACCTGTTACCCTCTCATACCCTTCCACCTGGTCAGATGCACACAGCTATTTCACAGCTCTAACTATAGGTAACTAATAGCCACACAGAGTTCTTATCTATAACTAAGCAGATTCTGCCCTTTAAGGTAGAGGTACATATGTCTTGCCTCCCACCCTGCAGAAAACCAGATTTACCTCCATTTTCCATTCATTGTAGCATTCCTTGCCTTTCCTCCATATGAATCTGTGCTTCTTGGAACCATATAACATCTGCCTAGTTCTCTCATGAGTTCAATAAAATCTTCGACATATGTTCATTTTTATATCTGAAATGAGTCATGATTTTACTTTTTTCTGAAAGTTATCTTTTAACACTTTTTATGCCAATGATAAAAGATGGCAGCAGCACCTCCAGGCATTGTTTGTGGTCCAGATGAAAAGAAAGGGGAAAGGCTAAGAATGAAAAGTATGTCAACTAACTCTGTCCATTTTTGTCTGGAAAACAATAGCTTATCCAGAAGCCTCAGCCCTAGGCTTCCTCTCACTTTTGACTGATTAGAAAAAAAAATGTCTCCTAGTCACTCCTAGGAGACTGTGGTGCTGGAGAAGACTCTTGAGAGTCTCATGGACAGCAAGGCGATCAAACCATCAACCCTGAATATTCATTGAAAGGACTAATGCTAAAGCTGAAGTTCCAATAATTTGGCCACCTGATGCAAAGAGCCAACTCACTGGAAAAGACCCTGATGCTGGGAAAGACTGATGGCAGGAGAAGCAGGTGGCTGAGAGTGAGATGGTTAGATGGTATCATTGACTCAATGGACATGAATTCGAGCAAACTCTGGGAGATTGTGAAGGACTGGTGTGCTGCAGTCTCCAAGGTTGCAAAGAGTTGGACATGACTTAGTGACTGAATGACATTGCTTACTCGTAGAATCTAATATATGACACAAATGAACCTATCTATGAAACAGAAGTGATGACACTGAGAATAGACTGGTGGTTGCCAAGGGGGAAGGGGGTGGGAGAGGGTTAGATTGGGAGTTTGGGATTAACAGATGCAAACTGGAATATGTAGCACGGATAAACAACAAAGTCCTCCTGCACAGCATAGGGAACTATATTCAATATCCTATGGTAAACCATAATGGAAAAGAATATGTGTATATATGTATAACTGAGTCAGTTTGCTGGACAGCAATAATACAACATTGTATACTATACTTCAATGAAATGAATGAATTCAACTATCCTTCAGTGTAAAATAAATTTTAAAAAGAAATCTAGACTTCATAGTCTGGGAGATCTGAGAGCTTTTCTTATTTCATTTGCAAAAGAGTGTCAAGATAGAAGGGGCATAAATAAGACCAATCTGATGACCACTTGCAGGAAGGACTAGAGAGAGGGGTCTGGAGGGCATTGCAACGATTCAGGTAGGAAGAGATATAGATGTGGCTTAGAGTAGTAGTTCATGGACTACTCCTGGTTGCAAATGCTTTGGATGGGGAAACATACAGTATTTGATGACTACCTGGACAAAAGAAGATAAAGGAGCAAGTCAAGTTCTACATTTTTAAAGTTTTTTCCCTCATGTAATTTCACATGTAGGGATGTAACTGAATTCATGGACTCCGATGACGTTGTTCAGTGGCTTTTATCTGGTCCCATGGCTTTAAATAGCATCTTGACCTTGATGGCTTTTGTGCCTGTGTTTTTAGTTGCAGAGCACACAATCAATTCTAGGGATAGAATATTCTAGAAGGGGGTTATTGCAGTGTATTTGTTAGCTCTTAAGACCTTCAAGAGGGTCAAAGAACAAGACTTGAATGCTGAACAGCATCAGGAATAAAGCAATCTGGGATGTCACAACCAAGGAAAATGTCCAGCGAAACCGTGGAATTGTTCTACCAGGATCACCCCTATCAGCGCCACCTGCCACTAAGCCTCTCTGGCACTGGACAGCAAAAGTGCCACCCTGGTCATTCTGGAAGAACCTCATGCATGTGCTGCCCTGCTGGAAGCTTCAAGCTCGCTGCACACACTCCTACCTTATGCTGTTCTGCCCAAGCCTCCCATGGATATGTCCGCTGTGAGTCTTGGGTCACCTTCAGAAACTCTAGCTGCAAGAGAGTCTAGTAGGTGCCATCTTTCATTTCCAGATGCTGGGAAAGAGTGAAGGCAAAAGAAGAAGGAAAAGGCAGAGGATGAGATGCTTAGATAGCAACCAACTCAATGGACATGAATTTGAGCAAATTCTGGGAGATAGTGAAGGACAGGGAAGCCTGGCATGCTGCAGTCCATAGGGTCACAAAGAGTCAGAAACAACCTAGTGAGTAAATAACAAAACAACCTAGCCTGAGCAGACCAGCTAAAAGGGTGGTGGGGGAAGGAAGTGATGCTTGGGCAGAGATCCGAAGGATGAGCAGGGGTTAACCAAACAGAGAAGGAGGTATCTTACAGACAATGTTATTGAGCAAGGGCTCATGTGCCCATGATGGAGAAATCCAAACTCTCACAACGGGTGTTTGTCGCAAAGGACAGGATTATTTGCAGAGCACCATGCTCAAAAGACCCAAACTCCCCAGTGGCATTCAGGCAACAGTTTGTAAAGACAGTGTTAAGGGCGAGGGTCATAGAATGCAGGATCAATTCATGGACATTCTTCCCGGTTGGTTGGTAGTGAGGTATCAGGGTGATGCTGCAAATCTCAATCATCCACCTCCTGGTTCCA
The DNA here is from genome assembly GCF_023699985.2 of Odocoileus virginianus. Lineage (NCBI taxonomy): Eukaryota > Metazoa > Chordata > Mammalia > Artiodactyla > Cervidae > Odocoileus > Odocoileus virginianus. Next base: position 5,800,677 of record NC_069674.1, read on the forward strand.
ACCAGTTTGGGATCTGGTGCTTGCGGCCAGCATGTGGTCACGACCCTCCACTGGGTGGGGATCTTAGTTTCTGCAAAAGAACTCAAAAGATAGGCATCTGATTGTTATCTCTGTTCTGTCCTGAGGAACTTAGAGTCCTGTGACTCCACTGTCCTGTTCGTTAACTGCTTGAGCCTACTCTTTGGAACTCGAGGAAAGAAGGCCTAGGAAACTAAAGCTTTTTTCTCCCTATAAACAAGAAATGGGGGACACAGAGGGGCTTTTGTACCAGGGGAGGCCCTGCAGAGTCCTACTCAGTTTCAATCCCCTGTTTTTCTTTAATACTCTTCCATCCTGAAGGGGAATGAGACAGGAAAAGGAATAAAGTTTTGGGTAGAGAGATTAGTCATTCACTCAGTAAGGGAACTTGGTTTTAGGAGGGCTCAGTTTCAACAAGGAGATTAGCCTGTGGCCAGAGGAAGCCCCATGAAGTACACAGTGTGGTCAGAAGAAAGAGAGAACAAAGGGAACGTAATGTCAGGCACAGCTGGAGAAACGAGCCAAGCCTTGTGGAGCATGGCTTGCTTGCCCCTTGGGAGCAAGAATCTGCTGATATGTGAGAACCAGTGTGTGGTAGGAATGCAGAAAAGCCAGCCAAACCCAGAGACAGCTAGAGAGTGGTCCTTCCAGGGGTTGTGAGGATGGGCGAAGGAACATGGGCAGGAGAGAGGGGTCACGTTTCTGGACGGCTGGACAGCAGTGCCAGTCACTGAATGAAGGCCCTGGAGGAGAACCAGGCCTGTTTCTGTTTTGTTTTTTGGAGGGAGAGGTTTGGAAGGACTCAAAAGTTCAATTTTGGAGATAATAAAGTTTGGAGATGTGTTTGAGACAGGCAAGAGGGATATCTGGGAAGAATATAAATAAAAGAGGAGTGATCTTGGCTGGAGATACAATCCTATGAGACATCTGTGCTCATGCACAGACACTGAAGACATAGCCGTGGATGCCAAAGAAAGCCTAAGACTTAGCAAACAGAGCCCAAAAGGATGAAACCATGCGGGGGTCACGGAGTGGTTCAGAGCTCTGAAAATGACAGGTCCACCTTTTGTAGAAATAAGGAGAATGAGGCTTTTTTTTTTTAATTGAAGTATGGTTGATTTGGGTTTCCCAGGTGGTGCTAGTGGTAAAGAATACGACTGCCAATGCAGGAGACATAAGAGATGTGGATTTGATCCCTGGGTCAGGAAGATCCCCTGGAGAAGAGAATGGCAACCTACTGCAGTGCTCTCGCCTGAAGAATCCCATAGACAAAGGACTCTGGCAGGTACAGTCCATAGAGTCGCAAAGAGTTGGATACGACTGAAGTGACTTAGCACGCAAGCACACATAGTTGATTTACAATGTTTCAGGTGTACTACAAGTGATTCAGTTGTATATTTATATTATATATATATATTCTTTTTCATATTCTTTTCCACTAGAGGTTATTACAAGATACTGAATATAATTTCCTAGCGTATACAGTAGGTCCTTGTTGTTTACCTATTTTTTATACAGTAAGTGTGTGCTTGTTAATCCAAACTTGTAATTTATCCCTTCTTCCCCTTTGGTAACCATAAGTTTGCTTTCCATGTCTGTGAGTCTATTTCTGTTTTTTAAATAAGTTCCTATGTATAAATTTTCGAGATTTCACATATAAATGATATCATTTGATATTTGTCTTTGTCTGACTTACTTCACTTCGTATGATAATCTCTAGGTCCATCCATGATACTGCAAATGGCATTATTTCATTCTTTTTTATGACTGAGTAATTGTCCATTACGGCTCTCTCTTTCCCTCTATCTCTGTATATATACATAGCATCTTCTTTATCCACTCATCTGTCAATGAACACTGAACACTTAGGCTGTTCCATGTCTTGACTTATTGTAAATAGTGCTGCTGTGAACATTGGGGTGGATGTATCATTTCTAATTAAAGTTACAGCTATATTTCCAGGAATGGGATTTCAGGATCATATGGTAACCATAGTTTTAGTTTTTTAAGGAAATGTCATACTCTTTTCCATAGTGGTTGCACCAATTTACATTCCCACCAGCTGTGTAGGAGGGTTCCCTTTTCTCTACACCCTAGCTAGTGTTTGTTATTTGTAGACTTTTTGATCGTGGCCATTCTGACTGGTGTGAGGGGATACCTTGTTGTAGTTCTGGTTTGCATTTCTCTAATAATTAGTAAAGAAAGCTGAGTGCTGAAGAATTGATGCTTTTGAACTGTGGTGTTGGAGAAGACTCTTGAGAGTCCCTTGGACTGCAAGGAGATCCAACCAGTCCATCCTAAAAGAGATCAGTCCTGGATGTTCATTGGAAGGACTGATGCTAAAGCTGAAACTCCAATACTTTGGCCACCTCATGTGAAGAGTTGGAAAAGACCCTGATGCTGGAAGGGGTTGGGGGCAGGAGGAGAAGGGGACAACAGAGGATGAGATGGCTGGATGGCATCATCGACTTGATGGACATGAGTTTGAGTAAACTCCAGGAGTTGGTGATGGACAGGGAGGCCTGGCGTGCTGTGATTCATGGGGTCGCAAAGAGTCGGACACGACTGAGTGACTGAACTGAACTGAACTGAGTAATTAGTGATGTTGAGCATCTTTTCATGTGTCTGTTGGTCATCCGTATGTCTTCTTTGGGGAAATGTCTGTTTAGGTCATCTGTCCATTTTTTAATTGTGTTATTTGTTTTTCTAATATTGAACTGCGTGGGCTGTTTGAATATTTTGGAAGTTAAGTTCTTGCCTATCACATCATTTGCAGATATTTCTTCCATTTTGTAGGTTATCTTTTTGTTTTGTTTATGGTTTCCTTTGCTGTGCAAAAGCTTATAAGTTGATTAGGTCTTATTTGTTTATTTTTGTTTTTATTTCTTTTGTCTTGGGAGACTGACCTAAGAAAATAATGGTACAATTTATGCCAGAGAATATTTTTCCTATGTTCTCTTCTAGCTGTTTTATTGTGTTGTGTCTTATGTTAAAGTCTTTAAGTCATTTTGAGTTTATTTTTGTGTAGGCTGTGAAGGAATGTTCTAACTTCATTGATTTACACGCTGTCCAGCTTTCCCAACATCACTTACTGAAGAGACTGCCTTTTTCTCCACTGTATATTCTTGTCTCCTTTGTCAAAGGTTAATTGATCATAGGTATGTGTTTATATATTTACTCCCCTGGTGGCTCAGACAGGAAAGAACCTACCTGCAATGCCAGAAACCTGGGCTTGATCCCTGGGTCTCGAAGATGCCCTGGAGGAGGGCATGGGTACCACTGCAGCATTCCTGTCTGGAGAACCCCACGGACAGAGGAGCCCGGCGGGCCGCAGTCCACGGGGCCACAAAGAGTCGGACACGGCTGAGCGACTGACACTTTCGCTTTCATGTGTTTGTGCCCGCATGTGTGCCAAGTTGCTTCAGGGCTTCCCTGGGGGCTCAGCTGGTAAAGAATCCCCCTGCAATGTGGGAGACCTGGGTTTGATTCCTGGGTTGGGAAGATCCCCTGGAGAAGGGAATGGCTACCCACTCCAGTATTCTGGCCTGGAGAATTCTATGAACTGTATAGGCCACAGGGTCACAAAGAGTCAGACAGGACTGAGCAACTTTCACTCACTTCGCTATCAAATTGTTATGGTATTTAGATATTATTGCATACATAAGCCAAGAGTGGCATAATAGCTTCATTTTAAAATATGTTAGTATCTCCACTAAATTTAGAATTGCATTCTTTAGAGCCTTTTAACTGAAGTGAAAGTCAGTCAGTCTTGTCTGACTCTTTGTGACCATGGAATTCTCCAGGCCAGAATACTGTGTTTTTTTTTTTCCTGCGTTTCTTTTCCCTGCTTTAACCCCATAGGAAAGTGAAAGTGACAGTCGCTCAGACGTGTCCAACTCTTTGTGACCCCATGGACTAGTCCATGGACTTCTCCAGGCCAGAATACTGGAGTGGGTAGTCTTTCCCTTCTCCAGGGGATCTTCCCAACCCAGGGATGGAACCCAGGTCTGCCACACTGCAGGCGGATTCTTTACCAGCTGAGCCCCCAGGGAAGCCCAGCCCTATAAGAGGCTGCTTTAATTCTGTGTTGCTATGACGACAATCAGGTCTGCCTGAAAGTAACTTTTTTCCAACCTGGGAAATGCACTTCTTTGTACTTTGTTGGTGAAAATAGAAATTGGTATGAAAACTTGAGGGAAAATGAAGACTATTAAGCTTTTTATTAAGTTCATATCTTTTGACTTGTTGATTTCCCTTTTAAGACTATCGTCATGGCCCTGGCCCCAGCCTGCTTCTGGGATTGTCAGAACCTTGCTAAGACTTTGATTACACATCCCCAACCATGCCCCCCCCCCATTTTGGGGGCCCTGCCACCTGGCATGTGGGATCTTTGTTCCCTGACCAGGGATTGAACCTGCACCCCTGCATTGGAAGCGTAGAGTCCTAACCACTGGCCTTTCATAGAAACCCAGCCATTCCCACTTTTGAAGACCAGCCTCTCAGGGCTCTGGTCCCAACACCTTTTAGTATCGAGAATGGAAGAGGGGATGGGGTGCTGACTCTGCCACCCAGATGCAGGGGCTTAGGCTGCCCTGACCTCTATCCCTTCCCTCCTTCCCCACCCCATCCCCACACACCGGGGAGAAGGGCTTGAACTTCACATCCAGGAGACCTGCCTCATAGGCCTCGTTTGTCCTCCTGTCCACAGGGGAGTAGACTGGATGCCCCTCTAAGTTCCCCAGCTTTAACCCTACTTCTGCCCTCAGGGAATTTACAGTGTAGGAGAGGAGGCACTCGTGGCAAAGGACCCACCTGCCAATGCAGATGTAAGAGACGTGGGTTCGATCCCTGGGTTGGGAAGATCCCCTGGAGGATATTCCATGGTAACCCACCCCAGTATTCTTGCCTGGAGAATCCCATGTACAGAGGAGCCTGGCGGGCTACAGTCCGCAGGGTTGCAAAGAGTTGGACATGATTTAACATGCACACGCGGAAGAGGCAGGTGATATACCTCAATGCATGGGGACATTTACTGAATGCTGAGAGGCAATAAAATTTAAAATATATACATAATTTTAAATTAATTAAAAAAAATTTTTGGCTGCCCCACATGGCTTGTGGGATCCCAATTCCCCAACCAGGGATTGAACCCAGGCCCCCACAGTGAAAGCCAGGAATCCTAACCATTAAGCCACCAGGGAACTGTAAAATATACATAATTTTCTAAAATTATTTTTCATAAAGAAAAATAGCACAACTACAAATAAAACATTAGGAATGAAAGTAAATATTCAGAATGAGAAAAATATTTTACAAACTTTTTTAAAGTTGAAAACTACCACAAACATAATAAAACCCAGAAAAATAAAATATCTTTATTAATGACCTGCTACATCTTTGTAACATTTTTTTCCTTAGTGGTTGGCTACATGTTCTTTGCCAAACTCTTTAAATGATGATAGTCTTATCAGGGAAATTAGAAAGATGGCCTAACCTCCATCGTGGTGGATAAAGTGTCCTCAGTTTTTGTCCCAGTTGTCAATTTATTGCATCTCACCTCCCAATAACACTTCATTGTTCTCCTATAATTAAATAAGCTTGTCGTTCAGTTGCTAAGTCATGTCTGATTCTTTGCAACCCCAAGGACTGCAGCCCACCAGGCTTCCCTGTCCTCCACCATCTCCCGGAGCTTGGTCAAACTCATGTCCACTGAGTCGGTGATGCCATCCAACCACCTCATCCTCTTTTGCCCACTTTGCCTCTTGCCCTCAATCTTTCCCAACATCAAGGTCTTTTCAATGAGTCAGCTCTTCGCATCAGGTGGCCAAAGTGTTGGAGCTTCAATATCAGTCCTTCCAATGAATATTCAGGGTTTATTTCCTTTAGGATTGACTGGTTTAATCTCCTTGCAGTCCAAGGAGACTCTCAAGGGTCTTCCCTAGCACCACAGTTTGAAAGTATCAATTCTTCTGTGCTCAGCCTTCTTTATGGTCCAATTCTCACATCCCCACATGACTACTGAAAAACAATTAAGCTGGACCCTGGAAATACTTGCCTTTAGCTTCTCTTCTTTTCTCAGCTATTTGTAAGGCCTTATCAGACAACCGTTTTTCCTTTTTGCATTTTTTTTTTCTTGGGGATGGTCTTGATCACTGCTTCCTGTACATGTTACGAACCTCCGTCCATAGTTCCATATATAACAAAGATCCTCATGACCCAGATAACCACGATGATGTGATCACTCAACTAGAGCCAGACATCCTGGAATGCTAAGTCAAGAGGGCCTTAGGAAGCACCACTACAAACAAAGCTAGTGGAGGTGATGGAATTCCAGCTGAACTATTTCACATCCTAAATGATGATGCTGTGAAAGTTGTGCACTCGATATGCCAGCAAATTTGGAAAACTCAGCAGTGGCCATAGGACTGGAAAAGGTCAGTTTTCATTCCAATCCCAAAGAAAGGCAGTGCCAAAGAATGCTCAAACTACCACACAATTGCACTCATCTCACACACTAGCAAAGTAATGCTCAAAATTCTCCAAGCCAGGCTTCAACAGTATGTGAACTGAGAACTTCCCGACATGCAAGCTGGATTTAGAAAAGGCAGAGGAACCAGAGACCAAATTGCCAACATCCACTGGATCATTGAAAAAGCAAGAGAGTTCCAGAAAAACATCTACTTCTGCTTTATTAACTGTGCCAAAGCCTTGACTGTGTGGACCACAACAAACTGTGGAAAATTCTTAAAGAGATGGGAATACCAGACCACCTTACCTGCCTCCTAAGAAACCTGTATGCAGGTCAAGAAGCAACAGTTAGAACTAAACATGGAACAACAGACTGGTTCCAAACTGGGAAAGGAGTGCATCAAGGCTGTATGTTGTCATCCTGTGTATTTAACTTATATGCAGAGTACATAATGCGAAATGCTGAGCTGGATAAAGCACAAGACAGAATCAAAATTTCCAGGAGAAATATCAATAACCTCAGATATGCAGATGACACCACCCTTATGGCAGAGAGTGAAAAGGAACTAAAAATCCTCTCTCTTGATAAAAGCAAAAGAGAAGAGTGAAAAACCTGGCTTAAAACTCAACATTCAGGAAACTAAGATCATGGCATCTGGTCCCATCACTTCATGGCAGATACATGGGGAAACAGTGGAGACAGTGAGAGACTCTTTTAGGCTCTAAAATCACTGCAGATAGTGACTGCAGCCGTGAAATTAAAAGACGCTTGCTTCTTGGAAGAAAAGCTATGACCAACTTAGATGGCATATTAAAAAGCAGAGACATTACTTTGCCAACAAAGTCCATCTAGTAAAAGTTATGGTTTTTCCAGTAGTCATGTATGGATGTGAGAGTTGGACTATAAAGAAAGCTGAGAGCTGAAGAATTGATGCTTTTGAACTGTAGTGTTGGAGAAGACTCTTGAGAGTCCTTTGGACTGCAAAGAGATACAACCAGTCCATCCTAAGGGAAATCGGTCCTGAATATTCATTGGAAGGACCGATGCTGAAGCTGGAAACTTCAATACTTTGGCCACCTGATGCAAAGAACAGACTCTTTTGAAAAGGCCCTGATGCTGGGTAAGATTGAAGGCAGGAGGAAAAGCAGACGACACAGGATGAGATGGTTGGATGGCATCACCGACTCGATGGACATGAGTTTGAGTATGCTCCAGGAGTTGGTGATAGACAGGGAAGCCTGGCGTGCTGCAGTCCATGGGGTCTCAAAGAGTCAGACAGGACTGAGCGACTGTACTGAGCTGAACTGGAAATTCTTGCTTGCCAGCGGCTATGCGTTAAGCTTTGCCAGGAGAGGGCGCTGGAGAGACACTGGATGAGAAAGGGGTTTCCCTTCCTGGATCAGGAGCGTTCCTGGCCGCGGCTCCTGTAGCAATGGGGATCCCCTAGCATCTGGCTCCTGCAAGACACACGACTTCTGCAGGGTCTGACTTTTCCAGCAGTACGTGTGGCTTCTGCAGCACTCAGGTCCCCTGATGCCCGGCAGTCAGGAGCTCCCTTGGTACCGAGGCACTATCCTCTGGCAGTTCCGGGTTCTGCCTCGAATAGCAGAACCTTGAACAGCTTCCCCCGGCATTTTCTCCTATGGCTTTGGGGCAGGTTCTAACACTTGACATCTCCCCGTGGATGGTTCCTCTGGCACTCCAGCGGCAGATTTCCATTCTGAAAGGTGTGAGGTCACATCTCATCGTGGGTTACATTTCCCTGACAATTAGGGATGTTGAGCATCTTCTCACGTGCCTTTTTGCCATCTGTATGTCTTCTTTGCAGAAATGTCTATTCAGGTCTTCTGCCCACTTTTTAATCATGTTGCTTTTTTTTTTCTTTCTGATATCGAGTTGTATAAGTTGCTTCTCTACTTTGGATATTAACCCCTTATCAGTCATATCATTTGCAAATATTTTCTCCCATTCAGTAGGTTGTCTTTCCATCTTGTTGACGGTTTTCTTCGCTGTGCAAAAGCTTTTTAAGTTTAACTAGGTCCCATTTGTGTGTTTTTTGTTTTTTTGTTTTTTGCTTTTATTTCATTTGCTTTAGGAGACAGATCCAAAAAATATTGCTATGATTTATGTCAAAGAGTGTTCTGCCTCATTTTCTTCTAGGAGCTTTATGGTTTCTGATCTTACTTTTAGATCTTTAATCCATTTTGAGTTGATCTTTGTATATGGTGTTAGTAAAGTAATTCTTTATGTTAAACTTTCTTGTTTAAGTTGTGATGAGGTTTCTGCCTCCTGATTGGACCCTGACTAATAATACATCTTTACCACCCACTGTTGGTAACAATTAGGATAAATTTTAAGGATTATTTTTGCATTTAAAGAAATCTTTATCAAGTTTTGGGCTTCCCAGGTGGTGCTAGTGGTAAAGAACCTGTCTGCAAATGCAGGAGACATAAGAGACTAGGGTTTGATCCCTGGTTCGGGAAGATCCCCTGGAGGAGGGAATGGCAACCCATTCCAGTTTTCTTGCCTGGAGAATCCCTTGGACAGAGGAGCCTGGCCGGCTACAGTCCATGGCGTCACAAAGAGTTTGATACAACTGAAGTGACTTCGCTTGCACACACTAGCCAGTTTTACATATGAGCTGTAAGAATTTCAGGGCATTTTGAATTATTTTGCTCAGTGACTAATCTTCAAAACCCTTCGAAGTCATAGATGGCCTCCCTGAAGTGGCAATCTGCGAGTTTTATTTTGTCTATATCAAGGTCAGCATTTCACGTCAAATTGACAAGGAAGTCACATTGTTTTCCAATGTGTTCATACAGTTCATCAATCAGATTATCAAACAATCCAAAAATTTGTTCATTATTTTCTATTCAAAAATTTTATTTCCCCTAAATCAATTACTGCTTTTCATGTAATCTGAAAGCTTATTGCTACAATTTGCTTCTCAGTGTCAGACTAATTTATATTTAATTTCTTTTTCATCTTTATTGCTTCTGTTGTGTTCAGTTGCACAAGTATGTCTGACTCTTTGTGACCCCATGGATTACAGCTTACCAGGCTCCTCTGTCCATGGAATTTTCCAGGTAAGAATACTCCATTGCTTTTGTTAGAGTTCACCAATATTAAGTTGAATTTAAAGACAGCGAAAGAACTTATCCTAGGGACTTCCCTAGTGGTCCAGTGGTTAAATCTTCACTTCCACTGCAGGTGGTGTGGGTGTGATACCTGGTGGCATAACTGAGATCCTACATGCCATGGGGTGTGGCCAAAAAAAATTATACTATAACCACAATCTAGAGTCTATAATTTTATTAAAATGGTCCAAGAGAGTTTTTGAAATTGCAGTTAAAAGATGGTATCCCAGTTTTATCAAACATACTCATTCCCATCAAAAAAGGGGGAAAATGTGCACTGTGCTTAATTTATACTCTGCGAAAGACATGTCCAAACAGCACCCACTTCAGACAGGTCAGGACTTGAGTTTTCTCTGGGAGCATCACCAAATCCTCCCTCCCCTGGATTTAGTGATCCCCCAGCATCCTAAGTCCTTCATCTGTTAATGTAATGTATCTCTATGTGTGGATTTGACCCCTGGGTTGGGGAGATCCCCTGGAGGAGGAAATGGCCACCCACTCTAGTATTCTTGCCCGGAGAATCCCATGGAAAGAGGAGCTTGTTGGGCTACAGTCCATGGGGTCGCAAGAGTTGGACACGACAGAGCATAGAGCACACACACGCATTCATGTAGCTAAGGAAACCCTCTTATCAGGCGACAATCACCAACCCCTGCCCCCCAGAAACAGAAATTCCGGGCGTTCACCGTTTTAGCCTCCCCAGCAGCTGCCTGGCAAACACGTGGAAGAGTTTCCACCGACCAGCAACCTCCCTCCCAGGTCTCAGACGGAAAGCTTGAGCCTGAAGCAGACAGGGTCCATGCAGACTCACTCAGTTCTGGTGGGGGAAGGGGAGGGGAGGGGCGGGGCGAGGGGAGGGGCGGGGCGAGGAGGAGGGGCGGGGTGAGGAGGAGGGGCGTGAGGGGCGGGGCGGAGAGGAGAGGGGCGTGGCGGTGACTTGGCATGGGCGGGTAATACTATGCTTCTGAAGAGGTGAGATTCTTAAACGCCCAGGACTTCACCGCGCTCCCCTCGGATGCTCCCTCCAGGAGCCCAGCCGCCATGCTGTGAGGAAGCTCGAGCTGGCCATGCAGGGTGCCCACACCCGGAGGCTTGTGACGGAGTTCTGGCTGACCACGGGTCTCGACCCTCAGACCTGCAGGGAGCCAGGCGGCCACCTCGTGATTCCAGCTCCAGCCCTAGAGTCACCCCAGTCCCCCAGGCTTCCCAACTGAGGTCCCAGACACGGTGGAGCAGGGACTACGGTCCTCTCTTTGCCTCGTCTGGGTTCTCAATCCGCAGAACCCAGAGGTGTCTTTAAAAAAAAAAAAAAAAAGTCAATTATTGGCCTTCCCTTAGTCCAGTGGCTAAGGCTCCGGGCTCCCAATGCAGAGGCCCCAGTTCCCTCCCTGGTCAGGGAACTAGACCCCAAAGAAGAGTGAAGATCCCCGCATGCTGTAATTAAGACCTGGTGCAGCCGAATAAGTCAGTCTTTGGTGGCGATGGTTGTGGTGGTTTAGTTGCTACGTCGTATCCGACTCTTGCGACCCCATGCACTGCCAGGCTGCTCTATCCATGGAATCCTCCAGGCAAGACTACTGGAGTGGGTTGCCATTTCCTTCTCCAGGGGATCTTCCCGACCCAGGAATCCAACTCGGGTCTCCTGAATCTTTACCGACTGAGCCATAAGGGAAGCCCAGTCAATCTATCTATCATCTATCTATATTTTTTTTTTCTAAAGGTCTCTTATGACACTAAGTTTTGAGGAGGTGGGTTTACAACCACCAGATAGAAGTACTTGTTCAGAGCTGTGGGCAGGGCAAAGGCAACCAGCTGCCCCAAGAGGCTCCCTAATGGGACGGTGACCCCCAGGCCTGACGTTGGCCGTCCTGTTAGTAGAGCCCAGTGAGGGCTGGAAGCGGGCGAGGGGATGCCCAGAGGAGCACTCATCCTGAGGCTCTAGACACTCTGAGCCCCTGGGTACAGCCCTGAGACCCAGCCACACAGGAAGGGTGGAGAATGAATCTTGGGGTGCAGGGGGGAGAACTGGCCTGCAGGGTTGGGACTTGAGAAGTGTGGATGTGTAAAACCTCCCACAAGGGACGAGCCGTGGAGTGGGGAGCCCTTCCCCAGGAGGGTTTTCACCAGCGGGTGAGGCGTGGCGCAGTGCCTGGATGTGGTGAGCAATGCAGTGAGCATCACTTCCTGCAGCTCGTTTGTCTCAGAGCCTCTGTTCCAGCCACCCTGCTAGAGCCCCGAGGCCTCCCCGGCTGCCCTGATGACGGGCTGGGCGCCCACGTCTCCGAGGGAGGTGCACGGAATACTAAAAAATTTAAATGTCGCAATCAGGACTCTGAAAGTAGCTGGAATTATTGAGGGAAATTTACAAGTGAAATAACATAAAAGGCTGCAGATGCAAATGACATTAAATTAGCAGGAACTTGGGGAACCCCAGAACAACTCGTTCTTCCCGGAGAAAGAAAGTGGTCAGAGATCACATCACAAACCAGGAAGGACAGGGGACATCCCCCCAAACCCCATATTCCAAGACGGTGTCCTCAGACCCCAGCCTTTAAGGAACTGACCCCAACCTCGCGGGGTAAGGACCGTCGTACCTTGCTTAATAGCAACCTTGATGCAACACGGAGAGCCTGAGTCATTTCTGAACTGAACGCATGTTTCATTCGGTTCCGGGTCCCCCTGGTAGCTGGCTGCTCCAGGCCCTCTGCTGGGGGGGGGGGCATCCTGAGGACCCCCTGACCTGGGGAATACGAAGTGAACACAAAGAGCAGTGGGACGCTATGTTGGGACACATGCAGAGTGGACACAACTGCCTTTAGCACTTGTATCCTCAATGTGAGCTTAAAATGCAGATTCCTGGTGTCAAGTTTTGCAAACAGCAACCCCTCCACGCTGGCCTGCTGGCCCCTCTTTCTCCAGAGGGACGTCCCACAATGCCCTCGAGGCTGAGCACCTGGGCACAGGTGACCTTCAGGTGAGAGGCTGCGTCTCCCGTTGTGAGCACCTGGGCGCAGGTGGGGAGGAGAGAGCCCTGGGCAGGGAGTCCAGAGACGGAGTTCTAAGCTCAGCTCAGCTGTCTCTACTGAGCAGCGTGACCTTGCACAGACCCTGTGCCCTGCCTGGCCTCTGCTCCGTGTCCGTGGGGGGCTCTAAGATCCCTCCCGGTGCTGAGACTCTGACTCCATGGGGGAGAGAAGAGTCATGGAGAGAAGGAAGGGTCTGGAGAGCCCTCCCAAGGTCACTGCCCTTTCGTGCTAGGAGGAACCTCTACCTGCTTATCAGCCTCCACTGCCCGGCGCCTCTGTGGTGTGACCGGACTTGGGTGGAACGCAGCGAGGCCTTTGTTTTCTCCATGGAAAAATCTCAGATAAGGACAGGGCTCTACTACAGCCAGATCAGACTGGCCTCTGTGATAGCGACCCACCGCCCCTTCCCTTGATACCCCAGCCAGCCCGCGTCCTGACCCCAGGACACAGTCACCTCTGCAAGCAAGCACAGGGTACTGGATTGGTATGAGCTCAGTGCTTCCCTGATAGGGAGCATCTAGTGGTCCTCTCTGTCTACCCATCCCTTACGATCCAGCTCAAGTTTCACCTCCTCCATGAAGCCTTCCTGGATACATCTACCTGCAGACCAACAACATCAATTCTCCCCCATCTCAGCCATGGCACTTAGTGCCCAAACTGCAGACGGAGGTCTAGGTCATTTCTATGCAATATTTAAACGCAGCTTTAAATACACAAGCCAAGAAATGTCTCCAGAACATGCCTTGTGTGGTCTTTTTCATTCATCAGATTGAGTACTTCCCAGGACTTTTCATCTACAGATGTACGATACACAGTTCTGGAAAATGTTCATATATTTTTACAAATTAACCTCTCTCCTATTATATTTTTTGTTCCCTATTTCTAAAACTGCAATTTTGGGATTCTGGATTTATCTTCTAATTTTATTTTCTCTCCTAAATTCCCAGATTTGAAGGTCATGAAGTACATAATGAAAAAGTACCCTAAATGCCCCATATGATGTAAAATCAGACCCCCTCAAAAGCACATCATCATGAATTTTCAGGATACTATGGATAAAGAAAAAGCTCTAAAAGATTCCAGGAAGAAAAATAATAGATTTCATGGGACAGGTCTTGGATCAGAATAGCCTCAGATTTCTCATTCACACCCGGCAGTAGCAATGCCTTCAAAACTCTAAAGGAAAGTGATTCCCAAACATTTATATACCCAGCTCAGCTACCACAGATCATTGTTATTCAGTCGCTCAGTCGTGTCTGACTCTGTGACCCCGTGGTCTACAGCACGCCAGGCTTCCCTGACCTTCATCATCTCCCAGAGTTTGCTCAAACTCATCTCTATTGAGTCCATGATGTTTTCTAACCATCTGATCCTCTGTTGGTTAGGAGAAAATAGACACATTGAGTGGTGCGTGGTCTCAAGACTTTGCCTCTCACACACTTTTTCTCAGAAAGCTACTGAAGGATGTGCTCAGTCAAAATGGGAAGTTAAAGCAATAAAGAGAAGAAAGAGGATCCTGCTACCTTCCTTGGTGATCCAGAGGCTAAAAGTCTGTGCTCCCAAAGCAGAGGGCCCAGCTTCCATCCCAGATCCCGCATGCCTGAACTAAGAATTCACATGCTGCAATGGAAGGTCCCACACATTACAACTAAAAGTTGAAGATCCCTCAGGCAGCAGTTACGACCCAGCAGGGCCGAAAAAATAAGTGAATATTTTATTTAAAACAAAAAAGAAAGAGGATCCAAGAAATGGGCCTCCACCCAAGCGAGAAGAGGGCAAATCCAGGACACCAGGTGGGCTCCAGGCCATGATCCCAGCTCATTTATATCTGAGCAGGGCAGAAGGAAGCAGGGAAAAACTCTTCAATATACTGAAATTAATAGAGTATCTGAATTTTTTAGAATTTGTAGATTGATTAGAATTTAGTAATAAAATGGTGATAAACCTATGGAGCATGAAGCAAAAGCTGAAGCAAGACAATTCATAAATCCAAAACAAATGAAGGTGGCAGAAAGGGAAAAATTAAAATATATGAAAAATCTAGACAGCATATTAAAAAGCAGAGACATCACTTTGCCTACAAAGTTCCGTCTAGTCAAAGCTGCGGTTTTTCCAGTAGTCATGTATGGATGTGAGAGTTGGACTATAAAGAAGGCTGAGTGCCAAAGAATTGATGTTTTGAACTGTGGTGTTGGAGAAGACTGTTGAGAGTCCCTTGGACTGAGATCCAACCAGTCAGTTCTAAAGGAAATCAACCCTGAATATTCATTGGAAGACTGATGCTAAAGCTAAAGCTCCAATACTTTGACCACCTGATGCGAAGAGCTGACTCATTGGAAAAGACCCTGATGCCGGGAAAGACTGAAGGCAGGAGGAGAAGGGGAACGACAGAGGATGAGATGGTTGGGTGGCATCACCGACTCAATGGACATGAGTTTGAACAAACTCTGGGAGTTGGTGTAGGACAGGGAAGCCTGGCGTGCTGCAGTCCATGGGGTCAGAAAGACACGACTTGGCGACTGAACAATTTGCCAGGCTGCTCCTGGAGGCCCAGGAAGGGCTGCAGGGTGTCCGTCCCGCGAGGGCCGCCAGGTGGCACCAGAGCCCGCGCATCCCCGCCACGCCTTCCCTGGACGCCCAGCTCAAACCCCGTTGGGGGGGTGTTGCAGGCGGTTCTCAGTGGTGCACACCTTCAGTCTAGCCTCCGCATCCTCAGGGGAACATTGTTGCAGTGGAAATTTTCAAATGTATCCCGAAGGAGACGGAATCGTACAGCGAAGGTTCATCTAGTTTCTCCTACCCGTCCACCCATGCCTCCCTACCCAGTTTATTTTTCAAGGCAACTCCCAGACATCCAATCATGTCATCTGTAAATTTCTCTCCATAAAATGAGGACACTTAAAAAGAAAAAAGTCGTAGTCACAACGTCATTACTATAAACGTTGAACAAACATAGATCCCGAATCAGGACTCTGAGACCTGGGGCTGGGGGCAGGGACCTCCCGGGTGAGGAATGAGTGCGCGCCCCACCGGCAGTGGGCGAGCGGAGAGAGAGGGCCCCCAGTTCCGCGTGTGGACGCCCGCAGAGCTGGGTCAGCTGGATAGGGCGGGAGAAGGGTGGACGACGAGTGCCTTCCGGGGCTGTCCTGTCTGCGCCTGTAAATTCAGCACGATTCATAAGGCTTAGAGAGTCCCTGGGACAGCAAGGAGATCCAACCAGTCCCTCCTAAAGGAGATCAGTCCTGAGTGTTCATTGGAAGGACTGATGCTGAAGCTGAAACTCCAATACTTTGGCCACCTGATGCGAAGAGCCGACTCATTGGAAAAGACCCTGATGCTGGGAAAGATCGAAGGCGGGAGGAGAAGGGGACGACAGAGGATGAGATGGTTGGATGGCATCACCGATTCGATGGATATGAGTTTGACTAAACTCCAGGAGCTGGCGAAGGACAGGGAGGCCTGGCGTGCTGTGGTCCATGGGATCGCAGAGTCGGACATGAGTGAGCGACTGAACGACAACAACATAGGGCTTAAATCTGGGCCCCTCTCTGCTCATGTGCCCAAGGAACTGACCATCTCACCTCCAAGCTGCACCCCCACTGGCTCCCTCCCAGAGCTGCTCCCCCAACGCTGACCTCAGTGGAGGACGGCCAGCTCTATCCCTTCCTTTTCTCCCATTCTTCCCTGTCTCCCCCATTTCAGGGCCAGTCCCTCCAAGGAAACAGACAGGTGTCAAGAGTCATATTTGTCCCCCATCTCCACTGGCACGCTGCCTGGGGCTCCAAAGCCGGACTGGAGGGTCAAGGCCCAGCTCTCTACTTGACCAGCTGGCTGACCCTGGGCAGGCGGCCTCCCCTTGCCCAGGTGCAAATCTTCATCCATGTGGGGGGACAGCGGTATCACGAATCGCCCTGAAGCTCCGAGGAGACCGTCCTCAATGCTGAGTTCAGTGTATCCCTTGGTGATGTTCCCGTTCAATCCGCTCTCTCATTTGTCCTCTTGACAAGCACCTACTATGTGCTGGGTGCCATGGAGCTGCTTTGAAGGAGAAAGAGCCACATCTGCCCTGGCCAAACTGGACATGGGTGCCAGTTTCGGGGTGAACAGGGTTTGCTCGGGTGAGATGAGCTAGTGGGGTGTCCCTGAGGCAGGCTCACCTGACCTGCTCAAAGGCATTCAACCCAACACAACACGGGCCCAGCATCCCGTCCTTTGCTCTCAGCCCCTGTCTGCCCTTGGTCTCAGCAGCTCTCTCCTGCCAGGCTTCCCCAAGCCTCTGGCCCATGTGATGGGAAACAGAGGCCCTGGGAGCCCCAGGAAGCTTGTTGCAGCTCAGACACCTAGAGAGACACTGAGTTGATCAGAAATACTCGGGTGTGCTGCCCGGGACCAGCTCTGGCCAGTTGGGTCACGTGGGACTGGAGGCCGCAGGGTGGATCTGCATCTGTGTGGATGGAGAGATGGGGTGGGCGAGGGGGTGGACTAGGCCCCAGGGAGCTCCGCCCAGACTCCCAGGAGTTTCTCTTCTCCCACCCATAGGGGCCCTCCAGGCATTTTGTGGATGAGGAAACCGAGGCTTAGGAAGGTGGTTTTGTTTCCTAGCTTCTGGAAAACAGCGCCGCAAACTCGGTGGCTCACTCAACAGAGACATGTTCTCTCTGCGGCTTCATGAGAAGCTCTCGATACCTACACAGTGGAGGAGGGAAACCTAAACTACTGTTCACAGGGGTCTTTGTGCAGTTGTTCAGTTGCTCAGCTGTGTGCAACTCTTTGCAACCCCATGGACTGCAGCACACCAGGCTTCCCTGTCCTTCACTGTCTCCTGGAGTTTGCTCAGACTCTCGTCTACTGAGCTGGTGACTCTATCCAGCCATCTCATCCTCTGTTGTGCCCTTCTACTCCTGCTTTCAGTCTTTACCAGGATCAGGGTCTTTTCCAATGAATTGGCTCTTTGCATCAGGTGGCCAAAGTATTGGAGCTTCAGCTTCAGCATCAGTCCTTCCAATGAATATTCCAGTATGATTTCCTTTAGGATTGACTGGTTGGACCTTCTTGCAATCCAAGGGACTCTCAAGAGTCTTCTCTAGCACCGCAGTTCAAAAGCATCAATTCTTCAGCACTTAGCCTTCTTTATGGTCCAACTCTCACATTGGTACATGACTATTAGAAAAACTATACCTTTGACTATATGGACCTTTGTTGGCAAGGTGATATCTATGCTTGTTAATACACTGTCAAGGTTTGTCATAGCTTTCCTTAGGAGGAGCAAGCATCTTTTACTTTCATGGCTGCAGTCACCATCTGCAATGATTTTGGAGCCCAAGAAAAGAAAATCTGTCACTGTTTCCACGTTTCCCCCCTATCTATTCGCCATGAAGTAATGGGACTGGATCCCATGATCTTAGTTTTGTGAATGTTGAGTTTTAAGCCAGCTTTCCACTCTCTTCTTTCACCCTCATTTGTTCCTCGTTAGTTCTTCTTCACTTTCTGCCATAAGGGTGGTGTCATCTTCATATCTGAGGTTGTTGATATGTCTCCTGGCAATCTTGATTTCAGCTTGTGCTTCATCCAGCCCAGCATTTTGCATGATGTACTCTGCAATTAAGTTAAATAAGAAGGGTAACAAGATACAGCCTTGACATACTCCTTTCCCAATTTGGAACCAGTCTGTTAGGTACCATCAAATGGAAGTTCCTGGCCAATGCAGTCAGTCCCACTCCTGGATAGTCCTGAAAGACAGTGGTGAAGGGCCAGCCTCCCAGTATTCCCATTTGACCATTGGCTTTGCTTTGGAGGAGAGGTGGCTTGGGGGTGTGGATCTACACTGACTGATGAGTGATGGACAGTTGCTTAGCTGGCTGGTCGGGAGCCTTGAATGGTTACAACCAGGAAATACAGGAAAGAGCTGCGTGGATAGAAGTCCCAGAACGAGCACCAGGTGAAGACACAAAGGTATCATGCAAGTTCCCATCAGGGCAGAGGAGGCGCTGGGTAATCAGGCTGATGAAGCGATCAGGCTCTCCTGTGAATTCATCATTCATTCATTCATTCATTCATCAGGCTCTCCTGTGAATGCCCTTCAGTCTCCCTGCTCTCTCACCCCAGTGCTTTTTCAGTAGTTACTCTTCACTACGGCCGATAAGAATATCATCCCCACTGAAGTCCCAGCTGATAAATACTAACAAAGACCAACGCTGAATCTCCAGTATGGCGGAGCAGCCTGATAATTTGTCTTGTTCCTTCACGGGAGGGAGCCAGTAGTCTGTTCCTGTAGGAACGGAGTCCTGTTCCAGAAACAGACTTGCTTTCCCTGCTCGCAGAGCTTCTGCCAGCCCCAGATTTTCAGAATGCTCCATTCATTGTCATGGTAACCCACGCAACATCCTCTCCAACCAAGGAACTCATTATAGAGTGAAAGACGTGTGGCACTGAGTTCATGCCCGAGGAATTCACGGGGCCGTGCGCCGTGACGGTAACCGTCAGCGGCAACTGTGTGGATGAAGCGGGGCATGGACTCCCGAAGGCTCCTTTGGTACCCGCTGCAGGACAGCAGCCCGCCAGGCGCATGCCTCGAGGGTGCGGTGTCTCCTCGGGGGCACCACCTGCATATGGCCCTGTTTCCCCCGTGGCCAGAATACTCAGGGGCTGATCTTTCACAGGGCATCCCCAGAGAGGCGGGATAGGTCTCAAGTGGACCAGCACGCGTAGAAGGAGTCTGTTGTACTGGTCGGGCTGACTGGTCACAGTTACTGGGGGAAATTGGAATTAGAACAGGGCATGGGGGATGGTGTCTGAACCAGAGGGTGTACTGGAGTGCCTCCCAGTCTCCTCTGGCCAAAGGTGATGGCCAGCGGGGAGCTGGTGACTCAAGGAAGATGGAATTGAGCTTTGCTGGTGGCTCAGCGGTAAAGAAACTGCCTGCGAGTGCAGGAGACACGGGTTTGATCCCTGGTCTGGGAAGATCCCACACCCTGCAGAGCAACGAAGCCCATGCACCACAACTGCTGGGCCCACGAGCTGCAACTGCTGACGCCGGTTCACCCAGAGCCCCTGCTCCGCAACCAGAGAAGCCGCTGCAGTGAGACGCACGAGCATCACAGCTAGAGAGTGGCCCCAGCTCGCCGCAACTAGAGAAAAACCGCGCAGCCACAAAGGCCCAGCGCCAGCAAAAATAAATAAACTTTTTAAAGAGAGATGAAAAGGAAAGGCAGGACCAGGAGAACTTGAATCATGTGGGAATGAAGGACGGGATCACCCCTGCCAGAAGGCAAGGGAAATACGGACAGGGAGGTGGAAAGAGGAAGCTAAGAGCATCAGCTTAGGCCCTGTGACCAGCAGCAAGTGGACTTTCTCTGTCTTCTTTTTTTCCTGTTACTTTCTGTGCAGAGCAGTGTGGGTCTCTAACTCTCTTCTTATTGGAAGTATGACTGACTGACAGCGCTTTGCTGTGATGAATGGGTGAGGGGACTTGATGTGTCTGTTGGGGGGAGACCCCAGGATTTATTCCTTGAAGCAAAGGACAAGAGCCCTCTCTGGCCCTCCTGATCCATCCTCTGTCCTCCTGCCTGCTCTGTGTCCCAGGAGGCTGACCTTGACGGACCGTATCTTCCGAGCTCCCTCACCTTCCGGCTTCTAGTTGGATGTGGTCAGTGGAGGCGTGGCATGGGCTCCGAGGTTTGGAGGAGAGGTAGGTCAGGGGATTTATCATGACTTTGACAGCAGCTGCATGTCTCTACAGCCCCCTCTAGGCCAACCCTCTTCCTTAGCCTTGACCCCATGTGGCCTTGACAGCATCGCCATCTCTCTGTCCCCTTTGGTTCCCCTTGGAGCTAGTGTCTGGATGCTTTATCATCATTCC
Organism: Odocoileus virginianus; assembly: GCF_023699985.2. NCBI lineage: Eukaryota > Metazoa > Chordata > Mammalia > Artiodactyla > Cervidae > Odocoileus > Odocoileus virginianus. Next base: position 5,821,185 of record NC_069674.1, read on the forward strand.
TGGCTCCCTTAGCCCTGCCCACATCTCATAAAGAGGCTCTTCATTAACCTTCTTCAATTAACCCTTCTCTTGGTGCCATAGCCTTCCTGCTGGGAGCGTGAGTGATCTTGGACCTTTAAGTAATTCAGTTTTACTGAAGCATAAAGTTTAAGGTGGGAGGAAATGATAAGAAATGAAGCTGTATAGGGATGCTGATCAATCCTGAGAGGCTCCATGCACTGTGATGAGGTCAGCTTTACATGCCCAGAACAAGCTCTCCAACCTCTCTGCCTCAGTTTCATCCCCTATAAAACAAGGATAATGACAGCACACCCCTTTGGGGTGACTGTGTGGAGTAGATTAAAGAAGGCTTGAGAAACACTTAGAGCAGTGCCAGGCACGGCAAGCCATCAGCATCGCTAGGGACGGTGAGTCATGGCCGAGTCTTAAGCAAGGTAGGGACCAGGTCAGATCTGGTGGTTCACAAAGTTATTCTGGAGGAACTGTGGAGAAGAAGTGGGGGTGTCAGTGAACAAGTGGAATAAAGCAAGATTAGAAGCAGGAGCACCAGTAAGGGGACTACTGCAATAGTCTTAGCAATAATAATAATAATAACGAAGACAGAGAAATTAAACTACCACCCAAACATGGAATTAAAGGAGGCTGATATGGGATACAAGAAACAGGAATGCCGACACAGTGCTTGAGATCTGTAGGTAGCTAGCTCAGTTTTGCTGAAGCATGAAGACAGTGGTAGAGCTTCCCCAGTTACACTCGTACTGGGGTCCAGAGAGCATACTTGCAGCTCACCATCAGGCTGTCCACCATCACGCCACCATTACTTCTTGACGCTTGGAATATCCACACAGAGGCTGCTTCCAGGGCCCCGAGTTCGCTCTCTCAACTCCTCCCCTGCTCTGAGCCTGTCCTCCGCTCCGCCTGCGTCGCTGGCTTCCACAGTCTTCCCCAGACCCGGTCATCACCATGCCTGCCATCTCCCCATGCCAGATCTTCTCTTCCTCCATCCTCCACTCAGTTACGAGTTTGCTCCCGTTTCACCGAGGAGGCAGCAGTGGTCAGATGAGATCTTCTCCCACCATCACTTGGCCCATCCACCTGCCTCCATGCCCCCAAACTCTCCCTTCCCATCCCCGTCCTCTGCCAAGTCATCCCTGAGACCCCGAGTTAATGCATTAGGGGTGTGGCCTGGGCCTGGGGTCTTTAAATGCTCCCAGACGATGCTAACCCCCACCCAAGTTTGGAGTCCTGCTGCAGATGAATGGCCCAAGCTCTTCCCCCTCGCCCACTCGAGGACGTTGTCCTGGAGATTGTTCCCTCCCTCCCAGCATCATTCACTTTTCCCTCCACTGGCTTTTCTCATCCACTACAAACATGCTGTTAATTCTCCCAATTTATTTTTTTCTTTGTTTGGCTGCACCTCGAGATATGCTGGTTCCGTGACCAGGGATCGAACCTGCATCCCCTGCATTGGAAGCACAGAATCTCAATTGCTGGGCCGCCAACAAAGTCCCAATTCTCCCAGTTTCAAGAAGGCTTTTCAACCCCAATTCTCCCTCCAGCTACAGCCTCCCTGCAAAGCTTCACTAGTGGATTGTCTGTACTTGTGTCCATAACTCCTCTCCTTCCCTTTGCCCCGAGGCCCCGCCAAGGCTGTTACTATCAAATTCACCAATGGCCTCCTCAGGGCTACGACCTGTGGCCACTGTTCAGTCCTCAAACTTTTCATCTCCATTCCCTGTTTTGTTATTTTTTAATTAAACTTTTTGTGATCAGTCGCTCAGTCCCGTCCTACTCTTTGCGACCCCATGGACTATGGCCAGCCAGGCTCCTCGGTCCGCAAGATTTCTCAGGTAAGAATACTGGAGTGGGTTGCCATTTCCTTCTCCAGGGGATTTCCCCGGCCCAGGGATGGAACCAGCGTCTCCTGCATTGCAGGTGGATTATTTACCACTGAGCAACCCATTAAACTGTTTATTTGGTGATAGTTGTAGATTCACACACAATTATAGGAAATAATACAGAAAGGCCCTGTTTATCCTGCAGTTTTTCTCGTTGGTGACCTCTTGCAAAACTATTGTATAACATACAATAGTGTTAGTTATCTGTGGATACTGGAAAAAATTGTCACCAACTGGGTGACTTAAAGCAATAGAGATGTGTTCTCTTCCAATTCTGGAGACAGGAAGGCCTAGGCCAGGCTGTAGGCCGGGCCTTGCCCGCTCCCGGGCTGTAAGGAGAACCTGCTCCTTGCCCTTCCAGCTCTGGTGGCTGGTCCACTGCACCCTCCTCTCTGCCTTCACATCACCTCCTGTGTGTGTGTGTGTGTGTGTGTGTGTGTGTGTGTGCCCACACACGCCCACACATGTGTGATCTCCTTCTGCCTTTCTCTTACAGGGACACTTGTAATGACATTTGAAACCCACACAGATAATCCAGGATAATCTCCTGATCTCAGGATCCTTCATTTAATTAAATCCGCAAAGACTTTTTCTCCAAGGAAGGCAGCGTTTGCAGTTTCTGGGTGCTGGAATGGGGCTACCTTTGGGAGCTGTTACCAGCTTGGCACAGCAGTGAGGACGGGACATTCCCATCACCTCAGAATTCCTCGAGCTGCCCTCTGTAGCCTCACCCAGTTCCCTCCCATCCCCGCCCTCTCCTGAACACCAGGCAACCACTAATCTCTTCTCCTTCTCTATAATTTTGTCATTTCAAGAAGGTTATATAAATGGAATTACACGATAACATTTTGAAACTGACCTTTTTCACTCTCAGCATAATCATTCTTAGTGTCACCTGTATACTTACAGGTATCAATCAGTTCAGTTCCGTTCTGTCGCTCTGTTGTGTCCGACTCTTTGCCACCCCATGGACTGCAGCAGGCCAGGCTTCCCTGTGCATCACCAACTCCCGGAGCTTGCTCAAACTCATGTCCATTGAGTTGGTGATGCCATCCAACCATCTCATCCTCTGTTATCCCCTTCTCCTCCCGCCTTCAATCTTTTCCAGCATCAGGGTCTTTTCCAATGAGTTCTTTGCATCAAGTGGCCAAAGTATTGGAGCTTCAGCTTCAGCATCAGTCCTTCCAATGAATATTCAGGACTGATTTCCTTTAGGATTAACTGGTTGGATCTCCTTGCAGTCCAAGGGACTCTCAAGAGTCTTCTCCAACACCACAGTTCAAAAACATCAATTCTTCAGTGCTCAACTTTCTTTATAGTCCAACTCTCACATCCATACATGACTACTGGGAAAACCATAGCCTTGACTAGATGGACCTTTGTGGTTATCAATAGCTTATTCTTTTCCATGGCTTAGAGGGAGCCCATGGTATGGTTGTGCCTGTTTAACCCACCATTCATCCACCCAAGCCATTTTGCCTGTTTTCAGGTTAGGGCTATTATGAATAAAGCTGCTATGAAGATTCACAGGCAGATTTGGGGGTGAACATAAGTTTTCAGTTCTCTGGGATAAGTGCCCAAGAGTGCAATAACTGTGTTAACTGCATGTTTAGATTTATAAGAAACAGCCAAACTGTTTTCCAGGAGACCAGTCTGCATTCCCACTGGTAACGTATTGGGCAAGTCATTCAGTTTCTCTACGTCTTCACTGGCATTAAGTGTTATCCTAGTTTCTATTTTAGCATTCTGATAGGTGTATATTTTAATGTAGAGTCAGTGAATAGCCTTCCATAGGCTTATTTGCCACCCTTACTTTCTATTTGGTGAAGTGTCTGTTCATGTCTTTTGCACATTTTCTGATTGGATTGTTAGGGTGTTTTTTTTTTTTAAACATCTTAGTTTGAAGCACTCTTCGTGTAGTCTGAACACTAGGGATTTGTCTGATAAGTGATTTACACATATTTTCTCCTACCCTTTAGCTTTTATTATCATCCTCTTAGCAGAATCCTTCAAAAGCAAATTTTTAAAATATTCATCCATTTTTCCTTTTATGGGTGGTGCCTCTGGTGTCAAGTCAAAGAGCTCTTCACCCAGCTCTAGACTCCAAAGATTTCTTCTGATATTTTTTCTAAGAGTTTTATAGTTTTTTAAAAAAATTATTGAATCTGGTTTTTGCTTGCTTGCATTTTTTTTTTTTATGTAGCCGCTCCAACTCTTAGCTGAGGCATGTGGGATCTAGTTCCCTTACTCGGGATTGAATCCCAGGCCCCCCACATTGAGAGGATGGAGTCTTAGCCACTGGACCACCAGAGAAGTCCCGAGTTTTACAGTTTTATCTTTTACATCTAAGTCTGTAATCCATTTTGAGTTAATGTTGTGTAAAGTGTGAGAGTTAAATGGAGTTCTTTTTTTTTTTTTTTTTTATGCCTTTGAATGTCCAGTTGTTCCAACACCATTTGGTGAAAGGCAATTTTTTGTCCACTGAATAGCTTTCACACTTCTGTTACAAATCAGTTGAGCAGGGCTCCCCTGGTGGCTCGTGGATAAGAATCCACCTGCCACTGCAGGAAACACGGGTTCGATACCTGGTCCGGGAAGATTCCACGTGCCGTGGAGCAACTAACCTCATGGGATACAGCTATGGAGCCTGTGCCCTGGAGCCCAGGAACTGCAACTACTGAAGCCCGAGACCTATCACCTGTGCTTCGCAGCAAGAGAAGCCCCTGCACCCGCAACTAGAGAGTGGCCCCTGTTCTCTGCGACCCGAGAAAGCCTTCACACAGCACCAGAGACCCAGCACAGCCAAAAATAAATAAATAAAAATTTTAAAACTTAGTTGAACCTATTAGTGTGAGTTTATTTCTGGATCCTCTATTCTGTTTTATTGATCTACCCATGAATCCCTCTGCTGGTATCATGCAATCTTGATTACTATAGCTCAGCCCGGGGGAGAGTGATTCTCCACCTTATTCTTCTTTTCCAAAAATGTGTTAGGTATTCTAGTTCTTTTGCCTTTCTACATAAATTTTAAAATAATCTTCTCTTTGTCAACCGAAACTCCTGCTGGGATTTTGATAGGAATTGAGTTAACCTAAATATCAGTTATTTCTGAAAGAATTGATGCCTCTGCTATGTTGAATCTTCCAAACCATCCACATGCTGTGTCTGTCCACTGATTTAGGTTTTCTTTGACTTCTTTCATGTTCATTGGAAGGTTTTCAACATATACATCCTGCACATGTTTTGTTATATTTACACTAAATGTTTTCACCTTTGAGTAATCATAAGTGGTATTGTATTTTTAATTTCAATGTCCACATGGTCATTGCCAGTATATAGAAATGCTGTTGAGTTTTTAAAATCATCTTATTATCTGTGGTCTTGCAAAACTCACTTATTAGTTCTAGGAGGTTGCTTTGTTCGTGGATTTTTTAAAAAATATTTATGGGATTCTCTGTACAGACAATCATGTCATCTTCAAATAGAGATACTTTTATTTCTTCTTTATGATCTCTATATCTTGTCTTTTTTTTTTGCCTTGTTGATCTGGCTAGTGCTTCCAGCAGTGTGCTGAATAAAAGTAACAAGAGTGAACATTTTTGCCTTTGGCTCTTAGGGAAAAAGCATGCAGTCTTTCATCTTTAAGGGTGTTAGCTCAAGGTGTGCTGTAACTCTATCAAGTTGAGGAAGGTACTTCTATTCTAAGTTTTCTGAGAGTTTTTTTTAATCATGAATGGGTGTTGAATTTTATCAAATGCTTTCTCTGCACTGACTGATGTGCCATGTGATTTTTCTTTAGCCTGTTAATGTGGTAGGTTGCATTGATGGATTCTTCTGGATTGAAGCAAATTTGCATGCCTGGAATAAGCATCTCACATATTTTTCTTACCTGTTGTCTGTCTCATCTGAAGGCTAGTTCCAAATGGCAAGAAACTTTTTGATTCATTTTATTCACTGCTGTATCCTAGACCCCCAAACAATGCCAGGCATGCAGTGAGCTCTCATTATCTACTTGTTGAATGAATGAAAGAACAGTACAGAGATGAAGAGAATTCCCAAGATTAAGGTGAAGGGAGACTCCAGCTGTGGGCAGCCAGTCCAGGTAGAACCAGTCAGAGAGGCCCAGAAGAGCCTGTAGAGTCTGAATGCCCTGAGAATTTTAGAATCTGCAGAGTGTTGGGGTCGATTTGGTGATGATGTGTGTGTGTTAGTTGCCCACTTGTGTCCGACTCTTTGTGGCCCCATGGACTGTAGCCCATCAGGCTTCTCTGTCCATGGAATTCTCCAGGCAAGAATACTGGAGTGGGTATCCATTCCTTTCTCCAGGGAATCTTCCTGATTTGATGATAAGTATGTAGAAAACTAAGCAAACAAGCATTTTTTTTTGGAAAAGGTAATCATTATGGTGGTACATCCACACAATGGAGTATTATTCTAAAAAGAAATGAGCTTATAAGCCATAAGAAGACATAAAAAGAGGAGGCTTAAATGCAGATGACTAAGTGAAAGAATCCAATATGAAAAGGCTACATTCTAACTATAAGACATTCTATTAGTATAATTCTAACTATATGACATTCTATTAGTATAATTCTAACTATATGACATTCCAAAAAAGGCAAAGCTATGGAAAGATCTTAATGACCAAGATAACCATGATGGTGTGATCACTCACCTAGAGCCAAACATCCTGGAATGCGAAGTCAAGTGGGCCTTAGGAAGCATCACTATGAACAAAGCTAGTGGAGGTGATGGAATTCCAGTTGAGCTATTTCAAATCCTAAAAGATTAGGCTGTTAAAGTGCTGCACTCAATATGCCAGCCAATTTGGAAAACTCAGCAGTGGCCACAGGACTGGAAAAGGTCAGTTTTCATTCCAATCCCAAAGAAAGGCAATGCCAAAGAATGTTCAGACTACTGCACAATTGCACTCATCTCACACACTAACAAAATAATCTCAAAATTCTCCAAGCTAGGCTTCAACAGTACGTGAACCATGAACTTCCAGATGTTCAAGCTGGATTTAGAAAAGGCAGAGGAACCGGAGATCAAATTGCCAACATCCGCTGGATCATCAAAAAAGCAAGAGAGTTCCAGAAAAATATCTACTTCTGCTTTATTGATTGCACCAAAGCCTTTGACTGTGTGGATCACAACAAACTATGGAAAATTCTTAAAGAGATGGGAATACGAGATCACCTTACCTGCCTTCAGAGAAACCTGTATCCAGGTCAAGAAGCAACAGTTAGAACTGGACGTGGAACTACAGACTGGTTCCAAATTGGGAAAGGAGTACGTCAAGTCTGTACATTGTCACCCTGCTTATTTAACTTATATGCAGAGTACATCATGCGAAATGCTGGGCTGGATGAAGCACAAGCTGGAATCAAGACTGCAGGAAGAAGTATCAATAACCTCAGATATGCAGATAACACCACCCTTATGGCAGAAAGCGAAGAGGCACTAAAGAGCCTCTTGATGAAAGTGAAAGAGTGAAAAAGGTGGCTTAAAACTCAACATTAAAAAACTAAGATCAGGGAATCCGGTCCCATCCACTTCATGGCAAATTAGATGGGGAAACAATGGAAACAGTAACTGACTTTATTTTCTTGGACTCCGAAATCATTGCAGATGGTGACTGCAGACAAGACACTAAAAGATGGCTGCTGCTTGGAAGAAAAGCTATGACCAACCTAGACAGCATATTAAAAAGCAGAGACATTACTTTGTCAACAAAGGTCTGTCTAGTCAAAGCTATGGTTTTTCCAGTAGTCATGTATGGATGTGAGAGTTGGACCATAAAGAAGGCTGAGTACCAAAGAATTGATGCTTTTGAACTGTGGAGTTGGAGAAGACTCTTGAGAGTCCCTTGGACTGCAAGGAGATCCAACCAGTCAATCCTAAAGGAAATCAGTCCTGAATATTCAGTGGAAGGACTGATGCTGAAGCTGGAGCTCCAATACTTTGGCTACCTGATGCGAAGAACTGACTCATTGGAAAAGACCCTGAGGCTGGGAAAGATTGAGGGCAGGAGGAGAAGGGGATGACAGAGGATGAGATAGTTGGATGGCATCACCGACTCGATGGACATGAGTTTGGGCAAGCTCTGGGAGTTGGTGATGGACAGGGAGGCCTGGCGGGCTACAGTCCATGGGGTCGCAAAGAGTTGGACACCACTGAGCGACTGAACTGAACTGACGGAAACAGTAAAAAGGTCAATGGTTGCTAGAGGTTAGGTTAGGAAAGGGGAAGATGAAGAGATGGAGCATAGAGGATTTTTAGGCAGTGAAATTACTCTGGATGATACTATGATGCTGGATATATGTTGTTATACATTTATCCAAACCCAGAGAATGTGCACCAGCCAGAGTGACTCCTATGGTAGCTGATGGGCTCTGGGTTATTGAGATGTGTCAGTGTGTGTGTGTTCATCGGTAGTAACAAGTGTAACTGCTCTGGTGGGAGATGCTGGTTACAAGGGAGGCTGTGTATCAGGTGGGGCGGGGGAGGGAGTATAACGAAACTGCCTGTACTTTCTGCTCTATTTTGCTGAGAATCTAAAATTGCCCTAGGGTATTACTTGGCGGTCCAGTGATTAGGACTTTTCGCTCTAACTACTGAAGGCCCGGGGTTTGATCCCGCAAGCCACGTGGTGTGACCAAAATTAAAAAAAAAAAAAAAAAACTCAAAAAAAAATAAAGCAGGCTTAAGCTAAGTATGAACTCTAGAGAAAACAAAAGTTACCAGGAAAGGAGGAACATTCAGTTTGCTATATGGGCTCAGCCAGGTTTCCTGGGGCCTGAAGTTAATAAAACTGAAGGAGAACTCTTTAAGAAAAGAAAAACACTAAATCAGGAAAAAATCTGATCAAATCTCAGAGCAATTTCTGGAAGTTTTGTACTTTCTCTGTCCTGACAAAGCCCAAACTCCTGAGCAAGCATCCCAAACACCCTGCCCTGGACGCTGGTCTTCACCTTCTCCTGCACAAATGGGGGGCCGGCAGTGCTTGGCTTCTCAAAACTCAGCACCAAGACAGCCTCTTTCGTGAATGTACCCCCCTACCCTCCTCCCCAGGGCTTCCTGCAGGGCGTGGGAAGAAGCCAGAGGTGAATTTGAATTCCAGCTCTGCCACTTATGAGCTACATGGCCTCAGACACATCCTTTGACCTCCCAAAGCTTCGTGCTTTATCTTCTGTAAATACAAATAATGTCCGTCCTACAGGACGGCTGGAAAGAACAAACACCTGATATAGAGCTGGTATGTGGTGAGGGTGAGGAAACATGTCTTTCTTACTGCCTAGCAGCCTTAATTTTTCTTTTACTTGTGGTAAAAAAACAAACAAAAAAGAATTTACCATCTTAACCATTTTTAAGTGTAAGGATCTATGGCATCAAGCATCAGCACCACCCATTCATGGGGCTCTTTTCATCTGGCAGGACCAGTTCTGTCCCATTAAACCCTAACTGCCCACTCCTCCTCCCCACCCCCGCAGCCCCTGGCATCCTCCGTTCCACTTTCTGTCCCCTCCAGCATTGGGACTGGCCTCTGTGACTGCACTGTGTGATGGTTTGACCTTCTCCCTGTTGTGACAGTGAAAGTGAAAGTTGCCCAGTCATGTCCAACTTTTTACGACCCCATTATACAGTATACAATCCATGGAATTCTCCAGACCAGAATACTGGAGGGGGTAGCCTATCCCTTCTCCAGCGGATCGTCCTGACCCGGGAATTGAACCAGGGTCTCCTGCATTGCAGGTGGATTCTTTACCAACTGAGCTATCTATTTACATGTATTCATCCCCCATCTGGGGCTTCCCTGGTGGCTCAGATGGTGAAGAATCCACCTGAAATGCTGAAAACCTGGGTTCAATCCCTGGGTCAGGAAGATCCCCTGGAGAAGGAAATGGAAACCCACCGCAGTATTCTTGCCTGGAGAATCCCATGGACAGATGAGCGGGCTACAGTCCATGGGGTCGCAAAGAGTCAGACGTGACTGAGTGACTCAAACTTTCACTTTTCATCCCCCATGAGGTCCAGGGGTGTCTCACACCCTGCTCCACAGTCTGGTACAGAGCCAGGCCCACGGTAATACCAGCTCCAGGAAGAGACGCAGGACCCCTGAGCAAGATACACAGCCAGAGGGTTTTGAATGGGTTTGGGGATTCCTGGTCTGATTTTACGTAGCCAGTGATCAGAAAATATTAAAAGTCTAACAGATGATACAGATGATTTTTGTAAGCATTTACTTATTTGTTGCATGGGTAAAATAGTCTAAATTCAAAAGTTACAAGTGAAAATAGAGTGGAAAGTAAATGTCCCTCCACTCCAACCTCCAGCCCTTCATAAGAGGCCACCGCTGTGCCCATTTTCTCCTGGATCCTTCTAGAGGACTTGTGTGTGTGTATAGCGGAGCACTCACGAGCACATACGTCACACATCACACACTTCGGCACACTTTGCACACTGTCCTGCACACTTTTCTTTTATTCTCTTCCCTTGTCTTTGAGATTCTTCTCTATCCTCCTCTATCAGTACATAGAGGGTTTCCCTACTGCTTGATAGATTCATTGAGTGGTGTATTTATCTTGTCACATGTTTACACCTGATTTAGACATCTCCAACTTCTTGGTATTCAAGCAGTACTACAGTGAACAACTCCAGATCTCACTTACTAACAATTGAATTTTATATAGTGTGTATCTGTTAATCCCAAACTTAATTTATACCTCCCACCCTCTTTGGTAATCCTACATTTGTTTTCTGTGTCTGTGAGTCTATTTCTGTTTTGTAAATAAATTCATTGGTATCATTTTTTAGATTCCACATACAAGTGATAGCATATGATGGTTGTCTTTCTCCGATGCAGGCAACAGAATCTTATTCAGCCTTAAAAGAGAGGGAATTCTGACACATGCTACAACATGGAAGAATCTTGAGGTCCTTCTAGTGAACTGTCAGTCACTTAAGGGCAACTACTGTAGGGTTTCGTTTATGCCAGGTCTCAAAGCAGTCAGGTTCACGGAGACAGAAAGGCGGGGGAGTGAGCAGAGAGGTTCATCTGGGTTTCCAGAGACCCTGCAGAGAGAGGAGCAGAGCTGGGAGGGACCCACATGAGAACTTGGGGCTCCCCTGATAGCTCAGCTGGTAAAGAATCCACTTGCAATGCGGGAGACCTGGGTTCGATCCCAGGGTTGGCCTGGAGAATTCCATGGACTGTATAGTCCATGGGGTTGCAAAGAGTCAGACAGGACTGAGAGACTTTCACTCACTCACTCAGATTGAGACCATGAGTGTGCAAGTGGATAATGGGGTGAGGGACATCAGTCCGAGCATGTCCCAGCACCTGTGTGTGTGTGGTGTGTGTCTGTGTGTGTGTGTGTGGTGTGTGTGGTGTGTGTGTGTATGTGTGGTGTGTGTGTGTGATGTGGTGTGTGTGTGGTGTGTGTGTGTACGTGTGGTGTGTGTGTGTGTGGTGTGTGTGTGTGTGGTGTGTGTGTGTGGTGTGTGTGTGTGTGTGGTGTGTGTGTGTGGTGTGTGTGTGTGTGGTGTGTATATGTGTGTGGTGTGGTGTGTGTGGTGTGTGTATGGTGTGTGTGGTGTGTGTGTGGTGTGTATGTGTGTGTGGTGTGGTGTGTGTGTGTATGTGTGTGTGTGTGTGGTGTGCGTGTGTGGTGTGGTGTGTGTGTGTGGTGTGCGTGTGTGGTGTGCGTGTGTGGTGTGGTGTGTGTGTGTGGTGTGCGTGTGTGGTGTGGTGTGTGTGTGTGGTGTGTATATGTGTGTGGTGTGGTGTATGTGTGGTGTGGTGTGTGTGGTGTGTGTGTGGTGTGGTGTGTGTGGGTGTGTATATGTGTGTGGTGTGGTGTGTGTGTGTGGTGTGTGTGGTGTATATGTGTGTGGTGTATGTGTGGTGTGGTGTGGGTGTGTGTGTGGTGTATGTGTGGTGTGGTGTGTATGGTGTGTGTGTGGGGGTGTGTATATGTGTGTGGTGTGTATATGTGTGTGGTGTGGTGTGTGTGGTGTGTGTGGGGGGGTGTGTATATGTGTGTGGTGTGGTGTATGTGTGGTGTGGTGTGTGTGGTGTATATGTGTGTGGTGTATGTGTGGTGTGGTGTGGGTGTGTGTGTGGTGTATGTGTGGTGTGGTGTGTATGGTGTGTGTGTGGGGGTGTGTATATGTGTGTGGTGTGTATATGTGTGTGGTGTGGTGTATGTGTGGTGTGGTGTGTGGTGTGGTGCATGTGGGTGTGTATATGTGTGTGTGTGGTGTGTGTGTGGTGTGTGTGTGGTGTGTAGTGTGTGTGGTGTGTGTGTGTGGCATGTGGTGTGGTGTGTGTGGTGTATGTGTGTGGTGTATGTGTGGTATGGTGTGGGTGTGTGCGTTTGTGGTGTGGTGTGTGTGTGGTGTGGTGTGTATGTGTGTGTGGTGTGGTGTGTGTGTGGTGTGTGTGTGTATGTGTGTGGTGCGTGTGTGGTGTGGTACGTGTGTGTGTGTGGTGTATGTGTGGTGTGGTGTGTGTGTGGTGTATGTGTGGTGTGGTGTGTGTGTGTGTGTGTGTGTGGTGTCGTGTGTATGTGGTGTGTGTGTGGTGTGGTGTGTGTGGTGTATGTGTGGTGTATGTGTGGTGTGGTGTGGGTGTGGTGTATGTGTGGTGTGGTGTGGGTGTGTGTGTTTGTGGTGTGGTGTGTGTGTGGTGTGGTGTGTATGTGTGTGTGGTGTGTGTGTGTGGTGCGTGTGTGGTGTGGTATGTGTGTGTGTGTGGTGTATGTGTGGTGTGGTGTGTGTGTGGTGTATGTGTGGTGTGGTGTGTGTGTGTGTGTATGTGGTGTGGTGTGTGTGTGGTGTATGTGTGGTGTGGTGTGTGTGTGTGTGTGTGGTGTGGTGTGTGTGTGGTGTATGTGTGGTGTGGTGTGTGTGTGTGTGTATGTGGTGTGGTGTGTGTGTGGTGTATGTGTGGTGTGGTGTGTGTGTGTGTGTGTGTGTGGTGTGTGTGGTGTGTGTGTGGTGCGTGTGTGGTGTGGTGTGTGTGTGGTGCGTGTGTGGTGTGGTGTGTGTGTGGTGTGGTGTGTGTGTGGTGTGTGTGTGTATGTGTGTGGTGCGTGTGTGGTGTGGTATGTGTGTGTGGTGTGTGTGGTGTGTGTGTGTGGTGTGGTGTGTGTGTGGTGTGTGTGTGTATGTGTGTGTGTGTCCTGGAGTGGGTACCGCCTGCGATCGTCGGATGCTCGGGCGGTCTGGGTGAGCCCGCGGAGGAGCAGGCGCGCCTACAGAAGTCCAGCGCGTCCCCGCTCAGCCCGAAGCTCACGACGGGCCTGCGAGCCGGGCGATCAGAAGTGCGGATGCACGGGGCGACGCCGTCTGCTCCGATCCCTAACTCATTATTAAGCCGCTCGCTCTTTGCAGACGCTCCCTGCGCCTCCCCCGCTCCGGGCTGCAGCGGCGGCGCAGGCGCCGGGCCGAGCCGAGCGCCGAGCGGGGAGCGAGCGGCCGCGCTCCGGGCCGGGGTCCCGGGGGAGCAGGTGAGCGACCCGCGCCGCGCGGTCCCCAGGCCCCTGGCGGAGACGCCGCCGGGCCGCGCTGCGCCGGCGCCCCGGCCTCCCCTGTTTGTCGGTGCCCGTCTTGCCTGTGTTGACATCACCCCTCCCTCCCTTGCCTGGCACCCCTCCTCCCCCACCCCGCCTGCTATCTCCTCTCCTCCCGCCTGCCTGGCATCCCTCGCCCCCCCACGTCTGGCATCTCCCCCCGCCTTCCCTGGCCTGGCATCTCCCTGTCCTCCCCCCTCCCCCCGGCTGGCACCTCCCTTCTTTCCCCTGGCTGGCACCTCCCCTTACCTGGCAGCCGCCTTCTGCCTCTTCCTCCTCCTCTCCTTCTTTCCTGATCACCCCCCACCCCACTCCTGACTCTCCCTCTCCTGCCGGGCACCTCCCCCACTCCCTTTCTTGCACCTCTTCTGTGCCTGGCCGACTCCCATCCCTCCCCTCGCATTCTCCCTACTCCTCACCCCTGCCTGGCATCTTACCCCCCCCAGTACCTCCCCATTCTCCCCTGTCTTTCCCCTCTTTCCCTTTGCCTGGCACCCTCCTGCCTGCTACCTTCCTCTCCTCCCCCGTGTCTGGCACCCACCTCCCCTCCCCATCGCCTGGCACTTCCCCATGCTGCTCCTGACTGGCACCCTCTGCCTTCTCCCCACCCCCTGCCTGGCACCTGCCCTCCTTCCCCAGCCTGACATCTCCCTTCCTGCCCACTGCCTGCCTGGCACCTTCCCTGTCTCCACTTGGCATCCTCCGGCCTGGACACCTGTCCCCCATTCAGATTGTCCCTCTGTTTCCCACCTTCCCGCAGGTCACCTCCTCCCAACCCTGGCCTGGCATCGTCTCCCCTCTTGGCATCGTCCTCATCTCATTGCCTCCCCTTCCTCCTCACCCTTCTGGCCAACACCACCTACACGTGATCCTCAACTGCTCTCAAGCCCCCCGCCCCGACTCCATACTTAACCGAACTGCCCCTTACACCCCACCATCTGCCCGGGTTCTGACCCTCGCTCCCAACTGTCCTGCTCTCGTGTGGGAGTGAAGCCAGGAAAGCTGTGCCCACAGGGGGGCTCAGTGTGAGCTGGGCGAAGTACAGAGCAGGTCAGCTCTACCTGCTGGCCACCCCCAGGATTCCCTTGGGATGGACCTGAGCTCTAGAAGGCATCCAGCTCCCATCCTGGCTCACGGTCCTCCTCTCCCTTCCGCCAAGTCTTCCCTATTGGCCTCCCTTGCCAGGGCCCGGGCTCTGCCTGCATCTTCTGCTCTCATCCTCCCAGCTCTGCCGGCGGGAGGACCTGGCCTCCAACAGCTTCCTGCTCTCACACTGGTCCTTCCTGAACCACCCAGGCGGGCTGGCTCCCCCCCAGTGCACCTCCTGCCTTCCCCACATGCGGGGCCACCCTGGCGTCTTCCCCCGCCTCCTCGGGCCCACTGTGAGTCTGCTCTGTGCTCAGGGTCGGGGCCGCCCCTCCCACTGCCCTCTTCTTTCAGATCCTCCTCAGAATGGCCCTTGGTGCTGCAGGCACGGTAGGCTCTGGGCGCGGGCACCGAGGGGGCACTGGATGAGTCCCCCGCTGCAGGACCCTGCCACCTATGACCGCAGGCCTTCAGCACCCGCCCGCCGTGGTACAGGTAGGCTCTGCCTCCCCCACCAGCCCCGGAGCGGCTGGGCCTCTGCTCACACTCCACGGCCCCCTCTTGGCACTTCTGCCCCCATCTGGCCCCTGGCGGTGCCTCTTCTCATGCCCTGCGAGGGCCGGAGCCTCTGCCCAGACCCTGCTGCCAGCTCCCCCTACCCACAACCCCCCGTCTTGCTCGCTGTCCCTCATCTCTTGCTGCCCCTGGGCCCTGCCTCACACGGCCATTGGAGCCAGGCACACATGAGCCAGAAGCCAAACTTTTGCTTCATGTGAAAATGGTCTGGGGGCTCTGGCTTGTTCCACCTCCTCCTCCTTCCTTCCACCTAGCTTGTGCCCAGACCCCCGCCCCAGACACACACCTCTGTGCCCCTCACCTGTGTGTGAGCACTCACATGCGCCCATAACACCCCACAAACACACACACTTTCTGCAGCCAAGGGGAACCTGCTGAGCTCTGGCACAACTTGGGCCCTGAAAACCTACCCCCAGACATGCTAGGGCGCACATCTACAAGCCTTCTGGGCCCCAGGCAGGGCTTTGTTTGGGCCAGGAGGGGTGATGGTGGCGTCCTGGTGTAGGGCGTCTGGTGGCGGCTAGTCCCATGCTGACACAAGGCAGGCCCCGGGCTCAGGGGTGCTCTCCGGCCTGTTGCACGTGAGCTGGATCCTCCTGAGCCTCCTCCCGGCAGCGTGGCAGAGAGGGGGACAGCCTGGCTAGTCCCGGGGTGGTGTCCCTGGTCCAGGAGGAAGTACTGAGGCATCGCATGGGAAGGCTGCCTGCCCCAGAGCCCGGACCATCCATGGGAGGGGGTTGGAGCCCTCCCATGGGGGGTTGGAGCTGGGAGAGTCTGAGCTCTCCCAGCCCAGCCTCACCAGTGGGCATCACCTGGTAACAGATTAGGTGCTGTCGGGGGCCCTGGAGGTGTAAGGGCCGGGTCCCCGCCCTCAGGCCGGTAGTCCAGCAGAGGGAGCAGACTCGGCTGGCCCACAGGAAGTGCCAGAACGGATGATTCAGGCCTCCAGGCTCAGAAGAAGGAGACATCAGGAAAACCTTAAGTAGGGCGATTTGAAGTGGGCTTTGGAGAACAGGAGCCTTCCCTGGTGGCTCAGCTGGTAAAGAATCCGCCTGCAATGCAGGAGACCTGGATTCAATCCCTGGGTTGGGAAAATCCCCTGGAGAAGGGAAAGGCTACCCACTCCAGTATTCTGGCCTGGAGAATTCCATGGGCTGTATAGTCCATGGGGTCACAAAGAGTCAGACACGATTGAGCAACTTTCATTTTGGGAGAACAGGAAGGTGGGGTAGACTGGTAATGCGAAGGTAAGGGGTAGACTAAATAAGAGTGCTAGTCTCAGCTTCTCCTCCCTCAGAAGGGGTAGAGGAACTTGCTTTCCTGACTGGACTGCTCTGAAGTCCAAGGCAGTCCTATCCCCTCTCTGCCCTGCACCCCCTCTGGTAGGCTGTGCCTGGGACGGTATGGGGCAGGGGGAGCCTGGCTGGCCCAGAGATGGAGCAGCAGTGGGTGGCAGAGAGACCATGACTTGGCACCGGTCACCACGGAAACAGGTGCAGCTCATCAAGTCCCCCAGACAAAGGTTGACCCCCTACCCTGCAACCTAACCACTGCCAAGGTTAAGGTGAATGTGTTCCTTAGCTTGTGGGGTTGGATTGTAAAGCTGTGAGTTAGTGTACTAAATACATTCTTCCCAGGCAGCTCTGAAGTTCTCAGGCATCTGAAGGTGGAAGCCAGGTCAAATGTGGGGCTGGTTGATGGGGAGGCAGCTAAGGTTCCCAGGTACCCCAGAGCCAGGCCTCCATGTGGTGAATCCTTGTGAATTGCAGCTGCTCTGGGGTGCACTGAGATAATCCCTTAGGGGGTCCCAGCAGCAGTAGGTGGGTGCCCTGGGCTGTTCCAGGCCTTGCCCAGAGAACTGGAGGAGGTCACCTAGCTAAAGGGGTGGCTGGAGAGGGAGGGGAGGCTTGAGAAGATCCCAGGGGGTCAAGAGGCTCTGGGAGCAGTGAATGCACCTTAGTGACCCCTGGTCCCCGAGTGGCCCCAGTCATGCAGTGAATTGAGGGTTCAATCTAAGACTCCTGGGGAGTTGGGCGCTCCGACCTCTCCACGTGATGAAGGTGGTGAGGAATGAGGTGCTGTGGAGCTTCTGATGTTATATTTTGGAGTCCCCATTACCATAAAAAAAAAAAAAATTGGGCTTCTCTTGTGGCTCATCTGGTAAAGAATCGGCCTGCAATGCAGGAGACCTGGGTTCGATCCCTAGGTTGGGAAGATCCCCTGGAGAAGGGAAAGGCTACCCACTGGAGAATTCCATGGCGGTCCATGGGGTCGCAAAGAGTTGGACATGACTGAACGACTTTCACTTCACTACCATAAAATCGGCCTTCATTCTGCGTGTGCAGTTGCAGGCAGGGAGCCGGCTTTGACGCCTGGCGGCCTGGGCACGTGCTGTCATTTGGATGCTGACAGGCCTGTGCCAGCGTCTAGACGGCGCGAGGGGTGGGCAGGCGGGCCGGGCGTGCAGCAGCTGGAGCTGTTCTTCACCCCAAATGCCCGCGGTGTGATTGCAAGTGAGAGCTGGTTGTCAGTGAGCTGTGAGCAGCAGAGGTAATGAGCTGAGTGTCACCTGGGGAGGTGTCACGGGGGGAACCCAGAGCCACAGACACTAGGATGAGCACACAGTCCCCTTGATTTGGGCTGGATTCTGAGCCCTCTTGAATCGCTGCGCCAGAGGGTTCAGCTGCTTCTGGGGGACACTCGGCCGAGGGTGACTTGATGGCCATGGCTGTGTGGGACCTGCTGACCCCCAATACCTCACAGGGGCCTGAGGGAGCATAGCTGAGGGAGACTTTGTGGGGGGCAGCCATGGCTGTGTGGGACCTGCTGACCCCCAGTACCTCACAGGGGGCCTGTGGGAGCATAGCTGAGGGAGACTTTGTGGGGGGCAGCCATGGCTGTGTGGGACCTGCTGACCCCCAGTACCTCACAGGGTGCCTGTGGGAGCATAGCTGAGGGAGACTTTGTGGGGGGCAGCCATGGCTGTGTGGGACCTGCTGACCCCCAGTACCTCACAGGGGGCCTGTGGGAACGTAGATGAGGGAGACTTTGTGGGGGCGGCCATGGCTGTGTGGGACCTGCTGACCCCCAGTACCTCACAGGACGCCTGTGGGAAATGGCTGAGGGAGACTTTGTGGGGGGCAGCCATGGCTGTGTGGGACACCCTCAGCCGGGTCTCGATCCGCTTCCTAAGCTGTGAAACCCATTTCTCTGTGACCTGAACTCACTTCCAGGAAATGTGAGAAACCGTGTCAGGAGCCTGTGGCCGTCCATGCCTTTACTGGAATGTAACAAACTTGGATCATCTCCCGTGTCAGCCTTCTTTCCAGACGGAAGAACGTTCTGGGGCTTGAAGTGAGGAGCAGTATGCTGTGAGGGGCGGGCAGGGGAGGGGAAAAGCAGGCAGGAAAGATGTACTCGCCTCGTTCCGAGAGAGCTTGAGATGGCCTGCAAAGACACACAGAGTGAGGGGCCCGGGGCAGAGGACCGCAGGGCAGGGAGGGGACGTTGCGGCCCAGGGTGAGGTGAGTGGGAGGAGGCCCGGTGTCACAGGGCAGTGTTAAGTGTTACACTTGTAATAGGGCAAGTGTGAGCAGTGATACTTGCCTGTAAGACAAAAACCTAACCATTTGCCCCCAAAGACTCTGATTTCTGGCCCGGAGACCCCAAGAAGTGTCTCCCATGAGGTGACGTGAGGGGAATCCTGTGTGACAGTTTTAGCGACATCCTCAACAATTCCACAGCAGTTTCCTCGGGCGCAGCCGAGGGCTGACAGAACATCGCGTGGCCGTATAAGTACTGCTGACTGTGCTCAATCCAAAGATAAAATTTAGAGCAACTGGAAGAATGCACTGCCTGTTAGTATTTACAACAAAGTTTCCAATGTATATCAGGCAGCAGGGAAGTTTATTTAAAATCAGGAATCAAGTACAGAGTCACATTCTCGGGGAAGGGGATTATCCTCATAGGAAAATAAAGACCGCCATCAGTTCATCTGCCTGCAATGCAGGAGACCCGGGTTCGATTCTTGGGTCGGGAAGATCCCCTGGAGAAGGAAATGGCAACCCACTCCATTATTCTTGCCTGGAGAATCCCGTGGACAGAGGAGCCTGGCGGGCTACAGTCCATGGGGTCACAAGAGTTGGACACAACTTAGCACCTAAATCACCACCACCATCAGTATGTGTGCCTGACAGGTGAGCCTGGGTATGGGGAGGGACCAGTCACACACCCTTACTCCCAGATCCTGAACCCTCTGAGGGCTAGACACAGATGCCAGGGATTTAGCAACTATTTGGCAGGGAATGCTGGATTGCATTGTTGAAAGCATCGTTCGAGTCTTGATTTAAATACCACTTCTTCAGGGGCACTCTCTCCCCACCTGAGGTGTAAAGTTCCACCTTCTTAAGTCTTAAGCGTACATCCTAAGTCGCTTCAGTCATATCTGACTCTTTCCAACCCTATGGACTGCAGCCTGCCAGGCTCTTGTTCAGAATAGTGCTGGGAAAAAACAAACAAACAAAAAAACTATGTGTTTTTTTATGGTCATGCAGCTTGGGGGAATCTTAGTTCCCCGACTAAGGGTTGAACCTGGGCCACAGCAGTGAAAAGCTCAGAGTCCTAACCACTGGGCCGCCAGGGAATTCTCATTTTCTTGAACGAATGACCAGATGAGTAAGGCAGTAGGAGAGAGCAGGTGGCCCTGAGAGCTGATGCTAAAGAAGCCTGAGATACCTCTGTGTTGTTGACCCCGCCCTCTCTAGATGCCCACAACCCAAGGGTGGGTTTTTCCAGCCTGCCCACCTTGACCGTGGACACCTGAACTGCTCCGTGGACCAGGTGTTCTTGGCCCACACTGGGGCAGTCCCTTGCTGATAGAACCTGTTCACCGTGATCCAGGAAAGCCATCCCCTCTTCAGTTGTTCTTGTGGTGAGGGAGACTCTTCCTTCCTCTCACCTTGGTCTTGCCCTTGGAGTGACAGAGGATGGACCCCTTTCTGCTTCCATGACAGGCCTCCTTAGAGATTGAACTCTGCCTTCTGCTTCTGTGACATCTGACCACCTCCAGCCACTCATAGGCAATTCTCCCACAGGCCCTGCGTCTTTTCTGGGGAACATCCAGCCCTGGTCTCTTCAGACAGTCCCTACCTGGGGGCCTGTACCGGCTGCTCGGACCTTGGCACCCATTGGGAGAGCAGGACACACAGGCTTTGGGGTCCCTAAACTTTAGAGATTGAACTCTGCCTGGTCCCTGCCCAGGCCGACCTGGGTAAAGGCACTTAGCTCTCAGCCACTGCTGGTAAGATGCCTAGAAAGGTTCAGTGTGATGCTGCGGACCGAGCTCTCTGCTGAAGGCCCGCACGCCCTGGCTGGCCTCGGCACTCATCACCACTGGGTTAAAACATGATGCTGGGCACTGTGCCCGCTCCAGGTGTCGTCTGCAGACCCCAGGGCCCTGGTGTGGCGACCCGTGTCTCCCTAGATTCCAGCCTGCTGTGCTTACCGCCACTGTTGTGGTGGAGTCGGTGAGAAGCCCTGGGGGCTTTCTGCACCCACTCCAGCGAGAAGGGCATCTCCAAGCCCGGTTCTGAGAACTCAGGTGCGGTTACCTTGTGAGCCTCCGCCATCTCTCCAGCAGCATCTGGCAGTCCAGCTGGATGAAATGTTTAGGAGGACTGCTTTCTTGGCCTTTCATGACATTTTCTAGTTGGAAAAAAAAAAAAAAGTGAGGCGGTAGAGCTCAGGAGAGAGAGCCCTGTGGTCCTCTGTCTGTCCTGGGCTTGGGAACATATTCCTTCCTGTCTCCTGTCTCCGCAGCTGAATCAACTGCGCGGGCCCAGGTGGGTGGGCTTGGAGGAGGCGATGCTGGCGTCGGGGAGGCTCCTGCCAGTGGGGGCGCGGCCCCAGTAGAGGGAGGGAGGCTGACGTCCCCCCCTTCTGCGAATCCCACTCCCTGCTGCCCCCACTGGCAGGAAGCACCATGTGCTTTTGCTTTTTCTTGCCTCAGTTTCCCCTCTGAGCCCCAATTTTATCACCCCTTCCCCTATTTTGGTGGCTCAGATGGTAAAGAACCTGCCTGCAATGCAGGAGACCCGGGTTCGATACCAGGTCGGGGAAGATTCCCCCCGGAGAAGGGAATGGCAACTCACTCCAGTATTCTTGCCTGAAGAATCCCATGGACAGAGGAGCCTGGGGGCGGGCTACAGTCCTTGGGGTCCCGAACAGTTGGACATGACTGAACGACTCACGCTTTAGCTTTTTCCTTCACCCCCATTCTACCCAGGCCTGTTCCTTCAGGAGAAAACTCAGTCTTAGAAAATATGCTCCCTGGGGGGTGGACAGCCCCCACTTTCTTCGTAGCACCTGAGGTCCAACGCTGCAACTTCAGGAAGAGGTAGTCGGGGGAGCAGGCTGGGGTCAGACTAGGGCAGCCAGTGGAGACCGAGGACTTATTGCGGTTTGCAGACTCTCCCATGGCTTAACTGATTTATCTTCACCACAACACTGTGAATTAAATATGGTCGTCACCACTTTTAAGATGGAAAACTGAGGTACACAGAGGCTAGGGAGCATTCCGGTGGTCAGGGAAGAGTCCCAGCTGGGGTCTGTCTACTGCATCCTCAGAAGGGCCATGACCCAAACCATGGCCCCCAAAGGGCAAAGCAGCCAGCCGTTTATATGTGACCCCTTTCACCCCAGCCCTGAGGCCGGGTTCAAAGGCTAGTTGTCATGGTCTATAGGATCCACCCTACTTCCCATTGATTGCTGGGTCTCTAGGGACATGGGCTTCCCACGTGGCGCTAGTGGTAAGGAATCCACCTGTAAGGCAGGAGGCACCAGTTCAGATCCCTGGGTCAGGAAGATCCCCTGGAGGAGGAAATGGCAACCCACTGCATATTGTTGCCTGGAGAATCCCATGGACAGAGGAGCCTGGCAGGCTCATGAGGTCACAGTTCATGGGGTCACAGATTTGGACAAGACTGAGCGTGCACGCACATGCATGCCCTAGGGGCGTGAGAGACTCAACCAACCCCTAAAATAGGGAACAGGGTGTCATGGATTGCAGAGCTCGCACTCCTTCAGAAAGAGAGCCCCTCAACTCCATCTGTGTTGCCAGATTTCCAGTGTTTTGAGAGATTCCGAGAATCTGGCTTTTTATATGAAAGCTTCCCAGTTTCAAGGTTTTTTAAAAGTGTTTGAGACGCACTGTGGGCTGAGTAAAGCCTGTCTGGCTCTCCCAGCTTGCAGCATCCACCTCGAGCTTTCCTTACCCTGTCACCTGTCACCTGTCATCTCTTCTAACCTTCAGGCCCTGAACCCTACATCGGTGTTTCTAAGGGGGCTCCAGTCTGCGACACATGGCACGAAGGGTTGCTGTCACTTTAGGCGGCCTCCTGTCATCAGTGAATCAGAAACAAAATGCAGAGTCTTGTCAAACACTCAAGGACCCTCTCCCAGGCAGAGATGCATCATTCATCAGTTCTCAGGGATGTGCTGCTGATGGGAAGGGCCGGGGCCTTGGAGATGCTCCCTGTCAACTTGTCCATGTTGTAAACCCAAAGCAGGGGATGCTGGGGGAATTCAGGATGCTTGTGACAACCAACGGGGGTGGGGGAGCAGTCAGATGGTGAGCGGAAGAGAACGTTGACCTTGAGATCGGAACATGGGCATTTGAGTCCCTGCCGGCGGTCTGGCTCTGAGTTGATCATTAACCTGTGTTACTCATCTTTAAAATGGGTATACTAATAGAGGCTTCCCTCATAGCTCAGTTGGTAAAGAATCCGCCTGCGATGCAGGAGACCCTGGTTCAATTCCTGGGTTGGGAAGATCCCTGGAGAAGGGAAAGGCTACCCACTCCAGTATTCTGGTCTGGAGAGTTCCATGGGCTGTATAGTCCATGGGGTCTCAAAGAGTCAGACACGACTGAGTCACTTTCACTTTTCACTAATAGTATACCTATTCACCAATGGCTCAGCAGGTAAAAAATCTGCTGCGTTGTAGGAGACATGAGTTTGATCCCTGGGTCAGGAGGATCCCCTGGAGAAGGAAATAGCAACCCACTCCAGTATTCTTGCCTGAAAAATGTCATGGACAGAGGAGCCAGGTGGGCTATAGTCCAGTGGGTCACAAAAGCCAAACTTAATTTCCTGGGATGTTGAAAGAACCAAATTAAATCAGGAATATTGAACCGTTTTATCGGCTGTTAAGCTCCGTAAAGATTCATGTGTTCATTTGGAGGCATTTGACAAAGTTTCTCCTAGTAGCTTGAGTATAACACACACAGGTGGCCTGAATGCAGTGTGCTAGTGAATATTTACAACTGGCTCTTGACAGGGAGGGAAGGGGGAGCTGAAATCTGATTTGTATCATCTGCTAATTTCCGTGGTATAAATACTCCTACTGGAGCTGATTTTAAACTACCAACATGACACTCTGGCACATCACTGGGTATTACTCTGATTGAGTAAATTTGCTGCCAGCTGAAGGCTAAGCCAAAAGGGTGTAGATCATTTGGAGAGAGGACTTGTCCCGTGCCTTTTTCAGTATGTTCCATAAAGACTTGGATGAAGAGAGAAGGTCCCACTCACTGGATTTATGAATGGTGCTCAACTGGCAAGGGAGGGAGATATATTGGATGAGAGAGAATTGAGATCCAAAAGCTCTCTAGCTGGGATAACCAGTTAATTCTTACAAGAGGAATATCCTTGAGTCCAAAAAGGCAACTTTACAAGTATAGGACGGGGAGATATGTTTTGTCACAAAGTAGAAAGGGAGTCAAGTTTTTAATTGACAGGAAATTCGGTACAAGCCCAGAGTGGGGTGGGTGTTTACCAGAGAGTGCTGCGTTGTGAACAGTGAGGACTTCTTTCAGTTCTCTGTGACCTAGAGATGATTTTCGCATATGTCCTCTTGTTTCTATTTTCCTACTCACACTAACGCGATGAGAGAGGGGAGACAATGCTGAACCCATCTTAGAGATGAAGAGACTGAGGCTAGAGACCTTGGCCCTTTGTCCTCCTGTCAACAGGTGGTGGAATGAAGACTCAGACTCAGGTCTTCCGGCCCCCCAGGTCCTGCCCTGTGTTGTGCTCATAAGCACATCGTTCTTTTTTCTCCCTTCTTATTGGAGTAGAGTTGTCTCCTTTTTTTTCTTCTTATTTTCTTCTTATTGGAATTGATTGACAATATTGTGTTAATTTCTGCTGAACAGTAAAGTGATTCAGTTATATATATATATACACGTCCTTTTTTTTTGGCCTCACACATGGCTTGCCTACTTCTTGGACCAAGGGTTGACCCTGGACCCTTGGCAGTGACAGCGCAGAATCTTAACCACTAGACCGCCAGGGAACTCCCATCTTTTTCATATACTTTCCTATTGTGATTTATCCCAGGATATTGAATGTAGTGCCCTGTGCTATTCAGTAGGACCTTGTTTATATAAGCACACTGTTCTGAGCATCTTGCGTTCCGTGGCTTCAGGCAAACCAGAAGCTGTGAGGGGAGCGGCTGGGGTGAGGGGGGTGGCATGGAGCCTAAGGAATAGTGAGGAGCAGTGTTGAGAGGATAAGTTTGCTAGACCTGCCATGACCAAATGCCAGACTGGGCGGCGTTAACAATGGAAATGCATTCTCTCACAGTTCTGGAGGCTGGAAGCCCCAGACGTGGGCAGGGCTGGTTCCCTCTGAGGGCTGAGAGAGAAGGTTGGGCTCCAGACCTGTCTCCGTGGCTGGGAGGCCACCGCCTTCCGCCTGTGTCTCTTCACGTTGTCTTCTCTGTGTCTGTCTGTCTCTGTCGTGACCTCCCCAATTTTATAACACCAGCCATATTGGATTAGGGACACCTTCGTGACCCACCTCATTCTAACCTGGTCACCATCTTAGAGACCCTATCTCTAAAGATGGCGTTCTGAGGTACTGGGGTTAGGTCTCCAGCAAAGGAACTGGGTGGAGGGAGGGGACGCCATTTACCCATAAGAGGGGACTCTGAGAGCTGCCTTCAGAAGGTGGGGGTGGTTTAGTCGCTCAGTCGTGTCTGACTCTTTGCGACCCCATGGACTGTCCTGCCAGGCTCCTCTGTCCATGGGATTCTCCAGGCAAGAATACTGGAGTGGGTAGCCTTTCCCTGCTCCAAGGGATTCCCCCCAACCCAGGGATTGAACCCGCATCTCCTGCGTTGCAGGCAGATTCTTTTCCAACTGAGCCCTCAGAGAAGCCCCTTCAGAAGGTGGCGTCCTGTCTTATGAGGAGGGAGATGATGAGTGCTGGGTGGCCAGAACCTCCAGGAGGTGACCTGGGTCACACCCACCACAGGAGGAACCAGGGCCCCGAGGGACAGTTTGACTTGCTGCCACTACGGACTCCCTAGGGCCTCTGGGCCACCGGACATCAGCTCCGCACCTGGCTCTAGGTTTCCCCACGTGGGAACACGCGGGGGTGGGGAAGGCCCCCAGCGGTTCTTTTCCACAGATACGCGGGCAGTCAGTCTCCATGGCTCAGTGGTACCCACACAGCCCGTCCTCGGGCAGCTCTGCGCTGCTCAGCCCTGGTGCCCCTGCTGTCTCCTCCAGGGTTTGGGTGCAGCTCCCAGAAACCCACAGATTTCACCATCACCCTGGGGCCTGGCTCGGCTGCTGGCGGCCCCACCGCTGCCACAAGTGCCAGCCACCCCAGCAGGCCACAGTCCCTCCGAGGAGGACGCTCTTGGGGGCGTTTGCTGATCTTTTCTGCAAGGAAGCCTGGAGCTCTGGGGTGGGGCGCACCGGCCCTCCGCTCCTCCCTCCTCATGTTGCGGCTTTGGCTGTCCGGGGGCAGGAGCTGCCATGCGCTTCTCTGTCTCCTGGGCTGTCCACGCCTTCAGCCCCATCTGTCCATCCCCACCCAGTCCTCAAACTCAGAGTCCTGGGGGGCCGAGATTGTGTCCAGTGTGTGAGTCAACAGCACGTCGTACAAGATGTCACATAGTGGGGGCTCACTGGACACACGAAGGGGCCAGCAGAGGAGGGGCAGGGGGCGGGGGCTTGCAGGGAGGCCCTGCGTGTCCTTCAGATGCCTCCAGCAGCAGCTCCCAAACCTCAGCTTCCCTGGACCCGACAGGCGGCCTTACGGGTTCTTCTTGGGTTTCCTTCCAGTTGATTCACTACTCGTGGTGGCTTCTCAATGTCTTCCTTTCCCTCCTTCCCTGCAGCCCCTCCCGTAACCACTTTCTACATGGGCTTCTAATGTAAGACCCACCTTGTGTACTAATGGTCATTCTTCAATCCAAGAAGCGTCCAGTGGTTTGGGTAGAACCCAGACTTCCCTGTGGCTCCCAGGCCACTGTGAATAACTGCTTGGCTGACCCCTCATGGCTACCCTCCATGGGGCTCCTGATGGCCCCGCTGAGGGGCTCTGAGGGCCACTGTCTTCAGCAGTCCCCGAGCTGGGGGGTGGTTGGCAGCAGGACCCAGAGGTAAGGCAGTGGCCAAGCCCACAGGGTCCTGAAGGCTTACTAGCATCAGAGCTAGTAATAGCAGGCGATTCATTGAGAGTTCACTCTTCATCAGATGCTGTGCTGGTCTGCCCAGGTATACGACCTCATTTTAATCCTCACATCCACCATGAGTGAAGGGCTCCATGTCTTGCTGCTGGGGAAAATGAGGCTCAGACTGGTCAAATGACTTGTACTTATTTATGGTCATGCGGAGGCTGAGCCAGGCCTGAACCCAAGACTGTCTGATTCTAGAGTCGTGGTTCTCAACCCTGGGCAGTTTCACTCTCCAGGAACAAAGAACAGTGTCTAGAGGTGGAGAGAGGAGCGTACTGGTAGAATTTATTGGATAGAGGCTGGGGATGCTCCTAACATCATACAATACATGATGGCCCCCACAGGAAAGCATTGTGTATGTATTAGTCGCTCAGTCATGTCCAACTCTGTGTGACCCCATGGACTGCAGCCCACCAGGCTCCTCCGTCCATGGGACTCTACAGACAAGAATACTGGAGTAAAGAGCCATTCCCTTCTCCAGGGGATCTTCCCCACCCAGGGTCTGAACCTGCGTTGCCTGCCTTGCAGGTGGATTCTTTACCATCTGAGTCACCAGGGAAGCCCACGGTAAAGCTTTATCCAGCCCCTAAATATCCTCAGTGCCAGAGGTGAGAAACCCCGTTCTTGAGTCCAAGCTCGGAGCCATCACACTATGGAGCCTGCAGAGACCTCACCCAGGGCAGCGGGTTCAGGGCCTGGGGGAGGACAGGACCCCAGAAGAGATGAAGCAATGGGCAGGGCAGTAAAGCCCCGTGGTCACAGCTCTGGCCCAGGAGAGTGGCTTGCCGTGGCCCAGATTCGGGAGAAGGGCATGGGTCAGGGCAGGCCGAGGGACTACCTGGAGGGGATTCACTATACAGGTGGGGGGTGAGGGCACCTGCTGGCCTTGTTACAAAGGTTTGCAGAAACCAGGAGTGATGGCCCAATCAGGTCCAGGCCCTGAGACCACCCACTCTGTCTCCCCCTGCCTGCTCCATGGTGGGGCTTCATGAGCAGCTGTTTGAGCCCTGGAGACCTCCGGGGTGTGCTGTGTCGGGACATGGAAGGGGCTGAGCCTGGCTTTGACCATGACATCCTTGATCATGGGCAGGCCTCCCAGACCATCGTCTCTCAATCCCACATACTTTCGCCTGGTTCCCCAAGAAACCTCAGGCCCTCTGCACACGATAGAGACTTCTGCCTTTTGCTCAGATCATTTCTCCTACCTTCTTAGACCAGATTGGACCCTCTGAGTTTTCCACACCCATGACCATTGACTGGTATCAGGAAGGCAGGATGAGGTGGCGCTGGGGCTGCCTACGGCCTGTGGGCAGGTAACCACGTGTTCCCCAAGGAAGCACCTGGGGTGATTCCTGCAGGACAGGGAGCCATCCCAACATCGTAGACCATATGCGTGGGTCCCACCCAGGAGCTCCATGGATACACACGTGTGTGTCCATCTGTCCATCCAGGAGAAGCCCCTGAAGGGCGTGCTGATCCACCCATAGCAGTGAGGAGCCAGGGGCTTGTTCAGAGTTTAACTAGGATTCATTTTTTTGGCTAAAAGGTAATTCATACACAGGAACCAACGCAACTTCTTCCAACACATTGACATGAATTTTAGACACCTTGATGGCTAGTTTTCTGGAATTTATATTCCCAGTGTTTGAAACATTCTGCTTGAGATTTTGGGAGAGTGTATTTTAAAAGATAATTGAGGGTAATTCAGCTTAAATGTGCAGGCCTCTGGGGATCTTGATTTCCTTCTTTAAAAAACAGGTGTTTGGGGAAGGTGGAAGGGCATGTGTGTGCGTGTGTGTCCCCAGCAGGAAGGCTCTCCATGAGGGGACATCAGAGAGGCAGATTGAGGTGAAGAAGAGAAGCCAGGGAGGGACCTTGACCTTGGGAGACCTGGCCTGCAGTCCCAGCCCTAGAACAGCACAGCGGCTTTGGGCAGGTCACATGACTTCATTAGCACCTCCTTTTCCTCATCTCTAGAATGGGAATCCCAGCCCCCACAGGACAGTTTAGACCTGTCAGTTAGACCAGTTAATGAAAGTACTTGAGCTGATGTTGCTATTAATCCTGCTAACACCAAGCACAGATTGTAACATCGCCCAGCATTTGGAAACACACTGGAAATCATGAGTAGACTTGGAATGGGTTCTCATTACTCACACCTTTGAGATATTGGGGCTGCCCTGGTGGCTCAGATGGTGAAGAATCTGCCTGCAATGCAGGAGACCCGGGTTCGATCCCTGGGTTGGGAAGAGCCCCTGGAGAAGGGAATGGCTACCCACTCCAGTATTCTTGCCTGCAGAATTCCATGGAGCCTGGCGGGCTACAGTCCGTGGGGTCGCAAGAGTCGGACACGACTGAGCACCTAACACCTGAAATATTGGGGTCTCTGCCATGTGCCAGATACTTGGGATTTATCCATACACAAGACATCAAGATCCCAGCCTTTGCGGAGCTTACATTCTAGTGGGGGAAAGAGAAGAGAAAGGCTAATGTACTAAATAAGTAGATGATATAGGATGGACAAAGGTGTTCAGGACTTCGGAAAGAAACCCAGGAGGATGAAAGAAATAAGAATGTGCAAGGGGGAGGGAGATGGGGGAGGGAGGCCTCTAACAGGGTGGACAGAAATGTCCCACTGAGAGGGGAGACATTCGAACAAGGATTTTAGAGAGGCGACAGTGTTAGCTGGAGGAAGCATGTTCCTGGTAGAGGGAACAGCAGGTTCCAAGCTTCAGGAGTGTCGAGGGCCTGGAGTTGAAGTGGGGGTGGGGTGCAGGAGAAGGACAGAGAGGGAGCAGGGAGGGGCGATGGGACTGGGTCCTGGGACCCCCAGGACTCAGCCCTCACTGGCAATGAGATGGGGGTGAGTTTGTGGGGGCAGAAGTGATGCCATCTGACTCCCTTTCCTAAAGGACCATTCTGGTTGTGTGTTGAGAATAGACCACTGGGGGCCAGGTTGGAAGCCACCTTATTCACTGCTCATGGATTGGAGCGGGCTGGGAGCCATGGAGACGTGAGAAGCACTGGGTTCTGGATGCAGAGCCAACAAGATTTGCCTTCTGATTGGATGTGGGATAGGAGAAAAAGACAGGATTCCAGGATGTGTCCAGCTTGCGGGCCAGAGCAGTGGGAAGCAGGGTGAGGAGGGTGGGTAGCGAACCATGTTTGAGGTGCGAGAGCTGGAGTTTCACTGTGGGCAAATGTATTCAAGATCCAGGTGGAACTGACAGCGTGTGAGTAGCCACTGGAGTCTAAGAACTGGGGGAGAAAATGGGCTGGAGGAAAATTTGGGGAGCTGTCAACCTAGAGAAGGTATTTACAACTCTGAGACTGGGTGATGGGTGAGATCTCCAAGGAATGATTGTGGAGCAGGGAAGAGGACTACAGTGTGGGGCAGAAGTTCTGGAGCCACAGCCCGGAGTGTGCCAGATGGGGGACAGAAGCTCATATGCAGGGGGATGGCCGGGTTTAGGTGGGAGCACAGAGAACTCAGCTGCAGGAACCAGGGGAGCGATTGCTGGGAGATGGGAGGATTTGGCAGGATCTCTGGAAGTTCTTCAGAAGCTTCTCTTTTCTCGGGGAAGTGAGAAGCAAGGGCGTCAGCTGGGAGTAAGGAGGGGAAGGAGGAAAAAGATGTGGAAAACTCACATAGGGGACCGAGAGCGGGGAAGGACCTGATGGTTTAAGGACAGAGGGGGGCAGTAGGCAAGATGAGGCCAGCTGAAGTCCGAGCTCTGAAAATGACAGTGGGACCAGGTCGGAAGAGTGGCGTGTCTTCTCCAGCCACATCAGGTCCTGGAGTGCAGGGGAGAAGTTGATAAAGCCGGTTTAACTCTTAAATAAGAATGCCAAGAGTATATGCAAGGGAAGTTAAAGGGGTAAAGTTTATGTTGTGTATGTTTTTTTTGTTGTTCAGTCACTAAGTCATGTTGGACTCTGCAACCCCATGGACTGCAGCATGCCAGGCAGGTTTCCCTGTCCTTCACCATCTCCTGGAATTTGCTCAATCTCATGTCCATTGAGTCAGTGAAGTCATCCAACAGTCTCATCCTCTGTCATCCCCTTCTCCTCCTACCTTCAGTCTTTCCCAGCATCAGGGTCTTTTCCAATGAGTCGGCTCTTTGCATCACATGGCCAGACTACTGGAGCTTCAGCTTCAGCATCAGTCCTTCCAATGAACATTCAGGACTGGTCTCCTTTAGGATGGACTGGTTGGATCTCCTTGCAGTCCAAGGGACTCTCAAGAGTCTTCTCCAGCACCACAGTTCGAAAGCATCAATTCTTGGGCATTCAGCCTTCTTTATGGTTCAACTCTCACATCTGTACATGACTACTGGAAAAACCATAGCGGTATGTTTTACTATAACTAAAAATAAGAAAGAGTAAGTGTAAGAGGGTATGTTTGTGATGAGAGATGCAGGTCAGAGAAATGAACCAGTGGTTCCAGTGGCATCACAGGCTTTGGAGGTCGGGGAGCTGGACAGGGAGATGGTGGTCAGAGAGTGAGGTGCTTAAGCCTGAGATTGGTGGTGGGGCTGGAATGACAAGGATGCAAGAGATGAAGCTGGTGTGAGTGACTGAGGGAGGGCAGAGGATTGCTGGAGGAGAGGCGGCTGAGGAACCCAGAGCCCTGACGTGTGGGAGGGACTGTCCATGAGAACCTGGGAAGGCAGCAGGAAGAGTTCAGGGGTGACAGAGGGAATGGCTGTGAGCCAGGAGCTAGGATGCTCCAGAAAAGAAGGCGCCATGGAGGTAAAATGCAAAGCCAGGGGTCTGGAAGCAGCCGCAGCGAGGGGCAAGGAGCGTCCCCACCCCACCTGGAGGCTAGTGGCAAGGTGGACTCTGGGAAAACCACTGCCCTGCACAGAAAGTTTCAGGGGGAGTGGTTACTCAGTGGCTTCTGCCACAGAAGGCAAAACAGATGTTCACAGAAATGGCTGTGTTGGACACTTTCCTATGACAGGCCACACAGAGAAGGACTTGGGTTGGGAGATGGCTTTGGAAGAGGGGTGCACAGAGCCTTGTGGGGCCAAGGGTGCAGGAGTTGAGGGGAGTCTTGGCCTTGAAATGATGCTGGACACAGTGGGCACACACAGGGCATTACGGCAGGAAGGCAGCCCCACCCCCCCGGCCCAGGGGACACCAGGGCAGAGTGGCACCTTAGCGTTAGAGGAGAGGGGGCCCTTTCAGACCCTGTGAGCAGGGCTCACCCTTCCCTCCTAAAGGAGTTACAGAGGTCTGGAGACCGGGCCCTGGTGACTCCCCTGGACATTTTATCTGTACATTCCATTGCCTGCTACCACTTGGGTTAATTTCCCAAAAAATCCTTTAAGGAAGTACGGGTGATTTTTTTTTTCTTTTTTTGGTATCAGTTTTCTTGACTCAGGTGATATCTCTGGCCTCAGAATGCAGTGGTTCGCAGGACTCCCTCCAACCCCCTGGTCAGAGCCCCGTAGCAGAGCTTAGCTTCCTGGGGTGAGGGCTGGGGTGCTGGCCACCAGCACCTTCTCCTGGTGTCAGCTGTGGGACAAGCAGGAGAGGAAATCAGAAGCACTGGATGGGCCCCTGTCTGCCAGGAAAGAGGTTGGCCGGGGTGCCATCATGGCAGAGTGCTGGCTGCGGCCCCTTGGGGTGTGAGTGGGTCTCCCCAGGCTGTGCAGAGGTGGGCACCTACACCCCCACTCCCCAAGAAAGAGAGGGAGAAGCCCCCTTCTGCTTGGAGCCCTCTTGCTTTTGCCACTGAATCTACCCAGACAGACGGGTCATGGAAGAAGATGAGTAGGGAGCAAGGATGGCTCTGTGGGACACCTACTTGCCGCTCCCCCACCCTGGCAGAGCTATGTCCTGGGTTGTATCCCTGAGGCTGTGGGAGCCGGCTGGGGCAGTGATAGCACCCCTCGGGGTCCTGGAAAAACACCACCCCGCAGACCCACCCATCCTCACAGAATGGGTCCAGGCCAGTGTGACTTGCTTTTTGCTACAGGAAGTGGAAGTGTTAGTTGCTCCGTTATGTCCAACTCTTTGAGACCCCGCGAACCATACCCGCCCCCCCCCCGCCCCGCCCAGGCTTCTCTGTCCATGGGATTTCCCAGGCAAGAATATGGAGTGCGTGGCCATTCCCTTCTCCAGGGGATCTTCCCAACCCAGGGATCGAACCCGCATCTCCTGCATTGCAGGCAGATTCTTTACCATCTGAGCCACCAGGGAAGCCTGACCTGATTAACGGTGGCCCTGAGGGGAGTGAAGGAACATACTGTGAATCCCAGATGGGCCCTCCCTCTGAGCCCCAGAGGCCCAGGGAACGGGGAAGTATAGTGACTTGCACAAGGTCACATGATGGTCTTGGCACCCTACTTTTTTCTCTTTTTTTTTTTGCTTCTTTCTATCATATTTGTCTCTCTTGTGTGTGTTTGCAAAACCGACACAGAAAGACAAAGTCCCATGGAGATGGACAGCCCCTTTGGAGAGCAGCAGAGCAGGTCCTGGGCCCAGAAACATCCTCGCAGGAGGAGAGAGGCTGCTCTGGCTTCAGAAGGGCTGGGGGGAGTAGCCAGGAGGAGGGGGAGGACTGTGTCTGCCATGCCCCTGGTCACCAGAGGTGGGGCTTAAGGTGCAGACTCCTCTTGGCCCAGCCCTGGGGGACTGGGACAGGCCCTGAGGTCTGGCCAGAGTTTCCTGAGGGCCTGGGACTTGGGCCCGGGAGGTCGGCTGGATCACAGCTGTCCCTCGGGCCCCCTGGCATGCCCTGGTTTAGTGACCAGTGGAGAAAGTGGAAGCTGGGTTTAGGGGTGGGCCAGAAAAATCAGGGGTCCTCAGCCTGATCCAGTGGTGTCACTTCATTCTCTCTCAATCTCTCTGTCTCTCTCTCGCACACGCACACGCACACACAGTCTGTGGGGGTAATTTCATGGAGCTAAGGAGACCTTCATTGCTGGGGATACGGGGACGGGGGCGGCGGAACGCGGTCTCCCCCTCCAGCCTGGCTTCCTTTGTTCCTCCTTTGCCGTCCTCTCTTCCCGATCGGCTTCCCTCCTCTCCTAGCCTCCTTCTTTCCATTCTGCCCCTCCTCCCCGTCCTGCCCCCTCCGCCCCACCCCCAGCCGTGTGCCCGCCGCGGGGACCCCCCGCGGAAGGCGGGAGGGTGGGACCCTCCGGGCTCCCCAGCCCAGCCTCGGTGGCCATCCTCCCGCCGGGAAGGAGTTAAAAGTCTCTCGGCTGCATCCCCCCCACCACCCCGCAACGCCGCCTTTGAGTCCTGCAGCTAGGCCCTGGGCTGACCTTCACCGCGAGGGAGGAGGCAGTGCGCATGCCCGAGCCGGCTCCCGCCGCTGCCCGGTTCCCCGGGCGGGCGAGGGCGAGGGAGGGCGGCCGCGGGCCGGGCCGTGCTCACCCCCACCCACCCCCAGCGCCGGCCGCCCCCCCCCCCCCCCCCCGCGCTCGGGCACCGTTGAGTGGGGGAGGCCGCCGAGCCCGTCCCGGCGGCCGCGACGCATCTCTCCGCGCGCGCGGGGAGAGGCGCTTTGCCATTTGGTGCTGGTGGTGCTTCGGCGAGGGAAGGAGAGATGGGGGGACGGCAGGGGGGACTCCGGCTCCGGGCGGACACGCGCGCGGCCTGCCCGGAGCGCGGCCTGGGACGATCGGCTGCGTCGAGCCGGGAAGAAGGGCGCCCTGCCCGCTGAAATCGGGGCCCTCCTGCCCACCCCGGGCAGGAAGCAGGAGCCGGCGGGCGGCGTGGCTCTTGCTGAGCGCCCTTCTGGGGCTGAGCCCTGACGATCCTGGTCTTTGTGAGATGGGAGTCCTGGCCCCGGGACACCCACACTGGCGCCTCTGCTTTCTGGTCTGAAGGCAGCCCCCACCCCGGGGGTGGGGGCACACTTGGGATCGCCCCTGTAAAAGCAGTCTGCTGGTGAGGGCCTTGTGAGTGGGCAGAATTGTGATAGAGTTGTGCCTGTGGGTGCAAATTCATGTGACTCCTTGTTCCTCTGGCCTTTGCATTGGTGCTTGCGCCCCCGGGGACACGTATGCACTGTATATCTGCTGTCTCTGTGTGGGTAAGGATGTCTTTCAAAGAGGGGGCTGCAGGGCGAGGCCCTGGGCCTGGGGTGGCCCAGGAAGGTCTGTCGACTTGAGTGACCCTCCCCTCAGTACCACCAGATCCCTGCCTTGTCCTGACCAACTCC
This sequence comes from Odocoileus virginianus, assembly GCF_023699985.2. Lineage (NCBI taxonomy): Eukaryota > Metazoa > Chordata > Mammalia > Artiodactyla > Cervidae > Odocoileus > Odocoileus virginianus. Next base: position 5,856,026 of record NC_069674.1, read on the forward strand.
CTCAGTCTCGCCCACCACCAAGACCAGCCCCTCACAAATGGCCAAGTGTGCCCACTGTGCCCATCCACCTCCTGTGCCTTCTTCCCCGCAAAGGCCTCCCCAAGAGTTGAGAGCTCCGAGCTTTACACAAAGCTAGAGGTGTCTGCCCTTGTCCCCATCCCCCAGAACCTCCAAAGTGTCCCTGCTAGAAGCAGCCACCGGGAGGTGGGGTGCCCTAGGTGACTCACACCTTCAGGTAAGAGGCAGAGGATGAGCTCTGTCCAGAGGCCCGCTGAGCTCTGGGTGGTTGAGAGTGTCAGCAGACATGGGTTAGGTCTAGTCCCTGTATGCAGGCATGGGAGGGACAGTGAAGACCAGCCCCGGATTCCATGGGGCTGCAGCCTATTCGGAAAACCCTACATAACACACATGAAACTCAGGGCACATGAGACATTAGTCAGCAAAGTGCTATTTCATGGCCAGGGTAGATGATAATGGGCATTCACAGAACAGAAAGATCTGTGCACGGAAGTGGAACCAAGGAAAGCTTCCTGGAGGAGGTGGGGCTCCAGATGGGCTTTAAGGTATGAATGTGACTGGGACAAGTAGAGAAACATTTTCAGGGATTCCAGGCAAAAGAATAGCGGGAGCAGAGGCTTGGAGATGGGAGTGAGCGAGGGGTTTTGGAAGTTAGCAGACTGGAGAGATTACCTCCCCAGGTTACCAGCAGCCACCTTTGTGGCCAGTGGCAAACACCCTCCCGTCCCCACCCACCAGGACCCAGTATCTGTGAGTGTGTGTCTAGGGGAAGCCTGGGTAGAGGTGTGGTAGGAAGGGGCTCTCTAGGTCCCTGGTAAGGTAGAGGAGGAGCTGCCTGGACCACATGCCTTCTCTAGTCTTTAAGGGGATCGGCTGTGGCTACTGAAATGGACAATAACAGCCAGAAGCACAAGGGGGCCAAGGAAATCGGGCTGCAGGCAAAAGACTCCTTAGGCAGAGCCACTCCCTGGGTTTTTGGTCCCGACCTCTGACGAATTTTTGAAGGGTTGAGGGTCAGGACCCCTCTGAGTGTCACGCTGGGTCTTCAGGATCTAGCCTCGAATAAAAATTTACAGCAAATTCCCCAGGGCCCTGCCCCGCCCTCACCTGGGAACGGACAATACAGCCCCGGGAGGCATAAACTTGACCCCTTCTGGTCCCAAAGCCCCTGGGGCGCTTCCTCCCGGAGGCGGGGAGAGGGGTGTGGCCTCTGGAGTGTGGGCGGGGCCAGGGCTCCCAGCCTGGGGACTCGAAGGGTTTGCCCCTCCTGTTTCCTGTCTCTCCTTCACCCCAGCTCTCTCCACACCACCCTTTCTGGGGCTCCCTCACGGACCCACCCCTACCCCTGCTTTCTTTGGGGTCCAGAGGCTGGCCCTACCATACCCAGCGCCCGGATCCTGCGGGTCCTCCACCCCCACCCCATTCCAAAGCTGTCAGGTCGCGCTGGCCTCCCCCTCCCCACCCATCCGTCCACCCCAGTTCCTTGCCTGCCCCCACGGCTTCCCTTCCCGTTCTCACGAGCCTGGCCCACCTCCCTCTCTCCGAAATTTCCCCTACTGCCCCGACTTTGTCACAGAGAGACAAAGACTCACATAGCCCGAAATAGACACCCGGAGCGGGGAGACACAGACCGTGTCCAGCCACACACACGAGCCCGCGCCCGCGCCCGCGCGCGCGCGCACCGGAGGCTCCGGTGGAGGGAGGCACACAGAAGAGGCATTTATCTGTGCACGCACGTAAACATCCACACCCACGGCCGCCGGCCGTGCCCACACCAGGGTGCAGACACACTCAGCGGTGAGACAAGGGCGCACACATCTGTGGACTGCAGGGCACACCGCCTCCGGGGCACACCCACCACGGCCGCCCGGTGCCGGAGAAAGGCCTCCTCCGGGCTCAACTCCCGCCCCCCCCGCCCCACCACCACCCCCTCCACCCACCCCGGATTCCTTCCCAGCGAAATGTTTCCCTACTTGGCCTGCCAGGTCTCTGGGGAAAAGGGCCTCAGAAATGCGGCAGGAGCCACTTGGGGGCAAAGTTGGAACGGCCTGTTCCCGGCCTGTTCCCTGCCGGCGAATTCCCTAAGCGAGAAACTATTTGCGGCGAGAGAAGCCGGGTGGCCGGCGAGCCCCCCGGCCGCCTCCCCTTGCGTCCCCTCCCCGCGCCGCCGCCGCCGCCGCCGCCGTCGCCTCCCCGCGGCCCTCGGGCGGCCTCGGGCAGGCGGCGCCGCTGCCCAGCGGCCCGGAGCCGCGCTGGCCGGCGAGCCTCGCCGCTTATCTGCGCTGTTTGGGCCCGGCGAGGCTTGGGAAAGGCAGGCTTCTCCGTCCCCGCCGAGTCAACAGGCGGACCCCGGGCCGCCGGACTATTTCTGTCTTATCAGTGCAGGAATGCGGCAGCCGCGGCGGCGGGCGGGCGGCGGCGGCGGCGGCGGCGTGGGCCGTGGGCCGTCAGGGCAGCCCTGAAGGGGCCCCCTCCCCACTCCGCTCGAGTAGAAGTGTGAGAGAGCCCAGCAGGACTCAGAGGGGAGAGTTGGAGGAAAAAAAAAAAAAGGCAGAAAAGGGAAAGAAAGAGCAAGAGAGAGAGAGAGAGAGAGTGAGAGGCGCCGCTGAGCCCACCCCGATGGCCGCGGACGAAGTTGCCGGAGGGGCGCGCAAAGCCACGAAAAGCAAACTTTTTGAGTTTCTGGTCCATGGGGTGGTGAGTGGGGGAAAAGTTAGCGGGGGAGGGCGAGCGAGCTGGCTCGGGCTGAATGGAGGGAAGGTCGGGAGGGGCCGGGAGGGGGCTCCCGCTCCCCCCACACCCCACCCCACCCCTCTAGCGGGAGCGCCGCGGCCCAGTGGGCCCGGCCCCAGCCCCGTGCCGGCGCGCCCCGGGGGCGCCCGAACACGTCGTCAGGCGGCTTGGCCGGGGATGGGTGCCCCGGGGCGGGGAAGGCAGGCATTTGCATGGGTTCCTGTCCGGGGCTTGGGGGTGGAACTTGTGGACGGTCTCCCCCAAAGTGGGTGAGTGGGTGCGTCCCCTGAGGGGACAACCCGATGGGTTGTCCTCCCTTCTTTTCCTGGTGGGGCCCAGGTGCTACCCCTGCCCTGGGAGTGGGGGGTGGGGGGACTTGGCTTCGCTGCGCTAGGCTGCTTGTTCATCCGTTGGGACAGTGTCTCCGGAGCAAGGAGCAGGTGACCCTGGCGGCCCTGTGAGCGGGAAGCTCTGGGGCTGAATCACCTTTGCATCCCCAGCCGGAGGGCTCTGGGGCTCTGCCCCTGGCCTCTGCCAATCAGGGCCAGAGAGAGGCCCTCTCTAGGGGCAGACCCCAGGTTAAGGGGCCTGAGGATCCCTTGGCAGCCTCCACCACCAGAAGCTGATGTCCTTAACGCCTCAAAGGTGTGAAGGAAGAGCTGGAGTCAGGGACGCGAGGCCTGGAGACCAAAGGGGCAGGTTTAGAAGGCCCACGGGGAGCCTGAGTGAGCCCAGCGGGGCTGAGGGGGTGGGGACGGGTTGGAAAGGCTGTGGCATAGGAGAGGCAGAGGCTCCAGGACTTGGGACGGCCACCGGTGCTGAAGCTGGGCATAAAGGAAGCAGTCAGGTTTACTATGGCCAAATTTGGTTGTGACCCCAAGGAAGGCACATTCTCAGGAAGAGAGGCCAAAGCCCCTAGAATGTTGGCCCTTCGGGCAGGTCATCCATCCCTGGTGGCCAGCACAGCCTTCTAGGGGCTCCGGAGGCCTCCTTAGCAGATGAGTGAGTACCACCAACCTCATTAAATGGGAGAGTAGCTGATGAGGAAAGGGGCTTTCCCAAAGCAGCCTGTCCTCCAGGCCCAGGGGTCTTGGGGCTAACTTCCAAGGGGTCCCCATGTTGGTCAGCCTCGTGACCAGTCCTGATCTTGCTGCGTGGGGTGTTCTTTTAAAAAGGCCCATTTAGGAGTGAGAGAGGCTATACACATGTTTTTTTTTTTTTTTAAGTCAACTCAGTGCTTCAGTTCTTGGGTGGCCTGAGCCCCACTCCCAGTGCCCTGTCTGTGCTGGCTGAGGCCTGGGCTCCATCCTGGGCCACCACCCTGGAGGTGTGAGTGACAGGGTCAGGTGGGGTGGGGGAGGCAGACACATGGACAGGCAGGTCTCACTGCTGAGGCGGCGACAGGCAGAGACAGCTGGCTGGCTGGGGGTTAGGGTTAGACACAGCGCAGGGCAGGAGGGACCGAGGGAGTGGGGGGACAGTGAGAGGAGATTCACCAGGCTCAGGGGCAGGGCAACCCCCTGCTCTGGGGAGCAGCTGCACCCCTGGGGTGGAGTGGGTGGTGCTCAGACAGTATAACAGGGGCACTGGGTCTGCAACCATGGCTCCTGGTCTCCCTCCGGCTCTCCTGGTCCCAGTCCACATCCTGGCCACCCTCCGCTTGACGGCCCCTTGGGCCCTCCCTAGCCTCTTCTAGAATGGGGGACAAGTGAGGTTTTACAAGTCTGTGGAACACTTCACTCGATGCACTGGGTTGTCCTCTATATCCCGGCTGAGCATCCGGGTAGTGGCGAGGGAACACACCTGCCTCACCTCCCTCCCCGTGACCCCCCTGGGAACCTAGACTTCTGACCTCACTGGGGTAGGGTGGGGAGTAGTTGTGGTCTGTAGGATGGGGCCATCTCTGGTGATTCAGGCAGACAGGAAGGGAGAGATGGATATAAGAGAAAATATCCATCCTTTTGACCTACCCAAGCCCTCTGGACCACCCATCACCAGTTGAGCCTCATCCCCCGCGCCCTGCCCCCCCACGCCCCACCATGGGAGAATCCTGGTGAGGTCTGACCTCAGCCCAAGCTGCTTCTAGCCCCACCTCCAAGCCTTCACCTTGAGAGTAAATTATGCGGGTGGGCTAAATCAGCCAAGCCCTTGACGGTAGAGGCTGGGAATCAGAGGAAGGGGGCGGGGACTGGTACCCAGGGGTCAAAAGCAGGGGCCCAGAGAGGAAAGTGGGTTGAGATGGGAAGGCTGGACCGCCCTGGAAATGGAGTGGGAAGCAGGCAAACGGGAAGGCGGGAGGCAGAAGTTCGGAGCAAAAGAGCCCAGCCCTGAGCTAAACGAAAGCAGCAGAGAGAGCACAAACCCCGGGCCCCTCAGGAAAGGGCCTTGCACGACCTTGGCTAGGTTGCCTTTCTCCTTGAGCCGCGGTTGCCTCATCCGTCAAGTGGGGATAGAAGGCCCCGTCAGTCCGTCTTGCAGAGGAGCGTGTGGATAGGAGCATCCTTTGAAAAGGTTGAAAGGCGCCATTAATATTCATCTTCGCGGCACCTTCCGCAAATCCGAGGCTGGCGATGCCCTGTGCAGTTAGCTGCCTGGCTTCAGTTAGCTTCCTGCAGCGAGACGCAAAGCCACCCCCCCCCCCCGCCCCCTCCGCCAAAGTCGCACGGTTCCGGCGCCCCCGCCCCTCCCCACCCTCCCCACCCCTCCCAGCCCCTTCGGCATCGCGCCGTCGGCAGCAGGGTCACGGGCCGGGGGGCTCGGGGTTGGCGGGGAGACGCAGCCCCGCGCGCCTGGAGCCCGGAGCCCTGGTTCTGACCGCCGGGCGCCTGTGTCTGCTTCACGCCCCCCGACCCCCCTCCCCAGCGCCCCGGGATGCCGTCTGGAGCCCGGATGCCCCACCAGGGGGCGCCCATGGGCCCCCCGGGCTCCCCGTACATGGGCAGCCCCGCCGTGCGACCCGGCCTGGCCCCCGCGGGCATGGAGCCCGCCCGCAAGCGAGCAGCGCCCCCGCCCGGCCAGAGCCAGGCCCAGAGCCAGGGCCAGCCGGTGCCCACCGCCCCCGCGCGGAGCCGCAGGTAAGCGGGGGTGGGGGTGGGGGGTGTCCAGCGCGGAGGGGGCGGACGCGGGACCCGCAGGGACGGGGTGGGAAGCCCGGGCGGAGAGGGGTCAGCATTGAGCAGGCGTCCCGGGTGGGATGTCTTCCCAGGAGGTGGGCTGAGGGGGCACTGGACCGGTTCCTTTGTGTGCCCACACCGTGGAGACAGGCGGTGACCGTCGCGCCCTTCTTGTCACCTACTCTGTCCCTCTCTGCACCCCAGTGCTCTGGTTCTCGGGGGATGGAGGCGGGGCTGTGGCACCAGGGCTCAGGGCCGAGCTTTAGACTGTTTCCTAGCGCGGTTGTCCAGTGCGCCTTCCTCAGAAGCCCCTCTGGCTTGACTCCTTGAAAGCCCCACTCGGGATCTTCTTAATCTAATCCCTAGCCAGTGGCGGGAGAGCCTAGGATTTGCCCCGTGGGTGGGCAGTCTCTGCTCCCTGGCGCTCTCTGGTGATTCTTAGGCTCTCAAATGTTGAGGAGTTGCCATGGTCTGTCTTCTGGACCCGGTCTGCCCCCAAGCCACCAAGGGCCAGCCTGTTTCCTTGTCTGAGCCAGCCGGTGGCACCCCCAAAAGCCCCTGCTGGTGCCTGGCAAGGGAGATACCCCTCTGGGTTTCACTGTTTAGCCAAACACACATGCTTCCTTTTGCACACCAGATGGAGTCCTATAAAAGGTGCAATATGGATTTTACCTCATTATTAAATATTTTTTTACATGTCAAGGAAAATTCACCATTTATAGGAAGCCCATGAGGAATTCTTTGCAAAGTGAGTCATTCTTTTGCAGAGTCCCTGATTTATCATGTACAACTGGAGAGTTTCACAGAGATAGTTTCTTCAAAACAAACCAGACCTTTAGTGAAACCTGCTTGTCTTGAATAGATTTTTGGCCAGGGACAGGGGCAGTGGTTGAGACCACCACACGGGGGCAGTATGCAGCCATCCCCTATGGTTGGGTTCTAATTTCTACTCGCCAAGGGTTTTCTGGGGTTGCTCCCGGGAGTCAGGAGCGGCTAGTGGATCCAGCAGAGTCCAAGTCCCAGCTGCTACCCCAGGTCAAGCCCACCAGCCACACCCCAGAGGGGAACATCCGTATCCACTCTCTCTGCATACCTGTGGGCGTGCCCCTGGGCCCTGCTGGCAGGTGGTCCAAGGGCATGAGCACCCCCTGCCCATCAGGGTCCCCTTCCTAGCTCAGGGTGGTTGGGGTGCTGGCCCTCCCCAGCTTCACACCATCACTTCCTGCTCCTGGGAGGGGGGATTGGGGGTCAGCTCCCCTCCCCACCAGCTCAGCCACCTTGGACTGTGTGCCCCTTCTCAGCAGAGAAAAAAAAAAAGTCCCCACTCTGTGCATCCCCCCACTCTGTCCTCCCAGCTGCCCAGCTTTCCCCAAACATTTCTGCAGTCCCCTGCTCTGAGCCCCTTCTAAGTCTAATTTCTCTGGCCCTGGGGATGTGGCGGGGCAGAAAAGGGGCTCCCAGGCTAGAGAAAGGACGGAGTCACCTCTGCTCCCCGTGAGAGGACAGAGGCACACACGGCCAGTGTAGCCCCTCGGGCGGGCAGATGAGTGGGCTGTGGGAACCCCAGCCAGGCGGGCTGAGATGTCGGGATAATTTAGCAGGTGGCCTCGTTACTCCCAGATCTGTCGCCATGGTAACCTGGTTTTTTCTTTAAAAAATGTACAGTGCCAAGAGGAGGAAGATGGCTGACAAAATCCTCCCTCAAAGGGTGAGTGCCTTTCACAGCAGCCCCCAGCCCACCCCACCCCCCACCCTTTGCTGCTCCGCCCTCCTCTCCCCCGCTCCCCACCACCACCACCCCGGGCCTCCTCCCCTCCCCCCCTCAGGAGCAGCGCTTCAACATCAAGTCACTTTCACTTTTTTGTTTAAAAAGCTAATTAAGAAATGAGGCTCCCCGGGGGCCAGAAGGAGAAGGGGTGGGGCAGAGGGGAGAAGCAGAGCCAGAGAGGGTAGGATCCTGGGCCTGGGGGGGGAGGTAGATTGAATTCCAGCGGTCTGTAGAAACGTAAAGGCAGGGGACAAAGAGGGGCTGAGAGCTTGGGGACCGCAGGCTGGCAGAGGAGTGAAGGGAACAGCGCTGGCCTGAAGGCCCAGCAGCATAAGAGGACCCAGGCCCAGCTGGGTCCAGAGGATGGCTGAGACCCCAGCTGGAGCAGAGCGTATCTGGGTGAGGTGTCACCATAGGGCCAAGCCACGACATCTCCTGTCTCAGGGACCCTAGGGGCCCCTGACCACTTCACAGACGCCCCAGGGAACCCAGAGGCTGTGTGACGGGGGAAAGCACAGGATGAGCAGGTGAAGACCTAAGCACTTGCTGGCCTGCATGGTTGCTGTGGCCTCCCCTAGTGATGAAACGCATGGGTCTCCCTAGTGGGAGCAGCAGTTTTCATCCCTCATGGCTGGATTGAGGTCCATCCACACTGTCCAAGTTCCCTGCCCTGAATGTGGCCAGCTCCCCGCCCACCACACTCCCACCCTCCTGGGGCCATGTGACACCCGCACGTTCCAACCTGCAAGACTGGCTGAGCCCCTGGTTCCCTGCCTCACTTCCTCCCCGCTTCCAGATCCGGGAGCTGGTCCCGGAGTCCCAGGCTTACATGGACCTCCTGGCATTTGAGAGGAAACTGGATCAGACCATCATGAGGAAGCGGGTGGACATCCAGGAGGCTCTGAAGCGGCCCATGAAGGTGCCTTGGCTTGGGGGCCGGGCAAGGTGCCAAGTCCTAGTCCCTGAATGGGAGAAGCCTGGGCTGGCCCCCGGGGACTGGCCCTGTATGACACTCTCTATCTCTACAGCAAAAGCGCAAGCTGCGTCTTTATATCTCCAATACTTTTAACCCTGCGAAGCCCGATGCCGAGGATTCTGATGGCAGCATTGCCTCCTGGGAGCTGCGGGTGGAGGGGAAGCTCCTGGATGACGTACGTCCTGGCCCAGGTCTCTCCAGGTGTCCTGGGGTGGGTATGGGGCTGAGCTGAGGCCGGTACTGGATGTGTGCACCGAAGGCTGGGGAAGTCAGCCCTGGCTGTAGGAGGGTGGTCCAGAGAGACATGCCCAGGCCTGCTTCTGAATGTGTGGCCCTACCCGGCCAGCCCCCACCCGCTCCCAACTCACTCCGCCCCCGTGGGCCCTGTTCCACGCCCACGGTCCATACCTCTCCCACAGCCCAGCAAGCAGAAGCGGAAGTTCTCTTCCTTCTTCAAGAGCTTGGTCATTGAGCTGGACAAAGACCTTTATGGCCCTGACAACCACCTCGTGGAGGTAAGACCCCAACCCCTCCTGCCCTTGAACTGGCCACAGACCACGGTCCTGGAAGAACCTAGAATGCAGTCCTGTTAGCAGCGCAGACTTGGATCAGGGACCCCCTCCCCCAGCCTGAGCTTCAAGGCCCCAACCAGCTCAGATGGGCCTGTGGGGTGACTCAGCTCTCACCCCTGGACAGTGGCACCGGACACCCACCACTCAGGAGACGGACGGGTTCCAGGTGAAGAGGCCGGGGGACCTGAGTGTACGCTGCACGCTGCTTCTCATGCTGGACTACCAGGTGCGTGCCCCCACACTCAGACACCGCACACACCCCCAGCATCCCACTTCCCATACCCTTCTAGCCAGGGTGGGCCTGGCCTGCAAGCTGTGCACCGGGAGGCCCCGTTCTCCCCTCCACCCTGCCTGCTCCAGAAGCTTGTTTCCAAGGAGCCCAGGCCCCGCAGCCCCCAAGTCCCGAGCCCTTCCTGCTCTCTTTTTGTCTCACTTTCTCATGGCCTCCTTGGCCCAGCCTCCCCAGTTCAAACTGGACCCCCGCCTGGCCCGGCTGCTGGGCTTGCACACGCAGAGCCGCTCGGCCATCGTCCAGGCCCTGTGGCAGTACGTGAAGACCAACCGGCTGCAGGACTCCCACGACAAGGAGTACATCAACGGCGACAAGTATTTCCAGCAGGTACCCTCTCCCCCAAGCCTGGGGCCATGGGGAAGGGAAGGGCCTCTGCTCAGGAACACCACCCTCCCTCCCTAACTCCGTTGGGAATAATCTTGGAGCCAGAGACCAGGCTTCTCATCCCTGCTCTGCCACGACACCGCCCTGTGCTGCCAACCCAGCAGATCGGGAACCCCAGAAAGCCAGCGGCTCTAGGGAACATGTTCTTGGCACCTGGAGTTAGGGCCCCCAGATTCTAGCTCTGGGTCCAGACACCGGGTCCGTCACTTAGCTGTCTGGAGCCTTGCTCCTTACCTTCACCACACCTGTCCCTTCTCACCCACTGGGCAGTTAGGAGAATCAAACTGCTGTGAAAACGATTCTACCAAACTAGAGATTATTAATTAATAATAACTTTAAAATAAATTCCACAGGTAGACTTGAGCAGTGAAAACAACAGTCGATGTTTATTGAGCACTCACCGTGTGCCAGGCGCTGCTTCAGGCACTTCGTGTGTAACTGATGCATTTAATTCTAATAAGCCCCCTGAGATCGGTGCCCCTGCCTTTGGCTCCCAGAGACGGAGAGACCGAGGCCGAGGTGTGAAGTTGAGCGGCTCGGGGTTGCGCCATTAGTGGTGGAAGCAGGCCTCGGGCCCAGGGCTGGCCCCCACCTCCTGGCCGCGGCCCCATGAGAGCTGGCTGCTCGGGGGGTCTTTTCAGAACGAAGGCTCTTTCAAGCGCAGAGGAGGGACCCTATTCTCTCCTACTGCAGATTTTTGACTGTCCCCGGCTGAAGTTTTCTGAGATTCCCCAGCGCCTCACAGCCCTTCTGCTGCCCCCTGACCCGATTGTTATCAACCACGTCATCAGGTGGGGCCCCCCCCTACTGCTCCTCAGAGCTGGGAGTCACTGTGGTGGTCCTGCCCCACCCCCGTCCCTCCCTCTGCCCACCCCCCGCCCGCCCGCCCGCATCAGGCCTGGGAGGCCCTTGGCCTCCGTCGGGGCAGCACGGACGCCAAGGGCTGGCCTTCCCTGGCAGCGTGGACCCGTCGGACCAGAAGAAGACGGCATGCTACGACATTGACGTCGAGGTGGAGGAGCCCCTGAAGGGACAGATGAGCAGCTTCCTGCTGTCTACGGCCAACCAGCAGGAGATCAGCGCTCTGGACAGTAAGGTGGGGCCGGAGCGCGGTGCTGCAACGGGACGGTGACCCCACAGTGACACACGTGCAGACACAGCAGGACGAGGACATGGGAGAGGAAGGGGGGGTGGCCCTGCCCACGGCCCCTTTCCAAGGACGGCCCTTCCAGGGGACAGCGGCGGCCCCCCGTCCCGCCCCCTCCCCGCTTCTCCCACCGCAGCCTGGCCGGGTGAGAGCACGTGTCTTTCTACCTGCAGATCCACGAGACGATTGAGTCCATCAACCAGCTCAAGATCCAGAGGGACTTCATGCTGAGCTTCTCCAGAGACCCCAAGGGCTACATCCAGGACCTCCTCCGCTCCCAGAGCCGGGACCTCAAGGTGAAGGGGGCCTCCAGAGGAGCGCTGAGGAGGAGACAAGCATGCCGGGGAGACAGTGAATGTCGTGCAGGGGTGTCCAGGCTCGGGGCTGACACCGCTGCCCCCTCCCAGGTGATGACAGACGTGGCAGGCAACCCTGAGGAGGAGCGCCGGGCTGAATTCTACCACCAGCCTTGGTCCCAGGAGGCCGTCAGCCGCTACTTCTATTGCAAGGTGTGGGACCCCCGCCCCGGCGCCTCCAGCTCCCCAGTCACCCCCAGAGAAACCCCCCACCCTCCCCCTCGCCATGTGGAGCTTTCCCTGCTCCCAGATGCTCCTCCAGGTGGGTGGGGCCCATCCTGTCACTCACCAGCAACTCGTCACCTGCACCTGCTCATTTCTCTACAGATCCAGCAGCGCAGGCAGGAGCTGGAGCAGTCGCTGGTTGTACGCAACACCTAGGCGTGCTGGGGACGCGAGCTGCAGGGGGCCACCTGGCCCTGCCCCGGCCCATCCCCTCGGGCCTGGCCATCACCCCCCGACGCCTTGTGGGCGAGGCAGGGGCTGGATTAAAGGTTATTTACCTGATGACAGCCGTGTGGTCATTGGCAACTGGGGCAGGAGGGGGAGGGTGGGCGGGGGGAGAGGGCAGTGGGTCCCTCTGGGAAGCTCCCCACCCCCTCCCTCAGAGTCTCCTTACTCCCATTTTTCCTAGACCTAAAAACAGTTTGGCAGAAGACACTTTTAATAACATTTTTCTTATTAAAAAAAAAAAAAAACAACAGCGGCGAGCTCTCCCAGCTGTCCGTGCATCTTGCCTGGCCTTCCCGGGCGGGGCCGGCAGGGGCGCTGTGGAGGTGCGGGGCCCCGGGCACGCTAGGTGCTGTTGGCCTGCTCCTGCTCGAACAGGGCCATGGCCAGCTGCGCGCGGCCCCCCAGCCCCTCCAGGTTGCTGAGGCGGCAGCGGTGGTAGAGTTCCTCACTGAGCCGAGGGCTGCAGTCCCGCAGGGAGAACTTTTGCACCAGCCCTGGCTCCACGGCCCGGAAAAGGTGGAGCCCTGAGAACCGGAGGAAAACATCCATCACCTCCAGCCCCTCCAGGGCTTCCTCCTCTTCCTGGCCTGCCAGTTCGGCAGCCAGCCGGGCTCGGGCCGCGAGGTAGTCCGCGTTGTAGAAGCAGCCCTCTGCCGAAGCCTGCCGGTCAAACCTGCCTCCTCCGGCAGTCCCCCGGGCGGGGTCCGCACCCGGAGGGGACGGGGGATCGGGGCCAGCCCCCGGGGGTCCCGGGGGTGGTCTCTGTGGTACCAGGGCGGGGTTGAATTCCTGGAAGTGGACTGGAAAGAAGGCCTGCCAGCCGGAGATGGCGTTCATGCGGCAGCGGTTGAGGACCTCGGGCCCCGGCCTGGTCCACACGGTGGTGAGGAAGAAGAGCGTGTCCACGGGGTGCTTCTTGGAGACCACATCCATGAGCCGCACCTGAGAAGGCGCCTCCGCTCGCACGGCGAGCCAGGCCAGCCTCGTCCCCGGGTACCGTCGCTCCAGCTCAGCCGCTGCCGCCTTCACCCCGAGGAACGGGTCTGGGGCCCCTCGGCCCCCTTCCCGCGGCCCGTAGACCAGCAACAGGGTGAGTAAGGCGTGCTCTCGGGGCTCCAGGACCCCGGCTGCAAAGGCCTCCAGGAACGCGGGGGCGACAGCGGCCTCGGTAGCCGGCAGTGGCAGCACGAGCTGCACGCGCGTGGCCTCAGTGACGTAGGGCATGGGGAGGATCTCCACGCGGCTCAGCGGCCGCAGGAGGCTGACCCTACGCGCCAGTGCCCTCCGGTGCCCGCGCTGCGTCACGGCCTCCAGCAGCAGGTCCAGCGTGTACTCCATGCCCCGCGCCGGGTCAAAGCGCCGGTAGCCGTTGAGCAGCCGCTGCTTCTGGAAGCGCAGGCGGGGCTGGTAGCGCCGGTTCAGCTGCTCCAGGGCCGTCTCCACAGCGTCGCCCACGTCTGCCCTGCTCGCCCCTTGAAGGGGGCACTTGGGGGCCCCGTCTGCGCAGGAGAAGGTGTGCTGTTCTGTGAAGTAGTCCCAGCCCAGCACCTCAAAACGAGAGTGCGGCGTGAAGGGGGCAGGGAGCCCGAGGGGCCAGCTCAGCCCCGCCTCCCCCTCAGGGGTCAGCACGGTCAGGTTCCGGATCTGAGCCTAGGGCGGGAGGGATGCCCCGTTAGTGCCTGGCGAGGGAATCGGGACCCCAGCCCGCTCCAGCGTCCTGGGTTCTGAGGTCCGTCCTGACTCCATCCACACTCAGTGAGGCCTGGCACTGAATGGCCTGTACTTGACAGCCTGTCTGTAAGGGGCACACAGACCCGCCATCCGCACACAGCTGCTGTGGGGAGGCAGACGGGCTGGGCAGAGTGCTGCCGTGGAGGGCAGAGGACCCTGACATCTGGGGCTCCGCGGCCTTTCTCTTCCCCACTCACAGGACTCACTCTCTTCACAGGAGACCTTTGTTTTCACCTGGATCCCACCTCGGACAACCCCCTGCCATCAACCAGAGAATTCTACCTTCTGCCCTTGGGCGTTTTAAAGACAGTGCTAGAAGTCCGGGACTGCGGGGTCTTGGCCCCCTCGGTGGAGAGGCACTACTGGAGAGGAGAGAAGCCCTTCTGGTGCCAAGCCCGCTCCTCAGAGGTCTCCTGCATATCCTCTCAAGTGCACCCACATCGTGCTGGGAGCTTTCACCCAGGGCACCCGGAGCCCCTTCTCCCTGGGGTGCTTCTCACTAAGGTTGGGTCAGTACAATCAGCCGCCTCCTGCCTCGCCCAGCCTCCCCTCTTGCTCATCTGTGAGCCCGGATGTCTGAAGTGCCCTCTGACCTGCAACCCCGGGCCCCGGCTCACCTGCAGCTGTTCTATCTCGCTGTAGGCCCGCTCCAGCTCCAGAGCACTGAAGCGCTTGTGGAGCCGGTACATGAGGGTCCCCTCGGAGACAGGGTGGACCGCGAAGGCACTCAGGAAAGCTGAGCTCCTCTCCGTCTCGGGGTCCCTATTTTTGGCCAGTTCAAACGAGCGATACTGCTGCCCCTGGAGGACCATGAGACCAATCAGTGCCACACAGGGAGGAGCTGCCTGGGCCCGACTACCCTCAACTGCCCTTGGCGCTCACGCCTCTCACTGCTACTGCCGCCAAGGCGGGGAGGGCATAGGAGCTCATTCTGGGGTCCCCTCAACCTTCGTCTTACTCTCACACTGGATTTGGGAAAAAGAGAGCTCGCTAGGCAACTAGGATGACCTCGCCCCCAAAGAATCCTGATGTTTCTCACAAGAATGAAAGCCGAGAGCCAGCAGACACTGCCAGGACTCCGGTCAGTCGGGGAAGAGGAGGGCCCCTCTGGGACCGTCCCCTCTTCTCCAACCAACAGGGAGGCTCCCGGGCCACCCCCCTCCTCCAAGGAGAGCGGTCCCCTCTAGGGCACTCCCAGGTCACTGGAGACCGTGCAAGTGTTGGGGGGAGGGCAGAGCACGAGGGGCCAGACAGGAGGACACTGGTGAGGAAGGGACATCTTTCAGGCTTGCTCAGACGGTCCCTGACAAGATGCCACTTTTGATGGACCTGGGGAATCTAAGACTGCCAGAGGGGGGTAAGGGAGAGCAAGACAGGTGACTGGGGCTGGGGAGGGCACAACGACCACCCCAGGAACTGCTGGGAAAGGGCCAGCAGCCCCCTGCCTCGAGACCAGCCGCTGGGTCCCTGCTAATTTGTCGGGGATGGGGACTAACTTGAAAGGGCTGTCACCTGGTGTTGAGAGACACAGCCGATGCCCAGAGAGTCAATGAGGCAGCGGCCGAGCCACTCGTCAGGACGGGCACTGAGAATGTCTCCGCGGCAGCCATCCAGATGTGGCCGCAGCCGAAGCAGGAGGCTCCGTGACAACAGGTAGCCAAAGCCCCCGTGGCAGTACCGGGCCTGCTCGCCAGCGCCGATGAACTCCTCCGCCCGGCCCAGGTACAGGTCCTGGTTGATGCTGAGGTGGCCAGCCAGGGCCGCCAGGCGGGGGGCCTGCACGTACGTGTCGTCCTGCATGATGAAGAACCAGTCGTAGTCGGCCCCGAAGTGTGTGTGAAGATGGCGCAGGGTCTCGGACATGAGCCAGGCTGGCCGTTCGTCCCCATGAGACACCACCTGCATCCCTGCTGGGGTCCGGGCCCCTCGCTGCCCAGTGAAGTAGAGCAACCGGGGGAAGTGGTGGGCCACTGTGCGGTTCACAGCCACAGCCAGAGTGGACAGTGTGGCCCGGGAGGTCAGGACAGCCACCAGCAACCGCTCGCGAGAGCCCAGCTCCGTCTGGATGTACCGAGTCCTGGGAGGAGACCAGCATGCCAGGGTCAACTCACTAATCTTTAGGAACCCAGCGTGTCCAGCATATACCTCCCCCCAGGAATTAGCGAGTCGGAGTTGAGACAAGAGAAGGGGGAGACCTCCTCATCAACACTGATGAGCTACTGGAGAGAGCGTCCACTGAGTAGCTGACACTGGAACTGATCTCGGGGAGAGGTGGACCCAGGATGGATTAGATGCAACTCCTGCCCTGCCGAAGAACATCCGACCACTAACTTAACACCAATGGGTGAGGCTTTCTCAAGCCTGAGGAGGAGGAAAAAAAAAACTGGAAACATGATGGAAAATAAAGCAGAGAACTGCTCCAGGGAGGCTAACAACGATTACCAGTGACCATGGATAGGACATGGAGGCAAGGACTCGGAGCAACCCTGAAGTGGGGTGTGGGGACGATGCACATACGCGCACGTTAACTCTCACCTGAGCACCTTCTTGTAGGGCTTGTTGGGATCCCTGTAGTAGGGGACAATCCGGGGTTTGAAGTCTTCGTCGTTTTGGTCAAGCTGAGTTCTTGAGTCTAGACTCTGTGGCCCTCCGGCTTCCCCCACAGCCTCTACGCAGGGATCGTCCCCCTCCCCCTGGATCCAGGACACCCGCAAGAGGCTCAGGCTGCATCCCAGAGACAGCCCCAGGATGAGGGGCAGTGCCGGTCGCAGCAGGGCCAACACTGAGCTTAGCCGCATGGCGGTGGGCCCTGCCATGTGTGCCCCGGAGGGCACAGCCTCAGGGATCAATCAGTGACCAACGGGCTCTTTCAACAAGGGAGCCTGGGGCCAGTGAAGTTAACGAGAGAACAAGGCTGTGTTTGCTTCCCGGCCCGGGATCCCCGAGAAACTCCTGCCTTGTCTTCTGTTGCCAAGGCGCTGGTTCTAACCCTCAGTCCAAACGGTAATAAATATCAGAATCAATTTCACCCACTAACGGTGGGTCCTCTAGTCCAGAAGAGGAAGAAGCAAGACTCAGTCCTGCCAACCTAATCCCCAAAGAAGGACTACACACATCTGGTGACAGGATCTAAGCAGAGAGATGGCGGCAATTGATACAGTTGGCCTTAGGGAAAAGCACATTGGCCATCAAAACACCAGCGCCCAGCGAGAGGAACCTGACTCCACAGGCCTTTCCCAAAGAGCGTGTGGGAGGGGCATACATCTCACTCACTCACTGAAGGGGCTGTCAACCCCCCGGGCAGTCACAGAGATGGAGCCCAGGCCTTCCTACTCTCTCCACCTGTGTTAAGGAAACACTCGGGCCAAAGGAACTCCTCCTCCCGGCAGTCAGGAGCAGTCAGGAGCCACTGGCGCCGCTCACAAAACTTATGCCCCACCTAATGAGGTGGAGGGATGTGGTGACTCAGCACGGAGGGCAGCCTCAGAGGAGCACAAAGGCTGATGGAGCTGCCGGGTAGGGCATTCTTCTCTGAATCCCCAGTGCTGAGAGCCCGAGGCCGCCCACCATCCTCCGAGAAGAGACAGGGGGCCGGTGACAGGCCACTCCGGCTGTTGTCAAGAGCGATTCTGTGGCTGTTTCTTCCCAAGGGCCCAGACACCAGAAGCAAAGCGAGAAGACGACAAGCAGCTGGCGCGGGCGGACGGATGCTCGGTTGTCAAACCCTGCAACTCCCCGCCCCACGGCTCCCTCTCAGCCGTCAGACCAGCTCCAGGCCTAAGAAAGGAGGCCCAGAGGGAGCTTGGGCCGTTCGTCTCGCAGCAGAAATAAGAACTGGCTGCGTCACGGGCTGTCAGAGGAAGAGGGGCAGGGAGGCTCCGTTCGGGCGACGGGGGGAGAGAAGGGCAAAGACCCCGCTCTCAGACTCGACCGGGCGGCGGACACCGAGGGGACACGCCGGGGGCCCGCCGAGGGGAGGCCCCTGCGGCCGGGCCGGGGGCGACGGCAGGCCGATATAAGGGGCGGCCGCCGGCCGGGGTATAGCCGGTCCCGGGGAGCTCCGGGGGGCGAGGACGTGGAGCTGGGACCGGAGCTGGGGTCGCTCCTCTGGAGCGACGCCCCCTTGCAGGGTTGTGGGGAAGGACGCGAAGGGGAGAACAGACCCCAGGGCTTCGCCGAAGCGCCGGCTCCACCGCCGCAGCCGCTGCCACCTCACAGCCCGGCCCACTCCTTCCTCTTCCGCTCGCTGTCAGTCCCCGTCTCTATGGTGACCGCATCCGGCCGCTCGCTCCGCCGCCGCCCTCTCTATGGTCGTCCCCTCCCTCCCTCGGCGCCGCCTGCGGGCCGGGTTGGGTGACGTGCTCGTCCCGCACGCCCTCGGCCTTCCTCCGCCCGGAGCCGGCGCGCGTTCCGCATCCCCTAATGCGAGTGGACCCAGCCTGAATCCGAAGGTGACCCAGATCTTCAACCTCGACTCCCTTCTACCCTAGGAAAAAACTCTTCTCCCCTTCGATGAGCGCGTTTCTACCTCCTTGGGCTACTGCTCCCAGCGGGCTTCCCGAACCCCATCACCTACTCAAGTTATTTCAGAAATGTTTGTTGTTTGCCTACTAAGTTCCAGACCCATGGTCGATGAGGTGGGCATGGTCCCTGCCCTCAGTTGGAGACGGGTATTAAACACACATTGACAAAAAATAAAAATAAACATTTAAGTTTAGGTCGAAATTACAAACTGTCCGAAGTACCATTGCAGAAAAGTAAAGACTTCAGTGGAGAAATGTGGCAGGAAGAATTAGACTGAGGATTTGGGAATGCTGCGATCCAAAATTCAGTACGTTTTACCCGGGCGGAAAGAGGAAGACTGGCCCAGAGAACTGGGAAGGCCAAAGCAGCTAAGGCTGCTGAGTGAGGGGACAACAGGTTAAAGGAGGCTGGAAGGCAGGTGGGCCTTCAAGCAACTATGGTGGGTTCCCACCCAGGATGGCACATTCTTAGGGGGCAGTTTGGAAATGCAGGAAGGCAGTTTTGTTGTCAAAGAATTGAGGGGAGAATGCTACATGTACATTACAAGATTGTATTGCACTAGAATTGTTCTACACAGCTTTCAAATGCCCTATGAACATTCATTTTAGAGGAGAAAAAATGGTTAAAATCATCTACTTTTTGAGCCTGTGTTTTATATGTAATAAGTAATTTTCCCGGGTTGTAATGTGTGCTGAATTTTCAAAGAATGTAACTATCATGTAAATGGGAGGAAGCCTGTACTTCAGTTTTGTCCTGGAATGTACTTGTTACCATTTTGTAACAAGTGAATGACTAATAATGTTTTCCAGCATACGAAGTAACTTTTCTTGTAAAAGATTTCCTTTTCTTTCTTCTGTTATCATTACACTAATTTTTTGAAATTTGTGTAGTTAGGTTGTCACAAATGAACTTTATTTCAAAAGAGGAAAAGAGGTGTTATTTGAAAAGTTCCTTATTAAAAGAGAACATTGGGACTGGTAGAGTCAGGAACCCATTCTAGGAGGCCCCTGGGATGGAACACAGCCCCACAGTTCCCCTTTACTGTGTTTTGGTCTTACTCTCAGAATGACTGCAATTTGATCTCCCCTCAACAACTGGCACATGGAAGGTGGTAAATGGCTTTTAGGTTCCAGACCAGCATTGTCCATTAGAAATATAATGTGAGCCATAAATGTAAATTGTAAATATTCTGGGGCTATGTTCTGTTTAATTGCTTAGTCCTATCCAATTCTTTGTGGCCCCCTGGACTGTAGTCCATTAGGCTCCTCTGTCCATGGACTTTCCCAGGTAAGACTACTGGAGTAGGTTGCCATTTCCTATTAGGAGTGGGATTGCTGGATCATATGACAACTGTATTTTTAGTTTTTTAAGGAACCTCCTTACTGTTCTTCATAGGAGCTGCAATGGTTTACATTCCTACCAACATTGTAGGAGGGTTCCCTTTTTTCCACACCCCCTCCAGAATTTAATTATTTGTAGATTTTTTTGATGATGGCCATTCTGACAGGTGTGAAGTGATACCTCATTGTATCATTTCTTTAATAATTAGTGATGTTAAACATCATAATTTTAATATATTAAATATATCCCAAATATTAACATTTGAACACACTGTTGTTCAGTTGCTCGGTCCTACCCAACTCTTTGAGACCCCATGCACGCCAGGCTTCCCTGTCCTTTACCATCTGGAGCCTGCTCAAACTCAGGTCCATTGAGTCAGTGATGCCATCCAACCATCTCCTCTTCTCGTCCCCTTCTCCTCCCACCTTCGATCGTTCTCAGCATCAGGGTCTTTTCCAATGAGTCAACTCTTCCCATCAGGTGGCCAAAGTATTGGAGCTTCAGCTTTAGCATCAGTCCTTACAATGAATATTTAGGATTGATTTCCTTTAGGATTGACTGGTTTAATCTCCTTTCTGTCCAAGGGACTCTCAAGAGTCTTTTCCAATGCCACAATTTGAAGGCATCAAGTCTTTGGCACTCAGCCTTCTTTATGGTCCAACTGTCACATCCATACATGACTACTGGAAAAACCATAGCTTTGACTAGATGGACCTTTGTTGGCAAAATAATGTCTGCTTCTTAATATGCTGTCTAGGTTGGTCATAGCTTTTCTTCCAAGGAGAAGAAATTTCATGGCTGCAGTCACCATCTGCAGTGGTTTTGAAGCCCAAGAAAATAAAGTCTCTGTTTCCATTGTTTCCCCATCTATTTGCCATGAAGTGATGGGACCGAATACCATGATCTTAGTTTTTTGAATGTTGAGTTTTAAGCCAGCTTTTCCACTCTCCTCTTTCACTTTCATCAACAGAGAGGCTCTTGAGTTCCTCTTCACTGTCTGCCATAAGGGTGGTGTCATCTGCATATCTGAGGTTACTGATATTTCTCCCAGCAGTCTTGATTCCTGCTTGTGTTTCATCCAGTCTGGCATTTCCCATGATATACTCTACATATAGAGTAATCAATATAAAAATGGAGATATTTTAGTGTTTTTCCTATCCACATGCAATCTTCAAAATCACCCCCACCTCATGCATATTTCACACTTACAGCATATCTCAGTTCAGACTAGCCACAATTCAAGGGCTCCATAGCCACATCTGGCTAGAGGCTACCACACTGAACAGCAAAGTTTGAGACCTTTCTCAGTTACTAAGTTTCTAGGTAACTCTGGATGAAACATTTCCTCCCTTGGGTCTCAGTTTCTTTGTATTTTAAATGAAGAGGCTGGACCCTGCTTCCTGTTCCAGCACTGACCTTCGGTGATTTTCATATTTAGCCAAGCCTTTCCTCCTCTGATCTCTCTCCCTCTTATTTCACCATTTCTTTTCCCTTCAGATCCTAAAAGATGATGCTGTTAAAGTGCTGCACTCAATATGCCAGCAAATTTGGAAAACTCAGCAGTGGTCACAGGACTGGAAAAGGTCAGTTTTCATTCCAATCCCAAAGAAAGGCAATGCCAAACAGTGTTCAAACTGCCTCACAATTGCACTCATCTCACACCCTAGCAAAGTAATGCTCAAAATTCTCCAAGCGAGGCTTCAACAGGCTTCTACGTGAACCGAGAACTTCCAGATGTTCAAGCTGGATTTAGAAAAGCCAGAGGTACCAAAGATCAAACTGCCAACATCCGTTGGATCATCAAAAAAGCAAGAGCGTTCCAAAAAAAACACCTACTTCTGCTTTATTGACTACACCAAAGCCTTTGACTGTGTGGATCACAACAAACTGTGGAAAATTCCTAAAGAAATAGGAATACCAGGCCACCTTACCTACCTCTTGAGAAATCTGTATGCAGGTCAAGAAGCAACAGTTAGAACTGAACATGGAACAACAGACTGGTTCCAAACTGGGAAAAGAGTACTTCAAGGCTGTATGTTGTCACCCTGCTTGTTTAACTTATATGCAGTGTACATCATGTGAAATGCTGGACTGGATGAAGCACAAATGGAAAGGAACTAAAGAGCCTCTCTCTCGATGAAAGTGAAAGAGTGAAAAAGCTGGCTTAAAACTCAACATTCAAAAAACTAAGATCATGGCATTTGGTCCCATCACTTCATGGCAAATAGATGGGGAAACAATGGAAACAGTAAGAGACTTTATTTTCTTGGCCTCCAAAATCAGTGCAGATGGTGGCTGCAGCCATGAAATTTCTTCTCCTTAGAAGATAAGCTATGACCAACCTAGACAACATATTAAAAAGCAAAGACATTACTTTGCCAACAAAAGTCTGTCTAGTCAAAGCTATGGTTTTTCCAGTAGTCATGTATGGATGTGACAGTTGGACCATAAAGAAGGCTGAGTGCCAAAGACTTGATGCCTTCAAATTGTGGCACTGGAAAAGACTCTTGAGAGTCCCTTGGACAGAAAGGAGATTAAACCAGTCAATCCTAAAGGAAATCAATCCTAAATATTCATTGTAAGGACTGATGCTGAAGCTGAAGTTCCAATACTTTGGCCACCTGATGGGAAGAGTTGACTCATTGGAAAAGACCCTGATGCTGGGAAAGAATTAGGGCAGGAGGAGAAGGGAACAACAGAGGACGAGATGTCTGCATGTTGGACACGACTGAGCAGCTAAACGGAACTGAACTTTCCCTTCATGCCCAGGTCTGTCCTCTGCAAGAGACCTAAACCCTGGGTGAGAATGGCAGAACTTCTAACTTTTCTAGGCCACTCTTACTGTGCTGGAGGAGACTTCGCCCAGCAACTGTTAATTTATGGGAAATCATGGACGGGATTGGATGGTCTGCAGGTAGATTCAGAGAAGTAACTCGTTAGTCCTTGCCATCCCAAGTCACTTTACAGAGCTGGAGTGGTTCCCAGTACAGATTTGAGTTTCAAATACAGATTTGAGTTTCCTATCAGCAATGCTATTTTTTTAATAGCACTGTGCCTTTATTTCCAATCTGTAAAATGGTATTTATACCCACTTTAGAGTCTGTTAGGGGAATTAAATGTGATGGCATAAATGGAGTATAATTATGTTAGTTCTCTGTAACCTGAAACCTGCCTGTAACCAGGCATTTTAATGAGGCTGGGAGAGGCAGGCATATTGTAGACCTCCCAGGAGGCTAGGTGCTTGCATGAGTAATTTTATGTGAACCACAATCATATACAACTTCCTTGTTTCATAAAGAAGGGCACTGCAAGCAGTTAACTACTATCTGTATATCTCTACCTAGAACAATGCTTTGGCCCATATGGCACTTATTACCTACATGTCATGATCTGTTTCCTTTTAAAATTTTTCATCTTGTCGGTTGAAAAATAATGCACAATGTGACAGTTGTGAGTTAAGTTTTATTTGGGGGCCTAATGAAGATTATAGCCCAGGAGACAGCCTCTCAGATAGCTCTGAGAAACTACTCTGAAGAAGTAGGGGAGATGAGTATATATTTGATTGGTGGCGGGTGGAAGTGGTGGGGGAAGGGGGTATGTGCAGTCAAGCACACATTTTGGCAGAAGGTTGTTCCTAGCCACAAAGAGCAGATGTCTCTACTTTTCTAGACATGAGAAGATGCAAGAAATTGGGCTCATAAAATCTTCCCCAGAAAATATCTGAAGGTCTGTTTTGTCAATTTTCCCCAGAGCACAGAGTGTCTCATTCCTGATCTGTGTCCTGAACTCTTTTCAAGGTGTGTGGACGGTCCATGACTGCAGTAGCTAGTGACCTCATCGTTCTAAAACAGGATAGTGAGCAATAACTTTTAGTTGGCATTCTTAACTGTGAGCTCTGTGAGACCAGGGAATGACGTACCACTATTGCAACTCTAGTATCTTGCTCTGAGTCACACGTTGGTGAAGGTTAGTCTAGGAAAAGGCATGCTCAAAGGCAAGAGGTGTGAAATGGTATGGCTTACCTCAGAAACGCAAGTAATTAGATTCTACTGGAGCATCAAGTTTGAGAAGGAAAACTAATTCCATGAGGAAGTGAAGTGAGCTCACTTTTTTTTAAAGGGTCTGGGGGGTCTACTTTTGGATTAGGTGCTTCGCTTAAGCCGAGGAGCAAACAGATCTGCAGTTTCCAGTGCCGGAAATAGTGGCTTCCTCTGCTCCCTCTAGCCGTGCCCCTGTGGGAGGCACTACTGATCAGAAACCTGGAGAAGTATTTGATAGACTATACATTTAGGATTTGCTTACTGCAGGCTATGAGAAGTCCGTGAGGGGTTTTAAACCATGAAAAGTAACGAGGGGGAAGGAAGAAAGGAAAAAAAAAAAAAACAAAACGGGCAAGTGACGTTATAAAGGTAAACTCCGAAGTCTTGATTTTCACTTCAGGGCTCTTCCCATCAAACTTACTGGCTTTGGATGAAAACTTAACAAGTTCTGCAGTGGGTAGGCAGAGCAGCGACGATTCAGGAACAACGCTCGGCACCGTCTAAAGTTTGGTTATCATTGGACCAGCCTCTAAAGCTTCGGTTTCACGGAACGAGGACGCCTTTCCTTCACGGAGGGATAATTCTGTTCTTCGCATCCTCTCGGAAACGATGAGCGTTTTCCCGGCCCTCTCTCACCGATCGGCTCACCCTTCCTCCTCCTCCTCTTCCCCCCCGCCCCCCGCCATTGTTTCGACCCATTGCTGCCTGACGCCTGCTGGGAAGTGTAGTCGCTCGCCCTGCTGTCTGAGCCGGTTTGGCGGCCCTGATGAAGCCGGTAGCTCCGCATAACCCCCCAGCTATTCCAGAGGAGGGGGGCGGGCCGGGGATGGCCCAGCTGCTCCTCTGAGGAGCAAAACTGGGACTCGCCGCTTCCGGCCCCCGAAGCGGACCGCTAGCAGAGAGGGCTCTGGGACTCCAGTCCCCCTCAGCCGCGCGCATCGTGATGACGTCACTCCGGCCCGCGAGGCCCCTGGGATCCGCGGTAGTTCTCGAGGAGCGGGTCTCAGGTTCGGCAGCGGTGGCCGGGGGACGACACTTCCCAGGAGTCTGCGCGGCGGCGCGACGAGAG
The DNA here is from genome assembly GCF_023699985.2 of Odocoileus virginianus. Classification (NCBI taxonomy): domain Eukaryota; kingdom Metazoa; phylum Chordata; class Mammalia; order Artiodactyla; family Cervidae; genus Odocoileus; species Odocoileus virginianus. Next base: position 5,880,543 of record NC_069674.1, read on the forward strand.
CCGCGCGAGGCTGTGATTGGCTGGTGAGCCGGCCGCACGCGGAGGAGCTCAAGAAGCCGCTCTGTTGCGACAGAGCCCGAGCGGCGAGGCCCAGTGAGTTGGGGGAAGGGGCGCTGGAAGGAGGCGGGGGCGGGGGAGGGTGCCGGCCGGTGAGGGGGTGAGGCGGAGGGGGGGGGACGAGAAGAGGGAGGAGGGACTGGGCTGGGATGGAGGCGACTGCAAGGGAGGAGAAGGGGCCAAGAGAGAGAAGCTGACGGGCGGAGGCTGGGGGAGGCTTGGAGGGGTGGTGGTGGGTGGCGAATGAAGAGACCCCAGGGGGGACTCACAACGGGGGGTGGGGGGGAAGACGAGGGCGCTCCGGGAAGAAGCTGGACTTGGCGGCCGGGTGGTGTGGAGGGGGAAGACGGGGAGGAGGCCTGAGGCAGAAGGGAGGGAGGGAGCCCGGGAAAAGTGAGGCGGCCGGCTGGAGCGTGGAGCGCCAAGTTGTGGGGAAACTGGAGACCGGGGACCTGTGCCGAGGGGCAGAACCCGGTCCCTCAAGTGGAGGCCCTGAAAGGAGGAGCGTCTCCAGAGCGAGGCCGTCCGTGGGGATTGGTGGACAAAGCCCCGAGGGAAGAGCTGGTGAGATGGGAAGAGCGGCCGAGAAGCCGAACTGGCTGGAGACATCCTGACAAAAGTTGGGAGCGACTTTAGGCTGGGGCGGAGCTGGGTATCAGAAGCTTGCTAGGGAATTCCTGAGACGGATGGAGCACAAGGCCCAGGCACTGGGCGGAAGTTTAGAATTTGGGGGTGTTTGCCTTCCTTCAGGCTTTCTGGAAGAACAGTAACGGTTTCCCTGTGATTCATCACCATGCCCTCCGACCTGGCTAAGAAGAAGGCAGCCAAAAAGAAGGAAGCTGCCAAAGCCCGACAGCGGCCCAGAAAAGGACATGAAGAAAACGGAGATGCCATCACAGAGCCACAGGTGGCAGAGGAGAGAAATGAGGAGGCCAATGGCCGAGAGACCACAGGTGAATAGAGGGAGAGAGGTGGGTTGCTGGGACCCAGTGGATGCCCCTGTTGGAATCTGAGTCAGGATGCTGGAGGCGCCAGAGAGTGTATCTGGTGCCAAGAAACTTTTCATGATGAACCGAACCAGTAGGGTTGGAGCTTGATCAAGGAACCTGAACACAGTTCTCACATACACAGTGGCAAGCAAACATGAGCGTTGTTGTGCTGCCTTGCCGCCCTGTCTTCTAGATTTGGAGGTCAATTCCCTGCCCCTTTCTGAATTTTCATTTCTACACATGGAGGCAGTGTGCCAGACTGTTTGCCACATGATACTCTTGTCCTCCTGGGGCAGTGACTGTACCAGCAAGACAGAAACATATGAATTGTTTTATGGGTTTTTCCTGGGAAAGAGATGCATTTCTGTTACAAGCGCTTCTCAATTATACACAAGATCACTGAATACTGAGGCACTATAAGCATGGTCTTTCCTCTGATAACTTGCAGTCTAGATGGGGAAACAGCGAAGTGTGTGATAAAGAATATTCAAGGCTCTTGGCTGTCTATCACAGCCTTCTTCCTTGCCCCCAAAAGCTCTCTAAACAGGCCTTCTCTATTGACTACTATTGTCCCTTGAATAGTCAGCACTTTTCTGTCCACTTACACATTGAGGTTCTTATACTCTTAATTTTTGTATTAGCTACATTTGACATTTTTCTTAGAGCCCAGCTCAAGGTGGTAAAATCTTTCTCTGTCAAGCCTGACCTCAGTAATACTGCTGTTCCCTATATCCCGGTACTATCTATCCAGGGCTTCCCTGTGGCTCAGATGGTAAAGAATCTGCCTGCAATGCAGGAAACCCAGGTTCTGTCCCAGGGTCGAGAAGATCCCCTGGAGAAGGAATGGCAACCCACTCCAGTATTCTTGCCTGGAGAATCCCATGGACAGAGGAGCCTGGTGGGCTACAGTCCTTGGGGTGGGAAAGAGTCGGACACAACTGAGTGTGCACACACATGCATGCACTATCTCTCGGGTTGCTTTTTCTTTCGGCCAGTACTTACACGGCATATGGAATCCTAGTTCCTAGACTAGGGGATTGAACCCATGTCCCCTGCAGAGGAAGTGTGGAGTCCCAAGCACTGAACCTCCAGGGGAGTCCCAGTGTTACCTTCGTTGTATCTGTTTCTCCATCTGAATTGTTTGATCTTTGAGTGCGGGGACTGTGTCTTGGGTAATACTTCTTTTTTTGCATGATTACCCTTGCAGACAGAGATACTAGGTAAAGTTGGAAGAGGAGAGAATTATTCATGCAAGCTGCAACAGAAAGACAGGAATTCTGAAAAAAACGGTTTAAAATGATTGTGAGGAGAGAGTTAAATGGTAGGAATTGTCTCCAAAATAAGAATTATGAGGGAGGACTAGTGCAGTCAAGTCAGGCAGTTTTCTTCCTGGCCAGGATAGTGGAGAGATGGGAAGGTAAAAATGGTAGAAGGGAACAAGTGGGCTGAATTGTGATCTGACAAGTAAACAGGGTTCCCTCTAGGCTCTCAAGAACAGGGGTTAAGCCTCAATTCTGTAGTACTTTCTGGATGAGTTGGAAAAGTAGACAGCCGAATCCCACTTTGAGACTCTTGTCTACAGTCCCCATTATAAACTTCTTTGCCTTTCTCCCTAGAAAACCAGAACTTGTCAGGGCAAACCCAGCTGTACTACGCCTAACTCAGTCATAAGGGAGCTTTGAGTTTCACCCTGCTTCCTCAGGGAGCTACTGTTCTGAAATATAAAGTCTGGGTCTTTTTCAGCTCTCTCTCTGAAAATATTTCTTATTGCCAGGGACCCAGGGTCATTTCTGCTTTCATAACTAATGGATCATCTGTCCTCTCTAACAAGACTGGGTCTGCTCTCTTCTCTGAGTTTGGAATTAATTAATTCTCCAACCTGATAGTTACCATTGCTACATGGTCGTCTTTAGGTAGTGAGATACGGAAAGATCAAGAAATATCAAAGAAAGTGACTTGTGACAGACTACTAACCTTCTTTTGAATGTGAGACTCTTTAGGATGCATACTGGAGTTCAGCTGCCCCCCCTTGTTTGGAAAATGAATAGAAAGGGGCTGCTTGTGAAGTCTGCAGTATTTCTTCTGATGAAGTTTATTCCAGAATCCCTTCTCCATTTATTCAGTGCTGTTCACTTATCATTTGAACCTGTTTTCTAGGATGCTATAAGCCAAGACAGTGAAGTATAAGTCTTTCTTTTAAAGCTCAGGAGATGACTTAGGTCATAGATGCTTAAACTGGAAAAGATCAAGAGAAAAGTTGTATAGCTGTGCCTCAGTGTCTGCTGGGGGTTGGTCCCAGGATCCCTGTGGATATGAGAATCCACAGATGCTCAAGACTGTTAACATAGAATGTTGTATGTAGTCCTTGCATATAACCTGGCATGTCTCTAGATTACTTACTGTACCTAATACAACATAAATACTATGAAATAGTTGCCAGTGTGTGGCAAATTCCAAGTTTTACTATTTGGAACTCTGTGGAGTGCTTTTTTTAAAATGTACGTTTGGATTAAACGTGATTTTGGATGCAGAACTGTGGATACAGAGGGTTGGCTGTGTAGCTTTCCTTTAATTTTGATCTTACCTGAGCACGTGGAGATACAGTCTGGAGACTTTCCTATAAAGATCCAGATAGTGGATATTTGCAGCTCTGTGGGCCATATGGTCTCTGATGCAGCTGTTCCGCTTTGTCATTGTGGTGGAAAGCAGCGATAGAGAGCATGAAAATGTTGGGTGTGACTGTCTCCCAATAGAACTTTATTTACAAAAGCAGGCACTGGCCAAATGTAGCCAGCCTTTTTTGTAAGCCACCCCGTCCTGGGCTAAGAATGTTTTTTACATTTTTTAAGTGGTTATGTTTCAAATGGTAATGGATATGCTTACGTAATAGTTGTGATTTTGCTACTAGGACTATAACCCTAAAATATTTACCATCTGGCCCTTTAAGAAAAAGTTTACTAACTCCTTATCTAGATCATAAACTTTTCTCTACACTGTCTTCTCAAGATCTAGAACAGGGATTGGCACAAAATGGGGCTGTGAGAAGCCTGGTGACTCAACTGTGTAGAAAGGAGACTTTTAAAATTCCTCTCCTCCGTCAGAACTGCCCTGGACCCCTCTGTATTTTCTCATACTGGTCCCTTCCAGGCAGTATAGCTTCTTGGAATTAGCACCTGGAAGCTCTGTAGGTTGTGGAGGAAGAGAACTGCACCTCTACAGCATCTGCTTTCTCTGGGGCATTAATACTAACTTGGGGGCTTCCCTGATGGCCCAGTGCTAAAGAATCCACCTGCCCATGAAAGAGACATGGGTTCAATCTCTGGGTTGGAAAGATCCCCTGGAGAAGGAAATGGCAACCACTCCAGGATTCTTGCCTGGGAAATCCCATGGACAGAAGGGCCTGGTGGACTACAGTCCATAGGGATCACAAAGAGTGAGACATGACTCAGCGACTGAACAGTGACAGCTAATTCTTTAATACATACTCATGGAGGATGATTTGGAGTTCTAGCCATTGCTACCATGCATCATATCATCTAAGAACAAGAGAAGTTAGAACTAAAAGGACAAGTTGTGAAGTAAAAAATGTCCATGAAAGCAGGATACCAGGGCTGATCTACATGTAGTGTACACCGTGTTAAAGCTTGTGAAACATCTGAGTCAGCTCAACCTGATCTTGAGCCCTGGTCCTTCAGGACACGCCTCGTTCAGCATTTGGGTTTTTATGTGTTAATATGTGGTAACTTAAAGAAGGGCGAAAGCCATAAATGCCCAAGCAGGGGCTTGAACCCTTGGCCCTCACAGTAAAAGTCTGATGCCCTTCTGACTGAGCCCCTCAGATGCCCCAAGACGTGCCTTTTTGTGTAAGAGTTAAGTCTGTCTCACAGCCCTCTTCCCAGACTGCTTTTCTCTTCTGTCCCCAGAAGTGGATTTGCTGACCAAGGAGCTGGAGGACTTCGAAATGAAGAAAGCTGCTGCTCGAGCTGTCACTGGCGTCCTTGCCTCTCACCCCAACAGTACCGATGCCCACATCATCAACCTCTCCCTCACCTTCCATGGTCAAGAGCTGCTCAGTGACACCAAACTGGAATTAAACTCAGGCCGTCGCTATGGCCTTATTGGCTTGAATGGAATTGGTGAGGCCCTTGGAAAGTGAGGTGGGAGCTGTCTCTCCTTGGCTCATGTCTCGCTCAGCAAGTGTTTCCTTAATTATCAGCTGTGTACAAAGCTGGGCATTTGCAGTATGGGTGGGAGCCAGATATGCCCACCTACCCATACAGAGCAGTCATGTGATAAGTACCACGTGAGCCGTTGCAGGCAGTAGGTGCTGGAACAGTGGGTGGGAGTGGGTGGGAGTGGTGTGTGAAGCGTCTAGGTGCACAGACTTCAGAGAGGAGGGCTGGGACAGGACCGGGCAGAGCCGTGTCCCGTGGAGGGGCAGTCATAAGGGTTTGAATGAATGAAAGGAAAGAAAGGACTCAAAAAACGGGGAAGTCTTGGTTTGACTGGGAAAGATTGAAGGTGAGAGGAGAAGGGGGCAACAGGATGAGATGGTTGGTTGGCATCACTGACGCAATGGACATGAGTTTGGGTATGCTCCGGGAGTTGGTGATGGACAGGCAAGCCTGGCATGCTGCAGTCCATGGGGTTGCAGAGTCGGACATGACTGAACAACTGAACTGACTTGGTTGACTGGAGTGGAGGGACTGATGTAGGGCAGTGACAGGCAGAGCTGTGCTGAGTGTCCCCTCTCTGCCTATTTGTCGCCTGCCCCTCTCAGGAAAGTCCATGCTGCTCTCTGCTATTGGGAAACGCGAAGTGCCCATCCCCGAGCACATTGACATCTACCATCTGACTCGTGAGATGCCCCCTAGTGACAAGACACCCCTGCAGTGTGTGATGGAAGTGGACACGGAGCGGGCCATGCTGGAGAGGGAGGCTGAGCGGCTGGCTCATGAGGACGGTAGGGCTCCAGACCCAGGGGCGTGGGGTGGCTTCCCCCCGGGAAAGGCCCCGGGAGCCTCACCAGCCACGCATCGTCCACAGCGGAGTGTGAGAAGCTCTTAGAGCTCTACGAGCGGCTGGAGGAGCTGGATGCTGACAAGGCGGAGATGAGAGCCTCGCGGATCTTGCACGGACTGGGTTTCACGCCTGCCATGCAACGCAAGAAGCTCAAAGACTTCAGCGGGGGCTGGAGGATGCGGGTTGCCCTCGCCAGGTGCGTCTCCCCCACCTCCTCCCTCCACGGCACCCTGTCTCCTCAGGGTTGAGTGCTCTCTCCCACAGAACTGTTTAGAACAGGGGTCAGTGGTCAGTCCGTGCCAGATACCGACAGTGTGGAGGGGCAGGGATGATGTACATGAGCTAAGAAGTGAGCTTCCTGGCCCATGTGGTCCTTGTTGGACTTCCAGCACCGTGTTCGGGAATCCTAGGACCAGCTCTAGGTAAATGGGAGGATAGGTCTGTCTCTTTCCTCTTGACTCCTCTCCCCTTCCCCCTTTTTGGCCTCCAGCCTTTCTAATTCTTGTTGTATAAAGATAAATTGTTAGACAGCTGCTAGGATATCTGTCCTTCTTGCTCTCTCTTGACCCGACCAAGAACCAGTTTCTGTAGGCCGTCATTTCCGCACCGATCCCCTGAGAAGTCCCCAGTCACATAAGTGGTTCCTTCCCCCACCTCTGTTCCTTCTGCACAGAGCCTTGGGGAGGCTTGATACACTCTTTCAGCAAGGCTGCCTGAGTGTGCCCTGGAACATAAGAGCCTTGGCTTCATGTTGTAGCCTCAAGTTCACTAGGGAGCTTTTACACACACGGATTTCCTGACCTCTTCACCTCTATGCTGGAGTCACGTCCAGAAACCTGGTTTCTAAAAAGTGCTGCAGATGTGGTGACCGCAGGGGTGGGACCAGTGCTGTCCCCTTGTTCCTCCTGTGTTGAGATACCATCTAAGAAAAGAACATTCTTGGGCCTCCTTGCTAGAGTCTAACAAACCCACCAGTTAGGTTTCACCTGAATGCTTTTTGGCAGTGTACCTTTTCTGTATCCTTTTGTGTATCCCGATGGTCACCAACCTCAGTGTAAGAGACTTACAGACTCATAACAGACTTCTACAGCCTTATCTCCGAGCTGCATCTTCCCTCTGCTTCTCAGCTCTGTTTTCTTCTCTTTAACCCCCACCCTTCATCTCTTGTTTCTCTCCTACTTCTCTCACCTTTTGTCTGAGGTATAGAGCCTAGAGTTGATTTCAGGACTGAGTGCAGGCCTGACCAGAGCTGCAGGTAGCAGGCAGGCCATCCCCTCCTGTGTAGCATGCAGTAGACTGAAGTGGTTCTATCTCCTTTCCTGTCTTCAGAGCCCTCTTCATTCGACCCTTCATGCTGCTCCTGGACGAGCCCACCAACCACCTGGACCTCGATGCTTGTGTGTGGTTGGAAGAAGAGCTAAAGACGTAAGAGGCGGGACTGGGGGGAAGTGGGCAGTCCTCAGGGAGGGGCTGAGCAGAGTCCAGGGGAGATGACACCCAGGACCCGCAGTGATACTAGAGCAGTGAGCAATGGACCAAAGTGAGGCCAGAGGGAAGACCAGACTGAAAAGGTGGTGACCACCTTTGTTCTTGTTTAGTCACTCAGTCGTGTCCGACTCGTCACGACTCCATGGACTCTAGCCCACCAGGCTCCTCTGTCCGTGGGATTCTCCAGGCAGGAATGTTGGAGTGGATTGCCATTTTTTTCTCCAGAGGATCTTCCCCACCCAGGGATCAAATCCACGTTTCTTGCATTGCAGGCTGGTTCTATACCACTGAGCCACCAGCAAAGCCCAGTAACCACCTTTAGGGTGGGCCATTTTGTTAGCTTTTGTTTAGTCTGAAATATATGAATTTCTTTGTTTCTTTTTTCCTATTGTTTAAAATATAATATCTTTGTTAAAGATAATATTTTTTATTAATTGTATTTATATCATATAAACAGGGATTCCCATATAAGATCATGATGTAGTAACAAAGAGAAAAATAGCCCATATGGCCGTGGTTCTTTGCTTGAGAGCCAGATAACCTGGAAAGTTGCCCCAGTTCTAGAAGGCTTTCCATGGTCTCTGCAGTGACCTGGTACCTTCTTTATAAAAAGGAGTGGTTTAGTTGCTGAGTCATGTCCGACTCTTGCGACCCCATGGACTGTAGCCTGCCAGGTTCCTCTGTCCATGGTGATTCTCCAGGCAAGAATACTGGAGTGAGTTACCATTTCCTTCTCCAGGGCATCTTCCCAACCCAGGAATTGAACCCGGGTCTCCTGCATCACAGGCAGATTCTTTACCAACTGAGCTGTGAAGATAGTAATATGAAAAGGAGAGCCTGGTGATTTTTACTGTACCCATTCCAGTTCTCCACACTGGCTTTAGATGTGTTTATGGGTGCTTGTGCACATTTTTAATTTTACCATCACTATTACTGCCATCTCCACTCCATTCTTTTGAAAATTAGAACAAAAGTTTGAGGAATTTTGACTGCCTCACCACACTTTGAAAAGCATCTAGTGGCCTTATACATAGATTGAGCACTGGCAGCTTAGGTGCTGAGAGCAGGGAATTGGCCAGAAAATCTAAAGGATGCTCAGGCATAAGGGTGGGAAAGGATGAAGGTTTTCTGGGCCCAACGTTCACCTCCCCTGTTGTGAACTGTCTACTGTGTTGAGCTCCTCCCTGACTGGTTCTCTGGCTTTGCAGTTTTAAGCGCATCTTGGTCCTCGTCTCCCACTCCCAGGACTTCCTGAATGGTGTCTGTACCAACATCATTCACATGCACAACAAGAAGCTGAAGTATTACACGGTGAGTGGGCCCCAGCTTCTCCACAGTTCCCTCTGTGCTTCCTGATTCCCTGAAGCTCTCCTTTAAAAAAATAACTGACTTAGCAGCCCTTTTCTACCTATTGCTATAAAAAGATGTGGACAGGGAGTTCTGCAGTCTTGTTTTATTTTAGTCCCAAAGTAATTGCATTCAGGCCATAGGCCATGGATTGGCAGCCTGTGCACAGGGTGTATGTTTGCCTTATTCAGAGAGGCTGCCTCTTCACGGTGCCCAGGCAGGCCTTGCTGCCCTCTGCCTTCTTGAGTAGCTACTTATGAAAAATAGAAGTCCTCTTTATTCATAGTTGTACTCACCAGAGGAGTATTAATAGTCCTTACATAATTTTTCAGAAATTTCACATGTACTTGGAAGCATTTGTAAAAAGTCTTATGTACACAAAGCACGATTCTGTCAGTTGTGTTTAAATTTTAATATGTCTTGGATGACTTTCCATATGAGTATAGTTAAAGTTTCCCCCTTTTTTTTCCAGTGACTGCATGGTATTCCATTGCATGGCTATCCTGTAACTTATTTGTCAGACTCTTTGATGGATGTTTAGGTTGAGTCTGGGTGTTTGCAGATAGACACCACAGTAGTCCATAGTGCAGGGTTTGCCAGGTCCTAAATCTGACTGCTCTGTGTGTCTTCCCACCTGGAGGAAGTTCTTGTGGCCTGACTGGGGCTTCAGCCTCTCCAGGTGGGGAAGGGATGCACGTGCCCTTGGAATGCTGTGATCCTCTTGATGATCAGTACGACAGTGGTTTTCAGGGCTCCTGCCCGGGCTGTGGGTGTCTTTATGGCTAACCTGAGGATTTAGTCTGGAAGCCCTGCTCTAGGAAGGAGGGGCACACAGTTTGAAAAGACCTCAGCTTCTAGGTTTAGATACGCTTTTTTTTTTTTTTAATACTTATTTATTTGGCTCTGTTGGGTCTTAGTTGCAGCATGTGGAATCTAGTTCACCTGGGCCACCTGCATTAGGAGCTCAGAGTCTTAACCGCTGGACCAACAGGGAAGTCCCAGAATACGCTTTTTTAATACACTTCCTCTTCCCCCGCTGCACCACCTCATAGCCAGGGCCAAGTCAGGTACCATCTCGAACCTCCCCTGAATGAGGACCCAGAGCCGAGGCTAACGCTGCCCATCTTGCCCGGTGCCTCTTCCTGCAGGGTAATTACGATCAGTATGTGAAGACGCGGCTGGAGCTGGAAGAGAACCAGATGAAGAGGTTTCACTGGGAACAGGATCAGATTGCACACATGAAGGTAGGGCCAGGATCTTGTCCTCCGGGAGAGCTGACGGAAGGTGTCTGGGGAGGTCAGGGGCTAGAGAAGTCCTTTACCCTCTTTTCAGATGAATCGTGGGGTACCTGCCCACACGCAAGCCCCCTCTCTACACTCTTTCAGAACTACATTGCTAGGTTCGGTCATGGCAGCGCCAAGCTGGCCCGGCAGGCCCAGAGCAAGGAGAAGACGCTACAGAAAATGATGGCTTCCGGACTGACAGAGAGGGTTGTAAGCGACAAGGTAGGGTCTGGTTGGGTGGAATTAGGTGGCCTAACATGAGGTGGATAGGGAAGGACCTGACTTGATAAATGCCTCTTTATCCTCTTCCTAGACGCTGTCATTTTATTTCCCACCATGTGGCAAGATCCCTCCACCTGTTATTATGGTGCAGAATGTCAGCTTCAAGTATACAAAAGATGGGGTGAGTACTTGGGTGTGGTTGGGAGGCTGGGGTACATTTTACAAGGTGTCAGCTGGCGAGAAGAGTCCTATTTGCTGACGGCATCTACTAACCCTTGTGGTGCTGGGGAGTTTTCAGGCCTGGCAGCCTGGGTTGCCTCACTGAGAGCCTTAGAGGAATGGGGGTACCCTTCAAGTACTTGGAGGGGACATTGTTCAGCCACATTGGTGGGTGGAGGCAGTGGGTAGGGGGCTGCCATGGGAGCTTCCTCCCTCCTCACTCCAGCCGCCTCTGGTGGTGACTGGGGGCTCAGCGAGATTGCTCTGCCAGTCGGGTTGATCACCCTACCCCTGGATCTGTTTCTCTCCCCCCCCCACCTCAGCCTTGCATCTACAACAATCTAGAGTTCGGTATTGATCTCGACACACGAGTGGCTCTGGTGGGGCCCAATGGAGCAGGGAAGTCAACTCTTCTGAAGCTGCTAACCGGAGAGGTATGGTGTCAAGTGGGGGCGTGGGACTCCAGCATTAGATGCCACTGTGTCAGGGTGGGGGGCGGCATGCAGGGGCCACTGCTCTTGGAGGGCCTGTGCTCTCAAGATGAGTGAGCCGTCCTCTGGGGGGCGGGTCATCACTGGGCAGTGTGATGTTTCAGCATTTTCTTAGAGAAAACTGGGAGGAGGAGTGTGTGTGCGAGAGAGCCTGTGAGAGACAGCCCAGGCCTGCTTTCACCGTCTTCTTGTGTCTTCATTCAGAGCATTTAGAACACAGGAGCAGCTGTGCATTTAGAAACATTTTTATTGTAGAAAACGTATTTTGGACCCCTGCGAGTCCTCTGTCATAGTTCAGCGCGTGGGATAGTAGTCCTTTAATAACTACCCAGTAGATTGTGTGGTGTGTCTCTGCCTCCCCTGAGAACATCTGTCTCGGTGTATTTTCTTCGAGTGGCCAGAAGAGCAGTTTGTGAAGTGGTACGGGTTCTGTTTTGTAGGAAGTTGTAGGAGTTTGTTGAAGTTGTAGGAGTCCCACTCGGTGTGAACGAATGTTTGCTTCCCCTCTCTGCCTGTCTCTGCTTCTGACCAGGTTTCCTTGTCTGTGTGATTATCTTTCCACCATCTACTCTTTTTTTTTTTCTTCCCATAGCTACTGCCCACAGACGGAATGATCCGAAAACACTCTCATGTCAAGATAGGGCGTTACCATCAGGTATAGTCCTGGTGGGGAGCGGGAGATTGCCCAGGGTGGGAGAGCAGGGCTGCGTGTGCCCAGGTCAGCTCCAGGGTGGTTCTGCAGTCCTGAACAGCTGCCTGGGGAGAGGTAGTGAGACAGTACGCGGCAGGGACCCCAACAGGCTGCCTTGGAAGAACACTAGGCACACCTGGGTGAGTTCTTTTTTTTTCCCTGTAGCATTTACAAGAGCAGCTAGATTTAGATCTCTCGCCTTTGGAGTACATGATGAAATGCTACCCCGAGATCAAGGAGAAGGAGGAAATGCGGAAGATCATTGGGCGATATGGTCTCACTGGGAAACAGCAGGTCAGTGGAGTAGGGGTGAGAGGACCCCAGGCAACTGGGAGATGCAAGCTGGGCGTCTGCTTTTTCCTCTGCTCTAGGTGGTTACAGATTGGAGCTCTGAAGTCTCAAGAGAGGGTGGGGGGTTGCATGCTGGTCTCTGACATGCCCTTGCCCCCAGACTAGCAGGATGGGCCATGTTGTTAAAAGGCAAGGGAAATTGAGACCTAGAACACAGGGTCCTCTGATCCAGACTCAGGCCCCCTGACGGCTCCACTGCGTCAAGACTCTGTGCTGAGGCAGGGCTTCAGGCTTCCCGGTGTGTTCCTTTCAGCCCTTGAGGGACTGGCAGGGTGCCACTGTCTTAATGTGTGATCTTGGGTCTTCCTGAGCCCGGCTCTCTGTGTAATAACAGAGAAGCCATGGGGCGAGGTGAGTCGTGATGCGTGGTGAGGGCAACCCTGGACCTCATAAATGTCATGGTTCCACGCAGGTGAGCCCGATCCGGAACTTGTCTGATGGGCAGAAGTGCCGAGTGTGTCTGGCCTGGCTGGCCTGGCAGAACCCCCACATGCTCTTCCTGGATGAGCCCACCAACCACCTGGACATTGAGACCATTGACGCCCTGGCGGATGCCATCAATGACTTTGAGGGTGGTATGATGCTGGTCAGCCATGACTTCAGACTCATCCAGCAGGTGAGACTCCCGGCCGGGAGGCAGTTGGGGGTAGAACAGTGCCATGGCACGTGGGGGACACTGAATCCGTGTTACTGTGTTTGGGAAAAGGGCACAGGATGTCAGGTGGAGAGGACCAGATCTTACGGTTCTCTGAGAAACTTAGAAAGCCTTCACAGAAATACTTTTAATTCTTCATTAGCTGTTTGGGGCTGTTAGCCTACTTGGCATCATTGGCCAAAATCACGGAGGGAATTGAGTAGAGAATAGGGTGCTTTTGCTATTGTTTCCAGGATTCTTCAGCCTGGAAATAGTATTGTACTCAGGAGATTCTGGATTAGACAGAGGGCTCCTGCCTGTCACTGGGAAGAAAGCTGCTGGTCATCTCTCTGAAGCTTTGAGAAAGGTGGGATGGAGCGCTGGAAGCTGAGAGGGAGGCCTTGAACAGGTCTGGGTCCTGCTAGGGAACTGGCAGTTGGGGAGACCAGCGGGTTCTGGCTTGGAAGGCCCCTCCCGCTGCTGGGTATGGTGTCTAGATTAGACCAGCCAGGATTGCTGAGGGGGTGAAACAGAGCTGGACGTGGGCCGCCGGGAGCTCATGGGTTTTCCTTCTCAGAATCCGCTGGGAAGAGTCTCCTGGGCCGGGGTGGGAAGGGCGCTGGCCAGGGTGACTAAGTCTGGGGTTTGCTCTCCAGGTTGCACAGGAAATCTGGGTCTGTGAGAAGCAGACAATCACCAAGTGGCCTGGAGACATCCTCGCCTACAAGGAGCACCTCAAGTCCAAGCTGGTGGGCGAGGAGCCCCAGCCCACCAGGCGGACCCACAATGTGTGAGGCCTTGCCGGCCGGCCGGCCAAGCCAGGCCCCCGGGGCCGCATCCTGCATTGCTGCAATACTGCTCCCCAGCCCCTTGCCCCACCTGCCTTAGCTGCACTCTGCAATCCTATCTACAGCTGGACAGGACCTGTCCGTCTCCTGTCCTTCAAGCTACTGTGTCCATGTCTGGACTCAGGTGGCTGTTCCCACCAGCTCCTCGCTGGTTTTGACCCGATAGTGATGCAGCCAGAGGCCTCTGAGGGTCAGCCCGCAGGCCCATGCCCCGGGTTGGCCTGTGAAAAAGCTTAGGATCCTAGTTCTCTGGGTTCTGGTGATGTTGGAGGAATACCCCCCCAGCCCACCGCCCCCATTCCTTTCTGCTTCTGGTTTGGAGCTCTGGACCAGGGCCTTAAACCTGGTCGGTTTTTAAATAATTATTTAACAGTGTAACTTTTAGACCTGCGTGACATATACAAAGTGTCCAATAAAGAAAGAAGAAGCCATGGTCCCTGCCTTCCTCCTTGGGTCTCTGGGTCCTCTCCTGCTCTCCCTGCGGTGCCAGCGTTCACCTGCCCTCAGCATGAGCTGGAGCGGGAGTCGAAGGGCTGGGTGCAAGCTGAGGACTGTCCCCGGGCACTGGGAGAACTCTCTTCCCTTCTGATTTGAACTCATGCCTTTATTTAGGCCAGTGGTTCACAGACATTAACGTGCGTCAGAATCACCTGGAAGACTCATTGAATCACCGACTGCTGGGTCTCACCTCGGAGTTTCTGTCAGTAGGTCTAGGTGAGACCAGGAATTAACATTGCTGAGAGCTCCCCAGCGCTGCTGCTGCTGCTGTATTCCTGGTGGGGATTAAGTTTTGTTATGTTAACCCATCCACAGCCTTAATTTTCGTTAGCGCTGTATCCATTTTAACAATACTTCCAAGCCAGGGCTTTGCATAGCATCCAGCCTTTGTGCCACCAGGCTTCCTGCTTGCTTCACTTCTGAAATCTTAGCGACCATCCCTGTTTCCCCCGGAGGGGAAACATACACAGCCATGCTTTCTCGGTGCTCACTATAGTCCGTCTAAGACAGTAAAACACAAAAAAGTCCCAGATGGTGTCTAAACCCCCGAAGAGCTCGCGATCTAATGGGAAAGCCAATAAGACAGAAAAGGGCATAAATCAGGTGCCAAGTTGTAACTTAGATGGTAGGTTACACAGGAGACCTTAAAAGGGAGGGAAGTTTCTCGTGAGTGGCTGCCCAGAAAGCTGGGATCGGTGCTGTAACTTGAAAGGTGAGTAGGGTCTTCTCAGATGGCCGTGGACTCCCAGAGCTTCTCTGGGCAGAGGGAACAGGGTATCAGGTGAGTGCCTGCAGCTTAGCCCGAGATTCCAAGGCTGGAGTGAGGGGCTCCACTCCGACTCCGCCCTCAGACCCCCAGGGGCCTGGCCTGGCTGCTTTGCACCTCAAGGCAGGGGCCCAGAGAAAAATGGCTCGTCAGTCTTCCCTGAGTGTCCAGAGGCTTGGTTAGGAGGATAGTGGGAACAGAGATGAAGAGCTGCTACTTTGGCCAAGGGAGGGCCTGGTTGTGTGAAGAATTGCGGAAGTCTGTTGGGGTCTCCAGGGCAGGGGGAGGGGGGCTCCAGGCCTGGAGGAAGGGAATGCAGTAGGCTAGTCAGCTTGTCCAGGAAAAAGGCCAGCCTCAACATTTTAGAAAATGTTCAAAAAAATCCCACAAAATACACATTTCTACAAGCACCTAAAATCAGTGCCTTACTTTGGATCGAGAGTCACCCTCCTGCTCCTCCAACCTCTGGCACGCAGCCACAGCTGAATGATGGGGTCTGGGGGTGTGGGGGCTTGGTGAGGTGCGGGTGCTCGGGCCTGCCTATGGCAGGTGATGCTCATTTGGCTCCTCCCCACCTCTATTGGGAAAACCCTCTTCTCCCCACAGCCTGGGCTTATCCCATTGCTCTCAATTTCCTTAACCACAGCATTCAAGGACTTGAAATCCTCACACTAGGTGCAAAGTGAGACCACCTTCTCTGCAGAATAGCACCTTTTCTCCCCCTTCCCTTCACAGCTCACTCCCTCAGGGGCCTCATGTTCACGGAGAGCACCCCGTGTTTCTCACTCTGGCTTCCTCCAGTCTGCCTTCCCTGACACCCTCCCTGTCAGGCCCTCCCAGCTGTGGTTCCTGCTGCCTTCACCTGTCTAGGCTCAGGTTCTGCTCCATCTTGTGCTGTTAGTCCAAGCCTCCCTGAAACCACACCCACTGATTTCTTTCTCCCTTTCCTCCCAACTAAAATCTCCCCTCTCCCTAGTTAAATTGTACCCATCCTACCAGGGGCTTCCCAGGTGGCACAGTGGTAAAGAATCAGCCTGCCAATGCAGGAGACACTAGAGACCCGGGTTTGGTCCCTGGGTGGGGAAGATCCCCTGGAGAAGGAAATGGCAAGATCCAGTATTCTTGCCTGGAAAATGCTATGGACAGAGGAGCCTGGCAGGCTACAGTCCATGGGGTTGCAGAGTCGGACACGACTGCACGCACACACATGTCCTACCAGACCAGCTTCAAATCCCCGTTTGTTTCCTGAAGCCAGAGTTTTCTTCTTTTAAATCAATTGTGTACTTCTATAGCCTATCTTTAAAAAAAAAAAAAAAAAAAAAATATATATATATATATATATATGCACACACACTAAGCTTTTTCCGAACTCTGTTCTCTGTTTCACACTTTTTACCCTTTCACCCTTCCCTGATGGTTTCTGGTGAACCAGTCTTATCTCTCAAGCTAAACTGCAGACCCTCAGAGAAGGGGAGAGGGGCTTCCCTGGTGACTCTGATGGTAAAGAATCTGCCTGCAATGCAGAAGACCCGGGTTTGATCTCTGGGTCAGGAAGATGCCCTGGAGAAGGGCGACCCACTGCAGTGTTCTTGCCTGGAGAATTCCATGGACAGAGGAGCCTGGTGGGCTACAGTCCCTGGGGTCACAAAGTGAATGAATGAATAATACTTGTACTTGGGGGGCGGTGCTGGGGGCCTTGTGTTACTCCGACGCTCTCCAGCACTCAGCCATCCTTGCGAGCACATGGGTGACTTACTTGTGTGTTATAAGTATTTTGGGAGACAGAAGGGTGGGGAAGGGGGCTGGTGGAGGCTTATTCAGATAGAATCCTGGGGTCAGTGGAGAGGAAGGAGCAATTAGGCTCTTTCAGGATTAACCCAGAGCATGTTCTGAATTGGGTTGGGCCCGCCCCGCCCCGCCCCTGCGCCCAGGTGCTGGCCCCTAGCCCCTCCAGGTGGATGGGCAGCTGACCTCTTAAAAGTTCGCCCAAGACGTGGGAGGAGGCCGCCGGGAGGACCAGGAGGATGAGCGCTGAGCACGGACAGCTGCAGCAGTCTGGGGGCCGGCGAGGCCGGAGTCCTGGGGACAAGAAGTCCAGAAGGCGCAGCCGGCGCAAAGAAACCTACTCGATGTACATCTACAAGGTGCTCAAGCAGGTGAGCGTGGGGGGGCCACCATGGGCGTGGGGCGGGGGCTGGCGAAAGCCTGGGAAGGACCTGGATGGAGATCAGGCCGGGGCACCGTTCACTCCGTACCCCCCATGCCCCTCTTGTGGGGTTGCTCTTCATCTCAGAGGCCCGGGGGCCCACTCAGTGTCCATCCTGCACCTGTGGGCAGGAGGCGGTTCAGACACGCTCCCACCCTGGCCCAGAGGCTACACAGGGCTCTGGGGCAGACAAAACAGTCACGTGGGACCTTAGGTGGGACAGTTTAAGTGAAGGAAGTCCACAGGAAAGTGCTGGGCTGATCAGGTGCCCAACGTGGTGCAGGTCCAAACAAGAGGGACTAGTTAGCTGTGGCTGGAGGGAGGAGTAGCTCCAGTGAACTGCGGTCTTGGGGGAGCTCCCCAGATGGGCGACGCTCCGTCTTTGAGGGGCTGAGGGGTTGGTCCACCTTACAGATAAGGAACCTAAGGTACTAAGGGCTCAGCGGGGTGACTGGGTCACGTGACCTGACAGCAGTGGAGGTTACCCCAGCCCCCCAGCCCCAGCCAGCCCTGACTCTGGATGAGCCCCAACCCTAACCCACACTCAGTCTCCCAGCGCACCTGTGAGAACCACCTACTCCTGGGACTCATGCAGACACCTAAGGGCACCCATCCGCTTTGTCTGATGGACCCCGGGCACCTGGCCTCGAACGCTCTGCCCCGCTCAGCAGAGCTGGGCCTGGCAGTGAGCTGCCTGCGCTGGGTCTCCCCTCACCTGCCTGTCTCATCGCTGTGAGACCAGACCCCAGACATGGACCTTGTCTCCAGTCTGAAATCCCATAAGCTGAATCCAGTTTGAGTGACTGGATGGCTGGGGGTCTCCGGGAGCGCTCTCACGGGGTGGGCCCTGCACCCACGTGGACGGGCCAAAGGGCAGCAGCAGAGAAGACTCCGGGGTCCCGATGAAAGTGGGGTGGGAGCCCGTGTTAGTGGGCCCCCTGCAGCTTAGCCTAGCTTTTCGGCTCCAAAATTGTGAGGGCAGCACTGGGGCAGGACTGGGCTCCCCGAAGAGAGCTGCTGAGCGGGTCCCCCGGGTCGGGGGGGGGCCACTGCCCCGGTCACCTCGAGGGGAAGAGGATGCGATGACCAGGGTCCGGCTCAGGTTTCCCGCTGTCAGATCCGTGGCCCCCAGAGGCCGTGCGGAGAGGGAGCGGCCAGGCCAGAAGCCAGGGTGTTCGTTCACCTCCACCACTGGCCTGACATGTATGTTGACAGTCACTTCCCTCCCACTTCGCAGAGAAATGGGCTTCCCAGGTGGCTCAGATGGTAAAGTGTCTGCCTGCAGCGCGGAAGACCCCGGGTCAGGAAGATCCCCTGGGGTAGAGTACTCCAGTGCTCTTGCCTGGAAAATCCTATGGACAGAGGAGCCTGATAGCCACAGTTCATGGGGTCACAAAGAGTCGGACGCGACTGAATGACTTCACTTTACTTTTACTTTTTGCAGAGAAATGGTGTCTGCCTGCTCACGTGTTAGGATTGTTATAAGGTCCCTCCCGTTTGTTTACTAGGGATCACCTAGTTCAAAGGCTGGTGTGACAGAAGAGGAAACTCAGAGGAAAGTGCCTTGTCTAAGGTCCCATAGGGACTCACGGGACAGCCCCAGATCCCCGTCTCCTCACTCCCAGTCTGCTGTGGAGAGTGTGTCCTAGGTGGGCCCTTTCTGGAAAATCTGGTTAACCATCTACCAAGTTTTGTGCACCAGCCCTCTAGGAACTTCTAGGAATAACCAGCTTGCTTGTACAAGTGTCCAGTGTTCAAAGACATGTATTTATTATAACACGATATAATAGCAAAATGTAAAGCACACCCCCTAAATGTCCATGAAGAGAGGGATGGTGATATGAACTATGATGCATCCATGGTACGAAACACTGTGCAAATGCATTAATAGAAAAAGAAAGAAAGAAAAAAAAGAGGCAGCATTCCTTATCTCTTGCAGTTGGGAGAAACTTCTTTTTTTTAACTTGGATACAGTAGTAACCTGTCTGGCCTCTGGAAAGAGGGTGATGAGGTGGCTTTGAGGTCCCCAACTTGGGGGTGGGGCTTGTGGCATCAGGCAGAGCTCCCCTGTTAACAAACTGCTCCTGCTGCTTCCCCAGGTGCACCCCGACATCGGCATCTCCTCCAAGGCCATGAGCATCATGAACTCGTTTGTGAACGATCTGTTTGAGCGGCTGGCTGGCGAGGCTGCCCGGCTGGCCCAGTACTCAGGCCGAACCACACTGACGTCCCGGGAGGTCCAGACGGCCGTGCGTCTGCTGCTGCCTGGAGAGCTGGCCAAGCATGCTGTGTCCGAGGGCACCAAGGCCGTGACCAAGTACACCAGCTCCAAGTGACCCGGGGCCCGACCCTAATAAAGGCTGCACTGCTCTCCTGTGTTGTTCTGATTTCAAAAAGGCATGCGTGGAGGCGAGGTGTGGTGTGGGGCAGGGTGTCCCTACTTGTCACGCCCCCGAGATGGAAGAACACTTATGCATACCTCATACCTCTTAAAACCTGCGTTCTGGGTGGGGCCCATGGGTGACATGTGACACTTTATAAATGTACAGCATTCTTGTTCTTAGGTGAGATGAGGGACGACCTAGTCTGGGTAAGAATCCTGAGTCTGCCGCTGGCTGTTTCCATCACGTCCTCTCTGGGCCTGGAATTCCACGTGCATCCCTCCTTTAGGATGGAGTTCTGTGAGGCCATTTCTAGAAGACTTATTTTTGTCCTGTGCTGGGCACACGGGCTACACAGATCTACAAGATACAAAAACAAAGGCCCAAAGCTTCAAAGTAACCTACTGGGATCTCAAAGATGTTTTTATTTTCCCCTATGGTCTTCTTCCCCTTAATTTCAGAACAAATTGGTGAGAATGTTTTTGAGACTCCTAACTTTTCTTCTCCCATTTTATTTTGGAAAAAAAATGCAAAAATAGTACCATAACCACTTGTACATCCTGCACCTAGATTCACTACATAATACATGACCACATTCTCCTTTTCTAATTCAGCCTCTGCTGCGGTAGAGTGAAAGGCTGGCTGGGATTGCGTGAACAGTCCAAAATCCTTTACGTTCCCTTTGTAACTTCAAGTTCATATATTGAAAAGGCTCGTTGTAACGATGGCTGAACTGTGACCTGACATATGTCATGCATGTTTCCTCCTCTGTCAAGCCTACAGTGGAGATGCCACATGGTGAGAACTAATTATCCACGCTTTTGTCCCACGGCAGGAAAAAGATTGGCTCGGGAGACCTAGCCCGGAAGCTCAGCTCCTCCCTACTCCCACTGTGTTTACACTCCTTGCTACTCTAGGCGTGATTCACAGGCCAGCAGCTTCTATAACACCCTGGGAGCTTGTTAGGAATGCAGAATCCTGGGCCCGCTCAGAGTGCTGAATGGGAATCTGCATTTCGGCAAGGTCCTTGGAAGCTCTGGGGACACGTGGATTCCTCTCTCGATCCTCTTTGTCTCTGTCTCTCTCCCCCCGCCGTCCTTTGCCCCCTGCCTTATATATTTATTCAGACATTCCCCACTTGACACCGAGCCAAAAGCTTACCCCAGCAGACCCGAGCCAGGCTGATATGCTTTGAATTTTCCAAAGAATGGCCTCGCGAGCCTGAAGCAGTGATGGGGAAACCCCCAGAGAGCTCAAAAGGAGCCCCAAACCACCACTGAGTCCCACCCACTACTCCTTGCAGCGTCATTCTTTACACAGGTACAGCTCCCTCGAACCATGTGAACTGATGTCAGACCCCAGGGGAACAGGCGTGTTTGTGCTCACGTAAAGGGGGAAGCATGGGGACGTCCCTGGTTATCCAGTGGGTAGGGCTCTGTGCTTTCACTGCTGTGTGCCTGGGTTCAGTTCCGGGTCGGGAAACTAAGATTCCACAAGCCGCGTGAACCCAGGCCTACCAAGCCCAACTCCTGCGCCTTTGCCCCTGCGGTGCAGTCATACACAAGCGTGGGGAGGCTGGGCCTGGTCTCCAGGCAAGAGGATAGCTGGATGAACGCCTTTAGGACTAACAACCACCCAGAGCCTCACGGTCTACAGGGTGACGTCAAACAAAGCCCATTCTTTCATTTAATCCTCACAAGGGAAGTAGCTGCAGCTGACCCGGCTGTCCGCCCTGGCCAAGGCTTGCTACAAGGGAGCCCACGCCCTCTGGCATGCCACCTCCAGGGTGTCCTCTGAGATAAGCGTCCCCAATCCTGTACCTGCACCCCCGCCCCTCACAGCCTTAGAACTTTGAGACAATGGGACAGAACCCTTAAAACTGGGCTATTCTGGCTTTGTGGAGCGGAGTCCGGGTGGAACCACAGGCATTCTGCGGATTCCAGGACTGGCTCACAAAGTTCAGAGTGGAGTTGGGCACCATGTCCGAGGCGTGAGTGAAGGAGGGGAGAGCCAAGGGCATGGCGCCTCCCTGGTCCTGGAGCCAGGCAGCTGGGGACAACGCCGCTGGGAGGGGGGCTCCTGAGGGCCGGCCCCACCTGGACCCCAGACACTCACGCAGCCACCCTGGCCACTCCTGCCTGTGCTCAGGTTTCCCTCAGGCTACTGATTCCAGAACAGTCCCTCCGTGCAGTACCCTTCTCTACAGTTCACCCTCACCCCCACTTCCAGCCCACCATCCTAGACCTTTGCAACATTGCTGGGGGTCCCTCCAGACTGGAGGGACCAGCCACAGACTCTGAAAGGCCCCTCCCTTGGCAGGAGGCCCTCAGGGCAGTGCCCATTCATCACCCTCCTTGCTCCTCCCTGGGTGGGCTCCAGCCCCAGGAGCCCCGGTCCCTCAGCTTCTAAGCCTCAGGGGGTCTCACTGGGGCCACCATCTCAGTTCCCTGAAGGCCTCTCCCTTCCCGGGACTCCCTCTCCGGGCCATGAGTCTCCTTAGCATCACACCTTCTGGGACCTTGAATTCAGGTCTTCAGGCGCCTCAGGGGAACCCCACCCCTCCCCCTCCGCCCTTGCTCTTCTGAGGCTCAGGGCGCCCCCTGTCGGCCCCCCTCCCCACCTTGAGGCTCAGGGCGCCCCCTCCTGCCCCCTTCCCCGTCCTCTGAGACTCAGGGCGCCCCCTGCTGGCACCCCCCCCTAGAGCTTACCAGCGCCTCTGGGACTCCTCCCACCTGATCTTGGAAGAGCTGCTGGACCAGGAGTCGCTGCTGGGGGAAGCTGTTCCCGACAGCAAGCGGCAGTCCTTCCAGTACCGGCTCTCCTCGCTCTATCTGTACTACCTGGGGCTGCTGCGCCGCTTCGACACCCTCTACGACCAGATGGTGCAGCCGCAAAAGCGGCGGCTGCTGCGGCAGCTGCTGGACAGTGTGGCCTGCCGCGTGCTGGAGCTCAAAGACGATCTGGTTCGCGCCGACCTGTGTGAGACCCACTGCCTGGACCAAGTGCTGCAGGACTTAAAGCTCACCCCGGTACGCGGGCTGCTCAAGCACTGCGCCCACCCCAGCTCGGGGTGGGGTGGGGGGCCGGGGAGCTGGGGGGAGGGCTAGCCTTGATCTCCCCCTCCTTGTGGAAGCAAACCAAGCCCCAGCCAGCTGGGAGTAGGTGTGGCCTTGACTTTCCTCCGACACCCCAGGCCTTGGGGCATCATCTGCAAGGGAAGGCGGGCAGGGCAGATCAGACAATGGGGTTTGGGAAGTTCATGCACCGTAGTTAGGAGGTGCAACTTCCCTGGTCGTCTAGCAGTTGAGAATCTGCCTGCCAATGCAGGGGACACGGGTTCAATCCCTGCTTTGGGAAGATTCCACATGCCATGTGGCAGCTGAGCCCATGAGCCACCAGGACTGAGCCTAGAGCCTGAGCTCCCCAAGAGAAGCTACCACAATGAGAAGCCTGTGCACCCCCAACTAGAGAGTAACCCCCATTTGCAACAACTAGAGAAAGACCTAGCAGCAACAAAGACCTAGCACAGCCAAAAATAAATAAATAAATCTTAAAAAAAAAAAGTAGTTAAGGGTGGCTGGAGAGTCAGGCTGGAAGCTCTGTCTGGCTCAGAGGAGCCATGAACCCCATTGCAGGGGATTGCTGGTAAGGGTCCCCTGGAGGCTTGTTCCTCAAAGTGTGGTCCTCGGACCAGCAGCGTCAGCATCACCTAGGAGCTTGTTAGAGATGCAGAATCTCTGGCTGCAGCCCCAAACCACTACTCTGCCTCTGCGTTTTCACAAGACCCTCAGGGATGTCTGTGCACCAGCAAGTCCCAAAGCACAGCGCTTCTGCACTGGCCTCCAGCCCACCCCAAGGTCAGGGCGCCCTGTTCCACGTCTAAGGCGGACTCAAAGTTTCCCCTACTAGCTGCCTGAGACCCAGCTGTGGACTTGAAAAAACAGACCTTCTCCAGGCCCTGCCATTCTGATGTGGTTGCCCAGGGAGGGCCTAGGAGCCTGCATTTTAAGAGCTTGGGTCCCAGTTGATTCAGTTGTACAGCTAGGACTGGGACCACTGCCCATTACCTACCCTGATCCTTCAGAGTCCAACTCTGGCCACATGACAGGGTCAAAGGAAGAGGGGAATGAGTCTTGGGGCAATCTGCCCAAAATCTGTACATTTCCCACCCTGGAGCTCTAGGATGGAGGAAGCCAGCCCCAAGGGTATGTATGCGGCTGAAAGTAATGGTAATGGGTTGGCCAAGAGGGTCTGGAGTTTTATTCCCAACTCTTCTTCTCCTGTGTTGCCCCAAAGGCAGACCTGGAGGTTCCAATTCCCAAGTATTTCGAGCTGGAGCAGTCCAGCATCCTGAAGGACCGCGAACACATGCTGGTAGAGCTGCTGTCCAGATTGAAGCCAGAGACCTCAGAGGGGGTGAGTCAGGGAGAAACCCCCCACCCTGGAACAGAGCTCCCCGCTTCAGGATGTGGAGGCCCCGTCCTGTCCTTCACCACCTCGGAGAGTGCTCTGGGTAATTCTGGCCCCCTCACGGCTGTGCTATGCTCCACGTAACCTTCCCACACCGAGGCAGAGACACACGACTTGGGCACCTCATTGCCCTGGAACATACCCCCAGCATGTTTTTGGGGGACTGGCCTCCCAGCTGGAGATGGCAAACCCTCCCTCATTTCCTCCTCCTTTGCTCCTGCTGTGGCCAGAGCTTTCCAATATTAAGCCGGACTGAGGCCATAATCGTACTGCAAAAGGCAGAGCGGGCCAGGCAAGGCAGGCTCCGGGCCACCTTCATGCGCGAGATTCGGAAAGAGGAGGAGCGAGACCGGAAAATTCGGGAGGAAGGTCGGTTCAAGTTCAGTCAGGATGAAGCAGCCATCACCATACAGAAGGTAAAACCCCCACCCCCCACACCAGGCACCCCGGAGGAAAATCACCTCCTCTAGGAAGCCTTCCTGGCTCAGCAATTGATGACAGAAACACAGGTGCTTGGATTCTGCTGCCCCACAACTAGATGTTAAACTAGGGAGCTTCATTGGTAATAAACATGTATCTTATTCATTATTTGTTCTCCATCTCCCCCAAACGACTTGAAGTGGGATGCCATAAAAGCCCCCAAACAGAAGGATAATTAAAATCAGAAGAGAAAGGAAATTCTCTGGCAGTCCAGCGGTGAGGACTCCTTACTGTCACTGCCAAGGACCTGAGTTCGATCCCTGTTCAGGGAACTAAAATTCCACAAGCCACATGGTGCAGCCAAAAATTTTAAAAATAACAATAATAAATAAAAATTTAAAATTAGGGGAAAAAGATCCATAATACAGCAGCAGAACAGAGTATACGATCATCCCCAAAACTTGTAAGACGGTGAAAAATGAGTCACAAAAACTTTTCCGGCCTACTATATCCTTCTGCTTTTCTGTCTATTCATTTTATGAATTTTTGAGAGTTTGATATTGAAAGTGAGTGAAGTGAAGTCGCTCAGTTGTGTCCGACTCTTGTGACACCACGGACTATAGCCCGCCAGGTTTCTCTGTCCATGGAATCTTCCAGGCAAGGATACTGGAGTGGGTGCCATTTTCTTCTCCAGGGGATGTTCCTGACCCAGGGATCAAACCCAGGTCTCCTGCACTGCAGGTAGACACTTGACCATCTGAACCACCAGGGAAGCTCCAGCTAAAAATCTTAGTTTATCTACTTAAAAAAAAAATAGTTGTAATATGTAGTGGAACCATATGTAACTCTCTTCTGTATTTCCCAAGTCTCTTGTGAATGTTACCATTCTGTCATAACTGAAAAAATAAAAAAGAAAGGCAGAGAAATGAATCATGAATTGTAGCCTGAGCCTCCGAGCAGCTGAGGCAAAAGGAAGCACGATGAAGAATACGGAGTCTGAGAACTGATGACTCCAGGTGTCCTCCGGGTCTGGGCCACCCGCGGTCACCCTTTCATAACACCCCCTCCCACCTCACTACAGAACACCCAGCTCCGTCTCTAGGTGCCGCCCCAGTGTCCTGGGGGGCGTGCCTCCCCTCTGTCCCCTGGCAGCCCTGCAGATTTCCCCCCAGGTGCTGCTAAGCCGGCTCACAGGGGGGCAGTGCTTACCTGCTTGAGAAGATGGGAGGCGCCCTAGAGAACGCCTCTAGGGCAGGAAGGCCCAGGACTGCTGACCTGGGGCTGCTGGAGCTTTCTGTCTTAAGTCAGGCTCCTCTCCCATCTTCTATGAAGTCCTAGAGCCTCAAAAACTTCTGTTTCCCAGCCCAATACAGGAGACTTAGAACTTCTTCCCCCAAATCCAGAGCAAACCAGCCAACTAGCAGACAGCGGCCCTGAGAACAGATGTCCCCTTCAACCGAGAGAGATTTTCAGATTGCAAATCAGGGGACTCGGGCTGGGGTGCTCTGCATCCGGTGCCCAGGTCTGGCTGCCCCTGGAGTGAACAGGGGGTCCTCGCCCTCGGGGCTCGCTGAAACAAGCCTTTGGAGAAGGAGGGTCAGCCCCAAACCTGGAGCATCCTCCCCCAACCAGAAAGTCAAAGCGAGTCCTTTTGTCCCTGTCTCCAGACATCGAGGGTATGGAAACACTGCATCCCAGGTCCCAGGTTCCCCACTGCCCTCATCAGAGGGGAGACTGTGTGAGGCCCTTAGTTATCAGGGGTCTTCCCTGTGCTCGTCATGGGAGCAGGAAGACAAAGCCAGGACAGGAGCCTGCACACAAAACCTGCCCACTGAGGCTCTGTCTCAGTCAAACTACCAGGCGAGGCACTGGCCCTGCCTCCCTCTTTTCTCCTCCCCAGGGCACTGGGTTGTCCACAGGCCCAAGAGTAGCCGGGAGAGGAGCCCTGGGTGAGGAGTCAGGAAACCGGGCCTTGATCTCGGCTCTGTGCTGAACAGCCCTGGGACCTGGGAGAGGCCATGTCCCATCTCTGGCTTCAGTTTCCCTGTGACATGTAGGAGTTAATTAGGGGAGCTGCATGGTCTCAACAGCACCCAGGTCTATGGGCCTGGGTGGAAGCAAGCTTTTACTCCAGATGCTGTAAGTATGCTGAGAAGTGAGAGTGAGGAGGGCTTCTCGGAGGAGGTAGAATCTGAACTCTGATTTGTGCCTCAAAAGATACAGCAGATTAGGGACTTCCCTAGTGGTCTGTTGGCTAAGACTCTGCATTCCCAATGCAAGAGGCCCAGGTTCGATCCCCAGTCGGGGAAGTAGATCCCACATGCTGCAACTAAGAATTCACCTGCCGCAACTAAGAAAATAAATATTTCTATTTTATTTTTTTTAGAAAATAAATATTTTTAAAGGCAGGTTAGAAGGTGAAGATGAGATGGAGGGAATTCCTGGGGGGTTCTGAGAGTGCCGGGCATCTGGGTGCAGACCAGCCCCACCCTGTCTGGGCTATCTCTGCTCAGGGGTCAGTGGCCAGTGATCTGTATCCTAGAGGTGCCCTCCCCAGTGCTCTGTCCCCAACCCTGCATCCCAGCAGAAAGGCAATGTGGGGAGTGTCCAGGCCCATGTGTCCCCCCAGGTGTGGAAGGGTTACCTGCAGAGGAAACGCACTCAGCAGGACCGGCGAACCGAGATGGAGTTCATCGGCATGGTGAGTGTCCCGCCCTCAGCCCTGTGCACACCTCCCTCCACTCAGGACTGGGGAAGGGGGGTCTGGGGACCCTGGTGGAGGGTCAGCACAAAGCCACCGCCAAGCCACGTCCCTTCCCTCTGCCCCCCTCCCTCCCAGAGCCCTTTGGAAGGAAGTCACACATGGGGTGGGGAGAGGGACGGTGGATCAGGGCATCCTGTCCCCTGGCCCATGATGAAGCTGGCAGGAGAGGCTGCAGGGGGTGGGCCCCGCAGCGGCATGAGGCCAGTTCCCAGGGCCAGTGGGTTTCCTGCAGCCTCTGTGAGAAGCACGTGGGGGGCCCAGTTGGGATGAGGACACACCCCCTTCACCCCAGAGCCTTTGGAGGGGGGCACAGGCTCCCCACTCACTCTGGGATCCCCGACTCCCTCCTCTCCTTTGCCCTACAGGCAGAATGACTAAGTGTGAACTGGGTGACAGGGGCATGAATGTGCGCGGAGGGTGGGGGCGAGGAGCATGGGCAGGAAGGGGTGAGGGTGCAGGCGGGGAAGACAGACCCGAGCCCGCTACTCTGCGGTGGTCGGCCCCCACAGCTGGTCTCTGCTGACTTAGGAGAGGAAGCCACCACGGAGTGAGGTTCCGTGATCCCTGGGAGGGCGCTCGGCCCTGGGCAGAGCCGCAAAAGCCTGGCCTATAAGGGGAGATCGGAGGAGGGACTGGGAGGGGGTGCTGGGGTTGGGGGCAGAAGGATCGGAGACCAGGGCTGGGATGGCCGCTCCGAGGAGGCTGGGGGCTTCAGAAGGAGGGAGGCACTGGACGGCCCCATGTGGGAGCGGAGGTCGGAGCTCGCTGATGGCCTGGGCAGCCGGACCCCAGGAGACCAGGGCTGGGTCGCGTCTTGGTGGGGGGGGTGGGGGGGCAGGGGGCCATGGCACGACTGGTGGGTGAGGAATGAGCCCGGCCTCCCAGGCCCATCAACAGTGTGAGCTCAGCGTTTTCAGTAATTGTCTCTGCGCAGAGTGATATTTAAAATACATTTGGGAGCCAATGAGGCGGGAAAGTGGCTGCGGAGCGGCTGCCAACACGGGCGCTGGGCGTGGGGGTGGGGCTGGGGCCGGAGGCTGGGGGGAGGGGGGGGCACGGGTGCTGGGGGAGCGGGCGGGCTTGGGGGGGCGCAGCCCGGATGCATCTAGCAAACTCATTATCAGAGTAATTTACACAGACGAGTTTCAGGCTCCAAACACAATTTCTCCTGATGCAGTCAAGCCCTGTTGTTCCGCGTGGGTGTGTGTGCGCGCGGAGCTCTGTGCGGGGATGGGGGTGGGTGCTGGGGCGCCCCACTCCCACCCCTGAGCCCCTCGCCTCCCGGTCCACGTCCCCAGCTCCCCTCGGCCAGCCCGGCGGAGCCCGTGGGCGCTGTGTCCCAGGCCAGCCTCAGGGCGGATGTGCGCAGGCTCAGGCAGACGGAGAAGGAGGAGGAGTTCCAGCTGGCCGTGGTGAAGGCCCACGACCACCTCAGGGAGCTGGAGGGGCCCGACGTGAAGGAGAAGATGATGCAGCAGATCCGACAGTGGTTCATCGAGTGCCAGTCAGTGTCCGCAGCCTCCGCAGACCCGCCCCCCCCCCACAAACCCCGCTCTTGCCCTCCTCACCCGACCCTGGTTAGCCCCGAACCCCTGACATGCTGCTGACACACCGGGTGTAAATTCGGGGCCCCCAGCCTAAGGGAACAGCTCCACACGCGACTTCCTGCTTCCCCAGATGGCAGAGAAAATGGCAGAATAAGATGGGAAAGTGTCCAGGGACACTCCCTACTCTATTCTGTAAGGATCCACTCCCTCCCCATCTCCCTCTGTCTTTCTTGTCCTTCATCTTTCTCCATCGTCCTCTCCATCCATCCATCCATCCATCCATCCATCCACGCATCCACCCACCCAACCGTCCACGCATCCATCTGTCCACCCCTCTGTCCATCCACCCATCTATCTACCCATCCATCATCCATTTATCCTTCTGTTCCTCTACCCATCTGTCCATCCATCCATGCATCCATCCCCCATCTGTCCACCCATCCATCATCCATTTATCCTTCTGTTCCTCTGCCCATGTGTCCATCCCTGCATCCATCCATCCACCCATCCATCCACCTATCCATCCACCCATCGTCTATCCACCCATCTGTCCATCCATCCATGCATCCATCCCACCATCTGTCCACCCATCCATCATCCATTTATCCTTCTGTTCCTCTACCCATCTGTCCATCCATCCATGCATCCATCCCCCATCTGTCCACCCATCCACCATCCATTTATCCTTCTGTTCCTCTGCCCATGTGTCCATCCATGCATCCATCCACCCATCCGTCCATCCACCCATCTGTCCATCCATCCATGCATCCATCCCCCATCTGTCCACCCATCCATCATCCATTTATCCTTCTGTTCCTCCACCCATCTGTCCATCCATCCACCTATCCATCCACCCATCTACCTATCTGTCCATCCACCTTTCCGTCCACCCATCCTTCCATCCATCCATCTCTCTGACCATCTTATGTCCATTTAGTGCCCTCACTGGCCGATTCCCTGATTATCCAGATGAGTCTTTAGGTGGATCCTCCCTGATCTTTGCAGACAAGACTCCAGAACAGGTACCCCGGAGGTGGGAATAGAGGCCTTTCTGTGTTAGGTGGAATCTGAGGTTAGAGAGAGTAACCTGCATGTCAGCTGAGGGTGGCGGGGGCTGGGGGAGAGGACACAGATGTGGTGGAGGAGGGGGTCCCCAGAAGGAGCTGGAGAAGGCCCCTTTGGTTAGAGAGAGGCAACGTGTCTGATGAGAGCACTGTGACTCCAGCTCCCTACCTCCATGGAGACTCCTGCGGAGAGCAGCAGCTCTGAGCAAGCACCCACCCGCTCAGTTGAGGCCCTTTCTTCCTGGACCCTCAGTGCCTGGATCCCACCAGTGACGCGAGGCCTTGGGAATCCTGGGTCCACCCCTAGCTCAGGCCCCGGGGTTCTCTGGCTTGTATCAACCCCCTCGGTCTTCCCTGAAGCATCTTCCTGTGTCTGTCACAGGTGAGGATGGAACTGGAGGTGCAAGTCCAGGAGAACAAAAAAAAGGAGCAAGAGAAAAATAAGGAGAAAGAAAAGGAGGGAAAAGAGAAAAAGAAGAAGGGAGAAAAGACCAAGAAGGGAGTAAGGCACCGCGTGGAGCCCAGACCAAGGGGGCAGGGACACGGAGTCGCAGAGAATTCCCAGCGGGAGGCGGGTCTGGGAGGATAAGGCCCAGATGCCCGGAGGTGAGGCGCGGAGGCGAGGGCTTCGAGCGGAGGATGTCTCTGTTCTAGGAAGCAGACGCGATGCTTAGGGCACTGCCTTCCAAATCCATCCCTGTGATTAACGCCGGCCACAAAGAGTACACGAGTGAGTGCAGGGAGGTGGTCAGGCCTGTGGGCTCTTGGGGTGACCTTGGTCCCCGGAAGAGTGGGCCCGTGCCACGTGTGGGGGGTGTGGGGATGTGGGGGTGATGGCCAAGGGGGAAAAGCTGAGGAGGAGAGGGGTGTGAGGTGTGCTCCCTGGGCTTTGGGTCTGAATCCTGTGGCCACAGGCCTTGGGATCAGGCCTTGCTCTGCGGTCTGGGTGGAAGTGCCAGGCAGCTAGGTGAGAGGAGAGCTGGGCCAGCCTGTGTGCATGCACCTGTGAGCGTCTGTGTGCACGTGAGTGTGAGTGTGTGTGTACATCTGGATCCTGGACACACGCCCCTGCGCCGGCAGATCTGTGGAAGAACCGATTTGACAGCCTCTTTCCCAGCCAGAGTTTTGACTCTGAGACCCTCAAGATGGAACAGAGGAAAGACGTGGAACTGGAGATCCGCATACAGGTGAGTGTCCCTGCGGGACCCCCAAGGATCAGGCTCCATCCTTGCTGCCCACCAGCCCCCGGCCCGCCAGCCTCTGCAGCACCCTGCCTCTAGGCACCACTTGCCCGGCCTAGTCCTGGCTCCGTCTGGGTGCATCTTGGTCCCCGGGGTCCTCTGACGCAGCCCTGAGGGAGGGGGTCACCAGGGGCTCTGTACCAGGGTCATACCCACCGTCCTCTACCCACCCTGTGCCACCCACCTTGGGAGTATTGGATCACACAATCTTTCCAACAACGTGTGAGACAGGCACCTTGATTTTCTTGACATCACAGGTGAGGAAACAGGCTGAGAGGTCACGAAATTGCTCAAGGTCACTCAGACTATTTAATTTATTTGGCCGCATTGGATCTTAGCTGCGACCCTTGAGATGTTTCGTTGCAGTGCGGACTCTCTAGTTGTGGGTGGGGGTCAGTAGTTGTGGGGCACAGCCTAGTTGCTCTGTGGCATGCGGGATCTTCGTTCTCTGATCAGGGATTGAACCTGCGTCCCCTGCATTGCAAGACAGATTCTTAGCCACGGGACCAGCAGGGAAGTCCCCCACGCAGACTTTAAACAGTGGATCTGGGGCTTGAGCTGAAGGCAAAGGAGAAAACAAAATATATACCCATTTGAATGCAGAGTTCCAAAGGATAGCAAGGAGAGATAAGAAAACCTTCCTCAGTGAACAATGCAAAGAAATACAGGAAAACAATAGAATGGGAAAGACTAGAGATCTCTTCAAGAAAATTAGAGATACCAAGGGAACATTTCATGCAGAGATGGGCACAATAAAGGACAGAAATGGTATGGACCTAACAGAAGCAGAAGAGATTAAGAAGAGGTGGCAAGAATATACAGAAGAACCATACAAAAAAGATCTTCATGACCCAGATAACCACGATGGTGTGATCACTCACCTAGAGCCAGACATCCTGGAATGCGAAGTCAAGTGGGCCTTAGAAAGTGTCACTTTAAACAAAGCTGGTGGAGGTGATAGAATTCCAGTTGAGCATCCTAAAAGATGATGCTGTGAAAGTGCTGCACTCAATATGCCAGAAAATTTGGAAAACTCAGCAGTGGCCGCAGGACTGGAAAAGTTCAGTTTTCATTCAATCCCAAAGAAAGGCAATGCCAAAGAATGCTCAAACTACCACAAATTGCACTCATCTCACACACTAACAAAGTAATGCTCAAAATTCTCCAAGCTAGGCTTCAACAGTGTGGGAACTATGAACTTCTAGATGTTCAAGCTGGATTTAGAAAAGGCAGAGGAACCAGAGATTAAATTGCTCATATCCGCTGGATCATTGAAAAAGCAAGAGTTCCAGAAAAACATCTACTTTTGCTTTATTGACTACACCAAAGCGTTTGACTGTGTGGATCACAACAACCTATGCAAAATTCTTCAAGAGATGGGAACATCAGGCCGTCTGATCTGCCTCCTGAGAAATCTGTATGCAGGTCAAGAAGCAACAGTTAGAACTGGACATGGAAGAACAGACTGGTTCCAAACAGGAAAAGGAGTACGTCAAGGCTGTATATTGTCACCCTGCTTATTTAATTTAGATGCAGAGTACATCATCAGAAATGCTGGACTGGAAGATGCACAAGCTGGAATCAAGATTGCCGGGAGAAATATCAATAACCTCAGATATGCAGATGACACCACCCTTATGGTAGAAAGTGAAGAAGAACTAAAAAGCCTCTTGATGAAAGTGAAAGAGGAGAATGAAAAAGTTGTCTTAAAGCTCAACATTCAGAAAACTGAGATCATAGCATCTGGTCCCATCACTTCATGCAAATAAATGGGGAAACAAGGGAAACAGTGAGAGACTTTATTTGGGGGGGCTCCAAAATCACTGCAGATGGTGACCGCAGCCATGAAATTAAAAGACACTCCTTGGAAGAAAAGTTATGACCAACCTAGACAGCATATTAAAAAGCAGAGACATTACTTTGCCAACAAAGGTCCATCTAGTCAAAGCTATGATTTTTCCAGTAGTCATGTATGGATGTGAGAGTTGGACTATAAAGAAAGCTGAGCGCCGAAGAATTGATGCTTTTGAACTGTGGTGTTGGAGAAGACTCTTGAAAGTCCCTTGGACTGCAAGGAGATCCAACCAGTCCATCCTAAAGGAAATCAGCCCTGGGTGTTCACTGGAAGGACTGATGCTAAACTGAAGCTCCAATACTTTGGCCACCTGGTGGGAAGAACTGACTCTTGGAAAAGACCCTGATGCTGGGAAAGATTGAAGGCGGGAGGAGAAGGGGACAACAGAGGATGCAATGGTTGGATGGCATCACTGACTCGAAGGACATGAGTTTGAGTAGACTCTGGGAGCTGGTGATGGACAGGGAGCTTGGCGTGCTGCAGTCCATGAAGTTGCAAAGAGTTGGACACGACTGAACTGAACTGAACTAAACTGGGGCTTGAACTGAAAGCTGACTGGCTCCATCTTCGGAGCTTCTGCCCATGTGAATGCCAGGCTCAAGCATGAGCGAGATGTGGGTCAGGGTTGGGACATTCCTAAAGAACCCTCCACCCCCACCAGCTGCCATTGCTGGGCTGGGCTGGATCTTCCCTGAGGGTCCCCTGACCCCGACTTCATCCTCAGCCTCCTACCTGTCCTCCCCAAGCCCTGGTCACCCCATCACACCCCCTGCTGGCCCCCAGGTGGATGATCTGATGCGTCAGGAGCTGAAGAACCTGAGGTTGGCTGTGGACAGGGAGGAGACGAGACCCATGAAGCCTCCAAAGGCAAGACGAGGAGCCGGGGCTGGAACAAGGCAGGGCGCTCGGGCGGGGGAGGCAAGGAACAGAAGACCACTGCCTGTGTGTTTGCTTTCTACCAGAAGAAGGCGGGCAAGAAACCCGGGAAGAAGAAGGAAAAAGACCTGACCCCAGACAGGTAGCAGAACCCGCACTTCACTGGGGGTGGTGGAGCGAGCCCTCGTCCAGGACAGATCTGACTTTGGGGCCTGGCTCTGTGGCTGTGTGACCTGGGGGAAGTCACTAAACCTCTCTGAGTCCCTGCCCCACCAGACTCACGGTAGAGCCTTGAGGATGAACTCAAGCACAAGAATGTGCTGTGAAAGTGGAGACTCAGGATGAGGTGTGAGCAGGGCATTGTTCCAAACCCTCCCTGCTTCCCTTGTCTCCTTCCTTCCCCACTTGCCCACCACCCCTGGGCATCCCACTCTGGGGCATCGGGGGCCTTGCCAGTGGTCCCCTTCTACTCACTCCTGGTGATGCGAGCACACTGGTGCCAGCTGTGTTCATGGCCAGCCCCGCCCCCAGCCTCCCAAGTGCATGTACATCTTCCACATGGTTTCCAGGAAGAGGCCATGTGTCACCCACGTTGGGTCTCAGAGGGCGCTGATCCTTTCTCACACACCACTCAAGCCCCGGGGCACCCGGCTGGGGTACGCTGCCGTCTGGGCCAGCGGGCCAGCGTCGTGCCTTCCGATGCTGCCTGACCGCAGGAAGGTGGACAGGACGCCGCTGGCGAGTCCCCCTTGCCCCCGCTGCTGCTGCCTGCAGCACCGCCCCCACCAAACTCTGTCCCTTTGCTTTTGTCCTGGGCGCCCCCCTGCGCCATGCTCTGCCAGGCCCATGGACTCCCTGTTTGAAGAGCTCGTCGTCTTAGGCCTTCTAAAGAAGAGCGAGACAGTGCCTTTGAAAGACTACGTCGGTGAGACCTCCCCCCAGCGCCTGCCCCAGGGCGGGACCGAGGAGCGGTTCCCCTGGCCATGGCCATCCCCAAAACCGACTGCCACCCCTGCCGTGAGCCTTCTCCCCATGTGCCCTGCCCCGGCGGCTGCCGCTCACCAGCTGCGCCCCCCTCCCCACCCCAGGTGACTGCCTCTATCTCGGATCGGCCCTGAACTTGGCAAACAAGTTGCCTATGCCCTCCCTGGCTGACATCCGGCAGAACGTGGCCTTGTATGCGATTCTGCGGCTTGGTGAGAGGCCTGGCGGGGCCGCGGGGCAGGCGGCACGGGCGGCCCGGGCGGCCCGGGGCGGCCCGGGCAGGTGTATCTGTCAGGGACTTTGGACGCGTGTCGGGCTCCCCCCGTGCCTTCCTCGGGGCACCCCCACCAGAGATCACACCCTGAAGCCAGGCAGGCCCTTGACCTGCTGAGGACCCCACATTTCCAGCCCCTCACTCAGCCCTGAGCAATCTCCCCTAGTCTGTCCTGTTCCTAGAAGACCATCCCCCCACCCCCTGATACACACCAGAGCCTGGATCTTTCTGGAGGGCTTTGTCACACGCCCTTTAATTCCATCCCTTCAAAATCCAGGAGTGAAAACAGGTGGGATGGAAAGAAGAAAGGGCACTGGGAGGAGGGAGGCTCTCTTCTGAAAACCCCTCTCTCCCCCTCCAGGCCCCCCCTTTCCATGTAGCCCTTTGGAATTAGGCTTGCTAAACCATTAGGCGCCATCCAGACTGCCTCTCCCCGGGGCACTGCCCAGGCCCTGGGGCAGAAGAGTGCAGCCGTGACCTGACCCTCGTCTTGCCCAGCCTGGGGCCCCTGACCTCCCCTGACTCAACATCTTCACCCCCGGCCCCCTGCCAGCTCCTAGCCCACCCTGTCTTCTCTCTCAGGCTCCCCAGATATACACTCCATGGCTCCCCTCATCCGCTCCATCCTCCTGGTGGGCCCCTCCGGTATGGGCAAGAAGATGCTGGTGAAGGCCGTGTGCACGGAGACTGGTGCCAACCTCTTCGACCTGTCGCCGGAGAACCTGCAGGGCAAATACCCCGGCAAGACTGGGGTGCAGATGCTGGTGCACGTTGTCTTTAAGGTCTGGGAGTCTCCTGGTGGCATCTCGAGTTCTCAGACTGACAGCAGAGCTGGGTGGGCTCGGCAGGGGGGTGCGGGGTCACGCAGCTGCCCAGCTGGTGTCGTTTCAGGAGCTGCTGAGGTCTCCCCACCAGTCAGTCCCTGCTGGGAGCGTGTAGATTCCCCAAGCCCCAGTGATGGGGGAGGTGGGAAGGAAGTGGGAGGCAGGGGAGTTTCTTCTCTTGGCAGAGATGAAGCTGAACACAGCCCCCCGTACCGCCACTGCCCCCCTGGGGAGGGCAGGGACTCTGGTGTGATGGGTGTTGGAAGGGCGCAGAGGTGGGGCTGGCAGGATGTGGGAACGGAGCCGGCCACTGACCGAGGATGGCCCTGACCCTGGGTTTGACCAGATGGGGAGGGGACCCTTCCCCCAAGGATGTCTGACCTCAGGCTTCTGTTCTCTGATGCATCCAGGTGGCTCGGTACCTACAGCCCTCTGTGATTTGGATTGGGAATGCGGAGAAGACTTTCTATAAGCGGGTCCCCAAAGATGAGGAGGAGGTAGGCAGAGCCCGTGGGCAGGGCTGGCAGGCGTGGGTGTGTTCACGTCACTCTAGACCTCACCCGCCACGTGGCCTTGGACGAGTCCTCCTGCCTTACTTCCCTATCCTTAAAGCGGGACCTACAGCCCCTCCCATCTGCCCACCGCCCCCCCCCCCACCGCGGTCCTTGTGAGGATGAGCTCTGTGAATTAGAAGCCAGTATGATGTCCCTGGTCCCCACCCCTCCTCTCCCTCCTCACCTTTCCTGGAACAGATGGACCCAAAGCGAATAAAGAAGGACCTCACCAAGGCCCTGCGGCTGCTGAGTCCTGGGGACCGCGTAATGCTGATCGGGACCACCGACCGGCCGCAGGTGGCTGAGATGAAGGGCCTTTGCCACACCTACGAGCGCATCCTCCTCCTGCTTCGGCCCGATTACGCCTCTCGCTATGGTAAGGCCCCTTGCGAGTGCGTGGGCTGCAGCCCGCCAGGCTCTTCCGTCCGTGGGCTTCTCCAGGCCAGGATGTTGGAGTGGGTAGCCCTGCCCTCCTCCAGGGGATCTTCCCGACCCAGGACTTCCCTGGTAGTTCAGACGGTAAAAGAATCTGCCTGCAATGCAGGAGGTGCAGGTTCGATCCCTGGGTTAGGAAGATTCCCCTGGAGAAGGGAATGGCAGCCCACTCCAGTATTCTTGCCTGGAGAATCCCATGGACAGAGGAGCCTGGCAGGCTACAGTCTCCATGGGGTCGCACAGAGTCGGATACGACGGAGCGACTAACACTTTTTCACAGTGAGGCTGGGGAATGTGGGGTCAGGTCAGAGAAGGGGTCGAGGGACTGCCCTTGCCAAAGCTCCCTGCTTCCCCCATCGGCCCCTGCTCTGAGTCCTGACCTCCACTCCAGGTGCTCTGGAGGGATGGCTAGACAAGCCGCCCTGGGACCTGGGGCCTGGTGTGCCTGTGCAGACATGGGCGGGCCGCTCAAGTCCTCGGAGTCTCACTTGCCGTGTTAAGTGGGGAGGAAGATCCTTACCTCCCTGGGAGGAGGGGCGCTGCTGGATGCCGGGCGGCCCTCCAGAAGCACAGAGCTCCTCTGTAGACACGGAGGTGCCCACTGCTCTCTCTGCCCCGTGTGCCCCCCACCCCACCGCACGCAGTGCTCTGGAAGCATATGATTGAGGCCCAGGGAGCCAAGGGGACCCAGCACCTGGACATCAGCGCCCTGGCCAAGGTGTCCGACGGCTACACGGCTGGCTGCATCCTCCAAGCCATCCAGGCGGTGCTGACCGAGCGGCGGCTCCTGCAGTTGTCCAGGCGGCCGCTCCTGACCTCAGAGTTCCTGGGGCCCCTGGCGAAGCTGGACCCGGTGTACCGGGAGGAGGAGGAGTCCCTGAAGGTGAGGCTTGTAGGGGGGGCAGGGCCAACAGCAGTGGGGGAGTCAGCCCTCTGAAGCCCACCCCCCAGGCCCATAGTGCACTTTGGACCCCTTCGTCTGCTCCCCAGGGAGCTCAGAAGGGAAGGACTCATGGGCAGGGACAGCTGGGCACCCGCAGCCACTGACCCCTGGGGGAGCACCAGGGGCTGCAGGGCAGGGGAGGAGGCCTCTCGCGCCTGACCGTGGCCCAGAGTATCTGGTGACGAGTGAGGGAAACCAGGGCTCTGGCAGGAACCCTAGGATCCCAGAGGAGAGCAGAGGACCTGCGCGCGGAGGACTCGGATCCATCGGAAGGGAAGGGCGAGGTCAGCCAGCAGAGCCGAGGGTCCTACCCATCGCCTTCACCCTTCCTGCAACCCAGGACTGGTACTTCAAGACCCCGCTGGGCAAGAAGAAGATGAAACTTCTCAAGGACCAGGACGCTGCTGAGGAAGCCAAGGCAAAGGAGAAGAAGAAGAGGAAGTGAAGCTGAGGCTGGGGTGCCTGAGATTAGGAGCAGGATGGGTGGGGTCCCACAGGCCAGGAGGGGACTGGGGAGGGACAGAGGTATAAACGGCCAGACGGCTCGGGGACCTGCTCTCTTTGTCCATTTCCATGCTTCCTGCCCCTTGCTCTGTGCCCCTGCCTGGCTCAGCCTTGCTCCACTTCGTACCCACCCTCTCCCCACCCCCGGCCCGGCCGCTCACAAGCCGGCTCTGCTCTGCTTCCCAGACCCCTCTGACCCGCGCCTGGTGTCTCCACCCGCTGTCATTCACCACCCACCACCTGGCTCCCCAGCTCTCTCCCTCCCCGAGGTGTTTCTGTGCATGCCCAGTCACTTCGGTTGTGTCTGACCCTCTGCGACCCCGTGGAATGGAGCCCACAAGGCTCCTCTGTCCTTGGGATTCTCCAGGCAAGAATATACAGGAGTGGGTTGCCATTCCCTGCTCCGGGGGAATCTTCCCGACCCAGGGATTGAACCTATGTCTCTGATGTCTCCCGCGTTGTCAGGCGAGCTCTTTAGCACTAGTGCCATCTGCGAAGCCAGAGGTGTTTAAGGGAGAAAAATAGGAAAAGGAGAAAAAGGTCTAGAGTAAGTATAGGAAAAAAAAAAAGCCGGAGCGTGGGGCCAGCGGACCCCAGCTATAACCTGAGAGGTATTTCATGGTCCTTCCCTGTCTCTGGGCCTCAGTTTCCTTCTTCAGTGAAGTGAGGAGTGGTTGGATCTCCAAGGTCCCTTCTATTCTAGGGTTTATTTTTGCAAGAGCACCTCTGGCAGTGGATCGGAGTAGGGGCGAGGGGAGAAGGTTCTAGGGGAAAAGGCGGTAGGGAAAGGCAGGCACCTGTGGGCTGGGCGAGGGCTGTGGGCAGACCCAGCATCTTCGCTGAGGGGTTTCCACCCGTCTTCTGTACACCACCCCTCCCATTCCCCACCTGCCAGAGCTCTGCACTCCTTCCTATGACCCTCAGTGGGGGGGTGGGGGATGAAAGGGACGCAGCCTCCTGCCCCTGGCAGACGGCCACCCGTGGGCTTCGAGGGGGACCCTAGGGAGCTGGGGATGACCATGCCACTGAGCGCTGGGAGCCCCAGGGTGATCGCTGAAAATGCCGTGTAAGGATCGTGTGAATAAAGGTCAAAGCGTGTGGCCCGTGTCGTGAGAGCCAATGGAGGGGAGACAGCTGGACCGGCCCGAGAGGGTCCTGTGCTGGGCAGGGGGCCCCCTGGGGGCTGATTTCGGGTTTACTTTCTCCCTTCTCCCCTTTTCATCTCCCCCAGGGGAAGTGGTCTCTTTATCCTAAGGTACCCCCAATGGATAGAGGACTTCCTCCTTGATTTCCAGCTAGCAATGGCATGGGAGACCC
The DNA here is from genome assembly GCF_023699985.2 of Odocoileus virginianus. Taxonomy (NCBI): domain Eukaryota; kingdom Metazoa; phylum Chordata; class Mammalia; order Artiodactyla; family Cervidae; genus Odocoileus; species Odocoileus virginianus. The sequence continues at coordinate 5,920,108 of NC_069674.1, forward strand.
CCAGGGTCACCCAGGGAGATGTGGGTCAGTGCCAAGCTGGGCTGCCCGTGGACTGAATCCTCTGCCCCAGCGCGGAGCACCCATGGTGGGGACTCCTCACAGAAGGGGAGGTGTTCTCTGCCATTTGCTGGAGACCCCTAGCTTGCGTTTGAGAGTGGGAAGTTACGGGGGTAGTTGGTAACATTCAGAAGGCAGGGACCCCTCTCGCTCTACCTCTGGGGTCAGAGCCTGGGCTGCTGGAGGCCGGCGCTGTGAAGCACAGGACAGATGAGGAAGGCTGAGAGACGGCAGCTTGGGATCAACCCCCACCCGACCCCTGCAACACGGAGTCACACCCTGGCCATAGCATCCCCCCATCCCCACCCTGGGGCTCCATTTCCCTTCACCCAGGAAACTGCAGGTCTGGGTGGTCCCTTCAGCCCTGCTGCCCCCCTCTGCAGGGGAAGCTCTGAGCTCCGCCCTGACCCCCTCCTCCAGGCTCCTCCCTAATTCCCCAGCCTGAGGCCTCCTTCCTTGGCAAGGCTGGGATGTCCAGGCTATTTATGGCCTATGGATGGGCTATTTATGGCATGGCCTCTGTGTGCTCCCTGCCCCTCCCCCCCCCCATTCCCCCAAGGCCGAGCCTGGCTTCAGCCCAGCACCCACCCGCCCTGATCACCAGCAGCATCGCCCAGGGGCCTGCTCTCGCCCTGAAAGTGGCCATGCCCAGGAACAGGAGCTCGCCTCCCCAGCGGGGACACCGACTGGGGTGCCTCCCCTCGGCCCTGGCTGGCCGGGTCTGGGGGGCCCGGTCCCACGCGGCCCAGGAGCGTCCTGGGCCCCGGCCGCTGCTGTGCCCGGACATGGCGCTACAGAACGCCCTGTACACGGGCGACCTGGCGCGGCTGCAGGAGCTGTTCCCCCCGCACAGCACGGCCGACCTGCTGCTGGAGAGCCGGGCGGCGGAGCCTCGCTGGAGCAGCCACCAGAGGGGTGAGGGGCAGCCGGCAGGGGCTGAGGGCAGGGGGTCCGGGCACGGTGGCACCCAGCACTTGAGGACAAGGAGCGGGCCGCGGCGCTGTTTCCCTCCCAGTCTGAGGCTTGCCTAAACCTTGGCCCAGGAGACAAGTCATGCGGAGCCCAGAATAGCTCCTGCTGAAGCCCAGTGAGTGGCCAGCTCATGCTCAGAGACGCCGAGGACCCAGAGACGCTGGCCCGTCCCCCTCCTCCTCCTCTTGGGCCCCCGCTTCCCCTTCCTCGAACTCCCCCCCCTGCCGCTCACACCCTGCCCTCATGAGCTGGTCCCCAGAAGAGTGCAGGGGGCAGGGCGAGCCCCCTGGTGACAGACACGCCCTCTGTGCCAGGCTGGTGGAGAAGCCCCGCGGAGGGTCCCCGGAGTCTGGCCCGGGACCCATCGTCACCCGCACGGCCTCGGGACCTGCCCTGGCCTTCTGGCGGGCGGTGCTGGCTGGGGACGTGGGCTCTGTCTCCCGCATCCTGGCCGACTCCAGCAACGGCCTGGCTCCGGATTCCATCTTTGATACCAGCGACCCAGAGCGATGGAGAGATTTCCGCTTCAACATCCGCGCTCTGAGTATGGGCCAGGGTCATGGGGCGGGGGAGTCGGGGCTCCGAGCAGGGGGTGGGAGGGAAGCCTGGGAAGGAGCCCTGGGCTCCGGCTTCCCAGCATCTGCCCACCTCCACTCACTCTGTTGCCTGGCAGCTCTTTGCCTCCACTCAGGCTCTGAGACCCTGTGTCCCCGTCTCTCCCTAGGACTCTGGTCGCTGACCTACGAAGAGGAGCTGACCACCCCTCTGCACGTGGCGGCCAGTCGGGGCCATGTGGAAGTCCTGCGGCTGCTGCTGAGGCGGCGGGCGAGGCCCGACGGTGCCCCCGGGGGCCGGACCGCCCTGCATGAGGCCTGTGTCGCGGGCCACGCCGCCTGCGTCCACGTGCTCCTGGTGGCGGGAGCCTGACCCCAACATCCCTGACCAGGATGGGAGGCGCCCCTTGCACCTCTGCGGGGGTGCTGGCAGCCTCGAGTGAGTGACCCCTCACCCCGGCCACCTCGGAGAGGCAGAGACACCCGCAGGGAGGGTGAGGGGGCCTGTCTGGGCCTGGCAGGTCCGGTGAGCTGGTCGGAGTGGACTTTAGGATGGCTTGTGCTTGGAACGGTTTCTGCTTTCCCAGTGTGGGAGGAGGGCTATGGCAGGGCCTGGCTGCACGGCTGGCATTGAGGAAGCTGTGGATCCATTATGGGGAGGTGGTTACAGTTTTCATTTTTCTGAGCTTATCCTACTTCCCAGGCACTGTGCTAATAAGTGCAATACATGGCCCTGTAACTAAGGCCCGATCCTGCCCTCAGGGAACTGACTGGCCAGTCATCCAGACAGGCTATGGAGGACAGAAGACCCCCAGTTGGAGCCTCTGGTTGTCCTCAAGGGCAGGGTCTGGTTCGCAACTTGGCAGGTCCAGCGTTTCCGTGTCGGCAGGCACCCTCAGATCAGTGGGCTCAGGGACTGAACCCAACTAACCAAACTCACAAGGAACGGATGGCTATACCCAAATGTGACCCTCTATTATTTACCGTAGAGGGTATTCATTTACAGTGACCCAAATAATTATGCCCTATGTGTCGGGGGCCTTCGAGAGTAAGTTCTCATAATTTTTTGATGAGTCTGGAATCCCAGCAAAGGAAAACTAGGCAAATCTGTGTACTAACTGTACATACAACAGGGGTCTTCTCTCTACTGACTAAACACCTGCCAATTTTCACATCTTCTCCATGAATGGCACCAAATTTTTGATCTTGGGCTCCGCTTTTCGGGCCTTCTCCCTCCTGTTAACCTCATCGGCCTTCAGAGGATTCTACTGAGTCACTTATATTATGTTTGAAGATGTATCTACAACAGCATGGTCCAGTAGAAACATACCATGGTTCACATATGTAATTTAAAATTTTCTGTTGTTGTTGTTGTTCAGTTGCTAACTGGTGTCTGACTCTTTGCAACCCCATGGACTGCAGCAGGCCAGGCTTCCCTGTCTTTCATTATCTCCCAGAGCTTGCTTAGACTCATGTCCATTGAGTCGGTGATGCCATCCAACCATCTCATCCTCTATCGTCCCCTTCTCCTCCTGCTTTCAATCTTTCCCAGCATCAGGGTCTTTTCCAGTGAGTAGGCTCTTCACATCAGGTGACCAAGGGATTGGAGCTTCAGCTTCAGCATCTGTCCTTCCAGTAAATATTCAGGGTTTATTTCCTTTAGAGTTGACTGGTTTGATCTCCTTGGAGTCCAAGGGACTCTCAACAGCACCACAGTTCGAAAGTATCAATTCTTTGGAGTTCAGCCTTCTTTATGGTCCAACTCTCACATCCATACATGACTACTGGAAAAACCATAGCTCTGACTATATGTGGACCTTTGTCGGCAAAGTGATGTCTCTGCTTTGTAATACACTGTCTAGGTTTATCATAGTTTTGCTTTCAAGGAGCAAGTGTCTTTTAATTGATAGGAAAAAGAAACAGGTGAAATTCATTTTTAAATTACATGTAACATAAAATTTACCATCTTAACTGTTACTCAGTGTCCAGTTCAGTAGCACTAAGTACATTCACACAGTGGTGCAACCAGCAGGACCATCTAACCCCTGAACTTTTAAAATCTTACAAAACTGAAATTCTGTATGTATCCTTTGAAAAATAACTCCCCACCCCTCCCCTGAGCCCCTGGCAACTACCCTCTACTTTTGGACTCTATGAATTGAAATGGTCTCCATACCTCTAATGAGTGGATTAATACAGTATCTGTCCTGTTGTGACTGGCTTACTTCATTTAGCATAATGTCCTCAGATTCATCCAGGTTGTAGCAGGTAACAGAATGTCCTTGTCTTTTAAAGGCTTGAATAATATTCCATGGAATGTGTCATATTTTATTTATCCAGTCATCTATTGATGACTGCTTGTAGTCATGTAGGTTGCATGATATAGGAAGGTTGCCTCATGTAGGAAGCAACATGTAGGTTGCTTCCATGTTCTGGCTATTGTGAATAATGCTGCCATGAACATGAGCATATAAATATCTGTGAATCAAATGAAATAAAATTAGTAATATATTTTAATTAACACAATATATCCACAATGTTATCATTTCAACATGGAACCATTATAAAAGGAACATATGAGATATTTTACATTCTGGAGAATTTCAAACCCGTAGAAAGGTAGACAGGATAATATAATAAGCCTCATGATCCATCACCATCTATACCACCCACTTCCACTGCCCATTGCTGTTTTGAACTCTTAGCTGATAGTTTTTCAGGCATTGTCTCATACGCCACTCTCAACAACCTCTTGGGTCTAGGTATTAGCAATTATCCCCTTTCTACAGCTCTGCTAGAGCTCAAAGAGACTGAGTTCCCTTAGCCCTGAATTTCGTGTCACAGGTCCTTGCAGTAATAGTAATACACAATCTTCTGAGAGGACCGTCTTGCAGCAAATCTGGCTGGCTAATTTTGGTTTGGTTGTCTTTCTCCCACCACTTTCCATGTGTGCCCACTTCCAGGCCCCTCCCCATTCCAGTCCCAGCATGCAGAGCCCTCCAACCATGCTGCTGCCCCTGGACCTGAAGGCCAGCTCTTCCCTCACTGGCTATGTGAACCCGCCCAAGACCCTCTACCCTCAGGGCCTCAGTTTCCTCATCTGAACCTGTCCTGGGGATGCACAAAGTCAGGGCACGTGGTGCCCACAGAAGGCACCTGTTCTAAGTGAGCAAGGGCTGCTGGCGCCTTGGCTCCCATCCAGGGTTTAGGGCACTTCTCTGGCTGAGAGCATGGGGCTTGAGAGAGGGCACTAGAGATGCTGCAGAATGTTGCCAGGATCTTAGTGCCAGGCAGGCTGGAAATGGACGGGCAGACAGCACCAGGGCCACCCAAGGGTGCCCCCCAGGTTTGCTTTGCTCACACCAGCAATCATGCAGGGGTGAAGGTCTGCACCACCGTCTTCCTCCCCCACGGCTGTCTTGCCCTTACTAGGTGTGCGGAGCTGCTCCTGAGGTTTGGGGCGAAAGTGGATGGTCGGTCAGAGGAGGAGGAGGAGACCCCTCTGCATGTGGCCGCCCGGCTGGGCCACGTGGAGCTGGCGGACCTCCTCCTGAGACGCGGGGCCTGCCCCGATGCCCGAGATGCCGAAGGCTGGACCCCGCTGCTGGCCGCCTGTGACACCCGCTGCACGTCCCCCGCCGACGCCGAGGCCACCACGGCCCGCTGCCTCCAGCTGTGCCGCCTGCTGCTCTCTGCTGGGGCCGACGCAGACGCCGCCGACCAGGACAGGCAGCGGCCCCTGCATTTGGCCTGTCGCCGCGGCCACGCGGACGTCGTGGAGCTACTCCTGTCCCGTGGCGTCGGCGCCAACGCCATGGACTACGGGGGACACACGGCCCTGCACTGCGCGCTGCAGGGCCCCGCTGCAGCCCTGGCCCAGAGCCCGGAGCGCACCGTGCGCGCGCTGCTCAACCACGGTGCAGTCCGCGTGTGGCCCGGGGCTCTCCCCAAGGTACCGGCTGGGGCCGGAAGGAGGGCCCCGAGAGCGGGGTGGGGGTGTGGGGAGACCCGGCCGGTGTGCCAGCTTGCTGTGGACGCAGGTAGCTCCGGACGGGGGTCAGTACTTTGTCTTTCATTCGTCGAGAAAGCCCAGCCCAGCAGGGAGCAAACCGCACACCGCCAGCAGGAGGTGGGGAATGATGCTTGTGCGCCTGCGCACATGTATATCCACTGCGTGCTGTGCATATACACGTGCTTGCATGTGCGTGAGTGTATACGTGCGTGGGTGATGAATGTGAACCGAGGGCGGAGGGGCCGGACTCTAAAGGATCTGAAAAGACAGGAGGAGTCAGGTCGAATGTGGGCCAAAAGGGCTAGTTTCTTTCTCACGGGAGAGAGCGGATGAATGAAACGTTAGGAAGCTCCCTCTGGCAGTGGGACCCATTCAGAGAGAGACTCCAGTCACAGGAAATATTGGCCGGGGGCAGAGTGATAAGCCTGGTCTTGAGCTTCAAGGCCTCCTGACCATCTGCAGATGGACGTGAGAGCTTAGCAGAACGTGCACCAGGGACACCAGCCGCTGTTATGCTGGCACCAAAGAAAACACACTCACTGTCCATTTCCAATCTCTGCCTTATATTTAACATTAATATCCCCGAGGCGGTGTCAGGCTGTGCTACCGATGCCCTGGCAGGGGACCCTGTCCACGCTGTGCTGTGTCTGGAGAGGGCTATATAATATCGCGGAGGATGCTGGGCCCGGGGGTGGAGACCCTGGTTCTCCGAGGGGCTGGGTCAGGATGGGTGTAGGGCAGTACGCTGCCTGCAGGTCCCTCGTCCTGCCTCTGGGCTTGAACCATCCAGCCCCACCCAGTCCTGGACGCTCCCCTGCTATCCCCACCTCTCCCCTTCACTCATAAACCTAGAAGCATCTGTGTAGATTCCTAAGCAAGGCCAAATAATTAAACAGCCCGAGAGTTCGGCAGATTGGCCTCCCCTTTGGGAAAATACAAGAAAATCAACAATTAACACTAATTAATCTCCTATTAACACCAGATAATTAGGAGAAGAGCAATTCCCAGCAATCTGACAGTGGCTCTGACAGCTAATGATTCCCCTTTGGGGAGGGGGTGGGAAGAGAAGGCAGAGCAGCAAACGGATATTCTGGGACGCCACTGCCCACCCCTGCAGCCCTGTTCTGTTCTTACTGCCCTGGGGACAGGCCAGCACAGCAAAGTGCCCCCTGCGCCCCTTCTTCTGGGCTCCACAGCACCCCAGGTGATCAAACAGTTGGTATTCATCTCCCAGAACATGCAGCTGCTCCGGGGTTGGCTGGGGTGCCTGTCCTCCAGTGCAGAGCTTCTCCCTGGCCCACCGGTGACCACTGTCAGCCCCCAGCCAGTCCTGCAGGAGCCACCATACTGGTCTGGGTGCTCAGACTGGAAGCAGGGTCTGGCTGCGATGCTTGTTCATGTGACTCTAGGCAAGTCCTGGGATTCTTTGAACCCATGTTCCCTGTGTGTGATACAGTCTTGACCTAAACTTAGTGGGAACAGTAGAAGCAAGCACAGCCCTGACCCCGCTCCAGACCTGTTCCAAGGTGTGTTACCTGCTGCATGGATTCCTTCAGTCCTCCCAGCAACCCCGTGAGGTAGACGGCAACTGTGAACACGGGCTCTGGAGCCAAGGACACTACCTGTGTGACCATCAGCAAGTTGCTTAAACCTCTCCAGTTCTGTTTTCCTCATCTTTACAATAGGGATGTAACAGTATGCCTGCTTCACAGCTTAGTGTGAGAACAAATGAGTCACATATTTCAAGCCCTTTGGACAAGGCCTAACCTCGAGATACTGCTCCATGCCAGTTAGCCAGCACTGTTCTAAAGTTAAATAATGTAGATGAAAGCACTTGTGAAGCTGTTGGGCATGATCCCAGTGTAGGGGATCTTTAGACAAGGGACGGAGTGCTGCAGGTTAGAATAGCTGTGGGAGGCTTCCTGGAGAGGGTGGGACCTGGGATGGGCAGGGCTTGGAGAGATGGAGGAGGAAGATACAGGTATTCCAGGCGGAGGGCAGAGGCAGGACTCCCAGAGTGGCCTGGGAAGGGCAGAGAGACTGGCATAAACAGCAGGCAGTGGCAGCAGGTAAGATACAGGAAAGTTATACATAACCAGCCCAAAGCTCTAAGGAGTGAGACCAAGAGGTCTGCTCCAGGCAGATGAGCTGGGGCAGTTCCAGTAAGCACTGCCCAGATGCAGGGACAGAAGCAGAGGGCCTCCGGTGTATGAGAAGGCTTTCTCCCTGGACAAGGCCTTCCATCTGCTCCCACTGCCTGGCAACATCCAGCACATGCAGCACTCCCAGCCTGCCAGGCAGAAAGGTCTCCTCTCCTTGCAGGCAGGGGTGTTAGAGACCCTAGTGTTACATGCAAGTGTGCGCAGCGGGAGGGGGTTACATTCAGGAACGCTGCCTGAGAGACCGCACTCAGCTGTTCTCAGGTGTTATGAAAGGTCCAGGGCCTCTGCCTGAGAAACAGCAAGAGACAGAGTGGCTGAAGCACGATTCGGCTTCCATGTGTCACGTGCAGGCATGGAGCAGATGATGGTTCCTGGGTATGTCGAGCTGTGCACGGCTGACTTTCTGACCATGGGGACGGTGGCCCAGCACAAGCTTCCTCCCAGCATGGCTCGCCCCTCACAGCACAGGCCACCTCCTCAGACAGGCCTTTCTTGACCACCCATCTAGGACCGTGCCCTCCTGACCGCACTTAGCCCCTGAGCCTATTTTCTTTGTAGCGACATATACGTAAGTGGCTATTTATGTGTTGTGTGTTCCTTCATTTTTGTTTTAATGTTTTTTTATTTGACTGCGTCAGGTCTTGTGGCACGCGGGATCTTCATTGCACCATGTGGGATCTTTTGTCGTGCATGCATTCTCTAGTTGTGTGCTGGCTCAGTTATTGCAATGCACGGGCTCTCTTGTTGAGGCACATATGTTCTTGGAGCACGCGGGCTTACTTGCCCTGCAGTATGTGGGATCTTACTTCCCTGACCAGGAAGCAAACCGGCATCCCCTGCATTGCAAGGTGGATTCTTAAACACTGGGAAATCCCAAGTCTTCCTTCAGAAAGAGAAGCTCCCAGCTGACAAGGACCTGTGTCTCCTCCTCATGGCTGGGTCCCCCAGTGCGGGCCCGGAGTGACCCTCAGTAAATATTTGTTAAAGGAAGAATGAAAGAATGAATCCGGCTGCAGCTTGATCCTAGGCCCACTCCCACATCTGGTGTCTGCTGGCCTCTTTCCTTCTTATTAAATGCCCTCCTCGCCTTTACAGCCCAAGCTTGCCTCTCTGTGAATCCCTCCTGGACCACCCAGCACTCCTGCCCTGTCTCCATCCCTCCCCTGGCACCAGCGGGTTCTGCCTTACACATCACTGATCTTTCTGTCTGCTCAGGAGCAGGGGGTCAGGGGTCAGGGACCCCTTTCTCACCCAGGAAGGTGCAGCACAGAGCCTTTTAGAGGCAGACAGGAGAGCAGGATGAGGTAGTAGTTGAGGGCAAAGAGCACACCGCTGGGCTTGGGCGGCTGCAACCACAACTCGGGCAAGTTACTTCTCTGTGCCTCAGCTTACCTTGTCTGTAAAATGGGGACAATAGTCCATCCCTTCAGGGCTGAGAATTGTCAACACACGTAAAGTGCTAAGAAAATATCTGGCATAAATTATGCACAGTAGAAATGCTAGCCATTGTATTGGTTTCCTGTCATGGCCATAACAAAGCACTACAAAGTGGGAGGCTTAAAACAATAGAGATGTATTCCTTTTCAGTTCTGGAGGCTGGACATTCAAAAAACCCAAGTGTAGGTAGGGTTGGCTCCTTCCAGAAGCTCAGAAGGAGAATCTGTGCCAGGCCTGTCTCCTAACGTCGGGTGGTGGTCCACAATCCTTGGTGTGCCTTGGCTTGTGGACACATCACTCCAATCTCTGCCTCCATCATCACATGACATTCTCCTTATGTGTCCGTTTTCTCTTATGAAGACAGCAGTCATATTGGATTAGGACCCACCCTAATGACTTCATGTTTACCTTGATTACATCTGTAAAGACCCTATTTCTATATAGGTCACATTTCTAGGTACTGGGATCAGGACGTCAGCATATCTCTTGGGGGACATAGTTCAACCCACAATAGCTGTTTCTTGGCTGTCTGGTCACCGGGCCTGTTCCGCCTGGGACCAGCCGCATGTGGTAACCCCTGGAGCACTGACGCAGCTCTGCCCCCTGCAGGTGCTGGAGCGCTGGTGCACATCCCCGCGGACCATTGAGGTCCTGATGAACACCTACAGTGTTGTGAAGCTTCCTGAGGACGCCATGGGCCTGGTGCCTCCTGAAATTCTGCAGGTCAGATTCTCGGACCCTGAACACACAGTCACCCAGCCTGCCCCAAGAGACTTCCAGCTCCTAAAGGGAAGCCCTGTGGGTCCCCCCATTCTACCCCCACAGAAGTTACTAAGAAAAAGAAAACTCAGAGTGAATACCTGAAATACTCCTGACTTCTAAGAGGCTCCTGAAGACTCCCACCATGCCCCCCCCACTTTAGAAGCAGACGCCCCCTGCCCAAGGCTCCCCCTGAGCCCCTCGTTCTGCCCCCAGAAGCACCGTCGTTTCTACTCCTCCCTCTTCGCCCTGGTGAGGCAGCCCAGATCACTGCAGCATCTCAGCCGCTGTGCGCTCCGTGCCCACCTGGCGGCCTGCCTGCCCCACGCCCTGCCCCGCCTGCCCCTGCCGCCCCGCCTGCTCCGCTATCTGCAGCTGGATTTTGAGGATGTGCTCTACTAGGTGAGCCCGAGGCTCTGTGGACTGCCCCAGTGCTGGGGGGCCGGGGGGGTGGAAATGGGTCGGAGGCAAGATAAATGTGGGGGCAGGGCCCTAGACAGAACTCCCCAGACCACCGGACCTCTCTGAATCCACCCCTATCCTTCCAGATGTCCACTGCCTGTTGAGAGAGTCTGAAAGCAGATGCTCCAGACCCTAGGGGACACCAGCCCACTGCTCACAGCGCCTGGGACTCGGGAATGAGTTGAATGGATTCAGGCCAAGGTGGTCCCCTCAGCAGGAGGCCCAACTCCACAGGGAGGAGTGCTGTCATTCCCCCAGGAGGGGCAGATGGACCAGGTGGCCAAGTGACATCTGATGGAGAGAGAGCTAGGACTCACGGCAAATGATATATACTCCTCTGGGGGAGGGGGGTCTCCTGAGGCCCCTTCCAGACTGTCCAAACCCTGTGCTCACATTAAAAATGTGCAGGCCTGTGTTATTGGATGCTGTCTGCAATAGCCCCTCCTCTGAGCTGGCTGGCTCACGGGGACTGGAGAAGGGCAGATTTATGGGGTCCCCCTGGATCTGCCCCATGGTGCCTGCTGTATCACCTGCCTCCTTTGGCCTCCACCAGCTACTGAGGGATCCCAGGCAGACTTGCCTCTCTGGCCACAACGTGGGGGAATAGTCATCAGATGAGGTAATGTCAGAACAGGCCTGAGAGAGAGCCAGCAGGAGGATGGAGGAGCAACGAGGCTCGGGTAAGGAGAAGGAGGCTGTGCAATAAGGCCGGGCAGACAGTGGGGCAGGGCGGTACAGGCAACCCCAGGCTTGGGCAGCGAAGTGAGGGCAGGAAGACAACCGGAGGTGGGTGCACAGGGCAGCCAGCGTGGCGTAACCCTGGACCAGGTGAGTGAAAGACGCAGGTTCAGAAAAGCCAAAGCAACTCTACTGGCTGCCTGTCCTGTAAGTCGGATGTACACCTGGGTCCGGCCTCTCATAAATGCTCCTTCAATCAGGGCTGAGCTGAGACGTAACACCCCTGGGTTCTAGTCCCAGCTTTGCCATTAACTTAAGGAACAGACGTCTCTTCCCTGCTCTGGACACAAGCTTCTGCATCTGTCAAACAAGAGAGAAGGAGAGGGTCCCTGAGGGTCTTTGCAATCCCGGGATTTAAAGAATTTACAGGCAGCCCCAACAGCCAGGAGCCCGTCTGCGACCACAGGAGGGAGGTGGCGTTGCTCGGAGCCACGGGGCAGCCAATCCAGTGTACAGTGACCCGTGACGTCAAGGGTCGCCGGACAGATTTCCTAGCGGCCCGGAGTGAGCATGCGCCGGAGTTCGCAACTTTTCCCACCAGTTGCTGGGAGCGAAGCTGCAAGGGGAGGGGCCAAGAGGGTGCGAGGCAGAGGGGCGTGGCCTGAGAGGCGTTGCCTGAGGGGGACAGCCGGCGTGAAGGCGACCTGGAGATCGCGGAGGTGAGCGGGCCCTGATTCCCACCCGGCCTCACGGACCTTGGGCTGACCGGCCCGCGTGGGCTTCCAGCTGTAGGGCGCGGACACAGCCGGACGGGAGGGGCCGCGCCTGGGGCCCAGGCCCACAAGCGGTAGGGGCGGGGACTGACTGAGGCCTGGCCCCTCGGCTGTACATGGTCCAGACCTGGCCAGACCCCGCAGGGCACCCTCCCAGGGGAAGTGGGCACAGGCAAAGAAACAGGTCAGGAAGAGGTTTGGGGCAGGCTCGGGTTCCACTCACGGCTTGGGGCCTCCCCCTGCCCCCGAGCCGGGACCTGGACAGAATGCCCCCTATTCCATTCATTGGTTCAGCAGGGGTTTGAGGGCCTCCCGGGGGCAGGTCACCAGCCACATAAAGGCCTGGCTCTCCCGTCCCCACTAGAAAGTCCGCTACAATGGTGACAGAGACACTGAGCAAACAGACCAGAAAGTTTCAGAGCGATAAAACCTCCGCAGAGGGATTCATTGGTGATTGTCCAAGAGTAATCAGCCGCTGAGCGCAGGTGACTTGGACACCTCTTCTTTGAGTAGGTGACATTTAACCTGAGGCCTGAGTGACAAGGAGGAGCCGGCCACGTGAGTGGAGTGGGGGGGAGAGGGAAGTGACATGAACTGATGTGTATTTTGAAAGATGGCTCTGGCTGCTGAGTGGCTTGGGGGAGGGGAGAGGTAGGGAGGAAAGGTGAGAGACCAGTTCAGAGGCTATTTTGGGAGTCCTGGCAGAGATGGGAAAGCAGTAGGTGAGACTTGGAACCCTTTCTGGAGACTCCGTGGAACTTGATGGACTAGACATGGAAGGCTGAAGGAAAGCATAGTCCAGGATGACTCCGTCGCCCTTTTTTTGGCAGAGCAAAACTGGATGGATGGTGAGACTGATTTGCTAAGGTGGGGAAGATAAGAAAGGGGCAAATGGTGGGGGAGTTAGAAGGTCTAACTGGGAGATGTTAAGTTTGAGCTGCCTATTAGACATATCAAAGAAGCTGTGTGACATGGTCATTTAAATCTATGAATTTGGAATCCAAGGATGAGGACAGGCCTAGGGATATAAATAGGGGGGAATGCATGTGTTTGCATGTGAAAAATATTTAAAGCTCTGTCCCAAGAGAATCTTGACTCTCAAGGGACTTTTCTGAGAAAGTCCTGTTTATGCATTTTTGATGGCAATTCTAGTTCATTTGCATCCACGTCATTCATTTTGTGCTTCCTGAGTCCCAGGTTTTAGGCACTAGATACAGAGTTGTGAATGAGACCTGCTCCCACCCTACTCTGAGAATTTTCCATCTAGTTTGAGAAACAAGTGTGTGAATACTGAGTTCAGATACAAGGGTCATTGTAATGAATGCAGAAGAATTGTGGGAACAGGATTTGAGCGCCTGAGGAGGAAGGAGAGCAGGAGCAGCAGGGGGTTCTGGGAAGACTTCACAGAAATGGGAGTGCCTCCCCAAAAGTGGTAAGAAGTGGGGAGGATTTCTGGCCATATCTGGAGTGCACCAGTTCATGCAGGAGGCCTTTTAAGAATGCAGGGCATAAGGGAAGAAAGGCGATGTGGAGTGGTCAATACGAGAGGCTGCTGGCCAGCTTCGCGCATTCTCCCCTTAGCAGGGCAGTGTTAGGAAGGTCCTTTCTGGGGTTAGACATCCAGACACTTCTTGCAAGCCAGGGAGCTTCCTCCTCAGCCTCCTGGCTGCGGGTCCCGCGGGCCCAGAACCTCTCCCCGGTAATTGCTTTCCGTAATGTGTTTGCTCCAAACCAATTTCACGCCTCCGTGAGGACTCCGCCCTGCACTGGAGCGCGGACCTCCCCACCACCAACCTACCCGCGTGTATCACGTGCGCGGCACACAATGGGCACACATTTAACCCAACGATATGCAGCGTTCAAGTACCTGGATACAGCCAACATACATGAAACTACACGTGTGTATGCTAGGCTTTAAGACCCTCATGTACAACCGTCCCCCACCCCTGCCGCCCCAACCAGTGCACTCACCGTGAAGGCCCCTGTAGCGCCCAGCGCGCTGGCCCCTGGACGGCTCACCTGGTGCTGTTCCCTTGCCCTCCGCGCGTCTCCCGGACTAACGCCAGGGGGCGCTGCAGGACTCCGCGCCTCTTTGGCGGTGACGCAGTTGCGCGCTGCTGCCACCAGAGGGTACCCGCGGACAGAGCCCGAAGCTCCCCACAGTCAGCGGACACTCGCCCGCCAATGAGGGCGGCGAAGGTGTATTTGGATTTGACTTTAAAGAGTACTTCGTTTTTGTTTTGTTTTTTTTTCGGGTGCTGGTTTCCAGTCCGTGAACGGGTGGCCAGATGAGGAGGTCGACACAGGCACACGCAGAGAGGGTAGATTCAAAATAAAATTCTTCCGTAGAGAATGTCCCCAACTGGTGAGTAGTTAGACAGGACAAGTCAGCACGTGGGCAGCCAAAGAAGCACTTTTAGCATTCCATTTTAGACGCTGAGGGGAGGTGCCTACCTATACGGGCCTGTCCAGGGATTCAGTAGGAGAACCAGAGAGTTTTCTTCTCAGTGAAGAGAGGAGGCGGCTCCCTTCAGATTTGAGAGTGACAGGTTCTGTCCTTGGTACTGATGGGAGAGTTAGAAGCTGTGTTTGGAGAGCCACCGATAGGGAGAACGTCCATAATCCATCACTCTGCTTTTGTCCAGTTAGTGGAGGAAGAATTCATTTTGAAGGGTATTTCCCTATATTCGCGTGATTGTTGCAGGAGCTTTCTGACTAGACAGGGTGCATGCTCAGTCGCACAGTCGTGTCTGACTCTTGTCGACCCTTTGGACTGCAGCTCACCAGTCTCCTCTGTCCATGGGATTATCCTGGCAACAATGCTGGGGTGGGTTGCCATTTCCGCCTCTAGGGGATCTTCCCCACCCAGGGATCGAACATGCCTCTCCTGCATTGCAGGCTGGTTCTTTACCACTGTGCCACCTGGGAAGCTCAGAGTAGATATTAATTGCTCTCGCTCATGGATGGAGAAGTTAAGTCAAAAGGGGGCCAATATCACATGGCCCAGAGAGGAGTCAGAACAGAAACTTAACTTCAGGTTTTTTCTTTCTTTTTTTTTTTATCCAGCCAGTGCTCTTTTCCATTTACCATGCAGCCTCAGTTCCACGGTCCATGAAAGGGCAGGGAAAGGAAATGGGCTGCTTCAGTTGCCACTATGTATGTGAGGGTTTTATTCTAATTCAGCTACTGAATGTCAAGGACTGTGCAGAAGTCACACTCCATGACCCCAGCATGGCAAGGGAGCAGACTGAGGACAAATGGATTACCAAATACAGTATCTCACAAACACGCCACAGCAGAGCCACATAAAGCCCCGGCGGTCTCACGTGCCTTCTTGCAGAGTTGGTGGCCCACTGGGACTTGGCAACAAGCTTCAAGCCTGTGCACTCTGTGACAGTTTGAGCAGAGAATTCCACTTCACAGAGTGCAGTTCTGGGCAGTGCATTCTTGGCTTGAACTAGATGACCCACCTCTTCAAGATCAGAGGGTCTTTAACCTTGAATCCTTGACAACACATGATCCATTTCATCCCATCAAAAAGTGACAGACTTATTAAAGTGGCCCTTTACTGGGAGGACTAGAGCGGGGGTGGCTAGTCAGGGAGGAGATTTCAATGTATATACTTTTGAACTTTTGGAATTTTGGGTTTGGTGGTTTTCTTACATATACAAAAGGTAAATGTAGTTACTTTTAAAAAAAAAGGCTCTTCCTTCATGCTCTATTTGTTTGGTGGTATTAACACTCATACAGCTTCAATTTCAGTGGTTGTAGCCCAAAAGTTGCCTTGGTAATTTTCAAGTCAATAAGCCTCTATTATCTACCCAACACTGTAAAGTCATCACCCCAAGTACTGACCTCTCACTTTTTTATACACTTTTGAAGTCTCACATGGGTACCATGCAGTACTCGGTTAATTTTACAAAGGGTTCTGAATACTTTTAGGAGGATGGGAAAGGATTATCGTTGTACTTTAGTAGTGATTGGTGTTCGCAGACTTGAGCTAAGGCACTTCTTCTTTCTCCATGGCGACATCGTCCCTCCAGACTTGATCTTTGAGAAGGTTCAAGACAGAGCCGAGACAGATCAGGACTGTGTGGAAACCACACCCTTCTCCCTTCTCCTCTCTGATGCACTGCCAGTCAAGCATAACAAAAGAAAGTCCCACCCTCTTCTGTCCCTCTTTGGCGACTGTGTCTTTGAGGGTACGGACTTGAATACATCAGTCTGACAGGAGCCAACACAACACTCCCAATGTGAATAAAGTTTCCTGAGATCCAGAGTTCCCACCTGCCTTGCCTTCTCTCGGAAGGCTGTGACTCCGGTGTGGGTTTTCCTCCTCACCGGAACCAGATAACTTTATTTAGACTGCATCTTCCTGAACTCGCTTGCTTCTGCTACTGTGAATTTCAGCTTGCTTGGCTCTCCCTGGCCCCACCTGAATAACAGTGAGCAGATGACCTTCATTTAGTTAGCCAGGCTTGCTCTCCGTCCTGAGGCTCGGGTTACTTTTCTTCTGGTGACTTTCCTGACTTAAGTCTTTCTTGCCCACTGACCTGAGGCTGCTATCCAACAGCAGAGCCCGGTGACTTTTGCCTCTAGACTGACGACTCTACTTCTGGAAATCAGGATGAAGCGGGGGAGGGTAAAAGGCGCGCCTTTCCCGTGTCTGAGAAAGGGGGAGGTGAGCAGAGTCATCTGCAATTAGTGGATAATTAGCGCCGCTGACCCTTGGGGCTCATCAGCGCTCCCGGGGCCAGCCCCCAGCAATCAGCCAGGGCAGGTCGAGAGTGTCAGGCCCGGGAATGAATAGGGCTCATCAGCGGCGCGGGAGTCGGGGAGCCAATCAGGAAAATTAATAGCGGAAGGAGGGAGAACAGGCAAGGGAGGGAAACCCGGACGGACAGACAGACAGACAGACAGACAAGAGAGATCGATGTAGGCGAGAAATGAGGGGGCAAATAGAATAAGGCGGATGGGATAGGGAGTGAGAAACAGGAGCCATCAAATAGGAATTGGGATAGAAAGGAGGGCGGGAAAGGAGACAGCGGAGGGAGGGAAAGGACGGAAAGGATGGGAAAGATGGAGGGAGCAGGGCGAGAGGAACGGTGAGTACTTGGTACAGTGTGGGCCCTGGAGGAAATCGCCCACGGAGGCCAGGGTGAGTGACCCGGGGAGTCCGCGACGGAGGGGGAGTGAGGAGAAGCCAGTGACGAGGCGGACCGCCGGGAGCGAGGGTGAACCGGGTCTCCCGAGGACGAAAAGGACCGTCCCCCCCACAACCCCCACCGAGATGAGCGGTCCAGAGCCGCGGGACCGCGGAGGAGCGCGCCCCCTGCCGTCCGCGCCTCGCCGCCCGAGGGGGCTCCCACCGCGTGGTCCGCCCCGGGGGACTCGGGAGGGGGCGTCCGGGGGCGGGTGGCAGGCCACGCTGGGGGACTGGCCCTGAGTCCGACGGAGGGTGGCGGCCCGGACCGGGGCAGGGGCGGGGGGCTCTCCGATCGCGCGCCCGCCCCCACGCCCTCGCCGAGCCCGCCGCCCAGCGCTCGGTCCACGCGGGGGCCCTCCTCCCGGTCCGCGCCGGGAGCCAAGTGGGCAGAGCCGGGGGGGGGGGGGGGCGGGCCGGAGGGAGGGGCCCCGGTCCCGCCGCTGCCGCTGCCTCCTCGGCGGCCGCAAACTTTCACAAAGCGGCATGTCCGGCCTCATCAATCTCCATTAATAATAGTTGGTTGGGCTGCGGGGGGCGGGCGGGGGTCCCGGGCCGGCCGGCCGGCCGGGCCGCTGGGAACGGGCTCTGCGGAGGGAGCGGGAGCCCGGGCGCGGCGGCTGCGGGCGGAGGGAGGAAGTGAAGCGTAATTTGAGGAAGATGGATGAGTCCGGAGGGCGACACCCCCAGCCCGCCCGCTTGCCCGCCCCCTCCCTCCTTATGAGCGAGAGGAGCGCGGCGCCGGAGCCACACTGCGCCGAGCCCGCGCCCCGCCGCCACCTCGGCCCGGGAGCCAGGCAGCCAGCCCGGCGTGCGCGCGCGGGGCGCCCGAGCCGCGGGGGCGCACGGCGGCGCCGGGAGGGGAGCGCCCCGGGGCGGCCGCGGCTCCGGGCACCATGCAGCGAGCCGGCGGCGGGGGCGCCCCTGGGGGCAGCGGCGGGGGAGGCGGCGGCGGCGGCGGGGGCGGCCCGGGCACCGCCTTCTCCATCGACTCCCTGATCGGGCCGCCGCCTCCGCGCTCCGGCCACTTGCTGTACACGGGTTACCCCATGTTCATGCCCTACCGGCCCCTCGTGCTGCCGCAGGCGTTGGCCCCCGCGCCGCTGCCCGCCGGCCTCCCGCCTCTCGCCCCTCTTGCCTCCTTCGCCGGCCGCCTGACCAACACCTTCTGCGCGGGGCTGGGCCAGGCCGTGCCCTCGATGGTGGCGCTGACCACCGCGCTGCCCAGCTTCGCGGAGCCTCCCGATGCCTTCTACGGGCCCCCGGAGCTCGCCGCCGCCGCCGCCGCCACTGCTGCCCGAAACCTCCCCGAGCCGGCCGGCCGACGCCCGGAGGGCGGGCTGGACGCTGAAGAGCCGCTACCCGCCCGGGAGAAAGTGGCAGAACCCCCAGCGCCCCCGCCTGCGCACTTCTCCGAGACTTTCCCAAGTCTGCCGGGTAAGTGCCCTGGGCCGACTGGGGTGCCGGGCGGGAGGTTGGTCCCCCTGGAAGTCCGAGGCGGCAGCTTGTTCTCGGAGCCCCCGGAGTCCCAGAGCCCCAGATGCGCCGCCGTTGTGCGGAGCCACCTCCAGGTCCCAGATCCGCCGCCCACTTCCAGAGAGCCTGCAGCCTCGGCCCGAGACTCGCCCGTGCTCCCCGCCAGACTAGAGGCTTGCCTCCCGGCGGTCTAGTCCTCCGGCCCCGGCTCCCGCGGCTGCTTGCAGAACCTCTTGCTCCTCTGCTGGAAATAGAGAAGCTGCGAGTGTGGGATTCCTGGGGACACCAGCCAGACCCCCGGGTGAGGGGGCGGTGGGCAGGTGTCAGTTCAGTAAGGGTTTCTGCGGAGACGGTGGTATTGACCCCCAGCGGGCCCTGGGAACGCAGGGGCGAAGGGAGCGTCTTAAAGTGGTGCTGATGGTGGGGGGAACCCGTGTGTCTCTTGGGTGTGAAGGTCGCTTCTGAACTGGCGGATTTACAGCCAAGCCTTGGGGAATTAAGCGAGGGCCTAGCACTGCGGACTGAGGTGGTCTGGGAGGCCGAGAGACATGCTGAAGGCCGGGCTGAGTGGGGTGTGGCCCCAAGGCCTGGGAGTCCAGAATCCAGCTAAGATCCTGGAACCAGTGAGATTCAGCTAAGAGATCGTTCGGGGATCTCCGACCTCCATAGGAGAATCACCTCTCGGGGGAGAGGCGAGGTGTATTCAAACAACCCTGTTTCGAATCGGGCAGACTTCCCTGTTGACCTTTAACCCCTAGAAGCTGGAAAAGCTTTCACTCTCCAGAGGCAGATTCAGGTGTGCTGAGACCCACAGCTTATGCAGTTTGGTGGGTGGGCCCTATTTAAGGAAAACAGAGACTGCTTGCAAGTGTGGTGTTCCTGAAGCTTCAAGTTCAACATCAGGATGAACCTGCCTCTGCTTAACCATTCATCACATCCAGTTTAGCAGGTGTAAGGGACCCAGGAGGCCTGGGGGAGGACTCTAGTGGAGACAAGGAAAGCCAGGAGCCCCTTTGTCCTTCGCCAGGAGAGAGCTGTTCCTGGGGACGGGTTCCTGGGCCCTTTCTCGGAGTTGTCCAAAGGCCCAGTACTTCTTCCAGACCCCAAGGGCTGCTCTAGAGTCTGTCTTCCTCTTGTTTCCCCCTTTAGCCCTGGGCGTGTTCTGGCTCTGGGGTCCTCAGCCGCTGGTTTTCTGTACCTGGTTGGACCAGGAGGAACCAGTGACTGAAATCTAGGCAGCATCTCCTGGGAAGGATCCAGAGGAAAGGATAGAGCAACAGCTGGAACGTGGGAGGAGATGTCCACAAGATTAGGAGGTGGGGGTGGGGAGGAGCCACAGGAGGATAGGAGGAGGAAAGGATCAGTAGGGTGTTGGATAGCGGAGTCCTGAGACAGAAAGGAGAGCCAGGGGGGCATTGGGAGGGGGTGTGAAGCGGTTTGGAGGCAGTAGGAGAAGCAGACACCTGAGGAACAGATGAGCAGAGGGGAAGGGGAGAGGAAGACATCCCAGTGGAGGAGAGCAGGGAGGTGGAATATCCCCAGAGCATGGGAGAACAAGCAACTCGTCCTGTTCTTCAGGTTCCCCCCACTTCTTGTTTTGACCCATCTGTGTAATAGGGCCTCTTTTCTGAAGCAGGTAGAATATTGGCAGTAACACCAGGCATGGAGGTGGGGAAAAGCAGAAGGAAAGAACAGAAGAGAAACACTGAGGAGTAGAATAGAGGACGCACAAACGGACTGTATACCCAGATTATCCAAAGGGACCATGAGCAAGGAGAGAGCTGTCTACTGGGGGAGACACGTGCAAGGGGATTCTAGTGCTGGCTCCATGAAAAGGGGGAGCAGCATTTCTGGACCAGAAGCATGTGTGTATATGCAAGAGTTCTGTCCTGAGAGGACTGGAAAGGAGCTAAATAAATATACTAGTTGGAAAGAGGGGAACGTTTCAACGCTAGGAGTAATTTTTTTTAAAGGTTTGTCAGTATTGAGAGTTATAACACATGAATTTGTATATAGAATGAGGAAGAAAAGAGCTTCATCACTTGAAGAGACAAGGAATTTCTTTGCTAAGAAGGATGGGAAGGAGACCTCCCAGGGGAAGAATTCTGAGAGGTGCTGGAGCGAAGGTCATCCCCCCATTAGGAAGAGAGGCTCAGAAAGGGTTCTTAGTGGGGCGCTTCTGGGGCTGAGCAGGAAGGCAAGATTTCGGATGGAAGGATGGAACGTTCACAGTTAATGTGTGGGAGGGCTGCTTCTCCCTCTTGGTGCAAATTCTCAAGACTCGTCTTCACCTCGCCACTCACGTCCACCTTCCCAGTCTTGATTTTTTTTTTCCCCAACAGAGTTGAGAAAAGAAAAAAGCAATTCCAGAAACGTTAGACGTAAAATCAGTTTGAGGAGTGATGACACGTGGCCCATGCTGAAAGTGGTGGGAAAGAGAACACTCCGCTTGGCAAATTGTATTAGAGTATTTAGTACGACGTAAAAGAGTTCTTAGAGAGAATAATCGAGTTGGAACCTCATTACAGAAGATTTTGGAGAAGGATGGCATCTTTAAAATGACGGAGGAGAAATCACTATTCTACTGTGAATGGGTAACGTGGGTCTGAAGTTATTAATTTACATTTGTCTAGTGTCTTACAATTACTATCCATTTTAATGAAATTACAGTGAAGATAGGCCAATTTGGAGGATGATGAGTGAAGTTCTTTTTGTTGGGAATTAGAAGGACTATTTCTAAAAATTTTGCTGAGAGTTGAGACAGCGCCCTACTAGAATTGATGAGGAAGAAAGCAGAACTTTATTATGATTTGATGGCAGGGTAGAAGCTATATTAGCAGGCAAAGAGAAATTCCGTGTACAGAAATAATGGGGGCAGAAAAGATTTGAAAATGGTACCCTGAAAATAAGCTAAGTTTGGAGCATGGGAGCAGTCGGTGTGAATAACAGGAGAGATGTCTTAATAGGAGTGATGACAGAATTTTGAACTAGCAGGGAAGATTTAAAAGTATGAATCAACAGAAGCACCCAGAGCAGTGCCATCTAGCAAGTCATTTATGTAATTAAAATAATTTTCTTAGCCACATTCAAATAGTAAAATGAAACAGGCAAAATTAATTTTTATAATTTATTTAACCCAACATGTCCAAAATATTATTTCAGCATTATTCAATGTAAAAAATTTAATGAGATGTTTGATATCCTCTTTTCACGCTGTCTCTGAAATCCAGTGTGTGTTTCACACATTCAGGACACCTCAAGTTCAAACTAGCCACGTTTCACATGGTCTGTAGCCTCATGTGGACCATAGCTGACATATCAAATCTGGAGAATTGTAAGGACGGTCCTGGAAAGGGATTAGGGGAAAGGAGCTTTGAACCAGGTGGGTAGTGAAGTTGTTGATGTGTTAGGAATACAGAGGTAAGAGAGCAGTTGGCCCCGAAAGACATGAAGAAAGAGTTCTGCCTTGAGTGGGGCAGGCAGAGATGATTTTGCGTGTGAAGGTGTGTGAGCTCTGACCGAGTTATCGAAGGTGACTTGAGAATGTGGAGCTCACACACGTCACAGAGAGGATGGGGGAAGCGGATGCTGCGTGCTAGGGAATGATGAAAAGAGCTGTCCATTTGGAAAAAATCAGGAGAAAACTTTGATTTGGAGGTGTTTCAGAGCAGCGATTCATTCAAGGGGAAAAGGGCTGAATTGAGTGAAAGCAAGTAGTTAAGGGATGGTGGATACTCTATGTGACTGTTGGATCGACGATGCAAATAGAGTGAGAGATTGTTATGAAAGATAATGCCACTGCTGAGCGTGGAGAGGAAAGAACACTTGAAGATGAGATGGTATGGAAAAGAAAGTGTGGTGGCTAACCTGGGAGGGAGATGGCAGGGTAGCCAGCATTCTCTTCTAAAACTAAACAGAAAAAAGATTTGCTAATTTCTGAATAGAGACTGGCAATATAATGGAAACCGTGCAAGGAGTCTAGCGTGATATCTGAGTGCTGAATGAGGTCAGCCACACACCTGGCCGTAGCCAGGGAGCGCTAAAGATGACCCATCAGTTAATTTCTGAACAGGTATCCATTATGACTGTCGGAATATATTTACTCACAAGAGAAAAAAACAGGGAAGAATGATGTGACGTGGGATCAGAGACTTCTGTTGGAAACAGGAGGGAGATTTTTCTTGGGAGTGATGGAGATCATGTTTTCCTAGAAATTTTGAGAGTGTACAGAAAAAGGGACCGCTCCATTGACGGTGCTATAGAAAGGCACGTGTTGCATTAACTTCACGTGAGTGACAATGGACATTTATTTAGGAGTGACACAGGGGTTCAGGTCTCAACTTTGTCAGTCATTAGCTCTGCAGCTTCAGCAAGCCACTGAGTTCAAATTCAGGAAACATTTGTTGTGTGACTATTGTGGCCTTAGTTTTAAGACACTCTGCATGTATGCATGCTAAGTCTCTCCAGTTGTGTCTGACTCTTTGCGACCCCATGGGCTGTAGCCCGCCAGGCTTCTCCATCTGTGGGATTCTCCAGGCAAGAATATTGGAGTGGGTTGCCACTTCCTTCTCCAGTCGAGCCTCCCAACCCAGGGATCGAACCCGAGTCTCCTGCGGCTCCTGCACTGTAGGCGGATTCTTCATTGCTGAGCCACCAGGGAAGCCCTTAAGACGCTATGTTTATCGCTCAGTCATGTTGGACTCTGCGACCCCATGGATTTAGCCCCAGGCGCCTCTGTCCACGGAATTTTCCCAGCGAGAATACTGGAGTGAGTTGCTATTTCCTCCTCCAGGGGATCTTCCCAACCCAGGGATGGAACCTGGGTCTCCTGCATTGCAGGCAGATGCTTTACTCTCTGAGCCACCAGGGAAGCCACTTAAGACTCTATAGGAGATTCAAAATCTTATCACTTCTCTAGGCTTCAGTTTCCTCACCTGTGATGTAAAAGTTTTAGTTCAGATGATTTTTAACATTCCTTTCAGCTTTATAGAACTAAAAGCTTGGTTTTCTAGCCCAAAATTTTAAAGTCAGACTGTTAACATGGACTTCGTGGACCCCTTGTGAGGAAATCTGTTAATTATGGATGTGGAAAACAATTTTTATGTCTACATTTCTACCAACTTCTCACTAAAATTTGGCACGTTCTGTGATTATGAAGGTAGGCCAGAAACTATCGCAGGGTCCACAGTACCTGAGATTTCTGTCGCCAATAGAGATCACAGACATTTTCATACAAATTAACAATTTTGGGAGATATCTTGTTGTTTAATGAACTGATGAAGAAATACAAATGATTGTATCTCAGAGGCATTTTAAATGTTTGATAACTGTATTTTATATAATTGCTCCCTAATGTAATCCTATGTGTTTTATATTATGCACCTAAAAGCGCTGTTCTGAGAAGGGGCTCACAGGCTGTTTCAGGCTGCCACCTTTGGTTGACCCTGGGTGAGAGAGAGAGTGTTACTGGGAGGATTGGAATGGATACTGAGATACCTCATGCCTCAGTGAAGGCAGCACTTGGGAAGGCTGGAAGACAGAGGGGTCTCTGCTGTTTACTAGGGAACTGGAGATTCTAGGAGTGAAAGTCACTCAGTCATGTCCGAATCTTTGCGACCCCATGGACTATACAGTCCCTGGAATTCTCCAGGCCAGAATACTGGAGGGGTCTCCTTTCCCTTCTCTAGGGCATATTCCCGACCCAGGGATAGAACCCAGGTCTCCCTCATTGCAGGCAGATTCTTTACCAGCTGAGCCACAAGGGAAGCCCAAGAAGACTGGAGTGGGTAGCGTATCCCTTCTTCAGCGGATTTTCCGGTCCCAGGAATCGAACTGGGGTCTCCCATAATGCAGGCAGATTCTTTACCAACTGAGCTATCAGGGAAGCCTAGATTCTAGAAGGTTGGAGCATAATTCTTATACTCAGCGCAATGGGCTTGAATAGTCTATAGTAGGACGAGTAGGGGAGAGGCAATAATTGGAATGAGGCAGGGCAAATGTTTTAACTTGAAAGGAGGAGGGACGTAATACCCTGAGCAAAGTATTTGCATTAAGGGTAGTGTTTGAGTGAGAAGCTACAGGCAAAGATTTTTGCCTTGGAAATAACAGAGAAAGAAGGATCTTTGCGGTGAAACGGATTGAAAGTTAGGAAGCAGCAATGATACAAGTAGTGGGGTAGATATACAAAAAACAGAGGCGCTTAAAGAGGAACAATGAGAAGAAAAGAACTCCCTGGGAGAGAAGTTTTCCCCGGAGGGAATGGGGGTGGGGTAACCCCGCCTCTGAACCAAGGAAAAGTGGCGAGCGCCCTCTTCAGGTGGTGGTGCCCACTGCTGCATGGTGATACAGGAGGTCTGGGTTAGGAGCGGGAGAGGAGAGGCGGGGGTTTTCATTGGCAATAAGAATCATTCTTGGGTCAGGTGGAAGAAGTTTTGAAACGCTAATTGGGAGAGTGAGAGGGAAAAGAGAAGCTTGAATTGGTGTGACAGAAGAGTGACCTTCACAGGTGAATTCGGTTGAGGTTGGAAGAGACAGCATAGCAAGGCAGGTAGTCAGGAGGCAGTGGCTTCCCTCCTTTCCCATCACGGAAGGGAAGGGAACACTCTTCCAGAGATGAGAGGAGGTGTCTTATTAGAAGCAAAGGCAGGGTGGTGCCAAGACTAACAGAGACCAGGGTTGTGCGGAGAAAGCACTTCGTGAAAATAAGGGTAGGGGAATCTGGAAATTCCTTCTGTGGGGGGGGAGCAGTGGGAGATGGATTCCTTGACTGAGAGTTATGATAGTTTTTGTTCAGCCGCTCAGTTGTGTCTGACTCTTTGCAACCCCATGGGCTGCAGCACGCCAGGCCTCCCTGTCCTTCACTGTCTCCCGGAGTTTGCCCAATCTCCTGTCCATCGAGTTGGTGATGCCATCCAACCATCTCATCCTCTGTCGTCCCCTTCTCCTCTTGCCTTCAATCTTTCCCCGCATCAGGGTCTTTTCCAACGAGTCAGCTCTTTGCATCAGGTGGCCAAAGTGTTGGAGCTTCAGGTATTAAAGTAGAAGTCTTGGATAAGCTGGACCTCTGTACTGAGAGCAATGGGAAGAGAAGTGATGTAGGTGTTCCAGGAGGGAGGGAGATGAAATTATCCCGAGAGTGGAGGTGAGAAGCAGTTTGTGTTGGTATACGTGAGTGCTCAGTCAGTAAGTCATGCCCAACGCTTTGTGACCCCGTGGACTGTAGCCCACCAGGTTCCCCTGTGCAGGGGATTTCCCAGGCCAGAATACTAGAGTGGGTTGCCCTGCCCTCCCCCAGGGGATCTTCCCGACCCCAGGATGGAACCCGCTTCTCCCTCTCCTCTGGCACTGGCAGGTGGATTCTTTACCACTGAGCCACCTGGAAAGCCTTGGGTTGTGCTGGAATGGATGACAACTATCCTATAAATTTTGCACAGGTCCTGGGAGTGTGTAACAGAGTGGTCTTGGCCAAACCATGCCTCTGTGTGTCCCAGCTTCCCCATCAGTAAAATTAGAGGTTTGAATTAGATGACTCCAGCTTGACAGTTCTGTTATCTGTAAGGATAACTTTATTAGTGAATTGTTCCCTTTAAGAAAAGAAAAAAAAAGCCACCACAAAAAAATGCAAGGGGTCAGTGGAGGGGGGGGGGCGCAGATTCTATTTCTCAGTGCTGAGTTGTCATGGTCACTGTCAAGGAGGCAGCGCGCAGATACCCACATCTCAGGATGGAATCAGGGCTGGACTCCAGGGTGGGAAAGGCTCCATCATCTGTGACCAGGGGTGTGTTGGCTGAGTGGTAGTCACAGACAGTCATCGTACGGGATGAGAGAACCGTTGATAAAAGGTGGGGTAGATCTTATCTGGACCAGAAAGATCAGAGATCAGCTGTGACTGACCAGATGTCGTGAGGAAGGAAAAAGTGCCCCGGTGAGTGGGAAGCAGAAAGCTGTGCTGTGCACTCAGTCCCTGGTCCCCTGTACTATTTCTCCATCAGGATTATTAAAAGATAATTTCTGTTTATTTGTTTTTGGGCTGTGCTGGGTCCTGTTGCCGCGCCCCGGCTTCCTCTGGTTGCAGTGCACGGGCTTCTCACCGCGGTGACGTCTCTCGTTGGGGCGCGTGGGCTCTAGAGTGCTCGGAGTTTCAGTAGTTGTGACT
Organism: Odocoileus virginianus; assembly: GCF_023699985.2. Taxonomy (NCBI): domain Eukaryota; kingdom Metazoa; phylum Chordata; class Mammalia; order Artiodactyla; family Cervidae; genus Odocoileus; species Odocoileus virginianus. Next base: position 5,946,808 of record NC_069674.1, read on the forward strand.
CTTGGGCTCTGGGGCACAGGCTCAGTAGTTGTGGCCCACGGCTTAGGTGCCCTGTGGCATGTGGGTTCTTCGTTCCCAGACCAGCGATCGGACCCGTGTCCGCCAGACTGACAGGCAGGTTCTTAACCGCTGGACCATCGGGGATGTCCCTGGTGCAGGATTTATGGCAGGGTGACAGTGGGTTTCAGTCTCTGTTTCATTCATTGACAACAGAGACTGTGTGGCCTGGAGGAACAGGCATAAGTTTTGGATACCGATCTCAATTGCTTCTCGGCCTTTTGGCTAAGGTCAAGTGGATACCGATCTCAGCACCACCTCTTTTGTGACCTACGGCAGAATACTAACCTCTGCAGTCTCCATTGTCTCACCAGTAAAATGAAGGGCAGAAATGCTTACCTCATGGATTTGAAGTGAGAAGCAGTTTGTTAAGCCTCCTAAAGTAATAGGTGGGCAAGAAATTATCAGTATTGTCCACATGCTAGAAATGGATGGGGAGCTTTCCTGGGGATTAAGTTGTGAAAGGCATCTTTACTAGAAACGATGATGGGTGAAACTCTCTGAACTGAAAAGGACAAATATTTCTCGGAGTGACGGTAAAATAGCCTTGTATTCCGAGGACTTAGTTTACGTGGGGTGTGCCTGGAGAGAATACTGCATGCACCTAATAGGTAGATTTCAGATTTTGTCTTTGGCTCTTTTTCCCTCTTTTCAGTTTTACTTTCTTACATGTTGGTGAGAAACTCTGTGTAGATACCTCGTGGACACAGCTGCCCAAAGCCTTTCTGCTGTGTCCCGGGGAGCCTGTTCTTCCTTTCTCTCCATTAAAACAAACGTAAACCAAAAGCAGCAAAAAGATAAACAAAACACTTTTTTCTTCATCACAATCCCTGTTCCCTCATATGTCTGATCTCAGCTTAGTGTTAGGAGCACAGCTATTGGATTAAAATAATTCACACTGGATGGATTAAGGAGGGTTTTTAAAAGTCCAAATAACTTTCAAACTTGTGAAATTTTAGGTGTCACTATTATGAGTAATTTGAGGGATGACCTGGGTATCTTTTGGGGGAAATTATTTTGGATGGGAGAGGTATGGGAGTGAGTCGGGGGGCTTCCTTTCCCTGGAGTCATGTGATTCCTGTCACTTTTAGTTACAGCGGTGCCTGTAGTCAGAGCTCTTTGGTTGCTCGTGACAACTGTTGCTCAGTTACGTCCAGTTCTTTGCGATCCCACGGACTGCAGCACGCCAGGCTTCCCTGTCCTTCACTGTCTCCCAGAGTTTGCTCAAACTCATGTCCATCAACTCAGTGATGCCATCCAATGATGTCGTCCCCTGTAGCCCGCTTCTCCTCCTCCCCTCAATCTTTCTCAGCATCAGGGTCTTTTCCAATGAGTCAGCTCTTTTCATCAGGTGGCCAAAGTATTGAAACTTCAGCTTCAGCATCAGTCCTCCCAATGAACATTCAGGGCATTTCCCTAATTAAACTAAAATGGACATTTATTGATTCACGTGGATCCAAAAATGCAAGCCATGTTGTTGGGTCTTTTTGTCTTACTCTCAGTCTGGCTCCTCTCTCTGCCTTTGCCTCCTTTTCTCCTGATGATTGGGAAGGGAGGGCACAAGTGTAAGCGGCCCTAAATTCTTATAATCCCAGGCTGGGACCCCAGTGGAGCGCAGCACATGTGAAGCCCTAAGAAGACCAATTCACTAGCTTGAGTCAAGTCCCCAGGAGATGGGAATGTATGGGTTGGCCAGCTCCAGGTCACTGTCCTCATGATTGGGAAGGTGGAGAAATGTAACTGACATCCCCACTCTCCTGGGCAGTTGATGGAGAACAGTGGCCAAAGAAGGAGGTGCCATGAGTGAAAGGAGGGGCAAGTGGAAAGGAAGGAAAGCATGTTCCTTGAACTCCCTTTCAGTATCAGGGAGGAAAGCCACAGTGAAAGTCGCGAGTGCCACAGCTGAGACCCAAGGCAACCAAATGAATAAGTCAATATTTGGGGAGAGAAAACTGTTTCCATCAGCGGGCAGTATTGTTCTTTAAGTGAGAAAATACACTTATAAATAAATGAAATAGTGAGTGGTAAGGTGGTAACATACAAACCAGTAATGATGGAAAAAGCAAACAGGAGAAAGGTCAGGTGGGAATTTTGTCTTGGGAATGAGGGGGAAATGGCCTGTTATAGGACAAAGGTGAGATTCGGGAAGTGAGGCCTCTCCTGCGGCGATTTTAAGGGAAGATGTTGAGGATGAGGTGATAAGTGGTCCTGATAAGGACCAGGTCTAAACCTAAACTGGCTTTGATAGGAAGGCTGTGGATCTGATGCAGCATCTGGGGAGGACTTCTGCTCCAAGTGGAGGGAGGAAGACAGTTTACTGGGAAGAGTAGGAAGAGCTGATTGGAGACTTAGGAAAGCAGGGTTCTGGACCAGCTCTGTCCCTAGCGGCGTGACTGGGAAATCATTTAATCTTTCTGAAATTCATTTTTTTTTTCCACCTGAAAATAAGGTGCCTAACCTCCCAGTACTGCCATACTAGGTCAGTGCTACTTCAGTGAGTTGCTTGAAGATGACAATACTAAGTGTGAAGCTGCTTGGGAAGGTTAAAGGTCATGAAAGGGTGCTCTTGGCAATGACCACATTCAGTTCAGTTCAGTCGCTCAGCTGTGTCCAAATCTTTGTGACCCCATGGACTGCAGCACGCCAGCCTTCCCTGTCCATCACCAACTCCTGGAGCTTACTCAAATTCATCCATCAGGTCAGTGATGCCATCCAACCATCTCATCCTCTGTCATCCCCTTCTCCTCTTGCCTTCAATCTTTCCCAGCATCAGGGTCTTTTCCAATGAGTGGCATTAGCATGCCCTGAAGGGAGCTCCAAGCTTGGGGTGGACGGGCAGTGGTGGGGAAGTCTCTGTGACCTTGTCAAGAAGGTGGGAGGGGCTCTGGACGGCAGTGACACAGAGGAAGTTCTCGTGTGGATTTGGAGTAAAGGATGCTGAAGAGTCACGGGGAGAGTGGAGAGAGAAAGTAAATATTCCTTATTTTACCTAAAAGTATAGCAAGGAGTAGCAGCATAGCAGGGCATGGAATTAGTGAGGATGAATGAAAGACACATTGAAAGCAAGCCAGTTGCCATGAAGGATGGGAGAAAGTACCGTCTCCAAAAAGAGAAATAATTACAAACTGGGTGTGATGGTAAAATGAAGGTAGTGCACACATGCCTCTTTTTTGGGAGATAACCTGGATTTTTCCCACCTTTTGACCCCACCCTTCTGTATTCAGGAAGCTGGGTAGTTGTCCAGAGAGGGATTTGGGGCATGTGAGGGTTGCTTAGTCGATAAGTTGTGTCCAACTCTGTGTGACTCCAGGGACTGTAGCCTGCCAGGCTCTTCTGTCAATGGGATTCTCCAGGCAAGAACACTGGAGTGGATTGCCATGCCCTCCTCCAGGGGATCTTCCCTAGTCAGGGATCAAACCTGCATCTCCTGCATTAGCAGGCGGATTCTTCACCGCTAAGCCACCAGGGAAGACCTGCCTGTGAAGGTGGTGGTTCTTTAAATGGAGGGAAGAGAAGCCAGAACCGAGTGTAGAGGGGGAGGGGCTTCTCAGCAAATAACAACGCCTTGGTTGTATGTCAGCTGGACCCGAGCAGGCCGGGTGAGGGCTGACGGTGCAGAAGCTCTGTGAGTTCCCGTGGCTGGGGGTCTAAGGTGCTTCTGCATCCTGGGGGCTCTTCTGCCTCAAGACACGGGCCCGTCATCCTCGCTGACCTTGGCCACGGTGGACTCCTCTCTAGGTGGTATGAGCCTGGTGCAGTTTATTCTTCCTACTGGAGAACACCTACCACGGAGTCTCTGGCCCCAAGTTAGGGCTTCTCGTCCTCTCCCGAGGATGACTCGTTGCAAGGGTGACCCTGAAGCCTGAGCGCTGCTCTCTGCAGAGGGACCATGCCCTTGGGGTGGACCCTACAAGTAATACTGGTTCAAACCTTGTGATTTCTGCTTTTCAGGACAATAGCATCTACCAGGAGGATTTGATGTTTCCTAATAACAAGCTGCCCCACTGCCATTTCCCCTGGATAGATAAACAAAGGCTTTTCACAGACTCTAGACCTGCCCATAGGGAACAAGCTGAAAACAGTGTACTCTTTTAAAAACTTTTTATTTTCTGTTGGGTAGAGTTGATTTACAATGTTGTGTTGGTTTCAGGTGAACAGCAAAGTGATTTAGTTATCCGTTCAGTTCAGTCGCTCCGTCATGTCAGACTCTTTGTGACTCCATGGACTGCAGCACGCCAGGCTTCCCTGTCTTTCACTATCTCCCAGAGCTTGCTCAGACTCATATCCATTGAGTTGGTGATGCCATCCAACCATCTCATCCTCTGTCATCCCCTTCTCCTCCTGCCTTCAATCTTTCCCAGCATCAGGGTCTTTTCCAAGGAGTCAGCTCTTCGCATCAGGTGGTCAAAGTATTGGAGCTTCAGCATCAGTCTGTCCAATGAATATTCAGGACTGATTTCCTTTAGGATTGACTGGTTTGATCTCCTAGCAGTCCAAGGGACTCTCAAGAGTCTTCTCCAACACCACAGTTTAAAAGCATCAATTCTTCGGCACTCAGCTTTCTTTATAGTCCAACTCTCACGTCCATAAGTGACTACTGGAAAAACCACAGCTTTGACTAGATGGACATTTGTCAGCAAAGTAATGTCTCTACTTTTTAATATGCTGCGTAGGTTGGTAGCTTTTCTTCCAAGGAGGAAGCGTCTTTTAATTTCATGGCTGCAATCACCATCTGCAGTGATTTTGGAGCCCAAGAAAGTAAAGTCTCTCACTGTTTCCATTGTTTTCCTATCTATTTACCATGAAGTGATGGGACCAGATACCGTGATTTTAGTTTTCTGAATGTTGAGTTTTTAGCCAACTTTTCACTCTCCTCTTTTACTTTCATCAAGAAGCTCTTTAGTTCTTCTTTGCTTTCTGCCATAAGCATGGTGTCATCTGCATACCTGAGGTTATTGATATTTCTCCCAGCAATCTTGATTCCAGCTTGTGCTTCATCCAGCCTGGCATTTCACATGATGTACTGTGCATATAAGTTAAATAAGCAGGGTGACAGTATACAGCCTTGATGTACTCCTTTCCCGATTTGGAACCAGTCTGTTTTTCCATGTCCAGTTCCATGTCCAAATTTAGTTATACATAGATCTTCTTCCCTGCTGGCTCAGCTGGTAAAGAATCTGCCTGCAATGCGGGAGACCTGGGTTCGATCCCTGGGTTTGGAAGATCCCCTGGAGAAGTGCTACCCACTCCAGTATTCTGGCTTAGAGAATTCCATGGACTGTAGAGTCTACAGGGTCGCAGAGTTGGACACGACTGAGCTATTTTCACTTCACATACATAAATATATTCTTTTAAAGATTCTTTTCTCATATAGATAATTAGAGTATTGAGTAAAGCTCCCTGGCTATGCAGTAGGTCTTTATTGATTATCTATTTTACATATAGATCAATGTTCTCCTATATGACCAGGAATGTCACTTAATCACAAAGGACAGACCCTCTCTGTTTGGCCATCCTACCTAGCACAGCCAAATTGTTCCCAATGAAACAGTTTTCCTTCTGCCCAAAATTTTCTCACCAAGATCATTATTTCCCATGTAAGATTTTCAATGATGTTTTATTGATCAAATTTTTTTGTTCACATTAGCCAGCTAAATAGCATCTGCAGTTAAAAATTTACTTTTATGGACATTTTATCCACCAGGTTCAGTTATTCTAAATCAAATTTTGTAAATTTTACCAACAAGATGTGCTTCTGTCAGGTTTTAATCAAAACCATTTTTCTATGTGCAACTTTTGTTTTGAGTATGCTTACTATTTAGTATGTGTTATGAATTCGATAAAAGAGTTTGCATTAATTTTTTAACTAATTCATGAGAAAATCGTAAGGCTGTTTCAGGGTTGCTATGTTGTAAAGGATAGGACTGCTCTATTGTTCAGCCAGTTCTTCAGAATATGTTCCGGTCACTTTGGGTCTTAAAAGTTCTAAAGTGCTGGTGGAGCAAAGAACAAATGGCCAGGCTCCAAATCCATCAGTGTTTAGGGTGGAGAAATCTAGCATCTGTTAGGTTGTTGGTTTTTTTTTTTTTTTTTTGGAAGGCTTTTTACTCTCTCCCCCTGCAACTTCCCGATTTTCTTTCTATTTTCTCCCTAAATTTTTCAGCCCTTTCAGTTTCTCTGACTGATCACGATTCTTCTGCCCCGCCTCCCCCAGCCTCACTCCCTGTCCCAGACCCTCTCCTCTGAGAGCTAGCTGTATTTTCCCTTCTCTGTTGCTTTCTTCTATGTCCCTGCCCCCATCTCCTTCCAAGAGCTGCTTATCAGACCCCTCAATGTTACGATTATAAAGGCTCAGAGAGAAACTCTTCACCCACCCCCACCCCCCACCATGCAGAATCCCGCTGGGATCAAGTAACCAAGAGAGGTTGTGAACCTGTGCTTCCTATATGGCTTTAAAAGCAGCACTGGGGGTGGCCTGCTCGTGCGGGCTCAGCTTTCACGGAATCTGTGTGAAGACAGAGGGATGGATGATGTGATCTCAGGAGGGCCCTGACAGATCGGGAACCTGGGAACCTCATCTCAGTCATCATCAATTTAGATTTATTGGACACCCCCTGGGTGCTTGGAGCTGTGCTAAATGATTTCATCCTTCAAGCCCTGAATCCTAGTTTCTGCCTTTTTGTAGCAGCTGGTTAAAGTAGTGTAGTACTGGGCTGGGTTTCAACAAGCTTTAACAAGCTTTTCTTTCTGTTATTGTTTACTGCAAACCATGTTTTAAAAATTAGAAATTAAAAGTCAGAGGATTAAGTAACGATGTTGGGGGTTGTCCGTGATCTCCTTTAGCATACGATCCTGTCAGTCCTCCGCACACGGATTCCTCTGCGGTGACTCTAAGATCAGAGGGCCTGGGGTTTCCCTTATGACTCAGCTGGTAAAGAATCTGCCTGCAGTGTGGGAGACCTGGGTTTGATCCCTGAGTTGGGAAGATCTCCTGGAGAAGGGAAAGGCTTCCCATTCCAGTATTCTGGCCTGAAGAAGTCCATGAACTGTATAGTCCATGGGGTCGCAAAGAGTCGGACACGACTGAGCGACTTTCACTTTCCACTTTCACTGGAAAGTGGGGAGAATGATATTTATGGAGAGGATGTCTTATGTCCAGAGCTGGGCTGGAGAAACAGGGTTGCAGGGAATATTTTAGGAGAGGCTTGAGAAAGAAGGGACAGAGAGGGAGAATCAAAAAGTGCTCCGGAGTAGTTTCTTTCTTTCAGTCAACAAATACTTATCCAGGACTTCCCTGGTGGGCCGGTGGTCAAGACTCCATGCTCCCAGTGCAGAGGGCCTGGGTTTGAGCCCTGGTCAAGGAACTAGATCCGTCATGTCACAACTAAGACCTGGTGCAGCCAAATAAAAATAAATTTAAAAAGTAGGTATTTTTTCAGTGCCTACTCTGTGCAGGTAACTTTCTAGATGCTGAGAATATAGCAGTGAAATATATATATATATATATATATATATATAATATATATATAAATCTCTACCTTCCTGGAAAGTGAAAGTCACTTAGTTGTGTCTGACTCTTTGCAACCCAATGGACTATTTTCCAGACCAGAATACTGGAGTGGGTAGCCTATCTGTTCACCAGGGGATCTTCCTGACCCAGGATCGAACCTGGGTCTCCTGTGGGTGTCCTGCATTGCAGGTGGATTCTTTACCAGCTGAGCTACTAGGGAAGCCCACCTTCATGGAACTTATATTTTAGTAGGAAGAGACAGCCAGTAAAAATAAATGAATAAAGTTGGTTACGTATACCATAGCAACAAGTAAAGCAGAGAAGGGAGATGGGAAGCGTAGGGAGTTTTCATTTTAAAAAGGAAGATCAGGTAAGGTCTCATTGATAAAGACCTGAAGGGACTTTGAATCTAGGTGAAGAATGTAGTATTCCAAACAGAATAACCAGGGGAAGGGCAGGGGACGGCATGGGAGGGGCAGAGCAGGAGAAAACGATGAACTAGCAAGAGAGGAGGGTGACTCGGCCTAGTTGGACCTAGAGGAGGTGATGAGAGGTCAGTTGAGCAGTGGCTCTACTGAGATTTGCTGGCAGGCTGGGCAAGGTGGCAGGAGGGAAGGTCTGGTCTGAATACCAGGGGTGGGGGGTGGGAGTTAGCACTACCTGAGATGGGAAGGGAGGGGGGTTCAGACTAGGAAGAGCTGACTTGGGAGAAGGTCAGGAGTACAGTTTGGGACACCAGACGTTGTTACACTTGCGTTCTGGGGAGGTGGGGATGGCCTGGGGAAGGGCCCTTAATGACATGAAAAGGGGACCCAGGGATATGAATCTTGCAGAAATTAAACCGATTTTGGATCGGGATGAGGTCAGGGAGAAAGCCCGGGGTGCTGGGAGGTGAGCCCCAAGGGGCAGGTCACTGGTGGACGCAAGGTGGACGAAGTTGGGCAGGCGGTCAGAGAACCAAGCCCACCTTCGAGGGGAGCAGCAAGGCCTGGGTGAGGCTGTCAGGGGGTGTACCACGTGGGCTTTGAGATGGTCGGATGAAGCAGGAAGCCCTCCAGGAAGAGACAGGGTCTGGGCCTGACAGCACTGGCCTAGGAGGGGTGGTAACGAGGACTGGGGTGCGGGGGTGGTGAGCTGGGCGGGGCTGGATCGTGGCCTCTAAAAAGAATGTAAAAGCGGTTCCTGAGCAAAAGGAACAGGTGCGGATGGCATCCGTTCAGGACAGCTCTGGGGACGGGAAGGGAACTGAAAGTGAGCGGGCCGGTGCGGGGGCGCAGGCGGATGGCAGGGGTCAGAGGAGAGCCGGCCCCCCCACGGGGAGCGTGGAGACGCTCCAGCCTCACGTATGCGCGCGCGCGTGCGCACAAGGCCCCGTCTAGGAAGCATTTCGCGGGTCGTCATCTCAACCTCAGAGAGTGCGCGCGACACACGTGGTGAAGTGCACGCATGCGCCCCTGCCTGTACCCCTGCGAGCGCCACGGGTGAGGGGCTGACTGTTCAGTTGATAGGTTAATCTGTCTTCTTCCCGTTTCTACCGGTTGGTTTTCTTTTTGACTTTTTGTGGTTCCCCTGTTGCTTGACCTGGGCAGAAAACAAGGGGTTTTGTAAAACTCAAACACTAAAAAACACTTGTCATGCCTTATCTGCGGTTCCGACAAAAAAGTCGCTATGATGCGACCAACGGTGGAATTAAACTTTAGAATTATGTATGGGTTGAAATGTTTATATGCCTGTGATTACAATTAACCAGCAGCCTACTGAGTCAGAATCTCTTCTTTCCCGTTTTTCTCTCCGTATTTTCCGCCGCTGCACTTCTGTTTCTTCCTCCGCCCTCCGTGCTGCCTCCGGTTCTCAGCTCACGCTGAGCTCAGGGTCCCCAGGATTCTGAACTTGGGCAGGAAGCAGCTGTTGGCGCTTCTCACCGCCTTGGCTGGGAAAGAGGGGAGGTGGGAGAGAGATGGCATCTTTTTTTCCTTCTTTTTTTTTTGAGATGGCATCTTTTAAAAATGGAGGGCTGAAAGGGTCCTGGGGGAGCTGAGTGATCGGAAGAAAAACCTGGCCTTCGAGAAGGTGGTGTGTGTGGTGGGAGGGCTCCCCGGTCGGGGCTGGGTGGTCCGGTTACAGAGAATTGGGGAGGTGGGGGTACAGACATCCGCTGACTCTTGGGTCCTTGGGTAACACTTCCTGGATCCCAGTTTGGGGCAGGAGGGAGTCACGTGACCCCGAAGTTTCCATCTGGAAACGAGATGCTGATTCCCAGCTCCAGGAAAGAGGGAAGGAAGGGGGACAGGCTCGAGGGGCTTGCGTGGCTCCTCCCACGAGGCCAGGTGAAGAGTCCCGGGAGGAGAACACAGGCGGCCTCCTCTCTGTCCTGCAAAAGTGAATCCTCCTGCATTCTCACTCCCGCCTGTAGCAACTGAAAGGATACTGAGCCCGGCTCCAGCTGTTTCATCACGATGAGCAGCTGCAGGCTCTGGGCTTGGAGGGGCGGTCCATGAGTGGGGAGCCCTTCACTGGGGTCTAGAGAAAGCCGGGGAGGTAGCAGGTAGGAAAACGAGGTTGAGGGGTAGGGGCTGAGGTGTCTGGGTCCTGGGAATGGGGCCCTCTTGATGGATGCCTCCCGCACGTTGCCTGAGTGAAGTCTGTGCTGGTTAATACCTTTCTTCCTGTCTCTCTGTCTCCCCAAACCTCTTCCCACTCTGCCCTGCCTGTGTCCCCTCCCCTCCTGTCTCATCCCCTCCACGTCTCTCTCCTCCGGCCGGCACACTGTCCACGCCTGGCCCGGGTTCCATGTGCCGCCTCCAACCCTTCTGCCTTCTCCTCGCCTCCCCAATCCCACCCCAACCCCACCCTGTTGGCCCCCACTCCCCGCAGCAGAGGGGAAGGTGTACAGCTCTGATGAGGAAAAGCTGGAGGCGCCCACAGGAGACCCAGCAGGCAGCGAGCAGGAGGAAGAGGGCTCGGGTGCGGACAGTGAGGAGGATGGCTTCCTGGACAGTTCTGCCGCGGGCCCCGGGGCCCTCCTGGGACCTAAACCGAAGCTGAAGGGCGGCCTGGGGACCGCAGCGGAGGAGGGGGCACCCTCAACGGGAGTCCCGGCCCCCGGGGGCAAGAGCCGGAGGCGCCGCACGGCCTTCACCAGCGAGCAGCTCCTGGAGCTGGAGAAGGAGTTCCACTGCAAGAAGTACCTCTCGCTGACCGAGCGCTCCCAGATCGCACACGCCCTCAAGCTCAGCGAGGTGCAGGTCAAGATCTGGTTTCAGAACCGGCGGGCCAAGTGGAAGCGCATCAAAGCTGGGAACGTGAGCAGCCGCTCCGGGGAGCCTGTGAGAAACCCCAAGATAGTGGTCCCCATCCCCGTGCACGTCAATAGGTTTGCCGTGAGGAGCCAGCACCAACAGATGGAGCAGGGGGCCCGGCCCTGAGGGGCCCCGTGGGGGCCCGGGGAGGCACGGGTCTGCGCGGACACTGGGCTGGGCTCTGGGGGCCATAGGCCCCCACCGCGGTCCTGCCCGAGGATGGGGCTCCCGTCGGCAATTGGCACGGCTCTGGGGGGCCCTCCTGGCAACCTGAGGTGCGGACCCTTTCTGGGTCCTGGGCCATACCAGAGGCCCCAGGCCTGGACTTCAGGGGTTCTCGCTGTTGAGGAGCTGCTGGGACTAAAAGGGGGCTCCTCAGGCCTGCAGGGTCCCCCTTCCTTCAACTGATGCCCTAGAATCGCTTCTGAGGGGCAGGAGGAAGCCAGGGTGAGACCTGCCAAGCTGGTCACGGCTCCTTATTTATTTTGTGTAAAGTTTGTATATATGGAGCTCTCTGCCTCAGTCTGTGTCTTCCAGAGGGACTGGGGAGGTCGTGTGTCTCCTCCAGCCTCAGTTTAACCTCCCAGCCCCAGGGCGGGCACCGCCTTGCCTGTCTACAGCGCAGGATGTGCAAAGAAACAAAAGTTGGAACTCTCGCTGGCCTCTTTAGGTACCCGTCAGCACTCAGCATCTCCCCCACGTAACCTACCTCTGCTTCTGTCTTTCCCGCTGCACTCACTGCCCACTGTTCCCGCCTCTAGATCTCACGATCCTAACAGGCACCGCTGCTGCTTCTGACTTCAGGGTAGAGGACTCACTCGCTTTTGAATTGAGAGGAAGTGAACCTGGGCTACAGCCCAGGTTCCTAAGGCGGGTGTGTGCAGGCCGTGTCTGACTAGGTGGAGGCCATGAGTCCTGTGAGAACCCGGGGCAGGCCAGGGGCTCACCCTTGTCACCCGGGAGCCCAACCATCATAAATCGTCTTCTGTGTAGAGGACACGGCAGCTCAGGCCATGTCTGCTGCTCTCCAACATTCCAGACATTGAGGGCCTGGAGCAGAAGACCTACTTTCAGTCCTCTGTGCTTACAGCGCTGTGGTGGTCCGCTCTCCCACCCACCTTGCCTCGTTTGTGAAGCCTGGGACCCCAGACCCTCTTCCGTTTGAGAGGGCCCACTCCAGAGTACAGGAGGCAGGAAGGTGTGTCTGGTGGTTCTGGGAGGGTGTGTGCTGTGGGGGAAGCTACAGAGACAGGAGTTAGAGGCTTCGGGGTGGAGATTCTTTGAGCAAATTAAGGAACAGCATCGGTGGTGGACACAGGAGACAGATGTGAGGCTTCAGGGACACCCGCAGGGCACAGGGTAGACCAGGAGGGAACGAGACATGCTGAAGCTGTCGGCCGCTTCCCCGCTTTCGCGAGACGGGTTGCCGTCCTGTACCCAGAGAAACTGGGTGAAGCTGCTGTCACGGTTAATGGGCCCGCCTGGGAAGAAACAGGACCCGCTCTCTTCCCGAGCCGCTGAGATTAGAAGGCTCTGAGGGAGGCAGGTGAGCAAGGGCAGCCCCGGCCAGTCTCCTCACTGCCCCAGGGCACCGTGCTGTGGGTCCCGGCTCTGGGCGGGTCAGCTGTCTAGTCGTCCACCGCCCGCCTCTCCCAATGGGACTGAGACAGCCCTTTTCTCCCAGCGGCTCTGGTAGCCAGAGGGAAGGCACCCTGGAGCCTGGCTGGTCGCGAGCCACAGCGGCACAGCGCCTGGGCTGGGACAGGCATCCAGGGTCTTCTCTCTTCTTTGGCTAAATTCCAGGAAGGCTGGAGGCCAAGAAAAAAGTAATCCAGATGAGCCCCACCCTGATCTCGATCAAGGCTGTCTCAAACCTTACTGACCCACAGAGGGAACCTACAGGGTGAGATTCTTTTTAGGAGAGAAGTCAGGCAGAGACAGGTCGAGGATCCCAGGAGCTGTACCCACCTTGCTCTCAGGAATCCTGTCCGCAGGTCTAATGAGGGCAGGAGCAGAGGCCCTCGGGCTCTCTGCCCCCGCCTGGGTCGGGGCGAGGGGTGGGCGAGAACTGGCAAAACCAAGGCCATCATCTGCCTTCTTTCCCCTGGCTTTGCCCCTGCAGCCTCCTGAACTATACCAGGCAGTTATTCACCCTCTCAAGCGGCTTCTTTTCCTTAGGGAACCTAAGGAGATGATTACTGCTAGCATTTTTCTGAGCCCAGAAACCCAATCTTACACATACCCATAGCCTTGTCTCTATTCTGCCCTTATCTTTGCTTAAGGTGCTTATCTGCCTTGAGAAAGGGGCTGTGGATCAAGAAAATAAAATCTGGTTTTCTCTCTGAATAGCTTTACTTGGTTAATTTCCCACTGGCAGAGCCCGCCAGCCTGCCACACCCATGGCACTCACGGGCCACCAGCAGGGTGGCGGCAGGCTCCCTCGAGAGCAGGGACCCTAACCTAGCAAGTTCTTCAGAGCACAAGCAGAGAGTTTCTCCTGGCCGTCTTTCTAGCGAGACTGGAGGACAGTCCGAGGGACAAGGCAGGGGCGGGGGGGCTGGGTCCTGCCTCCGGCTTAGCAGGGAGGCTGGGGGCAGCCCAGGGTGCCATCCTGCCGTCGGCGATGTGTCTCCTCCCCTGGCATGAGCCCCCCTCGTCCCATCGCGTCCTCAGACCCTCCTCCCGGGCACTGACCCCCTGCACGTCTGGCTGTGGGGCTGGTTCCTGGACTCCTGCCCTCTCTGCGGGTGACCTCTGGCCAGCACAGGCGTGGTGTTAATAAGGCTACTTGACAGAATACAGATGAAAGCAAGGAGACCAACAGGAAACCTCTGTGAGGGTGATGGGGGAACGGCAGGGAGCTTCCAGTGGGAAGCACAGGGCTAGTCTCCCCTCCCGGGGTGGCTCACAGACTCAACAACACCCCTGGAGAAAGGGGCTGAGAGAAGCCCGCGGAGGAGGCTGGGCAGGGGGGGCGGGCACCCCAAAGTGCAGCAGAGAGGAGAGGACAGGCACGCAGAAGCGGAGTTCAGAGGGTGTTTTCTTGGGAGGGCGGGGGGATGAAAGGTGAGAGGCAGGCCACACACACACGGTCTGGTTTATTGGCTCACCACACACACGCCAAGTATGTACACAAACATAAATACTGCAATGTACACATTTACATGGGACCTCTGCCCCGCCCAGGCTCCCGGCTCGGGGTGGGGGGGCCTACAGGGGGCTGGTATGGGAAGGCAGGAACCTGGAGGAGGGCGAGGTCCTGCTCCCCTCCTCTCACAGCACCCCCAAAGCATCTTGTCCCTCCGCAGCGGCGCAGGCCAGGCAGGGGCCAAACACCTGTGGCGGCTGGAGTCCCAGGCGTCTCCTCTGACCCTCCCCTCCGGCTCTCCTCCCAGACTCTTCTCAGGTCCCTGGGTCTCAGCCTCTGTGTCTCTCGTCTCCCCCAGGGCCTGGAGGGAGGTGGGTGCCTGCGCCCCGGCGTCAGTCCTGGCCCCTCCGGCCTCTTCCCGGGGCTCACAGGAGGCTGGGGCTGCGGTGCAGCTCGGCCGAGGCGCTGGTGCTGTTGGTCGGCTCTCTGCCGGGGGCGGGGGCCACGCCACAGCCCTCCCCAGGGCAGCCGTGCTGGATGAGGATGTCGGCACACTCCTGGCTGCCGGCGCGGCGGGCATAGGCCAGCGGGGTCAGGCCGCGGGCGTCCCGGCTCCGCACGTCCACCCCGTACTGCAGAAGGAAGCACGTTCTCACGGTTGGCAGGAAAGGTGTGGATTCCCCCCGCGAGGGGTGGCAGGGGGGAAGGACGGATGTCAGGGAGGTCAGGAGGGCCCCCCCCACCGACTCACCCAGATGAGCAGCTGCGTGAAGACCACGTTGGCCATGGCGCTGGACAGGTGCAGGGCCGTCCGCCCGTCCCCGTCGCCGTAGGTCTCGTTCACCTCCTCCTTGGACCCGTGTGCCAGGAGTGTCACCAGCAGCCGCAGGTCGTCCTCCACCACCGCCCGGAGCAGCTGCTGGCCCAGCGGTACGTCCGAGCTGGGCAGCGGGGCCAGGAAGAGCTTCTGCTCGTACTTGGCCCGGATCCAGCGCTCCTTCTCCTCTCTGCGGGCACAGGCAGGGCCAGGCCAGGGGGGCGGTCAGGGGAGCTAGCAAGGTGGGGGTTAGGGGACCAGGACCCTCAGAGCAGAACCAGCCCGAGGGACCCAGGGCGGTCGGGGGCAGCGGGTGGCACAGAGGGTGTGGGAGAGGCTGGACGGAACTCTTTCGGGGGAGACCCCAGGGGGGCGGTGGGGATGTGCTGGGGGACGTGGCAGGGACTGGGGGGCCTCGAGGGCTGGTGGATTTCAGACAGGGCTGGGGGCGGGAGGGCGTGGGTGGGCAGCTTATCTGGCCCTGCCGGAACAAAGGAGGCGGGGGCCTGCCCTGGGGGCCCACGGACGACCCTATCTATCTACTACCCATTCTCCGTATCTCGGCGCTCCGGCTGTAGGCTTTGCGCCATTGCAAAGAGCCCTGCGCATGCGCCCCCCGCCCCGCGACGTGCTGATAACGGCGGAGAAAGGGCTTGCTGTTGTGAGGCTCTGAGTGACAGGCGGAGGGTACCCCCAGGGCCCACTGCTGAACAGAGCAACGGCAGGGTTTAACCCTTCCAGCCCGCAGCCCTGTCATAGCTGCCTGGGGCTGCCCCGCCCTCCCAGCTCCCCACCCGGCAGGAGCACCCGGGGCCTCATGCCCTCACCTGCAGGCGTCAGGCCCCGGCTTAGCATAGCCGTCCAGGGCCCCCTCCCAGACGCTGTTGGCCAGGGCGTTGCCCATGGCGGTCATGACGGCCAGCAGCTCGGGTGGCCAGTCGTCGAGGTCGAGTGAGCGGACCCGGGACAGGTGAGCCCCCAGATGCCGGTGCGTCCCGGAGCACTCGATGCACATGAGCGCACCCAGGTTCAGGCTGGCCCAGTCCGGATCTAGGCGAGGAGAGGACGTGACACGGAGCCGCCCCCCCACCCCAATCCTCGAGCTCCACCCACCCGAAGCCCCCAGCCCGGCCCCACCGCCGCGGCACTCACTGGGGGCGTCGCAGTCAATACAGAAGCTGTTGCCCCGGACGGTGCGGACAGCCTGCACGGCCAGAGCTGCATTCTGGCTCCCCAGCCGAGTCTGAAGGGATGGGGGGGTGGCGGGGTGGGCGGTGAGTCAGGAGGCCAGTGTGGGGCACCCCCTCCAGCGCCCCGCCCTGCCCCTCCGCCCCGTGCCCACCTTGTCCTTGGCGCTGCGGCAGCCCTGCAGGCTGGCGAGGATCTGAGCCTGCACACTCTGCACCCAGAGTTCCCGCTCCTCGGCCGTCGAGGCCTCAAAGTGCCACGTCTGCCCGGTGAGGGACACCACCACAAACTCGAACGACTCCTCGGCCTCTGCGGGCACACACAGGGCGCACACACCGGTCAGGGCAGGGCCCCTGTCGCCCGCACATACAGCCCCTCTGGGCCCCAGCCTGGAGGACTGTGCTCTCCGGGCTCCTCACAGAGGGGGAAGTGGGGGTGCGGAGAGCAGCCCGCCAACCTGGCCACCTGTGGAGCCTGGGTGGAAAAGGTGGGGATGCAAGGTTTGTGGGCAGCCCCGGTGCAGCCAGGAACAAGTCTGGAAGTCAGAGGGGTACTTCCCAGAGAAAGCAGAGCCCAGGGTCTGGAGAAGATGCGCCGGGGCGCTGGGAGGAAATGCCAGGGGGCGGGTGTGTGTGTGTGGGGGGTGTTGGAGGCGGGTGTGGGCACCATCCGTACATGTCAGCTGCAGCCGCCTCATTTTGCAGCTCATTAAACCCAATATTCCTGACGGCGTCAGCGTGGGGCTCCTGGGAGCCAGGCCCCTCCCCCCTCCCCTGGCACAGGCAGGCAGGGAGGGCAGGGGTGGGGAGCAGTCGTGGTTTCCTCCAGAGACCACCTGGGACGTGTGAGCAGACAGGGATCCGTGGACGTGTGCGGTCACAAGCCCTGGGCGCTGAACTGTGACCCCGGGCAGTGTGGGGGCGCTGCTCCAGGCTCTGCGCTCTCACCAGACCATCCCCGTGAGCCTTACTCCTGATGCTCACTGCCGCTCCCCATCCCTCCCCCGGGGGGCACACAGCTCCCGACCAGCAGAAGTGTGTGGTGGGGGCTGCAGAGACCAGGCCACAGGCTCCGCAGGGCAGCCTCCCATGGCGCCAGTGACACTGACCCCTCCTCCACCCCGGAAGTCCTCAGGGTCGAGGTCCCGCTCCAGGAAGCCCTGAACAGAACCGTCTTCATGGCAAAAGCTGGAAGCTTTCTTTCCCCAGGCTCCACCATTCCGCCTCATCTTGCTCCCCACCGTCTCTGAACCCCACGGCCCTGATCATCCATGGGGACTCAAGTTTCCTGGTCCAGATGGGCCCTGGGCCGTGAGCGCCAAGCACCCCTGTATCACAGGCCGGCTCTGCAGAAGCCGCTGTTTCCCTTAGTGATGGTCTCCCCACAGCCCTGCCCCTGCCCATGGGAACAGAGCCCAGCAAGTGTGCATCCACCTAAGTTAAACTTCCAAAGGGACTCCAGCCACTGAGAAGACGCACGCTTCAAAGAGGATGTGGGGAAAGCCAGACATCACAGCAGCGCTGTGATGAATAAGGAGTTAGGAGCAAGGACCTGTGGAAAACATCTGAGGAGCTGGGGTTCCTCTGCCCAGAGACAACCAAGGAGAGACTCAGCCCGACACACGCGGATGCTGAAAAACTCGACGGGTGCTACGAGAGGCGCAGGGAACACAGGTCCTGCCCGCATCACCCGCGAAGAGGTACGGGACTGGCAGCCTGCCGTCTTTTACCTTCTAGGAGAGTAAATGAAGGAAGCCCACGTTTTCACAAGGAAAGGGGTTACATTAGGCCGAAGAAGGAGCTTTTTTGCTAAGACACCAGGTCTAAATGACCAGAAGTTATGGAGCTGCTGTTATGAGATTATTATGAGAAGGTGCTTAACCTAATGCAGACAAGAGGGTATGAGGGCGTGACGTTTCGAGGACGACCCCCAAGTCCCCCTGCCCACCTCCTGTGCCCCGGTTTCCCTCGGGGGGGTCCCCCTAACCTTCAGCAGCACTGCTGGGGCCGTCTGGTCGGGGGGTCCCGGTGCTCTTTTTCCTCCGGTGCTTCTTCCGGTTGGAGTGGGGAGATGGGGGGGGCTCCAGCTTGGGGCTGGAGCTGAGCACCTCAGCGGGGCCACTGGCTGGTGAGGGAGAGGGGGAGACGTGTGGGAAGCGGGGAGGGGGCAGCACCCTGACCTGAAGCTGGGGCACCGCCCGGGGGGAGCAGCCCCTCCTGCCCTCTCCCCCCACCCCCCAACCCCGCCCCACCGCACCCCGGAGCCCCGGGCCTGGAGGAGGAGAGGGTGGGAAACTCAGGCAGAGCAGGGGGAAGGCAAGGGGAAGCCAGCCTCTGCAGCCCAGAGGGGCGGAAGGCGGCCGGGAACTCGCTCGCGGGGAGCTGAAACCCCAGCAGCTCCGCACCAAATTTATCCTCAATCACACTCCCAGCTCCTCACAATTAATAGCAGAATTAGAGACAATCAGGGAGCTGCCTAATTACTGTCAATTAGAGCGCGCTAATCAAGCTCCCGTCTCCCGCACCCCGCCCGGCGCTCACCACTAAATGTCAAACTTCATTAGAGGCAGACACGCGGCGCCCTCCCTCCCTGCCTGCCTGCCTCCTTCCAGACTCAACAGAGCGGCCCACGGAGGCCGGAGGCCGGCACGGCCCTGGCCGGTGACCGGCCCTGGCCAGGCCTCCACCCCCCGTCCCCGGGGGGCCCTGGGCTGGGCACAGGAGGTGGGGCAGACCCGGGCTGTGGGCAGCCAGCCCCTCCCGCTGTCCGAGCTGGGCGGGGGGCTTAGTGGGGACCTGCGAAGGGTCTCTGGGAGCAGCTGATGCTCAGCTGCCCAGAGGAGGAGGGACGGCAGGTGCACCAGCCCCGGGAGGGGGTGGGTCTCCTCCCGCCCACACCCTCGCGGAGTTGCGCTGACTGATGGATCGGGGCTGAGGGGCAGGACGAGGGTGAGAGTGAGGTACCCGCTGAAGACACAGGGGAGAGGTAAGGGCAAGAAGAGCCATGTGAGCAAGGTCCAGACAGCAGCCCCCGTAAAGAGAGTGAGGGACGTGGGAAGGTCGGGGAAGGGCCTCGGACTATCGCAGGGGCAGTGTGGGGAGAGACTCTCTGGACCACTCCCTGATCTGTCTGCAGGGCCCCCTTCCTGTCTTTGAAGCCCCCAGCATCCCCCCCCCCCCCCCCGGCTTCCCTCCCCGTCCCCCCGCGGCGAGGCTGATGAGCTGGCTGCACGGGGGGCTGATGGCGATGCCAGCACCACCAGCGCCGCCTGGGGCCGGCAGAGGGTGGGCAGGGGGGCTGCAGAGGCAGGGAGGGTCTCCAGCGCCGGCCGCTGGTGGGGGCCTGGGGTGGCCACCCTGATTCGCTGTTTTCCAGGAGCGCCTGGCCTCCCCGAGCCCTGGAGGGCTGTTCTGGGGCGGGTGGGGGGGACCCCCACTCCCCTCTCAGCCTCACCGGGTCCTGCGTACCTGGGGGCAGGGCAGCGGCCTCAGTCCACGGGTCGGCACTGGACACAGAGCAGGCACGCTGGTGCAGGCCCTCGGGGCGCGGACCGGCCCAGGCTGGGCTGCTGGCTGGGTGGGGGGTACCTGGGGACGGGGGGTTGGGGGGAAGGGTCAGACGGAGAGGGGCCCTGGGGAAGGGTGGCCCACAGGCCGTCCTGAAAGCACAGTTACCTACGGGCAGAGCTTGAGAGATGCCTGCAGGACACTGGGAAAAAAAACGAGGGGCTCCTGGGTTCACCGAGTACCTGCCAGGCTCACCACAGAACTGGGGTGGGGGGCTCAGGCCGGCCTCAGACCTCACGCCCCGCCTAGCTCCCTGCACATGTCGTGTCCCCTCTCCACCCCACCCTGTGAGCACAGCCAGACGCTGCCGGGGGGACAGCGGGGCTGACTCCCCGTCACGGCCCGAGCCGACCCTGCTGGTCAGGCCCCAAAGCCCGCACTTCAGGCCACACACGCTGCGGGCTGTGCCTCAGCTCTGCTGCCGTTCTGACGAGAAATAAGTGTATCAAATTCAAGTAATTATGTCTAATTAGTATTAGTAATTATCCTGTTGGGCTGCAGAAAATTAATCTTTCGTTTCCCATTGGGGGAAGGACGACGGAGCCAGGGGAACGGGGCGGCGGCTCCAGGAGCGCCGGGGGGCTGGTGGCAGGGCTCTCCCTGGCTCATCAGTCACTGTGGACGGCCCCCGGGGGCAACCGCAGCCCTCTCGCCTCGGACACTGACCTGAGACCCCGCGGGGCCTGAGGCCAGGAGGCCACGGCCGGCCGGCAAGTCTGAGGACCAGCGGTCACACCCAGGGGTCTGCATGGAAAGTGGGGTGGGGGGGAGCAGCCGGGTGCTGGGTGCTCGTGACAGGCAGAGACCCCCGGGGCTGGATAAGCCTGACGGAGGGGGCCCCGACCAGCCCCACAAGCACAAGGGGCAAGTGTCTGCAAGAAGCGGAAGCCCCTAAAAGGGAAAGGAACAGACGGCCGTGTCACAGCCGTGACACGATGCGGGCCCGCGATGCTCTGGGGCCCGCAGGACGCTGCAGGGTGGGGCGAGTTCTGTGTTTCCTGACACCCACGGCGGGAGCAGACACACAGCAAGCGCTGATTAACACCGGTGTGGGCCAGCCCCTCGCGGCCACACACTGAGGCTCCTCTCTCCGGAATCCTACCCCCCCTCCCACTCTGCCTAACAGGTCCTTGCCTACTCAGCCCTTCTTGGGGTGGCCTCCTCACCGGCCCGCCAAGCCCAGTCAGGAGACCTTCCAGGGGAGCAGCAGCCTTAGGGCTGGACTTCCTGCCCCCCCACCATCTCCCCTGAGGTTCCAGGTCTTAATCCCCCCCAAACCCCAGCCCTAACCAAAGATACCACAAGGCCCAAACCTCCTCCTCCCAAGCCCCCCAACCTAAAACCCTGAGGGAGGGCGGGCGCGTTCCCTTTTCTTTGTTAATTCTCCCCTCATTACGCCTGCAATCCCACAATCAGTGTGCACTGTAATTGTCGAATTTGATGCTAATGATTAATGAATTAAACATGGAGCCATCAATTAGTCCTCGGAGGATAATTCTGCATAAAGCAGCGGATAATGTAATTACAGTAACAAAGATAATGAGATGTTAACATCGCCCGGTGAGCGGAGACGCGTTGTGAGTGTGCGCGAGGTCGCTGGCGGTGTGAAGGGGGGACGCGGCCCCGGGGGGCAGCCCGGCCACGTGTTCCGGGGACACTGGGGAGCCGTCGGTGGGCGCGGCTGGGTACACAGGGGCGTGGGCCACACCCCTGCTTCACACCCCACTTCTGCTCCCCAGGTGGGGGCCTTCAGGGAACATGGCAGGACAAAGGGTCCTGGGTGTCCCTCCTCCAAGGAAGCAGCCAGCTGTGCCCCTGCTGGCTGCCTGCAAGCAGGGCTCCCGTTCCATCCACTTCCGCATCCTCTGCCCTCTGGTGCCACCTGAGAAGCCCCAGGCTGGCACCCCCAGGCTGCCCTCGCTGTCCTCAGGCCAGCGAACCCGCCCCCTCGCCCCCAAGCGCACCCCCGCCGGCGCCTCTGAGCACCCTACCCATCTTTCTTGTTTTCCTGTCCTTAGCGTCCCTCCCTCCACCCGTCCACTAGCTCACTCTCTGCCTATTTCAAGGGCCTCGTTCTGAGCTCGAGAAGGCTGAGTGGAAGCACATAGCTGCCCCAGTCAGGCGCATGTAGGTTCAACCCCCTCTCTACCACTTCAGTGCCAAGTTGTGTCTAACTCTTTGCAACCCTGTGAATTGTAGCCTACCAGGCTCCTCTGCCCATGGGATTGTCCAAGCAAGAATACTGGAGTGGGTTGCCATTTCCTTCTCCAGGGGACCTTCCCAATCCACGGGCTGAACCTGTGTTTCCTGCATTGCAGGCAGACTGTTTACCACTGAGCCTCCAAGGAAGCCCCTCTGGGGGATTTTACAGACAAGTTACTTAACCGCTCTGAACCTTTGTTTTTTCATCCATAACATGGGATCACGATCTCAACGTCAGGGCTAGCACACCCGGCACCCCTCAATCAGCGGTGCCAGTGCCCCTGACCCCTCAGCACCTCCAGACAGGGTGGTACCCTGGCAGGGCGGGGACCCTTGCCTCAAACAAGCACCGTCTTGCTCTCCTCACAGCCTCTGAACAAAGACCCCACCCGGCACTTCGGACCCCCAGGCAGCTCGCTCGGCCAGCGTGGCTGAGATGTGGCCCTGGTTCCTGTGCCCCCCATCGCCTGCCCCGCTCTGGACACTGACACCACCTGTCGGCCTGAGGCTTCCCGTCCCTGCTCTGATCCGCCAGGCTGTCCACTGGCCGCTTCCCCTACTGACCCCACAAGGGCTGCATTTTGGCCAACGTGCTAGCTGGGCTGATCCTGAAGCCTGATACTCGGTGCGAGCCTGCCCGGAGCTCTGAGGGCCCAGGCTGGATGCAGCCCCCCGACGCCTACCTTCCCAGGGCCCCCCCCCCCCGTCACAGTGTGCCCCATGCCCCCACCTTAGCAGCCCCTCACCTGTGCCCCCGCCCAGCTGTGTGCTACTCCGCTCCAAGGCCAGCCCGTTGGCCCGGGGGCTGGTGCCAGGGGCTGTGGCCGGCGTGGCTCGCGGTAGGCGCTTCCCAGGCACCTTGACGGTGGTCCGCAACAGGTCGATCTCCTTGCCGTGGATGTTCTGCATGTAGTCCTGGGGCCACATGGACAAGATGGGGGGGAGACTTGTTAGGACAGGTCACTCTTCCGCAGCACCCCGTCCCGACCCTCTCGACTCCTGGGTCTCTTCCCCGCACTGCTCATGTTTGTGGAGCCCCCAGCACCCCCTTCTAGGTCTGCCTGTGTGTGGCTCTGGGGGCTCTGCTGGGAGTGGAGCAGGGGCCACAGAAGGTCTGGGGCCAGGAGTGACACTCAGGCTCCTTGAGGGAAGACGGCTCAGGATGCAAAGCAAAGGAGGCCAAGTACTGACCTGAGATGGGACTCGGAGAGGAGCCGGATGGCCGAGGAGAGGGCCCGGTCCCTAGGGACGTGGACGATGGGGCTGCCCTGGGCCTTGGGTGGCTGGTCACCAAGGACCCCGGCCCTGTTTGCAGATGCTCCCACCACTATTTGGGGCCTGGAGGACTTTCCCAGCCTAGAGCAGCGCCTAGTCCTTCGAAGGTACATAAGGTGCTCAGTCCTGTCTGACTCTTTGCGACCCAATGGACTGTTCCCCACCAGGCTCCTCTGTCGATGGAATTCTCCAGGCAAGAATACTGGAGTGGGTGGCCATTCCCTTCTCCAGGGGATCTTCCCAACCCAGGGATCAAACTCAGGTCTCCTGCATGGCAGGCGGATTCTTTACCATCTGAGCCACCAGGGAAGCCCTGATGCCTGATGATAAATATTTGTCCAATAGTTAAAGGGAAGCCTTCAATTCTGCCGTCCTGAGGAACAGTGAAACAAGTGCACAGTTCCAGATACCAGTGGACATCCCAGCGGCAGGAAGAGTAATCAGTGCTAACGTCACACGGCCCACCCAGCCACGCGCCAGGGGTCCCCCAAGCGACAGCTGACATCACGTCTGTATTTCACACACTGCCTCACATGAGTGTCCCGACGACCCAGGAGGACGGTGTTACTGTGCCCGCTTTACAGATGGAAAAACAGGTTATCCTTACAACGGATAACCTGCCCAAGGTCACAATCAGCAGGTGACAGAGCCAGACTCAAGCCCAGCCTGTTCAGGTCCCCAGTGAACCTCCTCTTCAGCCCTGGAGCGAACCAGCCCTGCCTTCATGTCAGCACCTGGAGGGCTGGATGCGGATAAAGGGGGAGGGACCTCAAGAGCGGGAGCAGCTGGGTGCTGACCCCATCATGCCTGCTGTCTTCACCTTGCCCCAGGCGGGGGGTGGCACCTGGCGAGAGGTAGGCTGGGGGATGCAGGGTGGAGCCCTGCCCTCCCTCTGGCTTCCCTCTGCTTAAAACCTCGCCCAGCCCGGCCTGGTCTCCCTACTGCTCTGATCTGGGGTGCTACTCCCTCGTCCATGGCCCTGGCAAGTTCCTGGGCAGTCCTTCCCCAGGGGGCAGAAGCCAGGCCAGTGGCCAACTTAACTCTGGAGGGAATTTCACCAGCTGGACTCGGACGGGCTCCTCTCCTCCGTCATCAGGAGTGCCTCTGGGATATTTTGCATGCAGGGTGCTTCCCTGAGCACCCGGCTCAGCCTGTGTCCTTCCAGGTCCCAGCCCTCTCACCGCACCCACCGGGACACCACTGCCTGTTCCCAGGAGTTCTCCTGCCTTCCCATCTTGCAGCTTCAGGGAAGAGGGACGATGTCCTCTGCTTAAAAGAGCTGACAGGGAGTGCTGGCCAGGGCGGGCTGATGAGGGGCTCCAGGCTGACCCTCACCCTGTGAACAACCGAGATGACCTCGAGGAGAAAGGGGTCACCTGGCTGCAAGGAGCCAAGAGAATGTGCGAGTCTCCGAAGAGGAGAAGGAGTGAGATCAAGGGAGCAGAGAACCCAGCACCTGCTCCGCTTCTGCCCCCCGCAGGCTGCTGTTCCCTGCAGGAATCACTGGGGCCAGCAGGAGGACTATGGGGAGGACGGGGCACCCTGATGCCAGCATGCGGACCAACTCCCAGAGGCCTGGCCGGGCCTGTGCATGCTAACTCGTTTCAGTCATGTCCAGCTCTTTTGCATCCTCACAGACTGTAGCCTGCCAGGCTCCTCTGACCATGGAATTCTCCACGCAAGAATACTGGAGTGGGTTGCCAAGCCCGCCTCCAGGGGATCTTCCCAACTCAGGGATCAAACCTGCGTCTCCTGCATTGCATGTGGACACTTTACCGCTGAGCCACCTGGGAAACCCTTCAGAAGGACCACAGGGGCCCCACCAGCCAGAGAGGAGGCGCGCCCTGCCCTGCAGCTCTGCTCCGCGTCTGTGGCCTCCTGGTGAGGGACAGGGCCAGGTGCCTGGACTCGGGCACACCCGGCTCCCAGGGTGTCTCAGAAGCACAGAACAGCATCGCTGAGACACGGACGAGGGCAGGCTCCACCACAGGAGGGCCCCCCCGCCCCGACCTCCCACCCCTGCTCTGCTGCGCGCTGCCAGGGCTCTGACCCCAGACCGAGCCCTCCCCAGTCAACTCCGCCCACCCCCATTCCCATCACCATTGGCCCTCTGGCCTTGCCTAGTACCCAGGGTGCACCCCACCATCCTGGCGGCCCCTGCACTCCAGGCCCCCACGGCCCTCCGATCGGCTCCACACGCAATGCATCCCGGGTCCCCACGCACGGTCGCATCTCAGCTCGAGACGACTGTCAACAGCTGGCAGGGCTGAAGACACAGCTGTGGTCCCTTTCCCGGGGGCAGGGCTCGGGCTGCTCTAGTTCGCAAGGAGGTCACAGCAGCTGCAACAGTTTCCAGGCCCCGCGACAGCCCTGGGCTCCCCAGGCTGGGACATGGGTCGGGGCGGAGTGGGGGAGAAGCTGACCCCAGGCCAAGAAACCAGAGCCGCTCAGAAGGACTCCGTCTGGGACCAAAGAGCCACACACCAATGGAAGGGGGAAAGCAGCGCTGACCACCCAACAGGCCGGCACCCAGCCAGCCAGGGGTGGGGGCGGACCAGCTCCGGGTCCCCCATGGAGACTGCAGCGGGTGAGCCAGAGAGGCGGCGGCGGACGGGGCGTAGGGAGCGTTTCCCTCCGTCAGCAGAACGGGGGAGCTCCGCGGCGGCTCCGGAGAGCGGTCACCACGGCTGCCTTTATTACCCACCATCAAACAGCAATTTCTTCCCCAGCCTCCTCACTAATTACCCAGCCAGCGTTCTCATCTCGTTTTATTACTGGAATTAACAACGAGTTCAGAGCGTGGAAAGCTATTAAGATGTGTGATTAAGCCACATTCAATTAGTTTCTACAAACAATTTAATTGATGTTGCAGATAGAATTAACAGAAGGTGATTGTGTGAATGGCTCCGCTGGCTGCAAAATGGGGGAGGCTGTGGCGGGCTCTCCTGGGCCCCGGCAAGGACCAGGCGTGAGGCTCGAGACCTGCCCACCAGCCTTTCCTCCGTGAGCCCCTCGGGTCCCACTAGCCCGGGTCCCACCAGCCCGACTGGCCTGCAGATCAGGAGGCGAGTCCCCAGCGCCCCTGCCCTCGGGTTTCCTGGGAGGGGGAGTGTGTGCCCGGAGTGAGTTCCCGGAGGGCCTTCCTCCGCCGGCTTCCTAACAGGAGGGTGCCTCCAAGGGGAGCAGACGGCTCCCAGGGAGAGCGGGTCCCCACTCATTGCCGGCAGCTGGGAAGTTTGCTCAGGTTGGAAAGTTTGCTCAGGTTGGAAAACATGGCCAAGGGGGATGGAGGCAGGGAAGCCGGCAATAGGAGCTCGGCGGCCACCGGCGGGGACACCAAGAGATGAGGAGCGGACGGAGCGAAGCAGCCTCCGTCAGGAGGGACCTCGGACCCCGGGGGGCCTGCACGGAGACCCTGGGCTTGGCCTCACTGGTGCTCTCACTGTTACCACGGTTTTGAACCTGGTTCGGGTCTCCTGGACAAGAAGAGAAGCGTGGACAGGGTTGGGAACCTGCCATCTGCACCAGCCAGGTGCCCGGGGAATCCGGCGTGGGGTGGGGGAGGACGTGCACCCGGAGCCCAGAGGGCAGCGACTGAAGGGCTGAGCGACGGGGAGGCCATGCTCTCAGCCTCTTCACCGCGCCTGCGGAGCCGGCGGCCTCTTAGATTCACCTCGCAGCAAAGCAGGGACAGCCTGGAGCCAGCATCACCACATCCCAGCCAGGCACACTGGCCACTCAGTTCCCAAGCGCAGCAGCCATCCAGCCAGCCTCACTTGCCTTGATGGTACCTCTCCAGGGACCCTCAGGCAGCCCGGAGGGGAGGTGCTCCTGGCCTGTGCAGAAAACTCTGGGTGACGCTTACAGTTCAAGTCACGGGGGGGCCAGGTCACTGATGAGCCACTGGCTGGATGACCGAGGAGTCGACAAAGCCCACCGGGGCTCCGCTCTTCAGGTTGTTAGTGAAGTGAAAGTTGCTCAGTCGAGTCCGACCCTTTGCGACCCGCTGGACCATATGGTCCATGGAATTCCCTAGGCCAGAATACTGGAGCGGGTAGCGTTTCCCTTCTCCAGGGGATCTTCCCAACCCAGGGATTGAACCCAGGTCTCCTGCATTGCAGGTGGGTTCTTTACCAGCTGAGCCACCAGGGAAGTTGCGTGTGAAAACAGCCACCCCACAGGGTGTCTCCCTTCTCCGCCACCAACACCAAACACGACCCCGGGCCCCGCCCTCCCTGTCCCCAGACACCCCCCTCCTAGCCCTGCCTCCTTCCTCCGGGGCTCGGGGCCACCCAGGGGGCACGAGTGCCCAGCCAGGGCAGCAGGAAGCAGGGCAGACTGAGGACGCAGAAGAGAGAGAGAAGGCAGGTGGACCTCACGGGTGGGGAAGAGAGGCTGCAGCCGGGCTCCCAGCCCCGCAGCTGGGAAGCGCCGGGGCAGGAGCTGTAGGCAGTGGGGCTGGGAGGCCCAGGCCCTTTCCCTGGGGACACTGCGCTCCTCTTCCTGGTCAGGGGGTGGGGATACAGGGAAGGGAGCATCCCTGCTTCCTAGGACACCGCGCCCCTCATCAGGGCTCTGTGGGGAGCCTTGCCACCTCTGGACTCGGCAGGATGCATGGAATGGACAGGACGCATGCACTCGGCAGGACTTGGGGAAGAGAAGCCCAGAGTAGGGGCAAGGACGATGCCCAGGAACCTCTGTGTCGAAGCCCCCGAAGTCGCCAGGCCGAGGCCCCTCATCTAACCAGCCCCCCAAGCCGATATCTGAGCACTGCTCCCACCCTGTGCAGTGAGGCCCCCCGAGCCGAGGGGAAGGGCCGGGTTGACTGGAAGGGCCCACCCCAGGCCTGCGGGCTTTCTTGGGGTCCTGGGTGCTGCCCTCAGGGGGGCTGGGCTACAGCCTGTGCATGGACCCCAGTTCCTTTCGGCTGGGCCCCCTACAACCCTTATGCAGACTCAGGGGCGGGCGAGGGGCCCCTCTGAGGCTGGCCCGGGGGCCTCGGGGCCCGGGGTGGGGCCGGCCCGCGTGCTGTGCTTGAGGGGCTTCGCGGGAGAACTCATTAGGCCCGCAGTGGGGTGGTGACAGAGATGGATTCCGGTAACAGCTGTGCGCTGGAGCCACGCGGTGAGGGGAAGGGGGGAGAGTGTGGGAGCCGCCACAGGGGCCCCCCCGAGTCACCATGCCCCACCCCCTCCGGACCCCTCTGCCCAGGTCCCGCGCCCCCACGCGCCTCGCGCCAAGGGGGCCTGTTCCGGCCCCAGGCTCCCCTCTGCAGCCCGGGCTTAACGGCCCTCTCGTGCCCCACTGTCCCGGGAGCCCAGGGGCACCCCACCTGGTGTGGGGAGCGTTGGCAACACCGCCTTCCCCTCCCGACCCCCCCAAACGTGAGCAACTCCATGTAAACAGGCCCGATCCAGCTCTTAAAACAGCTCCAGTGGTGGATGGAGAACCCGACTTGCACACTAGTCCAGCCCCTGGGGCGACCACCCAGGGCGTGGTTTTACTCCAAAGGGCCTGGCCAAGACCCGGAGCTTCCGGGCACCGGGCCTCAGGGTCCATGTGGGCCCCCGAGCCCTTTCCCAAGGGCAGGACATTCGGAGCTCAGGCACGCTCCCCTCCGGCCCTGGAGTCCAGCCTCTCCATGTCTGCCTGGTGCCCCACGCCCAGCCCGCCCCAGGTGCAGCAGGCCCCCCACTCACGTGCAGGCTGGGGTGGTAGGTGAGCAGCCCGTTGTCACACAGGGTCACATACTTCTTCTTCCACTCCTTGTTCAGGGACTTGCCGCTCCGCTTGAGCAGGATGCCCTGGGGACAGAGGCTGCATCAGAGATGGGAGCCAGGCCCGCGCGTCACAGGGCGTGGGGAGGGTCTCAGCGCCCACGGGCCCCATGGGCCTCCACCCCCGTCCTCCCCGGTCACTGTGCGTGTGGGCCCAGAGACGCCGTGCGGGACGGAAGCTGAACCAGGGAGGGCTGCCCGGACCAGCCCATCCACGGGACTCAGGGCCGCCTGTCCAGTTACCGTGGACTACTGTCCCATTGGTGGGGGTGCCCCCTACCCCAGCTTGTGGGGCTACATCCACAGTGGGAGGCGTGGGTTTGGGCGGCTTCGCAGGATCTCCAGGGGTGCAGTGGAACACAGAGACCTCAGGGGGCCCTGGCCTCCTAATCCCCATAGTAGCCTCAGAATAGGGCAGACAAGCACCTAAGTGTCCCCAGAATGCCCCCCGTCTCCTCAAAGCAGGCAGTGGGGAGTTCCAGCCATGCAGATTGGCAACCAAATCTCCCATGGGAGCGGAGGGGATGCTGTGTGTGGCAGTTAGATGGGCCCCAGGATGGACAAAGGCCCCATGAGGGCCGGGATTTCAGAGTGTTATTCATCAACACCCCCCAGCACAGCAACACACTAGGGGACGGTGGGGAAAAGCCAGCAGAGACCCTGTGGCTGTCGGAGGTGCTGAGAGCGGGCGGGGGGGAGGACCCCACCAAGAAAGACCGCCCACAGCCCGGACAGTCTTTGCTGCCCTCCCCTAACGACGACCCACCTCTGGCTCCTGAGACAGCAGCCAGCACAGGGGACCGGCCTCAGGATGAAGCCGGGGTCGGGATGGGACACAGACAGGCCCGGGTGGCAGGTTCCCCCAGACCAGCATCACTGCTGTGGGCCCCCTCCCCAAACTCGGGGCGCTGAGAAGAGGCAGTGCTCCCCAGAGATTCCTATACACCACTCCCAGGGGAGAGCCCCACAGTGGGATGGCCCTGGCTGGGGGTGGGATGGATCAGCACACCGAGTGTCCCCCAGCGTCCCCCCTCCTGCAAGGGGGTCACAAAGGAGGAGCTCAGGGCCTCTCCTTCAGGAGGGGGTGCCCTGCCCTCAGGTAAGCTGGAAATGGGGGTCAGGAGACTCAGTGTGACAGAGAGTGGGGGTAAAACCCTGATTCCAGGGCACCCTCCCCTGCTCAGGCCTCCTACTGGAAGGCTCAGCCCTGCAACGGCCACATTAGCAAGCACCACGTTAGCAAGCAGGTGGCATGGGATTCCCACTTCAGTGGCCGGAGGTGGAGGCCTCCAGTCCTGCTTTTCAACAGGTGTTTTAACCCCTTCCTCCCTCATCCTCCGGCTGGAGGAGGTGGGGCCGTCTAAGGACACTGTGGAGACCTGGTCCCCTTCCCTCACAAGCAGCTTCTGAAGACTAGGGGCGTGAACTGAGACCTTTCCTAGACAGCAGGGTGGCTGGAACATTCCAGAAGACGGCGGGCTCCGGGCTGGTGGTCCCTGAAGGAGCCCTGGTGACCTGCCTCGGGGGCATGGCACCCATCCCCTCACAGGCCAGGGACGTGGGCACAGCTCAGCCGCTACCTCTGCGCCGACTGTGGACCCGGGTCCCTGAGGACTGGGGCCCGGCCTCTGGAGGAGGCAGCCCAGGCTCCTCTTGCTGGGAGGGGCTGTGGGAGGGGCCCCAGCCCCCGCCTCCCTTCCCACCTGCTCCCTGAGCCTCCGAAGGAGATGCCACCAGGGCCTCTGTCCCAAACGCCTTCACACCGGAGCTCCCTGCTCTGTCCCTTCACCTTCACCGCGTGCCCTCCTGGTCCGCCCGGCTCACGGACCCCCCCTCACACTGCCTTCTGCCACCCACGAGCTCTTAACATCCCCCAAGTCCCGGAAACTGCCTGGGCCTCCGTCTCAGATGCGCAGACTCACCTAGGAGCACCTCCAACCCACCCCCCAGCAGGAGATCCGGAGTCCCGATGCCGGAGGCAGCGGAGGAGGGCGGACTAGTTCTGCCCCGAAGTCTCTCCCCTCCTCCACCGGCCCTTCTCCAGACCGTGGGAATGAGGCTCCGGCTTGCGTTAGGCGCGCATTAGCCGGGGTCGTGGGAGGAGCGCCGGGCCAGGGGGGCTGGGGGCGTGTGATCGCGGCTGCAAGGGGGGCTCGGCCCACGCCCACGCGTCCGCCTGGCCCCAGCCGCTCACCTGCCCCGGGCCACCCACCTGCCCCGGGCCACCCTCGGCCTGGCCCTCCCCGCGCCCTGGGGGCGCCGGCTCCCCTCCCTGGGCAGGCCGGCTGCGCACGGCGGCGCAGGAAGCAATCTGGGGCGGAATGTGAGCGGTGCGCGGGGGCGACAGCCCCCAGAGGACCCGTTCCCCGCCGCCTCCCGCCCGGCTCCGCCAGCCGGCTTAATTGCGGAGTCCGGATTGATTGGGAATGCAAATGGCAACTGAAATGCAATCTCCACTCCCAGCAGGAGCAGGGGGAGGGGGAGCGAGGAACCGGGAGAAGCGCGGGACAGGAGGGCTGCGAAAGGGGTGAGCCCCGGTCCAAAAGGAGTGAGCCCCGGTCCGGGGCGGCGGGGAGGGGCGCAAGGCATGGCCACCAGCCTAGGCGAGATGAGAGTGCGGCGGGCCCCATCGGATGGTAGGCACGTCCCCAAAGCCCCCCCGTGTGATCCCTGGTGACTGGATACAAGTGTGGAGGCTCAGCCTCCTGGCCAGGCCCTTCCTCCTGAGGATCCCTGAGTTTAGGGGGGTCTGGGGTCCTCAAGTGACCTCGCTGACCCCTCCAGTCAGTCGGGAGCTTCAGATGCAAGTTCTCGGGGCTTCATCCCCTACCGCTCAGATCCTCTTTCCCCTCCCTGTTCAGGATTCAGGGAGAGATAAATTAGGCCAGACCCCAGCCAGGAAGCAGGGTGCGTTTGGGGCTAGACTGATCTCAAAGTGAGGACGGGTGGCTGGATGGGTGGGTGGGGGAAGCGCTGCATTGGTTGAATGTTTACCTGTGCCTGTGTGTATACTCAGAAAGCACACGCCACAAAGCAGGGAGTGACAGTCCCTTGCCTGGAACAGGTCCCCACTGCCTGGCCTGGCAAGAGGCTCTGCGAGGCGGCCTGGGTTGACAGCCCCAGAGACAGGCCATCAACAGGTTTCTGGGCCAGTTCTGCACCCAGACACACAGAGAAACAGGGAGGAGACTGCCCGCTGCCATCCTCCCAGCCCATCTCCCCGCCCACCGGGGAGGGTCCCTATGGGGCATTCCTCTGTGACACCTCTGGAGCACTGAGGCAAACCCAGTGCTCCCCACTCTGTCCTCTGGCCCCCAAGACACTTCCAGCATTCTCTGTTTGCCATGGCCCTTCACCGTGGGGTCAGAAACCCCCATCCCTAACACGGTTCTGGTCACAGAAGCCCCCAGCCTGGATGGCCAGACCTGATCACAGGACCCCTGACCAGGCTGACCTCAGGTCCTCTGGCCACACAGGTCTACTCTGCGCTCAAACACGGACATCACGGCTCCCGTAGACACAGAACATCTCTAAACACCGGCTCCCAGGAAGACGTGTCTGTGCCAAGTACAGCATCCTGGGGACACAGCAGGCTAACCACCAGGCTGCTGGCTATCCCTGGGGGCACCTGGGCCAGCAGGCTCTTGCCTGACACCTCCTCGCTCCACTGCGTCCAGCTCGGCGGTTCTTCAGCCCTGCCCAGCACACCAGCAAGCAACTCTGCCTTCCATCACCAGAGACCCCCCACTCTGTCACTCAACGTCTTTCTCTAGCAAAGTCACCCAGGACAGGCGGTGTGGGCGCCCTACCAGGCAGTGACTCCAGAGACTGTATCAAGACCAAGTTTCCTCTTTTCAAACACACAAGAGGCTCACCCGGTTAAGACTCTGCCGGTGAACCCAGGGTAGGACCAGCCCTTGGTACGCCCTCTCAACCCATACTCCTCAGGGTGCTCTTTTGTGAATTCTCTCCCTTCTGGGGGAGGGAAGAGGGGAGACCAAGTCCTCCTGCAGGGCCGGGCACCTCCAGAATCACCTCCACCAATGCAGAGCCGCTGAGGGTGGCGGGCGGCTCTCTGCTGCCCCCAGGTGGTGATGAGGGTGAACAGGCAGGGCCATCCCTGCCAGGGGTGTGTCAACAGCTCAGGCCTGGCAGGGGCCGGGGGCACTGGCCTCTCCCATCTTCCAGAACCATCCTCCAGCATTGCCGGGGCATCCTCTCCGCTCCTCTCCAGCCCCGAGGGGAAGGGAGCACTGACCTGTTTGATGGGGATGGCCCGGCCGCTCCCGATGCTGTCCACCTTGCACTCGGCGGCCTTCTTCTCCCGGTCCAAGTCGGTACCCTTTCGAGACTGGAAGAGAAGAGAAAGGGCGTGTCAGAGGGGCCCCAGGGGCTGCGGGGGTTCAGCTGCCCGCTTGGAATCCCCAGCTAGCACCCCACCCTCCCCGAATCCCTCCCTCCCCCTGGACAGGCCCTAGCAGCCAGGCAGGGCCGGGCTGGGGTGGGGGGTGGGGGGCACGGCGGGACTGGGAAGGAACGGAGACCACGAGTATTCCAACGGGTGTTTATTCTTACACACGGCACCATACAGAGCAGCACAGGTCATCACTGGGCCGGGCCCGCCCCTTACAAAAGAGCAAGGACACGAGATACCGAGGGCGTGAGGAGCGCGCAGCCCAGGGGGGGCCGGAGGGAGGCTGGGGCCTAAGAGAAGGGAAGGGGCCCGGAGAGGAGAGGTGGACGGTGGAGGCTGCGGGCTGGCTGGGAGCAGCACGGGGCACGACCACCGGCGGGGGAGAGCAAAGTCCAGAAGTAAGAGCCGGCCGCGGCCTGTCCGCGGGCACAGACACACCACACGCGGCAGCACGGCGTGCCAAGCTCAGCGGACGCGAGGCCCGATGGGGCACAGTGGATGGAGAGAGAGAGGAGACGGGCCGGAGGAGGCCCTGCGCCCCTGCCGGGGCTCCTGGGGCAGAGCCCGGCCCGATGCGGATCCTAGGAAACGGGGTGTGGGGGGGGCCAAGAGAGGGGAAGGCAAGCGCGGCGAGGAGGAGGAGGCGGCGGCGTCCAGCGGAGCAGGAACAGCAGAGAAGTCCATGCAGGAAGGAGCAGAGGAGGGGAGGGGCGGGGAGCACCCCCGGGAGCAGCTGGGCCGCCAGCCGGCCGGGCGCCGGACGCCCCGGCCTCTGGGCCTCGTCGCTGGCCGGCGCGCCGGGCGGGGACAGGGGCCGAGCTCCCTTCTTCTCCATGCGGCGAGAGCCTGGCGCCGTGCGTTCCGCCGGGCTGGCCGCGCGCTCCGGCGGCTCCTAGCCTTGCCTGGGGGTGTGGGGGTTAGTTACAAAGGTTCCTGTGGGTCTCTGGAGTGGGGAGCACGGCGGCCGCTTCTCATCTGAGAGCAGTCCCAGGGCCCGGCCCCGCAACGGGGACAATGTCCAGAGGTGCTGTGTGTCACCACCTGGTCTTCTAATTTGGAAGGAGTTGGAAAGGCCTTTTTGTTGATGAAAAGTTGGAAACAGTGGCACATATCTGCAAATATCGAAAGAATAGAGATTTTTGGCAAGTTATACTCGAGCCGCGCACACGGTGGGTCAGCAGGTGACGAGGGCAGAGAACCTGGGCGCCCGGGGAGGAGAGGCGGCGAAGAGGAGGAGGAGGAGGAGAGAGGCTGCAGGCCGGCGGTCCATCGGGGTGCAGGGAAGGGGGTGCGCTGCGCTCCGGGCCCCACGTCCCTCCCCCAGCTCCTCCAGGTTGCCGAGGAGCAGGCCCCGGGGGCCGCAGCCAGGCCAGCAGGGAGAGCCGGGCCATTCATTGCCCACGGACAGCTCTGTTATCAGTGCCTGTCCTCCGGGGGCCTCTCCTGGGCACTGTGGCCTCTGCCCCTTGCACCCCCAGACGGAAGAGCCGATCGTGGGGAGTGGGCTTCACGTGAGGCCTGTCCCAGCCAGGCTGGCCAGCAGAGAGGCCCCCCCCCATAACCACCCGAGGACCCCTGGGAGCCCAGAGGAGGGCGGGGGGTGTGGGGTGAGCACCCCACTCGGGACGGGGAACCAGGGCGAAAGGAGCGACAAAAACAAGGACATGAAGTCACAGGGGAGAGATCAGGGGGACGTCAGCGGCACGTCCAGCAGGAAAGTCATGGGGGTGGGACAGGGGCAGGTATGGCTCTGCCGGAGGATGGCAAGAGGGGGGGACCCTCCACCCTCCCACCCCAGCAGCGACGATGAGAAGGGGAGATCCCGAGAGGCACCTCGAGAGACCCGGGCGCATCTGGAGGCTCCCTCAAGGACAATGGCGCAAGTGAGGTCACCATGGAAACGATGGAGAGAAAAAAAACAAAAAAAAAATCAGGTCGCCACAGTGAAGATGGAGAGAATGAAAGAGGCCTCAAGGGGCGGCTGTGCCGTGGAGGACGGGAGCGGCGAGGGGGCAACGTGAAGGTGGCGCGGAGGAGCAGGCGGCGGGGTACACGGAGGCGCCGGGCGAGCAGCAGAGGAAGGCGGGAGGGGAGGGACAGGTGAAGAGGAGCAGGTGGGCAGGAAGTCAGCGAGCGGGCACCACGGGTACAGAGGGCTGTCACTGCAGACCCAGGCGTCCATGGGCCCCACGGCGGCCGCAAGAGGGTTAACGCACAAGCAGGCAGCCCGGGGTGCTGTGTGTGTCTCAGCAGGCGTGAACAGAGATGAGAAGCTGTGAGCCCAGGCAGGGTCGGGGCTGGGGGTGGTGGGTGACGCACGGCAGAGGTCAGTGGGATGGAGGGCATGGGGCAGGGCCGCAGGGGACAGGCAGGCAGACGAGGCAGAAGCACGCACAGCGAGGATGCAGGGGCAAGGCCTGGGGAGCACTGGCTCTGTCTGAGCTGGGTTCCTGAGGGCCTGGCTGGGGCCTGACCCTGGCCAGGCGCCGGACTAACTGACCGACACCCGAGCCCCAACGCTCGGAGCGCGGGATGAGGAGTGACGCAGAGAGACAGGGCGATCTCCCCGTGCGGGTCCG
This sequence comes from Odocoileus virginianus, assembly GCF_023699985.2. Lineage (NCBI taxonomy): Eukaryota > Metazoa > Chordata > Mammalia > Artiodactyla > Cervidae > Odocoileus > Odocoileus virginianus. The sequence goes on from NC_069674.1 coordinate 5,982,580, forward strand.
CCCGGGGCGGCGCGCCCACCTCATCGGGCCCACAACTCCCAGGAGGGTCCAGCCAAGCCCCACCGCTGGACAGTGTGTCTGCAGGCCAGATGCAGGCTTGGTCCCCAAGAGGTGACGTATAGGGCCCTAGCGGCAGGAGGCTCATGGGACCCTGGGCTGGGGGTCTGCATGGAGGGGCTGAGAGCAGAGACTGTGGCGGGCGGCTGGGGGGTGGGAAACCAAGGCAGGACTCGGGAGACACAGGGGCCTGGGGAAAGACGTCTGGGCCTTCTGTTGGGCCGACAGCAGCAGTCGGGGGGCGGGGGGGGTGGGGGGTGGGGAATGCGTGGTGGAATGCAAAGAACGGGGGTGGGTGGGTGGGGGGTGCAGGCGGACTGGGAGGCCTGGACCTGCTCTGGTTCTGCCATCTACCGCTTCCTGCGGCCTCGGGCCAGCCACCCAGGGCCTGGATCCACAAGGGCGGGATCCAGGATGTCTCGGAGCTAAGAGAACAGACGGGTCCAAAGAGCCCTGCAGCTGGCCAGGACAGCGCTGAGGGGCTGGGAGGAGGGTCTCTGTGTGGCTGCGCTGGGGGCGGCCCCTCGGGCTTGCAGGAGGATCAAAGTCTGCGTGCTGATGGAAGGTGGGGTGGGGGGGGCGCCTGCACGGAGCCCACGGAGGATCACAGTCTGGGTGCAGATGGGGGGCGCCTGCACGGAGCTGCCCCCGGGAGCGGCGTGTGTCTGTGCGGGTGCAGAGAGGGCAGGTGCAGCGTCCTGGAGGCTGGGGGCTCGGCCCTGCCTGGTCGGTGGCGGGAGGGACGGGCACGTACCGTGAAGATGTTGGAGCGCCGCTTGGACTGCTTGCGGATGGGTGTGGGGGTGGAGGAGGCAGCGATGGTCTCCACGCGCAGCTCCCGCTGGCTGATGCTGGGCGTGGAGGGGACTGAGGCCGAGTAGTCGCTGAAGGCGCTGCTGCCGCCATTCGTGGCCTGAGAACAGAGAGGGCTCTCAGGGCGGCCGGCCCCGGGGGCCTGGGGCTCGCGGGGCAGAGCAGGGGGGCCGTCGGTTCCCACGGAGGCTAACCAAGGAGGTGAGCAGCAAAGGCCTGGAGGCCCGTGGGACGCCACGGTCACCGCCCTGGGCTGCCCACCCTCTACCCCCTGCCTAGGGCCCCTAGCTGAATCAGAGGCAGAGGGCTGGAGTCAAGGGCAGGGGCCGGGAAAGAACAAGACTGCGGCGTCTTGGCTCACAGCTAGGCATGACACCGGGTGACAGGTCACCCTGGATGAGCTCCCCAGGCCTGCGACAAAGAGCCGAGGCTGCCGGAGGCCGGGTGGGGCTCAGGGGGAGGGGGAGGCTGGCTTCCAGGCCCTGTGTGTGACAGGGCGTGAGATACGGGGAGGAGGAGGGCTGGGCAGGGAGCGAACAGTGACTAAGGCTGCTAACCGGAGGACACACACCCACAGCGATGCTCGCTGGTGGCGGCTCCGGGAGCAATGGGAGGCATGACAAGGCCACCCCCGACAGCCCACAAGACGGGGCACTAGGTAGAGGACACGCTCTGCCCCAGCAGCCTGCTCCGGGCCCGGGCCAACACCCGAGCTGCCGCCCCTGTCCCGGCGGGCAGGGCCCCTGCGCACAGCTGACTCTGCTGCAAGGCCAAGTGGCTCAGAGACAGTGGAGACTACCTGTGTATGGCTCTCCCTTTCTTACAGGGGAGCCCTGAGACCTTCTACAGCTGTAAAGCGAGGGGTTCCCTGGAAAAGCCCACCAGGCCGTCAGGACGCTGGGGGCCGGGAGGCCTTTGCAAAGACAAAGGCCCTTGGCAGAAGTAGAGGAACAGCGTGGACTTGACCGCTCAGCACGCACGCCCGTGCTGGCCCATGGCTCTCCGCAGAGCGGGAGGCTGAGTCCGGGAACACAGTTACCGAAGGCCTGGGACGAACGTCAAGGGCCCAGAACTGACCAGGCAGTAGACCCTGGCAGCGGGCAGGTGTCCAAGGGGTAATCTGGGAGGGACACGGCAGGACCCAGCTCAGGCACCGCCCTCCACGGACCCCACGTTGCACAAAGGCCACTGGTCCTTGTGGGGTAAGTGCTGCCCTTCTAAATGCAAACCCGGGGGCCGGGGCAGGCAGGTGAGGAGCGGGCGGGCCTCCAGGGACTCCTCTGGAGGTGCATAATGAGTCCGCGCTAACCCTGGCTGACCAGAGCAAATGCTTAGGCGGCAGCAGCGGCTGCTGCAGGGTGAGATGTGTGGAGCAGCAAGGAGAGCTGGGAACAGGAGGACAGGGACCGCGGGGCGCAAGTGGCAGAGCCAGGCCAGGCCAGGCCAGGCGTGCAGGCTAAGGGGACCCGAGCCAGTGCTTTCAAACCATCCGCAAGGCAGGAGAGCAGACGCGGTGGGGACAGGCAGGCAGACAGACGGAATGGAGAGGCAGGGCCGCGCGGGGTGGAACGGGCGTGCAGCGGGGGGAGTGCGGGGGGCTGGCCGCACCTGGTTGACGTGTACGGCTGGGATGGAGGCGGCGGACACGGCCGAGTGGCTGGGGGAGTTGGGCAGTGACTTGCAGGGCCCGATGGCCAGCTGCTGCTTCTTCCGCAAGGCCACTACCTTCTGGGCCACTGCAGGGGACAGCAGAGTCAATGACCCCTCTGGGGAGGCGGGGGAACCCCCACTTAGAGCCGACTCCTCCCTCCCCAGAGCCTGCCTGACCCCCCTCTGGGGGAGTGCCTGGCACCCGCTGAGTTACCGTCCTGGAAGACGCGCTCCACGTTGAGCCCATAGGTGGCACACGTCTCGTAGTAGGTGCACCGCTTCAAGTCTGTGGACAGCTTGCGGGCCCTGCTGTCGTCGATGACCCGCGGGTTCGCGGCACTGATGGCGTCTGTCGGAGACGGAGGGGGGGATTGGGGGCTGACTCAGCCGGCTGATGAGCTGAGCGCTGGGCCGTTTGGTTGGAGGGTGGGATGGGCGAAGAGCCCAGGTGGCAGACGCCACGGAGCACGAGAATACGGGGGTCTGGGCCTTGTTCCAGCTCTGCCACCGACTCACTGAGTAGAAATGAGCCAGCCCCTTCGGGTGTCCATCTCAGAGTGCTGCGGGACATGGCCATCACACGGACGGCAGGGTCAGAGCCGGGGCCGACCCAGTGTGTAGGGGGCAGAGAGGAGGTGCCTGCTCGGGGTGGGGGTGTGGGGCTGGCGCACCGGAAGGGCTGGATCAGCGCCAGGAGGGCAGGGGGGGTTGAGGGCCAGGCTTTCTCGTGCCGGCCCACCGGGGACCCACAGCCGCCGCGCCGCCCCAGCGAGCAGGCCCGCTCACCCTGTGTGCCCACCAGCACCATGGGCACCTCGCTGGTGTTGCGGAAGCTGCAGAGGCGCAGGAAGTAGTTGTACACTGTCTGGAAGCTGATCTCATCCTCCAGGCTGAACACAAACACCACTGCGTCCACCCAGGCGGCAAACTGGGGGAGGGGGGACGGAGCAGAATTACCACCCTCACCTGGGCACAGGCGAACTTTGCCACTGCTGCCCCGCATGTGATCTTGCCGGGGTCCCAGCTGGGAACCTCGAAAACCAGGGGGTGCCACGGGCCAGGGCTACCTGGAGCTCAGGGGGGCCTCCTTCATCTCGGATCAGCAGCAGGTAACTCTGGCCATCCACCACAATCTCCTTCTTAAACCGACCCCCTAGGACAAAGCACGCGGTCAGGCCCCAAGCCACAAGAGCAAGCCCACGGTGGGGGTGAGGGGTGGCCACACAAAGAAGGGACCCACAGCTTCTCACAGAGAAGACGGGAGGATGGGGAGAGACATGGGGCTGCAGCCCCCTGCACAGACAGTGGGAAACAGGGACGGGGCGGGCAGAGCGCAGCCGCAGGGCCCGGGGCCGGCCCGTTAACGCTCACCTTCAGGGGACTCCTCCTGGACATAGGTCCCCGTCAGATAGCGGTGCACCAGGGCCGACTTCCCACTAGACAGGTTCCCTACAATGCCCTGCGGGAGAGGAAGGAGCAGCGGTCAGAGGGCGGGACGGACAGACACTGGACGGCAGGACAGGCTGATCCACTCAGGAGGAGACGGCCCAGCACCGAGGATGGGAAAGGCAAGAGAAACCAGGAAGAGACGGGCGTGGGGCAAGGCTGAGCCTGGAGACGGAGGGGACTGGAAGCTGGGGTGGTCGGGGGGAGTCACGCCGGCCCACCGATCCAGCCCGCACCCCCAGCCCAGGGCTGCCTGTGCTTCCCATGGGCCTCACTCACCACTTTAAGCTCCGGCACCGAGCGGCTCAGGGTCCACTCCTGGCTGTTCACAAAGGAGTCTGCAGGAGAGAAGGCCACCCATCAGGACTGGGATGGCACATGCCCCTTTGCTATCCACCACCAGCTGGCTGCCTCCGCAACCCGGCCCCCTTGCGAAGCCAGAGCCAGAAAACACCCTCAAGCCCTAGTTCCCTGTGCACACTCAAGCTCCTCCAGGGGAATCTTCCCCACCCGGGGATTGAACCCATGTCTCTTACATCTTCTACAGCGGCAGGTGGGTGCTTTACCACTATCACCACCTGGAAGCCCCTAGCTTCCTAGAGAGCCGCAAGAATGCTCTCTGTGAATTGAACAGCGGGGTGACAGCCCTCAGTTCTCCTGCCTGGGAGGACAGGATCCCTTCTCTTACTGCTCTCTTAACAAGCTACTACCTTGAGTCACTCCAGGCCGACGCCCCCGCCTGGTGAGAGGCCGCTCCAGTGGGTCCCGCCAGGCCCAAAGCTGGGCTGGGGGCCCGCCTCCACAGCCAGTAGGAACAGCTCACCCTCGCAGGGTGGGGCCACCCACTACATTCCTGGTGAGCAAGGAGGGCGGAGCCCTTCACCTGGCCCTGTTTGGGGAGAGGCCGGTCCAACAGGGAGCCGTCTGCCCCTCCCAGCCGGCCGTCCTCCCCAGGCTCCTCCTTGGCAGGAGCCACCCCCCTTTCTTTCCGAGATCCGCCTCCAGCGCTCCTCCTTTCCAGTCCATCCCCAGCTCCTGCCTCACCCGGGCGCTACCCAGAGCCCCTGCCAGGGCCGGCCCCTCTCCTTGAGCCTCTTGGTTGGCACGGACATCCTGGGGCCGGCTCCAGGCAGCTCTGCAGGGACCAAGCTACGGGGGCGGGGCTCACGCCCCCTCCCCAGGCTGCCTCCAAGAGTAGTTACGACTCGCGGGTCCAGTCCCTAAACTCATCTGCAAAAGCAGCTTAGAGCCTCACCTGGGAGCTAAAGCAGCTGCTGATCTCGTCCTCCCCGCCCTCCAGAGCCGGCCCGAGCTCCGAGTGAGTCTCATCCCTCCCAGGGCCCCTTCCTGGGTCTCCAAAAGTGAGAAAGAAAGGCGCCCTTCCGTTCGGCTCTCATTCCACTTCACTAGGGCCACGGGAGGGAGGCCCTCCCGGGACCCACCAGGAAGCCTGCCTCTGCCACAGCCACCGTCTTCAGACCCAACAGCGACCCCAGACCCTGCCGGGCGCTGATCCACTCGGTCCAGCCCCGTCTGGCGGACACCCCCCCCCCCCCACGGCCCCCGCCTTCACGGCACGCCCACCTCTCCCGGTAGGTGTCCGGTTTGTTTCACACCCGCTCTCAAGCCCGGACTCCAACCAGGCCCAGACGCTTCCCCTTACCGCTCGGCGCGCCCAGGAGTCCGGGGGCCGCGGCCGCCCGGCGGCTCCACAGCGGCTCGGACGGCGCGGGCGCGGGCGCGGGCTCCCTCCGGCGGAAGCGGCTGGTGAGCAGCCTCCAGAGGCCAGCGGCGGTGCGGGGGCGGCCGGGCTCGGGCGCAGCGCGCGGGGCCTCGGTGCCCAACAGCAGGTCGCGGCGGCTGGGGAAGGCGCCCAGGGAGCTGGCGTCGCCGTCGCTGCGGGTGCGCGCGCGGGGCAGCAGCCCGGACTCGGCGCGCCGGATCTCCTGGCCGCGGCGCAGGCGGAAGCTGAAGCTCTTCCTCAGCGCCGACAGGCCGCGCCGGGGGCTCGGGGCGCTGCGCCCACCGCCGCCGCGCAGCACCTGCCAGCGCTGGCTGCTCCAGAGCGAGGCGCCCCGTAGGAAGCCGGAGCTGCCCGCGCGACCCAGCCCCGCGCCCGCGGCCTCGGCCTCGGCCGCCAGCTCCAAGCGGTTCACCTCCAGGAACGTCATGCTGGTGGGCCGCGGCACCTGGGCGGCCCGGGGCCGGCTGCGGCGAGCCGGCGCGGGGCTGGAAGCGGGGCTCGGCGCGGGACTGGGCGCGGGCCCGGGAGCCGACGCGCGGCCGTCGGGGGTGCCGCGGCGGCCAAGGCGCGGGCGCAGGAGTCCGAGCAGCAGGCTGCGGGCGCCGGCGGGGGTCGGCGGCGGCCCCGGGCCGCCAGAGCACACGCTCCGCGGCCGCGCCGGCTGCTCGCGCGCAGCGAACAGGGCGGCCTGCAGGGCGGAGGCGGCGCGGCCGGCCGGGGCGCCGTGCAGGTCCAGCGAGTCGCAGACGCTGAGGGCGCGGCGACAGGCGGCGGGCCGCTCCCGGCTGCAGCTGTCCGCCGGGGGCCAGCCCCGCTCCATGCTCAGGGCCCGCAGGCGAGGGCCAGGCCCATGGCGAGGGGCGCGGGGCTGGGCCCGGGCCGGGGCCGCGGCCGGGGCGCACGGACCTCCGGCCTCTGGGCACCTGGTGTCTGCCGACTGAGTCTCTCAACGCCTCCACCTCGCAAGCCGGCAAGCCCAGACCTGGAGAGGCCGGGAGCCAGCCCAGCACCGAGAGAGGCGGCAAGCCTGGCCTGGAACACCCGGGAACGGCGGCGGCGGCGGCCCCCGAGCCCTCAGAAAACAGGAAATTCCAGCCCAGGTCTCCTCCTCAGTTGGGGCAGGTAGGAGAGGAGCTGTCATTAAGAGCAGGCCAAATAAATAACAGTCCTGGCCATACCATGCGCTGGGCTCGGTTTTGGAGAGAAGTGGGCCATTCGCTCTTTTCTCCAGGGAAGAACCAGAAGATGATCCACCAGGGTAGGAGCTGGTAAAAGCCTAAATTATGAGTCAGGAGTTACACTGAGGGCTTCTTATTTGGAAAACACGGAGCCTGAACGAGGTGATCCTGTCTTAGCTCCTGGCTCAGTCTGAGGTTGGGAAACTTGCAAGTCCCAGTTGCTGGTTGTTTCAGTCAGCTCTTCTGTTAATGACCGAGGCTGTCTTCTTCCTTGAAGACTATAAGATCACCTGGACTAGGATAAGTGCTGTCCTGCCCAAGGGCGGCAGAAAATCAGAAGATAACCTTGGGACCTGAACCATACCGTTCCGGATGAGTGACTCACTTCTGAGCCCCTGAAGTCTCCTGCCTCCTCCAGCTTGCTGGTCCCCCTCCTCTTGTCCAGAGGCTGTGCAGAGATGAAGCTGCAGAGGGCAGACCTCGTGGGAGGCTGACTCCAAGCACCGATGCCCTTCGTGGGCTGCCCCAGGCACTCGTTAAATGCAGGGCTTCCTTAAGGACGGGGCAGAGGGCAGGTCGTGCTGTGCCGTGCTCTCCACTAGCCATTTAAGCGTCAGTCCTCTCCGGGGTCCTGGAGATGGGCCAGTTTAGCATAATCCACAAGGACCACAAGCAGATCAGGACAAACCAGTTTAAGTAGTGGCAAGGTTGAGGGGGCTTGCGTTTCCCTCTGAAGACATAATACTCCCAGGTCTGCTCCAGCCCCAGTCCAACCCAACTCCCAACATATCTGTCCCTCTCAGCTTTAGAATTCCACGGTCCTGGTCAGAAGCAAAGTACAAGATAAAAGTGGCACATTCCAGAGGGGGCTGGGGTGGGGGAATGCCTGAGGAAGGCAGGGCCTCCATCCTGGGTGCTCCCTTGAGCTGGAAACTTCCAAGTCCCGGGCTGGATCTCTGGGGCCCCAGGGGGTGATTCTGTATTTTCCTGGGACTGGTTATTAATGGTGATGAGGATGGCGCCTTGCTCTCTGGGGTACATTTCCCCCACATAATAGTCGGTTCTGCACAAGAGCCCTTCCCAGGATCCTTCAGGCGTGGAGACAAGAATGCAACCCAGGAATCCTGACTCATGTTCCCAAGTTTAAGCCTCACACACCGAACTTCCCTATCTTTGTTCATATCAGTCTGTCTCACGCACACATATGGGATGACCCCTCCCCCACAGAATACGGCGGCTCATTCCAAACCCTCTCCCCAAGCCAATGAAAATGCATGCACGGGACAGCAGCTATCAGAGGCAAGTGGGCACTAGAGAGGGACCGGGGAAAAGGTGCCCAACGGGGGGATGAGCTGCTTTAGAACCCAGCTGGCTACTCTCAGGCGGAGAGGAGCAGGATGAAATAGAGAGTAAAAGGCCCCCACTTACAGACACACACACACAGGCACACACAGACAGGCTCCAGGAAGGCAGGCAGCCGTACCCAGTCCAGAAGGTGAAAGAACACCGTCCATTCTCAGAGGACACACTAGCTCTGAGCTCCCACTGCACCTGCAGAATCGGTCCACGCAAAACACTGAGCCTGGGGCTTCCCTGCTGGCTCAGTGGTAAAGAATCGCCTGCCAATGCGGGAGACATGGGTTCAATCCCTAACCCGGGAAGATCCCACATGCCTCGGAGCAACTAAGCCTCTGCGCCACAGCTACTGAGCCTGTGCCGCAGAGCCCGGGGGCCACAACTACTGAGCCCAAGTGCTCCAACTCCGGAAGCCGGTGCATCCTAGAGCCCATGCTCTGCAACAAGAGGGGCCCAGACATCCCAGCTAGAGAGGAGCCCCGCTCCCCACAAGTAGAGAAACGCCAGCACAGCAATGAAGACTCAGCAGAGCCATAAAGAATTAAACCTGGCACTGCTTCCTCTTCCTCTTCTGGCTGACTCCTTCCTACCTCTTCCCAGAAACCTTTCCTGACTCGGGGAGACTAGAGAGAGAAGGCCACCGGCCTGCACATAAAAGGCCCAGACAAAGGCCCCAGAAAGGAGACCAGGGCAGACGCACACCTCTCTTCCTTGCTGGCATCAGCCACCGCCGCCGCCCCGGTCACGGACAAGGTCTCCATGTTCCATCTCACAAGACTCGACTCCAAAGAGATGCAGCCAACAGCTCACTCAACACAGCCCAAAGGAAAGTAGGGCAGTCCTAAAAAGCTCTAGGCTAAGGCCACACCAACCAAACGGAAATCCCATAAAGCTAGCTCTCGTGTCAGTTGTCTGGTGCTTAAAGGCATCAGAAATGCCAGGCTGAATCTGTTGCCCAGAGACCCCCTGGAAGGTTCTGGGGGAACTGAAGACACAATCTCTTTCATTCCTGGGTGTAGTCCTGGGTGAGGATGGACAGCAGTCCCTGAAGGCTGAGCAATGAGCAGTCTGCAGCACAGGCAGGTCAGAAGGAGGAGAGCTGACTCTAGAGCCGGGTGCTCTGGACTGGGTATGGGGACCAGAGAAGAGGGCGCCTGTGTGGCCTGGGGGCGGCGGGGACAACCAAACCCAGAATATCTCGGGAGAAACAGAAAGCCCCCTGCAAAGGCATGCTGTGCAGAGGGGCAGTGCCATGCTGAGAGGAAGAAGGGCGGCCTTGGGCCCGGGAATCCCATGGAACCTTGTACCTGCTGCTGCTGCTAAGTCGCTTCAGTCGTGTCCGACTCTGTGCGACCCCATAGACGGCAGCCCACCAGGCTCCCCCGTCCCTGGGATTTTCCAGGCAAGAGTACTGGAGTGGGGTGCCATTGCCTTCTCCGACCTTGTACCTAGTCCCTCTCAAATATTTGCCGGATGATCCCCTGATAAGTGTGGAGGCGCACCCAGCTGAGGCCACTGAGCCAGGCAGCCTGGGGAGGTCCTTCTCAGAGCCCAGTAAGGGCAAGCTTCCTGCTGACAGCCGGCTGGGGTCTTCTTGACCACAAGGTGGCAGCAAAACATCTTCCCGCAGCCAGGGGGGCCGCCAGCTGAGCCGTCCAGGAAGGTGTGGGGACCGCGGCAGGTGGCCACACAGGTCCATCAAGCCCCTTGGCCGCTGAGCCGGGGAGGTGAACAGGGCCACACGGGTGGCGCGTGGTGATTCTGTGAATGAATCAACGAGTCAGTGAAGGAATGAAGAACATTCATCTTAGCTGCTGAGCTGCACACCCTGGCTTTTGTTCCCCTTGTGGGGAGGGCGGCAGGCTGATGAATGTGGTCCCTGGCTGGGACAGTCTGTTGAGAGAAATCGCAGTCAAGATCAGATCCAAAGTGGAGACGGACAGGGGTGTGTTGGCAAGATACGTGCTCTAGAGCCGAGAAAACTTGGGTGCAAATTCAGCCTCTGGCAGCTACTGGCTCCGCGTCTGTCTAGTCCCCTGAACGTCGCTAGGTCTCAGGGTTTTTAGTCTGTAAACTGGGGATAATCCCCTTTCCAGCTGAAGTTGCTATGCAGTGATATGTTTATGGAGGGTCTGGCACCGAGTTGGCATGCAGCAGGTGACCAATATAGCTGGACACCTCAGCAGTTGCCCATTAGCTCGGGCCTGTGGATTGAGCTGGAGGCCCCAAGCCCCAGGCCGCACTTGTACACATAGGCGCCCTCTTCTCTCTGGGTCCCGGGAGCCAGTTCCCCATCAGCTCAGGCCTGTGGGTTACTGGTCCCTCCATCTCTTCCCCAAGAGACTGCCTCTGTGGTCCAGACTACCTCCAGAGATCCTGAGGCCCTTCTGGATCATGTTTCTCTGAAAATCTGATGAAAGCTGTCATGGACTGAACTGGGTTCCCCCTAGATCTGTATTTTGAAGTCCTAGCCCCTGGTACCTACCTGGCAGTATGACCTTATCTGGAAAATAGGGTGGATGCAAATGGGATTAGCTAAGATGAGGTCCCCCTAGATTCGGGTGGGCCCCGCTCCGTATGACTGATAAAAAGGGGAAATTTGGACACAGAGAGTAATGCACAGAGAGAATATGATGTGAAGAGACATGGGGAGAAGACGGCCATCTACAAGCCAAGGATCCTACTTAGCACTTCAACGGTTAGTCACTCAGTCATGTGTCCAACTCTTTGCGACCCCATAGCCCCGCCAGACTCCTCTGTGCAAGGGATTCTCCAGGCAAAAATACTGGAGTGGGTAGCCATTCCCTTCTCCAGGAGATCTTCCTGACCCAGAGATCGAACCTGGGTCTCCTGCGTGGCAGGCAGATTCTTTACCGAGAACTTTAAGAGGCATGTAAAAAACATACGGGCACTATAGACTCCAGGGGCCCAGCACAGAGAAAGGGTCCACATAGAAAGGAGCCCCTTCCCAGACACCCCCCCCCCCCCGGGAATTCTGCCCCAGGTCCCGGACTCAGAGAGCTCCCCAGGGACTGTGTCCCCTCCCGCACGGAAAGCTGGGAGGATCAAAGACCACCTGGAAACAGGCCTTCCGGCACCAAGCCAGCTACTTGATAGCAATTTTTTCATTTTTCTTCCTGTCCACCAAGTCTGAGCAAGGCTCAGTCCCCTCTGTACGCCCCCTACCGGCCTCCTAGTTCAGTTCAGTCGCTCAGTCGTGCAACCCCATGGACTGCAGCATGCCAGGCCTCCCTGTCCATCACCAACTCCCAGACCTTACTCAAACTCATATCCATCAAGTCAGTGATGCCATCCAACCTTCTCATCCTCTGTCATCCCCTTCTGCTCCTGCCTTCAGTCCTTCCCAGCATCAGGGTCTTTTCCAAGGAGTCAGTTCTTCGCATCAGGTGGCCAAAGTATTGGAGTTTCAGCTTCAGTATCAGTCCTTCCAATGAATATTCAGGACCTTAAAATCCCGAGGGAGACCAGACAGACAAGACAGCTCTCTGCTCGGCTGAGAAGCATCACGACTGAGGACCATCTGTTCCACCGAGAAAAGTCTGCTGCCTTTCAAGAGCTTTCCCCCAAAGAGGACACAAACACCATGTGCACCCCCAAATCCCTCAGAATCCTCCGACGCCCCTGAAGGTGGGGTGAGCCTCACTGCGGTGGGTCGAGGGGACTCTGGCCTCAGAAGGTCAAACTGCACGCCCCCTCGAGGCACTCTGCCTTTTCATCCCAGTTGAGACACGTGTCCTGCATTTTATCTCTTTAAAGGTTGTTCTCTTCCTTCAGAGCTGAACAACGGTCCAGCCGGATCCCATGAGCTAAAAATCTGCCTCTTCCAGTCCAACAGGTTTCAAAATGCATTCAGTTTGTAGCTCTTCATTCTTTTATCAGCAGTATCAACATGCTCATGAGTCTGCTTTCATCTTTTTTTTACAGAAGTAAAGTATTTTAATAAAGGGGAGATGCAATACAGTATTCAAATACTTGTACCCTTTTTGCTCCAAGACAGAGGAGTGCTCCTTGACCTGGGAACTCCAGTACAGATGTATAAGTTCAGGGTCTCAAGGAAAGGGTCAGTGTACACTATTAAGAATAAAGACTCGGGTAGTTTGAGAGTCTAATGGACCAAAGTTTAAAAGCATCTGAATTCCGGGTGAGGAATGGGAATTTGGGATTAGCAGATGCAAACTATTATATATAGAGAATGGATAAACAGCAAGGGAACAGCACAGGGAATTATATTCAAGGTGTGCATACTCAGTCGCTCAGCGGTGTCTGACTCCTTACGACCTCATGGACTGCAGCCCGCCAGGCTCCTCTGTCCATGGGGATTCTCCAGGCAAGATTACCGGAGAGGGTAGCCATTCCCTCCTCCAGAGGAGTATCAATATCAATGCAATATCCTGTGCAAAACCGTAATGTAAAAAAATATGACAAAGATTATATGTGTGTAACTGAATCACCTTGCTGTTCACCAGAAATGCAACATCGTAAATCAACTATGTCAATAAAATAAAGCTGTAAATAAATAAAAGCATCTGAATTTCTGTTACAGAGGATAAAAAGCAGGGCCTACACTGCGACACCCTGCCCCCACCCTGCAGGGGCTCCGCTGCCCAGCTCCAAGGGGCCGATTCAACCTCACTCTTTCTGCTTAACACCAGCAAGCACTCCCAGCCCCACCAGCGACTGGGAGTGGCAATCACAGCCTTGGCACCTGGCAGTTGGTTTTCAGGCTTTCTTCTTCTGCTTTTTTTTTTTTTTTTTTTAAAGTAAAAAGGGTTTTATTTGCAGAAGAGCAGGGCTCTAGTACAATAAGCCAAACCCTATGACTCTTTCGGCTCCTCCTCGTCTTTCTGCAGATCCTAGAGCAGTGGAGACAGCCACGGCCCCCACAGAGGGTGCTCCCGCCAGCTTGCTGATGCCCTGGGCCATAATGTCAGGGACCTTCTTTCTTTTCAGCTCACAGACGACCTGGTGGAGCTGGGCATCATCCACCTAGGTGCCCGCACTGCCCAGGATCTTCTCGCGTCCTTGGAGTTGGGGGGAGGCATCGCACCCAAGGGCGCCAGGCAGGTAGGAGGCGACGAGGCGCATCTCCATGGTGACTGAGAGGCCTGGCCTGTGCACCTCAGTGGCATCGGAGACCTGGCTTTCCTCTTAATTCTACCCCCATCTGTCTTCAGCTGGCAACTCCCTGCCCTGCTAGGCAATCAGCTACAAGGCCTGGGTCCCTGGGCCACAGTATCACCATGAAACAGTGTGAGGGAACCCTGGTGACCGCGTGGGGCTCACAGGAGGCCACCTCCGGGGGAGCTTTAGAGGCTGCCTGGCCAACTGCAGCCTCCCCACGCGGCCATCACCTGAGAGGTGAGAAGGGCATGTGGGTCAAGGTCAGGGGCAGAGCCGCCCTGCTTCGTGAACTCACGCCACACCACAGGCAGGGCCCACCAGGAGCCCCCCAATGGACCCCTCCGTCTCCCCGGCCTGTCAGGTCTGTCATTAGCAACAGCCAGATGACACGCAGGGCAGAGGGGGAGGGGTCCCTGCAAACCATCTTCTCAAAGGTCCATCCTGAGCCTGGAGACCCCACAAGGGCAGGTCCCCTCCCCCTCCCCTCTGGGCACCCTCACCCGCGCTGCCCTGCGTGCCTGCCTCACCCGGCCCACCTCCTCCCTGAAGCCTGGGGCCCTGGACCTCAGCCACCAGCCCCCCACCCCAACCATGCAGACCCAACCCCACCCCCAGCACAGCTTGGCCGGGCAGCAGCAGGAAGCCCACCGGCCACAGAGTCTGCCTTTGTGGAGCTGCAGTCAAGCTGCAGGGGGCGCTGTGCTAGGCCCTCAGAGATGCAATTTGCAACAAGGCTCCTCGGATTCAAAGGACAGAGAGGAAATCCATAGATTCATGGCACAAAAATGAAGTCCTAAATGATAAAAAAAAGTTGTTTTAAAAAAAAACCCTAGAGAAGATACAGCTAAAGGGAAATCATAAAAATGTGATTATGGATAAAAATGTGACTATGCTGTGCTGCGCTTAGTCGCTCAGTCGTGTCGGACTCTTCGCGACCGCGTGGACTGAAGCCCCTCAGGCTCCTCCGTCCACGGGCGTCTCCAGGCAAGACCACTGGAGTGGGGTGCCATGTCCTTCTCCAGGGGATCTTCCCGTCCCAGGGACTGAACCCACATCTCTTGTGTCTCCTGCACTGGCAGATGGATTCTTTACCACTGAGCCATGTGGGAAACCCCCAAAAGGGAAATCAACACCTGGATAAAAATGCGACTATGCTAATGGGTTAACATCACGCCTACATGCAAAGCATGCAGACGTCACTTAAAAAAAAACCAACAACATAAAATCTTAACAAAGTAAAGTCCAAATGGGCAATTTACATGGAAATCGCTCACTCTCACTTAGGACTTGAATAGAAATTAAAAATGAAGTTCCACTTCTCACCTACCAAACCCTTAACATGCATGACTTTTGGGTCCGTGAGGCCCATGCTGGCAAGCGTGTGAGCCCCCCTCCCCAGAAGCTCAGCCCTCTGCCCCCACACTAAAAGCCACAGGGGCTCCAACAGAGACCCCCTGACGTGGACACAAAGACTGAGGCCCAAGAAGTCCAGCACTTCTGAAGCAGTGAAATCAACCAGAGTGTCCACCAACACGGAAGTGAGGGCCTCAGTGACTGTCTGCAGACGGTGGGACAACGCACAACCATTTAAAATAGCTCCTGGGGTCTTCACTGGCAGTCCAGTGGTTTAGACTCGGTGCTTGGGGTTCAGGTTCGATCCCTAGACAGGGAACTAATACCCCACGTGCTGGGTGGCACGGCCAGAAAATAAATTAATAATTAAATAAAATAATGTCTGCAGAGACTTTTACTTAGCAAAGCAGCAACCCTTATGATCATTTAAAAAAAAAATAAGATACAAAATTGTATGTAACACAGAAAGTGAAAAGAAAGTGAAAGTCACTCAGTTGTGTCCGACTCTCTGCGACCCCATGGACTGTATAGTCCATGGAATTCTCCAGGCCAGAATACTGGAATGGGTAGCCTTTCCCTTCTCCAGGGGATCTTCCCAACCCAGGGATCAAACCCAGGTCTCCCACATTGCAGGTGGATTCTTTACTAGCTGAGTCACCAGGGAACGTGGACCCGTCTTAAAAAACACAGGGAAAAATGAACATGTTAAAATGATGACAGAGGCCAACTCTGGCGGTTAGGCCCTGCAGTGATTTTTTTTTTCTGTGTCTTTCTATTTTTCTGTGAAATGTGTGTTTCACCCTGTTTCCTAAAATGTCTGTAGAGAATACACAACTTTTGTACAAAGAAAATGAAACAGAGGAAATGGAAAACCGTTCCAGCTGGGGATGAGGGCTGGGTGAGGGATGAGGGCTGGTGAGGGATGAGGGCTGGGTGAAGGAAGAAATACCTGGTTAGTGAGAAAGACAGGGGGTGGTGTGGGGGGGTTGTTGCACTCTCCCGGCTGAACCCTGAAGGCCCCGAGTCCCCCACCTGCAGCCGCTCTGGAGCAGGGCTCCCAAGAGCTTTCCAGCTCCAGGTCTGTGGAACCCAAAAGAAAAAAGCAGGCTGGGGCTAGTCAAATAAATGTGCACTCGGCCAACCTTTTTAGAATTTTATTTTGGGGTATAAAAGCACATTCCCGGGGCTCCCCTGGTGGTCCAGTGGTTGAGAATCCGCCTTCCAATGCAGGGGACACGGGTTTGATCCCTGCTCCAGGAAGATCCCACATGCTGCAGAGCAATAAGCCACAACTACTGAGCCTGCACTCTAGAGCCCATGCTCTGCAACGAGAGAAGTCACCACAATCTGGAGCCCACACACCACTAGAGAAAGCCCATGCAGCAATGACGACACCATGCAAAAAAATAAATAAAGAAAAAAAATTTTAATATCATGACTTTTTAAAAAAGCACATTCACAACATGCTCAGAAAGCTGCCCTTGGTCCTCTGCCCCATTCTCTTTCCTTCACATGAAAGCTTCCAGAATGAGTGTTCCCCACCCCCCACCAGAGCCCCAAGGCTAGGACCTGGACTTAGCATTTCAACACAACGCCCAGCCTGGGCAGCTGGAGCAGCTGCTCATGGAATGGGCTGGCAACCATCCCCAGCCCATGGGCATGGGCCTCACTGATGGTTAAAGCCTCACAATATTTCACGGTATGTATGTTCCATCTGTCATCCAGCCATTCCCCCTAGTGAGGACCTTCAGGTTGCTTCCCCCCCTTTTTTTAATGTCTACAAGCAAGGCTGTAACCAACACCTGTGTACCTACATATGTTCTTTTCATAGGTTGCATGCCCCAAAGTAGAACAGTTGAGTTCAAAGAAAAATATGAATTTTTCATGTTCATGGAGAATGCCTGATGACTCTTCCAAACAGGAGGCAGCAATCCCACCACCACCCCCCGATCAATCCCCCACCAGCAACACATGAGAATGCCCACTCTGCCACTCTCACCAGCATCAAAAGTCATCAGCTCACTTTCCACTTCTAAAGGGGGAACCCAGTACCTTGCTCCTCAGATCTGCATTCCCCTGATTACTCTGAGGCTAAGCGTCTTTTCAAGGGCATCAACAATTTGCATTTCCTCTTCTCAGAGTTGTCCACCTGGTTATATTCTTTGTCTAATTGTCTTCGGGGTTTTAAAATTCTTTTTCTTAAAAAATAAAATAAAATAAAATTCTTTTTCCTAACAATTTAGAGGAGGAAATTCCCTGGAGGTCCAGTGGTCAAGACCCTGTGCTTTCACTGCCGAGGGCCCAGGTTCAATCCCTGGTTGGGGAACTAAGATCCCACAACCCACCAATGCAACCAAAAAAAAAAAAAAAAAATTAGAGGAATTCTTTGTGTAACAAGCATCTTAATCATTTATCTGGCATATGTTCATGGCAAGCGAATTCTCTTACTGTATTCTACAAAAATGTAATTAAATCTGTTAATTTTGTAATTGATTATAACATCTGAACAAAAACAAATATCCACAAGAGTGATACTAAAAAAAGCCAAGAGCTTTTACTGACAGAAGAATACCAGCAAAGACTTGCAGAAGGAAGGTCCAGATGAGAAAAATCACCATGTGGCAACCCCAACAGGCCAGATTCAGGTCACTGATGTGCTGAAAACTGCTGAGTGAGAGCTGCTGGGAGGAGTTTATTTCCCGGGTGCAGAAGTCTCACCCCACAGACTGTGAATTACAAAGGGGGAGGCAATGGGCCTTCAGGATGAGGAGGTCTGGTAATTATCTCTTTAGCATCACCAAGAACAGAGCCTGACTTGCCACAACAGGACATATTCCTGTCAAAAAGGTTTAACCTAGATCTCACCAAAGCCCCCCCCACCCCCACCCCACCCTGCCAACTGCACTTCAGGTCATGGGCAGCAAGCGGGATAAAAGAACAAGTTAAATAACACCAACTGGCCCCAGCATTCAAATCAGAGCACGGCCTTCTATGAGAAACCTGCCCCAGACTCTCCGAGAGTCTGTGTGATGGACAGACTAAGAATGGCCACCACTAAAATGTCTATAATAATAAACGCTTGAGAGGGCGTGGAGAACAGAAAACCCTCCGATGACAGGTGGTGGGAACGCACACTGGTGCAGCCGATGTGGAAAACAGCGTGGAGGTTCCTCAAAAAAACAAAAATAAGAGTTGCCCTAAGGTCCAGCGATCCCACTCCTGGGTAACTGGGACAAAACTACAATTCAAGCAGATACATGCACCCCTATGTCCACAGCAGCACTATTAACAATAGCTCAGTCAATGGACATGGGTTTGGGTGGACTCCGGGAGTTGGTGATGGACAGGGAGGCCTGGTGTGCTGCGGTTCATGGGGTCGCAAAGAATCGGACACGACTGAGCGACTGAACTGAGACGTGGAAGCAACCTGAATGTCCACTGAAAGATGAACGGATGAAGATGTGGTACACGTGATGGAATACTAGGTAGCCACAAAAAAGAATGAAGTAACACCACTGGCAGCAACATGGACGGACCCAGAGACTCTCACAATAAAGCAAAGTCAGGTCAAACAGACAAGTATCATATGATATCACTTATATGTGGAATCTATAATAGGACACAAACAAACGTATCTGTGAAACAGAAACAGACATAGAGAACAGACTCAGAATTCCATGGACTGTATAGTCCATGGGGTCGCAAAGAGTCGGACACGACTGAGTGACTTTCACTAAACACTACTTATATGTTACTATATACATATGAACAAGTTCCATTCCAAGAGCATGTTCGTAAGTCCAACAAATCTAGCCTAGTGAGTGAGTGAAAGTCGCTCAGTCGTGTCTGACTCTTTGCGACCTCACAGACTAGTCCATGAAATTCTCCAGGCCAGAATACTGGAGTGGGTAGCCTATCCCTTCTCCAGCAGATCTTCCCAACCCAAGGATCGAGCCGGGGTCTCCTGCATTGCAGGCGGATTCTTTACCAACTAAGCCACCAGGGAAGCCCACTGTATAGCTCAGGGAACTATATTCAGTATTCTGTAATAAACCATGATGGAGAAAGAATATGTTTAACTGAGTCATTCTGCTGTATAGTAGAAATTAACACAGCATTGTAAATCAACTATACTTCAGTGAACTTTTTAAAAATCTTTTTAAAAAAGAGTCTGCGTGATAGGGAAAAGCATCACAATGGGGCCTGTGCCGTCCTGACTTGGGAAAACAAAGAGGTTATGTAAGGCGTTTGGGGGTTCCTTGAGGACGTTGGGATATAGAAGAGCTATCCAGTGATGGTTCAAAGTCCTTGCTCATCTTCTTAGGTGTGACCCTGCTGTGAAGTCATGGAGAAAGACTGTCTGTTCATAGGAAATGCCCGCCAGAGTGCTTGGGGGACAAGCTCCATTGTGTCCACAACTACTGACCATCACCTCCACCAAAAAAAAAATGTGTGAGAGAGACAGAGGGAAAGCAAACGGGGTAGATGTTAACCATGAATCATTCAAGGTGGCTATTTTCCAAAATAAAAGGCTCAGGGGGAAAAAAATCAGCCTGTCTTTCCCTCTATGAGTTCCGGGTTTCCTGTCTGGCTTAAGAGGATCCTCTCATCCCAAGATGAGACAATAGTCTTTTGATTTCCTCCTGTATTTTTCAGAGCTTTTATCTTTTCCACCGTGCAGCAGCGCATGACGGCTCAGAACCTGGCATTTGAGACCGGATGTCCTAGGTCCAGATCCTGCCTTTGTCACATCTGTGGGCCTAGGGTTCCTCATCTGCAAGGTGGGGGCGCCAACACAAGGCAGTCTCAGGAATCACAGCAGGCACGGAGGGGTACATACAGCGGAGACAGACCTGATGCGCCACCCCTTCAGAACCTGCCGCTCCCTGGCGCCAGAGCAAAAGCTGTCATTCTTACGACGTCTGCCACACAAACAAAGTGCCGGAGTGTGGGGTGGCACTTGTGAATAGTTTAAAAACACACGACGCCAGTGATTTTCCTAATACGATCACGACTCCGGTAAAACAATGTCTCCTGGCGCGTCTCACAGCAGCTAGGCACGCTGCAGGGCTCCCCCTCCCGCCCGCCTCCCCTGGCACATGGCGCGCTGAGAAGTATGATTTATCTTTGGCACCTAACCGTTCCTGCTCAGAAGCAGAGGGACCCCCACACACAGCCCACTCCTGGCTGAGCTGCTCTGAGACCTACAGCCCACTTGCTGCAGAAATCAACTGCACCCTTGATCAAGTTTAGGGGGCACCCTGGAAGGGCTCAGTTGGTAAAGAATCTGCCTGCAATGCAGGAGACCTGGGTTTCGATCCTTGGGTTGGGAAGATCCCCTGGAGAAGGGAAAGGCTACCCACTCCTGTATTCTGGCCTGGAGAACGCCATGGACTGTATAGTCCATGGGGTCGCAAAGATCAGACACGACTGAGCGGCTTTCACTCACTGGAAGGGCTTCCCCAGCCCAGACGGTAAAGAACCTGCTGGCCATGCAGGAGATCTGGGTTCCAACCCTGGGTCAGGAAGACCCCCTGGAGAAGGGAATGGCAGCCCACTCCAGTTTTCTTGCCTGAGCAACTCACAGCTTTCACTTTTTAACCGGGAGGAAAGGCAGTGACAGTGCCCAAGGCACCTGGTTCAGAATTCAGAAGAGCTTCCCCCTCCTGCCCCTCCTGCCCCTCCTCCACCCCACAACCACACACACACAACCACACACACACACACACACACACACACACACACACACACAGAGCTCCCTGACCTGGACCACCCAGCCCCCTCACCCTCCAGGACGCATTTTCCCTTGCAGACAGAGGAAGGACCCTCTCTTGGGTCTCCCGGGCACCCTGCCCCCTCAGTGGGTCGCTGTTTGGACCTGGGTCAGGGTCTCCGTATTGATGTCACTGGTGCCCTTGGCCTGGACTCAACCAGCTCAGCCCCCCTACCCACCCACACAGGGCCTGTCCTCCCCTCCTGCACCCACCTGAGACCCAGATGCTGGCTGGTGTCTCTCCCTTGGTCTCAGGCCCGCTGGTGGCAGGCGAGGGTCACAAGGTGGGCTAGAAGGTGACCACCTTCCTGTCCCCACCACCCCCCGGGGCCGGGCGGAAGGAAGGCCGCCCCCACACATCTGCGGGGTGTTTAAGGTCTACGTTGGCCGACGTGCTGGAAAGCAAGACACCAAGCCCTCCGCGGCCTGGCAGCTCTGACGGGGCTCTGAGCCCTGGAGGAGGAAGGAGAGGACACAGTCTCCACACGCCGCTGCCACCCTCCTCCGGGGGTCACCCCGGGGCGTCGCCGGTGCAGGCCGGGCTGGAGCCAGGCGCAGAGCACAGGGCCCAGACTTGGCGGTGGGGAGGACAGGCCTGAGACAGAGAAGCCGGGCCCTGCTGCAGACGGCCTCCTCCCAGCCCTGCTCCGCCTCAGGCCCCTGACAACCCCTCTCCCCGCCCTTGGCTGCTCCGGACCGCTACAGGTGGTACCGGGCTCCCCAGAGACCCCCAGGCCCCACAGGGCTCCTGGGCTCTGACCTGAGCAGGGAGGGCCCCGGTCACCGGTCCCTGCCAGGCTGGGGGCCCGAGGCCCGCCCACCACTGGCTCAGCGTCCAGAGGGTGACAGCAGGTGGGGTGGAGAGCAGCTCGGGACCAGTGGGGGCAGACATGCACGGCTCCAGGCCCAGAGGGACCAGAGGGGAGTCTTGGGGGGTGGGGGGGGTACAGACCAGGGCCTCGCACCGGGAAGGTGAGTAATGGAGCTGGAGAGAGGCGGGGAAAGGGCCCAGCTCTTCACACGGGGAAAGGGCAGTCAGTGCCCCCGGAGCCCACTGAGCGGAATGCAGCCCCAGGGCCACAGCCAGCGGACGACGGGACCAGGGGGGGAGGCGAGGGCCCGGAGGCACCGGCTCAGGATGGCGTGCCCCCCCTGACACGCTGGGAGCAGAGAGCTCTGCGGGGTGACGACCTCTGTTTTCTCTAGGCTGGCTGGAGGAGGACTCAGGAAGGCTTATCCAAGATGTCTTACCCAAGGGCCTCCTGAAGGCAGAAGGCTGCCCAGCCTGGCCGGTCGGTATGTTCCCTGCTGGGTCCCTGGACAAAGGTTAACAACATGGAGTTGGTGCAAGGGAGGTGGTGTTTATTGCTGCAATACAGCCGGAAGCTCCTTTCTGAGGGGTTCCACTAGCATCTCAGAGCAGGAGCTGCAGCGGGGGGGGGTGGGGGGGTGGGGGGGGCGGCGAGGGGGGGTTGGAGGAGATGGGGGAGGGGGGAGGGGAGAGGAGGGGGAGGGGTGATCTCCCTAATCTCAGGGCCCGCAAGTGGCCTAAGAGATTCAACAACCAGGGCTGCCAGCTTGAGAGAGGTCTGCCTGCACCACGTGTTTTTCTGAGCGTACGTGTATGTTTACGAACTCTCCACTGTTCTATATACACGTTACTCAGCACAAAGACAGAACACAGACCAAGAAGGAAAAAGGAGCCTCACAAAAACAGCTCCTGCCTGAGACGCCAGGATGGGGTGAGGAGTACGCCGTGGCTTTGCTGGTGACTCGTCCCAGTACGCTGCCGGGGGTCATGGCTGAGGGGCCGCGGCGGGCAGGATCGGCCAGCCCGCCTCTGCTCCGTGAGCTGGAAGGAGGCCCCCACCACGACAAGAGAAGAGCTGGGGCCTCAGCCACCCTGCTGTCCTCAGTGACCTTGAATCCCGCATCGGCGCCTTCCACCCGCTCCGGCCTGCACCCCGGCCCCAAGCAGATTCCCCGATGGCTCAGACGGTAAAGAGCCTGCCTGCGAGTCGGGAGAGGTCAGGAAGAGCCTCTGGAGAAGGAAACGGCAACCCACTCCAATATTCCTGCCTGGAAAATCCCATGGATGGAGGAGCCTGGCAGGCTATTGTCCATGAGGACATGACTGAGCGAGTTCACTCTCCCCTAAAGGCCGGCACCTCCCAATCCTACTTTATTCCATCCAGCCCGAGGTGGATATGCAGAGGTGAGCCAGTCCCTGAGCTCCGCCCACCGACAGGCTCGTGGGCTGGCACGTCCACTTCCGGTCGGGCCCACCAGTGCTGGCCCAGAGGCAGATGGGAGAGTCTCTGCCCGCCCCCTCTCTCCCCTCACTAGAGTTCAGGATTATCTGGCTGTGACGCGGAGGGGGCAGGCAGGGACGTTAAGTAGGGCAGAGCAGCAGCCACGTGGGACTAAACCACCAAACCCAAGTGACGTGAGCCATGCTGGGGCCTGTGGGCAAAGCCACCCGCAACCAAGACGCTGACTCAGAGGAGCCTGGATGTGCTCTCTCCCTAGACACCCACCCTCTCCTCCAGCTTCTTGCCAAAGAGCAGGGCCTGGGCTCACTCCCCACCTTCCACCTTAAGCAGAACTCTGTGAATCTCGGTTCCGAAATCTGAGAATTCCCTCGATGGGAACACGTTTCGTGGCCCAGCCCCCGCAACACTAGTTACACTTTCAGGTTTTAGGAAAATCTGTGCCGACAAAAAGCCACTGCGAACTCAGTAACACTTCTAAATGGATCTGCATGCCACCCATCACTGTGGCCTGAGCAGGTACTCGATAAAGGAGTGTTTGCTGAATGACTGAATGAAAACGGCAGGACATACATGAAGGGCACATTACTTTAAAAAAAATTTTGAATGTAATACTGTAGGAAGATGAATCCAAAAGGATATACTTTTATATCAATTTTTCCAACAAAGAGGTATTCTTTCGTTACCCGACAGGATAAAATTCGAGCCATTCTTCCAATACCAGAGCCACTGGCGGCTCCTGGGTTTCTGAAATGCGGCCGGTCTAAATGGAGAGGTGCTGAGGGTCTGAAACAGGGAAGCTTGAAGACTTGAAAAAAGAATGTGAGATGGCTCATTAAACATTTTTATATTAATTTTACATTGAAATGATAATATTTCAGATACAATGAGTTAAATAAAACAAATCATTAAAGTTGATTTTCTTTTTCCTTTCTTTTTTAAACTTTTTATTTTGTATTGGGGTACAGCCAATGAACAATGCTGTGACAGTTCCAGGTGAGCAGTGAAGGGACCCAGCCACAGGTACACATGTATCCATTCTTGCCTATCTTTTTACTTTCTTAAAATGGCTACCTGAAAATCTGAATTTACACGTGACTCGCATATGTAATTGGTGCTGAATTAGAGGAAATACGCTAATCAACAGGCAAACAGTCAGAGAAAAGCAACGCTGGGTGCCTGTATGACACACTCCTTGGGATCAGCTGTGGTCCGGGGTCTGTGTCTATCAGCTGGAACCTCAGACAAGTTGTGACCAAGCACCCCTGCCCAGAGTCTGCCAGGCTGGACCAACCTACCCCCAACTCTGCCCCTTAGGTCCTCTCGCTTGCCCACTTGGGTCCAGGGAGGGTGACTGCGGAGCCCCAGCGGCAGATGCCACAACGCACATGCCACCCTGTGTCCTCACCGAGTCATCGCCCCAGCCCTGCAGAGGCTGGAGCCACTGGGAACACCTGTGAGAGGCCGGGACTGGTCTAAAAACTTTGCACGCGTTAACACACTTCATCCTCACAGCAATGAGATGGGTGCTTGTTAACCTCATTTTAGCCACAAGGAAGCCAAGGCACAGAAAGGTTATGGAATTCACCCAAGGTCACCCAGCTACTAAGTGTTAGGAATCCAAATCTAGGCAGCAGGCTCCATTCTACCGCATCATCCAATGTAAGACGGTCTAGAAGAGTCTAGAAATAATAACCAGAATAAGTGGGGGCTTCAGAGGGGACTGAAAGCCACCAAATCTTCACAGCATTTCTCACCAAAGGGTCTTCATTTAGGGCCTGTTTAACCAAGAGAGTCCAAGCACATCCACCCCTCCCTGGAAAAGACCGCACGCAGAGGAGGGGCTGGGCGCTCCCACCAGGAGCAGAGCAGCGGCACCCAGAGTTCCCAGGCTCCCACCCTGCACACACACAGACAGACACACACAGAGAGGCCGTGCCTGGGCTCGGATCCCACTCTACCAGCTTGGGCTCCAGGTTCGCAAGCCATCAAAACATCAAATTAAAAGGCAAAAGAGAAACTGCTGTGGGCGGGCGCACCAACAGTGGCAAGGAGGGGTGCTGACAAACAAGAAAGAGAAAGAAAACACACAGTATAAACAGGCACGGAAACAGCAAAGGCACATCCCTCTGGGACCACGTGCTGTGGGCTCACTCATCTTGGTACCCAGGGCCCCAGGAGGGTCAGAGGGCCGCCAGAGAGACATAGACTGCAGCTCACCTCCCCAGTCAGAAATGTACACCTGCTCTGAATTCAGAGATTAAAACTGGCCCACACGTATTATAAGCAAAGACATCATTTTGCCAACAAAGGTCAGTCTAGTCAAAGCTCTGGTTTTTCCAGTAGTCATGTATGGATACGAGAGCTGAACCGTAAAGAAGGTTGAGCACCAAACAATTGATGCTTTTGAACTGTGGTGCTGGAGAAGACTCTTGAGAGTCCCTTGGACTGCAAGATCGAACCTGCCAATCCTAAAGGAGATCAACCCTGACTATTCATTGGAAGGCCTGATGCTGAAGCTCCAATACTTTGGCCATCTGACGCAAAGAGCTGACTCACTGGAAAAGACCCTGATGTTGGCAGACTGAGGGCACAGAAGGGTTCGACAGAGGATGAGATGGTTGGGTGGCATCACCAACTCAATGGACATGAGTTTGAGCAAACTCTGGAAGATATGAAGGACAGGGAAACCTGGCATGCTACAGTCCACAGGGTTGCAAAGAGTCAAACATGACTGAGGGACTAAACAACACCATGTGTTAAGCAAAAGAATAACAAACCATGGGGAAGACGAATAAAGGGTATGAACGAAATTCAACAAAATGCAGTGACCAAAAAACCATTGTTGAATCTTAACTCTCACTGGTAATCAAATACACACAAAATAAAACAAGAAAAACCCTTTCATCCTTTCTCTTCACCTTTCAGGTGGATGGGGTAGGGGCAGAGAACAGGCAGTCTCTGCCCCAGAAAACAGGAAGGGTTTGCCTGCGGGGTACTGTGGCACATGTGGCCAAAGTCCCCAAGAGGTCATGCGAGCCCAACGGCCCTACCATTTTCTTCCTTCTGGGAATCTGTCCAAAGGGAATAAACAGATCTAGGCGTGCAAAGGTCTCAGTGTGCAAAGATCTAGGCACCAGCAGACTTGGCTCGATTGCACAGCCCTGCCCTGGGCACCACGCAGCCTCTCAGATCACCATGAGCGTGCACCGGGAACCCACTCTGCGCCAGGCAGCATGTGTCATACGCGGCGCACAGGTAGGCAAGCTCGGAACCTCACACTGAACGGTGTCTGTCCTCCACGGACCAGGAATCCAAGACTGAGATGGCCCACAAGCTCACGGTGAGCTGTGCAGATACAACCAGGACTGGGCTCAGGAGAACAGGCCAGGGTGGGGAGGGGGGTTTGGGGGCCTGAGTTCTCGCAGCCAGTCAGCTGCAGAACAGGAAGGAGACCCCAGGTCTCCGGATTCCCCGATGGGGAGCTGCCAGATGGGTGGTTGAACACAGAAGCCTTTCATGAATCTGTGGCTCTGGTTTCCCTTCTCCCCAGTGGAGTATTTTCCAGAGTCCCACATCTGCTATGAAACGGCAATAATAATCATTGATCGTGGAGTAATTAGATATAGCAGATAGATACAGGAGAGGAGGCAGATCAGAGATACCCATCAGACAGACAGCAGGTGCCCCGGGGAGGGGTAGGGTGTTTCTACTTCCTTTCACACTGGAAAGTGTTCGAACAAGCAGGCGTTATTTCCCCCATTTAAACATATATTTACATTTTTAAACGTTCAAATATTTTGGAGTATTTCCTGACTGAGCATCTTTTCTACCATGCGCAGTATCCATGCTGCTTCCAGAAGGGA
This sequence comes from Odocoileus virginianus, assembly GCF_023699985.2. NCBI lineage: Eukaryota > Metazoa > Chordata > Mammalia > Artiodactyla > Cervidae > Odocoileus > Odocoileus virginianus. The sequence goes on from NC_069674.1 coordinate 6,009,228, forward strand.
GATCCCCCCTCCAAGAGGCATCATTCAGCTGGGCATACAAAACATCCAGAAGAAAACTAAGCCAGGAGAGAAGAGCTCTGAATCGCCCTTAAGTTGTACTCTAAAAGCTTCCAAAAGTGAAACTCCAGGTCAAAAGCTTGCCTGAGAAGCACCCAGCATGGCTGACTGCATGTCAGTGTGGCCCAGCAGAACTCAATCAGTCCATCCCTGTGAGGGGAAGAGCCCCAGGCCTGGAACTGGAAAATCAGGCAGAGTCCCTGAGCGGTCTTGGGGATGCGACTCGGACTGTAGGCTACCAGGCTCCCCCGTCCATGGGATTCATCAGGCAAGAAATTTCCTTCTCCAGGGGATCTTCCAGACCCAGGGATCGAACCCGGGGTCTCCTGCATTGCAGGCAGACACTTTACCCTCTGAGCCATCAGGGACGCCCTTCTAAGTCCTAGGTGATCTCATTTGCAAAATGGGGATGATATGTGGATACCTGAGAAGACCGCAAGGGATGGCAGAGGCCTCGTGACAATCTCCAGCAGGTAGGCGAGGAATGTTCACTGGTGGGACACTGCACAGCCCAAGGTCCGCGTCCTCAAAGCAGGTGGTCCAGGCACCTCCCCTTCCCGCTTCCATAACCCCAGAGATTAGCTCCCTGAGCCAAACTGGCTGCCCCGCACCCTTGGCCTGTGTGGTGAAAGCCGGCTAGATGTCGGGAGGAACGCAGTCCATTCAACGAATCCTCCATTCTCTGTTTAATCGAGTTACCTGAAGAGAATGGGGGCAAGCCAAAGGGTCCTGGGTGGGTGTTCAGGCGATGCTGAACAGACCCCTAGGCTCACAGGACCCTGGGTCGGACCCCCTCAGCCTCAGCTCTCCCCGGCTAGGGTCTCCTTCCTCCCTCCACTCCTGGAGTTCTGAGATCAGAGGCCTGCTGACAGCGGCTCGGAAAGGCTCACGGTCAAGTGCACAGCATGGACACTGAGAGCTCATTCATCCACTTCTCCTGCCTGAGTTCCCTGTGACCCTGTACCCTCTGGTCCAGCCAGCACCAAACGGAGACTTCATTCTCAAATGCGAGTGAGAAGGGAAAGTGTTAATCCCTCAGCCGGGCTCGACTCTTTTTGCGGCCTCCTGGACTGTAGCCCACCAGGCTCCTCTGCCCATGGGGGTTCTCCAGTCAAGAATACTGGAGTGGGTGGCCATTTCCCTCTCCAGGGCCTCTTCCCAACCCAGGGATCAAACCCACGTCTCCAGCATCGCAGGCAGATTCTATACCATCGGAGGCACCAGGGAAGCCCCAACCTGCTTTCAGATAACACCTGCCAGACAGCTCCTGCTTCACCCCTCCGGTGACTGCCCATCTCCTGCAGGCTTAAGTGCCACCTTGAGGGGTCTCCTGGAACAAGGTGAGCTGTAAATGAATTCATAGAGGATAAAACATTCAAAACTGCTACACCAGGGTGCTCCCCCTGTGGACTCAGTGCTCAGACCAGCCTGTGTCTCCTGGAACCCCAGGCCTTGCTGCCTTTGCACACCTGCTCCCTCTGCACGGAGCACCTCCCAGACCCCGTGCCTGGCACACACGTTCAATTAAAGAAGTAAATGGCAGGGACTTCCCTGGCAGTCCAGTGGTTAAGACTCCAGCTTCCACTGCAGGGGGCACGGGTTCAACCCCTGGTCAAGGAACCAAGGTCTCATATATTACTCGGTGCAGCCAGAAACAAATAAATGCATAAATAAACGGTAGAAGAAAGCTATGGTACATGCCAGCCATGGGTGTGCTTAGGAACATGGACTGTCTTCCAAATCTGGCAGAGAGCTGGAACACAATGAAGGAGGACTAAATGGTTGGGGGTCGGGGACGGGGAGGCATCTCCAGGCCACCCCTCACCCGAGTTCCTGCAGACTTGGGGTCTTGACAAGCCTTTCCCAGCCTCTCATCTTCGCCCGGCTTTTCTTAAAACTTGGGCTTTACTCTTGCCATGCCCAGTCCCCACTCTGGGACCTGCTAAGGACTGATCCTTTCACCTTCAGTGTCCAGAGTGCTGGCTCAGCCCCCGCCCTCCCCTCCTGCTCTCGGCAGTGCTAGATGCAACTGGGCCACATCGCAGGAGCTAATACACGTATCTGGAACAAATGCAGCTTTCCCTGGCCCCTGGCACCCACACCAATATCCTCTTTTTGAGAATTCCTAGAGCTCTTTTAGTGCAAAGTCCTCAATAACCAGTTCCCACAAGGCACGCATTCCCCAAAGCAGCTAATTACCACAATGGCCCCGGGGACGTTACACACCCTGGGCCCCCATTCCAAACCCACCAAGTGAGATCTCTTGGAGGCAGCAAGCCCCACAGGCATGTGTTATCAGCAGGTTGGGGAATGCCTAGCCCCAGGAGTAGGAGAAGGGAATCAGCTCAGGACAGAGCTTTTCTGTCTCCAGAATGGACCCAATGCTTCTCTCCATATCACAGGGCTGTTGCTGGGATCTGGTCACAGGACAGGACACAACAAGGGACAAAATCTACAGCTCTGGGGAGACCTGCAGCTGCAGACAGTTCCGGGCCACCTTCTCCCCTTAGCCTGGATTTGAACCAGGAACACCGGCACGTCTTTTTATCTGAGTCCCTCTAGAATGTTACCAAGCCCGGAGCCCATGGAGATAGGCGGACAATGCCTCAGTGAGTGAGGGGTAACAGGATAGCCATGTGCTGCCCCGACCAAGGAATTTCACCGCTTAAGAGCCCCTGGAGGAAGGCAGGCCCGGACCCAGCGGAGGCCAGGCTCCTCACTCCCTCCCTCTCCATGGGGGCCTCGCAGCTTGAGGACTGGGGCAATCCTGGGGGCCACTCCCCAAGCCAGGTCCCCAGCCGGACCACACTCCTGGGCCTCAGCTCACGAGCTGGAGGCTTCACTTTCCTGAAGTTTTATTTTATAACAGGGGTTTCCCTAGGTGACTCAGATGGTAAAGAATCTGCTTCCAAGGCAGGAGACCCGGGCTCCATCCCTGGGTCGGGAAGATCCCCTGGAGAAGGGAATGGCAACCCACTCCAGTATTCTGGCCTGGAGAATTCCATGGACAGAGGAGCCTGGCAGGCAACAGTCCAGGGGGTCACCGAGGGTCAGACATGACTGAGTGACGAGCCCTTTTTTCCACACTGTAGACAAGTTACATCGGTAAAACATGCTTTTAAACTAAAATAAGTTAAAACATCTCAAAACAACAACAACAAAAAAACCACCTGCAGGAACACCAAGGGCCACAGGAACAAGTTACCCGGCTGACGCAGTAGGCACCCAGGACCACGGTCTGAATCCAGGCCGTGTGTCGCCCTGGACAGACCTCCCTGAGCTTATGGCCACTCAGGGATAAGCCTGCCTTTCCAGGCCACCCGCAGGGACCTCAAGGGCGGCCTTTCCCAACAACTCATCCCAGCTCCCAGCTCATGTGACCCAGCATCCCTGGATCCTGCACACCCAGGCTGTCCCCATCTGGACCCGGATCCTCTGTGGCCCTCTTTCTAGGACACGGGGCACACCATCAGGTCCCCCACTCCTCCGAGCCTCAGTGCCCCCACCAGGGAGGCAAGGATGGCTCAGAGACTCCGCAGGCAGTGAGCCGTCTCCCCCTCTGTCCTGGCTCTTGATGATACCCTCATACATTCCGTAAGGTCTAACAGTGGACAGGTTCTCTCTTTCCTTGCCTTTGGAGGGAAGAGGAACTCCCTCCCTCCAGATCCTGTCCTGAAACACAGGAAAGCTCAGAGTTCCTCTGCTTCTTCCTGCCCTGGCCATGGGGTTCAGAGGGGCTGAGAGAGGGCAGGAGGACAGGGTGCCACTGAGCCTTCTCAGTCCCAAAGGGACCCCTGACCACACCTCCCCAGTCACCTCCAGGGCTGGGATGAATACCCTTCACCAAAGCACCAACGAGTGAGGCTTACTCCACATGAGGGAAATGTCATCCCTTGCCACTAAGAGGCTCATGTCTAGTAAACACAGGATTGGCCTCCTCCGTGATGGACGTGTTTATGTAACGGCCTCTCAACCCAGGTCTGCGGGGCCCTGGCAGGGGGTTGGGGTGGCGGGACTTGGTCAGGCTCCCAGGGTGAGCAGGGAAACGCCCTGCCTGTAAAGCTGCGCCCCCACCCCGCCCTCCGCTGGGGAGGTGGGGATGCTGTTTGCAGGACAGCAGCAATATGGTTCAGCAGATGGTGAGAGGAAGGATATAGGGCAGAAATCGAAGAAGGAGTTTTCTGGGCTTTTTTTTTCTTCTTGATGCCTGCCTACAGTGGAAAAGCTAGGGTGACAGAAGTGGGAAAGCAGGGGTGAGGTGGAGAATCAAGATGGGTTCCAGGAGAGAGGTTGGCAAAAAAATGAGGGGAGTTATGGGGGGCAAAGGAGGAAAGCGGGAGGTGGCCTTGCCAAGAAAGAGTAGGGAGGTAGGGACCAGGAGAGCTGGGAGTGGATGTGTGAGAAGCAGCCGGGCCTGGTGACAGTGAGACACCAGGTCCCAGGATCTGAGATGGTGACACCAAGCTTCCAGGCAAGGCAGACGGAACTCGGGGTACTTCCAAACCGCAGTGGGGAAGTTGGTCACGGGGATGGGCTCTAGAGGGGGAAATTCTGCCTGTCGTGTTGGATTCAGGACGGGGGTGAACACCAAAGTGTGGCCCAGAAACGTTGGCTTGCATATCACAGAAGATGCTTGGCCAGAGACCTCCTGAGATGGGGAGGGGGGGTGGGCGATTCCTGTTAAGGAATCGGAAGTTAGAGGCGGCATCCAGCTGAGACTCCTGCCTCTCCCTGCTCGGCCTGCCTTCCTCCACACCCCCCACCCCGTGGCTGTCCCACCAAGCCTCTTCCCCCTCCAAAAGGGCCTGCGGGGGGGCGGGGGTGGGTGAGGGAGGCATCTGGATGCTGATGGAACTTACTTCCTCCTGGGGAAAGCGGGAAGCCGCAGGGAATGGCGGCTCTCCCTGCCCCACCTCTTCAGACTGAGGAGGAAAAATTGGTCATCTCCTCTCTTTTGGGGGCCCCTGGCTCACACAGATGCAACCTGCTGGTCCCCAGCCACACTGATGATTCAGGTCATTTACTCAGATCCAAGCTAATGAGGTTTTTTTTTTTTTCTGTCACGTAATTAGTTCACTGTGAACTCAGCCTGGAGAGAGATGAGCAAGGGCTGGGCAAGGAGCAGGAAGAAATCAGAGAGGACCATGTCTAGAACAGAGCGGGACTCCAGCTCTAAATGAGGTCCCCTACCCCCCAAAAGCCCAACGACTCCTTCCTCAGCTGTGGGGACCCCTAAAAGCAGATGGGGTGTTCAGAAGAAGGACATCCCACCCCCAGAGCTTCACACAAAGAAAGATGCTGGCGGGGCCCTCCTGTGAGGCCCCAGTAGTGGACAGGCCCCTTCCCAGCAACTCCAGGTCCTCAGTAAAAGGCCCTGCCCTCTCTCTACATTTCTGAACTGACCACCTGCTGGGGGGCGTCCCCCTTCAAAGGCAAAGGAGCAGGAGGAGGAAGCAGATGGCCCAGGCTGAGGTCCATCTGCCCCACGGGCGCTCAAAGGTCACCATGCCGCCGAAGGAGGGAGCGGTCTGCCGACGCTGCCTGTCCCCACCACACCAGGGGTCCTGGCACATCGGCCAGCAGCGTGCCCCCACTTCCTCTGCCCCTCAGCTGCCAAATCCAGGCCTGAGACCCTAGAGAAAGGAGCGCTGGGTAACTCAGCGGCACACGGTTCCAGTTTCCAACGCCTGGTACCCTGGAGGTCGGTCAGCGCCCAGGAGCCCCCAGCTCGCCTCTGGAGCCGCTCCCTGGAGAGCAGCGGCGGGTGATCGGCGCGCGATGGACCCAGTGATGGCGACACTGGCCTGGCCGAGGCCTCTCACGAGGCCCCCGGTGCCCCAGCCCCGCGCCAGGCCTGCCCCGCTCCCGACCGCCGCGGCGTGCGGGGTGTGTGTCGGCAGAGAGGGCCTCGGCGAGCGCCACCCTCCGGGGCCCGCGGGCGCCGGGCCCGGGAACGCTGCCATCCACTAACGGCAGACTCCGATTCACCGCTGCGAGGCGGGCAGGGCCGGGGCGGCAGCTGAGACGCCTCTCGGGCAGCGGCCCCACCTCCTGGCCCGCCGAGGCCCTCCGCCGCGCCCACCCTCCTGGGCCATGCCCGACCAGACCGGGCCCCAGGGCCCCGGAACCTCCGCGGCTCCGAGAGCACCCGTCCCCGCAGCGACACCACCCTCACATCCCGGAGCACGCAGACCAGAAAACGTGTCCCCCGGCATGAGACCTGCCCCCCAGCCCCAAAGTGTCGCCAGACGAGAAATGGCGAAGCCTGGCCGCCGGCTATGCAGCGCCAGCGATCGGCAAACCGCGTGGCCCCGACCTCAGGCGCGCGAGGACCCCCAGACCAGGAAAGCGTGGCCAGAACGGGCCCGCGAAGCCCCCCGCCGGGGCCGGAGAGGCCACCGCGCCCCGGCTCCCGCAGCCCCCGGCTCCGCTCACCCTCGATGGAGATGACGTGCTCCCGGATCTGATTCTGCAGCGCCAGGTCCTCGATGCGCTCGATCAGGTCGTAGATGGCGTAGATATTGGGATGCACGGACTCGAAGCGCTGGATCTCGGCCCGGATGGCCGCCGAGTTGGAGAGCGCGAACTGCTGGGGGGGCCCGCCGGCCAGCTGCTGCGAGGGACCGCCGCCGCCCCCGGCCCCCGGCCCTGCGCCGCCGAACTGCCCGCCGCCCCCCGCGCCGCCGCCGCCGCCGCCTCCCGGCGCCGCCAGGCTCGGCTGCTGCTGCGGGCTCTGTCCCCCGCCCGCCTGGAAGTTCATGGCTCCGGAGCCGCGGGGCCCGAGGTGGGCCCGGCCGGGGCCCGGGGCGGCGCTGCGGCGGCGGCGGCGGCGGGCGTGCGCGCGGGGCTGGCGGGGCCGGGACTACGGAGCGGGCGGCGCGGGGCTAGTGCATGGGGCCGAAAGCTGGGGGCCAAGGCCAGGAGGCGCCACTGCGCACGCTGGGGCCGCTGCTGCCGGGCGCTCCCCGGCGCCGCGATCCCGCTGCCTGGAAGCCGCCTCCAGCGGCAACAACAACGGGACCGGGAGCGCGCGGCCCGGGCCCTCCCCCCCGCGTCATGCGCACGCACCACCGCCCCCGCCGGCTCCGGCACACGCAGCCCGAGCCCCCCTCCCCGCCGCCCCCGCCCCTCCTGCGCGCGGGCCCCAGCGCCCCCGCCCCTCGCTCGCTGGCTGGCAAAGCAGCCTCCACCCCCGAGCCGCGCGCTCAGCCCCGGCGGCCGGCCCCTCCCACCCAGCCTGGGCCCTTCCGCCTCCTTTCCAGCCCCCACCACACCAGCTGCGAGGGCCACTCGCTTGGAAGGGACAGCTGCCCTGCCCGCCTCGAGGCCCCAGCTGTCGCTTTCGTCCCCCTGCGCTGGTCTGGGTGGAGTGTCTGTTCTCCGGGTAGTGCCGGGATGCTGATGAACGCGGCTGGTGGGCCAAGGATGGTCGCCGGCCCGGACCCAACTGCGCCTCGCCTACACTGCCCTGCCGTCCGTGCGGCACAGGCTCCCCTGTCCCTGCGCCCAGAGGTCACCGCTAGAGACCACGCCAACTCAGGGTTCTTTCTCAGGCCCTCCCTGGACTTTCCATTGCCGGCTGCGGGCACCGAGGCTGGGAATCTGGGTCCCGGGTTTCTATTTCCAGTTCTTCCTGAGACCTTCATCTGTGGGGCCCTTGAAGATGACACTTGAAACAACGACCTCGCTCTTATCTTCCAGCCTCTCCTAAAAGATCCCCACTGCCGAACTGGTGGAGGATTCAGTGAACGCTGCTGGACCTCCCTGGAAAGGGGAAGGAAGAAAAGAATCAAGTATTATGCCTTCTTCCCCCACTCACCCCATGTAAGACACTCACCAGGGTCCACATGATGGCCTGTTTTCCTTGTTTTCTCTCCTTTGTCCATCCTGTGTTCCTGTCCACTCCCAGGGCCAGGAAGCCCCCTTCAATGTCCTAGTTCCTCTGCATCCTCATTGCTAAAGCTGAATGCAGATTCGCTAGCCACCCCCTTTCCCCCCAACTTTTCCTAAACCCCATACAAGGTGGCTTGTGCAGAACCCTGGCCCCAGCCAATCAGCCTGCTGGGACTCTACCCCGATGTCCCCTGGCACAGTTGACAGATACCATCCTTTTTACATACACTTACACTTCCCAGGCCAAGCTGGGTATTTTCCCAGCATAAAGTTGGCCCACCATTTAAGCTACCCACAACCACTTGACCCCAGTACCAACCTGGTCACCATTCCTAAGTATCTTGGACTTTCCAAAGAACCTGGTGCAAGCTAATCAACACCTTGGGGCCTCCCAAGCTCCAGAGAGGTGTGGGTCCTACCTACCTGCTTAATCTGAGAATGTCTTTCACCCTCTTTGGGTTTCATCTGAAAAAATATAGTGGTTGAACAGATCATCTAGCCTGATGTTCTGTACGTCTAAAAGCAGTACCCAACATATATTTTAGATGCTTAATTAGAACTGACAGCAAGAAGTTGCAGTAGGTACCTCCCAGGAGAGATGCTGAAGGTAAAGAGCCCCTCGAAAGTATTGCCCCAGCAGTCGACACACACCTGTTTTAGCACTAGTGGGCTAATTGTCTGTGTCCTCTGTTAGTACATTAGCTACATGAGGGCATGGGTACAGTCAGATTTGCCATTGTATTCCCAGAGTTTGACCCAGTGCCCAGCACATGGTATACATTTAGTAAATACTTCTAGAATAAATGGATAAATGGGAAGGAACCAGAGATAAGTTATTAATAGTTCTGTATGTTGTAATTCTAAACTGACAGTCCCAAGGCAACATTTGGAGTGTTTGCTCCCATAAGTAGGCACAGGCTATCAGGGCACCAGGGTACATTACTTTTAATCAAGACTGACCTATAAAGTCTGTGGCTATAGGAGCCCAAAGGAAGGAGGGAAACACCCATAGAAATTAACTTGGCTCAGACCACACAAGGCTCAACATCACCTGTACAGTGATACTCTAAGGATACAATTTCTGAGCCCAAATTTGAGTGGAGGAAGTGTTCTAAGTGAGTAAATGTCTACCATGTGACAGATCCCCTATACAGTTTTCACACTTCTTTAATAAAACACCGAATTTTCCCCATTACAATTGTTTTCCAAGGTAAGTTTTAAGAACAAAGAAATTTAGGTTCATATAGATTCAATAACGCACTCAAGGTCATATATTTGATAAGCACAGGATAAGGGGTCAGAATTTTTTTGCCAGGTTCCCAAGTCCATGCTCCTCACACAGTCTTACAGGAGCCCAGTGGAGGAGGGGCCAGGTAAATAAGGCAGCCCCAAGCCCCCCCGGAGGATGAGATGGTTGGATGGCATCACTGACTCAATGGACATGAGTTTGGGTAAACTCTGGGAGTTGGTGATGGACAGGGAGGCCTGGCGTGCTGCAGATCATGGGGTTGCAAAGAGTCGGACAGGACTGAGCGACTGAACTGAACTGAAATGAAGCCTCCCATGGCCAGCCATGAAAACCCATCTCCTCAGCCAGCCTGGCGGGGACAGCCCATGGCTACTGGGCTCTGGGCTGAAGAGTCAATGTGCAGGGTCCACTCTGACTTAAGAGTAGGACGGCGTAGGGTCCACCTGCGCTCCGCAAAGACTGCATCACCAAACACGGGGGTGGGGGGTGGGGGCGGTGATATGACAAGCTCAGCCAGAAACCAGCGTTAGCTGGTTTCTGATGTGATACACGTCCTGGCTGCCCGCGGGCGAGGGAGAGGATCCTGCTGTCCCCTACCCCGCCCCGAACCTCTGCGGTCTAGTACAACCTCAAAGGCGCCCCCGCCAGCCCCTCAGCGACCTCTGGGCGCTGGGCGCAGGCGGCCGAGCCCCGCACGTGGGTCCGCAGCGCAGAACGCTGGACTGCGCATACTTCCAGACTACAAGACCCACAATGCTCCGGGCGGCGGCGGCAGCGGGGAAGGAGGGGGTGCCTTCAGGTGTCTGCGACCTCGCCACCTCCCGCCCGGAAGTGCCCGAGGGTCCGCTATGGAGCTGGCGGAGTCGGGCGGTGAGTCCCAGCGCCTTGGCCACCCCACCCCGCTGCCCCAGCAGCTGGCCCAGCTGGCCCCGCCCCGGGATCTCCAGCGCCCGCCAGCCACTCGGGGTGTGGGGGCTGGCGGCGGGAAGATGCGAAGGGTGGTGGAGGATGGAGGTGGGGAGGGCAAAGACTCGGATTCCCAGGCGAGACCAGGGGTCTTGCAGCAGGCTGGGTTTGGAGACGCTTCCCAGGGGAGGTGCGGGGTCGGGACGCCTCCGGTGGGGTTTGAGTGGACCAGGGGGGGCCGAGTTGGGGTGAGGGTAGGGGTGGGGGGTAGGGGTGCGGGGGTGGGAACCCTCGGAGGTTCCAATTTGCCAAAGGGCAGCAGTTTGACATTTGGAGTGGGGAAGCCTTGGGAAGACGTCCTGTGCTGCGGGGGCGGGGGGGGGGGGGGTGTTGGCTGAATTATAAGGGGGCGGTGTGCGTGTATGCGTGTGTGCTGTGTGTGTGTGTGTATGTGTGTGTAGAGACCTTTTTTCTTCTCTCTTGGAGAAACTTTAGCGATGGAGCAGTATTAACAGATAGGCTTTGCTATGAAATAGGCAAAGGAGTAGATAAACTTTGAGATGACCTAGGTGGGAAGAATAGGTAAGCTTTGGGGTGGTTTGGTGGGGGCTGCATTTAGGGGAGAGGCTGCTTAGAAGGTCAAAGCTCTGACTTCAGAATAGGGTTTCGGTGAACTGGGGAACTGCTTCAACATCTGAAATTTAGGTTACAGAAAATTAGGACTTGTGATTTGGTGTTGGGAAGAGGTAGGTGGGGCAAGTTTGGGGTGGCCAGGTGTCAAGCAGTGTATGTCCCAGGGTAGGGCTGGGATAACTGGAGGAATGAGGACTGTGGGAGAGTTGTGGTGGGGTGAGGTCAGGGGCCCCCTGAAGTTCAGAGGGCTCTTGGCGGGTGAACCAGCCCCTCACGGGTTCTTTGTGCCTCTCCAGCTCGGTAGCACGGCGGGCAAGGCAGGTGCCATGGCCCTGATTGAAGGGGTAGGTGATGAGGTGACCATCCTGTTCTCGGTGCTTGCCTGCCTTCTGGTGCTGGCTCTCGCCTGGGTCTCAACGCACACTGCCGAGGGCGCCGATCCACTGCCCCAGCCGTCAGGGACCCCAACACCAACGCAGCCCAGCGAAGCCATGGCGGTCACGGACAGCATCAGAGGGGAGGCCCCAGGAGCTGAGACCCCCGGCCTGAGACAGCGAGGTCAGGCGGCACCACCAGAACCCAGCGTGGGGCTCACAGCAATGCCGCCACCTCCGGACTCCCCCCAGGAGCCCCTGGTACTTCGGCTGAAATTCCTCAACGATTCCGAGCAGGTGGCCAGAGCCTGGCCCCACGACACCATCGGCTCCCTGAAAAGGTAAGCCGGGAGGAGGACAGGAAAGAAGTGCTAAAGAGTGGGGCAGTCCTAGAAGGGCCAGCAAAGATCCAGGAGATCCTCTTATAGATGAGGAAACTGATGAGGAACAACACACTGTGTTGTTCCCCTGAAACAGGAGGGCCCCCCACACACACACCGTGGAGGCCAGCGGTGAGGGTGGGAGAGTTATTCCGGACCAGGGGCCAGGAGTGCCTGAGACCCACTCTATTACCCAGGTCCCTCTCTCCTCAGGACCCAGTTTCCCGGCCGGGAACAGCACGTGCGACTCATCTACCAAGGGCAGCTTCTAGGAGACGACACCCAGACGCTGGGCAGCCTTCACCTCCCTCCCAACTGTGTCCTCCACTGCCACGTGTCCACAAGGGTGGGTCCCCCCCACCCGCCCTGCCCACCGGGGTCCGAGCCAGGCCCCTCCGGGCTGGAAGTAGGCAGCCTGCTGCTGCCCCTGCTCCTTCTGCTGCTTCTCCTGCTCTGGTACTGCCAGATCCAGTACCGGCCCTTCTTTCCCCTGACCGCCACTCTGGGTCTGGCCGGCTTCACCCTGCTCCTCAGCCTCCTGGCCTTTGCCATGTACCGCCCGTAGTGCCTCCGCGGGCTCTTGGCCATGCCGCTGGCCCCTCGGGACCTTGCTCGCCACGACAAGGTGGGAGCTGCTGTCTGCCCAGGCCCGCCTCTCCGACTTGCCTCTTCCCGCTACCCTGGAGCCCAGCGCTGCGCCGCAGGGCACTCCGGGGGTCGGTGGAGGCCCCTCCCTGTGACCTTCCTGGCTCTGGGCCACGTCCCGGGGCAGCTGGCCCTCAGTGCCCCCTGACAGTGGGCTACCCCAGGTCAGACAGCTGCTGTCACTGCCTAGGCCCTGGACAGAGTGGGGCCACGCGCCTGGGCCCCTAGGGCTCAGCCTGAGGACCTGGGCACCTCTTAGTCCCGGATCACTCCTTGGCTGGTTTGGGGACCCGAGGACTGGGAAGGGCTGGAGAAGGGGAGTCGGGATGGGTAGAAGGGGCTTTCTGGAACACCTGCAGATTAAATAACTGTGAAGTTTTCACTCTTGGCCTAGAGTCTGCGTGTGTGGGTCGGGGAGGGGGGCTGCCGGGAGCTCTTGCCTACTGGGAGAAAAGGGGTGGGCCAGACGCTTCGCCCTGCCCTGCCCGTCCAGCCCAACCGCTGCCAACTCCCCTCTGCACCCCAATCTCAGCCCCCAGCCCTTTGGCCCCGCCCCGGTCCCGCCCCAGTCCTTTGGCCCCGCCCCACCCGGCGCCGCGCGTGCGAGTGCGCGCGCAGCTTCCCGGAAGCAGGGGGCGGGGCGCGCGGCGCCTTGGCTCGCGGGGCTTGCCGGGAGCCACGTCTTTTGCTGGCGGAGGACTTACTTGGCTCGGCGATTGGCGTCCGGGCTGAGCGGTTCGGGGGCTGCCGGGAAGATGGAGGACTCGGTGGCCCCCTGATGAGGAGGCCGCGGGGGGAGCCCGGCTCCCGGGCCCCGAGACCGACTGAGGGAGCGACCTGCGCGGGGCCTGGGGAGTCATGTAGGGGTGGCGCCTGCGGGGCGGGCCGCGGGGAGGGGCGGCGGGAGTTGGTGTTGGCGACCGCGACCACGGTCTCCTGACAGTACCCCCGGGCCGCGGGTGGGGGTGTGTGTGTAGTGGGGGCCCCCCTGACACCGCCGACTCCGCGCCGTAGCGCAGGCCGCGCCCGCGGGCTCCACGGGCGCCCTCCGAGGTGGGCCTTGCGTTCTCGTTTCACAGGCGAGAAGGTTTGGGCAGGGAGACCGAAGCCACTTGTCCAAGGTCACGCAGCTGGTAAGTGGGAGCGCCCAGCATGGAACCCAGGACCGCGGAGCCCGCGCTCCACCCTCCGGTACCGCCGCCGCCTCCTGCGGGAGGGGGAGGTGGTCGGGGGTAGGGGGGAGCGTATCTGTGGGGCGAGCTGGGCTCCAAGCTGGGCGCGACCACTAACCAGATTCGGGACCTCGGGGCTTGCCTTAACCCCCTCGCCTCTCTGGGCCTTGGTCTCTCCACCTGTGAAATCGAGATAGTACCAGCCCCTGCCTACCTCCTCACTGGCGTGTCAGAGGAGGATCAGAGGAGATGATGCATGTGGAATTGCTCTGTAAAAATCCCTCCGTGAGAACTCTGAAGGATTCCGATTGCTCTCGCAAAGGTTGGAAGGAGTCAGAGAGGGGTGGGTTGGGGAAGAGGACCAGAGCAGTCACAAAGAAGGGCGAAGAGAGCCCGGGTTGCTCTGACCCCAGGCTTCTCGGGATGGGGAGTGAGGTGAGGAGTAGAGAGCTGGTCTTTCTCCCATTTGGAGAATACCTCACTCCCTTTTCTGGGCCACCCCTCAGGGTCTCCAGCACCCAACTCCATGCTTCGAGTCCTGCTCTCTGCCCAGGCCTCCAGTGCTCGTCTGTCTGGCTTGCTGCTGCTCCCACCAGTACAGCCCTGCTGTCTGGGACCCAACAAATGGGGAGACCACCGGCCTCCTGGAGGAGGCCCCCGTGCAGGCCCTGTGCAGGGGTTGCAGCGGCTTCTGGAACAGGCGAGAAGCCCTGGGGAGCTGCTGCGCTGGCTGGGGCAGAACCCCACCAAAGTGCGTGCCCACCACTACCCTGTGGCACTTCGTCGTCTAAGCCAGCTCTTGGGGTCTCTGCCGCGGCCGCCTCCCGTGGAGCAGGCCACACTGCAGGACTTGAGTCAGCTCATCATCCGAAACTGCCCCTCCTTTGACATTCACACCATCCACGTGTGTCTGCACCTTGCAGCCTTACTGGGTGAGGACGGTGTCTAGGGGTGGGTGGGTGTTAATGGAAGGATAGAGAAACTGTAGCAGACCCACCCGAGATCACTGACAGATCCCACCTCTGGCTTTGCCAGGAACGGCACACTTGCTGAGTGATGCCACACTTGCTGCTGCTCTGCAGAATCCACAACGGTTATCACGAATCAAGCAGCATGAGTCGGAGCTTAGATTAGGGTGCCACCCCTTTTTTGTTGTTTAGTCGCTAAGTCATGTCTGGCTCTTCTGTGACCCCATGGACCATAGCCCAGCAGGCTCCTCTGTCCATGGGATTCCCCAGGCAAGAATACTGGAGTGGGTTGCCATTTCCTTCCCTAGGGGATCTTCCGGACCCAGGGATTAAACCTGTGCATTGGCAGGTCTCTTCTAATACAGTGCCCTAGGGAGCCACTGCAATTTTATCACCATTGGCAAGAGACGAGATCCTACTACCTTCCCTGTATAGGGTCTTCCCCACAGACTGTTGTGATACCTTTATTGACGTGGTAGTTCCCATTTCTCTGGTGGTTCCGCGTGCTCTGTAGCAGACCTTCCAGCCCAGAAAACGGAGATGAGAAGGACTGGGGATTCACTAAAACTGCAGGATTGCAGCAGAGCAGAGCAGCTCCTTCCCTGCCTCCTTTGACCCTCTGCCTCTCAGGCTTCCCATCAGATGGGCCCCTGATTTGCACCCTGGAGCAGGAGCGAAGGTTCCGTCTCCCTCCGAAGCCACCGCCCCCTCTGCCGCCTATCCTTCGCGGTGGGCAAAGGTTGGAAGCCGCTCTAAGCTGTCCCCGTTTCCAGCGGCGGCCTCAGCAGCACCTCATCCGCAGCCTGGCAGGTGCTGGAGAGGGGGACAGGTGATGGGGGGGTGGGGGCAGGCGGTATCTGCTGGAATCTTGCCCAGGTCTGGCCTGAGGGTCCAGCATGATAAGTTGTTCTTCACAGAGGCCAGGCCCGAGGAACTGACTCCCCACGTGATGGTGCTCCTGGCCCAGCACTTGGCCCGCCACCGGTTGAGGGAGCCCCAGCTTCTGGAAGCCATTGCCCACTTCCTGGTGGTCCAGGAAGCCCAGCTCAACAGCAAGGTGGGATTGCCTCCCACCTTCCCAGGCTCCTCTCCTGATGGTTCTCAAGACACCCTGGCCGGCCTAGCTGCCCACCCCTCCCCCCTTGTCCACTTGATTGGCTGCTACTTAATGCAGCAGACAACCCACCTAGGCTCTCTGTCCTCTCCCCTGGGGTACCTCCTAGGCTCACACCACCACTGGCTTGTCCAACCCCCCCAGGTACACCTGGTTCTCTGCACTTCTCCAAACACCGTTAGCCACTGTCTTAGCTTGGTTGATCCCACTCCACCAAGTCTTTAGGGCCAGAACCCACAGCCATGTCTCTGCTTGTTTGGAGACTGACCTCACGGGGCTCGAGCAGTGCTTATGCTGTTGAGCATCTGTGCTGTAGAGGGGACTGTCCTGCCTTTCCAGTGACTGATGTTATCAGCTTGCAGGCCAATCATTCCTGTGGTTCAGCTTGTAAAGAAGACCAGAGAACCTTCCCCCTGGGTGATGGGCTGCTCTTTGCCCCACAGGTGGTACAGAAGTTGGTCCTGCCCTTTGGGCGGCTGAACTATGTGCCTCTGGAGCAGCAGTTTATGCCCTGCCTTGAGAGGATCCTGGCTCGGGAAGCAGGGGTGGCCCCCCTGGCAACTGTCAACATCTTGATGTCACTGTGTCAGCTGCGGTGCTTGCCCTTCCGAGCCCTGCACTTTGTCTTTTCCCCTGGTTTCATCAACCATGTCAGTGGTGCGCAGACTTCGGGGGCTGGCTGTGTCCTGGAGGGCCGGGGGGCCGGGGAAGCAGGAGTGAGGGTCTGCACCAAAGTAAGCCTCGTCCTGCTTTCCCCACAGGCACCCCTCATGCCCTGATTGTGCGGCGCTACCTCTCCCTGCTAGACACAGCGGTGGAGCTGGAGCTCCCAGGATATCAGGGCGCCCGCCTTCCCCGAAGGCAGCAAGTGCCCATCTTCCCCCAGCCACTCATCACTGACCGCGCCCGCTGCAAGTACAGGTGGGTGGGCAGTTGGGGGAGGGGAGGGGTCGGCTGGCGAGGAGCACCCGGGTAGACCGGCCTGGGGGACCCTGAGCTGTCTATGCTGCTGTGCTCTGGGTCACCAGAAAGCTAAGCCCGGAAGGCCATTTCCCAGCATGGGTGTGGAAGTAGGTGGGACCAAGCTAAAAAGAGTGCCCTGGGGGACCTTCTGACCCGGGCTCCTCTCCCTTCAGTCACAAGGACATAGTAGCAGAGGGGCTGCGCCAGCTGCTGGGGGAGGAGAAATACCGGCAGGACCTGACCGTGCCTCCAGGCTACAGCACAGGTGAGCTCCGGGTGGGCCGGCGAGCCCCCGGGAAGCAGAGCCTCCGCCGGAAGCCAGTGGCTCTTTCTCTCCCGGCCCCGCAGACTTCCTGCTGTGTGTCAGCAGCTGCGGCGCTGTGCTGCCCGTGAGAGCCCAGGACCCCTTCCTGCCCTACCCTCCCAGGTCCTGTCCCCGCGCCACCCGGGACCCTGCCCAAAGGTAAGGCGGGAGCCTGGGAGAGCCTCCCCGGCCCCCACGCATAGCGCCTGAGCCGCAGTCCCTTCCTCTCCAGGGTGGTGCTGATGCTGCGGGAGCGCTGGCACTTCTGTCGGGATGGCCGGGTGCTGCTGGGCTCCCGAGCCCTGCGGGAGCGGCACCTGGGCCTGATGGGTTACCAGCTCCTGCCGGTGAGGCCCCGCCCCCATCCCACGCCATACCCTGCGGCCCCGCCCACACCGTGCCACGCCACGCCCCCACTCGACCCGGCTGCTAGCTCCCCAGCCCCAGGGATGACGACTTATGTCCTCTGCCCCACAGTTACCCTTTGAAGAACTGGAGTCCCAGAGAGGCCTGCCCCAGCTCAAGAGCTACCTGAGGCAGAAGCTCCAGGCCCTGGGCCTCCGCTGGGGACCTGAAGGGGGGTGAGGGGTGCACACGGGCTCAGGATGGCCCCCTCGTGGGGGTGGACAGTTTGCACTTTGCTTCCCTCTGATTTGTCATTAAAGTCCCTTTCCTTCCCCATCGCACGTTTTGTTTCTGGGACGGGTGGGCTGGGTCCCCCCACGCGTTTCCCATTCACACCCGGCTGACATTGACACAGACACACAGAAGACTAGGGGTAGGTGGGGGCCGAAGCACTTTACTGCGGAGGGCTGGGGGGAGGGCCTTAAATTATTCACTTAAATAAAAATGAGGAGGGAAGAGGATGGGGAGAGCACCCCCCAGCCCCTGTCCCCTCTGTCCGTCCAGGCAGCAGTCACACAGGCATGGGCATCTCGTTGTACTCGTCCACTCCCTCCCGCTCATCAAACACCGGTTCTGCCTCGTTAGCATCCAGCTGTGGGCCAGGACAGAGTCAGGAAGGTGGGCGACCTCCCAGCAAGACCGCGTGGGTGGGGCCGGGCGAGGCTGGGAAGGAGCGCAGGCCTTACGTATTTCATCTCCCGCTCGGTGAATATGCGGGTCAGCACCACCATGCGAAGCGGCACCGTGAGGATGAGGATGAAGGGGAAGGCCAGGGAGGCCGCGGTGGACATGACCGCCCAGAGCACGGCCAGGCAGAGCAGCTGCAGGGCCGTGAACAGGTGCATACGCAGGGTCCGGACCTGGGGGCGGAGTGACACAGGGCGAGAAGGGTGAGCTCGGGCCCGGGAGGGCCATCCGAGCCTGCCATGACCAGATGACAGCCCCTCTCCCCTCCGCAGGGGCAGGCAGAAATGCCTGCGTAGGTGCTTACGGGAGCCAGGTCTGCACAGGCTGAATGGTGGCTGGCCAGGGTGCGTAGATGGGGAGCCGGAGGGTGACCCACACAGACTGGGCGGGGGGAGAGGTGTGGGGCCCTTCCCAGCCAGGTCTCACCTTCTTGACATAGGTGACATCTGGGTGGTGTTTGGGTGGCATGAGCAGCAGGTGCAGCCGCTCATAGAACTGGATCCCGTTCAGGGAGGTCACGCCCATGTATAGGAAAATCCCGAAGAGCACAGCCAGGGGGATCTGCCGGAGCAGATCCCCGATGACCAAGGAGAGGCCTGCGGGGTGAGGGGGAGGAACAGCTGGCCCCGGGGCGCTCTACCCCTCCACCCGAAGTGGCCATGGCCATGAGACCCCCTCCGGGAAGGCTGGGAGGAAGAGGCGAACATACCCACGAGCAGGGCCACCAGCAGCCCTGTCACCCGCTGCTCCTTGACCTCCTGGATCTTGGGCTTGTCCCCAGGCGCCACCGCCTTGCTCATGACCGTGAGCGCATTTGCATGTGTGACGGAGCGGACAGTGGCGGCGGCCAACCAGGGCAAGCCGAAGAGGGCACAGATGCCGCCCATGGCCACGATGAGCAGCAAGTCCAGGTGGAAGCCGGAGCCCTTCTGAAGCATGCGCTCCTTCTTGGAGATGATCAGCCTGAGCAGGGACAGGCACGCCCTGAGTCCCAGGCCCCCGCCCAGCCTGGCAAACAACTGGGTCTTTCCAGAGCACCCAGGCAGTCACTTCTGTTTCTGGAACCTGGAGGTCCCTGCCCATCCCCTTCAGGATGAGGGTTCCATCACGGAGCTGAGTCCTATCCCAGTGGCCACCCCCACCCCCTGGACAGGCAGCCAGTGTGTACTGTGTCCATGTGGGCACATTTCAGTGGGATTTTCTGTTGTCTACCAACTTCAGCAGCCAGCCTGCCGGGGGGCTCCAGCCCCTCCATGCAGCAGGTCGTCCCTGTCTGCACAGCGACCCCTCTGCCAGGACCACTCACGTGGTGATCTGTGTCTCCATGAAGATAAGGATGAAGACCAAGATGGCGGGCAGCAGGCTGGCAACCATCATCCACACAGGGAAGGCGCTCTTCTCCCCCAGGGGGTTGATGACCCAGCCCCGCTTCTCTGGGGCTGTCACTGAGAAGCCGCTGGGCACGCTCAGCTTCTGTAGGGCAGAGGGTGGGGCTAAGGCGAGTGAACCTTGGTGGGGGGCATGCCCTGAGCTGCACTGTTTCTGGAACCTGGAGGTCCCTGCCCATCCCCTTCAGGATGAGGGTTCCATCACGGATGGGCACGCTAAGCGTGTGCTGTGGGAGAGGCTGGGTATCTGCCGGGTTTAGAAGCAGCTTTGGTCCTGGGGGTCTGGAGTCCAGCACCCCCTCACCGCTGCGTGTGCACCACCATACCTGGGTGTAGGTGTCCTCAATACTGTAATCCACAAGCACCATGATGAGAATGGCGATGGGCACCCCGAAGTCCCCAATGACGCGCCGTACCTGTGGGCAAGCACCTGGCTCAGAGGCCCCACACCACCATCCAGGCCCGATAACCCCCTTCCTTCCCCTGCCCTGGGGCTTTATGCCTCCCTCGGGCCTGCCAGCCCACATACCCGGCCGGGGAAGAACCGGCTGTTCTTGAATTTGCGCAGGAAGAAGGCGATGAAGAAGGTGCCGGCCATGAGAATCAGCGACAGCAGGGCAGTGTTGGGCTGGCCCCGGGGCCTGCCCTGCCCGGGCGGCCTGGCTGAGCTCTCGTTCCTTGGCCCCAGCGTGGTTCCTGCCCTAGGCCATGTGGCATTCTCACCACTGTCTGCCTCGGAGCTGTTGGAGATGGAACAGCCGTGGAGGGGGTGCTCCTGGAAGATCTGGGGAGAGAACGAAGAACTCCATACGCTTAATTGGCCAGAGGTCTGGGACTGAGTGTGTTGGGTGGGACAGAAGGGCCCGGGATAGTCGGCCTGCCCTCAAGGAGCTTGTCTTAAGAAAATGACCAAGGTGAACAGATGGGAGCGCAAGACCACTAGGGATTAAGAGAGGGGGGCTGGTCTAACTGGGGAAGACGGCTGGGAACGAGGCTCCAGACAGGCCTGGAGGAGCATCCAGGGGAGCGTGGCGAACCCTGCGGACACGTCTGATCCTGACCCAGACACAGACGTGAGAGCGTGTCTGTTAACTCGGGGGCCTTTCTCTCTGACTTTCTGGATCCTCTGCCACCTTATCAAAAGCACACGTCACCTTTGTTATTAAAACTAGGTGAGTCTTTGAGACTGATCTGAAGTCACGGTGTATGTGTTAGCAACAGGCCTCACACATGGAGAACCCAGGGGCAGGAGGCCCCCAGTTCCCTCGCGGGCCCTACCCACCTTCACCAGCTTGTAGAAGGTCTCGTAGATGAAGATGAGCGAGATGAGGAAGGCAAAGATCTCCTGGGTGAAGCGGGAGACGAAGCGCACCAGGAAGCTACCCTCCAGGGCCACCATGAGCAGGGCCAGCAGCACCAGCCAGAAGCCGATCCACACGCGGCCCACCAGGTACTCCAGGTTGTTGCTGCTGCAGAACTGGGGCGGGCAGGAGGAGGGGGTGGGCGGAGTCAGGCTCAGAGCCTGGGGACTCCCGAGGAGTCGGGGGTCGGGTGGGGGGAGTGTGGGGGGCAGATGCAGAGAAAGGGAGAGGGAGCTGAGCCGGGCAGGTGGAACCAGCACCAGTAGCCTGTGGCCGCTCACCGAGAAGAAGGCCTCCTCAAAGACTAGCAGGGGCCCCGAGAAGCCGATCACCAGCAACGGCTGGGCCCCCAACAGGCAGAAGAGCACGCCCTGGATGGCCGTGGACATGATGAGCTCCGACACCCCGATCAGGTCCTGCGTCTTCTCCCCTAGGGCAGCAGGAGCCCTCTCAGGGGCTGGTGGCGGGGCATGGGGGGTCGCACCCTCCCCTCTCCTCCCTAAGCCCCTCCTTACCCAGCAGCCCCCCAAAGGTGATGGCGGGAGACAGGGCGGCAAAGTAGATGAAGATGACGGCGGCCAGGCACTGGGGGTCCAGCGCGTCCCGGAAGTCGCTCAGGTAGTGGGGGTAGCGGCGCCGCACATCTCGGATCAGCCCCCCAAAAGGCCGGCCCGTCCGCCGCAGGGGATCGTCTTCCACCGCACCGGCCACCTCTACCATCTGCAGGAGCGCTGCAGCCCGGGGCCTGCGTCAGGGCGCCTACCCTCCCGCCCTCTCTCCTGACACCACAGCCCGACCTGGCGGCCCCGACCCGGCGGCCCCGACCCAGCCCCCTGGCTCGTACTGGCCCCGTACCCTTATCCTGGGCGGACTTGGGCTCCAGCCCGGCCCCCGGGGGCAGCAGCCGGCCCTGCTCCTCCCGCTTCTTGAGCATCTGGCGCTGGAAGTGGGCGACCGAGCGCAGCAGCTCCTCGCCCTGCACCTCCGATGGTGGCAGCACCACGCTGCAGTCCAGGAAGGCATTGATGGCCGTCAGCAGGTCCTCCCGCTCGTCCGCCAGGTAGGCCGCCTCATGGAATTGCTGCCGGAGCGGGACCGCGACGAGTGAGGATGCAGGACGAGGGGCCAGGGCCCGGGAGCCGGGTTGGGCACCAGGGGTGGGAGGTAGGGGGTGGGGGTGGCGTGTTGCAGTGGCTGACCTTGTCGGACATGAGGGTGGAGATGGAGCGGCCGATCTCGTGGTAGTCCATGTTGGCGCTGCTCGGGCCCAGCAGCAGGAAGAGGAAGCGCACCGGGACGGGCACCTCCAGCACCGCATCCAGCTCCACCGCCTCCCGTAGCCGCACGAAGGCCATGGTGGGGCGGGCCAGGAACTCCACGCAGCCTGTGGGTGTGTGGCCATCATGGGTGAGAGCCCAGCCTGGGTGGCCCCCAGCCCCCGCCCCACTCCTCGCCCTGCGTACCCACGAGGACCACCGTGGCCTCGGCGTTCTCAGGGATCTTCTCCAGCAGCTTAAGCTCGTGCTTGGACTTGGAGCGAGTGATGCCGGCCGGAGGAGCCGGAGCAGGCGGCTCGCGCTGTGGAGGCGGGAAACCAGGGCTCAGCTGGGCCGCCCTGCCGCTGCCCGCCCCCGCCCCGCTGGCTCAGGGTCCTGCAGCCGCTGGGGTGGCCGGACCTCACCTCAGCAAGGCCGCCTTTTCCCCCTCACCTCTCGCTCCACCTCCAGCCGGGTCTCGGGAACGGCTCCAATGAGGGGCTCTGTGACGTGGGGGTCACTCTCGGCGCCCTGGCCATGGTGATGCCCCAGCAGGGAGCCCAGGGAACCGGCCGAGATGTTGCGGGGGAAGGAGAAGTCCTTCTCGTCGCTCGGGTGGCTGCGGGGCAGCAGGCAGGGAGGTGAGGCGGGCTGGCAGCCGGGGCTGGGGTCGGGCAGGCAGAGTGTGGCGTGCAGGGCCTCACCTGTGTTTCAGCAGCAGGGCCCGCAGCACGTTGGCTCTGTCCTCGGCCTTGATCTGGTCCGAGATGACCATCTGCTCCACCACCTGGTGGGCCACGCCAGGCAGGGTCTGCTGATCCAGGTCCAAGAGCACGGCCCCTAGAATGAGGACGACACAGAGGGGCCTCATCCCCAGCCAAGAATCGGGGTGCTGGGCTGGGAATGGGGGGACAGCCAGAGAGGCACTGCCCAACCCTGAAACCGGCAAGCGGGGCCCAGCTCGGCCTGAGGGCAAGTCCCCAAGCCCTTTCTCCCTGCAGGAATGTTGTGAGGCTCAGCAGAGGCCAGGAAACCCCAGCTTTCAGACAGGCCACCTGGCTAGACCTTGCCCAGACACCCCTTCTGGGAAGCACACAGCAGGAAGCATCCCAGGCTACACACATAGGCTGGACTGCCCTTCGCTGCCAGAAACTTCCTCCAGACCAAGCTGCCTCCTCTGCCGTCCACTTGAGGGCCCAGTTCTGCCCTCTGGAACACGACCCAGCCAGTTGTGGCAGCCCTGAAGCCAACTGAAGGGTAACCCCCACCCCGCCCCGGACTCCTCAGCGTCCCCAAGTCCAGCAGCTGCTCAAGGACACCCAGCCCGTCCCTGCTTTGAGCTGCCATTTCCTAGAGAGTTGAAGGTCCTCTCAAAAGTCACCAGGTCGTTTTCCTGTCAAGGTCAACTCACGGGGACATGGAACAAACAGAACCGAAGGCCCCCTGAGCAGCCAAAAGGCAGACGGCACAGCCTGGCGATCAAGCCCTGCGCTCTGGCACCTCACCCAAAGCCCTCAAGCCTCACTCAGAGCCTAGTAACTCCTAGCTGGTAAATAGTCCTAACAGCAGGTTTCTGAGTCCTCGGCCACTGACAGCAAGTGGGAGCGGTTCCTCAGCAGGAAGGAGGAAACGAGCCAAAAGCAGAACATCAGATGGGAGCACCTGTGCTCATGCGGCAGAGCCCACAGCGCCCTACAGGTTAGGTCACACTGCCCAGAGCCCACACCACCCTACAGGTTAGGTCACACTGCCCAGAACCTCTAGGATCTCAGAAAGCATTCCACCAAGACCATTTAACAACACCTCAGCATCCAAAACATACCAGCTTCAGTTTATCTGAAAATATCACTTAGAGAAGCTGCTTGCTGAAGATGCCAGACCAGAGAAGAGGGTCAGTTCCTGCCCTGCAGTCACCCAACGACAGAGCCCGAGGAACAGCAGGCCTTGCGAGAGGTGACGTCATGACAAGAGATGCTCCCTCCTGGGCTCTGGTGACATTACACACCCTGTTGCTCAAGACAAATGTGTGGGACCATTTGGTCCTCGGAGAACGGGCTTGGGCAAAGGCGATTCTCAGGGCGAGGATGGGCGGGCTGGGTGGGTGCGGGGGCACGCGTTACCATGGGCCAGGGTCCGGCGCAGCTCCAGGAGGCTGCGGAACGAGAGGGAGGCCACGTGGGGCTTCCCCCAGCGCTCCGTCTCCTCCTCCACGTCCTCCTCGAATTTGATCCAGCGCGCCGTCTCCCGCCACTGAGGCTCCTGGTTTTTGTCCAGCAGCAGCTCATTCAGCTCCACAAACACCTTGGGGCAACAGAAGAGGGCGTGGTGGGACGGAGGCTGTGTCCCCGGTGGGCACAGGGTGCAGGCCAGGAGCCCAAGCGAGTTACCAACCCACCTGCGGCTCTCCCTCGGCTGTGAAATAGGAGCGATGCCACCCACCTCAAAGGCCACTAGTGGGCCAAGAAAGACCCACTTACTGTACGGCAAAAGAGCTAAGTGCTTAATAGCCTGTGATAACCTGTAAGGGAAGAAAATCTGAAATACAGAGAGGTATACGTATATATAACTGAATCACTGTGCCATACGCCTGAAACCAGCTCCACCTTGTAAATCAATTATAATTTAAAAAAATGGGGGGCATAGTGGGGGATAAAAGAAAAAGTACACAGAACACTTAGCATGGTATATGACTCAGAGGAAGTGTTTGATGAGTGGTCTCTAAACACACACACAGGAACTAGGCAGGATGCATTTACATGCATTTCTAGAACTGGCAAAACTGAAGAGTGACACAGCGGCCACTTCTGAGGGTGCTGACTAGGCAGAGGCCTGGAGGAACTTTCTGAGTGTGGGCATGTCCTGTATCAAGGTAGGCTTGGCTAGGGTTGACACGTGCAAAGCATCACAGAGCTGTACACTTAACCTGAGTGTGCTTTTACTGTGTCTGTTTGACCGCAATCAAAAGGTTACCCAAAAAAAACCCACTGGCAGGGGCAGGGCTCAAGACCAGAGTGCTGAAATCTTAGATGGGCAGCATCACTAAGTACAGGGCTCCCCTTGTGGCTCAGATGGTAAAGAGTCTGCCTGCAATGTGGGAGACCTGGGTTCGATCCCTGGGTTGGGAGGATCCCCCGGAGAAGGAAACGGCTCCCCACTCCAGTTTTCTGGCCTGGAGAATTCCATGGACTGTATAGTTCATGGGGTCACAAAGAGTCGGACACGACTGAGCGACTTTCACTTTCACTAAGTACCTGAGTGGCCTTGGCCAGTCACTGTCCCTGTCACCCTCACAGGATGTGGGAGGACTCCAGCGGGGAGGTGAGTGGACTCTAAGACATGAAGTGTGCTGCTGCACAAAACCCCTCTCAGACACCTCACTGCCAGCTGCCAGAGAACGGCCGTGAGAGAAGTCGACATGTCTAAGATGTGGACCAGAACTGTAACAGCCACACCAGCAACGGCAGCTCACTAACACCATAATAACAATTTGGGGACAGACAGCTCCTAGACTTAACCGTAGTGAACATTCTGTAATGTTGTTTAAATGTTGACTGGTTATGTGGGGCACCTGAGTGTTATCAACTATATGTCAATTTAAAAAATAAATCAATACTGTTGAAGATTGCACTCTTGTCCAGGGTGCAACCTTGAAAACCATACATGGCCACCCCGGGGCTCAAGATCACCACTGGTCTGAGAAGCAGTGGGGGCTGTGGAGAACAGATGAACAGGGAGATGATGGAAGATGGTGGAGCAGAGAACTCACCTCGTGGGGCTTGTGGGGGGCCCGGGGCCGGGCCCGAGGCGTGGGGCCAGGCTCTCGCCCTTCCCGGCCACTCTGTACAGATGCCTTGGCATTCTTCCGCACCAAGTGTCTCCGTACGCCAGGAACATCCTCAAACCGGTGACCTGCAGTGGAGCGGGGGGAGGACAGGGTCAAAGATCCCTTTCTCTTACCCCCACCCCCCGCCCCACCAGCTCCAGGCTTGCCCAGGCCTGGCACGCACTCTTCATGAGGTCCAGGTCAGCTGTGGCCAGCGTCTGCGCCTCGCTCTCGTCCGTGGGGACCCGAGGCAGCAACGCCTGCTCAGCCCCCGTCATGCTTCCGATGCGTCTCCTCTCCTGCAGGTTGTAGCTGCGGTGCCCGGGCTGCGCCTTGGTCAGGAGGCGCCCGGAGGCACCCCCGTCATCACCTCCTGCCGTGCCGCTGGCCACGGCCGCCACCTCCTCCACCTGAGCCCTGCATAGACAGGGCGGCCGTGAGTGAGCCTGGGAAGGTTGGCCCCTCCCGCTTAGCCAGGGGCCACATGGGAGGCCCCGGGGAAAGGGGACCCCGCTGGCCCCAATCCTGCCTCCATCCCCACACGCCTTGGTAGGTGGGGATGTGGAAGCGCAGTGAAGGTTCTGGAAGCAGAGAGTGGCGTTTAAACCCAGCTCCTTACTTCCCAGCAATCCCCCGAGCCACCCTGGGACAGAAACTCAAGCCGCCAAAGGGAGGCTGAGGCCAGCCTTCCCCAGGGCCCAGGGTGGCCCAGTGATGTTGGAAAAGTGCCCAGGGTGGGACCCCTAGCAATGGACTTGGGGCTCACAGGAGACCCTGTTTCTAATCGAATGGAGTAAAGGACGTGGGAATGGGCTTTTGGAGCTGGAGATGCCTGCCCCTGCCCACAGCCGTGAGGAGGGTATGAGCGCCTGTCCCTTAGGATTCTGGCTTCTGCTTTTATCTCCCAGGCGGGGGTGGTTTCCTTTCTCTCCACCTCCCCCAGAGGGCCCTGTCCCTGCCACACCTTTCTACATCATTCCGCCAGCCTCCAGCATCCCCACGGCTCCAAGCCCCTGTCCCGCGCGCCCCAAGGCAGGCTCTTTCTGCCTGCACCCACCTTCTGTGCCCGAGGTTCTGTTCGCACTCCTGCCCACAAATCTGACCCCCTTGTCCGACGCCGCACTCTCTCTCGGGCTCCCCCGCCTCCTGGGTGTCCGGTGGCCCGCAGGCCTGCGCCCCCCATGCAGACGGCCGAGGTGGACCCAGCTCCATCCACACAGCCTGTCTTCCCAGCGAGTCTGTGCCTCCCCAGAGGGGCAACTCGCCCTTCACTTCCCCCGCCCCTTCATACTGCCTGGCACCCGGAAAACAACAGGGAGGCGATAGTAGTGACCTTGAGACCTCATTCAAAGTGGTTTCCTCCAGGAAGCCTTCCCTGGCTGACGTCCCCAAACACCACAATCACCTGTTGGTACTGACGCTCCGCCTGAACCCAGTCGTCTGGTGCAGTAACTTGTGCTGACTGCCACTTCACCAGACCACAGCCAGGGTGGGCTGGCAGCTCCCCAAAAGCAGGAGGGGGGTGCCTCCTATTCCTCTCACCCCCTTGGGGTCCCAGGGGGCGTGAGGAGGTCAGCTGTCCAGTCCCTGATCTGTTTGATGTTGCTCACCTGAAGTGAGTAGGAGGGTGGGGATGGCAGGTGCGGGAGGAGGTGGCTAAACCATATTTAAAGCTTCTGTTCACACCACCCTTCAGCCCCTACTACCACCTTGTGGGAAAAGTCCTATTACATTTGGTTTATAGACGGGGAGACAGACTCAGAGACATCGGCTCTTGTCAAGAAGTCAAATCCTAGCGGCATGACCCAACCTGAGCCTCTTAAGGCTCTGGCTTTGTCTCCCCACCCCACCTGACCAACGCCGGTGTGGGGGGGTCTCAGTGTGGGGACCCTTACCCAGTCTGGGCTGCTTTGGTGGCCTGGGGAGCTGCCTCCTGGTGGGGCTGGGGTGGAGGCGGAGAGGGACTGGTGGCCTCTGCCTTCCGGTCTGCACCTTCATCCTCCTGGAGGAAGAACTAGAACAGGGACGCCGTGTGAGGGGGGGAGGCCGGGCCAGAGATTCTGCAGGCGCCCCCCACCCCCGGGAAGCCCTGCCCCGCTCACCTGCACAGAAGAGGGTGTGGAGGCAGGCGACGGCTGGCTGAGGGCCCGGGCCCCCTCGGCCTCACTGGCCTCATCGTCCTCTTCCTCACCCTCCTCGATGGTAGGGGTCTCCCCGGTCGGGGAGGCTCCAGGGCGCCTGCGGAGCTTCCGTCCTGGGCCCTGGGGTGTCTTTCGGCGCCGGGTGTCGGGAGGCAGGTGGGTGGACAGTGGGTGGTGGATGTGATGGGAAGACTGGCGGTGGTCTGCAGGGACAGGTGGACCGGCTGCCAATGGGCCCAGCTTTCCCCCTCTCCAGCTCCCAGCCTCTCCCCGCCCCCAGCTCAGTCACACCCGGAGCAGCACCCCGCCAGCCCCCCCCTCGCCTCCCCCAACTCCCTCACATTCAAAGTCTTCCTCCCCGTAGCTGCGGCCAAGCTCCTCCCCTCCTCGGGACCCCGCCTCCTGAAGGATCTCCTCGAACCGCTCCACGCCCAGGGTGCGGTGGAGTTCGTCTTCCTCCTGCTCAGCTGCAAAGCCAGGCGCCGTTACGGGGCCCAGGCTCTCAGGCTCTGGCTGCGAGGAAGAAGGGGCAGTGAAGACTCTCGGGGGGGAGGGGGGTGTGTGTCTCTGCACACCCCCTGCCTGCCTAGCGGCAGAAACCCAGTACCCTCCTCCCAGCTGCCCCAGCACCCCTAAAGCCAGGACTTAGCACCCTACCCCCAGCAGCCTGCCCCCCCCCAACCCAGGGTGGTGGGCCATCAACACCCTGGTTGGGCCCATTCCTGTCGGGTTCTGGGACAGGTGGGAAGCATCAGCCCTGGAGGCCTCTGCAGAAGTCCTATGTGTCCACCCCAGAGCTCAAGGTCGGAGACGTGACCTGGGCTGTTCACACGGCTGATGCGGATGGTCGTGAATACGACTGGGACCCATCCCACTGAGCCTGAGAAGTAACTTCTCAGGGGCACCTGAGCTAACCGACCTAACCGACCAGGGTCGGTCTGAGGCTCCTGGGCAGGGAGGCAGCACATCACCCCGTTGGAAGAGGTCCCTGCTGGGCAGCTCCCAGAGGGAGCCAGCACCTCGGGCCACGGCCCCGCCCCGCCCCCGCTTCCCCCCCCCCCCCCCCCTGCACCTGAGTCATTCTGCGGGAGCCCAGGACCGCGGTGGTGCCTTGGTGAGCTCCGCCCGGCAGTGCAGGCGGCCACCACTCTGCGGCCTCAGCCCAGCGCCCCCCCCCCACCTGCCGCCACCACCACCACCCCCTGCCGGCTGGTCTCGGCTCCAGGCACCACCAAATATTTGCTCAAGCGAGAACTTCTGGACTTGAAGGGCATCGAGATCTCCAAGGGCAGGGGTACCCGAGCAAAAGAGCGGAGGGAGGTGGGCTGGGAAGGAGGGCGGGCCTTGCAGAGCCTGGGAGGTGGGGTCAGGAGCTGCTGTGGGGGGGGGGACACGCTGGATATGAGAGGCTGGGACCAGGAGCTTGCCCCCCGTAACCCTGGTCAGCCCATCTCTGCCGCTCCAGCCCGGCATCCCCCCCACCACCCCCCAGGCACGGGGCCCCACTCTCACCAGAAAAAGCACCGGGAGGAAGGCGGCGGAGTGGGGCAGCTGAAGCCAGCGAGCAGAAGGGGGCTAGCCCGGGGTTGGGGGAGGAGGGCAGACAGCCCCTCGCACCTGAGGCCGCAGGAGGAAGTCCATGGCCGCCGGCTGGGGTGAACTGGGGGCGGAGGGGGAGGGGACCGGCCGGCACCTCGCCCGGTCACGTGCCCCTGTGGGCCCAAGTGACCAATGACGCACTGATGATGCTGCGCTGGGGTTAATCATTGCCCTTCCCAGGATCACTGGGAGGGGGACACGTGGGACGGCGGACACGTGGGGGCCGGGAGGGGCCGGGCCTGGGTGGCACGTGGGGCTAGGGGGCGGGGCGGTCTGCCCAAAAGCCCCGAGTAGCAGGCCGGGCGGGCGCAGCCTCCAAGACCCAGGGCGGGGGAGGGGGCAGTCGCCGGCTAGAGACCCAGGATTCCCAAAGTTCCTCTCCCGCTGAGGAGGAGCATAAACAACCTCCCGGGGCCTCAGGGAACAGCCGCGAGGCCTTCCCCAGGGCTGGAAGCTGTCTGACCGCCACCACCAGTACCTGTCTCAGACCTGGTGGCCCGTGCAAGGCTCAGAGAAGCATGGCAGAGCCCTTCCCAAGTCCATCCCAGGCTCCCCTCTCGGGCCTCTTCACACACGCACACACTCACACCCCTGTTTGACACAGACCCTCACCCTTGCCCAGAGCCCCAGTGGTGGCCTCTTCACTCACACATGCACACACCCTGAGCCACAGCCCCAGGGATGGTGGTGCACAGGAGAGGAGGGACAGTGGGCAATACTCACCGTGCGGAAGGAATCCGCGCCCGACGTGGGGCGCCGGGGGCCGCTGCTCATGGCCAAATCTTAGCCCTTCTCGCTGTAGCTGCGGCTTTCAGGGAGGCAAGGTGGCGGCATAACCTGGGGAAGGGCACCGATCACCGGGTGAGAGAGGTCCCAGGCCAGCGGGGGCACCCCAACATTGCACAGTTTCCCCCCTACCCCAAACCACCCCCAGCAAGCCCAGGGGAGGGCGGGGGCTTTGCAGAAGTCACGCAGGGGGGTCTCCTGGTTGCACAGGATCCTCCCGGGCTCCCAAGGGCCTTGGCGCCTGATTCTGGGAGAGTGGAGCGGGCAGCAGAGAAAGTTATAGGAAGAAAAGAGAGGAACAAAGAGACCAAAGCGAGGATGGAGGCTCAGCAGGCCCAGAGACTGAGCGTAGTGAGGGAGAGAGAGCAGAGGGTGGGAGACCCCCAGCGGGGGTTGGGGGAAGCAGGAAGGCGTCAGGCCCAGACCTGGAGAGACAGCAGCAGAGATCAGCGTGGGGAGATAGAGGAAGAGGGAGGACAGGCCGAGCCAGAAGTGCAGTGGGAGCAGAGAGGGCTGAGACCGGAGAGGGGTGTACCCGGGGGGTGAGACCCAGAGCCGGGACGGGGCAGGGCAGGGATGAAGGAAGGCAGACAGAAATCTGGAGTGAGCCCAGAGCAGCCTGCAACAGGGGCTGCCGTCCTGTGCCCCTCTCCTCCGGAAGAAAAAAAAAAAAAGCCCAGCCCCAAAGTGGGGGAGGAGGAGGCTCCCGGGGGAGGGGCGGTAGCCCAGCTCCACTCTGGCAGTGGGAGGGCAGCACTGGCCCGGCAGCGCTTTATACTGGGGGAGGGGCACGTGATGCCCCGGGAGGAGGGGGACACAGAAACCCTGAGCGTCTGCCCTCGGGGGCAGTCTCAGGGCTTCCCCTCCCCAAGCCCGCGGCCAGGAAAATCTGAGTGGCCGGCTGAGGCCCTCCTGACTGTGACTGTAGGGGCGTCTGGGGAGGATGCTGGGTGCAGAAGGAGGCCAGCAGAAGGGCTGCGGTTAGGGAAGCTGGCCAGTGCAAACTGGGGGGACCCGTTCCTAGTGGGGGGGTGCTCTGTGATGGCAAGAGAACTGACTGCCCCGGTGTGTCGCTGGGGGTGGGGGTGGTGGGTTGGTGCTCAGGGTTACTGGATTTAGGGCCCAACTCAGGGGTGACACAGGTCAGTGTAGGGTCAAACAATATAGGTCTGGGGGTCAGTCCAGGGTGGGGGACCTGGAGCGACCCATGCCCCTAGCGGGGCATTCCAGCTCAGCTGAGTGCTCTCTTCAGCTCCCCCCTTGGCAGGCTCTGCGCCAGGGCAAGTCTGCTGTAGGGGCGCCGGGCGCTGGAGGAGGCGACCTGGTCTGGGAGGCAGTGACCGGCACCTGCCGGTGCCCGGCTCCCACCTCCAGGCTGGGCTCTCGGTGTGCTCCGCGTCCTCCCCCGCCCTCCTCCCTCTACCTCCTCCCACCCCCACCGCGCCTTCCACAGAACACAAAGCCGCCTCTGTCCAGAACATCGGTGTCGATAATCCGGGGTGGGGGCACATTCCAGGGACCAGCCCCGACCGGCCCAAGGATTAGCACTCCGGACCCCCACATGGGCATTAATCGCTCCCGCCGCCCCCCGCCCCCGCAGTGGACTGGCACGTTCCACCGCTCTCCTGACGCGGGGCTGGCGGGAGTGGGGCGCTCAGGGAAGAGGTGAAAGTGGACCCTGGAGTGTAGGTCAGCACCGCACCCCAACAGCCAGCACAGAGCTCCCCACCCGGGCCAGCCGGCCAGCATACCCCCACCCCCGCCAGGAGTTAGGTCGCACTCTCCCGGGCTCGTCTTTCCCATCCCCACCCAGCTGCTCCCACTCCGGCCTGACCCCTTGTCCCGACCTGACCCGCCACCCCCACTCCTGGCTCCGCCTCCCAAGCCCGAGATTGGGGGGCAGAGGCTGAGGCTCGGAGCAACTCTTAGGCAGGTAACCCTGGATGGGCCTTAAGGCTAGAGTAGGGGGTGGCACGGGACGGGTGTCGTCTGAAGTACCGCCCGAGGGTCGGGAGGGCCCCCTCCCGGTGGCAGGGGGCGCGGCAGCCTCGCTTTAGGGAACTCGAAGAAGCGGACTCTAGACCCCGCTACCGACCCGCAATCACTCCGCTCGCCTCCCCATCCTTCTCCCCCAAGAGCTCGCCTCCCCGCGCCCCAGTCTCCGCCCTTTCCTGCACTTCCACTCCCTCCCCGCTCCGAGTGCCGAGTTCCCCCCTTTCCTTCCCCCTCCCTTCCTCTCTCCGTGGCCCCGGCCCTCCCCCGCCGCCACCTCCCCGCTTACCCGCTTCCTCTGGACCTGGCGCTCCAGGGGTCTCGGGGTCTCTCTCCCCGCCGGCTCTGGAGCCCTAGCGCGCTCCCGACGGTTCCCCCGGGCCCACCTCGGGGCGCGTCCCCCGCCGCTCCCAACTTCTCCCAACTCAACTTTCCCCCGCGTCGCGGGCAGGCCAGCCCCCTACGTGCGCGCGTCCCGGCGCACCGTGCGCGGCCCCGGCGCGGCGGGCCCGGAGGCGGGGAGTGGGGCCGAGACCCGGGGGGTGGAGGCGCGCGGCCAAGCACTGCGGGCGCCCGGATCCCAGAGCAGAGGAGGCCGCCCCTGGCTTGCCGCCCCGCGCTTCCCCGCAACGAGCTCGGGTGTCTGGAGACGCCGTCTCCTGGCTTCTTTTGGCCCCTCTGGGCGGAAAGGAAGCCCGCCTCATCCTAGGGATCCCAGGCAGGAAAAAAAAAAGAGGCACCAAGCTATCAGGCAATTCGGAGGAAATTGAAATGTCAATGCATCGTGGGTCAAGAGTCTCTGCGCCCGCAGGCAGCCCCAACCTTCCACCCCTAGTTGTCCCCAGTGCCTCCAAAGCCCCTATCTTTGCCAGGAGGATGGGGGTGGGGGCGAAGAGTGGTGATGGCGGCGCGGGGTGGATACCCATTACTCTGTGCTGAGTTAAGTCTTTCCGAACCCGGGGACTTCTGCCTCGGAGAGATTACCTGCCGTGCCCTCCCAATTCGAACCCTATTCATAGTCATCATCTGTCATTTAAAGATCTATTTCTTGTTTTCTCAAATTATAAATTCTTCCAGATAAGCGAATCTATGTTTCGCTTCTGAGAGTCTGCCACCGAGGGAAGGACAGCATTGTGTACGCAGAAAACGTTCAGACATAAACGAGTTAATTAACAAACTGTTTAAGCCCCAACGTCGGTTCCGGCGGCGCCGAGGAGTGCTGTTTGGGGGCAGTTTTCATCCAGTTCACAGCCCTCAAGAATGCAATCATGAGACAATTAGAGAGAAGCCACAAGATAAATCTATAATCAACTCCTTAAGGGATGAGGTCAAGGCCGCTTCAAGTGTAGCTTCTGTCTGTCCTTCTGTCTGTTGAGGGCGGTAACCAACCTGCCAGCCCTCGGGCCACACCCTGGTCGACTCCAGTGGGCCGGGGCTCTGTAGACTGGTGGGGGTGGGGTGGGGTGGGGGCGGGGGTACACCTCCCCAGTGCGCCAGCTTGCCTCGGAATATCAGGGTGGAGCGAACTGCTGGAGTCGGGTGGATTCCAGGACCACAAAAAGGGGAGAGAGAAGAGTCTGGCGTATGGTGAATCCAGCCTCCAATGGGGCACACCTGTCTCTCATTCCAGCCTTGCGGACAGCTGGCCCCTGTGAAGTCATCATCGGCAAGATATGGCTTAGAGCCATTCCCCAGGCAATCCTGAGCTCACCGGACGGCCCAGGGAGAGGTTCAAACCGGTTATGGGAGTGTCAGGAGGTCGTTGGAAGCTCAACACCATCAACCCGGGCAGAGCTAGGGCCACCTGGGCTCGGGAGGCAGGCTGCCAAAACCCAGACTCTGGAAAGCGCCCCTCCACCCCACCCAACCCCGCCGCCCCCACCCCTGCTGCATTCTGGAACGTGTAGTCCCGGAGAGGCTCTTTTCCGAAAGAAGGGTGTAATCACTGAAAGGGATACCCGAGCGGGGCACCCTGGGAGCCGCACGCGACTGTGGGGAGCCGGGAAAGCGGACACGCAGTGCTTCCTGGAACTTGAAGTCCAAGGGTGGCCTCCGCGGTGGAACCTGAGTCCCCGGGAGGCAAGAGCTGCAGCGAGTCCGAGCGCAGCTTGCTGGGGGTTGTAGTCTTCTTGTTGCCTACGGCCCCGGGCGCTACTGGGACACCTGGAGTCCTAGGACTACAAGCCCCAGAAGCCTATGCGCAGGCGGGAGGGCGGGGCAGGGCCCGGAGGCTGGGGTACCGCCTCCTCTGCAACGCCGGGCCGGGAGTCTTAGAACCCAGGGCCCGCAAGGGTCCCCGCGCGGCTGCCGCGATGCAGAAATACGAGAAACTGGAGAAGATTGGGGAAGGTAATGGGACCGTGAGATGCTCCTGCAAAATCTGCAGACCCTTCAGCATTCCTTACAGCCCTGGCTCCTCTACCGTCAGCAATACCCACAGATTCCGACCTTAGCACTGGCTGCAGCCCTAGCCCCCCAGCTCAACACTCCATGCAGACAGCAATCCTCCCCCTGCTAGCGTTTCCCATGGACGCCCCCCTGCCCACCTTAGCACTCCCAGTGACCCACCTCCCGACTTCTATGTCCTGCATTTCCTCTCCATCCTCAGCACCACTTGCACAACCTCACCCAGTCCCAGCCTCAGTTCCCGCTGCAGACCTCCAACCTCTGCATTCCTGCTGGCCTTCATTACTTTCCCAGACCCCTGCTCCCAATTTCCAGGCCCTCCAGAAGCTTGGCCTTTGTGATAGACCTCCTCACCTGGCCCCTGCAGCCTCTGCCTGTTGCAGACACCCTTGAGCCATCTGCAGGCACCTCTCTGCCACATCCCCCCCCACCCCCCACCCCCAAAAGAGCTCTCTGCCACTGCCCGGCCTTTACCCCGGATCTCTTCCCTTGTTTCTCCAGCATCAGCAGTAACACCCTCCCATGCTGCTTGCTGTCCTGGCAGGGGCTTCCTGGGTTGGGAAAATGTGCCCCATCCTTTCCCTACCCTTCCCCTCCTTCCTCTAGGCACCTATGGAACAGTGTTCAAGGCCAAAAATCGGGAGACTCATGAGATTGTGGCTCTGAAACGGGTGAGGCTGGACGACGATGACGAGGTAGGACTGGGGTGCCAGGGCCGGGGAGGGGCGGGGGCCTGGGCCGGGTGGGATGTGACTGTGGCCACCTGGCCCCTCCAACGTGTAGGGCGTGCCGAGTTCTGCCCTTCGGGAGATCTGCTTACTCAAGGAGCTGAAGCACAAGAACATCGTCAGGTGTGTGGGTGGGCTGGGTCAGAGGAGGTGGGGGCTTCAGAGATGGGCTGGGCTGATATTGGGCTCTTAGGTTCGGGCTGTGGCCCTGCCTGCCCAAGCCCTCACTTTTCCCCAGGCTCCATGACGTCCTACACAGCGACAAGAAGCTGACTTTGGTTTTTGAGTTCTGCGACCAGGTGAAAGGGGAGCTGGAGGGCCAGTAGCCTTGGGAGGATACAGGGACCCCAGCTGAGGTTCATCTCTGTCCCATCCCCCACCCCCGTTCCTTTTTCAGGACCTTAAGAAGTATTTCGACAGCTGCAATGGTGACCTAGATCCTGAAATAGTGAAGGTAAGGAAACTGGTTTCCTGGGAGCTCGTTGAGTCTGGAGTTGGAGTCTGTATTCAGCGAATGTGTTCTCAAGCCCCGCACTGGGACACTCACGGCACAAGGGGAGGAGAAAACCCCGTGTCTACTTCCAGGAGCCTCCGTCTTAGTGATCATTTTCACGCGATCCCTTTAACCTGAAAGGAACTCTGCTGTCAGTGATAGGATTTACATTTGAGAGATGGGAACATGAGGTTCTGAGAGATTCACTCATCCCACAGATTCTTATTGAATGCTTTGTGCCAGGCACTGTTCTAGGCCCAAGTGCCCTGTCCAAGGTTCCAGGGGGAAACAAATACTTGACGACTGTGGTGGTTGTTCAGCTGCTCAGTCATGTCAGACTCTCTACGACCCCATCAACTGCAATGCACCAGGCTTCCCCATCCTTAACTATCTCCCGGAGCTTGCTCAAACTCATTCCATTGAGTCGGTGATGCCATCCAACCTCTGTCATTCCCGTCTCCTCCTGACCTCCATCCTTCCCAGCATCAAGGTCTTTTCCAACAAGTTGGCTCTTCACATCAGGTGGCCAGAGTATTGGAACATTTCAGCATCAGTCCTTCCAATGAATATTCAGTGTTGATTTCCTGGGATGGACTGGTTTGAGCTCCTTGCTGTTCAAGGGATTCTCGAGAATGATGAATGATAACATGACACAACATATACATGGATGGTTATGATGTACATGTTAAATGAGGCCAGGTAGAGGAGAGAGAGCAGTGTGGGATGGGAAGGCAGGAAGCCCCACCAGGCTGCCAGTTCCAGAAAGATGGGGACCAGGGCTCCCCCATTCGGCGTTCATTTTGAGTACCCAGCAGAGTACAAAGAAGGCCCTCGGTAGTGAAGGGTGACTTGCCCTGAGCTTGGTGCTGACAGACGGCTGGGGTTTCAGGGCCCATGATCCCCCACAGGGTGCACATCCCATCCGGGGGTCTGATAACCTCCTCCCTGCCCCGCCCCCAGTCATTCCTCTTCCAGCTGCTTAAAGGCCTGGGCTTCTGTCACAGCCGCAACGTGCTACACAGGGACCTGAAACCTCAGAACCTGCTCATCAACAGGGTACCTCTGGGGAGTGGGCAGGGTGTCTGGGAGGCTGGGGCAGGGTGAGGGGAGCCGGGCAGGAAGGTGGGAGCAGGGGGCCTGCCCTCAGACTGTGCAGAGCCCCTCTCCTTGCCGGTGTTTCCCCACCCCCCAGAATGGGGAGCTGAAACTGGCTGATTTCGGTTTGGCTCGTGCCTTTGGGATCCCCGTTCGCTGTTACTCAGCTGAGGTGAGCTGTGGGGGTGTGGGGAGAATATTGGGAGCGAGGGAGGGGCTCCCCAACGAGCATCGCTCAGCTCCTCCTCCAGGACTCCTATCTGGGCACCCTTGTTTATCTCTAACTGGGGGGCTCCTGTGGGTGGGGTCTTCTTCTCCAGGTCGTCACGCTGTGGTACCGCCCACCTGATGTCCTTTTTGGGGCCAAGCTGTACTCTACGTCCATCGACATGTGGTCAGCCGGCTGCATCTTCGCAGGTGACGTGTCTGGGTCTGCGGAGTTCCACTGGAGTGGAGGGTCCCTCCAGGGAAGGGAGTGGGGCCCCTGCAGTGGGAGTAAGGGGCGTGGGGGTGAGGGGCTCATATTGCCCCCACCTCTCTCCCAGAGCTGGCTAACGCTGGGCGGCCCCTCTTTCCTGGCAACGATGTAGATGACCAGCTGAAGAGGATCTTCCGATATCCTTCTGTCTCCCTTTACCTCACGCCGGCCTCCAACCCCCAGGAGGGGATCTGGAAGCCCCCCCCAGAGCTCAGAGTGCAGGCAGGGAGGGCTCGCTCCTTCCCAGCGGAGAGCTGAGTCTTCAGGGCAAGGGAGCCAAAAGGAGCAGGAATGGGATAGAGGGGGAGGCTGGGTCCACGGACCTCAGGGCTTCGGTCAAAGTAGTTAATCACGGCTGTCAAGTACCTGGTCTGCTAAAACAGCATGCAGCTGAGACTGAGCATGAGGGTGGCATGTGTTGGTTTGTGTCATGAGCTGGGGGATGAAGTGAGGAGGGCCGGGAGGTGGGGGGGTGGGTAGGAGGAACCTCTCTTCCCCAGGGAGAGAGCCCCTCACCTGCCCCTTTCCTCCACCTGAGTGGCCCTTGACCCCATGGACACACTCCTGGGGACGCCAACCGAGGAGCAGTGGCCTGCCATGACCAAGCTGCCAGACTATAAGGTGTGATGGGGAGAGAGGGGCAGGGGTCGTGCGTGGTTCATCCGTAGCCCCCCCGCCAGTGTCTGGCTCTGGCAGCCTCCACGCCCCTGCACCCCGGTCTGACTCTCCCTGCCCCCCCCACAGCCCTACCCAATGTACCCGGCCACAACGTCCCTGGTGAACGTCGTGCCCAAGCTCAATGCCACAGGGCGGGACCTACTGCAGGTGATGAAGGGCAGCGTGGGGAGGTGGCCAGCACACTTGTTGGGGCTGGTGGGGGGGGGTGGTGTGGATTGGGGTAGCCCGGGGCCTCCTGGCCTGAACCCATCTCGCCGCCTCCTGTCGTCCAGAACCTCCTCAAGTGTAACCCGGTCCAGCGCATCTCGGCGGAGGAGGCCCTGCAGCACCCTTACTTCTCCGACTTCTGCCCCCCCTAGGCTCCAGGGCTGGGGGCCTGGCCTGTTCGATGCCCCTTCTGGGGAGGGAGCGAAAGGCAGGGATGCGCCATGTGCCGAGCTCCAGCTGTGCTGGGCCGGCCAGGGTGGAGGTGCCCTCACCCATGGTCTTCACTCCCTCCGTGGACTTTATTTAATTTCATAAATTGGCTCCTTTCCCACTGTCTGGCTGATGTGGTGGTGACGCGGCTCTGGGGTGGGGTGGGGTGGTGTGGTGCTGTGCTGGGGGGCGTCTGCGTCGCTGGGTCGCCCTCTGTCACCCTGCTCCCAGCTCTAGCAACCTGTCCCGCCCTTGCTCTGTTACTGCAAGTGGCCGGAGGCTGGGGTTGGCGGCTGTGACGCTCACCCCGTGTGTCTGTGCTCGGGGGGCGGGGGCAGTGCTGCTCCTGCACGTGTGTGTGCGTGTGCAGTTCGTGTGCTCTCGTCCCCGCCCCCTTCTCCTCTGCCCAAGAGGGGCTGGTCCAAAGGCAAGGATGGGCTTCCACTGGAAATAGGGAGCAACCACCAGAAATGGGGAGCAGAGAGTGGGCCTTTCTTTTTGGTTCTTCTGGTCCCTTGTGCCTGCCCCTCCTCTTCCGCCTTCATCCACCACACCTAGGCCTGCAGGCTGGGCCAGGAGAGATCTGCAGCCATGGTTGGGAACCCCCCCAGCCCTGCTCCCTAATTTTGTCATTTTTCGACACTTAGGGTGCAGAGAAGGTGCAGGGAAAGCGGGTCTGGGCGTGTGCTTCCTGGGAGGGGTGGGGAGGGCCAGGGCTCCCCCCGTGCCCCAACCCCAAGCTGAGGCCTTCAGCTCTTGCCAGGAGGTTGGGGAAGCAAAGAGAGGTTCCCATGGAGACGGGGCGGTGGGGTGGGCACGCCGGCACTCAGTCCCTAACGTGAGAAAAAGTCATGACGGCCTCAAACAGGACAACATCCTGGTTCCTGGGAGTGGGCTGCCCCTCAGGCTTCCCGAAACCTGTTCCCTCACTCCTCGGGGTGGGGGCGCTCCAGATAAGAGCCTCCCGGCCGCCCTTCCCTGACAGGACCCCAGGGGTTCGTCCTACCGCTGCCTCGGGTCTGCCTTCATGTCTGTCTCTGAGATGTCGGTTTGCCAAACTCACACAGAGGTGCAGTGACCCCTGCCCTCCCATAGATTTCTGGGGGGTTAACGTTTCAGACACCGCATCTGCTGGGTGACGGTGGGCAGGAGCCTTCTTGGGGCTGAGTAGGGCTGAGGGTGGCCGGGCCAGTCGGCCTATAAGAGGAACGGCGGCAGAGGCTGATGCGCTAGAGCTTTATTTGGGGCGAAGGCGGCAAAGACACAGGCAGGTTGGTCACGTCCAGGGTGTTGGGGTGCGGCCTTGAAGACACAGACAGCCCCTGCCCCCCACGCCCAAGTCTAGAGGCGGGTGACGAGGTAGCAGGTGCGGTGGGAGGCAGAGAAGGTCTTGGCGACGGCAGAGCGGTGAGTGGGAGATCTGGGGAGACAGACCGGCTGCAGCGACGGGGCCTACCTGGCCCCTGCCCTCCCAGACCTAAGCTTTACCCTCCTCCCTGACCTCAGGAGGCCATTTCTTGTTACCTAGGGCCTGGGCCGAGGTGGGGAACTTGGGTCTGATGGCCGCCTGGCCCTTCCTGAAGCTGGGAGAGGAGGAGAGGGTCAGAGGTGGGGGTGGGGATGGAGGGGGCCTCTCCCATCGCCCCCCGCCAGGGACCAGCCCGGGTCGCTCCCCTCCCCTGTCTCCCAACTGGGTAGGGATGGTGTTCTCCACTTAGGAAGGGGCTGAGCACCCACGGTGGTGATGGCAGGGCTGGGGGTCGGGGGGCTGTTACCAGATTGGCGCTAGAGGGCCTCTGGGGGTGCTTTCGGTTCCAGAAGCGACGGCCCAGGACTCTGTCCCAGAACACCTGGGGAGGAGCAGTGCTGGAGGTGGACTAAACCCCACCCCAGGATGCTGTGGCTTGACTCCTCCCCCTCTCCCCCAGCTGGGGCCCAGGCCCATCCACCTCACAGAGGTAGTCCAGGATCTCCAGGATGGTGAGCAGGCTGGCCCCGATGAACAGTCCCATCTGGCCCCCAATGTCACCTGTGGAGCCGGGGTCACCCTGTCAGCCCACAGTTGTCTGCCCTGCCCACGCCTCCCCCCAGGCCGCAGGGCGCTCGCTGCACGTGGGCGCAGACACACCGAGCAACTCGGACATTTCATAGGCCTTCTTCTGCTCCACCACCTCATAGTTGAGGGCCTCGAAGAAGATGTCCAGCGCCAGCACATTCTCCCTAGAGGAGAAGAGTGTTTGCTGGACACCCCTAGTGCAGGCTGCTGGCAGGAACGGGTACGCTGTTCTCTGGTCTCTGGGTCCTTTCATGAGCCCGGGTAGGGAGGGGGGGGCTGGTGGTGGGGAAGCCCGTTTTTCAGAAGAACTCAGCTTAGGAAGGTTGAGCCGCTTCCCCAGAGCCCCCTGAGCCGGGGAGCGATGGGTAGCCGGGTTTCCCAGCCCTGCGTGCGCACGGAGGTTCCGCCCCGCCCCGCCCCCGGGCCCCTGCTCGGCTCACTCGATGTAGGCCTCGCTGCGGTTGTGTTTCCGGGCCAGGTAGCGGGCGGCGGCGCGGCTGGGCATCCGCACCATGGAGAGCTCCTTGGCGTAGCGCGTGCTGGCGCACGGGTTGGGGCAGCGGCACGCGTCCTTCCGCAGCAGGGCGTCTGCCGGCCACAGGCGCCCGGGTCAGGGCCGCCTGCCCCATGGGGCCGGCGCTGGGTCAGGGTTGCGGTCAGAGCCGCGGTCAGAGCCGGGTGCGGGATGGGGATGGGGCTGGGGTGCGGGGGAGGCTCGCCACTTACCCAGCGCCGGATGGGCACAGTCCTTGTACTGCTGGGGGCTGCACACTGCAGCACTGCCTGCACGTCGGGGGGCGAGGGGGCAGGAGACAGCTTCAGGAGCGGCCCCCAGGACACCCGCTTCCCCTACCCCCTCCTCTGCGGCCCCCAGCCCCTTACCCGGCATGTGCATCATTCTGCAGCCGCACTTCCGGGCCACGTAGCGGCTCTCGCAGGCCAGACGACACCCCATTAGACTATAGGGAGGGCTGAGGCCAGGGCTGGGGGTACCCAGAGGACCAGGCGCTTCTGGCTCAAAGTCAGGGTCCAGAGAGACAGAGCTGCAGTCGCCCCAGGGCGGCGGCAGGAAGCTCAGCTGGAGGCGGGAGGGTTAAGGAGGCTCCCTGGGGAGCAGCGAGTTCCCTGGGGCGGGTGTGAGGAGCTGGGATGGGGTCTGGGGGGGGTGGGGTGGGGGCTGGGATGAGGAGGGGGGTTGTGGGGCACCAGGGAGGATGCTTGCTGCTTCTGGCAGGACACGAAAGTCTGGTAGCCAGGGGCCACCCCAAAGCCCAGCTGGTCGATGAGTGGCGGCTCCTCCTGGGTATGGATCTGCACTCGGACCCCCACCTCAAATGGGGTCTCCTCTGCAGAAAGAGGGGGACCCTGAGTCCTGAGGCCCAGGTCCCCGGGGGCTCCCTGCTGCAGCCCCCTCTCCCCAGGACTGTGACCAGCTAACTTCGCCCCTTCCCACAGGAAAGGACAGGCCAGGCTCCACGCAGGCCTGCTCCCCCCTTCCCCATACCCATGTCCCTCCACACGGGTAGGTACTCCTCCTGCTGCACATCCAGCATAACCTCCAGCCCATTGCCCATGCCGCCCCTGGGGGTGCTGAGCAGCTCGGCTCCGTCAGCGCCGGAGTTAAAGGTGTAGCACTGCCCCATCCGCGTGAAGATCTGGGGGGCAAGCAGAGGACAGACGTCTATGGGGGCCAGCCAGCCCTTTCCTGAGGCCAGCGCAAGGACCCTGCCACCTCTCTCCTCCCCAGCCTCTGCCTGGCTCTCTCTTTGAACACTGAAGCCAACGTGTTCTTAAGGCCCCCAGCGTGTGTTCTAAGTCGCTTCAGTCATGTCCAACTCTGCGACTCCATGGACCCTATGTAGCCTGCCAGGCTCCTCTGTCCATGGGATTCTCTAGGCCAGAATACTAGAGTGGGTTGCATGCCTTCCTCCAGGGGATCTTCCCGACCCAGGGATGAAACCCAGGTCTCCTGCATTGCAGGTGGATTCTTTGCCAGCTGAGCCACCAGGGAAGCCCAAGAATATTGGAGTGGGTAGCCTATCCTTTCTCCAGGGCGTCTTCCCGACCTAGGGATTGAACCCTGGTCTCCTGCCCTGCAGGCAGATTCTTTACCTGGTAGCTGAGCCACCAGGGAAGCCTCATGCCTCCAGACCCTCCCTCAACCGGCGAATGGACTTGGACCCTCAGCTCCCATCACCCCATGCCTCACCCTCACCGCAGGCCCCGGGCACAGCCCGCAGGACAAGTGTTTCTTTGGAGACTGGCATAAAAGGAAGAGGGTCCCAGCTGCCCTCCTTCAGGTCTGGCAGAAGAGGCAGAGGGAAACCAAGCCCCCTCCCTGCTGGCAGAGAAGTAGGGGGGACCCTGCCCCTGCACACCAGATGCCCCCAACTCCCCAGGAGCAGGCTCTCCCCAGACTAGACCTGGGCCCAGAGCCAGCCTGGGTCAGGGCCCTCAGTGCCCCGAGTGTGACCTTGCCCTCTGCGGTCCAGCTGAGGGCCGGGAGGGGGCTCTGTCCCCTTGGGCTGTCCAGGATCCCTGGCTTTGGGGGAGGCTGGCCCTGGATGGCTCACCCACCGTGGTGAAGTTCTCGGGCCCGCAAGGCCAGCCTCGGTAGCGGCAGTCCAGCAGCATGTCCTCGAGGGCGTGCCCGGCCCGGGCATAGAGCCGGGCCACGTCGAAGGTGGGGCTGGGCATGAAGCCGGGCGGCGCGGGGGGCCGGCCCAGGGCACGCAGGTAGGCGGCGTGCTCAGCAGGCTCCAGGCCCAGCAGCGCGGGCCCGGCCCAGTGCAGGTCATTGGGTGTGAGGCGTGAGCGCCGCAGCGGGTTGACATTGCACAGGGTGACAGCTGGGAAGGTGAGCCGGCGGCTCTCGCGCTCCTCCAGGGCCGTCTCGTGGTGGAACTCCCCGTAGTAGCGCACCCGCCCCACAACCTGGTACAGGAAGGTGGCCAGTGCCAGGAGCACGGCAGCAGCCCACAGCCCCCGGCGCGCTGGCGGGGCCCCCGGGCCGAAGACGTGGCCCAGGCCATGCATGGTGCAGCTGCTGGCAAATGCGCGGATGTCCGAGGCGGGCAGCTGGGCCTCCTCTGGGCCCGCGGGGGGCTTCATGGCTGCAGCTCCAGGGGCAGGGGTGCAGGGGGGCAGGCGAGAGGGTCAGTCAAGGGTTGGGAAGGGTCATGCAGGGGTGCATCAAGGAGGGGAGAGGCGGGGGAGAGGCACTGGCCTGGGGAGACGTGCTGTCCTGTCCGTCGGAGGGTCTGTCTGGCCCCGGGTCGTGGCCCCACTGGGCACAGTGATGGGCCCCGGGGTGCGGGGGGCACTCCGTGGCAGAGACCAGGTAGGGTGCAGCTGACGTTGTAAGCAGGGAGGCTCTGTTGGAGGCTGCCTGGCTGAGCCGGAGCTGCCGCAAAGGATTGGGTTTCAGCGGTGAGGGGGCAAGGGGGCTGGCAGAGCAGTCTGGGGGTGGGGTGGGGAAGGTCCCTGGGGCCCCAGGCTGAGCCATTAGTGCAGCGTGGGGGGGGGGGGTAAGGGAGGGGGGGTGGCCGTGGAGACTACCAGAGGCGCCAGCAGGAAACCACAGCATTCCTGGATCGGGCTTGAGGAGGGGGAGCCCGGAGAAAAATTAGGGCTGGGGGTGCTCTGGGTGGACCTCAGGTTCCCAGCTGCAGCCCCTGAGGGCTGAGCCTGAGGGGCAGCCACTGACCCTTGGCACAGCCCGTGCTCCCCCCGCTCCCCCCAACCTCACCCTGGTTCATCTGCTCTTTCGCAAACAGCAGAGTTGGCTCTCGACCAGGCTGGAAAGCGATGGGGAGCTGGCATCAGCGAGCTCTTCCTTCTGGGCCCCCAGTGTCCCAGCTGCCTCTGGGTGCCCAGGGCTCCTCTGGCCCCACGTCCAGAGGCGGTCCATCTCTGGCGGTCCTCTCTCCCACCTCTCCACACGCAGGCCCTCCTGTCTGGGGTGGGGGGGCTGGCTTCTGCTGCAGTGACAGTGGGCTCACCCGTCACACTTCAGGTGGGACATAGGTGCCCATGGGCCACCCTCCCGGGTAGCACGGATGCTCTGTGAACTTCACACCTCTTTTCACTTAATGAGACGTCCTGGAGGCCGTGTGGTATCCAGTACACGAAAACCTCCCATGTTTTTTAAATGGCCGCATACCATTTCATTTATGCGGATGCACCATCGTTCGTATTCATACAGCCCCACCCCGC
The DNA here is from genome assembly GCF_023699985.2 of Odocoileus virginianus. Lineage (NCBI taxonomy): Eukaryota > Metazoa > Chordata > Mammalia > Artiodactyla > Cervidae > Odocoileus > Odocoileus virginianus. The sequence goes on from NC_069674.1 coordinate 6,053,890, forward strand.
TGATGGACACTGGGGGTTTCCAGTCTTTCGTGGCAAACAATGGCGCTCTCAGTAACGCTGCACAGATGGAAACTCCCAGAAATATAGCCGCTGGGTCAAGAAGAGGTAACTGCATGGGGAACCTGATTGACACCGTGAAATTCCTCATGGTGGGCACTCCCATCAGCAACAGGGGCATGTCTGTCTTCCCTGGGTGGGCAGGGGGAGGGGGAGGGCGCTCTTCTAAAGGAGGAACTACGTGGCCCCTGGGCCAGCTGGAGAGTCTTGGGCCACAGGGCCCAGCACAGGGGGCAACACTGGCTGTCTCAGGGCAGTCGGGGCCCGTGAATGAAGCCTCAGATGTTCCAGAGATGGGTTGGGCGGAGAGCTCCCAGCGGCTGGAAAACAGAGAGCAGAGCTGCAGGCCCACTGGCCTTGTGGGGTTCTGGTGTCTTGCTGACCCGAAGTACGGGAGACAGGAAGGAGGCAGCTGCTGAGGGGGCCTAGCCGGGGAGGGCCGGCCAGGCCACCAGACCCAGTGTTTGGTTAGTTGCTGGTCCACCTGCGTGTGGCTGCAGGAGGCGCTGCCGGCTTGAGACGTGCTGCGGGTTGACCTCTGCTAGTTTTATCGACTGCGTTCATTTCTACTCCGTGTCCTTCCAAAGAGCCTCTGCAGCGAGGCTCCACGAGGTGTGGGCTCTTGGCAGTGAGGGGAAGTGTGCCAAATGAACACGGCCATGCTGTGCCACGATCCCCTGGCCTCCGGGTCGTCCTCCCAGCGAGACCGTAGCGGGCAGGGGCCTCCCCGTCCCCCCTCGTGGGTTCGGCGGCCCACAGCAGGCGCTTAATGAACGCACATCTTGAAGGAGTGAATAACACCGTTTACTGCACAGATGTAACCAGCTTCTGAGGCTGCAGTTGCAAGTACGTTACCACAGATCATTCTAATTAAACTCTTAAAAACAGGCTCTCAAAATGAAATACAGCTGGGTTTATGACCCACACGGAATGGCTGCAGGAGCCGAGGTTGGGGTTAAGACTACAAGTGGGCGGCTGACTGCGGGGTCTTCCAGCTTAGGGCCTTCCATGGCCTACTTCCCCAAATCAGGGGAGGCTGGGGGGGGGGGGGGTGGGGTGGGCGCGGGATTTGGAGAGGCTGCCCTGCAGAGGTAAGGAAAAGACCTGGGATCTGGTGTGAGGAAACGTCTGGAAGCTGCTGGTGGAACAGGAGCTGGACGGGGCTGAGAGGGGCCCGGCCGGCCAGTGTGGACCTGGCTGGGAAGCTGAGACCTGCCCTTGAGTGCCCTCCCCAGGGAGGGGTTTAGTGGCAGAGCAAGCTGGAGCCAGGCCAGGCCTGCCCAGGGAGTTGACCTCTTATCAGCAAGGAAACAGGACATCCAAGCAGGCTGGCCGAGGCCCGACAGTAGCATCTGCTCCTGGACCACATCCACGGAGGCTGTGGGGGGGACAGCCCTGGCTGCCGCACACACACTGGAGCTGTGCAAGCTGCCCCAGGCTGGCCTCCAGCTGCAGCCACCCCTGGTCACCCTTCTATGCTGTGGGATAAATCCAAAAGGTCTGGCTGGGGCAACCTGCTTTCTCACCCCAGGGCGAGACAGCCCCCTGGATGGGGCTGTGAAGGGGGAAGGCTTCATGGAGGGAAGTGCCGTGAGCAGAACTCAAGGGGGAGGGGTGACCAGTTCTGGGGCGACCAGGGCTGGAGGGAAACCCTGGCTGCTCGAGGTCCCCAGAAGCTGACACCCCGCCCCACTCACAGCTTTGGGGTCGCAGACTCGTGCCACTGGGCAGCTGGCCTGTCTGTCCTCTTTCAAGAGGAGGCTCTGCTTAGACCTGCACTTGGGACCTCTCTGACCATCCCAGGGAGGCTGGCCTGGCTCGTCGTCGGCCTGATTTTGTCTCATCAGCCCAAGGAGCTTGGCGTCAGCTGCTCCTCAGTGGGTTCTGGTGAGCATTAGCACTGACTGACCCCGTGGTTGGGGGCCGGGGCATGTGTCCCCTGTCACTTTCAGAGGTAGGTGTCCCCACCTAGAGGGCGGGGGTCCACAGTCTCACCAGGTGACAGACGCGAGGTGCATGGGGCCGGGGCAGTGGGGAGACGGGCTGGCTCCTGGCAACCTCGTGTGGAACAGGCCACAGCCACCCCCAACCCCCTGCCCCCGGGCCAGGGGGCCCGCCAGGCACCTGTCCCACTCAGACGGCGGTAGTGGGGGGTGACATCTAAAGGACTGTGTTATGGGGCAGGGAGAAGGGAAGCTGTGCCCAGGACGGCGCTGTGGGTTTGAAGGGTTGGCTCAGAGGATGGTCTGCTCCTCCCAGGGTCTGAGACACGTTACGAGTCCCTGGAGGAACTGGAAGTCATGGCTCGGGTGTGGGAGGAATGCTAGGGTGAGTCCTCACTGACCTCCCTCAGCGCTGACTTGTGAGCCCTGGCAGCTGCGGTGTCAGGTAGAGGGGAGGCGCGGCAGGGTGGGGAGATGGGTCAGGAGGGCTGGGCTAAGGGAGGGGGCCCGCGCGGGGCCTGGGAGCACCCCCCCTCCCCTGTGCGGCCAGCCCAAGGACTCTCAGCTCCAGCAGGAGGCGGGCAGCCTAGCGGCAGGAGGACGGCTGGTTCCAGTCCAGCGCCTGGCCCGGGGTTTTATTCTGAGCAGGGGGAGCCGCCCCACCCAGCACGCTGGCTCTCCTCCTGGGGGCTGGGTCTGCGGGAGCTGCCCCCTGAGCTGAGCCCTGGCCTCGGCCATGGATGCCTAACGGTGACCAGACCTCTCAGGACTTGGAGTGCCGGTGCCCAAGGACTCGGGGTGGCTCCGGAGGCGGGGTGTCCAGGGCCTGTCTCCGGATGAGCTCCGAGTAGAGCCCGCCCTTCTTCAGGAGCTCCTCATGCGTCCCCACCTGCAGAAAGAAAGGGGGGGCAGAGGGTCACCCTCCGCCCGGCCCAGAGCTCACAGCCCTCAGAGGACCAGCTCCTTGGGCTGGCCTTCACCTAAGCCAGAGCCCCTCCTGAGGACAGAGCACTGTCGGCCACAGGTTGCGGCTGGCGCACCTGTACTTGTTAGCCGAGCGAGATTGTGCAAGAGCCTCTGGGTCCGCTGTCCTCCTTACAGGGCCCGACGCCCCTCGCCCGGTGCAGGCGGCTGGGGGTCTGTGAGCCGGGCCCCATACAGCCTCCGAGCCCTGCTGCAGACCCAGCCTCAGGGTGCAACTCCCGCTGGGCCCCATCAGGGTCCCCTGGGCCCCATCTTCAGCCCCTCAGCCCCAGGGCCCTCCCCCAGCACCGTGCGCTCCTGAGAACTCTCCCCCGTGACCCTGGGGGTCTCACTGCAGCTCTGCTCACTGCTCCCCCACCCCCAGGGGAAGAAACGGGGGCCCGGAGCAGCCAGGGCTTACTGAAGGGCAAGAACTCCTGAATTCACATGGGTGCTATTTCCAGACCATAACCCCCAGCTCCTGGGGCCAGACCAGACCCTCCCACAGCTCAACTGAGCCACCCATCTCCCCGTGTCCATCCCAGCCCTCTGGCCCAAGCCCCAGGGCCCCGGCCGACCTCGCAGACCCGGCCGTGGGCCATGACGACGATCTGGTGGGCGCCGCGCACAGTGCTAAGCCTGTGGGCGATGACGAGCACGGTGCGCCCGGCGCTGGCGCGGTCCAGGGCCTCCTGCACGACCCTCTCCGACTCCGAGTCCAGCGCGCTGGTCGCCTCGTCCAGGATCAGCACGGCAGGCTGCTTGATGAGCGCTCGGGCGATGGCCAGGCGCTGCTTCTGGCCGCCAGACAGGGTTGCACCTCGCTCACCTGGAGGGCGGGAGGGGAGAGGGCAGGCGTGACGCCTGGCAGCACTCCGATCCCCCACCCCCATGCACGCGGCAGGGCTCAGTGACGCCCGAGGAGGCCGGGCTCCTCCCCGCACCAGGGCACGGCTTGGAGCTGCAACGGGCCCGGGCCCACCCGCCCTGGCCCTGAAGCTCTAGCCGCCTTCTGGCCTCCTGGGTCTCTGCTGTACACAGACGTGGCTCCTGGAGTGGGGGTGGCTGAATGGCGGGAGTTTACCCTACCCCCGGACTTTTTGGAAAGACCACATGTGGGGTTCAAAATGCCCACAGAGAACAGCAGAGGTGGCAGGCTGAGAGCCAAGAAGAGCCTCCAGGTGACGACCGTCACAGAGCGGGGTGCCGGGGGGACAGGGAAAGCGCCGAGAGAGGTGTGGGCCGGCTCCTCCAGGCAGGGCAGGGTCCACGGGAGTCTCAGCAGCCACGGACCTCGAAGGATGGCTGAACAACGCGGCAGGCTAAGCTCAGCAGACTGAGGCCTAACTGCGTCAGTTGCTCAGTCCTGTCCGACTCTGTGACCCCGTGAACTGTAGCCCACCAGGCTCCTCTGTCCATGGGACTCTCCAGACAAGAATATTGGAGCAGGTAGCCATTCCCTTCTCCAGGGGATCTTCCCAACCCAGGGGTCAAACCTGGGCCTCCTGCACTGCAGGCGGATTCTTTACCATCTGAGCCACCAGGAAAGCCATGACTGACGCCTAAGTGTCAAGAAGAGTTGAGAGGGACTTCTCCAGTGGCCCAGAGGTTAAGACTCTGTGCTTCCACTGCAGGGCACACTGGCTGGATCCCTTGTCAGGGAACTACAATCCTGTGTGAAGCGAGGTGTGGCCAAAAAAAGAGTTGAGAACTTTGGATATGCCTGCACCAAGAGAGGACTTCCCAGGTGGCGCAGTGGTAAAGAATCTGCCTGCCAATTCAGGAGATGCAGGAGACCTGGGTTTAATCCCTGGGTGGGGAAGATGCCCTGGAGGAGGAAATGGCAACCCACTCCGGTATTCTTGCCTGGAGAATCCCGTGGACAGAGCCTGGTGGGCTACAGTCCGTGGGGTCACAAAGAGTCGGACATGTCTAGCACCATGAGAAATGCTGCAGCATTCTGCAGCAGAGCCAAGAGACTCTGGATAACGAACATGAGCCCATAGGTTGAAGAAAGGACCTCTGAGAGGAACACACAACGCTGCAAGCGTCAATATGAAGACTCTAGTGTGACGCTACAACGTCCCAGTGTTCTAGAACCACCAGAGCACTCTTCTGGGTGAGTCAGAACAGGGACTTGCTCAACCAAACCCATCCCCACGGATGACAAGAGTGGGAACACCTTCATTAAAGGATAAAAGCCAGAGAGAGAGATTAATACCCTGTGCTTCTGGTCAGGTCTCAGGAGCTGACGTGGTGAACTCTGAAGAGTCCCCATGGCACGGATCAGATGTATCCCCAAAATGCTCCTGTCCCTGCAGCCGGCTTGTGCCTGAACCACCTGGGCGTGGTTTCCCCTGTCCCCGGAGAGCCGCCTCTGTCCCCCTTAGCCATGGTCCCAGTCTGGTCTCCCCCGACACCATGACCATGTTCCCGCCCCCCAGCCCATGTGGGCCCCCAGGCCCGTGTGGGACGCCGTCCCTGCACTCACCCACGATAGTGTTGTAGCCCTCCGGGAAGCTGGTGATGAACTCGTGAGCGTTGGCTTCCCGGGCGGCTGCATAAACCTCTTCGTCAGAGGCGTCCACCTTCCCGAAACGAATGTTCTCCATGATTGTGGTTCCAAACAGGATGGGCTCCTGGGGGTGGGAGGTGGGGGGAACCACAGGAAACATCCCGACTCTGCCCCGAACCCCTGAGGGGTGCCATCAGGACAGTTCTGGCCACACAGGACCCCGTGGAGGGCAGGTGGGGAGGTTCAGAGTTACAGGTCAGAGACAGACCCATCAGAGTGGGGAGTGGCCAAGCTTGCTGCAGGAAACAGGGCCCCTCGGGAAGGGGTGAGGGAAGGCGGCTAGGAGAGCAAGACCAGCTGGTTGGGCAGGGCACCCTGCTCTGGGGAGATAGGCAGGAAGAGTTTTATTATTACAATTTGACCTTCTGGATGCCACGGGCTGTCAGGGATCTTGAAAGGGCCGCCCCATGGGATCTCTTAAATTGAGGAACAGAGTCTGAAGGCAGAGCTGCAGTGGCTGGGATCCCAGTGAACGAACACAGGGACAAGTGAAGACTGCCTGCCTGCCCCCACCCTCTCAAGGGCCGCAGGACTGAGAAGCAAGCTTCACCTGGCTGATGAAGCCAATGACCTGGCCCCGGAGCCAGGAGGGGTCGAGGGTGCGCAGGTCCTGCCCATCCAGCGTCACCACACCCGCTGTGGGGTCGTAGAAGCGCTCGAGCAGGGAGGCCACGGTGGTCTTTCCTGGGGGTCAGGGAGGGGAGGGGGGCGTGGGTTTCCGAAGCATGTTCCAGGAGAGCGGGGCCCCTCCTGCCATGCTGAGTGGTTCCCATGGGGCAGAGTCACAGGCTGGGGGGTGGTGGGCCCCTCTTACCTCCCCCGGACTGGCCCACCAGGGCCACGATCTTGCCTGGGGGCAGCGTGAGGCTGAAGTCTCTGAGCACGGGGAAGCCGGGGCGGCAGGGGTAGCTGGCAGGAGGCGAGAGACCCTCAGGTCGCACCAGGTTCTCGGACCCTTGTCACCCTGGTCCCTCCTGAGCTCTCAAGTCTCCCTGAGCCCCGGAGGGGGGCTTATTCAGAAGGAAACACCGCCCCATGGGTCCCCAGACGGGCCCCCTCCCCCGCCCTCAGCCCGGAGAGGCGGCGGCTGATACCGACCTGAAGGAGACGTTGTGAAAGGTGATAGAGCCGCGCAGGCGCTCCTGGGGCAGGCTGCAGCCCCCGCTGAGTGGGATGCCGGGGCTCAGGGTCATGTACTCGAAGACCCGGGCGCCCGCGCTGAGCCCCCGCACCACCTGGGGAGGGGTTCAAGTCTGGGGTGAGGGAGGCCTGGGTCCGAGGGAAGGGGCAGCATCTCCTGGACGCCCCAGGGGGGAAGGGCTCACAGTGTCCCCTTCGCCGGACGCCCGGTTTCCGCAGCACGCAAGTCACGTGAGTGACTCCAGCCCAGATTTGGCGCCCGCACCCCCAGACCTGACTGCAGCTCACCTGACCGAACAGGATGGAGAGGTTGGCCATGGACCTGCAAGGAGAAGACGTGGGCTGAAAGAGGGGAGTAGGGACAGGCTGAGAGAAGGCGGCCCGGAGGCAGAGGGGGCAGGTCTCACGGGGCGGGCCTGCTGAGTGAGGCAGGGGAACTGGGTGGCCTGGGGCCAAATGGAGAGGCTTCTCCTGAAACCTGGGGCCCCCGGGGCCCGGGCCCTGGCAACCCTGGGACAAGTCACTCCTCCCTTCAGAGCCGCCTTCTCTCCTGGCCTGGAGGGTGCTGACAGCCAGGGACTCCCTGAGGGCCGGGCTCCAGGGAGGAAACGGCCGGGAAGGCTGGGCAGGGGGCTTGGGCTCCATGCTGCCCGCAGCCTGCAGGGCGCAGGGTGAGGCCCGGCCCACCCAGGCGGTTGGATCTAGGGCTGTCCATGCCCGGGGAAACAAGGTCTAATGAACTGGAAAAAAAGGATGTTACTCCTTCCACGGGAAGAAGGAGACAGGAGACACTGGACTGCGGGGGGCAGGGGGGGACCCCAAGAGAAAATTCCCTGAAGATGTTATCTCATCGCAGCTGCGCCCAGACGGTGGGCGGCCACCTTTGTCACACGGGGCTGGAGGGGGGTGAGTCACTGCTCCTTAGTCACAGCGCCCGGCTGGCCTGGCCGCCCGTGACTCTGCGTCTGCGACGGTGTGTGTGGGTTTTCTGAAAGCAAGACTGACTCCCCAGGGTCTCACTTGTCCCGGCACCCAGGTGGGGGCAGGGGGGGATGGGGCTCAGAGCGCTTGCCAGAGTGGGCGAGAGGCATGGAGAGGAGCCGGGATGGGGCGTGCTCCGCCAGTGTCAGGATAGCATGGCCCACCAGAGGCCTGGAAACCACTAGGACTTGGCAGGGGTGCTGAGTGGCTGCCAAAAACCAGTTGCACGTGACCCTGCTCGCTGGAATGGCGCGGGAGGCAGGCCTCGCCCTCCCTGGAGGCCCCGCGGGATAAGGTGGTGGCTGGGCCCATTCCCAGGGGGACCCAGACCCGGACGCCTGGCCGTGACCCTGGTCTGTCTGCGTACCTCCCTGTCCCTTCCAGGACCCCAGGGCCACCACTGAGAACCCCTCGGATGGGGTCCAAAGGTTGAGGCTGCTTGAAGTCAGGGCAGGCCTGCCTCCCTGCCAGACCCCAGGAGGAAACACCAGCTTCTTTACTGACACCCAGTTCCTCCAAGGTGGGTGGTGAAGGCGCTCCATGTGGGGTGTGTGTGTTAGTCACTCGGTCGTATCCGACCCTGTGACCCCATGGACTACAGCCCACTAGGCTTCTCTGTCCATGGTGAAGTGAAGACGCTCAGTTGTGTCTGACTCTTTGCAACCCCATGGACTGTAGCCCACCAGGCTCCTCTGTCCACGGGATTTTCCAGGCAAGAATACTGGAGTGTGTTGCCATTTCCTTCTCCAGAGGAATCTTCCCAACCCAGGGATCAAACCCTGGTCTCCCACATTGCGGGCAGATGCTTTACTGTCTGAGCCCCCAGGCAAGCCCCCTGTCCATGGCAAGGGGCCCCCAAATGGCTGGGCCTAGGGCCTGTGTGTATGCAAGGGGCTCTCCTGAGTCTGTAATGGCACTCTGCTAGCCCACCAGGCCGTGCAGCGGGGAGGGAAGGAGCGGGTCTGTGCCCAGGCCACAGGGGGGAGGGGGCCCAGCGGAAGGCGAGTCCGAGGGAGGAGGGCCGACCCCGTGCAGGGAGCCAGGGGTGTCCATGCAGGTCAGCACCGGGGGAGGGGCAGCCAGGGGCGGCCCGAGATCTGTCTCTGGAACCCTCAGATCTCTGTGTCCCAAGGCCACCGGGGAGGAGGGGGGTGTCCAGCACCAGAGAGGGTGTGAAGGGGCCTGACTAGGCAGCCCTGAGCAGAAACGGGGGGACCCTGGTCTTTGTGGGACACTGGCCTGGGGCGGGAAAGGGGGGGCTCTTTATACCTGCCCTGCCTCGGGGTGAGCGCCACTCGGCCCTGGACAGTAACAAGGCCGATGGTGAAGGAGGGGAAGTCCAAACTCGCAGGGGCGAGTCTTCATGCTTCAGTTACTTGTTATTTCACATTTACTCTGTTTATCTAGCATCTATTTACTTTTCACGTGTTTTGGTGTATGTGGTAGATGGGGGGAGGACAAAGCAAGGGGAAACGCAATCAGCAGAAGGAGCTGCCAGGAACTCAGCTCGGAAGGGGCAGGGGAGGGGAGGAGGCTGCCCGCACTGGGTCCTCTTGTGGCAGAGCCAGTGGATACACGGGGCCAGCGGAGACGCCGACCCAGTGAGCCAGCTGGGTGGGAGGTGCAGGGGAAGGTCAAGCAGAGGGTGGGAGCCCAGCTCTTAGAGACTGCATCAAAGATGGGCTACCACACATTTAATCTTAAAGAAAGTGAAGTCGCTCAGTTGTGTCCAACTCTTTGCAACACCACGGACTGTAGCCCGCCAGGCTCCTCCGTCCATTGGATTCTCCAGGCATGAATACTGGAGTGGGTTGCCATTCTCTTCTCCAGGGGATCTTCCCCACCCAGGGATCAAACCTGGGTCTCCCACAGTGCAGGCAGACTCTTTACCGTCTGAGCCACCAAGGGAGCCCACATGGAGTCTTACTCAGCCTTAAAAGGGAAGGCAATTCTGACACCTGCCCCGACATGGATGAACCTGGGAGAAGTCGCACTCAGAGAAAGACGCCCTCACCAGGGGACAGACACCATGTGAGCCCACCTAGATGAGGACCCGAGGTGGGCAGATTCACAGACAGAAAGCAGGACGGGACTGCCAGGGGCTGGGGAAGGGGTCATCGAGGTATAGTATTTCAGTTTCGCAAAGTGAAGACGTTCTGAAGATGGATGCTGGTGATGGCCACACAACCTGAGTGTTATGTGATGCTAATAAACTGTACTCAAATACATTAAGACGGTAAATTCTGTTACGTGTATTTTATCACAATTAAACAAAAAAGGCTTATCAAGGAAGCTTTTGAATTGTTGGGAAGTTGAAGCTGACGGCTGCGTTTCTGAGGGTACAGTCAGTGAATGAGGTTGCGGGGAGCCCTGAGTGGGCGCTGCTGGAAGGCAGGGGGCCCCCTCCCCAGCCCTGCACTTTGCTGGGGGAGCTGGTCACCGTACACACAGCAGACTGGCGCCCCCTGCTCCCTGCCCCACCTGGGCCCCTCAGGAAGAGAACGGCCCACACTCACCTCTGCACAGTCTGGGAAGCCACCAGGAAGGACATGAGGTCTCCCCCTGTCAGCTGCTGCCCCGCCACGAGGGAGCCCCCAATAAACAGGGTACCCAAGACCATGCCTGCGAGGGGCCAGGACAGGTGGTCAGGGAGGAGGCTGGGGGACAGGGTCTGGCCCCTGTGCCGGTCCCTGCCCCACTCCCCACTGGCATTTCAGCAAGTCACCCGAATGGTCTCTGCCTTTCTTCCTTTGGCAACGAGGGGGATGGGGGCACCTCACTGCTTCCTCCCCAGCAGCTCTGCCCGTGGCTCGGATGTGGCCCTGGGCCTGTGTGCCCACTGCCTGCCCGAGTTGGCAGCCTCCTCCCCTAGTTAGCAGACCAGCTGCCTGGCACTCGGGAGACGTCAGCCACCAAGCAGGTGGAGGGCCGCCCTTGCTTTTCTGAGCTCACCCCGAGCCAAACCCGTACTCCCCCCGGGGGTCCCTGCTCACTCACAGTTGAAGGCGATGTTGGAGAGCCCCTGGAACAAGGCGATGCCTCTACCCAGCTCCTCTGCCTTACAGCGGGACCCCTCCAGCTCCGCTCCGTAGCGTCTAGGGACAGAGGCCAAGCCCGGCCCTCAGGAAGCTGGCAAGGTGGGGTGCAGGGCGGATGGAGGGGCCTTTGGGAGCACCCCCCAGCTCTGCGCTCTGCCCCTGCTCAGGACTCACTCCTCCTCCCGCTGCTCCATGGCGAAGGCGCGCACGGTCCGAACGTTGCCCAGGGCCTCATCTGCCACACCTGTTGCCTTGGCGACCTGCAAGGGACTCAGGAGTTAGGAAGCCGGGATGCAGATGGGGAGGGTGACTGAGGAGTGCAGAGCGCAGAGAAAGAGAGGAGCACAAGGCGGGTGGGTGGGAATTCCCATACCTGCTCCTGACACTGGCGAGACAGTTTTCTGAGAGCTGAGCCCATCAGGGTGCCAACTCCCATCAGAGCAGGCGTGGCCACCACCAGCAGCAGCGTGAGGCGCGTGGAGAGCATGGACAGGGACACCAGGCAGCCGGCCACCTGCGTGCAGCTCCGCAGCCCCTGGGCAGTGGACAGGAAGCCTGTGAGGTGTCAGCACCAGTATCTGGGGACTCGCCAAGAGTCCGTTAGCTAGAGCCAGCTCCCCACTCACTCACAGGGCGAGGCCACAGGTCTGATCCCCAGGAGGCCACCAGTCACAGACTGTAACCCTTTCCTGACCAGCAGGGGTGAGAAACTACGGACAAAGGCCTTCTCCTCCTCCTGACAAGGCCACTGTCCTCTGCTCGAGAAACTGAATCAAAAAAAGGACAGCCTGGCAATACCGCCCAGGGCCTGCTGAGGGGTCAGTGACAACGTGGGGAGCTGGGGATGAAGAAAAGACATCAGGAATTCAGCAGAGCTGTCGCTCGCTCTCCTGTTAGTGGGCCAGGCACTCCAGGGCCAGGCCGTGACGATGCTCTTGGCAAGTAGGGCCGGCAAAGGCTCTTGTCTGAGTTCTGGGGAAGGGTTTTCCGAGGGAGGTTGGATTTCACTGCAGGAGAGAAACAGCCTGTCCTGACCTTGGACACACCCCGCCCGCTGGCTGGCACCTCCCGCCCACACCCTCACCAGAGGGCAGACTTCTGGCTTTGGTGTAAGCTGGGGGCGAGGGGGCCCAAGAGTGTGAGCAAATGTGTGTGTGACAGTCGGGAAGCACTTTGGCACTGACCTGGGAGATAACGAGTTTGAAGGAGGATTTAAACTCCTGCACGTCCGTAGTCAGTCGGCTCACCAGCTGCCCTGTCTTCTTAGCGTCAAAGAACGCGATGTCTTGGCTGGGGCCGCAAGTGGAGAGGAGGGAGACACGCCCTCAGGGCGAGGCCCCGCCCCCAAGACACGCCCCCAGGCCCCAGGGCCCCGCCCCCTACCGGAGCAGGTTGCAGAAAAGCGCCCTTCGAAGGTCCACGGCCATGCGCTCGCCGATGCGGGACAGTAGCACCAGGTACCCGAAGGTCAGCAGGCCCTGCGAGAGAGGCCCGGCTCTCAGGGATGCCCGGGGCTCCTCGGAGGGGAGGGGGCCCCCCAGCCCTCCCTCCTGCGGTACCTGCAGGCCATAGAGGAGGAGCAGGTGGGTGCTGAGGCTCCGGGACTCCGTCAGGAAGCTGCCCGCGTGGTCCCTCGTGTACTTAGCCACAATCTCCACCAGCTGCCCCAGGAGCAGGGGGATCTGCACGTTCACCAGGGCCGCGCCCAGCGCCAGCTTGGGGGTGGGGGCAGCTGGTCAGAGGGGGACCACCTCTCCCCATCCCGATTCTTCCTCTCTCACTGCTGCCCCTACTGTGCAGGTTCCTGTGTCTCTCAGAGAGGAAAACCCAGCCGCCAGCCCCTGGGGACACTTGGGCCCTGTCCCCCAGCCCCATGCAGGTCCTCCAAGGACCCTCAGCTGTGTCCCCAAGCCAGTGGCCTGGGGTCTCCTCTGAGACTCGGCCGGGCAGGAAAGCTGTCCCTGCGCAGCTGGGGGCTTCTGCAAACGGGGGCTGTATCCTTCCCTTCCCTGGTGTTGGGGCGGGGGGCGGGAGAAGACCTCACCACGACGGCTGCCCCCAGGACCAGCAGGTGGGGGCGCAGAAACTGCCAGAAGAGCGTCCAGTTAAAGCGGGGCTCCAGGACACAGGGTCTGGAGTGGGCCGGGGGGCCCTCTTCTGCCTCACACAGTGCCACAAGGCCGAGGCGGGTGCACTTACTCAGAACCAGGGGGCCCAGGAGGACTCCCCCAACCCAGCGCCAGGCAGAGGGGCTCCGGATGGGAGCTGGAGGTGCTCGAGGGAGGCGGGCCCGGAGCTGGGAGCGCAGCCGGGCCACGGCCCCAAGGAGGCAGGTGCTGGGGCGGCCATCGGAGGACCTGCAGGGAGAGAATGCCGGTGACGGCTCACGGGCCTGGCTGTCCCTCAGCCTAGCAGCACGGCGCCCGGCTCTCGGCCTTGACTCAGCCCTCTGGGGGACAGAGGCTGTCACAAGAGAATTGTGACAGCTCCCCCTACCTGTCTCAGGGAGGCTCTCAAGCAACCTCTATTTCTGAGACGAACACACCCAGTGGAAAGTCATCGAAACTTAAAGATGTCTGCCCCCGGCTCGTCTCTGGGACGGCTGGCCCTCATCAGCCACCGTCTCCAACCTCCGCTCTTTCAGAAGAATGGCGGGTCATCAGAGCTGGACGGCGCTCCCCTTACTGATGAGCAGCAGAGCTGGGACAAGGTGGGGGCCCTGTTGTCTGACCCCGGAATCCAGGCTCTGGACTGGGTGTGATGAGCTCACAGCTACATGTGGTGAGGCCAGGAGGGACCCCAAGACTCTGCCCACTGGTCGGAAGCTTGTTACACCCCATCACTCTGTCCCCTCCCGGGCCTTGAGTGCTAACGTGACAGACAAGGCATGGAAGAAAAGGGTGACGGGCTCCCTCTCTGTCAGCTGGAGGAAGAAAAAGAAATAAAATCCACGTAACTTGCATCTAGTCATCTCACATAGGCCAAGATCCCCCGTATCCTGCAGTTTTGGTATCTGCAGTTTTGCATTCACATGGCAATGCAGGGTGACCAGCCTACTGTGCACCGTGCTCTGCTCCGAGGTCCAGGGAACAAAAGACCAACAGGACAGGACAGGTAACCGCCCTCGTGGTGGTTAAGCTTTAGTGTGGGTGTATGGATAGACCCTGATGCTGGCAAAGATTGAAGGCAGGGGGAGAAGAGGGTGGCAGAGGATGAGACGGTTAGATAGCATCACCGACTCAATGGACGTGAACTTGAGCAAACTCCAGGAGATGGTGAAGGACAGGGGAGGCTGGCGTGCTGCAGTCCAAAGGATGGCAAAGAGTTGGACAGGACTTAGTGTCCGAACAACAACAATGTATAGGGCAGGGGGGTGGACACAAAAAAAGCTAATGACAAAGCTTGCTGAGGGTGGGTGGTGGGAGCGGGGGACCCATTACCGTCCCTTTAAAACATGTGGACTTGAGAGAGTAAGGAAGACCATAATCATAATTGCATTTTAAAGATCCCTGCAGAGAAGAGTGAGCTGGAGAAGAACAGGAGCAGCTATAGGGAGGCCTGTTAGAAGTATCCGTTACCTGGCCAAGAGTAGATGGGAGGGTGATCAAAGATGCAAATGAGATTACTGATGGGGAGAGGCTTTAAAAACAAATGGATGAGAGGGTTTTCCTTGACAACAATGGTTTTTCCTATGTCCAGACCCTCCTAACTACACACTCAGTCTCATCCTTCCCTGTTTCAATGAGGCCTGCCTGAGCTTCTTGCCACCTCCATGTGACATCTCCCCCACCTCATCCACCTGCCTGTTTTCCACCGCATATTTCATATCTATCCAAAATATAAGTGGAAAAAATATATAGACAGAGAAGCTCACTGTTCTGCTCTCTGTAAATGCCCCACTTCATACATTCCTTGATGGCAGGAAGTCAGATCTTACTCGCCACTGTATCCCCAGAGCACTCAGCAGAGTGCCCTGGCACAAACCAGAGTTCAGCACATGGTCATGTGTGTTGAGTGCATTATGCCCTCATTAGAAATGCAGAACAATCTGACAAATCCAACCCTGAATATTCACTGCAAGGACTGATGCTGAAGCTCCAACACTTTGGCTACCTGATGCCAAGAGCCGACTCACTGGAAAAGACCCTGATGCTGGGAAAGATTGAAAGCAGGAGGAGAAGGGGGCGGCAGAGGATGAGATGGTTGGACGGCATGATTGACTCAATAGACCTGAGTCTGAGCAAACCCTAGGAGATGGTAAAGAACTGGAAAGCCTGGCATGGTGCAGGCCATGGGGTCACAAAGAGTTGGACATGATTTAATGACTGAACAAGTAACCTGATTCACTGCTGAATGTTTGTAAAGGTTTAGACTTACTGTAGACAATAGTACGAAATATATTTTACTTTATGACCCAGCACAGTGAACACATGTATGTTGCAGAAAATTTAAATGCTTCACAAAACAATACTTTCCCTATTTATTTATTTTTTGGCCTCAAGGTTTACAGGATCTTCGTTTCTCCACTAGGGATCAAACCTGAGCCCTGGCAGTGAAAGGCCCAAGTCCTAACCACTGGATCGCCAGGCAAGTCCCTCCCTAATTTGTTTTTTAAACATGTATACTATTATATTCACTTTAAGATTTAATTCATATATGGCTGTGCTGGGTCTTCGTTGGTGCATTCGGGCTCTCCTTAGTTGTGGTGAGCAGGGGCTACTCTGTGTTGCCCTGCACGGGCTCCTCATTGTGGTGGCTTCTCTTCCTGCGAAGCACAGGCTCTAGGTGTGTGGGCTTCAGTAGCTGCAGCATGTGGCTTAGAAGTTGTGGCATGCTGGCCAGGTCCTAGAGTGCGGACTCAGCAGTTGTGGCCCACAGGCACAGTTGCTCTGAGGCACATGGAATCCTCCTGTACCAAGGATCGAACCCGTGTCTCCTGCATTGACAGGTGGATTCCCATCCACTGTACCACCAGGGAAGTCCTATATCCCTTCTAAAGGGTCCAGACTCACTAAATTCACTTTCTGATCTATTGTGCTGTGACGTGCAGGTCTGAAAAACACTGCACTATGAACACACAAATTCTAGCACACTATTTGATGTCTTTCCTGGGGTTGTGCTCTTGTTTAAATAACACTGACACCCTTACTCTTTTCCTAAGGACTGTATTCAAGCCTTTTAATAATTTACCATGGCCACTTTCCAGCTTTTCTCATCTTCTCCAAACTAAGGTCTAAGTAGTGTTTAAAGTGAAAGTGAAGCTGCTCAGTCATGCCCGACTCTTTGCAACCCCTTGGACAGTAGCCTGCACCAAGCTCCTCCATCCATGGGGTTTTCTAGGCAAGAGTACTGGAATGGGTTGCCATTTCCTTCTCCAGGGGATCTTCCCGACCCAGGGATCGAACCCAGGCATTGTAGACAGATGCTTTACCATCTGAGCCAAGCCTGCATGCAGTGTTTGGTCACTGCAAAAAACTGGCGATTACTTCCCAGCACCAGTACTTCTAAGCTGTAGCTCCGCCCCTCTTGCCCTCCATTAGTCAAATGCGCTCCCTGAAGGACACAAGTCCACATCCACCCGCCCCTGTGATTTGCTGCTTGCCTGGCTCTCGGGTTTTCACTCTAGGATCAGAAAGGAATCAGTTGCATCTTGTAAAGTGTTTACAATGGAGTCACAGTCTCTGCATCTTTTTCGTTCCCCATTTGTGTTTTTCTCTCTTGGGACCAACGTGTGCAGAGCTGAACGAACACCAACACGTACATATGCTTTTATCTCTGCTGGAGGTATACAGATTTAGGAACCATTTTTGTTCAGTTCACACTGAATCTCTGGAACAACAGCCATGCTGAATGTCTCTGGACACTTAATTTTTGTCCTCATCGCCAGACCAATTCCAAGACTGAGGCCAGAAACGGGGGGCCTGATGAAAGTGAGAGTGAAAAAGTTGGCTTAAAACTCAACATTCAGAAAACAAGATCATGGCATTCAGTCCCATCACATCATGGCAAATAGATGGGGAAACAGTGGAAACAGTGACAGACTTTATTTTGGGGGGCTCCAAAATCACTGCAGAAGGTGACTGCAGCCATGAAATTAAAAGATGCTTACTCCTTGGAAGGAAATTATAACCAACCTAGACAACATATTAAAAAGCAGAGACATTACTTTGCCAACAAAGGTCCCTCAAGTCAAGGCGTTGGTTTTTCCAGTAGTCATGTATGGATGTGAGAGTTGGACTATAAAGAAAGTTGAGCGCCGAAGAACTGATGCTTTTGAACTGTGGTGTTGGAGAAGACTCTTGAGAGTCCCTTGGATTGCAAGGAGATTCAACCAGTCCATCCTAAAGGAAATCAGTCCTGAATATTCACTGGAAGGACTGATGCTGAAGCTGAAACTCCAACACTTTGGCCACCTGATGCGAAAAACTGACTCATCTGAAAAAACCCTTATACTGGGAAGGGTTGAAGGCGGGAGGAGAAAAGGACGACAGAGGATGAGATGGTTGGATGGCATCACAGACTCGATGTACATTAGTCTGAGTAGGTTCCGGGAGTTGGTGATGGACAGGGAGGCCTGGCATGCAGCAGTCCATGGGGTCGCAAGGAGTCAGACAAGCCTGAGCGATTGAACTGAACTGAACTGATACCCGTGCAGCACGGCGCCCCCTGGTGGAGAGAGCAGACCTAGTGTGGTCCCCGACCCAGAGCGCCCCCCTGCGTCCAGCCTTCGCGCGGACACAGACGCGCCGAGCCTCCCGTCGGCACCTGGCGGTCGCTATAATTGAGGCCGATCCCCCGGGAACGACAGTCGACCCCCCGGGCAGGCCGGCCTACAGCTCCCAGCAGACCTTGCGAGAGCCCGGGACTCCATCTCCCGGCGGGCCCCACGCCCTTCAGGTGGGTCAGTATCCCACGCTCCCAGTTAGGTCTCGTCCCTTTTTACCTGATAGCCGAGAATGTCTGGAAGCGGAGGGGTAGCAACGGCTTGCCTGGGACGGGGCCACCCCTAATCCCGACTCGAAACAAGTGCACCAGCATGATGTGGAGAGAACCGGACCAGCGGCAACGACAGCTTCACCCTGATCCCATTGAGGGCTCCATGTTGGCTCCGGCCCGCATCCCGACAACCCCCGCGCGCCGCGGCGCTGATTGGCGGAAAGAAGCATCAATTTCATTGCAATCTGTGATTGGAGGAAACCTCTTTCGCGCCTCAAAGATGATTGGAGAGAGCCGCCTGTGGCCCGCCCCCTCCCATCCAGTTCTGGGCGGGGCCGAGCCGGAAGCGGCAATGTTTTCCGCCCGCCTCCGGGGTTGGGCTCTGAGGTGACGTCTTGAGGGCGTGCCGAGTGCGCTCCTGCCCGGCCGGGTATCCATAGTAACGCGTCAGCGGCCTATCGCTGGGTCAATCTCTTAGGCGTGCTCTCAGAGCTTTCCAGGTGACCCGAACTCTCAGGGGAGTGTAGAACGCTGGTTCTGGGAGACCAAGGGGCAAAAATCGTTTGGAGTTTTTTTTTTTTTTCCCCAAAATATGTGCACTTGCCTTTCCACCCACCCCGCTCCCCTAGGCGAGTCAGAGCTTCAGGGACAACGTGCATGCTTGCTTAGTCGCTTCAGGTGTGTCTGACTCTTTGCGACTCTACGGACTGCAGCCCGCCAGGCTACTCTGTCCATGGGATTCTCCAGGCAAGAATACTGGAGTGGGTCGCCGTGCCCTCCTCCGGGGGATCTTTCCGACCCAGGGATCGAACCTGAGTCTGTCTCCTGCATTGGCAGGCAGATTCTTTACCACTAGCTCGCCACCCGCTGTGGCCGCCACATATATTTGGGGGGAAACTCCCCTGGTGATTCTGATAAGCTCGCGCTACACAATGGTTTAGAACCACTGGCGCGACCCCAGATCCATCTCCCCGATAGATGCCTTCCTACCGCAGTCAGGCTGACTTGCCTGTAGCTGCCACCGCACAGCTCTTACACCTGCAATTTCTCTCTTATTTATTTCTTACGTGTAACTATTTGCTTGCATAGCCACCTCCCTACCAGGCTGTGACTTCCTCTTGGGTAGTGGCTCTGTCTTGCTCATTGGTCCCCTCCTTCCTCTCTCCATGCCTGGCAAGGAAAAGTGCCCTTTATAATAACTTGAATTGGGCTGGTGGTAGGGAGGCTCTCCATTGATGAATCTGGAGTGAAACTGGGGAGGAAAATGTGCCAGGATTAGTTTGTAGTGCGGCTGGGTGCAGAGGGTGTATGAGAGGATCCTAAAATGCGTATGGTGGAAAACTGGGGTGAGTGAGGTTGGGGAGAGACCAGAGGAAACCCCACAGAACCCATTTGGGCAGACATCTCAGAGAGATCATGGGGATTTCCTAGCCCCTCTGCAGTGTGAGATTCCATTTGGGGAATGTTTTCATAGCTCTGCCTCCTGCTCTGGGATAAAACTCTGCAAGTTGTGAGCTATTATGACACTTCCCCTCCCAGGGAAGAAGCACAGGCTCCTCCTCCAAGTTCCTCTAGAAGGCAGTCTGGAATGCACTCTGTTTCTCTCTCTCTCCATTTCCTGGACTGGTCCCTACATCAACCCTTGGGCTTGAGCCCTGGGGGCCCTAACACCTGGGTGGTTGAGTCAGCATGCGGGAATGGGCTTCAGTAGGAAACCTAATGACTCAGGACCTCAAGAATGGCGTTGGACAAGCCACCAAACCAGCTGCCTGGGCCTCCGCCTCCTCCTGAGGTGGCGGCAAGGAGCTCAGCGCAGTCACGGGGCACCCAAACTACCTGCCCTTGCAAATTCCGGACCTTCAGCTGCCCTCTGCTGGGTCAGCCCTGACGCTTCTCAGCGGGGCCCCCAAAACTGGATCAGAACTTGGTGGAGAGGGTTTCAAGAGGATGAATCAGTAAACACAATGGAGCTTCAAGGAACCCCGCTTTCCTACTGTAAAAGAACCATCTCATATCCAAAATAATCCCCTCTCCTCTGTTAAGTTCTTTCCTGTCCTCAATTTCCCCCAACCTGAAGGCCAAGTCAGTCTCCCCTTTTCCCTTCTTTAGTACCATCATAACAACAAAACATGTACACGTTTTTCTTTTTCGTTTTGGGTACCAAAGTGTTTCTCTCTTGACCACTCTGTGTGTGTGTATGTAGGGAGAAGAGAGAAGTTTTGTTTTGCTTTGAGATTAGGTTTCAAGACACCAAAGATGTATGATATTGTCCTGGCCCCATAGCTCTAATATCTTTAATAGGATTCTTTTTGCTTTTGCTTTGGCTGCTGCTCTCTGGCCTCGCCTTTAAATCCCCTGAGGTCTGAAGGTGGGACTGTGGGGATCTCCTTCCGTCCTCTGTAGCTCCTGCCCTGCCAGGTGTGGAGGTGGAGCCCTAAGAGGTTTGGCCGCAGGTTGCCCTGGAATGGGTGTGAGTGGTCGGACTGGTGACTGTGAGTTGGGACGCCTGAGGCCTGCCCCCACTGAGTCACGGAGCTGTTGTTGTCAACCCGTCCTAGTTGTCAAAATCCCTGCTCAGCAACACAGCCCTCTGCGGAAACGGCAGCAGCTCCCATCCTTCCGAGCTTTCAGGAGAAGCCGCTGACCTGATGGTGAGGCGAACGGGCTGGGGGGGGACCAGGGGGCGGTTGGGGCGGTGGGGAGACCTGGGGCCTGGATCCATGCCCCTGCTCCCCACGCCACTGCCTCCTCTTCCTCCTCCTCCCTGTCGGGGACCTGGGGCGGGGAGGGTCTCCTTCTCTCTGTCCCCTGTCCCTCCCACAAGAAGGGCCCCTTCCTCAGCTCCTCCTTCAGCCTTGGGGCTCCCCTGCCCGGCGGTGCAGGCCCCAGGGGCTTCTCAGCCTTGCCATAGTGCCCCCCCCACCCCCGCCACCCCCCCAGCGCAGCCCCAGCCCTCCATGACACCCGTCTCTGCTCCCCCTCTCTGGGGTTCCCACTCTGCCCCTCCCCTGGCCTTGGGGACTCCCCCTCCCCCACGCCGATGCCCCCAGGACTCTCCTGGGCTGCGGATAGGCCCTCTGATCCCCGAGCAGGATTACGAGAGGCTGGAGGACGGTGACCCCGAGGGGTCCCAAGATTCACCCCTCCATGGGGAGGAGCAGCAGCCCCTGCTTCACGTGCCGGAAGGGCTCCGAGGTGAGCGGGTGGGTGTGGGGCTCTAGGGTTGCTCCCCACTAACCCCCCCCCCCCCAAGGCTGGCAGCAGCTTGAGGGCATGGAGTCAGGTGAGCGCCACGCCCCAATGCTCTCCCTTCTGTGCCTAGGCTCCTGGCACCACATCCAGAACCTGGACAGCTTCTTTACCAAGATATCCTTTCTGTGCGCAGCCTGGCAGAAGGGGCACGGCAGGCCAAGGGGATGGGTGCCGTGGGCCGGGGACTTGGTGGGGGATCGGGAGGCATCCTCAGGAAAAGCCCATCATGCTTCAGGCTGACTTCTTGACTTGCGGCCACATCTACAGCTACCACCAGAGGAATGGCTTTACCTGTATCCTGCTGGAGGATGTCTTCCAGCTGGGGTAAGATGTGCCCAGGGGCCCAGCAGGAGGGGCTGACCAACCTGGCAGGCCTGGGGCTGGGGCAGGAGCCCACTCGGCCCTCAGGCTTAAGCACCGCTCTTCCTCTCGTCCCAGACAATTCATTTTCATTGTCACCTTCACAACCTTCCTCCTGCGTTGCGTGGATTACAGTGTTCTCTTTGCCAACCAACCAAGTAACCGAACACGGCCTGGGCCACTCCACAGCAAAGTGACCTTGTCGGACGCCGTCCTACCCTCCTCACAGTGCGCCCAGCGGTGAGTGAAAGCTGGCGGGGGCAGGGGCTGGGGGAGACCAACGCAAAAGTCTCCCCTCCTTTTGTTCCTTGGTCTAGATCAGCCATTCTCTGAGGTTTTGGTTTGAGGACACCTTTAATCCACTTAATATTGGTGGAGAATACACCTTTAATACACTTAATATTTGTTTGTTGAGAACCAACTCCTAGGGGCTTTTGTTTTGAGCATCCTATCTGCATTTACCTTGTTAGACATCAAAGCTGAGAATGGCTTTAAAATCTATGAATGTAGGAACATACATCCCATCTGTGAACATGATGCCACACAGAGTCTGGAAAAATCCACTGGATACTCTTGGGAGAATGAGAACAAAAATGGCAGAAAACCTGAATATTAGCTGAGAAGTTTTGACCTTGCAGACACAAGGGTTGGGGGAACTCTAGGACCCACACTGAGAATCACTGGTCTGGCAGGGCCCCCTCTCCATGACCTCCATCGCTCCCCAAGACTGGCCTCCCTTCCTATGTGGCCCCTACTTTGTCCCTGCTGTCTGTTTCGCCTCACACAGGATCTGCTCCAGCCCCCTCTTGGTCTTCCTGCTGATCCTGGCTGCTGCCTTCTGGCTGTTCCAGCTGCTTCGCTCGGTCTGCAACCTCTTCAGCTACTGGGACATCCAGGTGTTTTACAGGGAGGCCCTGCACATCCCCCCGGTGAGTTGGATGAGTGTGTCTGTGTTGGGGTGCCATGTCGGGGGGCTGGGGGGTGGAGGATGGGGAGGAGCAGCAGCCTGTGCAGACAGGAGGAGCCACTGGAAAGAGAGCAGAAGACCTTTGTGACACACCTACCTAGGCTTAGCCCCAAATAATGCTAGGAAGTGGGGTACCACCCCTGAGAACCCGAGGTCCTTACTGTTGTGGGGCTTAGTTGATGCAGATGGTTATGGAAGATATGCGCAGCCACGTGTTTGTGGCCCAGACACTGGGGATTTAGAGGGGCGGTCCTCTGGTTTTACGAAGCAGGAGGAACTGCGACCAGGCCGGGAAGGATAGGCGGTGAGGAGGCGTTCCAGGCCCCATGACGGAAAGGGGTGGGGAGGAGCAGTGACCATCTTGGGCAGTAATGAGGAGACTGACCTACCAGCTTGCCACTGAGTGTTCAGGCCCCTGTTGGGGGAGCCCACCCTGCTTTCTGGCTTCACTTTGCAGGGAGCTGCTTCGTGGGCCCCTTCACTGTCCCTGGCCACACTTCACTCTCTCCTCCTCTTGGTCTCGCCCCGTCTGCCTGTGTACCTAATTCTTTCTCTAAGGCACAGCACAAAGGCTACCTTTGGCAGTCAACTTCCTTTGCTCCCCTCAGAAGTCCAGAACCTTCTACTGCCCTCCAGTGCAGCAAAGGGGAGAGGTCCTCCAAAAGCCCCCTTGAGTAGGGGAGCCTGAGCCACAGCAGAGGGCTGGGGACAGACACAGGGAAGATCGGGAGCTGGATCACCGCTCCTCCAGGAAGGCGCCTGACCCCTTCTCTTTCTCCTTCCTTCTTTCTCCTCTTCCCCATTTCCTTTCAGAGGTAGGGGAGACCCTGGGGTGGACTGGAGAGGCTGGCCTGAAGGGACGTGACTAAGCTGGATTGGGGAAGCTGGGTGAAACTGGGCTAAAATGAGTTTTGCAGCTGAGCAGCAAGTGAGGTCTGACGGCCCCCGCCCCTACCCCAGATGGGGACCTGGCCACTGTCTTAGGAAGGTTAATCTGATGGAAGGGATGGGGGTGGGATCTCCAAGCATGCCGAGGTAAAAGCTTGTGGGGCTTCTGCGCCCGGCTGGCTGGCACCCTAGGAAGGAGAAAGAGTGATCACCCTGTTACCTGCAGCTGTGGAGCGCCTTTTGCATGCAGGGCTGCCGGGATGGGGAGGGGGCGTGTCTGGAAAATCTGCTTGGAAGGGGCCGAGCTCACATACCTATGGAGTTTAACTTATGAGGGGGGGGTCCCTGGGGAGCACGTGACTCCTGGCCCAGGAGGGGCAGGGGCCTGGGGAGGCCGGTTCAGACCGAGGATGAGGTGCCGCTGGTCGGTGGCAAAGAGAGGAAGGCGAAGGGATAGCTGTGAAAGGCGGTAGGTTTCTGGCGGGAGGGCCCGGGGTAAGGCCGGTGGGGAGGGCACGCGGGGATGCCGCTCTGGCCACGCGGAGGGTGGGCATCGCGATGGACAGGAGTCCGGGGTGCTGGCCTCAGCAGTTGGCTCTCCGCAGGAGGAGCTCAGCTCGGTGCCCTGGGCAGAGGTGCAGTCCCGCCTGCTGGCGCTGCAGAGGAGCGGGGGGCTGTGCGTGCAGCCGAGGCCGCTGACGGAGCTGGACGTCCATCACCGCATCCTGCGCTACACCAACTACCAGGTGGCGCTGGCCAACAAAGGGCTGCTGCCCGCCCGCGCCGCGCTGCCCTGGGGCGGCGGCGCGGCCTTCCTCAGCCGCGGCCTGGCGCTCAACGTCGACCTGCTCCTCTTCCGCGGGCCCTTCTCGCTCTTCCGCGGCGGCTGGGAGCTGCCCGACGCCTACAAGCGCGGCGACCGGCGGGCCGCCCTGGCCGCGCGCTGGCGGCGCACGGTGCTGCTGCTGGCGGCCGCGAACCTGGCGCTGAGCCCGCTGGTGCTGGCCTGGCAGGTGCTGCACGCCTTCTACAGCCACGCCGAGCTGCTGCGGCGCGAGCCCGGCGCGCTGGGGACGCGCCGCTGGTCCCGCCTGGCCCGCTTGCAGCTGCGCCACTTCAACGAGCTGCCGCACGAGCTGCGCGCGCGCCTGGCCCGCGCCTACCGCCCGGCCGCCGCCTTCCTGCGCGCTGCCGCCCCCCCCGCGCCCCTGCTGGCGCTGCTGGCCCGCCAGCTCGTCTTCTTCGCCGGCGCGCCCTTGGCCGCGCTGCTGGTGCTCACCGTGTACGACGAGGACGTGCTCGCCGTGGAGCACGTGCTCACTGCCATGACCGCGCTCGGGATCGCGGCCACCGTGGCCAGGTGCGATGGCAGAGGGCCGGGGAGGGGGGGGCCCTTCCTCAGTCCTGGGTTGGAGCGTCCTCGCACCCCTCCCTCTCCCCTCCCCCCCGCTAGCGTACCCCCATCCCACCCCCCGCACATCCTCTGAACCGCAGGCCGCCTTCTTTCCCCACTCCGATCCCGCCCTCTAGGTCTTTCATTCCGGATGAGCAAGGCCAAGGTCGTTCGCCGCAGCTCCTGCTGCAGGCGGCCTTGGCCCACATGCACTACCTCCCGGAGGAGACCGGCCCTGCCGGCAGGACCAGCTCTTACAGGCAGATGGCGCGGCTGTTGCAATACCGAGCGGTGAGGGTCACGCTGGAAGCCGGGCTGCGGAGGCTTTTGTCTGTCCCCCGGGGGCCTGGGGGAGGCCCCCTGGAATGATGGGGTAGGAGGTTGCCTGCCAGGCGAGTCTGGTTGCCCTCCGAAAGGCCTTCTCAGCCTCGGGCCTGCTTTCTCCAGGTCTCCCTGGTGGAGGAGCTCCTGTCCCCTGTCCTCACGCCCTTGTTTCTGCTCTTCTGGTTTCGGCCCCGGGCCTTGGAGATTATCGACTTCTTTCGGCACTTTACTGTGGACGTGGCGGGGGTCGGCGACATCTGCTCCTTTGCCCTCATGGACGTGAAGCGGCACGGACACCCTCAGGTGGGAGCCTGTCCAGGGCGGTGTGGGGCAGGTAGGTTGGGTAGGCGTTGGCTTGCCTCACTGGAAGCAGAACTGGGTTCCACCCCCACCTTCACTGCTTGGCACCTGTGACCTCGAGCGCCCCCGTTCACTTTCCTGAGCCTTCATTTCTCAAATGCGGGCAATGACTAGCCAGTGCTCAGGCCTCTTAGGATCACTTGAGATGACAGGTGGAGAGCCCTAAGAGGGTGCCCAGCACCGTCACAGCAGTAAGTGGGAGCGCAGACCACTGGAGAGAAACGCCTCAGTCAGTGGACGGGGCTGGGGTACGGACGTGTTTCCTGACCAAGGCCGTTGGGCCAGTCGTATCTAATGCGTACAGGCCGGCAAAACACTGAGCCCACATCATCTGCTAGCGCTGGGTCTGGACCCGGGTCCTGCTCTCCGGCTGTGTTTTTTTGGCTGATCTTGAACTTGTCCCCTTGTGGCCTCCATCCTTTCACCATGGGGCTAGAGTTTTCTGTCCTGCCTACCCCACGAGGCCCCCACTGCAGCTATCCAAGTGGAGTTGGCTGGAATTCCCTGGTGGCCTAGTGGTCAGGCTTTAGCGCTTTCACTGCCAGGGCCCCCCGTTCAGCCCCTGGTCGGGGACCTGAGATCCCGCAAGCTGTGCTGCCTGATGCTGGCAGCACCTGAAGGGCTGTCGTTCCTTTCAGTGGCTCTCCGAGGGACAGACCGAGGCTTCACTGTCTCAGCGCGCAGAGGACGGGAAGACGGAACTCTCCTTGATGAGGTTCTCCCTGGTTCACCCACAATGGCGCCCCCCAGGCCACAGCTCCAAGTTCCTGGGGCACCTGCGAGGCCGGGTGCAGCAAGACGCAGCCGCCTGGGGCGCCAGCTCGCTGCGCAGCCCCCCTGCCCCCGGGATCCTCAGCACCTCTCCGTCCCCTCTGGTGCGTCGGAGCTAGGTCTGCCTGTCTGCCCTCCTGTCCCCACCACCCTTTGCCTCACCCCTCTATTAACCTGCTCACTGGTGCCGTCTGCTCTCCTGCCTTCCTAGACCTCCTCCCTCCTCCTCTTTTGTGACCCTCTCTCCTGTCGCTCCCAGCCGGAGGCCTTCCTGGCTAACCTCTTGGTGCAGCCCCTCCGGCCGCCTCAAGACCTCAGCCCTACAGCCCCCTGCCCGGCCGCAGCCACGGCCAGCCTCCTGGCCTCCCTTTCCCGAATTACCCAGGACTCAAGGTGAGGGGTGGGGGCCTGAGATGCCCGGAGCAAGGGGTGGGGCTGATCCTCCAGGAGAAGGGGCACTGGAGTGGGGGGGGGGGGTGTGTGATGTGGAAGGGGAGATGAAGCCAGGTTCTCCCTGGGGTAATGTGTGTGTCTTCATGATCAACCGCGCCCTCTGTTCTAGCTGTGTGTCCCCGGGAGGCACTGGGGGCCAGAAGCTGGCCCAGCTCCCAGAGCTTGCATCTGCTGAGATGAGTCTCCATGCCATCTACCTGCACCAGGTGAGCAGAGGGGGTGCCAAAAAGAGAAGGGGAGGGAGAAGGCAGCTGAACAAAGTGGAGAGTGTGGAGGGGGCTGGAGTGTAAGGAGTTACTCAACAGGAGCTGGGGGAGGAGGTGTCGACAGTCTCTGTACCTGGCCCGGGGCTGGGCCTCACAATGTGACAGGAGGGAGGCCTCTCATCTTCTCCCTTCTGTTTAGCTCCATCAGCAGCAGCAGCAGCAGGAACTGTGGGGCGAGGCTTCAGCCTCCCCCCTGTCCCGGCCGTGGCCCAGCCCCCCACAGACCCTCTCTCCAGATGAGGAGAAGCCATGCTGGTCCAGTGACGGTGAGGCGGTCAGGGTGTGCAGGGGACAGATGCCAGGGAGCCGCGGGCATCATGGCACTGCCCAACTGATGGCATTTCTCACTAGGCTCCAGCCCCGCCTCCAGCCCCAGACAGCAGTGGAGAGCCCAGAGGACCCAGAGTTTGTTCCCTGGAGGGCTTCAGGAGCCCACAGACACCCAGAAGGAGCCTGGCCAGGCCACAGGCACTGACTGAGTGGGCTCCTCGGGGTCAGTATTGTCTCACGGGGGTGGGGGAACGGGTAGGACATCGGGTGGTGTCGGACTTGGAGGGGCGGGAACAGTGGTGGGAATCTGGGGTGACCGGGTGGTCATCTCTGGAACCTGAACCCCTGGACTGCTTGCCAAGAGCTTTTCCTCCCCCAGGCTCCCTGGCTTCTCCAGTCACAGGAGATCGGGCGAGGTGGAGTGGAAAGGCATGCCGAGCCCTCTTTAAGACCTCCATGAATGCTTTAGTTGGGCCGGACTTGGGAGTCACTGATGAACTCGCCCAGAGAACAGAGAAACGGTAGGAGAGGAGCTGCCCAAGGTCTCAGGAAACACGTCTTGGAGACATTCCCCACGTAGGGGGCTAAGGGACAACTGTCGGTCCTGGAGCGGTGGCCCGGGAAGAAGGTACCAAGTGACCTCATGCCGGCGGACAGGGCCAAGGCAGAGGCCAAGCTACACATCAGGGAGCGATGGGGGACAGGACCTGAAAGGCAGTAGGTGCTCAGACTCATCTGGCCCTTAGGTTCCCATGGGACTGCTGGAAGGGCATGGGGACCGTGAGCGGAAAAGACTAGAGGGGCCTGCTGTGTTTGGAGCTCATGGCGGTGTGACGTCTAAGAAAGTGGCTGTGGGGAACCAGCAGTGAAGGGTGCTCACAGCTGTGCTGCTCATCTTTGTGACCTTAGTCCTGGACTCCCCACGCCTGGCAGCCAGGGCTGTCCCGGCTTCTTGTCAAGATCAAGGAAGCCTCACTGGAGAACTGCCTGCACTTGGCTGGAAACCAGTTTTCTACAGGGCAGGGGTCAGAGAGGAGTGTGTGGGACAGGACTCCTCCATCCAAGAGTTACCACCCCAACACCATGTGCACAAGTTAAAAGACAAAGCTTGTCATTATTCTGTAACTGTAATTGACAGCGCTGGCTTAGGCATCTTAGTAGGTCTCCTAACTTCTGGTCCAGTCTCTTATGGTAAATCTTCAATAATAAATATTTGAATGATTTAGAGATCAGGTTTCAAGATAAGATACTTCAGAGAGAGTCGAGGGGGATCTAAAATTCACCTAAACACCAAAGGGCTGACTGCAGGCTCTGGAATACCGCTGCTGGGAGGGGTCTTCCAGATAGACTCAGACTTAGGTTGGGGAAACCGACCCAGAGATGAGAGGATGAGATAGTACAGGGGATGCGAACAGTCTCCATAGACTCTGGACAAACGGTGAGAGGTCACCTCGGGAGGGGAGGGAGAAGTGGCCGGTCCCGGTAAGGCCAACAGGACAGCGGTAGAGCCGTAGTGGAATGACAGCCCCTCTCTCCGGGAACTGCAGTGGGAAGCAAGAGGGGTTTCAGGGGCCGGGGGTGTCTGGGCCGGGCGGGTCGAAGGCCCAGGGCACTGCGCCCCGCAGATGCCGCTCCTGCAGGGAAAAGCTCTGGGTGCGTATGCGGCTTGTCACCTCCTGGGTGCGCAGCGTGAGGCCGAAAATGTCCTCGTGATAGCGTTGCTGATCCTTGGAAGGAAAGAGGGCGGAGGATCAAAACACCGGTGGAAGTGTGGGGCGGAAGTTGGTCCCGCCTCCGCCTGGCCCCGCCCCTGCCCGGACATGGCCCCACCCCCGTTCGGGTCTGGCCCCGCCCCTGTCCGCCTGCCCCGGCCCCGCCCCTCCACACCCGCAGCACGCCGATGACGTCGCCGGCCTCGTCCAGCTCCATGTCGCCCTCTGTCGCCAAGATGCGCTGCACCGTCTGCAGGACGCTGGTTGCCATAGTGACGTCGCCGCAGACAAACATGTGGCCCCGCTCGAGGCACAGCACGCGGTGCACCTCGGCAGCCAGCTCGGTCCTCAGGATGTCCTGTACGTAGGTCTGAAGGGGAGGCGGGGTTAGGGGCGGACCCCGGCGGGGCCCGCGGAGCGAAGGGCAGGTCCCCAGGGAGCGGGGAGGGCGGCCGGGTCCTGGGTGAGAAGAGATGCCCTGGGCGCCATGTGGGGCCAGGTGCGCGGGACGGGAGAGAAGGAGCGGAGCGAGGGGCGCGGCTTGGGCGAGGGTGAGCGGGACCTAAAGGGGGCCCAACGAGCCGATCCGGGTGTGTCTCAGAGCCCAGCTGGAGCGGACGGCGGTTCTTCCTCCGTCCCTAGCTTCGGGTTACCCCAGCACCCTCAGGGTCCCTCACCTTGGGGCTGTCAGGTTCCCGGGAGAAGGCGGTGAGGACGCGGCCAAACACCCCGCGCTGCTGGGCGTCCTGCACCTCGTCGCGGTAGAGATGGTCGAGCTGGGAGCACCGGCACCCGAACACCAGGGTCATGGGGGCGGGCTGCAGACCTGCGGACATCACTGTGGCTTGAGAGCGCCCCCAACCCCTCCTGGGAGACCTAGCCCCAGGGACACCTCCTACTGGCTTCCCTCACTCAGGCCGACAGCCCACCCTTTCCTGCAGAAACCACCACTCTCCACTCTTTAGCCTCTAGTAGAGGGCTAGGTGTTTTCACAGACGCTGCCTGGGCCTGATTTACAGAGAAGCCCAAGGTCACAGGAGGTGATGACTTCTCTCTGACCAGATGGCCAGTGGTGACACTGTGCTACAGCTGGGCTTTCTGACCCAGAATCTGTGCCCTTGGGACCAGGTAACCCTGCGGCCTGAGACAACCGGCCCTTCCCTGCTCCTACCCCACATTCTCCCACACCTTCAGCTTCTGCACTCTGCGCCTTCCTCTTAGTCACAAGCCCCCTTTCATTTGATTGGCCAGCTTCCCTGGGCACCCCGTACCCAATCCGAGCACCCTTCAGCTTCCTGGGATCTCAGACACAGTTGACCTCTGACACAGTCCACCTGGGGCATTTCCATCTTCTGAGTCCCAGCCCTGTCTTCTCCAGGCTTCCAGGTTCCCTTTGTCCTTAATTCAATCCAATGCTACTTTGCTGGGCTAGCCAGACCTACAGGGCACTGCTTTTGTCTCTAGGAGGCCCCCACCCCCGGTCTAGTAAACTTCACCTTTGTAGTCCTGTTTCTTGCCCTGTTTCCTGCCTTACAGCATCCTGCCCCTTGGTCCCCCTAAGTTGTGTGACTCCCTCCTGCCTTCCGGTCATTCCCTTGGGTCCCCGGCCTCACCTTTGCTCTCAATGTCATGCAGCCTCTCCTGCCAAAATCCCCGGAAGGGGGCAATGCCAGTGCCGGGGCCCACGAGGATGCAGGGCACGTAGGGGTCAGGTGGCAGCCGGAAGGAGGGAGCCCTGGCCAAGACACCCTCTGTCAGGCCCCCTTTGTCCCCCCAGACACCCCACTCTTACCAGCCTCGGCAGGGTGGAGAGAGGAGAACTTAACCTGCTTGCGTCTAGCTTATAGTGAGCATGGTGTGTTTAGTAAAAGCACTCTCCGTACTGGCAGAGACTCCCTGGACCTGTGGTTTCTGGAGGTTGCGTCAAAGGAAATAAAACTCAAGTTTGAACTGAAGAACGTTTTGATGTTTCAGTTTAGAAGATATAGAAAGTATGGGGAAGGGAAGGGCAGACAGCCTTTTGGTTCATAATGACTTCACTGAGTGTATTTGAAGCCACATCCTTGATATTGGCATTTGGTTTGTGTTCACTAGATGGGCAGTTTATTTGTAATGTGGCCTGCCAGATGGGTTCCGGTCACTGTCCTGGCTGGTGCATCCTGGGAACTCTTGCTTGTGCCACCTTAGGCCTCCAGCTCCTGGGTGCTGGATGGGGCAAGACTTCTGGACACAGCAGGGAGGGAAGGGTGTCCTCAGATCCTTCACTTCCCTTGAGTTCTCACTGGCACTATGGTGAGCTAACTAGTTCTCCCCGGACTAAAGGCGGGTGGAGCACAGTTCCCAGATACCTGCCTGCCAACATCCGATGGACCCCAGGGATGTAGGAAGGGACATGGTACCCCTTCTAAAAGGGACAGGGCCTGCTGGGGTGGGATCCCAGTCCATTCCTGGGAGCTGCAGCTTCAAGGTAGGACCCGAAGTCCAAGTCAGTGAGAGGCCCAAAGCTCAGCCAGAGTTGTGAGGTGGCTTAACTGGATGCCCTGTCCTGGTTGGGTTAAGCAGGGCCTGCCTGCTTCCACTCATACGCTCCAGCAAGGCTTCTCCCCCCTTCCCCGTGCAACCGGCCCATCCATCTGTCCTCGGGCCATCCATGTGGTGCTCTGCCCACCCCGGCTGGACAGACGCCCTCCTCCTCCCCGTGCCCCTCCCATGCGCCCCCCCCCAAGTGCTCACTCACCCCCTGATAAAGCAGGGCACGGGGTCTCCAGTCTTGAGCTGGCTCAGCCACGTGGAGCAGACCCCGTAGTGTAGGGGGCCCAGCCCGTCTAGGGGGTGGGGGGGGAGGGGGCAGTCGGTGAGGGATCTGCACCCCCCCACCCTGCCCCAGGGGTCCCTGCGGGGGCCCGGCCCCATCCCCCCGCCCCCTGCCTCACCTTGGGTCCTGTACGCCAGCACGGCCACTGTGAGGTGGACCTCTCCGGGGTGGGCGCTGGGGGCCGAGCTGACGGAGTAGTACCTGGGCTGCAGCAGGGGCAGCTGGGTGAGGAGCAGCGGGGCGGGCAGTGCCACAGACGGGAACTGCTCCAGCACCTCCAGCAGCGTGGGGCAGCGGAACCACTTCCACTCCTCGTAGCGCCGGGGGTCCTGGCGGGGCGGGCAGCAGTGAGCTAGGCACCTGCCTCCTGTCCACCTCCCTTCTTGACCCCTCCTGAGCTGAGCCTCCTGGGCGGGGAGCTTCTCGCCCTTCAGGTGGGGCCACAAACATTTCTCCAGCACCTTCCATGTGCCTCTTTAAGGCCAGAGAATTCAGAGATGAATAGGACCTCCAGAGCTGTGGGGGCGGGTCTTAGACCTTCAGGACTTTCACCAGGGGTCCCCCTCCCCGCAGCTCATCACATCTCACGGGCCCCTGCTGCCCCATCGGGGGGCGGGGGGGCTCCCGACCTGACTGAGGGTCTCGAGCTCCTGCTGCTCACTGGGTTCTTCAGCCAGGGTGCTGAGCAGTCGGAGAAGCCGGGGGCTGGGCGGGGAGGTGATGTCCAGGAAGAAGGTGAGAGCCTGGCGCAGCGTGCACGGGGGCAGCCGTGGGTCCCGCACCCAGCTGGGAGGCGGGCCGCCTTGGGGTGGGGGCAGGCATGAGGAAGCGCTCAGAGGACGGGGCCACGCTGGGCCTGCCTTGTCCGGGGTGACAGCTGCTTCTCAGGGGAGGACATGGGGACTGACCACAACTATGGTGTCATTGGAGGGCTGGCTCTTGGACAGCGAGGTGGGCCTGTCTGGGCAGCCCGTGTGTGTGTGTGTGTGTGTGTGTGTGTGTGTGTGTTCGAGGGCCCCTGCCTCTCCCCCACTCATCTTATTGTAGACCTGGTGCCAGCTACAGAGCAGGCTAGACTGCTGGGGACGGGGATGGGCCCAGAGGGAGGGGTGGCCTTTTGTGGGGGTTCTGGGGGTGGGTTTGAGAAAGGAGCCACGATCCACGCAGGTAGCACAGTGGCTGTGAGGGGGGGCTGCAGCAGCCTTCCGTCGGGTCCTGACCCTGAGGGGACCCTCGCTGGCCCCCTCCACCCCCCGCCCCCAGACGGCCCCTCACCTGGGCTGCCCTTTTCCAGCTGCTCCACGGCCACAGACTCGGCGGGCGGCGGTGGGTCCTCCACGCGGCTCAGCAGCGCCTCCACGAGGCCGGGCCGGTTGGGCGGGCAGATGCCTATGTGGTCCCCCGGCTGGTACTGCAGCCCCTCCTGGCCTGCAGTGTCCAGGCGCACCAGGATGGTGGCCCGGCTGGGGTGGGGAGAGGGGGAAGTTACAGGAGGGCTGGGGGTGAGGCGGGGGTGCTGGGGTCTGGGGAAGCAGAGGTGGGCGGGTGGGGGTGAAGGGGTGCCGGGGTCTGGGGAAGGAGGAGTGGGTGGGTGAGGGTGGGGAGTGGCCCTCCTCACGTGGACTTGCTGCTTTGCAGGTTTTCCACTGAGAGGACTGTGGCCTGAAACATCTTCCGTCTGTGCACGTGGACCAGGCCTGAGGGGCGGGGGTGGGGGGGAAGCAGACGAGACTGAACCCGAGCCAGGGACTCAGGCCTGGACCCTGCGTCAGTGGGTCTGGGGGCCCCTGGAGCCCAGCGGACCGGCAGGGTCAGGGTGAGGTCGGGCCCCACCTGGCAGCAGCTGGAGGCCCTCTGCCTGGGCGCTCAGCCGGTACCTCTGGCGTTTCCAGCTCCGTTTGGGGCTGAAGATGTCCTGGGCAGCGGCCTTGGCCTCCTCCCCGACGCAGAACGTCTCACAGGAGGCCTGGGGGTGAGGAGGTGAGTGTTGAGGACCCCCGGCCGCCAGGGAGGCCCGAGCAGCAGGGAGGTCCGCGGGGCTGATGAAGAGCCCGCTGGACCCTCGCCACCCCCCAAACAGGC
The DNA here is from genome assembly GCF_023699985.2 of Odocoileus virginianus. Lineage (NCBI taxonomy): Eukaryota > Metazoa > Chordata > Mammalia > Artiodactyla > Cervidae > Odocoileus > Odocoileus virginianus. The sequence goes on from NC_069674.1 coordinate 6,087,436, forward strand.
TAGGTGCTGACGGCACCTGTCCTTCAGCCCCCTTGGTGCCGCTGTGCTGGCTACTCTTTGGCACGTATTTGTGTCACACCCACTCAGTAGTTAACCTGGTGAGTGTTAATCTCTTGTTGTAAGAGGCACAGAACTCCGTGCACACAGCAAGTAGCCCTCGGCGAGGGCATCTGTGTGTTCAGACCCGAGGTCACAGTCTGAGCCCTAGACTGAAAGTGAAAGAAAGTGAAGTCACTCAGTTGTGTCTGACCCTTTGTGACCCCATGGACTGGAGCCTATCAGGCTCCTCCCAGGCTCCTCCGTCCATTGGGTTTTCCAGGCAAGGATACTGGAGTGGGTTGCCATTTCCTTCTCTAGGGGATCTTCCTGACCCGGGGATTGAACCCAGGTCTCCTGCTTTGTAGGCAGTCGCTTTACCGGCTTCACCGTCTGAGCCACCAGGGAAGCCCAGGGATTCCTAGACTAACAGCTTGCAAGCCTCCGGTTCCCAGTCTTTACACACCTCCTTAGAGTCGGCTGAAGATGAAATGAGAAGCTTGGGTAAAGCCCTTAAGTGCTTCTGGAGTGGGCGCAGAATGGGAGGGGTCTCTGGCTGGCCTGCACCGCACACCAGGGGCTGCAGGGGGGCGGGGCCTGGGGCAGGACTCCTGGGAGGGTGTGTATCCTATTTGTTTCTGCTCAGGCGCAAGCCTGGCAAACCACTTAGCCCTTAGTGTGAAACCTATGGCTCATCCAGGATTGGCTGCCGCCTCCCCTCCCACCCCTATCACCAGTCCTGTTAATCTTTCTTTTGTGTGTGTAAAGTCTTATATCTCTTCCTTCCTTCCTTGGCCCCCTCCCTTCCTTCCTACCCCCACCACCCCGCTCCCACCCTGGTCTGCTCAGAGCCTTCCTGCTTCTGTCTGGATGCTCCTCCCGTCGGCCCTGCCTTTCTAGGCACTGTCCGCCAGCCTCGTGCCGGCTCCCCCTTCTCTCCTCGAGCTCCCAGCTTCCTGTCACTTCTCTTCATGTCTGGCTTCTTTACTCCTGTTTTCCATTCCCTCTTCTCCTCCCCAGCGAGGGCTTCCCTGGCGGCTCAGATGGTAAAGAACCGCCTGCAAACCAGGAGACCCGGGTTCCATCCCTGGGTTGGGAAGATCCCCTGGAGAAGGGAATGGCAACTCAAGGGTATTCTTGCCTGGAGAATCCCATGGACAGAGGAGCCTGGCGGCCTCCAGTCCATGGGGTCACAAAGAGTCAGACACGACTGAGTGACTAACACTCTCCTCCCCATTAAAGCCTCCATCTGTGCTGGCCGGCCCTCCCCACCCCTCCTCCTGGGGAGCCCTCCTTCCTGGCCATTAGTCCAGGCCTGCTGAGCTCAACCTTGGGAACCCTGGCGGGGCCAGCACTGCCAGTCCGTATCAGGACTGGGAGAAGGATCCTTGCTCAGCTCCAGGCATGGTCCCGAGACCAAGCAGGGCTGCTCTGGAGGAAGCCCAGGCTGAGAAAGTCCTGTCTTGTCCTCCCCTCGCCCAGGAACCCCCTCTGGCCCAGGCACCACCCCAAGCCTGTCTGGCCCCTGACCCCCTGTAGTTTCTCAGCTTCAACCCTTGCCTCTTCCCTTTTCCCTCCATCCTGCCCTGCACCCACCCAGGAGAGGGAGCAACCTGTGCCTGCCCGAGGTGCCCACCTGCCTGCTGGGGCCCTGGCCGCTGCTTCCCGTGCCGTTGGGGCCATGCCGTCCACCACTACTACTCAGGACTCAGCCAGAAGGGCTGGCTGTGCAACGGGGCGAAATATGAAGGTGGATTTTGGAGGAGCAGGAAGGGGCCGGAGTTCCCAAAGAGTCAGGGCGGCAGTGAGGCCCTGGCTTCCTCCGTGTGGCAGGTCTTGGGGGTGGATGGAATGAGTCAGCATTGGAGTTGGAGGGGTGGTGGGAGTTGGGGGGCTCACCTGGAAGGCCGCCTTTGCCCAACCACGGAAGGCCTCCTCCTGGCCACAGAGCTCGTCGCCCTGGCCCAGCTGCAGCAGCCGCTCCCCTCCCAGCTCTTCCAGTCGGGTGTCTACCGCTCGTGCGAAGGCGCAGAAGTGGGGGTATGCCCGGGAGCCCAGTCCAAACACACAGAACCTGGGGTACCAGGAGGCATCAGGGCAGGCCCCCTCATCCTCGCCCCAGTGCCCAGGCAGCTCGCCACCCCTCCACCCCCCCCCGCACCCAGCAGAACTCCCCTTGCCGAGGCCCCCCGGACCTGAGGGTCCCCAGTGCCCCCGCGCTGTCCGTGTTGCTGGACTCCTTTCTCTTCCGCCGCCAGGAGGACACCAGCGGGTCTGAGCAGGAGACGCTGTTGAAGCGGATCTTGTAACTCCTGCAGGAGACGAGGGGACAAGGGTGTCACAGGGGAGGAGACAGGACAGGGCCTGGACACCGCCCGGGGGCAGCTTCAGGGGCTCTGCCTCCGTGGTGCTTGGGGGGTGGCTTGGCTTCGTGGCTGAGGGCCCGTGTCCAGGGGTCCCTGAGCCCTAGGCCCCGCCTCCCCTCCTCTGTCTGCAGGAGACGGGCCCCTCAGAGTCCCCAGGACTGAAAGTGGGCACGTCACAAGGAAGAGGGTGTCCTGAGGCTGCAGGGGGTGGGGGGGCCCAGGCCTGTGCTCAGCTGTCCTCCAGCTTGTTGGGAGGCTGACTTGCAGCCCAGAGAGGGGACTCTGTAGACCCCCTTTCCTTTCGTGTCTCCAAATGCCTCCCTGTCCCCTCCCCTCCCTCCCCCTGCAACTCACTTGTGCTGTTCTGGCCTTGGGGAGCTGTTGTAGGGCCCTGACATCTCCATCAGTGCAGCTGCAAAACTCTGGGGAGGGCAAGTGTTGGCATCGGGATTAGTTTTATTTCAGACTGTACAGAAGCTCATACTGCACTGGAGTGGTCCCTGTTATTATTAGTTACAATTTTAATTTTTAATTTGTTTTTAACATTTCAAAAAAGAGGTATGGGCTTTTGGAAAACATTACAGAAGCATGTCAAGTAATAAAATAGAAACCTACCCTTCCCTTCCCTCCAGTCTCATCCATCAGAGCAGGTGTACCACAGACAGCTGTTACACTATCTAGCCCCCTTTTCATTGTGCCTAATATATGTCTGTATTTATAGTTTATTTATTTATTTGGCCATGCCACATGGTTTGCAGGATCTTAATTCCTCGATCAGGGGTTGAACCTAGGGTCCCCCAAGGTGAAGGCACCGTGTCCTAACCACTGGATTGCCAGGGAAGTCCCTAGTTTTCCTTTTAATTGAAAATGGGACCATATTATACTTACCTGCTTTTTGTCAATAACTTATCGTGTGTGTCCTTCATGTTCACACACCAACACTGATCTCAATCTTTTAAATGACAACACAGCATCCCATCATTTGTAGGTACCATTACGTATGAGACCTGCCTCTGATAGGGACATCTGGATGGTTTATGAACAATGCACAAACACTCATATGTGCCTGCTTCCTCCTTTGCATATTTCAGGAGGGTGTTCCTTGGATGTGGACTTTCTGAGCCAGGATTTGAAAACTCGATGGGTCATCAAATCGTCCTCCAGGATCCTGTCCATGCTGGAGATGACCACTCCGTAATGCTTCAGCCAATTTGATAGGTGGAAAACAGCTCTCAGTCTCCCTGCGTTGTCCTGATCACTAGCAGCTCTAACACCTTCTAGAAAGCTGAGCCGTTATCACGTGCTGCCACGGAAACAGCTTAGAACTACACGTGCCAACCTTTGCACAGGAAAAAAACAAATCGCGGCAAGGCCATAACATCCCAGGATCCACTGCAGATGCATTTAGGTGGTGGATCTACAAGTTCACCGCAATTAGCATGTGCTACTTTAATTTTATTTTCTGAACATTTTCTTCTTCTTTTTTTTTAATGTGTATACGTGTTCCCCATCCTGAACTGAACATTTTCTTGAAGTATAATGTACCCACAGAAAAGCATCCATGTTATAAATGCCCGGCTTTATAGCTTTTCACAAGCTGAACCTACCTGTGTAGTCAGCATTCCATCAAGAAACGTCACCAGTGTCCTAGAAGTCACCTTTGGGTGACCTGACCCCAGGTACTCCCCCACTTCCTGCCCTGGGGTCACCACCTGCTCTCCTGATTAAAATACCAGAGATATGTTTTCCCTGTTTCTAAACTTGGTACAAAGTGAGTCTGAATGTCTGATTCTTTAGTGTCTGACTTCTTTCCCATTACATGATGTTTGAAATTCATCTGTTTTGTTTGTGTGGTTGTAATTTGTTCACCCTCATTGATGCATCGCATTTGAATAGACCACGATGTATTTTTCCCATCTGTGATTGAGAGTCATTTGAATTGTTTCCAATGTGGGGATACCATGAGGAGTGCTGCTATTAATACTCTTATTCATGTCGTTAGTAAATATATGCCACTTTCTGTGGGGCAAATTCCTAGGTTTCCTCCATTAAAAAAGGAATTTGAGGTAAAAAATATACATATATTGAAATGCACGGAATTTAAGGGTGCAGTTCAAATCGGTTTGGCCACTGGGCAGTTTCAAAGTTAGATAAATGTCTACCCAGTGACCCAGCAGTTCCACTCCTAGGTATTTATTCAAGAGAAACGAAAACATAAGGCCACAAACGCCTTGTACAAAACTGTTCATAACAGCTTTATCCACAATAGCCAAGTGCTGGAAAACAGCCCAGGTGTCCGTCAGCAGGGGAGCAAAGAAATAAACTGTTCACGCCCCCGAGATGGACAGAAATGAACCCCTGAATCGTCCAACAGTGAGATGAGCCTCCAAAGTAGGGTGGGTGAAAGAAACCAGACTCGGCATGCCCCTTTTCCGTGACCTTCTAACGCAGAGGACAGGAATCAGGATGGGGGTTGCCTTTGGTGGAGAGACTGGTAAGCGGATTGATTCAGGGAGTTGACTAGGGGCCTTTCTAAGTGCTGGGAATGTTCTCTGTCTCTATAGGAGACAGGATCGTGGGTCCCACGGATGCAAACATGACTCTCACCCTAGAAACAGCTGGTGAGTGTGTTTTTCTTTAGAAGGGAGGTTGGACGCAGGACTGAAGGGGCAGCGTGGTGGGGGAGAAGCCCTCTGCGGGCATCCTGCTCTAGGGGACTTGAGGTGTAAGTGCGAAGAAGACATCTAAAAGCAGGAGCAGACAAGAGCTCTGGAAAGGAATGCAGCTGGGGGGTGGCCACGACCTGGAAGCAGGGAAGGTAAGGGTTAATAGTCAGGTATCCGGCCCATGGGACGCTACTTGGTTTCTTTCAAGATTTGTTCAGAAAGTGAGCTCACCTAATTTCTGTTAGCATCTGAGCAGTGGTCTTTTCTTTTGTTAAGAAAGGAAGAAAAGACAAAAAGCTGAGGTCTCACTCTAGCTGCTGCCTTTCCCATCTGTCAATGCCTGCCCAGTCAGGAAGTGCCTCCCGAGTGTGAAACACTTGCTCTGATAGTGGAAGTGACGCGACTCAGGGCCCTGCCCAGCGCCTGCAGCTCTGAGTCTCCCTGATCCCCAGGCGGGCCTCACCTCTCCGTTCTCCGGGGGGTCGCCGTTCCCGAAGGTGCTGGTCACTACCAGCACCAGCGCCTCGTGCTCCAGGGACACCACGTCATATGCATCCATGCACAGGACCTGCGGGCGGGGGGGACGGGTGTCCTGGGTTCCGCCGCCGCGGTCTGCTCTATTCTAGTCCTCCCGGCAGGGCGGACTCAGCCCCTCACGTGAGCCCTGAGTCCCCGAGGGTCCTGGGCTCCTCGAGGGCCCTGGCTGTGGCCTGCTCCCGTTCTCCAGCGTGTGAATGAGGATAGGGCCAGGACCATCCCCGACCCCGACCCACCACTTCTTTTCAGACCCTTGCCCACTGGGCTCAGCCCTACCCGGGGGTCGAAGGCCTTCCGGAAGAGCCTCCCCAGCTGCTGAGCGTAGCTCTGGGCCCGGCCGGTCTCAGAGGCGTATAGGATGGTCGCCTTCACTCGCTTGGCCATCAGGGTGCCCATGAGTGAGGCAGAGATCTTCACCGCACTGTGAGCAAGGAGGGGATGAGGGGGTCCCAGGCGCACAGAGCCAGGGGCCTCCCTATGCGAGCAAGATCTCAGCAGGTTTGCAGGGGCGGTGTGCCCAGACCACTGATGCAGGGGGTGGGGGTGGGGTGCCGCGGGGGGCGGTCCCCTGGGGTGTGGGGGAAGGGCAGCCCCCAGCGGGGGTGGGGGGGCACCTACTTGGCCACTTCCTTAAAGGTCTTCTTCCTGGTGATGCCGGTGCCCTTGGCTGAGCTCCCCTTCCAAGGATCTGGCTGCAGGGGGATGAGGAGGGGCGGGAGTGAGCAGGGAGAGGAGAGAAGAAAGGGAGGTTGGAGGCCCCTGGCAGCTGCTCCGTTAGAGCTGGCGGAGTGGGCAGCAGCCAGTCTGGGGTGCGGTGGGCACCTGATAGTGGAAGGCAGGGGACAGGACGTAGTTGACCATCTCCTGGTGGAAGACGGGCGTGAGGCTGCCGGAGATGGGGGGCACGATCCAGGCCCAGTCGGCGGGGCAGCCCCCCCTGGCCTTCTGCTCGTTCTCCAGGTGCTTCATGAAGGACACAGTGGCGGCATGGTGGTCCACGATGGTCACCTTGGCGAGCTGGGGTGAGGGGTGGGTGGGGCTGAGACCCAGGCCACAGGCCTGCACTTCCGTCACTCACCCCAAACCTGACATGCATGGTCTTTCCTGAGCCAGCGTCACCCTCTGCCTAGGGTGCACGTGGTCCTGCTACCAAGTCAGCAGCAAAAGCAGCAGCTCTGATCTGCGACGTCTGTGTGCCCGTCTTGTCCCCACCCCACATATCAAGATAGCCGAAGCTCTCGAGAGCCCACAGAAGTACTCTGCAAACCCTGGTTTCCTCAAATTATAATGCTCAGCATGCAATCAATCCTAGAATTAGAGTTTCCAGACTAAAGTGCAAAGCCCAGAAGGCCCCCGGGGAGCACAATTACAGGGCACGTGCCAATCGGCTGGGTTCCCGTACCGGGACCACCGGCCCAGGCACTTAAAGACTGTGACTCCAACCCCTGCCCGCTTTCTGAGTGGCTCCCTCTTTTCCAGCCCCACTCCCGTGCGCACCTGGCCCATCAGGGCCCGTGTACCTGATAGCTGTGGAGCACAGCCAGGTTGATTTCCACGGCCGCCTTGTCCTTCCACAGGGACGAGGTGGTCCGGGTGTCGAGGTCCATGCAGACGGCCACATCCTGGGGACAGGGGTGACCGGCATCGGTCAGGATGGGGGTGGGGGAGGGGGAAGGGCGGGCAGAGAACATCTCTGTCTCTAACTCATGAGGGGAGGAGGTGGGGGTGGGTGGGTGGCCATCCGGAAGCCCTCCTGCTTCACTGGGGGCTGATTCACGTGCCTGCCTGCAAAGGCATCTCAGGGCAGAAAGGGACCCTGGTGCCAGCCACTTGTCAGCCCCACTGATCCCACTGATTGCTCGTTTCTAAAATGGGTTTTCACTTGTCTTGAGTCAAAACGCCCTTCGAGAGTGCCTCCCAGATGGCACTAGTGGTAAAGAACCTGCCTGTCAAGGCAGGAGACGTAAGAGATGCGGGTTCGTTCCCCAGGTCAGGAAGAGCCCCTGGAGAAGGGCATGGCAACCCACTCCAGAATTCTTGCCTGGAGAATCCCATGGACAGAGTAGCCTGGCAGGCTACAGTCTACAGGGTCGCAAGAATCGGACACGACTGAGCGATTTAGGACACACATGCACACACACGCTTTGAGAAACTGATGAACGCTCCGGCCCCCATTCCCAGAAAAATAACTACATCTTCACACACGGGCACCCCCTCTGCCCCGACCTTCGGTTCTAGTTCAGGAGGCAGCCTGGACCTGGCTTGTTCAGATTTCTCCCTGTTCCTGACATTCTGTACATCCCCGCCCCCACCCCCGCCACACTGGTCCTCACCTCCAGGATGTTGTAGCGGTGAGGGTCACACAGGTTCCGCGTGCCGATCTCCGTGCTCATGTACCAGCCGCTGAAAGGGGCCGCGGGGAACTCCAGACCCCCAATTTCCAGCAGCATGTTGGACACGGCCGGGAGGGCATACCAGCGCAGGCCCAGGGCCGCGAACCACTCCAGTCTGGGGGCGTCAGGGTGTGGGCTCAGCCTCTGCGGAGCCTTACCTGCCCAGTCACACCCCCCCATTTGCCCCAGCCCCCCTGTGCTCACGTGGGGTGCTCCAGGGGCACTTCAAGGACCAGCTCGGGGGGCAGAACAAAGAGCTCCGGAGCCTCGTCTGGGGCCTGGAGCAGCAGGGGCAGCACGTCGAAGCGGCCATTTCCAGGGGTCCAGCCATGCTGGACGCAGAGCTGCGGGGAGTGGGGCGGGAGTGGGTCTCAGGGGCTCCCTTCCTCCATCGTCTCAGTGAGATCCCCCTGCTGTGCTGACCGCTCTTCCACTGGACCCTTCTGCCTCCTCCCAGAGCACTCACTGGCTGCCTTCCCCCTTCCCCGCCTCCCCGTGCCCACCTCCGTGATCTCCACGTTGGCCGGGTCCCCGCGCACGGAGCCGTCCTGCTGTCTATAGCCCGCGTAGCGCACCAGCTGGCTGTTCCAGATCCGGAAGTCTCCGCGGCCCGGGGCGCGCTGCGGGAACACTGTGATGGCCGAGCTGACACGGGGATGAGAGCTGGTCAGGGCCTGGGTCCACGGCCCTCACTGGGGCAGGGTGGGGTCTCGAGCCGACAGGGTGGGGGCCACTCACCGAAGGTTGCCGCGGTTGGTGGCGTACTTGATGTGGTTGCAGATGTAGGTGAACATCTCCTGTGCTGAGCTGCAGTCCCGGGCATCGAACACCTGAGCCGGCCGAGCAGGGAGACAGGAGGGAGGTGAGGGTCTTGAGGAACAGCCCCGGGAGAAGGGAGGAAACTGGGGCAGGGACTGACAACCTGGCCGCAGCCCTTGAAGGCTGGCGGTGCCGAGAGCTGTGATCTATGGCTCTTTCTTCTCCGGGCAGCCTCCCTGACCCTTTGGCCCCACACCGATCCTTCCTGTCCTGCACCCCACACACCCGGCATAGCTTGGCCTGTTCCTTATGCTGGCGAGTGTCTCCCCATCCCTATAGGTTAACTTGGTCCCTGGTACAGAAGAGGGACCCAGTCACTGCCAAACTGATCACTGGGGAAAGGCCGCCGACTGACTGGGAGGCCACCTGGGGTGTGGGTGGCGAGTTCCCCGTTTCTCATTGTGCTCAAGCAAAGGCGGGTGAGCCTGGCCCGTCTTCTGACCCTCCTTGGGCAGACAGATGATGGGAAAGCTGCAGTAGGCGGCCTCCGGGGACCCTGCCCATCCTGGCATTCTGATGCTAGGAGGAGCCATCCTCACTGGTGGGGTGGAAGCCCCAGAGGCTGGGAGGTCTGATTCATGCTTCAGGGAGGAGGGGACTCCTCCTCCGCTGTTGGTGACAGCGGCAGGCCTAGGGTCAAGGGTGGGTCAAATACAGAATCTCTGATGGATTCAGAGCTAAACGGGGGCTTCAACCAACTTCACGGGTCATGCTAGCGTCAGACAGGACTGTTCTGATTTTATTCAGGACTTTCGGGATTCACAGAGCATGTGGCTTCGTTCCAAATTCTCTGGTGTCCAGTTACCGCCAAGGAGGCCAAGGTCACGGACCCAGCTCCCCCGTGGGTCAGGCTGTCCCAGTAACGCAGGCGGGCTGGTGTGAGTCATGTGGCGGGTGTGTGGAGGAGGGTGTGGGCCAGAGGCTCGGGGTGGGGGGGGGCGTGTGCTGGGAGGGAGCAGTGTTTGGGGTGAGGAGGCTGGGCTGGGCAAGTGGGGGCCTTTTCTGGAAGACTGTACCTGTTGCTCTGACAATACCCCCCCTCTAATCCCCCCCTGCCCCAGGGATCACTGCTCAGCTGTCCTCACCTACTCACTGCATCCGTCTGAGCATCTGGCCGTTTCTCCCCACCCAGCCAGGGCACTGTTGTGGCTCTTAACAACCAGCTGTTGGCTCCTGGGCTGAGGGCACTCCCGGGATACTAGTCTCTAGGGGGAACAGGCAGGGATCTCCCCACTGCTGGGACCACCCCTCTCCCCGGCCCAGGAAGCCTCAGTAGCTTGTCACACCCCTCTTTTTTCTCTTTATCTTCCCCTGGCCCCCACTCTGGGTGCTTGCTGGCCGACCACACCTGCAGCTTCCCCCACTGGATGCGGCCCACACAGCGGGGTGCATTGCGCCAGGCCTGCTTGGCCCCGAACACCAGCTCGCTCTCTCGCAGGTGGTAGGTGCCCTGTGGATGCCACCTCGGCCTCCACCTCCTGAAGGCGCTCCTCGTGAGCCTGGGAGCCGCTCCTACGGAGGAAGAGGGGAGCAGGAAGAAGTCGTTGGCAGGGGAGGACCCCCCAGGCTTGGTGAGAGTTTTGTGGAGGGGCGCGGTGTTGGCGGGAGTTGAACTCAGGCCCCCCCTCCCCTGTGTGGTATCAGGATGGGGGGCAGGCGCGGATGGGAGCTGCCCTGAAGGAAGTGTCACCCGCTTCTGGGTCTCAGCAGGACCTGAACCCGCAGGACAGGGAGGGCAGAGGGGCTCAGGGGAGGGTCTCGCCTCTTGATGGAGCTGTAGTACTGGTTGATGAAGTCCCTGGCCTGGCTCAGCAGCTGCTCAGCAGGTGGAGGTCCCTGGGAGGGCCGGGTCTGCAGTTTCCGGGGCAACACCAGGGAGCCCAGGCAGCGTCTGGGGGTGCAGGGCCCGTCCTACATCGGTGGAGGAGAACCAAGGTCTGGACCAGATCAGGGTCTGGGGTGGGTGTGGGGCTGGGGCCTGGAGGCAGGGTCTGGGGCCCAGGGAGCGCTGTGGGCTGGGGCTCCCGGCTCAGACTTTAGGAAACAGCCGGGAGGTTGGGCTGGGTTAGGGCAGCTTGAGTCCCTCAGCCCCTCCAGTTCCTCCCAGACGGGGGCCTGAGCCTCCAGTCCTTACCTGCTGGGCCTGTGCGCATAGAGTGTCGTAGGTGATGCTCCCCAGCTCCCAGTTCTTCACGCGAGGGAACTTGGGCCCCTCCGGAGGCCGGGTCAGCGTGGGGCTGCTGGGAGCTGGGCTGGGTCATGAGAGAGAGAGAAGCGCAGGACCCTTGGGGAGTGTTGCAGAGACCTCTCCGGCCGTGTCAAGAGCCCCAGGACTCATTTCTTGCCTGCCACGTGCTTTCTCACCTTTCCTCGTGGCACTCACGACTGCCTTAGGAAGCAGGCGGCATCGCCCCCCGCCTCCCCGGGGGGCCCAGATGAGAGATCTGAGGCTCAGAGGACCTCAGGATTGTCCAGGGGCCTAACTGCCCCTTCTATACCCAGGCCTGCCTCACACCCGCCCTGGCTGCTCAGCCAGACCCAGAGTTGCGGGGGCTGCAGTGCTGGGAACCCGAGGCCCTGGTGCAAGACTAGTCCTGGTCCCCGCGGCCTCCTCTGGACATCCTCCCCAAGGTTGACAGCAGCCCTTGCTGGCCTGGAGGGGGATGAGCCTGAGGAAGCCCCGGCAGGGACTCCTGGCCCAGATTTCCCTCCAGCTCACACCCCTCCTGACAGCGGCCGCTGTGTGTGTGTGAAGGGAAGCCTAACTGGCCTTATCACTTCCTCCCAGAGTCACCGGCCCAGCCTCAGGGAGGAAGGGAGGACCTCGGGGCTCGGAGTGCCTGGTGCTAGGGCCCCTGGCCCCTAGCCCTTCCCCGCAGAGCCGCCTGCCTGGCCTGGCACCCCACCTGGTCCTTCTTCTCCCCAGGGACCTCTGCCCTGGAGGGGGGTGGGGGGAGCGGGGTGGCCCTGCTGGGCCCGGGGCTGCAGGCTGAGTTTTGGGGTTGATGGCCAGTGGGATGAGGGGTCCGGAGCCAGGGAAAGGGGACCTAGCTGCACTGTGCTCTCAGTTCTTCCCGAGGCTCTCAGTCCCTCACCCCATCTCTCCCCAGCTCCTTTCCGTTCCCGTTAAATTGTCACGACTGTCTGTTTGAAGTCTTGTGGTCAACTAGCAACTCAGGACAACCCCTTGGGGGTAAAGGACCACTCTGTCCATATTTGATATAAACGGAGGTTCAGAGAGGTTAAGTAAGTTGTTTTGAGTCACACAGCTCTTGGCAGCCGAGCAGCCCTCAAACCCTGGCCACGCGCACCTGCTACTCTGGCCCCCTGGCCCCCAGCTTTCACCTGCTGCTTGCTGGCCCTGATTCGGGTTGATGGTCTGAGCCTCCTTGGCTATCTGTCTGCACTGAGAGCCTTTGGCATCCGCCACCTGGCCCTCCGGAGTGAGAAGCAGGCTCCAACCCTTCCCATCCCAGCCTGCAGGCCTCGATGGCCGCCCCCCAACCCCGCCTCCTGTACCCCAGTCTCTGTGGCCCTCACCTGTGGTCTGGTGTGTGCGGGGTGGTGGGTGCGGGGGCCCGGCTGGGCTCCGGTGCAGGGGAGGCTGGGCCCTGCTTGCCGCACAGCCCAAGGCCCAGCCCCAGCCCCAGGCCGCAGGGGGGCCCGGGCTCCTGGCCCACGCTCTTCAAGTTGCCCATGTCGCTGGGGTGCGCGGGCGGCCTCCTTCTGCTCTGTGGCTCCCAGCAGAGCCTCGGGCCTTTTCCTTAGGAAGGGGAGGGGGCAGTAGGAGGGGGCCCTCGCCCCGCCCCGGCCCTCACACACACAATGGGACAGGAACTAGCCCGGCCGGGAGGCTCCAGAGCCTCGGCTCCACGCCCGCAGGCCCGGAGGGTGGAGGGCCAGACGCCTGGGTTCCGCTCTGAGAAGGAGGGTGATAAGGGGGAACCCAGGTGTCTGGCAGAGCCCTGGGGCCAGAGTGCAGGGAGTGGGGGTGTGGCGGGACAGCAGGGTGGGCTAGCCAGAGCGCCAGAAAGAACCCTTCGGGGTGTCTGACCAGAGGGGAGGCCTTCCACCTCGCCCTTGCTGGCCTCGCTCCGAGGCATCAGGCAGAAGGTGGGCACTGTGGCCGCAGCAGGTGACGACTAGTCCCTTGCTGTCAGTGACCACAGGGACCACTAGGGTCACCCCAGGGCTCTGCTTGACCACCTTCCCGACATCTAAGCACTCCTGGACTCCTACTGTTGAGTCCTTTCAGGCTCCCGGGGATACAGGCCCAGCAAGGGGGCACTGACCCTTTGTCCTTGGGTCTGGCATTAGGGTATTCCATTCCCTCCTGGCCCCTGTTTCCTGGAACCCCCGCCCCACCCCGCCACCCCCTGTGACTCAAGTTGGGGGACACAAAAGGGCAGGAAGCTGCAAACTAGGGCCTCTACCTCCCACCCTGTCATCCAGTGACGCATGCTTCCCCAGGGGGTGGGGGTGGGGGGTAGGTCAGCAGATAGACCCAGCGGTGAGGGCTGAGGCAGGGACTTCCCACTGGGGAGATCGTGGAGCCCTAGGGAAACTACAATTCCCAGAATGCAGGTGGTGTACTCAGGCACTCCTCAGGCACCATGAGCCGTAGCGCATGCTGGGGTTTGTAGTTCTAAGCCATTTAGGGGCTGGAGAAAGGCGGTAAGCTGGGGCTTCAGCATCTACAGGGGTTCCAGCCTCGTGGATCTGAGACCACGGAGACCAAGAGGAACTGCGAGAAAGAAACATAAGTTGAGCGACTGAGATGGGCAGAGACCGGGAGAGGCAGACAGGCAGACAAACAAACATGTAGATTTGTGTTGGCTGAGCTCCTTCGAAAAGCAGTGGAAGATATGATGGGTGCGGGCGTGGGTGGGGGGCGAGCAGGCGGGCCAACCGGAAGGAACGGGCTGTGCTGCGAGCTCTGGGGTCACACCAAGAAGGTGGGGTCTGCCGGTCTGCAGGGAGGAGGGTGAGGGGGGCCCTTGTATGCCTGGACAAGCCTGACCTCCCGGGCTCCCAGAAAGCTTTGCCGCCCCTCCCTCGGCCAGGGGGCAGGTGAGATTCAGAAGTATGAGGCCTGTGTTCATCTCGGCCTGCGCCCCCCCCACACCGCATCCCCCTCCGCTGGCCCTGGAACCCGAAGCCCCACCCCACTTGCCTCTGGAGGCAGGAGACGGGGTCCAGGCCCCTACCTCTCAGACATTCTCCCCACCATGGCCGAAGCAGACAGACCCCATTTCTGGCTCCCATGTAGTCACCATCTACAATACACATGACTGAGAATGGCTCCTTTTTCCAGATTCCAGCTAACAGCTGTGACTGGCCTCCCCAGGGACAAAGCAGCAATGAGCCGCAGATGCTGAAGTCATTACGACCTCTCGCCTGCAGCCCTGACCACAGTCCCTCCCTGTGGACTCCTGACCTCAAGGTCTCCCCTTCCATCTGCGCTCCACACTGCCGCCAGATCCATCTCAAAGTCAGGGCTGACCTCACGCTTTGGCCCTTCCTGAAACCTTCAACCCAAGGTTGAAACACTGGCCCCGGGCCTCGATTCCCCTCATGTGCCACTTACAACTCTGTTCTAGACAAACAGGCTTCCACACAGGTTTCCAAACAGTCCTTGTGACCTCTTGCCCCCGGGCCCTTGCTTACGCCACCCTCTCGCCCTCTTCCTTAGCCCTCCAACTAAAGAAGATCTTCCTTTTCCTTCCTCGTGGCCCAGCTGTGGCTGCCCCGGAGGCATCCTGCCCAGGGAGGACCTGAGTCAGGAAGTGCAGGTGTGATGACCTGAGACTGCGCAGCGCCCGACGCAAGACCACCTGCCCCTCCAGGGCTTCAGACGGTCCCTGGGCTCCCGAGGTACTCGGGTTCAGCACTGCTGCCCACTTGCAGGGAGCGGGGGCGGGGGTCTCTCCAGGTCGTCTTCCTGCGGCCCTTCTGTCGGCCTGCTGAGACCATCTCAGGCTTCTCTGTGATTTGAGGCCAATCCCATCCAGTCTTCCCACCCCTCTCCTTCCACAGATGTCAGATCTGCATCCTGTCCCTCGCCTCCCCATTATCTTTCACAGGCATGAATCCCTTTGCTTCCAATTCCTTCTGGGTGTGCTTCCTGGAGGACGCACGGCCCTGCTGCGTTTCCTCGCTTCCACCAGTCCCCTTCTCCAGGCTCCCCAGGCCTTGAGAATATCTCTTGCCCTGGTTCCTCCCAGGGGTGGTTCCTGGGCAGCTTGATCTGCATCTGATATTTCTTCCAAATGAACTTGCCTTGCTCTGGAAGAACAGGGCAAGCGCTGCTCCTCTGGGGTCCTGCCAGGCCTGCGACTTCTGCACCAAGTAGGTGCTTTGTGGATATTGGCTTGTGCAGCTGCAGATGCCCGCAGCCATCCCAGGGTGACAGTGATGTTCGAAAGGCAGTTGGAGAGGGGCCGCTGAGCAGGAAGTTGGCTGAGGCTCGTGGGGCTCGATGGGCAAGGTGATGGTGCCAAGAGGGGGCCTTCTCTGGCCAGGGAGGCTGAGGACAGTGGAGCGCTGCTGCATGGATGGTGGGACCAGGGGCCCTGAACTGGTTTGGGCCGAGGGAGCTGGTGGGGGTTTTAGGAAGGGAGACAGAACATGTAGAGCTAGAGAAAGTCAGAGGTGAGGCTTTACCACAGGGGAATTTCTGTTTGGCTGCACTTCCTGGAGCTTTGGCCAGCACTGCCCCGTGTGTCCTAGCTCCCATCCAGAGACCCTGGCATGCTTGACAGTTTGACCCTCCCACCTCTGGGCTGGGGTCATTCCCATCCCTCCCCAGGCCCTGCCTTGGTCTTTATCAGCCATCCCCAGTGGGCATTAAGTCTTATGAGTCTAACTGGCTGATTACTCTTCTTAGCAACTGCATTTTTTTTTTTTTAAGTTGGGATAGAATTGCTTTACAATGTTGTGTTAGTTTCTGCCATAGAGTGAAGTGAATAAGCTATATGTATACACATATCCGGCTTCCTGTGTGACTCAGGTGGTTAAAAATCTGCCTGCAAAGGAGGAGACCTCCTGCCAATGCCCTGGATCAGGAAGATCCCCCGGAGGAGGAAATGGCAACCCACTCCAGTATTCTTGCCTGGAGAATTCCACGGACAGAGCAATCTGCTGGGATACAGTTGACGGGGTTGCAAGAGTCTGACATGACTCAGTGACTAAATCACCACCATACACATATCCCCTCCCCCAATTCTACTCCCCCAATTCTACCACCTAGGTTAGCAATTGCATTTTGTTTTTATTATTATTATTATTATTTAGCAATTGCATTTTAAAGAGTAGTTGCTAGGCTTCTCTGGTGGTCAAGTGGTTAAGATTTTGCCCTTACACTGCAGGGGGTGTGGGTTCGATCCCTGGTCCAGGAAACCAAGATGCCACATGCTGCATGGCCAAAAAAAAAAAAAAAAAGCAATTGCCGAAAAAACAAACATTTCAAAATCTGCAGAGTTGAAGTTTCCATTGATGGGAGAGAATTTTAACTTATTTTTTCTTAGCTGCACTGTGTGGCTTTCAGAATCTTAGTTCCCTGGCCAGGGATTGAACCTGGTCCCCCTGCAGTGGAAGCGCAGAGTCCCAACTACCGGACGGCCAGGGAATTTCCAAGAATTTTCAGTTTTCAAAAAAAATTTTTTAATTGAAGGATAATTGCTTTACAGAATTTTGTTGTTTTCTGCCAAATATCAACATGAATCAGCAATATATATCAACATGAATCAGCCATTGGTTTAGTTCAGTTAGTTGCTCAGTTGTGTCTGACTCTTTGCGACCCCAAGGACTGCAACACTCCAGGCCTCCCTGTCCATCACCAACTCCCGGAGTTTACTCAAACTTATGTCCAATGAGTCAGTGATGCCATCCAACCATCTTATCCTCTGTCATCCCCTTCTCCTCCCACCTTCAATCTTTCCCAGCATCAGGGTCTTTTCCAATAAGTCAGTTCTTCGCATCAGGTGGCCAAAGTATTGGAGTTTCAGCTTCAGCATCAGTCTTTCCAAGGAATATTCAGGACTGATTTCCTTTAGGATGGACTGCTTGGATCTCCTTGCAGTCCAAGGGACTCTCAAGAGTCTTCTCCAACACCACAGTTCAAAAGCATCAATTCTTCGGAGCTCAGCTTTCTTTATAGTCCAACTCTCACATCCATACGTGACTACTGGAAAAACCATAGATTTGACTAGATGGCCCTTTGTTGGCAAAATGATGTCTCTGCTTTTGAATATGCTGTCTAGGTTGGTCATAGCTTTTCTTCCAAGGAGCAAGCAGTATGCCAGCATGAATCAGCCTCGTCTCCTCCCTCTTGAACCTCCCTCCCCTCTCCCCCCAACCCCAGCCCTCTAGGTTGGTACAGAGCCCCTGTTTGGGTTCTCTGAGTCAAACGGCAAATTCCCACTGGCCTTCTTAACTTAACTGGGATTTCAAGCAGGAATGGACTTTGGAGAGGATCAGTTTGGGATCCCCAGCCCTGAGAGTGACTGTGTTTTCTGCCCCTGGGGATGCCAGCCCCCATCAGTCCTGATCCGTAATGGTGAGACACCCTCTGGTGGGTGAGTCAGCCAGCCCCTTGGTGCCCCCTGGTCCCTCAGAAGGCAACCCACCTTACTCCTGCCTTCTCCCTTAGAGCAGGAAGCTCTGCAGGGCTGGGGGTGGGGGTGGGGGGGCGGATGCCCTGACCTTGGGGAAGGGAAGGCTCTGGCTGGGGGTGGGGGCGTGTGTCGGGACTGTGGGACTGTGGGACTGTGGGACTGTGGATGATGGTGGCGTTGACAGGGGGACGGAGCGGAAGGCCCTGGCTCTTTATAGCCCAACCCGGGGTTGTTCAGTGTGAGATGGAAGTGCCCCACCCTCCCTGCTATGAGCAGCTTCCTTCCCGCCTGCTGGCAAGCCTGGGTGGGGAGCTGAGGGGAAAGGAGGGGAGGGAGGCTGGAAGTGGGTGAGCGGGGAGCGGGCAGCCCTCTGGGCCCCCCTCCCCAGGCTGAGTGGGGAGGTGGGGGGGTTGACCCTCAGGATGTAACTCACGTTGGGGTTGGGAGCGGAGAGGTTGGCTGAGCTCCCCGACTGCAAGGCAGAAAGCTGGGTCTTTGTGGGTGGTGGTGGGGGCTATGGGCAGGATGTGGGGTGTTCAGGGCTCAGGCCCTGGAAGATGCTGGCTGTCCACAAGGGGCTCCTGGCGGGCACCAGGGCAGCCATCTAGTGAGCCCTTCCTGAGGACGCCACAGGGAGGCAGCAGAGAGCTGGAGAGAAGAGATTGCTGCAAAGGCCTGAGCTCAGATCCTCAGACCCTCAGGGAGACCCAGGATGCGCCGGGGACCGTGGTGTGTGCCTGGCTGGGGTGGTGGGTCCACATTAGCTCCCTGGGACCCTGGAGTGGTTAGTCTGCATAAACCTGAAGCCCCTGATGATGACCCTGTGACCAGTCCACCCCCAAAGGAGCAGGGATCCTCCTCTTAGAAAACCCCCCACCCCTCCAACCCCGGGCTTTGGAGCTCCTGGGGAGACGGTACTAACTTCCTGAGGAAAACCTGGTGTCTCCTTGATTCTCCTTGAAGTTTAGACTCTTCCTTCTCAGCCACAGTGTATTCTCTGCCTCTGTGTGTGTGTACATGTAAGTAGGAGGATGTGTGTTTGTGTACGAATGTGTGTGTATATGTGCGTGTGTCTGTGTGTGCACATGCCCTTAGGCAGTGTGACCTGGTGCTCACTCCTTTCCCTGCCTTGTCTTCTGGTCCCTGCCCCTTCCAAAGCTAACGTGGACCAAAAACATCAGGGTGGAAATGAATGTTTTCACATCCCTGGGGACTAGAAAATGCCCTTTGTTCCCGAGATCCCGAGTGAAAATGAGGTGTTTTTAGGGTCAGGCTGAGGTTTCCTGATGGACGACCATGGGGGGCCCTACGTAGAAGCCGTGGTTGTTGGGGATCAGCCTGACAGGCCCTAGTCACTTCCTCTCTCCTCCTCTCTCCTTCAATCCCTCTGTGGCCCAGTTTCCTGGTGCGGTTGGTGGTGTGGTTCTGGGTCTCTAGGGAACGGGGACTTTGAGCATCCAGTGTGCCCAGCATGGAAATTCGGTAGCAACAATCACCGAGGACTGGAAGGGCAGCCTCCCTTCTCACTGCCTCTCGGGTGCTGGGGCGGGGACGGGCTCTCTCTCCAAACCAGAGTGGAAGAGAAGCCTTTATATCCTTGCTTCTGCTCTGTGAGATGGAGAAACCCTGATCCCAAGCCCTGGTATACCTTCAGTTGTTTTGTCTTTCTCCTGTCCTCCCGACCAGATTACAAGCCCCTTGACTTCCATCTCATCCTCTGCTGTCCCCTTCTTCTCCTGCCTTCCATCTTTCCCAGCATCAGGGTCTTTTCAAATAAGTCAGTTCTTCCCATCAGGTGGCCAAAGTACTGGAGTTTCAGCTTCAGCATCAGTCCTTCCAATGAACACTCAGGACTGATCTCCTTTAGGATGGACTGGTTGGATCTCCTTGCAGTCCAAGGGACTCTCAAGAGTCTTCTCCAACACCACAGCTCAAAAGCATCAATTCTTCGGTGCTCAGTTTTGTTTATAGTCCAAATCTCACATCCATACATGGCCACTGGGAAAACCATAGCCTTAATTAGACAGACCTATGTTGGCAAACTAATGTCTCTGCTTTTGAATATGCTGTCTAGGTTGGTCATAACTTTCCTTCCAAGGAGTAAGTGTCTTTTAACTTCATGGTTGCAGTCACCATCTGGACATGAGTTTGGGTAAACTCTGGGAGTTGGTGATGGACAGGGAGGCCTGGTGTGCTGTGGTCCATGGGGTCGCAAAGAGTTGGACATGACTGAGCGACTGAACTGACTGAACTGACTTTCAGTCACCAGCAAACGAGCCATTGCTGCTTTATTTGCTGTCAGTGCTGAGCTGGGTCCTTGCTGGGTCCTTGTTCTGTCGCCTGCCTTCCTTGGTTCTAGTCTAGGCAGCTGTGGGAACCGGCCTCCGCCTGCTCTATGTGCATGGGTGCTCAGTCACTTCAGTTGTGTCCAGCCCTTTGCGACCCCGTGGACTGCAGCCCGCCAGGCTCCTCTGTCCACGGGATTCTCCAGGCCAGAATACTGGAGTGGGCTGCCATGCCCTCCTCCAGGGGATCTTCCCGACGCAGGGATGGAACCCTCGTCTCTGATGTCTCCTGCACTGACGGGCGGTTCTTTACCACTAGCGCCACCTGGGAAGCCCCTGCTCTAGAGGAGCCTGATTTATATGGTGTTTGGCCTTGTGGATCCAGAAGGGGGAGCCCTCCAAGCCTCTGCTTTCTTATTTCCAGGGGAGAAAGAGAAGAATCCTGGCTTCCTGGACGTTTGGGCCCCGTGCCCCCATGATCGGTTTCTGCTGTCACCTTCACAGCCTCCTACCAGGAGGGCCCATGCTGGACTGATGTTCTCTAGAGGGACAGAGATGAGGTGTCCTGACTGCTGTTCTCAGCTCAACCAAATTCCCCTTAAGCCTTGCTCCTTTGTGAAGACTTCCCTTTCCTTTCCAGCCTTAAAGTGAATGATCTCTCCCTGTTCCGAAGTCACAGCTTCATGGTTTGCTACCTGGTACTTGCGATCTTGGACCATGTGACTTACTTTAATTGGCTGCCATTGTTTGTAGTTGGTCCCTGTAGTTTTGTCTGTTTCTGTGTAAGCATCTTTTCTTCCTAACTAATTATAAACTTTTTCAGGCCCAGGGGCTGGATTCCTCACATCATGGGGTGCATAGAAAGGGATGGATAATTGTTTGTGAGTAGATTGGGGAGATGGTTGGACCTAAGTTCTCTTCTCCGATCCTTTATGTCACCTGATGATTCATGGGGTGGGATGGACACCCTTCAGGATATGGAGCTAGTGATGGGTTAGCATTACAAAGCTCATCCCTACCACCTAGCTGGGGTAGGCTGTGAATTCTTTTTTTTTTTTTTAATATTTATTTTGTTTATTTGAGTGCACTGGGTCTTAGTTGCAGCATGTTGGATCTAATTCTCTGACCAGGGATCGAACCCTCTACCCCCTGTATTGAGAGCTCAGAGTGTTAGCCACTGGGCCACCAGGGAAGTCCTGAGGCTGTAAATTCTGCCTGATGAATTTAACAGAATGAACAGGGAATAGTTTTGGAGAGCTGACATAGCTGCATCTGTATCTAGGGTTCTCTGGGTCTTGCATCTTCTGTCTGTCTCTCTCTCTCTCTCACACACACATACCTTGAATTCTCAATTTCTTTTTAAAAAAATAATTTTATTCATTTATTTATTTTTGGCTGCTCTGTGTCTTTGCTGCGTGGGCTTTTCTCTAGTTGTGGAGAGTGGGGACTACTCTCTAGATGCAGTGCACAGGCTTCTCATTATGGTGGCTTCTCTTGACGTGCAGCGCGGGCTCGAGGGTGTGCGAGCTTCAGTAGTTGTGGCTCCTGGTCTCTCGAGCACAGGCTCAGTAGTTGTGGTGAATGAGCTTAGTTGCTTTTTGGCATGCGGCATCCTCCCGGACCAGGGATCGAACCCATGTCTCCTGCATTGGCAGGCGGGCTCTTTACCACTGAGTCACCAGGGAAGTCCCCCAGTTTCCTTTAGCTCTTGCTGTATGTGGTATGTGATTGTGGACCCGGCCTGGTATACATGATGAGGAAATCCCTTGACTGAGATTTAGGGGACCTGCTTCTGTTTCTCACTCGTAGCATAACCTTGAGGTCTGTACTGCTCTGAATCTGTTTTCTCATCTGAAACATGAGAATTATTTCTTTCTGGCTCTACTATTTCATAAAGCACCAGAAACCTCCAGGGGAAAGAGTTGCAAGCATAAAGCTCAGAGGAGGATTTGTATCCTTTCCTTGATGATGTGTGTAG
The DNA here is from genome assembly GCF_023699985.2 of Odocoileus virginianus. Classification (NCBI taxonomy): domain Eukaryota; kingdom Metazoa; phylum Chordata; class Mammalia; order Artiodactyla; family Cervidae; genus Odocoileus; species Odocoileus virginianus. The sequence goes on from NC_069674.1 coordinate 6,109,131, forward strand.
GGTGGGAGTGAAAGGCCTGTTTTGGTCACATGGAAATGAGATGAGCTTCCGAGCACTGATTGGCAAATCCAGCTCTGGATTCATCATATGCTGCCTCCTGGAGGCAGTTCCGGAAGCATTTTCATGGTTTTGCAGGACTGTTTAACTCACTTTTTTCTGGAGGAGAGCCCTGGTCTTGATCACCTGAGCTGCCCTTCCTGGTTTCTGGCTGAGCCTGGCATGAAGGGCTTTCAGCACCCTGGACAGAGACAGATCTCCTGGGCAGCCAAGAGCGCTTGGGATTGCCTGCCAGGCCAGCTTCTCTGGCAGAGTGGCCCCAAAGACAGTTTGCTCCTTAATATTTTTCAGTCTCTCAAAGGCACTCTAAAATAAACTTCTAATCTATGTCAAAACTGCGCTCATTCTGCAAGTTCTGATGGCATGGCTTAACAACAACCGCCACAACAACAACTGTATCCTATAACAGTTTCAGGTACATATTAATAGTAGGTGCTTAGTAAACACTTACTTTAAAAGAACATATGAAAAACCCAGCCTCCAGACACATGTCCTAGCCGCCCCCCTTATAATCAGGTTTCCCTCACCTCATTAGCACCTCCTATATAATAATTCTGGAGCTTCCGCTACGTGTTGAGCTTCAGAGCCTTGCTTAAGTCCCTTTTTGTGTCGGAGAAGGCCAAGCCCATCCTTTAATCAAAAGAACAGATAGATGGCTGTTAAGTTCTCAAGCAGAATAAACTTAACTTGGCCCCTCCTTTTTTTCATCTGGGAGTAAGTAGATCGGTGTGAGAACTCACATCTGATGCCTATGAGGATCTTGCCTTATGAAGATGTTCACTCCCTTTCTCTGTGCCTGAGCGAACCCTTCCAATCCAGGGGGACTCAGCTCTCCCAGGAAGCCCTCCTAGCTCCCCCAGCACCCTCAGAGCCCTCTTTCCCCTGGACTCCCTCGCACATGTTGTCAGTAGAACAGCATCACACCAGAGCATTTTCATTTCAGGTTCGTTGGTTCTCCCTCCCCAGTTAGATTATGAACTCCTTGCAGGTGGGGGTCCATATTATACATCTGTCTGTTTTTAAGAGACCCCATGGTGAGGAATACACAGCAAGGTAGACTGAGAGATGGGTGGGTTTAAGGACCTTCTCACCTGCCCTTAAGGTATCTCCCACTCCACTTATTTTTAGTCTGAAATAAACACGTAGAATGGGACAAGGTCCTATCTGTGGAGTAACCAATGGTCTCAAGGACTCCTAGGATCAGAGAGCAAAGGTAGGAGGTGGAAGTGGAGGTGGAGATGGGTAAGGAGGGCAAATGGAGAGTGGATTGGTGGGTAGGGAATGTGGTTGTGTAGAACGAAAGAATCACTTACTCTTGGGGCTGGAAGGGATCTCAGAGATCAGCTTGTTTGGTCTCCTCGTTTTACAGGTAAGGAAAGCGAGATTTAACGATCCTCCTAAGGTTACACAGCCAACAGGCCCCTTTCCATCACCCCTGACCTGGTTCAAGTCTTCCGCATCTCTCCTTGGACTACTGTTCAGCTTCATGTGGCAGGCGATACTTTTCCAAGATAGTCATGCCAACAGATCCATTGCATGTGCTTGTCTTATGTCAGCGACGCTCCTCCATTGTGAAGAGGGGGTCTGTGTTCCTCTCTTTGAATCTGATGGGCCTTCACTATGGCAGAAGTTATTTCGTGTGACTTTCTAGGTTAAGTCATTGAAGGTGGTGCAGCTGCTGCCTGGACCTCTCTGGGGACACTTGTCCTTGGAACCCAGCCACCACGCTGTGAGGAAGCCAGGCAGCCACGAGGAAAGGCTTCATGTAGGCATTCTGGCCCCAGTCCTGAGATCCCAGCTGACAGCCAGCAACAACCACCAAATGTGAGTGAATGAGCCTTTCAGTCCTGGGTTGAGTGGAGCAGACACAAGTGGTCCCGGTGGAACCAGTCCAAATGGCAGACCCATAAGCAAAATAAATGCTGTCATTGATTTAAGTCACTGAGGTTTGGGAGGATTGAAACACCTTATGTCTGCCTCTGTTTCTCCAAACTATGATACACATTTCATTAATTCAATGGATCTGTATTAGATGCCGATCATATGCTAGAAGATGTATGAAGACAGACATGATTTCTACACTCAAGGACACTACATTCCTCTGTTCCTCTGCACAACACTGTTCCTCTGCACACACAATAAAACCCATACTCCTCAGCCTTCTGCTCATGGTTCCAGCCTACCGCTCCACTGACACCACACCAAAATATTTCATCCCCGGACCTGAATTCACTCTCCACTCTCTGCCTTTGTTCATGTTGTCCCTTCCACTTGCCCCACATTCTCAGTCTTCAAGGACCTGCTCTGGAACCTCTCCCCTTCACCAGGCCCTACCGGACTCCTCCAGTTGGAGGTGATCGGCACCTCCCCGGAATCCCATGGCACTTACTGCAGACTGCACAGTTTCTGTCTGCACACTGCCTCTTCAAGCTGCAGCAGACTGTGAATCCCTGGAGGAGGGAACCTGGCTTGTCCCTTCTGTCCCTCACAGCACCTGGCAGAGGGCCCAGCACCTAGGAGGCCCCAGCAAACATCTGTTGACGTGACTAGTAGCAGAACCAGAAGGGAAAGTCAGGTGTCCTGAACCCTAGTCTCCAGCGCCTTGCTTGCTTCTCTGGATAGCGCCATGGCAGGGGAAAGTCCCAGTCGTGGAGGGTATCAGGTGGGTGGGAGAAGACCTTGGTTATTGCTGAGGGTGACAGGATCATTGCGTGTGAAGCTGCAGATGGCTGGGAGGGGATGGAGCTCTGGCTCCTGGCCAGGGCTTTGTGGTGGGTCCCTCCCTCTCTCCCTTCTTGCTCTCAGCCAGCCCTGAGCACCCATTTCTGGAGGGAAAATGTGCTGTTTCTTTGATCTTCCTCTCCTCCAACACCCATTCATTTCTGAGAACACCTTCCTTCTCAGGGCCCAGTCACACAGAAACCCAGGCCGCACCTGCTATCCACGCCTCCCCCTGCACCACAAGGGCTGGCTCTGCGTTCTGCGTTCTTCCCCGGGGGGGTTTCCGAGGCGCCCCATTCTCTGAGTTCTCTTTCCTGCGCCCACCCGATCAGGACTGCTCCCCGTTCCGGTCCCGGTGGTTGTCACTGGCTCTCCTGGGCCCCATGCCGGCTGCACCTTGCCCGGCCTGTCCCTTAGGAGTTCACCAACAGGAGCAGGCTTCAGTTCGTCTTTGTCTCCAGGGACAGGCGCCCTCAGACTGAGCAGGAGCAGAGAGTGGGTGGGCAGGATGTTGTCCAAAGACTTCTCCCTGAGCTCTCTTTCTAGGAGCTGGGAAGGGTCTCTGTGGCTCACTGTCGTGTGCAGCCTGTCCCCTCTCCTGCCGCATGGTCTCAGGCCGGGTGGGGGAGGGCGCTTCCTAGGACTCATCCCTGCAAACGGCTCTGTGAGCCCCAGTGGGGGTGGGGCGGATTCTGGTGGCTCGGGTATTAAGGCTGAGCACTTTCCTCTCTCTGCGGAAACTGGGGTCAGTGAGGGTGGGGAGGTGGGTGGGCGGGGGCAGCTTCTCTATCACCTCCTCTGCTGCCCCTGACTGCCTGGGGGCCTGGCACCTGTGGCCACAGGAAGGATGTCTACGCCCTGAGCTCCTCCGTATCTCCCTGTCCTGGGCTGCGGGGATGCTTCCATTCCGCTACCTTCAGGCTCTCTCCTCTACCTCCAGGAAGTCAGTAACCTGCATTTGGCTGTGACTTCTGAGTGAGAGGGTGTGTGTGTGTGTGTATGTGAGACAGAGAGCGACAGAGACTGGCCTCTCCTTAGCCTGAGGCCACAACTCCCGCCTTGCCTGCCTGCCTCTAAGCACAGGATGAGGGCTACCCTGTGCCCGGTGTCCTCTCTGTTGGGAGGATCACTGGTCCCTCTGATTCCTTCATCCTCCGGGGAACATGGGAGTCTCAGGGTGGACAGCTGGCCAGGCCAGAGGAGATGCCCCTTCCACTTCTTCTTTCCCCACGCCCAGTCTCACTGCAGGCCCGTTCTCACTCTCTCAGTCCCTTGACCTGGAGGGGAAGACACCCCAGTTGGAGGTGGATCACCCTAGACTTAGGGCTGGCAAAGCAGCATCTAGGGGGTTAGCATCTAGGGTCATCGACTGGGTTCCTCCCGGCACCCTGAGGGGTGGATGTGCCTCGTGCCGGGTCACCGAAGATGGGGCGCCTGTGCCACCGAGGGCCTTGGGCACCTTGAAGGGTGAGTGAGGAAGCTGCCGGAGGTGGTGAGGGCCGAGGGGATGACTGTACAGACAAGAGCCTCTGGTCTTTTTTAGCATCAGCTGGTGGAGCCACCTCCTTCTCTCCCACTGGCTGCCTCCCTGAGTCACTGCCCACCCACCAGCAAATTAAAAAGGGTTGTCTTCTGCTGGCCAGTGGCCCCATCTGGCCCCCAGGGTTTGCCTCTTTCTGCTCCCGGGTGGAAGGTGAAAGTCTAGGTAGGGTTGCCTCCGCAAGACCTTGTCCCCCCTGGGCCTGTCTCTTTCCAGTCTCTGCCTTCCTCCTCTGCCCTTTGTTTCTCCCCTCCCCCCACATGCCATGATGGTTCTCCCCGGTGACAAGACCCACCCCCTTGCTCCAAGGACAGAGGCAGCTGCAAGGCCTCAGGGGCCCCCCACATGGCTCCATCCATCTCGCTCGGTCTGTGATCCGGGCTGCAGGGGAGGGGACCCGCGGAGTCCGCGGCTCCCTCGCGGACTCCTCCCCGCCGGCAAGCCCAGCTGTCAACACTCGCCTGCCGGCCCCGGCCGTCCTGAGGCCCTGCCTGGCCGCTCCGGCCGGGGACATTGCGCCCCGGAGACCCTCAGGCAGACCCGGGCGGGCGGTGGGCAGGCGGCGGCGGCCACCCTGCCTTGCCCTTGAGCAGCCCCGGGCCTCTTTGCCTAAATAAGGGAGCTGCAGCTGGAGGGAGCCAGCTGGCCGCGGGGAGGGGCCTGCGGCTGGGCCAGGGTTTTCCGAGGGGCTGGGCCGCCGCCGCGCCGCAGGGCCCCGAGCCCGCCGATTGGGCCTGCACCGCCGGCCCCGCGCTGCAGCGGGAGGGCGGGCCCTTCGCACAAGGGGATCCCCAAGGCTGGAACCTCGCGTTCGGGGGCTCTTTGATTCCGCAGCGAGGAGGCCGAAACCGCTGTCACCATGCCCCTCTTTGGGCAGGAGAGCCTGAAATCACCCCCAGAAAGGGCTGTGTGTGTGTTGGGGAGCGCCCCTACCCTGGGCTACCCCCCAATCTCACGCACCCTTATCTCAGATCTCCGTGGCTGGGGGGCCTCCAGGTTGTCTGGCCCTTCACGCTTCTCGGGTCTCCCCTGACCCTGGCCTCGTTGCCCCAGGGCCCAGGCCTCGCCCGTGTCGCCAACAGCGGGCGTTGGGCTTACACCGTGTGTATACGAGCGGGTGCTCGGCGAGGTGGGGGACCCGGGCGTCCGGGCCGGTCCTCTCCCTTAGGGGAGAGGTCAGGTCCCTCAGTCCCTCCTGGAGAGAGCGGGGCGGGGGCGGACCCCACCCCCCACCCCGCTCCCAGCCCCTCCCTGGCGCCCTCAAGGCCGGCCCTCGCACCTGTCCTCACGGTTCCCCTGCCTAAAGGTCCCTTCCCCCTCTTGGGGCGCGCGAGTCCCGGGGGCTCCGGGGCTGAGCGAGGGGCTGGGGTTGGGGGGGGGAGCCCTCGGCGCGGCTCAGCCAATGGGAAGGGCGGGCGCGCGGGGTGTGTGGGGGGAGAGGGCGGCGCTGCGGGCGCGCGGCGGGCGGGAGGGGGGCCGGGAGGCGGGGGCCGGAGCCCGAGGGGCGCGCGCCGCGTTAACCCTTCCGCGGCCGGGCCGAGCCGCAGGCGCAGCCCGAGCCGCGGGCGCCGGAGCGGCTGTCGGCGCGGCGGGCGGGAGCCGGGAGCCCGGCGCGCTCGGGCGGGCGGAGCGCAGCGCGGGGACGCGGCAGAGCGGGGCCCGCGGCTCGGGCTGGGGCCGGCAGACAGGTGTGCGGGCTGCCGGAGCTCAGGCCGGGCCCGCGGTCCAGAGCCGGCGCCGAGCGGAGGGACCCCGCGCCCGCAACCCAGTCCGGGCCGCGCCCGTGCTCTGCCTGGCCGCGGGGTGCGGGGACCACGGCCGGGCCGGGCCACCCGAAGCCTGTGTTGGGCCGGGCCGGGCCGGGGTGGGTGGGGGCCCGCCCGGCCCGCCCATGGGCTCAGGATGCCGGTGCGGAGGGGCCACGTCGCGCCGCAGAACACCTTTCTGGACACCATCATCCGCAAGTTTGAGGGCCAGAGTGAGTGGGGGAGGGGGCCAACGGGGAGGGGTCTCTGGGGGCGGGCCGAGCTCTCCTGGAGAGTCAATGGGGGGGCGTGCCCGGGCCGAGTGCAGCCGGCAAGTGAGTCTGTGGTGGCTGGTGACCCCAAGGCCCTGGCCGGGGGTCGCAGGGGCCGGGCTTGGTGCTGGGGGGCCGTGGGCTTGGGGCCAAGGGGCCTGGGGTTGGGGCACGCAGCAGGAGGCTCAGGTTAGACTGAGATCGATCGATGGGGGGAGTGTGTGAGTGTGACACCCTGAGTGTGCAGGGAAGGGAGGTAGGATGGGAGTGTGCAGGTGTCTAACTCGGGGGCCTGGGTGGGAATGGGGCTGTGTTTACCGAGAACAGGAGAATGTACCTGGCCGGAACTGTGGGGCCCTAAGACCTCTGTGCTGTGCGGGTGCTGGTGGCCTCTGGAGACTGAAATCCAAGCATGTAGGGTCAGCGCCTCATGTGGTCTTGGGAGTGTGTGTGTGTGTCACCCGTGAGTTCGACCCTGCATGGGCAGTGGGGAGGTATCTGACAGGCTGTGAGCTCTGGGCCTTGGGGGTGACAGGGAGCCAGGACCCAGGCTAGGTTTTTGCGGGTCTAAGTAGGCTCTGTGTTGCAATGACCCTGTGTTACTGTTTTTTCTCTGTCCTGAGCCCCTTGGTGGGGACTACAGCAGCCCTAATGCCGGCTGGTAGAAGAGGTTTTCAGAAGCGTCCCAGGCTAGGTGAACGTTCTGCGTGTGAGTGTTTGCACCCTCCTGGCATGCGTGTGTCTGTCCCCAAGGCTGCATGTGCCGTGGTGGGTGTGACTGCCAAGGGCCCTGGGAGCGGGTGACATTCCTTGCCTATGACCCTGTGAGCACAGGACGACGTGTGCTTGTAACCGAGGTGGGGGAAGGGAGGGGTCAGTTCGATGGGCAGCATTGTCTGAAGTGGAGGAACACGATGATCCTTAGGGGGAGGAGACTGCCGTCGTGGAGGGCACTGGGGCCAGGTCTTCCTTCTCACAGGCTCGGGAGGCTTGGGAAGAAGCTGGGCTGGGAGCTGGGGGCCTGCCTTCCGGTCCCACCTCTGCCACTGACTGCTATGTGACCTTGAGCGATTCTCTTCCACATCTGGGAAGTAGGGGGGTCTGCCAAAGGGGCCTTTCGGGTCCTTTCTGTCTTGATGGTTCCAGGAGCTCAGTGAAGGAGGGGGGGTGGGTAGGGACTGCCTTCGAAGAAACTGGCTCTTCTCTCCAGGCCTGGGAGTGGGGGCCAGGTGGTTTTCCTTCTCCTGCTGCGTGTGGGGCTGGTACCCAGGACTGCCTTGGGCTCAGGTGGAGTTGGAGATTCAGTCAGGGGTCATTTCCTGTGAGAGGGCGCCCTGCCTTCTAGGGTTGAGGGCTGCCTGGGAATTTCGTGGGGGGGGGGACCCGGGGAACTGACCTAAAGATGACCTGACTTCAAAAAGTAACTTCCTGGAGGCCCCAGGGCAAGCGAGGGGAGGAAGGCAGGAGAAGGCCAGCTCTTGATGCAGCAGCCCATGAGCCTTGCCCATGGGATCGCCCAGGGCTGCAGCCTGATGGCTGTGCCCACTGGCAAGGGAGGGGGCAGGGTTCCCACTGCTACTGAAAGCCCCAGCATTAAAGGCTAAACTGGCCGGAAACTTCTGTGTTTATAAAAAGCTCTTATCCTTAGAGCATCTTTCCTGGCACAAGCTGGGGCCGCTGTCTGCCTGCTGCTCACCCACCAGCCTGGCTCCTGGGGCAGGTGTGGAGGAAATGAGCCCAGTCTAGCGGCAGCGGGTCCACTGGGGCACGTCACCTTGATCGAACCAAAGTGGGGAAAGCCTCGCATCCCTGGTGGGAAAGCCCCTTTCCGGGGTCTGTCTGCTTACATGCTGGCCGGCCCTGGGTTCTGGGTGTTTTCGGGGTTTGAAGCTGCAGGTCCTTTTTCTTGCTCCCTGTGACCTTGGGCCTCTGCCCATGACCCTCCGCTGACTCCTCACCTTCTGCCAGACCTAGGTTTAAAAGCTGGCTCTAGCTTTTACATGCTGCAAGATGAGGGCATGAACTTCTTTGGAGTCGCCGCTTCTTCACCTACAAAACGAGGATAATGATGGGGTTGTCAAGAGTATTAAATGAGAGAAGGGATTTGAGGTGCTCACGTGGTAGTATCTCCCTCCTCATCGTCTTTTTCCGTGCGCCCACTCCCCAGTCCCTGACTGCCCTTGGAGTGGGTGCAGAAGTCCCGGGAAGTGCTGACCTGGCAGGGGCCGCTAATACTCGGAGTGATTTCCTAGGGATCCCTGGGATAGGGAGTGCCTAGCGAGTGCCCCCCTTCCCCAAGTCTAGAGAGCCGGGGTCAGGAAGAGAAGCCAGAACCAGTGCAAAAGGGAACGTTGGCCGCCATCTCTGGCCCTTCCCAGGCTCCGTCTCCAGGCCCAGTGTTTATCCCTCCGCCGCGGCTGCTGACACGCGTTGCCGACACCCGCCCAGACTGGCCTCGGCCCCGGGCGCGCGGAGGGGGCGGCGGGCTGCTGGCAGTCTGCCCGGGGAAGCCACGCAGCCAGCCCGCGGGCCAGGCGGCTGGGGGAAGGGGGCGCGCCGCCGGGCCGGGGCCGGCCGAGGCACCTGTGTCGGGGCACAGCTGCGTTCGTCCCCTATTGGGGACCCCAGGCCCTGCTGTGCTTCCTGGGGCGGGGAATCCCCGGGCGGGCAACTGGGTGTGACAAGAGAACGCGGGCAAGGACGGGGACCCCGGGGGGCAGGGGTCCCTGCTCACGTGCCCGCTTATCCCCGCCACCCCTCCTGCACCCCAGGCCGCAAGTTCATCATCGCCAACGCTCGGGTGGAGAACTGCGCTGTCATCTACTGCAACGACGGCTTTTGCGAGCTGTGCGGCTACTCGCGGGCCGAGGTGATGCAGCGGCCGTGCACCTGCGACTTCCTGCACGGGCCGCGCACGCAGCGCCGGGCCGCCGCGCAGATCGCGCAGGCCCTGCTGGGCGCCGAGGAGCGCAAAGTGGAGATCGCCTTCTACCGGAAAGATGGTAGGTGCGGCCTGGAGCGGGGCGGGGCCGCGGGGCGGGGCGGGGCCGTGGCGGGGGCGGGGCTGGAAGGCAGTGGGGGCGGGGCCGGTGGGTGAGGGGCGGCCGGAGATTGGCCGGAGTCCAGTCATTGACCCCTGCCGGGGCCTGGGGGTGGGCGTGACCCCAGCCGCGACCTGTGCGGTGCACCTGGTGGGAGGCGCGGGCTGCAGGGAGGTCCGGGATCTCTTGGCCTTAAGTACTATGTTGGGATTGTTTTATAGGGTGGCCAGGGGGCTGCTTGTCTGTGGTCTGGCGCCTCTGGTTCCTTCCTCCCTGGGCAGATGTGGGCGCGTTGAGCTGGGTGGGTTAGAATTTGACGGCGCGGCCCTGGGATGGCAATATGCGTGCCCGGACGGAGGTAATGAAAGTCCAGGCTGGTGGTTGGGCGCTGACCTCCGGCCACAGGCCTCCAGCCACCCTAGTCCCTGCCAGGTGACTGGTCTGGGCGTTGTCCTCGAGGCGAGGCGGGGAAGTGCTGCAGGACTCTGGCTGGCTCTCAGCCGACCTTTTCCTGTCCCCCGTCTCTTCCGAGCTTCACCTGGGCGGGAGGTGTGTGCCTCTTCCCACAACCTCAGTTCCCTTTGTCTCATCTTGAGCGCCCCGCCCTGCACCCCTTCCTGCGCCAGGTGTCTCTGCTCAGCCACCGCCTCCCCGCCCAGCTGCTCTGGGTTTCCGGAGAGCGGATAAACAGAGCCCTGGGCGGGACTGCTCCCACACCCGCTCCTGCCCTGGCCGGGTGGAACCCTGCTCAGGGAGGCCAGAGCAGCAAGGCTTTGGGGGACCTGCAGGTAGCAGGGGGCTGGGGAGGGGCTCCAGATGGTGCCGCTGGGCTGCCCACAGTGCTGCTGTCCCGTGTGTATGTGACCAGCACTTACTGAACCCCTGGGAACCGGATGAAGCAAGGTCTGGAGATGAGGCAAGATACCAGACCAGAGGTTCCTGCCCACTCGCTGCCTGCTTACCCACTGTGGACAGCACTCTCTGTCGCCCCCGCTGGGGGCAGACTGAGCCAGTAGCCCCTGTGTGGCTTTTGCTCAGGGTTCACTAAGACTGTCCTGCAAAGGCTTAGGTCCCCAGATGGTCTTACTTTCACAAGTGTGCCTATCTGTGAGATCCCTGGACAGAATCAGGATGGCATATGGTCTTAGGGACCCGTGGAAGAGGGTTTGCTGACAGCACAGTGGGCACGCTGGCTGGGAGGCAAGGGCCGGGAAAATTAGATACAAACTCTGAAGGTAGGGCCTTCCTTCCGATTCTTCACTCACATCTCCCCAGAACCTTAATCAGAGCAGGTGAGCAGGTCTGCTTTTTATATCTATCTGCCTGGCGATCTAGTACTAGTTAATGTCAGTGGGTGCTCTCTATGCACCGGGCCCTGGGCTGACTGTTTCACTTGCACTCTTTTGTGGAATCTTCACAACAAGGCTGGGAAGTAGATGCTAGTTTTTCTCCACTTTGTGGGGTAAGGAAACTGAAGTTTAGGAAAATGAAGAAACTTTCCTTAAACAAAGATAAAAGAATCTGATTGCAATGCAGGAGACCCAGGTTTGAGTCCTGGGTTGGAAAGAGACCCTGGAGAAGCAAATGGCAACCCACTCCAGTTTTCTTGCCTGGAGAATCCCATGGACAGAGGAGCCTGGCGGGCTCCAGTACGTGGGGTCAGAAGAGTGGGACATGACTTAGCAACTAAACCACCATCACCAAGAAACTCTCCTAGAGGATGCAGAGCTGGGAGTGGAACCACGTCTGTCCCATCAGATCCCTGTCCACTCTGTTCTGCTGTCGTGTGTGGAAAATGACACACAGTAGTTACAGATGTATATACTGCCTGTTGTGGCATGCACACTTTTATTTGGAAAGTGTGCAAACCGCTAGTGTCATGAAAAGAATGTGAATATGTAAGTCCTGGGTTTGGGACTCACACTGGAGATTCTGCAGTATGGACCAAGTTGGTTATTGCCTTGGGCCCGTCTCTACTTCTGGGACTGTGTGCCTGCTGGGCCCCTCCGTGGCACACCAGGTGTCTTCGCCGTAGTGTGTGCGGAGCTGGCCCTCCGTCCCTCCTGCCCCAGGCTGCCTCCTTTGGGAGAGGATGGCTCTGGGACCCCTTCTGCTGAGGTGCTATCATGGAATCTGGGTGACCTTGCGGATCACTTAATCCAGCCCACTCAAGTTACAGATGGAAAAACTGTAGAAGCAGAGGTCAAGTTACCTGCGAATCAAAGGAGACAGTGGGACTGGAACAGGTCTCCCACCCAAGTTCAAGTTATTTCCCCACCCCATTTATTTCCCTACTCCAACTGGGGCTGTGACCCAGAAGGTTCTTTGCCAGCCCTCCCTCCCTGCCTGCCCCCTTCTCTGCCCTCACTAGTTTACACGGGGATCAGGTGTCTCTTGGTGGCCAACAGCCTGGCCTGGGCCCTCAGGTCACGTGGGCCCCTGCCTGTCCTGGCACTCGGGGCCCAGGGTGCAGCAGGTCTCCTCTGTTGCCCTTCCTTGTCCCTCTGCTCAGCCCCTTGGGCAGATCTCCGTGCCTGAGCTGGGCCGCGTGTGCGTGTTGTTCGTGAGCTCACAGCCTGGTGCATGGGCAGCGGAGGAGAGGCCAGTGCCGCCTCTTGTTTCTGTTCAGGCATTTCTCAGGGTCTCTGCCCAGGCCAGCCAGGGCAGAGTGGGTCCCTGGGCTCCAGGGAGGTGGGTGGCTGGGAAGGGGGGTGGGTGGTTGGAAGGGGGGTGGGGCCTCCTGCTGGCAGGCGCCCCTGCGGACAGCTGTGCTGTGTCGGTGCCTCGAGCCTAGCTCTGTGTAGCGTCAAGGCCCTGAGCCAGACAGCCCCATTATTCAGCTGCTGGGACTGCTGGGAGGTGGGGAGGCCCGACTCGGGGCGGGGTAGCAACACGGGGTGCTGGGGGTGTTCTGGCTCTGTGTCCATGCCCCTTCACAGCAGGCCGGGGATTAAGGCCGAACTGGGGGCATGGCCCAGCAGCACAGGGCGGGCAGGTGGCTGGCACCCACACCCTGGGCCCGGGGTGCTACCTGGGCAGGGAGTGATGCTGGGGCACGCCTGCTTTCCAGGCCAGCCTGGGAGGGCCGCGGCCCCTTCCAGCACGGCCCTGCTCTGTCCGCCGAGCTCTTTGTTTCTGCCTCTGTCTCTGCCGCCTGCCGGCCCTGTCCCCATGGTCTTTGTCTCCCTCCCCCCGGCGGCTGTCTTTCTTTCTCTCCTCCCTTCGGCACCCTGGAACCTCCCTCCTTGCCTCTGTCCCTCTGCCCTGGTGGCCTCCGCCTCTCGGTGCTTCAAGTTCTCTATCTGTCCTGGCCTGGTCTCCGTGTCCCCGTGTCCCCGGGAGTCTGTGCGTGGGTGGGGATGGGGGTGTCTCTAGAGAAGAGTCTGTCGGCTTCTTCACTCCAGCTGCAGGCTGGTTGTCATGGTAACAGGGTCAGAGGGCCCCCAATGCAACAGCTGAGCTGTGGGCTGGGGGAGGGGTGGGGGCCAGCAGGCCAGCATGCTCCCCAGGGTCCCCAGAGCCTGTGGCGAGCCAGAACCCCAGGGGTGGCCCCATGCTTACTGATCTGCGGTCCCCAGACTCACACTTCAGCTTCCCAGATGCTTGTGCAGGCACTCCTAGCTCCAGTGACACTTCCTCTGGGCCTCCTGTGACCGGCCACGTGGTGCTGGTTTAGCTGCTACGTCATGTCCAACTGCTGCGACCTTGTGGACTGTAGCCCCCCAGGCTCCTCTGTCCATGGGATTCTCCTAGGCAAGAGTACTGGAGTGGGTTGCCATTTCCTCCTCCAGGGGATCTTCCCGACCCAGGGATTGAACCCACGTCTCTTGCACCGCAGGTGGATTCTTTATCCCTGAGCCACCTGGGAAGCCACATCCCGGGCCATTTCACTTATCTTCTTCCTGGTTCCTGAAGGCCGACTCCCCACTGTGACACACCTCCTTCTCCATCATGGCCCAAATCTCAGACACCCACTCCCTGCCACCTCGTCCCCTCCAAGCTGCGATCCTCAGGTCCCCAGACCCCCATCACTCAGGGTAGTTGGTGAGGGAGCCCTGGGGTAGGTTGAGTCTGGCAGGCAGGTCAGATGGAGGCTGGTGCCCAGGTGTATGTTCTGTGTCCTTGAGATGGAGCAGACCAGGGTGAGCCTGAGAGGAGTGAGGTTAGACACAGACAGCCCTTCTCTTGGGGGGCTGGGGAAGCCATTGGGGGCCCCCCTCCACCTTGGGCCTTCTGATCAGGACCTGGGTCAGGCTGGAGTCGGGCAGGTGAGGCCCTTGCACGGTGGTGGCTGGGAGCTGGGCAGGGGGGCTGAGTCAGAGCCCAGCAGCGCTTTCCCTGCCTGGCTCCAGACAGGGATCATTCCTGAGCCGGAGCAGGGTGCCCTGGCCTGCGTGGGGGGCTTTGTGTCCCAGCCCCACCCTGGGGGCCAGGGGGGCCTGCCTCCACCAAGGATGTGGGCCACTCCTGGCCTCTTCTGGGGTCTGGAGAGTGTCGGGAGGGCGGCTCCTCCGTGTTGTGTCTGCTGGAGCCCCCGAGAGGAGCTATGTAAATATTTGTGCAGAGCGCGTCTGGGATGGGAGCAGAGTTTGACGGTGGCCTTGGGTTGTGGGGAGGGGGGCCGTGGGCAGCAGGAGGGCCAGCCTGGGGGCGTGAGACAGGGTGAGCCTCAGCCCCTTCTCTGCCCGGAGGTGGCTTCCAGGAAGGTGGGGCTTCAAAGAGCCCAAGACGGTCCTTTCACAGTTAAACATCGTGCCAAGGGGGCTTGGAAGGCCCCCCTTTGGGATCTGCTCGCCTGGGTGGAGAGCGAACCTTTCTCTTTATAAAGACGTTCTCTCGTGTCACCCCTGCCCTGTAAGCAGGGAGGAGTGTGGATGCTCTCCCTCAGTGTGAAAGACTTTCACTGACACTTTACCCACTGCCATGGGGGGAGGCGCCCATGGTGTCAGAGTCAGAAGAGGGGGTGCAGAGGGATGCCCAGCATGAGTGATGAGTATGGGGGAGGCTCGGGGTGAACCACTGTCCCCCTGAAGTCCCTTCCTGTCCCTAGCCCAGGGCCATAAAGAGCTCCACGCTGTGACCTGTGGTGGGCCTCAATCAGGCCGCTCTTCTGTCTCGTGCGTACTGAACTAGAAGCACCTTGCAGGCAGGGCAGTATCTTCTTCTTCTTAACCCCCATGTCCCCAGCTCACAGTTCTGGGTGAGGCTGCTGCATCCGACTCCCCGGCTCTAGACTGTAAGCTCCAGGAGGGCAGATGGCGGCCTCTTTTGTGCTCCGTTGTGACTGTGTGTTTCCTGCACAGGGGGAGCTGAGTTCCTGCTTGCTGAACAAATGAATGATCGAATGACTCTGGCTGAGTTGTAGACTGGCTGTGTGACCTTGGACAAGTCACTTCCCATCTCTGGGCCACGGTGGCTCCCTCCGTGAAGAGCCTTAGAATAACAGAATACCGAGGCTGGGAGGGGTCTCTTAAGAGGATGGGGAGGCTGTCAGAGCCAGAGGAAGGTGGGCCAGGCAGAGGTGGCCCGAGGTGGCCACCGAGAGCAATGAATCCCCCAGTCCTGCCGTGCGGGGCGGGGCGGGGGCGGTGGTCTTGGTGGGGGAACAGAGATGGCATCTGGGGATTCTCAGTCTTCCCAGAGATGGACCCAGGAGGCCTGGATAGGGGGAGCCGAGCTGGGGCAGGGGGCAGTATCGTGGGCACCCTTGCTGTTGTGACTGCACGTATCATTTGCAAGCTGGGACGCAGGCTGTGGCAGGTGGTTATTAGCGGGGTCCTCCCCAGGTGCCAGACTCACGCAGAAAAGCTAAGGAGACTTAGGCAGCTGGCAGGGGCCAGAGTGGGAACTCCAGTCATTTTCCTCTTTCTGCTCGAGTCCTGCCCAGCACAGAACCCCACCGCCCCTCCGGGCCATCCAGGCCCTGACACTGGGCCCCCGCCCCAGCCTGGCTTATCATGTTGGCCTAGAAGGATCAGGACCCCCAGCCTTGACCTCTATGCCCCTCCTGATGTGAAGCCTGTTGGTTCCCCCCCAGTACGCTCCTCACCACACCCTGTGCACAGACCCCCTCGTGCCTCACGGCTGCCTTCTCCCGCCCACCCTGACCCTGCCAGGCGCCAAGCCTCGACCACACCGTCATCCCCGAGTCCCGTCCACCGTCCCCTGTACCTGCCCCCTCCCAGGGCCTCCCCGTCCAGGATCTGTCTCAGACTCTTCTCTCTTCCCAGCGCTGAGACACCACCCCCACCCCCAGCCACCACCTTCAGGAAGCCCTCACTGACTGCACCCTTCCATCCCCACTTCTGACCGGAGTCCACTCCCACCTCACTTCCAGGCTGCCATTTGGGCTGCAGTAGGCCCAGAGCCCCAGGAAATTTGGGTTAATAGAACAAAATGTAGATTCCCGACCAGGGATCAAACCTGTGTCCCCCTGCACTGGGAGGTGGATTCTTAACCACTGGACCACCAGGGAGGTCCCTCCTCTTTCTCTTTTCATGGGTTTCTCCCTCTTTTCCTGTTTTCTCAGTCCCCAGTCCCATTACCGTTCCCTTAGGCAGCCATTCAAATGTACTTCCTGTGAATGTGTTGCTTGCATATGTTCTTGCAGAATGTGTGTTTTGTCTGGCTGCGTATAGGTTTAATTTATGTAAATGATATGTGCTGTATATTGTATTCTGGTGTTCACTTTTGCTGCCCGGGAGTCCGCCTTCGAGTCCAGCCAGCTTGCTGCTTGATACTGAGTCTAGGGCTCCGTATTCTCTGGCATGCGCCTCCCTCCTTTTACCTGTCCCCTCTCTTGGGGAGGTCTCTGTGGTTGTCCTGATAAAGGATGTTACAGTGGATATCCTCACGCATGGCCCCCTTTGGACTCATGTGAGGACATCTTTGGGATTTATCCCCAGGAGTGAGTGGCATTGCTGTATCACAGGGTATGTGGACACTTAATTCAACCCAGCACTGTCAGGCTGTGCATGAGCAGGGCTGCAGCTAACACCACCCTCCTAAGCAGAGCATAGAATTCCTCTGCATCTCTGACACACTTGGCATTAGCTACCTTGCTAATTTCTGCGAGTGTAATAGGTGAAAGTGATATCTTACTGCTTTAATTTGCATTTCTTTGATTTCATGCGAGTCCCGAGCATCTTGTAAGTGACCGTTCTGGTTTCTTCCCTGTGAATTGCCTGCTCATATCCTGGGCTCATGTTTCCGTGAAGCTGCTGTCTTTTGTTCTTGTTGATTTATAAGAGTTGCTTATGGATTCTGGAAATACAAATGCATACAGTTAAATATTCAGTGCATGTTCTGGATGTTAATCCCTGTTGACTCAAGATATTGCAAGTATCTGCTCTCACTTAGTCCTGTCAGATTTATCCAACAAAGATACCTAATTTTGATACAAGCAAATTCACAGATCTTTCTAGCTTTCTTTATGCTTTTGAAGTTTTGTTTAAGAAACCCTTCACCGTCCTGAGACTGCAAAGATCTACACTTTCTTCTCTTCACTTAAAGACTCAGTCGAGTCTTTAATCCATCCTGAGCCTACCTCTGTCTGTGGTGTCAAATAGGGATCAAGTTGTATTTTTTTTTCCATGTGCTGAGCCAGTTTTCCCAACACATCAGTAAACAGCCTATTCTTTTCTGTTGCTTTGCGGGGCCACTGTTATCACTGGGTAATTCCGTATATATCTATGGGTCTGTCTTTGAGCTCTCTTGTTTTGTTTCAAGTATTTATTTGTATGCATCAAAACCCCATTAAAACTATGGCAGTTAGTATGTCTTGGTATCTGGAAAGGTAAATCTTCCCTCCTTGTTCTTCTTTTTAAAAATATTTTATTTATTTATTTTTGACTGCACTGGGTTTTTGTTGCTGTGTGTTGGCTTTCTCTAGTTGAGGTGCACAGGTTTCTCATTGCAGTGGCTTCTCTTGTTGCAGAGCATAGTAGCTGTAGCACACAGGCTTAGTTGCCCTGCAGTGTGTAGAATCTTCCCGGACCAGGGATTGAACTCATGTCGCCTGCATTGGCAGGTGGATGCTTTACCGCTGGACCACCAGGGAGGTCCCCTCGTTCTTTTGAAAGGTTGACACACATATCTGAGGACCTATCTTCTCGTTTACGAACTCTAGAGAAAGTTTATCAAGTTCCTGGGAAGAGAAATGCCACTAGAATCTTGATTGGAATTAGATTGGTTTTATAGGTTAATTTGGGGGAGAATTGACATCTTTAGAATATCTGTCCCTTCTGAGAGTCTGGAGTGACTCTCCATTTATCAGATTATTTCTGCATCCTCTATTAGTTTAAAGCTTTTTTTTCCTCCTCCTATAGAGATCTTGTGCATTCTTGGTCACTTCCTAGATACTTCAGATTTTGTTGCTGTTATAAAAGAGATCTTATCTTTGACTGCTTATTCTAATGGGCTTCCCAGGTGGTGCTAGTGGTAAAGAACCTGCCTGCCAATGCAGGAGACATAAGAGATGCCATAAGAGAATCCAGGTCTGATGCCTGGATTGGGAAGATTCCCCTGGAGGAGGACACGGCAACCCACTCCAGTATTCTTGCCTGGAGACTCCCATGGCCAGAGGAGCTTTGCAGGCTCTAGTCTATAGGGCCACATGGAGTTGGACACGACTGAAGCGTCTTAGCACACACATGTTCTAATAGCTTTATGCTGGTGGAGAGAAATGCTGTATGTTCTATGGGCTGATCTTGTGTTTGGCAGCCTCCTTGGATGAGCTCTCTTATTAGTTCTAATTGTTTATCTGTTGATTTTATTGGTCCTCTAGGGAGATGATCCTATCATCTGAATAACGCTGCTTCTCTCTGTTTATGTCTGGGTCATTGCCGTATGTGTTGATGTGGGAACGTTCCAGCTGCCTTTTCAGCAGGCCTTCACATGCACACGTATCTGTCTGTTGGAGTCCTGGGAGGTGGGTGAGTCAGGGAAGGGGTGCAAGTCTCCCTTTAGTGACCGAGAAGCCGGCCCTTCCCTTTGGGACAGGCCCTCCAGGGTATGTCAGGAGCCTAGGTGGGAGAGCTGTTCTAGAAGCTTGCCGCACCCTGGGTGGGGGCAGAGACCCCTGATGTCCTAGTGGGCCTCAGTTCTATGTGCTCTTGCTTCCTGTGGCCAGCTGGGTAGGGGTCCTCATGAAGAGGGTTGGTGGGGGTCTGAGGCTCAGAGATACCCCAGCCGCCTTGCACGGATTTCCAGGCTGTCAGCCTCCGTGTTCCGTGCTCTCTGTTGACCAGATTGAATTGAATAGTGCTTCCGCAGAAGGTGTTAAAGTGTTAGTTGCTCAGTCATGTCTGACTCTTTTTGACCCTATAGACTGTAGCCCACCAGGCTTCTCTGTCCATGGGCTTATCCGGGCAAGAACACTGGAGTGGATAGCCATTCCCTTCTCCAGGGGATCTTCCCAACCCGGGGATGGAACCCAGGTCTCCCGTGTTGTATGCAGATTCTTTATCCTTTGAGCCACCTGGGAAGCCCTGCACTTCAGCAGAAGATGCCACCTAAATCCCTGTTGTTGTTCAGTCACTCAGTCGTGTCCGGCTCTTTGTGACCCCATGGACTGCAGCACGCCAGGCTTTCCTGTCCTTCAACCATCTCCCAGAGGGAGTTTCCTCGAACTCATGTCCATTGCGTCAGTGATGCCATCCAACCACCTCATCCTCTGCCGTCCCTTTCTCCTCCTGCCTTCAATCTTTCCCAGCATCAGGGTCTTTTCCAATGAGTCAGTTCTTCCCATAAGAATCCCTAGGGGGGGAAATAATTCCTAGGGGATTCTGACTACTGTCCAGACTCAGGGTAGGTTTAAAATGAGCAGATCCTGTTGTGAAAGGACAGTCAGTGCCCCTGGATCTGAAAGGGAGCTGAAAGGGTGAAGGAGACAGCCCTGTCCCCACCTGCTGTCAGCGTGGGTCCCTACCCTGAGCTCAGGATCAGCTGGACATCTGCTTGACCAGTACTTCCCTTGAAGCCAGTCCAGCCCTGGCTTCAGGGCTGTGGCTCTGGGCAGAGGGAGAAATCTCCCCTCCCCAAGAAGCCAGGGTACAGTTACCTCCCACATTAGGGCTGTATTGAGTTGGCCAGATAGAAAAGAATGAACTTTTTGGCCAGCTTAATAGTTTTAGACAAACATAGACAACATATTAAAAAGCAGAGACATTACTTTGCTGACAAAGGCCCGTCTAGTCAAAGCTGTGGTTTTTCTAGTAGTCATGTATGGATGTGAGAGTTGGACCATAAAGAAAGCTGAGTGCCGAAGAATTGATGCTTTTGAACTGTGGTGTTTGAGAAGACTCTTGAGAGTCCCTTGGACTGCAAGGAGATCCAACCAGTCCATCCTAAAAGAAATCAGTCCTGAAAATTCATGGGAAGGACTGATGCTGAAGCTGAAACTCCAATATTTTGGCCACCTGATGCAAAGAGATGACTCATTGGAAAAGACCCTGATGCTGGGAAAGATAGAAGGCAGGAGGAGAAGGGGATGACAGAGGATGAGATGGTTGGATGGCATCACTGACTTGATGGACATGAGTTTGTGTAAGCTCCAGGAGTTGGTGATGAACAGGGAAGCCTGGTGTGCTGCGGTCCATGGGGTCGCAAAGAGTCAGACACGACCGAGGAACTGAACTGAACTCAATCATTTTAGATGAGCTTTCAGTGAGAAACATCCCTGTGAACCGGATGGAGCCGTCAAGAAAGCTCTGGTAGAGGGGTCTTCTGGGCACCTAGAGAGAGGGAGGCAAGGTGTGGCTGTGAGGAGTGGGAGGATCTGTAAAGCTGGGGTCCACTGGAGGGGGCTCTGAGGCCAGTCGGCTGGGGACTTGGCAAGTTCCGGGGTCTGGGGATGGGAGGCCTGGCTGGGAGGGCAGCTGAGGGTGTGACCTGGTTGGAAACAGGGGATTCTGAAGGGCTGAGGAGGGCCAGGCTCCAGGAAGCCGGAGAAGGGAGGTTAAGTGCAGAGGCTTCTGGGAGGAGGGGCCTGGGATGCAGCCGTGAAGTGAAGCTTTCCCCGGATAAACATGGCCTGGTTTCACCTTCCCGGGCCTTGCTGCGGCACAGGGCAGGGCTGTGACTCCCAGTTCACAGACGTGTCCCCGGGGCTTTTCTAGAAAGAGCTTTCCTCGTGAGGCCATCACAGCTGCCCTGGAGAACAGTAGCACAGACAGGCCACACGCAGTGGGTTTGGGTGGGGTCTGGATGCCAGGCAGAGGCCCCCCGAGGCCCTGCGTCAGGCCTTGCAGATCCCTGGGAAGGTGTTAGGCCAGCAGGCTTAGTGGGGAGTTTGTTTGGAGATGCTCCTCGCATGTGAGCTCAGGTCTGGACCGTGCTCCCCAAGCCTGGCTTCTGCAGTGAGTTTCCCTGGGGAGGGGGTCTGTTCCACTCAGCTCCTGGAGTCGGGGGATTGGCTACCTGCCTCTCTCTCTCACACACTGACACACGCACGCACGCACACACTCATTCTCTGGCTGGCCTGTCAGGCTCCCCTGCTCCATCTCCTGGGCCTGCAGTGTGCCTGGCTTTCCCTGGGCCCCCACTGCCCAAGAGAGGGATGTTGGTGACACGGTGGCCCCCAGCCAGGAGCGACTCCCCGCGGCATCTTCCTGTCGCCGCCACCAGGCTAAATATAACCTGACACTGCGCAGCCCTGGGCCGCCGTCGGAGACAGCCTCTGCCTGGGGGCGGACAGGCTGACTGCAGCCCCAGCCTCCTGCCCTCAGCGTGACTTTGGGCCCAACTCCTCCTGCTCCAGCAAGGCAGGCCAGTGACCAGGGCGAGGATGGCTGCCTCCTCAAGGTCTCCCTCCCTGCGAGGACCCGGCCCCCTGCCTCGTTACTGCTCCGGATGCTTCCACAGGCCGTCTGTCATCTCATCCGGCCCCCTGGGGCTAGAGTCACTTGTCCCTGCAGTACCCAGAGGAAATCTGAAGCTCAGAGAGGTGGCTGACCTGGCCACAGTCACACAGCAATGGTCTGGTGTCCTGAGGATGGGGGCAGATCAGCTCAGCTCAGCACCCCAGGACTCCTCTCTCTGCCAACTCACCCTGGACCCCGAACTGGGAGTCCCATTGACTCCTCGACCCAGGGAGGGTGGGGGCCTGGCCTGCCTTGTTCATGTGCTCAGAATGTCTCAGGGGGATGAAAAGCCACCTTTCAGGGGGATGAGGGAGCTGTGGTGATACCTAGTTTGCAGATGAGCCACTAGAGACTGACCTGGGGAGCTTGTCCAAAGACACTTGGGTCACCTGCTGCCCTCTCCTTCCCCCCTCCTCTTCCCCCCTCCTCCCTCCTCTCCCCTCCTCCCCCCACCTGCCCCCACCTCCCCCCACCCCCACCCCCGGCCAGTGCTGTCCTGAGAGATAAGGCCTGTCCCTGTGAAAGCCAAGGGCAGGTCCTGCCTGGGGCCCAGCTGGGAGTGCCTAGAGATGGGCAGTTGGGTTTGGGACTGTGAGTGGGGCCCCTCGATGGGCTGGGAGGCAGGGCAGTGATGATGCCCAGGTACACTGTTGGGCACGGGTGGACACGAGGTGGAAGCAAGTCAGCGTTGCGTTCTGATGAAGACGCGAGCTATACCTGCTGCACCTGGAAGGGGGGTGGCCAGGCCTGGTCCTCTGGGGCCCTCCCACTGCCCCCCCTTCTCCCTCCCTCAGTGGCCTGCAGCCCTTGTGATCGGAGGCTCAGAGGGGCCTGTCCTTGTGGGGCATCAGTCCGTGACTGCCTCTCCTCTCCTGGTCATCCCCACCGGGCCCAGGGTGCCCCCGTGAGCCCAGGAGGCAGGCAAAGGAGCCTGGGTCCCACAGCTGGGGCTGGGGGGTCCAGGGGTGTGAGTCAGGCATTCTTTGGAATCAGCCACGTGAGCCAGGCTGGCCTCTGCCTCTCCTTCTCCATTTATCCAGGCCTCCCTGGGGACTTACTTCCCTGCCGGTCTTCAGCACTTCCCCCGCAGGGGGCGAGGATTCTATCTCTTGGTTAAGACTCCATGTTTCCCCTGCTGGGGGTGGTCGAGGATTCTATCCCTGGTCTGGGAGCTAAGATTCTCCCATGCTGTACCCTGTGGTCCAAAATACACAGACAGACAAACAAGACCTTCTTGGGTTCCCCTGCTTCACAGTGCTCCCCGTCATCCATCCCTCCAGACCGTGACATGGGGCGATGGGGCATGGTCATCGCTCCGTGTTGCAGACGAGCTCTTTGGGGCTAGGGGGTGGGGTGGGCAGGTAACTTGCCCAAAGTCCTTCTGATGCAGTTAGCAAAGGCCGATCAACTCCGTACCCTGTGCCCCCGCCCCCTCACCTTTGCGCCTGGGAGCCCCATAGCCGTTCGGTGGGCCGGGCAGGAACCTCTCCATCCTCTCCCACCCATTCCGTCCTGCGCCAGCGCTCAGGGCCCCCGCGGCCTCGGGAGCGCGGGCCGCGCCTGCCACACAGCGGCCCCCGGCGGAAGTGCAGCCTCACCCGGCTCTGGGCCTCGGCTCCCTTCACGGAGGTGCTCGGCGGGGCCGGGGCGAGGCGGAGAGAGGAGGGGCGCAGAGTGATGAGCAGGGTCTGGAGTACGGGGGAGCGGGGCTCGCGGAGGGCGAGACGCTGCTGCGTAGGGCGGTGCGTCAGCCCAGGGCTCCCTGGGGGCGAGCGGGACTCCCGAGTCGCCGCGCCTCTTTGCTGAGCTGTGTGAAGGTCACGGCCCCACCGCCCCGCAGGCGGCGATTTGCCCTCTCCGCCCGATGCCCAGTTCTGGCTGTCCTTCTGTCCCACCCCTGGCCTGATGACTTTCAGCTGCCCCCAGGGACCCCCCCACCCACCATCATTTCAGCCAGTGATGGGATGGGGTCCTCTGGCAGTTCTGAAGAGTTGGGTGTATGCGTGTGTGAGACACGGCAGCCCACAGAAGACCCAGCCAGCCAGGCAGGGTGGTGGGAGGCAGAGCCCCTCGGAGCCCTGACCAACCTGGGCCACCTGCTTTCCTTCCTTCCATTATATCCCCTCAAAGCAGCTACAGCCTCTCCATGACAACCCCCCTTCCACGCCCCCCCCCCCCCCCAAGCCATCAGGCAGGGTTCCAGTTCACATTTTTGGAATAACAAGGGCTTTTACAGGGTTATTTGAAAGGGGAAAAATTCGTTGATAATCGACAAAGGGAGAGCACCAAGGGGCCTCCGAGTGTGTCTGTGTGTCCAGGAGCCGGGGATGGGCCTGTTCTGTAAGGGGGTCTTGTATCTGGAGTTTCTGACATCCCTGGGCTGTCAGGGTCCGGGGATGTCTGGGTCCTGGGCTCTCTGGGCTGCAGAGTGCAGTTCTGGCCTCTCTGGCCAAGAATCTGCAACTGAAGTGGGCATGGGGTGTTGAGGCCTCAGGTTCAGAATCCTGAGTTGGTGTCCTGGGGGCAGGATTCCCCAGGCCATCCAGAAGGTTGGGCTCATCCGAGGTTCAGGCTCTGGACTTATCTTAGATGAGTTTCCCAGGGGAGAATGAGGATCCAGGGCCTGGATCACTGGACTCCCAAGGTGTGGGTGTTGGGGTGGGGGGATCTCCAGGGCTAAGGGTTTCCTGGTCTCTGGCCTCTCCTTAGTCCTTGTGAGGGCCAGTCCCTGCTCAGGCCGCTGCCGGCCATCACCATATTAGGGCATAAACTCCAGGCGGGCTGTCTGGGTGCCAAACGGTCTCCAGCTGGGCCCAGCCTCCTGCAGCTCCCAACACCACGGCCGAGCTTCAGCCGGGCCATGTCAGAGGCCGGAGGTCAGAGGACAGGAGCGGCTACTGGAGGAGAGACCCGGACAGCGCCTCCCGGGTCAGGTCTTGCGCGCTGAGCCATGAGGGCCTGGGTGAGTGGAAGGGCTTTGGGGTGGGGCGGAGAATTCCTGGCCAGCCCCTCCTCTGGCCCAGCCCCCCTCATCTCAGTGCCTCCCCGGTTCCCTTGGTTGCAGAGGATCTCAGTCTGCCAGGTTAATCCCATAGCTGTTAGAATCACTGCTCTGCTGCCTCAATTGGCCCTGTCCCCAGGAGATCTTCCTTGGGCCCGGCCAGCCTCTCCCTTTGTGCCCGGCCTTGTCGGGTCCCTGGTGAAGCTTTGGCCGTGTTCCCCAGGGCTGGCT
The DNA here is from genome assembly GCF_023699985.2 of Odocoileus virginianus. NCBI lineage: Eukaryota > Metazoa > Chordata > Mammalia > Artiodactyla > Cervidae > Odocoileus > Odocoileus virginianus. The sequence continues at coordinate 6,133,600 of NC_069674.1, forward strand.
GCCCCCCCTCCCCGGCCTTTTTAGCCACCAGCCCCTCCAGGTTGTTGGCCTTGACTCAGTTCACCCCAGCCGCGTTCCCTCCAGAATCCAGTCCCCATCCTCAACCCCTCCCCTACCATCAGCACCGCCCCATCACCAAGCCCTCTGGCCAGCGCCTGCTCCCTGGTGCATTGTTCTGGCTGCTGGGTCGTCAGAGGGGACACAGACACTGGCGAGTTAGGCACCTGCAATTCACAGGACACAGATGAGCACCAGGAAAGAAGTCTCTGCCCTGGAAGAGGAGATGCAGAGCATGCTTGGTCCCCCTCGGGTCCCTGGAGGAGGAGGAATGGGATGTTAATGCACCTTCTTGTTGCAACAGCAAGGGCTTCCTGCAGGGGGCGATTCTGAGCTGGGCCTTAGGCAGAGCCTGAAAGCCCATGGGGTCTCTTTGAGAACTAAGTGGAGAGGCGGGTGAGCGGGCCGGGTGCTGGTCAGGGCAGAGGCATATTGGGTACATTTGGCCTGGTGAACTGACATCACCTGGAATAGGGGCCCTGGTGGCCAGAGAGAGGTTGGGAGGGAAAAAAAAAAGTCAAGAAGAGAGAAAAAGACAAGATGTCTCTCACCAGAGTCAGAGATGAAACATCTAGAAACAATGCTTCTTGACTCTGGTAAATTTCTAATGTGTTACAGACCAGTTGTTGTTGTTCAGTTGCTCATCCGTGTCCCACTCTTTGCGACCCCATGGACTGCAGCACGCCAGGCTTCCCTGTCCTTCACTGTCTCCCAGAGTTTGCTCAAACTCATGCCCACTGAGTCGATGATGCCGCCTAACCATCTCATCCTCTGTCGTCCCCTTCTCCTCCTGCCTTCAGTCTTTCCCAGCATCAGGGGCTTTTCTAATGAGTCAGATCTTTGCCTCAGGTGGCCAAAGGATTGGAGCATCAACTTTAGCGTCAGTCCTTCCAATGAACACTCAGGGCTGATTTCCTTTAGGATGGATTGGTTTGATCTTGTTGCTGTTCAAGGGACTCTTGAGTCCTCCAACACCACAGTTCGAAAACATCAATTCTTCAGTGCTCAGCCTTCTTTACAGACCAGTACTGGTGTGAAATGCAAAAATCATATGCTTGGCTATTGTGGCAACGTCAAATTGCTGTAAAGCTTTTGAAACTCTAGCTAGCAACTTCTGAACTTTTTGTGGGCAACACACCAGCTGGGGACTGAGAAAGAGGAGGAAAGACAGAACGAGGGGCCAGGGTGCCCGCTGGCCTCTAGTGTTCAGTGCGTGCTGGGTACTACACTAAGCACCTGGCACGTGTTGACTTAATCGTCACAACTCACGAGGAGAGAATGGTTAGCGTTCCCATTTTTGAGATGAGGAAAATGAGGTCCAAGTGGGGTAAACATGGAAGAAAAGGCATCTGTGATTAGGCAGCAGAGCTGGGATCTGGACCCTCCTCTCTGGGCTGCACCGTCTTGCCTGAGGAAGAGCAGAGATACAACGTGAGAGGAGAGGGGAAATGATGCAACAATGTAGGAAGAAAGGAGCAGAAGGCAGTGTGAGGAGAAGGCACATGGGGAGAGAGGGCAGGAGTGACACGGCCGGCAGAGAGAGAGGAAGGGAGAGCTCTGGAAGGGGAAAGCTGGCGCGGCCAACCAGAGAGGCAGCTCTGGCTGGCATGTAGCAGGAGGAGGTGGGGTGGGGCAGGAGCCACTGGCGAGACAAGGGGGCAACAGTGGGCTCGGGAGCCGTGGGGGCGTCAGAAGTGGACAGGCCCCTTCAGGTTCCGGGGGAGGGGTGTCCATCCCGCCCGGGAACACAGGGGCCCGTGTCCGCACTTTGCAGGGAGCTGCTTCCTCTGCCTGGTGGATGTGGTACCCGTGAAGAACGAAGATGGAGCCGTCATCATGTTCATTCTCAACTTCGAGGTGGTGATGGAGAAGGACCTGATGGGGTCGCCAGCCCGGGACACCAACCACCGCGCCCCTCCCGCCAGCTGGCTGGCCCCCGGTAAGTGCAGCTATGCTGTCTGGCTGGTGCAGGAATATATGGTTTCCCTCCCCTGGGGCCAGGAGGCTGCCTAAGACCAGGGCTCTGCAGGCAGGGATTCAGAGGCAGCATAGGGGGGAGGACCTTTCAGAGATGGGGGAGTGAACACGAAGGATATGGCCAGTCCCATGTGGCTCAGTGTGGACAGATGGCGTGGAGTGACCGAGTCCAGACTCCCCTTTCCTGCGGGGGCAGGATCACGCCTGGCTTCACAGCCTTACCGACTTGGGTTCCCCCTCTAGCAGCCCCCTGGGAGTGGTCCTCTCTCCAGCCCCAGGGATGGGGGGGGTCCCCCTTCCCAGCTGGCCCCGGTCGCTCCAGGTGGCTCCTGCTGCTCATAAGAAGGCCCCGTCTCTAATGGACTCAGCTCTGGGACGTTTCTGTTCCTGGTCCTAGTTCTGAACTGGCCGCTTCCTGGATACTTGGGAACATGAGGGGACTGCTTCCTGGGGCTGGAGACAGGGAGGCCTCACCTCATCCTCCTGTGACTCAAAGGCTCAGACACGCCCCCCCATCCCCCTCTGTGGCCTCTTTGGATTTAATTTTAAATGTTCCCTCAGAGTCATGGCAAAAGAAACCACCTCTTGGTTTCTCAAGTTCTAAAATGGCAATAAAGCTGGCCCGACCTGTCCCATGGGTACCACCCGCAAGGTGGCAGGGTACAGCAGGAACCTATGGCATCACTCCTTCTCCACTCAGATGCAGGCCCTGTCAGCTCCTGTGTTCAGTTCAGTTCAGTTGCTCAGTCGTGTCCGACTCTTTGCAACCCCATGGACTGCAGCACGCCAGGCCTCCCCGTCACCAACTCCTGGAGTTTACTCAAACTCATGTCCATTGAGTCAGTGATGCCATCCAATCATCTTATCCTCTGTTGTCCCCTTCTCCTGCCTTCAATATTTGCCAGCATCAAGATGTTTTTCCAATGATTAAGCTCTTTGCATCAGGTGGCCAAAGTATTGCAGTTTCAGCTTCAGCATCAGTCCTCCCAATGAATATTCAGGACTGACTTCCTTTAGGATGGACTGGTTGGATCTCCTTGCTGTTCAAGGGACTCTCAAGAGTCTTCTCCAACACAATAGTTCAAAAGCATCAAAAAGCATCCAAAGTTCCTGTGTGACCTCCCACAAATGACATAACTCACTGATGCCTGAGTTTCCTCCAGTCTAAAAAGTGGAGATACTGACACACACTGGGCACAGTTGGGAGAGTCATAGGTGGTTTGGTGGAGGCCACCAGGAAAGACAGTGGTTTATTATTGCTGGATTCTCAGATAAGATTGTGTTCTAGGCCAGCAGTCTCCAATCTTTGTGGCACCAGAGATGGGTTTCCACCGGCCAGGGGTGGGGGTGGGGGGTGGTTTCGTGATAATTCAAGCCCATTACATTTCTTCTTTACTTGATTTCTGTTATTGTTACATCAGCTCCACCTCCGTGCATCAGGCATTACATTCCGAGGTTGGGGACCCCTCTTCTAGACTTCTTTGGAGACTTGAGTCCTGTGTAGCAGGGGTGGGGGTGGAGGGGTACCCTCTGGCTATCGGGGCCCCCACTTTCCCTCCTTCCTCCCCTTGGTGACTGGGGCTCCAGCTCCTAGGCCTTGCCCCCTCCCGGGCTGCTGGGGCCACGCACCTCCCCTCTACCCACCCCCCCCACCCGCAGGCCGCGCCAAGACCTTCCGATTGAAGTTGCCCGCGCTGCTGGCCTTGACTGCCCGGGATTCGTCGGTGCGGCCTGGTAGCGCAGGCGGCGCGGGCGCCCCGGGGGCCGTGGTGGTGGACGTGGACTTGACTCCCGCGGCCCCCAGCAGCGAGTCCCTGGCCCTGGACGAGGTGACGGCCATGGACAACCACGTGGTGGGGAGAGCTGCAGAGGAGAGGCGCGCTTTGGTGGGTCCCGGCTCGCCGCCGCCGCCGCCGCCGCCTCCGCCGCCGCCCGCCTGCCCGCCGGGCCCGCACCCGTCGCCTCGGGCGCACAGCCTCAACCCCGATGCCTCGGGCTCCAGCTGCAGCCTGGCCCGGACGCGCTCCAGAGAGAGCTGCGCCAGTGTGCGCCGGGCCTCCTCGGCCGACGACATCGAGGCCATGCGCACCGGGGCGCTGCCCCCGCCGCCGCCGCGCCACGCCAGTACCGGTGAGGGTCGGCCTCCCCCGCGCCCCGCAGGAACTGCCCCTCCACGGGGTCCCCACCCGCAGGACCTCAGCTTCCTCCCTCTCCGCCCTGTCCTGTGTGCCTGGGAGATGGAAATCCTATTAAGCACTTATTTAATCCCATTAAGTAGCCTTTTACTCCATTAAACCAGGCATTCATCCCTGTTGCATTCTTCCACTCTGGGAGCCGGTGCGGGCCGGGAGCTGGCTCTCCCAGGCCTGCCTGCAGCCGGGATGCCCACAGGGGAGTCGGGAGGGCTGGAGAGGCCTCAGGGGCCCTGCCACACCACCTGGGCCTGGGGCAGGCTCCCAGTGCCTGTTGAACAGACCCCAGTGAAGGCTTTTACTACTTCCTCTTCTCCTAGTGCATCAGGGGCCTGCTTCCATAAAGTGGGGAGGGGTTCTGGCCTCACTTGTTTCTCAGGGACACTGCTCCCCCCTGTCTCCTGAGCTGGCCTGGCTCCCTGGGCCCCATGGCCTGGCTCATGGCCTGGCTTCTGCCCGGCCCGTCTCCATCCCAGCTCTGAGTCGTTGACCTGACGGCCTTTGCCCCTGCCCGCCTGCCGCCCTGATCGCCTCTCCCTTCCACCCCAGGGGCCATGCACCCCCTGCGCAGTGGCCTGCTTAACTCCACCTCCGATTCGGACCTCGTGCGCTACCGCACCATCAGCAAGATCCCCCAGATCACCCTCAACTTCGTGGATCTCAAGGGCGACCCCTTCCTGGCTTCGCCCACCAGCGACAGGGAGATCATTGCCCCTAAGATAAAGGAGCGGACCCACAATGTCACTGAGAAGGTCACCCAGGTAGGCGCGCCTGGCTCCCCACTCACCTGGGAGGAGCTTGGAGGGGGTGGAGGGGTGCAGTCAGTGAGGGCTTCCTGAAGGTGGCGGCTGGGGGTGGGGGTGGTGTCTCAGCACTGGGAAGAGAGAAGAGTCTGAGATAGATCCTGGAGGGGGAGGCCCTGGGAGGGGGCAGGTACAGGGGACGGGTGGATGGGGCTGGGGAGGACAGGGCAGTCGAGGCTTGGTGCCTGGCAGGGTCAGGGTGGGCGGGAGAAGGCTGCCATGGGGCACGAGGGGGTCTGCACAAGGTGGGGTGAGGAGCGTACTGGGGGGGAACCAACGGGCTTCACATCAGGAGGGCCACAGAGGTCACGGTGGCTTCCCTGGCTCAGATGGTAAAGAACCTGCCTGCATTGCGGGTGACCCGGGTTCGATCCCTGGGTTTCGGGAGATATCCTGGAGAAGGGAATGGCAATTCACTCCAGTATTCTTGCCTGGAGAATCCCATGGACAGAGGAGCCTGACTAACTGCAGTCCATGGGATCGCAAAGAATTGGACATGACTGAGCGACTAAAACACCCAAAGGTCAAGGTTGTGGGGTCCTGATTCTTCTAGGCTAATGTGATGAGCCAGGCTGGGGTTGGGGATCCAATGCTAGTGCCCGGATGACCCAGAGGTGCCCGCCCCTATCTCCAAGCCACAAAAGAGTTTCCTTCCCAGATCGGGAGGGGACTTGATGGAGGTTGGGGCACACATAGAGAGGGGGTCATGTCCTTGAATCCTGTGCTGGAGAAGACTGCCAGTCTTGGGGGGAACCTGCCCAATGCTGCCCAGTGCCAGAACCAGCCTGGTGTCCTGCCCCATCTTGGCAGCAAGATTGTCTCTCTGCATGACTCCCCCGCCCCCAGCCACTGCGCAGTCCATCCTAGCCCCTTCCCATCCTGGTCTGGGGGTAGGGGAGGGTCAGGACTGAGGAGCTAGCGACAGCGGGGTTCACCCGGTTGCCCCCTCCGGCCCCTTTGGCAGCAGTGACCGGAGCAAGGGAGCTGTCCGTCAGCTGGGGCCTCCTCGGCCCTCCTCCTGGCCCTGCTCCTGCTGCCGCCTCTGGCTCTCTGGGTCCCTGCCAGGTCTCCAGCCCCTTGGCCTTGACTCCAGAACCTTCCCCCCACACGCTGGGCCCCTTATCTGGCGACCGACCCTACTTCCCCCCTCCCCGCCCTCTTCCCCTGGCCCCACCTGGAGCCCTGCCGGCCACCCTGCTCCAGTGTGCCCACGGGGTGTGCTATTTGTTGTGTTGTGGGCTGTGTGTGTGTGTGTGTGCACGCACGCGTCTGTGTGTGCCAGCGTGCGGGTGTGTTCCTGGGCTCTCTGGTCACCGGGCAGGCGGTCTCTCCGTCTCTGGGTGTCTGTCTGACTCTGGCCGGCGGGGCGGGGGTGTTGAAGGGCCCATTAATCTGCGGTGACAGGCCGGGCTGCCGGGGGCCGGGGGAGGGGCGCGGGCTGCGGGAGCGGCTGCAGCAGGAGCCCCAGGCGGGGGCCGCGGGGGAGGGGGCCTCCGGCCGGCTGGGGCGGGGTGGGGGTGGGGACCCGGGAGGAGGAGGGGCCGGCTGGAGGAGCTGGAGGTTCCGAGAGTGCCGGGCGCCGGCTGCTGGGCTGGCAGCGGGCAGAGCGCAGCGCCCGGTTGTGGGGCCCGCACCGGGCGGGGGCGGGGGAACCATGGGCCGCCCCAGCCAGGTGGGCTGCTGGCCACACTCCCTGCCAGGGTGACCCCAGCCCCAAGGCCCAGCCCCGGCGACCCTGGCTGCCAGGCCAGAGGCTGCCCTGGGAGCCAGGCCGCCAGCCTCTGGGGTGCAGGTGAGGTGCTGGCGTGGGCCCTCGGGGCCCCAGGGCAGGCAGGCTGGGGGGAGCCAAGTCCTCCATGGCGGCCCCGACGGGGAAGGCGAGCAGGACAGGGGCCCTGCAGCCCAGGGCCCAGAAAGGCCGGGTGAGACGGGCCGTGCGCATCTCCAGCCTGGTGGCCCAGGAGGTAGGTATTCCCCCCAGCGTCCCCCTCCCGCTCCCCACCCTCATGCGGGTCCGACGCGGCTCAGAGGGCTCTGACTCCAGGTCAGGAGATGGCTTCCGAGTTGCAGTGGTTTTGCGGGGGGAGCCCCGGGAGCTGTGGCCCGGCCTGTCCCACTCTTGGCTCCAGCTTGCTCTTCTCCAGTGCTGCCGGGCCTAGGTGGACAGTGTTTGTCTTGCCAGGGCTTCTCTCCTCCTTGGCCTTCCTGGCCTGGCCTTCTAGCTGGAAACTCGGAAGGAGGAGAGGGGAGAACAGGAAAGTGGGTGCCCCGGAGAGCTCGTTGGGGAGCATGGTGGGGGGGTGGCGGGGGGAGGAGAGGAACCACTCCAGCTTCCACCCCACCTCCCCCAGTGAGCGGGTAGCAGCTGGGCCTGGTGCCCAGGCCCGGGGCTCCACCCCGCTAGCACTCTGTGCTTTGGGGGTGGACTCTGGTGGGTGAGGGAGGCATGGGCTGCTTCAGGGGTCCGGGTTTGGGGGCTGGGGGTCAGAGGCCACTGGAAGAGCAGAGAGGGCCGTCTGAACCAGGCACCTGGTCCAACCTGAAGAGCTGGTGGTGCCCCCAGGCTGACAGCTTGGTATGCACCTCCGGGGAGCCAGCTCTCCACATCCCCCTCCATCTGGGGTCAGTGGGGTTGGTGGGGGGGCTTCTGTCACAGAGCCAGGGGCCAGCTCAGGGTGGCAGGGGGAGCTGGAGGCGGCTCAGGGCGGAGTCTGAGCACCCTCACCTCTGTCATCAGCACCCGAACCATCTGCCTTGGCTCTCTTGCTCCTCCCAATGTGAGGACAGGTATGGGGGGGCGGGATTCTCCCAGCCGCAGGTGAGGACCTCACGTTGGGCTTAAAGGAGCTTTAGCATTCTGTATGACCGTGGGTCAGGGAGGTTACCACCTGCCCAAGTCCAAGGCCATGGGCTGAGCTGGTGGCTGCAGACCTGAGCCCGGCCGGCCCCTGTAAGATGGGGTCTGTGGGTCCTGGGCTGATGCCCTGGGCTTGCCCCCTGTGTGTGCTTGTGCCCGGGGTGGTGCTGGCCCTGCTGTGGGCAGATGCGGGGTGGTGGTGGTGGGGGCAGGATCACATTTATCAGGTGTGGTCCAGCACAGCCCAGGGGGCCTGGCCACTCAGCTGGGGTGAGGAGCCCCCTGCAGGAGCCTTCTTCCGCCTCCTGTCTGCTGGGGTTCTGGTCAGTTCCATTTTTTCAACCCCCTCTTGATCCCTGGAAGGTCACTGCCCCATGTTCTCTGCCTTGAGTGAGTGGCTGGGGCTGAAGTCAGGGCAGAAGTGGGGGCCTTGAAGCTGCAGACTCCTTCCCTGCCCCAGGCCCAATCGTGTGCCTCCGGAGAGCCCCTGTGGTCACCCCCGGGTGACCAAACCCCCAGCCGCAGCTGGTCTTAACTTCCAGTTACCTCTTCTAAGGAGGTGCCTTCCAAACAGTCCATCTGGTGAAGGTGGTTCCAGGGGGGTCTCCAGTGTGGATGTGAATGGGAGTCTTTGGGATTCCACCCCCTTCCCAGCACAAGGCCTGAGGATGTGGGCCCTAGCATTTTGTGCTGCTCCTGTAGGGCCGGCAGCCTTGGCCCTCAAGGGGGAGGGTGGGTGAGGCCTTGGGCCTGGCTTCTCAGGATGGCAGAGCCAGGCTTGGAGAATTTGGGGATTGCATGGGGGCAGGGGGAGGCCCCAAGGGGACAGGCTGAGGCTCCCAGGACGGCATGGGAAAGCTGGTCTCAGCTCTTCCTAGTCTGGCTTGAAGCTGTGGGGGAGTGTGGTGGCTGCTGTCCTCAGATTTGGGTGGCGTGCTGCCTCTGCCTGAGTGATGAGGGGCAGGAGCCTGGGTGGGCTCGGGGGTCGTGTCTGAATGGCAGCCCCGGGCCAGGGTGAGTAGAGAGAGGGCAGTGAGTGTCATGCTGTCTCTCTCTGTCTCCTGGGTGCCAAAGGACCTGAGTCTGGGTGGCTGGTATCATTGGGTCAGTGGCAGGAAGGGACACTTAGGTCCTCAGTCCCTGGGCTGCCAGCAACGGGACTTGCAGGAACCGTAGTGACCACCGCTGTTTATGTCTCCCAGGCTGGAAGCCATAGTCCTTTTAGCATTTCCTGGCGGAGACGGTGTATATGGGACGTGTGTGTGTGTGTGTGGCTGCCGTGGGGGTGAGCAAGGTGGGAGTTATATCCATAGCTGTGGGTCTGTATCGCTGGTGGGGAGCCGTGCTTGTGGGTGTTCCTGTAAGGTGCCCTGGACTCAAGAGCCAGCCAGAAGGCCACATGGGGAATGGCGGTTAGCGGCCATGTCCACGTGGCTGAGGGTGGGGTGGGGGGCTCCCCTCCTACAGACCCCCTCTTACACCCCCCCTTATGCCCCCTCCTGTTACTCCGCTTGGCTCCTTCTCTGAGGGCTCCGCCCAGGAGTTACAGGGCCGGTGGCCTGCCCTCCCCCCGCCCCACCCTCAGCACCACCTTCCCTGCCCGCCCAGGTCCTGTCCCTGGGGGCCGACGTGCTGCCCGAGTACAAGCTGCAGGCGCCCCGCATCCACCGCTGGACCATCCTGCACTACAGCCCCTTCAAGGCCGTGTGGGACTGGCTCATCCTGCTGCTGGTCATCTACACGGCAGTCTTCACCCCCTACTCGGCCGCCTTCCTGCTGAAGGAGACCGAAGAGGCGCCCCTGGCCCCCGACTGTGGCTATGCCTGCCAGCCGCTGGCCGTGGTGGACCTCATCGTCGACATCATGTTCATCGTGGACATCCTCATCAACTTCCGCACCACCTATGTCAATGCCAACGAGGAGGTGGTCAGCCACCCTGGCCGCATTGCCGTCCACTACTTCAAGGGCTGGTTCCTCATTGACATGGTGGCCGCCATCCCCTTTGACCTGCTCATCTTCGGCTCTGGCTCTGAGGAGGTGGGCTGGCCAGGAGGCAGGGGGTGGTGAGGAGTGCAGCAGAGGGTGGGGTGAGGGGGTGGCAGACGCACGGTGCCCCCAGCTCACCTGGGCCTGCACCCCTTTCTGAGCCAATTCCTGGTTGTAAAGGTCCAGGGGGCCTGCTTTTCCCCAGTGTGTCTGTCCAGAGTGGCCACTGCCCTCTGATTCACATGAAAATGCTCTGAAGCTCTCAGCAGCTCTGGCCAGGCACCTGAAGGTGGGTGCACCTTTCTGAGCCCCAGTTGATTTTCATCCTGGTTTTGGGGAACTGTGAGCCCTTTGTCACTGTGAAGTGAAAGTGTTAGTCACTCAGTCATGTCCGACTCTTTGCCACCCCAAGGACTGTAGCCCACCAGGCTTCCTCTGTCCGTGGGATTCTCCAGGCAAGAACACTGGAGTGGGTTGCCATTCCCTTCCCCAGGGGATCTTCCCGACCCAAGGAGTGAACCTGGGACTCCTGCACTGCAGGCAGAGCCTTCACTGTCTGAACCACCAGGGAGCTGGCACAAAAGGGGAATGGGACTCTGCCGGGCGCAGCGGGTGGGAGGCACGCCTACTGATATTAGGAGGAGGTTCTGGGGAGGTCTTTGGGGATCTTACCTCCGCTGCCCCACCACTGAGGGCTGCAGTGCCCCCCATGCCTCGTCCATCACCACCCCCACCCCACCCCACTGAATATCTGTTGCTCCCCGTAGCTGATCGGGCTGCTGAAGACAGCGCGGCTGCTGCGGCTGGTGCGTGTGGCCCGGAAGCTGGACCGCTACTCGGAGTATGGGGCGGCTGTGCTCTTCCTGCTCATGTGTACCTTCGCGCTCATCGCGCACTGGCTGGCCTGCATTTGGTACGCCATCGGCAACATGGAGCAGCCGCACATGGACTCCCGCATCGGCTGGCTGCACAACCTGGGCGACCAGATCGGCAAGCCCTACAACAGCAGTGGCCTGGGCGGCCCCTCCATCAAGGACAAGTACGTCACTGCCCTCTACTTCACCTTCAGCAGCCTCACTAGTGTGGGCTTCGGCAACGTGTCCCCTAACACCAACTCGGAGAAGATCTTTTCCATCTGTGTCATGCTCATCGGCTGTGAGTGCGCCCCTGGGGGTGGGCGTGGGCACAAGCCACACAGGAGAGGGAGGGTATTAGAGGGGCCAGAGTGGGTGCCCCACACTTGCAGGGGCCCCCATCACAGGCATGTTCAGTGGCTGTGAATACCAGGGCAGAGGTGCAAGGTGGGGGTGGAAGAGTGTGTGTGCCCGGGCTTCTGTGTGTGCATCTTGTGTGTGTGCTCACACTGAAGCGGGACTGTGTGTTGGCACTGACCTGGTGCCGGGGTGGACAGGGTCCCTCGGAGGCTGATGGGCTCACACACCCCGCCCCCAGCCCTCATGTACGCCAGCATCTTCGGCAATGTGTCGGCCATCATCCAGCGGCTGTACTCGGGCACGGCCCGCTACCACACGCAGATGCTTCGCGTACGGGAGTTCATCCGCTTCCACCAGATCCCCAACCCGCTGCGCCAGCGCCTTGAGGAGTACTTCCAGCATGCCTGGTCCTACACCAATGGCATCGACATGAACGCGGTGAGGGCCCGGGCTGGGCCTGGGGGGCCGCGGGGGGCAGGGCAGGGTGCCGGTGGGGACTCCTCCAGGTTCGGCGGGTGCTGTCCCAGCCCGCCAGAGTCACACTCCCCCTAGGTGGGCCCAGGTGATACCAGCAGGACCCTGAGAGGTCCTTCTGCGCGTGGAGCTCGTTCCCTGGTTGAGCTCTCACTTTGGGGCAGGCTCTGGGTGATCATGGTTGATCCATAGGACAGGCCCAGGCTGGAGATGGTCTCCACGCCTCACACGTTAGAAGGTGAAGGTGAGAGCAGTGAGGCGGCATCCCAAGGATGCACAGTCTGCAGGGAGGAGGGGTGGAGCTGGCGTGGACACCCAGGTCCTTCCCCCGATAGATCCTGGACACCCTGGTGTTCCCTGGCCGGCTCTCCAGGTGGGGGGTGGGAGTGGGGGTCCCAGGAGAGGGCGTGCTGAGCCGCCCCCCTGCCCCCAGGTGCTGAAGGGCTTCCCCGAGTGCCTGCAGGCCGACATCTGTCTACACCTGAACCGCTCACTGCTGCAGCACTGCAAGCCCTTCCGAGGGGCCACCAAGGGCTGCCTGCGGGCCCTGGCCATGAAGTTCAAGACGACACACGCGCCGCCCGGAGACACGCTGGTGCACGCTGGGGACCTGCTCACTGCCCTCTACTTCATCTCCCGGGGCTCCATCGAGATCCTGCGGGGTGACGTGGTCGTGGCCATCCTGGGTACGGCAGGGACCGGGAGCTGGGCCCGGAGTGGCTGCCGCAGCTGCAGAGCTCCAGCCCTCGAAGGACACAGCCCCTGGGGGCTGTGACCCTGTGACTGCCCGCAGGGGCCTTGGGCTCCTTTAATTCACCCAAGCTCAGGCCCTCCCAGGGGGCCGGGGAGAGGAGCCCTGTGTGGTGGTGGGGGGTGGGTGCTGCTGAACTCTGGAGGTTTCCCTTTGGGGGGCTGTGACACTCTTGTTTCTTAAAATGGGACCAAATCCGAATGCTCCAAGGTAGGCAGTGGGGGAAGTTGTGTGATGGATTTCTACTTAGGGCCCTGTGGTACAGCTAAGTCCTCACCTCCAGAGCAGAGGGAGTCTGCCCCTCTTTCCCTCGCATCCCTTCTTCTCTGCCCTACCTGTGCACGCGGACAGGTGTGCCTGGGTGCTGGGGACTTCCTGCCCTCTGCCTGTCCTCCCCTCGGCCCTGGCCACCTCAGGGCTGATGGGTCACGGTGGGGCTTAATGCTCATGCTGCAAACACCCCCAAACACCACTGCAACCAAAGTTTTGGTAAACTGCAGTTGCCTTAACTGCATCCCGGTGTTTTCCGTTCTATGCCTGTGCTCAGCTATGCTATCCTGTTTTCTCTCAGTAAACAAAATGCTGGTCTTGATTCACTACTGTGTTATGATCTGTAGCTTGAAGAACATTGTTCATGGGGGTGCAGTGCTTAGCCAGGGGATGTGTGGGAATGGGCTTTGGTGGGGGGGGGGGGGGCTGGTACCAGAGGAGTCAGAACCTAAGGAGGAAGCCAGGGTCTTGGGCAGAGCTGGGCATCCAGGCTGGAGCTGTTGGCTTGCCCTAGCTGGGAGGCACAGGTTCCTGGCCCTTCTCCTCCAGGACACCACACTGCACCTGTCCTGCCTTTGGGAGCTGGGGGCAGATGGGCTGGCTGGTGCCCCCTGGCCCTGGGGGCTGGGGCTGGGCAGCACATGATCAGACTGAGGGGAGGTGCCTGGCCAGGGTGACAATGCACGGAAGATAGGTGCCTGCTGCCTCCGCTGCCGTCCCGGGGCTGAGCCCCCCTCTCGGTGGCCTCCAGGGAAGAATGACATCTTCGGAGAGCCTCTGAACCTGTACGCGCGCCCTGGGAAGTCCAACGGGGACGTGCGGGCCCTCACCTACTGCGACCTGCACAAGATCCACCGCGACGACCTGCTGGAGGTGCTGGACATGTACCCCGAGTTCTCTGACCACTTCTGGTCTAGCCTGGAGATCACCTTCAACCTGCGCGATGTGAGTGGGCCACGCGGCCGACCGCCCTGCTGGGTGGCTGCCCCTTCGCCGCGGGACCTTCTCTCTGGGCTTGTTTAATGGTATCTGGGTCAGACTAGGTTGTGAAAAGCGACAGTCTCAGCCCTGGTCCTGCGGCGGAGCTCACACCTCCCCCGGAGCGGGCACGCCCAGTCCCACCTCCTCTGGTCATGAGAGGGTCTTCCCCGGGACCGGGCAGGGCAGGTGGGCGCGGAAGGGCCCTAACACCGCTCTTGGGTTTCAGACCAACATGATCCCCGGCTCTCCGGGCAGCGCGGAGTTGGAGGGCGGCTTCAACCGGCAACGCAAACGCAAGCTGTCCTTCCGCCGGCGCACGGACAAGGGTGAGGCTGGGGAGGGGAGGGGAGGGGAGGGGCCCGGGGGAGCCGGGAGCCGGGCGGGGCCTAGAGGGGGCGGAGCAGAGGGTGGGACCGGCAGGTCTGCTCCTTCTAGGCCCCACAGAGCTCCCACGCCTACCATCAGTGTTCCCTCCTCCTCACCCCATCCTTTCAGGCCCACTTGAAATGTCACGTTCTCCAGGAAGCCCTCTTGCACTCTCCAGGGCAGGGGCGCGCCTAAGTTTATTGGGTCCTCACAGGGCTGGCGTCTTGATGGGCGCTGCTTTGAACCGATGAGGGGAGGAAAGTCAGGACAAAGGAGGGAGAGGCGTCCAGCATAGCAGGAAGGGCTAGGGCCTGGGGTCCCAGAGCCCCGCCCAGCAGTGCTACTGACCCAGCTCGGGCAGCCAGCCGTCACAGACGATCTGGTCTCGCCCGCGGAGTTCTTAGTCCTCTTGAAAATGGGGGAGAAAGCACAAGACAGGACTGGGGACAAGCCAGGGCGTCCGGCCCCCTCCCCTCCCCTCCCCTCCCCGGCCCTCCCCTCCTCTCTCTGCCTCCTCCTGCCGTCTCTGAGGCCCGTTCTCTGTCTCCCACAGACCCGGAGCAGCCAGGGGAGGTGTCGGCCTTGGGGCCGAGCCGGGCGGGGGCAGGGCCGAGTGGCCGGGGCCGGCAGGGGGGGCCGTGGGGGGAGAGCCTGTCCAGCGGCCCCTCCAGCCCCGAGAGCAGTGAGGATGAGGGCCCAGGCCGCAGCTCCAGCCCCCTCCGCCTGGTGCCCTTCTCCAGCCCCAGGCCCCCCGGAGAGCCGCCGGGTGGGGACCCCCTGACCGAGGATGGTGAGAAGAGCAGCGACACGTGTAACCCACTGTCAGGTAGGGTGAGCCCCCCCACCTCTGCCCGGCGGGTGGGCTCTGGGCCTCTCTTCCAGCCTCAACCCTGCTCTCTGGATGCAGGTGCCTTCTCAGGAGTGTCCAACATCTTCAGCTTCTGGGGGGACAGCCGCGGCCGCCAGTACCAGGAGCTGCCTCGCTGCCCTGCCCCGACTCCCAGCCTCCTCAACATCCCCCTGTCCAGCCCTGGCCGCCGGCCGCGGGCAGATGTGGAGACCAGGCTGGACGCCCTCCAGAGGCAGCTCAATAGGTGAGGGCGGTCCCTGGGGTCCCGTGAGTGTCCAGGGGGACAGGCTAGGAGGTGTTGGACGGGGGAGTGCTGCAGCGTGATCTGTGGGTTTCGGGCAGTGTTGTCAGGTGCTGGGGCGGTTGTCTGCTCTGTCTAGACCTGTCCGTGTGTCCCAGCGGCTTCGCCCTCTCCTTGCGTTTGGAGCCAGGCTGGGGCCACCATGCCTAGGATGGAAAGTGGGCCTGGGGGTTGACCAGCTGGCTGTCCACAGGGCGGTCCTGAAGTCACGGTTGCTGGTGTCTCCACTTCTCTGAGACCCAGAGCACCCTCCTCCTTCTCGCCCAGGTTGGAGACCCGGCTGAGCGCAGACATGGCCACCGTCCTGCAGCTGCTGCAGAGACAGATGACGCTGGTCCCGCCCGCCTACAGTGCTGTGACAACCCCGGGGCCCGGCCCCGCCTCCACCTCCCCCCTGCTGCCTGCAGGCCCCATCCCCACCCTCACCCTGGACTCACTTTCTCAGGTGAGTCCCCAGCACCCCGGCCTTGCCTTTTCTGCACTGATTCCACCCCAGGCCTGCTTTGCTGCCCCTTCTGTGGCCTTGGGCCCCAGCCTCCTCCCCTCCCCCACCCCTGCCCTCCTCCCAGGCTGTATTCTTGGAGGAGGAGGAGCTGTGAGCACGCAGACAGCTGGGCCAAGGCAGCCCTGCAACCCGCAGGCCGAGTGGCGTACGCTCCCTGGGGTCACCCGAAGGGCCGGGTCTACTCGGGGTGCCTGTGTCCGTGGCTGCATGTGGAGGAGACTGTTGAGCCCTGGGGGGCCTGGTGGTGGGTGCTGGGTGCCAGTGCGCCCTTGGGACAGGGTCCCATGGCCCTGCTGTTGCTGACATCCCCAGGTCTGACTCTCCACTTGACCCATGACTTTCATGCTCGGCACTTTGCAGGGTTGTCCCAGAGACTTTGGCTAAGTCCCAGGGTGGCCCTTCTGGTCGGCTTCTCTCCCCTCTGGCCACAAGTGGGCCTCTGTCATCCTTTGTCCTCCCCTGAGTGGACCTGTGTGTTCCTGGTCTCCTGACAGGACAGCGGTGTCTGGGTCTCAAGCAGGGGGTCCTTCGGGTAACCCGAGATGGCCTGGGCTCCGCCGCCCCCTCCCCCGTGGGCATCTGCTCCCCTCCCATATGCTGCCTGCTGCTGTTTGCAGACACCAGGGCCCACGTCAGCAAATGTGCCAGTCTCCCTTCACAACCTCCCCCGCAGAGATCTCACAGCAGACTCGTCAGCACCCACAAAGCCCCTCCCGCCTGCCCTGGCACTCTCCCTGGCCTTCCGAAGCCTGGCCGCCAGCCTGCCTCTGTTTCTAGGTCCCGGAGTCCTTTCGAGACTGCAGTTAGGAACCTTGTCTCTTTTTCTGTCTAGCTTCAGTGCCAGCTCAGGGCCCCTTATTCCGGGTTGGCATTGAATCCAGCGGCCAGGTTCCCCGGGGAGGGAAGTGGCTGAGGCCTGGGGCTCCCCGCAGGATCAGACAGAGGCTGCCCCGGGGCCCCCAGCTGCCTGGCCGGGCTCTTGTCCACCCAGAGCACGTTTTTCCACGTCCGGTCTTGCCCCCCTCCCTTGGCGGTTGGAGTCCTGCTGTCTCCCTCAGCCCTTCTCCTGACCCCTCCTGTCTGGCTCCAGAGTCCCCAGATCCTCTCTCTCCTCTGACCCTCTCCCGCTCCTCGGCTCCTGGCCCCCCACACTCTCTGTTTTCTCCACAGGTTTCCCAGTTCATGGCGTGCGAGGAGCTGCCCCAAGATGGCCCCGCTCGACGCCTCTCCCTGCCGGGCCAGCTGGGGGCCCTCACCTCCCAGCCCCTGCACAGACACGGCTCAGACCCAGGAAGTTAGTGGGGCTGCCCAGTGTGGACACGTGGCTCACCCAGGGTTCAGCGCACCGCCTGGGCCCCTCCCAGTGGAGGCCCTGCCCGGGAGGCCCTGGCCGCCGACGGGAGAGGAATAGGAAGGCATGGCCCCTCCCCCAGCCCTTGGGGGCCCACCTCCTCCTGCGGTCCCCGGGGGCCCCGGTGAGGGGGGCGCAGGGGCAGGGACAGGGCCGGGCAGTGGATGGGGGTCTGTGGTCCCCCCACTGCCCTGGGGCAGTAGCTGGTCTAACTGCCCGGAGGCACCCGGCCCTGGGCCTTAGGCACCTCAAGGACTTTTCTGCTATTTACTGCTCTTATTGTTAAGGATAATAATTAAGGATCATATGAATAATTAATGAAGATGCTGATGACTATGAATAATAAATAATTATCCTGAGGAGACTCCAGTGGTGCTGGGAGGTGTAATAGCCACTTGCTGTATCCCATGTGTGTGGCCATAGCATTGCGGGCACGGGCCTGTCCAAGGGAATCCAGGCCAGTCCGTCTGTGTGCACCGGGCCTGCAGGGGCAGCTCTGACGTCTGGGTGTGGGGTGGGTGCAGTGGGGGTGCTCCCTTGGGGCTGACACACATCACCTCCAGGGCCTCTTGCCTCCGGAGGGCCCTGGTTCCCTGTGGTCCTGGATTCAGGATGGCAAACAATCACCTGGCCTGTGATGAATATAGAGGTTGTCCTAATGAGATGCTGGGCCTGGGGTCCCACACTTCAGACCCTTGGTGGCTAGCGGATTGGCACAGTGGCCCCTGAAACTGACCCCACGATGACGGCTGATACAGCCGTGTTCTTCTCCCCCCCCCAACAGCTCTGGGTCCAGCCCATGCTGACTTGAATCTGGGGTTATATTTGGCCACGCCCCCAACTTGGTCTTGCATGCATGCTAAGTCCCTTCAGTCGTGTCTGACTCTTTGCGATCTCATGGGCTGTAGCCCGCCAGGCTCCTCTGTCCAGGAAATTCTCCAGGCAAGAGCACTGGAGGGGGTTACCATTTCCTCCTCCAGGGGATCTTCCTGACCCAGGGATCAAACCTGAGTCTCTCATGTCTCCTGCAGTGGCAGGTGGGTTCTTTACCACAAGCACCACCTGGGAGACCCTTATCCTGACCTTTAACTCAGCCTCACGTGGATCCTGTATGATTGGGCCCCCACAGTGACCTGAGTCCGGGCACGCTGGTTTTCTCGGCCCCTATCAGAGCCCCACTGGTGTCTGCCTGCAGATGGGCTTCACCTTGACCACCTGCATCCCTTGGTCACCTGTGATCCTTGACCAGAGGAGCTGGAAGTTTCCGAGTGGCTCATTCCCATCCCTGGAGGAAGAAGTCAGATGTCCTGGGGTCAGTGAAGGGTGGAGGCTGTGTGCACCTGTGTGTGTGTGTGTGTGTGTGTGTGTGTGTGTGTGTGTGTGTGCACATGCTGCTGGTCACATGCTGCTGGTCTTGTGGGAACACGCAGCCTCTCAGAGGACCTGCCGTGCAGTGGCCGAGTCAGGGCAGCTGCCAGCCAGCAGGAGGAGCCGATGGGCATCATTGCTGCCCAAGGCCTCCAGGGCCACTTAATCCTACAACCCCCCACCCTTCGAGCTGGGTTGGTTAGCCTTGTTTTGAGGAAAACACATTACTTCCCAGGCCTGGGGTCAGGAGGCTATTGGGAGAAGAGCCTGGTCTCTGAGCCACCTGGAGGGAGCCCTTTGCCCAGATGGTAGGAGAGACATTCCCAGCGGTTCTGTGCCAGGGCCCAGGCTCCCCTTCCAAGGGTGTGACGGAGGTGGGGGTGGGGGCCCTGTGTGTTCAGTGTGCCCTGGGGCTCGGGACCTGGAAGATGGGCACGGGGCAGAGAGTGGGGAGAAGGATTAGACCCCCGGGATGTGGAGAGGGGTGACACATAGAGGGGGGCCAGGCAGAAAGGGTAGCTTTGTGTGATAGGTTTTGGCACACGTGTTCAGGCATGTACATGTGAGTGTGAGCAAGCATCTGTTCATGGCTCACACACAGGCCTCCCTGGTGGACTGATGTGTGTGGGTGCGGGGTGGGGGGTTCTAGCCGGGGCGATGCCCTCTATCACGGGTTCCGGGCACAAGTGGGAGCCCAGGGCAGGACACAGATGTGGTCAGAGGCCGCTGCGAGGCTGACGGCAAGAAGCAAAGGTGCAGACGACGCTCACTCCACTTGGCCCGCAGGGGCCGAAGCTCTGGGCCACGTCCCTGCCTCCGTCCTTCCCGTCTCCCCTGTCCTGACAGCACCTTCTTCTGGCAGCTCAGCCCGATTCACTGCACTCTGTCCAAGGACGGGGGGCAAGGGCTGGGGAGCCCAGGGGGGGGGCCTGGGGCAGAGGCTGGGGGCCAGCCCAGCGCGTCAGCGCTGAGTGCTGGTGGGCCTCAGGAGGAGAGGAGAGGAGAACTTTGCGCGTGCTCTCTGGGCTTTGTATCAGGTTTGACGCTGGTTATTTCTCTTCGGCACATGCCAGGCCCCTGGTCAGCTGCCTGCAGCCAGGGGAGGGCACTGCCTGGCCTGGAAGCCTGATGCATGCGTTTCCAGGGATGAGTGTGTGCGCGCGCGCACGTGTGTGTGTGTGTGTGTGTGCAAGTGCACACATCTATGCTCAGGATGGGGGCTGGGCTGGCGGAGGAGATCCTCTAAGTGCTTGTCCTCAGTGAAAGCTCATGGGTGCCCAGGGCTTGGTCCACTCCATCCGGGTGAAGGAGCTTCCAGTGTGGCTGAGACACCAGCCCCAGGTCCCTGCCAGGAGCCGCCACTGAGATTTGAGAGGCTGGGCAGGGGACGACAGCCACGGTGTCTCCATCTCCTGACAGTTCCATCTGTCCAGCTGCATCATTGAGCCCCTAACGGCCTGTAGAGGGAGGTGTCACTAGTCCACGTGAGGACGGTCATCTCAGGGTGGTCAGTGACTGGCTGGGGGTCTTGCTGCAGGCAGATGGCAGTGCAAAGCTCCAGGCTGCACAGGAGGGTGGCAGTATGCTCAGACGCAATACTGGGGCCAACACTGACCAGTTGCAGGGTGTGGGCTCACACCTGGACCTTGGGGGGCCCTGAGAGGCTGGCAGGGGTGCTGTGAATGGGCATCGAAGCTCAGCGTGGAGCCTAGCACAGAGACTGTCCATTCTCAGCCTGCTCTGTCCTCCCCTCCCCTGGCCAGGGGGTAGCACTCTCCTGCTGACAGTCAGGAGGCCGGGTTCCACCCAACCCAGCAGTGTATAAACCCGAGCTATGCCTGTGTTCTGGGAGCTCTCTGCTGGGCTGCATTAAGTTTTTGGGTAGGGCCTGCTCAAGGCTGAAGGCTTCCTAGAACAGTGGGGTAGCAGTGGGGGTAACCTTCAGCTTTGACCAGGCCCTGTCCAAGAACCCTAACCCTAACCCTAAAGTGAGTGAAGTTGGTCAGTTGTGCCCGACTCTTTGCGACCCCATAGACTATAGACCACCAGGCTACTTTGTCCATGGGGTTTGCCATTTCCTTCTCCAGGGGGTCTTCCTGAACCGGGGATCGAACCCGGGTCTCCTGCATTGTACGCAAATGCTTTACCATCTGAACCCTAACCCTAACCCCCGCCCTAGGCTGGTTGCACCTCGTGGGGGTCCTGCTGTGTCCCTGGCCGGGTTCTCAGGTGTGTTAGTCGTGTTGGGGGCAATTCTGGGGGCTGGCTGCAAGTATGGCAGGCTATTTTCCACCAGGGGCCACTTTGGTTCACCGTGCATTGCCCACTCCTTTAAAATCCAACTTCATCGTTTTTTTTTTTTTAATAGAAATCATCAGTGAAATTGCTTTGGACAGGAGAGGAAGGACCTTCAGAAGTCAGTAGCCTGTGAGCCTCAAGGGCATCTCATTACTGGGGGCTCAGGAAGAGAGGAAAGAGGGAGGTGTGGGAATCAGTGTGCACCCCTCTGCCCCCAGGGGCAGGTCCCACAGCCGAGGGACTTAATCCCTGCTGGCCGGAGGCAATGAGCTATGAATATCAGGTCTGTTGAAGGAGGGGTGGGGAGGCTTCTTTGACTTTGCAGGGCCCGGATAGTGCCGGGCACTGGGGTGTGCTCAGTGCTTCCCCAATGAAGGAAGGAAGGAATGCAAATATTGCTTTTCGTCCTGGGATGGAGACCCTTGGGCTGGACAGAGACCCTTGGGCTGGACGGAGACCCCTGGGCTGGAAGGAGACCCCTGGGCTGGAAGGAGACCCCTGGGCTGGACGGAGACCCTTGGGCTGGACTGAGACCCTTGGGCTGGAAGGAGACCCTTGGGCTGGACAGAGACCCTTGGGCTGTGCAGGCAGGGCTGGGGAAGTCCTCCAGTGGCTGGCAGAGCTGAAGGGGGCCTCTGTCCAGGGCTCTGGGCCCTCACCCTGGGCCTGCAGGTCACCACGTTCTCCTCCATGCCTGTCCTCAGGTCTGTGCTGCCCAGCTCTGTGGCAACTGCCCGCTGCTCCAGACCCGCTCCCTGGCCTCCCCTGTCACCTGGGCTCTGGTGGTGGAGGGTGGCGGGGCGCAGGGCAACAGACTGGCCAGGCGCAGTTCCCTCCTCTCCTGCAGGGCCAGCCACCACTGCTGGGGGCTGTTGCTCAGAGCTCAGGGTTCTCCCAAACAAAGAGGACCGGAGGAGTGGGGCGGACCTGGAGGGGTGACTGTGGGCAGGCCTGGGCTGCCTCCGCTGACCCCCACCTCTGCACCTAAAGATCCAGGAGTAGAGAGAGGCACTCCCGGGTGTGTCTCAGCCTCCTGACTCGTGACCTGTGACTCACTCCGCGGGGGTCCAGGTGCAAACTCACTCCACCCTGTCCTTACTGGGACTCCGCCCCTGCCCCACCCCAGCAGTCTTAGCGCTGCTCACATTTCAGTCTCAAATATGGATCTTACCGGGGCCCATCCTTTGTGGTGAGCCTTATTCTCATGGCCTGCCTGAAATCTGAGGCCCAGAGGCTGGTGGAAGCTGCTGGGTCCACAGCTCCCGAGGGAGGAGCTGGAGCGTGAACGCCGACAGAACTTTGCCCATGTCTGAGATTTCTAGAACCTTCGCCCCCCTGCAGGCTTTTGTGCCTTCTGCCCCTTTTGCCTCCCGGCCCTTTGTTTGGTGACTTCCTGCAGGTCCTCGGATGACCATTCTTGGACACATGGGGGGGCGCCCCCTCCCGTGGCTGGGAGCCCCTTCTGCCTTCCCCAGCCCACCCTCTGTACCCTAGACTGCCGAGCCTGGGGGCTCCTCACCTCTGTGTCCCCCAACACCACGCACAGTGCCTCTCCCAGAGCAAGCACTCTATAATTTATTCACTTAATGAGCATTTCTGGATTTAGGGAATAATGTGGTTCAGCTGGTAATTAATCCTCCGGCAATGCAGGAGACCTGGGTTCGAACCCTGGGTTGGGAAGATCCCCTGGAGAAGGAAAAGGCTACCTACCCCAGTATTCTGGCCTGGAGAATTCCATGGACTGTATAGTCCATGAGGTCGCAAAGAGTCGGACAAGACTGAGCAACTTTCACTTTCACACTTTGGCAGTAAAATCCTTAACCTCCAAAGGGCCTGTGTGCTTGACTTTGGGAGCCAGTGTCTTCCTGGGCAGCCAGAGCTGAGGAAGGGACTCTGGGGTAACTGGCACTCCCTGAACCTCCTTGGCTCATAAGCAGACATGGGGTCTCTACACCAGGGATGATCCCAAAGGGCCCATGTGGTTTACGTCTTCTGCCCCACTCTGCTGGCTCGGCTCAGCACACAGGGCTCGTCCTTGGCCTGAGTTATCATTAGGGAATGGTCTGGTGCTCTGGAGGGCTGGAATCCCTCCTGATGGGCATCTTGAGGGCACAGTTGGGTGTCCCATGATGGCCACTGCTCACCTGGGCTTTGGGGAGGCCCCGTCTCTAATTCTTATCACAGCAAGCTCATCACCTTCTCAAACGCTGGGTCCCCAGCCTGGGCGTAGCTCCAAGCACAGCCCCTGACTTTTCCAGGCTCTGTTCTGCCCAGGGCAGGCGAGGAGGCCCTTTCCGCAGCCCACCTGCCCACATTGCAGGAGCAGATGGACTGTAGCATGCCCAGGTCCTGAAGGGACAGATGGCTTCCTTCTCTTTGCTGGCAGGACACAGCCCTCCTCATCAGCTTGGCACCGAGGGTTCTCGTCTTTCTTTCCAGACTCACCTGCCCTTCTGCCTGCTGCTGCCACACGCCCGATGCTCCAGCCATGTGAGATTCCATCCTGCTCACTCTGCTTGAGTTCTCCCTGCATCTTTCCATCTTTCCCTCTCCTTGGAAGTAAACTCTATCCTTCCCGGCCTGGAGAGAAACCCTTCCACTTCAAGTCCTAGCTCAGACGTCACCTCCTCCAGGAGGCCCCCTCTAGGTGTCTCAGAGGACTTAAACCTCCCATCGTTCTCCTATCTGTCATCTGAGAAAGGACTGGTGGTCTGTGCATCTCCTAGAGGCCTCTGTTGTGGGGCCAGGGAGATGGCAGGCACTTTGCCGGCGTGTCTTGCTGTCTCCACTTCCCAACTGGCTTCTGTGCGGAGGGCTCCTGCCTGCCGCTCTCTGTGACTGCTCATTTGTCCTTTGATGGTCAATGCTGAGAGTAAGTCCCCCTTGGGCTCTTCCATTCCAACTTCAGGTCTGTGGTACCCACAATCTCCCAGATGGTGGCCAGTCCAGTGGGAACTGAAGGGCACTCGTCCTGGCTGCTCAGGGTGACCTCCACTGCTCACACGGGTTCTGAGCAGGAGTCCTGGTGGTCCCACCAGGACAGGGCTCATGGAAAGCACACAAGATGTGAGTCTAGTCTATCTTAAGGGCTTAAAAACACAGACACAAATTTGAAGCATAAAGGCTTTCAAAGTGACTATTTGGCAGCAGTTTTCAGATAACTGTTTATCATAAAAGAGTGGTTGGTGTAAAAATCAATGAGGATTCATAAAAGATTGAATAGTAACAGGTTCCTTTAAGCTGCATGGGTGTATGATATCAAACCCTATAAAGACTCAATTTGGTCATCTTATTGCGGTAGCATTTAAAATAAAGTGATTCTTCATACTTTATTTCCTAAAAGTATAAGTCAAGGCTTTTTTTTTTAAAGCTAACTTTTGTTTTTCAAAAAAAAAGGGGTTCCAAGGCATTTATTAACTAATTAGCTTTATTATTTTATAATCACACCTTACAAGTGAGCTGGAAGACGACTAGAGCCAGCGCTTAGAAACCCAAACAGAAGAATTTAGCTCAACTGTCCTACCATTGTTTTAAAATTAGCAATAGCATAAGGTCTGGCTGCAAAAAGCTGAGATGCTCACTGGCAAGGAAATCAGTCATTAGGGAAACAGCCTGCAGAGGGTTCCTGCCACAGGGCAGCCACACGTTAATGGCTTGGCTTCCTCTTTTTGCGCTGCCAGGTGATGACAACTGGGGAATCAGAGGGAATGTGATGGCCAGGCACACCCAAGAAGGTCAAATGAGTCTGATCTCATGGTCTTAAGAGGCCTGCGTGTGTCGTGCTTCAGTCATGTCTGACTCTTTGTGACCGTATGGACTGTAGCCCGCTAGGCTCCTCTGTCCATGGGATTCTCCAGGCAAGAATACTAGAGTGGGTTCCCGTTTCCTCCTCCAGGGGATCATCCTGACCCAGGAATCGCACCTGCAGCTCTTATGTCTTCTGTATTGGCAGAGGGTTCTTTACCACTAGTGCTACTTGGGAAGCCTCTTAAGAGGCCTCATTTCAGGCAGTTCAGTCATTCAGTCATGTCTGACTTTTTGCGACCCCATGGACTGCAGCACACCAGGCTTCCCTGTTCATCACCAACTCCCGGAGCTTGCTCAAACTTATGTCCATTGAGTCGGTGATGCCATCCAACCATCTCATCCTCTGTCATCCCCTTCTCCTCCTGCCTTCAGTCTTTCCCAGTATCAGGGTCTTTTCCAAGGAGTCATCTCTTTTCATCAGCTGGCCAAAGTATTGGAGCTTCAACTTCAGCATCAGTCCTTCCAATGAATTTTCAGGACTGATTTCCTTTAGGATAGACTGGTTTCATCTCTTTGCAGTCCAAGGGACTCTTAAGAGTCTTCTCCAACACCACAGTTCAAAAGCATAAAATCTCCAGCACTCAGCTTTCTTTATAGTCCAACTCTCATATCCGTACAGACTACAGGAAAGACCATAGCTTTGACTAGCTGGACCATTTTTTGGCAAAGTAATGTCTCTGCTCTTTTATATGCTGTCTAGATTGGTCATAGGTTTTCTTCCAAGGAGCAAGTGTTTTTTAATTTAAGAGGCCTAGGTGAAAGGAAACCCTTAACAGAAGGGAAAGTGAGCCTAGAGGGCTTTATTTCATGTCAGTCTGCCTTAGGTCCCTGGACCCGTGACTGTTCTGCAGGGAGGTTTAGTTTTACCTGGGACCCTGAGTGGCCATGAAGAAGTGCTGTTCTCAAGGCCGGTGGGAGGAGCATGGGGGAATGCGGTCAAACAGCGATGAGCGCCATGACCCAGCTGCCCTCTGTCCACCAGCCCCGGGGGGGGCCCTTCCGGTAGGAAGCTGAGAAGTGGCTGGAGCCCCAATCTGGGAGGAGGAGGGTGTGCCCAGTGCCCCCCTGGGTCTCTAAGGACGCTGCAGGGGCGAGGCTTCTGTTCTGGGCTAACGCCCCTGTGACCTGTGTCTCTGCAGACACCTGTCCCCTAAGCAAGGGATAGTTCCTGTGCCTGCTGCCACCTCTCTTCCAGACCACCCTGACTCCAGATGGACCCCATCCCCCAAAGCACCACTAACCCGAGTTGTTGCCTGTGGTGTATGATTAGTGGAGATCTCAGGGGTCATTGTGAGTGCTGGGGAAGTCGTTCAGGCCAGAAAGATGACCTTAGACATCCTAGTCCTGGAATCTTGTCTGTTTCCATGTCGGTGCCTTTATCACTGGCTGAACTCCTTCCTAATCCTTCCAAGACCCTCTTGGTCAGTTTCCTCTTCCTGAAGACCCTTCTTTGCCTCTTCTTTCCCCCACTTCCCTGGCTGCCCCCAGGCTTCCCCTCACTGCCTCGGGCAGATCCATTCAAGGGTCTCTGGTCAGCTTTAGCTGACCTTGCCCGAGGCTCCACCCTTCTCCTTCTTGCAGGCTATGGGACATGATCCAGATGTGTATCTGATGGACTCAGAGCGAGCTGCCATGGCCCTAGTGGGGAGAGGGGGCCGTGGTAAAGCTGGCTTTCTCGTTGCCTTCTTCCTTTCTTTCTTTGGTCTGCACTGCCCGTGTGGCGGAATCTCACTTCCCCAACCAGGGTTGGAAATCAGGCCCTGGGCAGTGAAAGTGCAGAGTCCTAACCACTGTACCACCAGGGAATTCCCCTCCCTCTCTTTCTTCCTTCTTTTTTTTGGATTGGCAAGCAGTTTTCATGCAATAATAAGTGATGGCTAATGAGACACCTAGGGGCAGAGATCTGAGCTTCCCAGGTGTCAAAGTGGAAAAGAAACTGCCTGCCAGTGCAGGAGATGCAGAAGACATGGGTTTGATCTCTGGGTCGGGAAGATCCCCTGGAGGAGGAAATGGCCACCCACTCCAGTATTCTTTCTGGGAAGATCCCATGGACAGAAGAGCCTGATGGGTCACAGTCCATGGGGTTGCAAAGAGTCGGACATGACTGAGCACACAATAGGGGCAGAGATGGCGGTTAGAGAGGAGGTGAGGAAAATGCAAAGTAAACAGCAGAGAAGGAGGTGAGGAGCCCAGAAGGGGCAGCTCTGAGGACCGCTCGGCTCCATCCAGTGGTTCCTGTCAATGTCCCTCCATGCAGGCGTCCTGAAGGGCACAGAGGTAATGCTTGGTTTGGAGATGATGCTTGGTTTGGGGGATATGCTTGGTTTGGACCGTTGGGGCTGATGCTTGGTTTGGGGTAATGCTTGGTTTGGGGTTGAGCTGTTCAGCTCAGGTCTCAGGAAATTCCTTTCATGAGCCGGTTCACCTCCCCCTCCCGGAGGCCCAGGCTCTTGAGAGCTCGGGCATTTGGTGGAGGATCAGGTCTGGAAGGGACGGTGGGAACTGCTGTTTATCAGAGATCCACCTCACACTTGACATGGCCCTGAGGAAGCGTTGGGGCAGAGGGCTGCTTGCTGAAGCCGGAGTCTTCGTGGCTTTCTGCTAGTTTTTTGGTTAACATTGAATATGTGGGGCTGCCGGGGCTGGCAGGCAGCCTGGACCTGGGTTTCGGTTTCCCGTGAAATGGTGGGATTCCCCGCCCCCATCAGGTAACCTGGAGCCACCCAATCAATATGCGCCCAGTAAGAAACAAAGGGAGAGCTAAAAAGCCCCCGGACGCCTAAGTTTGAACAAAAGCCAGCGCAAGTTTGTACCAATAAAATTGCTTTGCAAACATGTAACCAATCCGCTTAAGCCAGCTACTAACTGCTTATGGGTACCTTATAAATTTGGGTAACCGCCTCTGCTCAGGGCTCTCTGACCCCGTACCACTGTGTTGGACGTGCGGCAGGAGCCCTGATTCGAGTCAGTAATAAACTTCCCTTTTTTGCAAGTTGCATTGTCTTGGAAGCCTTCTCTCTTCCCGCTAGGGGATTCGGACATCGGGCATAACAGAATATTCTGGGTAACTGTCAAATTCGTGGTTTGGAAATGAATAAATTGCTGCGGAGCTGTGACTGACCTTGGTGGAGAGGCAGCTCCTTGGACTAAGTGCTGGATGAGTGGGAAGGGACGGATGTCCATGGGACCAGCACTTCTCTCCCCGTCTCCATCCTCACTGGGTGTCTACCTGGCTCCAGACCCTGCTGAGCCCCATCCTGGTCCTGGGCAGCGCTGCTGAGTGTCCTGCTCTGTTGACCTAACTCCAAGTAGAGCGAACTCAACTGTCTGTAGTGGTTTTTCACACCCCAGGCTCCCCTATCTTGACCTCAACCAAGAGCAGGATAGTTTTTGAATAAAATATTTCTCTTGAGCATCACCTAGACTGGCAGAAAGTCAAGAAAGTTCCTTAGAGGACAGAATGCATCCCCCTTAATTTTCAGCAGAGGAGAATGAGGCCTAAAGTGGCCAAAAGCTAGAGAGTTAAGGGTAACGTGGCTTCCTGACCCCCAGCCTGCTGCAGGCTGGGCACCGTGTTGATCACAACAGCGGTTGTATGAGACCTGGCCAGGCCCTTCAGTGATCTTGTATTTCAGTTTGGAAACTGGTGAGAGAAGTAAAAGAACATAAAGAAGCTCCCCTTTCAGAGTGCCCAACACAACTTCTTTCATTCCTTCTCAAGTCCTTCTCACTCTCCAAGACCCGCCTCATGGTCGGTCACTCTGCGGAAACTTGTCCATGACGTTCCCATGGCCCGTCTTGCTGCACAGATCATGATGACTCTTAGTTGTAAGAGCTGTATGTTGGTCAAGCAGAGCTGGGATTTAGGGGGACACCTGTTTGATGGGGGTGGAGACACTCTCCTCCATGATGACCTGTCCACTCCCTGACTTTTATTTTTTTTAATATTTATTTATTTAGGCTCCACTGGGTGGCATGTGGGATCAGCATGACCAGGGTTCGAACCTGGGCCTCTTGCATTAGGAGTTGTCCCTGAATTTGGGGGTGCAAAGTCTTAGCCACTGAGCTACCAGGGAAGTTCCCCACTCCCCGAATTTTTAAAAAATTATTTATTTTATTTTTGGCTGTGCTGGATTTTTTTTCTTTTTTTTTGCTTCCTGTTGGCTTTCTCTAGATTCAGTGAGCTGGGGCTCCTCTCTTGTTGCGGTGCACAGACTTCTCATTGCGGTGGCTTCTCTTGTTGCAGAGTGCAGGCTCTCGAGCACACACCCAGTAGTTGTGGTGCATGGATTTAGTTGCCCTGCGGCATGTGGGATTTTCCTGGACCAGAGATTGAACCTGTGACCCCTGCATAAGCAGGTGGATTCTTATCCACTGCACCACCAGGGAAGTCCCACTCTCTGACATTTTGCCTGAACACAGGCACATCCCTTCAGCCCTGATGCATGATGGGAGTCCCTGTGGCATCTTCACGGATGGAGATAGGGATGCTGGCTGTGTAGCGGGTAGCAAGAAAGGGCTGTTGCCCCCCCCCCCCCGCCCCCGCTAGTCTCCTCGTTCAGCCTATCCACAGTGTGGCCCGTTCACAGTTTTCTCAGATTCTGATTTTCTCCCTGGATTCAGGATGGCCCCTGACTCGTGGGCAGGTGCATGTGCACCTTATTTCTCTTCAGGCTCTGCGCTGGTCAGGTACAGCTGGTAATTCGTGGGGCTTGTTCACCCCTTCTTCAGCAGCAGAGACTCCCGTCACTGTCAGGTCTCTGGTACCAAGTCCTCCCCATCCTTTCTCCCCACAAGGCCCCTTTCTCCTGTGGGACCAGGGGGTCTGTGTGAATTACAGCTTGGGAGCGAGGTGAACTCGAGCTAGAAGCAACTTCCTTTCAGAGCCACCCATGTGCTTGCTACCTGGTTACCTGAGATTCTGATCTCACCTGCCACCCCCACGCCCAGACGGTGGCTCCAGATGACTCTTGAAAGGACTGAACTTTCATTTCTTGCTGTGAAGACAGTGGGGGTGGAGGTTTTCTGGACAGATGTTGCATTCTCTTCGCGTGAAAGGGGGCTTCCGTTTACAGCAGTGCTCTGTGAGTTTCTGAATCTTCCAGGCACAAAGTGTCCCACGTAGGGGAGGAATCCACAACGGGAATCTGAACCTGGCAGGGTCCCATTTGTCCCCCAGCTCCTCAGATGGGGCCAGTCTGATGACAGTCCAACTGAAGTTACACTCTGATGCGTGATGGCACCGGCACGGTTGTGTGCATGCGAGGTCGCTGGAATTGCAGCTCTGGAGGCTCTGTGAGGGCACCTGGGGAAGAGATGTGGGAAGAGCAGCCCCCGAGGACTGTCAGGGGCCACAGGAGTCTCAGCTGCTCAGGCTGCTATAACAGAAACACCGCAGACGGGGTGGTCTGTGAACAACAGAAATTTATTTCTCACACTGTGGAGACAGAGAATTCCAAGATCAAGGCACTGACAGATCTTTCTCTCGAGGTCTGCCTCCTGGTCCATGGGTGGCTGTCTTCATGTCTGAAGGTGCAGAGGGGGTCTTGGGACCTCTTTCACAAGGCACTAACTCCACTCACAAGGGCTCCACCCTCATGACCTAATCACCTCCCACAGCCCCCGTCATAACACCATCACCTTGGGGATTAGGTTTCCATAGATGAGTTTTGGGGACACAAATATTCAGTTCACAGCAGAATGGACTAACCAGAGCAGCAAGTCCAGTTAGAACAACTGGTACACCCTATACGGATCAGAGAGCCATCCACTGCTCAGTCAGGAAGGAAGATGTGTTAGTTGCTCAGTCGTGTATTTTATATGCAATAGTGTGTATCTGTTAATCCCAAATGCTTAATTTATCTACCCGCCACCCTGCTTTCCCTGTTGGAAACAACAAGTTTGTTTTCTATGTCTGTGAGTCTATTTAAAGCAGAATTTAAAAGCCCATGTTAAGGGCTAACAATTATGAAACAGACGTGATATAAGCCAAGCTGTTCTGGGGATACATCTTACTGGTTGCTGTGCTGGATGGAGAAGGTGGCATTTTTCACCTTTGGCAAAATAAAGTAGAAACGTATGTTAGTCTTGCCTTCCTAATACAACTATAAATTCCTTGACGATGGAGCTGAGATTGGAGTTGAAATGAAGTGGGAGGCCATCTGAGAAAGTCTCCTAGCAGAGGAGGCCCCAAAGGCCATGGCAGACCTGGGTGTCTCGCATCCTGCATCCCTTGCCCCTGAGGATAGGAAGGAGAAATAGATGTTTTCATTTTGTGCATTTTGGGGATTGTCAGTTGTCTCTGAGTGGCGTAGGCTGAGTGGCTGATTGAAAGTGTTGAGCTGCATGGGGCCAGCAGGTCAGAGCCAGAGGACTCTTTGGAGAGCATTGGTTCCATCCATTCATGACAGAGACAATCAGCTGAGGTCCCGGGAGAACACGAAGCCTGTCAAGTTCAGACAGGGAATAAATGCAGGTCTAGGACATGGGGCTCCTGCCCTCCCCACCCCTCTGGATGCCCAGCCCATCACCCTGCCAACCCTTGAGACACATTCTAGTAAAACCTGGCTGCTCTTTGGGCATGAACGTAACACACTAGACTCTTGATGGATGGCCTGTGCTTGGAGGTCTTTCTCTGGGATCAGGGCAGGATCGGGCCCCTCCCACCCACTCCTCCTGGAGGTGTCCCCATCTCTGAGGAGACAGGGCTGTGGACCGTGTTTGGACCAATATCTGCCTGGTTAACCAGCAACTTTCCCCTCTCTCTACTGCTGCTCAGACCCTTTCTGAAAGAATGAGGCCTCTTAAAAAGAAACAACCACACTGAAAATATAAAAATTTCTTGATATAATAAGTGTCCAGTTAGTGATCGAACTTCTTCAGTTTTTATACACACTTGAAAAAGAATTATTTGAATCGGAAACCAAATAAGGTCTACACATTGCAATTGACGGGGTTCTTAGGTCCTTTTTAATCTACAGGGTCTTCCTCCATATTTTCCCCTGGCTTTTTTGGTTTTGATTGAAGGATCTAGGTTGTTCATCTTTTGGAAATTTCTACAACTGGATTTTGCTGATTTCGCCCTTGTGAAAGAAGGTGATCAATAATGTAGGGTGACCCATTGAGCCAGTTTGCTCTGTGCTCAAATCTGGAAGTCCTTAGCAAATCAGATTGGTCACTTGACTTTTTTTCCCTTCATTTATATTTTCTTATTATAAGTTGGTAATTAAAGTTATAGCTTTTATCAGACTCATGTAATTTTTTGACAGGATTCTTCCCTAGTTGGTGGTATGTTATTCCAACAGGAGGCACATAAATAGCTGTTTGCTTCTCATTTTGTGATATTACAGCCTTTAATGACCAACACTTACATCCATTCATTCACCACAGGTTGCAAAATGGTGATGTTCTCATTCTACCTTCCCTTTCCATTTATTAGCTGGACTTCTTTTATTAGAGACACCCTGTAAGCAGCTCTTTGGTTACCCAGAGCTACAGCTCACAGATTAAAGGCTCTATCAACAGTTGATTCTTTCTCTTTCTTTACTGTCTTTTTCAAAATATGGCTCCTTGGCACACCCCCAAAGGGATGAATGAGTTTTCTTTAGGGGAGTTATAAACTCATGGGCACAAAAAAAATCTTTTGTAGTTATTATTATTATTTTAGTATTATTTTGTAGTATTTTGTAGTATTATTATTATTCTTATTGATGTTTACATGTGTCCACCTTTGGCCAGTGGGAGCTTCTTCAGGTTGGTTCCTGAGTTACTTTGACATAACCCTAGTGGTCTTGATAGCCTCCTTGTTTTACAAGTGTACTCCTGTCCTGGTCTTGGGAATAGCCATTTCTCTAACGAATCCTGGTTCTTTTTAATGGAAAGTGTATTTACAGACAGAGATGCTCATTGCTACTAACCTGGTTATTTTTTTCTAGGTCCTTTCAGTGGCATAGCTAGGAAATATGTATTACTTTTAAGAGACAAAATGTATAGTGTGTTCATACTGATGTTACTAATTCAAATTCAGAGCTGCAGAGTTTTAATTGAACCTCATTGACCTTACATGTTTATCTTTTTCTCACACTGGAAATCCTGACTCTTAATGGTAATGTAATTACGCCTTTGCTTTATCCCACAACCAGCACACACACAACAGTCTCTGAGTAACAATGTGAACCTACACTGCTGCTAACAATATGATTACAGGAAACAGTTAGCAATATTTTTGAAGTTCTTTTTGTCCTTAGACTGTATCCTACTAGGAATATATAGTCAAATTATTGTGTTTAAGTCAGTGGGAATAATTCCTTCTTGGGTTGTTATATTACCAACCGGTGGTTATGTTACATAATTATGGTTCATTTGTATAATTCCCCTTTTCATTTTTAGGGCTTTCTTTTTAAGTTTAATTCCGAGGTTGAATTTACAAAGCAAGGTACATTCAAAGAAGTCTAGCTTCTCTCCTCATCTCCTCTATCTTGTTTTCCTCTTCCTCTTTTGCTGCCATTAAGCTATTTTTGTGCATACTTCCATATTTTTTTTAATAAGCAAATGTCTGTTCATCTGTATTTATCTATCTGGTTCCTTTTTTAAAATAAAATGAAGGAAAACATTCTTGGCATATTTTTCTCTTCCTTGCTTTTTCACTTGCCATCTGGAAAGCATCCATGTTTGTATGTAGAAATGTCCCTCACTTCTTTTCATGGCTATGTAGGACTCCATCATGCAGATATAATAAGACTTAGTTTACCTAACCAGTCTCTTACTGATTGCCATTGGCTTCTAGTCCTTTGCTATTATTATAAAGCTGTGCTACAGTAAGTCTTTGGACATGCATTTTTTTTCATATATCTGCTAATATATCTTTGGGATAAATTCCCAGATTTGTTGGGTCAAAAGGTCAGTGCTATGTAATATTGTAAGATAATACTAAATTTCCCACCAGCAGTGTAGGAGTGCTTCTCGCCCTTATATTGCCAACAGAGCGTGGAGTCACACGCTTGGCCTTGTGCCCAATTTGATAGGTTAACAAATTGTACCTCAGTGTATTTTTAATTTGTACCTTCCTGTCACAAGTTGAATTCCCTGAGAGCAGACTCTGAGACTGACTAGCCCCAAGGTGTTTGTTAAAGGACATTCTTTGGGTGACCACTTGGCGAGGGAGCAAGGTTGGGCAGAGGGACAAGTAGAGTCATCTCGACATCGGAATAGGCTAAACCCGCAGCGGGCTGTGCAGCTGGGAAGGCCCTTCAGAGACGCTGAGTTGGGACGACCGGCAGGGCTGCTCGGCCTCCGTGTTCGTCTGTCGTAGGATGTGGGCTGCTCTGGGAGGAGGTGTGACCTTGGACCAGGCAGTTTTTCTTCTGCTGAGATGGACCCGCATGAGTGCTGACAGCGAGGGCCATTTCCTGCTGTCACTTGCAGTAGGTGAGGGGCGGGGAATGAAGCATCTTTCTGAAGGAAAATGGGTGGAACGTCACAGCGCCCAATTTGTCTCTCAATTTATCTACAAGATCAGCCTCAGTGATTTTGTTTTTTTCAAGTTTTCTGCATGCAGTCTTAGTTCTCTCTCTCTTGTCTATTTGGTTGGTTTGTCTCGGTTTGAGATAGGTGTACTAAATAGTCTTGGGTTTTAAAAAATGCATTTCTGTGTATTTCTCTTGTCATCTCTTACAGTTTCTGCTTTGTGAAAGTTGTCTCTCACTGCAGGCATACGTAGTATTACTGTTAAAACTTCATCACACCCTGCAGACTTCAGGATTATATCGTGTCCTGCTTTGTTTCACTCAGCACTCTTTGGCCTGAATGCTACCTTGCTGGGTATGTAGCCCACCAGGCTCCTCTGTCCATGGGGTTCTCCAGGCAAGAATACTGGAGTGGGCTGCCATTTCCTCCTCCAGGGGGTCTTCCCAACTCAGGGATCGAAACTGCGTCTCCTGCATTGGCAAGAGGATTCTTTGCCACTGAGCCACCTGTCTATGATGCATGTAATCCCATGGACGGAGGAGCCTGGTAGGCTGCAGTCCATGGGGTCGTGAAGAGTCGGACATGACTGAGCGACTTCACTTTCACTTTTCACTTTCATGCACTGGAGAAGGAATAGCAACCCACTCCAGTGTTCTTGTCTGGAGAATCCCAGGGACGGCGGAGCCTCGTGGGCTGCCATCTATGGGGTCGTACAGAGTCAGACACGACTGAAGCAACTCAGCAGCAGCAGCAGCAAGTGATATTAAATGCTATTTCTCTGTCTGACTTACTTTCATTAGTATGACAATCTCTTGGTTCATTCATGCTGCTATAAATGGCGTTATTTCATTCTTTTTTTTCTTTATGGCTGAGTAATCCGTTGTATGTATACACCACACCTTCTTTATCCATTCATCTTTGGATGGACCCTTAGGTTGCTTCCGCATATCCACTACTGTAAACAGCGCTGTTATGAACACTGGGGTGTGTGTGTCATGGTTTTATTTTTATTTTTTGGCTTCCCTAGCGGCTCAGCTGGTAAAGAATCCACCAGCAATGCGGGAGACTTGGGTTCAACCCCTGAGTATTTTTTATTTTTTAAATTATGAAAATAAAACAAAAGTACAGGAGACTTGGAAAATATAGATCAAAGTTACATATAGTTCCACTATATATTGCAATCATTGTTAAGTAGATAAATTAAGATTTTTAGTTGGAGTTTCAATATCAAACTCTCAAAAATTAATAGAATGAATATACAGAGAAGTAGAAGGATATGGTAGACCTGAAAAGCACTGTGAACCAATTCAACACAATTAAGATTTACCCAATTTTCACACAATAGTAGAGTACAAATTCTATTCAATTTCCCATAGACTATAAACTGGGAGACACTGGAACATACCCAGGGACATCAGTCCAGGTACAAAAATTTCATGGTCTGAAAGTATTGAAATCATACAGTCTGTTCTCTTATCATTGTGGTATTATGTTAGAGATCAATATCAAAAGATATTTGTAAATAACCCACAAATTTTCAAGTGCCATGTGACATTTACCTAGAGAGGTCTTTAGCTTAGGCAATGAAAACTGCAATAAAGTCAGAAGACAGAAAAGAAAACAGAGAGTGATTGCAGAGAAGAAAGCATTTAAATGAGAAATTAATATCAAAGTGAAAAATTAAAACTAATATCAAAGATACTTTAAAAATTCCATATATTTAGAAATTAAATGTTCACTTTGAAATGAGGGGTACATGTATCTTTTTAAATTATAATTTTATCCAGATATATGCCCAGGAGTGGGATTTCTGGATCATATGACAACCCTATTTTTAGTTTTTTAAGGACCTTCCATACTGTTCTCCATAGTTTGCTTATTTTATATTGCTTTCCTTTGAGGAGAAATATTAAAATGAGCCCGTGAATTCTTCTTGCTCCGCCGAGTCTCCCCCAGCATATAACTTGAAGTCTGATGCGTTCACTTCCTCTCAGGCAACCAGCAAGCTGGTTCTGCTTTTTATGTTCCTCTCCCACTCTTTCCCAACCCCACCTGTGAGTACAGTGTTAAATCCACAGCGTCAGAGCACAGCCACTGCCTTCCTGGGGACGCCCCTTATTACCGTCACTTAGTCTTGGCGCCAAGCTTGCTGTCCGACTTCTCAAGTCCTTTCAGCCAGCATTGTTTGAAGCTTGCTCTCTGGTCGATCCTTAGTAAGAGCTCATGAGAGTAACAGCCTCCTGAATTCTTGACTGTTTACAGCAATCTATCTATGGTCTTGACACTTACAGGTTGGCTTGGCTCCTGTTTTCTTTCCTTGCATAGCAAATATTCTGCTCCATTGCTTTCTGGCCTACAGTATGGCTGCTGAGAAGCAATCTGACACTTTTTTCTTTCTTTTTTTTGGCTGCACTGGGTTTCCTCTGCCGTTCATGGGCTCTTTGTTGTGAGTCAGTTGCTGTGTGGCATGTGGGAATCTTAGTTCCCCAACCAGGAATTGAACCCACATCCCCTGCGTTGGAAGATGGATTCTTTTTTTTTTTTTAAATTTTTATTAGTTGGAGGCTAATTACTTTACATCATTACAGTAGTTTTTGTTATACATTGATATGAATTAGCCATGGATTTACATGTACTCCCCATCCCAGTCCCCCCTCCCACCTCCCTCTCCACCCCGATCCCTCTGGGTCTTCCCAGTGCACCAGGCCCGAGCACTTGTCTCATGTACCCAACCTGAGCTGGTTATCCGTTTCACCCTAGATAATATACATGTTTCAATGCTGTTCTCCTGAAACATCCCACCCTCGCCTTCTCCCAGAGTCCACAAGTCTGTTCCATACATCTGAGTCTCTTTTTCTGTTTTGCATATAGGGTTATCGTTACCAGGAAGATGGATTCTTAACTGCTGCACCACCAGGAAGTCCCTGACACATTTTCCTTTATCAGTGACTTGGACTATGTAACCAACGTCCAAAGATATTTTGCTTCCTGAAAGTTTGATAGCTCCACTAGCATATATCTCAGTGGACTGTGGACTGTCCTGGGTGGACGGTATGCCCATGAAGTGCAGTTTCAAGTATTTTTGCTTCAGGAAACATGTTCTAAACTTTAATTTTGAGTATTATCCTGTTTTATAGCTTTGGTTTTCTTTGGAGGTTTCCTGTGTTATGAAGATTTGACTTTTGCCTATCTTCTGCCACTTTCTCTGGAAATCTTTTCATTTTCTTACTTTTTCCTTTTGACTAAAATGTTTCACCTTTCATCTGTTTCACTTAAGACATTGTCCTTTGCGTGTATTTGCATTTGTGATACTGGCTTAGTTTTCATTTAGTAGTCATTTTTACTTCATACCTAATCCTCCTTCCCCTCTTTTTCCATATTATTATTTTTTGATTTTTTTTTTTAAGGCTGCGCTATGTGGCATATGGGATCTTAGTTCCTTGACCAGGAATTGAACCTGCGCCCTCTGTGTTGGAAGTATGAAGTCTTAACCCCTGGACCGCTAGGGAAGGGCCCACACTATTCTTTTCTTCAGTCACCTCCTTTCTGAGCTTTTCTAGTCCTGAATTCGTGATATTCTTTAATACTCTTAACATCTTATTATTTTTTTAGCCCATTTTGAAATGTGAAGTGCCCCATTTTCATCTGCGTCTGGCCACGTCACTCTGCTGTGTCTTCGTGGGCCGTGGTGGTCTCACATTGCCTCTCATCTCTTTTCCCTCGGATTAACTTACTGTGATATTTGAAAGAAATTCTTTTCAGCTGCTCGTGTTTAAGTACAATAATTTCCTGCACTTCTGGAGGAGAAGCTTGGGCCGAGAGAGCGGTCCTGAGCTTCACGACTCTGGAGCTCTAGTGTTTCTTTCTTTCTATAAAGCATTATAAAATATGGCTTCCTGGGCTCCGATGTCGCACCCCTTCCTCACTAGTACCTGGGCCGTCTGTTCCCTCTGCCCTTGTGGGCTGACCTCATCAGTTCAGGCTCTTTCTGCAGCAGTTTTCTCCTCAGCGCAGGGTTTAGGTTTGAAGGGGACTCTGGTGTTAATTGTGTTGAGTTCACATCTCGGGCGTGTCTGGCATCGTGTGGCTCTTCTTCTCACCTGTGACTTGGAGCCTTCAAAACCCCCTGTCAGGTTTGGTTGCTTCCCTGAGACTGACCACATTGAGTACCTAGAAGAGTATCAGGTAAATGGTGTGTGTGTGTGTCTTTTGGCTGCACTGTGAGGCTACGTGGGATCTTAGTTCCCCAACCAGGAACTGAACCCAGGCCCTCTGCAGTGGAAGTGCAGGGTCCTAACTGCTGCGTTTAGCAAAGGCCCTAAATTGTGTTTTTGTGGTTCTCAGGACCAGCAGAGAGAGGACCAGCCGGTTTTCCTCACCATCCTCCTGCACACTTGTTTATCTCACGCTGTTCTGGCAGCTACTAGCCGTTTGGCTTTAATATTCACATTCTGGGTGTGTGGAGATGCATTGTCACAATTTTTGTGGCAGATCTTGTCCACCAGGTTTTGGTTTTGTTACTCCAGTTCTGTTCTCTTTTTATGCGGAGATTTGGGGCTTTCCTGGTAGCTCAGACAGTAAAGAATCTGCCTGCAATGCAGGAAACCTGGGTTCAGTCTTTGCGTTGGGAAGATCCCCTGGAGAAGGGGATGGCAACCCACTCCAGCACTCTTGTCTGGAGAATTCCATGGATGGAAGTTGGTGGGCTACGGTCCACGGGGTTGCAAAGAGTCAGACACGACTGAGGAACTAACACAAACACTTTGGGAATGTTAAAAATATATAGACTGTTAATATTCATCTTCTACCCTTTTTATTAGTTGAAATTATTAAGAAATTTTAAGTAGCCTGGTGAAGAGCTAACCAGTCACTGTATCCTGTGTGTCAGAAATGTCCTCTCCAGGGCACTGTGTCTAAAAGGACACACACTGAACACAGGTAACAAAGATTAGGGGCTGTGTTAACTTTTCTGGGGCTGCTGTAACAAAGCACCCTAAACCAGGTGGCTGAAAGCAACAGAAATTTACTCTCTCCCAGTTCTGGAGGCTGGGAGTCCAAAGGTGCTGTCAGGGCATGCTCCCTGTGAAAGGTCTCTCATTTCTTCTCCTGGCTGTAGTGGTGACCAGCAGTCTTTGGCTTGTGGCTGCGTAGCTCCTATTTCTGTCTCTGTTTTCACATGGTGTTCTTTCTCTTGTCCCTTCTCCTGAGGTCACCAGTCATTGGATTAGGGCCCACGCTTCAATACTTTGGCCACCTGATGTGAAGAGCCAATTCATTGGAAAAGACCCTGAGGCTGGGAAAGATTGAAGGCAGGAGGAGAAGGGGATGACAGAGGATGAGATGCTTGGATGGCATCACCGACTCAGTGGACATGAGTTTAAGCAAACTCTGCGAGATGGTGAAGGACAGGGAGGCCTGGCGTGCTCCCATCCATGGGGTCGCAAAGAATTGGATACAACTGAGCGACTGAACAACAACAACAACCCAAGATGGGGCTTCTGTGATGGTTCAGCAATAAAGAATCCACCTGCCAAGCAGGACATGCAGGTTCGATCCCTGGGTCAGGAAGATCCCCTGGAGAAGGAAATGGCAACTCTCTCTAGTAGTCTTGCATGGGAAATCCCATGGACAAAGAAGCCTGGCAGGCTACAGTTCACAAGGTCACAAGGAGTCAGAAACAACTTAGTGACTAAACAACAACAAATCCAATTTATGACCTCATTTTGCAAAGATTGCATTTCTAATTAAGCCATGTTCCCAGGCATGGGGCGAACACAGACTTTGGGGGACATTATTCAACTTAGTACAAGGGTCGTAGGCTAAATACATGTATAATAGGAGGATTTCCTGGATAAAGAGAAATAAAAATGTTTCCTGCAGAGTGGAGTGAGAAGATTTAAGCTCTTTCCATCTCCTCATCAAGCAAAAGCATGTGCCTTACGACTCAGCCAGGGCCTGGGGGTCAAGAGCCCTCCGGTTGGCTCTGGGATTCTCTTGAGTTTCCACTGTGCCCTTGGAGGTCTCCTCTGGGCTAATCGCCACGTGGACCTTGCACGAGGCTGGGGGCCTAATTCCTGGCCGTCCTTTCGGGAGGAAAGGACAGCAAAGAGAAGCTGTCAAAGAGAAGCCTTCTATCTCTGGACCCAGTGGGTGGGAAGCCAAAAAGAATTGCCCTGTGCTCCCCATTCTGACCATTGAATCCCAATAATTGAGCTTCTTTTTTAAAAGCCCCAAACCCTCACACATGCAGAGAAGGAAGCAAGGAGTCAGAATAGGTGCCAAGAGCTATAAATTTTCCCTGTCTGTCTGGGGCCATTATTCCATTGCCTACAGGCACTCTCTTGGCAGCTCAAAGTAAATCAGTCAGGTTCACCAGTCCAGGTGGAGGCACTGGTTATTTAATTAATTGGATGTACATAGTTCAGTGTCCTAGCTCTTGCATGGGTGTCTGCCAAATTCCCAGCAGTCTAGAAATATCCCAAAGAACTTTTCTGACTTATAAATAGAATTGCTATAAGCATCCCTCCCTTGTTCACCTCAAGGCCTATCTCTCCTCGGTCTGTTTTAACAACAACAATAAGAACTCCATCCCAATCCACCACATCTGGGTGGTGTTCTGTGACTTTGGAACATTTGCAGCTGCTTCACAGTGAATGTGGGAGAAGTCGCCCAGCTTGTTGACATGGTCCGATGCCAGATATTTGTGCCTTTGCCTTTATGCATTATTTTGATTTGAGAAGCTTTTCCGGGAACTTTAACTCTACAGGACATCACCCATTGGGTAGAGTTAGCAGTCTAATTTCCAGATTTCAGTTACCCAGTTTGTCCCTCACTAACCATCACCATTCTCACCAGTCTTCTATTCATTATCTAGTAACATTCTACCAACGTCCTGTCAACCTCAACAACAAACCTGCCTCTCAGTTCCAGCATCATCGGCCAGTCATCACTCATCCTCACACTATTGCCCTCGAAACCCAATGTCAGATGCTGCATGGACTTCCTTTTACTCTTTTTTTTTCTAAAATAAAAACAACAATGATTTGTTTCTGTATTGGCTGTGCTGGGTCTTTGCTGCCGTGTGCCGGCTTTCTCTAGTTTAGGTGAGTGGAGGGTACTCTCTGATTGCAGTGTGAGAGCTTCTCACTGAGGTGGCTTCTCCGGTTGCAGAGCATGGGCTTTAGGGCATGCAGGGTTCAGTAGCTGTGGCTTGCTGGTTCTAGAGTGTGTGCTTCGTGGTTGTGGCACATGGGCCTAGTTGCCCCACCGCGTGTGACATCTTCCCAGACCAGGGATTGAACCTGTGTCCCCCTGCGATGGCAGGCAGATTCTTAACCACTGGGCCCCAGGGAAATCCTTCCTTCACTCCTATATGGAGCGTCTTCGTGGGACACTGATGGATGGTGCTTTTGGATCCTTTGGGCACTTGTATCAGTCACTGTCTGTGGATTTCTCCTCTCCCTCTGGTAACTAGAACTGTCTAGCACGTTTCCCTTCTATTCCTATCAGAAATAGATGAAAGGAGCAGCTCTAGCTATGTCAATCACAAAGGGACTCAGTGCACAGAACCAGTTCGGTTCAGTTCAGTTGCTCAGTTGTCTGACTTTTTGTGACCCAATGGACTGCAGCACGCCAGGCTTCCTTGTCCATCACCAACTCCCGGAGCTTACTCAAACTCATGTCCATTGTGTCGGTGACACCATCCAACCATCTCATGGACCACAGCCTTGTCTAACTCAATGAAACTATGAGCCATGCCATGTAGGGCCACCCAAGACGGGGACAGGTCATGGTGGAGGGTTTTGATAAAATGTGGTCCCCTGGAGAAGGGATGGCCTGAATTACAGGTGGATTCTTTTACCACTGAGACACTGGGAGGTGTATCTGAACAATGCCTCAGCAATAATATCAGGAAAGGGAGTTCTCACACTTTCGGACTCAGGCCAGGATTGGGGGCACCACCTACAGGATGTGGTGGGGAGGCTACCTGAAGGGAAGACAATTCTAAACGAGATATCTAGATATCTCAGAGAAATGAAGGTGCTAAGAGGAAGGTTATAGAAATGAAAAACGGTGGGAAGCAATCAGGGCTAGTGCTAAATATAAATTCTTACTTGTGGAATATTCAGTCACATCAATACAAAATGAAAACCCCCTCCACTGTATCCAGATGGAAGGACCTCTGACCAGGAATGGGGCACGTCCTCCTTCATTGTGTATGTGCATCCATACTCAGCCATGTCCGGCTCTTTTCAACCCCCCATAAACTAGAGCCCGCCAGGCCCCTCTGTCCATGGGATTTTCCAGGCAAGAATACTGGAGTGGGTTGCCATCTACTTCTCCAGGGGATTTTCCCAACCCAGGGATTGAACCTGCATCTCTTGCGTCTCCTGCATTGGCAGGCAGTTTCTTTACCAGCTGAGCCACCAGAGAAGCCTGTTCTGCTTAATTAGACAATGCCCATTATTAGGTGAAACCAGTCTTCTTCTAACTTCCATCCATTGGTTCTATTTTTTCTATGTATGATATATGATTCTATTGTTATTACGTGTTGCTTTAACTACTAATAAACATTTTAAACTATCAGTTAAGTTCAGTCACTCAGTCGTGTCCGACTCTTTGTGACCCCATGGACTGCAGCATGCCAGGCTTCTCTGTC
Source organism: Odocoileus virginianus (assembly GCF_023699985.2). Lineage (NCBI taxonomy): Eukaryota > Metazoa > Chordata > Mammalia > Artiodactyla > Cervidae > Odocoileus > Odocoileus virginianus. The sequence continues at coordinate 6,176,132 of NC_069674.1, forward strand.
CATCACCAACTCCCAAAGCTTGCTCAAAATCATGTCCATCGAGTTGGTGATATCATCCAACCATCTCATCCTCTGTCGTCCCCTTCTCCTCCTGCCTTCAATCTTTCCCAGCATCAGGGTCTCTTCAAATGAGTCAGTTCTTTGCATCAGGTGGCCAAAGGATTGCAGTTTCAGCTTCAGCATCAGTCCTTCCAATGAATTTTCAGGAATGATTTCCTTTAGGATGGACTGGCTGAACCTCCTTGCAGTCCAAGTGACTGTCAAGAGTCTTCTCCAACACCAAAGTTCAAAAGCATCAATTCTTCAGCGCTCAGTTTTCTTTATAGTGCAACCCTCACATCCTACATGACAACTGGAAAAACCATAGCTTTGACTAGATGGACCTTTATTGGCAAAATAATGTCTCTGCTTTTTAACATGCTGTTTAGGTTGGTAATAGCTTTTCTTCCAAGGAACAAGAGTCTTTTAATTTCATGGCTGCAGTTACCATCTGCCATGATTTTGGAGCCCGCAAAAATAAAGTCTCTCACTGTCTGCATTGCTTCCCCATCTATTTGCCATGAAGTGATGGGACCAGATGCCGTGATCTTTGTTTTCTGAATGTTGAGTTTTAAGCCAACTTTTTCACTCTCCTCTTTCACTTTTATCAAGAGGCTCTTTAGTTCCTCTTCGCTTTCTGCCATAAGGGTAGTGTCATCTGTGTATCTGAGGTTTTTTTTTTTATCTGAGATTATTGATATTTCTCCTGGCAATCTTGATTCCAGCTTGTGCTTCATCCAGCCCAGCATTTCGCATGATGTACTCTGCATAAAAGTTAAATAAGCAGGTGACAATATTCAACCTTGATGTACTCCTTTCCGAATTTGGAACCAGTCTGTGTTCCAGGTACTTTTCTAACTGTTGCTTTTTGACCTGCATAAAGATTTCTCAGGAGGCAGGTGAGGTGGTCTGGTATTCTCATCTCTTGAAGAATTTTTCACAGTTTGTTGTGATTCACACGGTCAAAGGTTTTGGCATAGTCAATAAAGCAGAAGTAGATGTTTCTCTGGAATTCTTTTGCTTTTTCTATGATTCAGTGGATGTTGGTAATTTGATTTCTGGTTCCTCTGCCTTTTCAAAATCCAGCTTGAACATATGGAAGTTCTCGGTTCACATACTGTTGAAGTCTGGCTTGGAGAACTTTGAGCATTACTTTGTTAATGTGTGAGATGAGTGCAATTGTGTGGTAGTTTGAACATTCTTTGGGATTGGAATGAAAACTGACCTTTTCCAGTCCTGTGGCTACTGCTGAGTTTTTCAAATTTGCTGGCATATTGAGTGCAGCACTTTAACAGCATCATATTTTAGGATTTGAAACAGCTCAACTGCAATTCCATCACCTGCACTAGCTTTGTTCATAGTAATGTTCCCTAAGGCCCACTTGACTTCGCATTCTAGGATGCCTGGCTCTAGGTGAATGATCCTGGTATTCTGAGTCATGAAGATATTTTTTGTATAGTTCTTCTGTATATTCTTGCCACCTCTTCTTAATATCTTCTGCTTCTGTTAGGTCCATACCATTTCTGTCCTTTATTGAGCCCATCTTTGCATGAAATGTTCCTTTTGTATCTCTAATTTTCTTGAAGAATTTTTAACCATATCAGCTAACAAATAGCTAGATGGCTAGACTTTATTAAACTTTAAAAAAATTTTTTGTTTGTTTCATTGGTTCTATTTCTTCTTTCAGCAGCTGAATAATCCAACCCCCTGACAACGCCTCATATATATTAGGCAGACGCCTCCCCTCAACTGCAGCCCAACCTCTTCTTTTCTAGCAAAATAATGCCAGATACGCCAACCATCCCTTGTAGGATGTATTCAGTTGGCCAAATCATTCATTAAGATGTTATAGAAAAGCCCAAACAAACTTTTTGGCCAACCCAATAATTTTGAGATGCTGACAACAAATGGCACCCCAGCCCTTACCAGTGGCCTGAAGTCACTGACCTCATTGGCCTATAGAACTTCAACCTTGGGTTACCCCTGTGGGGAGGAAGTAGGGGGCCCTTCAAGACTCTGAAAGTTTGATCAATAAAATCAACATAAATGGTAAGAGACAGAGTGCTTCTGGGCCAAACACAAACCAAAGTGATGTCATAATTAGAGCTAAAGAAATAATGTGACAAGAGAAAAGGGGATTGGGGCATAGATGGGCCACAAAGTGGGGAATCAGAGAGATGAAAGTTGACAGAGTCTGTCCAGTACAGTCAGGGGACTGGTCATTGAATCTGAGTGATGTGAGCAGTCAGGTCGTGGGAGAACTGGTCTGCTTGGGTGAAATATTCTCCAGTAATAGCTGCCTGCCTTGGGTCTGATTCCATGTTCATCAGAAAATGTTTAGAGGAGTGATTTCACTTGCTGTTTCCCTGATACCTGGAAGAAGAATGTTCTAGTGGGAAACATGAGAATTCTGGTCACTGGAATGGGATCCTCTGCTCTGAGATTGAATACATTGGTGTCTGGTTAATATCTCAGTCTATTTAAAGTTGGGACATATCAACTGTTCCCTGATTGCATCACTCATTGGTACTGTGTATCATGGACAGTTGCCTTCCTATCTGTTTTCCATTCTTCCTTGTTAACAGAAACCCACATGTCCAGCTAAAAATTCTCACTTCCCCCAAGCCCCTTGCAGCTAAATGTAGCTATATGCAACAGTTCTGGCCAGTGCAATGTAGATGGAGGTCTCTGGGGAGTGTGTTCCTTTTCTGGTTAATGAAAATAAAGCCTTACTAGAAGCTGTTTTAGCTCTTCCCACTTTTATCTACTAGAATGTGAGTGTGATGTCCAGAAGTACAGCAGCCATTTCGAGACAATGAGGAGAAAAGTTGCATCCAAGGATGTTAGAGAAAGAAGACAGAGGGGCCTATGACTCCTTGATGCATTCATGAGCAGCTGCACAAGACCTGAATTGTTTTTCTTCAGAGACTGTTAGAAAAATAAGCCCTTATCTGTTTAAGCCAAAGTTGGTAGGGCTTTCTACTATTTACAGCAAACAGTCTTCATTGGTGTAGGGTCCAAGTGGAATTTCCAGGGTAGCAAAGATGAGAACAAGACTGTATAATGTAGTTAATTTACAATGTGATGCATCTATGATGCTCCTTAGTGGTCATGCCGTGAGGATAACTCTGTTATCTGCTCACAATCTTTTCATCTACTCGTAATCATAACTCATCTGTTGATATTTTGTGAAAATTCAAATGAATCATAAATCGTAAAGAACAAGGAAAACACTGAGTCCACCGCTCAGAGATGACCGTTTCTTGCAAAACAGAGAATGTCCTCATAGATAACTATGTATGTAATACAAATGTTTGTGAAACTTTTTTTTACATAAAAAGGATTACATTTAGTAACTTGCTATTCACTTGACAATTGTGGACGTTGTTCCTGTGACTTCATTTAGAAAATCCATTCTGATTAATGTCAGATTAGATATAGATCTCCATTATTAATTTTAACACATTTAATATTCAAATATTGTATTTACTTAGGTCTACTATAATCTAACCAATAAATCCTTTGTTGGTATTGTCGACTTAAAAAAGACGCACGAAGTGAGAGTTGCAAGCTAGGTTTTATTCGGGGCAAAATGAGGACTGCAGCCTGGGAGACTGCTCCAAACAGGTTGGGTTGCGGGGCCAGGGGGCGGGGGGTGGCGGAGATCAATATACGTGATTTTGGTGAAGGGGGAGTTTATGTAATCAAGCTCTTACCTTACTAAAGGTTTTCTGCATCACAAGGAGATGATGTTAACATGAAGGATTTTAAGTGCTTTTCTAGATATGAGGAGATTCAAGGGTTTGGATGATAAAATTAGTTCCAGAAAACATCTAAGCATCCAAAGACCTGTTCCTCCAGTCTTCCTGGGGCACAGAGAGTCTCCCTCCCCACCCAGGACTCCCCCTGGGGCGTGCTGGAGGTCAGCAGCTGCGCAGCACAGGGTTCAGTCCTCGGGGAGGCTGGTGGCCAGGGCCCTGGGCAAGCGCCAAATTGTAGTTGACAGCATTTGATTCTTGATATTCTGTGTCAGTTCAGTTCAGTCGCTCAGTCGTGTCTGACTCTGTGACCCCATGGACTGCAGCACGCCAGGCTGCCCTGTCCATCACCAACTCCCAGAGCTTGCTCAAACTCACGTCCATCGAGTCGGTGATGCCATCCAGCCATCTCATCCTCTGTTGTCCCCTTCTCCTCACGCCTTCAATCTTTCCCAGCATCAGGGTCTTTTCCAACGAGTCAGTTCTTCCCATCAGCTGGCCAAAGGATTGCAGTTTCAGCTTCAGCATCAGTCCTTCCAATGAATATCCAGGGCTGATTTCCTTTAGGATGGACTGGTTGGATCTCCTTGCAGTCCAAGGGACTCTCAAGAGTTTTCTGCAACACCACAGTTCAAAAGCATCAATTCTTTGGTGCTCAGCTTTCTTTATAGTCCAACTCTCACATCCATACATGACTACTGGAAAAACCATAGCTTTGACTAGACAGAGCTTTGACGGCAAAGTAAGACTTCTGCTTTTTAATATGCTGTCTAGGTTGGTCATAGCATTTTTTCCAAGGATATTCTGTGTAGAGCTGTAGTAAAAAGTCTTGAGTAAAGATCTTTGAGCACTTTCCTGATTATCTCCTAAGACAACCCTGGAAGCCGGTTGCTTTCCCTGAGGCTTTTGCCGGCGTGTCTGGGTCTCACACAGGCCCTCTGGTTCACACGGCTTCCCACTGTGATCCCTGCATCATTCTGGAGAAGGTCATGGGTCTCTGCTGACTTGTCCTTCCACATGTTTAAGCTCTCTAGTTTCAGTGAACCCTCAATTACTGTTCTGTCTCTAATACAACGAGTCATGAGAGCTGTTCAAGTTCCCATCACATTTCTTAAGCTCCTATTTTGGCCTGAATTATGGTTCCCCCGATTCATATGTTGAAGTCTTAAGCCCTGGCACCTCAGAATGTGACTGTATTTGGAGATAAAGCCTTTAATGAAGTAATTAAGATAAAGTGAGGTCATATGAGTGGGCCCCGATCCAATATGACTGGTGTCCTTATAAGAAGAGATTAGGACCCAGACACACACAGAGGGAAGGTCATGTGAGGACTTAGGGAGAAGACAGCCATTCACCGAGCCCAAGTGGAGAAGCCTCGGAAGAAGCTGACTCTGCCAACCCTTGATCTCAGGCTTCTGCAGAATGTAAGAAAAGAAAATTCTGTTGCATAACCAGCCAGTCTGTGGGACTTTGTTAAGGCCAGCCTAGGAAACTGTGTATGTGTTTGGTCACTGAGTCGTGTGACCTAGGAAACTAACAGAGGCCAAATCTCACCCTTCCGGAAATGTTCTCCGGAAGGTTTCCTTCTCTGTAGACCCCAATTAAGCTCAACTGGGAGCTACTTTGATTTATAAAATTTGGTTTATAACACCGTGAGAGGTTCCACTTTCTGAGAGAGACAGCAGTCAGAGTGGATTTACTTTCTTTCTTTAAAAAAAAGTCATTTAGTCTTATTCATTTTTGGCTGTTCTGGGTCTTAGTTTTGTGTGCAGACTCTCCAGTTGCAGCTAGCAGGGGCTACTTTTCATCGTGGTTGGTGTGCAGGCTTCTCATTGCAGTAGTTTCTCTTGATGCAGAGCACGGGCTCAGTAGTTGTAGCACATGGGCTCAGGAGGTGTGGCTCCTGGGCTTCATTGCTTCTCCTCATGGGGGGTCTTCCAAGACCAGGGATCAAACCCATGTCCGTTGCAATTGGCAGGTGGATGCTTAACCACTGGGCAATGAGGGAAGTCCCCACAGTGGATTTGCTTAACCAAATCCCTTTGCTTTCCCATCAAGAGCACATTACTAAGTGGATCCCACCCTCCGTGGTGTTCAGCCTCTCTGTAGAAGTGGTCCATCTCTGCCCAGCACCCAGGACTCCCATCTGTGCTTCTCCCTCCCCACTTAGGAGACACTGCAGGACACTCAGTGGGTATAACCACATCCCTGCTTTTCTCCAGGGAGGCTGGCCGCACCCCTTCTTTCTGCTGAAGTTGACTGATGGTGAGGACGATGGATGTCTAAGTTCCCGTCCTGGTGGGGGAACTGAGAATGGGTTCCCTCTGATTTCTCACAGAGATTCTGTGAAGCAGCCAGCATGCAAAGTTTTCTAGCGAGATGGCGTAAGACAGAAAGGCTAAGGAAGAGTCAGTATCTGAGGCTGGTCATGTCTCATTCCTGTTAGGTTTATGCTCTCACTGAAGCAAAATTCCACCTGTGGGATTCTTAGACATTTTGGGGTGTTAGGGTGTCTGTTCCACCTTAGCCTGGCCTCCCTGGAGACTCCTGTCCCCTGTGTGGGGCACGACCAGGCTGGGCTGGACAGGTCCCTTGCTTGATGGGGTGTTACCGTGGCCAAGCATGGTTCCTGTGTCATTTGGTTAAATGGAGACTTCAGGTCGCTGTCTCAGGGGTGCCACCCTATGACTGGAGGGTGCTACTGGGCCCAGGACAGGCCCAGCAGCCCCACCATTTCTGCACAAAGCCAGGGTCCTCATTGCTCCGTGATGTCCAGGGTGGCCTGGAGCCTGCACCAGGCAGAACCAGGAGCCTTCATTTCCAGTCTGGAAGATGGCCAAGGATGCTTGAGTGGAAGCACATGTTGACAGATGTTCAGGCTCTTCTAGCAGAATATTGGAATTGTGCATTTTGGCCAAATAAAATTGAAATTTTCTGCCAAAAGAGGAAGAAAGAAAGAAAGATTCTGTGGCCTCTTGTATTCACTTGTTATAAACTACATTGGGCTTCCCTGGTGGCTCAGTGGTAAAGAATCTACCTGCTGATGCAGGAGATGCAGGTTCAATCCCTGGGTGGGGAAGATCCCCTGGAGAAGGGAAATGTTACCCACTCCAGTATTCTGGCCTGGAGAATTCCATGGACTGTATGGTCCATGGGGTTGCAGAGTCAGACACGACTGAGTGACTTTCATTTTCACTTTCACTTCCAGTATTCTTGCCTGGAGAATCCCTTGGGCAGAGGAGACTGGAGGGCTACAGTCCATGGGGTTGCAAAGAGTTGGACATGAATGATTGATTGAGCACACACAAACTCCATTAGGTATCTTGTGGGATCAGGACATCCATGGCTTTGGTACCAGTCTCTTTTAGTGATAGTTTTCAAAATCTATACATTCACAGGTGAAGGAAATGTTGTAATTCACACATGGACAAAAGTCATCCCACAATCCCCCACTTTTACAGAATTGCCCCAATGATCTCAGCACTCCAAGTCTTTTATTTCCTCCTGGATACCAGCAAAGAAAGGTTTTTTTTTTTTTTTTTTTTGCTTATTTTTCTTTTTAAAAATTGCAGTAGGCTACTCAATGTAAAATTTACCATCTTAACCATTTTTAAGTGTATAGTTCAGTTGAATTAAATACATTCACATAGTTGTGTGACCATCACCTCCATCCAGGCCCAGACCTCTTTTCATTTTATAAAACTGTAAGTCTAGGGACTTCCCGGATGGTTCAGTAGTTAAGAATCCACCTTCCAATACGGGGTTCTTGGGACAGTCCCTGATTGGGGAACTGAGATTCCACAGGCTGCAGGGCAACTATATCTGTATGCTGCAGCCACGATGAAATCCTAGTACAGCAACCCCCACCAAAAAAAAAAAAAAAACCCAGAAAAATTGAAAAAATGGTAACACTATTATATAGGAACTCCCCATTATCCTCTCTGCCCAGCTCCTGGCAACCACCTTTATACCTTCCGTGTTTATGATTTTGATTCCTCCATGTACCTCATGTAAGTAGAATCCTACAGTATTTGTAGGCTCATCTGTGTTGTAGTGTGTGACAGAACTTCCTTCTTAAGGATGAGTAATATTCTGCTGCACAGTAGAGAATGTCTTTTATTACTATGGCCTTTTCCGACAAAGGTCCATCTAGTCAGAGCTAAGGTCTTTCAAGTATTCATGTATGGATGTGAGAGTTGGACTATAAAGAAAGCTGAGTTCTGAAGAATTGATTCTTTTGAACTGTGGTGTTGGAGAAAACCCTTGAGAGTCCCTTGGACTGCAGGGAGATCCAACCAGTCCATCCTAAAGGAAATCAGTCCTGAATATTCACTGGAAGGACTGATGCTGAAGCTGAAACTGCAATACTTTGGCCACCTGATGTGAAGAACTGACTCCTTGTAAAGGAGCCTTATCCTGGGAAAGATTGAAGGCAGGAGGAGACGGGGACGACAGAGGATGAGATGGTTGGATGGCATCACTGACTCGATGGACGTGAGTTTGAGCAAGCTCTGGGAGTTGCTAATGGACAGAGAAGCCTGGTGTGCTCCAGTCCAAGGGGTTGCAAAGAGTCAGACACGACCGAGGGACTGAACTGAAGTCACATCAAACGCATACAGGATGTGCCTGCTCATGGGGCGCATTCTCTATTGCTGTCCTGGAGGGACACACTGGTGCCTAGGTGGAGATGAAGACACCTTCCTAGTATGGACACACATCACCTGGGTCACACCTGTGGGTCACAGTGTCCAGATGGGAGGTGGTGAGGAGGGAACCCTGAGTGTGAATCAGGTTGTCTTGGGTTCAAAACTTTGACCTGCCACTTACTAGCTCTGTGACTGTGGCAAATTATTTAAGGTCTCTAAGCCTCAGTTTTTTCATTTGCAAAATAGAGAAAATAAGTACCTACTTTCCAGGGAAGCTACTTGGTAAGTTATTAAATAAAATAATTCACAAAAGCATGAGGGAGAGAATAGTAACTGTCAGTTACTGTATCAGTAACTGTGAAAGGAATATCATTAACACACTAAAAGTATCTTCACGGGACTTTTGGTGATATGCAAAAGGCTCTTCATAAAAGGTTAAGTGAAAGCTGGAGCTTTCACAAACTAAGTCAATGTGTGTTAAAAATGTTTTAAAATCTGTATAAGTAAAAGGCTGAAATGGATCAAAACAAAGTATTGCAGGTTATTTTTTAATGATTTCCTTTCTATCTGTTTCCAAAGTTTTCTCCAGTGAGCATGTGATTACTTTGATCATCTTAAAAACATGTTTTATGGAAACAGAAAACTCAGTGTGATTCAGCTGTGACAAGGCTGCCAAGAAAGTTGGTGCTGTCTTTGGCTGTCTCGGGAGAAGTCCAGCACCCGGAGCTGGAGTAGCGGCCTGGCCGCGCTTGGCACTGGCCAGAACCAGGCTAGATTAGAGTTTTGTTTAGCTCTGAGCATAGGTAACCATGGGGACCTTAAATGTCATAGTGGAACAAAAACACTACAAGTGTGCGAGAGCCTCAGAGCCTGGAGGAAAGCAGGGCTGGCAAAGCAGGGAGGGAGTGAAGGCTGATTGGGAGAAGCAGAGAAGACCCCAGCCCGGGGTGGGGGAGGGGAGGTGGGTGGGGGAGGGGAGGGAGGAAGAGAGGAAGACCCAGAGAGGGAGAGGGAGGGCTGGGGGAGGAGGCCTCAGCAGGAGGAGAGGGGATCACCAGCTGGGGAGGGGGCTCCTGCTGGGGGCCACCTGACTTAGGGCCGCCATCGCCTTTCTTTCCCCAGGCGTCTAGCACGTTCTTCCGGGCACTGCCTTTTCTACCCCAGTTGTGAGGTTGAGAGTGGCCACAGATCTCTTTCACATCCTGCCCACCGCCTCACGGCCCGTGGATCCCAGCCAGTAGGTGTCCTTTCCCGGAGTTCGTAAACTGGCCCTGGGGACGGCATCGCCCCCGCCCTCAGTGAGGGAGGCCACAACCCCTGCGCGTGGAGGGCCCCCCGGGGGAGGATGGACTCCCTGCAGAGGCTCAGGCATGAGACTCGGATGTTGACCTCTGGCGGCGGTCCAGTCCTGCGTCTGAGCCGGTCTGTTCTTCTCCAGGGCTTGGTCCTTGAACCTGCCTTCCCTGGGAGTGATGTCCGGCTGGCTTTTCAGAGCCTGTCCCTTCCTCCTCAGGGTTTTTTTAATCACTCGCAACCTAAAAGGTCCTGAGGAATTCAGGACGACAGATACGAGTGGCCACGAGGAGCAGAAGCGGGAGGCTCTGCGGCGGCCGGTGGACGACTTTGTGGACGATGTGTCCTGAGAGGCCAGGCTCTGCCTGCCGGCCAGGGCACACCAGCTCCCGATGTCTCAGCTCAGCTCAGTTCAGCCGCTCAGTCGTGCCTGACTCTGCGACCCTGTGGACTGTAGCACGCCAGGCCTCCCTGTCCATCACCAACTCCCGGAGTTTACTCAAATGCATGTCCATTGAGTCGGTGATGCCATCCAACCATCTCATCCTCTGTCGTCCCCTTCTCCTCTTGCCTTCAGTCTTTCCCAGCATCAGGGTCTTTTCCAACGAGTCAGCTCTTTGCATCAGGTGGCCAAAGTATTGGAGTTTCAGCTTCAGCGTTAGTGCTTGCAGTGAACACCCAGGACTGATCTCCTTTAGGATGGACCGGTCCTTGCAACCCAAGGGGCTCTCAAGAGTCTTCTCCAACATACAGTTCAAAGGCATCAATTCTGCAGTGCTCAGCTTCTGTGTCTGTCTCTGTGTCTCTGTCTCTCTATCTTTGTCTTCCTCCCTCTGGTTCTCATTTTTCTCAGCGTCCATATCTAACTTTGGCCTCTCTTTCCAAGGTTCTTTGTTTGATCCTTGGGTTGGGAAGATCCCCTGCAGAAAGGAATGGCAACCCACTCCAGTATTCTTGCCTGGAGAATTCCACTAACAGAGGGGCCTGGTGGGCTACAGTCCATGGGGTTGCAAAGAGTCGATACGGTGGAACCATCGACACTACCAAGGTTCCTTCCCCTCCTGCTCCTCAGCCTTCGGGGCCTGTGTCTGTCTGCTGCTCCCAGCTGGGTGTTCTCCATCCTGGGGTCCATGCTATGCACATGCCCTGGGCCCGACCACTTCTTCCCCATTCATCCCCAGCAGGCCCCTCCGCCCCGGGGACTGTCTCGGGTGCTGGCACACCCCTGCACCCAGGCTGGGAGTCCCCGGGGCTGCTCCCTTTCCTTCCTTTTCTGCATCCCGTCAACACACTTGGCTCTTCGCTTCCGGGGTTGTTCTGGAATCTACCTCTAGTGCTAACGCCCCCCCCTCCCCCCACCCCGCCCCTGACTTAGCATCTTCAGTCTCTGGCACGAATACTTTCAGCATAAATGGTCTCTCTGCCTCCTCGTTCGTTTCTGTCAAGCCCTGCTCCCAGCTGTCATTGTGTTCCATCATAGAACCCATCCGCCTGCCCTGCAGAGAGCCCCGAGTAAACCCCAGTAAATCCCATGGGCCCCCTGAGCCTTAGAGGGCAACTCACGCCCTCTGCTCCTGCTTCAGACACAGGGGAGCTTCCCTGGTGGCTCAGAGAGTAAAGAACCTGCCCGCGGATTCTTGGTTGATATGGTCATTGTGGGAGACCCAGGTTCGATTCCAGGGTCAGAAAGATCCCCTGGAGAAGGAAATGGCAACCCACACCAGCATTCTTGCCTGGAGAATCCCATGGACAGAGGAGCCTGGCGGGCTACAGTCCATGGGGTTGCAAAGAGTCAGACACCACTGAGCGAATAACACCTTCACCTTCACGTTCCAGTCACAGGGGACTCTGCAGTTCCCAGCGACATTTCTCTTTTCTGGGCCTTGCCTCAAGCTGCCTCCCTGCCGGAGTCCTTCCCTCCCTGCCTGGGCCACTCACACCCCCGTCTCTGCCTGACCCGCGCCATCCCAGCGGCACCCCTGCCACACCTCAGCCCCCGGGAGGGGTTGTCTCTGCAGTCCCGTCACAGTTCGCAGTTGTTTCCTCAGAGATGGGTGCTTCTCGCTGAGCTCAGGTGCATAGGGGGGTGTGGGGGGGCCTCTGCATCCCATCTCTGAAGTGTGGTCCAGGGATGTGAAGAAGAGGGGGTGTAAGGCTCTGTGGGGGGGAGCAGGGTACCCAGGATGGCTTCCCGGTTCTTGGCTTAGGTGGGGACTGGAGGGTGGAGCCCTGGAGCCAGGAAAGCAGGAGGAAGAGCGGGTGGATGGGGACTGGGATGGGGAGGTGCTGAGCTGGCTTGGATTCCTGTGGGACGTTTAGGTAGATGCACAATCCTGGGGTTTAGAGAAGAATCTGGACATGGGACACACATGTGGGAGTTCTATCAATAAAGGGCAGGCAGGATGGGAGGCGAGCTTGGGGAAGAATGGACACATGGTGATGTATGGCCGAGCCTCTTTGCTTTCCACCTGAAACTATCACAACACTGTTAAGTGGTTATGCCCCAATACAAAGCAAAACGTTAAAAAGGGCAGGCGATGAAGGAGTCCTCAATGTCCTGATTTCTGGGGGTTGGGAAATATGCTGTGTTGGCATAAAGGAATTTTTTTTTTTTTTTGCATAAAGGAATTTTTAACATCCTATATTGGTATTTGGCCAAGGGTGCTAGTTGCTTTCAACTCTGCTTTCTTACATTCTTTTTTTTTTCCCCAAACAGAGCCATGAAATTATTTAGGGATAGCAATGCTCAGGTAAAGGACTCCAGTCTCCAGTCTCCCTTTCTGGCTGATAAATTGTAAGGAGAACTATATGATGTCTTTGAATTTGGGGAAAACTCCTTAGAGCACGGAGACATGCTTTTCTCCCCCTCCTCTATTCTACAGCACAGTACTCAGATGTGATGGCTGGAGCTCTAGCAGTCTCTTTGGAGTAGGAGGCTGAGGGACGTATCCTAGATGGCTGCTTTGAAGAGGAAGGAGGCTGCACTGTGGATGCACACCTTTGTGGAGCTCTTATACCAGCCCAGGACACTTTTCACACAGAAACAAATAAAACTTCTCTCTTGCCAAAGTCGCCACTTTAGTGTTGTGTTAAATTTGGCTGAACTTAGTGCAAATGAAAACATCTTTGGTCAAGTGATAGCCTTGCACCTCTGCACATTTCCAGTCAGCAATGTGCACCAGGCCCGGTGGGAGCTGACCGCTAAGGTGTCCTGCGCCACCTGCTGGACACACAGCAGACAGCCCGTCTTTCAACAAAGTGCCGCACTAAGCTGCTTAAGCCAGGGTGCTTTCCTGGGCTGTCTGTCTTTTCCCAGTGGTCTACACCCCAACTTGCTAACTTGACCTCAACCACAAGACAGCGATTGAATGTCAGTGGACTTCCAGGACTTCCCGGCTGCACTGAGCTTCTTGGCTCAGGTGCGTGCTCAGAACTTACAGGGCTGTTTCCAGCAACCCCACAGGGTGCTCCCCGCCCCCAGGCTAAGAACTTCAGTGCTAAATAAAGGGTTCCATGTGACCTCTCCTTCTGCAGACTCTGGTCTCAGAGCAATACTTACAGGAGAAGAAGCAGGAGGGAGATGACTCACCGCCTTTCTGAGCAGGAAATGAACGTCAAGGGAGCCTAACCTTGCAGCCGCCTGAACAAATGGATCTGTGGTCCATGTAGCTGCCGGCAAAGTGGGCTGCTGCTGTGGGTGAACTGATTATCCTTCCTTCTGCTGATCGCTGCTATGAGCCCCAGTGGCCAGCTCTGTCCAGAGTAGAGTTCAAATTGCAAAAACCAGTCTTGGAGGTTTAGACATACTAGAGGTTAGGTGGAAAGACCTCTGACCGGGCAGACTGCTTTACACCCTGTCTGGTCATGAGCATCTTTTGGCTAACCCAGGGCCCACTTTCCCTGTCTGGCAGCACTTGGGACAGGAGGTGGCTGGGACCCCACTGTGTCACTGCCATGGCCTCTGTAAATAAGTGTGGCCCTGTGTTGCTAAAGCCTGATGCAGGAGGCTTTGGGGAGAAGCACAGATGCCAAGAGCAGGAAAGTGCCTTCGCGAGCTTCACCGGGAGCAAGGATGAGACGCCTGCTGTGCAGGGACGTCAGTGTCACCTGGGAAGTGACGGGCTTCAGCAGATGGATGTAGGTCCTTGGTTTTCCTGGGGTTGAGGGGGGACTGTGAGGCCGGGGTGTGGGAATGCGCGGGGAGGGAGGAGAGTCAGAGGGCAGATAGCAGCCCCAGCATCAAGGGCGGTGGGGCAGTGAATACGGAGGAGAGAGGGCTGGAAGAGGAAATGAGACCTAAGGGGGTCATGAAGAGCACGCCCAGTCCCAAAGCTGCACCTCTAGTCACAGCCTAGAAGCTGAGAGTCAGATTTTATTTGGTGGGAAGTTCTAGAACTTCCTGGAGAAGGAAATGGCAACCCACTCCAGTATTTGTGCCTGGAAAATCCCATGGACTGAGGACCCTGGTAGGCCACAGTCCATGGGGTTGCAAAGAGTCAGACACGACTGAGCGACTTCACTTCACTCACTTCTAGAACTTCAAGCCCGGGAGACAGTATCTTCAAGTAACCCAGAGAAACTGTTCTGAGGAGGTGGGGGCGGGGGAGAGGAGTCAGGTTATGTAGAAGTTTGCGACAAGGGGCAGTTAGTCTGAACATCAAAATGTTATTGTTAATTAAGGAACACCAGACATCTCACATTAAGGAATTTAGCATTTTTCTATGTATGGGACTTCCTTGGTAGCTCAGCTGCAAAAGAATCTGCCTGCAATGCAGGAGACCCTGGTTTGATTCCTGGGTCAGGAAGATCCCCTGGAGAAGTGATAGGCTACCCACTCCAGTATTCTTGCCTGGAGAATCCCCATAGACAGAGGAGCCTGGCTGGCTACAGTCCATGGGGGCGCAAAGAGTTGGACATGACTGAACGATTAAGCATACTATGCAGGGGGAGATGCTAGAGTCTGGGCTCACTGAAATTATTCCTTTCACACGCATCACGGCTATCAGGGGACAGCATCCTGCAAATTGATTTTTCACTTCCTTAGTTTCTTTGCGGGAGGAGAAGGGGACGACAGAGGATGAGATGGTTGGATGGCATCATTGATTCGATGGACATGAGTTTGAGCCAGATCTGGGAGTTGGTGAAGGACAGGAAAGCCTGGTGTGCTGCAATCCATGGGGTCACAAAGAGTTGGGCAAGACTGAGCAACTGAACTGAACTGAACTAGTTCCTTGCTCACCCTAGGGAGTGGCGGCAGCTCAGTGACTGCCAGATAGCAGGCAGTATTCTTTCTGGGCTCAAAAATTCACCTTTGGAGGGCAGGAATCGCGGATGGCTGTGCCTCCTTATTTATTGTTATGGCAGGAAATCCGCTGGTTCACATGCCCCTTAGGCTGCAAGGAAGGAATGTGTCAAGTCATCTTACGGTGGAGGAAGCTGAGTCTCAGGAGTGTGTGAGTTGCACAAACCTGCGTGGTGTTAGGTGCCAGAACTGAGCTCCACCCCTCCCCCAGGGGAGATATTCCTGTCCTTGGGGCTCTGGGATGCATGCAAGTCTGGCTTCCCTGGTATCTGAACCCAGACGACCAGAAGGTCAAGCTTTGCAGTTCTTTATCGTTCTTATACTTGAAATGGTCAAAATAAGAAAATTCTTAAAGAAATTCTACATCTGTGGGCTCTGGTCTGAGATGGAGGATCCTCTGTGTGGGCCGGGGGTGGTCCCCATATCGCCCGTACCCTGCCCCTGCTTCCTGAAGAAGCTCTTTCTGCCCCCACCACCTCTGGGGCCTCCTTAATCTGCCACTCATCCCTGGAAGGCCTCTCAAAGCAACAAATTCCTGTTTCCCTAAATGTTCTGGCTTCCTTGTCATCATTATGTAAAACAGCCTCAGTCAGTTTTTCCCATTTACATCTCCACCTGGCAGCGGAGGAGCCACAAACAAAACAACAATCTGCTTTACTTGGGGAGGAAGTGGGCGGGCCTGGAGGGAGGGGGCCCGGGTTCTCTCCCCTCGCTTCTCCAGTGGAGACTTTGGGGGCCTCTGTAAAGAAGGTTCCGGGTGGGGCGGGTGTCCCTTCCCTCTTAGACCCTGGTCACCTTCTCCTTCTGCTGTGCGTCCACCTGCAGCTGTGCTGAGCCTGGCATGGGGGAGCCTGCCAGCAATTCTTCCAGCAGAGCGAGGACTTTGGCCTCATCCTGGGGGGGAAACATATAGGACCAGATGCCCCACCTGGGGATCCAAGCCTCCAGCAGGTACACCTCAGATGTGGGAAGGTGTG
This sequence comes from Odocoileus virginianus, assembly GCF_023699985.2. Lineage (NCBI taxonomy): Eukaryota > Metazoa > Chordata > Mammalia > Artiodactyla > Cervidae > Odocoileus > Odocoileus virginianus. The sequence goes on from NC_069674.1 coordinate 6,192,147, forward strand.
CATGACAAGGGTCTCCCTCCGGGCGACATCCCCACTCCCCCCACCCAAACCACACATATACTCCCAGTTCAGTTCAGTTCATTTGCTCAGTCGTGTCCAACTCTTTGTGACCCCATGGATTTCAGCACGCCAGGCCTCCCTGTCCATCACCAACTCCCAGAGTTTACTCAAACTCATGTCCATTGCATCGGTCATGCCATCCAACCACCTCATCCTCTGTTGTCCCCTTTTCCTCCTGCTTCAATCTTTCCCAGCATCAGGGTCTTTCCCAATGAGACAGCTCTTCACATCCTCCCCCTATATTCTGGGGTCTGGCTGCTCAGACCCCAGGCCTGTCTGGCCACGTGGGAGGCAGATTGCAGGATGAACCCATGACCCAGGCGGTGCAGTCCGCCCACCCCAGGGGTGCTCTCCTGGAGAGTAGCCCTGCGCATGTGACTTTGGGTCAGACCACCCTGACATTCCCGTCTGAGCACCACTGGCCCTGTTTCCTGGGGCCAACGAGGCAGGAGCCAATTTACTGAACCTTCTGAGTCAGAAGGGGTGAGAAGTGGAAAGGGAGGCCTGCGTTCGCTGCCTCTCCTCCTGCTGAGCAGGTCCTGGGGCTCTCCCTCACGCTCCCTCCTGTCTGTTTCTCTGGGGACAGGCCCTGCGGCTGTGTCTCCAATGCTGCAGGAGGCCCTGCTAGGAAGTGGGGACAGGTCACCCCCAGCCTTCTCCAGCTGTGGACAGATGCCCCCCGGGGTCCAACTTCTAGGGGTGAGCCTGCCCTGCCCTCCGTCTCTCCTCCACTCCTGGGCTGCGTGTGTTTCCTGTAATTGCTGTGTTTGGAATGCCCACCCTGCTGTTTCTTCATCTTCCTCTTTTAAAAAAATATTTATGTATTTGTTAGGGATCCCCTGGTGGCTCAGATGGTAAAGAGTCTGCCCACAGTGTGGGAGACCCGAGTTTGATCCATGGGTCGGGAAGATCCCCTGGAGAAGGAAATGGCAACCCACTCCAGTATTCTTGCCTGGAAAATACCATGGATGGAGGAGCCTGGCAGGCTACAGTCCATAGTGTCGCAAAGAGTCAGACACGACTGAGCGACTTCCCTTTCACTTTCTTTCACTTATTTCTTTGGCTGTGTCAGGTCTTAGCTGCACCTTATGTGATCTTTCCTTGTGGCACACGGGCTTAGTTGCTTGGAAGTATGTGAGATCTTAGTTCCCCAACCAGCGACTGAACCCGAGTCCCCTGCAGGCCTGCTGCGGTGGTTCAGATGGTTCAGTCTGCCTGCAACGCAAGAGACCCAGGTTCCATACCTGGATCAGGAAGATTCCCTGGAGGAGGGAATGGCTACCCACTCCAGTATTCTTGCCTGGAGAATTCCATGGACAGAGAAGCCTGGGGGGCTACAGTCCATGTGATTGCAGAGAGTTGGACACGACTGAGCGCTAACACTTCCTCCTGCATTGCAAGGCACAGTCTTGACTGCTGACCCACAGGGAAGCCTCCTTCCTTGTTTCTTAGCCTCTGTCACTGAGCCTCCAGCTTCCTGACTTCAGGGCCTCTGTGCTAAGCGGCCCAGGGCTCCCACTTCCCCACACCCAGATCTGCTGGACTGCCATCCTAGCCTCAGTGACACTGGGAGCAGGTCCTACCATTGATTTTTGATTATGTTCCGGTATTAAACACCCTGTCATTAATTAAAAACTCTCATCCGATAGCAAATTCAAAGGTTTTCCCCCTAGTTCTGCCTGATCCCAGGCCCATGAGTCCTGGCCCTGGGATGGGCAGGGTCTGCTTTTCCCTCCCTGGGGCCAGGAAGGGGTGGGGTGGGGATTGAGGGGAACTGGTCCTGGTGTGGGCAGTTTCTGCCATCCTCAGTTTCTGGATGGCAGGTGGCACGTACATGAAACCCATTAGATGGAGGACCAGGTGGAGCACAGCTAGAGGTGTGGGGACCCTCTCCCGCTGGCTGGGGTCAAGCTGGAGACAGCAGGGAACTCATGGTTGGACCTCTGGGGCTCTGTGATGTCCAAGACTGCACATGACATTTCAGGCCCTCCAATCCATGGAGGTGCTCTGTGTTTTTAGCTTGGGGCTTTGGAAGAGACTTGTGGACACAGAAAAAGTTCCATTCAATGATCGGCTGCCTTTCTCTCATCCTTCTTCCTAATTAGGTTTCCTAATGTGGGGAATTCAGGCGTCTACTCAGGTTTATGGTCAAGTCTAAAGCTGTCCAGTTACTTCTTGGCTGTAAATGGTTTCTGCAGTGACCTGACCTTCCAGCCCAGAGCCTCCTGCTGGGCCATGGACACTCGGCTGGGGGTGGGGGGTGCAGCAAGCAGCCAGGTCATTTGGGTTTAACTCTCATGCTAACACTTCTTCTCTCTCACTGACATGGACTGTTTATGGATCACAGCCAGGAATTCCCGTGTAGAAGCAGAGATCTTTGCAGCTTGGGGCACAAAATACTCCTAATTCTAAGTCCTGTAGGAGGATGTAAGAAATGATGAGGGGCAAAAGGGCCCTGTCCTTCCTTCCTTCTTTCCTCCCTTCCCCTCTTTCTTCCTTTCTTTTTGAAAACTACAACAGCTTTATTAAAAATAATGCACACACAACACAACCCACTTATTTAAAGTGTACAATTCGATGGCTTTTAGTATATTCACAGAGTTGTGCAACCATGACCATGCTGGATTTTAGAGCATTTTTTATCTTCTCCCCAAAGAAACCCTAAACCCGTCGGCAATCACTCCCAATTTCTTCCCAGCACTCTCCAGCCCTAGGCAATCATTAATCTACAGAAATAGTAAGAAGGCTGCACCACTTTCCATCCCCACCAGCAATGTATGACAGTTCCCATTTCTGTACATGCTCACCGACACGTGCCAACGTCTGTCTTGTTGATTATAGCATCCTAGTGAATGTGAGATTGTATCTCTTTGTGGTTTTGATTTGCATTTCTCTAATGACTAATTATGTTGAGCATCTTTTTACATGCTCACTGGCCATCTGACATCTTCTTAGGAGACATGTCTGGTCAATGCTTTGCCCAGTTTTAATTGAATTTTTTGTCTTTTTATTATTGATGGAGTGTGTGTGTGTGTGTGTGTGTGTGTGTGTGTGTGTGTATTATAGATTCTGTACCCTAGACTCTTATCTGGTGTATGATTTGTAAATATTTGTGTAGGTTGTCCTCTTGCTTCATTGATAACGGCCTTAGAAGAACAAAAGTTTTTAATAGTGGTGAAGTCAAATTTATCTACTTTTTCTTTAGATCTTTAAGACAGTTAAGACAAACTGCTAGCGGATACTGACCTCTGCCACTCCCCCACCCCTCCCGAGCCTCGGCTTCGTGTTGTGGCTGGTGTGTTGCTTTAGTGATGTTGCAGGATTATTTTTGTGAGTGTGTTTCCCTGCAGTGTGAAGCCTCTGATGTCACTCCCCAGAGGGCACAAACTCAGGCTGTGCATGCTCACCCTGGGCCGACAGTGTTCTGCTCTCCCCCGACTTCTCTGTTAAACCACCTGTCTCTGTTGGCATCACACCCAGCCATTAGGCTCCACTGCCTGTGCTATTGGTTGCAACCATGCCTGGGGGTATAACTGTGCCTCATGGTCTGATCCAGTTACATCTCGGCCTCTTCCCAGGAGTGGTTTTTGAAGTAGGACTTTGATGTTTGTTCTGACTGCTTGGAGGAGTCTTAGCTGCCTCTGTCTCTCTGTTTTCTCTGACAAATTAGCTGACCTGCAGTTTAGCTCATTGTTCTTATGGGGCTGCCCCTGTTCCCTTCACTGTTTACCACCAAAATCCCCATTGTTTTTGAGAGTGCCCTTATGCCAGAACTTCCCCCACATTTTGTTCTGAATAAAGGCAGCGTTCTTTGTTTCTTGCTTCCTTCCTTCTTTCCGTTCTCTCTTCAGTATCATTGCTCTCTCGTCTTATGGCCTTCTCTCTCCACGGCATGACTGGAGCCACTGCTTCCCTGCTGGGGGCAGCAACAGTGGCTTCCTCCTCTGACTGACACTGCACAGCGGGGCTTTGTTGGGGAGCAGTGGCCTCTGGTCTTCTCGGCTTGCTGCTCCCAGCATGGAGCTTCTGACCTACAAGAAACTGAGGCAAGAGGAGCTAGGGGCTCGGTATTTTGTCTTCCCCTGCCTGGGGTAGCGCCTCTCCCTATGAGTGGAAGACGGAAGCCACCATTCTCTCAGCTGTACTCACCAGCAATTTAGTCTGTGTGATATGGGGGCTGAGGAATGCGGGTTGCCCACCCCACTTGGGGACCCACTGTCTTCTTCGACTGGGATCTGGGGGTGGCAGGAGCCCCATTTTCTTGGCCACACCCACCCAGAGTGGAGCATCTGTTAAGGTGAGCAGCAAAGAGGGATTGGGTCATTGTTCAAGTGCCATGGACTCTCACCCTTCCTATCAAGGACAATTTCTAGAGAGTTTAAACCCTCAAAAATACAATTAAAAAATTTTTTTTGACCAGTTATGAGTGTTTTACTGGGGAGGAAGTTTGCAGTTCCTCTTGCCACCATTTTGAAAGTGGATCTCTCCTTTTTTCCTTCCTTTTCCCTTCCTTCCTCTCTCCTTTATTCCATCCCTCCGTCTTTCTTTCTTTGGGTTTTGTTAACTTATGGGTTAATAATAGAATGTGTCAGGTGTTAGGGATGATGTTGAGATGTGGAGTGCTATTAATGTTGAAGACACTTCTCTTAACTCAAGGAAACTATGATCAGAGGTTAAAAAAAGTTTTTTTCTTTTTTTTTTTTTTAAAGTATCATAAACTGCTTCTTCAGGAATTTTGAAGGTTAAAAGTAGAGTTTCAAAGCAAATACATTTCCTGACTCCTCTTTATAAGAAGTTATTTTCTACTGAACTGTAACCCTTTATGTTTAAGAAGACTGGATTTTCCCCTAATGCTAAAAGATTTGCTATTTTCCTTTTCTTCTTATAAACATTCATAATCCATTGTATTTTAGTAGTTTCAAAGCTTTGAAAGAATGTTCAGATGACCTCGAAAATTAAAAAACAATAGAGCGGATAAAAATGGTTGATGTTTGAAATATTGTATCAGTTGTTATAAAACCGCTTTGTCCAAATTTTATAACAAACTTGTCCTAATGGTGTTAAGATGAAAGATTTAAGACTTACCTTCTTACTGATGGAAAAATAAAAGTTATTAAGACAGGTTTCTGGAATAGTAAGGGCTTCCCGGGTGGGACAAAGAATTTGCCTGCCAGTGCAAGAGACTCAGGAGACAAGGGTTTGATCCCTGGGTCGGGAAGATCCACTGGAGAAGGAAATGGCAACCCATTCCAGTATTCTTGCCTGAGAAATCCCATGGACAGAGGAGTTTGGCAGGCTACAATCTGTGGGGTTGCAAAGCGTGGGCATGACTGAGCATGTAGGCACACTGGAATATTAAGTGCAAGGCAGTACTCTATTTGCTTAATTCACATCCCTTGGACACCAGGGAACCTGGAATGATTCTGCCCCACTGGCATCCTGGGGGACGGGATGGGCAAGCAGGAGCAACAGCAAAAGTGAGCAAGGTCACACGACTTGCTACCTGGGGGTCCCGACGCTTTCACGGGAGACTAGAACAGAGACGGAGGGCTTCTCTGTGAGCCTGTGTTCTGTGAGTCCCCTAACCACAGATGGTCTCAGATTCTCCCACCAGCTGGGTGTGGGTGTGGGAAGGAGAAGAGAATGATGATGACAGGTGTGCTCTGCACCCTTACCCCCCACCCCCCGATTTCGATAGATGATCAGGAAGAACAGGAATGGGCAGGGTGGGGCCATCTCCCAGGTGGGCCTGGCACTAGCTCTTTCATTCTGAGGCACAGTGGGAGGGCAGGGAGAGCCAGCTACACCCACAGGCTGATTATTTTTTCCCCCACGTCTTCTCGTCTTCTCGGAATAGAGTTGCAAGCTGGGGATGGTTGTGGTCCTGGAGGAAGCAGGCTTCTCTTCTAACCTGCATCCTCCACTCTTTCTTGTCCCTTGTTAACCTATAAGTTTGACGGTCAAGTCTGGTCGGCCAGGAGCCTGGCTGATCCTCTTGGAAGGCAGCCAAAGAGTGGAGCCTGTCACTGCTCAAAGCCACTTTCGCTATCCCTGCCTGCCCCTGGTTATCCTCCCCGGACTGGGAGATGGGTGCCTGGGGTAGCAAGATTCCAGAATTAGTTCACAGCCAGTCACGTACAGACAGTCCTGCGTGCTGGTCACATGTTCTCCCCTCATACTGAGCCTAGTTGGAGACGGCTCTGTGACTTCAACGACAGACAAGGTGAGACTCATCTACAGAATTAAGATCACTCTCTCATTCAATAAATCGGTGCTTCTTTCCTTGAATGTGAGAGGGGTGTCATACTTTTTGGTGGGTGCTCTTTCTGACAAACGTGTTGCTTGCTCAGAATTGAGTCACCAGGGGACTTGAGACAACCCAGGAGGTTTGGGAACAGGAGCTGAAGGCACATTCTTAGAGGATAAAACTAGAAGGAAACAACAGAAGGGGAAAGACTAAATGTCCCTTCAGGAAAATTGGAGATATCAAGGAAAGATTTTGCCTAAAGATGGGCACAATAAAGGACATATATGGTAGAGACCTAGCAGACACTGAAGAGATCAAGAAGAGATGGAAATAATACGTGGAAGAACTGTATAAAAAAGATTCAAATGAACTGGATTGGTATGATCCAGTGTGGTCAGCCACCCAGAGCCAAACATTCTGAAGAGTGAAGTCAAGTGGGCCTTAGGACGCACTGCTATGAATAAAGCTAGTGGATGTGAAAGAATTCCAGTAGAATTATTTAAAATCCTAAAGGATGATGCCATCAAGATGTTGCATTCAATATATCAGCAAATCTGGAAGACCCAGCAGGGGCCACAGGACTGGAAAAGGCCAATCCTCATCCCAGCTCCCCGAAGGGTAGTGCTACAGAGTGTGCTGACCACTGGACAACTGCACTCACCTCCCACGCTGGTAAGGTCATGCTCAAAATCTTGCATGCGAGGCTTCAGCATTATGTGCACCAAGAACTTCCAGATGTTCAAGCTGGGTTTAGAAAAGGAAGAGGAAACAGATCAAATTGCCAACATTCTCTGGATCACAGAGAAAGCTAGGGAATTCCGGAGAGACATCTACTCCTGTTTCATTGACTACACCAAAGCCTTTGACTGTGTGGATCATAATGAACTGTGGAAAGCTCTTAAAGAGATGGGAATACCAGACCACCTTACCTGAGAAACTTGTATGTGGGTCAAGAAGAAACTGTCAGAACCCTGTAGGAACAACTGATTGGTTTAAGATTGAGAAAGGAGTAGACAGGGATGTCTGCTGTCACCCTGTTTGTTTAATCTATATGCTGAGCACATCATGAGAAATGCCGGGCTGGATGAGTTACAAGCTGGAATCAAGATAGGTGGGAGAAACATCAACAACCTCAGATATCGGATGATACCACTCTAATGGCAGAAAGCAAAGAGGAACTAAGGAGCCTCTTGATGAGGGTGAAGGAAGAGGGTGAAAGAGCTGGCTTAAAACTAAATATTAAAAAAAGTAAGATCATAGGATCCAGCCCCATTACTTCATGACAAATAGAGGGGGACAAGGTGGAAGTAGTGACAAATTTCCTCTTCTTGGGCTCTAAAATCACTGTGGATGGTGACTGCAGCCGTGAAATCAGAAGACTTTTGCTTCTTGGCGGGAAAGCTATGACAAACCTAGACAGTGTGCTGAAAAGCAGAGACATTACTCTGTAGACAAAGGTCCATTTAGTCAAGGCTATAGTCTTCCCAGTGGTCATATAAGGTTGTGAGAGCTGGACCGTAAAGAAGGCAGAGCGCTGAATAACTGATGCCTTTGAACTGTGGTGCTGGAGAAGACTCCTGAGAGCCCCTTGGACTGCAAGGAGATCAAAGCAGTCAATCTTAAGGGAAATCAGCCCTGAATACTCGTTGGAAGGACTGATGCTGAAGTTGAAGCTCCAGTATTTTGGTCATCTGATGCGAACAGCTGATTCATTGGAAAAGTCCCTGATGCTGGGAAACATTGAGCGCAGGAGAAGAGGGTGTCAGAGGATGAGATGGCTGGATGGCATCACTGATGCAATGGACATGAACTTGGGCAAACTTTGGGAGATGGTGAGGGACAGAGAGGCCTGGTGGCCGCAGCCTATGGGATGGCAGAGAATCAGACACCACTGGGCGACTGAACTACTTTCTGACAAACGTGTTGCTTGCTCTACCCATTCGGAATTGAGCCGCCAGGGGATCCGAGACAACCCAGGAAGTTTGGGAACAGGAGCTGAAAGCACGTTCTTAGAGGTCCTGGAGGAGGAGAAATGGACCCGCAGGGTCGTTTCAGTAAGAAATCAGAGAAGTGAACAGTATGGAATGAGACGAGCGTGCTGGACGGTGGAGGCGCCCGGTTCCGGCGGGGACCTCGGGCGCTGGGGGCGCAGAAGCGCAGCGGCGCCACCTAGCGCCCAGCCGGCGGCGGCGCCGGGCAAGCTCTTCGCTTTCTCCAAAAAAGAGCAAAGACGTGGAGCCCAGAAGTAACCCATCTTCGGCGTCCGCCCGGGAAGCCTCGGCGGTGAAAAGAGGAAAGAGGGCGTGAAGATGTGACCAAAAGAAGCGCAGGGACAGCCCGAGCCCCCCTTCTATTTCAGGTTGACACATATCCTTGCTTTCGTAGGTATTCTTATAAAATACGGTTATTCGGCGCCACAGATTTCAAAATAATGATTTTTCTCTCCTTCCTTTGGTCCGGTCTTTGTTATTTTTTAGGAAAACAATAATTTCTGAATGACTTCGATGCAGTGTTTTGTTCTCTTGACCCAGCTCTTGAATGTAGGAGGTTGAGACTTGGTGAAATATTCCTGTCACATATTTGTTCATGCCATATCCTTTATTTTCTATTTGAAAATTTCACTCGTTTTATGAGATACAATTGATGTATAACGTTGTATTAGTTTTAAGTGTACAACATAATGATTTGATATATGGGTGTATTGCAAAATGATCACCACAACAAACCCAGTTAACATACATCACCTCATATATTTATAAACTTTTTTTTTTGCAATGAGCACTTTTAAGAATTCCCCTCCTAGCAACTTTCAAATAGAGTCTAAAGGTTTATACATAAGTTTGAACTTATTAAATATATTATTCAGATAATCTATATCTCTGCTTATTTTTCTTCTGCTTGATCTACCAGTTTCTGAGAGTTGGGCACTGTTTCCTTCTTGCACCTGAGACAATCTTGGAAGGTGCATATATGTTGTATCTTCTTCATCTATTGCTTCTTTTCTCAAGATGTATCATCCTCTTTCACACATATACAGAAGTAGAGAAAAGAATAAAACCAACCCTCCTGCATCTGTCATCTAGCTTCAACAACTCATGGTTTAATCTCATTTCATTTATACCCCACAAAGTCTTCCACACCTTTTCTGCTGGATTATTTTGAAGTAAATGACAAACATTCACACCATGTTATCAGTAAATACGTTAGTGTCTATCTACAAAAGATAAGGAATTCTTAACTATAAATTTTTTGTGGTCACACCACATGGCATGCATGATCTTCAGTTCCTTGACCAGGGATCGAGCCCGTACCCCCAGTGGAAGCAGTCTTAACCACGGGACCTCCAGGGAAGTCCCAGTGAAATGGAGCAGGACCATATATATGGTTCTTGGGCCCCACCCCCCACCCCCCATGTCCTCTGCCTGCCTTTTGTCTGTGGAAAACTTTAGTCAAAGAATAAGTTTAATCAGAGAAGTAAGAGACGCTGAAACAAAGGAAAACAGTCAAAGGAGATGAATAATAATGATGCCGTCACTAAGCATGGTCAAGGGCCTTTAGTTCTTTCTCAAGGGCTGTAGGTGCTATTCTGAGCCATGTCCTGTGAGCTGTCTTAGAGATACCAAAACCCCAGGTGGAGAAGTTAACTACATGATGAGCAGACTACACCCAGGGCTTGAGCTGCCACAGTTCTGAGAATCGACTGCAAAGAAATGGGAACAAGTGCACCCTGGAACTGAAGATTAACTGTACCTAAAACAACCAAGATGATGCTAGGCCAACCAGTGATAACCAATTTGAAGACGATTGTTACAGATGACTGCTGTTTCTGCATGTAGCTCCCCCCCCCCCACTCTGTCTATAAAAGCTCTCACCCCCTGCTTGTTGGAGTGGGGGAGTTGGCCTTTGGACAGATGCCCACCAGCCTCCCCCCAGTTGCTGGCATCTGAAATAAACCAACTTTCCTTTCCACCAACTTGGCCTGCTTATTGGTGTTTGAGTGGCGAGCAGCTGGACCCCCCAAGCATACCTTTTGGTAACAGATTTTGGTAGCCAGCGTGGGGCTGGCTCTGGGTGGCTCCTGTGCTTTTATGACACCTGGCTCTCCTGGGGCTTCCAGGGGACAACTGTGGCTATGATACTGTATTAGCCTGCTGCTTGAAGCTAGCTAGCCTCAGGTAGGGGATTTGGGGGATGTTCCTAGCAGCGGCTGAAATGATTTGTTTTGAGGATCCTCCCTGCTCGGCACTGGCTGCCAACTTAATGCTTTTCTTGGTGGAATGGAAACTTGCATTTGGGATGAGCTGCCAACCTCCATGACCGGGTAAGTCCACAGGTGTGCACATGGGCAGCCTTCCCATTTGTGAGTGCTAGTGCTATTTGGGCATTCTTGCCAGTTGGTTCTGACCTGTGTTTGATGTTGAGGGTCATTTGTGAGCACTGATTGCTATTTGGGCACTTTTGCCAGTGGTTCTGATGTCCGTCTGCCATTGAGGACCGGGTGTGATCGCGAAGTGCTTTTGGGCATCTTGTCAATGAGTTCTGACATCTGACTATTGTTGAGGACCATTTGTGAGCACCGGGTGTCATCTGGGTACTTTGCCAATTGGTTCTGATATTTGACTACTGCTGAGGACCATTTGTGTCGGAAAGTGTTTGGAACTCCTCACTGGTCGCCTTTGGAGAGGGTTTATGATAGATCTGTCGTGTGGTATGTGAGTGTATTTCCATTTGTATAATTGGTACTCTTGTTGCCTTGTGTAAAATGGGAAATTCAGGTTCAACTCATTAAGAAAAATTTTAGCTGTGAATTTATGACTAAAAAACAAATAATTCCTTTGGATAATGTGTGGCTGTAGTATTCTTCAGACTCCAGAGAAGATTGCTTAAGACGAAAGTCTTAAAATTAAAAAACTGGTTCTTTTTGCATATCAGTTAGGGAAATTTAACTTGGTAAAACACTTTTTTCAGACCTTGAGAAACCAAAAATGTGCCTAGGAGAAAACTTGAAGTTAACACTTATCATGTCCTTGAAATACAAACACAGTCCTCATTGTCTGGAACTCTAGCCTTTGGTTAATTGTAAAACTTCAAGCTGAGGAAAAAGAAAAAAAAAAAGGAAAAGCCTTTTAAAACTGAGTGTATAATTTGGCTATTCTGATTATTATCCATAAACTGATAAGCTTAATTGCAATGCCTAATTCATGAAATGTAAAAAGATGAAACAATGAGATCTCTGTTTTTCTGATGTTTATATGTCTCAATATGTATTTTTGTATTTGGATAATATCTCTGAGGTTAATTTGTAAAGGAACTCTATTTGATTAGCCTTAAAAAATATATAAGTACTTGTTACTGAAATGTATGCATTGGGGGTCCAGCTACTCGCCACTCAAAAGCCAGTAAACAGGCCAAGTTGGTGGAAAGGAAAGTTTTCTTTATTTTGGATGCCGGCAACTTGGGCGGAGGGTGGCAGACATCTGTCTAAAGACAGACACGCCCCCTCTCCAACAAGCAGGGGATCAGTCCGGTTCAGTTGCTCAGTCGTGTCCAACTCTTTTTGACCCCATAGACTGCAGCATGCCAGGCTTCCCTGTTCATCACCAACTCCTGAAGCTTGCTCAAACTCATGTCCATTGAGTCGGTGATACCATCCAATCATCTCATCCTCTGTCATACCCTTCTCCTCCTGCCTTCAGTCTTTCCCAGCATCAGGGTCTTTTCCAATGAGTCAGTTCTTTGCATCAGGTGGCCAAAGTGTTGGAGTTTCAGCTTCAGCATCAGTCCTTCCAATGAATATTCAGGACTGATTTCCTTTAGGATGGACTGGCTGGATCTCTTTGCAGTCCAAGGGACTCTCAAGAGTCTTCTCCAGCATCACAGTTCAAAAGCATCAATTCTTTGGTGCTCAGTTTTCTTTATAGTCCAACTCTCACATCCATACATGACTACTGGAAAAACCATAGCTTTGACTCGATGAACCTTTATCAACAAAGTAATGTCTCTGCTTTTTAATATTCTGCTTAGGTTGGTCATAGCTTTTCTTCCAAGGAGCAAGTGTCTTTTAATTTCATGGCCACAGTCACCATCTGCCATGATTTTGGAGCCCCCCAAAATAAAGTCTCTCACTGTTTCCATTGTTCCCCCATCTATTTGCAATGAAGTGATGGGACCAGATGCCATGATCTTAGTTTTCTGAATGTTTGAGTTTTAAGCCAGTTTTTTCACTCTCCTTTTTCACTTTCATCAAGAGGCTCTTTAGTTCTTTGCCTTCTCCCATAAGGGTGGTGTCATCTGCATACTGAGGTTATTGATGTTTCTCCCGGCAATCTTGATTCCAGCTTGTGCTTCACCCAGCCTGGCGTTTCACATGATGCACTCTGCATATAAGTTAAATAAGTAGGGTGACAGTATATGGTGATGGAATTCCAGTTGAGCTATTTCAAATCCTAAAATATGATGCTATTAAAGTGCTGCACTCAATATGCCAGCAAATTTGTAAAACTCAGCAGTGGCCACAGGACTGGAAGAGGTCAGTTTTCATTCCAATCCCAAAGAAAGGCAATCCCAAAGAATGTTCAAACTACCGCACAATTGCACTCATCTCACACACTAGCAAAGTAATGCTCAAAATTCTCCAAGCCAGGCTTTAACAGTATGTGAACCATGAACTTCCAGATGTTCAAGCTGGATTTAGAAAAGGCAGAGGAACCAGAGATCACGTTTGCAAACATCTGTTGGATCATCAAAAAGGCAAAAGCAAGAGAGTTCCAGAAGAACATCTACTTCTGCTTCATTGACTAAGCCAAAGCCTTTGATTGTGTGGATCAAAACAAACTGTGGAAAATTCTTCAAGAGATGGGAATACCAGATCACCTTACCTGCCTCCTGAGAAATCTGTATGCAGGTCAAGAAGTGACAGTTAGAACTGGACAAGGAACAACAAACTGGTTCCAAATTGGGAAAGGGGTATATCAAGGCTGTATATTGTCACTCTGCTCATTTAACTTATAAGCAGTGGGTGAGAGCATTTATAGGGAGTTGAGGGGGGCAACATCCAGAAACAGCACAGTCATGTGTAACAGTCATTTTCAGATTGGTCATCAGCAGTCTGACGAGCATCATCTAGTTAATCTTCAGTTCTGGGGTACACTTGTTCCCATTTCTTTGGGATCAGTTCTCGGAATTGTGGCATCTCAATCCTGTAGTTAACTTCTCCACCTGGGGTTTTGGTATCTCTAAGACAGCCCACAGGACGTGGCTCAGAATATCACCTACAGCCCTTGAGAAAGAACTAAAGGTCCTTGACCATGCTTAGTCACTACACCATTATTATTCATCTCCTTTGACTGTTTTCCCTTGTTTCAGCATTTCTCACTTCTCTGATTAAACTTATTCTTTGACTAAAGTTTGCCAAGGGCAAAAGGCAGGCAGAGGACACTGTGTGTGTGTGGGGGGCAAGGACCATATGGTCCTCCTCTGTTTCATACTTACAGATCGAACAAATCTAAATTTACCTACTTTTTTCTCCTTGTAAGACCAAGAAGAAACTAAAGATGTTTGGGTTTATGAAACATATATATTGTACCACTGAAGAAAAATTGTGCTATGCAAAGTGCATATTTTTTGAGGTTATGATATATGTTCTTAAGTTTGCCAATCAGAAAATGCTGGTGTAACATTTTAATTACTTGTTTCTTGGTTTTGTTAAAACTTTCAAGGGTTAAAAACTGTGATATGTAAAAATGCTAAGTGAAGCATTTTGGTATGTAAAGCAAAAGATACCAAAACCCCAGGTGGAGAAGTTAACTACATGATCATCAGACTGTACCCAGAACTTGAGCTGCCACAATTCTGAGAACTGACCACGAAGAAATGGGAACAAGTGCACCCCAGAACTGAAGATTCACTCTCTCTATTGCTCAGTCGTGTCCGACTCTTGTGACCCCCTGGATTGTAGCCCACCACGCTCCTCTGTCCTTGAGATTCTCCAGGCAAGAATACTGGAGTGGGTTGCCATTTCCTTCTCCAGAAGATTAACTAACTGTCTTAAAACAACCAAGGTGATGCTAGTCAGACCACTGATGACCACTCTGAAGGTGACTGTTAGAGATGACTGTGCTGTTTCTGGATGTTGCCCGCCCCTGACTCTGCCTGTAAACTCTCTCACCCCTTGCTTTTTGGCGGGGGTGGAGGGTGGGTGGGGAGTCAGCCTTTGAACAGATGTCCAGCACCCTCCCCTGCAGTTGCCCACATCTGAAATAAAGCAAACTTTCCTTTCCACCAACCTGGCCTGCTTACTGGCTTTTGAGTGGCAAGCAGCTGGACTCCCCATGAGTACCTTTCAGTAACACCAAGATAGGGAATTCTTACTGAAACATAACCACACTACTGTTATCACTCCTTAAAAATTTATAATAATTTCTTTGTTGCTGTTGTTCAGTCACTCAGCCATGTCTGACTCTTTGCGACCCCGTGGTCTGCAGCATGTCAGGCTTCCCTGCCCTTCACTATTTCCCAGAGTTTGCTCAGATTCACATCCATTGAGTTGATGATGCCATCCAACCACTTTATCCTCCTTCTCCTCCTGCCCCCAATCTTTCCTAGCATCAGGCTCTTGTCCAGTGAGTTGGTTCTTTGCATCAAGTGGCCAATGATAACTTCTTAATATCATTAAATATCCAGTGTCCAAATTTCCTAATTGTCTCATAAACATTTTTATTTTCTTTGCTCAAACTAGGATCCTAATAAGATTCATATATTGTGATTACTTGATATGCTTTCAGTGTCCTTTAAAATATTTTTTAGTTCCCTGACCAGGGATTGAACCCAGGTCCTTCAGAGTGAATGAAGTGCCTCCCACCTGGAGAAGACCTGCAAATGAGGGCAGTGGCCCTGAGTATGTACATGGTGTTCAAGGAGAATTCATCTGTCAGGGTGGGGCTGGCCTTCCTGGCCCAAGGATGCTGTGTACTTGAGAATCGGGGTCATACAATGAACTGTTGACAACAGTGTTCACAAAGGTCATGCTAGGATGACACTTTAGGGGGTCATTTGCAGCTCTAGGTTCAGAGCAGACTTCCAGTCTTTATAAAACAAGAGAGAAGCCCAGCTCTCATCACAGCACGTGACAGCACCCTGCAGGCTGCACATCTCTCTGGCCTGTCTGCCCAGCACGGCCATGGGTGGATGTCTCGAGGGTTTGCACCCCTGGCCTGTCACATCTGGAGTTTGCATCATGCTTAGAACAAGGAGGGGCAAGCAGAGACATGCTGAAACGGGATGAGAAGGGGAGGAGGTTGGAGAGGGGCTGCCTGTAGGGACCACCAGGGATCTGGGAGCTGCAAGAATGGGAAGTGACGACGGCTCTGGGGAGGTTGGGGCTCTTTTCAGGGCGTGAGACTCAGGTTTTCTTGCCGTCTCATCAGGTGGAGGAGGCGGTGCTGTCATAGCCAGGGGGATGGCCAAGATTATCATTAGGGCCAAGGGACAAAAATTTGACAGGGTGGGGGAAAGGAGGATGTGAGGAGTAGGCATCATCTGGAATGTGCATTTCCTGGGCTATCAGTCACTTAGTCACTCAACAAGCACAAAAGTTCCACCGAATGCACAACACAATCAGACCTGCTGTGAAGACACAGAGGAGGGACGGGTTTTGGTCTTCAAGCAGCCCCCAGTGTGGGTGGGGAGATAGCAGTCCCCCCCACACAACAAAATGCCTGTAAAGGAGCCCCTTGTCCTCTGGTTTCTAACCTGCTCTCACCTGAGCCCCTTAAACCAGTCCTGATCTTCTGTTTGGGGGGAAAGGTGGGAATCTGTGTTACTAACATCTAGTCAAAAGAAAGTAAAAAAACCAGCACTTGCTGCCAAGTGTTCCATCTTATTAGCTGTGAAAACTTGGGGTGGTGAGACGGGTACAGCAAATCTCGAGGAGTGCGTCAGAAACATTCGAGCTGACGCCTTGGCCTGGGGCTCTTCTCAACCAGTTCCAGTCGAGGGTGGAACTGAAAAACTTCACACACTGTGTAGTGGAGGACGATAACGTTGGAACAGGTATGCTGGAGGAGCAGACCACTGCTTTTGACGACTGTGTGCCATCTGTGGATGTTCAACAAGGTCTAAAACTCACGGTGGATAGGTGACCTTGAATAAAAGCTTGCAAGACAAAGAAAAAGCCTTCTGACACACCCCTCTAGTTTTGCCCTTTCTGTCTCACCATTATCCCAAGGTTCCATGTCTGATAAGATGGAACACAGCAGCAAATGCTGTTTTTTTTGGTTTCTTTGGCTTTTTTTTTTTTTTAACAATTCATGAAGTGGAGGCAGTGTGAGGATTACAGAAAACAAATCGTCTACAGTTTCACCACCCAAATGTTACTATTGTTGTTCAGTTGCTTAGTTGTGTCTGACTCTGCGATCCCAGGGGCTGCAGCCCGCTAGGCTTCCCTGTCCTTCACCATCTCCTGGAGTTTGCTCAAGTTCAAGTCCGTGGAGTCAGTTCAGTTCTGTTCAGCTCAGTTACTCAGTCGTGTCTGACTCTTCGCGACCCCATGGACTGCAGCACCTTCCCTATCCATCACCAACTCCTGGAGTTTACCCAGACTCATGCCCATGGAGTCTGTGATGCCATCCAACCATCTCATACTCTTACTAACGTGGAATAATGAACAGAGAAAACAGCTTTTGTAGCTGAGGTAGGACGAGTCAAAAGACCCAGGACTCGGCCCTGGTTCCCTGTGGGCAGATCCTGGAACTGGGCTGGCCCAAGTGGCTGAACTCTGAGCAGAGGTCAGGGACACAAAGCTAGGGTGGGGCGCAGAGGAGGATCCACTTGTTCTGCTTCCTTCAGTCCACAGTCCCCAGATGGAACTCCACACCCATTGTATGAGTTCCTATTGCTGCTATAAATAAACCACAAGTTTAGTGACTTCAAGCAACATGTTTATTCTCTTACAGTCTAGAGTCTACACAGCTGTGTTGCTAATGGCGGCTCTCAGGGATAATCCATCTCCTCGCCTTTTCCACGGACATCCCCAGCTTGCTGTTCCGCCTCTGACTTTAGAGCCAGCCTCCTGTCTGACCCCTGCCTCTCTCGTTAAGGAAAAAATCCAGCCTGCAATTCAACAGCAATATAGGTTTATGTAGAGAAATCCTTGTGATTATATTGAACCTACCCAGATAACCTAAGAGAATTTGCTATCTCAGGATCCTTGCCTTACTCACATCTGTTGAACGCCTTCATTTTGCTGGGTAAAGTGACCATATTTACAGGTCACCAGGAGGTTAGGATGTGGGGGCGGGGTGAATCTGGTGCCTCTGTTCATCCTGGCCAGCTGCTGTATCCCAGTAATCAGCAATAAGAGTTGCTTCCTTCCTCCTTCTCTTTTCCTTCTAAAATTTAGCTTTTATTAAGTAGGGGTTTCCCAGGTGGCTCAGTGATAAAGAATCTGCCTGCCAGTTCAGGAGATGCAGATGTGGGTTCGATCTCTGGGTCGGGAAGATCCCCTGGAGAAGGAAATGCTAACCCACTCCAGTATTCTTGCCTGGAGAATCCCAGGGACAGAGGAGCCTGGGTGCTTTACAGTCCGTGAGATAGCGAAGAGTGGGACATGACTGAGTGACTGAGCACCATACATTCTTATGATTAAAAAAGAGAAACAACATAGCACTGGGGTGGGAGGCCAGGGAATCTGGGAACCCACTGGTCTGGGTCTGCACTGTGGCCAGGACACTCCGAGGCTACCTCAACCCCCAGAGGGAGGGAGGAGACCCTGCCCCCCATCACTCTGCCCTCTCCCCCACGTCACTCCACCCTCTCCACCCTGGATCCCCTCAAGCTTTCTTCATCCAAAAAGGAAGAAGCTCTCAAAGACACCCACCCTCAATATAGACAGGTTTCCCTGAGCAATCCTGCTCCATCCCATCTCTTTCACCCCATTTCTCCCCACCTCTTTAAGTGTTGTGGTTTGGACGTCTGTGTCCCGCCTGATGCCCAGTGTGATGATGTTGGGAGGTGGGCCTTTGGAGGGTGCTTAAGTCATGAGGGTGGAGCCTCATGAATGGATTAGCATTCTTATAAAAGAGACCCCAGGGAGACCTGTTACCCCTCTGCCATGGGAGTATGCAGTGAGAAGTCAGAAGTCTTTGACCCAGAAGAGGGCTTTCACTTGACCTTGCTGACACCCTGATCTTGGACTTCCATCCTCCAGAACTGGAAGCAATAAACTTTTGTTGTTGATAAGCCACCCAGACTGTGGTACTGTACGATGTTATGGAAGAACTCGAATGAAACTTTTTGGCCAACCCAATATTTTGTTATAGCAGCTCAAATGGATGAAGACAATGGGTAACCACTTTTATTAGAATCATGTGTTATCTTTCAAGAGTATGTATGAGTACATGTATTTCTCTCTTTTCTTATACACAGATTAGCATGCCATCTATTGTTCTATACCTGTATTCTGAGTACATCATGAAGCTCTTCCCAACAGGACAGCGAATATCCCTGCACATATCCCTTTCACAGTCACCTACAATCGCATTGTGTGGGCATTCCAAGGTTTATTAACATCTACAGGCTCTCTCTTGTAGATCTCCATTTCCTGTTGATGGAGGTTTGGGTTTTTTTCCCAGACTTTGCCAGTACAAAGAGTCCTTCAGTAAATTGCTATGTACATCTATT
This sequence comes from Odocoileus virginianus, assembly GCF_023699985.2. Lineage (NCBI taxonomy): Eukaryota > Metazoa > Chordata > Mammalia > Artiodactyla > Cervidae > Odocoileus > Odocoileus virginianus. The sequence goes on from NC_069674.1 coordinate 6,211,132, forward strand.
TTTCCTGTGTTTGTAAGTAGATCTCCACAATAACTCCAAGAAGTTGGATCAGTAAGTCAAAGGGAAGAGGAGGTGGTAGTTTCGCTAGATTTTTCCAGTGTCTTCCTGTGCTTGCACTACTTGGCGTGCTCATCAGTGACCCCTAGTCTTCCAGGAGGGAGCCATCAGCCTCAGATTCCTTACACTGACCTCACAGGCCAACCTAGTATTTCAGTGACTGTCATTTGCCATAGCCATGGAGGTCTTCTCTGGGGTGGAGACCAAGGCCTTGGGTTTCTCATCCGTGTGTGTCCTACATGCCTGGCCTGGGGCGTGGCCTCACCCACTGTGCCTCCTCCAGGAAGCCTCCGAAGCCGCCCCAGAGGTGTTTATCATCTGTCCCTGGAGGAGGGGGGCGCTTGGGCTTCAGGTGGGACTCAGTGGGGGGCAGGGGCCTTCACACAAGCCTGTAGGTTCCATTGTAGCTGAAAGGGGGTGGCTTCAAGCAGTCCCCGTCTTCCTCAGGCATCCAGTTCTGGGTGTAGCTGGAGCCATTTTCCAGAGGTTGCACGATTATGAGGTCTCTGGATGCCAGGGACGGGTCCTCTGGGAAGAAGTTGAAGGGTCGGAGCAGGAAGCCCACGGAGTTCCCGGGCGTGGCTGTGTTGGGGATGTCTTCTGCGTGGGGGATGTGCAGGAAGCCCACCGTGACCCAGGCCACCAGATCCTGCGGGACAGAGAGGCAGGCCGTGCTGAGGAGGCTCAGAGGGGAAGGGGTGGCCGGCACCCAAGCCCCAGGTTTAAGGAAGGGGCGAATTTGGTGAACCCGGAGCTGGCTTCTCCAACCAGTAAGCTGGTCCTTGCCCTCCTGGGACTTGGCAGGGATCCTGGGACTGGGCAGGGATCCTGGGACCCGGCAGGGATCCTGGAACCAGACAGGGATCCTGGGACCCAACAGGTATCTTGGGACTGGACAGGGATCCTGGGACCCAACAGGTATCTTGGGACTGGACAGAGATCCTGGGACCTGGCAGGGATCCTGGGACTGGACAGGGATCCTGGGACTGGACAGGGATCCTGGGACCGGGCAGGGATCCTAGGACTGGACAGGGGTCTTGGGACTGAGCAGGGATCCTGGGACCCAACAGGGATCCTGGGACCCATCAGGGATCCTGGGACTGGGCAGGGATCCTTGGACTGGACGGGGATCCTGGGACTGGACAGGGATCTTGGGACCTGGCAGGAATCCTGGGACTGGACAGGGATCCTGGGACTGGACAGGGATCTGGTCTCAGGGTGGGGCTGGAAAAAGGCAGAGCTGGTACCTCGTCTTCAATGTTCTCATTGTTGTGAAGAAACTCCTCAAAGACGACAGGTGGGTCCCAGGGGTCGTTCTGGTTGTAGATGCTGCTGCTGTACCTCTCTGACTCCCGGTATTTGGTCACCGCTAGGGGGTACCTGTCCAGGCAGAGAAGCCGCGTGACTCTGGGTGCCGGGGATCTCCCAGCCCCTCCCAGGGAACATCGTCAGAGTCAATGAAGGGGGAAAGTTACTGCCTTCCCCTAAATACGGGATCATCCCCTGGGAGTTAGCCAGACTCACTGTCAGTGGAAGCCCCGGGGCTCCGAAAGGGCTCTGCACCCTCCACCCCCAAACACAGAGCCACACACCCAGGAACATGCATGCACACACACACACACGTGCACACCCCCAGATATAGCACTGGATAGATTCAGAATCTCACGGACAGAAACACAGACTCACACGGACACAGGGAGACACAGACACAGAGAGGAGCCTCCAGTCCCTGCCAGCCTCCTGGGCCTCCCTCACCTGGCCCAGGTGACGGCCCGCTCCTCTTGCCAGCCTGGGGGCAGCACTTGCTCGGCCATGGAGTGGATCTGCACTCGGTAGCTGCGCTGGTGGCCCCAGGGGTTCTGCTTGGGGCTAGTAAAAAGCAGGTATTTAGGCAGAGAATGTCCAAAGCGGAAGGCTGCCTGGCGCTCCCGAGAATACCGCATCTGCTGAAGAGCAGGCTGGACCACGCGGTGTCCTGGGCTCCAGGGGTTGGTGATGTTTTCCAGCTTCATCTGCAGGGTCTGGAAGCTATTCTTGGTGCCTGCGGGTGTACAGGGAAGGAGTTGGGGTCAAGCACCTGGAACTGAAGCCTCCTCATTCCACCTTGGGCCCTCTGTCCGGGACCACGCCCAACAGCAGACCGTGGACCGAAGGGGATGTTGGGGACAGGCGCTGAGCCAGATGGCAGTGGAGGGAAGGGGCTGAGGAACTAGGAGAGAGCTCAGAGGTGGCACGGCAGTGGCCATGACTCCACCGTGACCCTGGGGAGTTCCTCTTGAGAGTGGCATCCGAGCCTGTTTGCTGCAGCTGTGGTCCCAGAGCCAGGCAGCTGGCCTTTCCTCAGGGGGAGAGGGCATGTCAATGCCCTCTGGGTCAGGAGCAGACAGGGAGGAGCAGGAGAAGCTGCCCAGCTGGTCCTGGGGGCCTGTTCTAACATGGGATTGATATCAGGTCAAATCCTGCCAAAACACCCATGCCGTCTTTTAAGGCACACATGCTCAGTCACTGCCGTGTCTGACTCTTTGTGACCCCGTGGGCTGTAGCCCGCCAGGCTTCTCTGTCCATGGGATTCTCCAGGCAAGAACACTGGAGTGGGTTGCCATTCCCACTCCATTGGAGTAAAGATTCTCCAATCTTTTGTGGTGACACCACTAATTCAAGAGACACAAGGAGTATTCCCAATGACGCTGCATCCACTCAAAGCTCCAGGCCGGGACGTGTCTTTCACCTAGGCAATATCCCCTCCACTGCCCCGTGCACACCTTTGCACAGGGTCCATCCTCCACAGGGGTCAGTGCAGGGGCAGCCCCTGGCACTGTTCATGTCACCATTTTGCAGGGACACACAGGTTTCCACAGGCCCCATACCTGCAGGCTGGGCAAACCTTCCTGACATTATGTCTCCAGGGGAGACTTGGCACCATCATCTCCCAGGAGTGTGTTATTGCTGGGGTGCAGACATTTGGCCAGGTGGGTGGTCCCAAGCCCGGGTCCTACCTGCCACATCCAGGTCGACGCGGTAATGTATGAGGTGGGTGTGCATGTTGCCCATGAGGTGCGTGTGCAGGCGGGTCCCGTGGCGCAGCCCCTCGGGGGTGTAGAAGGTGGCATGGATGTAGCCGGTGGCATGCATCTTGGCCTCCATCACCCCGTTGGGGTAGAAGATGAAATCCCAGATGTAGTCATAGTTGTAGACAGTCGACGTGGTCCTCAGCACCAGCGCCTGACCCTTGAGCCCCGCATAGAAATTGAAGCCACCATTGAAGTTGGAGTCGAAGTGCCGCCGGATGGGCACCCCCGTGGGCATCTCGAAGAGACAGAGGGCCCGGGGGTAGAGGACGGGGCCGTCGTCGTCGTAGTAGTGGAGGGCGTCCAGGAAGGTGGCCGTGTCCGGGCAATCGATGCCAGGGGCCAGCTCATGAGTGACGCTGCCCAAGCCCCAGCCCACGTCCAAGTACTTGGTTTGCATGCCGGCGGGCGTGTGTCCTCCGTACAGCGCCGCGGCCTCCTGCACGCTCACCTCGTAGGCTACGCGCTCACCGCCAAAGCGCACGTCCAGGACCTGCAGCCCGGAGGACGAGCGCAGGCGGAAGGAGAAGCTCCAGCCGGCGTAGCGCACCGTGTGGCCGTCTAGGCTGTAGCGCGCGCCCTTGGGCTGCACCAGGCGGGGGCCGCTCTTGGAGACGCCCAAGTCCCCGCGTAACTGGTAGGAGGAGAAGAGGGCCGCCTCGGGCAGGTTCGCTCCGTCCTTGCCTTTGGCGAGAGGGTCCTCCAAGACCACCGCGTCCACCTCTCCATCGTCGTACTTCTTAGCCAGCTCCTCGGGGCTCCGGTAGAACCTCCCGTTGTACCAGACCCGCTCCACCGTCCAGTCCCGGGGGTTCGTGCTTTCATGGTCCAGCAGAAGCTCCATCCCAGTGGGGTGCAGGAAGTAGCCTTCGATTTCCCGCTGCAGGATGAACCAAGTGCGGCGCTGGCCGGAGGCCACGCCTCGGGGTGACACGTCGGTGAAAGTCAGGCACCGCTGGGAGCAGTTTCCGAGCACAGCGCCCGCTGTGCGCATGAAAAACCGGTGCAGGGGCTTGGTGGCCTCTTGCAGCATGTGACTCAAGAGGGCGTACTCTGCCTTGGAGATGGGCCTGGAGGCCCAGGAGGCCTGGTGCCTGGGCCTGAACGGCAGGTGTCGCAGATACCGGGGCCTTGGCAGCGGCCCCACGGCAAACTCGGTGATGTTGGGCTGCTCCTGGGCTCCGAAGAAGATGACGGCACGCGCCTCCCTAACGGGAGGCTGGTGGCCTTTATCCAGAAACTTGAGCACGTGTTGCTTCTTGGGCAGCAGCATCTCAATAAGGAACACGGAGTTCTTGGCCACGGTCAGCGTGTTGGATGACTCCAGCCTCAGCTCCTTCTGGGACCAGAGGAAGCTGTGCACGGCCTTGATTTCTTGGGCACTCAGGTCCGCAAATACCCTGCCCTTATCTCCGGGGTGCCGCGGGGCGCCCTCTGCCGCAGCCAGCGTCTGCAACACCAGGATGGCAGCGCCTGCCCAGCCGAGGGCCAGGGTCTCTCGTCCCATGGCTCTGGAACGCAGCAGAGGAGATGAGCTTGGCAGTTTTGTGGGAGGAAGTGAGTGTCCCCCAGGTTGGGTCTTGGATTACCCTGGCCCTTGACCTCATGGTGTTCCCTCGGACTCACTTCCTGGCTTGCAGCCCTCCGATATGAATTCTGCTCTCTCCTCCCTGGTCTGTAACTTCCCTGGTCTGTAACCTCCCTGGTCTGTAAACCTCTTTTAGTCCCGTGGATGCTCTTACCTGTGCAGACTCCTTCTCCCCTCCTCTGTGCCTTATCTCTGCAGGGCAGAAGCGCTATCTCTCCAGCTTTAGGTCACTCAGAGATTCGCAGTGCCTCTCCCCCAAAATGCTACAGCGTGCTGGCTGTGCCATGGGTGTTGGCAGCAAAACTGTGTTTTTGATACAACACAATGTTTTTTTATACAGATAAAATTGGAAATGTAGTGTGGAAGTTCAAAGAGTTGATGGTTCTAGTGCTAATACACGGTACCACTAGGACAAGCTGTGTGACCTTGGGCAGCTTGCTTAAACTCTCTGGGCCTCCATTCTCACAACAGTGAAATGGAAAACAACAATGCAAGTAACTACTTATGGAATTGTTAGGAAAAATCAGTTGGACGATGAGGATAAAGTGTTTAGCACAAAGCCTACTTTCTAGGAAGCACTCGAGAAATGCAAACCACTCAGCGTTTTTCCCCAGTAGTCATGAAGAATGTGAGAGTCAACCATAGAGAGGGCTGAGAGCCAAAGAATTGATGCTTTTGCACCGTGGTTCTGGAGAAGACTCTTGAGAGTCACTTGGACATCAAGATCAAACCTGTCCGTCATTGGAGGAACTGCTGCTGAAGCTGAAGCTCCAATACTTTGGCCATCTGATGCAAAGAGCTGACTCATTGGAAAAGACCCTGAAGCTGGGAAAGACTGAGGGCAAGAGGAGAAGGGGACGACAGAGGATGAGATGGTTGGATGGCATCACCGACTCAATGGACATGAGTTTGTGCAAGCTCTGGGAGGTGGTGAAGGACAGGGAAGCCTGGCGTGCTGCAGCCCATGGGGTGGCAAAGAGTTGGACACAACTGAACAACAGCATGCGGATATACTCTCTGGTGTCAGATTGTTTAAACTTATGAGCCATGTAGGGTGATTTGACTGGTTCGGCTATAGACCTGTGCCCCCATAGGTGAGGGGGAGAATGGGGTGGCTGGCCCTGCCAAGCTTCTTTGGCCTCTTCAGTGATGCCCCACAGTTGTGACCACTTGGTCATCCAAGGCCAAGGCCATGAGGAGGGCACCTCAGGATGTCATCATCCCAGGGGGCAATTCGAGGTGATGTCCTTTTCCCTTCCATTCGAGGGGAGGCTGTGGTCAGGGTCTCATAGCCCACCCCCCGGAGCTGACATTACAGTCTTGACCTCTCATCTCTGGTGGGGAGTCTCAGGGACTCACGTGATCTTCTCTCCAGCCTGAAGGGGTGGGGGAGCTCTCAGGGCTGCTCAGTGAATCCAGAGCAGAAAGATAAGCTCTTGTTCTGCTATTAAGTTTTGCTCCAGCCTAGTTTCTTTTTAAAATTAGACTTGACTTTGGAAAAGTTCTAAGTTCACAGCAAAATTGAGAGAAATGTACAGAGAAATCCCGTATGCCTCCTGTTTCCCCTCCCCCACCCCCACAACCTGACCCACTAACAACATCCCTCACCAGAGTGGTACCTTTGGTACAGTCTGTGACCCTACAATGATACATCATTGTCACCCAGTAGTTTACATGATGGAGAAGGCAATGGCACCCCACTCCAGCACTCTTGCCTGGAGAATCCCATGGATGGAGGAGCCTGGTAGGCTGCAGTCCATGGGGTCGCTAAGAGTCGGACACAACTGAGCGAACTTAACTTTCACTTTTCACTTTCATGCATTGGAGAAGGAAATGGCAACCCATTCCAGGGTTCTTGCCTGGAGAATCCCAGGGACGGGAGAGCCTGGTGGGCTGCTGTCTATGGGGTCGCACAGAGTTGGACATGACTGAAGCGACTTAGCAGCAGCAGCAGCAGCAGTTTACATGAAGGTTCACTCTGGGGGCTGTACATGCTGTGGGTTTTGACAAATATGTAAAAGACTTGCATCCATCTTTATGAACCATACAGAGCAGTTTCAGGGTCCTCAACATCCTTTCCACCCCAGCTCTTCATCCTTCCCTCAAACCTGGGTGACCACTGATATCTTTACTAACCCGGGAGACCACTGATCTCTTTACTGTCTCCATAGTTTTGCCTTTTCCATCATGTCATGCCATCAGGGTGATACAGCATGCAGCCCTTTCAGACTGGCCTCTCTGGCTCAGTAATATGCATTTATGTTCCTCCATGTCTTTTTTGTGGCCAGGCCCCTTTCATCTTCCCCTCTGATGAAATTAAATTTATATTTTAAGGCAGGACAAGAAAAAAATTAAACATAGAATTTCCTCTCTGTGTTTCTTTGGACCTCCTCCCTCCCCCACTCCCTAACATGCCGTGTGTGTCTGCAGTATACGTTAACCAGAGCGCCTCAAAGATGGGGGTGCCTGCTGGACCGTAAGGATCCATTTTTTTCCTCCTTCTTTTGATGCTAGCAATGTAACCTCTTAAAGGATCACTGTTCTTTCTCAGCTCTGTAGGGGCCACGGTGACTTGCTGCTTGCTATATGTGCTTACTTGGATTATGTATCTTTGGTGAACTTAATGTAAAATATCAGTATATTATTTTGATGTATGATCCCTTTGTCTTGAAAATGTATAAGACTGTGCCTTTGACTTCTAATAAGTGGAACAGTTCTCAGAGCTTTCTGAGAATCTGTTTCCAGGGTTATAATCCTCTGTTTAACTCAATTAAAATCCCCCTTTTTCTTCTTAACTTGGTAGTTAATTGAATTTCCATCAGCTGTTTTCTTGGCAGAGTTGGCAGTCTATCAGAGGCACCTGGAGACCTCCCTAAACCGAAGCTCGGTACCAGCACAGGCTCTTTGAGTCCCACCCAGTTTTTGGTATTCCTCAGGTGCTTTGGTGAGTTCTCCGATATCTGGACATCATTGCTTTAAATGATGTCCTGAATTTTACTGGACCTATTTTTCATTCTCTTTCTTTAAGAAAAAAATTTTCTTGACTGTGCTATGCAGCATGCAGGGTTTTAATTCCCTGACTATAGATCAAACCTGTGCCCCTTGCATTGGAGGCCCAGAGTCTTAACCACCTGACCACCAGGGAAGTCCCCTGACATGTTTTTCTTGGGACTTTTCTGTTTTTCTTGGAGCCCTAAATGTGGTAACTGTACATTTCCTAGGCAGGAGACCTGTGGGAAATTCTTAGGTGGGGGCCTCGGGGAAACTTTGGCAGGAACCAGGTTGGCTGTCCTTCTTAAAGATTTGGCTTAAATTGGAAAGATTAGGTGTATATGGTCCGAACAAACTGTTTGCCAGTGAAATGAAGACTGAGCCTGCTCAACTGCAAAGGGAAAAGGACATCTGCTCCTTCCGGCCACAAGGTGCTTCCAGGTCACTGAGAACCTAGCAGAAGTGGTTAAGGGTCTATCCTCGTGATGTGTAGTGAGCCCACAGACAGTCTCAGTATAATCATTAAAAAAATCCTGCTCGCTGGGCAGGCATAACAAAGGCTGATCATCTCTCGCCCCGAGCGCCCAGGGCAGTTTTAGACTGTCAGGGAGGAACCAAGACATGTAAGAGAGTCAAAGCGACCTGTGATAACTCCTTGGGCAGCTAGATTCAGAAGCAGCACACATTTGGTCCATCACACTGTCCTCAGAAAGTGGTGCATTTCATATCTGAATCAGGCTACCAAAGTAAGAAAGGAAACTGGGTCTTGAAGGTTGATCTGCTCCCAGTTGGGCAGCTGCTCACTGGAACTCTGCACCTCCAATGCAAGGGGCACAGGTTTGATCTATAGTCAGGGAATTAAAACCCCACATGCTTCATGGCACAGCCAAGAAAAGTTTTTTCTTACAGAAAGAGAATGAAAAATAGATCCAGTAAAATTCAGGACATGAATTCATGTAATTGGAATGAAGCTGGTGCTTGCAGGTACTAATCTTCACTCTTAAATGGCCAGGATGGAGCTTTTTTGACATTCTAGAAAAAGCCACCTTGATAAAAGACCTTTTCAAAATTCTGACCCTGAGAGAATAAAAATATTCCTCAGAGGATGCTTGAAGGAAGTTATAACTCATACTATGTCCTTGAAACATAAACATAGCTCACATTACCTGAGACGACAGCCTTAGCTCAATTAGTAGAACTTAAAACTAAAAGGAGAAAAGAGGAGGGAAAGAGGCTTTTAAAAACTCAAGTAGGAAAATTATGACATCTCTATCTGTGTCTGGATGTGTTTGTCTGTGTGTGCATTTATAAATATGGTATGTCCCTACCTCTGGATAGTGTTATCAAAATTAATTTGTAAAAGAGCTCTATTTGACTTAAAGGTAAATGCTTACAAATCAAATATTTCTAAATGTAACTTTAGCCCACTTCTTAAAGGATAATGTGATCCAGGATTAACTTTTAATGACTAAGAACCAGTTTAAATTGGTAGTTTAATTAACACAGACATGTCTTTAGAGTCTCACCATTAAGTATAATACTTTTATTGTACCTTGGTTAACTGAAAATTGATAAACTCATATTATTTCTGTTCCAAAATTTGTAATGAGATAATTAATGGTATGATGATATTTTCATAAGTAATAGAAGAGAGATAAGGGGATAAAGCCTTTTGGGTAAACTTTCTTAAGATAATATGTTTTATGGTGTGTCTACCTAAGAACAATTTCTTCAGACCTCTGATGACTTGAAACTTCAGAGTTCTGCTAAATTAAATGATAGAAATTCTTTGAATGTCTAGATCATTTTTAAAAATTTACTTATTTATTTGGCTGTACTGGGTCTTAGTTATGGCATGTGGGATCTTTAGTTGCAGCTTGTGAGATCTAGTTCCCTTGATCAGGGATCAAACTTGGGCCTCCTGCATCGGGAGCATGGAGTCTGAGCCACTGGACAACTGGGGAAGAACATAGATCATTGTTAATAAGATAAAATATGGAAGCGTTAATTGCTAAAGAAGTCTGTTTTTACTTACTTTTGACCTCTTATTCCAGAGAGACTTAATATGTTTGAAACTGTTAATAAATATATTTTGTGCTTTATTGAAAGATTGTGAAATGGCATATATTTCTAGAAATTAATTTTTAAAAGGGAATCTTCAGCAAAGAGTTTTTGGCATGATTAAGACTAAGATTAGATTTAATTAAATAAATGAATTTTAATATTAAAAGTGAAATGATGTAAAACTAGACCTTTTTTCTCTGCTGTGAGGGCAAAGTTTTGTTTTGAAATATTGATCTGCTTCTGCTTTTGGTAACAGATTACAAAGTTTCTTTACTAGTAACTTCCTACACTTGCCTTTGAAATCTTTTGTTATTATTTTATTAATAGTTTTATGAATAAATATTGTTTAATAGTTACTAATGATCCTCCTTTGTCAAACGCTTAAAACCTTTGATATCTTTGACAAACTTTCTCAAATCAAACTTTAAATGAAATTCTTTTGACTGCTAGCTAACTTTGGGATGCTTCTGAGGGCTCCTGAACATCTCAAAGAGCGATATTAAAATAATTTGGCTTATTTGGTATATTAAATTACATAGGAAGCATTGTCAAATGAGTAACAAAAAAATCTTCTAAAGCTCTATTTTATAAGTAAATATTATTAATATAAAAGTTCTAGAAATTATATGAAGTTCCTAAAATTTGAAATGTCCTGGTATGCTGTCAGTCATATTTCTAGTTATTGTCTTGAAATGTTGTATGTCACAACAAATTTCCTTGACCATTGCATTGTGATCAGGTCTTTAACCATGCTCCTCAAGTCTTTGTCATTTATAGAGAGTTATTGTCTTAACCTGATGCTTTTCAAAAATGCCTGTAGGGAGATTTTCTGCTCCCAAAATAAGTTAGACTTGGTAGCGAAAGGACTCCCACCTTGTATGAGGGTTATTTTAGAAACAGCTCTCTCGTGTAAGGCTGCTGAAGATGTAGTGATAGGGTCTCCTTTAACTGCTTATGTCCCACATTCAGTTAAGTCTCTTCTAAACTCCTGCCACACTCAGCCCAATTCTTTAAGCCAGCTAACTTTTAAAGAAGTTGTTGCTTTCTCTTCCCAATATGACCTTGGTTTGATGTAATAGCATTAACCTTGCAACTTTGCTTCCAGAACCACAGGAAGAAAGCAAATATGATCACATCTTGTTAGCGGTTTATTGTCTTCCTCCCAGGAATGACTTATAAGAAGCCCCTATTGATAAGGCTGATCTAATTTAATTTACAGATGGGTCCTACTTATGGGATGAATGGGATATTATCAAGCCAGATATACAGTAAGATCCACAATGGACATAATTGAAAACTTTTATTTACCAGAAACAAAGTCAGCACCACAAGCCAAATTAATTGCCTTAACTCTAGCTTGTCAACTAGCTAAAGACCAGGTAACAAATATTTATACTGATGTTCGGTATGCTTTTTTCCATTGCATCTTTGGAATGCTATGAAAGCAATGAGGTTTTAAACCTCTTCATGACATCTTATAAAAAAATAGAAAACAGGTTGAAGAGTCATCAATCACAATCAGTTCAGTTCAGTCGCTCAGTTGTGTCTAATTCTTTGTGACCCCATGGACTGCATGATAATAGATTAATGGATAAAAGATTAGTGGATAAATGGATTAATCATGATACAATTGCCAAAACAGCAATTATGAAAACAACAGAGCATTCCAAATTTGGCACTGTGGAAGTTGAAGGAAATCAACTTGCTGATGTTGCAGCCAAATGGGCAGCTTTAAATTATTCACCCTGTCCAGCCTCCAGAATGTCCACTGCTCTCTGTTAACCCTGCAAACTCAATGAAAGATTTATTTCTATGGGTCAAGAAATCACCACTAAAGAGAGACAGATTAGGCAACAAAAAGGGGAAATTTTGATATGGGTTAGACCTGATGAAACAAAAAATAGTTTCGTAGACATGTGTGTGGTTAGTCACTCAGTTGTGTCCAATTTTTTGTGATCCCATGGACTATAGCCCGCCAGGCTCCTCCATCCATGGGGATTCTCCAGGCAAGAATACTGAAGTGGGTTGTCATACCCCACTCCAGAGGATCTTTTGGACCCAGGGATCAAACCTGCATCTCTTATGTCTCCTGCATTGTAAGCAAATTCTTCACCTGCTGAGGCACCTGAGATGCCTTTTAATAGACATATTGAAGCCCAGTGGCTGTTATTCCAGTGTGTATGTTCTTTAACCCATTGGGCATCTGAAAAAGTAGTTTTATGGGGAAAACAATATTTTGGAACATTTCACCTACAGTGGTGCAGAGAAAATATATTATTGATAGGGTCTTATTGAGATACTTAAAAAATTGGTAACTCCTTTTACAGCAGGCCCTTAGGAAATGAAAAGTGTCGTGGATTACAACCTAATTTTGTTTATTGGAAAGGACATCAGATGAAAAATTCTTTGCAGCCACGACAGATAGAAATTTGTCAAATATTATGAACTAAGCCATGCACAGCCAAACTGAAAGATAGTAACTCATGGATTCACATCTCTCATTTTAAAAATATCACTCTACCTGAAGAGACTTTGATCCCTGTTTCTAGCACCTGGATTTAACTAAGACAAGCATCATCAAGCTAGGATGAGAAGATGACAGAAGTAGCAGACAGCTGATCCAACAGTCCAGATGAGAGCTTTAAGACCCATCCTACCAGTTCAGTTGTACTGTTTACCAAATGTCTATTTCCTTTTTAAAATGAAAAGTGATTGTTTTATTTCTAGCTATATTTTTACCCCAATGTTTAGGATGGATAGAAAACTCCTTAGCAACGTTGTCACAAAATGTAGTTACTGGGGGCAATTTAACTGATGGCTGGATTTGTCATCAAATTCCTAGGTCAACATAAGGTCAATATAAGCCCCTCATAACTTTTGCCACTGACTTTTCAGATGTTTCTATAATCTATAAAAATTTTTCCCATTGCATATACCTCTACTTTGGTTTACTATGTTCAGTTAGTCTACTCAGTTCTGTGTTTCTGTGATGAGCTAGAGATGTTGCAGAATTAAACGTCTGTTGATTTCTAAAACTGCTTCTCAGGGGGAAACTTATGCTTTACCCAGACAATGCTGTGCTTTCATACCAGAGAGTCTTCTGATGTAACCATCTAGTGGCACATATAAAATCAGATTTCTGCATTGAGGAATCCCCTTTCTGGTCTAAATGAAATCTTGGGTAAATGGTTCAGTTCTGGGGCTTCATAGCTTACATCTCTGCTTCTGACTCAGCGATTGTTGTTGGCTGTCCTGACTGTGTTCTGCGGCACTTAGAGAGCAGTAATCTCTCGTGCATCCCAGTGTGCTGTGCTGGTGTGTTCAGCCGTGTCTGACTCTTTGGGACCCCATGGACTTCAGCCCACCAGGCTCCTCTGTCCTTGGAATCTTCCAGGCAAGAATACTGGAGTGGGTTCCTATTGCCTTCTCCAGGGGGTCTTTCTGACCCAGGAATCGAGCCTGCGTCTCCTGCGGCCCCTGCATTTCAGGTGGATTCTTTACCTGCTGAGCCGTCAGGGAAAACTCCACCTAAAATAATGATGCTGAATGACTATTGATCATATCTATTATTCTGTATAAAATAGTGACCACGCACGGTGCACATACAGAGTAAAATTGGCATAAATCCCATTGTACAGCTTAGAGTTGACTGTCAGTCCGTGGCAAGCGTTCTATTAGCCTAACCCCCTGAAAGGTAAGAAAGAACTGGGGTATTAAGATGGGGCATTGGGGGACATGATAGATACAGGGCAGGTAAGCAACTACCGTGGTATTGGGGGACCAAATACTGGCTCGCCTAATGCTTTCTATCAAAAGATTACTGATGAAAGCAAGGGTGGGGATGATGAAATAAAATTTACATTTCAAGCCAGGACAAGAAAAAGTTAAACATAGAAGTTGCTGTGGTTTTTTTTTGGCCTCTTTCCTCTCTCTCCCACTTGCTAATGTGCCGGGTGCGTCTGCATTACTCATTAACCAGAGCTCCTCAAAGATGGGAGTGCCCGCTGGACCGTAAAGATCCACTTTTTCCCCTTTTCTGATGCTATCAATATAACCTCTTAAAAGATCACTGTTCTTTCCTAGTTCTTTAGGGGCCATGGTGACTTGCAGCTTGCTTTATATGTGCTTACCTGGACTATGTATCTTTGGTGAACTGTTTGTAAAATATATTATTTTGATGGATGATCACTTTGTCTTGAGGATGTATATGGCTGGGCATTCGACTTCTAACAAGTAAAAGAGTTCTTAGAGCTTTCTGAGAATCTGCTTCCTGGGTTATAATCCTTGGTTTAGCTCAAATAAAATCTCCCTCTTTTTCTTCTTAACTTGATATTTAACTGAATTTTCATCCACAGGTCTTTTCCCCAAATTGCCTTCTGCTCTGCTAAGGAGGGAGATGTGGTCCTGTAAACTGAGCTTGGCTATTCATTTGCCCTTTCCCGGTACAGTCCTCGGTCGCAGTGTCCAGATGGGTGGCAGGTGAGGTGGACGATGGCAATGAAGCCGTGGCAGAGGGGAGAACCCAGTGGCCAGTGAGACCTCCACGCCAGAAGATGCGAAACATCCCCTCTCCTGCCCGTGGCTCATCCCCAGCGCCTGGAGAACAGCGGCCACCTCCTGGCTGCACCTGTCCCATTTCAGCCCTGGGTGGTGTGTGCCTTGGGGTGATCCCACTGGGTTCTCACCCGTCCCTTTGGCCCCCCTCCTCTTGTGTCTGTGTTCCTTCTGAGCCCCCGCTCCATGCCCACCTTCCCTCACTGGCCCCCTCCGCTCCCGTTTGCCCCTGCTTCGCTCTCCCGGAACACCCTCCCCGCCCAGAGCATACCTGTGTGCTCGGCTCTGGGCTTGCGTCGGCTGCAGCCTTTGTCTCTGACTCCTTGAACTTTATGGCTGGACCTTGCCCCGGGGGGAGGGCCGGGGTGAGGCTTGTGCTGACCAAGGTGGTGACCTATGGCTCAGGAAGCCCCGCAGTGGGCAGGGGCAGTGCAATAGGAAGGGTGTGGGTCTCTGGTGGCAGTGACCCAGCGGCTCCTGTTACCCCAAGTTCCGAGGATGGAAACTCCCCAGTCTTTCACCACTTCAGCAGCTGCGCCCACTTCTGTTTTCCCCAAAACACCCATGCCGTCGATGCCTCCCTGTCATTCCTCCTGCTGAAGTGGCACTTTTCGCTAGAGTTGCCTGTGTATTCTCTGCTATGATCTGCATTGGGTCATAGTCTGTTAGAGTAGGTGGTGAGTGTCAGAGGTCAGAGATAAAGACAAGGAGAAATTTACTAGCAAGTACTTGCCAAAGGGGGCTTCCCAGGTGGTTCAGCAGTAAAGAATCCCGCAATGCAGGAGACTTGGGTTTGATCCCTGGGTTGGGAAGATTCCCTGGAGAAGGAAATGGCAACCCACTCCAGGATTCTTGCCTGGAGAATCCTATGGACAGAAGAGACTGGAGGGCTACTGTCTAAGGGATTGCAAAGAGTCGGACATGACTGAGTGACTAACTTTCACTTTCATACAGTTCATGAGGTTCTCGCGGCAAGTATACTGGGGTGGTTTGCCATTCCCTCCTCCAGTGGATCATGTTTTCTCAGAACTCTTTGCTATGATCCATCCACATTCGGTGGCCCTACATGGCATGGCTCATAGCTTCATCAAGTTACAGAAGCTCCTTCGCCACGACAAGGTCGAGATCCTTGAATGGGGTCAAGAACCAACAGTTAGAACCCTGCATGGAACAACTGATTGGCTCAAGATTGACAAAGGAGTATGACAGGGCTGTCTGTTGTCACCATGTCTTTTTTAACATATACACTGAGCACATCATGAGAAATGCCAGGCTGGATGAGTTACAAGCTGGAATCAAGATAGGTGGGAAAAACATCAACAACCTCAGATATGTGGATGATACCACTCTAATGGCAGAAAGCAAAGAGGAACTAAGGAGCCTCTTGATGAGGGTGAAGGAGGAGAGTGAAAAAGCCTGCTTAAAGCTAAATATTAAAAAAAGTAAGATCATGGCATCCGGCCCCATTACTTTATGACAAATAGAGGGGGGACAAGATGGAAGTAGTGTCCGATTTCCTCTTCTTGGGCTCTAAGATCACTGTGGATGGTGACTACAGCCATGAAATCAGAAGACAAACCTAGACAGTGTGTTGAAAAGCAGATACATCACTCTGCCGACAAAGGTAATGTCAAGGCTATGCTCTTCCGAGTGAACTGGACCATAAAGAAGGCAGAGTGCCAAAGAATTGATGCCTTCGAACTATGGTGCTGGAGAAGACTCCTGAGAGTCCCTTGGACTGCAAGGAGATCAAACCAGTCAATCTTTTTTTTTTTTTTCAAACCAGTCAATCTTAAGGGAAATCAGCCCTGAATGCTCATTGGAAGGACTGATGCTGAAGTTGAAACTCCAGTATTTTGGTCATCTGATGTGAACAGCTGACTCATTGGAAAATTCCCTGATGTTGGGAATGATTGGGAGCAGAAGGAAAAGAGGGTGTTAGAGATGAGATGGCTGGATGGCATCACTGATGCAATGGACATGAACTTGGGCAAACTTCAGGAGATAGTGAGGGACAGAGAGGCCTTGCGTGCTGCAGTCCATAGGGTTGCAAAGAGTTGGATATGACTGGCCCACTGAACAACAACGAAATTAAGTATTCAGAATAGGGATATCTATAGAGACAAAAGTAAATTAGTAGTTGCTTCAGGCTGGGGAGCAGAGGTTGTGTAAGTGGTGCAACCTAATGGGTGTAGGTTTTCTTTTAGAAGTGATGAAAATATTCCAAAATTGACTCTGGTGAGGGCTGCACATATTTGTGAATATACTAAAACCCATTGAATTATTCACTTTGTGGGTGAATTGTATAGTATGTGAATGCTATCTCAAAAAGCTGTTTTTAAAAATAGTGAGAGGGACTACTATCTAGAAACACACACAAAACTCCTAAAAATCAGCCAGAAATAGGAAATCATTCCAAAGGGAACATGAGTGAAGAATCACAAGGGCATGTGATAAGATTCCCATATGTAGTAGTTATTGGTGGTTTAGTTGCTAAGTCGTGTCTGACTCTTGCGACTGCATGGACTGTAGCCTGCCAGGTTCCTCTGTCCATGGGATTCTCCAGGCGAGACTACTGGAGTGGGTCACCATTTCCTTCTCCAGTAGTAGTAATTATTAGAGCAGAGCAGATTATTCAACAACAAGATGTAGTTTTATACCCACTGCTGGTGGGAATGAGAAAGCCACATGGCATGGAGGATGCCATGTGCTGGCAGATGTAGGGAAATAGGCTGGTGGGAGGGCATGCTCATCATACAGGCCTTCTGGAGCACCGACCCCAGTACGTGGGCACATCACAGAGTAGAAACAGCCTCGGGAGCAGGTACCACTGCAGGGCTCACTCCTGGAGGATGAAGAATGGTGAGGCTACCACTTACTTTTGTGTGGGCAAGGAGGGAGGGTGAACGAGCGTGCATGTCACATTTTTATTTGAAGGAGTACACAAAATGTCCATAGAAAGATAATAATCTTACAGAGTAGCACAGAACAGGGACTTCCCTGGTGGATCAACAGTAAAGAAGCTGCTGTCAATGCAGGAGATACAGGTTCAATCCCTGGGTCAGGAAGATCCCCTGGAGAAGGGAATGGCAACCCACTCCATACCCTTGCCTGGAGAATTCCATGGACAGAGCATTCTGATGAGCCACAGTCCATGGGGCCGCAAGGAGTCGGACATGGCTGAGAGACTAACACTTTCCCTTTGCACCACTTTTCCCCAGTTCACCGCACTCTCTGCCTACTGGTCCTTCCTGCACGTGACCTTGACTTCTGAGGTGCAGTTCCTCCCCTCTTGGTGTTAATGATTGGTGACAGCTACAGATAACACTTGAGCAAAGATCCTGTCCTCTCAGTTCTGGGCTGCCCTCCCCCTTAAAGGGGCAGAAGCAATGGCTTTGGGGATGATGATGTTGTAGGAACAGGATGTCTGGTCTTGAGGAGGGGCAGCATGACAGGTGAGGAAGGATTCGGTGTTTGTGGTTAGTGGGTCAGAGTTCACAGCTTACAATCTTCCCCTTGCTCACTCTTGATAGCTTATTTTCAGAGGAGTCAACACATCAGACATCATGTGAGAAAACCCGGGGTGTTTCCATAGAACCAGCAGAAAGAAATTGTTTGGCAGGTGCCGCCCCAGCTAAGTCACCAGGTTAGCTCTCCAGGCAAATGAGGCCACCATCACAGGTTTCATCCCTCGTTAGGGAAGACTGGTTCACAAATTGAAAAGTCTACTGTTTTCATCGGGAGTCCTGGCACTATTTGGTCTCCAAAATCACTGTGGACGGTGACTGTAACCATGAAATTAAAAGACACTTGCTCCTTGGAAGGAAAGTTGTGACAAATATTTTTGTTGTTGCTGTTGTTCAGCTAAGTCATCTCTGACTCTTTGCGACCCCATGGACTGCAGCACACCACGCTTCCCTGTCCTTCACGATCTCCCAGAATTTGCTCAAACTCATGTCTGTTGAGTCAGTGATGCTATTCTACCATCTTATCCTCTGTTGTTCCCTTCTCTTGCCCCCTATCTCTCCCAGCATCAGGGTCTTTTCTAATGAGTTGGCTCTTTGCATCAGGTGGCCAATGTATTGGAGCTTCAACTTCAGCATCAGTCTTTCTAATGAATATTCAAGATTGATTTCCTGTAAGACTGACTGGTTTGATCTCCTTGCTGTCCAGTGTTAATCACACAGTTGTGTCTGACTCTTTGTGACCCCAGGTACTGTAGCCCACCAGTCTCCTCTGTCCATGGAATTCTCCAGGCAAGAATACTGGAGTGGGTTGCCATTTCCTTCTCCAGGGGATCTTCCCAACCCAGGGACTGAAACTGGGTCTCCTGCATTGCAGGCAGACTCTTTACTGATTGAGCCACCAGGGGGAGGATTGACTGGTTTGATCTCCTTGCAGTCCAAGGGACTCTCAAGAGTGTTCTTCAGCACCACAATCTGGAAGCATCAATTCTTTGGTCCTCAGCCTTCTTTATGGTTCAATTCTCACATCCATACATAACTATTGAAAAAACCATAGCTTTGACTATGCAGGCCTTTGTCAGCAGACTGATGTCTTTGCTTTTTAATATGCTGTCTAGTTTACTCATAGCTTTTCTTCTAAGAAGCAATTGTCTTTTAATTTCATGGCTGCTGTCACCATTCGAAGTGACTTTGGAGTCCAAGAAAATAAAATCTGTCACCAGTTCCACTTTACCCCTTCTTTTTGCCATGAAGTGATGGGATCGGATGCCATGATCCTCATTTTTGAATGTTGAGTTTTTAAGCCAGCTTTTTCTCTCTCCTCTTTCATCCTCATCAAGAGGCTCTTTAGTTCCTCTTTTCTTTTTGCCATTAGAGTGGTATCATTGGCATATCTGAGGTTGTTGATATTTCTCCTGGCAATCTTGATTCCAGCTTGTGCTTCATTCAGCCTGGGATTTCACATGATGTACTCTTCATGTAAGTTAAATAAGCAGAGTGACAGTATACAGCCTTGACATACTTCTATCCCAGTTTTAACCAGTCGATTATTCCATGTTCAGTTCTAACTATTGCTTCTTGACCTGCATACAGGTTTCTCAGGAGGCATGCAAGGCGTTCTGGAATTTCCATCTCTTAAAGAGTTTTCTACAGTTTGTTGAGATCCACACAGTCAAAGGCTTTAGCATAGTCGATGAAGCAGAAATAGACGTTTTTATGAAATTCCCTTGCTTTTTCTATGATCCAATGGGTGTTGGCAATTTGATCTCTGGTTCCTCTGTCTTTTCTATATCCAGCTTGTACATCTGGAAGTTCTCAGTTCCAGTACTGTTGAAGCCCAGCTTGAAAGATTTTGAGCATTACCTTGCTAGCATGTGAAATGAGCACAATTACATGGTGGTTTGAGCATTCTTTGGCACTGCCTTTCTTTGGGATTGAAATGAAAACTAAACTTTTCCAGTCCTGTGGCCATTGCTGATTTTTCCAAATTTACTGACATATTGACTGCAACACTTTAACAGTATTGAAAGGTTGTTGCTGAATGATAAGACGCCGGGAGTCTTGGCCTCCGGAGGAGACGAATTCAATCCGGGGCCAGAGCCGAGGCTGGATCGCTCAGAGCTTTTGTGCAATCAAGTTTTATTAAAGTATAAAGGAGATAGAGAAAGCTTCTGACATAGGCATCAGAAGGGGACAAAAGAGTACCCCCCTCCTAGTCTTTAGCTGTGTGTTATATAGTCACTCGCAGTCTGTTAATGAAAAGAATGTCATACAATTTAGAATGGCACCAGATAATTCATCCCTAGCCATAAAACGATTGACTTGAATCTTGTAGAAGGGCAGAATACCAACAAATAGTTTCATTTACATAGATTAGGGGAACAATACCTGAGTAAGTAAATTAGGCCATTTGGCGGAACCAACTTGAAGATAGAGTCTGGGGTTCATTAACATAGCTTAAGACAACATTTCCGTAGGAAAAAGAAATGTATTGGTTAACTCAAGGTTTGAGAGTAGTTAGCTTCAGGTGAGACCAGGTGTCATGGCAACACAGCACTTTAAGAGAAACCTCCTTTTAAATTTGTATAGAGAAGGAAAGACATATCGCTGGTTTGTTTCTTCCTGCCGCTTAAGAGAGATAAAAATGTCTGGCACCTGCAGCCTCTTTTTTTCCATTTGGAGACCCCTGGCCTTCCTGCCTGTTACCCTCTCAGTATCATCTTTTAGGATTTGAAATAGTTCAGCTGGAATCCCATCACCTCCAACTAACTCTGTTCCTCATAATGCTTCTTAAAGCTTACTTGACTTCACACTCCAAGATGTCTGGCTGTAGGTAAGTGACCATACCACTGTGGTTATCTGGGTCGTTAAGACGTTTTTCGTATAGTTCTGTGTATTCTTGCCACCTCTTCTTAATCTCTTCTGCTTCTGTTTGGTCCTTACCATTTCTCTCCTTTATCGTATCCATCTTTGCATGAAATGTTCCCTTGATATCTCCAACTTTCTTGAAGAGCTATCTAGTCTTTCTCTAATCATAGGTTTCAGTGAAGCTATGAGCCACACCATGCAGAGCCACCCAAGGTGGACAGGTCATAGTGGACAGTTCTGACAAAACATCACCCACTGAGAAGGGAATGGCAAACCACCCCAGTATTCTTGCCTTGGGAGCCCCATGAAGGGTATGAAAAGGTAAAAACATATGACACCAGGAGATAAGTTGCCAGGCTGGAATGTGTTCAAGATGCTACTGGGGAAGAGCAGAGAAATAGTTGTTGAATAAATGAAGAGGCTTGGCCAAAGCAAAAACAGCACTCAGATGTGGATGTGTCTGGTGGTGAAGGCAAAGTCTCATGCTGTAAAGAACAATATTGCATAGGTACCTGGAATGTTAGGTCCATGAATCAAGGTGAATTGCATGCAGGCAAGCAGGAGATGGCAAGAGTGAACATTGACATCTTAGGAGTCAGGGAACTAAAATGAGATATCTGAGTTGCCTGTAAAATGGGAAAATCACTTTAAATCTTTAACAGCACAAGGGAAACAGCATGGTTGTTTCACTGGTGGGTCAACTGTTGGAAATAGAATCCGCTTGCTATTGGAAAATGGTGGCATATAATCTTGTCACTGCTAAACTGCTGACAATTACTAGGGAAGGTAAAAGTAGTCAATTTGCTGAGTCACATGTAGTATATCAGGCTCTAAAACAAGAGAATTTAACTGAATGTCATATATACACATTATTCCAATATTTTGGCCACCTGATGCAAAGGGCTGATTCATTAGGAAAGACCCTGATGCTGGGAGAGATTGAGGGCAAAAAGAGAAGAGGGCGATTGCCGGGAGCCAACACATGAGACCCTAACCATGACAAGGCCATGAGGGAGAAGACCTGGTGGGCAAGGCGGATCAGGTATTCAGGGGTTTCGAAAAGGCCAGCTCACGAGATCCCACCCATGACAAGGTCACGAGGAGAAAGCCTGACAGGCAAGGCGGATCAGGTGTTCAGGGATTTCAAAAAGCTGCCCTGGCGCTCACCTTAAAGATGATATCTGTCTTTCTGATGCCTGCCTCAATGGACTACTCTCTGATTTTTGTGCCACAGGCAGAAGGCCTTCCCCGATCTCTTCCCAAATAAGAATCAATTTAGAACTTTAATCAATAACTTTCCCAGGTGGTGGTATATTATGAGATTATCCAGGGTGAAAGGAGTGTGTTAATTTAAACTCCTTTGCTGGTAGTTAGTTAATCAAATGCATTTATGCCCTTGGTACTAATATGCATGATTGCTTATAATATCCTAATCATAAAATAGCATAAAGAACCTGATTATATAAAAGCCCTAATAGACAGAGAGCCTTTCTAAGGGGTAAAGGAGTCCTATTAGAAAACATAAGAAAAATTATTCTATAGGTGGTTATTGGGTTGAGATTTGTTTGCTGTGTTTTGCTTGCTGTGTTTTTGCTTCTAATGTGCTAAGGTTGTGTTATAGAAACCATTGTTAATATAGTTAAAGATCTAGAGAAACAAGGACTTAGCCTTAGTGTGGTAACAATGAGATGGTTGTTAATTGTCAGCCAGGAGTGCTAGGCAGAAGCTGCGTCACCAAAGTTGCAGAGTCAGTATGGGGTAAACTTCTAAGATAAATGCAACGGACAACTTTTGCAGAAGGATTAATTTTTGTATTAACAAGGATATAATTCTACTCTGTACTATTTCCCTATGAGACTGCTACCTTTCAGTTAAGGTCACCATAGAAACAGAAAATAGGTTTACATTCACCTGACCTGCATAAAATGTTAATAGGCCCCAAGGCCAGAAGAGAATGTACAAGACCCTCATAAACAAAGAAGTATGCAGAAAACACCCTGGTTTTGTGAAGGACAAGCTGATGTAATGTTAAACTATCTTCCCCTTAGAAATGTACTAACTTAGGGTATAAAACTATGGTAAAAAATAAAGCATTGCCAGACTCTGCCAGACCCTGCAAACACCCCCATCTGGTCATTCACTCTCTCTCTCTCTCTCTTTCTCTTTCTCTCCCTCGCAGACTTGGCCCTATTAAGGCTAGTCTCACGTGTCTTTTCTCTCTCTCGCCGACGCCGTTCATCCTGAGGGTACCCCCTGGATCCTGCCGAGGCTGGACCCTGGCAAGTGGCGCCTGAACAGGGACCTGAAGGTAATCCCCCCATTGTTCAGTATTCGGGATGGCTAGGACCCCAGTAGGACGCTGCAGGCCCCCTGCATAAGATAGTAGGGTGAGGAAAGTGGGTAGGCTTTAGGTTTCTTCTTTAAAACCCCACTAGGGTGCTACAGGCCCCCCTGCATAAGAAAGGTAGGGTAAGAAAAGCAGGTACGTTTCAGTTTCCATCTTCTCTAAATTAAGCCTCTTCCTTTTTTCTCTTTTTTTCTTCTAATTAGTAACAAAAATGGGTAACAGTGAGTCAAAAGAAAGACAGCTTTTTATTGGAACCATAATGCAACTCCTTAACCACAGAAGAATTAAAGTTAAAAAGACCAGTGTTCAGTCCTTTTCTACCTTCTCCCATGTCATTGTGGCTACTGCCAGAACGGGAGAAGCCTATAAAGATGTAGTTCAACATCTTTTTGCCTGTTTTTCCTACTTAGAAATGCCAAAATCAATTAAGACAGACAATGCTCCAGCTTATACATCTAAGTCCTTTAAAAATTTCTGTGCCCAATTCGGTATATCCCACTCTATAGGAATTCCTTACAATCCCCAGGGACAAGCAATTGTAGAAAGGGCACATCAGACACTCAAAACACAAATCTCTAAGTTACAGGAAGGGCAGTTCAAATAGTTCTCCACTCCACATTTTGCAGCATGCCCTCTTTGTGCTCAGTAACCTTAATGCTGATCAAGCCGGCTTAACAGCTATGTTCCGTCCCTGGAACCCAGAACAAAAAGACATGAAACCTTTAGTAAAGTGGAAAGACCTCCTTTCCGGACTATGGAAGGGACCTGATCCCTTGCTAACCAGTGGGCGAGGGTATGCTTTTATTTTCCCACAGGGTGCTGACTTGCCAATTGAGATCCCAGGCAGACTGATTCGCCTTGTCGCAGTCCCCCAGATCTCCGGTTCCCTCGCAGCCTCAACCATAAAGGAGGAGGAGCACTCCTCTGCCCTTACCTCGGCCTAGAAGGTCCAGCAGACTCTGAAACAACCGGCAACGGAGAGCCCAGAAGAACAAATGGAAACCACCAGGACGTCCCGCGCGGGCGACTCAACAAGCCTCCATACCCACATGGGGGCAAGTTAAGTCACTCTGTCATCAAGCACAGGGACTAGCTTCCCTGCAGGGATCTTCAGCCTCTCCCGAAAGGGTTTTTATTGCCATGCTTGCTTTACGGTCTTGTCAGAACTCTCCGGCACAGCATTCAGAAGCTTGCGACTGAGATCCATCCGGCTGTCTTAAAAAGGTAAAAAAAGGGAGAGATGCCGGGAGCCAACAGGCTAGACCCTACCCATGACAAGGCCATGAGGGAGAAAACCTGGCGGGCAAGGCGGATCAGATGTTCAGGGATTTCAAAAAGCTGCCCCTGGCGCTCACCTTAAAGATGATATCTGTCTTTCTGATGCCTGCCTCAATGGACTACTCCCTGATTTTTGTGACACAGGCAGAAGGCCTTCCCTGATCTCTTCCCAAATAAGAATCAATTTAGAACTTTAATCAATAACTTTCCCAGGTGGTGGTATTTTATGAGATTATCCAGGGTGAAAGGAGTGTGTTAAACTCCTTTGCTGGTAGTTAGTTAGCCAAATGCATTTATGCCCTTGGTACTAATATGCATGATTGCTTATAATATCCTAATCATAAAATAACATAAAGAACCTGATTATATAAAAGCCCTAATAGACAGAGAGCCTTTTTAAGGGGTAAAGGAGTCCTATTAGAAAACATAAGAAAAATTATTCTATAGGTAGTTATTGGGTTGAGATTTGCTTGCTCTGTTTTGCTTGCTGTGTTTTTGCTTCTAATGTGCTAAGGTTGTGTTATAGAAACTATTGTTAATATAGTTAAAGATCTAGAGAAACAAGGACTTAGCCTTAGTGTGGTAACAATGAGATGGTTGTTAATTGTCAGCCAGGAGTGCTAGGCAGAAGCTGCCTCACCAAAGTCGCAGAGTCAGTATGGGGTAAACTTCTTAGATAAATGCAACGGACAACTTTTGCAGAAGGATTAATTTTTGTATTAACAAGGATATAATTCTACTCTGTACTATTTCCCTATGAGACTGCTACCTTTCAGTTAAGGTCACCATAGAAACAGAAAATAGGTTTACATTCACCTGACCTGCATAAAATGTTAATAGGCCCCAAGGCCAAAAGAGAATGTACAAGACCCTCATAAATAAAGAAGTATGCAGAAAACACCCTGGTTTTGTGAAGGACAAGCTGACGTAATGTTAAACTATCTTCCCCTTAGAAATGTAGTAATTTAGGGTATAAAACTATGGTAAAAAATAAAGCATTGCCAGACTCTGCCAGACCCTGTAAACACCCCCATCTGGTCATTCACTCTCTCTCTCTCTCTTTCTCTTTCTCTCCCTCGCAGACTTGGCCCTATTAAGGCTAGTCTCACGTGTCTTTTCTCTCTCTCGCCGACGCCGTTCATCCTGAGGGTACCCCCTGGATATTGCCGAGGCTGGACCCTGGCAAGTGGCGCCTGAACAGGGACCCGAAGGTAATCCCCCCATTGTTCAGTCTTCGGGACGGCTAGGACCCCAGTAGGACGCTGCAGGCCCCCTGCATAAGATAGTAGGGTGAGGAAAGTGGGTAGGCTTTAGGTTTCTTCTTTAAAACCCCACTAGGGTGCTACAGGCCCCCCTGCATAAGAAAGGTAGGGTAAGAAAAGCGGGTACGTTTCAGTTTCCTTCTTCTCTAAATTAAGCCTCTTCCTTTTCTCTCTTTTTTTCTTCTTCTAATTAGTAACAAAAATGGGTAACAGTGAGTCAAAAGAAAGACAGCTTTTTATTGGAATCATAATGCAACTCCTTAACCACAGAAGAATTAAAGTTAAAAAGACCAGTGTTCAGTCCTTTTCTACCTTTGTCCAAGAGCAATGTCCTTGTTTTCCAGAAGAGAGCAGTTCTCCTGAGTTCCTTTTCCCTCCTGCCCTCCACCTGGGTGCCCTTTCCAATGAGATCTCTTGCTTTGTCAGCACATGTGTCTCCTCCGACAATTCATTTATAAGAGCTCAGTTACGGGCCCTAGAAGGGGTCCCCCTTCCTGCAACTGGTGGGGACTCTTCTCCACTGAGACTGACATCCTGACCACTCGGGGTACTCAGAGGCCAGCTTGCCTGCCAATGGACCAGACCCAGCGGCCACAACTGGGACCCTTTTGTCCCTGGTCTCCTCCTGATGCAGACAACTGGCCAGAGTGCCCTGACCAGTAAGGAACAAGAGACTTTATTGACCTCTCTCCCCTTCCCTCTCTCTTTCCTCTCCTTAGCCCTTCCTGTTTTTCTAATGCCCCAGTCCTGGATGCAGGAATTTGGTCGAAGGGCCTCAGTTTGAGCTGAGGATTGGAGACTGATCACCTCCTCTTGGCAGAGAACTCGAATTCCGGCATGGCCTGGTTCCAGTCCTCCCTTCTCTGGAAGCCCAGGGGAAAGTCCCGTAACGCCTGGGTGTCTGCAGGTGGCAGGAGACGTCTGTGAGGCCACCCCTTTTGCCCCCCTTTCCCGCCTCCTCCTTCTTTTCCTCCTCTTAAAATCTTTGAAGACATCTGAAGTTCTGTGTCTCTCTAGAAGGTTTTCTGAGAGACTGTATTCTTGTATTTAAGGGAGTGTCTGATGAGGACTGCCAGGTTTGTATGTGTGTGTTTTAACTCTGTGTTCTGTGTTGTGATTTTGATGGCCATTTTGCTCTTTGTTAGAACTTGATTTTCTTTCCCTGTGCCTTGAGACCAGGGCTCTCAGGAACACTTATCTAGACCATCTCTAACTCCTGAGACTGAGGGAAAAAGGGGAAAAGGCTTTACAAATTTTTATTTATTTCAGCTTTTTTATAAGCTAGTAAATTTTATATTGTAATATCTAATTCATCACCAAACTTAGAATATGAAGCTAGATCTCGCACTGTATCTGTCTAAATATGTCTTGGTATGTCTTTGTCTCTGGGTAATATTTTTTAGGTTAATTGGTAAATGAGCTCTATTTAATTGGCTAAAAAGAAAAAGGTAAGTGTTTACAAATCAAATAATTCTAGATTAAACAATAAATTCCAGGTTCAGGTAAGCTGGAAAATATTCAGTATTAAATACCTGATATTAATGTTTGTTTGTTGACCTATCTAATATAAACATGTCAGAGTAGTTAACATCAAGTAAAATATTTTCATTATGCCTAAGTTTATTATAAGTTAAATATTGTTATACTGTAATATCTGTTACAAGTTTGTCAACAAGGAAAGTACCTCAAGTAAGAAACTTTAAAAAAAATGTAAATGAGATAGGAGTTTTTAGATAAGCTATTAAAAATCATCATACCTTAGAAATGTCTCTCTAAAACAGTCCCTTTAGATTTTGGTAACCTGAATTTCTAGGGTTGTGCTAAATTAAGGGACTGATTTATTGAATAGCTAGATCATTTAAAAATAATAATAAGACTCTAAAACATTCATTACTGAACACTAATTTCCTCTTACAGAGAAACTAGAGATTTTGGACTATAAATGAATAATGTTTGATGCCATCCTAAAATGTTTTAAGAAAACAAGTGTTTTAAAAATTAGCACTGACATTTATGCTCACCAATCTATAGAATGCTAATATAAAAGTCAATTCTTGGTTGCTTAAGGAAAATAGGATGTGTGTGTTCAGTAAAGAAGGTATGAAGAATGAAGTTACATTTTATGAAGGGAAAAGGAAGTAGGTCTGACTTACAGGTGGCTGTTTCAGAATGGGAGAACAAAGTAATGGGTACAGAAAATGTTAAGAAGGTTTGATGGAAAGTGCACTCCAAAGGAAGAGTTTTGTGCATAAATACAAGTTTTCTTGAGACGTTGAACTGCCTTTGATAATGGATTTTAAGTTTCTTTACCTCTGAAGTGATCTGTTCTATGTTTACCTTTAAAATCTTTTTTACTCTGGCTAAGTAAGTATATTATTTCACAGTGATCTATATGATTCTACCTGACAGAGTACTATAAACCCTTTTGATATTTATTGACAAAACTGCCTAAATAGCTTGACTTCTGGCTGATTTTGGGATGCTTCAGAGGGCCCCTGAGACATCCCAAGGAGCTATTAAACTACCTGAGTTCATTTGACATGTTAAATTGCATGGGGATTATTGTTGGAGGAGGGATAAATCTTCTCAGGTTATATTGTATGGTTGATGTTACTTATATAGATATCCTAAAAATTATGAGAAATTCATAAAAATCTGATATGTCCTGGTAAAATGTTGCCAGTTATAATTTTAGTTATCACGTTAAAGTGTTACAAGTCACAGCAATGACCAGGTTACTTTGTCAATTATAATTTAATTAGATTTTAAACATGCCTTGTATGGTTTCACTCTCATGCCTTTAAAAAAAAGTGCTGGTAGTTCTTCAAGATTTATAAAAAAGACTTTTCTAAGATTAACTGAAAAATTTTGTTTGTTTGTTATCCAGTAAATTGGTAACAGACTGGAATTTAGTCTACTCTCTATGGTAAGAGAAAGAAGTTTTCTTAGAATGAATCTTTCAATAACAAATTATGGATTTCTTTGCCTTTAAGTGATTTATATTTGTTTTTAAAGTCTTTTGATACTTTAGTAAAGTAAATAAGTGTTATTTAAGATTATGGTACATATAAAAGCTCATTCTGCTTCTACCAAAAATAACCCCTCACTGTTAGACTTGTGCTATCTTAATGTCTTAAAACTGACAACGCCCCTGCTTACACTTCTAAATCTTTTCAAGCTTAAATACTGGGGACACATCAGCCCAGAAAGCAGAATTAACAGCCGTGATAGAGGCATTCAAAGAGTTTTCAGACCAGGCTTTTAATGTATTTTCTGACTCGCAGTATGTAGTTAGGTTGTTTCCTCAAATTGAAACGGCTGTTTTACTGGAAAATAAAGCCACAATTTTTATATTGTTATCTACCCTTCAACAACAAATTTGGAAAAGGTCAAAGCAATTCTATGTTGGACATATAAGAGCTCATTCTAATTTACCTGGACCACTCCATACGTTTAACCAAGAGGCAGATTTGCTAACCCGAACCATAGTGGCCAGTGGTTTTGAGGATGCTAAAGCCTCACATGCTATGCATCATCAAAATGCAACTGCCCTTCGATATCAATTCCATGTTCCTAGGGAATATGCACGCGAGATCGTTAGGACATGTCAACTTTGCCCTACTTCAGTTCCCACTTTGCCTTTTGGGGTAAATCCCCATGGCTTACTACCTAAGGTGCTTTGGCAGATGGATGTAACACATGTTCCTTCTTTTGGAAAACTATCCGTTGTGCATGTTACTGTAGATACCTTCTCCCATGTCATTGTGGCTACTGCCAGAACGGGAGAAGCCTATAAAGATGTAGTTCAACATCTTTTTGCCTGTTTTTCCTACTTAGAAATGCCAAAATCAATTAAGACAGACAATGCTCCAGCTTATACATCTAAGTCCTTTAAAAATTTCTGTGCCCAATTCGGTATATCCCACTCTATAGGAATTCCTTACAATCCCCAGGGACAAGCAATTGTAGAAAGGGCACATCAGACACTCAAAACACAAATCTCTAAGTTACAGGAAGGGCAGTTCAAATAGTTCTCCACTCCACATTTTGCAGCATGCCCTCTTTGTGCTCAGTAACCTTAATGCTGATCAAGCCGGCTTAACAGCTATGTTCCGTCCCTGGAACCCAGAACAAAAAGACATGAAACCTTTAGTAAAGTGGAAAGACCTCCTTTCCGGACTATGGAAGGGACCTGATCCCTTGCTAACCAGTGGGCGAGGGTATGCTTATATTTTCCCACAGGGTGCTGACTTGCCAATTGAGATCCCAGACAGACTGATTCGCCATGGCGCAGTCCCCCAGACCTCCGGTTCCCTCGCAGCCTCAACCATAAAGGAGGAGGAGCACGCCTCTGCCCTTACCTTGGCCTAGAAGGTCCAGCAGACTCTGAAACAACCGGCAACGGAGATCCCAGAAGAACAAATGGAAACCACCAGGACGTCCTGCGCGGGCAACTCAACAAGCCTCCATACCCACATGGGGGCAAGTTAAGTCACTCTGTCATCAAGCACAGGGAATAGCTTCTCTGCAGGGATCTTCAGCCTCTCCCGAAAGGGTTTTTATTGCCATGCTTGCTTTACGGTCTTGTCAGAACTCTCCGGCACAGCATTCAGAAGCTTGCGACTGAGATTCATCTGGCTGTCTTAAAAAAGTAAAAAAAGGGAGAGATGCCGAGAGCCAACAGGCTAGACCCTACCCATGACAAGGCCATGAGGGAGAAAACCTGGCGGGCAAGGCGGATCAGGTGTTCAGGGATTTCAAAAAGCTGCCCCTGGCGCTCACCTTAAAGATGATATCTGTCTTTCTGATGCCTGCCTCAATGGACTACTCCCTGATTTTTGTGACACAGTCAGAAGGCCTTCCCCGATCTCTCCCCAAATAAGAATCAATTTAGAATTTAATCAACAACTTTCCCAGGTGGTGGTATTTTATGAGATTATCCAGGGTGAAAGGAGTGTGTTAAACTCCTTTGCTGGTAGTTAGTTGGCCAAATGGATTTATGCCCTTGGTACTAATATGCATGATTGCTTATAATATCCTAATCATAAAATAGCATAAAGAACCTGATTATATAAAAGCCCTAATAGACAGCCTTTTTAAGGGGTAAAGGAGTCCTATTAGAAAACATAAGAAAAATTATTCTATAGGTGGTTACTGGGTTGAGATTTGCTTGCTGTGTTTTGCTTGCTGTGTTTTTGCTTTTAATGTGCTAAGGTTGTGTTATAGAAACCATTGTTAATATAGTTAAAGATCTAGAGAAACAAGGACTTAGCCTTGGTGTGGTAACAATGAGATGGTTGTTAATTGTCAGCCAAGAGTGCTAGGCAGAAACTGCCTCACCAAAGTCGCAGAGTCAGTATGGGGTAAACTTCTAAGATAAATGCAACTGACAACTTTTGCAGAAGGATTAATTTTTGTATTAACAAGGATATAATTCTACTCTGTACTATTTCCCTATGAGACTGCTACCTTTCAGTTAAGGTCACCATAGAAACAGAAAATAGGTTTACATTCACCTGACCTGCATAAAATGTTAATAGGCCCCAAGGCCAGAAGATAATGTACAAGACCCTCATAAACAAAGAAGTATACAGAAAACACCCTGGTTTTGTGAAGGACAAGCTGATGTAATGTTAAACTATCTACCCCTTAGAAATGTACTAATTTAGGGTATAAAACTATGGTAAAAAATAAAGCATTGCCAGACACTGCCAGACCATGCAAACACCCCCGTCTTGTCATTCACTCTCTCTTTCTCTCTCTCTCCCTCGCAGACTTGGCCCTTGTTTTGCCCGTAGTCCGAGTCCCCGGTCGGGAAGGAAGACTCCTCGAAACAATGCAACTTGCAATAGGGGAATTTATTCCTGACTCGAGCCAGGGTCTCCTGCCCTCACCAAGGGTCTGAGGACGAAAGGTCCCGAGCCCCAGTTCTCTCGGGTATTTATTAGGTCAAAAAAAGCAGCAGGTAGTTGGCGCAAGCGGATTGGTTACACAGCAGGTAGTTGGTGCAAGCAGATTGGTTACACAGTTGCAAGGCAATTTTTGTTGGCCCAACGTGGGGCTTTCAGCTTTCCCCTGACAGGTTCCCTTTTTCTTGCTAGGTATATGTTGATTGGCTAGCTCCAGGAGGCCTGAAAATTATGTTACCCCGGGAAACCAGGGCTACTCCTAATCTAGGCTGCCTGTCATGGCGTTAGCCGTGACAGCCTCACATATCCCCCCTGTCTTTGCACTTTTGTAGAGGAATCTTTCTCTTCCCCCTGTGAAGTTGACTGATATTGCTGTCTCAATACCGTAATCTGGATGGTGTTTAGGCGCTCCCTAGTAAATGAGACCAGACGGTGTAAAAGGCATGGGCCAGAGGGCAGTACCAATGTTAATAGTATGAGTGGACCCGGAGAGTGGAGGTCACAGTGGTCAACCAGGGGGGCGCCGGAACCAGACTCAGCCCAGCCCCGTGGGCTCCTCGCGCTCTCCCGCCGGGCTCGTCCCTCTCTTACCTTCTGCAGAGATTTTTGTAAAAGAGTCAACTCTCCCACATTTTTCAATTTGGTTCTGATCCTTTCTTCCCCCCGGGCAGACATAGACAGGCACCTGTTCGTAGTACTGTGGGCCTTTTTGCTCACAGTTACGGGTGAACAGACTGAAAGAGCCGTGGGCAAAGAACTGGGTCAGTTGGTGGGGACCAAACCCACTACCGTCAGCCGCCAGCACGCACAAATCAAAGGTCAGTACTGGCCACCATGTCCCTTTGGGGGCCACGTTGGAGCTCGAGTTAAGCACTTCTCCAGTCTCAGGATTGTAGATCACCCAAGTCAGGTTAGCCGGCTGATGGGGGTTGTGGCTGGTTGCTCCCGGGCCGATGAAAACTGTTATCAGCAGGAGAGTTAAGAGGGCTCCCGTCGTACGAGTTTCAGTTTCAAAGGATTTGACGGGTGAGGTCTTGCTTCCCATTCTGTTTGCGCCTTCTCCTGTTCTTCCAGGGTGGCTTGCCGCACGTGATTGCAGTGAACCCAGGGCCCGATCCCGTTGACCTTAACAGCAGTAGGAGTGGTAAGGAGAACAACATAAGGGCCTTTTCATCTAGGTTCTAATGCTTTAGATTGGTGTCGTTTTACCCAAACCTAATCACCCAGGCCAATATTATGTGAGGGGATGGTCCCCTTACTTGTTCCCTCGTGTATCTCTCGAATTAATTTCTAAACATGGCTATGTACTTTACTTAATGTCATCAGTATTTGCTGGAATTGTCCCAAGGTAGGGGGTGGTAGGCATTTTCCCTCGAATATAGGACACACAGGAGGGGGTCTTCCATACAGAATCTCAAAAGGGGTAAGATTCAGCTTATAAGGGGTGTTACGCGCTCGAAAGAGTGCGAAGGGAAGGAGGGTCACCCAGTCCCTGCCAGTCTCTATTGCCAACTTTGTCAAAGTTTCTTTTAGGGTCCGATTCATTCTTTCAACCTGTCCTGAGCTCTGGGGACATTTTGTCCCTAGAGCTTGGGCCAGCCCTTGTACAATCTGGCTCACAAAAGCAGGTCCGTTATCAGAGCCCATAGTCATTGGCAGCCCGTATCTAGGCACTATCTCCTCTAAGATCTTTTTAGCAACCAGTCTCTCCCTTAGTGGGGAAGGCTTCTACCCACCCCGAGAAGGTATCTACCAGAACCAATAGATGCGATCCGTACTTGCCCGGTT